>NC_135572.1:319595130-322095130 GCF_965152235.1 Eretmochelys imbricata
TAAACATATGATTAAGCAATTATTGATTAGATATGCTCATTTAGGGTGCAGAAAGCAGAATGTATTTTGTGATGTTAGGAGTATGTTGCTATGTAGGTACTGAGGACAGAGGAGAACAAAATGAAGGCAATTTAGTAGGAACTAACATTATTTATAAAGCTAGACTCTCTTTTCTTTTGGTCTCACAGGGGAATAGGTTTGATCAGGACACTCAGAAAAATGTAACAGACCACAAAGATGGATTTTAAAGTAGAAAGCTGTAAGTTTTTATGCATTTTTAATGGAGGAGGAGAGGATAACCCCTCCTCAAAATCCTAAAATACCAAATATTTACTTGGCTGTGGTATTAAATGGCTTCCATGCCAGATTACCAATATTCAGGGTTGGATGCCTTCAGTTTAAGTCTGTTGGGTTCAGACCACCTCTAAATCCTGACATCCTCTACATTGCTGCAGGGGAGGAAGGGTCCCAGAGCATCTGAGACTGCATGCTTCCAGGGCCTCAAAGGTTTCTTATCTTTTGTTCCAGTCAAATCTCCCTTCCACACATACCTCCCCCACTGAAATGTGGGGAAGCATTTTTAGAGATACAGATTTTCCAGACTTTTATTTGTGTGAAGAGTATACATATCACTGAGAGGATCTCTCCATTTCTGGAACCCTTGAGCAAAACCTATTTTAAGATTTTTGATACATTTCTTAGAATGCTGTCTGACTCTTCTCCAAATTGATTAGCTTATAGCAAGTTTCACACTTGCAAATAATTAAAAGTTATGACATACAGTATATATCAAGTGTTCCAGTACATTTCTATACAAAGCACTACTAAATAGTCCTTGTGTTTCAATAATTAAGATATCCCTACACTTTTTGCACACCAATGACAAGGTGAAGGTAACCTACTTTTTGAATTGCTATCAGTGGTCCACACAGAATTTTATGTTTTGCCAGTAGTCAGAAGAGAAGATTTTTGGAGGACCATGAATAGGATAGAGGCTGTATTTGTTCAATTATTTTACATTCAATTACATTCTCCTCAATGATGTCCTGTGTTATCATGAATTCTTGGAATAAGATCCTTCTGGTGATTCTGCCCGGTGGAGTGATTCCTCAGGAGTTAACATCTCCTGGAAAATTAGAAGCTGAAGCTGTTCTAATTTATGCCAGAAGCCATTTAGACCCCTGGCAGTCCCCAGGATTACAGGTGGGGACAGAAAGGTAGCATAATGCCATCTATGCCCCCCATCCCCAGAATGCACTTGGGGATCTAGCCCTCTGACAAAGTGAATCACCAGCCAGCATGGCCACTCATGGCTGAGCATAGCATTAGAGGCCTTTTCCTTTTTGTAACCATGGTGGCCAGCCTTTGAGGTCTGTTGGTGGTTCCCTTCTATCTTGCAACATTACTTTCTCTTGCCAGATGATACCTAGTCCCATGCCTTTGGGGAAGATCGGAGTCCAGCTAAATAATAGTGTGAGAGCCTTGTGCCAGGTCTCTAGTAGGATTCCAAGCCCATTAATCCCTATGACCCTAGTCTGGGGCCTTAACCAGTCCTTTCCTTGATGGCTATAGGGGAATCCAGTCCCTCACTCTATCCTGTGTTACAGCCTTGGGTCCCTGTAGCAGATGATTAATGTTGTGGTGTATTGAGTGACTGTCAGAATTGCAAGCTATCACTTTATGAGTAGGAGGTTTCCTGGTCCTGATTGCAGGCTAAGGGGCTCTGTAAGAAAACGTGTTATCAGAGTCAGTCTGGAAAGAGCCAGCTTAGAACACGGTGGGGTGAATTGTGTCTCTCTGTCTTAGGGAGCAACCTGTTATGGGGTTCTTGTGTGTTATCATTCTGAATTCTAAGAAACAAAATAGTGTTGCTGTCATAAATACAAAGGGAAGGGTAACCACCTTTCTGTATACAGTGCTATGAAATCCCTCCTGGACAGAGGCAAAACCCTTTCACCTGTAAAGGGTTAAGAAGCTAAGGTAACCTCGCTGGGACCTGACCCAAAATGACCAATGAGGGGACAAGACACTGTCAAATCTGGAGTGGGGGGAACAAAGGGTCTGTCTGTGTGATGCTTTTGCCGGGAACAGATCAGGAATGCGGCCTTCCAACTCCTGTTAAGTGAGTAAGTAATCTAGCTAGAAATGCATTAGATTTCTTTTTGTTTAATGACTGGTAAAATATGTTGTGCTGGATGGAATGTATATTCCTGTTTTTGTGTCTTTTTGTAACTTAAGATTTTGCCTAGAGGGATTTTCTATGTTCTGAATCTGATTATCCTTTAAGGTATTTACCATCCTGATTTTACAGAGGTGATTCTTTACCTTTTCTTTAATTAAAATTCTTCTTTTAAGAACCTGATTGATTTTTCATTGTTCTTAAGATCCAAGGGTTTGGGTCTGTGTTCACCTGTACAAATTGGTGAGGATTCTTATCAAGCCTTCCCCAGGAAAGGGGGTGTAGGGCTTGGGGGGATATTTTGGGGGAAGACGTCTCCAAGTGGGCTCTTTCCTTGTTCTTTGTTTAAAACGCTTGGTGGTGGCAGCATACGGTTCAAGGACAAGGCAAAGTTTGTACCTTGGGGAAGTTTTTAACCTAAGCTGGTAAGAATAAGCTTAGGGGGTCTTTCATGCAGGTCCCCACATCTGTACTCTAGAGTTCAGAATGGGGAAGGAACCTTGACAGTTGCATTGCCACTTTCCAGCAAGAATATGTCATGTTTTACCTAATGTTCTTGTGTGTATGCCACGAACATAAAAAGGTCTGCCTCTTTACACAGTCTATTTCTTTTTTTCTGTGGTGGCCTGCCTAGCCTCCTTCCCCAATCCTTTTCATGTCTCAAAGGAAAGATAATAAAAGAAAGGTCTAACACAAAAATAGTCCAAATGTGTACCATGTCTCCTTCTTTTGACAAGCTGGGGTCCAGCTTAATGTCCTCGGGATTATTGTGCAGTGTCCTCAGGCAGCTTCATCCTCCATAGTGTTCTTTTCTGAAAGCTAATATCCACCTCCCAAGGCCCGCTCTTCAGAATTGGGCTTTTCTCCCTTTTAAGGCTCCTCTTCTAAATGTGGCATACTAAATGGCTTGGAAATCCTTCTACCCTCCCCACAATGAGACACTGGAGAGGAAATTCTCTAAAAGGAACCTTTCAGTGATTTTGCTTCCCAGTAGGCTCTTCTTGCAAGACAGGGAGAGGGAGGGTCCTCAGGTCTCTGAGCTCAGAACCTGCCTGCTACAAAAATAGCCTTTATTGCTTTCTGCTACCTCTTGATACTTTGCCTATATTTGCCATTAACTTGTAGGAACATCCTGATTTAGCAGGTGGAAAATAAGGAAGTCTACGGGTACTAACTGAACCTTTCCTTTGAATTCTTCTGCTGGGTATGGGGGCAAAGTTTACCACACACACAAGAAAGGCTTAGGGCCTCACCCTGTGAATCTTAGGAGATCTACAAGAGGCAAGTGTTCCTTGACTTTTCACTCATCAGGCTCCCTGACTCTGTTCCAGTCCCTGGACATTAGAGCTCCTCTGGAAGGCTGACAGGAAGAATCCTGACTGGGTCTCTCCATAGAATACTCCTTCAATCTGAGGAACTTCCTCCAATCCGAGGATGGGGAAACAGAGTAAATTACTTTCTACAGATTCCTCCATTGTTTTGGGGCACAAAATGGCTGAGCCAAAGCAGCTCTAACACCTCCAAACCAACAGAGCCTGGCCCCCATAATATGAGCCTGGCCCCCATAATATGAGCCTGGCCCCCCAGTTAGAAGGGTTTCTGAACAGCTGAAGGGAACATGCCACAGGAACAGCACTCCCTCACTACTGTGGGCAAAGGGACATGGACCGTTAGTGTGTGTGGGACTCCAACGCACAATCCACCTCTAAACTGACATGCATTGTAAACGGACTCGGCTCAACTTGTAAATAATAAATCACGGCACTTATGGAAAATTGTTTGCACACAGATATCTGTCAGACTAATTTAAAGCAAACTATCATCTGTTCAAATACATTTATATATAGTTTTCATTTAAACAATCTATGTTCTAAATGAATAAACTGCTTGTAGTAGTCTCAATATTTTTTTTCATCTTAAACATTTGCAGTGAATGCTCCAATGTTCTGCATGTTCTTTCTCAGACCAGCATTTTAACTGACAAGCCCTAATCTAAAATTTATTGAATACACAGGAAATTTTGCATAATTTAGGTATAATTAGGGAGCTAGGGAGTGTGGAACAAATTATTTAATGATCACGGGTAGAAGGAGTAGAGAAGCTGAGCAATTTTATTTATATAGCTGTGTGAGCTTCCAGTAATACTAATGACGGGGCTGCTACCCTCACGCTCTCAAAACTCCCAATGAAATTAGTATTATTTCTGAACCAAACCACAAAATCCTTTATTCTATTTCTAATTCAGTGTTTTCCTCAGGAGAAACTCCCTCTGAATTCAATCAGGACCTTGAGGATATGGCCTATTATTTACATAGCACCATACGTGTGCAATACACTTTACAGACATAGGTTACAAGCTCATTGGGGTGGACATTATGAGGGCCATGTTCTCCTTGGCAGTTATGTGTCTATACAATTGTGATAGTGCGAGGGGAGGCAGACTTGGTTCCTGAATTTAGGGGAGAACAGGGATTGCTTCCCCCCCTACTTCCTGGAGAGGAGAAAGCTCTGACTTAAACACGTTATCAAGCCTTATGTTCGACAAATACAGAATCACAACAGGTAAAGCCATCAAATGTTAGAGTGAGGGTGACGAACTGAGATGACAAAAATGGGAAAGGCAGCGCTGCTCCTAGAAGACCATTATTTTGTTCAGTGGGATTAAAGACTATAGAACTAGGAGCTGGAAAACTCATTTGTTATTTTGTGCTCAGATTAAGACATCTCTATCTTGAAATATCTACCCTAATCCTCCCACCCCCATTCTCCCTTTCGTTACACACACACACAGACACACACACACTTTTGAAGTCCATTCAGTTTGATCCCAGATTCATGCATGAGAGGCCTCATTTTTTCTCTGCTAAATTAGAGGGCTTCTCATGCACTGCAGTTCACCAATCAGAGACAGATATGTTCCCCTGATTTATAACAGTAATTCTGTTCTAGCCAGCATGACTTCATGGGTTTTGTTGAAATTATTGGTCTTATTTTCAGTTGGATAACTTAACTGTTAATTAGGACTCAGTGCATAAAGGTGACCTGAAGGGTTTTGCCTTTTTGCTCACCTCACACCACTATTAGTTTTGGACTCATAGCTTCACACTGTCAGTGAAGTGTTTAAGATTTCAGCTTTTATAATACTGTTTCTAGAAGGGGAAAGTCTCTGGTAAATGGCATACACACACACACACATCACGCCCCCTAAAAGGCTCTTACTGATCTCTCTTCAGCTCCTGACACTGTAGGGGACAGCCATGATGTCATTTAGTCCCCCCATTGGTGACTGACAAGCAGGCAAGTTCTTGCATCACAACAGATTTCCCTCATGGTGCTTTGGTGCCTCGAGTGTTTTAGGAGATTAGTGTGGCAAACTAAGATACTTGGCAAAGAAAATTACTCTGGATGTTCATATACATGAATAAATGACAAAGGAATTGTGTTTAATTTCAAACAAATGTGATGTCTTTGTAGCTTGTTTTTTAATAGCAGAGTCTAGATTTACTGTCCTCTCTGTCTGTTTATTGTGCAAATTTCACTTGTAATTTGCCAGCTCTTGGAATTCTGCACTGAACTTCTAGGGTGTCCTAAAATAATATGAACTAGAACACTAATGGCTACCAGAGCCCTGACACCACTTCCCAGCAGGGGAGTACACAGGAATAAAAATATGGCTGCTTTTGGAGGGGCACAGTCTGAGGAGCTACCTCTCCCCACCTCGGCCCTGGGGCTGGGGGATCTGGCTTTCCCGCCATTCCCCTGCAGCCGCAGAGGAGAGCTGCCACTCTCTCGACAGATGGAAGAACTTGTTCTTCCCTGACAGCCAGAGAAGCTGGATCTCGCCCCCATGGTCCCATGACCGGAGAAGTTGTCATATCCTGCCCTGGCCTGGGGCCAGAAGAGCTCACTCGCCCCACCCTTGCCTTGGAGGAGTTCTTTGCCCCTGTGGATTGGGGGAGGGGCTGTGCACACATCCCTATTCCCCAGCATGCTTGGAGTCAGGTGTGGGGACAGAATGGACTGAAAACTGCTGTGGCCAATAGGGAGGCTTTTGCAAGGGCTGATATGGACAAGCAGTTTGCTGGTTCAATGATGAGCGAGGGCTGCTCATTCCCTCAGTGGGAGGAGACTCAGAGACAGAGATTAGGTTTAGTTTATATTTTTAGGAGCTGAGAAAGAAGCAAGGAAGCTAAGGGAGTCTCTGAATAACTCCCTGTGACGGGGTTCCTGGGGTGCAATCTGAACTGTGGGACTGCTGAGCTCTCTGTTCCATCAATTGGGGGGTGTCCCTCTCCTTCTGTGATGCTGTGTCAAGCCATAAACCTCTGGCAGGTACTGCACTTACAGGCAGGGACACACCCAGATGAGTTACATGAATACTTTCCCCAGCCACTCATGAACCGACAATAGAGAGGCTTCAGCCAATTCCCCCATATCCCCAGACTTGCACCCCAGAACTGTACTGTCAGAAGCCTAACCAGTGTAAGTTCATTAAGTTCACCAGTTCTACAAAAAAAAAAAGTAGATGTGCACTAGCCTTTGTAACCTGAGCAGATTTCCCAAGCACTTCAACCAAAACACACTGTTTTAGGTAAAATGTAAAACAGATTTATTAACTACGTAAAGACAGATTTTAAGTGATTATAAGTAGCAAGCATAGAGATCAAAGCTGATTACCTAAAGAAATAAAAGTAAATTCACAGTCTGAGTTCTACAAACTAACAGGATTTGATTCAAGCAATGTCTCACCATGACAGATGGTATAATTCCTCAATTCACAGGATAGGACTCGTTTCCAGCCTGGGACCACCCTCCCCAGTTCAATGTCTGTGTCCTCCAGACATGTTTCCAGTTGTTGAGTTGTGGGGGGAGTGAAGCCAAGTCACGATGTCATCTCCCCTCTTTTATAGTTTCTCCCAGCTTGCTGGAAAGATCTTTTGCTATGACATGGGTCAAGCAACCTCCATTGTCTACGTCTTCTCTTTGAGAACTCTCCATAGAGTTGTTGGGATAGTGGATTCTTTCCTTGGTGGGTGTTGATAAGCCATTAACTGCTGTCTGGCTAATCCATGCTATATTTGAAAGGCTGTTTGTGGGTGTTCCCAACCTCACAACATATTTTGGTAACACACACATAGCAAAGCTTCATAACTTCACATACAATGATAGCATGTTACAATCCAACAGGAGAGTAATGTTCAACAGATGGAGACTTTTAAAATGATACATCACAAGGCATACTTTCTACAAAACATATAATAATTATATGACAGTGGTGAATATGGGGATTCCAGGGAGCTGCTTTGAGGTACAGTGCCATACTCCCCTTTCACACAAAGGGGATCTTTGAACTGCTGTGGGATCCAGTGCACGAGTCAGAAAGTTCAAGCCCTGCAGAGGCCAGCATCCAGAGTGGCAGAGATCCAAACTAGTGCCAGCTATTGAGAGCCAATCAAGACTGCCCCAGGACAACACACCAGGGAGACAGGAAAGGACTCTCTCTCACTCTGTCCCTTTTGTCATTTAAACCAGCCAATGATCATAGAACTGCAGCACTTATCTCTGGACTCATCTTCAGCATGCCATATGCCTGGAAATGTGCAGGAGGGAGCTAAGGGTTGGGAAGAGTTGTGATTGCTGGGAGGTGGGAAATTATATTGATTTGTTGATGTGTTAGTTCTTACTAGTTAATACTAACCCCTTCCTTCCCCAGATCCTTTTTTCCTGCTCCTAATAAAGTCCCACCTTTGTTATACTGTTATTTTTGGATGTGTTATTTCTTTGCTGGAAACCTCATATCCCAGGAAGGGTACCACTGAGGCCCCAGGTGTTTTCAGTACTAGGAACTTCTTGAGAACTTGAACTTGAGAAAACCTCAAGATCCTCCAAGAATCACACGTACCTTGGTACTAAAATTGTCTGTAGTACTAATCAAGCATGACCATTCCAGCAGAGATCCAAAACAGTCTGCATGAAAAAAAAATCTGGATCATCATCAGACTTTTCATTACAAACCCTGGTACCTAAACTAGTAACCTCAGATTGCAACAGTGGAACCTCGGAGGCCAGCATCTTCAGTACTAGCACCATCAGACAGGCAGGTACCACCAGCAACATCCTTGATATTGACATCTATCACCCTGGAGATCCTGATTATGCCAGCACAGATTCACCACAGGAATTTAGATTCTCAAAGGAGTTGTTAGTGTCTGAGCTAGAGGCTCCAATACTGATAAGTACTGAGGTCTACAAGAACTCCCAGACCTTGCCTTTCTTTGGTATTCCGTGATTCTCTGGTGCCATTGGCACCAGTTGAACAAGCATCATTGCCTCCAATTTCTGGCTGTCCTCTAGATTCTCAGATCTCCATGCAGGCATCTCCTACATACCACAACATCTTTCTAGGTACCTTTTACTGAGTAAGAAGCACCAAGAGCAAGACAATCTCTTGGACCTTCCCACTGGTCTGGGAAGCAGTCGATGCCTCTTCTTCAACCTTATGGTCCTGCTCAGTGGCTATATTGGGACATTCGGGCAGCCTACTGCCAACAGTTTTTGAGAGCTCATTGCTATTCCTGTGGGGAATCATTGTGAAAGGCACTGTCCTGTGCCATCTCTCCCTCATCAACAACCCCAAATTCATGGAGGAGGTTTTCAAAACATAAGTGGCTAGGGTTCACAAGATGGTGATGCCTCAAGCTAACATTTCCTCATCTTCACCTCCTGATGCCTCTTGAACCTTCTTATGCAGATTACTTTAGATCGTTTCAGGACCAGATGAAGTGGATTGTTGACTCTCTCCAGATCCCACTGAAGGAGGTCCAAGAGCCACAACATAAGCTTTTGGATGTACTCCATATGATTTCCTCTGGTTGAGCAGCCTTGTCCGTAAGTGTTTTGGCAGGACCCAGTAAGGAGTCAATCTGGCAAATTCCAGAATTGCATCACCTACATGTAAAAGAGTTAATGAAAATACTACGTTCTCGCTAAGAATTATGAATTCTACTGCAGTTTTCACATGGCGAGTGGCTTGCTACAGCTGTTGGGTTTTCCTCAGGAGTTTCAAAATACAACAGAGGACCTTTCTCTTGATGGAAAAACTTTGTAACACAACACACTAGGCTACATCTCCTCTCCAAGGTTGTCTCAAAACATTTATATACCAAACAAACATGTTTTAGACAAGTTGGTGTCTGTCCCTTGTTGGGTGCTAGACTCACTCACTTGGCAGAATAACCTGTCCAAAGTCCTTGCAGGAGTTCCTTTCACCCAGCTGATCCCTACCGTTATCATAATTTTTGGTGCATCACTGATGGGATGTAGAGCTCACCTGGTGACATGCACCATTCAGGGAAAATGGCTGCCTGAAGAGTCTCTCCTTCATATTAACCTCCTAGAGTTACAAGCAGTCAGAAACACCTGCATTCACTTCTTTCAATGAATCAGAGGACTATCATCAAAATCATGACAGACAACATAGACTGCATGCTCTACATAAATTGTCAGGTAGGGGCCAAATTCCATTCTCTATGTTGAAGAAATAAAGCTGTGGAACTACTGTATAGCCAATCACATTCTCACTTCAGCATCTTATCTTCCAGGCATATAAAATATCATAGCCAATCATCTGAGCAGACATTTCTTCCTAGATTAAAAGTGGAAGCTGAACCGTTGAACCCTCTAACAAATATTCCTGATTTGGGAGTATGCAGAAGGGGAACAAGGTCAAATAAGACAGAGTCAGTCATTCTAATTGCACCAAGGCAGGACTGGTATCTTTACCTGATTTATCTAGCTTCCTGTCCAGTGATGCAGCTTCTGTCCATTTCCTCCAACCCAAAGTGACTATCCCCAGACTCAGAACATGCTCCTGGATGGTTCTTGGGCATAGAGGTTTCCTGTTCAGCAGAGGTAAAACAGATCTTATCAAACAGCAGAAAGATCTCTACTAGAAAAAGCTTATCTTCAGAAATGGAAGACATTTCACCATTGATGCACCCAGAGTTAGTTTTCTCCTGTTCTTCCTTCCCTCTCTGCAGTTCTTGATTACATGTTAGATTTAAAGAAGTCAGGTCTTTCTATAGAGTTCCATTAGAGTCCATTTGGCAGCTATTACAGCCTTTCATTACCTGGTTTAAGGATTTTCAGTTTCTGCTAATTCCACAGTGACATGATTTATCAAGGCACAGGGCACCTTTCCCCCCACAAATTAGATGGGATTTGAACTTGGTCCTTAATGATCTTATGAAACCTCCTTTTGAGCTTTTAGCTAAATGTTTTCTGGTGTATTTATCTGTGAAAACAGCATTCTTAGTGGCTATATCCTCTGCCTACAGGACTGGAGCTAGGACCATTAATGACTGATCCTCCCTTCAGTTTTTTTCAGTGATGAGATGTCATTATGCCCACATCACAAGTTCATACTTAAAATATCCCCAGTTTCATAGAATCATAGAATCATAGAATCATACAATCATAGAATATCAGGGTTGGAAGGGACCCCTGAAGGTCATCTAGTCCAACCCCCTGCTCGAAGCAGGACCAATTCCCAGTTAAATCATCCCAGCCAGGGCTTTGTCAAGCCTGACCTTAAAAACCTCTAAGGAAGGAGGTTCCTCCCTAGGTAACTCATTCCAGTGTTTCACCACGCTCTTAGTGAAAAAGTTTTTCCTAATATCCAATCTAAACCTCCCCCACTGCAACTTGAGACCATTACTCCTCGTTCTGTCATCTGCTACCATTGAGAACAGTCTAGAGCCATCCTCTTTGGAACCCCCTTTCAGGTAGTTGAAAGCAGCTATCAAATCCCCCCTCATTCTTCTCTTCTGCAGGCTAAACAATCCCAGCTCCCTCAGCCTCTCCTCATAAGTCATGTGTTCTAGACCCCTAATCATTTTTGTTGCCCTTCGCTGGACTCTCTCCAATTTATCCACATCCTTCTTGTAGTGTGGGGCCCAAAACTGGACACAGTACTCCAGATGAGGCCTCACCAATGTCGAATAGAGGGGAACGATCACGTCCCTCGATCTGCTCGCTATGCCCCTACTTATACATCCCAAAATGCTATTGGCCTTCTTGGCAACAAGGGCACACTGCTGACTCATATCCAGCTTCTCGTCCACTGTCACCCCTAGGTCCTTTTCCGCAGAACTGCTGCCTAGCCATTCAGTCCCTAGTCTGTAGCGGTGCATTGGATTCTTCCATCCTAAGTGCAGGACCCTGCACTTATCCTTATTGAACCTCATCAGATTTCTTTTGGCCCAATCCTCCAATTTGTCTAGGTCCTTCTGTATCCTATCCCTCCCCTCCGGCGTATCTACCACTCCTCCCAGTTTAGTATCATCCGCAAATTTGCTGAAAGTGCAATCCACACCATCCTCCAGATCATTTATGAAGATATTGAACAAAACCGGCCCCAGGACCGACACTTGGGGCACTCCACTTGATACCGGCTGCCAACTAGACATGGAGCCATTGATCACTACCCGTTGAGCCTGACAATCTAGCCAGCTTTCTACCCACCTTATAGTGCATTCATCCAGCCCATACTTCCTTAACTTGCTGACAAGAATACTGTGGGAGACTGTGTCAAAAGCTTTGCTTAAGTCAAGAAACAATACATCCACTGCTTTCCCTTCATCCACAGAACCAGTAATCTCATCATAAAAGGCGATTAGATTAGTCAGGCATGACCTTCCCTTGGTGAATCCATGCTGGCTGTTCCTGATCACTTTCCTCTCATGCAAGTGCATCAGGATTGATTCTTTGAGGACCTGCTCCATGATTTTTCCAGGGACTGAGGTGAGGCTGACTGGCCTGTAGTTCCCAGGATCCTCCTTCTTCCCTTTTTTAAAGATTGGCACTACATTAGCCTTTTTCCAGTCATCTGGGACTTCCCCGGTTCGCCATGAGTTTTCAATACTAACCAAGTTATCTATCTACCTGTGATCTTTCCAAAGCTTCATTACTCTAGAGAGCGAGCTGCCCTCCATACCTTGGATGTTAGAATTGCATTATTAGCTTTCTATTTGGACAGAACTAAGCCATTCAGAAAGTATTCCAGACTGTTTATTTCAGTTGTAGACAGATTCAAAGGATCCACAATTTCTACCCAGAGACTTTCAAAGTGAGTTTCCAGTTGTATTCTTGTTTGTTATCAGATTGCCAATGTTCAGTTCCCTTCAATAGTGATGGCCTGTTCAACAAGATTCCAGGCTGCTTCCCTGGCACTGTTAAATGTTCAAATTACTGAAATTTGCAAAGCAGCAACATGAGCTTCAGTGCACATATTTTCAGTCACAACACTCTCATACATACCTCTAGATGAGATGCTGCTGTTGTTATGGCAGTCCTTACTTCAGTGTTATACCCAGTTCTGAAGCCTTTTGGGGTTACTACTAGAAATCACCTGAAGTGGAGCACCAATAGGGACTCTACACAAAGAAGGAGAGGTTATTCACCTTGTGCAGTAACTGGAGTTCTTTGAGATGTGCCCCCTTATGGGTGCTCTGCCATCCTTCCTTCCGACCTTCTGCTTCAGAGTTTCTTCTCATGGAACTTTGTGGTAGAGAAGGAAGTGAGGGTGAGTTATCCAGGCAGCTCTATATATACCCAGTACAGGGCGTGAGCATATCTGGTCTGCATGTGCAGGCCAAACAAGCACTGCTAGCAAAGATCTCCAATCAAAGGCTTATTGGGAGCATGAGCACTGGAAGTGGACCATGCATAGGGTGCACATGTCAAATAACTCCAGTTACTGCACAGGATGAATAACCTCTCTTTCCTGGTCAAAACTAGCAGCTTTTGTGGCTTCACTGTGAACCCCTCAGTAGAGTACAAGTTGCAGCCACATTTCAGTGCAGTAACCTCCACAGAGTCTCTACCAGGGACTAGGTCAGCGTTTCCCAAATTCTTTCATGCCACAACCTCATTTGGGATTACTTTTGTTGACATGACCCAACTCCCCACTCCCCAGGGGCTCTGACCTAGTTTAGATTTTTTTTGCGGGGTGGATTATTCAGCCCTGCTCCCACCTCTCCCCAGGAGGAAGTTGCCATTGCAGACTGGCACAGGCAGGACCACCCTTGCCCCAGCAGCTGTGGCATCACAGAATCTCTCTTCCCTGCACCACAGCTCCTTGCCAGGTTGGGAGGTTCCTTTCAGCACCACCAGCCATTGGACTCCGCTGTCCCCAGCAGAGACCAGGCTCTCCACAGCTGGATCCATGGATCTCTGCTCCCTAACTTTCCCACTGCTGGCTCAAGGCTTCCTACAACACCAAGAGGAGTTGCTGCAAATTCTGGCAGAAGGACCTGGAAGGCAAGGTGGGACCTGGGTGCCAGGCACAGTCCTCCCACAGCGACTATTCCCCGCCCTTGCTTCTTACCCCTTCTCTCTGCTGTCTTGATATCTCTTGTCCCACCCTTTTGCATCCCTCCTGGGAGTTGCAACCCACAGTCTGGAACACTAGTCTAGCCCAATGAAAGCTGATTTAGACCATGGTGAATTTGGACCAAAAACTCCATAAGGGAGTGGGTTTGGTAGGCTGATATAATAGAGCATTTGAGCAGTGAAAGATCTTTTAATATTTTTTTCTTTAAACAAAAGTTAAGTAATAAACCTTCAAGGTCCATCCTCCAAGGGTAATGGTTGGGGAATGTCTGTGGTGCCTGAAGGTGGGGCTGGAGAGTCAATATTTCTTTCTTCTTCCTTTAAATAGGACAAGTATGGGAAAAAAAATCAAGAGTGTATAGATTAGTGGTTAGGTTTATAGTGATAGAAAAAGATGGTTAGTTTTTTGGGGTCTGATTTACTCCTCTCTCAAGCCAAAATCTTAAGACAAACATAATAAATCTGAAAAGTTTGACTGATCTGTAACATAGGCGTTATGTGCTTGCAAGATTGAAACTATTAACTGTACTGCTTACATGACCTGTTCTCTGTATTCATAAAGGGCAATTTGTGAGGCCTTTCTCTCACTGCTCAGCACTCGCTCATGCAAGTGGTCTCATTGAAACCAGTGCCCTTTCACAAAGGAAAAGCAGTGAAAATTTGTTGGCTCTTAGGGATCAGCAGAGTAGTTACGGTAGCATAACCCCATAGTGTAGAGACAGTGTACAGCAATGGAAGGGATTTTGCTGTTGCTGTAGGAATGCCACCTCCCTGAACTATGGTAGCTAGCTGAATGGAAACAGTCTTCCATCGACCTAGCTACAGTGGGGGTTAGCTCATCAGTTATCACTCTCAGGGGTGTAGGTTTTTCACACCCTTGAGCACCATAGCTATGTTGAACTAAAGTTTCATTGTAGACCAGGCCTTAGTAATGGAGAAATATCAAATAATAAATCCCACTAATGAAAGGAATTGTAATAAACATAAAACATGTATTAGCCCATTACCTGCAAGAGAACTGAGTGGGGAGAACAATTTGAGAGTTTGAAAATAGTTACTTAGCAGAGTGCTCGGTCACATAAGTACGCATCCTCAGAGAAGCCAAATGAAAATTACTTCTTTCACTCTCTATGGAGTCTGGATGGACTCTGAATGGATGGAGTCTGTCAATAAGAGAACCAGAATATCATGTGACATTAATCATGTGGCCTCCAACAAGTGACCAAACTACTCTGAAACTTGACATCCTGAAGTCTGTTGTTTTCAAGCCTTTTTCAAATTTTTGCTGACAACCAGAGAGTGCAAAATATTTGGGACGCAATTCTTAACTGATCAGGGGTCCCTTGCACCATTCATGTGGAGGAACAACAAGCTCCCTGACATCCTGCCCCTACATCATCTGCACTGAATAAAGCTCTGGGACAGCAGGGAATTTGCTGTTCTGTGTTTAACTTCTGCAAAAGTTTTAGGGATACAAAAACTATTCTGACAAAATATTTAGGAAGAAGCAGCTCAAACTTGGAAACTAGGAAACTCAGTACTAATTAGTTTTCAGTCAAAGATTTTGGAGCACTTGACTATATGCTTTTAAAATAAGGAGTCCACCTTAAATCTATATAGCTATTTATTACATTCAAATGAGTGGCTTTCCCTCTTTGTATGTTTGTGATAGAGCTCAGTGAATACTTCATTTTTTTCTGGAAGCCTAACCAAAATATCTGATAGATTCAGGTCATTTTGAATTGAAATTGATTTCCCGCCTCACTCCAGCTGCAATGAAAAAAAGAAAAAAACAACATTGTTCAGATCAAACAAACCATTTAGAACATTGAAGATTTTGAATCCACATTTCATATTAAAAACATATATGTATTTTCAAAACACTAATTTTGAAAGGACATTTTAATTCAAAAATATCATTTTCAATGAAAGTGGCTTGTTGTAAAAATCTTGAGACAAAGTGGTTAGAATGTGTCCACATTCTTTTTCCCTCAGGTTTTTTTTTTCTGCCCAAAACTGTTCACTGAGCTTGAACTGAATTTGTAAATCATTTTGGTAGCCTCCAAACACATAGTTTTGGGTAAATTTTCTGGTTACCAAAAAAATAAAAACAAAAAAAATAAATATATTAAAAAAATAATCCAGCTCTGTATCTATCATGTGCTTAACTGTGTTGTGTTCTTGTTTTGTCTGGTTAATTGTGCAGTGAATTTGCAATCTGGCCATACAAATAAATTAAAAAAACAAAAAACTTTATTTGCATAAATCAAAAAATGTACATAGCACATCAATTTGTATTCAGCAATAATAAAGTATATAAAATATAATTGCTAAACTTTTAAAATACTTGATTCTGTCACACTGCACAGGTATTAATTTATGTCATCATAAGCATATTTTACCTATGTGTAAAAGTTTGCACAACAGCTGCTTTTTATTTTATAGGACTCAAACTTGGAATGCAACTGTATTCTTGCATCTTTTCCTGTGATTTGCTTGATAAAAATATTTCATGAAAGCCAAATTTAATTTGTTGACATTAATTGGAAGCCTCAGTACAATGTCATTACTGGATATCACATAAAATGCAGTATAAGGCTTTCAGTAACATCAGAGGAAGATCTCAGGATGACTAAATTTGGAATTATATGCATCTAATTATGTCTAGATTTAATATGTTAACATTTAACAAAGAAGCTGAGTGAGATCACAGAGTCTGAGATAATTATTTTGAAAGTTTCATCATCATGTTGCATGCCTTCGAAAATCTTCCCATGACTTGTAAGTGACACTGTGAAATCTACGATAAAGATTTTCCAAATACAAAGTACAACAAGGTTACTACCATACCTCCCAAGAGTTAATTTTGTTAAATGAGAATAGGCAATGAATAATGATATACAAAAGTGTCTATCATAAAGAATTTTATGAGTGAACAATAATGACTAAACACACATATTGGCTGACGTATTTTGTAGATGTGAATTACAGCTCTGCATATTATGAATTACAATCTGCATAATATTTGTAGGAATTGTTTTAATCTGGATTATTGTTTTTATTAATATATTTAAGTGGTATCCAGTGAACACTATTATTAATTAATTTTTACTATACTTTTACCATGTTGTTTTTGGTATTCTTTATCCTCAGAATGGGAATGCTATAAATCTATAGTAAGTGTCACTCCTGTAAGTGGTAAATATTCTGTTTTCACTATACATACTGTACAGCGGCATCATCTATTGTGCTAAGTGGCAATATAATAGATGTACTTGATGCTTTGTGGCTGTGCAAGACACAAAGAATGTGAACTCACCAGGGCACAATTGCAATTTGATTATTGCAACACATAATGGAAATGTAACAACAGATCATTGTCGGTGGATGTTAGTGAAGACTTGGATGTGGAGTGAAAACAAGGGAAAGAAAGATATTGCTCAGAGAAATAGATATACATACATATGAGTGAATGAACTGTTGTAATGGATCCAGCAACAAAAGAAAAGTTACTTACTGTATTCAACATTTTTGTCCCGACCTGTACTTAGTATACACAGGTTTCAACATAAGACTAGATGGAAAGGGTGAGATCCACAAAGAGATTTAGGCATTTCAATCCTGAGTGTCGTGGTGTCTAACTTTTTGGTTCCTAGGGGAAAAAAAATCACAGGAACAACACTGGAACCCAGAAAGCCGATTTAGGTGCCTAGACCCCCTGTACAATCAAGGGGGAGTGGTAGGTAACTAAGAATGCAATTCACAAAACCCCGTACATTAGGCAGGGAGTCGTCTAAGCTAGCCAGTGAGAGACACCAACAAGAGGCATGAGTGAGAGGGGTGGGGCTTAACAGAGATAGGCACCTAAATTTGTGCTACAGGGAGGAGCCTATCACTGCTAGAGATACAAAAATGGAACCCATCTCCTGGGGTCAGGCATTTCTTGTGGGAATGAATTAAGTGCCTGCCTTGCTCCACACAAAGCAAGGGTACTGGTGCCAGTGGTTCCCACCTTAGAACTTTTATCCCGGTCATTAGCACTCTCACTGGGGATATGCAAGATCCAGGTTCAATTCCCCCTTCGCTGTCAGCAGAAGATGATTTGAAAGGGAGTCTGCTGCTTCACAGAAGAGTGTTTAAACAACTATAGTATGGGATATTCTGCTCTAGGGATCCCTCACTGTCTCCTGTTAAAGCTGTTCCACTGTGGATAAATAAATAGTGATTGGGACTGGACCCTGAGTCTCCTGCTTCCCAGGTTGGTGCCTTAGCCCCTGGCCCCTAGACTGCAAAGTCTGTCTCTGGCCCAATGACTGTTTATGTATTTATACTGATACTGAAAAGGGCAAGTATTGTGTGGTGGCTAAAAAGAACCACTTCTGGTATGGACCAGGGAATGTTATTTTAATTAGTCTGTGTTCTGTTTTGCATCTATGTTTCCTGAGGTAATGAATACAATTATATCTAGTACCAGTTTTTTTTTTATAATGTAATTAAAATAAAAGCAAACAAAATTACCAAAAAATGCTTTAAAGACAAAACATGCTCACAGGGTGAAATTACACCCAGGTGGGCTATACCAAAGGAGGTGAGACTCCGCTCCTTGGTTTATACTCTAAACCAAGCATTTATGGTGGTTCAGACAATTACAACTATGATAGTCTTAAAAACTCTATTGCTAAATAGTGAATTGAAGAAAAAAAGCACAAAATACTTAATACAATGCAAAAGAAAACAATTGCTAATATAAAAAAGAAGAACAAAAGCAGGGTGAGGCCTCATTTCTTGGGAGGCAGGATTAGGAAGGTAAATGGATCAGCAGGCTGGAAACAAAATGTCTGTACAAGCTAACAAAGGGGGGAACACCCAAGGAACAATTTACAATGGAAAAGATAACAATGGACAGGATAGAGCCTGGAACATAAGATGAGGTAAAGAAGAAGTTGTGCATGGACTGGGTGTTGACAGAGTATTCTGTACAGGATTCATGACTTTAGAATAACCAAGCCAGTCTGGAAGCAGGTAATGCACTGTATAATTAAGAATGCATGTGTTGGTAGAGTTTGATAAAAAATTACTTAAAGGAAGAGGTTTGCTGTGTGACTTTGGATATGTGCTATGCCCTAAACCCACCAGCTATACTTGAATCTAATCAGTCCATCATAGCTTTGCTGTACGATAAAGAAATCTGAGTGACAGGACTGGAGGTGAACTAAGTTTTTGGGGAACCAAGTGAAAGAGGTCACCGCAGGAACCCCAATAATACAAAGCTGCTTCCATGTGTATACAGAGCAGAGTTGCAATTATTTATATATAAACTAATAAATTGCTGACTCCCTAATCTGTATTCTTTTACTACACATTTAATAAACAATGTATAAAGTCAACAGTATATATCCAAGAGTACATTTCCATTACAGAACAAAATGAGGGGGTAAGGTTAAGAACAGGTGGCTATTGTGCAGGAGGTAGGGGAATAGCAACAGATGGAGGATTATGGTAGTGGGAAACTGCCTGGATCTTTTTGGGGTTCATTTTCAGACATTCTAATTATACTTTTACTCTATACGTTATATGTTATATATAATTAGATGTTTACTTTTTCGATAGCGTGGAATTTCCATAAGGAAAATCCTCTGAAAAAGTAATTGCATTAACTGGAATCAAATAAAACATGTTTAATCCTAACTTTTTTTTTTTTTTGCACAAAAATATTGTTTGGAAATAATATGAGTATTAGATGTGTTTTAAAATATTCTATACAATAAAGACTTGAGCACATAAGCAAGTTAAGTTGAAAGGCTTTAACAGTTTCTCCTACTCAAGAATTTCATGCTATTGAGTCAAAATCATAGAGTTTTGACCCGATAGTATACTGGGTTACATTGCTGGGGGAGGAGGTGGTATTTTTGACAAATAGGTTGCATTGCTCTGCCACATGTAGTGCACATGAATGCTTTTCAATCCATTTCCTTTCCCCATATTGATGAAATAAGCATTTTCCCAGCAGTATCCAAGACCCTGAATGTAAGCAATCAGAATCTGAGAAAATGGTGTTGGAAAAGCAAAGAGAGAAAGGGATATATTGGTCCCTCAAGACAAAAAAAGAATCTTAGAACTAATAAAACAAATAAACAAAGGGTACTCTGCTCTTAGACCATTTCAACAAGTGAGTGCAGCACTCAGGGCCACAAACAACCTATGTATGAAATCTCTCACCTTGGTATGAAAGAGCACCATAAGACAAAGCCAACTGTCATGCCACAATCTGCCCTGAGTAGTGGGCATTAAAAGGGAAGGGATTGTGACTCTCACATTCACAATTCCCTCTCTGTTTTTCCCGTTGCTTCAGGGACACAAGTAATCTGTTACGTTACTACTTTCATAGCATATTATTTCCGCTTCTGCACCATCAGAACCACACTTGCTGACATATGGGAAGAGGGGGCAAAGCTAAGGATCCATCCATTCTCCTTCATCTACATGCCTGACTAACCTCATTGCCTTCTATGATGAGATAACTGGCTCTGTGGATGAGGGGAAAGCAGTTGATGTGTTATTCCTTGACTTTAGCAAAACTTTTGATATGGTCTCCCACAGTATTCTTGCCAGCAAGTTAAAGAAGTATGGGCTGGATGAATGGACTATAAGGTGGCTAGAAAGCTGGCTACATCGTGGGGCTCAATGGGTATGATCAATGGCTCTATGTCTAGTTGGCAACCGGTATCAAGTGGAGTACCCCAAGGGTCGGTCCTGAGGCCGGTTTAGTTCAGTATCTTCATTAATGATCTGGAGGATGGCGTAGACTGCACCCTCAGCAAGTTTTCAGATGACACTAAACTGGGAGGAGTGGTAGATATGCTGGAGGGTAGGGATAGAATACAGAGGGACCTAAACAAATTAGAGGATTGGGCCAAAAGAAATCTGATGAGGTTCAACAAGGACAAGTGCAGAGTCCTGCACTTAGGATAGTAGAATCCCATGTGCTGCTACAGACTAGGGATTGAATGGCTAGGTAGCAGTTCTGCAGAAAAGGACCTAGGGGTTACAGTGGACGAGAAGCTGGATATGAGTCAACAGTGTGCCCTTGTTGCCAAGAAGGCTAACGGCATTTTGGGCTGTATAAGTAGGGGCATTGCCAGCAGATCAAGGGATGTGATCATTTCCCTCTAATCGACATTGCTGAGGCCTCATCTGGAGTACTGTGTCCAGTTTTGGGACCCACACTACAAGAAGGACATGGAAAAATTGGAAAGAGTCCAGCGGAGGGCAACAAAAAGGATTAGGGGACTGGAACACATGACTTATGAGGAGAGGCTGAGGGAACTGGGATTATTTAGTCTGCAGAAGAGAATAACGCCGGGGGATTTGATAGCTGCTTTCAACTACCTGAAAGGGGGTTCCAAAGAGGATGGATCTAGACTGTTCTCAGTGGTAGCTGATGACAGAACAAGGAGTAATGGTCTCAAGTTGCAGTGGAGGAGGTTTAGGTTGAACGTTAGGAAAAACTTTTTCACAAGGAGGGTGGTGAAGCACTGGAACGCGTTACCTAGGGAGGTGGTGGAATCTCATTCCTTAGAGGTTTTTAAGGTCAGGCTTGAGAAAGCCCTGGCTAGGATGATTTAGTTGGGGACTGGTCCTGCTTTGAGCAGGGGGTTGGACTAGATGACCTCCTGAGGTCCCTTCCAACCCTGATATTCTATGATTCTATACTTGGAAGGTAGTAAGTCCCATGGATGCTGCTCTCAACCTAAGTTTCCCCACTTTGTGAAAGGCTAGTAGCTGTACTTCCCTGTATGCTGTAAAAAAGGTAGGTCACAGCTCTGCTCTAACTGAATTGCCCAAAGTCTCACAGTGGCTTTGTGACAGAGCTTAAAAAAAAGATCCCACTTAAAGCTGGTCAAACGTGGCATTTCCATTCCATGGGAAGTTGCAACATTTTGAATTGGTTTTCATTCGAAGTCAGAACAAAAGCAAAAGTCAAAATTTCCAGCAAAATGAAATAATTTTTGGTCAATTGGAAAAAATAAAACTCTCCATTTCAATAAATGAAAAATGAAACATTTAGACACTGTCAAAATGGTTTTTTTCCAAAACAAAATTTTAATTGAAATCAGCACTGTCCTGACACTATCCTGTAGAAAGTCTTGATTTCAACAAAATGTCATTCTGGTTGGGAAAATGTGTCAATCATCAATTTCTGCATTTTTTTTATTAACCAAATCTCAATTTTACTGAATTTACTTGGTCCCTGAAGTTACTTGCTGAATTGTAAAAAATGAGTTCTTTGCACAGCCTCTGGGGTGGGCTTCCTTATTTGTGATTCAAAGTGAGACACCCTGGTCTCATGGGAGCAGATCCTCTGCTGTGTAAATGGGCCCAGTTGAGAACCTGGCCCATCATTTTCTTTCTGGCCCTTCACTGAAAAAACCTACTTATATAAAACAGGATGCATACTTGAACCTAACTCCTTGGGCTTTGAGTCTTTCTGGGGCAAGATAGACTCCCACAGGAGGGACACAGTTCTTCCATGTTGTTCATTATGAACAGTATGGTATTTTGGGTTTTTTGAACACCAACACATATAGAATCTAAGCCAGTTTGTCATACACATGTACCTTACTTTTGTAGGAGTTTGCTAGTTCACAGTCACCAGTGGGAGATTCTGGCTTACATCTGTGTAATATATAATTGTGTCTGTCAGTCACTATTTCTTGAAGGCCAGCAGCAGGCAGTTGTCTAACTTCGCTTTTTAATTGGGACTCTGTCCAACCAGTTTCATTCAATCAGATTTGTATGTTTGCTCATTTTGTCACTGTGTGGCATGGTCTACACTACAAGGTTAGGTCCATGGAAGCTGCCTTGCTTCAACCTAGCTGTAGAAGTATCTTCACTTAATTTTGGCACCTGCTGACGTAAGTACCTCTCTACACTGATTTAGTAACACACTGCTCAGAGAGATGTCACAGTTGATGTAATTAGGTCGATGCAGTGTCAGGAGAGACGCTATCTTGCTTACGTCGACTGTTACTGGCTTTCAGGAGCTCTTCCACAATGCCTGACACTCACAATACCATCAGTGCAAGTGTTCCTGGTGAGTACGCGCACGGATGACTCAAGGAGCCAAGTGTGTACACACACAAGCAATTTAATAACTGCAGTGACTGTATGCCAATGGTCAATATAATTCTGTGGCGTAGACATGGCCCATGTGTAAGAGACACAGACAGTAAGCAGCCACTGTAGTATCATCCTGTTAGCTACATCCTACTTCCTCCTCAGCTGTGGCAAGAGAGAAGGCCAGTACACATAGGCTTCAGGTGAGGCATGAATGCATAGACACTATACCTATGCTTTTTTTTTCAGTGGAGACAGTTCATTTGAAGCTTCAGGACCAAGAGAATGCCAAAGGGCTCAAAAATGTAACAAAGCACAGGGTATTCACAAAATGTGCAGTCAGAGGAAAGCAACAGTAATATTGCAGAACCGTATTATGGGGCCCACATCCTCCATTGCTGCCAATGATCAAACATTTTTAACACTAATGTGCCCCCTGAATATGTGAGAAGTACTCTCAGAGAGTATTACTAATGATAGAACCAAGAGTTGTGTCATCTGTACTCACCACTGTGTCCTCTCTAGTCAAGTAGAAAGGTACAGAATCTGACAGTGACTCTTGCGTTAGGAGAAATTAGTGGACATGTTTCCAGCACTGAGCTATCATAAAGGAAGGCATTATTTAAAAGCTAGTTGACTGCTCTCTCCCCTTCTCCCCAGCTAACGTGAAAGTAACAAACCAATGCCTGCATACCAGATATCACTGGAGAATAAATGTGAGTCACCGATGCTTCCTCTGTAATACATACTAGTTTTTGGGGGGATGGGGGACAATATACAAAACACAGACACTAATTTGCGGGGTGGGGAGAGCAGTACATTGCTCTCCCCAAGTGAGCACACTTTCATCTACCCTTTAATTTTCTCCAGGAGGGAAACTAACTCACCACTGGCTGACAGGGGCCACAAATTACTACCCTTCTCCCCCATGTGCCACCCAGCTCAGCTCTGTTAGCTCATTTACTGGCTCCATTCACTCATTCCCTACCTCTCCTCATCCACTCCCTACCCAGCTGCTTTGGGAAGGGGAGATAAACAAATACAGAGGGCCCACTTACTTCTACATGCCTTAGGGTGACCAGACAGCAAATGTGAAAAATCGGGACCGGGGTTGGGAGGTAATAGGAGCCTATATAAGAAAAAGACCAAAAAATCAGGACTGTCCCTATAAAATCGGGACATCTGGTCACCCTAACATGCCTGGACCCATTGTTCAGATGACCCATTTGGGATAATAGGAGGATTTCTCACTCTCCTGCATGGGTGTATAGTCCAAATCTCAATATAGTTCATTGCTTGCATTGTTGTAGCAGTGTGAGACCCAGGATCTTAGAGACACAAGGTGGGTGAGGTAATATCTTTTACTGGACTAAGTTCTGTTGATGAGAGATGAGCTCTGTATAGCTCAAAAACTTTTCTTCAGGTCTGGGCCTGTTAGGAAAGACTAGCAGAAAACAGAATGGCTTGAGATAAGCCATGTCTCATCAATGCTTGATGGTTGTTAAGGGACAATACCAGGACTATTAATTTTGGAGATTTTGCCTTCTCCCCGCTAACTTATAAAACTGGTTGAGCTAGGACAAGAAAGGGCCAGTGAACATGGGACATCAAAATAGCAGTAGCAGGTTTAAAAAGGAACATTTTTTCAAGGGGGTCAGGGCAACCAGATTGAAATAAAGGAAGCAGCGGGGCGTGTCTGAAGAATTAGGCCAGCCTAGGTCACCCTCAGGGGATGGTAGGGCTTTTGGTAAAATAGATGTATGCAAACTATTTGTTTTTTCAAAATCCCTTTTCTCTAATTATTTCTATCTACCACATAACTGTAGACAACACTCTGGTTTTAAGGCAGCTGTTTGGTCACAGACTCCAAAAGGGAAGTACTGTGGATGCCAAACCCAGTCAGACCTGCAGGGTGAGAATGGTGGATACATAGGGTACTGTAGCCCACAGCCTAGTCTAAGAGTGGGAGAATTATGGAATTCCACCCCAGGATAGGTAAAGTCCTGAGGCCTGACAGTTAAGGGGATGCTCTCAGAGACCCGCAAAAGGAATAAGGGAACAGTAACCCTGTAACCATAACAATTGGTTCAGCCCAGTTTTAAATGACAAATCAAGCAGGTCCTTTGAAAAGAAGTGTAGAACTAACTCCACAGCACTCTTTGCACACACCTGCAGAAATTAAACTTCAGATAATTTAATGGTGTTACTTGTAAGCAGGATAGGTGAGGAGAAGAATGCAGAGCTCCCTCTTTATTGAGGGTAAGCTCTTGTACTGGTGAACAGCAGTCACTTTGATCAGACAGGGCATTGCCCAGAGTTCACTTAATCTGGCAGGATGGTGGTGGGGGGCGGGGGCGTGACAGTCAGCTGCTCTTGCTAGAGTCTCTATGGGTATGTCTACCCTGCAATTAAAACCCCAGTGCTGGCCTGTGCCAGCTGACTCAGGCTCACAGGTTTGGGCTAAGGGGCTGTTTAATTACAGTGTGGACATTGAGGCTCGGGCTGCAGTCCATGCTCTTGGACTCATCCATCTCACAAGGTCCTAGAGCCCAGGCTCCAGCCCAAACCTGAACATTTACACCACAATTCAACAGCCCCTTCACCTGAGCCAGAGCCAGCCACAAGTTTTTAATTGCAGAATTGACATACCCTGTGGAAGTCCCACTCTGGGCTATGAAAGGTGTTTGTTTCAGCCGTGCTGGGGTGTGTGGGTTTCCCCTTATACTTGGCAGGGTCAGCTGGTCCTAGTACTCAGGGGGTCTGAAAACCCGTTCAGTTCTTGAGTCTTGAAGGGATCAGTAGGGGAAGCCAGGCTCACCTGCCCACCCACTCTACTGGGTTCCAACTCAGGGCCTTAACTCAAGCAGACAGAATCAGGGCTCAGCAATAACTCTTGCTGTGCCCTGAGCTGCTCCTAGCTCCCTTGGTTTCTGTTGGCTTCTTAAGCCTGTAGAGCTGGTCATCCCTGCTCTGGGCAGCTTCTCAGCAGCTTGATGGCCATTGTTTCCTTCTCCAGCCTGCTTACTCCTCTGGCAGCCAGCCCAATGCTTCTCAGCTCTTTTATTCTCCCAGCTGCTGTGAGGCTGCTAATCAGCTCTGCCTGGCAGTTCCTGCATTAAACCCTTGGTTGCTAGGCCAGCATGGAGTATATACATCCTATGACATTGAGTCTCAGGAGATCCATATAAGTTGTTATACTGAAATGGAGAAAGAGGAAGATCTTTATGACAGTGTGTGTTATCTCCTCATGTCATGACAGCCATATGGATCAGGGGACCAAGCATTTGATTACATAGCCTCTGTAATATATTTCACAGTTTTGCAATCTGACATCTGTGCCCTATCCATTTGCACATCAAGCACCATCAGGAAACATGTAACACTGAACACTGTGAAAAATACCACATGGCTGTCCACCTGCTTCAGGATTTGTTTCGACCATTTGGAAACTGGCCTACTCCCAGATTTCTGAGACCAGGATTTATTACTTCAGATTATGGTGTCAACATTTTATGGACAACAAAGGATGATAACTTTACAGACACCATGTTTTGAACACCGATCTTTTTCCCCTTGAAGACCTCAGAGTTCACGTAAGATTAAGAAAATAGTAGCAGCAGTGGAAGGCAAATCAGCTGCATTTCCTTCTGCACAAGCAGCACCAGACCGCTCAAAATGGTTTGGATTTAATGGCATGTCTTAGATTTTAGCAGTTTTGCTGCAGTGTCCCACAGTCCTATGCAACATTTCCTGGTCTTGCACTATTAGTTCTCTCTCCTCTGACGACCCATTCTGCAGACATAGAAAGGAGGAGCGGGGGTAAAGTGGACTAGCAGCGAAGGATTAACATAGTGTTATGGGGTATACAAACCCCATATTGGACTCTAAGGGCTTCAAAGACATTAAAGGGCCCAAGTAGCCCTGAACCTCCGGACCTGCCAAGGATGCTCCAACTGGAGGAACAGATTAAAAGGAGCTCAGAAGTCCAGGCAGAGGATGGTGGACAGGTTGCATGAGAGTGGACTCCTTCTCCAGGAAGCCAGGCAGAAGAGTGAGCCTGAAAGGGGAAAATGGAGTGGATAAGGTCCTCAGGTAGAGCCTCCTCTAGCTCCCACCCTTTTTGAAAACTTGCAGAGCCTTACTGTTTTGTTGTAAGGTGACTGACTGTTTGGACTATAGGAGCCATGTCAACTGAAAGGATCTATAGGTAGGAAGTAACCCAGGGAAGGAACTTAGATGCACTGCAAGGCCAATATTGCTTTCCACAGGGCTCTGGGCTGGGACCTGATGAAGAATGAGGGCTCATGACCCCTTACCACAACCCCTTAAGCGCCTATTCACTTATGTGAGTGTAAAGCTGAAGATCCCTAGGTTAAGGTACCTCTGCTGCCCTGACAGAGAGGCAAGGGGCTGGAAGTTGGGTGCAGCTAGGTTGCCTGGCCCTCTGAGCTCCCTATCACACATGGGTATTGGTCTCAAATGGCAATGAGGGAAAGTGTGGAGGACTTTGAGGGGAGAGTCAGATCATGGGCTGTATGAAAATATCATGGTAAAAGACTGTGGAAGGACAAGGAGATGGAAGGAGAATTGACAATGTGAAGAGAATAAGAGCATGTATGCAAGAGAAAAAATGTACATGTTAAGTGCTGAGTTTACCTTGTGATAATTTGTAATACTGAAGTACCGCAGTAATTTACAAGTGGTGTTTGAAATAGTGTGTTGATAGAAATTAAAGATGAAAATGACCTCTTAGGTCCTCTAGCTTCAATGAGATTATTAGTTTGAATAAATCCTCACCACCAGGAGTAAGGGTTACACAACTGAGCTGTTAATTATTTCTTAACCCGGGTCTGATGTATTTGTCTTTGTTAATCTTTGTTCATACTCAACATTCTGTAAATTGCTTTTCTCTTTGGAAGTTGATGCCACTATCTGGCGGCCTCCATTCCCCTCTGCGACCGCAAAGGAAAACACATAGAAAGGCTGGGGCGCAACTGAACGCAAGACCCATGCTTTAATCATTTGTTCAGTACTGACTGATTTGGAGACTGGGAAGTCTGAGTGGCACCAACAGCAAAATAATATTAATGCAGCCGTTTTATTTCTGAGTGCAAATGAGTATTTGGATTAGTTTGGGTCTTTTGCCATCAGCCTAAATTGAAATAACATTATCCAGTCAATAGGCATCTGTCAGTACTTTCATGGTGAACAGTGACATAGAGTCAAGTGACTCTGGAGTAGTTACCATGTATCATGTCAATCCACAGTGAGGAGAGGTTAATTAAGGGATCTTTGACTTGATCTATCACTCCAATCTGTATCACTGAAAAATTACTGAGCAGATGTGTGATACGACATCTTGGGCTAAATTCATTCCCTATGTAAATCCACTGAAGTCAGTGGAAATAAATCAGGGTTGCTTTTGTCCCATTTGATAATGCATAGAATAGGGCCATTAGGATTTCAGTATGGATAATATCTGCAATTTGTCCTTGAAAATATTATGAATAACACTTATTGCATGTTGGGAAGCAGCTGATTGGCTGTTATATTTATTTTAATGTCTAAGACAAAGATGTGCCAATTTTAGAGAAGTAGACTCAAGGCTCTGCCCTCTTGTGTATGAGTTAGATGTAGCAGCCCCACTAAGGCTCCTATCCTTCTTATGCTGATGCAAGGGAGTAAATGGGGCTTTACACCTCTTCATTCCCTTACACTGCTGTATAAGCTAAGTCATTGTGTTGCCTAGTGGCTGGTGCACTAGACTGGGCCTTAAGTGAGCTGAGTTCTATTCCTAGCTCTGCTAGTGGATCTTAGGCAAGTCACTTCATCTCACTGTGCCTCAGTTTTCCTGTTTGTAAAATGGAGGTAAAAATACTGAATTTCTTTGTAAAGAACTCTAAGCTTTATGGATGACAATTGCTATATAAGAGCTAGACATTCTTCTTCTTCTTCACTGAAATAATTATTTCTCTTTTTCTGTTTCTTACTAGGTGCTACTCTGTGCAGAGGCAGTTTTACCTTTTCTCCTCTATAGTCAGCTAGTTTCATGCATGATTCAGCTGTGTCTTTCCTACAGCAACAGGAGAGTAAAAAATCTTTTTTTAAATGGGAAATATGACTGCATGACCACAAAAAATGGCAAAAGCAGATGTAATACCTGAAATTATGTTTAATTTGCTTTTTGGAAGTGACTACACTTTGAATTGCTAGTATTTTTTTAACAAAACAGACTAACATATACAACTGATTTAAGCAAGTTCTTTCCTTAGCTGAAGTATTGCCGTAATGACTAACGAACTCATTAAACCAGATTTAAAATTTGATTAAATCTAACAGAAAGGGAGCAGGGTGAATTGAGGGCATCAGACAATATTCATAATTAACATTTATCTATCTAACAACCATACAATTAAGATCTGTCAGGAGGGGTTAGGAAAATCTAATCATTCCCCAAAGAGTCAGGATCAGAAGAGGTGGAAAATTGTATGTTCTTATTCTAGGCGGGTCATAGAAGCCAAGTCCTAAAATGAGGTTTTCTGTCTGTGCCGGACTTAAGGTTCAGCTGCATACAAGATTGATGCCATGACATCCTCCTTCATCAATTTTTTTTCAACATTTAGTTCCTGCCTTTGATGTTGTGCAGCACGCTTATGTCAGGGGAAATTAGTAATGTATGCCCATCAATAATTAGATCAACTTTCTTCCAAGTTCACATAACAGTTTCTTGCTTATCAGTAGTATTCAGAAATATGGGATTCTCTATATAACTGGCATCTGGTGTAAGGTTTCCTGTGGCTAACTTGATAACACCTTTCCATATACAAAAGATCTGGTTTGCTTCCAGATGCAGGAGTCCTGGGATTTCACCATCCACTAAATCAATGATTTGTTTTGGAATTTTGTCCCAGGAGCCTGATATATCAAATGCATTTAGTTATCAAAGACCTCAAATATCCCATCTTCATAGGAGTTCTGCTTGGAACAGTTTTATTTTTTTCCCCACAGACTGAACTTTACAGTCTTTGTACTGAGAGCTGAGTTAGCCTGTTTGCTCTATGTTGTTTAAGCATCATTCTCATTGTAATAATGTTATTGTTCTGCCCACTTCCGTCTGAAATCACCTATTTCAATTTAGATTATAGAATCTGGAACTGTGTGTCCATGGACATTGGTACAATTTCAGGGGTTTTTTTCAGGGAAGAATTTCCAGCATTCTTGAATGGAGGACTGGTTCCTGCAGAGACAAACTAGGAGAGCAGTGGGCAGGTGTGGAGTAATCAATAGGCCTCTGGACAGACCCCTGCAGAATAAAGAAATGTATTTTTTTACCTGGTTCTAGTTCTTCCCCATGTCCAGGATGTAGTTGTGGGTTGCACACTTGTTGAGCACAGACAGACAAACTGGGGCGGGGGGGGGGGAGGGTCCGACAGGTTAATTCCAGCTCTATCAGTTGAACCTAAAAGAGAGGCTCATTTCCTCTCCACTCGTCACATTTTATATTTATATACAAAATATTTGTGGGGAGGGATATCAAATAATAAAAATAAATGTGACACAAGCCCCTATTTAAGAAATTACAAAAAACAAAACTTCCTGTCAAATCAGTATTGCCAAAACACATTTAGTTCTGTGCTGCTTCTGTGTTACTTATCAAGTTGTGATGAAACAAGTTTTGGAGCTTAGTTTTGTCCCACTAAAACATGGAGTTTGGGTCTGATTTTATAGATTAAACTCCTATTGGGCCAGAGTTTCCGGTACAATTCTAGCTGTAAAAGGCCAGATGATAAATTTTCTCTTACTGAGGGAAACCTCCGCACTGGTAGAGACCCAGCATAGGCAGTGCCTGCACCAGCCACCTCCCACTACACAGCAGGGGGAAAAAAAAACCCATGCAATCGAAAGATGGTCCAATGGTTAGTGCATTAACCTGGGAGTTTAAAAACTTGAGTTCAAGTCCCATCTTTCCCACCGATTTTACTCTTTCTGGTCTCCATCCATAAAATTGGGACAATAGCACTTTCCTACTTCATAGGGGGCTTATGAAAGAAAAATGGATATCAAAGCTTGTGAGATGCTCAGTTACTACACTGATGGAGCCATAAAAGTACCTTGGACAAATAAGAAGAGGGAGGAGCTGTAGTGGGTGTGTGACAGAGCTAAATATTAATTAGAGTAGCCCATAAGCTGTTCAAACTGAGACCTGAACAAGGTTGTGCAGAATGCAGGAGCTATAGCTCACTAGGTGGTGGTTCCTCACCTCCCATCCCTGACCACAACTCAGCTACAAGGGACGATCAAGCCCACTGACTTAATGCACAATTTTTCCTGTTTAGGATCACTGAGCAGCAACTATTCTTTTTGAAGCTGTAGTATTTTCTGTATTTTCCCACATATTAACTGATCTTGCTTACAGCATGAATATTGCGTTCAGTTTGTTAAACCTTAAATGAGATTGATGAGTATTGTCTTTGGCTTTATCCTTTTCTAGCCATGCATTCACTTTAGTATGCTTCAGATAGCCTTAAGTCACTTGATGCAATAAACTTGAGCTTATAGGTTCGGCTCATACATAACCAGTCTGATTCACTACCAGGTCCTCCTTTTCAGCATATGTCCTTGTTAATAGTTTATGTGATGTAATTTCCTTGTGCAAAAGTAAGGAACCGGCTATTTATAATATCTATTGCAAGACTGCAAGCACTTTCGACTGAACATAGTCATTTTGTTTAAAATATTAAAAAATCAGATGAAGTGCAGGGATATTGTACAGTTCATAGCTTTCACTGCAGCACTATTGGCACTTCTATTGTAATTCATAGCTTTCATTTACACACTCCTCCTGAATTGTAAACAGAAAATATTGGCATGCAACAGAGTAGCGTTCAGTTGATTTGTTCCCTTTACTTCCATGTACCACATCTCATAAAAGTGAATGCACTGTCAATTAGCACAGGACTATGGTTCATTATTTAAATGAATCAAATAATTGTTTTAACATGATATAATTATGTCATTCCACATGTTCTTCATGTCATTGGGCCATCAGCGGGCCTATTGCCTATTTGCAAGGCATCATAAAAGCTACTGTGCACTTGGGAACTGTTTCCTTAGCTTCTGAAGTATAGTTTTCATTTAAACTCTTCAATGCTGGCATTAGTGCTCTCAGAGCAACAGCTCTTTCATGTAAATGGATGGAAATGAGCCTTGTAGATGGGTAAATGTGCCACAGAACTGTTGATGCACAATGGTTGTTGTGATGCAAACTGAAGGAAAAAAATACAATACAAAAAAATGGGCTTGTGTAAAGGCAGGTTAAGCAATTGATATGAAATTCAAGTACCGAGAATATCATCTATTTATTTTTTTCATAGAAAAGACAGACTGGTTGCTGGCAATCTGGCAGCATATAGAGTAAAACTACAGATTTTGCTTTCTTGATGTTAGACAATATACATATTATATGTATTGTCCACCATATTAATATGTATTACACATCACTTTAATATTATACACATTACATATGAATGTTGGCACAAAGTTATGCTCATTCTTGTTCACCCATGTCAAGGTATTTAGATTTCACAACACCTTGCAACAGCTGAGCTCAGCTTTGGTACTAGTGAATATGAAACCTATCAAAGGCAAGATGCATGAATACTTTGTACTAGTACAGTTAGGGTGTGCTTTCATGGCTCATCAACACTTGGAATGTAGTATTCAAAATGAGATCTGGGAAAGTTACAGGGAGGTACCAAAGACAAAGTTAGCACAAATTGGTGCTTATAAACTTAAGTTGATGTATAAAGTGGTTGTAGCTGGTTAATAACCATACATAAGGGATAAATTTGAGGATGCATCTTTGAAGTAAACCCACTCTGCCAGGTGAATGCTATGAGTTTCCCAGAAGGGTGGTTTGTAGGACTCTCTTCATGTGTTGCTTTGTTTTAATCAATAAACTTGGCTAAGCTAGGTTATTCGGTCTTGAACATTTTAATAACAAACCACAAGTATTAGTTAAGCAACTGGCTATATATTTTAGCAATATTACTGTCACATTACATAAAAGTTACTATTTTTAGCCTTTTTGTTAGACAATACTCTTATTTTATTCTCACTTCCAGCAAATATAGTTTAAGATTTTGTTTTTTTCTTTTTCAACATTTATGAACGTCATCTATCCATACATCATAATACAGTATGAGCTTCACCTAACAACTCAATATATCAATGATAGTTTTATTAAAATTAGTTCAGTCCTAGGCAGTGTTATTCAGTTCTCATTATAGAATAAATCAAAAGGAATTCCACTGGACAGAACCTTTCCACAATGGGATCCAGATCCCCCACGTCATCCTCATATAAAAACCTATGAGAGGGGGCAGGAGAACTGTTCATGTTAAAATGCAACAGACCTGTTTGTCCACTGCCTGGGAATTTGTGTAGTCATTTACCTCCATGGCAAAATGGGTGCAAAAATGCCACCAAAGCAGAGTAATAGCCTTTTACAAAGACATACGTAACTACTAAAGTTGCCCGGCAGTGGAGAGTCAGGCCTATGGACTTTCCTAACTCATGTGTGGATAAACTTCGGGAGGCCATGGAATGGGAAGCAGAAAGGTCTCTTTACCACAAGGATACTGAGAATAGCAGGGAATGGCACTCCTAGTTCTGTACTGAGCCACAACCTTCCCCAAGCAATGTGGCTCCTTAGAAGGGTCATGCTGGCATTGTCTGTTCAATAGAACCCATAGAGTAATATAGTTAATATAGGTTTCAGAGTAGCAGCCGTGTTCTTGAACTGCATTAACTCTTAACTGGATTTCCAGATGGATTTGTGGTAGGTCTTCAGGGGAAGATGCCAAAATGCATGGCCAGTCCCCTGGTCTTATTCCTTCAAGTCTTGACACCAAATCTCTGCAGGATGGGTACAATGGGTAGAAATTGTCATTGAGGTACACTCCCCACACTATTGCAAAGAGCAATATGAGGTATAACTCAAGGCCTTGGGTATTAGTTTAAATTTGACCCAGGTAGGTACCAGACAGAAGACATCATCATCATCCAGTTTCTCCAAGTGCTATGTAAAATAAATTGGTGGTCTCAATTTCCAGTGCAGCAGTGTCTGAATAATCAAACAAACACTAGCACAAATAGTAACCTCACTGGAATGCTATATGAAGCAGAGGGGCTGCTCCATAGTTACTCCTCTTAGGGGCATGTCATCACAAACACATTAGGAAGGGGCTGAGGTCATGCCTCCCCGCCTCCTCTCCACTGCTGTGGAGCAGGAAAGGTGCAGGAGGAACCTGTTGCACCCCATGAAGAGGGCAGTAGTAGATACATATTATTCATATACCAGGAAGTTCTAAGAGACTTCCTGTGTCCTAGTGGTTCCCCTCAGGCAGTGCATCTTTTCTCATGTGCCTAATGGGAATGAGCTAATCCCAAGATCGTTAGTATCTTTGATTCCTTATTTTAGTGGCCAGGAAATTTTTTTCTTGTTCCCTGGTTAGTCTTCAGCCTGTCTCATGCAGATTTAAACATGATAATCCTGAAGTTGATTATTTTAACATTGCCTTCACAATGGTTATAGTGGGAATATGCTGCATGTTGGCTTCTTGAGATTATCTTGTCCACCCATCTTGATAAATCTGAGCAGTAATCTCTCTAGTGAAGAATAAAGTATAAGGAAGAAAGTAAAGTGCTTAACACCACTCATGAAGTAAATGAAAGGATGTCTGGAGACCACAGTAACTGTCAGAATTAATCTGTCATCACAAGGGTGTTTTTATTTTAAGTCTGAAGGTACGAGTTATTCAGAAAAATTCCAGTTTTCCTTTCTAGGAGATGGCATTTGCCTCTTATTAGATATCTCTGATGTTACAGGACCTCCTGATGTACATCTTACCACTTTTTTCAGCATCCATAGTATTCTCCATGTGTGAGGGTCACTGAGTTTAGACTGGAATGATGTCTTTCCTTTACTTAGCATATTAAAGCGGTGTAGGTAATGAATGTATGGTATGCCAGGCTGTGAAGGTAGCCAGTGCCTGATACATTATAGCTCACAGAAGGAGCTGAACATCATGGAATTTCTGAATATGGCTAACAACGATTCCCCTACTTCCTTACTCTCAGTGCTCAATTTAAATACAAAAGGCCCAGGATGATATAACAGGGCATTCTGCTCCTTGGAAAACTAGGATGTGGGGCAGGGAGAAGCCAGCCACATTCTGGAGAAGAACCCAGCAGACAAGTGCTGGGAATCAGTTAAGCAAGCTGGATAGCATCAAGTGATAACTCACTGCTGGGGGATATAAATGAGTGTCCCATCTGCATGAGAGGGTTGGGACCAGGTGAGAGCTATGAATTCTGTAGCTGCACTGGAAGCAAATATAGAATCAGAGAATCATAGAATATCAGGGTTGGAAGGGACCTCAGGAGGTCATCCAGTCCAACCCCCTGCTCAAAATCAGGACCCATCCCCAATTAAATCATCCCAGCCAGGGCTTTGTCAAGCCTGACCTTAAAAACCTCTAAGGAAGGAGATTCTACCACCTTCCTAGGCAACGCATTCCAGTGTTTCACCACCCTCCTAGTGAAAAAGTTTTTCCTAATATCCAACCTAAACCTCCCCCACTGCAACTTGAGACCATTACTCCTTGTCCTGTCCTCTTCCACCACTGAGAATAGTCTAGAACCATCCTCTCTGGAACCACCTCTCAGGTAGTTGAAAGCAGCTATCAAATCCCCCCTCATTCTTCTCTTCCGCAGACTAAACAATCCCAGTTCCCTCAGCCTCTCCTCATAAGTCATGTGTTCCAGACCCCTAATCATTTTTGTTGCCCTTCGCTGGACTCTTTCCAATTTATCCACATCCTTCTTGTAGTGTGGGGCCCAAAACTGGACACAGTACTCCAGATGAGGCCTCACCAATGTCGAATAGAGGGGGACGATCACGTCCCTCTATCTGCTCGCTATGCCCCTACTTATACATCCCAAAATGCTATTGGCCTTCTTGGCAACAAGGGCACACTGCTGACTCATATCCAGCTTCTTGTCCACTGTCACCTCTAGGTCCTTTTCCGCAGAACTGCTGCCTAGCCATTCGGTCCCTAGTCTGTAGCTGTGCATTGGGTTCTTCCGTCCTAAGTGCAGGACCCTGCACTTATCCTTATTGAACCTCATCAGATTTCTTTTGGCCCAATCCTCCAATTTGTCTAGGTCCCTCTGTATCCTATCCCTGCCCTCCAGTGTATCTACCACTCCTCCCAGTTTAGTATCATCCACAAATTTGCTGAGAGTGCAATCCACACCATCCTCCAGATCATTTATGAAGATATTGAACAAAACCGGCCCCAGGACCGACCCCTGGGGCACTCCACTTGACACCGGCTGCCAACTAGACATGGAGCCATTGATCACTACCCGTTGAGCCTGTCAATCTAGCCAACTTTCTACCCACCTTATAGTGCATTCATCCAGCCCGTACTTCTTTAACTTGCTGACAAGAATACTGTGGGAGACCGTGTCAAAAGCTTTGCTAAAGTCAAGATACAATACATCCACTGATTTCCCTTCATCCACAGAACCAGTAATCTCATCATAGAAGGCGATTAGATTAGTCAGGCATGACCTTCCCTTGGTGAATCCATGCTGACTGTTCCTGATCCCTTTCCTCTCATGTAAGTGCTTCAGGATTGATTCTTTGAGGACATGCTCCATGATTTTTCCGGGGACTGAGGTGAGGCTGACTGGCCTGTAGTTCCCAGGATCCTCCTTCTTCCCTTTTTTAAAGATTGGCACTACAATTGCCTTTTTCCAGTCATCTGGGACTTCCCCCGTTCGCCACGAGTTTTCAAAGATAATGGCCAATGGTTCTGCAATCACAGCCGCCAGTTCCTTTAGCACTCTCGGATGCAACTCGTCCGGCCCCATGGACTTGTGCACGTCCAGCTTTTCTAAATAGTCCCTAACCACCTCTTTCTCCACAGAGGGCTGGCCATCTCTTCCCCATGTTGTGATGCCCAGCACAGCAGTCTGGGAGCTGACCTTGTTCGTGAAGACAGAGGCAAAAAAAGCATTGAGTACATTAGCTTTTTCCACATCCTCTGTCACTAGGTTGCCTCCCTCATTCATTAAGGGGCCCACGCTTTCCTTGGCTTTCTTCTTGTTGCCAACATACCTGAAGAAACCCTTCTTGTTACTCTTAATATCTCTCGCTAGCTGCAGCTCCAGGTGCGATTTGGCCCTCCTAATTTCATTCCTACATGCCCGAGCAATATTTTTATACTCCTCCCTGGTCATATGTCCAACCTTCCACTTCTTGTAAGCTTCTTTTTTATGCTTAAGATCCACTAGGATTTCACCGTTAAGCCAAGCTGGTCGCCTGCCATATTTACTATTCTTTCGACACATTGGGATGGTTTGTCCCTGTAAACTCAACAGGGATTCCTTGAAATACAGCCAGCTCTCCTGGACTCCTTTCCCCTTCATGTTAGTCCCCCAGGGGATCCTACCCATCCGTTCCCTGAGGGAGTCGAAGTCTGCTTTCCTGAAGTCCAGGGTCCGTATCCTGCTGCTTACCTTTCTTCCCTGTGTCAGGATCCTGAACTCAACCAACTCATGGTCACTGCCTCCCAGATTCCCATCCACTTTTGCTTCCCCTACTAATTCTTCCCGGTTTGTGAGCAGCAGGTCAAGAAAAGCTCCCCCCCCAGTTGGCTCCTCTAGCACTTGCACCAGGAAATTGTCCCCTACATTTTCCAAAAACTTCCTGGATTTTCTATGCACCGCTGTATTGCTCTCCCAGCAGATATCAGGAAAATTAAAGTCACCCATGAGAACCAGGGCGTGCGATCTAGTAGCTTCCGCGAGCTTCCGGAAGAAAGCCTCATCCACCTCATCCCCCTGGTCCGGTGGTCTATAGCAGACTCCCACCACTACATCACTCCTGTTGCTCACACTTCTAAACTTAATCCAGAGACACTCATGTTTTTCTGCAGTTTCGTACTGGAGCTCTGAGCAGTCATACTGCTCCCTTACATACAGTGCTACTCCCCCACCTTTTCTGCCCTGCCTGTCCTTCCTGAACAGTTTATAACCATCCATGACAGTACTCCAGTCATGTGAGTTATCCCACCAAGTCTCTGTTATTCCAATCACATCATAATTCCTTGACGTCACCAGGACCTCCAGTTCTCCCTGCTTGTTTCCAAGGCTTTGTGCATTTGTATATAAGCACTTGAGATAACCTGCTGATCGCCCCTCATTCTCAGTATGAGGCAGGAGCCCTCCCCTCACAGACATTCCTGCCTGTGCTTCCTCCCGGTATCCCGCTTTCCCACTTACCTCAGGGCTTTGGTCTCCTTCCCCCGGTGAACCTAGTTTAAAGCCCTCCTCACTAGGTTAGCCAGCCTGCTCGCAAAGATGCTCTTCCCTCTCTTCGTAAGGTAGAGTCCGTCTCTGCCCAGCACTCCTCCTTCATGGAACACCATCCCATGGTCAAAGAATCCAAAGCCTTCTCTCCGACACCACCTGCGTAGCCATTCGTTGACTTCCACGATTCGACGGTCCCTACCCAGGCCTTTTCCTTCCACGGGGAGGATGGACGAGAACACCACTTGCACCTCAAACTCCTTTATCCTTCTTCCCAGAGCCACGTAGTCCGCAGTGATCCGCTCAAGGTCATTCTTGGCAGTATCATTGGTGCCCACGTGGAGAAGCAGGAAGGGGTAGCGATCCGAGGGCTTGATGAGTCTCGGCAGTCTCTCCGTCACATCGCGAATCTTAGCCCCCGGCAAGCAGCAGACTTCTCTGTTTTCCCGGTCAGGGCGGCAGATGGATGCCCTGTGGAACCCCCTAGACTGGAGAAGATCCTAACCTGTAACCTGCCAAAGGCCCCACAAGATAGGTGGGGAACAGGGATCTTTAATTTACGTTGTTCAGTGTTTCCTTTCTCTTATGCTGGAGAATAAACAGAGCCCTGAAGTAATGCCTATAAACTGAACTGGAAGTGACCCAGGTTGGTGACTGAGCCTACCAGCCAACAGAGGGGTGCGGATCACACATCGCCTGCTGAAGAAAATGGGAAATGTACATATATAGCTGAGGACAGAATTTAGCCATAAGCTACAAGTGGCATCCCTGTTCAAAAATCACTCTTTGCTTTCCTCTGCTGAAATATACTGAGGGATAGCCACTGAGGTGCATTTCTAGAGGGACACCTGTTCATTACTTAGAAACATTGCCAACCAGCTAAGTTCACACACAAACTACACCCCAAACATCAAACTAACAAGAATTATATGAAATTAAATATCTTCTACATTAAGTGTTCCTTTTCCTCATGTCTGTAAATACTATCCACATCTACTGCGTAACACTATGCATTTGAATAAATAACCATGTGCAAGTGGGGAGGTGCCAGAAGACTGGCAAATAAACACAGGGGGTACCATTTGAGGATCTAGTCCTTAAGTGTGTGTGAAACCTAAAGATTGTGAGTAGTAGTATTAACTTCAGTGAGATTGCTAAAATGCATAAAGTTTCACATGTGTGGATTGGGGCCTAAGAGAAAATCACTAAACAATAGATACTGAAGGCTCAATCCTACAAAGGGCTGAGCACCTTGAAATCAATTCGTATCAAGGGTGCTTAACGCTGGTTAGGATCAAGGCCCTGGAAAGTAGTGGACTCATCAGTAATAGGTGGCAAGGAAGCATGGATAAATCTTGCCAGGTACACTGTAATGCTTTTTTTAAAATACAAAAAAATAAAACTGATATTAGTAAAGTACTTGACACACAGGTTCAGATTCCATTCCCGGCTGTATCAGTGTTAAAAATCCAAAGAATTCTGTTGTGTTCAGGAGCGCTCTGCCGGATTTATACTGCTGTCATTGGAATGGAAATTTGGTTCATTATGTTTTACCTTAAAAAGTAATATAAATTGTCTGGAAATTATTGGAGTGTTTGATGGGGTGTATAGATCCCTCACTGGCCAAGAAGGGCTGGAGGCAGGGTTTAAAAGACAGCCAGGCCATCCAATCAGGGTCTGACCATCCAGGAGAGAAGACGAGCCCTGGGAGCACTCAGGGAGGACCAGAATGTGGCTTGCCTGGGGCTGGTGAGCAGGAGAGACTCAGCACCTGGCAGCAGGGATGAGGGCTAGCAGCCCTGAAGGCGACATTTCCCAGAGCTGGGTGGCGGCTAGGTGGGACACAGACTGGACTAGGAAGTGGCCCAGGGAAGCTGATGGGAAACTGAACACCCAATGGAGCCAGGTGAGCCACCTAGTCAGCCCACAGGGCCCTGGGTCAGAACCCAGTGGAGTAGGGTGGGCCTGGGTTCCCCTACTCCCACTCAAGTCATGACCACTAGGTGGGATTGCCACCACAGAAACCCTAAGCACTAGATGGAGCTGCCGCTCACTGAACTAGTGCCACAAGGCAGAGCTGTCTCCCACTGAACTGGTGCCACTAGCCAGGACCACCGCCATCGTGGACTATAACCGTTAGGCAGGGGACCCCTGCACCACTCCCTCAATCACAGAGTGAAATATGGTAATGAAAATTAGCAATGTAATGAGCAGATGGGAGGTGTCTAAGGGCACTGTAGGGATCAGAGTTGAGTCTGCGCTTTATTTAACATCTTAATTGATGAACTAGAAGAGCAATCATAATGTTAATAAAAATCAGATTATACTGAATTGGGAAGAGCTTTGAACACCAGTCAAGACCAAGAAATACTATAAATGCTCCTAGACAAGTGAGAAAGATGAAACCAAATGCTACATACTGTGTGGCTTCTGCCCACTTCCTGCATGATAAGTCTAGCCTACTTGTTTGCATATATTTCTGCTCTTGCCTATTCTGTAAGGAATCATCCACTGCCTAAACAACTTGTAGCCTACAAATTTCACTCATACTTTTTTACACTGTAAAAAAAATCTATGTTCTTATTGTGTAGAGGGAAATCCAGAGTTGGCAGGGCAGTGGACTGAATAACAAAAGGATTTTTAGCTTTCACTACCTTATCTATTTGAGTTTTAAGATTCTGTTGATAGGAATCCTAAATTCTATAGGGACACTATTGCAGGCAACAAAATAAAATGTCAATGTCCTAGAGCAACTAAGCTAATTGAACTGAACCTGAACAAGGGAGCAACTGAAACTAATTGGCTAACTGATTCTAGTTTTGCTTCTCCTTCTTCCCCTCTGGGCAGAGTGTTGGCTATCCTACCAGTTTTCCAACCATGTCTTTTCCAGCCATGTCTTCTCCTCCTGATTCTTAGCTCACACTAGTGTAAATGAGGAGTGGTTCCATTAAATTACATTGATATCCTTGAGCAGAAAATTAGGCCTATTGCTTGTACATAATTTTTTAAGGCCGAAATCCTGCAGCACATACCACCTTCTTGGAAATAGATAAGATGTGAGAGCTTGACTTTCCAGGCAGTTTGATTAAATGGTCTGCCTCTCCTGATAGGCTCTCACTCAAAAATATCCTTAGAAGTACATTTATCTTGTCTCAGATACAACACTCTCACCTTCACTCTATGATACTTTGCTCCTCAGGGTCACTAAAGTTTGAGCCTTTATATCAGACATGCCAAACCCGCAAAAAAAAAAAAAAAAACCCTCTACAGAAATTGGGCTTATTTTTGGCTTAATTGGCTTGTGAGTTGCTTGTTGGCTAGTTTTAGGCTTGTAGCTTGTTGTACCTTGTTGCTTCTTTTTTTTGATCAGCTCCCAGCAAGAAGGGGCAAGGGAGGACAGAGTCAGGGATGCACAGCGGACCCACCACAGCCCCAGACTGCACGCCGGAGGGATCTAGTCACATAGAGTGTGGGGATTCTTAGGCATTGGCTTGTTTTGGCCTTGTTTTGAAATGTGATTAGCGTGGTTTTTGTCTTATTGTGAAAGTCAGGGTGTTTATTTACCATGTGAAAGTTGGCAACGGCTTTATATGCTTATTGAATCTCTTGACTGAATCATTTCCTGATTATGTGTAGAAAACTGATTTGGTCTGAACAAGCAGAGTGATATGTCATTTGGTTTCTATTTGTTTAATGCCAGGAAGTACGTCCATTCTTTTTATCTCTAAAATAGATCTTGGTCTTTGTCAGACCATTTTCTCCAGTAAAAGAGTGTTAAACCCCCACCACACACACATTTCTGAGGTATTGAACTACAGTAACATGAATACTGTGATCTTTTTTTAATCTGGCATTCTGTTGCTAATATATTGTTCTAGTGGATAAAGAGCATGGAAAGTATTGAATTATTGACAAGAGAAGCAAAGTATTGTAACAGATATGGTATAATGTCTATGTAATTAAATGGAGGACTTTCAATGATCTTATAAAGCTTCTTGAATGGATACAAGAAACTAGAAATGCCTTGTTAAAAGGCATTGTATGGACAAATATTCTAAGCACTGTAAGAGGAAAGATGAGCTTTTACACTGATAAGCTAAAGTAAAAAAGGAATTAACAGTGTTGTATCTATTGTATTGTTATGTATGCAAATTCTGTTGACATCGATGGAATTTCTATATGAAATTTTCTCATCAGGGTGCATAAACTAAACTGTTGGCTAATATAGTATCACCTTAAAATATCTGGCATGCAACATGTATATGGTCTGCCAGATTTACCAGCAAAGCATAGGCGAGTCATTTAAAAATTCATTCTTAAAATGCTTTTGAACAAGTGGATCAAAGAGTTGTAATACAAAAGCATGTAACTGCCATCTTTAAATGTTCATAACTCTCAAACTCCTCACTTAATTTTCTTCAAATTCAGCTTGTTTCCAAGCAAAGACCTTCTGGTCTGAACACATGGGGAAAGAGTGTGTTTTCCATGGTTGGATATACCAATTGAAATGGAGTTTGAAACTCAACCATAACTAGAGTGTGCACTAGAGAGCCCTGCTCTGTTCGACTGATCTAACACACTTGCAAACCTCAAAGCCTTTATTGCCTGAAAACAAAAGATCCTAACACATCACTCAGAATTATCACTGTAGCAAACCAAAAGAGTAAAAAATAAACAAAACACACACACAATAAAAAGAAAAATCAAAGATAAATGCTTCTGGCTTGTCTTATGACAGTGCTTCCCACAGGTTCGGCCTCGAAGTACTCTATATCTATTTTGAGATGGAGAAATAGAACAGAGAAGGCAATGGAAAGTATTTTTCTTTAAATGTGACTAATTTCTAATGTAATACGAGGAATGCCACTTATCCCTTTACTAATGTAAGAAAAGCTTTGGTATACATTCCCAGTGAGTCACCTAGGGCCTGATCCAATGCCCGCTGAAGTATATGAAAAGGTTCCCATTGACTTCAGTGCATGGTGATTCAGTCCCAAAGGCCTGATCCAGCACTCATTGCAGTCAATGGGAGATTTTCCATTGACTTTTATGGCAGTGTACATCCTGTAGTGTAAAGCAGTTTAGGGTTATACTAGAACTAGTGTACAACAATTATATTCCAATCATCACTCAGGGGAAAACCTGCAGCCTTTTGTGCAGGCCACATCAGTTCTCAAATGCAGGTGAAAATGAAGCCAAGCAGTAAAGAGGCTACACAGGTTCACTTGGTTCTTCCCTCAGACTGGAGAAGGGACCATGTTGGGGGCACAGGGAGAGCATAGTCCATGTGGTCTGCTCAGTAAATATCCACTGGAGGCTACTGACTGCAATAGGGGAAGCAGTGAGTTATGTCTGCTACTCCTCCCTGTCGCCTGGAGAAGCACCCATTCATTGGCCATCTGTGCTGTGCAGTTGGCTCAGGCCTTCATGGAAGGCTAGGGAGGATTCCTTCTTTCTGAACCAATATCGTATTTACATGGACAAAGAAATGTTCTATGCACTTTGTTTGTAGGCCCAGAATTTGTCCCTTTGAGCACTGTGGCTTGGTCTATACTACCAATTTATTTCAGTAGAACCAGGTCACTCAGGGGTCTGGAAAATTCACATCTCTGAATGACTCAGTTATAGTGACCTAACCTCTAGTGTGCACAGCAGTATGTTGGTGGGAGGGCTTCTCCTGTCAACATAGCTATGACCTCTTTTGGGAAGGTGGCATACTTCTCCCGTCAACTTAGGTAGCGTCTTCAGTAAGTGCTACAGCGGCACCATAAGTGTAGACAAGCCCCAAGTCTCTCCTTGTATTGTGCCTTCTGATGAGTGATAAGTTAGATCCCATTTTATATTTTAACCACAGCAAATCTGTTCAGACTACAATCCAAATGATCAGCAATTTAAAACACACAGGGATACAGAAACAGGAATGGCCAGACCCATTGTCCAGCTAATCCAGTAACATATCTCTGACAGTGGCCAGCACCAGATGCTTCGAGGAAGGTGTAAAACACCGCAGTAAGCGGATGTGGGATAATCTAACCCCCATATCAGATCTCATCCTCATTTCTACTAGTTAGAGACTGGTATAAGCCATGAAGCACAAGGTTTTTCACCAAAAAATCACCAAATTTTTGTTATGATAATTTTGGATATCTTTCCTATACATATAAATGTCCAATCCATTTTTTAATCTTGTCAGGTTTTTGTCCTCAACAAGTTCCTCAGTTTAATCACATGTTCTGTAAAACTTTTTCTCTTTTTCACAGCTTTGAATTTCCCATGCAGTTCCTGGTATTCACAATGAAGAAGATAGTTTAGAAGCTGGATTTAGATTAAATTAATAAACCAACTAACAAGGAATCTAAACTAGAACAAAAATAGATAATTAAGAGTAGCAAACATGTTCAAAAATATTATTTTAAAATAAAGATTTCTTATGTTCCAGCAAAACTGTTTATTTTCTTGCATTACAGTAACGATCAGGAAAATAAACATAAAAGATGTTTGTTTTATTTTTACTCTATCACCTCTCTAGCCCCTGCTGTTTTTCTACAATGATTAAGCATTAGCTTGCTGCTCTACAACTTGAGTGTTGTTGAATGTTGCTTATAATTTTGGTCAATGGCCAAAGAAAATGATCTTCCGACCTTTCCCCAAGGGCAGTACAATTTGTCATGCCTGTAAGTTTTATTTGTGCTAAAGCATTAAAACCTTATGTGTTTTTAATGGACTAAACAGCCAGTTTATCTGGCTGGTTTAATTTGTTAAAACATATAGGATTGGGCCAGAGTGCAGGGAGCAAACAGGTGAGCCTGCACTTTTATCATTCTGATGTTAATTAGTTCCCCTTCAGAAAGCTAATGGAGGTAATTAGACAATCAGGCTGGCCCACTGGATGAGATAAGGAGTCAATTACCCATCAGCCCAAAGCTGATAAAGAGGCAGGAGTGCGGCTCCAAGGAGGAGAGAGAGAGAGAGAGGGGATTAGGGTTAGTTGACCCTGTTGCGTGGACACCTCAAGGATCTCAGGTCCTGGGGAGAGGGCCCCAAAAGTGCTGTTGGTGCTGTAAATAGATTGTTACCCAGGGATTGTTGTGGAAATGGTGGAGGGAACTTAAAATAAAAGGGTACCAAGAAGGCACAACCACAGGATGCCATGCAGTTTCTGTGGAGAGAAGCCAGGTCCTTTGACACAGATAAACCAAATCAGTATATTTACTTGCAGTGAAAATCTCTCAAGGAGTTGGCAGTTACCTACGAAGGGTTGAAGTTTTAAAACAAAGCAGCAACTAGTATAGGATTGCACTGAATGCCTCATATATTTATAAACCAGACTGGTTTGATATTGCACAGGCACAAGCAGGGTTTCCATGAATTCGCTGCATTTGTAGAGCAGAAAGAGTATCTAAAATGGAATGTATTCTCTTGGATTGCAGCAGTGATACACTCATGTATATCATCTTTTCATCAATGTCTGGCAGCTACATTTTGAAACACCGTGCTCAGTCTAGGACGTGTTCCTTGTCCATTATTGAATATAAAAATATGTTTGAATGACAAGTGTTTCAGGAAATACAGCTAAAGATCTGTTAAATGCTGAAACATCAATTGAAAAATCTAGAACCAAGCCAGACAAAAGCAACTGTTCTTTGTTACTTCCTTTTTATTTTTCCTTCTACTGAAACAGCTAATATGTGGGCATCATATTTTAAAAATGTAATATTTCTTCTGGCTTTCATTTTTCAATATGTGACCAGTAGAGCTGGCTGGAAAATGGAAATCCCTTTCTCTGAAAGATTGTGTGTGATTTTTTTCCCCAAAAAAGTATTTCATCCTTGATTGGGACAAAAATTAAAAACCATGAAATTTTTTTGCAGGAAGGGATTTCCAGAAAAAAATATTTGGTGTTTTTGGAAGAACCAAGACAGAGTTGTTCCAGCTGCCTGCCTGGAAGGTTCTTGTCTATTTTAATTTCTCGTTGCAGGCAGAAAGTGTAATTCATAAGAGCTTTCCACAGTCTAGCTTCCCAAGAGGCAGATAGCTGGGGAACACTGCATCTCCACCCAGGCCTGAGCACCTTGACTCTCCAGCAGCTGGAGTTGCATGGAAGATGGGGAGCCTAAGCATCTCTGTGTCTCTCCTGTAGCTAGAGCTGGAGAGGGAGGCCAGGAGGTGGAGACCTGGGGGGTCAGAGGCAAGGTGCTCTGTAGTCCAGGCAACCAGAAATTAGCCATCATTTTAATTTTCCTGACAGAAAATTTCAGTTTTGTGAAAAGAGCATACTCCATTGGCAAATCATTCCAACAGAAAATTCCCAATCAGCTCTACTGATTAGTATGTGCAGATAACTATCTGCATCTCTGTGATGAGGTTTGCTGTTAGCCTATTTAGTTAGCCTTCTCTGTGTCCATTCCTTCACATTACACCAGTTTGTTTTAGAAGGATGCTAGTAAAATGCTTCAAACACACTCTGTAGTTTGTGCTGCCTTTTTTTTTTAAACTGACAAACTAGACATTAGCCAGGAATCTTATGGGTGCATGTTAAACCACACACAACAGGCATGCTGTGAAATTCGTGGTTCAGGAACCATGTGGCTGATTGATATTAAGGACTAGAATATATCTTTGAAAGCCTGAGCCACATTAAGGGCTGTGAGCTAGATGTTTGAGTGGTGGTGTTGGTGGCCAGAGGCATTCTTTGGGTTTTAAGGAGCAGTTGGTTCAACCCCTTTTGGAGGTGTAGCATTCACTGCCTTACTACCTTCCCAAGACTGCCAGCCTGTGTGAGAAAAGGTGTGACCTTTGTCATACCCCCACTCAGTTATGGCCCCTTGGTATGTTCTGCCCTCTCACTTCACTGTCACTCCTCTGCACTTTGTACTCAAAGATCATGGGCACTCAATGCACTGGATTTCTTGTATTCTGTTGGTACCATTAGTATTTAATTTGCTGGAATTATATTGTTTCAATAAAACAAGTGCAGTTTGCCAAGAAGAGCCCGGTTGGGAATAAGGAATTGAAGTAATTAAACTCTAACAGTGAGTAATGTATATTATTCTAGGACTTTATTTTTACAGTAGTATTATCTTTGTTTACATTATCCAGCTACTGTGAATGCCAGAGCTTCTTATATGAAAGGGAATGTAGTGTAGAACTGCTTATTGCCGACTCCCTCTTCTCCCCCCCACTCACTCTAATGATCACTGCTCTCTGCCTCACCAGACGTATAGTATGGCCAAGAGTGGGGAAGGGAAAAGAGTAGTAAACTTCTGGTTGGGACTCAACCTTCCCACCCTGGAGTACCAGACATAGGACTCCTGCTGATCAGTTGTCTCTTATCCTTCATTCTTGTCTTCCTAGACTGTTTCCTTCTTGCCCTTTACTGCCTCTGTTCCTGTAACCCCCTCCACCAAGCCTCTGTTGCCTCTTCATTGCCTATGTAGCTTACCATAGCCTTTGTAGCCTATTTTTCCCCTTCCCTGCTGCCTGACTGCAGTGGAATTTCAGTAAGTTTCACTGTAAGCTTTGTTTTGCCTCTGAGCTAGTGGAATTCACAACAGAGGAGAGAGGAGCCCAGCCCAGATGCAGTCTCTCTACATTTCTTTATATGTTTTTCTCTCTGCTCATTGGTATTCAGAACTCCTCCCAATTTAGTATTATCTGTGAATTTCACTAACATGCCATTTAGTCCCTCTTCTAGATCATTAATAGAGATGTCAAACAAGACTAGACATAAGACTGATCCTAAAGTCATATAGTCATAGCCTTTAAGTCCAGAAGGGACTATCAGATCATCTAATTTGACCTCCTGCATCTCACAGGCCACCAACACTACCCAGCACCCGCACACTAAACCCAACAACTAAAATGAAACCAAAGTATTAGATCTTAGAAGCAGAGAATAGAAGAGACAGAGTTCACCAGTGCCCAAGGCCCCCACAATGGCAGGGAAATGATTCAGTGAAATATACCCAGATAATCCTGGCAAGTAAGCCCCACTCACAGACTGCACAGGAAGGCACCCCCCCTCTCCCCCACACACAACAACCACCCCACAAGGTCACTGCCAATCTGACCTGGGGGATTATTCCTTCCAGCCCCCACATATGGTGATCAGTTAGAGCAAGAACCAGCCAGGCGAGCATGTGAGACAAAGAATGCTAGGTGCCACCTCAGAGCCAAGATCCCCTCATCCAATGCCCCATCTCCAGTTGTGACTTCCCCAATGCTTCAGAGGAAGGAGAAAAAAACAAAACAGAATACATGAGGGAAGAAGAGGAAATCCCTTCCCAACACCTTAAATCCTGAAGCATGAGCTCTTAGGAACATAAGACAAACTGGAAGTGAGCCCCAGGGCCCCCTACCATTACAAGCAACTCCATCATACAATTGCACTCATAAATCTGTCCAGCATTCTTTTGAAACTAGGTGAGTTATCTGGCTACACAACTCCTATTGGGAGGCTGTTCCAGAAATCTTCTAATTTCTAGCCTGTATTTGGTCTTAGCAAGTTTATAACCATTTGTTCTGGTGCCAGCATTGTCCTTTACCTTAGGTAGCTCTTTATCTTCCCTGGCCTTTATCCCCCTAATTCATTTGTAGAGAGCAATCATATCCCCTCTCAGTTGTATTTTTGCTAGACTAAGCCAGCCAAGCTCTTCCAGTCTCCTCTTATAAGACATGCCTTCCATTCCCCTGATCATTCAGTGGCTCTTCTCTGCACCTGTTCCAGTTTGAATTAATCTTTCTTGAACATAAGTGACCAGAACTGTACACAGTATTCCAAATGAGGTCTTAATAGAGCTTTGTACAATGGCATTAATAATTCTCCATCTCTACTGGAAATGTCTTGCATGATACCTCCTAGGATCACATTTTGTCTTTTTTTCAGCTGCATCACATTGGTGGCTTATAGTCATCCTGCGATCCACCACACCTACAAGTCTCTCTTGTCCTCTGTCACTTCCAACTGATGAGCCCTCAGCTTGTAGCAGATCTTATTATTAGACCTGAAGTCTGAGACTTTGTGCTACTGAATTTCATCCAATTTTTATCACTTCAGTCTTCAAGGTCAGTCCTAATCTTCAAATATGATACTCCAATCCTTCACTATATTGACTTTGTATCATTGGAAAATTTCATTAGCACACTCCTACTTATTGTGCCAACGTCATTAATAAAAATATTGAATAAGTTTTGGTCTCAAGATGGATCCTTGAACTCCTCTAGTCACCTTCCTCCAGTCCATTAATTCACCCTTCAGCACAACCTGTTGCCTTCTCCCTTTTAGCCAGTTCCTTATCCAGCTTACAATGCTTGTACTGATCTCCATCTTCCCTAATTTAAGTAATAACTTCCCATGTGATGCCATGTCAAATGCTTTATTGAAGTATATTGCATCTCCTGAACTTCCCTTATGTAAAAAAGTCAGTTATTTTCTCAAAGAAAATAGTCTGGCTTGATCTACCTTTGGTAAACTCATGTTGCATTACTTACCCCTTATCATTTACTTCCATGAATTTAATTATTAATTACTTCACAATTTGTTTTAAAATCTTGCATACTACCGAGATCAGACTAACAGGTCTGTAATTGCCAGGAACAACTTTTTGCTTTCCTTTCTTAAATATAGGTAAAATAGTTGCAATTTTCCAATCACATGGTACTACCCCCAAATAGATAGCGTTATTAAAAATCCTTGATACCAAACTAGAAATGTGATGTGCCTGTTCTGTCAGTATTCTGGGATGGAAAATATCCAGTCCCCACGATCTGAGTGCATTAAACTCTATACATTTTCTTCTATCTGAGATATTGTAATTTCCATTTGTAGACATTCATTTCCATCACCCATATTATCTTCATGCACACATTCCATAACATTTTCCTTCTTGAAAACTGATGTCACCATGCCTCAGTTCGCCACAGCCGAGAATACCAGATTCAGGACAAACTGCTGAGAAATAGGAAATTGAAACTGGTGGTTATGCTATCATCAGATTAGACTAAATAAGTAACAAAAGTAAACCACAGTGCTTAACAAAAAGCCAAAAATCTAGTCTCCTTAGGCTTTCCAGCCCTTATCTCACTGCCCAAACACTGGACTCTATTATGAGTGGCTACTGAAAAGCAGTTTAATCACATATAGGGTCCTTCTAATCCCAAGAGATCAGCCACATAACCAGGTCAATATCTAACTCAGATTTTACATAATAATCATACTGGTGCCAATCCTTTAGTAACTAAAATCTAAAGGTTTATTAATAAGAGAGTTCAAAATGGTTAATAGATCATACACACACACACACACACATCTATATATATATATATATATATACACAATAATTGCAAAGTTCTTATATCAGGTTTGTAGCAGTGATGTAATAGACTGCTGGCTTATAAAGTCTCTCTGGTAACTTCCAAAGGATTGGAAGGTCCTCAGTCCATAGTTAAATATGCTCCTTTTAATTGTAAATCCACAGTCCAGAGAATCAGGGCAGGAAAGAGACAACATGGAGTTGTCCCAGGGGTCTTTTATATATTTTGCCATGTGCCTGGACATTTTCTGTTTCAAACAAAACTCACCGCCCAGTTTGTGTAAAGTTACTGGCACAACATGGAGTCCCAGGTCACATAAGCATATCACATGTCTTTACATGGCTTGATGACACAGGGCAGGTAGCCATATTCATCCCCAGGCAGATCTATCGGAGTGAATGCGTTTCTTCGGTGGCCCTTTAAGAATATAAGAACAGCCATACTGTGTCAGATCAAAGGTCCATCTATCCCAGTATCCTGTCTTCCAACAGTGGTCAATGCCAGGTACTTCAGAGGAAATTAACAGAATAGGCAGTTATCAAATGAAGTGTTAGAGTGAAGTGTCCTTAATGGGCCATCAAACTTGAATAATCCATTCACAATGTGCTGGCTAGATTGGATGTAAACTACTTTGTGGGTGTTACCCCAGGAACAAACCCATTTGAGATATATATAGCCCATATTAATAACTTCAGATACTCATTCATAACTTCAATATTATTGAAGATATTCATACCTTCAATATTCATATATAGCCAATATTCATAACTTCAGATACAATGATGATACATGGATTTAAACATGATAATCTTATTTAGCGAATCATAACTTTTCCACTGACACCTTACATGATATACTTTGTATCAGATGTGTTGCAATTGTCTAACAATGCCAATATCATTGATATAAATGGTCACATTTCAATCACACAGCATCACAACTAAGGCAAAGTATTCATTTATTTATTGGACTACAGCTCGACTATCTTTCATCTCCTTTCAATCCACACTGCATCACAGCCCGACTCATCCTTCCTTATTCTTTTAAATTTTTAACTACCCTCCCCCCCACACACTTATTATTTTAATTTCCTTGGCAAGAGCTAATTCAACTTGACTTTTAGCAATTCCCACTTTATTCCTATATTTTCTAAACACCACTAGGTAGCTTTTTTTTTTTTTTTTTTTTTTTTGCCGATCAAATCCTTTTCCCATCCCCTATAGGCTGTCTGCTTACTCCTGTTAACTTTTTGGGTATGGTTATTCATCCAACTGGGTCTGGAGCCTGCCTATACATTTTTTTCCTTTTGCTTGGGATGCATATTTTATAGCTGATTTGAAGAAATGCCAAGCCTCCTCTGTATTTATAAGTCCTTGAGCTCTTCAGTCCAGCTGACTTCTTTAACTAATTCCCCAAAGTCTGTCCCTTTGAAATAAAAAATCATAGCTAATGCCCTGGTTTTGATTTCCTTCTGTTTAATTTAATTCAACCTGGTTTGGTGACAATTTGGTGAAGAAAACTGTTGTCTATCACATCCAGCAATAACTGGGTCCTACCGGGTTTAGTAGCATTTATTCTCCAATTCTTATTCGGGAGGTTAAAGTCTCCCATTAGGATACAATTCCCCAAAGTATTTATCTTTCTAAAGAGATCTCTATCCATATCTGAGTCTGACCCTAAGGGTCTATAGCAGCCCCTAATACAATCCCAATAGAACCTCTTTTACAATCCTTCCACAAACTGATTTTGAACCAGATTCTGTTTTGCCCATATTATCACTTCATATTTCTTTACTGTTTACCAGTTTGTTGATATTGTGACAGGGTCGGGCCAGATGGCTACAGGAGAGTAATAGAAGGCAGATATATTAGCCCCAGGTTAAGTAGGTCCCTTTTCCCTGGGTAAGGTAATAGGGAAGGTTCCAGAACACTCAGGAACCTTCTGGAGACAATTAAGACAGACAGGCTGATTAGAACACCTGCAGCCAATCAAGAAGCTCTTAGAATCAATTAAGGCAGGCTAATCAGGGCACCTGGGTTTAAAAAGGAGCTCACTTCAGTCATGTATGAGGAGTTGGGAGCAACAGGCACTAGGAGCTGAGAGTGAGAAAACGGACTGAGGTGTACAAGCATTATCAGACACCAGGAGGAAGGTCCTATGGTGAGAATAAAGAAGGTGTTGGGAAGAAGCCATGGGGAAGTATCCCAGGGAGTTGTAGCTGTCGCACAGCTGTTCCAGGAGGCACTCTAGACAGCTGCATTCCACAGGGCCCTGGGCTGGATCCCGGAGTAGAGGGCGGGCCCGGGTTCCTCCCAAACCTCCGAACTCCTGGTCAGACACAGGAGGAGTCGACCTGGACTGTGGGTTCAGAAAAACGGCCAAGCTGAGGGCTGCCGTGAAGCTCCAAGGCGAGCAAATCCGCCAATAAGCACAAGACCCACCAAGGTAGAGGAGGAACTTTGTCACAATATACAACACTACCCCACCACTTCCACCTTTATTCTTATGTCTCCTAACCAGCACATACTTCTCTGTACTTTTTCATTACACAATATCGTCCAACTAGATTCATTACAATTTACTAATGCCCTTTCCTTAAAATCTTGCACAGTTTACAGTCCACAGGACAACAGTCTTAGGGTAGCAAAGCCATTATGCATTTGTTATTGAGGTAACATGGCATGAGACAGGGTATCACTATGTTTTGCTGAAATCCATACATAATTCATGTCCTGCTTTCAATACATGCATTAAAATATAAACATTTTTAAAAACAGTTAATTGTGTAGTACACTGAAGGTATTTGTAAAGGTGCCCATCTACTTGTACACATTCTAAATGTGCAAAAACCTGCATGGGATGTAACACTTGTACACACATTCAACAGATTTACACTCTGCATGTGTCCAAGTGTTGCTGTACATTGTCACCATTTTTTTTTTTGTCCAGGTCTGAGTGTGCAGTTTCTTGGAAGTGCATGTATTTTAAACAAAGCACACAGATATGTTTTCACTTTCCAAATATCATAGATTTTAAGGCCAGAAGGGTCCATTATGATCATCTTGTCTGACACATATGTGCTTTAAATTTTGAACATTCAAAACTGGAGGCATAATGAAGGAGCTTTTCCAAAGGCTCAGAGACCAAACTAACAAGTATGGAATTGAGCAGACTTTGTGAGTACTCAGCATTTTTCTCTTCCTGACAAATAATAAACCCATATAGTGGCAAACTAGAACATTATTTGCAATCATTTCTCTTAACTTCTAGCTAGTTAGGAATACAGCAACTCATATGAATTCAAGTTTAGTTCAAGTTCATCCATTGTGAGTTAATTATCCATTTAGTTATTATTAGAGTAAAATATAGCGGTATGGAAAGCACATGCTGTATCCAAAAATGTGTTTATAATAGTCCCTGGTATGTCATTCAGTATTGCTTGAGCACTGCATGAATGCTGAATGCCTGTCAACATAAAAATATTATTCCTTTAAAGCTGTTCTCTGGTTTTGACCTTGCAATGCAGTTGAAATTTCTTTCTTTCCTGGACAGATGTACAGAAGTGTATGTAAAGAAGGTATGGATCAGCAGGTCCTTGAGCTAACACCCTGCTCTAAAACTTTTCAGTCCAAAGCACATAGCTCAATGTGATAGCTGAGTGTCTCGGGGCCAGCTCTGAGCAGACTGTGGGTACTGAGAGGGGCTTCCTGACAAATGTCATGAACTGGATGAGGCTTTTAGGGGGAAAGGTTTTGACAAACTGATTGTTTTCACATCACTAGGGAATTGCTTGCTTGTGTGTGAGATTATAAAACAGTGGGGAATGACAGTATATAGGAAATGTCTAACATTTTCTTCACAGCCTATGGATGGCTTTATGTTGTAGCAGAAATGAAAGCATAGCTTCCAACGGATTAGTTTGGCTGGACCAGTCTCAATTTTGAAACCCATCTTGGATGTTACAACTAGCTAATGTCCCAGGATTGTGTGCCACCAGGAGGCAGCTTTTCTAAACTAAGATACACTTTTTTTCCCAGTGGCTCACTGGCCTTGGTCCCATTCCTTGGAGGTGTTTCCTGCCAGCAGCAGCTGGGTGCAACTTCTCCCTATGGTGGCTTCCTCTCAGCTGCTCAGGGGACAGAGTTGGAAGCTGGCTGCTGCAGAGAGAAATGGGCAGCCTTCAGGGAGGAGGCGGAGACAGCTCAGCTGCTCCTGGGAAAGGAGACTGCATGAAGGTCATTCCCTGGAGGACAGAAGCAGCCATGGGGGTAAGGGAAAGTAGAGGGGAAGAGAACACTGCTAGGGAGAAGGGAAAATAAGAGGAAAGAATGGAGTCATGGGGCAGCCTCTGGGCCCCAACTTATTCAGAAAAGTGTTCCTGGCAAACATTTATGTAAAAGTTGAGGGGCATATCATTGCTCCTTTGCTCCTGGGCATGAAGGGAATGAGACATATAAGTACATGGATGTGAGAACATAAGAATGGCCATACTGGGTCAGACCAAAGGTCCATTCAGCCCAGTATCCTGACTACTGACAGTGGCCAATGCCAGGTGCCCCAGAGGGAGTGAACCTAACAGGTAATGATCAAGTGATCTCTCTCCTGACATCCAACTCCACTCTCTGACAAACAGAGGCTAGGGACACCATTTCTTACCCATCCTGGCTAATAGCCATTAATGGACTTAACCTCCATGAATTTATCCAGTTCTCTTTTAAACCCTGCTATAGTCCTAGCCTTCACAACTTCCTCATGCAAGGAGTTCCATAGGTTGACTGTGAGCTGTGTGAAGAAGAACCAATCCTCAGCTGTGTGTAGTTAGCCGGTGTGGCTCCCTGCAGCCCTGGAGAGGGTCGAGCCCCGGCTAGCCCCTTTACAAGCATAAACATAACAACCTCAAGTGGAAGCTGAGAAAAGTTGATAAGATGCTGTAATTTGTTGCATTGAATTCCACCTGAATGAAGATTGATCTTTTTTCCCCACTGCATTTGAGTTTAAAAAAATAAAAAGATTTTTGAAGTAAAAGATGAAATTCTCAGGTTAGCAGTATAATAGATTTCATTGATCCTAGAATGGGACAATAACTTATTCATGAGCTTACTTTGTTCTGTATTAGCATACATTTCTTTTTGCATCAAAGAGCCATACTAAAGTTGAAATAATCCTGTTATGAGACTGTGACATTTGGTAACTGGCCCACCCACAAAAAATAAGATAAAATAATGAATTACCAGAGAACATGCTTTTAGAGTCGGGATGTAATTCAGCTATAATTTATATCTTGATTTTCCTTGTGTGACTGATTTTATTGTGGGATAATAGTCACTTCAGTAGACATTATTCAACTGTTATTCATGCATGGAGAAACTAAATGATCTAAAACATACTAAAGGTGTTTCAATTTTTTCCCCCAATTTTGTTTTTATGAGGGAATTTATTTTGCTTTCCCAAGCACAAAAAAGCAAGAGAGAGAAGCTGTTTAAACCAATATAATATTTTGAAATGGGCCAAATAGTTTCTTCAAATTTGATTTTATTTAATGGTAACAAAAACAGACAACTCTAAATCCATTTGGCTGTTAGCAGTGTTTGCCAGGTACTTCTCCTATCACCATCTTTTCATTCTCCCACTGGTTTTTCCCTTGTCAATGGTCACTCATTTCTGCCACATATCTAGATAGCCCTTGCTGCAGATCTTCTGAGTTGAATTATTAGAGGGTGTCCAGGCTAAAACTGAAATTGTGGGATTTAGCCCTGAGGGAGGGGAGCTGAAGAGTTGCTCCATCTCCTTCTTGCTACATGTGGGGTGATTTTCCCTTCCCAAGGCCATATAAGGAAATAGTTCCTGAGTGAATAATTTTATTTTTACTGGCTCTACTCAGCAGGGGGAGAAGGCTTCTGGCTCTGTCCAATCCCTATGAAAGGCTTTACAGCAATACCTAAGAAAATACCTGACCACGTCCTTTTAAAAGACTTTTTTTGTGTGTGCATCCTTCTTTAAATCCTGCTTGTTAAAATTAAGCCTTTCTGAATTAAGTATATAAAATTTGTTGTGCTAACTGAATAAAATAAACAGTAAGATGAGTGGAGAATCTAAATAATTTAAACCTGGTAAACAGCCTGCTGAGGACCTATTTATGTCAATACTGTATGAACTGCAATGACAGTCTTGTTCAAAGCGATGCCCGTGTCAGGGAGAAACCTGTTATAGAAAGAGATTCCTTCATGCCAAAGCTACACACTGAGGAAATTTCCATTGCTTTGGTGCTTTGTACCTCTGCTTAGGCCTCTGTTGCTTTGTTTATATAGTGATTAGCAATGTAAGTGCATAGCTAACTCCCATAGCATCCCTTAAGTTGTTTGCTTAAATTAAACACCATTTGTGCTTAATTTAGATAAAATCAATTGTTTTGTAAAAGCCAGTCTGCCAGTTCATCCCCAGTGTAACTGCTGAAGGCAACACAGGTACACAAGCTCACTAACCTAAACTTTACTCCTATATGGCAGTTAACAAGGATGTCAAATTTACATCACAGCTAGATTATTCCTTTTGGCTGTTTTATTTAGAGCATTGTGCAAAGCTATAAATGGTGGACAAATTAGTACTAAATAAGTTATTAACTAGTTTGCATTTTGTCTTTCTATTGCTATAGAAATTTTGATGTTTTTCCACTGCTAAGGTTTGGAAACAGATTTACACCCTGGAGGCACACTGAGGTCTTTCACTTTGGGCATTGTCACATTAAGTTAATTTGCAACCAGCTGCATGTTTACTCCAGGTAGGGAGGGGAGGCCTTCCTTTCTTCATATTCACCTTTCCAGCTACAACTCTGAGAGCATGCAATGAATACAAAAATACAAGCAATGCTAATGTTTAACTCCCTATTGTTCGGCACCAGAACAACATGGTAATAGAAAACACTCAAGAGGTGGGAGTGAAATTGGTTAGTCTCTAAGGTGCCACAAGGACTCCTTTTCTTTTTGCGAACTACTAAACAATAACCTTAATTGTAGAGATAAAAGATATTCTGATTGTGGTGCATGTGAAAATGATGCTGTTTAGGTGCTCAAATGACACATTCTTACTACATATGCATCTAGACATTTCAGGAATAGCAGAGTACAGAAAACGTAATTGGACTTATTAAAATGTTCATGTGGATATGATTTTTGTTTGTTTTCTGTTTATATCAATAACAAAATTGAGAGGTTTATTTGTTGGGTATATAATTCCCTTTTATGTCCTACAAGGGCAGTTCTTCAAAGTCCTAGCCCATTTCACCAGCACAAGTGGCTTTTTCCCCCTGCATGTCCCTATGTTTGACCTGTAGTCTGGTCATAAAAGACAACAGCAAACACGAAGTAACATAGATCTAAAGTTTTTATTTTTGATATCATTTTTCTATTCCCTCTGTTGCGTTCCCTATCATTTAAATGACTGCACAAATGGGATGCTGACAAATTCTTACATTAAAGCCATGCCAGCACCAAGCTCTGCTCCTTTGTGTTCTGGCTAAATATATGCTAAGCAGCTTGTACCCTTCTGTCATCCTTGTAGATTTTTTATGCCCACACCCAGAGATCCCCTTTGTAAGAATTCCCATTGAATGAAATGATACTTATTCATGTGAGCAGAGCTGATAAACTGCAGGCCTCACCGTTGCTGAACACAGTATTGTGTTGATTGTGCCTCTACAGATGTCATTTTCAATTAGTAATCAAAATAGGTTTAGAAACATGTTTTCCCTTTATCCATCCAAGGAAACCAGAGCAGAAAGGCTGAGATCCAACAACTGGCTCTTCAGTTGATGCTAAATCACTCTGAACAGTACCTACAACACCTGGCCTATCTTGATCTATAAAGTCTCTGCCACTGTAATTGATATTCTCAACCCTTCCATGGAGATTCATGCATTAAACTTTGGTCAGTGTCATGAGACATGCACTACACATCCCACACTTTCCCCTTCCTGTGGCCTGACACTGGGGAGAATTTTATGGAAAAATCATATACTGTACAATTTTTATGGCATCTCACGTTAAGGAAAACATCACAAACCACACATGATTAGAATCCTATAGAAACAAAGAGCTTGATTCAGCAATCCCCCCAATCCTGCTCCTGCCCCCTCCCCGAAAAGACAGCTGGCTTTCATGAATCTCCATGGAAGAGTTGAGAATATCAATTACAGTGGCAGAGACTTTACAGATCAAGATAGGCTAGGTGTTGTAGGTACTGTTCAGAGTGATTTAGCATCAACTGAAGAGCCAGTTGTTGGATCTCAGCCTTTCTGAGAAACTAAATCTGTGTTTTGGTTGGACTGGGTCATTAGTCCAATAAAATGGAAGGTGCTTGTTACATTGTGAACTCTGGAACACAGCCTAATAACATTTTCTGCACACATTAACTGTTCTGTCAGAGAAGCTAAAATAAAACTAAAATGTTGATCTGCATCTAGTTCTTTGTTTAACCCAAGAATAGGGAAAAAGAAGAACAAATAAATGATTTATAAAAACATAGTGTCAAGAATATGCTTACTATTCAGTGGGGTCCTGGTCTATGATTAAGGCAGCTAGGCACTATGGTGGTGATAATAATATAATCTTTGTACGATGTGCATAATACAACTGTACTTTTCCTGATATCTATGCATTAAAACTGGATTGACATCACAGGTACTTCCATGGCCAACAATCTCTTGCCTAAAATAATTAAAGAACCTATTTTGCAGTTTTAAACCAGTTAGCATAATCCTGTTTTGACTTTGGGTTCCAATATGAGATGAGGTATGGGTAAATTTATAAACAGAATCAGATGAAATATAATTCTGGGACCAAGATCCAGTTTCTGGGCCTCCACTCTGGCAGCTCCAAACAGCTAGCAAAATGGTGTGGACCACCTGCAAAGTCTCCTTTTCTAAGGGAAACACCTGGGTTGTGTAGAGCTAATACTGTGGGAGAAGAAGGTGTCTGGGGAAAGAGGCATGCTGGTATAGCTCCATTGGCCTCCTGGCAGCAAGATGCAAGCTGAACAGCTGTTGGAGACCTGACTAGCCACCAGTTCGCTTTAGAACTTGGGGCTATACCGGGGACATAGATACATTTGCCTCCTCTCCTCATCATAGCTTGGATACACCTTAGGATCTAGGAGTGTTTTTATTGCTACTTAACAGGCAATCAATACAGACAGTATTTTTAAAGATATGTATCAATATTACAATCTGATACATACTGAATTTTAAAGTCGTGTCTATAAAATATAATGTAACATGTGTTGATCTTTGAATTATGGCTTTTTAATTTACAGTTTAAAAATACTTTCCCTTTCTGGTATTGCTAAAACACTATTCCTCCTGCAACTGTCATATTTAGGTCTAGCATGATTGTCTATTTTCAGTATACTACCTTGTGACGTTGCACTCTATATGATTTTATAAAAATATGCTAATGAATGTGAATATAATGTAACTAGAATATGCTTCATGCAAAAGCTCCCTTGTAAGATATCATTACAAAGCTTAAAATCTACTGAGTGTTGTCATCCTATTTGTATAAATGTATCACTCTTGTATGTGAAACTAGAAATATGAAATATAACTCTGAGGGCCTATTGTAGTTATGCAACGTCTGGGCCATTAATGGTGGTTTGGAATCTTAATGGCTCCCATTAACCAGGACAATTACCTGTGGATGGCTCTGTTTTACTTGTAAGTCTTCCTGTATACGTGTGGGCTGGCATGTGGGTAATGAAGTCTTACAGTGACATGTGATCATGTCACCTGAACTGGAATCCATCTTTAACCTGGTGCTTTTCCATTGAGAAGAGGGGTAGAAACCCAGAGGGACAAAGGATTCCCGCCTTATGCAAAAGATATATAAGTGGGTGGAACAGAACAAAGGGGGCGGCCATCATGAGAAATCCTCTAGCTACCACCGGAGCTGAAACAAGGACTGGACCGGGGAAAGGATTGTGCCCAGATTAGGAAGGCATCTAGTCTGTGAAAGAAACTTATTGAAACATCTCTGAGGGGGAGACTTTATCTGTATTCAGTTTTATTACCGTACTAGACTTAGACTTGCGTGTTTTATTTTGTTTTGCTTGGTAATTTAATTTGTTCTTTCTGTTACTACTTGGAACCACTTAAATCCTACTTTCTGTATTTAATAAAATCACTTTTTACTTATTAATTAACCCAGAGTATTAATACCTGGGGAGAGGGGGAGGCAAACAGCTGTGCATATCTCTCTATCAGTGTTATAGAGGGCAATCAATTTGAATTTACCCTGTATAAGCTTTATACAGGGTAAAACGGATTTATTTGGGGTTTGGACCCCGCTGGGCATGGGGCATCTGAGTGTTAAAGACAGGAACACTTCTTAAGTTGCTTTGAGTTAAGTCTGCAGCTTTGGGGTATGTAGTTCAGACCGTGGGTCTGTGCTGGAGCAGACTGGTGTGTCTGGCTCAGCAAGACAGGGTGCTGGAGTCCCAAGCTGGCAGCGAAAGCAGGGACAGTAGTCTTCGCACATCAGTTGGTAGCCCCAAGGGGGTTTCTGTGATCCAACCCGTCACATACCTGCTTATTATGAATCATTGCTTTTAATAAATAATCTGCTTGTCTTTAATTTACTGTGTTTCAGAAGGGTACAGTATTTGATAAATAATCAGTGACCTCATTTACAGAAAGGTAAAACAGTATGGTGAAAGAGTAGCCTATAAAATGTGCTTCATTGTTGTTTACTATGTGCCAGTGTCTTTTCTGCGTAATTAGGGAAAAGTGATTGTAAAGCAGGAAAAAGCTTCCTGATAAAAATCAAGGCTGCAGTATTTTCAGGGATGCTGGAACTAGAGGTGTTGGGGTGAGGCAGCACCCCTTGGCATGAAATGGTTTCTATCATATACAGGGTTTACAGTTTTGTTCAGTGGCTTTCAGCACCTTCGCGAGAAAAATTGTAACAATGTCATTAGATATCTTAAGATTTTTTTTCTGCCTTTATCTTACCTTTCAGTTCTCTTCCCTTTGAGTTCCTCCTCTGTAATCTCAGAACAGTAGGTGACTGATAGATCCCAAACTACTAATCAACTCTTAGACTCTTAGGTCCCTCACCAAAGGCTCTTACATAAATTAAGTTGTCATGGGATAAGAGGGAAGATCCTTTCATGGATTGAGAACTGGTTAAAAGATAGGGAACAAAGGATAGAAATAAATGGTAAATTTTCAGAATGGAGAGGGGTAACTAGTGGTGTTCCCCAATGGTCAGTCCTAGGACCAATCCTATTCAACTTATTCATAAATGATCTGGAGAAAGGGGTAAATAGTGAGGTGGCAAAGTTTTCAGGTGATACTAAACTGCTCAAGATAGTTAAGACCAAAGCAGACTGTGAAGAACTTCAAAAAGATCTCACAAAACTAAGTGATTGGGCAACAAAATGACAAATGAAATTTAATGTGGATAAATGAAAAGTAATGTAAGTTGGAAAAAATAACCCCAACTATACATATAATATGATGGGGGCTAATTTAGCTACAACTAATCAGGAAAAAGATCTTGGAGTCATCATGGATAGTTCTCTGAAGATGTCCATGCAGTGTGCAGAGGCAGTCAAAAAAGCAAACAGGATGTTAGGAATCATTAAAAAAGGGACAGAGAATAAGACGGAGAATATCTTATTGCCCTTGTATAAATCCATGGTACACCCACATCTTGAATACTGCCTACAGATGTGGTCCCCTCATCTCAAAAAAGATATACTGGCATTCAAAAAGGTTCAGAAAAGGGCAAATTAAATGATTAGGGGTTTGGAATGGGTCCCATATGAGGAGAGATTAAAGAGGCTAGGACTTTTCAGCTTGGAAAAGAGGAGACTAAAGGGGGATATGATAGAGGTATATAAATCATGAGTGGTATGGAGAAAGTGAATAAGGAAACATTATTTACTTGTTCCCATAATATAAGAACTAGGGGCCACCAAATGAAATTAATGGGTAGCAGGTTTAAAACAAATAAAAGGAAGTTCTTCTTTACACAGCACACAGTCAACCTGTGGAACTCCTTGCCTGAGGAGGTTGTGAAGGCTAGGACTATAACAGGGTTCAAAAGAGAACTGGATAAATTCATGGAGGTTAATGGCTATTAGCCAGGATGGGTAAGGAATGGTGTCCCTAGCCTCGGTTTGTCTGAAGGTGGAGAAGGATGGCAGGAGAGAGATCACTTGATCATAACTTGTTAGGTTCATGCCCTCTGGGGCACCTGGTGTTGGCCACTGTTGGTAGACAGGATACGGAGCTGGATGGACCTTTGGTCTGACCCAGTATGGCCATTCTTATGTTCTTATGTTCTAATTCTCTGCATGTCAGAAACATATTTATTTATTTATTTACTGGCATCATAGAATCATAGAATCATAGAATATCAGGGTTGGAAGGGACCTCAGGAGGTCATCTAGTCCAACCCCCTGCTCAAAGCAGGACCAATCCCCAATTAAATGATCCCAGCCAGGGCTTTGTCAAGCCTGACCTTAAAAACTTCTAAGGAAGGAGATTCTACCACCTCCCTAGGTAACGCATTCCAGTGTTTCACCACCCTCCTAGTGAAAAAGTTTTTCCTAATATCCAACCTGAACCTCCCCCACTGCAACTTGAGACCATTACTCCTTGTCCAGTCCTCTTCTACCACTGAGAATAGTTTAGAACCATCCTCTCTGGAACCACCTCTCAGGTAGTTGAAAGCAGCTATTAAATCCTCCCTCATTCTTCTCTTCTGCAGACTAAACAATCCCAGTTCCCTCAGCCTCTCCTCATAAGTCATGTGTTCCAGACCCCTAATCATTTTTGTTCCCTTCACTGGACTCTTTCCAATTTATCCACATCCTTCTTGTAGTGTGGGGCCCAAAACTGGACACAGTACTCCAGATGAGGCCTCACCAATGTCGAATAGAGGGGGACGATCACGTCCCTCTATCTGCTCGCTATGCCCCTACTTATACATCCCAAAATGCCATTGGCCTTCTTGGCAACAAGGGCACACTGCTGACTCATATCCAGCTTCTCGTCCACTGTCACCCCTAGGTCCTTTTCCGCAGAACTGCTGCCTAGCCATTCGGTCCCTAGTCTGTAGCTGTGCATTGGGTTCTTCCGTCCTAAGTGCAGGACCCTGCACTTATCCTTATTGAACCTCATCAGATTTCTTTTGGCCCAATCCTCCAATTTGTCTAGGTCCCTCTGTATCCTATCCCTGCCCTCCAGCGTATCTACCACTCCTCCCAGTTTAGTATCATCCACAAATTTGCTGAGAGTGCAATCCACACCATCCTCCAGATCATTTATGAAGATATTGAACAAAACCGGCCCCTGGGGCACTCCACTTGACACCGGCTGCCAACTAGACATGGAGCCATTGATCACTACCCTTTGAGCCCGACAATCTAGCCAACTTTCTACCCACCTTATAGTGCATTCATCCGGCCCATACTTCTTTAACTTGCTGACAAGAATATTGTGGGAGACCGTGTCAAAAGCTTTGCTAAAGTCAAGAAACAATACATCCACTGCTTTCCCTTCATCCACAGAACCAGTAATCTCATCATAGAAGGCGATTAGATTAGTCAGGCATGACCTTCCCTTGGTGAATCCATGCTGACTGTTCCTGATCACTTTCCTCTCATGTAAGTGCTTCAGGATTGATTCTTTGAGGACCTGCTCCATGATTTTTCCGGGGACTGAGGTGAGGCTGACTGGCCTGTAGTTCCCAGGATCATCCTCCTTCCCTTTTTTAAAGATTGGCACTACATTAGCCTTTTTCCAGTCATCCGGGACTTCCCCCGTTCGCCACGAGTTTTCAAAGATAATGGCCAATGGCTCTGCAATCACAGCCGCCAATTCCTTTAGCACTCTCGGATGCAACTCGTCCGGCCCCATGGACTTGTGCACGTCCAGCTTTTCTAAATAGTCCCTAACCACCTCTTTCTACACAGAGGGCTGGCCATCTATTCCCCATGTTGTGATGCCCAGCACAGCAGTCTGGGAGCTGACCTTGTTCGTGAAGACAGAGACAAAAAAAGCATTGAGTACATTAGCTTTTTCCACATCCTCTGTCACTAGGTTGCCTCCCTCATTCATTAAGGGGCCCACACTTTCCTTGGCTTTCTTCTTGTTGCCAACATACCTGAAGAAACCCTTCTTGTTACTCTTGACATCTCTTGCTAGCTGCAGCTCCAGGTGTGATTTGGCCCTCCTGATTTCATTCCTACATGCCCGAGCAATATTTTTATACTCTTCCCTGGTCATATGTCTACACTTCCACTTCTTGTAAGCTTCTTTTTTACGTTTAAGATCCGCTAGGATTTCACCGTTAAGCCAAGCTGGTCGCCTGCCATATTTACTATTCTTTCAACACATCGGGATGGTTTGTCCCTGTAACCTCAACAGGGATTCCTTGAAATACAGCCAGCTAGCTCCTGGACTCCTTTCCCCTCATTATGAGAGTTCTGTGATTACAGCTATTCCAGATAAGGATTTAATGAAAAGAACTTCATTTAAGCAACATTTCATTCCTATGGGAAACGCCTCCTTTGGCTATATTTTAATACTGACAATATTACCACTGGGGAAATGTAAAAATACAGCATGAAGATAAGTGAATGCTGTACAAAAATTGCCACCACAAGCTTCCTGTCAATCTTAACTTGACAAGCCAGACATATTGATCGGCTAGTATTCTGCAGAAGATTAAGCAGACTCAGGACACAGAGCAGGTGCTGGTGGCATACTTCTTTTCAGAAATTATTCACCAATCTAAAATGACTACTGCTTGAGAATGTGAGATTCACTCACAGTAACTGTAAAATATAAATTGCATCCAAGTCCCTAGGAAAAATACAATAAAGATATATTCAGCCTAAACTGTTATAGGGTAAATTGCTGTAATTTGCAATAGCATTTACAGGCACTGTTGCTATTGCAGGTAAATTAATGTTTTATGCTGTGTAGCGACTGGAACATGTACATTAAGCTTTATGACTATGGTCATGCTTTTTATGTTAAGTGACAATATTCAGGTCTGACTTCTCACCAGGCCTTTTTCTTCATGAGAAAAACAATTCATAGGTTGTCCCTAAAGTTTTTACAGTTAATTGGATATTATAGTAAAGCCAGTTTGATTTATGAAGATTTCAGTGATCTAGAAATGTATGGCTAGGCTTTGTGCTATGCGCTGGAGTGCTTTGATTTTATTGTTGTTGCTAATGCATTAGATGTGGACCCTTGCTGATAAAGGGCTTGAAAGGCATTTCCTTTATGTACCATGTTTCCGTAGGATGTCAAAAGAAAAAAAAAAAAAACCAGCTGAGCAGTTTGGCAAGAGTTCAAGTGCTCCGCTGGTAAAACGTCTACGTATTTCAATTCACTTAGGGGATATGTGGGGACTTATTTCTTAAACCCTGGGAAAAAGGTGACAGACACTTTGAAGCGTTTGCATATCAATCTCTAGAAAAGTAATCATAAATTGCTCTTTGGCCTGCTGATTAAAATCAAATCCAGTATCCGTTAATTATATATGTCCTTGATCAGGGCTTATGAGTCTGATCTTATTCACAGGGGCAGACATTCAAATACTGGACAACTTTAGCTTTTTTTTTTTTTTTTTTGCAAGAATGACCATTATATCCAATGCTTCCCCTTGGTCTATTAGCTCTCAAGAATATCTCTCTCTTTTCATCCATCGGCCATTCAGCAGCAAGGACTCAGCATGGTTAACAGTCCCTCTTAAACCCTCTTAAAAGAATTAGCCTACTTCTTACACTACACATAAAATTCGATAGGGAGTTGAAGATATTTCTGTCTGCCAGTTTAGATCGAAAAAAGGACCTTACATGACCACACAAGCTGTTATCTAAAAAGAAAAGGAGTACTTGTGGCACCTTAGAGACTAACCAATTTATTTGAGCATAAGCTTTCCTGAGCTACAGCTCACTTCATCGGTTGCGTCCGATGAAGTGAGCTGTAGCTCACGAAAGCTTATGCTCAAATAAATTGGTTAGTCTCTAAGGTGCCACAAGTACTCCTTTTCTTTTTGTGAATACAGACTAACACGGCTGTTACTCTGAAAGCTGTTATCTGTTTTTCTCATTCAAATGAACAATATGTTGCCTGCTTTCAAGTTAGTCTGACCCTGGCCTTAGGGCAACAGTAGTTTTAAATGAACAGCTTGCTAACTACTACAAATGTCATCTCTTCTGCTGATACTCCATCATCTGTGACAGTGTTGAAGCATTTCTGCCACATATCTCTATATACTTGATAATATTGTTCACTTTTTAAAATATAAAGTGTCCAAACAGCGCTTGAATTGAAGAGGAAAAGAAGACAGAGTTCCTGGGCACCTTTTGGATTGATGTTTAAAGAAACATTAAAATTATACATATTTGTTTCCCCTTTGTTAAAATTTGTGAATTTGGTCCAGGGTGAAATTTTATCAGTAAAAATAGCAAAATTTCTAGCACCTTCAGGAAAATCTGAAGTAAGCCAAGTCAGCTGTATTTGAGTTTGCCAAACCTATCCTTAATAAAGTTAATTCTCTTTGGCTGACACATGGGGTAAAGTATAATCACTTTATGGTAGTGTAATATTTACATCAAGATATCATTTTGCAAATGTCATTGTGTCATGGCGCTATTAAAAATAACTAGTTAAGGAAAGTCACACAGTCTGGTAGCCTCTCTCCAGATGGTACAAAGGGAAGATAGGGCTTCACTTCTCTGCAGCTTGTCCAAAGAGCTCTGCACTATAGCCTCGGATTAGTTTGGGGTGTAAAATTACACAAGCCATGAATAGGTGCTATTAATCCGCAGCTAAATTAAAAAAAAATGTTGAGCTGGAGATTGGTGGAGCACACACAGAGACATTATAAACTTTGGTTAGTACAGACAAGTATAATTGAAATCATAGGAAAACAAAAGAGTACAAAAAGTACATCATGCATATTTACAGCTGTAGGCTGGTACAAGATAAAGCAGTCCCCCAGTGTTGATATACATACAATCTTACGGAGGCCATTAGAAGGAAAGATGGAAAAAACAGTGGAGCACACCACAAGAGGGCGTGTTCATATTCAGGCTTCCACTGTTTGGTTATCCCTGGTGTCCCAGTTAGGACTTGGTCTGACCATCTTTCTATATACCTTTTTCCTCACATCCCTCACAAGTCTAGGACTATATCTGATTTAGGTCTGAGCCCCCTGCCCATGTTTGTCATTCTAGGGGACCATAGTTAAGGTTTTGATGCTAGCATAAACGATTTGTGCCATACATTTCATAATGGCTTTGATACAGAAATTTGTGTTTTCCATAGTTACATTTTCCCCGCAAAGCCCTAGAAATCCATGATGTCAAGGTTCTGTGGTGTACTTGTTTATCACAAGCTACATATTGCAAAATATTATTAAATCTTATAACATTAGGTTAAGCAGTCATACTAACTCCTCCGTTACTTTGGCTAAATATCAAAATTTCTAACAGGCTTACTAGGCCTCAGCTGATTACCAAACTACTTCAATTATTATACAGATTCTTATGTTTCCCTGTTTTTGTTACAGCTCTAATAGTGTTACTATCTTAAAGCATTTTAATATGTCAAAACAAATTATAAATAATCTTCACCCTAAAATTAGGTTGGGGTAACAGGTAAATGACCCCCTGAAAGTGAAAGCCTGGCCCCACTGAAGTCTATGGTAAACGCCCATTGACATCTTTGGGGCCAGGATTTCAGATTGTGAGCCCATAACCAGAAAGTAGGTTGCAGGAGAATAATGAACTCTTCTCTATCTGATTCAAAACAGAGTACTTATCAGGGCAAATTAAGAGGGCAGGCCTCTTCTAAAAAGACATCTCAGGAGAGTTCTCCACTTTAGGAACCTCCAGTGTAGTATGAATGCCTATTTTGGATCTAATCCTAAACACATTTCTGTGGTGGGACACCTCTTGAAATAATTGCAGTAACTATCTCATTATACCTCATATTCAAAGGTGGGGTCTCTAACAGAAGGTTCAAATCCTACATCTGGTTGCCACAAAAAAGATCTTAAGAAAATAAAATAGCTATTTATGTGTCTGGAAATGCTGGTTTGAGGATCTAGTCATAGGATCTCCTGCTAGGCACCCAGGTTTAAAAATCAGATTCACAGAGTGAAATTCACCCATGTGCAGTGTGGGCTTTGGAGTTGTGCAGCACTTCTGTCCTGCAAAGTGGGACCATAACTGGTGTAGATGCCTTGTGCACATGGGTGGATTTTGCCAACAATGACAAAATTCTAATTTATTATTCCTCCCTCGCCTGTTGTTTTCAGTTGAGAGTACAGTAAATTAAAGTTTACTGACACACATTTTACTTAGCCAACTTATGTCTTTCTAGAATGTTCCCAATGACTTCGTCTTTCTGGATGACATTTATGAAATTACAGCATATAATTACATTAGGATAAATATCCAGTGTAAATAATGCAACTATGAACACATTTCTGTTTGCTGTACCATAAGATTATCCCATTTACTTTCCTTTATAGACTAGTTTTTTTTAAGAGTCATTTTGTGAATATGACACTTTGGCACTGACAATTTCTATTCTGCATGATGTTCTGCTCAATTTACAAATCAAAACACGTCTTTATAACTCTCTGAACCACAGGTTCAATGTCCCCTATGAGCATCAAGCTGCTTCTTTCTTCTTTACATCACTGTCAACAAGAATTTTTTTTAGTTCTATAATGATTATTCTTGGTGATTCAAAATAATGAAGTATGCAGCAGAAAGATTACAATCTAATTTTCATAAAGTATCTATTGTGAAGGAGACTGAAAGTGGCAAACTAATGATTTTGACTAGAATATTGAGCTAGCATGTTATCAAAATTACAAAAGAAAATGATTTGTCATATACATTGATGTGAAATACCCAGATGTGAGAAATCAGTAACCAGGGGTTAGACTCATAGACTATCAGAGTTGGAAGGGCTCTCAGGAGATCATCTCGTCCAAACCCCCTGCTCAAAGCAGGCCCAATCCCCAATTTTTTTTTTTGCCCCAGATCCCTAAATGGCCCCCTCAAGGATAGAACTCACAACCCCGGGTTTAGCAGGCCAATGCTCAAACCACTGAGCTATCCATCCCTCCCTCCCCCCAATTTGGGGGTTCATTTCCCCCAGCTTGCCCCAAAGGTGTAAAAAAATGAATTTATACTGAAGTAGGCATATAGTGAGAAGAAAGAATCGCATGGGGTTATCTTTCTCTTTTCAGTATCTTCTCTAACCTCTAATGATCACTTTTCTGATTATATTTCACAATTTCTCCCTAGGACTAGGAATGGGTAAGAATCTTCCTCTGAGCCTCATGTTTCTCCAGTTCTGTGATCAACTAGCCCTAGCATATGTGCTAAAGAAACTGTTGACTTATTACTCTATAGAAATTAAGCTGTTAATCTCTGAGCTATAGCCCTCAGAGCAAGATGGTGATATCACCTACTTGACTAATTAATATTTAAAAGGAATCCTTTTGGGCAGTCTTGTATTCTTCAAGCACTCTGTAGGAGAAAGGGGTTCAGTCCTTGGTCTATCACACCAAGGGTGTCAGTGCTGGTGATCTGGGGAAATGTAGCTACCTTCTTTGTATGTTCTGGGCTGATAATTGATTTTGAAAAGATCATTGAACATCCATCAGAACATAATTATAATAACTTTTTACTACCAATATAGGCTGGATTTGAACCACTGACCTACAAGTGAAAAACTGTCTAACCCATTACCAAATTCTCTCAGCAATTTAATCATCCTGCAAAAAAGCGTTTACTTTTATTCCTAATATTTTGACACATAATCCTAGTCTTCTGTAAGTAATCACTTTAATTAAAACACTACAGTTGGCTTCTTTCAAACAGTTTTATGCCCCATCATCATTTTTTTCCCTCTCTTCATATCTCAGCAAAACATCCTCAAGAGAAGCTAAATTATTTTATCTGTTGGCAGGAGAAGTATATGTTCTACCTGAACATGATGAAATATTTAAATAGTAATTCATTATCATGGCTATAGTTAATGACCTATCTAAGCCATATATATATTTGGCCTTCCTCACTAGAACACTACAATGGTTTCAAGATTTCCACCATAAATCCTGTTGCCAGAGTTTGTAACTTTGTTAGAAGCAATTTCTGGGCATTGAATCTTGGTTTACTTCAAGGGTCTCAAACACGTGGCCCACCAAGCTCCCCGTGCCCGACCCCACCTCGACTACCTCTGGGTCAGGGGTTGGCAAACTAATGCCTGCGGGCCGAGATTGCCTCCCCTTGCGCCGCGAGCCCCGTGCAGCTCTCAGCACCAAGGTCCCTGCGGGGGGGCACAGAGAGCTCCATGCATTGCTTCCAGGCACCACCCCCCTGGGGAGGCCCGCTGCTCCTGTGGTGGGGGGGAGCCATGGGGCCATCTGCTGCTCCAGCCCCCCCAGGATTGCTGCTGGGAGTCCCTGAGCTGTGACTGCTCCAGCCACCCCGGGGACTGCTGCTCAAGTGGTCCCTGGGCCCAGCCGCATTGGCTTCTGCCCAAGGCCTCCAGAGCAGCAGCTGTTGCAACTGGCTGAGGGGCTGTCACAAGTGGCTGGCTGCAGAGCTGCTCCAGCAGCAATCAGTGCGACTAGCCCCCAGGCCGCCCATGCACCTGGCCCCAAGGACCAGCTGCTTGGGCGACGCTGGGGTCAGCCACACCAGCTGCTGCAGAAGTCACGGAATCCAGCTGCTGCAGAAGTCACGTGGCACCAAGGTCCCTGCGGGGGGGCACAGAGAGCTCCATGCGTTGCTTCCAGGCACAGCCCCCTGCAGCTCCCATTGGCCAGGAAAGGGGAACCGCAGCCAATGGGAGCTTCAGTGGAGGTACCTGGAGGAGCAGCAAAAGCAGCGCACAGAGCCCTATGCCCTCCCTCCCCCAGGGGCAGCAGGGATGTGGTTCCAGCTGCTTCCTGAACTGGAGCAGAGTGGAGGGGGCCAGGGCAGGCAGGCAGGCCGGGAGCCTGCCCTGGCCCCGGTGTGCGCTGCTGCCACCCCGGAGCTGCTCTAGGTAAGCAGTGCCAGGCCGGAGCTTGCACCCCTCACCCCTCCTGCACCCCAGCTCCCTGCCCTGAGCCCCATCCTGCATCCCACATCCCACACCCCTCCTGCAGGCCAACCACCTGCCCTGAGCCTCCTGCTGCACTCCACACTCTTCCTGCACCCCCACCCCCTGCCCTGAGCCTCCTGCCGCATCCCACACCCCTCCTGCAGCCCAACCCCCTGCCCTGAGCCTCCTGCCACATCCCACACCCCTCCTGCAGCCCAACCCCCGCCCTCAGCCCCCTGCCGCATCCTGCACACTTCCTGCACCTCAACTCCCTGCCCTGAGCCCCTGCTACACCCTGCACCCCTCCTGCATCCCCAGGGGGAAGGGAGGGGGCGGAGCTGCAGTGGGGACTTCAGGGAAGGGGTTGGAATGGGGATGGGGAAGAAGTGGAAAGAGGCGGGGCAGGGGTGGGGCCTCATGGAAGGGGTGGAGTGGGGGCGGGGCTGGGGGCAGCGAGGGGGGCTGTCAGTGATGCGGTACGCAGGCCAATGCACTAGTCCTCATGTGGCCTTTGTGGTCATTTGAGTTTGAGATCCCTGATTTATTTGGTTTATCGATTCATAGATTCTGAGGCCAGAAGGAACCAGTGTGATCATCTAGTCTGACCTGTATAACACAGGCCATAGAACTTCCCCAAAATTCCTATAGTATATCTTTTAGAAATCTCTATTTAAAAATGGTCAGTGATGCAGAATCAACCAAAACCCTTGACAAATTGTTTTGATGATTAATTACTCACTGCTGAAATGTATGTCTTATTTCCAGTGTGAATTTGTCTAGCTACTACTTTCAGCCATTGGCTAGTGTTATACCTTTCTCTGCTAGAGCCCATTATTAGTTTATTAGCCACCCATATAAGTAGCTATTGATTGTAATCAAATCACCCCTTAACCTCTTTGTTAAGCAAAATGCATTTAGTTCCTTAAGTCTATGACTATAATGCAGGTTTTCTAGTGCTTTAAATCATTCTCATGGCTCTTCTCTGAACCCTCTCCAATTTATCAACATCCTTTTTGAATTCTGGGCCCCAGAACTGGACACAGTATTCCAACAGTGGTTGTCCTAGTGCCAAATATTGAAGTAAAATGAGTTCACTACTCCTGCTCGAGATTCCCTTGTTTATATATCACAGGATCACATTAGCTGATTTGATAACAGCATCACACTGGGAGCTCTTCAACTGATTATTTGCTATGAACCCCACATCTTTTCCAGACTCCCTGCTTCCCAGAATAGAGTCCACCAAGTCTGGCATCAACCCATGAATTCTTTTACAGATATAGGGGTTTTTTTAATGGAAGTTCTCTTGGTACACAGTCTGTTTTGCTTATATAGCTAAAATATAATTTTGATGTGAACAATGAAGAGCTTGAAAATGTTTTCTAGGTTATGGTTTAACAGCACATGATAGAAAAAATAATAAAGCATATGAGTAAGGCTACGTGTTTGTCATGGAGGTTGCGGAAGTCACGGATTCCGTGACTTCTGCAGCAGCTGGTGTGGCTGACCCCAGCGTCGCCCAAGCAGCTGGTCCTTGGGGCCAGGTGCATGGGCGGCCTGGGGGCTAGTCGCACTGATTGCTGCTGGAGCAGCTCTGCAGCCAGCCACTTGTGACAGCCCCTCAGCCAGTTGCAACAGCTGCTGCTCTGGAGGCCTTGGGCAGAAGCCAATGCGGCTGGGCCCAGGGACCACTTGAGCAGCAGTCCCCGGGGTGGCTGGAGCAGTCACAGCTCAGGGGCTCCCAGCAGCAATCCTGGGGGGGCTGGAGCAGCAGATGGCCCCATGGCTCCCCCCCACCACAGGAGCAGCGGGCCTCCCCAGGGATTCCCCCACCACAGGAGCAGCGGGGCTCCCCCTCACAGCTGGTGTCATGGGCTCCCTCCCTCCACAGCACCCCCCCCCAATCATCTCCTCCCCCTAAGATTCAATCAGTAGTATTTATGGTAAAAGTCCTGGACAGGTCACAGGCCGTGCTTTTTTGTTTTTTTGCCCAGGACCTATCCATAACTTTTACTAAAAATACCTGTGATTAAATCTTAGCCTTACTCATGAGATATTAAACTTGAAAAATAGCTGTAATTTTATTTTTTTCCCTCAAGATTGACTCAGTAGTAATTATTTTCATAAATAGTTTTCTTTCCAACAGAGTCATTTATGCACTAATCTAAGAGATAACATGTGTTTTAAAATTGTGTTAATGACATAATTATGCATTTAACCAAGTTGGCTCTGTTGGCCCATCCTAACCACCAACTTGATTGAATGTGTAGCTGTGTCATTAACACAATTTTAAAAATGCACATTACGTGTTAGAGTGGTGCATATTTTTCAATAGTAGGGTAAGAATGCAAAATTCCAATTAAACTAATGCAATTCCATCAGGGCTGAATTTGGCCCATAGCTTTAATCATCCTCAAATAGCCTGAAAAGTTTTTTTTTTTTTCTGGTTTTATTTAGAGATATTACAAATGTCATGGTTCTTTGCTAAATTAAAAATGAGGAACATAGCTAGTATCAGTAATATGTCTAGAATGGGAATTAACTGTAAGTACACTCATTGCATTTTTATTTATTTACTTTTAGTTAACACTGTGGACTGGTCTTCACTATAGGGAGATCTACGCTGCTGCAATCGATGCAGCAGGGATCGATTTAGTGGGTCTAGTGAAGACCCACTAAATTGACAACAGAGAACTCTGTTTGACCATGGTACTCCTGCTCTCTCAGAAGAGTAAGTTAAGTCAGCCGGAGAGTTGGTACCACACACCATTTTGATTAAAAATCTGGAATAATATATATTACTATGGCATACATTAAATGGCTTAAAAACTGTCTAACTGATAGGCCTCAGAATGTGACTGTAAAGAGGGAATCATCGAGTGGGTGTGTTTCCAGTGGTGTCCCGCAAGGATCGGTTCTTGGCTCTATACTATTTAACATTTTAATCAGTGACCTAGAAGAAAACAAAATCACCACTGATAACATTTGCAGATGACACAAAAATTGGAGGAGTGATAAATTAAAATGATGATAGGTCACTGATTCAAACTGATCTGGATTGCTTGTTAAATTGGGCACAAACAAATAATAAGCATTTTAATATGTCTGTTGAAGCAGTGACTTTGAAAAAATGTAGGGATCATGGTAGATAATCAGCTGAATATGAGCTCCCCGGGTGATGCTGTGGCCAAAAGAGACGATGCCATTCAGGGATGCATAAACAGGGCAATCTAGAATAGGAATAGAGAGGTTATTTCAACCATTCCTGGAATATTGTGGTCAATTCCGGTGCCCACAGTTCAGGAAAGACATTGATAAGTTGGAGAGGGTTCAGAGAAGAGATACAAGAATGATTAAAGTATTAGAAAACATACCGTACAGTGATAGACTCAAGGAATTCAATCTATTTGGCTTAACAAAGAGAAGGTTAAGAGGTGAATTGAGAATCTCTAAGTACCTATGACTGGTTTCAGAGTAGCAGCCGTGTTAGTCAATATTCGCAAAAAAAAAAGAAGTACTTGTGGCATCTTAGAGACTAACCAATTTATCTGAGCACAAACTTTTGTGAGCTACATCTCACGAAATGTATGCATCCGATGAAGTGAGCTGTAGCTCATGAAAGCTTATGCTCAACTAAATTGGTTAGTCTCTAAGGTGCCACAAGTACTCTCTTTCTAAGTACCTATGTTTGTAAATATTTCATCATGGGCTCAACAATCTAGTGGAGGTATAACATGATCCAATGGCTGAAAGTTGAAGTTAGACAAAGTCAGGCTGGAATGGGGATGTAATAAGGCATACATTTTTGGCAATTTACCAAGGGTTGTGGTGGATTCTCCATCGCTGACAATTTTTAAATCAAGATTGGATGTTTTTCTAATAGATATGTTCTAGGAATTATTTTGGGGAAGTTCAATGGCCTGTGCTATACAGGAGATCAGATTAGATGATCACAATGGTCCCTTTTGGCCTTGGAATCTATTAATGTATGTATGTACACAAAATGATATTTCTAATTATTTCACTGTGTAACAATCTACCTTTTGACATTTCTGTAACAAAATTTAAAAGCCCACAAAAATTACAAAGAGTATATATTTTTGAAAATGTGTGTGTGGGTTGATGGATGGGGGCTGTTTGTTTTTTAACAGTCTGATTCCCATTTAAATGCTTGGGAAATATAGCTAAAACTCACAAACTTGCAAGTGCGGAAGTTATGACAATAGCAAAGGAAGTCAAACTCAAGGTTCAGGTGCCTTCATTTGATAGTCTGACTCACATAAAACTATTAATTTCACTGGGAGTTTTTCATGAGTAAACCAAATAGGATTTGACCCTTATTCTGATCCATTGTCTATTTATTTTGGTATATGTAGTCTTGTCAAGATATAGAAGGGGTCAGTGACAGTAGAATTAAATGATGATGCTCTGAGATGAGCCAAAGGTCCCTATTAAATTTAAGGTCAAAATCAACCCAAGATGAATTACAAAATATGTTCCAGGATAAAAGGGAATTTAGCAAGTTTAAACCGCAATTAGCTAAAACAGGACAGAAACATACAGTACTTATAGATTACATGATGATAATGTAGAGATGAATGTAAAAGAAAATACAGCTCAAATATATTTCACACTGATACAGAAGAATATTAATAATGCGGAAAAGGCTATTACATCATTCAGTAGTACCTGTTTAGAACCCAGGTCTGTGAGGACCTGTAACAATAAATTTAGAGAATTATATTTAAATTTGGAAGGATTAGATTTTTACTGGTAAATGTCAGTAAACGTTGACTTCACCATACACCCACACAGCGATGAAAAGTATTTCCATCGATAATAGAAATTGACAGATTGGAAACATAAGAAAAATGGTGCTTGAGAATTTATTCGTTTGACTTAAGGATATTTACTTTGTATATTTTGACTTATAAAGTCCATAACTTGTGTTTTAGGGTTTTTAAAGGTTTAACTTTTTGAATCTACTGTCATTATTTCTGACACTGTCCATTGCCTGACCCCTCCCCAATAATTTCCTGCAACTCTGAACATTTCAATTGATACAAATAGAAAAACAATCTTTAAAATAAACATTGATATTAGCCATCAAAATTTTTTAAAAATTGAATTATTCCAAGCCTAATTATATTTCAAGTAGTAACTTTCATTTTCTCCAGGTAATCATTACTTGCACCACATCTAATATGCAATAGTATCTGAAGTAATTTTTCTTCTTATTTTTTTTTTGATGTTCAGAAATGGGCTCTGAACCTATGAACTCCATATTTGTCCATGGCTAGTATATGACCCTTATTCCTTTGGTCTTTTTTTTAAAATGCAATGCATTTTTCTTTGGTTGACTTCAAGTCACTGGGAGTCAAGAGTCTTATCTTTTTGAGAGAAATTGTTTTTTCTGTTAATGCTCATTTAAGTTTTCAGATATGCTAACATTTGGATGAATACCTGGAAGATATCTGCAAACTGGAGCTGGTCAATAAAAAAAAATTTCATACAGAAAATTTTATTGAAAAAACCTCCAAAAAAATCACAAATTTTGCAGAAAAAACAAAAACAGAACATTTTAATTCAAAAATAAAAACATGTTCAGTTTTCAGCCACAAAGAATTTGTTTTTCATATTTTTGATGAAAAGTTGAAAATATTCATGGAAAGTTGCCAGATCTTTTCAGTGAAATTTTTTGTTTAGTCAAAACCCCAATTTTCAATCAAAAAACATTTTGATTGAAAATTTTGAATCAGCGCCACTGAATACTCTCAAATAATTAATAGTATGAGTTCCCATACCATAGTGAACAGAACTCAGTGCTTTTATTCAGGAAAATAGTCTTTGAATCCATTTCCCCCCTCCCCATATAACCAGCTATAGAATTACTAGTAGCAGCGTAGCGTGCTCACTACCGACACACACAGGCTAATCTAAACTCCAGCCTCAAACATATTTTGAGAGAAATGTCAGTTTCATGTGCCATATACTAACAGCATTAATATGTAATGTAAAAATAGCTCTTTTCCCCTGGTTTCTCTTCCTCAACACTGCATTATGAAATGCAAGATAATTTACCATACTGATTATTTTTCTGGAAGATAAACCTTAATTCAAATTGTACTAAAAGAAAAGGAGTACTTGTGGCACCTTAGAGACTAAGACATTTATTTGAGCATAAGCTTTTGTGAGCTACAGCTCACCTCACGAAAGCTTATGCTCAAATAAATTGGTTAGTCTCTAAGGTGCCACAAGTACTCCTTTTCTTTTTGCGAATACAGACAAACACGGCTGCTACTCTGAAACAAGTAGTGCTAGTATTTTATTCCAGTAAGTACATAGAAAGTAGCCTAGTGCTTTGTGTTTATGTAGTAGGAAATGCTTCTTATTTCTAATCAAATGAAAATTGGAATCTTTAGTCTTGTTATCAAGTCTTGCAAGCTTCATTTTTTTAAAAAAAAAGAAAAAGAAAGGAAATCTGTCTTTTTCACTACCTGGTCCTTGCTCATAAAACACTCCCAGGTGACAGAAAGTAAACCTCCAAGCTGCTTAGCCAGGCAGTATTTGATTGTAAAACCATACTTCATATTAAATTCTTTCAAGGGAACACTTAAGACAATGTGAGGATTTGGGACATCTATTTTTTTTTGTTGTTGTTGAAACAATAAATGGAATACAAAAAGGTCCCTTAATACTGGGATGACAGTTTTAATCCTCTTCATGATTTTACAGAAAACAGGATTTTGAGAGATAAGGAACCATAATTAAATATGACTAGTGAATAAACAGAAATCACAAAGTTATCTGCATCTCCACACACTGAAATTTTAATTTCAGATTTTAATTAGAAGATATTAGGAGTTTAATTACCTCTCTTCTTCTGTAACATAAGCATGTTCTCTAGGCTCGCTTGAGGAAACATAAAATCATTGGTTTGTTTTATAGTTGAACAGAGACATAGTTCTTAATGCAATTATGTTTGCAGTTGGGGAATGAAGTATTCTCCACCCTCATTCAGTCTGTTCTGCAGGAAAAGGCAATGTTTGACTTAATTTGTGTATGAAATAGAATACTACCAATCTCTTGCCACTTTTGTTCTCTGGACAATTGACTCTTGAGTCTTTACTTTGGTTTCCTGACAATTTCTCATTAGTGACAAGTTGACAATGACAGCAATTGTCATAAGGTTTGGTTCTGAATCCATATTTTGCCCCTCTAAATGTAGAGAGTGTCCCTTGATCTCTATAGATTTTCAGGACTTTCAAATAGGCCTTTCTTGCCAGTTTCAAACATGCCTTATTCATTTTTTCTTTCCTTGATATTGCATGTTACCCACTATGGCTATCTAAAAGCATTACAGGAAGAACCAAACAACTTCATATGTACCCTATCTATGCTACTTTCTTTAAGTATGTTTTAGCTGCAGTTTTCAATGTTTTATCTTTGCACTGTATTAATGCATATTATGAAAATGAAAATCAGCATTAAACTCTCTTTAATTGCTAGATGTTTATATGCAAATTGCATGATAGCAAACAGTCTAGTTTTTTTTTTTCTGATTTGTTATTCATTTAGTGGCTGCACTGATAACTACTGTATAGACACTGAATTCAGTTTATTTGAAAATTTTTGTGAGTCATCATAAATGTCACAGGGAGGCAATTCACATTTCATTGTAAATTCAGCTTCAGTCTTTTATTTTGTTTTTATATGTTATTTGTATTACTTTAGTGCCTAAGAGCCCCAGTCATGGACCAGACCCCACGGTGCTAGGTACTAAACAAACACATAAGCAAAAGACAGTCCCTGGGCCAAAGAGTTTATAATCTATGCTCTAAATGAGGTGGATGCATTCTCACAATTTCTGACTCTACTTGGACTCACTAACTAGATCTTACAGGTTTGCAAGTGCTCTTACATTGCTAGAGTGCTATCTCTCCTGTCTTGCACCACTCATGAAACCTACCTGACTAACTTCTATGCAGAAGCAGAGGCAAATTCAGGTTTGGCATAAACCATGAACTCCATGAAGTTGCCCCTGATTTATATTGGTTATGATTTTGGTCCATGGTATTTATGACTGATCTCTTTTTGTCCTGTACCATATCAATGAATGCTGCCATGCTATTAATCCATCCTTAAAAAAATGTACTGTTACCTAACGAATGTGACTGTTGTAAAGAAAAAAGTGATGATAAATTTTGGATATAATATAGAAACCAATTTGAATCTGGTGTACATTGTGTCCATCTACATCTTACATGAACTCCTGGAAATATCAATGATAAATTAGATTTAAGATCTTCAGGGCTCAGACCTCCTTCACCCTGTGTTTGTACAATGCCTAATAGACTGGGGACCTGATCCATGACTGTGGACTATCATAATATGTCTGATTCACCATTTTATTACTCCAATTTTATACTGGTGTAACTTCATCAATTTCAATAGAATGATACGGATATAAAACTGAACTAGTGCAGTGGTGAATCAAATCCATTGACCTTATCCATCAAAAGAATGGTGACTACTTGTGTCTACATCAGAAATGCCCACTTATTACCAGGTCTTTCCCTTTATTTTGGGCCAGTTTACCTTTCTACATAAATTTGTTATCACTTTAGGTTGATCCAAAGCACATTAAACTTAATGGAACAACTCCTATGGATTTCGGTGGGCTTGAAACAAACCTTTAATATCTTTGTGAATAATACACCAGATACTCTTAATTAAAAAATAGAAAATATTTTTATAAAGAGAAATTAAATAAAGATAATAATCCAACATCAGGTTTACAAGGACAGTGTTTCAATGATTCCATTTCTGGCAATCAAAATACATCGGTTGTCTATTGTTCTAGTTCAGCTCACATGTAACTAAAGATAGCTGCCGTCAGATCAGTGTTTGGTTAGTTACATGAAGAGTTAATCACTTTAGTCCACTACCCGCAAGATGACATCCCCATATCACAGAAAACACCTGCCCAATTGCTAATCCTTGTAAGTCTCACAGGGCCTGCCTGATCCAAAGCTCCTTGAAATCAATGGTAGTCTTTCCATTGACTTTAATGAACTTTGACCAGACAAGCCAAACATTGAATGAATAGAACTACCCCATAACCTCTCTCAACTGGACATGGTTCCTCAAGGACATCATATGGAAATTTTCACTGATTCTACCCATACCATTGCTCTTCTATAGAAAGAGATGTGTAGTCTCTATGGTTGTAATTTTAACACTTTTCATAAGCATTACATTCAATAATAAATAATAATATAATAGTAGTAATAATGAAAAATGATAAAGTGCTAGGATTTTCTCAGAATGCTTCGATTAAGACTCCTTTATTGGTTTCATTTAAAACAGATTAAAAACAACTTCCAGGACTACAGTCCTGGTTTAATAATATAGGAATTATGTCAAGTATACAAGCTGATTATTATCTGTTGCAGGTATCATAGCAAATAAGAATTAGAACAAAATGGATCAATCACTTGTGATGCTATAACAATGTGCATCTTCTCTGGTCAAATGAAATGTCATTTTATTCAGTTTAACAACACTCTAAGGTTGTTTTGCAGTTGGGCTATTGAGGCATAGAGAGACTACACTACTTGCTCAGGGATGTCTATGTCTGAGGAGGAATTCAATGTAGGTCTCCCTTGTCCCATGCTAACTTTATAACCACCCGACCATCTTTCCTCTGTAACTAATGTACATAGAACAATTGCTCGTAATGAGTCAGTTGTATAAGGGAGACTGAAAAAAGAGTTTTAAGAGTTCTCATTGGTAGATTACTTGGCCAAACTATCACTGTTCTTTATGGATTAAGGCACCCAAAGAACATTAACTCTGCTCTGTAGTGGCAACATGAAGGGAAAAATATGAAAAAAGTATCACAAAAATAATTTTAATTTAATCTGGGACCATAAACATGGAAACTCCTTGGTTAGAATCATATTAGGAGCTGAAAGCCCACGCTGTTGAACAGGTGTTAGGTGTTAGGCCAGGTAATCCATCATCTGTGCAATCTCCCTCACACAACCAACGACATTGTTGAATGTATATTAGCTAGATTAAAGGTGGCAATTGGTTGAGTTATAACAGATATCATAATACTCTTAGTACAGCAAGATACATGCCTTACTATATCCTGCCTGGGTTGAATTCATAAAGTCAAAAATGATTGAGAATTTAAAAAATGGGTGATAACAGACGGCAAATGCCAGTGATGACTGAATCTGGTGATGTTCTATAAAAGAAGCTCTCAGCCGTTCTTGTAACTGTTTCTATCACTTCACGCTGACTCAGACATTCTTGGCTTCAGAGTGACAATCCTAGAATCTTATTAGATAGATGATTATGGTATGGCCTCACTTTAGGGTGGAGGTAAGCTTATTTGGGTGCTTTAACTGTGCACCTGGATACCTTAAAATGTTTTGATTTCTTTTATGTGTATGTAACCTTAACTCTCAATGTCTTGGGTTTGTAATGCTTGGTTTGGGGATAATTACATCCCTGTAATATTTTCCACCTTTAAGTTACTTAACCTTAACTCCATTTTAATGTAGATTTTTGTCAACAAAAAACAGATAAGAATTGGGCAAAAGCTTCCAAAATGTATTCATGAACTGATAGAATGAAAATACCAGTTTATTTTTGTGATATTCACTGGGAACTGGACTGCAACAACCAAACTCATTTTGCATAGGCCACCAATCTGCGGCAGATTTGAGTCAGTCACCGACAGATAAAGAGTTTTGTTGGGGACACTGGGCATGGCCACTAGGTAACTCGAGGGGATGGAAGACCATGAGTGTCGATGAAGCCCCCTCGCACTAGGCCCAAGTGACCTGGGCCCCCCCACCTGGAGGCACTTGCAGCAGTTATACTGAGAATCTGCAACAATATGTTGCAAGCGTAGACTGTCCGAAACCGAACAAGGCCAGACAGGGCAGATATGGCAAAACAATGCTGAACAAAGCAACTCTATATATGGTTTAACAGATGGTACAAAGAAAAAGGGAACTAGCTGGTATACCGGATTGGCTGGCTATATGGATACTTAGGGCAGCTTGCTATTGGATAAGTATGCTGAAAAAAAAAAGGGATGTATAAAAGTCTGTGTAACTTCCTGCTCTGTGTGCCGAATTTGAGATTAGTGTCTCTCTGTACCACTTGAAGCTTCAAATAAACTTTTCCGCTTCTCCACCCCTTGTGATTATTGGGCGATGCACACCAGGCAACGAACCCTGCTGTTGCTTGCCTTGGGCACTCTGTGCCGGCAACAGTTTTATATAGCATCTCAAATCCCATGTGCCATTTGGTCTGCCATCTTAGGTTATTAAGTGGTATTTCTCAGTGGGAACATCTTACAATGGGGTCCTAATCTCAGTTGGGGTTTCTAGGTGCTTTCATAATACAGGTAATAATTAATAAAACACCATGTCACTACACTATCATGCTTCCCTCCCTCTCCCCATTGCAGCCAAAATTGCCATTAGGAGACTTTAACACTGGAAGTTACAGATAGATCTACAACTCTGCAAGAGAAATATCTGTACAAGTCTCGGCTCATCGGGTAAGCCCACCTATATTCATCAGTAAAGCAGACAGAGAAAAGTTAAACAAAAACATGCACACACTTGTTTTTGTCAAAAATTTCCATTTTTGAAACAGTACTGTATTAAAGTGTGCTAGGGAACAAACATACTAACTGCTAAACCAGGGGTTCAATGTCAAGGATACAAAGCTTAAAGTAACATGAAAGTCATGTTTACAGGTATGTAAAAAATTTAGGTAGATTCTATTTGGATTAGACTTTTGGGAAGAACATGAAAAAATCTTCGCATTTCAGCATCAGAGAAAGAGCCCTGAAAACACCCAGTTTTTGGACTGCTACATAGAACCCAAAATGGTTAAACAAACCCTACAAAACAGAAGCAATATATATGTTACAATATGAAAATTAAATGGCATTTGCTCATAAATGTTTGAGATATGTAGGTCTAATTTTTTTTTAAATGATGAGTCTGTCCTATGTCATAAAAAACAGGGATTAGTGCCTGAATATACAACTGCCCTTAGACAAGCTTTACAATTTTCAGACCTAGTCCTGCCAGTCATTCATTTTGGGGGACAGTCTCACCTCTGCTCTGTCCCCTTTTTCCTGGGCAAAGAGATTGGAGAGGCATAAATTGGCTTTAAAATCCCCAGTTCCAGCTAGGGAAGAATTCCCCTCCAGCACAAGCACTAGGGGGACAGCTATAAAGTTGCTTTTTAAGGACCTCTAGCAAGCCCTCCTGTGCAACCAGTGGGTACATATTCACATTGCTAACCTGTGCCAGGGTCCATCCCCCTGCATCTTCATTGCCATTTTTAGCCATGGGAGCTAGATTAAAGCTAGTGTGGGTTTGCCCACCCAGGCTGCAATCACAGTTTCAGTTGCAGTTTAGACATACCCTTTGAAATTACCTTACTCAGTAGTTCCACTGACGTCGTTGAGGTTGCTTGCACCATATAGTACTACTTCATGTAAGTAAGAATAGCAGACTCTGATCTTTCAATAGCTGCTGCTTAATAGCAAAGAAATTAATGTGCATTTAAAGTACAGCACACTAACAGTAGGGTGGGCCTGTGGGGTGAATTGTCTATTTAAGCATGCAATTGCATTTTCAGTGTTATTAGTCACCTAATTATGCATTCAAATTGAATGTATTTGCCCATATAAGTGATTATGATTTATTGCAAGATACCACTGACTATGTGTTCTCAACTGTATTCCAAGCAAATTGACAGATATAGTTGATTTCTACAGATTTGAAAATTTATTGCTTCTTTTTGAGGGGAATGGGGGTGGGGAGAGGAATACTCCCACAATATAACACATTCAGTGGTGACAAATTGCATACACCACAACAAATTAAAGTAAAAGCAATATAGAAAAGTGAAAAATATCTAAGGCACTAATCCCTGCCACAGACTGTTTGGCCAAAGCCCCTGTAACCTGTACACTGAAGTCCGTGCAAGGTTGGGGTGTAACACACATTGTGCATTGTCAACCACCAGGCCTCTGTGATTTACTCACAAACCACAATGAGCCCCAGAGATCTGGGGCCAGGCCCTGGAGGAGCAAGCTCTTTCCCACAACAGTAGTGCCACGGAAGCTCCAGGGATGAAAACTGACAGAATTTCCTCTCCTCTGAGTGCCATAGGAAATCTGTTTTAAAGTGAGTCATTGCCCTCTGAGCAGTTCACTGTGGGCCAAATTCTTATACCTTTACTCATGCTGAATAGCACTTTACTCCCGAAGCGGTTCAGGTGAATGGAGTTACTTGTTGAATAAGGTGCTACTCAATGGGAATAAGGCTGGCAGATTCTGACCTGTATGAGTGCTTAGCTCTGAGTGATGACCACTTAAATTGACCTTGAGGATAAAAAAAACAAACTATGGAGGGAAACATTTCAAAGAAACACCAGTCTTCCCCAGGGCAAAGAGAGCATAAAATTCTCTAGGTACTAAAAAGCATCTGAACTGGGAGAATTTATCATAGACAAAAGATAGTGAAATTGGTTCACAGAGATTTGAAAGACAATTAAGTAAATTTTTGCTCTCAAAATTATTGCAGTACTTCTTTTTGTTTCTATGCATAAATGTTTGGACAGTTGGGATCTCGACAGGTCTAGCAAGTAGGAAACATCTAGTGTAAGGTTAATGAAGATATTCTTTTACTCATGACATTGTTTCTATTTTATATAGTTATCTTCAAATGCATTTATTGGTTTGGGTTACTACTTTAAACATTTAAATGTTATCATCTTTTTAAGTAGAGAGGACACTGCTAAACACCTTTTTATACTTATGGCTACAAAACAACTTTCCTTATAATTCCCTGTTTACACACACTCCAACCCACCCACCCTCCTTTCTGAAATGCTGAAAATTACCATGCTTTCCCCCCAGACAAAAGTAAAGACCAGACAACCTTGTTTGCACACCTATGCCTGGGAGTAAAAGGACGTAAGATATTGCAAGTAGAGGTGGAAATGGCAGAGCACAAAAACTGCAAAGCCACTGTTTTCCTTGCCATGCAAGAGGGCAAGCAGGGGAGGGGAGTGGGTGGAGCATTGGCTCCACCCCACCGCAAAGTGCTGGCATAATCAGGGAAGTCATATACTCCAAGTATAGGGCACAGATTACCTTCCATCATATATAGATGGACATCTCACACACACAAATTCCCCCAGAAAGTGGAAAACTGGGGACTAGAGCTGGTTGAAATTTTTAGATAAAAGTTTTTTCATTGGAAAATGCTGATTTATCAAAACCAAAACAGTTTGTGGCAAAGAGTTGGTTTTGATTCATTTTCTGGTTTTGTTACAAATAAATAAATAAGTTTTAAAACTGTTGACACCTCTCATGTTGAGATTTTTTCTTTAAATAAAAAAAAATTGTGTTTGGGTGTCAAAAGGACTTTTGTTTTGAAATTTAAGTTAATTTACAGTAAAAACATCAAGTTTAAAACATCAAAATTTAAATCAAAGTGTTTTGACCTAATATGACTTTTGGGGGGGCGGGGTGTTGAATTGAAAAATCAAAAATTATTGCAGAATAAAAAAAAGATTCCCAACTAACTATACTGGGGACCAGATATCACCCTCTGTGTCACAATCTTGTATATAGTCTTCCCTCTGAATAACACAATGATATGTGATGTTTGCTTTGGTTTCGTTGCAAAACCACAAATTGGTTATTTGTTATTTTGGAAAGCAAACTCCATCAACAGTTAGGTAAAGCAACTGAAGGTACACTTTTGCTACTGTTAACAAAACTATTACTTGCATATTCCTGAACTGGGCTACAGCAGAAATTGTTGAAATTTGAAATCTGAAACTGGCCTTGTGCCCAGACCTTTAGCCCTACATGTTACTGCAGCACTGACTCAGGTCAGCAGAGTAGAAATCACTTAAAATGTTTTTAATGTGGTGGTTCAAGGTTTTTTTTTTTTTAAATGGGAAATATGTAAGGGCTACATATACTTGTTAATATAGTAACTACATGCACAAAATTTCTCACTAATCTTTTTTTTATAGCTATCTGCCTTAATTATTGTATTTTAGATACCTTTTTCGGGTTGAGCTATATAGTAGATTTACCACATTCCAGCACTGTAGTTTTACAGAAACTCTTGCTCATTGATAGTTTGTTAATTCTTTGCCGTACAAGTGATGTGCAGTGAAAAAAAGGGTAGAGAGCTTCACTGACTTCCACAAAGCGGCAGAACAGCTTAATCTCTTTTAAACGGATGCAGAATTGATTCTGCCAATTAAAAATTTAAAGGGTTGCAAATGTATGAACAGAATTAAACTAAGTAAATGGAAAAACATTGGGAATTGCAGATTAAAAACATTTTGTCATGCTCAGCTACATAATGTTCATAATGGTTCATTTCACTCTGCTCTATTGATATGGAATGAGGAATATGTTCACCATGTGAACTCCGCATCATTAAAAAAATGATTTTAAGAAGGCAATTATAAAGACAGTTCCATAGTCTCCATTATACCTTTAATGAAAATGGAAAAGTTCACTATTACAGACACAGTTCACTAAGGAGTTACCAAATGTATTCAGGTTTTCCAGGGATTTAATCTTACATTTTTTTTGTGTTAAGACTAAAGCTGTCTTTTTGTTCTCTTGGCTTGGGCAGAAGCTCAACAGGTGTGAAAGAGTCACTGTAAAAGAAGAAAGAAAAATATTCCAAAGGAGAGCTTGACTCTTTTGGGGAGGGTTAGAAGAAAAGTCAAAGCAGTGAACGAAAATGAGCTCTAGTTTGTTCTTACTGAAGCTGGATGACTAAAACAGAATCTTTAACTAAATTTGTTCAAATTATTTGAATGAATTTAAATTTTAAATGAAACCAAGGACTTTGCCCATGTCCTTTTCATGTTCACATTCCAGGATTAATGGAAGGATCAGATTTATCTGAAAAAAAAAATATGTTCACTGAAGGCAAATTTCAAACTTGTATCTGAGCATTTGGAAAACTAAATTTGTACATGCAAATATTCACAGGGGAAGTATGTTTGCTCTTGTCCAGTCAGGGAACAGAAAGAATTACATTTATGGAAATGATTATGCCTATAATGAAATGCAAAAGACATCATGAAAACAGTAGGGATGGGGATCAAGAAACCTCTACAGAAACTATTTATTAACATTAAAATTTTCCTTTGCCATACAATTTTCGTTTATTTATACTCTCCCTAACTAAGGATATGGTTCCAAAACTCCCCAAAATATTAAACCTGAAATACTAGTTGTGCAAAGAATATACTTAACCTTATACATTATAAGTAGTCTTATTGACTATCAGGAATGCTCACATTGCATAAAGTTAAGGACATGCAGAAGTCTCTGCAGTTTCATACACCATATGTGTTGCCACCTTAATATTACCCTTTTAGTCACTTTTAATTCAAATCACAAGTTACTGAAAGATTAACTACAGTAGTTAATAACATTTAACTTACTTTTATAAAACAAAGTCTGCTGGTACATCAGGGAAGTTCTCCCTTTTGAAAACTGTTCAGGTCCAATTGGAAGATTTAGATATGCTAGAATATAAATAAGTATGTGCCTTGGATTTGATGAACAGACATTAGAAACCTGAGTAACGCTAGCAGCTAGAGCTGCCCAAGTATCTCTATTGGGTAGGCTCTGACACATCTTTTTCTGCCACTCGTCCATCACCATTCTGAAACAACCTTTGTACAAGAACCAATGTACAAAGTGATTTATTGAATTTTCAGCAGGGCCAGACACTTCTTCCAGAATGGTAAAGTCATCATGGTAATGGCAAGGGGAGATTTATGTGATTTTTTTCCAGTAGGGAAAGGTGGATCTGACAGATGAGGAAAGAAATCAACATTGGTCAACTAGCAAGTTTGTGTCAAAAGGCCATAGATTTAGTTCAAGTTTTAATATATTAGAATTGTAAAAAACTGCTTTTGGGGAAAAAATTGGATTTTTGACAGAATGAAATTTTTCACAAATTGTTTCCTTTCTATGCAAAAATTGATTTTTTCCCTTAATGCCTCCAAGTGAAAAGTTTTCAGTTTTTTCTGTAAACCAAAATAGTTCAACTAAAAACTGAAATATTTTGATTTGGATATGCTGTTGTAATGCTTCTTGGGAGTTGAAGTTCAGTTCCTTTCAAGTCTCCATTCTCCTTTATGGGCTGGGGTCAGCAGCCATATTTCATCTCCCATGATACACCATGGTGGTGGGCCTCTGATGTGATTCTTGCCTTCCCTCATCCAGAGTAGAGACTGTGGTACATCATGGGAGATGAAGTCTGATCAGGCAGCCTGTGTATAGAGAATGAAACATCCAAATTACAACTCCTCTAGGGCACCAGGGCAGCATTTCAGAATCAAACTATTTAGGATTTTGGCCAAAATATTTTGGCTTTTATTTTTTTGCTGCCGAGTAGTATGTCAAAGCCCTATATGGAACTGTGGTGAGATGTACCTGGCCTTTTATGGCCCTCTGCTGGAGGCCTTATGCTCCTACTACATCCTCAGCCAGGAAGGAGCAGCGAAGGCATTTGATTGCTTCTTTTTGTTTTTTAAAGGATATTTTATTGGTTTTATTGGTTAAAACGTAAAATCAGAAGCCCTAAATATGTAGACTAATTGGTATTCCTGCTGCTTTTTTCCCCCCCTCAAATTTCATATGGTATGGAAACTTGGGAAATATTTCTTATCTGTAGAAAACTAATATATGTACTTTATATATATTCTGTCATGGCCTTGGTGTTTTCTTCGGTTCTAAAGTAATGTAAAAATAATGGAGCAGGTCCTCAAGGAATCAATTCTAAAGCACTTAGAGGAGAGGAAAGCGATCAGGAACAGTCAGCATGGATTCACCAAGGGCAAGTCATGCCTGATTAATTGCCTTCTATGACAAGATAACTGGCTCTGCGGATGAGGGGAAAGCGGTGGATGTATTGTTCCTTGACTTTAGCAAAGCTTTTGACACGGTCTCCCACAGTATTCTTGCCAGCAAGTTAAAGAAGTATGGGCTGGATGAATGGACTATCAGGTGGATAGAAAGATGGCTAGATTGTCGGGCTCAATGGGTAGTGATCAATGGCTCCATGTCTAGCTGGCAGCCGGTATCAAGTGGAGTGCCCCAACGGTCGGTCCTCGGGCCGGTTTTGTTCAATATCTTCATTAATGATCTGGAGGATGGTGTGGATTGCACCCTCAGCAAGTTTGCTGGTGACACTAAACTGGGAGGAGAGGTAGATATGCTGGAGGGTAGGGATAGGATACAGAGGGCCCTAGACAAATTGGAGGATTGGGCCAAAAGAAATCTGATGAGGTTCAACAAGGACAAATGCAGAGTCCTGCACTTAGGACGGAAGAATCCCATGCATCGCTACAGACTAGGGACCGAGTGGTTAGGCAGCAGTTCTGCAGAAAAGGACCTAGGGGTTACAGTGGACGAGAAGCTGGGTACGAGTCAACAGTGTGCCCTTGTTGCCAAGAAGGCCAATGGCATTTTGGGATGTATGAGTAGGGGCATTGCCAGCAGATCGAGGGATGTGATTGTTCCCCTCTAATTGACATTGGTGAGGCCTCATCTGGAGTACTGTGTCCAGTTTTGGGCCCCACACTACAAGAAGGATGTGGAAAAATTGGAAAGAGTCCAGCGGAGGGCAACAAAAATGATTAGGGGACTGGAACACATGAGTTATGAGGAGAGGCTGAAGGAACTGGGATTATTTAGTCTGCGGAAGAGAAGAATGAGGGGGGATTTGATAGCTGCTTTCAACTACCTGAAAGGGGGTTCCAAAGAGGATGGATCTAGACTGTTCTCAGTAGTAGCTTATGACAGAACAAGGAGTAATGGTCTCAAGTTGCAGTGGGTGAGGTTTAGGTTGGATATTAGGAAAAACTTTTTCTCTAGGAGGGTGGTGAAACACTGAAATGCATTACCTAGGGAGGTGGTGGAATCTCCTTCCTTAGAAGTTTTTAAGGTCAGGCTTGGCAAAGCCCTGGCTGGGATGATTTAGTTGGGGATTGGTCCTGCTTTGAGCAGGGGGTTGGACTAGATTGAGGAACCTTGAGGTTCCTTCCAACCCTGATATTCTATGATTAAATGTGAATACTCCTAATAGCAATGGGACATAATTGTTGAAATGTATTATCTGATGTAATTATAAATGACAATGAGTGTTTACTGCTGAAAACAGCAACTATCCTTTTCTCAAAGCTGGAAATATAGAATGCTAATGCAAAAAATATACAAACTGTCAACACCAAAGAAATATATTAACATACCTAGGTATTTAGAAATTAATGAATAGAAAATGTTTTAAAGGAAGTCAGAGTAGACTTACCCATCTGAGTTGTGTGGGATAGGACATATAGGTAGGGAATGGGGGCACAGATGCACTGGAGCCTCTGTTGGTTCTTTCCAGAACTGGAGAGTAAACACATTTCAGGAGCTCATGACGAGGTGTGCCCCTCCTACAAAATATGTAAGGGCAGGGAGTCGGTGTGATGGGGCTGCTGAATTCACTTCAGTCCAGAGCCAACAGCCATTAGAACAGGATATGGACAAGACAAGACGTGACTCACCACTGCAGCACCTCCTGCTGGCTATCCGGGGAATTAGTGCTGCTCCCTCTTCTGGTGGTGTCTTGCCTGCTTTCACCTTTGTTCCTGGACCCACATCATTCCCAGAACCGCAGCATCCTCTTCAGTGACACTGTCCTCCAGCTGTGCCACACTCCATGTTCCCCCACTTTCAGGGGGACCCACAGTCTACTGTCCGGCCACTCACTTCAGTGGCAAACTGCATTCCACAGTCTAGCTACTTCCTTCAGTGGCAAACTGCAGTCCACGGTCTAGCCACTTTCCATGTGGCTCCAACACCATCCTTGCCCTTGCATCAGGGCCTTAGTCTGCAACCCACAACAGCCAGCCAGGAGCTGTCTCCTGCTCCCCGGCTCCTGTTGGTAGCACTGCCCAGGGTGCTGGCAGTTCTCTCAGCCCTTCAGAGACACAGCCCTTCCTCCCTGGGCTCCCAACAGACAACTCCCCTCCTCTGCCCTGGAGCTCCCTTTTTATATTGGCTTGCTTTGCCCTGATTGGCTGCTCCCCTCATCCTTTCTCTGATTGGCTGCCTCCTGTGCAGCCTTCCTAGGGCTGCTTTTAACCCCTTTTCTACCAGCGTGGGGAAGACGACCCACTACAGGACCCTACTCCAGTTGTGAGACATCATGATGGCTGAAGAGTGGACCTGTCGCTGCTCCACAGTGTAGGGCAAACGATTCCTTCCACTATGTGAAGCTCCCCAGGATCCAGCCCCACTGTTATTAGACTGGGTACTGGGAGCAGGATTTAGCCCTCAGGGACATAAACAAACACCTCATTCATGGCCATGGAGGGTCCCTTTTCCACTGAAGTGGAGCAGTTCCACTGTGAAAGCGTGGTAAAGGTTGGGTATGTGAGAGATAAGCATCACTCTCTAGCAAAGAAACTCGTTTGCCATGGCCTATAAGGGACAGCAATTGAGTTAAGCTTCTAAATTTGATGTTTACACCTTGTATTTAGATTACAAATATTGTTCCAGTTTAGAGAGAGAGCTGAAATTTTGCAGCTCTTTCCTCCACAAAATCAACCAGATATTACTCAAGTGTTATCATTTGAAATTCAAAAGCTTTGTTCCAATGTAGATCAATTTTAGCTGAGAAAATATGAAATTTTGTGTTTTGATGTGAAAACCACAATTTTGCAAAAGACACTTGAAAAACAACAATTTGCAGCTGCAAAATGACCCAGAATTAAATTATGAATATTTTCTTCTTAAAAAATGTTGTAAATGTACAGGACTAATTAACATGAGAGAGAGAGAGAGAGAGAGAGACTGGAATAATTATCTTGTGCTTATATCCACTTAACTGAGACTCAGGAAACCTGGGTTCAATTCATGGTATTGGATAAGTCACTCGGGTATTGCGTAAGACTCTGCTTCTGCAAGCTGAATGTGTGGGCAAATCCATCGACCAACACAGAGCTTCATTGCAGTAAACAGGATCTGCCTGTGTATATGAAACTGAAGGATTTAACCTCACAGGGGTATAGTGAGGCTACATGAATGTTTGTGCGGAGCTTAGATACTATAGTAATGAGAGCCATAGAAAAGCCTGTAAATAATAATTAAATAGAAAGTTCTGTCATTTTCTGTTAATGACACTGGCATCCGCAGTACTTAAAGTTAAAGAATTGTGGGGGTGGGAGGGGGTTTCCAAATTGTAAATGATGCCCTGGCGTTTCCCTGCTCAGTGGCTCTGCCTCCTTAGCATATGCCCACACATCAATAGCTGTGCATGGGCTAGCCTGCATGACCTAGCTTGCCAGCCAGCATGGGTAACAAGACCATGCAGCAGTGTCTTCACTGCTATTAGGTGCAGATAGTACAAGAGACCCTGGTACGCACTCAGCTAACTAGCCCACTCTGACTGTGCTGTCATTACTGCTACTGTTACCCATGCTAGCTGGAATTAAGCCAGCTCTGATCGCCTAGCTTGCCCTAATAAAGCAGCAATACTTAGCAGTATTATAACCAGACTGCCTATGGACTAACATGCATTTTGTGTTGTAATTTCTAACTGGACAGATCTCGTTTCAGGGTCACCTACAGCGTAGCGCAAAGGAAGATTTATGTCCATGGCCAATCTCATGAATAATACTCATTCACAGTAAGCTCAGAGCTTGAGCCAGGAGCTGCTACTTTAATGTTTTCCTGTGAATGAATGCAACTCCTCTCAGCTGGTTTCACAACAAAGCACTGTAGGGGGAAAAGGTTGTTTGCTTGTCTTTTTATCCCCAGACACATGATCTGATATTTCCCTTCATGGAATCACTTGTCTGCCCTTGCTCCTGGTCTGACCATGCCATTCTGAGTTTGATTGCCACCTTCTATACAGTTACTGTCTCAAGTAGTTTGTATCATACCTTGATTTTCTTTACTTTTCAGAGAGTCTCTCTCCGGAATTAAAACAACTGAATTTGACTATTTTAAAATAGTTGTGGCTACTCTGGATTATGGCACAGTTTAATCCAACTATTGTAAATGGAGCCAAAATATGCTGTATTCTGACCTGAAAAACTGTTTATTACAAATATTATTACTGTAAGGCAGGAGAACTGCCTGAATGCCCTGGAACTAATCTTGACTATAGCAATGCCAGGCACTGTCCATACAGAGCAGGCTCAGTTATGTCATAACCCAGTTCGGCTATAACATGTTAAAAACCATTATTAAACTCGTTTGTTTAGGGTACATAGATGGGACTTATGTTTTCAGTCTCCAATCAATACTGATCTCCTCAAAAAATTCATCTCTGTCTTATGTTTTCTCCCCCTGTTGATCAGTAGTTATTCTCTCTACTTCTTTGTTCCAGTCAAAATAAATAAAATTCCTTCATCTTATGTTATTGTTTCAGGTTCACTGAGCATAGATTTGCTTTTTGTGAATCTGCCAATTACCATGTTGTAAGTGTTTTTCCTTAAGACAGCTTCTATCCGGTCCCCATAATCAGGGTTCCCAATATTCTCCTCCTGTTATAAATTAAATGTATAGGTTTGTATAGATCCTTGCCCACAAGTAGATACTATAAATGTTTTTCTGCTTGTTCTAATGCACTCCTGATGAATTTAGAATGAACTTTTAAAGAGCATACTGCAAGGTGTCAGTTTCCTTTGCTGTACTCCTCAAGATTCCATAGTGACACCATGGCATGCCCATTGATGTGGCGCACGTTACTCTTACTTTGCATGGCCAGGGCACTGTTCTGGTTTATGAATGGGACAAAGCAATGGCTCGCCCAGTCCCTTTCCATTTGTATGCCCTGCACTCTCACATGTGCTAGGGCAGCAATGCAAGAAGACCTAATACAGCAATGCAAGAGAATGGGGGTATTCACCTGTGCAGCTGTATTAGACATGAGCACAATATAACCATAAATTAATTACCAGTACCAGCTCCTAGAGCTCCTACACTTTCATCACTTTTTTCCTTCTTCCTTGACAGTAGTTCAGTTTGACTCTACTTTTTGAACAATATTCATATTTTTACTTGACTGTTTCTTATACATTTTTTGAAGTTGTCTTAACTTGATGAATGCTCACATTCTCCTTTATATTTGGAATCTTGTTCTTATCAAACAGTTTTTATAATCTTCAATTATTTTTACATTCATTTCATCCACAATGATCTTTTCCTATCTCTAGCATGTTTATTGCTACTTAGCATCAGCACTGTTGGAAATAAAGTAATTTTTCCTTGAACTCTTTCACTCTGCACTAAACATAGAATAGTGTTATTCAGTATTATACAAGAAGAGGATTATGTGAAAGATTTCAATTAATCACAGCCTGAGAAATATCCAACATTATCATAACTCATAAGCTTTTGAAATTCTTAATATGATGCATCAAGTGACATTGCTTCCTTTCAACTCCTAATAATTATTCACTCTTCAGCCCTGTCCTTGATTTATAACTCTCACGAACCTTCTGTCAAAGAATTATTCACCTGAACCTCATCCCCAAAGGAACATCAATGGCCTGTCCTAGCAGATAGCAGCAGTGAACTTTCAAACCTTCAGAAGGTTCATCAATTATTTTTCCTTTTTTTTTCCTCCCTGTTTCCTTTGCTGGAAGACTACAGTCCATTGGTGATCTTCCGGAAAACACCATCCTGGCCACTATGGATGTAGAAGCCCCCTACACCAACATTCCACACAAAGATGGACTACAAGCCGTCAGGAACAGTATCCCTGATAATGTCACGACAAACCTGGTGGCTGAACTTTGTGACTTTGTCCTCACCCATAACTATTTCACATTAGGGGACAATGTATACCTTCAAGTCAGCGGCACTGCTATGGGTACCCGCATGGCCCCACAGTATGCCAACATTTTTATGGCTTACTTGAGAGCTAAGGAAGCGTTGTTTTGTCGCCCAACGCCCCTACTCTACTAACGCTACATTGATGACATCTTCATCATCTGGACCCATGGAAAAGAAGCCCTTGAGGAATTCCACCATGATTTCAACAATTTCCATCAACAATTTCCATCCCACCATCAACCTCAGCCTGGATCAAGCCACACAAGAGATCCACTTCCTGGACACTAAAGTACTAATAAGCGATGGTCACATAACCACCACCCTATACCGGAAACTGACCACTATACTTACCTCTATGCCTCCAGCTTTCATCCAGATCACACCACACGATCCATTGTCTACAGCCAAGCTCTAAGATACAACCGCATTTGCTCCAACTCCTCAGACAGAGACAAAACACCTACAAGATCTCTATCAAGCATTCTTACAACTACAATACCCACCTGCTGAAGTGAAGAAACAGATTGACAGAGCCAGAAGAGTACCCAGAAGTCACCTACTACAGGACAGGCCCAACAAAGAAAGTAACAGAATGTCATTAGCCGTCATCTTCAGCCCCCAACTAAAACCTCTCCAACGCATCATCAAGGATCTACAACCTATCCTGAAGGACGATCCCTCACTCTCACAGATCTTGGGAGACAGGCCAGTCCTTGCTTACAGACAGCCCCCAACCTGAAGCAAATACTCACCAGCAACCACACACCACACAACAAAAACACTAGCCCAGGAACCTATCTTTGTAACAAAGCCCATTGCCAACTCTGTCCACATATCTATTCAAGGGACACCATCATAGGACCTAATCCCATCAGCCACACTATCAGAGGCTTGTTCACCTGCACACCTACCAATGTGATAGATGCCATCATGTACCAGCAATGCCCCTCTGCCATGTACATTGGCCAAACTGGACAGTCTCTACGCAAAAGAATAAATGGACACAAATCAGACATCAAGAACTATAACATTTAAAAACCAGTCAGAGAACACTTCAACCTTCCTGGACACTCAATTACAGACCTAAAAGTCGCAATTATTCAACAAAAAACCTTCAAAAACAGACTCCAACAACAAACAGCGGAACTGGAATTAATCTGCAAAACTGGACACCATTAAATTAGGCTTGAATAAAGACTGGGAGTGGATGAGTCATTACACTAAAGAAAAACTATTTCCCCATGCTAATTTCTCTCCTACTGTTACTCACACCTTCTTGTCCACTGTTTGAAATGGGCCATCCTGATTATCATTACAAAAGTTTTTCTCCTGCTGATAATAGCCCACCTTAATCAATTGGTCTCATTAAGAGTTGGTATGGCAACCCCCATTTTTTCATGTTCTATCTATCTATCGTGACAAAGCTCTGTCCTTGCCTCAGTGGGTCCAGCATTTCCTGGCAGATTTTGCTAGCCTCAGAGGCTCACTGTGACCCTCCCCGTAACCCTTCTTTCTCTAGAGAGAACGGTCACAGTCTACTGAGCCATTTTCATCACAAGCCAGCAAGGGAGATGAGGAGAAGTTATATCCTTCCTTGCATAGTCTCTGTTGTCTCCCAGTCTCAGTGATTAATCAAGGGGCAAATCAGGGTGGGGGGAGCCCAGGCCCACCCTCTACTCCAGGCTCCAGCCCAGGGACCCTAATAGTATCAGCTATGGTAGCTGACCTGTTAGAAACATGACATGTACAATTCCCTGGGCTACTTCCCCCATAACAGCCCTCACTTCCTCAAGCTCCACTACACCCTTACCTCAGGGCCTTCTTCCTTATGCCTGATATGGTGTGTACTACTCAGCCTCTCCAATAGCACAACTTCCTTCTACAGCTCCTGACATGCACACCCACCTGACTGGCTGGGAGGCTTTTAACTAGTTTCAGCTAGCCCCTGATTGGCTTCAGGTGTCCCAATCAACCTAGCCTTCTCCCTGCCTTCTGGAAAGTTCTTAATTGGCCCCAGGTGTCTTAATTGACCTGGAACAGCTGCCATTTCACTTATCCTGGTACTAGGGATTTGTTTAGCCTGGAGCTAATATATCTATCTCCCACTACTTTTCCAGACTGGCCTGGAGGGAGGAGGGAGACTGCTGCTCCTGTTGCTGGGCCTTGGGCCCTTGCTGCTCCCCTGGCCGGGCCGGACGCCATCTCCCCTACCTGATTGCTGGCCAGCTGCTGGACCCCCCCCCCACCCTTGGGTGCTGTTGCTACTGTTCCAACTACAGCCCCTTGGGGGGGGGAGTGAGGGACCCCTACCCCAGCCATTGCCGCTACTGCTGCTGTGAATACCACCATCAACGCCACCTGTGAGGGGTCCTCTCTGCCTGCCTGGCCACCGGGCTGCTGCCTGGAGCTGCTGCTGCTGCCTTTGCTGCTGCTGCTACCTGAGAGCTGCTGGACCCCGAAGGAGGAGGGGACGAGGCCATCTGCTGCTGGGGGAGCGCACAAGGACTCTGCAGACCACTGTGGAGGGGGCTTGAAAGCTGAGTAACTTTCGGACTGTGCTTTTGTGGTGGGGGTGCTGACTGTGTTCGTGGGGACACAGAGGGTGTGGTGTGGAGCGTGCCCCCTAGTCCATCAGTGGGTCTCCCCCCAACCCCCACCACCACCACTGTCGGCGCTGCCCCCTCCACCACCCCCAGTGGACACTCACCATCTGCCTCAAGCTCCTGCTTCTGGGATTCCACTGCTTGCTTGGCCTCCTGCCCCCTTTCACCACCTTTGGGGCCTGCAGCAGCAGCCAGCCCGCACTGACTTTTTTTTTGCAAGCGCACGTGGGCGCACGTGCCCCCCGCCCCATCCTGGACTGACCCCCTTCAGCAGCCCCCAGCTTTGTCCCTGGCTCCCTGCCCCATTTTCCCCTTGCAGCCTTTCTGCCCTCCCCTTTACCCCAGCACTTCGCTGGCTTCAGTCTGTTTGCCTGCCCCACCCTTCTCCCTTTGCAGCCTTTGCTTGTTTGCCCCGCCCTTGCCTCTGAAGTCAGCCCCTAGGTTCCCTGTCCTGCCTCCAACCTGGTTCTCCCCCCTTCCCATGTGATAGCCCTGCCCTGATTGGCCCCTTATTCAGTGCTCCCATGCCCCCTCCCATGCGCTTGTGCCCTTCCCCTGTTTGAGTTTGCCCCGATCTCACTGCACTCCCCGAATGTTATGACCCCCCTCCCCTAGTGCAGCTAGAGGAGCCGGTTTTCTACTGTGAGTCGGTGACTGTCCCCCACAAGCCCTCGAAAGCCCCCCTGTCCAGCCCATCCCCTTTGGCGCCCTCCTCCCCTGCCTGCAGCCTAGCGGGGAGGAGTGGTTGACCTGCCTCCCCTTTCCCCTCCTCTTTCTGGTGTCCTTCCCTCCCTCCCTGATCATTATGGCGGGGGATACGACGGGTGGGGCCCCTCCAGCAGCCCTAGATACCCCTCCCCCGCCTTCCCCTCCGTCACCCCCCCAAACCTCTACCTCAGCCGCCGCTGCCAAACCACCTGTCACCGCCCCTGCTGGGGCGCTGGCAGCAGTGGGCACTGGGGTGACCTCCGTTGCTGCCACGTCCCCCTTAGATTCTGGGGGAGCCCCCCAAGCTGGCGGGAAGGGCCAGGGTAGGAAGAAGGGGAAGGGCCTGCCAAAAAGTCCAGGCCCTCCATGGCAGGGAGTGCCCTCACTGCCGCGGCCCCGCCACCGGCCACGGCCTCCCACCCCGCTGGTCCTTCCACCAGCTCTGCGGGTGTCCCTCCCCCGTCCCCCAGGGCGTACGCCCAGGTGGCGGCAGCCCCCCCGCCTACCGTTACGTCATCTTTCCCGCCCGCTGCCTCCGCTACCAGCTATAGCGGCCGGGGCCCCTTTCCCACCATGACCAGGAAGCACGGCGTCCGTTGCCTCCTGGTGCCCGCCTCGCCCCACGTGGAGATGTACGTGCGGGCGTTGGCGAAGGCGGCGGGGCCCACGGCCATGGTGGCGGCCTCCAAAATGTACGGGAAGGTGGTCTTCTTCCTGGCATCAGAGGCCGCCGCCCAGGAGGCGGTGGAGAAGGGCCTGGCGGTGGGGGGGCGTGTTTGTCCCCCTCGAGCCGCTGGATGACCTGGGCGTCCGCCTGGTCCTGACTTCCGTCCCTCCCTTCCTTCCCAATGCCGCCCTGTTACCTGCCCTCTCTACCCTGGGGAAGCCCATCTCTGTTTTGAGCCCTCTGTCCTTGGGCTGCAAGGACCCCGCCCTCTGTCACGTCCTCTCGTTCCACCGGCAAGTGCAGCTGCAACTGCCGCCGGCGGCGCGTGACGGAGAGGCGCTTGAGGGGTCCTTTCTGATCCCCTACCAGGGGGCCCATTACCGGGTGCATTATTCCACGGGGGAGGCCCGGTGCTACTTCTGCCGGGCAATGGGGCACGTCCAGAGGGACTGCCCCTTGGCCCGGCAAGGAGAGGCATCCGGGACCCCCGAGCTCCGGCAGGGTGCTGGCCCCATCATCGCCGGCACCCCTGGCTGCCCGGCGCCCGAAGCCGCCCCTCCTCCCACTCAGTCCACCACTGCTCCTGCTCGGACCCAAGGGGCGCTCCCCCCAGCACGCCCAGACGAGTGGGAGAGCCCCGCCTCTGCTGCCTGCAATTCGGCGGGGCCCCCAGAGGAGGATGCGGCAAGGATACTGCCAAGCGTGGGAGAGGGCCTGCCCCAGGGGGACTCTTCCCTCCCTTATTCTGCCCCACCGCTGCCTCCCACGGTCCCTGAGCCATCGTCCTTGCCCCCGACCTGACGCCTGTTAGCCAGCCCCCCGATGATGCCATGGAGGGCTGGGCCCTAGTCCAGGGGAAGCGGGGCAAGCGGAAGGCTCGAGCTCCACTCCTTTCCACCGATGCGGAAGCCCCCCGGAAGACCAGAAGCGGGGGCGCCGATGCCGAGCCCTCTGCCTTGCCCGCGGGCGCATACCATCCCCTGGTGCCAGCTGGGGAAGACATGGCAGCACGGGAGGGCAGTACTGTCCTTCCATTAGAGTCCCTTCCCTCCAAGGACCCCGATGGAGCCCCACCTGCCCCATTACTATCCACAACCCCTGTGAGCCTCGGGGCGAGTGTCGCTCTGGGCACTAGCGGGGAGACCTCCGGGGTGGTGGAAGGAGAGCTCCCCTCCATATACGAGGAGATCGAGGCCCTGGGTCTGACCCCAGTCTCCCAGGGGGAGGACGACCCTCTGCGAGCGGGCCTCGATCTGAGCGACCTCACCCCGGCCCCGCCTTCCCCATGTCCCCTTCCCCTAACCGCTACCTTTGCTCCCGCCTCTGAGGGTTCCCAGGGCTCTTCCATCTGCCTGGCCGTGGGTGTCACCCCGCTGTTAGCCGCCAAGTCCACTGAGGTGACCGCTGGTGCGCTGCGACTGGGACCCGAGCCCCACGGGTTGCCCCTCAAGGGCGTGGGGCGACTGACCTCCTCCCCGGGCGGGGACCCCACTGACAGTGCTGTGACTACTATGCCAGCCGTGGTGCCAGAGCCCAGCATCATAGAGGGCCCCCTGCCCCACCCCCACCTCCCAGAGCCTGATCGAGAGGGGCCATTTTCCAACGGCTTGGCTCCTGGGGCCCTGGATCCCACCTTTGCCCCTCTCCCTGGCTCTGCACCCAACCCCTGCCTTGCCCTTACTCTGGATCCCTGCGCTGCCCCTGATGTCAACCCCGCCCCTGTCTCCCCCACCTCCCGTGCTATCATTGCCGCCCCTGGGGCCGTCATCTCCTCGCTCCTAGAGGATAGCCCCCAGGGAGCGGCTTCTGTATTCCCCAGTCCCGACTCACTAGGGGCTGCTACCTTCCCTCTGCTGCCCCCACTCAAGCCAGGGTTTGAGGGGGGCTGCGTGGCGCCAGCCCATCTGGCGCCACATCGGAGGTCTGCCCCCTGCCTGCCTGTTTCGGTGGGCCACGGGGCTGTGTCAGTAGTCCCTCTGGAGGATAGCCGGGGGCTAGTGGCCCCGGACCCCTATATGCTGCGGGAGGAGCTGCGGGAGTTCCTTGAGGACGTTTGGGGCTCCCGTAATAAGGTGCAGCTCGCCCGGCAGCGAGGGCCCTTATGGGGGAGGGTAAAAGGACCGGGAAGCAGGCTGCCACGACTTACCAGCGGGTCCGCCTCTTCTGTGACTCCCTAATTACCTACGGGGTAGGTCACGGATTGTTGCGCGGCCCGCTGGGAACCGCGAGCCTCCCTGCCGGCGAGGATCCCCCCCAGCCCTCCTCATGGCACCTCTCACCATCATCACATTGAACACTCGGGGCTGTAGGATGGGTCTCCGCAGGTGCCAGGTGCTCTCCTTCCTTCGGGAGTGGGGGTACTCTGTGATTTTCCTGCAGGAGACCCATACGGATCCAGCCGCCGAAGATAGCTGGTGGCTGGAATGGGGGGACAGGGTCTACTTTAGCCATCTCACAGTTGATACGGCTGGAGTGGTGACCCTGTTCTCCCCCGACCTACGGCCCAAGGTGCTGGGGGTCGCCGAGGCTGTGCCGGGCCACCTGCTGCACCTCCGGGTCCTTTTGGAGGGGCTCGTGGTCAATCTTGTCAATGTCTATGCCCCGACATCGGGCCCGGAGCGGCTACGTTTCTTTCAGCAGGCGTCCGCCCTCCTCGGCACTCTGGATCCTCACAAGTGCCTAGTCCTGGGCGGGGACTTTAATACGACCCTCGAGGAGCGGGACCGCTCGGGGACCGAGCAGTTCCCGGCCGCTGCGGACGTCCTCCGGGAGATAGTCGACCATCACTCCCTGGTGGACATCTGGTGCGACCACCACTCGGACGACGTCTCGACGTTCACCTTTGTCCGGGTGGAGGCCCGTCGGTCATGCTACTCCGGGTTGGACCGCATCTATTTATCACGTTTCCATCTTTCACAGGCCCACTCCTCCAGCATCCGGCCGGCCCCATTCTCCGATCATCACCTGGTCACCGTGACGGTCTCTCTCTGTGCAGAGAGGCTGGGGCCAGACTATTGGCATTTTAATAACAGCTTTGTGGCATCCTTCCGGGAGTTCTGGTTGGCCTGGCGAGGGCAGCGGTGTGCCTTTCCCTCGGCGCGGCGGTGATGGGACCTAGGGAAGGTGCGCGCCCGGCTCTTCTGCCCTGACTACACCCGGGGCGCCAGCCGATGGAGGGATGCGGCGATAGGGCAGTTGGAACGGGAGGTCTTAGAGCTGGGGAGGCGTCTGGCCACCAGCCCTGAGGATCCATCCCTCTGCGGAGCGTGTCGGGAGAAGCGGGAGGAGCTCCGGGCCCTCGAGGACCATCGGGCCCCGGGTGCTTTTGTTCGATCCTGCATCTGCCTCCTTCGGGAGATGGATCGCGGCTCCTGCTTCTTCTACGCCCTGGAGAAAAAGAGGGGGGGCAAGAAGCACATCACTTGCCTCCTCGCAGAGGACGGCACCCCCCTTACGGATCTGGTGGAGATGTGCGGGAGGGCCAGGGCCTTCCACGCAGGCCTTTTCTCCCCGGATCCGACCGATCCTAACGCTTGCAGAGTGCTCTGGGACGAACTCCCGACGGTCAGCGCGGGCGACCGAGACCGGCTATAGCTGCCTCTCACTCTGGCCGAGTTCTTGGAAGCCCTCCGCCGCATGCCCACCAATAAATCTCCGGGCATGGACTGGCTGACTGTGGAGTTCTACTGCGTGTTCTGGGACGTCCTCGGCCCAGACTTAGTTACCGTCTGGGCCGAGTCTTTGCAGAGCGGGGTCCTCCTTCTTTCGTGCAGGCGAGCTGTGCTCGCCTTATTGCCAAAGAAGGGGGACCTCCGCGATTTACGAAATTGGCGTCCCGTCTCGCTCCTCAGCATGGACTACAAGGTCGTGGCGAAAGCCATCTCGCTGCAGCTAGGGTCCGTGCTGGCGGATGTGATCCACCCAGACCAGACCTACACCGTCCCAGGCCACACCATCTTCGACAACCTCTATCTGGTCCGGGACCTTTTGGAACTCGGGTGTAGGGACGGTCTGTCGTTCACCCTCCTGTCCCTGGATCAGGAGAAGGCATTCGACAGGGTGGATCACGGGTATCTCCTGGGCACTCTGCGAGCGTTTGGCTTGGGTCCCCAGTTTGTGGGTTTTCTCCAGGTGCTGTACACCTCCGCAGAGTGTCTGGTCAGGCTCAACTGGACCCTGACTGAACCGGTCAGCTTCGGGCGAGGAGTACGGCAGGGGTGCCCCCTCTCGGGCCAGCTGTAAGCTCTGGCGATCGAGCCCTTCCTCTGTCTCCTCCGCAGGAGGTTGACGGGGTTGGCGCTACAGGAGCCGGAGCTGCGGCTGGTCCTGTCGGCGTACGCCGACGATGTACTCCTCGTGGTCCAGGACCCGGGCGACTTGGCGCGGGTGGAGGCTTGCCAGGCTGTGTACTCGGCAGCCTCCTCCGCCCAGGTCAACTGGGTCAAGAGCTCTGGCTTGGTGGTAGGGGACTGGCGGCAGGCGAGCTCCCTCCCACCCGCGCTTCAAGCCATCCGGTGGAGCGCGGGTCCGCTGCTCTATCTCGGAGTTTACCTTTCTGCCACGCGTCCGTCTCCGCCGGAGAACTGGCACGGTTTAGAGGGCAGGGTGGTAGAGCAGCTCCGGAGATGGATAGGACTGCTCCAGTGTCTGTCCTTTCGAGGGCGGGCACTGGTGCTCAATCAACTAGTCCTGTCCATGCTCTCAACACCCTGGTTCCGGCCCCGGATTTCCTGGCCAACCTCCGGAAATTGATTCTGGAGTTCTTCTGGTCAGGACTGCACTGGGTCTCTGCAGGGGTTCTCCATCTGCCCCTGGAGGAGGGAGGGCAGGGCCTGAAGTGTCTCCGCACTCAGGTCCGTGTCTTCCGCCTCCAGGCCCTGCAGAGGGTCCTTTATGGTGCAGGTAGTCCGGCGTGGAGCATATTGGCGCACGCCTTCCTGCGCCGCCTCCAAGGGCTCCGATATGACCGGCAGCTCCTTTATCTCCATCAGAGGGGTCTTCCGCGAGACCTCTCCGGGCTGCCGGTCTTCTACCAGGACCTCCTCCGGACCTGGCAACTGTTTGCAGCGACCAGGTCCGTGGCGGCCTCCGTGGGGGAAGATCTCCTCGTGGAGCCCCTGCTACACAACCCCCACCTCCGTGTGCAGGCAGCGGAGTCCCCCTCGGTGCGCCAGAGGTTGGTCCTGGCAGAAGTCACCGAAGTCTGAGACCTCCTGGACTACGACCGGGGAGACTGGCTGGATCCCCTGACACTCACTCAGCGCATGGGGCTCTCCAGACCTCGTACTGCCCTGCGCATACTTCAGGAGGTGAGGGCCGCTTTGCCGCCCACTGCTCGGGTTTACCTCGACCGGGTCCTGCGAGAGGGCGCACCCCGCCCACCCTCCACCCCAGGCCCTCCAGACCTTTTCATCGGGCCCCTGCCCCGTGGACCTGAACGACCCCCCTGCCCCTTCACCATGAGCCGGCTGCGCGAGGTGCAGCTGGTCCAGTTCCAGACTGCTCCAAAACAACATCTCTACACACTCGTGCTCCACACCCTTCATGTCCTCACCCTCGCGTCCCGCCCTGACACAAAGTGGCAGGACCTCCTGCCACCTTTAGAGGGTGAGGAGCCCCGGTGGGCCAGCCTCTATTCCACCTTAGTCCCGAGGCCCGCCGGGGATATCAGTTGGCGGCTCCTTCACGGGGCCATGAGCACGGGCGTGTACTTGGCGTGGTTTACCCCAATCCCGGACACCTGCTCCTTTTGCGGCGTGAGGGAAACCCTGGCACACGTCTATCTGGAGTGCGCCAGGTTGCAGCCCCTATTCCGGCTCCTCACCAATATTTTGTTAAGGTTTTGGTTGCACTTTTCTCCTCACCTTCTTATCTATGCATTCCCTGTCCATGGCCCCACTAAGTCGCGGGACCTCCTGGTCAACCTCCTCTGGCCCTGGCTAAAGTGGCCATCTATAAAACCAGGGTGAGGAGTTTGGCCAATGGAGTCTCCTGCGACTGCGGGGCCTATTTCCGATCCTCTGTCCGTTCACGCCTCCAGGCAGAGTTCCTCTGGGCAGCGTCCACTGACTCCCTTGATGCCTTTGAGGAGCAGTGGGTGCTGTCCAGGGTTCTCTGCTCGGTGTCCCCATCCAGTTCCCTTCGTTTGACCCTTTGACCGCACTCCCATCCCTGTTTTTCATTAGTTGTCCCCTGTAATTATTTGGCTTCCCAGGTCCTGTGGATCTCCCCCTTAGGCTGGGGGGGAATCCTTTAGCAGTGGGCGAGCTTTGCCCGCCCACTTCCTGGATCTCAATAAGACTACTTTTCCATAGACATCTGGCCTTGCCCCGTCACACTATCTATCTATGTCCCACTGCATGCATCTGATGAAGTGGGCTTTAGCCCATGAAAGCTTATGCTCAGATAAATTTCTTAAGTTTCTAAGGTGCCACAAGTATTCCTCGTTCTTTCTGCTGATACAGGCTAACATGGCTACCACTCTGAAAATTGAGCACTGAGAACATTCTTGCAATTGTAAGTTTACAGTACTCACAATAAAAGGTTTTGGGTTATCAAATTCATAAGCTTTACTCCATGTAATCATTCACACATGCTATTTATTAACTCTTATACATCCTCATCATAAGTATTATCCCTTAAATATTACTAGTTTCATTACTGTTTATCAGCCAGACCATGGCATGGATTTTTAACCAGAACTACCCTCTTGAAACCAATGGAGGAGTTCTGTTGAAAAATTGATAGTATAACATGGTCCTTACTTATTATTGGAAAGCCTATGAACAGGAGTGCCAAAGGGGGAAGAATGTTCTGTTCTCTCTATTGGTGACAAGGGAGAGTGCTGCCATTGAGAGCTTCATTTGCCTACACGTCCTACCCCCAGTTCCTCTAGGGAAATTTGGGTAATCACCATAACTATACACAAATTTGGATTTTGGCATTGAGGGGCAGTCTCAGAGAAATGTAGGGAGAAGAAATGAGTGAAGTGCTCACTTCCAAGTAGTCAGGACTCTGCTAAAGAATCTTAAATGTTCTTGGCTCCCCAAGCGTCATGAATGAAGCTTGGGCAGCCATGCCTAGTGGTCAGGGCTTGTGTATGAGAGCCTCGGTCAAGGTTTAGGAGCCAAAGCTAGGAGTTAAGGGTGGAGACAGAGTCCAAATACTGAAGCTAGCGGCTGGGTTCAGAGTCAGGATTCAAGGGTGAGGTCTGGGGCCTGAGTCAGGGTCAAAGTCCAGGAAGAAGCCAACAGGCATGTCTGTCACTACAACTAGCTAGGAAAACCACTTAGTTGCACAGATCTCTGTGGAACTTCTCTTGGGCTTAAATTGGGCTCTTGAACCAATCAGGGGCCATGAGGGAAGCTGTCATTCCAGCCTTCTGAAGTGGTACTTCCTGGGGTGTTTATCTTCATGGGGTTGATATAATAATGCATATGGCCCTATCATGGCTTCTAGATAGCGGAATGGAAGTGTCAGCAAGCCCAGGTTCTATTCCTGGCAGAACCTCACACCCATGGTGACTTCACTGCATGAGAAAATGCAGAGCAATGACTTTGCTGCAAGAGCTGTTGCTGTTTTATGGCAAGAAATGATGCTGTGAACAGCAGCAGAGTTGGGTGGACTTTGGTGAGGCCTGGCCCATCCAGCACCCTAATAAAACTGACTCACTAAACTGGGTTGGTTGGTGGCAGAACCAGCCAAGTAGTGCCCTTAGGAGTGGACCTGGACCTGGCCTTTGCTCAAGCCTGGTTTCCTTGACCAATGTAGGCATGGATTATCCCCCCCTCCTCCCATGTGAACCATGCTAACCATACCATACATTCCTAGCTTGTTTATAGTTGAGTTTTATAACCTGTTTCAAACAGTTTTCAGAAACAGATTCCCTGTCCATGCTGGTCCGGTAAAAGGTAATTGACCTCAGTGAACCCATGGTGATTTCCGTCAGCTGAGGACCTGATCCAAGTACGCTTAAACCATATAGCTAGAATAACCTTGGTGCCACAGAAAACAAGGTCTAAATAAGGTTTGGAGAGAGTGCATATGAGATTGTGGTATCTCCCATTTATCGCCAAACAAGACAGCCCTGAATCAACACAGAACCAGGTATGCTGGTGTTCATCCTTTAAAAATATAAAACAATTAAATTAAAATCTATTAAATAACCAGATAAACAATTTTAGTGTCTGCAAAGGGTGTGATCTGTAGTTAAATGAATGACACATCAGGTTTAGGAAAACTGGGTCAAGGCTTTTTAGCTAGTCTGCCTGTGGAAAGGAGTTAGTACAGGCATGCCAGAAGAAAGTTACAATTTCAGTTTAGTGTGATTTTTAGATTAATTTGTTTAGACATTTTTTGAGGGGGATTAAGCCCTGGAGACATTTTCTGCCAGCACCCTGCTCTATTCATCTCAGTTTGCACTAAACAAGGTTTGTCACAGTAAAGACCTCAGATACCAAAAGAGGTTGTCTTTTATAAAGATCAAGATTTGCTTTATTTTTTTTTAGTTATGGCTAATGGTTTTAGCCTAATGATACACCCCAGAAATCTAATACATGCTCAACCCCTCCCTCTTTCACCTTGTTTATCATGCAGAAACTCTTGCACCACTACGCTGGATTGTAACTAGGGGGAGCTGAACTGATTTAAGCATGTTTTCGCCATTAAATTTCCTGATAATAAGAATTAATATATTATTCAAATTTTGCTAAAGATTTTAATGCTTTTTGAAGGGCATTACAATTTTAAGCACACTTGGAATGAAAGTTGAGAAAGTGTGCTATAGTGCAATGTATTATACACAGGGAAATATAACAATAATGATTAGAAAGGAGATGATTTAATGTCTACAGAAAGTATTATTGTGGCCCCGTAGTGGAGAAAGTAAGTATCATTTACACCAAACAATTGGATCATTAATTGTTACGAAGGGTGGTATTCCTTGGGTAGTCTATGAAACCACCAACCTCAATTTTCACCTGCAAACTAAATAGGACCCAAGCCTTTTAAAAACAATGCATTTTTCTGCTCTCCTAGTACTATTTATGCTTCTTTCTGCATTCGAATAGAATAATGGTAATTAAATAACCTAATAATTAAAATCCCCATATTGCATAGCAACCTGTGTCTGATCTGCAACATGCCATCAAATGAGAAAAAATTGGTGTTAGGAAAAATCTCTCACCTCCCTCCACCACATCTTAGAAGTGGAAAAGATTCTTACAGTAAAATCTTTCATAGCAAATATTAAGACAGAATATGCACAGCATGGGATTTTCTCACACCATGAACCCTACAATCTTATTATTCAAATCAGTCTGTTCGTGTTATTTCATTATCACATTATGAGCTTAGTGACACAGATGTTATCCTGCAATAGCTTCTGTGTGCTTCCTTTTTATCCCCCACCGCCGCCCAGTGAGCAAAATAAGGCATCGGTTTTGTTGTTCTCTGGTTTAACACTCATGTAAGCAGTTCATAGTTCTTTGTTGTAGAATGCCAAATCATTACATGTTTAAAGAAATTAGTGTCAAACAAAGATTATTATATTTAAATTGCATAAATTAACTGGCAATTATTGAAATTTAACAGCATAAACTATAGGCTTCACTGACACCCCTTATTAAATGAATACACCACTATAGTATTCTACAGTAAAGCTCCAAAACACAATAGGTAAAGTTCAGTCATGGTTTATGCTGATTTCTACTGGCACAATCCATGGGACAGAAGCAGACTCTCAGGTAGGGCATACTGCATTCACTCTTGGGCACATTCACTCTTCCGTGGGTGGTAGGGAACCTGTAGTACTCAAAATGTTGGTGGTGTTAGTTGGGAAAGAACTGTGTCCATGCACACTCATTCCCCACATCCACACACAAGCCTCTATTAGCACAGCTCTAGCCACTAAATAAAGTTGGCTGCCTTCCACTCCTTTGGTAAAAGGACTGTTACAGTAATATTTCATGTCTTCTCTTGTGGTGAGTTTCCACTGAGGTGAAAGATGACTAGATATTTACACCTCCCAGTGCAGACTTCAGTAAACTGATCTCTGTAGCTTACAATAAAATTGGTCAAGTGTCATTGACTATTTCTTTTAAGAACTTGCAGGTTTAGAGAATTATTATATTTCTATGGGCTAAGCCCAAATTCAACGAGGTCCTGTGATGGAATCTATGTGTCGATAACTGGGTCCCACAATTTCACCTCATGCAGTAAGTAAAACAAGGGGGGAATTAAGGCACTAAAGACCTGTATGCCTAAGTCCACAGCTCCTGAAGTTACATGATTACATCAGACTCTTATCTTTCAGTTTTTTAAAAATAGTAAGTTTCTAGGTCTCTAATTGGCAATGCTGCCCAGTGATGTAGCACCAGAAGCAAGAAAGGTGAGGGGTAAGAAAAAAGAAGACAAGGAATGCATCCAAAAGGGGTTCCTATTTCCCAAGAAGGTTGGTAACCAGTCAACTATGGCATGTAAAAGCTGAGTAAAGGCATGTTCCTTGCTCCTTCCAACCTTTATTTCTATCAGGATACAGAATCAGTGCTGATACAAAAATAAATGATAGTTTTTAGTTGGAAAATTTTGAAACATCCAATGAAATGTCCCAGGTTTTACAATAAGGCATTTCAAGAGAGATTATTGTGGATTTACAGGGAGGTCCTTCTTCTCTACAACCTCTGGAAGAGGCAGTGTGTATGTGTGTTGCAGTGGTGGGGAGGTTCTTTTTTGTTCCCCTTTTTCCATGGAATATGTAAGATGCTAATGGGTGGGACAGATAATCCTTTAGAGGAGAAGAGATGAACAGTAAATACAGCTAGAAGACCCTTTCGTCTTCTGTCACGTCCTGCTACTGTTCCCTCTACTGGCAGGAAATTGTTGAAGTTCCAGAAACTTTTTAGTCTTATGTCAGAGCCTTCTGCTGGTTCCATATGAGATGTCCCTCCTCACTGAGTCTTCACCGTACCAGTGGAGAAGGAGGAGGAGCTGAACTCCCTAATCTAAGCCCTGGTCTACACTAGGATTTTAGGTCGAATTTAGCAGCGTTAAATCGATGTAAACCTGCACCCGTCCACACGATGAAGCCCTTTATTTAGACTTTAAGGGCTCTTAAAATCGATTTCTGTACTCCACCCTGACAAGTGAATTAGCGCTTAAATTGGCCTTGCTGGGTCGAATTTGGGGTACTGTGGACACAATTCGACGGTATTGGCCTCCGGGAGCTATCCCAGAGTGCTCCATTGTGACCGCTCTGGACAACACTCTCAACTCAGATGCACTGGCCAGGTAGACAGGAAAAGAACTGCGAACTTTTGAATCTCATTTCCTGTTTGGGCAGCGTGGCATGTGACCATGCAGAGCTCATCAGCAGAGGTGACCATGATGGAGTCCCAGAATCGCAGAAGAGCTCCAGCATGGACTGAACGGGAGGTACGGGATCTGATCGCTGTATGGGGAGAGGAATCCGTGCTATCAGAACTCCGTTCCAGTTTTTGAAATGCCAAAACCTTTGTCAAAATCTCCCAGGGCATGAAGGACAGAGGCCATAACAGGGATCCGAAGCAGTGCCACGTGAAACTTAAGGAGCTGAGGCAAGCCTACCTGAAAACCAGAGGGGCGAACGGCCGCTCCGGGTCAGAGCCCCAAACATGCCGCTTCTATGATGAGCTGCATGCCATTTTAGGGGGTTCAGCCACCACTACCCCAGCTGTGTTGTTAGACTCCTTCATGGAGATGGAGGCAACACGGAAGCAGGTTTTGGGGACGAAGAAGATGATAGCTCACCGCAAGCAAGCGGAGAAACCAGTTTTCCTGACAGCCAGGAACTGTTTCTCACCCTGGACCTGGAGCCAGTACCCCCCGAATGCACCCAAGGCTGCCTCCTGGACCCGGCAGGCGGAGAAGGGACTTCCGGTGAGTGTACCTTTTAAAATACTATACATGGTTTAAAAGCAAGCATGTGAAAGGATTACTTTGCCCTGGCATTCGCGGCTGTCCTGGATGTACTCCCAAAGCCTTTGCAAAAGGTTTCTGGGGAGGGCAGCCTTATTGTGTCCTTCATGGTAGGACACTTTACCACTCCAGGCCAGTAACACGTACTTGGGAATCATTGTACAACAAAGCATTGCAGTGTATGTTTGCTGGTGTTCAAACAACATCCGTTCTTTATCTCTCTGTGTTATCCTCAGGAGAGTGAGATATCATTCATGGTCTCCTGGTTGAAATAGGGTGCTTTTCTTCAGGGGACATTCAGAGGAGCCCGTTCCTGCTGAGCTGTTTGCCTGCGGCTGAACAGAAATGTTCCCTGCTGTTAGCCACAGGGAGGTGGGAGGGTTGAGGGGGTAGCCACACGGTGGGGGGAGGCAAAATGTGACCTTGTAATGAAAGCACATGTGCTATGTATGTAATGTTAACAGCAAGGTTTACTGTGAAAGAGTGTAGCCACTGTTTCATAAAATGTGTCTTTTTAAATACCGCTCTCCCTTTTTTTTCTCCACCAGCTGCATGTGTTTCAATGATCACAGGATCTTCTCCTTCCCAGAGGCTAGTGAAGATTAGAAAGAAAAAAAAACGCACTTGTGATGAAATGTTCTCTGAGCTCATGCTGTCCTCCCACACTGACAGAGCACAGACGAATGCGTGGAGGCAAATAATGTCAGTGCAGGAAAGCACAAAATGACCGGGAGGAGTAAGTGGCGGACTGAAGACAGGGCTGAAGCTCAAATGTGGCGGCAGCATGATGAGAGGAGGCAGGATTCAATGCTGAGGCTGCTGGAGGGTCAAACCAGCATGCTCCAGTGTATGGTTGAGCTGCAGCAAAGGCAGCTGGAGCACAGACTGCCACTACAGCCCCTGCGTAACCAACCGCCCTCCTCCCCAAGTTCCATAGCCTCCACACCCAGACGCCCAAGAACGCGGTGGAGGGGCCACCGGCCAACCAGCCACTCTGCCACAGAGGATTGCCCAAAAAAAAAGGCTGGCATTCAATAAATTTTAAAGTTGTAAACTTTTAAAGTGCCGTATGGCATTTTCCTTCTCTCCTCCACCACCCCTCCTGGGCTACCTTGGTAGTCGTCCCCCTATTTGTGTGATGAATGAATAAAGAATGCATGAATGTGAAGCAACAATGACTTTATTGCCTCCGCAAGCAATGATTAAAGGGAGGAGGGGAGGGTGGTTAGCTTGCAGGGAAGTAGAGTGAACCAAGGGGCGGGGGGTTTCATCAAGGAGAAACAAAGAGAACTTTCACACTGTAGCCTGGCCAGTCATGAAACTGGTTTTCAAAGCTTCTCTGATGCATACCACGCCCTCCTGTGCTCTTCTAACTGCCCTGGTGTCCGGCTGCGCATAACCAGCAGCCGGGTGATTTGCCTCAACCTCCCACCCCGCCATAAACGTCTCCCCCTTACTCTCACAGATATTGTGGAGCACGCAGCAAGCAGTAATAACAGTGGGAATATTGGTTTCGATGAGGTCTAAGCAAGTCAGTAAACTGCGCCAGCACGCCTTTAAACGTCCAAATGCACATTCTACCATCATTCTGCACTTGCTCAGCCTGTAGTTGAACAGCTCCTGACTACTGTCCAGGCTGCCTGTGTACGGCTTCGTGAGCCATGGCATTAAGGGGTAGGCTGGGTCCCCAAGGATACATATAGGCATTTCAACGTCCAACAGTTATTTTCTGGTCTGGGAATAAAGTCCCTTCCTGCAGCTTTTGAAACAGACCAGAGTTCCTGAAGATGTGAGCATCATGTACCTTTTCCACCCATCCCACGTTGATGTTGGTGAAACGTCTCTTGTGATCTACCAGAGCTTGCAGCACTATTGAAAAGTACCCCTTGCGGTTTATGTACTCGCCGGCTTGGTGCTCCGGTACCAAGATAAGGATATGGGTTCCGTCTATGGCCCCACCACAGTTAGGGAATCCCATTGCAGCAAAGCCATCCACTATGACCTGCTCATTTCCCAGGGTCACTACCCTTGATATCAGCAGATCTTTGATTGTGTGGGCTACTTGCATCACAGCAGCCCCAACAGTAGATTTTCCCACTCCAAATTGATTCCCAACTGACCGGTAGCTGTCTGGTGTTGCAAGCTTCCACAGGGCTATCGCCACTCGCTTCTCAACTGTGAGGGCTGCTCTCATCTTGGTATTCATGCGCTTCAGGGCAGGGGAAAGCAAGTCACAAAGTTCCATGAAAGTGCCCTTACGCATGCGAAAGTTTCGCAGCCACTGGGAATCGTCCCAGACCTGCAACACTATGCGGTCCCACCAGTCTGTGCTTGTTTCCCGAGCCCAGAATCGGCGTTCCACAGCATAACCTTCCCCATTAGCACCATGATGCATGCATTGGCAGGGCCCATGCTTTCAGAGAAATCTGTGTCCATGTCCTGATCACTCACATGACTGCGCTGACGTCACCTCATTGCCCGGTATCGCTCTGCCAGGTTCTGGTGCTGCATATACTGCTGGATAATGCGTGTGGTGTTTAATATGCTCCTAATTGCCAAAGTGATCTGAGCGGCCTCCATGCTTGCCTTGGTATGGCGTCCGCACAGAAAAAAGGCGCGGAACGATTGTCTGCTCTTGCTGTGACGGAGGGAGGGGCAACTGACGTCAGGACTTACAGGGTTGGCTTCAGGGAGCTAAAATCAACAAAGGGGGTGGCTTTACATCAAGGAGTATTTCAGGCAGGACTTCACAGAGGGTTCCAATAAGAAATGGTGCATCTAAGTTATTGTTCTTATTGGAACTAGGAGGTTAGTCTGGCCTCTGATTGATACATGGCTAGATTTACCTCGCTGCACCTTCTCTGTGAGTGACTGCAGTGTGACCTAGAGGAATGAGTCCCCTAGACGCGTGGGTGGGGGGAAGCAAATGAGTACAAAACAAATCTGGTCTATTTCTTGTTTTGATCCACTCCATCTATCTTTTACATCTTTGGCTGGCAGCAGGAGGTGCAGAAGGACTGCATGCCATCCACATCTCATGGCTGCCCGGCAGAAGATGATTCAATAGGACTGCTAGCAATCCGTATCGCCTGCCTGCTCACCATAAGACGGTTCAACAGGACTGACTGCAGGACTAAAGAGAATGACCTGGTCAAGTCACTCCAAATTTAGTCCCTGCGCCCATGTCTGCCCAGGCGCTCCTGGCCGATGTGGCCAGGAGCACCTCGGACATGACGATGACGACTACCAGTCGTACTGCACCGTCTGCTGCCACAAGGCAAGGGGTTGATGCTGCTGTGTAGCAATGCAGTACCACGTCTGCCAGCACCCAGGAGACATACGCTGATGGTTACCTGAGCGGGCTCCATGCTTGCCGTGGTATGGCGTCTGCACAGGTAACTCAGGAAAAAAGGTGCGAAACAATTGTCTGCCCTTGCTTTCACAGAGGGAGGGAGGGAGGGAATGGGGGCCTGACGATATGTACCCAGAACCACCCGCGACAATGTTTTAGCCCCATCAGGCATTGGGATCTCAACCCAGAATTCCAATGGCCAGTGGAAACTGCGGGACCTGTGGGATAGCTACCCCCAGTGCAACACTCCTGAAGTCGACGTTTGCCTCGGTACTGTGGAAGCACTCCGCCGAGTTCATGCACTTAATGCACTTAGAGCATTTTGTGTAGGGACACACACACTCAAATATATAAAACTGATTTCTAAAAAAACGACTTCTATAAATTCGACCTAATTCCGTAGTGTAGACATACCCTAATGAATGTATGACCCACAGGTGAGCGACTAACCTTTATCTCTTGGGCACAGTCATTTGAAATATGTCGGGATTAAAAAGCTCTTTAGGGCAAAGACTGTCTTGTTCTGTCTCTGTACAGTACCTAGCACAATAGGGTCCTGGGTCCTTGACTAGCACTCCTAAATGATGGTAATAATAATAATAATAATTAATAATAATAATAATTAATTAATAGTTCCCTTCCACTAATTCAGGTGGCTTCATTTGGTCCATTTCTGCCAATGGTTTATAGTTTAATTCTGCCACTATGCGATAAAGGTGTGACCCACAGGAAGGTGATGAGACACTGGTCTTTATTTCCTAGCCGTAGTTGGATGACATAGGTCCTGGTTACAAAATGTTATACCTTTGTCACGTGGAGGGGGTTAGTATCCAACAAGTCCAATGGCCAGTGTTACACCACATGTCAGTTATAGGAGAAGGAGGGGGAATTTGACCTCTGTGATTAGCAGAGGACAGGCTTCTATTCTCCCCCACTGCCACTCTTACTTTAACCCTTCCATGGATGTGCTTCATCATAGAGTAATTAACCAGTAATTCAATATTTCATTGTAGTTCTCACAACAAATGGAAATATGGAGAAACATTGAAAACTGCACCGCTGCTCGCTAAATGAATGCCAGATAATGTTCTTAGGACTACTTCAAAATGAATATTTACTTAGTCTCCACTAACTGCTTGTCTTTGAGTCTTCCAGATATTAGCAGTTTCATCTCCTCTTAAAGAATTGTCAGAGGTTGTATGATGAAGAGATTTTATAAAAATCAGACCTGCGAACATTCAAAAGTTGTACCAAATATATTTTACTGAAGTTGTTGGAAAACATTGTACAGCAGTATCTAGCTTCATCTTTATTTCAAAATTTCAACCATGCCTCATTGAAAACTCTAGTAAATCCATGTGGAATGAACACCATGTTGACCAACGCTAAGGACTGTTTTGGGAACCAGAGCTAAAAGCACAAATGACTTCAGTTTGAGCTAAAGATCCAGGCTGTGTAACTGGGGCTATAAACAGACCCAAAACTTTTGGGGATCAGGCACAGAGGAGGACACAACACACACTGACTGCTGGGTTAGAGACCAAGTTTGAGGGCCAGAGCAATGAAGAATCTAGCCCTATTTTTCTCCAAAAGGTCATTTTCAATTTCTTCAGTTAAAATGTACCCCCACCTTTCTAACTTGAGCTTCTAACTCATAAGTGCCAAATTGATTTTATCAAACCTTTCATAACAACAACAAAAATAGTCACAACTCATTTCTCACAAAACAAAGCTCTGCCCCAAAGGTAATTTTGTCAACATTCTAAGCAACTAAATGTTGAGGCTGAAAATGCTTCCTCAGCCTTGTGTAGTTCATGCTACCTACAGAGAAAAAGCCATGAACCCATGTGTTTGTTATCCAGAAGGAATATTTTCAAAGTTCAATGTTTTGAATTACTGCATCATTTGATTGGGGATTTAACAGGAAAAAAAATGGAAAATCCAAGTTACCCCAGAACTGCAATAAGTTTGTCTGGTTGGGGTATTTTATTTTTCCATTTGATTTTTTTTTTCTGGTAGAGAGAGGGGAAAAAAAAAGACTTAATCACACATCATAATAAATAAACTAGTGTGATTTGAGTGTATGATCTGAGGTTTAAACAAACAAGGAAACAAATTCCACATTATCATGAGCAGATTATAGCAACATTGAATTAATCCATATGGTAAATGTGCTTGTATGACTGTTCTTACCTCTTTTGTGTATAGCATCATGCACACCAGGGGTTTTTTTTCCAGTACAGGACACAAGAGGTATAGGTTTCTCAGTGGGTCAAACTCTGTTCTCAGTTACATGAAGGCACTTCCATAACTCCTGCACCTCAGTACTTTATTTGAGCTCAACAAAAAAAAGTCAAAACATGGTTTATTGTCCTAACAACGATCAGCCATGTCACAGTGGAATTATACCAAGCTTTGCAATTAGATTCTCAATTTTAGACTGAAGACAGCGTGAAAAAGCCGTCGACCTGCCCTCTTCCCTTGAGACCATCTAACTCTGTGTCAGGATACCTGGGTGATCGGCCATGATATGTGCAGGAGCTGGCATAATCTGTCAGAACTGCCAGGTAACAGGGAGCATTCCCAGCAAGGTAGTGATATTGAGAAGACTGGAGTGGCTGTTTTCATTAGGAGCCTGCATACCTTCTTTGAGGTCAGCTGGTTAGACTCCTGCTTGCGAACTGGTTGGGTAGAGACAAAGTGCTATGTGGAGAACCATACTTTATCTCCAACTATGATGTAAGGGGTTCCTGCTGACAAAGGTTGGCATAGCATTTGAAATCTTTTTGGCTTATTCTAGATGGGCTTTCAACTCCTCCTGGATGCAGTGCAAGTGTTTGACTAGGCTGGAGGCTGTGCGTACATGGGAGACATGTGGCTTGGATGGATGGAACTGGAGGTGGAAATTGGTTGGCATAAAAAGGACTCTGGTAGGTTGATCTATAGTTGGAGTTGTACCTGAATTTGGCAAAAGAGAGGTGTGAAACACAGTCATTCTGCTGGTAATTGATAATGCAACAGAGGTGTTGCTTAAGGAATTGGTTCACTCATTCCCCGTTGACTGGGGGTGACAAACTGAAGACACATATAGATCCACATCCAGGAACTTGAACAACTCTTGCCAGAAATGTGAAATGAACTGCAATCCTCGATCAGATGTAATGTTAGATGTTTGGCCATGGAGTTTGAAGGCATGGTTGAAAAACAGTTGGTCTGTTACCACTGTAGTGGCACAGCACAAAATGGGACATTTTTGTAAGTAAGTTGACAATGAATAGTATGGCTGTGTGGCCCTGGGAATTGGGAAGGTCAGTGATAAAGTCCATGAAGATGGATGACCAGGGTTGAGATGGCATTGGCAGGGAAATCAAAGAGCCCAGGGGTTTGACATAGGGAGTCTTTGTTCGAGTGCATGCCATCGGAGTAAGACTAAATGAATGAATGCTGTCTTGACCACCAGAAATTTCAAGATACTAACCTCAACATTTTCCATTGGCTAAAATGGCCAGCCAGAGGCAAACCGTGGCATAGCTGGTGTTGTTGACCATCATGGACATAAATGCAGTCTTTACACAAAAGGATCCATTCTTGACTTAGAATTTTGAGTCAGGTCTTAGGTCTGTGCCAGTCAACATACATTTCTCTGCAAATGGACCAAGTTGTGGGAGAGACTTTACAAGAGAGAAAATTGTTATCCACTGCCATGTTGACAAAATGGCAGGGTTTCAAGATTGTGGCATGTTCTGGTATCCCATTTCCTTTGTCCCAGTACTCACTCTTACAAGACAATGTGTTGAGTTTACCATTGCTAGTATCAGAGAACTCTGTGCGCTGCCACCCACATACCCAAAATGGATGATCAGGGTGATATTGGATTAAACATGGCTGCAGTAAATCTTTACACCTACAGGATGCTGAGGATGAATTGAGGTCTCCAGGAGGACTTTGAAGGTGAAATGCATACTCTATTGAGCCACTGACTGAAAACTTTCTACAGCTGACAGAAATGCACAATCCTGAGAGACAGCCAGGTTCAACAGGGAAGGTGACAAAGTCAATTTTCAAAAGGACATGGGAAATGTTTAAGTAGAAACATTTACTTAAAGTGTACTTAGATTTTGAGTTGCACAGGGAAACCTAAGATCAGTTTAGCTCCTTATATGACCCTCATCAGGATAGTGTCCATCACCCTCTCGGAAGCTGACAATAAATCCCAGGTACAAATTAGATCCCCTCCTTTGTCATCTTTTGATTATAGCTTGTTCATCTTAACAGATATTAGTGGCACCTTGGTCTCTCTTATTCTGTCCCTGTGGCACATAGTTTAGTCTCTTGAGAACTGAAATGCTTTAGTCTAATTGAAGGCTTTGGGCTTAATATAAAAGTGTAAGGGTGAAAATTAATGGCCTGTTATACACAGAATTCTGCCTATATGGTCTGATGGTCCCTCCTGGCTTCAAAATCTATGAAACTACAAAACTATTGTATGGTTGTGTACTGTTCTTCAGTGCCCATATTATCTGAGCTCCTTCCATTTAATGACAATAGCAATAGCAAAATCCCTAGTGAACTTGGTGGAGTGTTTCACTCTACCTTTTTGGGGTACAAACTGCTTAGGTTAGGGTTATTGTTTTTGATTTTGTTGGATTGCATTTTTTTTCTTGTGGGGGCCAGAGGGTGTCAGTGTTTTGAGTATCATTCTTATGTTGGAAAGGCCTTTATGAAGTGGAAGATTTTGCAGCATTTCCTAACAATGGTCAGAGATTCTGGATTCATCTGGAAGTTTGTTCCTTAGCTGGATACCCTTTGCTACGAATGCTTTGTCCGTAGTTCTCACATGCTTCATTCTGGGCTTTGTGATTTGTATTTGCCAGAGGATCACAACTGTCACAGCCTGTCTCAACATAGCTTCTCCATGGTGTCATCTCCGTGTTCCCTCCAAGAGTACTTGGTTCAATCAGTTGTAAGATTTTCTTGCTATGGACAAAGCACTGAAATACAAAAAGAAACTCTCTTACAGTGCTCTGCCAATGGGGCCCTATTCATTATGTACACTGAATCCAAACACATATGCCCCTTGCCCTTAGATTCCAGAGTATATAATCCTTTGACCTTTATTGACACTGTTCTGTTTTTTTTTACTTTATTTTAGCTTTTCTTTGTAAATTACATATTCCTCTACAAAAATATTGCCACGCTTCGTAATAACACTCCTATATGCCACCTGTCCTCAGTGTTATAGTCATAGTCTTCTCTTTATAAGCTCCCCTGCCTAAAAAGAATAGAAGAGGCATATACTTCTCCATTCTCTGTGACCCAAGAGGTTCCCAGACACAACAGAAATGGTGTGGGTCTGCTGCACATAAGTACAGGATATGGAGAGCTTGCCCAAGTATTCTAAATTCTTGTTGAACTGCAGAGCTGAGTTACAGTTGGTTTCCCTGAATATTTCACACAGGAAGGGATTGTGGGTGGGTCAGGAAGAAGCCGGGGAAGGAGGAAGGCTTGTGGCATTGCCATGGTGCAGATCTATCAGTCACTGCTACCCCAAAAGGAACCAAGAAATTCTCTACTGGCATAACTGGCATAACTCTATTGACACCAGCAGAGTTGGGCTCAGAAATGCCAGGCTCCAGTGCAGCCACAGAGCTGGAGAAAGAGCCATGGAGCAGCTCTGCTGCTGTGCTGGAGCCTGAGGAAGAAAGGATTCCTTCTCTTGCCTCTTCAGAGCCACCCCGGTACCAACACTACTGAGGGACAGGGTATTTTGGTGTGCGGGAGGATATAGCTCTAAACCAAATGCAGGGGTTGAATCCTTTGTTCAGGGAAGACAGTGAAAATTTAATGAAAAACAAAATAACAGTACAGTATAAGGTAGTTAGCTGATAACTTCAAAGGCCTGTTTAAAGTGGAGTTTTTAAATGTTATACATTAAAATAAATGTAAAACTGGCTGGTTTTATGTATTTGCTGTGAATATGCTTGTTGTTTTTCAATTTTTTTTTGTTCCTGGCACATTTTCAGCCATGGTGTCCTTGATTTTAGAATTTTAGCTTCTTTTGTATAATGCCAGTAACAGAGGTAGGTTTGCTTAACAATCCATACAGCAACAGGATTGCTGCAGCCATAGAAGAATTGAATCGGTTAGCTGGGGGCGGGGGCAGGGGAAATACTGTTAATACTAGCCTGCCAGCTAGGAACTGATTTAACTACTAGCGTAAAGAGTTTTATTATCTCAACTAGGTATGCAAGTTTACAATCTTTTACCTGACAATGCTCAGATTACACAAGTGGGGAAAAAAGTTGTTGAAATAATATAAGGGGACAGCATACAAGAAAATCAAACTTAAGACTGACTCTCTGGTATTATTATCCTTTCCATTGTGAAGGGAACAAAAGGAAAAACTTGCAGTAAGGACAGCTTTCACTCTGTATTTTAAGGCTCTTGACAATTAATGTTTGGTCTTTAGGAGCAAAGTCTTCCCTCATTTTCTTTGTTGCTACTAGTGGGATTTCAAGGCATGGAATGAGGGGAGAATATTTCCTTAATGCTATTTAAACAAAGTGGGCCATATTTTCAACTGGTGTAAATCAACATCTCATAGAATCATAGAATCATAGAATATCAGGGGTGGAAGGGACCTCCAGCGACTACATGGATTTGCACCATCTGTGTATCTGGCCCACTTTTTAATTTTTATTAATTTCCTTCTGTTGAAAAAATAGCATAAATCCTTTAAGGGTAATTATAAAATACATATTATTTTTTGGAAAAAATGGAAATATCCTTCTGAGTATTCCAGTCTATTGAGTAAACATAATTAGTTAGTTTTGTAAAATGCATAGTATTTACCCAAGAGACCAGAACACATCTCTGAATATGTATTAGAATAGTGTCTTAAGCTGACTTTATACTCCACAGGGGTAGATCTACTTTGCAGATGGAGGGAGGATCAGTAATTTAGAAGTAACATTGTGAAAATCAGTATAATGCAAGTTAACAGAATCTTTATGAAAGACAAAGAATTGCATGATCTCTAACACTTTAAACAAGCATTGAGAAGACTCCTGCTATCTTGCAAAGAAGTCAATTGTATTTACTAATAGTTTCTTCCATTCAGATTGTCCTCAAATCATTGTAATGCACTGATAGTTTTCCAAAGGAGCAAAAGTGGGAAAAAAACATTGTCTCTCAGTAGTTGAAGTCACATACAGGGAATCAAATATCATTAGCAATATGTGGATATTGCAAAAGTATATTGGATTGCATTGAACCAGAGTTTCAGTAATGGTATTAGCTATGGTCTCTTTCCCTTGATGCCATCTTATTATTTTCCGGTAATAGATGTGGGGCCTGATCCTCAGCTGGTGTAAATCAATGTAGTTCCATAAAAGTCAAGTGAAGTCACGAAGTGCTCCCTCTGTAACTCATTGCCCTGTATATCAGCCCAAAGAGTCTGAGAAGGCAGAATCATGGTCCCACCCACGCACTTTAAATCATCCTGTGGAACTGGCTTTGTGCATCAGTCTAAGGACACTTAGCCTGTGCATTTTGCCTGCAAAAAGGGTGTTTGGGGATGCCTTGTGTCATCCTGAGATGGAATCCCTTGATCCCTGAAACAGTACTCAATGCAAGATCTAATATGCATGATCTAGCCTCGAGTAGTTAGGGGTGGCCAAATCCATTCGAATAAACTCTTCGCTCACTGTTCAGCCAAATCCCATGTAAGGTACAAAAGTTTCAATTAACTATTTTAAAAATAATCGTTCTTTTGCATGAGTTTTGGATGGAATTGGGAACAGAAGTCATGAAATGCTGTGAGAAGCTAATCTCATAATTTAATTTATTTATTAATTATTTATTTTTTGGTCAGAGTCAAAGTAAAAACTACCCAACACTACAATTAGTCAAAAAACATGAAACATTTTCTTGGAAAGGTTTTTTCCCTGTATATCTAAAACTTTTACAAACATGTTCTTATTGTTTATCCAATTGGCCGCTGTGAAAAAGCTCTGTCCTTGTGTCCGTGGGTCCCACGTTTCCTGGCGGATTTCGCTAGCCTCACAGGCTCATTGTGACCCTCCACATAGCCCTTCTCTAGAGGCAAGGGTCACAGCTTATTAAGCCATTTTCATCATAAGTCAGCAAGGAAGGTGAGGAGAAGCAACCCTCCTTCGCACAGTCTCTGTTGTCTCCCAGTCTCAGTGATTAATCGGGGAAGGGAGGGAGAGCCCGGGCCCACCCTCTACTCCAGAATCCAGCCCAGGAACCCTAATAGTAGCAGCTATGGTAGCTGACTTTTTGGAAATAGGACGTGTCCAATTCCCTGGGTCACTTCCCCACAGCAGCCCCCACTCAATATATCCTTCACTGTTACCTCAGGTCCTCCTTCCTTGCACCTGATATGGATTTGTACTGCTTAGTTCCTCCAACAGCACAGCTTCCTCCTACAGCTCCTGACACATACGCCTCACTGACTAACTAGGAGGCTTTTAACTAGTTCCAGCCAGCCAGCCCTTGATTGACTTCAGGTGTCCCAATCAACCTAGCTATTTCCACCGCTTTCTAGAAGGATCTTAATTGGCCCCAGGTGTCTTGATTAACCTGGATCAACTGCCATTTGGTTACCATGGTACCAGGGATATGTTTAGCCTGGGGCTGACATCCTGTTCCTCACTACTTTATTATACCCATCTGGCCTTGTCCTGTCACACTGGAAAAAAAAGATGAAATGTTTCCTGGAAATATTCAGTTTCTCATTGGTAGAACTTTATGGTTATATACTAGTAGTAGGAAGGATAGTACTAGATGGGGTCTTGAGAGATTTGTGTTTAATTTCATGCTCAGCCATAGAATTCCTCTGTGACCTTGTGTCAGAGACGAAGACATGGGTGGTTTTATCTAATGGCTGGTACCAGAGTCAGGTTCATGGTTAGCATCAGAGTTGGTTGCCAGGAAAAGGAGCCAGAGTTAGAGGCCAGATGCCAGTGCCAAGGGTCAGAGCTGAAATCAGAGGTCAGGAATGAGAGCCAATGGTAAGAGCTGGGTTACCTGGACTGAGGCAAGGTGTGGGCAAGGCCGCGTCCAGGCAGGGAACACAGCTAGATCCAAGGCTGGGAACAAGTTTTGAAACAAGCAGGCACAGGAGCTATCGCAGCCATGGGTGAAAGCTTGGAGCAGCCACCAAACTCCTGCCACTGCTGGGCTTACAAACTGGTCTGCTCACTCTTCTCACCAGTTAGGCAGTGTAGTCAGTCAGGCAGCCAAGTACAAGCCCGCTGCACTCATAAGGTTGCCCAGAGGCTGGCTCTGCCACAGGCCTGATTCCTGACATGTTGGATACGTTGTGTAATATCTCTCTACCTCACCTCCCAATCATCTTGTATCTCTCCCATCTTCTGTCTTGTTTATTTAGGCTGAATTCTCCTTAGGGCAAGGACTGCCTCTCTTACTATGTTTGCAGTGTCTAACACAATGAGGACTCGGTTAGGTTGGGTCCTCTAGTCACAGCTCTACAACAAATAATAAACAATAATCATGAAAATTGTCCAATCAGCTTTACAATGGAAAATCATTGGGAGTTGGATCAGGCCCTATGAGGAGCACACATTAAATGCTTTATATAAATAATTTTTATTTTTTTGCTTCATCGTGTTTAATTCCTGATGTGTGTTCTTGTATTATTTGTTGTATTCTGCTTTACTATTTTAACAAAAACATTTTTAAAAGTGTCTTATTTTTTGTGTATATATCTATCTCTCTATCTAGACAGATAGTGATAGCTCACTCTCACTTCCTTTTTCTGCCACGATGGCTTTAGCCAGAGGTGGTAGGGCTGGAGAAAACCATGTTGCTCCAGAGGGTGGTCTACCTCATCAGAATCACATGCTATTTTCACTGTTCCAACTTATAATAGGTTTTGTGGGTTACACACTGCCCCAGGCAAGGGAAAGAAGAGAGAGGAGTTGGTGGCTGTGTTACAAGCATATTTATTGGAGGTGATCAGAAGGTTAACCTGCTTGAGGAGTTTAAGGAAGAATTACTTCACTTAAGATCAGGATCTAGGGACCCAGGAAACAATCCAGTTAAGAGTCAAAAAGCAATAAGCTAGAAAAAAATTATCAAAGAAAAGGAAAAGGTGGAGACAGTGGAAAAAAAGCAAGTTTAAGGAACTTAAAGTTTAGGTTGGCAGCTTGACAGGGTTTTTGGTTACATGTTGAATCTCAAATGTTAGCCTTTGTGAGTGGTATTAAACTTAGTAACTTAGAATGTGTCTCCACCCTGAGTGTTTGTGGGGGCAGATCCTCTTTCAGTATTTTGGAGAGACAGGATTTGGATATAGAGCGGATCCATGAAATAAGACAGTAAGCATGATGTTTTGGAAGCTCAGAGGGACTGGACTTTTTCATCCATTGGGCCTTATGATGAAGTAGGGACACTGTTTTTAATTTTTCAGTATCAGTGCAGAGGGTAGAAGAATATCAATTAGGAAGTGGGTTATAGTGGATTTCTACTATTTGGTGTGTGAGGTAGTGTGCGTCAATTCATGGCCCACAATGTCATAATCTGAGGAAAGATCTTTTTGTAAAAATGCTTCTTTCTTATTAATGGCTTGACAACTGTTTATCAAGGGGGAATTTTAATTGTTTGGCCACAGTGACTGACAGAGTAGAAGAACTGACAGATTTAAGAGCTGATTAAATGTATTGACAGGCTGTAGGTGATACTGCAAGGTCACAGGATGATTTTGGGCATCTTCATTAAGAAGACATAGGTCAGTACATTTTTTGATGGAAGAATCAGATAGTCAACTGACAGATGTACTTTTTAAACTACTACAATGACTGGGCATTATTCAGTGCAGCCTGCACAGGTCTCTCACCATAGCTTTGTTAGCATTGAACTTGGAGGATATAGCACACTCACTTTTGGTTGGAGTCATTAGAAACTAAATATCTGCTTGCTTAATAATGAAGCTGCAAGTAGAAAGGTCTTTATAGAAGGAGAAATCATTCGGGAGTATTTTGTGTCCCAGATGGAATGATGGGAATTGCTCAAGAAGAGCCTGGTGTCCTCTCTGTGCACTTTTCCAGGACCTTTGTATGCAGCAGAACACAAGCATTGTTTGGTGTTGCTGGGCCTTTTGAGTAAGCTTCATAACTAAATGCAAGATTGGGAATGAGTGGCTATGAGGGTTTTTGAGGAAGTTAAGAAAGGGAAAGTTCAGTATTGAAGAAGAAAGCTGGAATGAGCCAAATTTGCAAAGGACCATAGGATGACAAGAGGTGGGACAGCTTCTTCTGATACATTTGCAAGGTGTGAGGAAAGGGGAATGCAGCAGGTTATGTATGGTAGGGTTATTGAATCCTACCACTGGATAGGTCTGCAGGAAATTTTGCTAGGAAATGTCCTTTAGAGACTCTTGCAGTAATTAATGCTGTAGTTCTAGGCTACTTATGGCAAAGTTAAAATTCAGCCAGTTTTCAAGTATGGGAGAAAAGGCTCTAGTTTGAACCTCTTTGTGCTGCCATTTAGTCCCTAGCATTGGCTGAGTAGAAACAAATGACTGCAGAGAAATGGGGCATGTGCCTTGGGAGTCTTTGATTTTGGATTGACCTTTTAGTTTACAGGGGCACTGGTCTGGGACGCAGTGTGTTTTGCTTTGGGGGGTTATTTGTATCTTATTATGATAACTGTAATTCTTGGCTATTGTTAAGTTTTTAGTGTAATAAATATGAATAGGCATAGAGATTGAAGACTGTCGTGACAACAACATTTACAAACCAACTTTAAATAATAAATGCATCCAAACATCCATATTGCAGTCAGGCTGAGCCAGACCTCTGCATTGCCATACTGTATAACACAGTTCTATGTGGTATAACTTTTGACAATTACAACCAAGGAAATACAGTTTGTTGTTAGCTGTCAAGTATATCTGAATAGCCATGTATGACATTGCTGCCAATCCTGGTTACAACAGCCATCAAGGCATTACCAGCAGATGAGTGTCATATTTCTTATTGAAATGCGCTGAATTGACAGCTATTGTACACACATTGGTGACTAAAGCAAAGAATAAAATTTAGCAAGAGACTTTTCACACGAGTTCTGTCTATCTTAGGTATGAATACAGCCGGCCTTACTGTAGCATCTGAGCATCTCACAATCTTTAATGCATTTACCCTCACCATATCCCTGTGGTAGGGAAGTGCTATTGTATCCATTTTACAAATAAAGAACTGAGTCACAGAAAAACTGAGTGACTTGCCAAAGGTCACACAAGAAGCCTATGGTAGAGCAGGGAATGGAATTCAGGTCTTCAATGTTCCAAGCTAGTGCCCTGACAACCAGCCGTGGGCCATTCTTCCTCCCTACTTTGTCATATGCGGAGGATTCCACTTACCATTTTAGTTTTATGTGCATTTTCTTACATTGAATTTTCCATCCCAATATACATAGGTGTTTATCAAAAAAAATGTGCAGAATGACAAGGGAAGTGTGTGAGCAAGATCTGCCTCAAGAAATTAAGAATAAAACTTTAGTTATAAACAATGCATGTAAGTCATTTTGAAAACATGGATGAAAAGATTGCCAACTTTCAGAACAATATTGCTAAACATAATTTACTCCCTTTTGTACTATGCACAGAGAAATGGACATGGTTATTCCTTCAGACAGTTCATTTAAATGTCACTGATACAGTGAAAAAGACAGATCTTTAAATTATGCTGAATTGAAAATACGGATCTGCCATTTATATTTTCATATTTCAAGGTAAGTGCTACCTTAATGGCATTAAAAAAAACAGGAGTACTTGTGGTACCTTAGAGACTAAAAAATTTATTAGAGCGTAAGTTTTCGTGGGCTTCTTCATCGGATGAATTGAATGGAACATATAGTAAGAAGATAGATAGATAGATATACGTACAGAGAAGTAGGAATTTGCCATACAAACTGTAAGAGGCTAATTAAGATGTGCTATTATCAGCAGGAGAAAAAAATCTTTTGTAATGATAATCAAGATGGCCCATTTAGACAGTTGACAAGAAGGTGTGAGGATACTTAACATGTGGAAATAGATTCAATATGTGTAATGACCCAGCCACTCCCAGTCTCTATTCAAAACCAAGTTAATGGTATCTAGTTTGCATATTAATTCAAGATCAGCAGTTTCTTGTTGGAGTCTGTTTTTGAAGCTTTTCTGTTGCAGAATTGCCACCTTTAAATCTTTTACTGAGTGGCCCGAGAGGTTGTAGTGTTCTCCTACCGGTTTTTGAATGTTATGATTCCTGATGTCAGATTTGTGTCCATTTATTATTTTGCATAGAGACTGTCCGGTTTGGCCAATGTACATGGCAGAGGAGCATTGCTGGCACATGATGGCATATATCACATTGGTAGATGTGCAGGTAATGGCATTCAGAGTCTTTCAGAGGTACATAAAACAGGACCTTGAACTATGCTTCATTTTCCTTACATTTTAGCTACTAAATTATCCTGCTTTCAGCTGAACAAGTTTCTGTTGAACTACTAACTACAGAAGTTCAAAGGCTTCTAGCATTGCACCACAATTATATAATAAACTTTAGACTACAAGGGTTCATAATATCTTTGCAAGATTAATGTACAAATGTACAGAGATCAATCACAAGGAAAGCTTCTGTTGTTCCAACTCTGTAATACCACCATTAAAATCATATTATTTCTGAGTGGTAAATGGCTGATATTCCTACTTTCTTAATTTCAACATGCTCTAATTCTGTTTGCTTTAAAGCTTCTTTGAAGGAAACAAATTCTCAATAACACAGGCAATTGGAAATCTGTGTCGTTTACAGCTTAAGATAAGAAATTTTTATTCACATATTTATTTATTTCTGATGTCGGCTTCACATAGTTTTCTCTTTCCTTCCCTCCATTTTAACAAACTGAGGCTTCATGTGTCAAAACAGAGAGCTGGTTGACATATTCATTGCAAACAATTTAGTGGATTTTGTTCTTTCAGCTGTTTGTAAATGTCCAGGAACTGATTGTTTTAATCATTACTGTGTTCATTATTTGTAACTGTTTGAATGTTTTTATGAGCATATTTGGGCCTGTGGATTTTCATAAGCTGATCATAGCAAATGAGCCTACAAAAATTCAGTGGCAGAAATCCTCATTCCACTGAAGTCAGTAGAGAGTTTGGGCACTGACTTCAATAGGGCCATATTTTCACCCAATATTTGGAATCTGGTATTTGGCTTGTGTGATTGATCATGTAAGACACATGACACGATTTCAATTCTGATTGGATGCCCTAGCCATTTATAAACAGGAACAATGTATGAAAGCATTGATTCTTGCAGGGAAGGTCTGGGAAGTATTTTAAGGAGAAAGATATCAAGGGTGACAAGATGGATTACGACTAGAACTGAATGGAACTGGATTTTGTATCATGGGATCATTCCTGATTTTTATTTTTCCCCCCATTATAAAACAAAATAGAAATTTCTCTCAGATCAAAATTCTGAAGGACAAAATCATTTTGGGTGGCTTAGAATGTTTCATTCCAATTTAGACTTTTTTCATTTTATATTATAAAATGAAAATTAAATGAAGTCATTTTGAAATGGAAAAATGAATTAATCTGTTTAGACCTTATCAAACATTTGATTTTTCAGTTATTTTCCCTAAATTAAATTTAATCAATCAATATGTTTCCACAAAATGTTTTGCTTTTGATGAATCAGGTTTTTTTTCGGATAGAAAAGCATTCCATCAAAAAATTTCCAAACAGCTTTTTGTTGGACATTTCAGAATATCACCTGATATCTGCTATTCCCTTATATCTGTTGTGGCTTTTGCTGTATCTTTCCCTCTCTCCTTGACATTGCTGAGGGTTGCTGACTCCCAGTTTCTCCCTGATGACAGGTCCCCCTTCCCTAATAGTAGCTCTTCAGTATGGCATCAATGGAAAATCATCCTTCACCCAAACCACATAGCAGAATGCATCTGTGTGCTGTATAATCACAGTGGTTCCACAGGGCAGTTGTTGTGAAGAACTGATCTCTACATTTTTCCTTAGTATCTGACCACAGTGCAGACAACTTGTGCCATGCTTTGGGTTTGACTATATTCACAGTGTCTTCACAGTGTCTCAAGACAAGGGAACTTTCTGCTATTATAACCTCTGCTCCTCACCACTGGTCATGCTTAGTGATAACTTGTTTTTAAACCACAGGCTTTTATTGTTCTGTTCTCCTTCTACCTCCTAACACCAAATACATAAAGCAAGTATATACAGGGCTACCTGGGTGAATATTTCTGGTGTTAGTATATTTGTTCTCATGCAACTACAATAATTGTCACATGAATACTTGAATTCATACAAATAAAGAGCTGCTTCATGAATATTAGTAGGTTCTCCAAAGGCTAACAGAAAAGTAAACAAGGAGGGACACATTTTGTCCAATTGAATCATGATGTAGATTTAGCAAACCTACTTAACAAAATCATTGTGTCCACTTATTCATCCAATATTCTACTTTCTTCTTCTATAAAATGGTGATCTCACTGACAGCATTCACTTTCAGTATCATTTTGATTTATTGGTATATCCCCTGAATTAAGATGCTTACTTATGTCATTAGGGAAAATGAGGGTGTGATAAACTGAAGGGCTTGTGACATGGATCATTGTGCTAATGATCAATACCTGTAGTCTTGTAGAATTTACTGCTCCCACAAAAGAGATCTGTAAATGCCAATTACAATCTATTAAGGTGTCAGTTCAAGCTGGCGTACTGCAAATTCATGCATGTTAGCAGTCTGAGATTTATATGTAAAATGGTCAATAAATTGATTTCACAAAGTGAGATTTTAAATCATAATCTGAGTGAAATAAAATGCATACAGCATAATATGTTACATGATATATCTGCATTCTCCCAATGGATATTTCACACCGATTGATATGACTGCTATGTGATACGAGTGCTGCAGGGCATTTAGTTAGAAAGAACACACATGCAAACACCACATTGCTATCTCTGAACACAAAGGGCAATATGAGTTTTAAAAGGGAAGATTTTTTTCCCTTTTCAAAGGTCTAATTAGCATGCTTAGATTCTTTGGCAAAAGAAGGTCATGTTATGACACAAGCCTATTATCAGCCAAGTCACCAGAGATATCTGTGACAGCGAGTTTAGCATCTGAGACAGCTATTTTAGAAAGTCTACTAATAAATGACTTCATAGAACATTCTCAAAGAGAGGATCTGTGAACTTGGTTGGTTAATTAATATGATAGATTAAAAATGTTTATATAAGGTCGTGCTGTGACATTATTTTCCCTGTTACAGTGCATGCAAAATAATGTCATGTAAAAACAGCTACATAGAATAACTACATTACTAATAAAAGTAGGGCGTATTATTTCTATAGTCTCATTTCATTACCAATAACAGTAATGAGATCAGCATTATACATGAACATCAGAAAGAGAATATTCCCCAGTTTGCCCAGTACAACGATCACTTACCATTTAAAATGATGGTGATATATAATTAAGGATGAAGCTTTAGTTATCCGAACACAACAGCATGGGCAGTAGCAGGTTAGGGTACCATTTTACTAATGCAGTCATTGTTGGAGATTTGATTCTTTGTTATTATTGTTAATGTTTTGATGTCTTCATTCACAATCTTCATTGCACTAGTAATGCCATTTTTGTAATATAAACAACATCTGTGTTACTAATTAAAGGATATTGCCAATGCTATTATTGTCATGTAGCTCCCAAAGTGAGGAATTATTCTCTCTTTTATTTTTTCAAATACAAGTTATAATCAAGGTACATTTGAATATTTTCCTTCCAAACCAACATAATCATCCTAATTGATACAAATCCACTATCACATGGTGAGACACATTTCATTTTTCTTATACACAAATCCATTAAGTGTCCTACAGGAACGAAAATTAATAATCCTTTTCAATTATCATGCTGGTATTGCTCTTGACATTATAGCTTTTTGTCAGTGTTTCAGTGTGAACCCCCTATGAACAATGTTATTGGCTTTATTTTTCCATTGCCTTGCACCTCGTGTAATCACTGGTGCCTACACAAAGTGGGCCAGGTTCCTTACCCCACTATAGTTGTTTGCAACACTTCAAGTCAAAGCTCATTATGCACAGGGAATTACTGGGTCACATAGAGACAGGATAGCAGCTCTATGGCACCACCTCTGCCCTCTTGCTCCTGACACAAAACTGTTCCCGGGAGAAAGGGAGTAGCCACATACTGTCAAACTCCATCTTTCAGAACAATGCCATGGGGCTGTGGACAGTTGACTATAAATTAGAGCGGCTTGAAGGTTGTGCTAACTTATACAGGGGGGCCAGGCTGGGCCCTAAATTGGGATAATATAATGGTGCCTTTAATGCTATCTTTGCCCACTATCTCTCGTCCTGCACTAAGTATAGCCTGAATGGCCCAAGAATCTGTCTGCATGTGTGATTCCTGATCTGGTAGAATTTTATATCCTCTTTGCACAGGTGAAAATGACTCCTCAAGACAAAGCTATTTATCAGCTTGATTTTACCATTTGTGGTTTGATATATTAAGGCCCTTTTGGCTTAGTATACACTATCACTGTTTATCCAGTATTTTTAGCTATCTATGCCATATAAGTCATATATGCCACCTCTGAATTCTTCAGTCAGATATCTTTTCATCTCCAAAGACTGGATTTCAGTCTTTTGGTGATCATGTATCCTCTACCACTATCTGCTGCTATGTGAAAGCCTTCCAACTTTCTCATGCTGTTTTTAGTCTAAGGCTATGCATTTTCTTTTTAAATTACCCTAAGGCTGAGCTGTATTTCACAGCTAGTTGTATTGATTTTATTGTAAGGCGCCTTATGATGCTTACATAATAAAGTGTCATATAAATGGTCATTGTATAGTACTATCAAATTAGTGCCAGAGGCTGTGGGCCTCCCCGTTTTCTATTTTTCCCTCTTTTTTCCTTTTTGTGGTATTAACTCCTAAAATTCTGATTTCTGGCTAAGTAGCAAGTACCAGCTTCCCCATGTGTATATCTGATAAGTACAGCAGAACATGTGGGACTGCAGATCATAGACCAAGCTTACATCCAGTTGCCTTAGGGTGGGCTAAGGAAAGGAATCCATAAGAGATTGAGAAAATCTGCAGCAGAGAGTTAAGAAATGTTTTTATGCTCATTGCTCTGCCTGTTATCTCCTCTCCTTCTGTTTGTATATTTTTTCTCATTCATCTGTTGGCAGTTTTAGTGAATGGAATACTGATAAGACAATACTCAATGAAACCCTCAGACAGAAGTCGTGAGGTGATGCCTGGACAACCTAGCTTACTCAATCACAATTGTTCACCTCAAAATGCAGAGACCATGGATGAAAATAATAATAATAATTTAAAAAATCTGTGAGGGTCTTTATTACTGCTGTGTATTATGTTGCTCTTTCCACATTGTATATGCCTGGCATCAACTGACACCAACATCAATTAATTCATGGTTTAATTGGGAATTTTAAAGAAATCATGTACTAGGCACTAACTTAGTCATCCACAAAGAGACACACTCCCCCTATTCTAAATACTTTCTTCATGCATCCCCTGTTGTCCCTAATCATTGAAAGGAATAATGTAAATAATTTACATTAATATAGTGCTTTTCCTCCAGAAAAATTCCAAAGTGCTCTGCAAACTGATTGACAAACTCCTTGCCATAAACAGATATACTAAATTAGTGATTAGCAAATATAACTGAGCCTCTAGGGTCCAAAGACCTTAGGGGAAAGCTTTGGGAGTTATTCAAATATTCTCCCATCAGGATGGATTTGCTCTGAGGAAAGATTTGTTCTGTATGGATAAAACTGAGTCTCTATAGCCCAAGGTAGCTGTTTGTAGACTCTTTTATAGGAGGCATCTGGGAGGCCCAGGTGCTTCCCATTGACTGGGGAAGGACTATAAAAATGAGTGGTGGAAACTTGCTTAGGGAAGTGTAGGAAAAGTTTTGTAGTGTAGTGAGAGAGAAGCAAATGACGACTGCAAACAAGCCCAACCCTATGCTGAAACTGTAGAATTAGGGAAACTGAAAATCCCTATACTGAGGAACTGCTATGAAGTAACTTTGTATGCAGTGTAATTGTAGTCATGTCGGTCCAAAGATATTAGAAAGACAATATGGATGAGGTAATATCTTTTATTGGATCAACTTCCATTTTTAAGAGACAAAGTAGAGTTACCCATAAACACCTATACAGTCATAGAACAAAAAAAGGGAGTTAGTGGGTTACAGATTGTTTTAATAAGCCATAAATCCAGTGTCTCTGTTCAGTCTATTATTTTTGGTGTCTAGCAGAGTAATAAACTTAAACTCCCAGGCTCACCTTTTTAAAGTGTTGTGCAGGTCTCCTTTGATGATGAGGACTGCTAGGTCAGATACAGAGTTATTGCTTTGTGAAAACAGCGAGGAGTCCTTGTGGCACCTTAGAAAGTAACAAATGTATTTAGGCATAAGTTTTTGTGGGCTAAAACCCACTTCATCAGATGCATGGAGTGAAAAATACAGTAGGAAGGTATGCAAATTACAGCACATGAGAAGATGGGAGTTGCCTTACCAAGTGGGGGGGGGTCAGTGCTAATGGGGCCAATTCAATGGAAGTGGCCTATTCCTGACAGTTGACAAGAAGGGGTGAATATCAACAGAGGGGAAATTATTCTTTGTGGAGCTAACGAGGCCAATTCAATCAGGGTGGATTTGTTCGTCTCTAAGGTGCCACAAGGACTCCTCGTTGTTTTTGCCGGCTACCCCAGTGAAACCTGCTTTGCAAAAAGAGTTCACCCACAGGTGATAGGGTATGTTTGTCTTTTATCATTTTCCTTTGTGAGTTCATTCAAGAGTGTAGTGATTGTCTATCTGGTTTCACACACAGAGTTGTGACTGGGGCATTTAGTGCACTGAATGAGGTATACCACATGTTGTGATAGGCCTGTGTAGAATCCAGAGTCTTGAAAGGTGTGTTGTGCAAGAGGGGGTTGATCATTGTAGTAGTCAGATATACAGTATCTGAAGGTTTTGCATCTGTTCTTCTGGCAGGGTCTGGTGCCACTTTGAGTTGGTGATTCCTGGTCAGTGGGGAGCTTGCTTCTGACTATGAGAGAGACTGGGGGTTTGTTTGAAGGCCAGAAGTGGGGTTCAGGAAGTGGGGTTCAGGAGAGATTTCTTTCAGGATGGGGTCCCCATCAAGTATGGTTTGTAGTTGTTTGAAGATAGCCCATATGGGTTCCAGTGTGGGGTGGTGGGTTACAACTAGAGGCGTGCAGTTGGGGGCTTTTATTTCTGTATTAAAGCAGATTCTCATGGGGTATTTGGGTGGCCCATTCCATGATGTGATCTATGTCTTTAGTGGAGTGTCCTTATTTGGTGAAAGCATATGTTAATGTGTGTATCCTGAACTTTCTCCTCAGAGCATATTCTATTCGGAGTGTCTAACTGTAGATAACTGATTTCTTGGTGTGTTTGGGGTAGTTACTGGATCTATACAAATAGATGTGGTGATCCATGGGTTTCTTGCATATGGCTGTCTATAGGGTTCCATTGTTGAAGCTAATGTGTCCAGGAAGTTGATGTTGGTTTGGGGATGTTCCAGAGAGAGTGGTGGTGGTTGTTGAATATGTGGTGGAAATCTGAGGTAGTTTAAGTTGTCTGTCCAGAGGATGAAAATATCTTCAATGTATCTCAGGTATGTCTTTGCTTTTGCGGTGCAGCAATTCTTGTCTAGAAGTTTGTCCAGAAATTCTTCTTCAAGTTGGCCCATGAAGAGGTTGGCATATTGGGGAGCCATCCTAGTACCCATGGCTGTTACCATGGTTCGGACAAAGTGTTTGTTGCTGAATGTAAAATTGTTATGGGTGAAGATTAAATTCATGAATTTGGTGATGTGTTTGGAATGGATATCTAGAGGAACTTTTGCATTTGATTAGATAATGCTGTGTTAGGTAAAATTTGTCAGGGAAGCTGTGTAATGAGAAGCTGCTAGAATACTTATGAGTATACTGAGACCTGAGAAAAATACAATGGGTACAATAGATGCATTTAAAGGTTTATTCTGATTTCAGTACTACTGACTCCAGTGATGTATCATTCTATTTAAAATGGAGACTAGAATCAGTAATACTGCTAAAACTAGAATGAATTCCTAACACAAACCCACTTAGTTTATCCATTTGCACTTTTTTCTTCAAGGTCCGTATCTATATTTTTACTAACCCTAGTTAAGGTTTAGCTCATGTCTTCATAAAATCTTTGTTCTCTGCTAGGGATGCTAATGGTTTATTTATATTTAAAGCTTTAAGTTGGGCAAGAACTATTATGGGAGCTGTAGCTGAGGTATTGTTAAGAACTACCACTGCAAAATAAAATGGTTCAAGCATATGCTGAAAGATGAGCTTCTTACTGGATGGAATTTATGGACCATCCCTTCTTGAAACAGACAACAGGTTACAGACCTCTTAACTAATATTGTCTTTCTGTGGGGAGAAGCCCAATAATGTAAAATTCCCTCTGGAGTCTTCTGGGCTGGCATACAGAGACGATTTTTCCTCCAATCCATTCTGTCCCTGGCTTTTCAAAAATTGCCCCTAGGTCCTGTAAATTACTTCTGGTGGATGGTAATCTCATGCAGGGGCTAGCTCGACTATTTCCATTTCAGTTTGACAGCATCTTGAAATAACTTGATAACAGCCTCTCTCTTGTAATAATTCCAGTTTGGTCTTGGCTAGAAACCAAAAAAGGGGTGAAAGTGTATTGAATAGTTCATAATCTCAATGTTTGATTCACATCCAGGTCTGTGAGCGGTCTTGGAGAGTTATTTTACTCTTAGGGGTTTGGTTATGAAAGACAATATTAGTTAAGAGTTTAATAGTTTTAAATATTCTGGTCCCTTATATGTTAAGTGTTTATTATAAGACACAAATACTTTAAATTTGCTTTTCTTAGCTTTGAGAACTGAGGCTTCAAATTTTTTTTTAAGAAAATGGTTTTACAGTTCTGAAGGTTTTTTGTTTTGCTTTGTTTTGCTCTTTTTTGGTAATTTACAAGTTATGAGCAGATGACACATTCAAGTTATTTACAGTTTAAACTGTGTTTTTTATTTTTCGTTAAGCTTTGAATATATATTTTACACATAGGCAAGAAAACTTTTTTTGCGTTTTGCCTGGACTTTGATAATTGCTGTATTTTAGCAGTGTTTTGTTTTATTGCTGTTTTTATTTATGCATTTTAGCTATTTGAGATTTTAGTAAGCTAATTGTTACCTTCCTCCCCTTAATTTAGTGGTTTGGGGGGTTCATCATATGTTGTCTGAGCTGATTAATGCCCCTTGAGATACTTTTAATTATTTTTTATACAATTGTACTTAAGTTGTATTTTTACCAGTACATTTGGAAGCAATTAAGCCATACAGAACTTCTTATTTTCTTTTTAGTGATATTGATTAACCTGTTTATTAATTTTAATTAAATTGTTTTTGTACCTGCAGCAGCCAGCAGAATTGATTATTTACAGACACATTTATTGGGAAGTATTCTGCTCTGGAAGCCACTCTGAAAGCCACTGGAAGCCACTCTGGTCAACAAAGGCCAAGACTTGCACTTTGACAAATCAGACTTGTTCAATGAGAAAACTGATGAGTCTCTACAGTCATAGAAGGACTCTAGGTTGACCCTCCTTTCCCTGGTAATTTACACCCCGACCATGAATAGAAAACAGCATAAGCCAAGACCACCCCCTCCACAAATATTCTATCACCAACATCCACATGAGTTTAAAGTTCAGAGATCTCAATTTTCTGCCCCCCTCTGCTACCATGACTTCTGCCACCTACTCTCCAAGGGCTACTTTTGATGCCTCAGTTGAGAACTGCCTACCTTTATTGGTGCCAGCCTCTTCTATCCTATCCACACCCCCTGTACAAAATGGGGGGTGAGGAGACAGAAGTATGGAGGGTTTTATTCTCCATACTACTTACTCCCAAAAAAGACAGAGGGTGGAGATTGACTCTTGACTTTTAACAACTGAATATCTTTAATTGAAAAATCAAAATTCAGGATTGTTACCTTAGCATCAATAACCCCCTTCCTATAAAAGGGAATGTGGTTTGTAGCTCTTGACATGAATATCTATAGGAAAATAATCTTCCTTCATCAGTTCCACCGAAAGTTTCTTACCTTTTTGGTAGGACAAGAACACTACCAATTCAAACCTCTTCCCTTTGGACTATTGACAGCACCCAGGGTGCACATAAAGGTTTTCTCCATGGTGGCAGCCCAAATGAGGTATCATATCTACAGTCTTTCCATTTATGGATGACTGGCTCCTAACGGGTCTTTCCAACCACAAGGTCAGGTCAGCAACTTTGTTCTCCATCTTCTAGCAGTGCTGGGTGTCTGCATGAACAATTAAAAGTCCATTTTCACCCCACACAGACCAAAAAAAACTTTATCACCGTGACTCTGGACTCAATATCAGTAAGAGCTTTCCTCCCCACAAAACAATTCAGTAAGCTAGTGAGCAATCTGATAGCACAGATTAGTCACAAACCAAAAATTACAATTAAAATATGACTTCTTCTACTAAGCACATGGCCTTGTATACTTATGTGACACCATTCACCCGACTTCATCTATGCTGCCTACCAACCTGGCTCAGGTCTGTCCACTCACAAGACAAGGACCACATGAACACCAGAGTGACTATTGTCACCAGGATCATTGTCACTCCTACCTGGTGGTTGAACCTGGAACAAGTGGGAGTGGGAGTCCCCTTTATCACTGCCACCCATAGTACCACTATTGTAACAGATGCATCCTTTCTGGGATGGGGCCCCTCAACTGAAAAAGCCACACTGTACCAGGCACTTGGACCCCACACTGGACTTCAACCTGCTGGAACTGAGAGTGGTCCACCTGGCCTGCAAGGCCTTTCTCCAACTCATACATTCACTGAATGTCCAAATAATGTCACACAGAATCACCAGGGTTTTTTTATATAAACAAGCAGCATGGTGCAAGATCCTTTTCCTTCTTCCTGGAAGTGTCAGGCTTTGGATTTGATGCATCAGAAATCACATCACTTTCCAAGCCACATACCTATCTGGTGTTCAGAATTCTCTAGTGGACAACCTAAGTGGGCACTTCTCCGCAGACCACAAGCGGGAAATACACAACTCTGTCCTGAGCAAGATATTCACTCAGTGGGGAACACCAGAATGGTATCTCTTCACATCCCAAACAAACAGGAAACTTCCCTTGTACTGCTCAAGAGAAGCTATGGTTCACAACTCCCAGGGCAATACTTTCCTGCTATTATGGTTAGACCAACTCAGATATACCTTTGAGCCCATCCCCCTCCTACCACAGGTCTTGAGAAAGATCTGTCACAACTGGGCCAGTGTCATTCTCATAGCAACCAATTGACCAAGGCAGTTTTAGTTCCTGGAATGTCAACCTGTCCTCCTATCAGAATCTGCCCCTTCCTGGATCTTCTAACTCAGGAAAATGGCAAAATCAGACAGCCCGGTCCAGACCCACATCACCTCACAGCCTGGCTTTTTCATGGGCATCAGATCTAGAACACTTATTTTCAGGAGCTGTCCAAGCCATTCTTACTCAGAGTAGGAAAGATTCAAATGGGAACTGCTACCTAGCTAAACGGAGATGTTTCTCTATGTGGGCACAGTGCAAGCAGTCTTCCTCAGACTCTGCAAATATCCCAGTCATTTTAGATTATATCTTGTCATTCAAGAACTCAGGTCTTTCCATTAGCTCATTGCAAAGCCATCTTGCAGCAATCAGTGCCTTCTTTTCTCCAGTAGATGAGCATTCCATTTTTACGCAACCAAGAGTTAGATTAATGAAGGGCCTAGTCAGGACATTTCTGACAGTGGTCAACCCTACACATCAATGGGACCTCAATCTTGTCCTGTCAACACTCACCAGACCACCATTTGTACCTTTGGCCAACTTCCTGCAAAATCACCGTTTTAATTGCTATTACTTCAGCCAGAAGAGTGAGTGAGATGGGAGCACTCAGGACCAATTCACCATATACCATTTTCCACAAGAAGTAGGTCTCCCTTCATCTTAAATTCCTCCCTCAGGTAATTCCTCCCTCCATGTCAATCAACCTGTCCACTTACCAGTCTTCTTCCCAAAATCCCATGCTTCCGCTGAAGAGAAAATACTTCATTCCCTGGATGTCAGATGTGCCCCAGCATCCTAGCTGCAAAAGACAAAACCAGTCAGAAAATGACTAAGACTATTTCTCGTTATAGCAAAAAGGTCATGACAATAAGCAATATCTTCTCAGAGAATCTCTAAATGGATTTCTGGTTGCATCATCATGTGATACCAAATAATGCATATCCCTCCACTGGATGTATTAATGGCACACACCACAAGAGTGGCAAACTGCTTCTACAGTATCTCTAAAGGAGATACCAATACTGGACATATGCAGAGCAGCTACCTGGAATTCCATTCACACATTCACAAAATATTACTCACTACTTTAGGCCCTCCACTTAACATGCAGTGGTGGGCACTGCAGTTCTTCACACATCTTTACAGCTGGCATCTTCTCACTCCCCTCCCATCTGAATTCTACTTGCTAATCACCCATGTGTGGAATACATATAAGGGACCAGAACTCAAAGAAGAAATGGAGATTACTTATCTGTAGCTGGAGTTCTTCAAGACGTGTGGTCCCTATCTGTATTCCACTACCCACCCTCCATCCCCTTTGCTTCAGATCCTATTGGATTCATGGTAAGCAGAGGAACTGGAGAGGCAACAGCCCACACTGATTCTTATGCCCTCAGTCTGAAGCACAAGGAGAGCAACTGCCAGTGGGCTAACAGATAGTGCTTGTTCAGAATCTCTGGACTATGGTGCATGGCAGGCATGTGTACCCAGGTGTGGAATACAGATAGGGACCTCACATCTTGAAAACACTTTCAGTTACTGGTAAGTAACCTCCATATCCAAGATTGTGATTTGGCCCTTAAAGATAGAGGCCCTTTGAGAAATTTAGATTTGGTTTTGGATTTTGAATCCATTCCACTTTCAGGGCAATTCTCTAAGTTTTGGTTTAGCCAAGCACTAGTTGGTTCACAGCAGAATAGGAAAGCGCACTCATTCTTGAATGACTCCAGGTGGCTGAGCATGGTATTGCAATCTTTTTCTCACTCGCGATGTCCCCTGCATGTTGCCAATCTTGCTAGGTGAGTGTTCAGTTGCTCAGCTGTCCAGTAAAGTTACACAGTCAAAAATGGACCTCTTCAAGGTTAGTAAAGAGTTCAACAAGCTCTGTCTTCCATCCCTAGGGTCTTCAGACCCAGCTCTGAGCCCTTTAAATCCAGCCCTTCACTTGGGCTTCTAAAGGAGCATTGTCCTCCTCTCAGGGCTTAAGTCACTGTGGCAGTGGTCAGTGGGGGAACCTGGACCTTCCCACTATACCTACCAAGTTCCAACCCAGGGATCCTATCAACAGCAGCCATATACTGCTTCCTTGAATTAGTTACTGCTACATTCCCTGGGTTTCAGAGTAGCAGCCGTGTTAGTCTGTATCCACAGAAAGAACAGGAGTACTTGTGGCACCTTAGAGACTAACAAATGTATGTGAGCATAAGCTTTCGTGGGAAATGGCCCATCTTGATTATCACTACAAAAGGTTTTTTTCTTTCCTGCTAGTAATAGCTCACCTTAACTGATCACTCTCGTTATAGTGTGCATGGTAACACCCATTGTTTCATGTTCTCTGTGTATATAAAATCATCCTACTGTATTTTCCACTGCATGCATCCGATGAAGTGGGCTGTAGCCCACAAAAGCTTATGCTCAAATAAATTTGTTAGTCTCTAAGGTGCCACAAGTACTCCTGTTCTTATTCTCTGGGTGTCTTCCCATCTGGTTCCTTTACCTCTTCCCATTACCTTGAGACTAGAGGTCGCAGGTCCTCTCACTCCCAGGTTTACCAAACAGAGCTCCCTTTATATGCATCTGCTGGGCTCTCATTGGCTGGTTTCATGAAGCCTCTCCAGGCAGGCCTGGAGAACCCACCTCCACTGCCCTTTCCTGGAGAGGGATGTAGTCAGACTGCAGGGCCTTCAGCATGCGCCTTGAAGAGCCAGGTACACCCCATCACAGACTCCTACAGGTTGCATATTCCTTGGATCCATGTATTCATATGGGAGCTACGGTGGGGTAGTCTATAGTAAGCCTGCTTGGAGCTGGTAATAAATACTCTTATATTAAGGGAAGACTCCTAAAGGAATGGAATGCCACAAACCAATTTCTGAGCAATTGTGGGAACCTGAAAATGAAATCCTTATGAGTCATGAGTAGACCTTGAAACACAGATGGCAGAGGCTCCCTGGGGAGCTATGGTTTGCTCAGGTGCAGTATTGTTTGAAGCAGCTCTGCTGCCTTCTGAAGCAATACAAATGGCATATCTCTGACAAACGGTATGTGTGTCTCTGTCACGCTATCAGAATAAAGCAGCACAGCTGTTAAGTTAGTTGCAAATACAGGATGTCCTATGCCAGAGGTGGGCAAACTACAGCCCCCGGGCCCATCCTGCCCGGCCCCTGAGCTCCTGGCCTGGGAGACTAGCCCCTGGCCCCCCCACTGTTCTCCCTCTCCCGCAGCCATGCCACCACGCAGGCAGTGCTTTGGGCGGCTGGGCTGCATGCTGATGCAGGGCAGCATGTCTGGCTCCGGCCGGGCAGCGTGGCAGCCAGACATGTCAGTCTGAGTGGCATGGTAAGGGGGCCGGGGCCAGGGCTGGGGCCGGAGGGTCGGATAAGGGGCAGAGGGTCCCGGGGGGCAGTCGGGGGGCAGTCAGGGGACGGGGCGGTTGGATAAGGCAGAGGTTCTGGCGGGGGGCAGAGGACGGGGAACAGGGGAGTTAGATGGAGGTGGGGTCCCGGGGGGAAGTTGGGGTGGAGGTTTCTGGAGGGGGCGGTCAGAGGACAAGGAGCAGGGAGGGGTTGGAGGGTTCTGAGGGGGGCAGTCGGGGGCAGGAAGTAGGAGGGGTCAGATAGGGGGCGGGGGCCAGGCTGTCTGGGGAGGCACAGCCTTCCCTACCCAGCCCTCCATACAGTTTCGCACCCTGATGTGGCCCGTGGGACAAAAAGTTTGCCCACCCCTGTCGTATGTATTGCTATTATGAAAGGATAAGAGGCAGATATGTTAAGCTTCCCTATCAAAATGTCAGTTATTGTGGGAGTTCTATGAAATAAAAATAGAGCCTTGTCCTCTGAGGTAGAGAAACTCCCTTTCTCTATAAGACAGGCAGGTAAAAATGGAATTGAGAAGTATCTTCCACAAGGAAGACACTTGCCTATTAAAGGAGTGGAGGTCTGGCCCTGCTTATCAGATGCAATAAACACTATACATTTTTAGTGGTTATCTACCCTATTCTGCCCTCTATTTTTTTTCCAGCCCAGGATATTTGAAATTTTTATCTGTCTGACACTGAACCAGCTTTGCATATTCTCTTGTTCTAGTTGCTTCTGCCACCTATGCTCGGTTGAGTTGGCGCTATCAAAAACTGCCTCCTTTCACTAACACTGAGGCCCAGATCGACAAAGGGAGGCTCTGTAAGTCTGGGTGCTGCAATGCCTAACTAGTAGGTGCCTAGAAAATCACAGGAACACTACTGTGATTCACAAAGCCTGAGTGAGGTGCGTAGGCTCCCTATGGAATGAATAGGGAAGAATAGGTGCCATGGAATGTGATCCACAAAAGCCAGCACACCAGGTGGAGAGCTACCTAAACGGGACAATGGGAGATGTTGGTGAGAGAGGCGTGCCCTAAGCCCTTTCACAGAGATAGGCACATAAGTCTGGGCTTCAGGGAGGAACCTATCTCTGGTAGTGATCCACAACCGGGAGCCCCTCTCTTGCAGTCAGGTGGCTTAGGTGCCCTTGTTGTTTTTTGTGAGAATGGGTTAGACACCTGCCGCACTCCACCCAAAATGGCCGCTGGTGGTGACCACCTTATAACTTCTAGTCCTCTCCTGGAATGTGGGAGACTCAGGTTCAATTTCCCTGCTTGCCTGACGGGGAAAGGATTTGAATAGGGGTGTCCCACCCCCAGGGGTGAAAGTAAGTCGAGTGACTTACCGGTACTCTGGGGCCAGCTCTGGCCCCTGGAAGAGGCGGGGCCTAGGGCAGAAGGGGTGGGGTTGAGGGGGTCAGAGCCAGCCCCAGCCCACCCTGTAAGGTAAGTGGTCCCCCCCCACCGTGGTAGCAGCAGCAGCCCGGGGCTCTGGAGGCAAATTAAAGGGCCCAGGGCTCCCCTCTTCTACCACCCTGGCCCTTTAAATAGCCACCGAAGCCCTGGGGAAGCAGCGGGACTCCAGCGGCTATTTAAAGGACCGGGGTGGCAGAGGCAGCTGGAGCCCCAGCCCTTTAAATAGCCCCTGGAGCCCCCGCTACCCCAGGGCTCCGGGGGCTATTTAAAGGGCCCGCGGCTCCCCTGCTTTTACCGCCCCAGTCCTTTAAATAGCCCCCAGAGCCCTGGAGTAGCGGCGGCAGGGCTCCAGTGGCTATTTAAAGGGCCCGGGGGGTAGAAACAGGGGAGCCCCAGGCCCTTTAAATAGCTGCCGGAGCCCTGCAGCCGCTGCTCCAGCAGCGGGGCTCTGGAGGCAATTTAAAGGGCCTGGGGCTCCAGCCACTGCTGGGAATTTTCCCCCTGGGGAAGCCAGGCTGCCCCAGTATGGTGCACCGGCTCTTGCCAGTACACCGTACATGGGCTACCGGCTTACTTTCACCTCTGCCCACCCCTTAGGGCACCTATGTAACCACAGAGTGATGGGATATTCTGATGTGGGGCTCTATCAGTCTCTCCTCTGGAAGGTATTCCACTTTGGATAAATCATTAGCATGACTGGAGCATGGGACAGCTTCAGTCTCTGTGCCCTAGCCACCAAGATATTGCATCATTCTCACTCTCTTTCTCTCTGGCCAATGATTCTTTAATTATTTAGCCAATAATTTATTTATGTTAGAAAAGGGACAAAAGCTCTCAACACTGACATATTGGGAAATCCATATGAGGCCCCTGTTCAGCCAGTTCTTCCACTTTCATATTCTTAATCATCTCAATTAACACATCCCTGTTAGGGGAGTGTAAAAGTTTCCATATTGGGCTGCAGTAATTTGCTGTAATGTAAAGTTTTTTAAAAACTGATCCAAAGCATCTGTGGAGAAATTTGTATCCAATCTGTACAGATCTTTATAGAAATTAAAGAACTCTTTATTAATATCTTTAGATGACGTACATAATTTACCATGTTTATCATGGATGTCTGATTCTACATACAGAGGCCTTTTGTCTTAGGCAGTATTCCAGCAACTTGCCAGCTTTTTCACTGATTCCTGGCAGTCATGCCTGAGTCAAAATAGGTTGAAGTCAGCCTATGCTGAATATGGCTTGTTGAATTCATAGCTACAATTGATCGGGGATTGCAACAAATCTGGAGATGGGGCTGGGGAATAAGACAAATCAAGCTCTTTTGCGTTTTCTCAAGAGACATCATATTTCTCCACATTCCATCTTTTCAGCAGATGCAAAACTAATAATTCTATCCCTCAACTAGGTCTTCAGTGTCTCCTGCAATAATATGCTAGATTTTGAGGGTTCATCTGTGTACAGGAACAGGTTACTTTCTTTTATAATAAAAAATTGTAATGGGGATTTATTAAAAGTGAAGAATTAAATTTGCAACTGCATGTCTGTTTCTTCCTCAGATCTGTTGCTATTGGAAGAGTTATAAGGGCACCATCAGAGAAAGCAATTGTATCGATGGAGGAGTCAGTTAAAGAATTAACCAAGTCCCTGGAGATCAAAAAGATTCTTAGGGTAGTAGGACCAATGTAGTGGGGAAAAGTATGAATAGTCACTTCTTGTTAGGTGTATGAGCCACCAGATATCACATGTTCCCAGGTCCTTAATATGCCATTGTAGGTTCGTTCTTGTTTTGGTTGGTTCTATGACCCTGAGGATGAGATTGGTCCACAAAAGATCAAGCACTTCATTAAAGTCCTCAACAATCCAATAGGGAAATGGGGTTCTCCATATACTTTAGTACAAAAATAAAATTATGAAAAGTTTCAGGGTCATTGAGGTTAGGCCTATACATATTAGAATCCTATGAAGGAAAGGAGTCTATGGATAAAATGCCTCAGACATGTATTCCACAGATTTTGGATTACCTTATCAGATGCTTGCAACTTGCCAGATATCTAGAAAATAGGGTAGGTGCAGGAGAATTGAGGGGAAGCGTCAGCATTAGTTGCAACCACTCACAGAAGTCTGATGCAAATCACAGTCATGCAAATCACAGTATAATTTTCCTGAGTATGAAAGTCAGGAGGGAGGAAGTGAGAAGAAAGAGCAGTGGGGCAAAAGGGCAGAGGCAACAAATGGGAGCTACTGAGACTATAACAACAACAAATAATAAGTTATAGCAACATTTGTATGTTTGTTTACCTGGCAGTGCCTTGCACCCTACTAAATGTAACTAAAATTCTCCTATACTTTGAGGGTAGGGAGGGAGTTGTCAGTATTCTTGGATGGGGAGTTCTCAAATGGGGCTCATTTTCCAGAGTTGCCATCTCCTGTATTTCAAAACATTTATAAACAGTTAATCCAAATATTATCCAAACTTTCAGTGCATGCAAGTAAATCAACATCCCCAGACATTCAGTTTGTGCACTAAACATGTCTGACAGCTATATTATGGTCTTGCAGCAATAGAAGAAGAAAAGCGAAAATGATTATGGGTAACTACCCTCAGTATAGTCTCCAGGTCCATACTTCTGGTATTCTCCAGCAATGGCATGGCCCAATCTAAATCAGAAGAGATGATCTGTTCTGAGGTTTCCCAGCCGTATACACAGCTCTTACCCACTGCTGTTCACAGTAGTCTGTGTGTGCCTCCTCACACTGCTCAACTCCTCTGTCCTGCAGATGCGTTTCCTACAGAGATACTTTAAGAGAGGCCTACACAACATGAATAGAGCCACTGAGTGGTTGCTAGGAAATGAATCAGACTGGGTTTGCTGTTGACCACTAGTGTGTAGTCTGTGTGGGGTAGTTTTATGTTTCTTCTCCCTCAGCATCAGGTAGCATCATTAAAGCCATTGCAGCCACAATGATTCACAGTTAGCAAGGGTGTGGCATTAAGAATTAAATAGTGAGACAGTCAGTGCATGTCCATGCTATATTATTGTCAAGATTCAAACCCCTCATACAGAAAACACAAAGCATATACATAGACTCCAAATTCACCACACCCAGCCAGGAGCCCATGTGCCAAAGTCGAGGTGGGGGTGGGGGAAGAGGTTTAAACATAATGGGGAAGAGTTAGATCAGTATGGTTGTCAAGGCAGATGAAGTGCCAGCAGTTGGAGTAATCAGGAACAAATCACACCAAAAAGTAATATTTATGAAGCTCTCCACCTCCTAAGGTTTTTTGGAATGAATGGGTCACTTCTCCATGAAACAATGCAGGAAACTCATGTAATAGTTTAGCCCCTTTTGCTTTGCCAGTGGCCTGACCCTGACAAAAGCTGCCCTCTGCTCTGTAACTTCCCTTACAAAATCTTACAACTTCCTTTTCTTTTAGATGGGGAATTGCCCCAGTGAAGTTCTCTTTTTTCCCTTGCATTGCATAGAATGGATTCTGTTGTTGTACACCTGATTTGATTATCAGGGCTCTGGGTTTAGCCCGATGGGCAAGCCTGCGGGCCAGAAACTTGTGGGCTTTTTCAATTTTGAATATAAAGTCCTCAGGAAGATCAAGAATTTCTATTAAAAGTCTGGGAATAAATTCCTGAGATTTCCCTTGTTCTGTTCCCTCAGGGACTCCTCTGATTCTAGCATAGTTTCTGTTTTCCAGAATAGCCAATTTAGCTTTAATTAATTTTCGGTCCCTGAGGCGTTTCTCAATTTGGGCAGCCATGCCCAGCATTTGATCTTGTACTGAGGAAACTCGGCCCTTGGCCTCTCACATCTCACTTGATAGCAGCTGCAAGCAAACATTGTTTGGAGAATGGTGACTGTGGCTCTAATTGTGATGGTGTCTGAAGCCACCTTTCTGAGCAGAGTCAACACACTCTCACTGTCCTCAGTGATGGCTTTTGGCTGGGGGCATGGGAGGGTTTTCTCTTCTTCTGGATTTGACCATCAAAGATTGCCATTGCTGCTGAGCCACAAGTCAACACGGCAGAGTTTAAGGTGCATGGGTTTTGGTTTGTGGTGGGGAAAGAATGGTACCCAGCAGCACATGAGAGTGGATGCTGGTGGATTGCCCCAGAACACTCAGGAGTTCACTCTGCCATGTTCTAAGGCCCCTCACAAGGCCTCAGGGCATGCCCATAGTATGAATAATAAATATAACTGCAGGAGTTCAGATAAAATACATTTCTGGGATGCTTCAGAGCAGGGTTTAAGACATACACTTTGCAAAGTCCTCCTCTCTATGAAGGCTGCAATATTCTGACCTATTCTCTCCCGAAAAGAAGATTCATTGGAATAAAGCCATCACTAATGGAGATGCAGAGAAGTAGGTTCTACCTGACTGACTCTGAGTCACGTTAATTCTTGTGTTTGATAGCATGGGGACTGGCTTACTGGAAAAAGGAAGGAAGGAAGGAAGGAAGGAAGGAAGGAAGGAAGGAAGGAAGGAAACGGGACTAGAGGAATAATGGTGACAGCAGAAATAGCAGTAAGTGGAATTTCAAATCAGTGAACAAAAGAGATTAATAACAGACCGAACAGAAAGAGAATACAAATGATGGATGACAGGAAGTGTGAAGAGAATAGAACAATAGGGAAGGAGAGTAGAGAAAAATCTGGATTAGAAAGAAAAAAGTCTGAAGAAGAAGACTGGAGAAAAGATTGGATGTGAACAACAGAAAGAAGAGGAGGGCATATACGTAAACATATTCCAAAAGTACAACGGTGTCTATATGAAACTGGCACAGAAAATAACAGAGTGCAGAGGAGCAGAACACCGCAAAACAATCTCTCAGAAATAGTGGAAAACTGATAATGACATTCTTAAGAGCATGAAACATACAGGCTGGAGGCTCCCAGGGGAGCTATGGCTTGCTGAGCTGCATAAAATGTAGATTATAGCTTCTGTCATCTTTGAGTACCTGTCTCTACTAGTCAGGGAAACTTTTTTAGCAAACTACACTTAAACACAGTTCTTGCTTGAAAGGTGCTAGGTGTCATGTTTTTTTCCTGGCTGGTTGGATCATAGTCTACAGTACAGTTTGCTAAACAGGTTTATAGCATGGTTAAGCCTACCTAGACTAACCAGGGAAACGATGGTAATCTAACTTTCCAAAAACCAGTTTAAGTATGCTTTGCTAATCAAATGCTGCTAACACTAATCTGTGCATACAAAACATTGTACTGAAATGTGGTCCCAGCATCTTTATCTCAGCATCCTTGTGTGCAGAGCTCTCTGGGTGAGTCAAAATGGAAACATTAGGTCACTCACCATGGGCCACATGATAACTTCCCTTGCCCCCCTTCCTCCCCATAAAGATACAAACATACCTTTAATATGCCAAATACATGTCCTCATATGCTTATTAAATGCAACAGCCAGACACATTTAGAACAAAGGCATATTCATAAGGGAGCTATCAGTAATCTTTTGTGAACAACCTGAAATCCAATTAATTTGACATTTTTACACAGCTACTGTGTAGTTATCCAGACAAGAAAAGACAGCGCATACAGGACATCAGAGAGATTTAATATTCCAAACAGAGATCTACATGTTATTAGTTTCACAAAAGAATCTGAAATGTTTGGAGTTTCTACTTACTGTTGATGCTAAGGAAATGAGGTTAATCTGACTTTTAAAACTTCATTGTTTAGCCAAAAAGACTGAACAAATACAGTTTAATTCATCATTGGTCACACCTGTGCTATATTTCAGTTAATGATTTAATTCCCACTCTCTCCTCTCTATTTTCTGATATGCCAAAGTGGATCAAGACATTCATGTGGTTCAATACGGTAGGAAGGGCAAAAACTGCCATGTTGAATGAGTATTTACAATCATCCCAGTGGCACTGACTTGTTTACTTTCATGTATAATGGTTATCATCACTTTGATAGCTTTCATAAAGTCTATCAGATAGCTCTGTCAGTTTTTTTCTGCAGAATTTACTTCATTTGTACAATACACAGTGAACGAGCAAGCAATAGACTGCATTATTTAGATAAAAAGAAAAGGAGTACTTGTGGCACCTTAGAGACTAACCAATTTATTTGAGCGTAAGCTTTCGTGAGATACAGCTCACTTCATTGGATGCATACTGTGGAAAATACAGAAAATGTTCTTATACATACAAACCATGAAAAGATGGGTGTTTACCATTACAAAAGGTTTTCTCTCCCCCCACCCCACTCTCCTGCTGGTAATAGCTTATCTAAAGTGATCACTCTCCTTACAATCACTTTAGATAAGCTATTACCAGCAGGAGAGTGGGGTAGGGGGAGAGAAAACCTTTTGTAGTGGTAAACACCCATTTTTTCATGGTTCGTATGTACAAGAACATCTTCTGTATTTTCCACAGTATGCATCCGATGAAGTGAGCTGTAGCTCACGAAAGCTTATGCTCAAATAAATTGGTTAGTCTCTAAGGTGCCACAAGTCCTCCTTTTCTTTTTGCGAATACAGACTAACACGGCTGTTACTCTGAAACCTGTCATTATTTAGATATTTTGCGTCTGTAGATTTGGCAAAGACAAGTGATTTGTGGGGGACGCCCTTCTTTGAGAAGAGTAGTGATGAGAAGCGAGAAAAGATATTATCCTCCTTGGGATACAGTTGAATTCTGTAACATAGGGATCAGTATTAATGAAAGAAAAGAAAATCTTCATCTAGGAAAGACAATATGCTACAAACGGGGTTACAGCTAAGAAACTTCAGTACTTCAGAAGCCACACAAACTATCTTTACTGATATCTAGGTGCAGATGGGTTCGTTGTCAGAAAACATTCCAGGGCAAGCTTGCAAGGCCTTACATATACCTTGATGGCATATTTCTACTTGGCTGTTTGGTTGTAATGGGGTAACTTTTGAATGCCACATCTGACCAATTCCAACATTTCAGGGAATGTTCTAGGCACCAATGGGCAGAATCCTCTTGATTTTGGTAAAAAAATAAAAACTGCAAGGGGGAAAGAGGTGACATATGGAGCCTCTGGCATCTGGTAAGCAAAGCTAGCAGCTTCAAGCATCTGTGTAATTGTCTATAGATCATAGGACTAGATGATGGTAGCCAATAACACATTCACGCAGCACTATCTCTCTCATTTTTGCTCTATCCATCTTCCCAATACAGTTTTTAAATGTTGACACCCTGAAAGAGAAAGAAAAGAAGATTGAGAAATGGGGGGGAGGGGAGGAGAGGGACACACACTGAGCCCTGGACTTGGAGGGGAGAATGGGAAACTGGCATAGCAGTACATGGGAGTCACACAGTACCCTTGACAGAGGGAAGGATGGGGGACACTGGTATGGAGAGGAAAGGGGGAATGGGGAAAAGGACATGCACAGAGAGCCCCTGGCATGTGTAGCATGATCAGTGAACTGGAGTCAGAGAGCCCATGCTCCTTGGAGAGACTTACAGATGGGACACAAGGAGAACCACAGACATAGAAGAATGCACAGGGATGAATAAACTTCTACTTGTTCGACTTAATTGGCATTCAGTGTCACAAGCTGCAGCATGAAACACGGTGGCAGCATCAGAGCTTTAAGTTCTCTGAAGTGCAGCAGCTGGCATTGTGAGCCATGGAACTTAGTCTGAAACCCTGGATTTGGCCGGCACAATAGTATCCCAGTGATGGACCTTGTGGAAAGAGGAGTTTGAGCTGTACACGGACCTGGCCATGCGGGAGGATGACAACAGCAGGAAAGTAAAATGCTTATTTTACCATATTGGGGCACGAGACAGAGAGATCTGCACCACTCTGAATCTCAACCATGCCTCAAGCCTCAGAGCATTCCTAGGAGCCCTGAGGACCTGTTGTTTCCTAAAGCAGAATGAAACTATGGAGCAACAACCTGGATATGTTATTGCCTTTCACACACTGGCTGCTACTTGCAATTTTGAGGACTTGACAGACTCCCTGTTTCGTAGCGGGATAGTCTGTGGCACTTGGAATCACCACCAGTGGAAGGAACCTGTGCTTTGGGAAAGCAATCTGACGTTAGACAGATCCACAGTCATGGAGAGTGCAGTGGAAGCCTAAAGACAAAGAATGAAAGCCATAGAAGGCACCCCACACCCAGAAGTACATGAACTGAGACAACAGCAAAGGAGAGCATGGCCAGGGTTCCATACCCATAGAGAGAAGCATTTACTGTGTGAGACAGCATGAGCCGGAAAGGAGACGTGTCCTGTACTAGAACTCCATTGCAAGGGATGTGGCAACTTGAACCATTTTAGCAGTATGTGCACGAGCAAAGGAAGATCCCACAAAGATTCAGTCAGACTTGTAAAAGAGGGGAAGGGCACATCAGACAGTGATGATGACATCAGGTCTCTCTCCTTGAATCTGAGAGCATATCAGCTTCAGGTAAGAGGGACAGGAAAGAAACGCAAGAATGCAACATTCTCCATGCATGCGAGAATGTTAATAGAGAAACACCCTGTATGACTTCAGCTGGATAGAGGAGCCTCTTGCAATGTGATTTCTTGGGGTGACTTGGACTCTAACACACCCATTACAGAGAGCAGGCACACTGATAATTTACGAGGGCATAACACAGACTGTAGGACACACACACACACACACACACATACACACACAAATAACGGACAGTACAAACTGAAGTTGTAGTGGATGGCTAGCGCCATAGGCGTCACTTGGGGAATACAGCCATAGAAGTCAGGGACCTGGTCAGGGTGCAGTGTCAGAATTTTATAGCTGCAGTACAGGAAGCAAAAGGAGAATGCCAGGGACAATGAAGACAATTTAAAAACCACGTGGGGATTTTTTTCAAAGGCTATGGGTGGCTCGAAGGAAAGCTATGGCTGGACCCTGTGTGCTCACCATAAAGGAAAATTCTAGTGGCACAATGTAATCCAGTACACTAGGAGCTCAGAGGTCTGCAGAGCAGGGGTTTCACAGAGGCCAGTACAGCCTGAGTATGTAACATGGTGGTAAACAAACCATCAGGCAAATTATGCATCTGCATAGACCCACAGCCACTGAGCTGACCATTGAAAAGAGTCCACTATCCACTGCCCACAACTGATGACATCTTGCCAGAACTTTCCAAAGACAGAAGTTTTACAGTCTATGATATGTGAGGAATGGGTTTTGTCACATAAGCCTTAATAAAGACTCCAGCACACTGACAACCTTTGCAGCACCATTTGATTGCTACAGATGCCTGTGCACATTGATGGGCATAAGCCCAACAGTAGAGGTGTTCCAGAGAAAATTCACCCAAGCCCCTGGAAGGGCTGCCTGGTGAAAATAATTGCAGATTATCTCTTCATTGTAGGTGAATGTTAAAGAAGCTTGCTGAGACCATGATAGAAAACAAAACGTTTTTCTAAAGCAATGCAGGGACAGGAACATAAACTAAACCCAGAAAAAATGTGACTAAGACAGCAAGAGATGACCTGCATTGGGCATTTACTCACAGCAGAAGGACTGAAAGCATACCCTCAGCAAGACCAGTTAGTCAGAGATATACCAGCTCCAGTGGATGTAAAAGTTCCGCTGCTTTATAGGAATGATAGATTTTCTGTCCAAGTTCTGTCCAGGCCTGACTACAGTAGGCCATATGAGGTGATTACGCAAGAGAAACAAGTGATCCAAAGGAACAGGAGACATGAGCCAGCAGACAAAACAACCAGAGAGATCCTACAGGGATACAGATATCATCACAGAACAAAGAGGCAAAGAGCCATTTGGAGACCAACCCCACAGGGAGGGAGAAGACTTCAGAGTTAGTTTGCTAGACAGGTGACAGGAAGACAGAGATAAGTCACTGATTGTGTGATTGCCTGTTAAGGAGACGAAACTATCTCAAACACTAATCAGCTGCACGTGTGGTAAACACAAAGACTCTAAAATGGTTATGTGCTGGCAACCTCTGGCTGAAAGGACCTGGTGTGGGGGGTCTGTGGGTCCATTTTTTTTAATGTTGAACAATGTAGCACTTGGACAGAGCAGTGCACAGGGTTTAATAAATTTATTTGCTAATGAAACGACATGGATGGAAGAATAGGGGACCCTAGCATGGTGAAATGGAGCCCACACAAAGGTCTTGGCAAGTAAAGGGAAAGGGAGCCACACAAAGTCCCTGGCATGGATGGGGAAGTGTGATTTGCTGACAGGGAGTATTGCTTAATGGCCAGGGCCTTGAACATGCGGAGGAGGGGATTTTGGCCCAGGCCCTCCCACTCTATTAGGCTCCAGCCCAGGGCCCTGTGAGGGCAACAAAGGGGTCTGACACGCACAAGTGCCTTAAGGCTGCTCTCCCTCAGCTACTTCCTATCACACTGGTATTGTCCACAGTTTGCATTTTACAGCAGGAAAGTGTGAAAGGGGACAGCACATCACTTGGCAGCTCTTTGTGACCAGGCATGGCTCAGTAGCTCTCTCCTTGGTGCAGAAGCTGCCTCCTCTTGTGCCCTGGCCCTCCAGACAGATAAGTTCCAAGTCTCTCCCCTTCAGGGGCAGGCCATAAACAAAACACAGGGAATCAACACAAATTAACCAGGTTAGTGTGTGAGAGGGGGAAATGCCTTCCCCTCAGGAGGAGGGTCTATCAGAAGCGGGTCTTCCCTTCCCCCAGGGAGGGATCTTCAGGCAGTTGCTGATGGGAGAGATCCTGCCTTTCCTCAGCCCTTTCCTCAGGAGCTACAAGGTAAAGGTCTTTTCTCTTTTCTGGACTGCCCCCAAGTGAGCTGATCTGGTCCCTTTTAACTCCTCCTCTAGTCTGTGCATCTTTTGCAGGTCTGATGGGCAGGGCTAGCTGAGCCCAGAGCAGGTCTTTAACCCCTTGTTGCCCAGTGTGGGGTTTGTATACCCCATCACAGGAAGAATGGGAGACACTGGAATGGGTGGATGAGGGAATGGTGGTCACACAGGGACCTTGGCATGAGGGAGGGGGTGGGAAGAGTAGCAGTAAACTCCAGAAATAGAAGGATATGCAAAGTGGTACACAGGGACCTTTTAGGGAAAATGGAAGAATGCAAGGGAGCCCTGGTTTATTCAATGAGGTCAGCCTACAGAAGCAAAAGAGTGTGGCCCCCAGTCTTATAAGTGTAGTGTGGAATACTACTTCATTTTGAGCCAGTTGAGATACTTTCCAGTTCTTGCAATATCTCCCAAATCATAGGTGGTTGGTTCAGAGGTAATCTACTCAAGACAAGTTACAACATGCCAAGGTTCGTATTTTCTCTCATGGCCACCAAATTTGTGCTCACAAAAAAATCTGCACTTGAGGTGAACACAAACCCCACATTTGTACATGCAAATGACCTTGTGTTTATGCAAATTACATACAACCCACGACCATAATTTGTTTGGCCAGTAGCTGTTCCATCATTTTGTAGAAGTCATTTCCAATCCCTTGTGGTTTTTTTACACAAGGTCAATTTAAGACAAAACTGTATTTTCTCATGTTGCTCACCCCAAAAGCCTAAAAGTTCAAAAGATAGCAAGCATTTCCCACCACTAATGAATTATAAAATATATTTGCAAATATGTGTCTAATGACAGTTGTCAGAAGCAATTATTTTCAAATACATTTCACAGTTTGATCATGCTGAGAAGTGCTTCCGAACTTTTAGGCTTCTGGATTGAATAATAAGGGTTCAGTTTCCTGTTAAAGACAATAAAAAATACTGGAACAAGATTTTACACACATTAAACTAGCATATAGTATTTATGTTGCATTCATTAGTTTATGGACTCAGAGTCCTCAAGGGAGTATCAAGTATTGGTTTTAAAAATAATTTTAATGTAGTTCTTTATTTGGGGGGAAAATTAGCTGCTGGAAATTTTTGGTTTCCAGTTTTTCAATGAAGACCTGAAAATTTCAGTCAAAATGACAATTTTCCCTGAAAATATTTGCTTTGGTCAAAAAGGAATTTTCCACCATGTTTTTTTTAAATGAAAGAATTTCAACTAGCTGGGCTCAGTAAATATTCTTTTACCTTCCTTTCCACCTGTCTCCCACTGCTGTGCTACCACTGTTCTGCTGTCTGCTCCTCCCTTCTTGCTCTATCTCTGCCATTACTTAAAAGTATCAGAATTTATAACATTTGATAGCTGTGCGCTATGTTCATATTATTTATAATATCTTTTAGCACTCATCATGTCTTTTCCCACTGCCTTTGTCCATTAACTTCATATTCTAAGATTGTCTAATTTAGATTGTAAACTCTTTGGGGCAGGAACTATTTTTTTAATTTCGGCATATGGTGGGACAATATAAATATATAATAATCATAATATCCTATCCAGTATTCTCTTTGGGTGATTAGTTGCCTTGTCTTATATCATGGATTTAAAGAGTCCGGTTGGAAGAAGTTACACACCTATGACCTTGTTCTAGCCACCTACATATGTATCTGTATCATTGGTTTACAATTGTATTATTCAATCAATTATTTACAAGCTATTTATAATGCATAGAATTTATAACAAAGTTGGATATTTTGATCTTGAAAGTTCTTTACAAGAACTGTAGCGTAATAGTGAAGCACCAACTTCATTTGCAGACAATTCATCTTCTTTTATGATAGAAAATGCTTTTTGTACAGAGAAAAGTGTAATTCTGCTGATGAGTAAATAAACATTTTGGGAATTAATTACCAATGAAGGCATGCCTACTCGGCTTTTATAATGTTGTAGCAACAAAATTTTCTTTTTCACATGAATTCCTCTGACTATGTCATGGTAACAATTTTTTCCACTCATTTTAATACATTGTGTGTGCAGCTGATTTGTTATTTGCTACTTACTGCCCCTATTAATTTTGCAGTTAAGATTAAAGCATTTTTAGGATTTTATATAACCTAGTAGCACTATGTGTTCTGAAAAAAAGAAATACCCTGAGTATTTTACCCATCTCTCAAACTGAACAAAAACGAAACTGCTTTGAAGGTTTGAAAATGTTCAGTTGACTTGTCCCCCATCACCTCAGGAGGAAAAATAGACATGCCAATATGGTCCCTACAGACTTCCCCCTTCCCAATTATTTTATGCATTGGCAGGTCTTGGAGGAAGGGGAAACCCAGAGCCCTCCTCCAGCATGGGTACCTCACCAAGTACACCACTACTCCACTGGCATTCAGTATCCTCTGTAAAGGTTGGTACAGAATCCAAGCAGGTAAACCTACTTCTTCAGTGGAATCATTAATCTTCAGAATAGGACCAGACAGCACATTACTCTGTTGTAGCACAGTGGGACCTGGTAATTCCTCCACTGCATTCTACTGCACTCCTACTTTATAATTTAAGAAGTACTGTTAGGAGGAAAAGAGGCATTTGCAATCTCCTTGGTAAGTAGATCCTGAAACTGTTGAGATCCACCAGTCACTAACATCGTATTTCCAACTGAAGAATCGAAAAATATATGTGCTGAAATCAGACGAAAGCATAGAGGTTTAAGGAATGCGAGGAAACATCCAGTAACTTCCGTTGGTAGCTTCTTCTTGTAACTGTACTGTAGCTGTGTTGGTCCCAGGATATTACAGATACATGGTGTGTGAGGTAATAGCTTTTACTGGACCAATGTCTGTTGGTGAGAGATACAACCTTTTGAGTTTACACAGAGCTTTTGTTTCCATAACTGTACTTGTAATTTTATACATATTCCTAATATTTAATCTCAGATTGTCCTTCTGCAGTGTGGACCCATTGCTATATGTTCTTTCCTCTGACTAATGAGAAAACTTGAGTCCTCCTTGAGACATCCCTTTATGTATTTCTAGAGAGAGTTATCAAATCTCCTGTCAGTTGTCTTTTTGGAAAACTATAAATGTTACCTGTTTTCTTAAACTTTCTACTTCAAATACTTTATACTCCTACTTTTTTTGTTTGGTTGGGGTTTTTTTGTTGTTGTTGTTGTTGCTATGTGGTGACTCACTCAATGCAGTGCCTCATTTAAGTCCTGGAAGAGCTGAGTAGAGCGGAATAATTATGTCTACTGTTTACATTTACTCCCATTATTACTAGCCAATTGGTACTTTCTTTTTCTGCAACAGTTACATTGTTGACTCATGTTTCATCCTTCATCCACTTTAACTGCCACATCCTACTACGCTAACCAATTACTCCTTCTATATGAACCAATCTGTATTTTGAGGGTGTCTCTGAACATTGCAGAATTTATACATGAAGCATTATATCATTCCCTCGCATGGAAAAAAAATGAGATGGGAAAATGAACTATTGGACTTTGTTATGGTTAATCTCCCATGGGGCAGGAAGAGGGATGACTGCACAGGCCCATGGAAGGAGTATGGATAATGGACTCCAACCCATTATGATAACAATGATTCATAGGGAACCCTGCATCCATCTCTGTGGATCTTGAGACATCTGGCTGAAGAACCAATCAGTGTTATTCCCTGGGACATCCCTCACCTTGGCACTTTGGGTTATTCAGGAACCATTTTTCCCTTGAATCCCATCTTGTGCCCTCACAACCACTGCTGAAGGGGCAAGAGAGCATGGAGTTTGAGTTAATGCTGCAGTGAACCTCTCTGTCTCTAAAACAACATTTTGCCACGTTTGAGTGTGATCGCCTCCTCCTCTGTGGCTCCTGCTGTCTAGAACAGCTGTCCTGTGTCTCTCTGCATCATTGACTCTCCATCAAGTTTCAGATCTCAGCTAAGGGCATATCTTTGCTCCCTTGCCTATACTTTTTAATTTGTTTTTCCATTGGCAATTTATTTATTATTTATGAGTCCAATTCTGCTCTCAGAATTGGGTGCAATTTCAAATTACCTGTGTATCTGAGGGTAGAATTCACTCTAAAACTGTAAACATGTAATCCAACTTTGTGAGACATTTTAGGATACAGTCTGTATGAAATGCACTATACAAAATGCGGTTGAATTGGATGTCATTCCTGGCTATCTTGATAATTTATGCTTGGTGGTATTATAATTAATCATTAACAGGCATTTTATCTACTATATGCTATTTATCTATGGCGCCTATTGCTGTAGTCTGTCAGCACCCCACCAGTATTAATGACTTTATCCTCACAATGTCCTTCTGAGGTAGTATTATTCTAAGTATTATTATCCCCTCATTTTGCACATTGGGAATTGAAGCATAAGGAGATTAATTAGGGTCAGATTATGTCACCTATTCTCATGTTGAAATATAATTTATTCATTGACCACTGCTATTCATTGACCAGTGCTACAACCAATGGGACTACTTGCAGACTAAGGTACTAGTCACCATAAGTAAGGGAAGACGGAGGAATTTGTCCTCATGTAAGTTGCCTAAATTCACGAAGTAAATGTGTGATATACTTAGGAACTGAACCTGGGTCTCTGTAGGCCATTCTGGGACACTAATTACAACATCCTTCCTTTCTTCATAAGGAATTTTGAGCCTCTGAGTTGCCTTCTTCCACTTAATGGTACCCTGTAAATTAGTAAATTCGTTCCCTGCCACTTTAACATCCTTTTCTAGTATTCTTTTTATGAAATGTGTGCGTGTGTGTGTGTGTGTGTATGCACATCCTTATCTATATAGAATAAGAATACTGCATATGTTTAATTATTTTGTTATGTTGTGTGGTATGTTACTGAAATTATATATGAGCAACATAAATGGAAAATGCCCCTACTATGAAGGTGCCTTTCCTGCTAAGGGCTAATTTGTGCCAACTATGCACAGCCCAAATCAAGAAGTGATTTAGAGGCACATGAGGAGGCTTTAGAGAAACTCCTCAGAGGTACAATTATTACTGGGGCTCCCCTAATATCCTGCAGGAAAATAATTTTCTGCTACACCCATTATGGGCTTCTGCTTGCCCATCTTCACCAAGTGGACAACCAGTAGTGCTGACTGTCATGAGGGGAATAGTAGGTCTGCCTAACCCTCACCCCACCCTACCTAACCCTGTCTATTTTCAATCACTTGCTTCTAGGGGTAGCATCTGGCATGCAACCCCTGTTCTCCCCCAGCTGCCAGGAGTAGCTATGTGCTAATGCAGCCACAAAAGGAGAGACAGGAATTCCAACTGTCTCCTGTTCCCCTACACAGCTGCCCCTGGGTTAGGTACAACCGAGCCCTAACTTCTCGGGGAATTAGTGCTTGAATCCTATTGACATCATCTATTCAGCTAACACATATGTCTCATGCATAATAGTGAGACAAATATACCCATTAGTGTGTAATGCTAGATGTGAATTATTTGTGAATTAATTAATTAAAATTATTTGTGAATTAATTAATTAAAATGTGAATTATTTGTGATGATTTAAAATAAGATTTGCAGATGAGGAGACTTATGTGACAGGAGAAGACTTCTAGGTTGTAGACAATATGATTATTTACTGGCTGTAAGCTCATACTCTTGCTTTAAAACGCACCAACCTCTGTTGAATGTAAGTTTACAATCATAGGGAAAGCAAAAGGAAGGATCTTTGATTCAGGAATGCATATAATCATTAATTAGTTTTAATGTGCAAACACAACACTTTAAATTCACCAAACTAATTAGGTGATTTATGATTCAATAATGTTTCATGTATTTATTAAGCCTATAAACAAGTAGTTTTATTAGAAATTGATGAGTTTTGAAATAGTTGCTTTTTTCACTGTATCCCAAAGGTTTGGGTGGGTGCCAACTCAAAATGTGATAAATTGGGCCACAAGGTATAGTACCCATAAAGTGTGCAGGCAAGCACTCCTCATTATTCTGTTTTACTATCAGGATGCAATACCCACAAAAACTTCCCTTTTGAAATAAATGGAGTCATTTATTTAAAGTGCGATGATACAATGATAGGTCTGTATCCAGAAGACACTAATTCCAATGTGCATTTGTGTATTAATTTTAGCAATGGCCTGGAGAAGAGTTGTGCAGGCAACTAGAAACTAGGAAGTGGCAGGAAACAAAAACAAGGCAGTTATATTCACCATCACTTGGAGCAGAAAGCATTGCTGGAACAATGGTATCTGTCTTTCTCTCCCTCTCTTTCACAAGTGACCACAGTGACAGTGACCACAGCCTAGGAAAAGGCAGCAGACTGACAGCAGAATTTGGCGTAATATCTTCAGCAAAATAATAATACTCAACATTTATCTCACGGTATGGACCAAAGGCTAGATTCACAAAGGAGCATAGTCCTGGTGCCAATGGGCATTGCCACACTAACCTTTAGGCACCTAGAAAATCACTTGCATGGTGACAGGTTTCAGAGTGGTAGCCGTGTTAGTCTGTATCAACAAAAAGAACAAGGAATACTTGTGGCACCTTAGAGACTAACAAATTTATTTGGGCATAAAGCTTATGCCCAAATAAATTTGTTAGTCTCTAAGGTGCCACAAGTACCCCTTGGTTTTTTTTTTTTAGAAAATCACTAGGATTGATTTGAGTGAGGTGCGTAGGCTCCCTATACAATGAATGGGGAAAGATAGGCACCTCAGAATGGGATTAAGAAAAGATAGCATACTAGGCAGCTCCTGGCCTAATCTAGCCCATGGAAGAGACTAATGAAAGGGATGTGTCCTAAACCCTGCCCTTCTCAGGGAGTTTGGCACCCTCTTGAGGGTCTCAGGTGCAAGCAAAGGTGGGTACCACCAGGATTGGAGACATCCTGGAGTATTATTGGAGGGCCTGGGGTGGACCCCCTAACACTCAGACAGCGCATGGGGCTCTCCATCTCTGGTGTCCCCTGGCATATACTCCAAGAGGTGAGGGCAGCTTTACCACCTGCCTCTTTGGCTTTCCTCAGCCAGGTCCTGTGGGAGAGTATTCCCTGCCCATTCCTCACCCCTGGCCCTCAGGACCTCACCGTCAGGCCCCTACCCCGCGAACCTCCCTGGCTTCCTTGTCAACACCACCTGAGCTGGTTGCGCAACTTGCAGTCAGTCCAGCTCCAAACCGTGCCAAGGAAACTTGTGCTCCATATACTTCATATATATATACTCAAAGAATCAATCCTGAAGCACTTGCATGAGAGGAAAGTGATCAGGAACAGCCAGCATGGATTCACCAAGGGAAGGTCATGCCTGACTAATCTAATTGCCTTTTATGATGAGATTACTGGTTCTGTGGATGAAGGGAAAGCAGTGGATGTATTGTTTCTTGACTTTAGCAAAGCTTTTGACACGGTCTCCCACAGTATTCTTGTCAGCAAGTTAAGGAAGTATGGGCTGGATGAATGCACTATAAGGTGGGTAGAAAGCTGGCTAGATTGTCGGGCTCAATGGGTAGTGATCAATGGCTCCATGTCTAGTTGGCAGCCGGTATCAAGTGGAGTGCCCCAAGGGTCGGTCCTGGGGCCGGTTTTGTTCAATATCTTCATAAATGATCTGGAGGATGGTGTGGATTGCACTCTCAGCAAATTTGTGGATGATACTAAACTGGGAGGAGTGGTAGATACGCTGGAGGGGAGGGATAGGATACAGAAGGACCTAGACAAATTGGAGGATTGGGCCAAAAGAAATCTGATGAGGTTCAATAAGGATAAGTGCAGGGTCCTGCACTTAGGATGGAAGAATCCAATGCACCGCTACAGACTAGGGACCGAATGGCTAGGCAGCAGTTCTGCGGAAAAGGACCTAGGGGTGACAGTGGACGAGAAGCTGGATATGAGTCAGCAGTGTGCCCTTGTTGCCAAGAAGGCCAATGGCATTTTGGGATGTATAAGTAGGGGCATAGCGAGCAGATCGAGGGACGTGATCGTTCCCCTCTATTCGACATTGGTGAGGCCTCATCTGGAGTACTGTGTCCAGTTTTGGGCCCCACACTACAAGAAGGATGTGGATAAATTGGAGAGAGTCCAGCGAAGGGCAACAAAAATGATTAGGGGTCTAGAACACATGACTTATGAGGAGAGGCTGAGGGAGCTGGGATTGTTTAGCCTGCAGAAGAGAAGAATGAGGGGGGATTTGATAGCTGCTTTCAACTACCTGAAAGGGGGTTCCAAAGAGGATGGCTCTAGACTGTTCTCAATGGTAGCAGATGACAGAACGAGGAGTAATGGTCTCAAGTTGCAGTGGGGGAGGTTTAGATTGGATATGAGGAAAAACTTTTTCACTAAGAGGGTGGTGAAACACTGGAATGCGTTACCTAGGGAGGTGGTAGAATCTCCTTCCTTAGAGGTTTTTAAGGTCAGGCTTGACAAAGCCCTGGCTGGGATGATTTAACTGGGAATTGGTCCTTCTTCGAGCAGGGGGTTGGACTAGATGACCTTCTGGGGTCCCTTCCAACCCTGATATTCTATGATTCTATGATTCATTTCCTCACCCTCATGCCCCACCCCAACACCAATTGGCGGTAACTCCAACCATCTGTGGAGGGTGAGGAGCCCCAGTGGGACAGTCTGTATTCCACCCTGGTCCCACTGCCTACTGGGGACATTAGTTGGTGGCTCTTTCACAGAGCCATGAGCAGGAGTGTGTACCTGCATAGGTCACCTCCCCTGACACCTGTCCCTTCCGCAGTGAGACTCTGGCACACATTTACATCAAGTGTGTCAGGCTGCAGCCCTGTTTCTGGTTCCTCCAGAACCTTTTCCTCAGGTTCTGGCTGCACTTTTCCCTGCACCTCCTGATCTTCGCACACCTCATCTGTGGCCCCACAAAGTCACGAGACCTCCTCGTCAACCTCTGCCTGGCACTGGCCAACGTGGCCGTCCACCGTATCAAGAGGAGGATGCCGGATGGGGAGGTGCTCTGTGACTGTGAGGCCTATTTCTGCTCATCCCTGAAGTCACATCTCTGGGAAGAGTACCTCTGGGCGATGTCCACTGGCTCCCTGGATGCCTTCAAGGAGCAGTAGGAACTGTCTGGGGTTCTCTGCTCAGTGTCCCCCTCGGGCTCCCTGCTTTTGACCCAGTAACCCTCACTCCTGTCCCTGTTTTCTCATTTGTTGCCCCCTGCATTTATTTGAGACCTGAGTTCAGTGGCTCCTCCCATTAGGCTGTGGGAGGGGCATTTAGATGTGGGTGGCCTTGTGCCCACCCACCCCCAGGAACTTAATAGGTGCAAGCAAACCCTCTTTTGGGGTTAGGTGCCTACACCATTTTTTGCAAGAAGCTGGTAGAAGGGTAGGGCGAGGAGAAAAAACAAGACTTCCTTTATAACATAGTTAGGGTACTCACCTGGGATGTAGGAGACATCTCCACCTGAGGGGGAGAAGGACTTTGAACAGGGTGCTACCACAGCTTTGATGAATGCCTTAACCACTGGGGCTATAGGATATTCCAGACTGGGAGGTTCCCTCAGTCTCTTTTGTTGAAGCTCTTGCACTTTGAATCATTAATTTAAAAAGTCATTAGAGCAGGGTAGATATGGCTCTCCCATCTGCAGGGTAGATATGGCTCTCCCATATGCAGGGTGAGTACTCTAACCACAAGGCTTCAGAGTTATTCTCATTCTTGCGCTTTCTCACTCTGTGGCCCAAAGATCCTAATTATTGAATGCACAGTGGAACAACTTCCACAGGAAAGATTGGGGGAGTTCCACATCAGAATATCATATAATCCAGTGGTTATGGCGCTAACCTGAGAAGTAGAAGGTTCCGGGAGCATGGGCGGGGACTGGAACCAGGGTTCTTTTCCGATCCCATGTGAATACCTGAGCAAAGTCTTTCCCCCAGCCATTTTAGGTAAGCTCACCTACGGGGCCTGATGTGGAAGGCAAGCTGTGAGCCCAATACCAAATCAGGCCCCACAAGTGAGTTAGTTGGAAGAACACTTACCTTTCCCTGGTCCATGAATCACTCTGGGGCTTATGTGTCCAGATGCCTGATGCCAGATGCAGTGCTGCGATAGGCAACTAGGGAACATTTACTGCAAAGATTTAGGCACCGAGCGAGTTTAGGCATCTACAGGATTTAGCTGCAGCTGAGCAGGGTTTCTGTGAATCCCAGTGGGGACTGATTCTGGAACTCTACCATTTTAGGTGCCAAAATCCTTTTGTGAATCTATCCTCTTTGGAAGTAAATTAAGATAAACTGAATTAATTCTGAATGAGAGCGTCCACACTGGGGTTTAATGCAGTTTAATTAATCCACTTCAAATTCACACCTTTCGTTAATTCAGATTATTTTTTCCTGGATGTCCCTATATAAACAACCCCTGAGGCTTCTGTGATTGCATCAGAAACTTTGGATGCGATAAAGACAGCATAAGATGCATTTCACCACACCTGTGTAGCAGATGTGTCAAATGGGCACAGGTACTCACAGTACTCTGACCCTCAGCTAGTGTAATGTTCCAGCTGGTGTGATTCACTGCAGAGGTAGGGTTTTATGAATGCCATCACCTCCTGACCTTGTAGTGCAACAACTTTGCCATTTGTATTTCACAGCTTTCCTTTCACAAATTAAGGGACAGTTTGTGACTAAGCCTTAGGTGACCATGCAGGGGAGTAGGTGGGAGTAAGGGTTTCCCCACCCTCTTAAGTGACTGCATAAGGATCAGCCACAATGGCTACACTGGTATTTAGAGAAGCATAGATTCAGCATCCGTATATCTCTGCTGGAAGCAAGTGCATTAGGAGGAACTGAGAGTAGATGGAGACATTGCTCTGCCTCTGTCCCATCCTGCACACATCCATGCTGGCAAGTAGAGGGGGTATGCTCACCCTTTCTATTCATGTGGTAAATTACTCCCTCCCTAGAGCTAGTGGGCACAATACTTCCAGGTGTGTCTCTGAGGCAGTGCACCTGAGTACCATACTTAAGATGGGCTACATTCACACAGCATGATTTACCTTTAAATTTGCAATGACATGTAACTAACCAAAATTACAGGAATTTTTTTCCAGTTCTTGCTAGAAATAATTTGTTGAAGAGAAGCCAGACATTGTCCCCCACTCAGGATAAACCTGTGAGGATTTGGATAAAAGCCACATGCAAGGAGCCCTCATTTGACCCATACTTGGGGCAGGCATCTTGCTACCAGTGATGCTACCTATCTTCCAGCATGTGCAACTATATTTATTTCGTTGAACTCTAATAGTAGTGACATTACATCTTTGGAAAGACCATATTTCTGGGTATAAAGACCGTAAGTCAATGAATGTGTGCTAAAAGAGGCATAACTGGTTCATTACTCTAACAGGCTCACTTATCCATTGCTAAATACAGTGTATTGATTGCTATATAATTGATTTTTATATCACATTAATGCTACACATAATACTTTTTTTCCCAGCACAGATTCGTTATCTGCTTAAAGCATCCAATGTAATTAGAATTAGCCATTAAAAAATCCCTATGCTGTGCACACATCTATTTGTAATGTAAGAATTACTAGCTTTGTGCCCAGGAGCCCTGGTTTATGAATTATTTGTGAATGTGTGTCTGTTCCTTCCTCCAGTTATTTAGTAGGGATATATTGGTATAGAAATGCATTAATTTCTTATTGGCTGAGATCACAGTCACCATACTTTTTTTTTTTTTTACTATTTTTTTTTCTTTTATGCTTAAACTTTGGTTTCTCTTGTAAGGTAAGATAATAAAATGGACAGATATTAAACACACCAAGTTGGGTTATAAATAGTGAACACCAAGTGTCATATCATGATGAATGGGATGGTCCTGCCAGGATTCCTTTAGGGCTTCAATTTAGAGGGAATCCAGACAGAACTAAATGATATTTGTTGCTTAAAGTATCTCTCTCTCGCTCTGTCTCTGTCTGTTCCTCTTATGCATTAGTATTCTGACTGGCTGGGCTGCTTGAATTTTTACAGCTATTGCACCTTATGTCTTTGTTTCTTTAATATTAAAACACAATACTGCATAAAAGCATCCCTCAACTTTGGTGAGGCTGCGCTCACATGCCAGTTTTTCCTCTTGTTTTTGCTACCAATGTTCAAACAGTGTTCAAACAAGCACGCTCCTGCTTTCTCCTATGCTCCCCTCATACTTGGGAGGAGCTGCTTAGAAACATCCAGAAAGGTATCACATTCCCTGCCTTCAAATTCCTCCTTAAAATCTCCTTTACTATGATGCCTACAAAGAATTGATGACTTTTAGGCCACTGATGTGTAGAACACAGCCCTTCAGGCTGACTAATATTATCTCATTGTTTCTTGGAACTCCCATCTGTACCGACCTGCTATCTCTTGTCTCATACTTAGATTGTAAATTCTCTGGGGCAGAGGCTGTCTTTTTCTTTTGTGTTTGTATAGAACAAACGGGGTCATGGTAACTTGCCAGGTCTGGAATGAAAGGCTGTTTCACTTACAGGTTCTAAAATAACAGGTTAATTGAGTCAATTTCAATTCAGCTTAAGTGGGCAAATCTCTCACTGAATTCAAGGTGAACAAGATCCACTCCATTATCTAGAAATAACAGCTGTACAGTGAGTTATTCTTATGATTATTTCCCCACTCCCTCATCCATTTAGGCATTGTCTCCCTTTGTCATGTCTAATTAAAACTAACATCTGATCCAGATGAGGTTCCAGGATCAGAGGAATATACATGTATCCATGAGATAAATTGTGGAGGCATGTGATAAAATTCAGAGCCACATGATAAACTGCATTTGTCATGTATCTCTGGCCACTTCACCTGCACTCTGCCCACTAATAATCCCTGTTTACCCCTCCAGACATCAGAATTTAAAGCTGTGATGTTTTAATGTATCAAAACCCTTTTCACAGGTCATTTTACACGTGTTTTTAATGTATCCTTTTTATACATTTTTACTGTCCTTCAGAGGTCTGTTGGAATCATAGTAACTGATGTGACAAGTAGTTCTAGTAATTTCTGAAAAACTCTAAAACACTTCTAAAATAAGATTTTCTGTAAAATGTGTCCTACACAATACATCATGGTGAGTTACAAAGGCTTTCATTGGCAATTCATTTGGGACAATCTGTATAAGATGCTTGTGAGTAATGCAGTTCTATCTATCTAATTTCTCTGGGTATCTCTGTATTATCTAGCTTTTCTTTACTTAAAAAAATGATATACAATAGGTATAAAATGCAGCTGGTGCAGGCAAGGAGAACACTATTTAACAAGGTATAAAATGTATTCTCTAAGAAGTAAGTAACAAGCATTTATTTCAATAGGGGAACGTTTTTGTCCCCTTGAAGCTTTACATTCTTTTCTTTGCTGGTGGCCAAGTACAACCACAAGAATGGGCATCTAGGAAACCAGCCTCTGATGACAACACAATGATGTTCTGTGTATGGACTGACAACAGACACAGAGCCAATGGCAATTTTGTTTCCTCTGTGAAGCCTAAGAACAAAAGTTCTGTGATTCAGCTGAGTTCTACTAACATAGGGAGGAAAAGATCTAAAGTCTCTTCCAAACCTACGGTAGGGCACCTGAACCACAGAGCTGCCTTCCAGACACCGAGAGGTCTGAGTAACCTTTTCTACATTTTGAACTTTCAGTTGTTAAATCAAAGTCTCACAGCTCTATTCTCCTACTCCATTTCAGAAACTAATAATTCTTCAAGCTTATTACAGTGAAATTGGTCCTGTAGCTGTGTTGTAGCAATACATTAAACAGGGGGAAAAGAAATTCTCATTCAGTGCCATCAAGCGTCCTCAGCACTATAGAGTGAAACCACATTGCTGCTGAAAGAATGATTGGCAGAAACACAGCCTTAAGCTGGACTTCAGCCATTTCAATTTTGTCACCAGAAACAGTAATAGATTGCCATGAAGGGCACTTCTACCTGAAATGCTGGCTATGGAATGAGAACTTAAAATTTTATTTTCTGTACTTAATTCTTCATTCATAAATAGCTATGGAATTCATAGCATTCAGTTAATCTATTTCTGTATTCCCAGGGGTAAATTTCAACAGAGAAAACAGAATTATAGAAATATTAAGATTACATGATACAGAGCAGACAGATAGCCTCGGAGCTTGGCTATAAGTAAAAAGAAGCTCACAACCGAGAATCCCAAGAGCATGATAAATATCTTGAATGAAGCATTAAGTATAGGCAGTGAAAGGTATTAATGTCAAGAAAAGAATAAAAGCGATGTAAAAACTTTTATATTAACACACAATATGTTAAACTATCCAACGAGTCTGACTTACAGTGCAGTAGAGCACATGAAGTTTGGAATATAGTCTGTCACTCTGTGTTAGACTCATTGACTTTAAGGCCAGAAGGGACCATCACAATCATCTAGTCTGACCTCCTGCACATTGCAGGGCACAGGTCCTCACCCACCCACTCCAGCTATAGGCCTCTTAACTTCTGGCTCAGTTACTGAAGTCCTCAAATCTTGATTTAAAGATTCCAGGTTACAAGGAATCCACCATTTACTTTGGTTCAAACCAGCAAGTGACGCATGCCCCACAATGTAGAGGAAGGTGAAAAAACCCCAGGGTCTTTGCCAATCCGACCTGGAGGATAATTCCTTCCCAACCCCAAATATGGCAATCATATTTGAGCATGAGAGTGAGACCCACCAGCCAGACACCTAGGAGAGAATTCTCTATAGTAATTCAGAGCCCTACCCACATAGTATCCCATCTTCTACCATTGGAGATATTTGCTAATAGCAGATGCTGACCTTAACTCCTGCCATTTTGCTGAGGTATTGCAACATAGCGTTTAAGATGGACCAATATTTCCAGACTCCAGCAGTACAGTACCCACTTATGTGAATTAGGGGAGGAATGCGAAGCCATAATTTTCCTTCCTGTAGTGAGTTTCTCAGACATTTCATTTGTTTAAACTAGAGATAGGAAGAAGCTACAAAATTCAACTCCAGAGCCAAGCTTCCCCACAGTTTTGGAAGTGTGAAAAGGAAAGATTTTAGTTCAGGCTGATCCGATGGGTTAACCATGTAGTGTGTGTCTGTCTAATTCCCTTTTTGTTTCCACCCACTCCCCCTGAATGGGTTCTCAATGTTAGCTTTGAGACTGGAGCAGATTTTCATAGTGACATTATAAAATACCTTTAGGGATGTGTGAACAGGATGTAAACACTTACAGATTCTTAATGTTAATGATCCTAGTGAGCAAGTTTGTCATGCTGGGCTAGTCTTTAAAAGTCTGTCAAAAATTCATAAAGTATAAAGGAAATAGTGTTGGCCAAAATTTTCAAATTTGGGTACCTCAAGTTAATCACTTAAATCCATAATTTAGGCACCACAATAAGACCTCTGATTCTTAATGCTGCTGGGCACCTGCAGCTTCCATTGACTTCAGTGAGTATTTTACCTGACTAAAGAGTGAAGCAAATGAGGTCCAGTGTGTGATTATTGACATGAACTTTGTCTATGTACATACTTGTATTAAAGAGACTGATGAATATGTAACATACACTATAGCTTTTGAGATGCTAAATGCTGTTAGAGTAAAATAGCAGATTCTACAGCTCAGTATATGTTAAGGAATAAAATAACTGGGGTGGCACGGGTCTTACTGAGAATATAACTTTGTCTGATTTACTTATATTAGATACCTATATCACAACAACCTTTATCACGATGGATACTAATTGGCAACTTGGTTGAAAGTCTTTAAGAAGTGTCAGAGACAGAATATCCCTTGAGACCAAATGATGTTCTCACACCAAGAAGTAGTACTTCCAGGAGAAGACTGGGACACATTTGTACCTTTCATCAGTACTTAGAGCTAGATCCCAGATGATGAAAATCTAACTGGCTCCACTGAAGTCAATGAAACGACATCTATTTATACCACCTGAGGATCTTGCACTTTGCTTCCACCAGAATTTTTTTTTCTTTTAATTCCTCAAACATTAGAAAATGCATGGAGATTGTTAAAAATATATTTAAAATGACCAAATATTTCACCAAGCTCTGATAGCAAAGCAATTGAAATAAAACCAACTTCCAATAAAGTAATAAAGACCTACAACCCTAGTCAGTTTCTCAAGTCCCATGACACCAATATACCAATGTGTGAAATCAGATTTATTTTTATTTCCTTTTTTATATTTGGAAATATTAATACAACGAAATATTGCTGGAACTTTGCATTTATGGTCAATAGCAATATTTGTCCATGGCTCTCAAAGGTGGGTAAGCAAAATTTATTTTCTTCTTTTTCTGTTTATCAGATGGAGTAAATGAAACACTGCGAGGCTTGGTATTTAGCTCGAAGTCATTCAACAGGCTAGGGACATAGATGAGAATAGAAATAAGCTTTCTGACTCCCACCACCACCCTCAAGCTGCTTGGCCACAGTTGCTTCTTTGGAAAGAAAGAAAGAAAGAAAGAAAGAAAGAGAAATGTGCGTCAGCTCCAGTTCAACATTCTAGCAATCTAAATTCCCCTCACACTTTCAGTTTAATGTATTATTCATTCACTCCCACTTCTAAAACCTTTTGTGTGATATTACTGCCTGAGAAGTCCCTGCATTTATTTCAGTGAGGGGTAAAGGGATTTTTACAGATACAAAGCCAAATTTTGATCTTATTGATTGTTCCAGTATAAATCCAGAATTGAACCTCTGTGACTGAGAGGGAAATCTGAGCCCGTGTCTTTAAACACTTTGAGATTACTCTGAAAGAATGGTACTATATGATTTGCTGTTATAACTGCTAAGTTCTTCTCCTTCCTTGTGTCTGAGATATACCTTAGCAGCATCTAAAACAGCATCTCTCAAGGCAATAGGCTAAACCTTCATTTTCTGAATCATTCCCAAGCCAACCATAAGCTGCCTTCAAAGCGGAGGGAGGAACTGATAAAGGGAATAGTATTGGCATAATATACTTAGACTTCTGGAAGGTGTTTGACTGGTCCCACATGTCATTTTGATTAAAAAACTAGAATGATATAAAATTAACAAGGCACACATTAGATGGATTAAAAACTGGCTAACTAATAGGTCTCAAAATGTAACTGCAAATGGGGAATCCTCACTGAGTGGGTGTGTTTCCCATGGGGTACCGCAGAGATCAGTTCTTGGCCCTATGTTATTTAATGTCTTTATTAATGACCTGGAAGAAGACATAAAATCATCACTGATAAAGTTTGCAGATGACATAAAAATTAGGGAGTAATAAATAATGGAAAGGGCAGGTCACTGATTCAGAACAATCTAGATTGCTTGGTAAACAATATGAGAATTAAGTAATATGATTTAACAATATGAGAATTAACAAGACTAAATGTATACTTCTGGGAACAAGGTAGGCCGGCCATACTTATAAAATGGGGGACTCTATTCTGGGAAGCAGTGACTCTGAAATTTGGGGGGGAGAGTGTGAATAATCAACTGAGCATGTGACACTGTGGTCAAAAGAGCTAATGATATCCTGTGATGCATAAACAGAGAATATCGAGTAGGAGTGGAGAGGTTATTTTACCCCATATGTGGCATTAGTATGATCGCTGCTGGAATACTGTGTCCAATCTGGTACCCACAGTTCAGGAAGGATGTTGATAAATTGGAAAGAATTTAGAGAAGAGCCATGAGAATAATTAAAGGAGTAAAAAAACAAATCTTATCTATTTAGTTTAATAAAGAGAAGATTAAGGGGTGACTTGAACACGGTCTATAAGTATCTACATGGAGAACTAATATTTAATAAAGGTCTCTTCAATCTAGCAGACAAGGTATAACACCGTGCAATGGATGGAAGTTCAAGCTAGACAAATTAAGACTGGCAATAAGGTGTAGATTCTTAACAGTGAGAGTAATTAACCACTGGAACACTTTAATAAGGGAATTGGTGGATTTTCCTCCCTAAAAAAAATCTAAATCGAGATTGGATGTTTTTTTCTAAAAGGGATGCTCTAGGAATTATTTTGGGGAAGTACTATGGTTGATGTTATACAGGAGGGCCAACTAGATGACCACAGTGGTCCCTTCTGGCCTTGGAAAATATGAATCTGGGCATACCAGCAGCTCCCAGCTTGCCCCTGATGGTGACTTCTTTAGTTGCCCCTACTTGTGAGTAGATGGTAACTGAAGAGTTGTGGCTGCAGAGGGTTCCCCTTTGGATACTCAAATAGCCTGTACTCTCTGCTATAGGGAGTTACTTGTATTTATGGGGCCCTTATTTTACAGCATATTCAGTACAGCATATTCAGACCACTCACTGGTAAATGTAAGAAATAATATATTCTTCAATACATTAAAATTTAAAGGTACAGTAAATATTGAGCATCATGCTTAAAAGTTAAGCATAGACATGGTGAATAATGCAAGGAATCCATGGGTTTGATTTCCTGTTTGATCTTTGCAATCCCCATTGTGAGCTAGTATCTCTAGACTAGAGCTTCCCAAATTTCGTGAAAGGAGCAGTTGGGCCCTTATTCTAATCCCTTTGACGATAAAGGCAAAACTCTGTTGATTTCAACGGTGCAGGAGCAAGCCCTTGCTGAGCTGTCAACGGCCAATTTAGTAGAACAAGTTGAAAACTGGAATAGTTTTATCAGACTCAAAATGTTTCACAGGAACATGTTGATTCTGATACTTTTTCAGTAGGAAAAAAGTTTCATTTCAGTAATGTTTCATTTTGACTTTGATGTTTTGATTTATTTTGTTTTGAATTTATCCCATTATGTTATTTTATTATATTGTATTCAGAACTGTTATATTTTATGTATATCTGAGATTTATGTAATATTTTAATATGACATAAAAGTTGAAACAAAATGAATTAGAATGATACTATTAAAATGAAATATTTGATGGTCTCTTTTTAGAAAAAAAAACCAAACAAACCACGTTTCATTTCACAGTAAATTTCAAAGCTTCAGCTTTTTGTTCCAAATACTTTTTTTTTTTGGAATGTTGGAATTTCCTATGGAATGGTAATCTGGTTCCCAACCAGCTCTGCTGTCTAGCACCAAATATGTTGAGAACAGTCTTCATTTTGTTTAGCGGGAGAAAGAATATGGTATGAAGAATACCCAATGGAAAAGATCAAGAAAATGGGGAGGTGAGAGAAACGCTAGATGAGTGCGAAAAGGAGAGGATTTTTATTTGTAAATTAGTTGTAAAGCTTCAGAAACATATGCCTTATTCATTATAAATATATAATAGCTAACAAACTGCTTACCATAATCTAAATCTCAGCATTACTGACTGTAAAAATGCATCATTTATAAGTAGCAAAGAACAGTAGAGCTGTCGGTGGAGAAGGTACTTTTTTTCCCCCCAGTAGAGGGATTGTTAGAGCTAAATGTGAACATGTTAATTGAACTCAGTTAAATCAAATAAGAGCCTATCAGATTTTAAAATAGCTATAAAGTTCACTGAATAAAAACATTTAGAGTAAGAATTTGCACTTAGAAAATGTATAACCTTAAGGAACAGAAAGAAAGAGAATAAGGTGACAGCAATGAAGACATTTAGGGAGTCCATTGTTTTAACGTGGAATGAAAATGTAAACTCTGCAAATATTACAAAACACATTAGCCAATTGCTGAAAATGGCCACTTCTTTATGTTGTGAGCTGATGGCCATACAGGCTGTAAAAATGAATGTAATATAATTGCTACTGCAACCACTCACCTTGGTATTTAGAGACAGCAACAGTTGTTGCACAACATGTAGGATTATTTTATGTCTGCAGTGAGATCCATTTGAATCTGAATGTTTGCTGCACAGGGGACAGGATGGTGTAGACTGCTTTCATCCACTCCCTGTCACCTCAATACACCACAGGGCAGGGTGGACAGGACCATGGCCCTGTCTCTCTCTGTCTTCTTGCGGTGTTATACCCCACAGAGAGCAGTCCCTGAAGGCAAAGGTGTTGGCAATTTTGAAAAGTCCCGGCTCACCTTCCATACACAGCCAGGCAGGTAGCCCTCAAGTAGCTGTACTTGGTTGTCACCCTCATCATAACTTCAGCCCTGCTTGTGCTGTTGAACTGCACCCTTTTAGCTGCCAGGGAGGAAATGGGCTGGATTTGTCCTGTTGAGCTCAGATTAATATGCTTTCAGACTAGATGCATGGAGGCCAAAGCCTCAAGTTTGTGTAGCTACTCATTATTCACATATTATTTTAAAGGAAAAGGACTTTTCTTACATTTGGAGCTGTGTGCATAGGCAGTTCAATCACAATGAGAAATGTGGGAGCCTAGTTGAAACATTATGAATACAGTTTTTCTTGCAAAATCATACTGTGATAAATACTGAAATGCTCTTGAGACTTTAGCACCAAGAAGCTTTGGATTTGTTCAGCCACTTATGAACCTGACGGAGCAAGGAAATATGGGGTACATTTATTCTCACAGAAAAAGAAGAAAGAATTTCTTTGTATCATGCCATGATCAAAAATACAACACCCAGCTGTGCCTAATCAAACACAGAAGGCAATATGTTCAAGCATTGGTGTGCTGAATAGACACACTCTGAAACATTGTGAAAGAGAATGTCTGCCACTGGATTTTCCTGTCCTCTATAGAGTATTAACTTTTAAAGCTCTTTTCTTACAGCCAGTTTTATCACACAAGGGTTTTATTAAAGGTTGTTGAGGTGTGTTTCATCTGACTAAGGATTTCTAGTCATGTTTCAGCGACATCAAAGTAATGGGAGCGGATTCCCTGTCCAGTGGATAAAGCACTAGCCTGGAGACTTGAGTTCTAGTCCCACTCCCCAGGTCTGTTGCTGACCAGCTGTGTGACCTCAGACAAGTCATCTCATCTTTGTTTTCCCCCTCCCATGCTCCACCTGTCTTGTCTATTTAAATTGTGAACTCAGATGCAGGAAATGTCTCTTCGTATTTTTTTGTACATCGCCTAGTACAAAGAGGCCTTGATCTCAGCTGGAGCCTCTAGGCCCTACCATATTACATGTAATAATAATTCTCATCTCACACCTGTGTTTTTCAGTTAGGTCCATTGTCAATTTGGATGACTAATGAGAAAACCTGAATGCATCTAGGGAGGTGACTCCTCTTGTGAACCTAAGCACAGTGAATGAACTGAGCAGCATTAAAAGTGATTGCTGAGCAGCAAGCAGATGCCTGTGCAAGTGCAAGAAGAAACACTCTAGAGGGGAAATGGAGCTAATATCAGGGCTTTGGAGCTGTGCCCCGGCTCCACTCCAGCTCCAGCCAAAACCCTGCAGCTCCATTGCTCCGGAGCTGCTCCGTGCTCCAGCTCTGGGCTCCGCTCCAAAGCCCTGGGTAATATGGTTAGTGAAATTATGAGAAAATGAAGATGGAGAAGGTAAAAATAGAAACAGTTGAAGGCTATAGATGAAGTATCACAGTTCAAATTACTGTTTGATTCCTTTCCAGCCATCTTCAGTATTTCCCGATTCTCGAGCTAGTGTGAGATTTTCTGGCAGTTGCACAGGCTCTGGAGTAGCCATTTTAACACTCACTGGGTCTTCCAGTACACTATACCTTCCACTTCTAGTACCATGTCCTATTAACAAGCAAGACTGGTCATATGATAAACCCTTTATTAGGAAGGAAACTATGTTCAGAAAAAAAAGTAATAAAACTGCCTATTGTTATCTGGTTGTAGCCTGCAAATGGTCTCCCCTGTCCTGGGCTCCTTTGTTGTTTCTATTACCCAGCATCTCACAGGAACACCACTTCATGAAGAGTGTACAGGAAGCATGGAACCTTTACACTTCCTGGAGGATGTCCTCAATAGCATATAGTTAAGTCGAAAAATGTGCCAAAGTCATGACATTCAAAACCAGATCCGGCTTTTGGATTAAATGTTCAGATGTGGTCTCCTCTCTGCTCCAGGCTTGTTGTTTTGCCCCCTTTTTTTTTTTTTTTTTTTTTTTTTATGGAGAGGCAGCTTTTCTAAAGGGAAGGTTGAAGTAGATTTCCATTGTAAGCCTGATTTTTCTCCCCCTTCTTCCCCCAAATTCTCCAGAAAGGTAACTCTGGTACTCATGTTGTCAAAGTGAAACTATTCCCCTTCAAAAGTGGTAGTATAATGTACTTGAACTAATATTTCCATCTATTCTGTATTGTTCTGTGTCTGTACAGTGCCAAGCACCATGCGGCTTGGGTACATGACTAACACTATAAGAAGCTATTATTATTTATTTGTAATGCACTAATTTCCTATCAAATTACAGTCTACCTAATCTTTTTAGGGCTCTCAGTTGTGAAGACAGGTGGAGACCCACTGTAGATGTGGGGATGGGGAGAATGAAATGAATGGCTAAAGTACTGAATCACCTTTGTAGCACATACCTGCGCTGGCAACCCGCTGTGAGCCGCCTCATGGCCTGCCTCAGTTTCCCCACTTGGACTGTCCAAATAAATTTCCCTTCAGGTGTTTTGTTGGTCAAAATAACTCTTCCTTAGGGACTATATTTATTAATATAAAATAAACTGCAAATAAAACTCACAATCCCAATTCTTACATCCATACAACACAAAGTTTTTCTTCTTCCTCCATGCCCAGAGAACATTAGTCCCTTCCCTGCTTGGCCACAGTCTCTGTGAGGCCTCCATGCCTGTGGCAACTCTCCTCATCTTTCCTCATTCTCTCCAAACCTGCTAGGGCATCCTAGATTCCCCCTCATCACAGTCACCTGCTGCCCTTTACAGGGAATGACCAGATTCAACCCAGGTATGCCTCATTCTGTAATCAGGGTTGGCTAGCCTGAGCCCTAGCCCTCTCTTCCTGAGGAACTAGACACCCTGTTAGAGGACACAATCCTGAGTAATGTGGCCTGATCCAGCAAAGCATGTGCTTAAATTGAAGCATGTGAGTAGTCCATTTGAAGTGAAGGCAGGTATGTATTTAAGTAATCTACTGGTGCAGGATGCCAGATGAAGTCCTCTGGGAGTATTATCAGTGGTATTTGATTACTCTCACTATCTCTTCTTTGGGGACTGATTCCTCCAATCCCCAAACAAAAATCTTAACTGATTAACAAACAAAAGAATCAAATACTTGTAAGCCAAATTTTCACAGCTATGTGTCTGATGCTTCTGGTTCATGGACAAAAATGTTCCACATTCTGGTTGCATTAGTTAGCGGAGTTGGAAGGAAGATCCAGTTGAGAAAAAATACAAAACATAATTAAGAAACATCAGGGTTTCCTCTGCTGTCTTGTTTATTTCTTCATTTGAAAAAAAAACTGCATTGGTTTGAATTAGGCTCTCGCTGAGCTCATAAATCTAGCAGCCATGGAGAACCATGCTAGCTGGCTAAGTAAGTGTTACTAGACCATCATACCTGACAAAAACAATGAATAGTTTGCAAATATGTGATACATCAGAGTAAATTGGAGGGTAAAGATAAGCTCTTTTATCTCAATGGGCTTATTCAAATAATTATTTCTGTGCCACTGGCAGATATTTTTACATAGAGACAGATAACTGCAGGTCTGATGCAGGTATTTTGTTATTCTGTTGATAGTCATATCAGACATTAAAGCAGTGAATAGTCAGAAATAAGTTTTCTGTTTGCTTTAGAAATGGCTTATGTACTTTTTTTTATCTTCTATTACTCACATGTCTATTTATTTAAAATTCAAGGTACATTTACTAATTATTGCCAGAAGCAATGTAATCTTAATAGGTCATACATGTCAGAGTGGTTTATATGCACCCTGGATCTCATTACAGTAGATATAAAATGAGATTAATGAGAGTTTTGTACGTCGGATGTGATAACTGGTAAAATTAGTTATACTTATGACCTAAATATTGGAATGTGTGTCACAGGTCAGTCTTCTATGATCACATTCAGTTAGTTTAGGATAAAGAATTCCGGTATCAGATTGCAACCTCACAAAAACTGCTTTTTCTGTGCCCCGCATGTAGTAAATCAGCTATTGAAACAGGGATTTCATAATTGTTATTGTTTATTCAGAAGGCTTTTGGAAAGCATCCCTATTCAACATCCTAACCAGCACAGGAAAAACAGATCCATACTGACGCTAGTGTTCTCTAGGCTTTTTTCTTATTGCTGTAAAGAGATCAGTTATGTGGAGAAATGATGATATGAAAACAGCACAGCATGGAACAGTTGATACTACAAACATATATATATGTGTGTGATTGTACTACAAGCTTAAAAAATGTTTAACCAAGTCCTGTCTCTCTGTGTGTGTGTGTATACATATATAAGTTGTCTGTGCAACCTGAATTTGCCTCCATTGTATATATGCACTATGATTCAGTCTTTAATTACATGCTCACATACTATTTTTTTCCACAGGACCCCTGCCTCGTTTAGTGCACAGGATAGATGGTGCTCAATTAATGAGCAGCTAATCAATATTTTTGTTTTCCATCATTGGTTAATGTTGGCCCTAGCCCTGGTTTGCTGCATACTTTCAAATCCTGCTCTGAAGATTGAATAATTAATGTCATCATGGACTTTTCTATGATATCCACCCCTATGGTATCTGAGTGCTTCACAAATATTAATGAATTTATGTTCGCAACATAGCTGTGAGGTGAGGGAGTGGTATTATCCCCATTTTACAGAAGTAGAGCTGAGGCACAGAGAATTTCTGCTAATTTGGGGTGCGCAAAATAAGACTTGATTCCTCACAGTATTTAACATTTTATGGCACCATATATGTTCAAAGCACAGCTCCCATTGAACTGTGAATGCTCAGCACTGCTGCAATTTAGACCCAGGGTCTCAAGTTCAGTATCCAGATAAGGAGGAACACATAGTTAGTAACCACTAGTGAAAAGTTTAGTTTAAGTGACTTGCCCAGTACCACATAGGCACTCTGTTGCAGAGGCAAGGACAGAATCCAATTCTCCAGGACTGCCCTAATTATGAGACCTGTTGTATCAATTTAGATAGAATAAATGGGCCAAAGGTGTTAACATAACCCAGTTACTGTCCAACATTAAACAGTGTTAGACAAGGTGTGGGGTTTGGTAATACAGAGACTGTAGCCTGTTTAGTTCTATGGAAAACACAGCATTAAAATCCCTTTAATGTTTTATTAAAGATAAAGAAAAGAAGGAAAAACAGTTAAAGCACTTTAAATGTAAAGTATTAAGGCTTTCATATTGACAGCTTCCCTTGTTTCCTTTATCTTTAGCTTGACTGAGTTTCTAGAAGGAAAAATAAAACCCTTTGTTTGACAGTCCCTTAGATGGTATCAGAGATGGTAATAACTGTCCTAGTGGAGAAGAGAGAAGAAGTTAGCTGACATGAACTGGAACTCTTGTTGTTGCTGGTGCTGTTAAAGTCTCATTTTGTTTCATTCCAGTTGGTGTTTAGGATTCAGCTAGAGCCGGTAGAGGTGGTGATGTCATCTGTGTCCCATTCTCTGGCCCTGTCTGGTCAGGATATCTCTCAGGATCAGGATGACAAGGGCCGGGGTCCCAGAAGATGGTGCCAGCTGTGACGGTGAAACTTGCTCCATTAGCCAATTTTTCTTCCCCAAATCTCTCACTCTTTTTTGTTGTTGTTTAAGGACGCACAAAGGGAATGGTGAGTGGAATAGCCTCATTATTTTGTCCACCAATTAGGCCTAGTTTCCAACACACCAATTTTGGTTCACTGTTATTTGGTTCCAAACTTTTCCTTTTCACCAAGCATGATTTTAGCACCGTCCTTGAGTTATATCAATAGGCCTTTTTGTTTGGACCAGTTCAGGTTTTCTGTCTCCCTTTCATACTTTTCTCAATCAATATTTGTTGTTATAGGTTACTGGGACATTTTATGAACTTACACTCACATTTTACAGTTGAACTCACAATTAGGATATATTTGTAGACACAATTATTGCAACAGACCTTCCTTTCTCTTCTTGCAATCCCCGGCCTTATTCAGTGCACACCTTCCAATTTCAGCAAAAAACGAGGGAAGGTCCTACAGAAAACAGTCCTCTTCATTACACAGTCCTGATTCATCCCCAGAGCAGGTCCATACTGTGCACTGAATTAGACAGGTGTCCTGTGGAAAAAATACCATGTGATCATGTAATTAAAGACTGTATCAGAATGCATATGTGTGGAGGTGGGGGTGAATTAAGGCTGCACACTCTATCTTAATAATGATATTTCCTAACTTTTGGGTGTTTGATTTTTCAACCCTAATAATATACTTTTAATATCTTTTTTTGTGTAATTTCATAGGTTGCTTTTTTTTTTTTTTTAAAAAGCAAACTTAAAAAAATGAAAATTCCGTCATGTGACTTTATCTTGACAACCTACCTGGGTTATCAACTGGGATAAAAGCTGGACAGGAACTGGATTTTCCATTTCTTAGAATATTTCATTATTTTGATTTTTTGTGTGTGCTCTGAGATGGAACAAAATCACCCATGAAACAGAATATCAGGGGAAAAAAATATTGAAATGTCTTCAAAATCAACACTTTCTGCAAAACATTTCACATTTGAAAAATCAGCATTTTCTAACAGAAAAGCATTCAGTCCAAAAAATTCTGACCAGTTCTAGTTGGAACTGCTAGATTCACTGCATTTGTTGTTATAGGGTTATTGGGATATCTTATGAATGTACACTCACATTTTACAGTTGAATTCACAATTAAAATATATTTGTAGGTCCAGTTATTACAACAGACCATCCTTTCTCTTCTTGCAATCCCGTGCTTAATTCAGTGACACCTTCCAATTTCAGCAACAAATGAAGCAAGGGTCCTACAGAAAACAGTCCTCTTCATTACACAATCCTGATTCATCTCCAGAGCAGGTCCATCCTATGCACTGTCACTTCAGCTAATGGAGTAACTGACAGCAATAGTAGGTTGTCACCCTTTACATGGACAATCACTAAAATGGTATGAAACACATCCTTTGCCAATGAGTTCCACAGATATTTGCTTACAGCAGTGAAATAGTGAGACTCAGGAATCTTAGGTTCCATTCCATGATCTAGTGGGCACAGACTTTTCTACCCATTCCCTTCAACCTTCCCTATCTCAGTTCTGTGTCTTCCCCACCCTTCTTACAGTTCCATGCTCCTTACCTTCCCAGCCCATAGCCACTCTTCAGGATTCTCATTCCAGTCACAGTATCCTTGCCCCGGCTGCCCTAGTTTCCCCCTCAGGGCTTATTGTCGAAGTTCCAGTCTGTCCTTGACTGTTAATTTCTCTCCCACCCTACCATCCCTCAGTCTCAGTCTCTTAGCCCAGCAATTCACAGCTCACCCCAACTCTACTTCTCCAATAGCAGTGGAGAGGGGGGAGGATGAGCGGGAGAGGGGAAAAAAAGAAAAATACTGAGAGAAAAGAGGGGGAGGAATAACTGAACCTCAAAAACTTCTGGTAGCTTCATTTTCTAATTTATTTTTTTGTTTGAAAAATTTCAAATTTTTCAAAGTTTTGGCATAACATTTCAAGAAAGCAACACATTTTCAGAATGTTTAGTGAAACACATTTACCAGCCCTAATGTTAAATAAGCAGCACTCCACATGGGTACAGTAAAGGCTGAATAGATTATGTACATCTTGGAGTACCAGGTGACATTCTGTCACCTTAAGGCACAATGCCACTCCCTGCTCCTGAAGGAGTACGGGAGCTTTATATAACTCCTATTAGCTGTGCTTTGATAGCACAATCTATTCTAGCATTGAAACAATTGTTGATTTATAAGTCTAATTTTTCCTTGCTATTTCTTTAAATCAGTTTGTCTTATTTCATGGTCCTAAACAGTTCCTTTACCACTTTGCAGCCTTCAGGCTACATTCTGTTCTCTGTTATATCAGTGTAAATCTAGAGTAACTTCACATAAACCAGCAGAATTACTTCAGATTCAACTAGTGGTAAATGAGATCACATTTTGACCCAATGACTTTAAAGAAACAGCGCTGATAGAAGTAATTCTCTTTAAAACTAGTTTTCTGTCCACTGTGAATTTACTTGGTCTACCACTTTAGGTACAATCCACCATAAGATACTGTTTTTCTGCCTGTCTTCTCTTGATTTTTAAGGTCCCACACCTTAGGTGTGCGTGTCTGTATTTCCAGCCGTTCCTTTTGAATACACTGTGGGTCTGAATTCATAAGTTCTAATCTAAATGTGTGGACCCTCTAAGGACTGGTGCTGAGTCCATTATTTTGTCTACTGTATTTATTGCCTCCTGAGGCTGCTATTATATTTCTATAATAGTTTTATATATTTGTGTTATTTATTGTTAAAACAAATAATAGAAATGCAATGCTCAGTGGCCCGAGCAGGAACTGTTTCAAATTATACTGGACATTGAACAAACATATAATAAAAGGCAGTCCTTTCCCCAAAGTGCTTACAACTAAGAACTTTATGATCGTCCTACTGACAATATTCAGACATGCACCTATGTCCATATTAGATGAGAGCCAATCTAGCGCCAGTGGCTGGCAAAGGTTCTTTTCTGATTGTGTCAGAAATATTTTGTCAATAAATATGATGAAGACTGAAGGACAGATTCTCAGCTGCTGCAAAGAAGTGTAGTTGCACCAACCTCACCAGGTGAGCATCTGGCCCTGAGATATTGCTCCTGGGTCAAGATGACAGTCAGCATTCCCTTCCTGTCTCTTCCTTTCTCAAGGTCAGTTATTCCCAGTATGTCCAGTTCCTCTGGCTAGGAGCTTGAGAGTGTCCTTTCATGTTTTTGTTCATATTAGCACCAAAGTTGTCATGCTCCTACCATTTGTTTAACCTTTAAAATATTAATGTATATATGATCATGCCAGCAGCCAAATTATTAGTCCTAGCTCTTGTTACTTCACAACTGAACTGTTGTTCTTGTTGTGAATAATAGGTTACACTGAAATAGTGCCCCCAGGTCACGGTGAGCACTTGTTGTGCTAAGCACTGTACATGACACAATTTAAGCCTTCAGTCCAGGTCACCAGCAGTGTTCCTTTTTATGAGCACATTAAATGTATGCTCCGTGACCTTCACTGGCTGCCTTTTGGTTTCTGGATGGATTTTAAGATACTGTTTTTTCCATATAAAACACTAACTAGCCTGAGACCCACTTATCTAGGATCTTTTTTTATTTGATGTACTGTACTTTATTTGATGTACTTATGGTGGAGTGCACAGTACAGCTGCTGCATGCCCAGGTAATACGGGTATAAGTAGCAGTGTAGATGGAACGGCATGGCTTTGGTGAATAGAGTAGAGTGCCCTACATGCCTGCACTCCCAGGGCATGTACCCTATATGGGCTCTCTACACCCAAGCAGTGGCTCCCATGTCTACATTGCTACTTTTAGTAGTGTAGTGTCCTGCTGCCTCCTTGCTTCCGGAGCCTTTCTTTGCCACATGTATCTACACACTGCAGGAACAAGTGTGGACACAACCTGACTTTCACTGGTGCATGTTGCTACGTGTAGAGTTTGTATTCTACATGCTGCTGTAAGTGTAGACATAGCCACAGGTATACACAGTGTATGCATTTTATAAGTCATGAATACAAATTCTTCCATGGCACCTGATTGCCTCTCGCTCTTCGGTGGCTGTCATGGAAAAAGAGCCATGCTATAACAGTTTATTGGTTGGTCTTCCCATTTTACCTGTCTCTGATCTGTACTCTATACAGAATATGGTAGCAAATTTGATTATATCATTATTTAGCCTGCTCCATTGGTGCCTGTTAAATAGACCATAAAATGCAAATACTACTTGTCTTTAAATTGCTTTATAGTGAGGCTTCTTCTTATTAGTCATTAGTCACTGTCATTGTGCTCAGAGCTGTCCAAATAAAGAAGCAATCATGGTTTCTCCTCCATGGGTTTTAAAGTCTAGCAACAGAGGCTCCAGAGGCTTTGATCCCATTGTCCCTAAAGTATTGTTGATCCACCTGTAGCCCTTAACAGGGCACATGCATTTTTGAGTCACTCTGCTCTGTTTTTTATTGTAAGCTCCCAGGAAATAGCACTGAACAATTGCTCATCTGCTTGAAATATTCTGTCATGTATGGTCCCATACAACTGAAAAATCCATTCTGTTGTCCTCTACATGTAGATGAGGCCATTAAGAGAGTTGGTGAGGTGATATGAGTTATGATATCAAATATGAAGATGACTTCATTTAGTATCTTTTCACCTACGTGTTATTCCTTCAAAGAATGCCAGTCCATCAAACAGAATACTTTTCATAGAAACTTTGCTCTTAAACTTTCAATCAGAAAGTTTCTCAGATCCAGGATGGAATTTCTGGTAAAGTGAGAGGTAACTCAGGGATTTGAACCTAGGATTCCCACCACAGTGTCATAACTACTGGGCTATTGGCATGGTTCTGTAACAATCTTTATAGTAGGGGTGCTGAGAGCTATTCAACCAACCTGTAAACCCTGTATGTGATGGAAACCACTTCAAGCCAGGGGGTGCTGCAACATTCCCAGAACCTCTAGTTCCAGAATTTATGACCATTGGCTATTCTAGGTTGTCTTTTGGTTTGGTTTTGTGTGTGTGCACGCGCATGCAAACCATTTTTTAAAGGTCTTCTTTTTCCTCCACATCAAAATGGAAATAAATGTCAAAACCTCAACATTTTTCATGGAATGGAATTCTTAGTTTGCGTCCAGGCCTACTAACAAGGACTTCAGCATGGCAATAAGAAAATACATGGTAACTCCTGCAAACTGGAAAAAAAAAAAAAGAGAGAGAGAGAGAGAGAGAGATTAAATCCATTAAAGAGCATTTCCCCCCAGGGGATACTAAAAGTCTCTGCCTTGGGAGCTACAAATGTACATTTTAAAATTCCCACTAGGGGATTTCCTCCTGGGGATTTCCTGACTGCAGGATTGTTGCAGTGAATAACACTGAGTTCTTGATTGAATAACACTCTCTTTCTGCTTAACAGATGGAATTCTAAAGTTTCAGGTACATATGGGATAATCCACATTACTAGAGCAATAACCCGGACAGCCACCTGCCTACCCAGTTGTATCTCAGGTGTAAATGGTGATGATTCTTACACCCACAAGTTTGGAGTGTTTAGCAAACTTGGAGTCTGGAAGGAAATTTCTGTATCCCACTGGTATTCCTTTCTTTTCCCCAGTTTACTATGAAAAACTGAGCAATAATCCACTTTGGGGATCAGTTTTGGATATTTGAAAGGGGTTCAAATAATGCGGTTGCAGGCACAGAATAAATATCTAGATAGAGAGTAATGGTAAATTCCTGTGACAGCAGAAGAGAAGATATTGGCAAGTTTCTGTTACTCTCATCTTTTCCCCATCTTTTATTTTCAGTTTCATACATTAAAAAAAAAAAAAAGAAAGAGAAAACACTCACTGTTTCATTTCTTTTCATCATCCCTTTATCATTCTGTGCTTTTTCAAGAAGGATTCCCACTTCCAAACAGGTCCATACAGCAATATTTCTTTTTCACACAGTTCTGTCTTTAGAAACACAAATTCAGCAGGCAGCATTTTCTCAAACCCAGAAGCAAAACCCTTCCCACCAATTTCCCTTCTGTCGTCCATGACACATCTCTTAATCTGACCCCTCCAGTTTCATATGCACTATGCAACTTTATCACAAAATTCCAGCAATAGTCATAGACATAGATATAGGGTCTGATTTTTTAAAATGAGCTCAGTTTGGCTACCACTTTTGCAAAGTGCAACATTGTGCTTACAAATCAAGTTCTTAGACATTTTATGTGCCCACAAAATGCAGACCACTTGTTAAAAATCAGGCCAATAGTAGACAGAATGAGATGCATTGTGACATGTAAATATACATATTAGGGCTGTCGATTAATCACAGTTAACACACATGATTAGGTCAAAAAAATTAATGGTGATTAAACAATTTATTACATATTTTGGATGTTTTGCTACATTTTCAAATATATTGATTTCAATTACAAGACAAAAAGAAAAGGAGTACTTGTGGCACTTTAGAGACTAACAAATTTATCTGAGCATAAGCTTTCGTGAACTACAGCTCACTTCATCGGATGTAGCTCATGAAAGCTTATGCTCAAATAAATTTGTTAGTCTCTAAGGTGCCACAAGTACTCTTTTTCTTTTTGCGGATACAGACTAACACAGCTGCTACTCTGAAACCCGAATTACAACACAGAATACAAAGTGTACAGTGCTCACTTTGTATTATTATTTTTCTTACAAATATTTGCACTGTAAAAATGATAAACAAAACCTCATATAAGTACTGTTTATTGTGAAAGTGCAACTTACAAATGTTGATTTTTTTTTATACATAACTACATTCAAAAACAAAATAATGTAAAACTTTAGAGCCTACAAGTCCACTCAGTCCTACTTCTTGTTCAGCCAATCACTAAGACAAACAAGTTTGTTTACATTTACGGGAGATAATGCTGCCAGCTTCTTATTTATAATGTCACCTGAAAGTGAAAACAGGTGTTTGCATGGCACATTTGTAGCCGGCATTGCAAGGTTTTTACAGGCCAGATATGCTAAACATTCATATGCCCCTTCATGCTTCAGACACCATTCCAGAGGGCATGCTTCCATGCTGATGATGCTCGTTAAAAAATGTGTTAATTAAATTTGGGACTGAACTCCTTGGGGGAGAATAGTATGTCCCCTGCTCTGTTTTACCTGCATTCTGCCATATCTTTAATGTTATAGCAGTCTCGGATGATGACCCAACACATGTTGTTTCACTGCAGATTTGATAAAACGCAAAGAAGGTACCAATGTGAGATTTCTAAAGATAGATACAGCACTGGATCCAAGGTTTAAGAATCTGAAGTGCCTTCCAAAATCTGAGAGGAATGAGGCATGGAGCAGGCTTTCAAAAGTCTTAAAAGAGCAACACTCGGATGTAGAAACTACAGAACCCAAACCACCAGATAGGAAAATCAACCTTCTACAGGTGGCATCTGACTCAGATGATGAAAATGAACATGCATCGGTCTGCACTGCTTTGGATCGTTATTGAGCAGAATCCCTCATTAGCATGGACGCATGTCCTCTACAATGGTGGTTGAAGCATGAAGGGACATATGAATCGTTAATGCATCTGGCATGTAAATATCTTGTGACACCGGCTACAACAGTGCCATGTGAATGCCGGTTCTCACTTTCAGTGACATTGTAAACAAAAAGCAGGCAGCATTATCTCCTGCAAATGTAAACAAACTTGTTTATCTGAGTGATTGACCGACCAAGAAGTAGGACTGAGTGGACTTGTAGACTCTAAAGTTTTACATTGTTTTATTTTTGAATGCAGTTATTTTTGTACATAATTCTAAATTTGTAAGTTCAACTTTAATGATAAAGAGATTATACTACAGGACTTTTATGAGGTGAATTGAAAAATACTATTTCTTTTGTTTTTTATAGCACAAATATTTATAATAAAAAAATAAATATAAAGTGAGCACTGTACACTGTTTTCTGTGTTGTAATTGAAATCAATATATTTGAAAATGTAGAAAACATCCAAAGATATTTAAATAAATGGTATTCTATTATTGTTTAACAATGTGATTAATAGCACGATTAATCACAATTACTTTTTTTAATTGCGTGATTAAATGCAATTTCTTTTTTAATCACTTGACAGCCCTAATACATGTATATGTATATGCCTTTGTTGTGTGAATAACAGCCAGGTTGCTGGTCATGAATTTAAAAAGAGATTGTGGCCTCTATTTACATGAGGGAGAAATTATCTGAGGGACACCCTGTAGGCACAGGGAGAAATGACTTGCAAGTCATATGTAATATTGCTACAAACTCCTCTACAGTATAAAACATCAAACCTTTCTTTGGCTAAAGTAGCAAATCTTCCATCAGTACGGAACTAAGATACCTTAAATTACAGAGAAGTGTGGTCTTGAATTACAGTGAGTAGTGTAGATAAAACTGAACGTGGAATAAAATAGGGTACATACTTTATTTTTTTAAAAAGATTGAGATAAAGAAAGCACAAATCACCATTAAAGTCGAGGTTATCTTTCTGGCTGCCACTTAAGAATGTGATTTCAAAGGAATGAACACTTCTCTGCAGTACTTTTCCATGAAGAGAGTGACCTGCTGGCAGTACAGACTGGTGAGAGCTAGCATGGAATGATCAGACAGTATGTCGCAGAGGGTGGGTAGATAATGTACATCACCAATGCGTGTGTGACATTAAGTGGAGAGAAGGATCATTTGTAAATAATTTTGAGAGAAGTTAAATAATTCTGTTAACACAAACAATTGGTGGTGGAGCAGCTATAGGGATGTGAAATATTTCCTGTAAAAAAAGCTAAATGGTTGACGAGCTTAGAATGGCCATAAACAATGTGGGGCAGAATAAACAGTGTGTATTCAATGGAGCTATGAGAATATATACCAACTGAGGATCGGCCCCTAGACTTCTTTCCATTATTTCCTTGCTGTGAGTAAGGCAGGAGAGCAAAATAAAACACAAACATACTCTCAATGAGCCCAGGGAGATCTAGCCTTACATTTACAGTTCCAAGTGTGATAACTAAGGACTACCTCTGTGCAGTAAGGGCACAGAGAAAGAGAAAGGGATCACATGCATAATGAATAAGCATAATATGAAAAAATAGCATCCTAGCACACAAGTGAGGGGTAAGTGACAGGCATTGCCAGGCCTGGGAAGCAGAGCAACTTGAGGTAATTTGTGGGAGGAGAGAAAAAAGTGACAAATGATTCACACTGGAAAAGACAACACAAAATAGGGCCTGTTTTGGGGCGAGTTTGTTTTTTAAATCTCAATTTCACTTTGCAAGTGCATCTTTATACCAAGCAGTACTTGTACCCCCTTATATGACATAATAATGAGGATGCATCATTACTGGTTGAACTGGGACTTGGTTGCATTTAACAGCAGACTCCCACTCTGAAAACATACTTAGCATATCAGAAATTCTTGTGTCAGACCAAAAACCACACTGGAATATTTACATAATAAGCAGATCACCAAATTAATAATAAACTGTGATTTATCCATTTAAAACCACTGAACAGTTTTCTAATTATGCAGCCATAATTTCAGGACCACCATGTCGAAATGCAATCAGTCTGGGAGTTATCAAGAAAAAATATTCAAGACTATGGGACTGATTTTCAGAGATGCTGAGTTCCCATTGTTCTCAATTAATTTCACTGGAGTTTTGGACACTCTACACTTCTTTTGGACACACAATACACAATTAGGCACAGGCGCAGTGCACAGCAGTACCAACAGTGCCACTGTAGTTAATTGTGTACTGCTGGAAGTAAAATTTTCCAAGTTTTCTGTCCATTGCCAGCAATCCAAATATGAAAACCAGTAAGACTAAGGAGTTCAGGTTTGATTAACTTTGCCATTGTAAGTGCTGATTTGGGAGAGTTAATGTTTGGGCCTTTTAAAATTAAGGCAGGCTGGAGTTTGTTAGCCAGAATATAATTTTTGTATTCATGTTGTTACCCAGAATAAAATTTTTGTATGAGTAAAGGTTCAATCTGTTAAACAATTTCTTAGTTAATCCTAAAATTATTCTAAGAAAGGGAACATAAAAGAAAAAATCTTCATTGCATGACAGCATTCAAATAAGTAGACTATGGGCTGTTGCAGTTATGGACAAGCTGTCTAAATTAAATATATTTTTGTTAACAGGGTGGATTCCACCCCTACCTGTAATAGGAATTTTGACTTTCATGATGAGAGAGAAAGGTACTGAAATGATACATCCTTAACACCGCCTTACAGCCAAGGAGCAGTAGGACAACCAGCCAAAGGAAATACCAAATCCTTTTCAGAAGTAGTGTGTGTGTAAATTTTGCTCTGTCTCAATGCTGCATTGAGACACAGTTTTAAGATTCTTAAAATTCCCTTTTTATAAACATGATAACATTTATGTTTTTGTTTTTCTTGAGAAAATAGGAGACTATAGCATGTATGGATAGATTTCCCCCATGTTTTATCTTTGCTAGTTGTGGGAGTCACCAATCTCCCTCTACTTCTCCTGAAATCCTTATAACTATTAAAGATTATTTCACAGGCAACCCACTACACTTAATTCTTCAAGGGCATTGGATGAAATGAAGCAGCCCAAGTAGTCAACTTTAGCAAAATAAAAAAAAGTCCATTAATATGGAAAGCAAAGGTGAAGTCATTCACCGAATACAGTGCCCCTCACCTGCTTGGTTTCACTAGCTGAATTGCCTGATTAAGCATCACACAGAAGATTAAAATATAACTTGAGAGCAGTAAAGTTATTGGGTCAGATTTTCACAGGTATAAATTGGTGCAGTCAAATTGAAGTTAATACAGTTGTGCCAACTTACTCCAGCAGAGAATATGGTCTATTTATCAACTCTTCCTATTCGCAGCATGGAGAGTTAGTGTGGGTGAGAGTGAATAGATATCACATTGCTCTATTCTAGGTTTAGAAAGACCAGATTTTCAAGGTGAAAAAACAGATAACTTGTTCTGGGCTGGCTCATTAACTACTTATATATGACAGTGATATACTTGAGTTGCCTATAGGCTCTACTTGAAGCAGTGCCCAGTGTCTCAGACTCCAAACAGCTCTAGGTCTATGTGCAGTAGAGGGCTGGTTTTGGGGTAAGAAAGATTCTCACTGGGAGGCTTCACGGATGTCAGAGTAGCAATTTTATGGTGTGGCAGAACTGGGATCGATTCCTTGGGTGTATGCATGCTCGGCCAACCTGCTGGCAATTTCACCAGCCCTGGTAACTGGTGACTTTTAGTTGGGCGTCTGCTGAGTGTACAGATGCCTCCCAACTTACGCAATCGTTCTGTTCTAGAAAGCCTTGCATAACTCTAATTTTGCATAAGTCGGAAACGTATACCCATACATTATGGAAAAAATTACGTAACTCAAAAATCCTATTTCCTGCTTATGGAGCTTTTTCCGTAAGTGCGAATTTGCGTAAGTAGGGTCTTGCGTAACCCCGGGAGCATCTGTACACATAAATAACTAATTGGACAAACCACTGTTTAAAATTTACAAGAAGCAGGGTCTAAATACTCAGATGTTCCTAGTGATATATGTTCATTTTGTCCATCTGGAACCACTGGAGGAGGATACTGGAAGTTAGAAGGCATGCTTTCCCATCAGGAGTGAGGCTGACTGTAGAGCTTGGGGGCTTCGGTTGATTGCCCATCCCTCTCAAGAGCAGGAGGATGTGAAGGTCCCCTTGCCCTTAAGCACTGCAGGTCAGGTAGATAAGGCTGTGCCTCTTTGTTGAGTGGTCTCCAGAGTCCCTGACTCACCCGTGCCCCACTTAGTGAATTAGAGAATGAGGAGAAGTTCAGCATGAGTGGTCAGAACAACGTGAGTGGGAGCCAGCAGCATATGCAGGAAGTAGAAAGGACCTACTAGTAAGGAGTGGTGAGAGGAGAATGTAGAAGGCAGGGATAAGGCCACATTTGGTGCTCCATTTCTCAGGAGGTGCAGCCTAGGAGAAGGGGGAACAATGGGAGCTTTGTTCCACTTTTGCACTTCCTAGTTTCTGGGCTATTCCAGGGCCTCACAGAATTGACAGAGTTTTTGTGTTCCCACTCTCAGATGCCCCCACCATTTCTCATACAGAAGGGCCGTAGTAGTGTTAGGATGTCGACATCCTTCCTATGTTTCTCCTGCATGGTTGAAACCCCTTTATGCTACAGGAGCCACCTAAGGCATCTGTAGCAGGAACCAGAATCTTGCATCGTATATGTCTAAATACAGTGCACTGATCACTGTGGTATCTGCATGCCATACTGGAGGGGTGGGGTACAGTGAGAGACTGGAGACCTTGGATGCAGGGAAGGGAGGATGAGGATAAGGTCTGTGGCTCTGTGGTTTTGGTATGCATTTTCTGTGTTGTAATATAACACAAATGTGCTATTGGCGGCTTAGCAGATAGAATCCCAGCGAAAATCATAGTTCCAAAATGTCTTTAAGTCTTCTAAAATGCAGGGATTTGCATCTGTATGTTGAAATCTTCTGAAGGTGACCCAGAGACTGACCCATTTTTTGTTTTTAATCCTGGTCCCTCTCTTTTACCCTCTTTCCCAGAATAAATCTGCATGGTTGCACCTGTGCCTTTCACCCATGAGACATTCTATAATTCTTTTTTTATCACCACTAGTAATTGTACTGCCAAATACAAACTGTATGTTGTTCTACATTTCCATGGTCTCATGTATTGCATTTTGAAACTATATTCAAGCTCTTCCAGCTGAAACCATGTGCCTGACACCACAATAACAGCCTGAAAAGTGGATCTTCACTCTGGGGTGTTGATGATTTTTCATTATTTCTCCTTTGTTGCTATGGCACACACTGATCACCTTTATGTTGGTTCCCAGCTAATACCCTGGCACAATTTCCTAGCATAAATTTCTTGCTGCAAAAAGCAAAAAGGGCCTTTGTTAAACGCCAGGCAAATAGTACTACCTATTGTAATGGTATAGGAAAGAAGTAGTAAACAACCAGATTTGTCTGTGAGGAAAATAAATGGGAGCAGTGATGGTAGTTGTCTAGTCTAAGCACAGTTGTTGATCAATCCCTTATCACAGTACAGACTTAGCACCAGCCAAGTGCAATTGGAATGGTGGTTTAGAGAAAGTCCCACCTTCTTTTCAAAAGAGTCTGTGCATCAATAACTATGCCAGCCTAGGTCTCCATGAAACTGATTTAATAGAAATATTCCATGTAGTTCAATGGACCCTGAATTTATATGGTCAGTGTTCTTTAGTCCCTATATAGAGATACAGTGTGGCCAAGTTCAATGTACAACAATCTTAATTTATTATTATTTTGTTGTTTTAGGTCGGTGACACAGAAAATGGTACTTTTTTGTCCTTTGATAACATTTTCATCCCCAAAATGCTATTTTTCAATAAGACAAATGATTATTTATCTGATGCTTATAAAAATATTTCTCTTATTTTTACACATATCCTATGCCACTATAAATCAACAAATTCTGTTTGTTCAGGGCTGTCCAGTGCAGTTTTCTGACATTCAATTTATTCCAGTGACATGGCATTCAGTTTTACATAACAATGGTTCATGCAGTTCTCTCCCTATCTGTCCCCTCTCTTACTTTTCCCTAACGTTAGGTTTTGTATAGTGTGCCAGGCTTAGTAATAGATAATGCATCATTTTTCAAACAGTTACAAAAACTATGAAGAGAAAACAAATAAAGTACTAGCTAAAATAAAAAAATAAAAACCTTATCACTCAAAAAGCTAGGACCTACGTGTTAGCTGAGGTATGTGGCATTTATCTGTGACTGAAAGCACTAAGCAGCAAAATTAAAATGGTACATGAAATACTGGGATCAATGCTGTGCAAAGGAAAGTCCCTTTCCTGGGCATGAATTGTAAATTTGATTTTGTGTCTGTTTTTCTCCCCCTTCCTTTCGAATCCCATTTTATAAACCAGCTATGGTTGGGTTTATTTCCACATTCTTATCTAAAATGTGGTACTTCATCCATGCAATGAAGTTGTGAATTTCAATTAAATGACACTGCTAAATGCTAATGAATACGTGTTTGAATCACTTCATGAATGTCAAGCTTAATACGTGTTTCATCAGAGTCAAATAAAGTGATCCCATCTAGGGACATTGGTCCTGTAACTTGATGAATTGCACATAACCACAACATCAAAGCAGATTCTGAACTTGGGAGAGGGGGGAGGTTGGAAAGGAAATAACATAAAGGAAAAGTACATATGCTAATATATAATCCTTAGTTTTACGCTATGCCATTCCTGAGAGACTTTTCTCTTATATTTATGTAGTCCTGTGAGGCTGCATGGATGGAGACAAATGCCCAAATTTGACCCCAATGGCAGAATTGTATTCTATTCTATTGTTGCACTCTTAATTGCTTGGGGATGCTAATTAATTTTAAATAAATTGGAGAGGAAGTATGCATTTGTGACTAAGGGTACCAGGCTGAAACCCAGATATAGTTCAGTTTCCAGACTGATTTCAATGGAAGTTAGGAACCTTTGAGGATCTGCACTGTATGCCTCAATTCCCCATCTGTAAAATGGGGATTATAATAGTACTTTCCCCCCCACCTTTGATATGTCTTGTCTATTCATATCATAAATCCTCTGGGACAGCAAGTGATATGCTTGTATGGTGTATAGAACAGCAGGACCTGACCTAGGATGGAGCCCCTGGGCACTGTCATAACACTAATAATTATTAATATTGTAGCCCACAGAGCTAGCTGTAGCATTTTACTTTACTTATTGGGAATGCAAGGAACCTACAGGCCTGTATCCTGTAAGGCATTAACTTAAGCAGTTAGCATCAGGCTTTGACACCTATGAACTTCAGCGTAGATAAGTCACCCTGCGCTTTGGGGAACTGGGAACATTATGCTTAGGCAGGGAGTCTGTACAAAGCGATACCAGGTAACCACAGGAACACTGAAATGATACTAGGCTCGGATATTGTAGGATAGAAATGTTGGTACATGCTTAACCACAAACTTGCCTTGGCAATGAGTTGACATGTATGATAGTAAGATAAAATCATTAACTACTAACCTATAGGACAAGGACACCCCAACAATATTAGGGTGAAGAAGTTAGAGATGGACAAGGGAGGCTGAGCATATGTATGAGTATTCATGACCATCTCAAGGCCCTGTAATAAACCAGACTACTGTGTAAAGGGAGATCTGGACCATCAGACTCGTATGGTATGCCAGGGACAGAGCAAGACCTTTGTCTCTTACCACCAGATCCCCAAAAGAGAGTGTGAAAATACGTGAGGAATGGTATGAGGAATTAACTCTGCATGTTTGCTATCTTTTTGTGACTTTTGGAGTATTTGTATCTTAACTAATTGTGCTAATAAAAGTGGTTAAAACTTTGCTTTGCCCTCAGTGTGGGTGTCATCATTGTGCACACAGGGGTTCCCAACCAGCTACTGAACTGGATAACGTTGATTCTGTTGTGCCTGATTCTTGGACTAGAACCCTACGATCCCCAACTCTTTAAATTGGCACTAACTGGAAATCAATCATAATGAACAACCACTGAAGAATCAGGCAACAGGTGGCAACCCAGATGGGACCCAGAGAGATTCATGGTGGGGATCCCCTATCTTGTGGCTTAGACCCCTGAGATGGGTTGGGCTCACCTTTGGGCAAACCGGAGTTAGATATCAAAGCATCTGTGTCTCAACCAGCAGGTACTGTGCTCTGAATTAGCTTCAGGAATGATAGTTCCTCTTTTGCTGCTTTTCTTTCTTATTCCTGGTGTGGCTATTGTGGTATTTCTTCTTTTATCTTGCTTGGCCAATTCCACAACCAGAATTCACACTGATTTATCAATTAATCATATTTTATTGTGTGGTTTCTTTGTTGTTTGGAATTTTGCAAGGGAGAGATTGTGCTGTTTAAAGTTGGTACATGTGTTAAGTGTGCTTTGTATGTTGAACTGTGTTGTGATATTAAAGGTACCTAAAGTTGTATTAGCAGTAACAGTGGGGCCCAGAGACTCACACTTTGAGGTGGCGGTGGAACTGATTTCATATTCTATTCTTAGCTACCAACAGGCTGCAATAGTTCAGAATCTGTCCATATCTATGGATAGACTGGCAGAATTTATCTAAGTCCCACAGTTCCTGAGGACTGCAATCCTGAGCCATCCATCTTGGAGAGACTGTGCAAGCTTGCCCCTAGCTGTCACGGTGACCAGTGAGTCCTGAAAGGGTAAACACCCCCTTGATATGCTAGGAAGCACACTAGCTGACAAAGGAAGAGAAGGAAGCAACTCCCACTCTGCAGGTTAATTCTGGGCATATGTACCCTCTGTAAGGATGGATCCAGTTTAGCGTTTGGAATTATAATAAGAGAAATAATTATTAAACTGTTTAATTAGGTCAGGGGTTTACCATTTTGGGAGGGATGCTTCCACACTGAATCCTAAATTTGTGCAAATTTAGAATTAAGCTAGCTAGGGAAATTTAATTGAGCTCTTTTGGATTAGGAGTTGGAGTTGAGTGGAATGGAGTCAGATGAAGCTTCTGGTGATAACTTTTTTCCAACTGCTACGTTGTAGTGAAGCTACATCTGCCAATTTACACTCAGAACTAACATTTTCACCGCTTATTCCCTTAACATCTTGGATAGGGATGGATAAACTGTCGGTCAGAGCCCGAGTCTGCAACATCTAGAATTTCACTTATGAATTGTTTTCTTGAGTTCGATGGTTCAACAATTAGCTGGATATGTTTCCACTAAACACAGTTGTCAGGGAATTTGAGAGTGTAGGCCACTACTCAAATTCCTACCCAGTATCTGCCTGACATGTTTAAGAGTATATGGTGTATTGTTAGTGCAGTCTCAATGTTCCATATGGTAAATTTGGTCTCACCCCATATTGTAGTTATTGGTCTCCACAGTCTCTCTGTATATTTCCATCCCCAAATTACCTCATATCTTTCTGATTCCATGTCTCGTCTTTTTGATTCCACACAATATTTACAACTGCATTTGGATTCAAAATATTTACAACCTTAGTAAAGTCTGTGTCAGTAGGAATGCTTGCTAAAGGATTGCTGTGTAATTCTAAGGTTTCAGAGTAACAGCCATGTTAGTCTGTATTCGCAAAAAGAAAAGGAGGACTTGTGGCACCTTAGAGACTAACCAATTTATTAGAGCATGAGCTTTCGTGAGCTACAGCTCACTTCATCGGATGCATACTGTGGAAAGTGTAGAAGATCTTTTTATATACACACAAAGGATGAAAAAATACCTCCTCCCACCCCACTCTCCTGCTGCTAATAGCTTATCTAAAGTGATCACTCTCCTTACAATGTGTATGATAATCAAGTTGGGCCATTTCCAGCACAAATCCAGGTTTTCTCACCTCCCCCCCCCACACACACACAAAACCACTCTCCTGCTGGTAATAGCTTATCTAAAGTGACCACTCTCTTTACAATGTGTATGATAATCAAGGTGGGCCATTTCCAGCACAAATCCAGGGTTTAACAAGAACGTCTGGAGGTGGGGTTAGGAAAAAACAAGGGGAAATAGGTTAATTCTAAGACAACCTTATGAGCAGCAGTCTGTTGGATCTCCTCCAAGGGTCAGTTTTGTCTCAGGTGCTTCAATGGTTTGATGCTCGTCATACTTCTTGGTCTAGGGCAACTTGCTGTATTTTTTTTTTTTTTGCAGTATACGAGTTCCAATATTCTGATTTTGGCAGAGTCCTACCCTTGAAGCAAAGACAAGCGTGTTATAAATCAGAAATACCAGTGTCCACTTCATGGTTGCTGTCTGCTGGCTTCACCCTTGATGTTCCTACAGATTGTTGTTCACCTAGACCCTGAAAAGCAAGTTTACTCACCTATGACCTGGGTGATTGACACAGCTTTAACTAATTAACATGGTAGATTTTATGTCTGGGACACTTGCCTCCTGTCACCTTGATTTTGTACGCTGCTAAACTGAATTTTTCAATTATTTGGAAAGGTCTGATTCATCTATTTCTTAGCCCATGTTCTGGTGTCTTTTTGGACACAGTATTACTTGGTCTCCAACCTCCTAAACATTCTCTCTTTGGCTTTTCTCAAAGTAGTCTTTTGCCTTACATCTGGATTTTCCCAATATAGCAGCTGCTATATGCTATTCTTGAAGATTTTGCAGGTAAAAGGAGTGCATTTTGATTCCCTCAAGTTGAGTGCCACTGGTGTGCCATACTATGTGTTCTAGCAGCTTCATGTTTTGGCCTGTCATCACCTCGATGGGTATCTTGTCAGTGGACACCACTGGTGTTGCCTTTAATGCCATTAAAAGCAAAGGCACAAGGGTGTGCCAGTTACACCCACTGGCATCAGCCAACTTCCTCAACATCACTTTTATTATGTAATTCATTCATTCCACTATCCCAGATGGTTGTGCTGTGCATGGGATATATAGTTTCTGTGGGACTCCCATAAGTTTAAGGCAGTCCTTAAAGAACTGTCTGGTAAAGTGTAATCCCAGGTCTGATTCTATTCTCACAGGGATTCCCCATCAAAAGAAAACTTGTCAGACTAGGACCTTGACTGTGGCTTTTGCAATCTTGGCCTCTGAGAATTATAGAATGTAGATATCTCCATACCTTATGGTACTGGCACGTTTTAGACCAGTTCTATTTATATTGTGTCCATCATCAGAGTGTCTAGGTGCCATGTGATCTCTGGCGATGGGACAAGTGGCATGCTCTAGATTGCCATGTTGGAAACTGTGAAAACAGCACCATCATCAAGAGACAGAATTACTGTCTTCTCAGGGTCTCTAAACATCTACATGATAACACTGGAGCTGCACAAGGCACTCTCTTGAAACTTCAAATAAATAATTTATTAATAGCTCCTCAGGCATGTTGAACTTCTTCAGATACAATGTAAAACCAGATGTTGAACTTCTTCAGATACAATGTAAAACCAACTTTGGTAAGGACTATGGGTAAAATTCACTGTGACAGCACAAGGTCTATGTATCACTTCAGTCCTCAGAATAGGTTATAGATGAGACTTAACTGTTGGCACAGGCTTCATGATGGCCTTCTGCGCAGTGGTGAATTTCACTCAAAGAAGGTCGTACAGAACATGGAATAGAGTTGCAAATACAGTTGCTCGTTAAAGAGATAACTATATTTCTATTTGCACTTGGCTAGTCAAACTGGGCTAGTCAATAACAACTGTCAAGTACATTGAGATGTATTTTTAAGACACTAATTATCAGACTATAAGTTTATGAAAAGTCTTGGTTTAAGAAATACAATCATAGTCCCATACATAAATTACTTTTCCTTTGCATCATTCATACAGAACATTCCAAGATGTTTTGCAAATCAAAGAGGAACCTAGTAGCTCACCAGAAGTTTCATCCATAAATATTAGTTGGGTGACAGGGAAAAGCTAGACAGCATTCCAGTGCAATAACCACATTAGGTGTGTCAGATTAAGAGTGCCCCCAAAAAGATGTGGTAATTCCATTTTGGGATATGTTACTCTGGTCGCTCTTAAAAGTTTGCCAGTTAGACAGAGGAAAAAATTTCCTATACTTACAACAGGTTATACTGCAGATGTTGAGGTGTATGTTACTTACTTACCGACAGTTTCAAGTTTCAATGTTTGATGACAATAGCTGTCTGACACAGCTAAAACTAACATTTTCACTGAGTATTCAGTGAGTCAATGAATAAAATAATTCATGGTTTTGTCCATCAGTGTGTCAGAAATTAAAGTTTAGAATAATTCAAGCCTCTACACTACTTGCCCTAACCACTCCCTACTGCCCTGAGTTCACCAGAATATGGACATGCTTCAGTTTGGGTTTGCTCAACAATCAATACTTTTACTTTGACTATCTTATATAAGCCCAGTAAATCACAGAATCATAGAATCATATGACTGGAAGGGATCTCGAGAGGTCATCTAGTCCAGTCCTCTGCTCTCATGGCAGGACTAAGCATTATCTAGTTTATATCTGGTTTACAGTTTTCATGTAGAAGATTTTGGAATCTCTCTCTCTTTTCAGAGGAAGATAATAGGTATAGTAAAAACCAAAACAAAATATAAATATTCATTTTCAGTATACAACATGAATTTCTAAATGTCTGGATACTGAAGGATGGGTGCTATATAAAATCCTAAGAGAGAATAAAATGACTTACAGTATATAGAAAAATACTCTGTGCAGAGCCAGGAACAAAGTAATTGCATGTATGCTATGCAAAATTCACAATATATCACCACTCTATATAATCTTAAGCATACAATTGTCCAAGACTCATTGACAAACCTAAAAAGGTTTGCCAACTCAGTTTGCTTTGGATTAACCTCAGGTCTGCTAAAATTGAACTAGAAGCCAGAGATTTCTAGTTCTTCCTACAATGCAGGGGGAACAATATGTCTCATTGCACTTCTACATTTTCACATTCAGCTGGGGACTAGGAAGGGTGAAAGAATGTGAAAATGAAAAATAATAGGAATATAATGTTTTCCATATTTTTCTGAACTTCAAAGAAGGTTCAGTATCAATTCTGGGTTGTAATATTTTGTGTCTTGTTTTAATCATGCTGGAAGAACTAAGTTGTTAGGAACATGCTTTTAGTTTTATATGCTCAGGCTGACTGTAAACCTAATATTGATTACTGCAAACAAAGTAATTTTCTTTAAGACAAGTTCAGGAGGATTTAGTGTGAACAAAACTTTTGTGATTCATGCAAAATACAGTAGCAGGTTTTCCTACCTCTTCCTTTGGAAAATGAGAATATACTTCTGATACACTTTTGTGTTTTATAGCTTCACAAGTAATATTAATAAAAGTAAGTTGAACTGAGTGTGATAAATGGAACATATAATCATTGTAAAGGATTAGCCATTCCAGGTCAATAAAGTGAAATACATGCTTGGTAGGCCCTGATTCTGATCCACACTGGAGTACATTGGGAGTGACACCGTTGATATGGATGAGGAAGATCTGTGTGAGTATCCGTATTCTAGTGGAGAAAAATTCCTTGAAATGGTAATAGTTTGGGACATTTAATTGTCCCAGTTTCTGCTGATCTAGCTTATCCTTTCCCTAGAGTTTATTGCTGAATTAAGAAGCTTGATCAGTTCTACACCTGAATTCATCCATAAAACAAAGCTTCCTTCTCAGTTTCTGTGAGATGACTTTGAATACCTGAAACTGACTTATCAGACAATTAAAACTGAAAAGTGGTTAAGATTACACAGCACAATGAGAAGTAGTATTTCTGACCAAAATGAAAGGTATTATCACAACAGCCATTTTCATGTGGATGGGAAAACTCTACATATATAGAAAAAAATCTTAAGAAAAGAGTCTTTAGTCCATCTATCCCCCTTCACAAGATCACACAAGATAAAAACAATCCCTGTGTGCTAAGAAAAAACAAGGCTAACACCTAGAAAGCTATAAATAAATGTCAAGCATGTAGTGCTGACAATTTGTTTGCATAATCCCTAAAACCAAGTAAGTGAAAGTAAATTGGTTTTCAGGGAAACAACAAGATAGTGCATTCAGGCTCACAAAAGACAAATCATACGACAGGCCAATGGGCAACTTGAAAGCTGCTACACAGTTTGCTGGGGAGTTGCCAAGGAACCAAATGCTAAAGCTGGAAAGGGGTTGCACAGCTTGACATATGGTCTCCGTGTTGGCCAGCTAAGGTCTCCAGAGTGGCCTCAGGTGCTGTCCCTTCTGCAAAAATGGAATAGGTAAACAAAGCAAAAGAGAAATCAGGTTTTTCATCATGACCTAAAGCTATTCTTCTAAAATAACTCTGAAGGTGACCTTTCTAGGAATAATAGAAATGATCTATAATGGCGACCCTCCACAATTATTATCTTAGATAAATTAAGCACTCTACCTCAATATTTGCACTATTGCCTAGATATTCATTATATTAAAATATGAAATTAAAACTAAATAAACTGACTAACTATCTAAGTCAAAATTGGAAAAAAGCTAAAGGCAGCTAGTGTGTTTTGGACAGTTTGCTAGCTATGTGCTAGTGCTTGAGTCAAGTATCGACTGTTTAAGGTACTTCTGACAAGGTCTTGAGCACAAAGAAGGTTCTTAGAATCTACCATCATTCTATTTCGCAGCCTTTTTTCTTCAGTTTTAGGTACTGTCCCACCACCAAGTGTACTATTGTTCTTTTTTCACTTAAATTGGAATGGACTATTTACTTTTGAAAACTATCAACACTGTCACCACAGTTCTGGGAACAGTAATTCTTGGTTACCTTGATGTAACCAGAGTTGCAGATTCTAGAACCCAGAATGCTAAACAGAGATGGGGTCCACCTATTGAGGAAGAGGAAGAGCATATTTGGCTACAGACTGGCTAACCTAGTGAGGAGGGCTTTAAACTAGGTTCAACAGATGCAGGTGACCAAAGCCTACAGGTAAGTCAAAAACATGGAGACCTGGGAGAAAGGTCAGAATCTGGGGAGAGCATGGGCTGTTATAGCAGAAATAAGGGAGATACAAGACAGAACTGGGGGGGCAGGGAAATCAAATCAGTATCTTGATGTCTGTATACTAATGTGAGAAGTATGGGAAATAAGCTGGAAGAACTCAAAATGATAGTAAATAAACACAACTATGACATAGTTGGCATCACAAAGACTTGGTGGGATAATATGCATGACTGGAATATTGGTATAGAAGGGTACAGCTTGCTCAGGCAGGACAGGCACGGAAAAAAGAGAGGAGCTGTTGCCTTATATATTAAAAATGTGTACACTTGGGCTGAGGTTGAGATAGAAATAAGAGACAGACTTGTTGAAAGTCTCTGGGTAAGGATCAAAGGGCAAAAAGACAAGGGTGATGTCATGGTAGGGGTCTGCTACAGACCACCAAACAAGAAAGAAGAGGTGGATGAGCCTTTTTTAAAACAACTAACAAAATCATCCAAATCACAGGATTCGGTGGTTATGGGAGACTTCAACTACCCAGTCATCTGTTGGGAAAATAACACAGCAGGGCACAGATTATACAATAAGTTCTTGGAATGTATTGGAGACCATTTTTTATTTCATAAGGTGGAGAAAGCTACTAGGGGAGAAGCTGTTCTAGATTTGATTTTGACAAATAGGGCGGAACTGTTGAGAATTTGAAAGTGGAAGGCAACTTGGATGAAAGTGATCAAGAAATGGTAGAGTTCATGATTCTAAGGAATAGTAGGAGGGAGACCAGCACAATAAAGACAATGGATTTCAAGAAGGCAGACTTCAGCAAACTCTGGGAGTTGGTAGGTAAAATCCCATGGGAAGCAAGTCTAAGAGGAAAAATAATTGAAGACAGTTGGCAGTTTTTCAAAGAGACATTATTAAGGGTACAAGAGCAAACTATCCCACTGCATAGGAAAGATAGGAAGTATGGCAAGATACCACCCTGGCTTAACTAGAAGATCGTCAATGATCTAAAACTCAAAAAAGAGTCCTACAAAAAGTGGAAACTCGGTCAAATTACAAAAGATGAATATAAACAAATAACACAAGTATGTAGGGACAAAATTAGAAAAGCCAAGGCAGAAAACAAGATTAAACTAGCTAGGGACATAAAAGGAAACAAGAAAAAATTCTACAAATAAATTAGAAAGAAGAGGAAGACCAAGGACAGAGTAGGCCTGTTACTTAATGAGGGGGGAAAGACATTAACAGAAAATGTGGAAATGGCAGGGGTGCTTAATGACTCCTTTGTTTTGGTTTTCACCAGGAAGGTTGGTGGTGATTGGAAGTCTAACATAGTGAATGCCAGTGAAGATGAGGTAGGATCAGAGCCTAAATTGGGAAAGAACAAGTCAAAAACTATTTACACAAGTTAGATATCTTCAAATCACCGAGGCCTGATGAAATGCATCCTAGAATACTCAAGGAGCTGACTGAGGAGATATATGAGCCATTAGCAATTATCTTTGAAAAGTCATGGAAGACGGTGGACATTCCAGAAGGCTGGAAAAGGGCAAATACGGTGCCCATCTATAAAAAGGGAAATAAGGACAACCCGGGAAATTACAGACCAGTCAGCTTACCTTCTGTACCCAGAAAGATAATAGATCAAATAATTAAGCAATCAATTTGCAAACACCTAGAAGATAATAAGGTGATAAATGGAGTACTTGTGGCACCTTAGAGACTAACCAATTTATTTGAGCATGAGCTTTCGTGAGCTGAAGTGAGCTGTAGCTCACGAAAGCTCATGCTCAAATAAATTGGTTAGTCTCTAAGGTGCCACAAGTACTCCTTTTCTTTTTGCGAATACAGACTAACACGGCTGTTACTCTGAAAGGTGATAAATAACAGTCAGCATGGATTTGTCAAGAACAAATCATGTCAAACCAATCTGATAGCTTTCTTTGACAGGGTAACAAGCCTTGTAAATAGTGGGGAATCAATAGATGTGGTATATCTTGACCTTAGTAAGGCTTTTGATACTGTCTCGCATGACCTTCTCATAAACAAACTAGGGAAATACAACTAGATGGAGCTACTATAAGATGGGTGCATAACTGGTTGGAAAATCATTCCCAGAGAGTAGTTATCAGTGGTTCACTGTCATGTTGAAAGGGCATAATGAGTGGGATCCCACAGGGATCAGTTCTGGGTCCAGTTCGATTCAATATCTTCATCAGTGATTTAGATAATGGCATAGACAGTACACTTATAAAGTTTGCTGACGATACCAAGCTGGGAGGGGTTGCAAGTGCTTTGGAGGATAGGATTAAAATTCAAAATGATCTGGACAAACTGGAGAAATGGTCTGAAGTAAATAGGATTCAATAAGGACAAATGCAAAGTACTCCACTTAGGAAGGAACAATCAGTTGAACACATACAAAATGGGAAATGACTGCCTAGGAAAGAGTACTGTGGAAAGGGATCTGGGGGTCATAGTGGATCACAAGCTAAATATGAGTCAACAGGGTAACGCTGTTGCAAAAAAAGCAAATATTCTGGGATGTATTAGTAGGTGTATTGTAAGCAAGGTACAAGAAGTAATTCTTCCCCTCTACTCTGCGCTGATCAGGCCTAAACTGTAGTAGTGTGTCTAGTTCTAGGCACCACATTTCAGGAAAGATGTGGACAAAATGGAAAAAGTCCAGAGAAGAGCAACAAAAATGATTAAAGTTTAGAAAATATGACCTTTGAGGGAAGATTGAAAAAATTGGGTTTGTTTAGTCTGGAGAAGAGAAGACTAAGAGGGGACATGATAACAGTTTTCAAGTACATAAAAGGTTGTTACAAGGAGGAGGGAGAAACATTGTTCTTCTTAACCTCTAAGGATAGGACAAGAAGCAACGGGCTTACATTGCAGCAAGGGCAGTTTAGGTTGGACATTAGGGAAAACTTCCTAACTGTCAGAGTGGTTACTGGAATAAATTAAGTGGTTAAGCACTGGAATAAATTGCCTAGAGAGGTTGTGGAATCTCCATCATTGGGGATTTTTAAGAGCAGGTTGGACAAACACCTATCAGGGATGGTCTAAATAATACTTAGTTCTCCCTTGAGTACAGAGGCCTGGACTAGATAACCTCTTGAGGTGCCTTCCAGTTCTGTGATTCTATGAATGGTGACATAGGGCTTCAGGGCTGTCTGTTGGTGTTTTGCTGCCGAGGGCAGAACATTTGTTTTGTGTCCCCCGAACAGCCAACTTAAAAACAAACAAAAACAATTTGGCACACACACACATCAGATGTTGATTTCATGCCCGCAGCGACCACCCTGATTAACTGCCCCCAAGGCCAGCCTTAATGTTTAGCCCTTGAACTGGCATAGAAAGGTGCAGGTAATTTTTCTAAGTCAAGTTAAGGCTAGATCAAGAGTCCAAGTAACTACAAAAAGTTACTCTGGGGCAGATGAAAATAACCACTGGGACATAGGAGGTTGTGATGATTTGGGGAATCTGTTTGTAAAATTTATGTATTCTGTGTGAAATTATGAAATATCTGTAGGTATTTTTACCAAGCTGCAAACTCCATTCTGAAAGTGAAGCCATTTGTGTTCTCTGTGGCCTTTTCTTCCAATCTATAGTAACATTCCAAGTGGGACAGTGTATCAAATGTATCAGGATCAGTCCTCTCGAGGGATTATTTGACGGGACACCAGGGAAGCAGGGAACACCAGCCAATTAGGTTGGGGCAACTCAGCCACATGGATGGCGCAGACTTTACAGGGTTTAATAAAGTTCTACTTGCTCAACTTAACCTGCATTCAGCTTCATTCTTTGTGAATGAAACAGCAAAGGGCTAACAATAGAGGGTTGTTAAATCTTGATTGTCCTGTATTCAAGAAGGAAGCATCCTAGATGAAAGGCTGGCTTCTGGAACTGGTTTAGCAGCAGATAGGTCACCTGGTAGGAGTCTGTGGTCACTTGTTGAGACTGATTGAGGGACTGGACATTTATTAAAGGGCAGAAGCTGATTTATTTGCTCTCCTTTGACTTTGTCCCCTCCCACCCCCCGCTGCTTAAGCTGAGGGAAGCTGCTGTGGGAGCTGGATGAACTGGGGTGGGAGGAAACCCTGCCTATTTGAACTCAGATGGTCCCCCAAGCACTCCCAAAAGAAGAGTGATGTCAAGGCAGGGGAAATGCATGTAGGGTTTATTATTTTTGCACAGATGTGTGTCTTTCTCTTGTGATTAAGTAAAGAGAACATAATGTCTTAAACTCAGTGCAAACTCTCTGCATGCTATATGCATGACAAATACCATGTGCCCCCTGAGAGAGCTAAACTAAACCTAGAAGGCTCACACCTTTGATGGGATTCTGGGAGAGGAAGTGTTTAAGCTACTGGAGTATCTTGGAAGTCAATGCTGGACCTGGGGCGTCTAAGGCAGGTGGGCTGAGGGGCTCCATTTCCATGAAGGGGTAACAGACTGAGAGTCAGTGCCCAGAAAATATGCCAGTGAGGCCAAGGGAGGAAAGAGTACTGCAGCCTACTGAGACCCAGGAATGTTTAAAACACCTCAGAGCAGTCTGGTGGGTGGCTAGCAGGGGGAGCCCTACTGGATCTGGATCAGAGGTCCTGCTGGGAAAACCTGAGGAACAGCCAAGACTGGGGAGAAAGCTCAGGCTGATGTCTATAACTGGTGTTTGTTATCTGAGTTATGGGTAAAGACCACTGAGAGAAATGGGTGGAATTATGCACTTCATACTCTATTCAGAGCAGATTAGGAACTCTATCTTCGTATATTTTTATGTAAAAGCAGAGCCAAAAAAATACAGGATCATACCATAAAAATATTTGGTTAGAGTAATTTCTTGGCAATTTTAAAAATACATAAAATATTTAGAATTGAAGGGACATTCCTCATAATACTTTTAAGGTAGCTTCGATTTAGTGCCTGGTCATTTTTGTCATTTTGCCAGCAAGCCATTTCTGGCCCTGACTCTGATGAATACAACCACAACAAAAACATAAGACAATAAAAAGATATCCACGTAGGATATCTACAGTATAAATTATTCATAGTTGCTAGTATGGGTCCTATTGCTTACTTTATTGTCCTCTTCAAATATGTTACAGAAGGATAACACTGCTTCTTTACTGCAATGAGGATATGCTGTAAAAATGTCTATAAAATCTAGAGTGAATTAGCAGTTTCTACTAACTATAAATTGATATACAGTGGAGAAGTTAATTGATAACATGTGACCATGCTACACAGCTGCCAGTAATTTGGCCATAAAATTTTTATAGGGCATTTTTAACTCTGTATGTAGCAATAATTGCTCCTTGTCTATAACATTTGTTTTAAAGAGCTAACATTTCTTTCTGTATTCCATTCTGATTTTACTTTCTCGTAAAGATGATTTTTTCAACATAGCTTGATGACTATTTGATACTTTTTTTTCATGTAAGGGTCAAATATTACAACTAACCACATTGCAACAGAACATTGTAAATGATAGTACAAATAGTATACCCCCAAAGTACAGTACATCCAAGAATGACTTCACAGAACTAGCATTACTGTTTGATTGACTATTGATATTATTTCTAGAAGGACCACTATTTAGAGAATTCATGTCCAGGGCTGCCAGCAACAAACTAGTTAGTTTTCTGCTCACAAAATGAAGGGGACCTGTTGGCAGCTTGATCCACAGCCCACTAGAGGCAATGGAAGAACTGAATGGATCAGAAAAGCACTTTAGAGTTTGCATAACTTCAAATATGTGACTAGTCCCATTGAATTCAAGTTACACTTGTGCTTAAGCATGTTGCTAAATTGGGGTCTTGGTGGCCAATGAAGTTAATAGAAAGACTTGTTGGATCAGTAATCTTACTCCTGGTCCATTTGCAGTTGAAAGTTTTCACATGGTAATGGACTAGATCCTTAGCTGCAACTGAGATATACTCAGTTTATGGAGCTGAGCTTTAAGTCACCTTTGCATTCTCTCATCTGGGGGCTGTAGGCAGGCTGGTCTCCAGCATAATTTAGAGAAGCCTCAGATCTGCTCTGTATTATGCATGACTGCCCACAACCTTAAGGGACTTGTCTGGTTGGGATGGTCAAGGTGTACTAATAACTTTTCTCCTGGAAATCACCCCTGTGTCAGGGGCCTCGGAAGTGGAGGAGTGTACAGCTACTATGCCAGCTTGACATTGCCTGAGAAATTTCCTTTACACAAGGCTAATTCTCAGGAAGCCAATTAAGCCATATTATGCTCATGCAAACATTTCAGCCACATTTCTGTAGCCACCATTCATTTTGCCTGAGCAAAATGTGGTTGTAAATTATGTGGTACACATTGCACCTGTAACAGGAAGACCAGATTCAGCACTGTGGAAAATCTAACCCCTGGATTATGTTCATGCTACAAATCATGGATCACTGTAGATTGCCCATTATTTCCTATCCAGCACTCATTAGAGAAGGTTAATGGATAAGAAAATTCTTCTGAGACTTTGAAGACTCTTTTTACTTCTTTTGATGATGTCCTGCAGCCTTTTGATGTCTGAGGAACTTGTATTCTAATGGCTTGGTATCTGGGTGCCAGAAAACTTGTTTCCCCCACAAATTCTTACACTGAATCCCTGGGTAACCTTAGGCAAATTACGCACCTTCAGTTTCCCACTTTGGAAAAAAAAAAAGGGGGATAACCCACATTCAGGTTTATAAAGGTCTGATCTGAAGTCCATTGATTTCAGGATTTAGGGTCAGGCTCTAAAACACTTTGAGATCAATGAATCAAAGGTGATATGTAAGTGCAATATATAATTATTTGTATTCAAACAAAGAGTTATACTGAGTTCAATGGAAAGATTAGTGACTAGTTAGGAGACAGGAAAGAATTGACTAAACTATAATAAGAATATAAGAACAGCCATACTGCATCAGACTAGCCCAGTATCCTCTCTTCCAGTGGTGGCCAATGCCAGGTACTTCAAAGGGAATGAATAGAACAGGTAATCATCAGGAGATCCATCCCATGTCACCCATTCCCAATTTCTGCAAACAGAGGCTAGGGACACTTCAGAGCATGGTTTTGCATCCCTGCCCATCCTGGCCTGACCTATCTTCCATGAACTTATCTAGTTCTTTTTTGACCCTGTTATAGTCTCGGCATTCACAACATCCTCTGGCAAAGAGTTCCACAGGTTGACTGTGTGCTGTGTGAAGAAATACTTCCTTTTGTTTGTTTTAAACCTGCTGCCTATCAATTTCATTTGGTGACCCCTAGTTCTTGTGTTATGAGAAGGAGTAAATAACACTTCCTTATTTACTTTCTCCACATCAGTCATGATTTTATAGACCTCTATCATACCCTGCCTTAGTCGTCTCTTTTCCAAGCTGAAAACTCTGAGTCTTATTAATCTCTCCTCATATGGAAGTTGTTTCATACCCCTAATAATTTTTGTTGCACTTTTCTGTACCTTTTCAAATTCCAATATATCTTTTTTGGGATGGGGTAACTAGATCTGCACACAGTAATCAGGATGTGGACTAACATGAATTTATACAAAGGCAATATGCTATTTTCTGTCTTATTATCCCTTCCCTAATGAGTCCCAAAATTCTGTTAGCTTTTTTGACTGCCGCTGCACATTTGAGTGGATGTTTTCAGAGAACTAGCCACAATGACTCCAAGATCTCTTTCTTGAGTGGTAACAGCTAATTTAGGCCCCATCGTTTTACATGTTAAATGGGAATTATGTTTCCCAATATCTACAGATGGTTGAAATTTTCCATTTAAAATATTTATTTTATATCAGATGGCCTTTTTTAGACATATTATTTTGTTTCTTTCAACATTTTCTGATTTTAGGATAAAAAACTGAAATGTGATTTTAAAAATATTGTTATTTATTTATTATTTATTTCAGAAAATATTGACCTTTTTCTGACCAGTTCTAATAATAATTATATCATGCAGCTTAAACCAGACCCTGAAATCTGAAATACGAAGCACCGGCCATCCTTCTTCTGTTCCAAATGTAAACTCACTTTGGGGTTTAGAGAGCATGGCCCCTTTAAAAGCTTGTCCTGATGGAGAGAAAGTGATGATTGTTCAGGGCAGTGGAGAGGGACAGGGTGAGTGTGTCTTAGCTCCAGACAAGAGGGCTACATCGAGCAGGCCTTTACATATTAAAGCAACTAGGAATCAGCCCGAAACCCAGAAGGGACAGAGTGGCCAACAGGGGATGGCCGAGGACAGGAACTAGGAAGAGCACTGTGCCTGAGAAGGACAAACCAAAGCAGGACCCAGTATCACTGTTGCCCAGAACTGTCTGGGGCCGTGAGTAGTGGGGCTTGTGACTTTGTATTGGGAATAAGGAGGCAGGCTGTAGCTACCTAAGTGGGGAGGGGTATATCTGTGTGGGTTTGGAGAGAGCAGCAGAAGAGGGCATCAGAGGGGTTTGTTGTTGAAAGTTCACTGTGCCGAAGATGACCAGGAGCACCCAAGACTCACTGCTGGTCTCGAACTCTGCCTAGGATTCCGGAACTCTGTGTGCAGACACATTGCTTGGTGTCTGCCTTTTCAGAGTGTAATACCATTGGGCCTGTTGGGCCTTGTGTTGGATGTAACCATGTTTCACTCCTTCCCCTATATTCCCCCCTGTTGTTTTTCTCCATTCATCCATCTGTAAATCAATATTTTCCCTTTCCTGTGTTCATTGTACTATTTCGGTGCATGTGTGATCACTCCGGTAGAAGGGATTTTCCCTTCTGCGTTCCTGTGCATGCCTTTTCTTGGCCAGAGCTGCTTGCAGAGCAGACTCCATCTTAGCCACGAGAGTGCTAAAGTTGCACAAATCTAATAAAATTTGTTAAGAAATATTAATCAATAGATGCTTAGAGTTTAAATCAATTACTCTTTAAATATTAAAATATACTTAATCATAAAATATTACCTCAAAAAGAAAACATTTCTCTTGCTATCAAAATTATTAGAATGTAATATTTCTTAATAAAACTTGTGCTAGGACTACTTTCTAATGATTCTCTCTGTTCGGTTAAAATATGGATATCAGTATTTAGGAGGAGAGACAGCAAATTGTAATAATGATCCAAATGTCTGCTAAAATGATCTAAGCTGTTTCATGAAACAGAGAAGAGAAAGGAAAGATGGCTTAATGTTAGGGTGTTACCCTGGAACATAAGGGACTAGGGCTCAGTTTTCTGGTCTGCCAAAGGCTTCCTGTGTGACTTTGGTCAAGTCAGTTAGGACTATATTTACATGGGGAATTAAGTGCTTAAGCCCAATTATTTAGGTGCCAGAGGCATAAGCAAAATCCCTACTCAGCAACTACTTAACCCTGTAGGCACCTAAATTCCCAAGGTGCCTCAGTTTCCACCCTTCAAACCCAAAGCTTCTAAATTTCACCACTGAGCATGCGCACAGCTGCCTCAATTCTGACGTCCCCCCCAGCAGATCAGCATTAGCTCCCAGATGAGCCTCAGTGAGATTCAGAAAATAGGCATTGCCCCACGTATCTTGATTGCGGGGCCTGATCTGGTTTTCAGAGCAACATCTAATTCCATACAAAGGAGCTGGTAGGGGAAGGAAAGGAGGAGCCATCCTCCCTTATAACTGTTAGTCCCATGGTTAGGGTCTGCACCTGGGATGTTGGAGTCTCCAGTTTAGTTCTCCCCTCTGTCCGGTGTTGAAAAGGGATTTGAACATAGACCGCCCACATCTCAGATAAGTGTCCTACCCATTTGAGTATAGAGTCATTATCTCTCTGTTACAACACATTTCTAATTACATATTTCCTACACAGTGGAACAACTTCAACAGGAGAGACTGAGAGAGTCCTAAACTAGAATATCCCATAGTCCCATGTTTAGGGCACAAAGGATTATTTCATTAAAGATTGTGAGGTGCTCTGACACTACTATAATGGGGTCACATAAGTACCTAGGGTAGATCTATGTGCCACTCAGGGGGTTGTGAACTATATTCCTTGGTTTTGGTGTGTGTAGGTTGACACCTCACGGTTCACTTTGACTTTTGGGTTTGAGCAAATTATGAGTTAAGATGTAACTCACAACTTCTGAATTGCCACTCTCTTGGCATTGAAAACCTGAAAAACATAAAATATAAATAATTTAAATGCAAAACCATTTGTTCAATACTTTTATGAACTTATCAGCAAAGCTAATATGAGTTAGAAGTTTGAAACAATACCTGCAATTTTTCCGCAAATGCAAATTTCCGGTAGCTTTGGATTTTGTGACACATATTTCACCTAGTGGTCCCTGTAGGATCTTATTTTGCATTATGTATTCTACATTAAACCTCCATAAATGAATATTGGTACTAAAAGAAATGAAAAAAATACCTAACAGGAAGATAACTTAAGTGAGACATGTAGTACCTGTCAAGTGTAGAATATATTGAGTGCATATTATAACTGACCACTTTTACTTCCTCTTAAAAATAATGAACATAGTATTGTGTGGTATTTTCATACCTGCTTCTCTGAACAGCTAAAGCATGACATGAAAACTCAGAGGACTTTTGAGCTCTTTCAGTTACAAAAAGCACATCTTTAGCAGAGGTATTGTTGGTTTCTCTAACAGCTATGAAATTATAAGGACTTTGACTCTTCAGTCTGGAGTATGGTCTCAATTTTAACTATAGTTTAATGTCTAGGAATTAGTATTAGTATTTTTTAATTTCATTTTATCTTTTTTCATTTTAAAGTGCTTATGACACACATTAAGAGCAATGGAAGAGAGAACCCAGGTAATTCAGCAGAATTCTCAGGTGCCACAGGGTTCTGCGATGAGAAAGCAAGAAGTCAGGCTGCCAGAAAACAAGAATTCCACTTCACAAAAATTTTGGCAATTTCAAATTTTTTTTGTTCCACATCAGAATGACATGGAGACCTTTCAGAACTTCCCACAAGAACACACCTTGTTTTTTTAACCCAACACACCCAAAGACAGACCCATCCTAAAACAGCCACTGTGATGGTTAGTGTCCTTCACCTAGGATATGCACTGTCCAGGTTTGAATTCCTCTGGGGCCTGATTCAGCAGATGGTCTGATGGTGAAGCTTAATCTTCATGTACGGTTGGTCACTTTATATTTTGTGTATTCAGGTTCGTTTGAATAGTCATTTTATTTATTTTCATCCTTTAAATGTATTATATGTTATTTGCCTAAGCAAGCACCTAGAATACTGGCAAGATGCTTTTAAACAAAATTTGAAGAAATTAAAAGTAAAATGCCATCATTTTGATTCTCCTGAACGATATAATTAAACTGACAACAAAATTATTCTCAAAGAAGAAAAATCCAAACCATCTTCTGTCTCATGGGTGTTTCCTTTTAAAAATAAAAAAAATGTTGAAAAGTATTATCTCTCTGGTGAGATTTGTGCCTTCTATTTTACTGAGCATTTGGCATGAATAATACACAAATGCAGATTTATAAAATGCTACTCAGGATCCAACTGATAATAATATTGTATCTGTAGGTAAAGGTACAGGTCATAAGTCATACATTGGGCTGCATATATATCTTCGAGATATACAACATTTTTACCTACACTTGATGTAATTAAAATATCAACATTTATCTACGGTTATCATGCGGTGGTGTCAGAGATTCTGCAGTTACTCCCTCCTCTAAGAAGAAACACTGTAGAACTGAACAAATGTTAAAGATTTTTAATATCAATGACCATATATTGTATTTATGTTATAAAACAAAGATAAAAATAAGGACTAAAATCAAGAGATTACCATTCATTTCAAATATTAACTGTTCCCATATTTTACAGTACTTTGGGAGACTTATTTTTTCCCGGTCTGTATCTGTGTCTATTTGTGCACTGGAGATACAAGAGATCAGCAATTGTCAATATATGCAAATTGCAAAAGTGTTTCCAGTTAAGATGAGTTTTATCCTGAGAATTAAGAAACTGCCAATCATTTCCTTATTTGTGTGAAAATCTATATGGCTTGTGAGAATTGGGATTTCAAACTGACCAGAAAAAGGATGGTTAAAGGAAAATACAATTAACGCAATATATCTTTTGTAGTGATATTTCCCAGAAAGATGTTACAAAACAAGAGTGAAACAACATACATACAAGTGAGTCTGCAGCCTGTTGGTGTAATCAGAAGATATTAGCGGAGGCATTTGGAGCCTTGGTCATTTTTGGAGGTATATGAACAGCTCTTGGGAGTAAAAATGTAATAGTATATGAATAAGTAGGAGAAATTAGTCAGCTTGTACGTGGTACCAGATTATGGTTCCTCTCTTCATATACCACAGTACTCTAATGAGAGTTCAGACTCTTGTTTCACAGAATTTGAAATTCTGGTGAACAGTCGAATGCTGTTGTGGAGTTTGTAGCAACATAACTGAAGAAAGGAGTTATCAAGTAAAATTTTCAAAAGTACTTTAGTCCTTAGAAGCCTAATTCTCTGTGATGGGGTGTGCATCCCACACCAGCCCTTTTAGGATTTACAAGAGCCTGAGAGGCTAATTAGGTTACCCAGCATCACCTTTGAGAGGGAGGTCCAGGGCTAATTAAGAGTGAAACCCCACTGGGAAAGGGCTGGAACAGCACTATAAAGGCAGGAGGCTGAAAGCAGAAAAGGGCTGAAGGGGAAGGAGGCTACAGCCATGCCCTGCGATGAGGGAGGTCACTAGGGACAAGGAGGAAGTCGAGAGAGAGAGAGAGAGAGAGAGAGAGAAACCTGTGATCTTGCCCTGAAGAAAGCAATTGAACAAGAGGCTAGGAGGTGGTGAAGTAGCCAGGGGGAGTAGAGAAGGCTTCCATGGTAAACCTAGAAAGAGACAAGGGAAGAGACAGAGGCTGTGTACTCTCATTATGGTAGCAGGTATGGCCTGACCTGACTACTACTACTGCGTACTGCACCTTTACATATAGACTTCCTGTTATCTGTCATTAAGTGTTTCAGTCAGACTCTGAAAATTATAATGGATTTTTCAATTAGCTGGCAATTCTGAAAAAATAAAGTTTCATGCTGAGCCAAATTTACAATTTTTTTTGTTAATCCAAAACTTGAAAAATAATTCATTTAGGGTCAAACAAAAATGTCTTTACTGAATGTTTTTAAAAAAATAAAATTAAAGAAAGTTGAAATAAAGTAACTTTGAATTGGAACACAATCATTTCATTTTCAAAATGTCAATTTTTAAAAAAATGTATAGGGTTTTTGGTTTGTTTTTTACTGAAACAATTGGGTGAAACTAAAATGAATTCAACAAACTTGTGGTGTCACTGAATCTGGATTTTTTTTAATGGAAAGGTTTTGTCCAAATTTTTTTGCTCAGCTCTGAAGTTAGTGTTTTCTCTTCATGCAGGCTTTACATTAGTTCTTTCTTATTTTGTGGTTTTCCTTATTTTAAAAGCATTTATTCAGACATATTCTCTATCTCAAATGTTCATGCATGTGCACAAAGTGTAACAGCTAATTTTCAAATGGCTTAAAATGCCAAGTAGGTGATGTCATTTTAAAACCCCCCTCGTGTATTTATTCTTCTTGCTTTTCCCAACATTAGCCTGCCAGCAATGATCTAGAACTACAAATTAATATACAGTGTAATAATCAATACTAATTTTTATTTCATTTTACTTTCCTTTCGCTGTAACTTAATAACTCATCCTTCCTGACCTTCCAGTCCCCAGCAGAGTTAATAGCTGCTGTGCACAGCCAACTGGTGATGTTACCGTATGGCAGGGGAATGTGTCAGCACAGACAAAAAAAGTCCTACTCCATATACATCAAAGAGTTGGAGTATTTTGTACAGCTGCTAATATGACTGTTTGCTGACTTTCCACATGCACAGTTGATTCTCTAAGAACATAAAATACCTTGCTACATAATAAGTATATGTTGCAAAACAAACTGTAGAAAAATCAATAAGAAAGGAGGGGAGAAAAATCAGCATGAAAGTTCAGCAGTTATACTAATTTCCCCTAATTGGGCATATTGCTCACTCAAAATGCATATGGTTAACATTATCATACACTGCTACAGCTCCTGCTCCAGTCCTCTGCAGTTGGAAACTGCTTATTGAGCAGAATTACTTTTTTCTTATTTTAATTTTCTAGTAAAAGGAAGCAACATGTCAGAGAGTGAATTGTTTTACTGCTGTATCAAGACCGTTTGCTGCTGTGCTGGAATTTGACTTTGATGCTCACTCTTTATGGCAAGATGCAAACTCAGGAGAACTAAGTAAATGAGAGGTTTCAGAGTAGCAGCCGTGTTAGTCTGTATCCTCAAAAAGAAAAGGAGTATTTGTGGCACCTTAGAGACTAACAAATTTATTTGAGCAAAAACTTTCATGAGCTACAGCTCACTTCATCAGATGCATGCAGTGGAAAATACAGTGGGGAGATTTTATATACACAGAGAACATGAAACAACGGGTGTTACCATACACACTGTAATGAGAGTGATCAGGTAAGGTGAGCTATTACCAGAAGGAGAGAAAAAAAAAAACTTTTGTAGTGATAATCAAGGTGGGCCATTTCCAGCAGTTGAAAAGAACGTTCACATATCTATTCAGTGGACACCATCATAGGGCCTAATCACATCAGCCACACTACCAGAGGCTCGTTCATCTGCAAATCTACCAATGTGATACATGCCATCATGTGCCAGAAATGCCCCTCTGCCATGTACATTGGCCAAACCAGACAGTCTCTACGTAAAAGAATAAATGGACACAAATCAGACGTCAAGAATTATAACATTCAAAAACCAGTCAGAGAACACTTCAATCTCTCTGGTCACTCGATTACAGACCTAAAAGTCACAATATTACAACAAAAAAACTTCAAAACCAGACTCCAATGAGTAACTGCTGAACTGGAATTAATCTGCAAATTGGACACCGTTAACTTAGGCTTGAATAAAGACTGGGAGTGGATGTGTCATTACACAAAGTAAAACTATTTTCCCATGTTTATTTCCCCCCCTGCCCCACTGTTCCTCACACATACTTGTCAACTGCTGGAAATGGTCCACCTTGATTATCACTACAAAAAGATTTTTTTCTCTCCTGCTGGTAATAGCTCACCTTACCTGATCACTCTTGTTACAGTGTGTATGGTAACACCCATTGTTTCATGTTCTCTGTGTATATAAAATCTCCCCACTGTATGTTCCACTGCATGCATCTGCATGCTGTAGCTCACAAAAGCTTATTTTCAAATAAATTTGTTAGTCTCTAAGGTGCCACAAATACTCCTTTTCTCTAAGTAGATGAGAGTAAATAATGTGACTGTTTCAATATGTTGTTGTTATGAAAGCCCAACAGGCATATAAATCATTTTAAAAGCAGGTGGCGATGGGGAGAAAAAAGTAACAACCTTGTGTAAATCTTAGTTTTGTTTCTCAGTTGCTAACCCTATTCTTCGAAATGTAATACCGTGGTGGGTAGAAGCCTTGAATGTTTCCCCCATTCCAAATTTTCCCCTGAAGTCCACATACTGAATGAGAGAGGGATATGAAATAATGATTGTAGGGATGTGGATGGGGGAGATAAATTCTGTGTTTAATTCATACTGGTTGTTTGTTATAAAGCAGAGTGTGAATTAAATGGGATTTAGAAAGCAAACGTTGGACTCTCAGGGTTATAGACTCATAGACTTTAAGGTCAGAACGGACCATTATGATCATCTAGTCTGACCTCCTGCACAACGCAGGCTACAGAATCTCACCCACCCACTCCTGTAATAAACCCCTAACCTATGTCTGAGCTACCGAACTCCTCAAATCATGGTTTAAAGACTTCAAGGTTCAGAGAATCCTCCAGCAACTGATCCATGCCCCACACTGCAGAAGGTGAAAAACCCCCGGGGCCTCTGCCAATCTGCCCTGGAGGAAAATTCCTTCCCGCCCCAAATATGGAGATCAGCTAATTCCTGAGCATGTGGGCAAGACTCACCAGCCAGACACCCAGGAAAGAATTCTCTGTAGTAACTCAGATCCCACTCCATCTAACATCCCATCATAGGCCATTGGGCATATTTACTGCTAATAGTCAAAGATCAATTAATTGCCAAAATTAGGCTATCCCACCATACCATCCCCTCCATAAACTTATCAAGCTTAGTCTTGAAGTCAGATATGTCTCTTGCCCCCACTGCTCCCCTTGGAAGGCTGTTTCAGAACTTCACTCCCCTGATGGTTAGAAACCTTCATCTAATTTCAAGTCTAAACTTCCTGATGGCATTTTATATCCATTTGTTCTTGTGTCCACGTTGGTACTGAGCTTAAATAATTCCTCTCCCTCCTTGGTATTTATCCCTCTGATATATTTATAGAAAGCAATCATATCTCCCCTCAGCCTTCTTTTGGTTAGGCTAAACAAGCCAAGCTCCTTGAATCTCTTCTCAGAAGACAGGTTTTCATTCCTTGTATCATCCTAGTAGCCCTTCTCTGTACCTGTTCCAGTTTGAATTTATCCTTCTTAAACATGGGAGACCAGAACTGCACACAGTATTCCAGGTGAGGTCTCACTAGTGCCTTGTATAATGGTACTAACACCTCCTTATCTCTACTGGAAACACCTCTTCCTAGAAGAAATTGAGAGCTTTGCCTGTAGTTTCTCTTTGGGGCATGTTTCATCAGCCTACCCACAGTGGCAAGTGGTGATGTATATTTAGTGTATGGGTTTAAAAGATCATGGCACAATTTTGAGAACTGTTCAGTTCAGTGTCTGGTCTTCAAATGGCCAGAGCTTAAGCCCCCTTTCTTTTTGAAAATCCTTTCAAAAATAAAATTTTATTGTATGTGCCTATTTTTTTGTAAAAGTCAGGTCAAAATATTGTGAACCCGTGCACTGAAGATATGACTGCTGAGGACTAGGAGTTAACCAAGTCAGAGGAAGTTATCTTATCCTAAACTCTCACTTTCTGTCTGGGATCAGGCAAATGAAGCTGGAACATAGAGCATGGACCCCAAAACAGTGTGCACTCTCAGTGAAACGAGGCTACACAAGTGCCAGGAATCTCTTTGAATGCCAGACTCCATAGATATTCATTTCATGAACAGCGCTGCAGCCTGCACCACAGATTTAGCAGAGTCACTCTGTCAGCTGCTAGCCTAGTACTATATCCATATATTCTTCCTATCAGGGCATCCACGTACCAGGAGTCTGGTGAATCTGTCTCATATTCTAGCAGGGGCAATGATCCTCCCACGCTGACCAAGCTGCTTCAATTTCTCTCTACCACATTCATCACTAAAATGTCTGCACCCACCACCAGAAGTGAATGAGGCTATTTGATTGTTCTTTCTTTCTTTGTCATATTTCCAGCTTGTTATCTTTTTCAACCCACTGTAGTTATTTCACTTGTATCCAAACTTTCTCTTTTTAAATGAACATACTAATACAATTTTTAAAATATATGTTGACCAACTCTAATCTTAAATAATTATGGCAAGTGAAACAAAAAAAGTTATTTTAAAACGTCCGCACTAAAATTTTATCCTTTTGCTCACCTTGAGCAACAATGTTGCTAAAGTCTTATTGTTTCTCTTGAGAACCAGAGTGTTGGCCCTGGGTGTCCTTTGGATGGCAGATGTGTGTATGGTACTATCCTGCTGCTGTTCGTGATGTAGAGAGATAGAGCTGAAAGGATTTTCTATATATTTCAGTATCCTGCTTGATCACAAGAACGGAGCAGACAGGCATAGTGGAGGGGATGGTACAGTGTGTATATGTGCCCCATAAAGCAAAACACAGCTGGTCGGTCTAATTTTAGGTGTACCAGCCTTGATAGTGTCTATTTAAAGATGTTATGTTTAATTTCACATCTATTATCTTAATCCCTCTCTTCCCATAAATTTGGTATTTATTGTCTGTCCTTGAGAGTAACTCAAGCACCTTTCTCAGTCACTCTGAAATTCAAAAGCATTATTGATCTCTTGTAAAAACTCTCTTGAGGATTGTCTGAGGCACAATCATGATAATATATGAAACAATGTTCGAAAGGTTGAGATAAATAATATATCAGCTAGTACACCTTAAGTGATTTGTTGGTTTCATTTTACATATCCTATGGTGCAAGTAGAACTCTGCAAACTGCAAAGTTTTTCTATTTTTCTGGCTGAACCAAAAAAAAATATTTAAAAAATCATTTTGGATTTACCTGAAATTATTATTTTTGGTCTGTTTTCTCCACAAAACAAAGACTGGGGGAGGGGAGGGATTGTTTCACATTGAACAAAACATTTTCTCTGAACTGAAACTAATGGAAACACCATTCACAAATTTGAGGAGGTCCCCTTTATACCCTATACACATGTGGTTAGACAGGGCCATCCCTAGGGGGATGCAGGGCCCAGGACAAATCAGCCCCTGCCAGCTTGGGGTCCCTACTCTGCATTGGTGGCTAGGCCGGCGGGACGGATCTGGCCAGGTGCTGGGCCGCCTGCTTCTGTTGGCAGTTGCCAGCACCTACCATGGGGCTATGGTTGGCCATAGCGCCACAGCGGCTCAGGGCTCTGGCTGGTACTGGGGACTCGCTGCACCAAAACGGGACAGCTGAGCCAGGTACTGTCTCCGCTAACTGTCAACAAGATGGCGGGCCCTGGGGAAGTGATGGATTCATCTTACAGGACCAGCCATGCCAGCCAATTGCACCGACCTGCGGGGCCCCACAAAGCGCGGGTCCCGGAGCGGTTGCCCGGATTCACGTTACCCAAGGGACGGCTTTGCGGTTAGAGTGCTTACTTAGGATGTGGGAGACTTAGGCTCAAGTCCCCACTCTCTTGATTCAGAGCAGGGATTTGCACCTGGATCTCTCATGTTGAGGCAAAGTAAGAATAGCTCTATATTCATGCTCCAATGTATATTTAATTATTTATACAAAGCGATCAGTGGTTAGGGAACTTGTTTGCAAAATGGGACACCTATGTTCAAATCCCTGCTCTAAATCAAGAAGAGTGAAGGCTTGAACTTGGGTTTCCCACATCCAGAGTATGAGCTGTAATGATGGGATATAAGTGGGAGAGGGGCTCCTCCGTGGTTTTGAGAATAGCTCCTAAATCCTTTTGTGATCTATGTCCCCCAAAAATAAATTGGGGGGAGGGCAGAAAACTATTCAGCAAATTAACAAATTGCAAATAGTTTCGGTTGACTCGAAACAACATTTTGGGATGAATAAACTATTAATATGAAAATTTTCACCCAGCTGTAGGTGTGAGTACCTTTCAGACCAGATGATGGAGTAAAGGAGTTATAGACCGCAAAGTCTCAAGTATAGATGTTCAATATTCCTTGGTTTTGGTCCATGAAAACATTTTATTTGTTTTCTATTTTTGCATTATTTGTACCTCATTGTTTCACTTTGATCATCAGGATCCAATAACTCAGTAAAACTGTCAAAACTGCACGTTCACTTGCTTTTGCATTGAAACTAGGACAAACTACACATCTTCCATGTTCAAAAGTGAAACCATAAATCAGTACAGGCAGGTTGCATAAAAATTAATTCAAAGCTTGTATTTGTAAAAATCATTTATATTAATACCTTAGCATATCTTCCATTGAACTTGCACCAGGGTTTTGACTTTGCAACAAAATACACACAAATTTGAGATTAAGATTTCATAATGAACAATTTTTCACAGTTTCTTCACTTAATGTAATAAATAAAGCTTCTCCACATAATTCTTCACTTCGATCCTGCATGGGCCAGAGGGAAATGTGGTGAGACCATCATTGAGCTGGAGTACAAGAAAAGTATGGTGCAGCACACCATCTAGACTGGAGGTCAGTGAGGGAGCAGAAGAGTACCAGCTAGACTCCTGCTCCTATCAGAAACACTAGTCAGGCCTGACATACACTAGAAAATGTGGTCATCATAATTACAGTGCTCAGGGGTGTGAAAAATCCACACCCCTGAGAGGCATAGTTAAGACAACCTAAGTACCCATGCAGGCAGTGCTAAGTCGACAGAATAATTCTTCTGTCAGCCTAGCTACCGCCTCTTGGGGAAGTGAATTACCCGCATCAATGGGACAATCTTGCTGTGTCACTGTAGTGTTTTGAGTGTAGACCAGCAGACAATGGATGAAAGCTCAGCAGCATTGAACCAAAGAAATCCACTTACTTTGGGTGATGCATGCCCATGTGCAAAACAGGATGCAGCCCCATGTGATGTTTCATCATGCTAAACAGGATACAGTTTTCACTGAACTGCGCAGTTGTTGCCTATCCATCTGCTGAGCATGTGTGTGCAGTCCATCTCTGCCTTATCTCCTGTCTGTGCTGACGATGCATTCTGGTGTAGGCCTCTAGAAGTATTTTAGTTTATTATTATTTTGTCTTGCATTGATTTCCAGTGGCACAGATTCATCTTGTAAAAAGGCTCTAGGACGGTCAGTGCTCTGAGTTTTTGACAGCTAGATATCCATTAAGAAATAAGCGTGTCAAAATTAGAGTTTGCTGACAATCATAAAAGTGACAGCATAATGTCCAGCAGCTGTAACTTTATAAATGACAGTTTATTATACTGTATTAAGCCTTCCATAATACCGTGTAAATTATGCTATTTCAGTAGAAGCTGGTGCATTTTGCATATCTTGACCATTAAAACAGGAAATCCTTCAGCTGCCTGATAATGTATTTTACACTTCATTATCTGGCAGTTTTTGTAGCGCAATGCATTTGTTGTTGCCCAAGATACCTTGCTTTGTAGCCCCTTCATTTGTTTATATTTTTACCTTAAATACCATTAAATAATGAGTGTAAAGATAGATACATAGTGGTGTAACAAGCAGGAAAGCAAATTACACATTAGAAAATCATTCCATTGTACTTGCGGGTAATTTTCCTCAGCAAAACCTACTACTTTATTATTATTATTGCTTAATAGTTTTTCTGGAATGTTCAGATGTACTGTACTCATGGATTCAGTGGCTCACGCTGAGGGATCTTAGCTATCAAATTAGGTGGACACAGGAAAATAATGGATGCACTTCATTTAGTAATTCAGCAAAACAATTAGGCATGTGCATAAATTCCATTGACGGTAATAGGACTTCAGCATCTGTTTAATGTGAAGCACATGCTTAATTGTTTCAATGGGCTGGGGTCTTATATAGGACAAAAAGCCACCTCCTCTGGATATGGATATACTTTGGATTGGGGTGTGAATTTGGGTTGATTCATTTAGCTGAAGTAAAGTGTTCCTGAATTGCCCTGACTTTGAAAGAGTTTCTGTTCAGTTTTATAACTGAAGAATACTTGCCTATTTTGTGTATGGTTAAATTAGAGCTGAGTAAATAATTTATTGTTTGCAGTGTTGTAGCTGCTTTGATCCCAGTGTATGAGAGAGACTAGGTAGTTCAGGTAATATCTTTTATTGGACCAACTTCTGTTGGAGGAAGGGACAAAAAGATATGACCTCACCTACCTTGTCTCTCTAAATAATTCATAGGTAATTTATATGGCAAATTTCACCCTCTTTTTCTGTTTATCATTTATCCACAAGCATATTGCAGTATGCAGCAAATACTTTCTGCTAATAATACTTGGAAAGTAGACATATATGAGCAGTTCACTGCAAGTTTTCAATGTTCAAAATTTAAGGTGTGTTGGTTGGTTTTGAACTGACCTACAGGTCACATGGCATTGTCTGTGATTTGTTCTGTGGGACTTGCAGTGTCTAGAGTCTCTGTAAGTTGCGATTACTAAACTTTAACACTAAATGGTAATGGACCAGATTCACTGGAACACTGGCTGCTTTCACTGATCTGGTGATGGAGAACAGCTGTAAACTGGTCAGTTATGAGGGGTTTACAGCTCCCTTGTGAGTCAAAGAAGATGGAGTGCAACAATATATCAGACTGTATGGATGGAAACAGATTAATTATTTCATTCAGACTGTAGTAAGTAAGGTTGTGATTTTCCATTTGTTTGAATTTACATTGCAATAAGACTTCTTTTCCCCTAGGTTGGGGAATGTAGTAAATTGCTTTTAGTTAATTAAACAGTCTGAAAGGGTTAATTTTGTTTTCAGTGTATAAATTAAATTCAGGTATCCAAAAGTCTTTCTTTCAATATTATATAGCGATATGGAAAAATATGAAGAAATCAACATTATGTATGATGAAATAACTGGCTCTTTTGATGAGATAATTGGCTCTGTGGATATGGGGAAAGTGGTGGACATGATATACCTTGACTTTAGCAAAGCTTTTGATACGGTCTCTGTGACAGGATGCTAAGCAGAAAACTGTTTAGCCAACCCTCTGTCATTCCAGATCCAATTAAGGGAGGTGAATTAGAGCTGGGGAGATCACCTGGCCCTTATTGGGGAAGCTAGAACAGCTGCTGCCTCATCAGGCTGGGGCTGGATAAAAGCCCCAGGGGAAGGAAGCCAGGGAAGCGGCACTAGGGGAAAGGCAGTAAGGGGAAGCAGAGAAAGATAGCTTGCCCCCTCTCTCCTGCTGGTGGACTGTAAGAAGGGGACTATGTGTATGGTGGAAAGATTGTGGGAGCACAACCTGTAAATAAAAGCACCAGGTGAACACTGCACCAAGGTCTCTGTGTGTGACTTCTCAGCCCAGTGGGGGCAGGGGCCAGGAGGACCCTGCAGGGACCCCATTACAGTCTCCCACAGTATTCCTGCAAGCAAGTTAAAGAAGTATGGGCTGGATGAATGGACTATAAGGTGAATAGAAAGCTGGCTAGATCGTCGGGCTCAATGGATAGATATCAATCGCTTGATGTCTAGCTGGCTTCTGGTATCAAGAGGAGTGCCCCAGGGTTCGGTCCTGGGGCTGGTTTTGTTCAACATCTTCATTAATGATTGGGATGATGGGATGCACCCTCAGCAAGTTCACGGATGACGCTAAGCTGCAGGGAGAAGTAGATACGTTGGAGGGTAGGGATAGGGTCCAGAGTGACCTAAACAAATTGGATGATTGGACCAAAAGAAATCTGATGAGGTTCAACAAGGAAAAGTGCAGTCCTGCACTTAGAATGGAAGAATCCCAGGCACTGCTACAGACTGGGGACTGACTGGCTAAGCGGCAGTTCTGCGGAAAAGGACCTGGGGATTAGAGTAGACAAGAAACTGTATATCAGTCAACAGTGTGCCCTTGTTGCTAAGAAGCCTAAGGGCATATTGGGATGTATTAGTAGGATCATTGCCAGCAGATCAAGGGAAGTGATTATTCCTCTCTATTCAGCACTGGTGAAGCCACATCTGGAGTACTGCGTCCAGTTTTGGGACACCCAATACAGATAGGATGTGGACAAATTGGAGAGACTCGAGTGGAGGGCAATGAAAATGATTAGGGGGCTGGGGCAGATGACTTATGAGGAGAGGCTGAGGGAACTGGGCTTATTTAGTCTGCAGAAGAGAAGAGTGAGGGGGGCTTTGATAGCAGCCTTCAACTACCTGAAGGGGGGTTCCAAAGAGGGTGGAGCTAGGCTGTTCTCAGTGGTGGCAGATGACAGAACAAGGAGCAATGATCTCAAGTTGCAGTGGGGGAGGTCTAGGTTGGTTATTAGGAAAAACTATTTCACTAGGAAGGTGGTGAAGCACTGGAAGGGGTTACCTAGATAGGTGGTGGAATCTCCATCCTTAGAGGATTTTAAGGCCTGGCTTGACAAAGCCCTGGCTGGGATGATTTAGTTGGTGTTGGTCCTGCTTTGAGCAGGGGGTTAGACTAGATGACCTCCTGAGGTCTCTTCCAACCCTAATCTTCTATGATTCTATCCCATTCATATAACATTAACATGAACATTAACAGATCTTTTAACATGGCTTCCTCATCAAGTGACAGTGAAAACATTAGAATTTTTTTAGAATCAAGGACTTTCCATTGAGCTAGTTCTCAAAAATTAACATTATTTCATTTTGAGTCCCTGATCTCTCTTCAGAACTTCAAATAACACTATTACATAATGTCAGTTCTGGTGTATCAAAATCAGATTTTGTTGTGTTTTAGGTACTTTGGTATTGTGATTCAAGGTACTACCATATAATATGAAATACTACCTTCCTATTCATCAGTTTTAGTTAATTTTGTGCCATTTCTAATCAAGACTTACCACACTTTCTTTCAGATAGAGTCCAATTTACTCAGACCCAAAATACATTTAGGTGAACCGAAAACATAATGGACATTGCATTTTTCATAGGAATTTTGTTTATAACAATAGTAATAAATAATGTTATTCTATCACTCTTAGGCCATTCAGAATTAATTAAGACTGGGAGAGACCAAGAGCAGACAAAAGAATTCAGATACATAACAGTTCAATATACGTTTAGTCTTCTGAGGAGTACAATGGACTCAGCATAGGGGCATTTGGGTGTAATGTGGTATTTGGGTATTTTTCTGTGATATACAGGAGGATAAATAATCTAATGGACTTTTATGCCTTAAATTATAAGAAACTCTAGGTTGTTAACATAAAAAATATGTAGTTATTTATTAACAATAAACAGAACTGTTTTTATCTAGAATTTTATTTTAGATCAATTTTAAATAGGTGTCTATTTTACTTACACTGTCTCTCTCACCAACAGAAGGTGGTCCAATACAAGATATTACCTCACTCACCTTGTCTCACTAATGTCCTGGGACTGACACAGATACAACTACACTGCATATATTTCAACTTGTTTATCAACTAATACAAAATTTTAATTGTAATTTTGTGGGGGCTGAATAGCGTCTAAACATAACAGCTTAGGTCATTGTTATGTTTAAACTACCCCAGTATCATGTGATTTGGAGTCAGAAGACTAATTTTTAAATTACTGTAGAATTAGAAGGAATGATTATTTCATGTGAGACCAGAAATACTTATTCAGGCTGGCTGTGCAGAATGTTTAGTTGGTTAAACGAGAGGGGAGAAAATCAGTTAATGTTTAGCCAATTTTATGAAATGGAAGAGACAAAGACAGGACGTGGGCAGTCTGATAAAACAGCTCGTGTTTGCTTAAGAGAGGCTTTGGACAGGTAAAATCAAGCATAATTCAAAATATCTGATGTACATTTTTTCTGGTCATTGAAAAACTGACAGCTAAATACAGTAAATCTAAATGAATTACCCTTGTCAAATCAATCAAGCAGTGTTCTACTTAGATATGCCAGCTGCTATGTCTATTCATACAAGCTGTACATCATGTAACACCAATTTTCCATAACCAAACTTCAAATTAGAAAAGAAAGAAAGAATTAGAGCAGAAATACCTGATGTACATGTCAGGTGTCTCCAAAATGCCTAAAGTAGCCATAGGCTATGGTACTCCAAACCAGTAAAAGGTCTTCATATAATTAAATAAATAGGCCTATTTAAGCAACGACTTAAAGACACACGCTTAACTTTAGAAAGACAAGGTGGGAGAGGTAATATCTTTCAATGGACCAACTTCTGTTGGTAAGAGAGACAAGATTTCAAGCTTTCACAGAGCTCTAGCTTGTCTCTCTAATATTGTGAGACCAAAACAGTTAAAACAACACTCCACGCTTAACTTTAAGCATGTTCATAAATCCTATCTATTTCATTTGAGACATAATAAGCACATTCTTAAATGCTCTGCTGACCTGAATCTTGAAGAGGCTACATATGAGTCTCCAGTATGACCATGTATTAGGAATTCATGTTTTGACCAATGAAAATGCTGTGATGTCCTTCCTGCAGGTCATTCATTTCTTTGTTTGTAAAGTGCATTAGGAAAATCCAAGATGGTGACACGCATTGATTGGGTAACAGGAATATTATAAGCCCAAATTGGCAAATGAACATGGATATGTTCAGTTAATGTGCTTACAACATGGAGACCGTAAGATGATGTTAACTTTACAAAGGAGGAATTTTTGAGGATTCATTATTTATTGATCATGTGAGTAATTCTTTAGTTATTGTGTTTCCCCCCCAAACAGATATCTTTAAAAAATCCTGCAATCTATGCTTCTTTATTTGTGTAACATGCTTATGGAGACAGCTGAGTGAAAATCAGAATTACCATCTGGGAAATTCTGATATTTCAACATCTGTATTCCCTCCAAACTGAATGAAAAGCTGAAATATCTACATTTACCACGGAAGAGAAAATTCAAAAAAACCCCGCAAAACTTGGATCTAGAAATATTGAAACAGTTCATTTCAAATCAGATCAACATTGTCCTGCATCTGTCTATGGTGCCTCCGTGCCTCATGCTGTCATTCTTCCCTATATGCCAGAGTACCTGGCACCACTCCTCTGCCATGATTCACAATACAACTTGTTCATAAGGGAGAGTGTAATGCATCATGGGACACTGGTGAGAATGGGGGCATGAAACACCTGCACTACAACTCCCATGAGGCATCACAGCAAACTGGGCAGGTGCAGTTTAATGTCAACGTCACTCAGAAACGAAGTATTTCAGTTCAATTCAACATATCAAAATGTTCAGTTTGGGTCAAACCAACAAAAGCTAAACATTTGATTTTGATTTTTCAAAAGGAAAATAGAAAAATGTTGGCCTCATTGAAATTTTCCTAAGGAAAGTTTCCATTTTGCAGGAACTATATTTTCTGCCTCAATATTTTTTGATAGAAAAAGAGGAAAATATCAGGATGATTACTGACCCAATCATAACAATAAATTTTAATCATGCTGAGGAGCACTTCACTCCACAAATAGTCCAACTGATGTTTATGAAGTAAGAATACTATTAATTGTAAGTAGGGGCATTGGAATCTGGCCCTAAATATTAAATGTAACACTTTATTTTCTACTTGTTTGAATCTTGGATGAATGCATACACTATGTAAGTATGCAGGGGTTTAGTTTTTGACTTAGTGCTATGAAAATGAATGACTTTCCTCATATTGGATTGCTTTTATTTTTTAGAGCTAGGAAATGTTCAGCACCGAAGACAGTTTAGCCCATTGACTTTGGATGTGTATAGAGATGTGTAATATATGAATTTTTGCAGGAATGCCTGATTGGCTTCTTTTAGATTGGCCTTTTCTTTTGGGTTGTGGGTTTTTTTCCCCTTTGATAAGAGGCAAGTTTTAAATTTAATTTTAATACAATTGTTATTAATTTAAATTAAATTTAAAACTTGCCTCTTATCAAAGGCAATCCTCCCCCGCCCCCAATTCCCCCCAAATCCCTCCGCGCCCACCAATTTGAAAGAAGCCACTCAGGAACTCCTGAAAAAACTCATCCAAAGAAGATGTTGCATTTGTCTCCTTAGTACATGGCTCTTTCCCCCACTTGGTATGATTAATTTTGTCCTCAGACAACAAGGAAATCGCACAAAGTGAAAGTCCTTATTTTGTTATTGGGCCAAAACAGCAGACATTTAACTGGCCATCAATGTCAATCATTTGAGCAATTTCACTTCTCATGACTTTGTGGATGGAATAGTGGAAGATAAAAAAAAAATCCTCCAATCTCTACCAGACCATGACATGATCTTTGTGACAAATCTCCTTTCTATAACATATCAGATGCTAGGAGTGTAACTGCCACCAGAGTCATCTGTTTAATCTGTCACAGCTCATCCATATACTAAGGTGAAGTGTGAGGGCAATGTACAGAAAGAGGTCACTGATAAGTAGAATTTAGTAAATAACTTCAAAATATATTAGACAAATGCACTCTCCTTTTCTGTTCACAGAATATCTTCAAATCTACTGAAGCATCTTTGGATGTTTTCATTGTCTGAAAGTTAACAATTTTTGTGAAATGTCTGACAATTTTTTATCTTTATAGAAAAAGTCTGAAACAATTGTGAGAATTCACTGCTCCAGATTTTATCTTCAACCTACGCTGGTTAGTTGTGATATCTGCCTCCTGGCAGTAAGGGTGAGCACATTTGTCATGACTACTTTTGTGTATGATTTTAATATATTTCCAAAATTGGTCACGTATGTGACTTTTATCACATCCTTTCTGGAAACATTTATGCTAGTAAACTTCAATCATTCAGATATTCACAGAAAGTGAATAAAAAGGGAATGTGAATGTCACAAAAGTAAATTCATTTTAAAATAGGTGAACAGTCACATAAGTCTTTTGCAACATTCAACCATTTCTACTTAGGAGCCACTGTACTGGGAGAGAACAAAAAACAACAACAGTCCTATATCAGACTTGGGCATTTACAGAGTGTAGAGTGTTTTCCCTTAGAAAGTTCTGGAACTCGTTTGCATCTATCACTCTCCTTGGCCAGATCAATTAAACATGTTTACTGCTCTGATGGAAGCAAAAGCAAGCCCTGACTGTAAAACAGAGAAGGAAGGCTATATATTCACTTCTGTTAGCTGCCTATTTTATGTATGTGCACAGAATATTTCCAGTATCAGTGGGGAAGTCGTGTTAGTCTGGATCTATAAAAGCGGCAAAGAGTTCTGTGGCACCTAATAGATGTATTGGAGCATAAGCTTTCGTGGGTGAATACCCACTTCGTCAGATGCATGTAGTGGAAATTTCCAAAGGCAGGTATAAATATGCAAGCATATTTCCACTGATTCTACTGCTTTTGTTTGCCCTCCTTAATGGCCAAATGAACAACAGCAAGCTGATATGTTAATGTGACCTTTTTAGAGCCAGCCAAGAATTTTTCAACAAAACATTTTTCATCCAAAAATGCCAATTCATCAAAACTGAAACTTTTTCCAAAACTGCATCAGTTTCAGTAAAACTTTCATTGGGAAGGTTTCTCACATACAGAGAATTTTTTTGGTCAAAAAACCCTCCACCAGAATACCCATTAGCCCAAGGCACTCACCTGGGATGTGGGAAATACAGGTTCATATCCCTCCTCTGAATTAGGCAGAACAAAGATATGAACTTAGGTCTCCCACATCCGAGGTGAATACCCTAACTATGGGTTATTCTGGCATGTGTGGGGGATAGTTTCTCTCCCATGCTCTTTTTGTTCCTCTTCATAATTTTTTTTAGAGGTCTCCAGTTTGTCCAATGCAGAATGTGATAATAATGGAAATCAAAAATTTTAATGGGAGGAGAAAATAGTTTCCCATCCACCTCTATTTCTAGCACGCTTCTCACCTCAGAGCCATAAAATGACCTTGTTCATACAACAGTGGCCTGTACTTCCTGGTTGACCATCTTTAACAAAATCTGAAAGATGATTTTAAAGAGAGGGTTATTATGCTGGTGGCAAAAGCAGGTCAATCCTAGGATTCTCCATGGAAATAAGAATTGTGCCTGTTTTAATATTTGCAAAACTTAAACACATAATATGAGATTCTGCCACTCGTGTTTTTTGACTTAGTGGTTGAAAAAGATAATGGTTTGCCATTTGGGTTGCATGCACCTTCTCAGCACTACCAGGTTTGCCTTCAATCATGTACTTTTCACTGTAAAATAAAACGTCTAAAATTGCTGTTCTTTTAAGCTATATAATAGCACAGTATTCTCTACCTGTTAATACTCTAGTTGTTTAAAATACAATAGAATGCAGATGAACAGCAGTGATTGTATAGGGATTCATTATTCATTCTGTGCAATTCTTTCAGTTGCTGAACAATATGTCCTGTTTGCTTTATATGAATGTTAACGCTTTTTGAATATGATGCATGCTTTGTTAATTTTATTTACAGTTATTTGCCAACATATTTCAGATTACGTTAGTAAGTTCATTAGGAATGTTGTAATGGCTCTTCTTTTGGTGGATTTGGAAAGCTGCCTCTATTTTCTATGCTACGATTGAGGTTTTAAATATTAAACAATTAAGCCCCTCTCCACTGAAAAATGGATGTTGCACTGTTATGATGTTTTGTGAGCCCCATACACGAGGTTGCTAATAATTTGTTAGGTAACACCTGTAAAATGCCATAACAATTACTTGATTTGATACAGGATGTGTTGAAGTATTTTCACACCTATTAAAATAACATTGGTTAAAAGGATGTTGAGTATTCTCTCACCAGTATTGTATCATAAATTAAGAGATTGATTGTTCTGGGCTCTGTGCAGATTTGCTGGGGGAGAAGGGAGAGAGAGTGCAAGGATTTATTTTAACCCCTCTCCAGGAGCCTGCACAATGGCACTCTGTGTGCTGGCCCTGGTGCAGCAGTATAGGGTTCTCTAATCGGCATCTAAGTCCTACATTTTTAAATTTCCTTTGTCCCCAGTCTACCTCTCTACTCCCATATTTTTGAACATCTCATTCCCTCTCTGACATATCATCCAGGATGCTGTGCCACAAGTTCAAGAGCAACTTGACCAAAACCAAGCTTCCTATTCTATCGCATCATCTTACCTGTTGTGCCTTTTGTGATCGTTGTGACGGTGATTGCACCTTGGATTCTTACCTCTCTTTCCCCACACACATCCAAGCTGTTACCAGGCCTACTTTATCCTTTGATCAGAAAATCTGGCCCTTCCTTTCTGTACTGATGGCTAAAATAATTGTCTACATGTTAGTGATGCCCTGTCTTGATTACGGCATCCTCCTCTTTCTGGCTTTCCTAAGAACAGCCATACTGGGTCAGACCAACAGTTCATCTAGCTCAGTATCCTGTCTTCCAACAGTGACCCATACCAGGTGCTTCAGAGGAAATTAACAGAACAGGGAAATTACCAAGTGATCTGTCCCCTGTTGTCCACTGCTAGCTTCTGGCAGTTGGAAGCTTAGGACACCCAGAGCATGGGATTGCATCGCTGATCATTTTGGCTAATAGCCACTGATGGACTTGTCCTCCATGAATTTACCTAATTCTTTTTGAACCCACTTATATTTTTGGCCTTCACAACATCCCCTGGCAACAAGTTCCACATGTTCACTGTGTGTTGTGTGAAGAAGTACTTCCGTTTGTTTGTTTGTTTTAACCCTGCTGCCTATTTAATTTCATTGGGTTCCCCTGGTTCTTGTGTTATGTGAATGAATAATAACACTTCCCTGTTCACTTTCTTCACACCATTCATGATTTTATAGATCTCTATTGTGTCCTCCCTTAGTCATCTGTTTTCCAAAATGAACTGTCCCAGTCTTTTTAATCTCTTGTCATATAGAAGCTGTTCCACACCCCTAATTATTTTTCTTGACTTTCTCTGTAGCTGTTCTAGTACTAATATATTTTGATGGGGTAACCAGGACTGCATGCAGTATTCAAGGTATGGGCATACCATAGCTTTTTATGGCAGCATTATGATATTTTCCATCTTATTATATATCCCTTTTCTAATGGCTCCTATAATTCTTTGACTGCTGCTGCACACTGAGCAGATATTTTCAGAGAACTATTCTCAAAGACTCCAAGATCTCTTTCTTGAGTTGTAACAGCTAATTTAGACCCCATCATTTTGTATGCATAGTTGAGATTATGTTTTCCAATGTGCATTACTTTGCATTTATCAACACTGAATTTCATCTACCATTTTGTTGCCCAGGCATTAAATTTTGTGAGGTTCTTTTGTAACTCTTCACAGTCTGCTTTGTACTTAACTATTTTGAGCAATTTTGTATTGTCTGTAAATTTTACTACCACACTGTTTACCCCTTTTTCCAGATAATTTATGAATATGTTGAATAGGAATGTTTCCAGTACAGATCCCTGGAAGACATAGCTATTTACCATTCTGAAAACTGACCATTTATTCCTACTCTTTGTTTCCTGTCTTTTTACTAGTTACTAATCCATGAGAGGACCTTCCCTCTTATCCCATGACTACTTACTTTGTTTAAGACCCTTTGGTGAGGAACCTTGTCAAAGGCTTTCTGAAAGTCCAAGTACACTATATTCACTGGATCACCCTTGTCCACATGTTTATTAACCCCCTCGAAGAATTTTAATGGATTTGTGAGGAAATAATGCCGGATTGACTCTTTCCCCAACAAATCATTTTCATTTATGTGTCTGATAATTCTGTTTGTAACACCAACAGATCCCAGTCTTCTGTGGGTGGGGTTGAACCTGGGACCTCTGAAGTTTAGTGCATGAACTTCTACTGCATGATCTAAAAGCCATGTGGCCCTTTGCTAAGGCTGTAGGAGACTCATTAATCTCTCTCTAAGTGGTTTTAGTGCCATTTGATGGGACAGAGCACCACAACCAGGAGGTGTGTGGATTATATGTTCTTTACTATAGTTTCAAATGATTTGCCTGGTACTAAAGTTAGGTTTTCTGGTCTCTAATTACCAGGACTCATTTTTTTAAAAATTGGCATCACTTTAGCTAAACTCCAGTCATCTGATACAGAAGCTGATTTAAATGATAGGTTACATACCACAGTTAGTAGTTCTGCAATTTCATATTTGAGTTCCTTCAGAACCCTTGAGTGAATACTATTTGATTCTGGTGCCTTATTACTGTTTAGTTTATCTATTTATTCCAAACCCACCTCTATCAACACCTCAATCTGGGACAGTTCCTCAGATTTTTCACTTAAAAATAAAGGCTCAGGCTTGGGAATCTTCCTCACATCTTCTACAGTGAAGACTGATGCAAAGAATTCATTTAGCTTCTCTGCAATGACTTTGACTTCCTTGAGTGCTCCTTTAGCACCTTGATCATCCAGAGGCCCCACAGACTGTTTGGCAGGCTTCCTGCTTTGGATGTCCCTAAAAATCTGCTGTTAATTTTTGCGTCTTTTGTAAGTTGCTCTTCAAATTCTTTTTTGGCCTGCCTAATTATTCTTTTACACTTGACTTGCCAGAGTTTATGAGCCTTTCTATTTTCCTCAGTAGGATTTGACTTTCATTTTTTAAAAGATGCCTTTTTGCCTTTAACCACTTCTTTTAGTCTGTTGTTTAGTCATTGTGGCATTTTTGGTCCTCTTGCTATGGTTTTTTGTTTTTTTTTTTAAATTTGGAGTATACATTTAATTTGAGCATCTATTATGGTGTTTCCTCATCACTCTTCCTCAAGACATCTGTTATACTGGAAGGTGGTAATGGCTGCCATTAAGTTAGTCTTTGATCCAAAGACAATCACAGACCTTGTTAAAGTGTTTGACACACTCATGGACTCTTTCAGAGTCAGTGGAACCAATTCCACCCCCTTTATGTAGGAAAGCACATGTAAACAACGGAGTGGACTATCCAAGGTGCACGGCAGGTCAGAAGCTGTGTTGGTTGAAGCATTTGCCTGGTTACAAACACAGGGCTTAGGAGTTTAGGGATTTGTAAACTGTGGGTGAGAGAGGCAGAAAGCCAGAAGAAAACCTGGTGAATCATTTGTGAGTGGGATTCTGGGAAGAAGCAAAGAGATGGAATTTCCTGGGAACAGAGCTCATAGGAATGGCAGACTTGGGATTTCTGGGCAAGGAAACGCCTCACTGTTAGCTTTTACTGTGTATAGGGAAACTGGACTTTGTGTACATTTCTTGTAATTAACAAGATTACACAGAGAATACACTGAGAATATACCTGACTCATATCACCAACTTCTCCTCCTAACAGAACCAACAAAGCAAACCTCGACTATTGATTTATCACTCAGGTCAAAGGGACAATATATCTGTAATGCAGCAGCTACAATTATCTTAAGAACATAAGAATGGCCATACTGGGTCAGACCATGTCCATCCAGGTCCATCCAGCCCAGTATCCTGTCTACCGACAGTGGCCAATGCCAGGTGCCCCAGCAGGAGTGAACCTAACAGGTAATGATCAAGTGATCTCTCTCCTGCCATCCATCTCCACTCTCTGACAAACAGAGACTAGGAACACCATTCCTTGCCCATACTGGCTAATAGCCATTAATGGACTTAACCTCCATTAATTTATCCAGTTCTCTATTAAACCCTGTTATAGTCCTAGCCTTCAGAACCTCCTCAGGCAAGGAGTTCCACAGGTTGACTGTGCACTGAGTAAAGAAGAACTTCCTTTTATTTGTTTTAAACCTGCTACCCATTAATTTCATTTGGTGGCCCCTAGTTCTTATATTATGGGAACAAACAAATAACTTTTTCTTATTCACTTTCTCCACACCACTCATGATTTTATACACCTCTATCATATCCCCCCTTAGTCTCCTCTTTTTCAAGCTGAAAAGTCCTAGCCTCTTTAATCTCTCCTCATATGGTACCCATTCCAAACCCCTAATCATTTTAGTTGCCCTTTTCTGAAGCTTTTCTAATGCCAGTATATCTTTTTTGAGATGAGGGGACCAAATCTGTACGCAGTATTCAAGATGTGGGCGTACCATGGATTTATATAAGGGCAATAAGATATTCTCTATCTTATTCTCTATCCCTTTTTTAATGATTCCTAACATTCCATTTGCTCTTTTGACGGCTGCTGCACACTGCGTGGACGTCTTCAGAGAACTGTCCATGATGACTCCAAGATCTTTCTCCTGATTAGTTGTAGCTAAATGAGCCCATCATATTGTATGTATAGGTGAGTTTATTTTTTCCAACATGCATTACTTTACATTTATCCACATTAAATTTCATTTGCCATTTTGTTGCCCAATCACTTAGTTTTGTGAGATCTTTTTGAAGTTCTTCACAGTCTGCTTTGGTCTTAACTATCTTGAGCAGTTTAGTATCACCTGAAAACTTTGCCACCTCACTGTTTACCCCTTTCTCCAGATCATTTATGAATAAGTTGAATAGGATTGGTCCTAGGACTAACTCTTGGGGAACAACACTAGTTACCCCTCTCCATTCTGAAAATTTACTATTTATTTCTACCCTTTGTTTCCTGTCTTTTAACCAGTTCTCAATCCATGAAAGGATCTTCCCTCTTACCCCATGACAACTTAATTTACGTAAGAGCCTTTGGTGAGTGACCTTGTCAAAGGCTTTCTGGAAATCTAAGTACACTATGTCCACTGGATCACCCTTGTCCACATGTTTGTTGACCCCCTCAGAGAAATGTAACAGATTAGTAAGACATGATCTCCCTTTACAGAAGCCACATTGACTTTTGCACAACAATTTATGTTCTTCTATTTGTCTGACAATTTTATTCTCTACTATTGTTTCAACTAATTTGCCTGATACTGACGTTACACTTACTGGTCTGTAATTGCCAGGATCACCTCTATATTGGTGTTGCATTAGCTATATTCCAGTCATTGGGCACATTAGCTGATTTAAGGACAGGTTACAAACCATAGTGAATGCCATCTGGTCCCGGTGACTTGTTACTGTTAAGTTTCTCAATTAAGTCCAAAACCTCCTCTAGTGACACTTCAATCTGTGACAATTCCTCAGATTTGTCATCTACAAAAGACGGCTAAGGTTTGGGAATCTCCCCAACATCCTCAGCCGTGAAGAGTGAAGCAAAGAATTCATTTAATTTCTCTGCGATGACTTTATCGTCTTTAAGTGCTCCTTTTGTATCTCAATCGTCCAGGGGCCCCACTGGTTGTTTAGCAGGCTTCCTGATTCTGACGTACTCAAACATTTTGTTATTACCTTTTGAGTTTTTGGCTAGCTGTTCTTCAAATTCCTTTTTGGCTTTTCTTATTACATTTTTCCATTTAATTTGGCAGTGTTTATGCTATTAACCTCACTAGGATTTGACTTCCACTTTTAAAAGATGCCTTTTTATCTCTCACTGCTTCTTTTACATGGTTGTTAAGCCACGGGGGCTCTTTTTTAGTTCTTTTACTGTGTTTTTTAATTTGGGGTATACATTTAAGTTGAGCCTCTATTATGGTGGCTTTGAAAAGTTTCCATGCAGCTTGCAGGGATTTCACTCTAGTCGCTGTACCTTTTAATTTCTGTTTAACTAATCTCCTCATTTTTGCGTAGTTCCCCTTTCTGAAATTAAATGCCACAGTGTTGGGCTATTGAGGTGTTCTTTCCACCACAGGAATGTTAAATGTTATTATATTATGGTCACTATTTCCAAGCGGTCCTGTTATAGTTACCTCTTGGACCAGATCCTGCGCTCCACTCAGGACCAGATCGAGAGTTGCCTCTCCCCTTGTGGGTTCCTGTACCAGCTGCTCAAGAAGCAGTCATTTAAAGTATCAAGAAATTTTGTCTCTGCATTTCGTCCTGAGGTGACATGTACCCAGTCAATATTGGGTTAATTGAAATCCTCCACTATTATTGAGTTCTTTATTTTGATAGCCTCTCTAATCTCCCTTAGCATTTCATCGTCACTATCACTGTCCTGGTCAGGTGGTCGATAATACTGTTATATTCTTATTAGGGCATGGAATTACTATCCATAGAGATTCTATGGAGCATGTGGATTCATTTAAGATTTTTATTTCATTTGATTCTACATTTTCTTTCACATATAGTGCCACTCCCCTCCGCACGACCTGTTCTGTCCATCTGATATATTTTGTACCCCGGAATGATTGTGTCCCATTGATTGTCCTCACTCCATCAGGTTTCTGTGATGCCTATTATATCAATATCCTCCTTTAACACGAGGCACTCTAGTTTACCCATCTTATTATTTAGACTTCTAGCATTTGTGTACAAGCACTTTAAAAACTGGTCACTGTTTATTTGTCTGCCCTTTTCTGATGTGTCAGATTCTTTATGTGAATGTTTCTCGTCTGATCTGGCCCATACTTTATCCTCTTCCATCCTCTCCTCCTGACTAAAACCTAGAGAATCTCTATCAATAGACTCTCCTCGAAGAGAAGTCTCTGTCCGATCCACGTGCGCTTCTGCAGCAATCAGCTTTCCCCCATCTCTTAGTTTAAAAACTGCTCTACAACCTTTTTAATGTTTAGTGCCAGCAGTCTGGATCCACTTTGGTTTAGGTGGAGCCCATCCTCCATGTACAGGCACCCCCTATCCCAAAAGTTTCTCCAGTTCCTAATAAATATAAACCCCTCCTCTCTACACCATCTTCTCATCCACACATTGAGACTCTGAAGCTCTGCCTGCCTACCTGGCCCTGCGCGTGGAACTGAAAGCATTTCTGAGAATACCACCATAGAGTTCCTGGATTTCAGTCTCTTTCCTAGCAGCCTAAATTTGGCCTCCAGGACGTCTCTCCTACCCTTCCATATGTCATTGATACCTACGTGTACCACGACCACCAGCTCCTCCCCAGCATTACACATAAGACTATCTAGGCATTTTGGGATGTATAAGTAGGGACATTGCCAGCAGATCGAGGGATGTGATTGTTCCCCTCTATTTGACACTGGTGAGGCCTCATCTGGAGTACTGTGTCCAGTTTTGGGCCCCACACTACAAGAAGGAAGTGGAAAAATTGGAAAGAGTCCAGCAGAGGGCAACAAAAATGATTAGGGGAATGGAACACGTGACTTATGAGGAGAGGCTGAGGGAACTGGGATTGTTTAGTCTGCGGAAGAGAAGAATGAGGGGGGATTTGATAGCTGCTTTCAACTACCTGAAAGGGGGTTCCAAAGAGGATGGCTCTAGACTGTTCTCAGTGGTAGCAGATGACAGAACAAGGAGCAATGGTCTCAAGTTGCAGTGGGGGAGGTTTAGGTTGGATATTAGGAAAAACTTTTTCTCTAGGAGGGTGGTGAAACACTGGAATGCGTTACCTAGGGAGGTGGTGGAATCTCCTTCCTTAGAAGTTTTTAAAGTCAGGCTTGACAAAGCCCTGGCTGGGATGATTTAATTGGGGATCGGTCCTGCTTTGAGCAGGGGGTTGGACTAGATGACCTCCTGAGGTCCCTTCCAACCCTGATATTCTATGATAGATGGCTTGAGAGATCTGCAACCTTCACACCAGGCAGGCAAGTCACCATATGGTTCTCTCGGTCATCACAAACCCAGATATCTATGTTTCTAATGATCGGATCTCCCATTACTAACACTTGCCTTTTCCTAATGACTGGAGTTCCCTCCCCCAGAGAGGCAACCTCAGTGCAAGAGGTTACCCCAACATCATCTGGGGTATCATACCCAGATCATACCCCAACATCATTCCTTGCCTGTCAGTTCTGACCATCCCTTTCCTCTCTTCAAATCCCCCCATTGGCTACCTCTGATTAAATTTAAGCTTCTTAGTGTTGCTTCAAGTATCGGGGGTAGCCGTGTTAGTCTGTATCCACAAAAACAACAAGGAGTCCGATGGCACCTTAAAGACTAACAGATTTATTTGGTCATTTTTACCTATGAAAGCTTATGCCCAAATAAGTCTGTTAGTCTTTAAGGTGCCACCGGACTCCTTGTTGTTTTTGCTGTTGCTTCAAAGCCCTGCACAACTGGGTCTACATTAGCACCAGTGGGCCTGCTCGTCTGATCCAGGGCTTCTCATTGTGAGTGTAGGCTGAAGAATCTGGCCTGTAGAGAACAGCAGGTTTTTGCTACAGTCAATTTTGCAGTTATGCATTAAGTTGTCGTCCCTGCTTCCCTTTCATTAGTCCATATATTTTCATTGTCAGTCAACACTGAGTCTTGCCCCAGGCTGAGATAATGAGAAAGGACACAAGACATACATAGCACAATACATATCACATCCATATCGCACCTGACACGATATATCTATATCCTCAGAATTAGTAGAGGCACACTGATGTCTTTATATACATATATATTTGGATTTTTAAAATATGCCTATCCAATGCTGTTGGGTCTAATATTTTTTTACTGCTGGTGATATCAGTATATTTGTTCCTTAGTGATTTTGCTCCTGGAGATGTTCCAGGAATTTGTGCATATGCAGTTTCAAATGACACGAGGGGCAAAGTGAAACAGTCTAAAATAAAAATAGTTCTATATGTTTTTACTATTTCATAGGATTGTTTTAGCCAGTGGGTGGCCATTGAAAAAATGCCAATAATTTTGTATTCAAAGAACATCCTCCTAGGTTTACTGCTCTGTGCTTGGAGTTGTAGCATGATATTCACCTCTGGCATAAGTACACAAAACTCATGCCCTTTGCAGAGTCAGATCCTAAGATTCCAGGTAATGACATCTCATGTAACATAACTACACTGTAAGGGTACCAGAATCTAGCTCTATGCAAGTTGCCCATCATCCAGCATGTACTTCAGTTTTATATTCTTACAATAAATACATTTTTATGTACAGAATATGATTGTAAACCTGGATTATGGAATTGTACGTGAAATTCCTGTTCAGAGAATACAGACTGTAATGTGCAAACATGGCTAATCCATTGCCTCAGAAAAGGGAAAGCTGATATTTCAGAAACAATAGAATACATAATTTTCACAGAGGAGCCTGAGATGAGCCAGATCAAGAAAACAACAAAAGAGACAGAGAATCATCCAAGAAAAATTACTAGATAGACACAGTTCCTCCTACCAGACAGATACAATTATTTTAGTGGCACCAATCCGTGGTTGGTTCTATCAGGTACTTTTTACTTGCCTTTATGGTGTCTTTCTAGTAGTTTTGTATTTTTCAATTTTTTAATAAAATTGTCAGCTATTTTTATTATTTGCATGACAATAGCACCTATTATTATTATTACTATTATTTATTAAGAAAAAGAAATATATATAATTAATAATAATTTGTATTACCATAGGGCCAAGGACACAACTGAGAATGGGGTCCCTTTGCTGTAGGTGCTGTACAAACACACTGTAAGAGACAGTCTCTGACCCAGAGAGTTTGTAATCTAAATAGATAAAAGAGACAAAAGGTGGGACAAAAGAAGCATTGTTAACTCCATTTTATAGATGAGGAACTGAAGCACTGAAAGAGAAAAAGGGTAAAATTTTCAAAAGTGCCTAAGCAATTTGGTAGCTTAAGTTTGGTTGAAAGTCAATGGAACTTAGACTTAGAAGTGACTTAAGTGCTTTTGAAAATTTCACCCTAAGTGTCTTGCCCTAGGTCACAGAGGAATTTAACCCTCTCTTGACTCCCATTCCAGGGCATTAATGACATGACCATCATTGTTCTGTCATTACTTATAATTCCCTAAATATTCTGACAATTGAAGACGGATTTATTTGACTCTAACTCTCATTTCATACCTGTTAATTACAGCTGGCTAGAAACAGAATTTCTGCTAAGCAATTTTTTTTTTTTAAGGTTTTGGATTTTGGTTTCATTCCTATGCAGAATTAAACTGAGATCTTTCAAGATTCAAAGCAGAAAAGAGAGAGAGAGATGCACACAGACAGAGAGCCTGGTTTTAGGACTTGTGCCTTGATCTCCCACATCCCCGGGGCATGCCCTATCTCCCAGGCTATTTCATGGTCTCTCTTACTCTATTTCTCTGGTTTTGACCAGAAATTACATCTTTGAGCTGTAGCTCACGAAAGCTTAGGCTCAAATAAATGTGTTAGTCTCTAAGGTGCCACAAGTCCTCCTGTTCTTTTTGCGGATACAGACTAACACGGCTGCTCCTCTGAACCTTGTCATCTTGGATCTGAGAAACCTTCCTGATTAAAGTTTTCTTGAAACTGACGCGTTCCCTCTAAAGGTTTCAGTTTTGATGAAGCAGCATTTTTGATGGAAGAAAGTTCCATCTACAAATTCCTGGCCAGCTCTACTGTTAATACACTGTGAATGGAAGGGTAAAATGGGGAATGTGTGTATGCAAGGGACAGCACAAACAGATATTTGTGAAAGCATTTATGCACACATTCTTTTGCTACTCGGGGCGAATGGAGCAATTTAGTTCTGAACATTGCCTGGCTATGCTGGAAGAATGCTAAAAGCTGGGCAGTCCCTGGGCCAGCAGCAACAGTTTGGGCGTATGGGAGGGGGCTAGGGGCAGAGGTTTGTGAGGGTGCTTACCTGGGGTGCGGTGCCCCTTGCAGCTCCTAGGTGATGGTGGGGGAGTCTTCATGTCACATGCTGCCGGCCCAGTTGATTTTCATTTTTACACCAAGTTTCTGTGATATCTATTACTGTATATCACTATCCTCATTTAAAACCAGCCACTCAAGTTCACCCATCTTAATATTTAGACATCTTTATATACAAGCCCTTATAAAATTTGTCAATAATTAGTTGTCTGCCTTCAGGTGATGTAATTGAATGGGATTCTTTTTCATTTTACTGTTTCTCTTCAGCTCCTACTTTAACCTTCAGCTGCTCTACTTTATTGATTTCTATCCTCTCCTCTTTACTAGGATATAGAGAATCCCCATTAATAGTTTCTCCCCTAAGGCATGTCCAAACCATGTACTCCTCTGCACCTTATGGCTTTCCTCCAGCCCTTAGCTTAAAAACTTCTCCACAATCTATTTAATTGTACTCACCAGAAATCTTGTTCCATTTTGGTTTAGATGAAGGCCATCCTTCCTGTTTTGGCTCCTCCTTTCACAAAAGGTTCCTCAGTTCCTAATAAACCTAAAAGTCTCCTCCCTACACCATCATCTCATCCACGCACTGAGACCCTGCAATTCTGCCTGCCTACCTGAGAATGCTACCAGGGAGGTCCTGAACTTCAATCTGTTATCTAGAAGCCTAAGATGTCTCGAGATCCATAATCTTCACACCTGACAAGCAATTTACCACGTGGTTCTCCTGGTCATCACAAACCCAACTATCTATATTTCTGATAATCAAATCCCTGTTGCTATTGCTTGTCTCAAAATCCCAACCAAAAACCATGTCATTGTAATTTCATCCCTGGAGTTAGTTTTTTGCCAGAAGCAATTTAATGACAAGAGAATGAATCTGTAGTGCAGCAGTTCTCTAACTGTGGGTCAGGACTCGAAAGTGGGTTGTAACCTCATTTTAACGGGGTCGCCAGGGCCAGCATTAGATTTGCTGTGACCCAGGAGTGAAGCTGAAACCCAAGCTCTCTCCCCACCCGGGGCAGTGGGGCTTGGGCTGAGTCCCCACCCCCAGGATCATGTAATAACTTTGTTGTCAGAAGAAGGTCATGGTGCAATGAAGTTTGAGGACCCCTGCTATAGTGGCAACCAAACAGGTGCTGAAAGAGTGGCAATGGAAATATTTATCATAGTCGTATCTAGCAGGACAGCTCCATGTTCTGAAACACTTAACTATTACCAGACATACCTGTGATACCTGTCTGCAATGTTCTCTGTGAAACACAGAACTGCCATAAAGGGATTGCAAGAAATGCAAGAAAACGTAGTGTTTCTACACCTAAAAAAATACAAATGGCTAAACCAGTGAGAATCAGAGAAATAGGTAACTAGAAGAATATTGCATTTCAGAAGCCGTGCCAAGATCTAATGTGTCCCCCTAAATGGTAGACTAGATCAGCTGGTAATGGATATTCTATTGTAGAGAATCAAAGTTTTAGCTGAACATAGTGTTCAACTGATTGTGCTGAATCAGCTACCTCTATATTACTACCCTGTAAAAGTGACCCAGACTCTGGATCAATACTCACAAGCTCTGGAACGTGCCATTTTAAAACAAGTATTTATTCTGAGTATACTATTCTCAGACAAAATATGGGCTGTCAAGTTCCAGGCCATCATGGAGCTTCATGAATCAGAATGCTGTTTGAGAGCTGAACTCATGGAAGGGGAGTGAAAAATAAACAGTCCTGAAGTGAAACCTCATGCTAAATTAACTAGGGCTAGCAAAATATGAAACAGTTCATCTGTATGACAGAGGAAAGGAGCAGTTCCACAGCAGGGTCACATGAATAATTGATACCCTCTTTGTTCGAGAGCACACACTGAATGGGAAATATATCGAAAATGGTATGTTACTTTACTTAAAAACACATTTTTGTTGGCCTGATTTAACTACTGAACTGTGGTTTAAGAAGAGAAAACAACTTTTTTTTCCAATTTTTAATAAGCTGTATCAAATAACCGAGTTGTAATTCACCATGCTGTATCCAAGAACTCTGCAGCACCTCAGCTGTAAAATAACCTTATTAAAAGTAAAACATCACCACTGAAAAAAGACATGCTACACCAACTATATAATGGGAGGTTATTGTTTTATAAAGGAATATGACTAACATTTGATTAAAGTTGACAAAGAAACCAACCTCTCTTAGCCAAAATCACACACACACACACACACACACACACACACACACACTTTCTGGGATGTAACACTTCAGGTTTAATACAATGAAACAAATAAGTTATATGTGGCTTGGCTTCATGATCATATTATGGCATTCTGCATGCAACAGCCTAAATAAACCTCATATTCCCAAGTCTGGTTACATAAACGTCGTACAACAGTATGGTTTTGTATTTGGCACCCTGCCTTAAAGAAGTTGAGAGCCTAAGTATCTATGATGAGAAAATAATTCTTCCAAGTGCAATAAACCCCAAACATTGCAGGTAGTAGCTTTATGAAAAGAAAGTATAATATATGGACAGAACCAAGGTGTCTTTGATGAAAACTTAAACATAGAGTATTGGGGGAATATTTCTATTTGTTTGTTTTTTGTTCATGGTGACTACAAATATTCTTGAAAAAAATTAGGAGAGAAGTAAATAGAAGATATATTAAATAAGGAAATTATTGAAGAATGGTTAATGGAAGAAGGCAGTATGTGATGGGGAATATGAACCTCACACTAAGCAACCCATGGTTAACAAGCTCAGGTGACCTCTCCTTCCCCATCACACCTGTGAAAAATGTTGGAATTGGCGGGAGGAGCTTAAAATGGATTAACCCAACTCAGCTGAGGAAGACCAGGGAGGAAAGCAGACTTCAGTCTTAGCTTTCGGAGACAGGGCCGGCTTAAGGCAGGAGTTCCTCAGATGACTGCTGCCCAATGGCCCTTCCCTGAAGGAAGGAAAAGCCTGATGCTGAATTACTTGAGAGGGGACATTTCTTTTAATTTATTTGTGAACTTGATGTAGGTCCACAGCCTCATGAGTGCCCTTTGAAGGAGGAGAGACTTAACTCAGCTTTGGGATGATTTATTTGTGTTAATTCCCTTTTTGTTCTGTTCATTTACAACCCCAGCAGGGGATGGCTATCTGGGGCTTAGCCAGAGGGCTGAGCCTCTTAGGACTTGAACCAGAATGAGAAAACTCCCAGACATTGCAGAACACCAGCCCAGGTGAGTGCTGGGACCCTGCCCAGAATGTAGGGGGTAACCTGGGAAAGGAACCCCACTGACAAGGGGAGAACATATTTCCATAATAACACTGACAAAGAGGGAATATATGGAACTATCATACAGCTCTGTCTGTATGAGCCTTAAATAATATAAGGCTCTGTTATATAAGGCTCTGAACCAGAAGTCCTCAGTTCAATTCCAAGCTCTGCCACAGACTTCCTGCATGACCTTGGGCCAGTTATTTGATTTGCCTGCTGCTCACTTCTCCACCTTTGAATTGGCATAGCAGCACTTCCTTACTTGGCAGGGATGTTGTAAAGATAAATTCATTGTTTGACACTTATTCAGATACACAGTAGCATCATACTATTAAGAAGGGGGCATTGTTACAGATCCACAGGATCTGTGCTACACCTCAGGATTTGAACAGTTGCTTGGAGGAATTTTTCATTGTTCCAGACCCCCAAAGAGCCCCATTCTTCCTTAAGGGGTAGGCCATGCAGCCTCAAAGCCTCTGAGACTGAGCCTTTGGGCTCCAGCACTCTTGTTTCACACTCTGAGCTCTGCCCGGTAAGTCCAACTGAGATAGACTCCTGTCAGAGACTTTTTGCCCTTTTCAAGGATCAGTGCACCTCTGCAAGTATTTGTAGTGACACTAGGCAGCCTTTCAAAACAGTAGGGCTTATTAGTCAACTGGAAAACAGCATCTGGAAGTCCTTAGGTTAGCTTCAATAAGCAAAGGTAAGGCAGATAACCAGTGTCAGGGCTCCACCACACCAATCTGCAGAGGAATCCATTTTGGCTCTAGCTGGCTGGCTGTCTCACTTTGCCAGACAGCCCCAGGTAAACACTCCTGTATTTCTCCCAAAGCCCAGCTCTTATTGCAGCCACTTTCATCTTTTTGGTCCATTGTCTTCCTACTGCAGGGCCATGCTGAGTTCACATGTTCTGCCTGCCAGAATTTCCCATGATAGGTGCCAACTGTTCAGTCCTTTCCAGATCCTCCATTGATATGGGTCAGTTTCAGACAGTCCGTGAACGACCCATTCATACACCCCAGAAAGTTATGTGACTCAATATTTCATGTCTGATGCTCTGCCCGAAGAGTAGCTTTTTAATCCTTTACACACTGTGCGTAGCAATGCAAAGCACAGAGGGAAACTAAGGCAAACACAGGAAGCATAAAAATATTACCAAAATTCCAACATTCAACACAAGCATATATCTGTTAATCTCAATGTGTTCTGATCTGTACTTGGAATCTATTTTATTTTAGGTCCTGGTTCAAGTTTGTAGGCCCTAAAAGTTTGGGTCAAACTATTCAAACTGGTTCAAAAATTGTTGGGTCAAATTATTTTCCCCTCATAAACTGATTATTTAATTTGTTCAACCATTGGTATGGATAAATTGTCCTCTTGTAGGGAGAAATAACTGAAAGCCAATACTGAATGGTACGCAAAATGGAAAACCATGACATTCACTGAAAATGAATAACTGTAGGTAGTCCTGAATTTTATCAGCATATAATCCTTTAATCTGATCCTATAATAACCAAATACTCTTCCTGTTCTGTTCCAAATAATTTAAAATACTGTCACATGTGGCATAGAAATCTCCAGTTTTCCACTGGCAACAAAACAGTTGTTCTCAGGCAGGGATCTCAAACACGCAGCCCGCGGGGTTCTTCCCTGCATCCCGTCAAGCTCCCCGCTGCCTCGCAGCACGCCACGTCCCCAGCCTAACTCCAGGCCAGGGATGGGCAAACGACAGCCCCGGGCCAGATCTGGCCCTTCAGGGCTTTGGATCCGGCCAGCGGATTTGCCAACCCTGTGGTGCTGAGGGCCCTGCTCCGCTCCGGGAAGCGGTGGGCACCGCTTCCCTGTGGCCCCAGTGGGATGGGGAGCAGAGAACTCCGTGAGCTGTTTTTGCCTGTGGTTACCTCCCCCGAAGCTCCCATTGGCCGGGAATGGGGACACAAGGCCAATGGGAGCTTCGGGGGAGGTATCCACAGGCAAGAACAGCTCACGGAGTTCTCTGCTCCCCCTCCCCCTGGGGCTGCAGGGACAGGGTGCCTGCCGGGGCCGGGGCCAGGGCAGGCAGGGAGCCTACCCTGACCCCGGTGCGAGCCCCTGCCACCCCAGAGCCACATAAGGTAAGTGGCACCGGGCCAGAATCCGAACACCTCCTGAACCCTGCACCCCAACTCCCTACCCTTAGACCCCTGCCTGCACCCCAACCCCCTGCCACACCCTGCACCCCTCCTGAACCCCAACCCCCTGCCACACCCCACACTCCCTCCTGCACCCCAACTCCTTGGCCTGAGCCCCCTGCTGCACCCTGAACTCCCTCCTTCACCCCAACCCCCTGCCCTGAGCCCCCTGCTGCATCCCATGGGCAGAGGCAGGGGTGGAGTGGGGGGCGGGGACAGTGGGGGGTGTGATGCTGCCCTTGGGCCAACATATGAGTCCTCATGTGGCCCTCCTGGTGATTTGAGTTTCAGACCCCTGTTCTAGGGGAACAAATTATTCAATAAATTTGGCCCAGTGGCTTGGAAGGAAGTTGCCTCCATCGTCCATACAATGAGAATTAATTTAGAAGGCAGTGGCAGTAAAGAAAAAGAGAAAGTTACACTGGCCCATCGAGGTTTGAAGTCACTGAAGAGTAATCCCAGCATCAGAACTGTCAGATCTAATAGAAAGTCTTGTGCAGTTGTTTTGTACACTCTAGGCTGTGTTGCAGGCTAGCATGCTGGCTCCCTAGTGTATTTTCATAGAGTGTGCCAGAATATAAATGTAGTGACACACATTGTACAGGTTTAAACAAATCAGGTCTCTTTGAACCACAAAACAAGTTCAGAGGTGTTACGTGTAAGTAAGCCTAAAGAATCAGGTCCTGTGTTTGTAATAAATCCAGTTTTCCCATGGATAAATATGATATCAGAATCACAGATAAGCTTGAATTTAACAGATATCATTTACACAAATTCATATGGGCTCACAATGGGTTGTAGGATCATCAGGATATGAAATAGGACTGGTGACCATGTGATCTGACCCACCTTTTATGAATTTTCCCAGTTAAGGCACATGAATTTAACACACGAATAACACTATAACACTATAGATTTTCTGCCTTGCATTAAGTTACTCAGACATGTTAATTTCTGCAGGATTGGTGCCTTGGTTTGTACTCAAAATGCCTTTCTAAGATTAAAAGAAAAATTCAGTTCCTTCAAATCATTTCCTAAAAGATGTAATACTAGAGACTCAATATCAAGCTATTCTAATGCAGGGGAAAGATAACAAGAACCACAGGAAATCAATGTGGCTGCACAAGTTGCATTTTAACTACCTAAAAACCAAAAGGAATATAGGAAATGGAAGGAGGGGCACGTCACCAAGGAAGTTTACATGGAACTAGCATAAGCATGTAGGGAGAAAATCAGGAAAGCCAAGGCAAGGAGTGAATTACAAATGGCAAGAAATGTTAGAGACAACAAGAAGGGGTTATACAAATATGTCAGACAAAAAAGAAAGATCAGGGATGGTGTGGGTCCACTGCTCAATGGAGAAAGTGAGCTGGTAATGGATGATGATAAGAAGGTGGAGCTGCTCAGTTGCTACTTTGCTTCAGTCTTCACACAAAAAATAACATTACCGGATGACTAGCAATGTTATTATAGACAATTAAGAGGGAGGGTTGCAGATCAGGATAAGGAAAGAACACATCAGAGATTTTCTGACTAATTTGAATTAATTCAGTTGAGCAGGGCCTAATGCCATTCACCCCCAGGGTGCTGAAGGAATCAGCTGAAAAAATCTCAGAGCGACTGGCAATAATATTTGCAAAGTCATGGATGACAGGAGAGGTCCTGAAAAATTGGAGAAGGACTAACATAGTGCCCATCTTCAAAAAGGGGGAGAAAGGAGTAGCCCTGGAATTATAGACCAGTCAGCCTGATGTTGATACCTGGGAAGCTACTAGAGCAATGTGTAAAACATTCATTTTGCAAATACCTGGAGGATGAAGGGGTGATCACTAGCAGCCAGCATGGGTTTACTAAGAACAAATCCTGCCAACCCAGCATGATTTCTTTCTTTGGCAAGGTATTTGGTTTCCTGGATATGGGGAATGCAAGGGACATAATATACCTGGGCATTAGCAAGGCTTTTGACACAGTTCCACATGACATTCTCATAAGTAAGCTGGAGAAATGCAGGCTTGGTAGAACTACCATTAAGTGGATGCATAATTGATTAAACAACTGCAAACAAAAAGTAATTATAAATGGAATGATGTCATAGTGGAAGGAGGTGGCAAGTGGGGTTCCACAGGGATCTGTTCTGGGTCCAGTGATATTTAATGTCTTTATTAATGACCTGGATGTAGGAATTGAGAGCATGCTGATCAAGTTTTCAGATGACACAAAGCTGGAGTAGGTGTGGTGTTGCAGACACTTCGGAGGATAGAACTAAAATTCAAAGGGATCTTGATATTTTGGAGAACTGGACTATAGACAAGAACATGAAAATCAACAAAGATAAATATAAGGTGCTACACTTAGGGAAGAAAAAAGAAATGCACAAATATAGAATGGGGGATCTGGGAGTTCTGCTGGATTACAACCTCAACCTGAGTCACTAATGCAATGCTGTTGCAAAAAGAGCAAATGTAATTTTGTGTTGCATTAACTGAAGCATAGTATGCAAGTGAAGGCAGGGGATAGTACCACTCTACTTAGCACTGGTTAGGCCTCAGCTGGAGTGCTGTGTCCAATTTTTGTCACTGGTGCACAGAAAAGATGTAGAGAAACTGGAAATGATCCAGGGGTGAGAGACAAAGTTAATCAAAGGGATGGAATGCAAGCCATGTGAGGAAAGGCTGAAGGAATTGGAAATGTTTAGTTTGGAAAAGAGGAGATTAAGGGGGGACATGATAGCAATCTTCTAATAAGTGAAAAGTTGCCATAAGAAAGATGGAGGAAAATTGTTCTCTTGCCACAGAGGGCAGGACAAGAGGCAATGGGTTCAAACTACAGTATAGCAGATTTAGATTAAATCTCAGGAAAAACTTCCTAACAGTAAGAATAGTAGGATAATGGAACAAACTGCCTACGGAAGTCACGGAATCTTCTTCCCTTGGCTTTTTTCAAAAGGAGGCTGGATAGCCAGCTGTCTTGGATGGTTTAGACATTATAAATCCTGTATTGTGACAGGGGGTTAGACTAGATGACCCTTGTGGTCCCTTCTAACTCTATTGTTCTATGATTCCATGATTCTATGATTTATTATTGATTTGTACTGAGGCCCAGAGCCTAAAAGACCTTCCAGGATTAGAGTGCCATTGTACAGTATACACATATGAAAAGGCAGTCCCCACTCCAAAGAGCTTACAAATTAATTATAAGATGAGAGACAACAGATGGATGCAATAGACAAAGGAACAAAAAACCAACAGCCAGACAATTGTTGTTACTGCAACACCCAGTAGTCTCACATACCAGCTGCCCAGTCATTGGATCCAAATGAAGAAAAAAGTTCACAAAAAGCTTCTGAGGACAATTTGTGGATTGAAAATGTTTTCAGCAGCACTCTGGTTCGTGTAGGTAGACTGAACTTGAATCAAGCCTGAGTTTGAGTGATCAGAGTAAAACTTCATGCACAACTCCACACATAATTCCAAATTTTCACAATGGAGGACTTTGAACCAGAACTGCTTTCATGAGAGAAACATCTTTGGTAAAAGGACAATTAAAGGATAACTTTTAGGGATGCTCGCATGAAAATTGCCTAAACCTTTGAATTAAATCAGATTCAAACTTTTTCACGGATTTGGTTATGTGCCAGAGCATGCAACCATTCAAATGGGAGATAATACACCAGAGCCCTACATGGTCTATATTGCAGCTGCAACCCTTTGGGTGTTCCAAATCAAATCTATTGATTTTAGGGACAAATTAAATAACATATTTGTAGAATGTGTAGACATATAGTGCTTTATTGGGCATTTTGGTATAGTACTTCATTATCTTGACAAAGATTGTAACAAACACTGAAAATGGCACCACAATACACCTTATGCTCACAGCAAAGATGAAATGAGGAAAAGCAAAGGCACACATTACCAATTCTCTGTACAGCCATCAGGCTGTAATCTCAAGAGCTTTCTTTAATTACTTTATCCCAGGCTATAAAAAAATTGTGTTAGCTCATGGACATAGAAAATCTTTTAAAATTGGTGCAAGATTTTGTATTTATATTTTTCTTTTGTACTGAGGCAGTACATAGGTTCTCCAATCATCAGGCAAGATTATGTTGTGCTAGGTACTGTAGAAACACAGAACAAAAGGATGGTACCTACTCCTGATGGCTAGCCTGTATGGTGCAGTAAAGCACATTAGAGGGGTGTTAATTTGTGAAGTGTTCTAATGTGCTACACTCTAATTGTCCCATATAGACCCTCCTGATGCAACCTAAATGGTACCTAGTTTGCACTAACGTTTAGTTAACACCACCAGGATCTACACAGGGCAGTTAGAGCATAGCGTTTTAGAGTGCTGTACAAATCACACCCTCTAATGCGCTTTGCTGGCAATGTGTGAACAAGCCCAAAGTTCTTAACTACCCATTTCCCTTTCTTCCCTTCACCTTCAAACTCATCTAACAGTTACCTAGTTCCTCTGCTCCAGCTTCATCTTGGATCTCTTCTAACCTGACTTCTGCCTTCTCCACCTCCTGGAAACTGCTCTCACCAAGGTGTTTAATGACCTTTCTCTGGACACATCTCAAGGATTCTAGTCCATCCTCATTCTCCATGATCTCTCTGAGGCTTTTGATCCTGCCAGTCATGCCCTCCTTCTTGATCTGTCTGGACATTTGCCATGTCATTCACTCCTGGTTCTCCTGCTTCTCCTCTGGTTACTTCATCAACAACTCTTTTAGTAGGTTCTCCTCCTTCTCACTCCCATTCTTTAAAAAAATTCTACAGGACTCTGTTTGTGGTCTTCTCCATCTTTTAAAATCTCTCTGAGTGATCTCATCTGATCAATATCTCAAGCTATCATCCTTATGGATCTCTCCCTTACCCAATCCCATATTTCTGCTGATCTTTCTGACTTCTCCTCTTGGAAGTGGTGCCATAAATTTAAACCTAATGTGGCAGAACTTGAACTCTTTATTTTCCTTCTAAGCCTTCCCTGCTCCCCCTTTCTCTATCATGGTTGACAACAGCACCATCCACCCTGTCACTTGGGTCCATAATCTATGGTTCATCTCTTATTCCTGCATCTCCCTTCCCCTGCACAGCAAGGCTGTGTTCAATATTATTGCTTCTTCTATAATATATCAAAAATCCAACCTTTATTACTCACGTAACCAACACTTTTGCGCAGACGCTATCATCCCATTTTGATTACCAATACTTCTTCCCCACTGATGCCCTCATCAACTCCACCCTAATCTCTTCAAAATGCTGCTAAAGTCAACACCATTGCCTATTATTCTAACACAGAATCATAGAATATCAGGATTGGAAGGGACCTCAGGAGGTCATCTAGTCCAACCCCCTGCTCAAAGAAGGACCAATCCCCAACTAAATCATCCCAGCCAGGGCTTTGTCAAGCCTGATCTTAAAAACTTCTAAGGAAGGAGATTCCACCACCTCCCTAGGTAACGCATTCTAGTGTTTCACCACCCTCCTAGTGAAAAAGTTTTTCCTAATATCCAACCTAAACCTCCCCCACTGCAACTTGAGACCATTGCTCCTTGTTCTGTCATTTGCTACCACTGAGAACAGTCTAGATCCATCCTCTTTGGAACCCCCTTTCAGGTAGTTGAAAGCAGCTATCAAATCCCCCCTCATTCTTCTCTTCCGCAGACTAAACAATCCCAGTTCCCTCAGCCTCTCCTCATAAATCACGTGTTCCATTCCCCTAATCATTTTTGTTGCCCTCTGCTGGACTCTTTCCAATTTTTCCACATCCTTCTTGTAGCGTGGGGCCCAAAACTGGACACAGTACTCCAGATGAGGCCTCACCAGTGTCAAATAGAGGGGAACAATCACATCCCTCGATCTGCTGGCAATGCTCCCACTTATACATCCCAAAATGGCATTGGCCTTCTTGGCAACAACGGCACACTGTTGACTCATATCCAGCTTCTCATCCACTGTAACGCCTAGGTCCTTTTCTGCAGAACTGCTGCCTAGCCATTCGGTCCCTAGTCTGTAGCGGTGCATGGGATTCTTCCATCCTAAGTGCAGGACTCTGCACTTGTCCTTGTTGAACCTCTTCAGATTTCTTTTGGCCCAATCCTCTAATTTGTCTAGATCCCTCTGTATCCTATCCCTACCCTCCAGTGTATCTATCTCTCCTCCCAGTTTAGTGTCATCTGCAAACTTGCTGAGGGTGCAGTCCACACCATCCTCCAGATCATTAATGAAGATATTGAACAAAATCGGCCCGAGGACCGACCATTGGGGCACTCCACTTGATACCGGCTGCCAACTAGACATGGAGCCATTGATCACTACCCGTTGAGCCCGACAATATAGCCAGCTTTCTATCCACCTTATCGTCCATTCATACAGCCCAGACTTCTTTAACTTGCTGGCAAGAATACTGTGGGAGACAGTGTCAAAAGCTTTGCTAAAGTCAAGGAACAACACGTCCACTACTTTCCCTTCATCCACAGAGCCAGTTATCTCGTCATAGACGGCAATTAGATTAGTCAGGCATGACTTGCCCTTGGTGAATCCATGCTGACTGTTCCTGATCACTTTCCTCTCCTCTAAGTGCTTCAGAATTGATTCCTTGAGGACCTGCTCCATGATTTTTCCAGGGACTGAGGTGAAGCTGACTGGCCTGTAGTTCCCCGGATCCTCCTCCTTCCCTTTTTTAAAGATGGGCACTACATTAGCCTTTTTCCAGTCGTCCGGGACTTCCCCCGATCGCCAAGAGTTTTCAAAGATAATGGCCAATGGCTCTGCGATCACATCCGCCAACTCCTTTAGCACTCTCGGATGCAGCGCATCCGGCCCCATGGACTTGTGCTTGTCCCGCTTTTCTAAATAGTCCTGAACCACTTCTTTCTCCACAGAGCGCTGGTCACCTCCTCCCCATGCTGTGCTGCTCAGTGCAGTAGTCTGGGAGCTGACCTTGTTTGTGAAGACAGAGGCAAAAAAAGCATTGAGTACATTAGCTTTTTCCACATCCTCTGTCACGAGGTTGCCTTTCTCATTCACTAAGGGGCCCACACTTTCCTTGACTTTCTTCTTGTTGCTAACATACCTGAAGAAACCATTCTTGTTACTCTTAACATCTCTTGCTAGCTGCAACTCCAGGTGTAATTTAGCCTTCCTGATTTCACTCCTGCATGCCCGAGCAATATTTTTATACTCTTCCCTGGTCATTTGTCCAAACTTCCACTTCTTGTAAGCTTCTTGTTTGTGTTTAAGATTAGCAAGGATTTCACTGTAAAGCCAAGCTGGTCACCTGCCGTATTTACTATTCTTTCTACACATCAGGATGGTTTGTCCCTGTAACCTCAATAAGGATTCTATAAAATACAGCTAGCTCTCCTGGACTCCTTTCCCCCTAATGTTATTCTCCCAGGGAATCCTGCCCATCGGATCCCTGAGGTTGTCAAAGTCTGCAGTCCAGGGTCTGTATTCTGCTGCTCTCTTTTCTTCCCTGTGTCAGGATCTTGAACTAGACCATCTCATGGTCACTGCCTCCCAGGTTCCCATCCACTTTTGCTTCCCCTACTAATTCTTCCCAGTTTGTGAGCAGCAGGTCAAGAAGAGCTCTACCCCTAGTTGGTTCCTCCAGCACTTGCACCGGGAAATTGTCCCCTACACGTTCCAAAAACTTCCTGAATTGTCTGTGCACCTCTGTATTGCTCTCCCAGCAGTTATCAGGGTGATTGAAGTCTCCCATGAGAACCAGGGCCTGTGATCTAGTAACTTCCGTTAGTTGCTGGAAGAAAGCCTTGTCCACCTCATCCCCCTGATCCGGTGGTCTATAGCAGACTCCCACCACTACATCACCCTTGTTGCTTATGCTTCTAAACTTAATCCACAGACACTCAGGTTTTTCTGCAGTTTCATACTGGAGCTCTGAGCAGTCATATTGCTCTCTTACATACAATGCAACTCCCCCACGTTTTCTGCCCTGCCTGTCCTTCCTGAACAGTTTATATCCATCCATGACAGTACTCCAGTCATGTGAGTTATCCCACCAAGTCTCTGTTATTCCAATCACATCATAATTCCTTGACTGTGCCAGGACTTCCAGTTCTCCCTGCTTGTTTCCCAGGCTTCTTGCATTTGTGTATAGGCGCTTGAGATAACTTGCTGTTTGTCCTGCTTTCTTAGCATGAGGCAGGAGCCCTCCCCTTTTGCGTTCTCCTGCTCGTGCTTCCTCCCGATATCCCACTTCCCCACTTACCTCAGGGCTTTGGTCTCCTTCCCCCGGTGAACCTAGTTTAAAGCCCTCCTCACTAGGTTAGCCAGCCTGCTTGCGAAGATGCTCTTCCCTCTCTTGGTTAGGTGGGGACCGTCTCTGCCTAGCACTCTTCCTTCTTGGAACACCATCCCATGGTCAAAGAATCCAAAGCCTTCTCTCCGACACCACCTGTGTAGCCATTTGTTGACTTCCACAATTTGACGGTCTCTACCCAGGCCTTTTCTTTCTACGGGGAGGATGGATGAAAACACCACTTGCGCCTCAAACTCCTTTATCCTTCTTCCCAGAACCACATAGTTTGCAGTGATCCACTCAAGGTCATTCTTGGCAGTATCATTGGTGTCCATGTGGAGAAGCAGGAATGGGTAGCGATACAAGGGCTTGATGAGTCTCGGCAGCCTCTCCGTCACATCGTGAATCCTAGCTCCTGGCAAGCAGCAGACTTCTCGGTTTTCCCTATCGAGGCGGCAGATAGATGACTCAGTCCCCCTGAGGAAAGAGTCCCCAACCACCATCACCCGCCTCCTCCTCTTGGGAGTGGTGGTCGTGGAACCCCCATCCCTAGGACAGTGCATCTCATGCCTTCCAATTGGTGGAGTCTCCTTCTGTTCCCTTCCCTCAGATGTATCATCTGGTCCACTCTCCACATTAGTACCTGTGGAGAGAACATGAAAACAGTTACTTACCTGTATCTGCGTTGCTGGTACATGGACGCTCCCCTTTCTTCTTCTGGAGGTCACATGCTTCCAAATTTCTTCACTGTCCTTCTCTCCCTGCTGCATGGCCTGCTCTGAATCTACAGAACATTGTGCCCGTAGAAGCATATCCTGACGTCTGTCCAGGAAATCTTCAGTTTCTCTTACCACTCTCTTCCTCGAATTTTACTCTCACCACTGCCCTCCTCTTCTTCATGGTATCAAGTTTAAGCTTCTTGTTCTCACCTTCATGGTCCTTCACAGCTCTGCAGCTCTCCATACTTAATGTCTCTTGTCTCTAGTGGCATCACTCCCACACTTGTTTACTACTTGTCCCTTGCTCCTTTTCCAACAGCTGATTTCTATGCTCCCCTCAATATCAATCACCTTCCCTGAAATTGTCCATAAGGCCACTATTCTCTTCTCCTTTAAATTCCTCCTCAAGACCCACTTCTTACATGATGCCTACAGGAAATCAACCAGCTAAGGATAAGCTGATGGACAGTTGGGTGAGATGAAGCATGTTTAGAAATTACACATATTTTGATTATATTCCTCTCTCCCGCCTATATAAGTTGTCTGTCATCTTAGGCCTTGATCCTGAAAACACTTACAAATAGCTGTCACAACATACAAGATCTTTAGGGATAAAAAGGGGAATCTACTGTCTAAAGGCCCCAGGAGTCACCAGTAAGTGCTGACCACAAACCAATTCTATATGTTTGAGTAGTCACGAGTTTTGTTAAGCTCTCTGCAGAATTCCTGCATTTTAAGTGCTCGAATGCACTTGTTTTCCTTTGACTTTCCTTAAACTTCTTACAGTGCTTAAAAGCACTGTCTTCTGGAGATCACTGATTATGATGTCTTGCACTCCTAACATGTTCTTAATCTGTTCCTTCATACCCTTAGGGATTGTTCCAAGTGCTCTAGTAACCACTAAGATTGTCTTTGTTCTAGTTTTCCATAATCTTTCCACTTTGTGGCAAAGTTCTTAATATTGTTTTTTTTCTGTTTCCATCTGCTGGTATGGTTATATCAATTAACATGGTCTTGTTTGTCTTGTTTCCTAGAACAACCACATCCGGGCTGCCTGCACTGTTTTGCCTGTGACAGTTGCCAGATCATATAAAATCTTAGTCTCTTTATTCTCTAGAGCAATGGTTCTCAAACTGTTGGGTCGGGATGCTAAAGTGGGTCATGACCCTGTTTTAATGGGGTCACCAGGGCTAGCATTAGACTTGCTGGGGGCCGAGCCTCACCACCCAGGGCCAAAGCGAAAGCCCGAGGGCTTCAGCCTTGCGTGGTGGGGCTCAGGTTACAGGTCCCCTGCCTGGGGCTGAAGCCCTTGGGCTTCGGCTTTGACACTCCCCCTGGCCTGGGAGAGTGGGGCTTTGGTTTTGGTCTCCCATTCCTGGGGTCATGTAGTAATTTGTGTTGTCAAAAGGGGGTCACAGTGTAGTGAAGTTTGAGAATCCCCACTCTAGAGCACTTTCAATTCATTGATCTCAGTACCACATGGTTCGTTTAAATCCATACTTGCCACAGAGGCACCAGCACAGGCGCTGTGTAACATAATTAGCTATGTCTACACTGCAATTAAACATCCACGGCTGGCCCATGTCAACTGGCTCAAGCTCATTGGGCTCTGGCTGTGGGACTGTAAAATTGTAGTGTAGAGATTTGGGCTCAGGCTGGAGCTTGAGCTCTAGGACCCTCCCTGCTTGTAGGGTCCCAGAGCTTTTCTCCAGCCCAAACCCAAACATCTACACTGCAGTTTTATAGCCACATAGCCCAGGCCCCATGAGCCCGAGTCAGCTGACATGGGCCAGCCACAGGTGTATAATTGCAGTGTAGACTACCCATTGTGTCATTAAAATTAATTATTCATTATTATTTTATTTTAGTATGCATATCTGGTACAATAAAATAATACATTTAGAAAAGTGCAGTGTATTATGGTCAGTCGGAGTGAAGCTACTCCAATCTGCAGAAAGAACAAGTCTTAACAATGACCTCAAGGATCCTTTCAAAGATCAGAGGGTAACTTGGTTTCCTTGGCCCATTATATCCTTGGCGTTCCTGCTGAGACTGCAGTGGAGCTACGCTGATTTACAGCAACTAAGGAGCTGGATAGCAAATCATGAACTGACACGGATGTCTATGGATATATTAAGTATGTGCAAGTATTTGCCGGTGTTTATGGCACACAATCTTCAGCCTATGGATTGGTCACCAAGTGTTCACCTCCACTCTTTGTTGGTTGGTATTTATGGTGTGTAGTTACTCACCTATATCACATGGCATTGTTTCAGCTCCCTCATCAGATGACAGAAACTTTTAAAGATAAGAGTGATGAATACTTTACTTTTCTTCATGCCTGGATTCCCTTGTTCACAGATGAATACAGGAGCAGGTATTCTCCAAACATCTCTGCCAACAAAAAACAATTTGCATGAATGTTCACAGATCGTAAATAACAAGGGGCAAAAGCATGGTCAAACTGAACAGCTGCTCTGAATTCAAATGAATGTTTATAAACACTGCCTCTGCAGAATTCCTCTAGTACAGCTGCTGAGAGTGCATCTCATTACCAGTCTCTGAGCCATCCATGGAGCTCCAGCCCCAGCCTCAAATTTCCACTCTTTCACATCTGAAGCGCATTTGTTCTGTGCACAGTGCTTATTTCAGGGCTGGGGTTGGGAGTGTCATATCACCACCTCTCTCTGTGGGTGGTTGAATAAAGCAGGAAAGTTGTGATCCTAATATCACTTTTAAAATCTCGGTTAGAAAATTGGTCAAGCATTCATGTCTGACATGCGAGCCATACAGGATTTGATTTTTAGAGGATTGGGAGAAGGGGCTTGAAGTGAAGATAATCAGAGGGTCTTAGAGCAGAGAAAAGGAGCTGTGAAAAAAAGCTCATGTTGAAAGCGCTGCTGAAGGAGTCAGTCCAAGGAGGAGATCCAACCAGCCAAGAGCTGTGAGTATGAGACTTCAATTATTCATATCCACAAGAAGTAAAATATTTTTTTGAGTTGGAATAATGTGCCTCATTGCATACTCAGTAATTTTCCAAGAGAAATCTGTCCTACTGTAAATTACTTTACTACACTGAACCCTCTAGGATTTTCCCTTCCCTGCAGTTGATATCTCTGCTCTAAAATATTTTCAAATGGTGAGTTTTACTCCTTTCTAATAGAGATTATATACATATCCTTATTCCATGACTACTGATTACATGTACACATACATACAGAGAGACACATAGTAGTCATAGCCCTGTATTAGCAATTTCAATCATTCACTGCTACCACGGAAATATCTAAGACCCAGCATGAAAAGTCTCAGTGTATTAAGACCTCAGTATATTATATTTGACTACATATGACTTTTTTCAAAAAATAAGGCATAGATTTTGACTTTAGGTATGGTGTTGGGCAAAGAACAGTGACTAAATTGCACCAACCCAGGGATAGCAACAGGGAGGTTTTGTGATATACAGAGATGCACATCTGAGTTACAGTCCTACTCTGGATGGGGTGGGAGTAATTTAGTGGTGGCCTCCAGAGTCAATTAGAAAAAAGTTAATTTACATTAGAAAAAAGTGAAGAAAATTATGGTTCTAATTCTGTTAACTTTCTTTCAAGGTCAATACAGAGATTTCTTTTTCTCCCCCATCTTCAGCAGCGTGTAATATCCAACAGAGAGCTCCCAATTAAAAAAAAGTCAGACAAAATATAATACACAGAACTCTGGAATATAAATGTCAAGCTTTTGACAAGAAGGTGGAAACTGTTCCTTTATCATGGTAGATTTTAAATAGATTTTAAAGTTGTGATGACTTATGTAAAGTAAATTGAGGAAACAAAGAATGGAATGATGCAGCAGGAATTAAAAGACCCCAGGATAAACAAGTTCTGAGAGCCAGTAGGCAGACAGAATAGCTGGAAATGCAAGGAAGAGAAACAAACCTTATGGATCCTTGGGTTGCCAGGACAGCCATTTTGCAGTTACTGAAGCTATAGAAAAAAATCCCTTCCCCACATGAATATGAACATACCCTATATGGAGTAGCAAATGAGCTACAGGATTCCACACAAGGGTAATCTGTTGATAGAGGCCTCATGATTTTTACTTTCACACATGCCTAACAAAGGGGGACAATTCTGCTGCAGCTCAAAGAAAATCAGACATTGAAATGAAAACTAGCACCCACTGATATTCCCAGATCTGAGTCTAGTCACCCATCAAAGGAGAAATGTCTCTTGAATGCAATATACAAAAATATTATATTGATGAGGAATTTCTGCTTCCATTTTGTTTTCAGTCAAAAACTAGTCATTCATGTAAATAAAATGTTCTTGTTCTAGAAAGAACAATAATGTTTCCCTCTGACCCAGAAATTTCTGGAAAAAGATTATTGAAGAGAAAAATCAACTACATGGAAATTTGAAAAGTAACCTTCAGAGAAAGGAACACTGAACCTGATGTGTTTCTTTGACTATAGTTGCTTATCTGTGCTTTGTTATATGCTTTGTTAGATGTTGTTCGGTGACTATAAAATGATTCCTGAGCTGGGGCATCTACTTACCCATTGAACATAGTGCATGGATTTTTAATTACTTTGTTGTTTTAGTTGCGTGTCCTTTATTCATGTACTAGGTTTACAGGCCTGATAGGAAGGTGACAGAACTGAAGTTCTGTTCAGCTGATTGACACAATAATTTGTGCTTTTGGGTGTCTCTGTTTTTCTGAATGCTGAAATCTCCACAAAATACATTTGGATCCCTATTGTCAATCTTAGACTTTGCCTCCATAAGAAAGTTGTATTGATTGCAATCCTCTGGTATAGACACTCTTACTTTGGTTTGAGAGTGACTCACATCAATTTAGATAAGATGTGTCATTACCAACTTCAGCTAAATCAATATAAGAATCTCTTAAACTAGAATAAAATTGTCCACATAATGGGGATTGAACCAAGCTAGTTAAATCATGAGTACAACTTCCTCTGGAAGCTGAAGCCAGACAAACTCAAATTGCAAAGAAGACACATTTTTAACAGTGAGGGTGGTTAACCAATGGAACAAACTACGAAGGGAAGTAGTAGATTCTCCACCACTTGATGTCTTCATATCAGAACTGGGTGCCTTTCTGGAAGTTCTGCTTTAGTCAAACACAAGTTATTAGGTGCCATATTCAGATAACTAGGTCAAATTTAAGGACCTGTGTTACACGGGGGTTAAATTAGATGGTCTAGTAGTTCCATTTCTGGCTTTCAACTCTGTAAAACTATGGGAGTGGATGGAGCCATTGTTACACACAGGCCAGAGCTACCTGGATGCAAAGTCAGCATATTCCCCGTCTCCCTCTATACAAACCAGAAGCTACACAGGGTGTGACTCAGAAGGTTGTCACAGTCCCTTTCCAGAGCACTTCATGGGGTTTGCAGCCATGTGCTATCCCCTACACAGGCCTGAGAGTAAACTATAATCTAGCAAGTAGTCAATAAAAACAGGTCTATAAATATGAATTTCACACTTATGGTTGTGTACGTTCAAACCACAATTACATAGCAAAATACAGGACATTGGAAGAGATGAACAAAGCATTTCTATATATCATACTCTTTTGTTCTCATCTCCTAATCCCAATTCCTCTCTCTGCTTTCCCTCTAAAATGGGTAATAAACATTTACTGTTTCAAGGAGAAATACAGGCAGCTCATAGATTTCCTAATTTTAAAAATACATTATGGGTCACAACAGCCTGATATAAAAGGAAACACCTATGTAGATATTGATGAATGAGCTATGTCCTTGTCTACCTAGTATGTGGTCACTTCCAGTGAATGAGCCTCTGATATGGACAATCCAAAAATAGCTAATGGCATTAACATATTTGCCCAAATTCATACCAGGCTTCGAAGCATTTGTTGACACAGGCCCCTCATTATATCTTTTACTTCAGATTTTCAATACTATACAATGAAATAGGTACTGATGTGGCATTTTACACCCATCCAGTGCCAACAAATAAAATTTCTGTAAATTAAAGTAATCACTGACTATATAATCAAAATAATCGATAACTAGATGGTTCTTTCTTTGATTTTATAGTATAATTAAAGTACTCCAAAACTTTAGTTTTGTTCAGTTGTACCTTAATTCATACATAGTCCTGTATAAATCATTGTGTCTGCTTGCAAAGTAAAGATACACCTCAATGTAAGTAAAGGATGAAGGATCTAGCTCATAATTAGAGCTCATCAAAAAATAAAATTTCAGTCCCACTTTTGAAATTTTAATTCATCCCAAATTGAGATAAAAAGAAAAATCTCTACTTTTCTGTTAAATCAGTATAGTATAGTATCAAAACCTTAGTATAATATAATATAATCATAATTAATCAAGCTGATAACATCAAAATGATACATTTTACCTTACAAAAACAAAATAATTTCCTGTTTTAAATTCTAATAAAATTGATTCTTTCTCACAAAATATTTTTTGCTTTTATCAAATCAGCGTTTTTCAATGGAAAACTATTCCATAGGAGAAATGTTCAATCCCAATTCTGCTCATAACAACTAATGATCCAGATCTTCAGCAGATGTAAATTGGCATACGTCCACTGAAGTAAATGAGCTATGTTGGTATCAATCATTAACAATAATGGAGTTGCCCCAATTTACATCAACAGAGAGTAATATGAAAATGTGTTAAGTTCCACAAATCATGGCTTATCAAAATATGCTTTTCCTTTAACATGATTATCAAATAATTCAAAATCATCTAGTCATCTAGAGAATGGGAAGGGCAGACACTGGGCCATTTAGTTCTACAGCTGTATCATTAGTGTGCCTCATTCCTGAAAGGTGCAGAGTGCTTACTGAAATATGATGAATACCTCAAGACCCAATCTCACTTTAATTGGCACATTTGCCTCTTGAGTAACTCCAGTGAATTTATTTGGATCTCTGAGTTCAGCAGTTCACCTGACTTGAGGACAAATCATGTTAAGTGCTGAGTGTTGGGATGGTGCCAAATTGGTGAGGCCATACTGAATGAATGGTGGGAGAACATGGCTTGACATGACTGAACTGTGAAAGAGGATTCTGGGAGCAGAATGCTTCTCTTAGCATTAGGCAGATGCCAGAGGTGAAACTGACTGGCTCCATGCTGCATGTATGATCAATACTGATCTTTGAGTCAGCAAATATGTCCACTTGAAAGCAAACAACAGGTGTAGAACATCCTGAGTGGAGTATGGGCTGACCGGGGCATCTCGATCCCGTTGAAGGACATCATGCAGGGGGCTGAAGTGAATGATTGATAAGGGAGTGAATGTGGGGTAATGTTCAGTGGGGACCACTCCTGAAGTCTCCTCCTAAAGTATTAATTATGTAAAAATTAGTACCACACACTCACTGGGCATGCTTTTAAGACATGCGACTCCTTTGAGGAAAAAGAGTATAAAAATCAAGCAAATTAAATTACTGTTGAGAGATTCCTTAGTTAACACTTAAAGAAGCAACGTTGCTAGACACAGTAGCCAAAACTCTGCTCCGTGGGCTCGAGTAGAACTGTGAACCAGAGGGGTTTCCAGGCAACCAAGGCCTTGCCTCGAGGGAATCCGAGACAGACCAGATAGCTGAGGAGACCAGACCTGGAGAGAAGAAGTGTCCATAGAATTGGTAACCACCTTCTGTGTTTGCCAAGCAGGAACTGTGTGAGGCTAGCACAGTGCCTGTTTGTGTATGTTTCTGAAAGAGAGGCTTGCTAAGAGGAATGTATAGCTCTTAATGTATAGTTCTTTAATGTCTAACATAGGAATTATGTGCTTAATGTAACCCTTTACCACTTGTGTAATTCCTTCTCAAATAAACTGTGGTGTATGCAAGATAATTACTGTGGACCGTTTTCACTGGTATGACAGTAATCTGCTCCCCTGGGAGTCATTAAAGATCCATTCGGGGTAGTAGCGCCCCCTGGTGCCAGCCCTAACCATCCTCAACATTCTTTGAAGAGCTGAAGCCACTCATAACATCCTGAAACTAGGCCCAGAATCAGGTGAATATATAGGGCTAAACTTTTATGTTAATCCAGGAGTTATAACATAGAATTAGATATATAACATCTCTAACTGAATTATTCTACAAACATTACCTTACTACTTTCCTGGGAAGGCTTTGGGGCAGAAAACCTGATGGACATAGTTGCATGTATAGACTGTGCTTTGATCTCATTTTGTATCATCAGATAAAAAGTGCTGGACCTATTCAGTATACGGGTGGGAAAGTCTACATTAAATCCAGGTGCTTGATGAAATAGTACTGGTGATTCCTTGGACAGTATTCTTCCGTTTGTGTAAATAGTGAAGCATTCCAGCCTGGTGTGTAGCTAAATGTATCATTCTCTGCATGAGCATAGAACTCACACCTTAACCTCTTATATTTTTTAAAGCGATCATATCACTGTTCTGAAGAGTAGGAGCCTTCATCCCAGTGTCCTGGGGAAATAACAGTCTAGTATAATTACATTATGCCTCAATCCCTTAGACTCTAAGGCTTAGAGTTTCAGTTGGAAAATTTAGTTTTGATTGCTCATTTCATTTTAGGCCTCAATTCTCTAATTGGATGCCCACAAGTTTCAGAATTGGGGTCTTAGGTTGTTCAAAGCATGAACCACGTCTTCTTATGTGTTTGTACAGCATCTGTCATACTCATGACTGGGGCCTTTGACTAGTAATGAAATATAAACATAGTGGCAGAACCTACCTATTTTACCCATATTTCACTCCATAAATAGTCCAGTTGCAGAAAATGCAATTATTTATGGAATAAAATACTACTCTACATGAAGAAGGGTGGTGGAATCTGTCCTAAATAAAACAGTAAGTAATCTTCTTTGCATTGTGTACAGCACTGATCTGAAGTTATTTTCCAGCTTGAAAAGAAGGACTCTAAGATATTTAATCACTTTGAAAAAATGTTTTCTAAACATGCTAAAAATATAGTAACTCTTTAAGGGGAAACGTAATTGACATTTTTGTATTTACCAACCACAATTTTTCTCATGCAAGAGGATATTATACATGCTTGTTGTTGTGTTTTCTATATTATCCATTCACATGTAATTACATCCCTTTAGTCACCCTGGAAGTACACTATATCTTGCACATCCTACTTACTTTTATAGTATTCATTTGTTTTGTGATTGTTTGCTTATATTCCCCATACTTTTTAACTAGTCACTTAAAAGAAATACATGCTATTAATATATGGAAGCATGAACTTTAGGCCCCCAAACAACCTCAGCTGTGCCCTGTAATGACCCTCTGAAGAGGAAGAATAATAAAACAAAACCCAAAGTGTCTGGTTAACTATCTAAAAGTTAGTTTAATCAAATCTGAAATCGTAAACACTATTATGCATTAATCCTAACTGTATGGTTGTTGCAAGTCATGTTTGCATGGTAGTTGACACCATGCAATAACTATATAATTCTGCTATAACAGTGGTATGAGTGAGAAAATAATCAGGCCATAGAATCTATCTATCTATCTATCTATCTATCTATCTATCCCTGTGGCATGAAATAAGAGAGTAAAAAGCTTTCTACTGTCATCTGTTGATGGAAAGGGAGAAGAATGGCCCAGAACATCTTAAGGACTGCAGATATGCAGGGGTTATGCTGAGGAGGGAGCTATCTGTCAGCACCTGTTGGAGAGCAAAGGGAATTGACTGAATAGGCCAGCTCTCATTTGCATTTTAGTTATGTGACAGTTTGAGGCATTTTGGTTAAAGAACAGATAAATCTTGAGTCTGGGAATAATAAAATACGTATTGATCTAGTTGGGAAATACAATGACAGTGCCTGTGGCCAGCCTCCCTGAGACTGTCAGGCATAGATCCTGGACAGAGTTTGGAGGGAGGAGATTTCTGCCATTTGCTGGGAGTAGCTCTCTGGTGATTTGGACTCTGTAAAGAGTCATAGATACTACTGGTCTATGTCTAAACACCTACGCAGAGATTGCAGCAGAATAGTAGATTGTGCAGAGCTGAAGACAGCTTTGAAGAAACAGATGGTGCAGAGCAGCGGCAGCAGCTCTGAGGTGAGGGACAGAATGGAGCAGCAATGGTGGGAGCAGGGTTGAGCTATGTTGGGCTGAAGCTGCAGAGAGAGCAGCAGCCTGTTTAAGAGCCTCTGCTGTGGGTTTGCCTGCCCAGCCCAGTAGCAGGGCTAGAAACAAAACCCAGTTCCAGTGAATCTCACTCATGTGCTTAACCATTAGACCATGATTCCTCACTTTGGTGAGTGATTATACCTGGTTATCCCTACAGAAGTGAATTTGGAATCTCCTTTTTCAGGTCTCTTAAAATCATCCTTATCTTCTGTAGCAATGGACTCCATGTCAAAACCACTCCCCATTTGAGGAAGCATCAGATAAATTCAATAGCACAAATCTGAAACAGAAAACGGCATGCAGGATCTGTACTCTTTGGACAGCAGATGATTTATGAGCCTTGACAAGCTAATTTACGGTTCTGCTCTTTGTACACTCAGAATCTGTTCTGTGTCTAACAGGGGCTCCAATTAATTACCACATGAAATAAAGTGATGGTTGATGTTACACACAAAATATAGAAGATTGCAAAAAACAGGTTTGATAGTGTATCATGGGTGAATATAACCAGAACCAGAATAGAGGAAATTTGATAATGATTTGTCCCAGCTTGTGGTTTATAAAACAAGAAGAAATCCTATTTCTCAGATAAGTAAATAAAAATCTAACAATGGAGGAAAAGTAATACAATAATTTCATGTTGTTTGACAAAATATATCTTGGCAGTTTGAAAGGTATTTAAAGCCTACTTTAGCAGGTTATGGACCTGGATATGCCGTGTTTCTGTTCTAATATTAATACAACGTAATAAAAGGGTATCACTACATGAGGGTGTTCACAATTCAAGGGAATTACCTTTGTAATTATGCATTCCCATTAAAATTTCTAAAAGCTTTGAAAAAAAAGAAAAAGAAAAAAATTTTTAGGCAGTTATAGTACTTGCATATTATCCCTGCTATGTGTGTGCACTACTCTCATTAACACTAATAGGAATTATGTGAATTCATTGAGACTAGAGTTGGTTAAATTTCTTGTTGTGAACAATTTATTCTAAGAATGTAGCCCTTTTTCTGTGCCTAAATTGTCTGTGAACAAATCACAATTATTACAGATTTGTTTGTAATTGGAAATTGTTCAAAAATAAGTTATGTGAACAAATTTCAGCTACACAGTTTATAGGAATTGTTCATAGCAAGTTTATTCATTCATGTATTCCATATGCAGAATTCAGAATTCTAGATGTGGGACCAATCACCAGAGATTGTTTCCATTTCCTAAATGGATGCCCTAACCTTTATAAAACACTTCCACTTCTACCCGAATTGTAATATGTTTTGTCACTAAAAAAATTGCACTTCTTCACTAAAGACATTTTCTTCTCCTTTATAAGAATCTCGGCAGCAAGCCCCAATATCTGCTTTCACCAGAATGTATATTTACATCCTGCAGTCTGATCCAAGGGGTTCCCCATTGCCCCTGAAGGTTCCCAATGACTTCAAAAGCTGCTGCTGGGCAATTAGCATCTTGGAAAGTCAGGCTGCTTATTTCGGTGCCTAAATATCAACAAAGTACTCCTGGGGGATTTCTGCACCACTGCACATGCGCAGAATTCATGTGTCCTGCAGAATTTTTTTCCGCTTACGGAAAATACATTCTGCCTCAGAAGTGCTGCAGTTCCACCTTTCACCCAACAGAGGCCACCTTGGTGTCAGAACAGCTAGCAATATGAATGCAGCTGGCTATTCTGGTGTCACAACAGCCTCTGGTGGGCAAAAGGCAGAATGTGTCTGGGCAGGGCATAATGGGCTGTGTGTGAGAAATGGCGAAGGGGGTATCAAATTTTTGCATGCTTTGCGGGGGGGATGACTGTGCTATGTGAACTATGAGTAGCAAGGGGCACTTCTGGGACCACTTCTGCTCGTTCGGACATGCTACTTAGTTGTCCCTTCCCTAGCATGGCTCAACATCACAAGAGATAAAACTGAATCCTAAATCTGTGGCCTGAAAAATTATGCACAAGCTATTTTCATCATATTTAAAATACGGCTCCAGTATCTTTCACTACTTTTTTTTTTTTTGTAGTTCTGTAGATGTCTCTCAGTTTCTAACTGTGCTAGATCTGTAATGTTCCTATGGGTCAATGTGACTCAATGGGATCCTGCTTCATGTGCATTGTAATAGTTTTCTTTCTGCAAGTTAAATCGCCATGGGATACATTTAAAGCTAATATGGGGGAATTAAATCATTCCAGCTGTATTATACTGAACATGGCCAGATTCAGTTTTTCTTATTAAAGAATTTTGTTCATCTAGAGTGGCCCGTGTGCATATAGTATTTTTAAAATGCCATTCAAACATCTATGCTTTTAGCTTTGCCTGATCCCTGATCCCCTATTTTGTGATGTGTCAGACTATCTGCACCAATGCAACGTGCATTAATTCTCAAGCTTAATGGCGATTCATTTGACCTCAAGCTCCCTAGGGAGTCTAAAAATCAACTTGCGCACAAAAGTGCTGGATTTTAGGGCATAGTAATAGGCATTCAGTGCTTTGAACATCTGACCCAGCTTTTTTCAAACTTGAAGAGTTGAAGAGAAGATGAAGTAAATGAACAAAGTCACACAGAACTACAAAATAATTGCAGCATGTCATCCCGACATGACCCAATGTGTTCATGTATTGACGCAATATAACAGGGAAAACATTGCAAAGCAACACCAAGGCATCAAGCTGGGATTATAGTGTGGCTCTCCATAACTATATGACACTGTATCTCTAATGTCTCCTCCACTTCCTTTTTCATCTGGCTACTTAAAGGAATTGCCCACAGGCATTTCATTTCTTAACTTTTCTCCCGTTTCATGAGTCAGGGAGGGAATCCAGTGACTTGGATCCATTTGTTCATGGCTCTCCCCATACAGTCACATGTGTCAGGCAGCACGGGGAGCACGCCTGTGATCAATGCCCTCCTCACTCTTTCTGGTAGCAGGCAGTGTGAGAGGCACTTCAGTTACACTTTTGGACTCTACATGAGTCGTATTCAGAGCATCGAAGAATGCATGTGGTACTACAGACAAAAATGAATCTCACTGACTGGCCTCGATTGTGAAGAATCATACTAATCACATAAGGGAAATATCTTACCTTTGTAAAGAAGAGGATTTTCGGGGATCTGGGGTCTGAGAGTCCAGTCCTAATTAAAGTTGTGTAGTGTATACATTTGAGTAGAGCATACAGGCTTTACAGTTATCACAATTTTAAAGTTAACTGACATTTTTTACACTTTAGAGACTAACCAATTTATTTGAGAATGAGCTTTCGTGAGCTACAGCTCACGCATCCGATGGAGTGAGCTGTAGCTCACGAAAGCTCATGCTCAAATAAATTGGTTAGTCTCTAAGGTGCCACAAGTACTCCTTTTCTTTTTGCGAATACAGACTAACACTGCTGTTACTCTGAAACCATTTTTTACACTGTGAAATTATGCTCTCACAGTTCTTAATTTGCATATTATTATACTATTCTGGTATTTGATCCTGCATTTATATTTTAACTCCCACAACAGTCACTACTGGGTAGTGCCAGCTGTTGAGCCAGCAGCATGAATAAAATTCAGACAGAGAGTTTCCTTCTCTAGTCTCCCTAAGGACAGCCACCTGCTTTGTCACTGCTGCATCCAGAGAGATACCTGGATTCTCAACGTAAGCCTATGTGATTCTTATGCTCAGCATGAATTGAAAAGGAAACTTCACAGAAGAATCCCATAGAGCTACAATAACAGCCAAAGAAATATATTTGAGGCCTACGTATGATGAGCACACAAAATAAAAACCAGATGGAGATTCTTGTCTTTTTTCTTTTCTTTCTTTCATTGGTAGACCCAGTAGATGTTGGAAATAAAGAAAATAAATCTGGAAGAACTAGACTATGAGTTAGTTCTGATACATTCTATCACTTGGGTCAGAGATTGGGACTTGGGTGGCCATGCCTAGCACTTAGTGCAGGAGTCAGAAGCCTAGGGTCAGAGCTGGAGTCAGAGACCAGATGCTAGAGCCGAATGTCAGAGCTGGAGTCAGAAGTCAGGAATTGCAACTGTGGGTCATGGTCAGGCTAGCAGGAGTGAGGCAAGGCAAGGGAGGAATGAGTCCATGGCAAGAACAGTGCTGGGTCAAAGTCAGGCACAACACAGGAGCAGAACTGGGAACAAGGTGGAAGCTGGACTGGGAACAAGGAAGAAGCAGAACTGGGAGCTATCTCAGCCTTGAGCAAATGCTTAAGAGCTGGTCTGCTAAGTCCTCAGGGCAACCAGGCCCGGTCGCCAATCAGGCAGCCTACATCATGCCAGCTGGACTTATTAGGTTACCTGAAGAGTGTATCTGCAGCAGTCCCTGGTTCCTGACACTAAGTGTTTCTCAGAGGACTAGAGTGACCAATATATCTTTTGGACTAGAAAAATACTTCTCTACTTACGTCTATGTAGGAAGATTTTGGTTCAGGTCTCACTATATTTTAAGCTTCAAATATGCCCATGGATGAAAATTGTTGGTATTTTCCCCCTTTATATGTTCAGAAAGTACATTGGGTTTTGTTTGCCGCTCCTCTGTACAAATGATGACTAAAGGATGGATTGAAAACCCAAAGGATGAGTTTTTCAAAGCCACGTATGCAAATTTGATGTTCAATTTCCAGGAGAAATGTATGGAAATTGGGAATTCAAATCCCTTATATGAAAATCTTGCTAAATGTTCTATTTAAAAAAAAAATAGAGTAAATTAGCTCACTCACATTTTAACACAGAAATCTGTACATTTTAACGTATGTTGAATTTAAACTACGTTGCAAACTATTAATGTGCATGTACGTGAATATCAACTAGCACAAATATCACACTGCAGCCTCACTAATTCACACCATTGACCGGGAGACCTATTGCAAATTAGTAAGTAAATGAACAAAAATAAAAAAAACAATGATGTGTCACAGAATTTTATGTATGTATGTTAATATTTCTTAATAGATGTTCTGTAATGCAGTTTGTCAAATGAAATTTCAGTAACATGAAAGAATACTATAGCACTCATTAATAAACCTTTGCTGAGCAGGCTGTCGGGATCAATATGTTTAATGTGTAAATTATGGTTACATGTGAATTAAAGAGGCTCTACTCTTTGGGGAAATATGTTTCAGAATCTGTTTCAAAAATATTTAGATCCATCAACATTACTTCATCCTTATGGTTCAGTAATAGTCTCCTCTTCTCTGCTATCCTCAATTACCATTCCCTCCTTCCTCAATTTCCCTAACTGCCTCATATCTCACTCTCTCTCATGACTTCATGCCTAAGAGACCTTTTGACCTAGCTTTCAGGAACATATATATGATAGCAAAGTCCCAGAAACCCAGAAAACTCCCCTTTATTTGATGATATAACAAGACTATTGGTAATTATACTACAGTTACTTTAGTCTTACAAAGTTTTGATTAAAATTTATTAGCCTAGACACAAATTTGTCTTGCTCACAATACCATGTTAGAGATAATAATGGGAGGGAAAATCCTTTCCTAAACCATCAGAAATAATTACTTGCAGTAATTATCTAGCTACCCTATGGACAAACTGCAATAAATTCTTGTAGACTTATTTGACATTAGATGCACTGAAGAGGGTCTTGATCCTTAAGGTACTCTTTTACACAGCTATCTGTCTGACTGCCTTGGAATGCACTGGGGCTTTGACAAACATCTTTGAGGTGACAGTTTATTTCTTTGAAAAAGTAAGCAATTACTATACCCATGCACTAGCATTTTTTTTCTGTATAAATTAAATGAAAAAAAAAATCCTTCAATATGAATGTTTAAGGCCATCTATTCAACAGGTATAAAATGGCATAAAACCATTGAGCTACATCAGTTTACACCAGCTGAGGAGCTGGCCTTTAGATTTTAATTTCACAGATATCAGAGATTCAAATGTATGATTCTCACAACAATATTAACTCATTCCCATTGTGCATATATATAGGCAAATGACCTCATCTGTATGTAAGATAAGAAGAATCACAGTCTTGTGAATAGTCCAGTGTGTATAGGTCTATTCTGAGCAAGGACATGAAACCGTGAACAAAGCATGAATTCACAGTAGCCTTGTAAATATGTAAAATATGTACCTAGTAGAAAAGAGATAGTAGGGAAGTAGGCAGTGTCCAACAGACAGCATAAGTGTAGTGTGTGAACAGCTCATGAGACAAGTTCTGAGAAATTAATGAATCAGCCATAAAGTGTGTGATATGATGTAGAATAAAAGGCATATGCTGCAGTCTGTTTTAGAAGGCATATAGAAGCTTATTAATAATTTTGTATTTGGCTGTGGGTATACCTGTAGCCACTCTCTACATGTGAATCTGATCAGCTCCATGATATATCGAATAAAGGAACCTGAGTGATCAGTTTGTAGTTCAGCTGAGTTCTTGGGAACTGAGAGGTTCAGGTTTTGGAGGGAATCCCAACAGGGAGTCAGGAGACCTGGATTCTATTTCTAGTTCTGGCACTAACTGCTGGGTGACACAAGTCATTTAATCAATCTGTGCCTCTGTTTCCCCCGATCCCTTTGTCTGTCTTGTCTATTTATAATGAAAGCTCATCATGGCACAAGCTATCTGTCACTGTATGTATGTACAATACCCAACACAATGGGACCCCAATCTTATTTGTGGTTTACAGGTGCTACTAAAATAGAAATTTCAAATCATCATATCATCACCTGGGGATTGTGGAGATAGCATCAATTTCCCACTCCACTCTCGTAGCAGCTGATGGAATTTTTGCCTCATAAAAATTCATCACTGTCTGCATCTGTTTGAATCTCCTCATATTTGCTGCCTGCTAAAATATCCCATTGTTATCTTTATGGTATCTTCTTGGCACGTGGTGTGTTTCTCGAAAATGACTATTAAATTAATGTGAGCTCAGCAACTCAGCATGGAATAATGGTAAAAAATGTAAGGCTGCCTTTAGGAAATGTACTCTCTGCCTTTTGAGGAACCGTATGGTCTTTGTCTCTTTTGACTTGGCTATAGTTATGTGTATTTCTCACTGATGTGGTGGGGCATACAAACTCCACACTGGGCAACAAAGAGTTAAGGAGATATTCTGGTCTCAGCTAGCCCTGCCTGACCACACCTGCAAGAGATTTCCAGACTAGAGGAGGAGTTAAAAGGGAGCAGAACAGAGAAGAGAGCAGACCTACAACTTACAGCACCTGAGGAAAGGGCTGAAAGGAAGAATCTCTCCCACAATTGCCCGAAGGTCTTTCCCTGAGGGAAGGAATGACCTGCTTCAGATACAACCTGAGGCAGGCATTTCCTTCTCTCTCTCATATTAACTCTGTATTAATTCCTCTTGTGTTGTTTATGGGTTACCCTGACAGGGGAGAGACTTGGAACTGACCTGGCCAAAGGGCCAAGTCACAGGAGGAGGCAGCCACTGGCCTGAGAGATATAGAACTGCAACACCAGGCTTGGCCATGAGGAGCTGCCCAGGGGGTGAGTTGACCCCCCCCCCCACCCCACCCCCTTCACACCTCCTTGCCACAGAATGTGAACTTTGGACTACGGTGGGGTGGTAGGAAGTATCTCAGGAAAGGCGGTCTTAAGGTTCTCCTTGATGTCAGAGCACTCAAACATACAAACCATGGCATTTGTTCACTCTTTCCCCTAAAAATGACTTGTATTTTATTCTGCCACATTGTACAGAGGATACAATAATCTAATTCTAACATAGTAACATTTGAACAGAACTTTGAGATCCATTGTCTGACAGGTGTGATACAAATTCAAGATCTGTGTCACTAAGTTTGCTAACATTTGTTCTGAATTTGATGCAGAATATTACATAGTTTATTGGACAGTCTGAGCTGGTCATAAATTAGAGTTTCTGTTCCAGGAGAAATTCTAACATTTCAAAATTCATTTTCATTCTGAATTGGAAAAAAAAAAAATCCTTTGGAATGGAAATTCTGCAAAAGTTTGTTTTGATAATATCAAATAGTTTCATTTTGATAATTCCAGTAATGTAAAAAGGTTATAATACAATACCATATAATATGTATAATGCTATATATTACATGACATAATATTAAAATTCATGTTATAGTATAATGTAAACACCAAATAAATAGTCAAAACAAAATGAAACATTTTGATATTATTGAAACAAAATGAGAAAAGCAATACAAATCTTTTTGATTTTCTTCTACTGACAATTTCATCAAAATTGACATGTTCCCATAAAACTTTTCCATTTTGACAAAACTACATATTTTAATGAACGAAATGTCAACCACCTCTGTATTATAGTAATTCTAGACCAAGAAAAAATCTACAAAGGCTTACAGTCCAGAGACCACATATTTTTATTGCAAATTTTCCCACATATTGGGTTTTCCATTGGCTCAAGACCTTGTATGGTGAGTTTCTCACCATTACAGATGAAAAAATAACCCATTTCTTAATTCCAGTAGATTTGTAGTAGGAAAAGTCCCTCAGAGATTGCGTATGGGACAAACTTATTCTTCAGGGAGCATTGTCTGGATGCAGCAAATGCGTAAGTACTACAGTGGAGTCCTACTAGATTTTTCAAGTCCACAGAAATGTGTATCCCCAGGAATTTACAGAGCAAACAATTGACCTCAAAGTAGAGTAATTTGTAAAATCTGACATTTGTCCTTAGCATACACAGATTTCCCCCCCTTGGCTATGAAAATAAAAGTAAAATCTATGAAAGTGACAATAGCATGTTTCAGCAGCTATGTCTTGGATTGTATGCCAAATCCTGTAGGATGTCAGTATTATAATAGTATCAGACACTATAGAAGATGTAAATATCCATAGATGCATTAAGCCGTTTCTTTTGTTATAAAATGTAATGGTTTAAAGTAAAGAGTTTATTTGCTTCAGGAGGTGTCATCTTCCATGTCAGTAACGTTTAAACATTTCATTAATGTAAACCTACAGGTACTGTATACATTACTGTATTTAGTATATAAATATGACTCTTAAAATGAATGGACAATAAAACCAAGAGCCATTTACTGAGTGCAGTCCCCTTCATAGTGATTGAATTCTTGTGATGCTGAAAAATGTACTATGCAGCAATCCTAATGCTTCACCATCCACCATTAATACATAGTAGATCACATAAGACCATTGGGTATTTTGCTTTGTATAAATACATTAGCCAGTGTTTTTCCTCTCACCTATAGTTCAGCCTCATTGTGTACTCTGAAAATGTTTATTGAATATGATAATGAAAAGCCACATGACTGAATATGGTAAAAATAAAACAATCCATGGTGATTTAGGAATGCTGGGTAGCATCTGTTCACTGTAAAATTTGAAATGGGTATTAGAAGCCCATAAGCCTGTTCATTAAGTTCTAACCCAGAGAAAACATAGCTTCTGGGGAAGTTGCTCAGAGTAGGGAAATCGGCAAATAGTTTCTGGGGAGCTACATGTATTGCATGTGTTCTGAACGGCTGCACCAGGCTCAGAAACTGAATAGACTGCATTCTGTTGGAACAGAGGAATAAAATGTGAACACCAGCAATACCAGAATGATTGGGTTAGGTGAACGTGTGCACAAAGGAAAGCCTATTCAAGTTTATGGGAATCTTCCTATTGACTTCAATGGGCTTTTTATGAGGCACTTCAATATGCCATACCAACCTCCAACACTGAGGCCCAAATTCAGTTCTGCCTTTGCTGATCTTGGCCTTATAATTTTTGGTTTGGCCAACAGCAGGTTACCATCGTACTGTGGTACCTTTTTACCATGTCTTGGTGATGATGCATTATGATGCCCAACATATCAGGTTGTCCACCACAAAAACACAGCTCACCATTTTGCAGCCATTCATTCCATGCTTTGTGGCCCAAAGAAAGGGAGAGAAGCACTGGGGAAGAGATATGGATTTTTGTTTGAATATTCTGTCTCTGCATATGTGCAGAGAGTAGGACAAGTCAGCTCAGCTGGAAGGGCCTAGAAACATCCAGAAGTAGGGTGGCAATTGCTAGACATGCTCAGTAACTGTTTCTGAAACTACAGAAAAATTTCATTGTGAGTGAACAGCTTGGCAGGTCCCATACATATTCATCCTTCAAGAGCTGAGGTAATCAGAGAGCTATGGAGGAGGGGGAGTTATAAATATGCCAGCAACTGAGGTCTGATATTAACCCTAGAGTTTTAACGTTGCTAGCTGTGGAGCTCCACAGATTGTTTTTTGATAGTGTTCTGAAGTGTTTGGAAAAAAACTGAGATGCTGCCTTTCTATTCAAGTTCTGAAGAAATCAGATGACAAACTTTACAAGTTATGGCCACACTATAAAGCGTGAGAAATCATCATTTAAAAGATCAGAGATGAATGTGTTTATATGTGTGTGCTGAAATATGGAAGGGTAAATGTAATGTTGGAAGCTTACATTTCAATATATGTATCAGCAACAAAGTGGGGCAGTCCGTAAAATCACCACTAGTAGACTTACTGCCTAATATCTCTTGTTTAAAAGTCATTGATAGTATTCCAAATACTGTGTGCAGCAATTCATACGATTTAAAATATTTTCTGTGTGAATTAAATGTTTGTTTAATAAGAAATTGTAAGGTACACTTTCTCTTTGAAACTGACTGGGAGCTATTAACACCTACTAGTCAAGCTTTTATACACAAGAGCCCTGAAGTTGAACTCTGTGTAATGCTTTCTGAAAAGTCCTGAAAAGACAGAATTCTGGTCTGTGCTTCAGACCTGAGGAGGAGAACAAGGGAGTGTTATAGAGTGGTACATTACAGGGGCAAAGACAACTTTTTTTAATTTAAAAAAATATAATAATATCTGTCAAATATTATTTTTACATTGTCTAGTTGTTGTAGGAGGGACAGTTCCTTAATAATTCACAGTTTATTCTTTTCAGACAAGGAAGGGTACAAAATTTAGTGCCCACCTTCTCTGCTGTTCCTTGCGGAAATGAAACAACCATAATTAAAAGGTTATTTTTTATTCCATAAAATATCTTTGTAACTTGTATGATCAGAGGACACTAACATCAGAGGCAACTAGTTTTATTTCTCTCGTATGCTGTCTCTGGAGGGAGAAAAATAAAAAGCAAACTGGATTTGGCTAACATAAGGGACTGCCACAGCTAGAGCCACTCTTTCTCCTCATCTACTTGACATTCCTGCGATTATCTTGAAGTGGGACAAAAAGAGAAAACAATGAGAAGAAAAGTTATCAGAACTGAAATATAAATCAGGTCACATCTGTCTCTCCTAATCTTTCCATGCTTAGGTACATCTGTGACTTTACTGAAGAAAAGCCCAGAATGCCAGCTTGAAAGTGACAATAAAACTAGCATAACAGGACATCTGCCCCTTTTTTAACTTTCCTGAAGCTCTTTGGTCTCTCTTCTTGTCTTTTCACTGACAGAATTTCTCTCTCTCTCTCTCTCTCTTTCTCTTTTTGTCTCCTTTTTGCTTTGTCCAATGAAGTACGGTAGGTTTTGATGAATATTTTGTGTATTTTGTGTATAATTTAACACCCTCTAGGGAAAATAAGGAAAACTTGCCATCTGAGAAGGATTCTTCAAGTGATGTGTTTATTCTCAGGGTATAGCTTATAAACACACAGTCTGTCTTTTAGCCTGGATATTGGATAAAAATACTCCCATATTTCTATTTTGTAACTACCAGAAACAAATCCCCTGGTTAGCAAATGGAACCAGAGAGTGCCTGTCCCGTCCACAAATGGCACAAATATTTTTTGACAAGATAGATCAACCAGACTTCTGCCATTAGTACTCTAGCTCCCCTCCTACACAAACTCTCACAGGTGATATATAATTCAAGGTGACACATGAGGTCAAAGCAATGGAGGCAGACACAGTAGGTGAGATCATAGGTATGATCAGAAGATCATTTATAAAGTCCTTCCAAACTATTGATAGGGCAATCAACTGGAAAACTGGATTCTCTTTCACAACCCTCAGGAAATGCTGTGATTATATTAGCTATAGGCACAACCATCCAAACAGGCCTTCAGCTCTGATAGGAGAGGTGCACTCCAACTTGAAACTACAGGAAGTAATGATCAGTCCATGACATGGGTCAAAATTCCAGTTACTCAACCTCTATTCCCAGCCCAAATAGCATAGCAGTAGAGAGTGGTCAGCTGTGTAACTTGAGTCTGCATCTACTTCTGATAGCTCAGAATTTTATGTCATCCATGGGACTGACTCAGAAGACTCATCATCACCATGGACATTAAAGTCACTAAGCACTATAAGCCTCTGAGCTGCTGAAGCCACCAGGCTTCATCAGATCATGCAGAGACTTCATGCTGTAGTGGGATGATCTATAAACCAACACCAATCCTGCAAAATGGACATAATGATCAAATTCAGTTTTGGGGGCAGAGGACCCCCAGTATTTCTGCTTGGATGCAACTAATAGCTAAATCATCATTGTCATAAATATAAAGGGAAGGGTAAACCCCTTTGAAATCCCTCCTGGCCAGGGGAAAGCTCCTCTCACCTGTAAAGGGTTAAGAAGCTAAAGGTAACCTCGCTGGCACCTGACCAAAATGACCAATGAGGAGACAAGATACTTTCAAAAGCTGGGAGGAGGGAGAGAAACAAAGGGTCTGTGTCTGTCTGTATGCTGGTCTTTGCCAGGGATAGACCAGGAATGGAGTCTTAGAACTTTTAGTAAGTAATCTAGCTAGGTATGTGTTAGATTATGATTTCTTTAAATGGCTGAGAAAAGAATTGTGCTGAATAGAATAACTATTTCTGTCTGTGTATCTTTTTTGTAACTTAAGGTTTTGCCTAGAGGGGTTCTCTATGTTTTTGAATCTAATTACCCTGTAAGATATCTACCATCCTGATTTTACAGGGGGGATTTCTTTATTTCTATTTACTTCTATTTTTTTATTAAAAAGTCTTCTTGTAAAAAACTGAATGCTTTTTCATTGTTCTCAGATCCAAGGGTTTGGGTCTGTGGTCACCTATGCAAATTGGTGAGGCTTTTTATCCAACATTTCCCAGGAAAGGGGGGGTGCAAGTGTTGGGAGGATTGTTCATTGTTCTTAAGATCCAAGGGTCTGGATCTGTAGTCACCTAGGCAAATTGGTGAGGCTTTTTACCAAACCTTGTCCAGGAAGTGGGGTGCAGGGTTTTGGGAAGTATTTTGGGGGGAAAGACGCGTCCAAACAGCTCTTCCCCAGTAACCAGTATTAGTTTGGTGGTGGTAGCGGCCAGTCCAAGGACAACGGGGGGAATATTTTGTACCTTGGGGAAGTTTTGACCTAAGCTGGTAAAGATAAGCTTAGGAGGTTTTTCATGCAGGTCCCCACATCTGTACCCTAGAGTTCAGAGTGGGGGAGGAACCTTGACAATCATTTTGTCAAGCCCTGTTTCGTTCATGCTGTACCAAATACTCACCAGGAGACAACTGTACTACAACCATGCTAGAAGTATAAGCCGCTCAGTTTCAGTGAAACATGCAAAATTGGGAGCCTTAACTGAATTATAGGTGGTTGACCTTGCATAAATCAGCACCAACCAAAGATCAAGATCATATGACATCCTATACTCCTTTGAGATAACTACATCTTGAAATATCATCCACCATGTTCACTCCCTGTACTAGATAAACTTGAGACTTTAGAATGGTATGAAATATTCATTCAAAAATATCTTCCTTTTATCCAGATAGTATGATTATTTGAACGCTTGTCAGCTTGTTTATTTTCCAAATATCTTCCGAGTTTTGACAGTCAATCTATTATTTTTATGATCTTTCAGTGCATTCTAATTTTAATTCTTTTTCTCACTATCTTCCTGTTTCATTCCTTCTTTCTCTCTCTCTCTCTCTCTCTCCCCCCTCACTTTACACAAACATTCACACACACACACACACACACATACACGAAGTGTTTAAGCCCTGGTTTACACTACAAACTTACGTCAGTATAACTATGTTGCTCAGTGATGCGGAAAATCCAACCCCCTGAGTGATGCAATTATACCGACATAACCCCTGGTGTAGACAGTGCTATGTTGACGGAAGGGCTTCACCCATCGGCAGTTCTGTAAGTGTAGACAAGCTCTCAGTGTGGTGTGGGATTTTTGTCAGGGGTTGCAGACCTGGAAAAGAAAATGTTAAAGATCAAGACAGGTTTCTAAGAGATGTAGATCTTTTACCAAAGCTGCAGACTCATACCTCCTCCCTTCCAGCTCTCTTCCTCTGTGATATAGGCATTGCCCACTTATTGGCCAGGTAACCCATCCACCATGCATGCAGGAGAAGGCTCTGCCACCACACAACTCATTTTCTGCCTCCTCATTGGCTCCCAGCTCCTAAACAAACAACCAATCAGGCCAGCAGACACATCAGCACTTCCCCTGCCGCCAACCCAAGCTATGGGTGGGGACAGGGTGCACCTCTTCCAATGGGGAGGTAGTAAATGAGTTGGGTGGCATGGCAGTGGAGCTCCTCTCCTGCATGAATGATGGGCAGCTGGGCCAATGAGTGGAGCCAAGCCCAGGAACAATAGATGCAACAACGTTGGTTGGGTCCTGTCCAGTGCGTAATTTGTAATGAAAAAGATGCCAGGGCTCAACAACTATTTTGCATTCATAACTGACGCAGCAAGCCCAGAGGTGCCGAGGGTATGAACTGCTAAGACTAGAGATGTTGGGGCTCAGCCCCGGCACAAATCAAGCACTGCTCCTGGCTTCAGCACTGCTGCCTAAAAGCTGAGGAGGAAACAGGAGGAGCTGTAAAGGCCACAGACCCTCTCACTGCTGGTCAATGAGTTTCGTTTAGGGACAGGCTAACAAGCTGACAGGGACTGGAGTGGAAAGAAGCAGGGACAGGAGGGCAGCACCCAACTCCCCTGTCATAGGCTTTGGCCCTAGGGTCTCACTGCAGCCCCACAAGAGACTTCCAACCCTCCCGAATTTCACTGCACCCTCAATCCCCTGTCTCCAGAGACTCCTCAACCTACAGAATCTCACTGAATGCCCCAGATCCCAATCCTCCAAACTCAGAAAAATTATTTTATAGGGCTATTAATTAATTGCAGTTAACTCATGTGATTAACTAAAAATAATTAATTGTGATTAAAAAAATGAATTGCAATTAGTTGCCGTTTTAATCACACTGTAAACAATAGAATACCAATTGAAATTTATTAAATATTTTTGATGTTTTTTCTAAATTTTCAAATATTTTATTTCAATTTACAACACAGAATACAAAGCATACAGTGCTCACTTTATGTTATTTTCATTACAAACATTTGCACTGTAAAAGTGATAAACAAAAGAAATAATGGTTTTCAATTCACCTCATACAAATACTGTAGTGCAATCGCTTTATCATGAAAGTGGAACTTACAAATGTAGATTTTTTGTTACAAACCTGCACTCAAGAACAAAATGTAAAACTTCAAAGCCCACAGTTCTACTTCTTGTTCAGCGAATCACTAAGACAAACAAGTTTGTTTACATTTACAGGAGATAATGCTGCCCATTTCTTATTTGCAATAGCATCTGAAAATGAGAACAAGTGTGTTTGCATAACACCACAGCACTGCTATGTATTTACGTGCCAGATGTGCTAAACATTCATATGCCCCTTCATGCTTTGGCCACCATTCCAGAGGACATGCTTCCATGCTGATGATGCTCGGTAAAAAAATAATGCCTTAACTGAATTTGTGACTGAACTCCTTGGGGGAGAATTGTATGTCTCCTGTTCTGTTTTACCTGCATTCTGCCATATAGTTCATATTATGGCAGTCTTGCATGACAACCCAGCACATGTTGTTCATTTTAAGAACACTTTCACTGCAGATTTGACAAAACACAAAGAAGGTACCAATGTGAGATTTTTAAAATTAGCTACAGCACTTGACCCAAGGTTTAAGAATCTGAAGTGCTTTCTGAAATCTGAGAGGGACAAGGTGTAGAACATGATAACTGTTTGTCTAATTCATCAAGACATATACAATACATGTGAAATGATAAATAAAATAATTTTTATACAAGAACACATGAATGCTGAAAAACTCAATAAAAATCCCGGTGCAGTTGGGATTTCTGGTTTTACTTACTCAATAGTACAACTTTTTTGTTTGTTTCTGCTTAAAAATATGTCTTAGTTGCTAAAATTTCCATTTATCCTTCCTAGCATACAAAGATTTATGATCCATGGTTTTTTTTTAAAAAAACTTACTTTTGTCTCAACTCAGGTAAAATTATTTTTATTTATGAAAAGAGATTTTATTGTATTTCATTGGCTGACAGATCAGTGAAATTGCAAGACACATCACCTTCTGCTTCACCTTCCACCCAAGATTTCATACTGTAAGCTATGGCAGGATCCGTCCAATAATTAGGAGATACATTTCTAACCAGGATCATCTCTCAGATGTAAGCAGAGTCAAGATGACTGTGACATCTGGTGGTGAATTGTGGTGAGTTGTGGAAAAAGAACTTCAGGGGCTGATCTTGTTTGCATAGGCACACCCACCCCACCTAGCATGAGCCCACAGCAGCCCAAATGGTCACTTTGGCTGCTGTGGGATCCCCAGTTTCTCTGTTATTGGGGCAGAAAGAATAAAGTGTTGTTATCCTGATTATGTGAATCAAGGACAGTGGAATTGTTTTATGACTGAGGGACTCACCATCAATTAAGTAGCACTTGCTAGACAAGGGACATGGGTTCCTAAACCCAGTGAATGAAGGGGGGGGGGGGGGGGGAATAGGTATTTGAGGGTCTGAAATGCTAATTGAACTATCTCCTTCTCCTCCTCCTCCTCCTCCTCCCCCTCCCCCTCCCCCCCCCTCTGCCACTGTGGAATATCAGAGCTAGTGTTGATTCCATTAGGAGTCTAGTAACAGACTGCTGAGCTGAATTCACCTTGGACCAATGGTGTACCAGCACTGAGGCTCTCTGCTACAAGCTGAAATCACTGAAGAGCTAAAATTTCTAAGAGCTGAAATCACTGAGTGCTATATTAAGTTGTGCAGGGGCCTGAAGATATATTGCTAAGTGGCTAGTGGAGTGGAGTGGCTTGTGTTGAAGATTGCAGTAGAACCCCACAGAAAGGTGGGGCAGTTGGCCTCGGACTATGTAAGGTGCCCCTTAACTCCCTCCCGCCCATTTTCACCCAGGCTGGGAGGTAAAACTCTGCAGATACTCTGAACTCTGGGGCTGCACTGATCAGGGACAGAGACTTTTGAGCTGTTGGACTTTTGGGACTTTGGGTAATTTTTGGGTTTCTGGACTCAAGAACCAAGGGGAAAGGACACAGCCCAAATTGCTGGGATGGGTTTTTGCTCATGGTTTGGTTTATTGGTGTTTTCCCAATTTAATGCTGATGTTGTTTACCTCATGTTATTAAAGATTTTCTGCTACACCGAGACTCTGTGCTTGTGACAGGGGAAGTATTGCCTCTTTGAGGCTCCCAGGAGTGTGTGTGTGTAAGATTTTCCCAGGTCACTGGGTGGGAGCTCGAGCCAGTTTTGCATTGTGTTGTTGAGAGAGAACCCCTATGTATGAAACCTGGCCCTTGTTGCTATCAACTCGGCCTGTCAGAAGGGTTGTATGTAAAATATCATGAACTGAAGTGACAAAGCAAATAGCTCCCTGATGGAAAACGAAACACTGATATATACCTATTTGTAGCTGGAAACAACTACTATAAATTCATTGTGATATAATAACTAGTGTTCTTTCTCAAGTGAAATAAAGACGCTGCGAAGAAGTTTAAAGGACTATGATTATTCACATTATTTACAGGCAGGCAGGCAGATCAGATTTAGTTTTGTTTGAATTAACAAAAAAGTGTTCCATCTAATTTTAATCAGTTTGAAAGTAAAGAATTGCTGAAGCAGTGTTAACATAAGACATGGATCTCAAGCTAAAAAGAGTTTTCTTTTCGCAAGGTGTGTTGACAGAGAGAACACAGCGTCAATTTCATATAAAAAAGGACAAAAGTCAACTTGGAAAATAACATGGGACTGGGGAAATTGTTTTGTCTGATTTCAAACCCTCTTGAACTTCATTGGTTCAACCTGAAGTGTTATTGCATTCATTTTAGATAGACTGCAGGAAAAAAGGAATAAAGACAAAAAATCAAATGGAAAAAATAAATGGAGATGAGACAGTGAAGAGTGAAAAATAAATACAGAGAGAGACTGTGAAAAGGGACTAGAGATGAGGAATAAAACAAGCTAATGAAAAAATAACTATAGTATACAATGCACCCATTTGTCTCAGTTTAGATTTTGGGGACTGGTATCACCCATACCCATACAACATAAAATAGGTTTCCCTTTAACTAGAAAAGTATAAAATTGACTTTGACTTTCCCCAGTGAGTGTTGTATTGATTGTAAAATTGCCTCTTTCTTGGGGGTGGAAAAACATGTGGGATTGAATTAAGAGTGTTGGGGGGAAGGATTAGTTTTGCAAATCTTGCAAACCCAAAACATTTTGAGAGGTTTGTGAACTGTCAAATTTCAAGCTGTTCACCCACCCCTACCATAATGAGAAGTTGTATTCCTGGTGTAACTCCATTGACATCAATGAAATTACATCAGGGATTCATTTGACCTAATTTACTCTTTTGCTGGAAGGTGCTAATGACAGCTATCAGATAAGTCTTTGATCCAAAGACAATCACAGACCTTGGGAAGTCAATGGGTGTGCCATGCATTCTTTCATCCTCAATGGAAGGAGGAATTGCATAGTGAAGATAGCTACAAGCAAGGAAAACTGTGCAAGGCACAGGGCATCAGGTCAGAATCTTGCCCACATGCTCAGGGTTCAGCTGATTGCCATATTTGGGGCAGGAAGGAGTTTTCCTCCAAGGCAGATTGAAAGAGGCCCTGGGTTTTGTTTTTTTTTTTTTGCCTTCCTCTGTAACATAGGGCATGCGTCACTTGCTGCAGGATTCTCTGCACCTTGAAGTCTTTAAACCATGATTTGAGGACTTCAATAGCTCAGACATAGGTGAGAGGTTTATTTCAGGAGTGGGTGAGTGAGATTCTGTGGCCTGCATTGTGCAGGAGGTCAGACTAGATGATCATAATTGTCCCTTCTGACCTTAATATCTATGAGTCTATGAACTAAGCCTTGTGATCTGAGGGGTTTCTCTGATTGCAGATATAGGGGCTAGAATATTGGTTTGGCAGATTGTGTATAATAGGTGTGTCTACGCTTTGAGCTGTTGGTGTGATTCCCATCTTGAGGAGGAGATATACTCATGCCTTGCTCTGACCTAATTTGCACACTAAAACTGGAGTGTAGTCATGGCAGCACTAGTAACAGAAGGTGCTAGGTGCCCCAAGCTCATACCCGTCCAAGACATTTGGGATGCACTCAGGGCAGCTATCCCCTCATGGCACCATGGCTGCATTCTATTTTTAGTGTGCAAGTTTGAGGAGAGCTATTGCGGGTGTGTCTCCTCAATCTGGGAATTATTCACCCAGATGGAACTGCAGACATACCCTTAGAGGCAAAAAGCCTGAAGAAGAATTGTGTCATCCTGAGAAGAAGCAGAGAAACAGAGCTTCTTAGGCACAGAGCTTGATGGAGTGACAGTCTTGGAGATTTCTGACCAATGAACTTGCCTTCTGTTGTTTGTTTCTACTGTGTTCAGGGAAACAGGACTTTGTGTGTATTTTCGCTAAATGAACAAGATTACAAGAATATTCCTGACTAGTATTATCAATTTCTCATTCTAACGGAAACAACCCCTCAAATATCAGCTAACCTTCAGGTCAAAAGGGCAACTATAATAAGATCTAACACAGTTCCCCTATTAGAGTAACGAGCTGCTGTCTCAGATTCACCTGCAAATAGAAGAAGGTACAGGTTGTGACTGGACATTTAGCTAATGAGAAAATTGAGCAGAGGATCATATTTTGCCATTACATGGCAAGAATCATATTTTTCATCATGTGCCAATTGGAGAAATGAAAAATAACAATACCTAGTGTGAAGCACTCTATATATAGAGTGTGAATATGATGTAACTAAAATATGCTTCATGCAAAAGGTCTCTTGTAAGATATCATTACAAAGCTTATAATCCACTGAGTGTGGTCATCCCATTTGTATAAATGTATCACTCTTGTATCTGGAACTAGAAATATGAAATATAACTCTGAGGGCTTATTGTAGTTATGCAAAGTATGGGCCATTAATGGTGGTTTGGAATCTTGATGGCTCCCATCAACCGGGACAATTGACTGTGGGTGGCACTGCTTGCAGGCAGGCCTTCCTGTGAGTCAGGCTGGGAGGAATGAAGGTTTGGGGTCTCACAGGACATGCGATCATGTCACCCGACCTGGAATCCATCTTTAACCTGGTGCTTTTCCACTGAGAAGGAGGGGTTGGAACCCAGAGGGACAAAGGATTCCTGCCTTATGTAAAAGGTATGTAACTGGGTGGAACAGAACAAGGGGCGCTATCATGAGAAATCCCCTAGCTACCACCTGAGTTGGAACAAAGACTTTCCCAGGGAAAGGACTGTGTCCAGACTAGGAAGGCATCCAGTCTGTGAAAGAAACTTATTGAAACATCTCTGAGGGTCAGATTTTATTTGTATTCAATTGTATTACTGTATTAGGCTTAGATTTGCATGTTTTATTTTATTTTGCTTGGTAATTCACTTTGTTCTGTCTGTTACTACTTGGGACCACTTAAATTCTACTTTCTGTATTTAATAAAATCACTTTTTACTTATTAATTAACTCCGAGTATGTATTGATAGCTGGGGGGTGGGGACAGCTGTGCATACCTCTCAGTATTATAGAGGGCGAACAATTTATGAGTTTACCCTGTATAAGCTTTATACAGGGTAAAACGGATTTATTTAGGTTTTGGATCCCATTGGGAGTTGGGCATCTGAGTGTCAAGGAGAGGAACACTTCCTAAGTTGCTTTCAATTAAGCCTACTGCTGTTAGGGGACGTGGTTCAGACATGGGTCTGGGGTTGCAGCAGGCTAGCGGGTCTGGCCCAAACCAGGCAGGGCACTGAAGTTCTAAGCTGACAGGGCAGGAGAGCAGGAGCAGAAGTAGTACTGGCCCATCAGTTGAGAACCCCCAGGGGTTTCTGTGATCCAAACTGTCACACCTAGCTCTTATATAGTACTATAGTATTCCTCAACGAGGAACAAAGGAGGTCATATCATTATCCTTATTTTACGGAGGGGGAAATTAAGTCACATGGTTGATTTGCCCAAGGTCGCCAAACAAACCAACAGCACCTCAGGTCTCTATTGTCTCAGTCCAGTGTGCTAACCTCTAGTCCACAAGATTTAATAATTGCTATATTGTTTGATTCCAGTGTACTGCCTAATTAACTGCCTCAGTTGGAGGGAATTTGTACCAGCAGCAGGAAGGGAGCTGTGCCTGTCACTTTTTCCAATAATAAATAGATGATGTTCTGTTCTTAAACTAAGTTCATGCCAAAGTCAGTATTCTGGGGACTGCATGTAGCTGTGCTCACCCATCAATAAGGAGACCACAAGATCATATAATGGGACTCGGGGCTTACATTTTAATTTCCAGAAGTTAGAGTACAGCAATAGGTGGGGGATCAAGCCAATCATTCCTATTTAATTTATAGGAAACTCCTAGACAACATCTGAATGTGGCCCTTACTGCTGCTAGTGACAATGGCAGAAGGGTTACATACATCTTCTGAACTCAGATTCACCATGTTCTGTGGATTTACATTTCTGCCTGAACTGTTCACTCACCTTAAATAGTAAATTTGGATAAAGCTTTCACAAGGAACAGTGAGGTAACTGAGGGGCACTCCTATTGATATACAAAGTGATGAGGCATACACAATTTAGGAACATTAGCTAGAGTTTGAAGGAAATGACAAGAATTGATGGACAAGTACATGAGAAAGAGGTGGGAGAAGGGGAAAAGTACCTGAAAGTACAGTTATCTATCAGGTTTTCATTGAACCCCTTTCTGATTTTCAAACATTTGATAGGGCAATAAGATTACCTGCAGTGGGGCCACCATGCAATTGCCACACTGGTGATGAGTATGACAAAGGAAGGGACTTTTTGAGTTACATGCCAGGAGGATTTCTCAAGGTCAGCTCAGGGAGATGCACTGCCAGGTGGAAGGTAAGTAGATGCAACTGAGCCTACTGAGACTATCTATTTAAAAAGAAGCTGGGCTGCATTCAGGTGAGAAAGGGCTGGTTGTTTGGAGGCTAGAATAGGAAGGAGGAGAAGGGCTGCTCTGTTTATATTGTTTTGTGCTACTTTTAGTCAGAGTTCAAGGATCTGAGGCAAGTAAAAGGAATTTAGTTGGAGCCTGGGTGGGGGAATGGAATGGAGTGGAATGTTGTTTTGGTTCCACAACAACCCTGTAACTATAACTTCAAATCCCTAGAGGTTTATACTAAGTCTGTTGATCAAGAGCAGTTAGCTCACATAATTAATTAAAAAAAATTATCGTGACTTTAAAAAATTAATCGCTATAAATCGCAGTTTTAATCACACTTTTAAACTATAGAATACCAATTGATATTTATTGAATATTTTGGATGTTTTTCCACATTTTCAAATATATTGATTTCAATTACAACACAGAACACAAAGTGTACAGTGCTCACTTTATATTGTTATATTTGGTCACAAATATTTGCACTGTTAAAAGGATAAACAAAAGAAATAGTATTTTTCAATTCACCTCATACAAGTACTGTAGTGAGCTCTATCATGAAAGGACAACTTACAAATGTAGATCTTTTTTGTTACATAACTGCACTCAAAAACAAAATAATGTAAAACTTTAGCTCCTACAAGTCCACTCAGTCCTATTTCTTGTTCAGCCAATCGCTAACAGAAACAAGTTTGTTTACATTGACAAAAGATAATGCTGCCCGCTTCTTATTTACAATGTCACCTGAAAGTGAAGCAGGCATTCGCATGGCACTGTTTTAGCTGGTGTCACAAGATATTTACATGCCAGATGTGCTAAAGATTCATATGCCTCTTCATGCTTCGGGAACCATTCCAGAGAAGACAAGAAGGAGGCAGCATTATCTTCTGCAAATGTAAAGTAACCTGTTTGAGCGATTGGCTGAACAAGAAGTAGGGATGATTGGACTTGTAGGTTCTAAAGTTTTACATTGTTTTATTTTTGAATGCAGTTTTTTTATTACATAATTCTACATTAATAAGATCAACTTTCATGGAAAAGAGATTGTACTACAGGACTTGTATTAGGTGAATTGAAAAATACTATTTCTTTTGTTTTTTATCATGCAAATATATGAAATAAAAAATAAATATAAAGGGAGCACTGTACACTTTGTATTCTGTGTTGTAACTGAAATCAATATATTTGAAAATGTAGAAAACATCCAAAAAATTTAAATAAATGGTGTTCTATTATTGTTTAACAGTGCAATTAATCACATGATTAATCACGATTAATTTTTTAAATTGTGAGATTAATTGCAATTATTTTTTTTAATTGCTTGACATCCCTAGTTTATACTCTTATCTACTTATCTATTTATTCACCTATGCTAGTTCTTATACTAATACCAAAGTCTGACCTGAAGAAGAGCTCTGTGTGGCTCGTAAGCTTGTCTCTCTCACCACAGAAGTTGGTCCCATAAAAGATATTACCTCAGCCAATATTACCACCTTGTTACCACCTTGTCTCTCTAATATGCTAGGAGCAACATGGCTACAATTACACTTCATACCACAGTCTCTGATAACCTCAGACTTCTGAGAAATTTCTCTTCATCTCCCAAAGCCTTGTTCCTGCCACAGCCAGGAACTTCTTGTCTGTTGAAAATACACTTGAGCACCATAGCCTTTCTACATATTAAAAATTCTTAAACCCATAGTTCTATATGCTCTCAGAGCAAAAAATATTTATATTAGTGCTGATTTCAAAATATGAAAAATTTTGCCCTGCTTTAATTCCTCTTTTTTCAAAAGTGAGGAAACTGCACCTGAGATTTCCAGGGGGGAACTATTATAACCAGTGGCTTATGCACTGTAAAAACCTCACAGATTTGAGCTACATGCTATGTACCTTTTTTACGCAGACACACACCTGTTGATGACTACTTGATCCCTACTAGATGATGAAGCCTTTAAATCGATAACAAAGTTCAGTGTCCATGTCATCTGCACACCTGTATGGAAAAGTTCTCAAATTACTTGTAGATAAAGTAGTAATATCACATGAAACAATTCATTAGCAATCTTTTATGATCTAAAGCCAATTAAAGTCAATGGACCATTGGCAGCCCTTTCTGGTCATCTTTACCAGCTGCTCAGTAGCACAGATCCTACAGCACATATTCTGTGCCCTGAGTGGCTGTTGATAGTATCTAGCGAGACCTAGTCTAAAAACCCAGAAATATTAACAAGCTGAGTGGGTTTTCTTTCGTTATCTGAATGTCAGTTTGAAAGAGTTCCCTTTAACAAGTTGCTGCTTGAAGAAAGAGATGATGGACGACAATAACGAGGGAGACTAAATGGACTGAAACTGATATCGTGGACATCTCATTTTCTAGCTTATATAAAAATGGTTCTTTTGCTTCACCAGTAATTCAGAGAGAGTACGTGTCCTGTTTCCTAGTCTACAGATATTATTATGGAAATTCCTAACTGTACATTATTTGATGGAGCTACAGTCTACTATGTTATTTCAACAGGGAAAATCATTGTCTGAACTGATAGCAACATTTCGAGAAGAAAATAGTTTCATACCACTTTTACTCTTTAGATTCATCAGTTTGCTAGACTGGATAGTACACCAAGCCCTACTAGGGCCTCCGGGTGCTGTTGTAATACAAATAATAATAATAAAAAAATATTCTTCAACACATTCATCTTGAGATTGGTGAGCATCTCCTATGCATTTTGAGGTGTGAAAGTTGACACCAGTAAATTGTGTTATTTTTATTTAATAATAGAGGGAACTATATATTTTTAGGTGTGAAAGTTAGTATCAGTATCGTGTCATTTTTATTTATTAATTTTTTATTTATAAAAAATTTGTCCCTCATATTCCAATAGCAATTTTTTAAACAGAGATGGCATTCATTGTGTGTTTTTTTCATATAAAGTAAAAAAGGTTTCAAAATTGTATATCTGTAGACTTGCCTCTTTCTTTTACCAGGAAGTAAAAGATTTCTGCCACATTACAACAAAAATCTTCATCAAGGTACTTAAAAGGACAGAAATTGCAAAAATGTCTATTAAATATCCTTATCACATTACATATAACTATATAGTAAATACCTTCTGTATCACTGAAGAACACAAACCAGACTACCAGTCCTATCCTTAACCACAGCTCACCCTGTGACAGCTAGAACAATTTCTTGCAATATCTTGGGGAGATCTTACTGTATTAAGTTTATGTATCATTGAGAGCCAGGGATTGTATGTAATTCAAAGGGGAGGGTGACCACATAGCCTTCAGATCAGTGGGACTGATTAGGCAAATTCACTCAGGTTGTAGTACCTATGGATAGGTATTGCCATCTGGAGAGGCTCGTATAAACTGGTTCAAATTGGATTGTCCAGAGACCAACAGACAAATAGAGAACTTTTGGATAAATTTCCTGAGTTTAACGTGACACAGGGCCTTCAGCAAATAGACAGGGCCTTCTGTCTGAGGGTCACCCCTTCGTGTTTCCTGGCAAGGGTTGGAAGGACTTTGGCCTACAAAGGCCTCAGAAGACTGTGGGTGGCCCTTGGTAAGCTTATTAGTGTGTGTGAATTCTTTTATTGTTTTTAATGTTTTCTTTGTAGTACTTTCACCTGAAGAATAAATGTGCTAGCTTACGAAGAGCTGGAGAGGTGACAGCTGGGAGTTAAAAACCTAAAGTGGGAGTTCTTTTCTAGACCACAGTTGCCCTAAACTGTAACCCACCCTTTTTGTCCTTTTTGGTACTTGTGCTGAAAGTGGGGGGATGATTGATTGATTGACTGATTTTTAAAAAAGCTTGCAGATGATTTGGAACCGGTTAGCAATAATTAACCTATGTATGTGTGAGTTCATCCTCATTTCCCTCATCCTCTTCGCTTTGCCCTTTTTCCTCCTCTTTCCTCCATTACTTACTGTTGTGTTTTGTTTCAAAACCACATTGTAAGCAATTATGTGCAGGAATCATATCTACCTGTGGTTTTGTACAGCCCCTATCACAATGGGTACGATCTTCATAGTAGCATTCCCATGTGGACATAAAGTTTTTAGGTATGGTGTCAATTGGAAGCAAGTCAGAATACCTGCATGTATGGGATGGAATTTAATTTTGATTTTTGCCAGAGGTCGGTTATTAAAATTCCAACTTCTAGGCAGACATAAGTAGACAATTCTGTACCATATCAAGTACAGCAGAATAAAGAAAAGAGGCAATTCTGCTGTACATTTTTAATTTAGTATTCAAGTTACAGGATGGTGGATGTGGAGTCTCTTACGTTGATAAGGCATAACAGAATCATTCTTAAAGCTTGTCTTCTCTTCTATTTCTAGTCTTTTTGCTGTCTGAGTATGAAGAATTCTGAAGTGCTTTGAGCTTCTGACAGTTCCTATTCAATTTCAGTACATACGTGGATTTCAGTCTAGAAACAAATTCCATGTATCATGGTCGTAAGTGTCATATTTCAAAACCTAATCAGGATTTGTTGCTGAAATACTAGTTTAAAGCTGCTCACACACATATCTGTATTGTATGTTCTGCCATTTAGTTTTGTGTGAGTAAATCTCGTAGGCAATCTCGTAGGCATAGGTATGTTGACAGTGTTCCCATTTTTATTATGATTAGGAAAAGCCAGGCAGGCTGTATCACAGTTCAGGGCAACTACACCTGTACTCCTCCTCTATAGTCCAGCAAGGTTATCTACTTTAAGCTTCAGTCTCACCTGGCTGTCATCTCTCTTGAGTGGAGACACATGTCTCACTCCTTCTGACCAGGATATTTCCAGGCTGCACAATCCCCTGACTATACTGTGATATCACAGCAAGAGATTCTGCCTAAGCAGACCCGCTTATTACTTTCTCTTCTGAGACTAATAACAGAGTAATCGCCCACCATTATAATGTAACACACAGCACTTCCTGTGCCAGTCTATTTTATTCCTAAGGGAAAAGCATTTCAAAGACAATATATTAAAAATAATAAAAGAACCTACACACATCCTACTAAGCTTACTAGAGATCACCCCAATTTTAAGATGGGCTCTGATAGAATCAATCCTTCAACACCTCATTGAAGGGATTTCCTTGTGGTTTCAAGTTCATCAAAGCTTCAACTCAGAACAAGCCCATAGTCTTATGGGGTCTCAGTAGACCCAGTCCTTCCAACCAGTGGTGAGCTGGAGCCGGTTCACACCAATTTGCGCAAACCAGTTGTTAAATTTTGAAGCCGGTTTAGAACCGGTTGTCCGTCCTGTCCGGCTCACCTGAGCTCTTGGCTGGGGAGGCTCCCCTGCGAATCCCTTTTTAATTTTTACTCACCCGGCGGCGCTCCGGGTCTTTGGCGGCACTTCGGCAGCGGGTCGTTCACTCGCTCCGGGTCTTCGGCAGCACTTCAGCAGCGGGTCCTTCAGTGCCGCCGAAGACCTGGAGCGAGTGAAGGAACTGGTTCTTCAGCTGTTGGCAGCTCATCACTGTTTCCAACCATTCCCTAAGGACTGGGGCCCTTCATGCAGCAGAGGTCCTGTCCATTTGCTGGATCAGGAAGAAGGCCCCAAGCCTGTTTAAAACCAGGCCATTTACCCAACAATCCTTTCTTTATTGCTTAATCCTTGGAGAACATAGTTTGAACTAGCATATGTGAACCTCTGGCTTCACAGGGCTGATAACCAGAAGAATTACATTAGCATCTTGTCCCCGTCCCCAGGGGAGTTACATACAGTTCCACAATAACACATACACTATTGCATTTTTAATACAATGAACCCCAAACATATTAAACCTAATTCAATAAGCTTAACTTAATTCAATGACGTTTATCTTAATTCCGTAAGCTTTCTTGCAGGATATTGTCAGTCTGTCACAGGCTGTGACCTTGAATCTTCTCTCTTTCAAAGAGCTTTTGATGTAATATGGCTAATATAAAGTTAATGAATTGTGTGGTTATTGATTTAGGTAATTTTCTACATGTAGCTTGAGAGGCATTTAAGAACTTTAAAAAGTTGCTTGTGGCTCTGGTTACTGTGAATTTAAACTAAGGCTCAAGGATTTAATATTGACTGGTATACATAATTAGAATCTTTGTTTGTCAGATGTGCACAGAACACCCAAAATCCTATTCCAGGATGCACTGGGCTCAGTTTATATATTGGGAAGGATTCTTGGAGCAGTCTCTTCTTTGGTTTTTCTAAAATCGTGGTCAGGTTTTTGAGAATATTTCCCCAGGAAGTTCATTATTTTCTTATAAGAGTCAGGCTTCTGCTTTAATTTAAGGTTGAGTTTTGGATGAACTTCTATAGCTTTCTGATCCAGCTTTTGAATTAAAACTGAGCAAACTACAAACTGAACTTTGAATGAGCTTAGACGTAGGAAGACATAACAGATGCAAAAAAAAAAAAAAAAAGACGTATAAAGACTGAGGCATTAACATTTTTCTCTCATGTACCTCCATTGTTCCAAGCCTTACTCAGCTGCATATGATGTGAATGTAGACAGAAAATGTCTCTTTAAAAAAGGACTTCTGCCTTTAATCCAAGAAATTTGGTTCAAAATTAAGTCCTTCCAGCATGTAAACAGGAACTTTGATACTTGAGACAGCTAGCTGTGGAGTGTAGATACAGTGTAATTGTACAAAGAATGTCACACAGCATCAGTGGCCATCCTCTCCATACCTTTAAGTATTTGGGGATATTACATGTATCCATCATTCTACAGGCCCTCATTTTTTTACAGTGGCTACATCTTGTTTCATTCAGCGATTTCACACGTCATGTGATCAAGATGAAAAAAGAGGCCCGGGTATAAAAAAACGGGAAGAGCTTCTATAACTTGGTTTTGATTTCAGTAAAAATGGCAACGTTTACACTACTCCCTTTGATTTAGTCTCTCCTTTTCTCTTTTATTCATGCTTAATGTATTACCTTGAGCTCAGTATTATTTAAATTGGATAAGCCTCCAGTTTAACATGTAAGTTATCCCATATCCTTAATAAACACAAAATGCAAGATTTTTTTAGAAGCACTTGTTAAAAAACTAGAGAGCATGCTAATTATTTATATCATTCCTACAGCATTATGTCAGTTTAATGACTATCACAAAATTCCAATGCTCCTGTGACAGATACAGCAATTTCCTGTGATAGCCTTGAAAAACTTTATTGAATTAAGTTTAAGTATCTTTGGAGTCAATTGTACAAAATGCCAAAGTTATTAATTATTGTGGGCTGGGGTTGTAGGTAATCCCTCCAGGTAGGGAGATGTGATGTGACCCCTGGGAAGTGTTATGAACTTTAGAGTACTGTACTGAACAATGTGCCATACAGGAATGGAATTTTGGGACAAACAGTGTCAAGTGTTTTCCTGGGGAATCTTTAGGGGCAGGTGAGTGCAAACCTCCCACCTCCGTATATGCAAAACCCCTGACTTTTGAAGCTACACCCTGAGGAGAGGACCATTGTCTACTGATCACCTGCTTCTGGAGTCTAGAGATCAAAGGCCAAGCTTTATGAAGGAAAGACTAAGGCGTGGTCTACACTAGAAAATCAGGTAGGCATAACTCCATTGGTCAGGGGTGTGAAAAATCCACATTCCTGAGTGGTGTAATTAAGCCAACCTAAGTCCCCATCAACCTAGCTAACACCTCTTAGGGACGTAGAATACCTACGCCAGAGAAAGAATCTATCCCATTGGTGCTGCTGTGCCACTAAAGAGTTTTAGGTGTAGAAAAGCCCTGAAATATTCATGGGTGTGTTAGTTCTGAACTAAGGCTGTTATGAACTTGTAACTACAGAACAAACCCCTTGATGGGGTTGGATGGACTGATTCCTACCAGAGTCCTTGTTGGAGCTGGGAGTGATTTCTGGTAAGCTTATTAGCTTAGTGTAGTTCCTTTTATTGTTTTTATTATATTTTTATCTTAAGAATATATGTGTTTGATTAAAGAGCTGTGTAATAACTTATAATTGCTGGCAATTACAGCTGTTCATAATCTTTGGAGAGAAAGCAAAGCACAGATTCTCACCTAAGTCACCTGCGTTGCTAGGAATACCATAGTTGTTTAATCAGGGAACTGTCCAGTCTGAAAAAACCAAAAAACAGTCAGACGGGAGAAAAATGTAGGTCTCCCTCCACCCAAAAGAGGATGATGTCCGAGGAGCTGGAAGCCTACAGTAGGTGCCCTCAATGGACAACTTTGGGGGAATACAGTGCAGCTGGGGACAACAATATTTCCCACCTTTTCATATGAACATTTTATAAGTAAAGCAAGTATGAAGCTCCATAAACATTTTTAAGATTAGTATATTACCCAGATTAGTTTACATGCTAAACTGCCTACTAGTCCCCTAAACACTTTCCCAAGGTGTTAATATCAATGGGGGCACCAAATGATATGACGTTTTGCCAAATGTACAAGTCCACTTTTAGAAAACCCAAAACCTCTTTTAATCTGAAAATATTTTGGCAAGAGCCTGGGGTCCAACAGATATACACAGGTCAGAGATGTAAGTGGAAAAGTGGCTTAAAGTTTCACCTTGCACTGCCATGAGCCTCCTGCAGCTCTGTGAAGTGTCAGTCCCCTTGTGATTGGGTACAGTAACCTGAGGGCAGGAATACCACTGGCTGCACAAAATCATAAGTGCAGCAGGGGATTGAAATTTTAAAGAGGCATCCCATTCATGATCTTTTGCCCTAGCCACACCCCTTGTCTCATCTGCTGAGCCATGCCATAGAGGCAGGGGGTGACCCTTGCTTTGTGATGATCCTTCCCAGGCCAATTAGGTAATTCCATTTTATGCTGGAGATGTGAGGCAAAGCAGCTGTACTGCACCAGAGAATCTGGTAAATTATGTTACCATTTCCATCCTGCTATATTGATAATATGGAGACATTCTGTCTTCTGATAGCGGGGAACCCCTGATGTTATGAATGCAGATGGAAAAAGATTTATACAGAGTGCCCCAGGTGAGCACTAACTATTCCCTTATCTCCTTCATGGATCTCTGCATATTGTGTGAGCTTCATCAAACCTCAGTTTTGGCAAAGCCACCAATTTTAGCATATTTTGTTAGAGGTATTTGGGGCAGGTCTAAGGAGACCCCAACCCTAACTGCTTTTCTCTGCTTTTTTCTGCTTTTCCTTTTTTGGGTGGCCTAGGAGCAAGTCCTTCAGAGGAAAACTTAGTTTCACAGGGAGAAGAACACCACAGTAAGATGGGGAGGATCATAGCCCTGGGAAAAGTCATGTGTAAAAACACAAGAACATATTCAAATAATCCAGATAATTTGAGACAATCTGGTCTTTATTTTGGACTGCTTATTGACATTGATTTATTCATTTGAAATGGTCCTTGATACCTTGAATAAATGTGTGCTGAATATTTTCGGTCCTTCCCTGCTCTGCTTCTTCCTCTCTCTCTCCTCTAGAGGATAAAGAGGCAAAACAAAAAAACAAACCAAAATAGAGAATGAGACATACTTAATCCAAACCTTTTAGTGATTTTTTTTTTTTACCAAGGCAAAGTTTTCTGGAAATAAACCGTTATCCAGAAAGTGCAAGCCATTTCTAGGAGCAACATACCATCCTATCTAAAGTTTTCATGGATTGCGATCACCTAATATCTATTTTGCACAATTAGTGGATGGTGAGCACTAGGAATGGAGGAATCTGAAAAAGTTCTAATCTGAATTCAGTATGATAAGCATCCCAGAATTCAGATAATTAATTGTGTAAAGCCATGCCCCCAAATTTCACAATCTCCACACAACAACTTCCCCTTCAGCAGGGTTTTCTATAGCATCTGTCACCACACTATATAAGTGCAAAGATTAAGGGGTGGTTATTGAATGTCAAGAGAGGTCTTTAAAAAGTTAAGAAACATCTTACCTATAGCTGGCTATACTTATGCATTTCCCTTGGTACATGTCTGTGTACTGCTAGCACATGTATCCTATACTTGTGCTGCGGAGTCCTATATATCATAGGAGACACTCTGGGAACAATCTTGCTGCGTGTTGCTGAACAATATGCGGTCTTCAAACATTTGGCAATGGCTGCTCCTAATCATCTCTCCCTTCTGTCAAACTGTGTTGGAAACATGGAGCAAATGTATGATGATATGGTTCTGCTCCCACTATTGCTCACAGAACAAATGCTCATACCATGCAGTACTGGATACTGAATGGAATCAGTCCAGAAAAAATTGAGACAGTGAAGATGGCTGACTCGGGGGGGGGATGAAAAATCCACTGTGATCCAAAGAAACAGACATGGTGAGTGCCAGGATTGCAAAGGTATGCCCATGGTGGACTGCCAGATCTGGTCCTTGAGAACCAGCACACTGTGGTGTTACAACATCTTGGGAGGATGACCAGTGGCTTCAGAACTTCAAAATGAGGAAGCAGACCTTCATCAATTTATGCAAAGAGCTTGCACCCAACCTCCAGAACCAGACTACTCAATTTTGGAAACCCATACAAGTACAGAAGTGGTGGCTATTGTTTTTTTGGAAGCTGGCAGAACCTGCCATCTACTGGTCAGTTGCAAATCAGTTAGGGTTTGGGAAGTCAACTTGTAGGGTGATCGTTGTACAGGTTTGCCAGGCAAACAATGTGATGTACCCAAGGAATTTGGGAATTTCATTGTGGAATTTCAGAGAATGCAGTTTCCAAACTGTGCGGGGGCCACTGATGGTATACATATCCCTATACTTTGCCCTCCTAAAGGGACCAGTAACAGTATTGACTGGGTCTCCAGGGCTTAGTGGACCACAGGGGTCAGTTCATGGATATGAATGTTGGATACAGAAGAAAAGTCCATGAAACCCGGGTACTCAGGGAGATGGTATTCCCCAGGTGGGAAGAATGGACTCTACTCCCCCAAAGTAACATGACTGTGTACAGTGTTTCTGCTGACATTTTTTGACAACCCTATATACCTGGCTCATGAAGTCATGTTCCAAAATTGCCAACCCCACAACAGAATTCATCTACACACTGAGTAGCTGCAAAATGGTAATGCCTTTGGGTGGCTGAAAGCATGTTGCTCATACCTCCAGACCCATCTGGATGCCAGTTTGGTCAATACAGTTCAGATTATTGTGGCACACTGTGCCTTAAACAACATATGTGAGCCTAAAGGGGAGTAGTTTTGCAGTGACTGGGCACAGAACAGGTTTTCAAAGCCTGTGCAGGCAGCCAGATCCCATCCATGTGTACACAGCTCCTGGTTCCCTGCGAGCCAAAAAAATTCATGAACTTTTGGATTGATACTTCATGTCTGTCACCTCTCCACTGCTAAGAGATATGACATGCATTTGTGTAACCCCCTAGAGCAGATGCTTCATCAACCTCTACTTCTACCAGCTTCTGCAGAGTGGCTCAGCACAGGGAGAGGACAGACACTGGGAATGGTACGAAACATTTGAAATTGTCACAGGGAGAATGGACCACTTTGACCTTCCTTGGACATCCAAACAATTCTCTTTCCTTTTCAGGACCTAGTCAAGCCTGCACACAAGCCATCAACCCCTCCTCACCACCCATTCCCCTTTGGATGGTTCCTATTCAGAAGGAAAAGGAAAGAGGTATGGAATGGGAGAATGGGGCTGTTGGGTTTTTGCACAACCATAAATGTCTTTCTTGTTCTTTCTCCATCCTGGTCCTTTTTAAACCAGGCCACTTCCTCCCCGAACCCACATTTTGCTTGGCCCAGGGACTATTACTGTCAGGGCTGGCAGATAAATTCACAGACACTGGAGCACAGTTACTACTCTTTAATAATCTGTTATAGCTTCCATGAATGCTTTACAGTAGTTCATGGAATTTCAAGAAAATCATTAATTTACAGCCAGGTGTTGCTTTGGGACCATGTCAAGGAGAAGTAGGGTGTGTGTGGGGGGGGAATGAAAGGGGGTGCAAGAGGTTGGGCTGAAACATGTAGCACTGGTACAAGAAGGGGTATTGTCAGGGTGGGTGGGGATCCATTGTAAAAAACTTACGGGCACTGGATTCTGGTTCCTGCAGCAGCTCTAGTTCCTGAGGCTTCCTAGGAAGGGCTTCTTCAACTGGGTTCACTGGGTAGAGGTCCAGAATCACATGCTCCTCTCCCTCTGTTTCCTAGGGATTACTCCAGGATTTCCTCTGTGGTCCCCACTACCCCCACTCTGTCCCTCATCAGCATCCTGTCATATGATGAGACTAGCAGGGTTGAAGAGGAGGTTATGAGTCACTCCAGGGTCCCTATTTTCAGCCCTAGAGAGCACACAGTCCAGTTCATCATAGCATGGACATGTGTTAGGTCCCCTCCTGGAGTTCTTCACCCTCCAGTACAGGAGCCTAAGGTGCTTCATCTTCTCCTGGCACTGGGACAGAGTCTGAAATCTCCAGGCAGAGGTGAATGTTCCTGCCAGTGCAGGCAAAGTTGTGGAGGATGGTGTATTCTGACAACACATTGATCAGCACCTATGTGCACTCCAGAGACCAAGTCACTGTACTCTAAGACCATGATCACCTGTACTGATAAATAGATTTCAGCAAAAAACTGTTCTGAAGTGCTCAGGGAAGGTCACCACTACCGTTGGCGAGGTGAGGGGTGGGGACCTTTATATCTTTAGCAAAGGGATCAATGCATTGTGGAATGGCTTATCAATACCTGTGACAGGGGAACACACCCATTGCCCCTGTCCACACTGCACTGTAGAATGGGTATGTATTGATGCCACAGTAGAGACATGTACATATCCATACCCTTCATGTGTGCTAGCTTTCATGTACTAGACTGTCGTTCAGGAACATGCATCAGGGTTTCAGATGTGGACAATAGTGGTATTATGGCACAGCAATGCTGTGATGGGGTGTCCACCTCACACTTGCCCTGAAGGGGTTAATGTTGGCCAGGTGGGCCATTTAACCTATGAGGCTACAAGCTGCGAAAATTAAGGCTCAGAGGAAAGCCTTAATTAGGGGAAGCTCACCTGTTTGTGAACAGGGGTGTGGGGGGGGGAGAGGGGGGACGGCTTTTATGAAGCCAGGAAGCTGATAGCAGAAAGGGGCTGCAGGAAGTAGTCTGCAATTACTCCCTGGGAGAAGGAAGGTGAGTTTGGGGACTATAAAGCCAAGTAGTGCACAGTTATTCCCTGGAAGGAGGGAGTTGTGAGATTGGCAAACCCAGAGAGGGGGGAAGAGCCAGAAAGGTAGGGAAAGTCAGTAATGTCCAGGAGGGACCAGGCCTTCACTGCTAACTAGAGTTCCTGAATAGAGAGCAGGCCTGAGTTCCCCCACCAGCCATTGGGGAAATGGCACAGACCAGGCAATGGGGAGTGGACTTCCTGGGACGGTTTGCCCCAAAAGACCTTGATACCCTGGAAGGGGGAAAAACATGTATTGTGACCTGGCTGGAAGGTCACAAAGAAGGAGCACCTGGAGTTGCAGAAAATGAGAGAGAAAAGCAGCAACAGAGTGTGCAGCAAACATCAGAAGGGGACCTCTCACCTGGAAAGAGCAGATTCCCCACATGTCCATGTACAGTCACAAGTGTAAACTGACCATTATTGTTCTCCCTTTGCCTTATTGCAGGTTTTCTTGGACAGTGAACAATTGTTCTCCATATCCATTGTAGACAGGACAAGGAGTAACAGGCTTAATCTGCAGCATGGAAGATTTAGGTTAGATATTAGGAAAAACTTCCTAAAAATAAGGATAGTTAAGCACTGGAATAGACTTACAAGGGAGGTTGTGCAATCTCCATCGTTGGAGGCTTTTAAGAGCATGTTAGAAAAATACTTGTCAGGGATGGTCTAGGTGTACTTGGTCATGACTCAGCACAGGGAGCTGGACTAGATGACCCATCAAGGTCACTTCCAGACTTACATTTCTGTGATCCTATGATTCTTGTGGAGGCAGAAAGAAGGGTATCCCAGTGGTTGTTCCTAGCACTCCCACCTTCATTTTTCCATTAAGGGGCAACTGGACAGTGGAAAGATGTACATAGACTTACTCCCAAACTTTACAAACTGCAACCAGATAAAATGATGGGATTACGTAAAGGCCATTAGGGGATCTCAGACAAAGGTTATCTGAGCATTTAAAAGATTCTAAAAGGATTTGATTCTGGTTTGAATTTTGGATAGAGATGTGCTCAACCTTCAAAGTCCAAATCTGGGCCTGGTTTCTAAAGTTATAGGTTGTTCAGACGTGTGGTTTGGTTTGGTCTCATCTCTAATTATAGTCAAAAATTTGGGGTGTGCTTATTTCATATGAACTGGCTTTGCTATTCCTAGTGAATACCCGATATATTAATTTCTCTTTCTGAGCACTGCTGGAAACAGTAGAACAATTAGATGCAACCAAAAACAATTTTATACTATCTCTCAGAAATAGAATATACTATGGAAATATACATGCATTTAATAGGTCGAATTCATACCAAAACAAATACACTTTTTATATTTGTCTGGAAGTAATGAAAAATAGCTAAAATGTAAGAGTTCATCTTTGATCTGATTAAATCCGAATCATTCTGACATTAAAGAATTTCTTTCTACAGCGCCCACTGTGAAAGCACACATTAATTATTTGAGCAGTCATTGTGATACCATCACAAAGGCGCTGCAGACTTCTTTTTCTGATATCTTTTCCTGGCAAATGTTAGGGGAAACGAGTTCAAATTACTGAAATCAGAACATGCTGGAAGTTCCTTCAGTTTTTTTTAGTGAAAGAATTTTGTTTTTTCCGCATGTAAGAAAATTGAAATAATATATCCCCACAGGACGGTACACCACGTGTCTATCACACCCAAAACACTCAAAGTAGAGAGATCAAGGCTGTTCCACAAAGACATGGGTGCCAGTGCCATGCAAAATGTAGTATCTGAGGATCTTTTGCATGAGACCTTCAAACATACAGGATATTTAGATATTGAAGCTCTTATGGCATATTTTGTATGAGTAGAAAATTATCCCTGTGTATTTGGGCAACCTTTCCCATTCCCAATTATATTACGTTCAGTGCACTAGCTGCCTCCTGTCTGTTGTCTTTCACCAGAGGATGGCTTCATTTCAGTGGCAAATAACTTATACAATTGTGACACATTTTGAAATGTTTTGTGATGAAGTAACACCATCTAATGTAAAAATGACTATGAAATGTATCAAATAGAGATTTTGCAACACAAACTTTTCTATGTCCTTTTCCAGGATTCTCACCATTTCTACGGGTGTTGCTTCTACCAGATTCAGTGTTAGAAGTCTTGCTTTTCAGATTTGCAAAAGTATTTCTGAAAGCAGAAACTTCTATTACCTTAAAATGAACTCTTATTTACAGTGTAGATTTACTATGGCCCTATATAAAAATGTGACCATTTGATTTAGGGAATCATCCCTATTCAAGACAGCACATTCACATTTGGTTGACTTTAGGCTCATGATTATATCCCATTAACTTCAATGAGAATTAAACACATGACTAAAGCTAAGAATGTATTTAAGTGCTTTGCTTAATTTAAGTGCATAAATGTTTTGCTGAATTCAGTCCAGAGAGAATTGAGTTCAATAAATAAATAGTTTGATTAATTTTCTCTTTCTGTATTTATGGAATGTCTGCAAACAGTTATTTTTCTCAACATTTTGTCAAATAGCATCTGACAAAATTCAGAAGTTTTGATTAATCTATAGCTTGCTATTTAAACTGGGTTATATGGTATTTTTTCTGTTCCATGATGGGTTGAACACTACTATCATGGAAAGCAAGTTGAAAATTCACTCTTCAAGACTGCATGCTTAAAATGTTCTGCCTGGAGCATTCATAGTATTAAAACTCAATCATATGGATGTTTACCATATTCTGATGTATGGAATAACAGATACTCCAAAAACAGTAGACCCTTATTAAAGAAAACTACAAGCTACAGGCAGGCTTCCACACACATTGAGTTCCAGCTTTGTCTCTCTTATTTCCTAGAGGCTCCACCATGTCTGGAATGATATATAGCACAGAGACATCAAATGACTTAATGACATTGTAAGGGAGCAGACTCACCCCTGTGGCACCTCCTTCTGGTCTTGGTCAGGAATTAGCTCACCAGGCTCTGGAGCACCCTCTTCAGGCTGGTGATCCACCCTACCGCTGGCCCCGCATCCCTCCCAGACCCAGTGTCCCTTGTCTCCCGGATGCCTGCCCCCTGGCAGTATACTCACTGTCTCTCAGGGTTCCTCCCCGCCAGGGGAACCCCCACCCGCTACCCCCACCTTGCCTCAGTGTAAGGCTACTGCTGGTCACCAACTGGCCCCTTGTATCGGGGGCAGACTACAGTGTAAAAGCCACTCATCACTGGCAAGGAGGGGTTTGGACCTGCTGCCTCAGCCTACCCGTGGGTTGTCCCCTTTGCAACCCCAGTACCTGCCTGGCCTTCTACCAGGCCGCAGCCTGGGATTTTCCCAACCAGAGCTCTCCAGCTCCCTTGGCCTTTCCCCAGCCCTGCTCCAATCTAGGTACTCTCTGCTCCCTGCAGCCAGGTCCTTCCCTCTCCAAAGGCGAGAGAGAGAATGAGCCAGCTCTTGGCTCACTGCCTACTTATAAGGCCAGCTGAGCCCTAGTTGAGGTGTGGCCCCAGCTGAGCCTACTTCCCTACTCAGCCTGGGCTGCTTGCCCCTGGTACAGCCCTCTCCTGGGCTGTTCTAAGCCCCTCAGGGCAGGAGCGGGTGTCTAACAAAAGGGCAACAAAAATGATTAAGGGGACTGGAACACATGATTTACGAGGAGAGGCTGAGGGAACTGGGATTGTTTAGTCTATGTGTTGAAAAAAGAGGGGAGATTCGATAGCTGCTTTCAACTACCTGAAAGGCAGTTCCAAAGAGGATGGATCTAGAATATGCTCAGTGGTAGCGGATGACAGGACAAGGAGTAATGGTCTCAAGTTGCAGTGGGGGAGATTTAGGTTGGATATTAGGAAAATCTTTTTCACTAGGAGGGTGGTGAAACACTGGAATGCATTACCTAGGAAGGTGGTGGAATCTCCTTCCTTAGAAGTTTTTAAGATCAGGCTTGAGAAAACCCTGGCTGGGATGATTTAGTTGGGGATTGGTCCTTCTTTGAGCAGGGGGTTGGACTAGATGACCTCCTGAGGTCCCTTCCAATCCTGATATTCTATGATTCTATGTTAGAATAATAGGCAATGGTGTTGACTTTAGCAGCAACATTTTGAAGAGATTAGGGTGGAGTTGATGAGGGCATCAGTGGGGAAGAAGTATTGGTAATCAAAATGGGATGAGGTAGATACGCTGGAGGGTAGGGATAGGATGCAGAGCGCCCTAGACAAATTACAGAGGATTGGGCCAAAAGAAATCCGATGAGGTTCAACAAGGACAAGTGCAGAGTACTGCACTTAGGATGGAAGAATCCCATGCACCACTACAGACTAGGGACCGAATGGCTCGGCAGTAATTCTGCAGAAAAGGACCTAGGCGTTACAGTGGACGAGAAGCTGGATATGAGACAACAGTGTGACCTTTTTGCCAAGAAGACCAATGGCATTTTGGGATGTATAAGTAGGGTCATTGCCAGCAGATTGAGGGACGTGATCGTTCCCCTCTATTCGACATTGATGAGGCCTCATCTGGAGTACTGTGTCCAGTTTTGGGTCCCATACTACAAGAAGGATGTGGAAAAATTGGAAAATGTCCAGCAGAGGGCAACGAAAAGGATTAGGGGACTGGAACACATGAGTTATGAGGAGAGGCTGAGGGAACTGGGATTGTTTAGTCTACAGAAGAAAAGAATGAGGGGGGATTTGATAGCTGCTTTCAACTACCTGAAAGGGGGTTCCAAAGAGGATGGATCTAGACTGTTCTCAGTGGTAGCAGATGACAGAACAAGAGTAATGGTCTCAAGTTGCAGTGGGGGAGGTTTAGGTTGGATATTAGGAAAAAAACTTTTTCACTATGAGAGTGGTGAAACACTGGAATGTGTTACCTAGGGAGGTGGTGGAATCTCCTTCCTTAGAAGTTTTTAATGTCAGGCTTGACAAAGACCTGGCTGGGATGATTTAATTGGGGATTGGTCCTGCTTTGAGCAGGGGATTGGACTAGATGACCTCCTGAGGTCCCTTCCAACCCTGATATTCTATGATTCTATGAATAGAGGGGAACGATCACGTCCCTCGATCTCGATCTGTTGGTAATGCCCCTACATATACATCCCAAAATGCCATTGGCCTTCTTGGCAACAACGGCACACTGTTGACTCATATCCAGCTTCTTCTCCACTGTAATCCCTAGGTCCTTTTCTGTAGAACTGCTGCCGAGCCATTTGGTCCCTAGTCTGTAGCGGTGCATGGGATTCTTCCATCCCAAGTGCAGGACTCTGCACTTCTCCTTGTTGAACCTCATCAGATTTCTCTTGGCCTAATCCTCTAACTAGTCTAGGTCCCTCTTATCCTATCCCTACCCTCCAGCATATCTACCTCTCCTCCCAGTTTAGTGTCATCTGCAAACTTGCTGAGGGTGGAGTCCACGCCATCCTCCAGATCATTAATGAAGATATTGAACAAAAATGGCCCCAGGACCGACCCTTGGGGCACTCCACTTGAAACCGGCTGCCAACTAGACAAGGAGCCATTGATCGCTACCCGTTAAGCCTGACAAACTAGCCAGCTTTCTATCAACCTTATAGTCCATTCATCCAGTCCATACTTCTTTAAGAATGAATACTGTGGGAGACTGTGTCAAAAGCTTTGCTAAAGTCAAGGAACAACATGTCCACTGCTTTCCCGCTGTCATCCACAGAGCCAGTTATCTCGTCATAGAAGGCAATTAGATTAGTCAGGCATGACTTATCCTTGGTGAATCCATGCTAACTGTTCCTGATCACTTTCCTCTCCTCTAAGTGCTTCAGAATTGATTCCTTGAGGACCTACTCCATGATTTTTCCAGGGACTCAGGTGAGGCTGACTGGCCTGTAGTTCCCCGGATCCTCCTTCCCTTTTTTAAAGATGGGCACTACATTTGCCTTTTTCCAGTCATCTGGGACCTCCCCCAATCGCCATAAGTTTTCAAAGATAATGGCCAATGGCTCTGCAATCATATCCGCCAACTCCTTTAGCACTCTCGGATGCAGTGCATCCGGCCCCATGGACTTGTGCTCATCCAGCTTTTCTAAATAGTCCCGAACCACTTCTTTCTCCACAGAGGGCTGGTCACCTCCTCCCGATGCTGTGCTGCCCAGTGCAGTAGTCTGGGAGCTGACCTTGTTCGTGAAGACAGAGGCAAAAAAAGCAAAAAAATGAGTCCATTAGCTTTTTCCACATCCTCTGTCACTAGGTTGCCTCCCTCATTCAGTAAGGGGCCCACACTTTCCTTGACTTTCTTCTTGTTGCTAACATACCTGAAGAAACCATTCTTGTTACTCTTAACATCTCTTGCTAGCTGCAACTCCAGGTGTGATTTGGCCTTCCTGATTTCAGTCCTGCATGCCCGAGCAATATTTTTATACTCTTCCCTAGTCATTTGTCCGAACTTCCACTTCTTGTAAGCTTCTTGTTTGTGTTTAAGATCAACAAGGATTTCACTGTTAAGCCAAGCTGGTCGCCTGCCATATTTACTATTCTTTCTACACATCGGGATGGTTTGTCCCTGTAACCTCAATAAGGATTCTTTAAAATACAGCCAGCTCTCCTGGACTGCTTTCCCCCTCATGTTATTCTCCCAGGGGATCCTGCCCATCAGTTCCCTGAGGTTTTCAAAGTCTGCTTTTCTGAAGTCCAGGGTCCGTATTCTGCTGTTCTCCTTTCTTCCTTGTGTCAGGATCCTGAACTCGACCATCTCATGGTCACTGTTTCCCAGGTTCCCATCCACTTTTGCTTCTCCCATGAGAACCAGGGCCTGCGATCTAATAACTTCCGTTAGTTGCAGGAAGAAAGCCTCGTCCACCTCATCCCCCTGGTCCAGTGGTCTATAGCAGACTCCCACCACAACATCACGCTTGTTGCTCATGCTTCTTAACTTAATCCAGAGACTCTCAGGTTTTTCTGCAGTTTCATACCGGAGCTCTGAGCAGTCATACTGCTCTCTTACATACAATGCAACTCCCCGACCTTTTCTGTCCTGCCTGTCCTTCCTGAACAGTTTATATCCATCCATGACAGTACTCCAGTCATGTGAGTTATCCCACCAAGTCTCTGTTATTCCAATCACATCATAATTCCTTGACTGTGCCAGGACTTCCAGTTCTCCCTGCTTGTTTCCCAGGCTTCTTGCATTTGTGTATAGGCACTTGAGATAACTTGCTGTTTGTCCTGCTTTCTTAGCATGAGGCAGGAGCCCTCCCCTTTTGCGTTCTCCTGCTCGTGCTTCCTCCCGATATCTCACTTCCCCACTTACCTCAGGGCTTTGGCCTCCTTCCCCCAGTGAACCTAGTTTAAAGCCCTCCCCACTAGGTTAGCCAGCCTGCTTGCGAAGATGCTCTTCCCTCTCTTTGTTAGGTGGAGCCCATCTCTGCCTAGCACTCTTCCTTCTTGGAACACCATCCCATGGTCAAAGAATCCAAAGCCTTCTCTCCAACACCACCTGTGTAGCCATTTGTTGACTTCCACAATTCGACGGTCTCTACCCAGGCCTTTTCTTTCTACGGGGAGGATGGACGAAAACACCACTTGCGCCTCAAACTCCTTTATCCTTCTTCCCAGAGCCACGTAGTCTGCAGTGATCTGCTCAAGGTCATTCTTGGCAGTATCATTGGTGTCCATGTGGAGAAGCAGGAAGGGGTAGCGATCCGAGGGCTTGATGAGTCTCAGCAGTCTCTCTGTCACATCGTGAATCTTAGCTCCTGGCAAGCAGCAGACTTCTCGGTTTTCCCTGTCGGGGTGGCAGATAGATGATTCAGTCCCCCTGAGGAGAGATTCCCCGACCACCACCACCCGCCTCCTTCTCTTGGGAGCAGTGGTCATGGAACCCCCATCCCCAGGACAGTGCATCTCATGCCTTGAAATTGGTGGAGTCTCCTTCTGTTCCCTTCCCTCAGATGTATCATCTAGTCTACTCTCTGCATTAGTACCTGGGAGAGAACATGAAAACAGTTGCTTACCTGTATCTGCGTTGCTGGTACATGGACGCTCCCGTTTCTTCTTCTGGAGGTCACATGCTGCCAAATTTCTTCACCGTCCTCCTGTCCCCACTGTGTGGCCTGCTCTGAATCTTCAGAAAATTGTGTCTGTAGAAGCATATCCTGACGTCTGTCCAGTAAATCTTCAGTTTCTCTTATGCAACGCAGGGTCGATACTTGTTTCTCCAGACCTTGAACCTTCTTTTCCAATATGGAGACCAGCTTGCACTTTGTACAGACAAAGTCGCTTCTGTCCTGTGGAAGAAAGACAAACATGCCACATCCAGTGTAGGTCACAACAGCTGAGACTCCCCATCCATATTACCTTCCTTCTACGAGCTTCCTCAAGAGTTGTAACTACTCAGAGAAGCCGGCAAAATGTAAGTCTCAGTGGGCTCTCCCCAGTCAAACTCCCTCTGTTAGCCTCTCTGCTGTTCGCCTCTCAGCTGGTTCGCAGCTAACTGGCTTTTTATAACAGTCAGGCCCACTCAAGGCTCACCAGGAACAAAGCACTCCCAATTCACTCTTTTCAAACAACCAATCAAGCACACGGTCAAACTGTCAAACTGTCCCCACAACAGACACTCAGATACTCACCAACACAGCATGATCTTCAGACTGTTACTCTGGAATGGATTCTCTGACCTTTTATTAAATGCAGTTGGCAAGTCTTTGGCCAAGGACACATTCTGAAGTGTTTCTAACTCTGTATTTAATGAACTAGTGGTAGGCTACCTATCATTGTATTATTTTGGTGCTTAAAGCTCTGAAATAGGAATTATTTTTCTGTCACAAAGAGCTGGATATGATTTAAAGTCAACAAAAAATGTCCAAGGACATTGAGTGTGATGTGTTCTCCATTTCATCTGTTTCTTTTGGGCATCGGAGAAAAGCTATTTGACTGATTTGCTGCACAGCAAACTTAAAAATGAAATGGCAAGGGATAGCAACCAAATTGGTGAAGCATTTTCAGTGGGAGGAGGAAGCGCAGTAGTAGCAGGGCATGTTTCTTTAATGCTTTGAAACCCCCCCAGATACTCAGCTGAGAGTAATTCACTAAAGCTGTGTTTACGGCCTCAGTTTAGGAAGCTTTGAACACCACATTTTTCCCTTCACCAGAATTTTAGGACAAGCATGTCTTATAATTTAGAGCAAAACTGGCCACTAAAAATGGAAACAAACACATATTTCCTTCCTTCTTAGGAAAGATATACAGACTCATTTTGAGCCCAACTTCAAATGCCACAACCCTTGTGCCTGATTCTGACTTCACTTACACCAGTGTAAATAAGTTGAAGGCAATAAATGAAGTTTACACTAGTAAAAAAGGGTATGAATAAGATCAGAATTGAGTCCCTTACATTTGTATTGCCTTATTTTATGTGCTTTGCTGTGCACACTGAGCATAGCATGCTGCCATTTCAAGAGATATTGTAGCAGTAAGTAGTTGGCAATCTATGTACCAAATGACAGCTGTTACCGTCCAGTGGTCACTATTACAAGCCATATTTGAAATATTACTTGAGGTATCTCAGATTCCACTGTGTCACAACTGCTGCTAATTGTTAACTTTATAATAGTGACTATTAGACTTCTTGAATAAGTTTATTGCATATGGACTCAGTATTTTCCCTCAGATTAATACTGAGGCATTGTTCCCTTTAACAGTTGTTTTGTGTTTTCCTGATGTACTCTTCAGCTGTTCAGTGAGCCAAAGTGGCTTTGCCCTTTAAAGGCTGTGGAAGAATATTAATCCTCGGAAAATCCAAATGGAGGTTATAGTGCAGATCCCCAGAGAGTTCTCAATCAGAAATATTTTAAGGGGCTTTTCATTCAGACCCCTCTTATTGTGCTAAGTAAAAAGGAAGGAATACTGTTCCCTCAGCAACAAAATAACCCAAAATAAGAAGAGAAAGGGCAGAGAATTATGACCTACTTAACTGAGACATTATTCTATTCCTCTTAAGGCTTGAAAGAATCTCTTAAATGTTTCTGGAATAGAAAATATCAAACTGGAAAAGCATGAGGAAGAGTCAATAGAACAGACTTTGTTTTTCTGTTATGTATAGACAGACCAAAGTTAAATCTTTCATGGGAGAATTTCCAATCTAATAAGCCAAGAGACTTTTAGAAAGTCTGTGGTTTGCTGTGTTTATCAAAAATCCCTGAATGCACAGTATGTAAATTGAGTATGTGAACTCTACATAGAATGCTGAATGTTATCTAGATAGATTAAGACACTGAAAATGAAGCTGCTTAGGAATGATGATTACAGTTAATAAGCATGAGGTTGTGTACCAGCAACACAATACCAATTTCAGTGAGGAATAAGAAATTGAGAAATATATCTTCAGAGAACATGTCAATCTGTATGCATATGTACCTTCTTCAAATAGCCACTACTTTAATTCATGATGAGTGTGAATTACCACTGAGCCTACCCTCCTTAAAAGTTATAAAAGCTTAACTGCTCAAGTGCTGCTATAAAAATGCAAGTCTGAGTCTGTGTGTGTGCATCTGTATACTCAAAAGAACTATGTTAAAAGAACATTATTAAGGTTACAAAATCAAGCACTAAAATGTTATGGAATGCTAGAGCAGCTATTTAATATTTTGTTTACTCCTCATTTTTCAATGTGTGGCCCCAGGCCTTATTTACTGCACACTATGCAAACCCAGTTCTGAATACAGAATTATTAATTTCCTCATGGGCTTTTCAGCAGTTGTCATCACTATAATATCTGAGTGCTTCACAAACATTAATTAATTTATTTTCACAACACCTCTGTGAGAGGAGGGGGATGGTATTATTCCTACTGTACATAGAGGGAACTATCTATTAATTTTTGGTGCTCAAGTTTAAGTACCTATAACCAGTGGTGAACTGGAACCAGTTCGCACCGGTTCACAAGAACCGGTTGTTAAATTTTGAAGCAGTTTTAGAACTGGTTGTTAACCTGCTTCCCTGCAGGGGGCGCTGAGGCTTTGATAGGCTCCGGCCGAGAAGTGATGTAATTCCTCCTCCAGCCACCGGGGGCGCTGTGCTGCGGGAGCCATGTGGGCTGCCGCCTGGCCCTGGACACCAGCCCTGTTGCTGCTGCTGCTCCCCCGACCCCTGGCCCTGGGGCTCCCGCTGCTGCCTGGTGGCTCCCCGGCTGCTCTGCTGGGCCTGGGCTGCGTCCTGCTGCTCGGGCTGCTCCGAGCCGCTCTCCCCATGAGCCCCCACCACCCTGCCCGCAGCCAGCCCCTGCCTCCAGCCACCTCTGCACCCCCCGCCCGCAGCCAGCCCCTGCCTCCAGCCACCCCCACACTCCCTGCCCGCAGCCAGCCCCTGCTGCACCCCCTGCTCTGTATCCAGCCAACCCCTGCTGCACGCACCCCCTGCCCGAAGCTAGCCAGCCCCACACCCCCCGTCTCCAGCCAACCCCTGTCAGACCCCCCTGCAGCCCTGCCCGAAGCCAGCCAGCCCCACACCCCTTTGCCTCCAGCCAACCCCACACCCTCCTGTCTCCAGCTAGCGCCACACCCCCTGCCCTGCCCGCAGCCAGCCCCGCACCCCCTGCCTCCAGCTAGCCCTGCCCCATGCCCCTGTCTGCAGCTGGCCCCACGTCCACTGGTGCCCTGCAGTTCCCAGGACAGTAACCCTGCACACCTGCTTCAATGAGGGAGGCATGGAGCAGCTGGGACCCACACATGTGCACACCCTAGGGTGACCAGACAGCAAGTGTGAAAAATCAGGACGGGGGTGGGGGGTAATAGGAGCCTATATAAGAAAAAGACTCCAAAATCAGGACTGTCCCTATAAAATTGGGACATCTGGTCACCCTAGCACACCCCCAGGGAGTGGCAGGGACCCACACATGTGAAATGGAGCTCATTTCTAGTTCAGGCCCATCTTTTTAAAAAATAACTTTACGTAGGGTTAACATACATCTGTATTTTCCCGGACATGTCATACTTTTTGGTTCTTAAATCTTGGAATATATTGGAGGCAATATTTTATTTCAGAAAGTGGAGAAAGCCACTAGGGGAAAGGCTGTTCTAGATTTGATTTTGACAAATAGGGAGAAACTATTGAGAATTTGAAAGTGGAAGGCAGTTTGGGTGAAAGTGATCATGAAAAGATAGAATTCATGATACTAAGGAATGGTAGGAGAGAAAACAGCACAATAAAGATAGTGGATTTAAAGAAGTCAGACTTTAGCAAACTCAGGAAGTTGGGAAGTAAGATTCCTTAGAAAGCAAGTCTAAAGAGAAAACAGTTCAAGAGAGTTGGCAGTTTTTCAAAGAGACACTATTAAGGGCACAAGAACAAACTATCCGACTGCATAAGAAAGATAAAAAGTACACCAAGAGGCCACCCTGGGTTCACCACGAGACCTTCAATTATCTGAAATTTAGAAAGAGTCCTCCAAAAAAGTGGAAAATAGGTCAAATTACAAAGGATGAATATAAACAAATATCACAAGTATGTAAGGACAAAATTAGAAAAGCCAAGGCATGAAATGAGGTTAAATTAGCTAGAGACATAATGGATAACAAGAAAATATTCTAAATTACATTAGAAGCAAGAGGAAGACCAAGGACATGGTAGACCCGTCAATGAGGGGGAAATACAATAACAGAAAATGTGAACATGGCAGAAGTGTTACAGGACTTTTTGTTTCAGTTTTCATCAAAAGTTAAGCAGCAACTGGGCATCTAACTTAATGAATGTCAGTGAAAATGAGGTAGGATCAGAGGCTAAAATAGGGAAAGAACAAGTTAAAAATTACTAGCGCTGTCAAGCGATTAAAAAAATTAATCGTGATTAATCATGTAATTAATCACGCTGTTAAACAATATAGAATACCATATATTTAAGTATTTTTGGATGTTTTCTACATTTTCAAATATATTGATTTTAATTACAACACAGAATGCAAAGTCAAGATCAGACATCAAGAATTATGACATTTGGGGACCAGTCGGAGGGCACTTCGGTCTCTCTGGTCACTCGATTACAGACCTAAAGGTCACAATTCTTCAACAAAAAAACTTCAGAAACAGGCTCCAACGAGAAACTGCTGAACTGGAATTCATTTGCAAACTGGACACCATTAACTTAGGCTTGAATAAAGACTGGGAGTGGATGGGTCATTACACAAAGTAAAACTGTTTCCCCATGTTTATTTCCACCCCTACTGTTCCTCAGACGTTCTTGTCAACTGCTGGAAATGGCCCACCTTGATTGTCACTGCAGGGTTGTTGTTTTTTCTCTCCTGCTGGTGGTGGCTCGCCTTGCCCGGTTACTCTCATTGCAGCATATGTGGTGGCACCCGCTGTTTCATGTTCTCTGTGTGTATGGAATCTCCCCACTGTGTTTTCCACTGCATGTGTCCGATGGGGTGAGCTGTGGCTCGCGAAGGCTCATGCTCAAATAAATGTGTTAGTCTCTAAGGTGCCACAAGTCCTCCTTTTCTTTTTGTGGATACATATTAACACAGCTGCTACTCTGAAAAAAGTACTCACTTTATATTTAATTTTTATTACAAATCTTTACACTCTAAAAAACTAAAGAAATTGTATTTTTCAATTCACCTAAAACAAGTACTGTCGTGCAATCTCTTTATCATGAAAGTTGAACTTACAAATGTAGAATTATGTACAAAAAAATAACTGCATTCAAAAATAAAACAATGTAAAACTTTAGAGTCTACAAGTCCAGTCAGTCCTACTTCAGCCAATCAAGTTTGGTTACAATTTGAAGGAGATAATGCTAATTGCTTCTTGCTTACAATGTCACCTGAAAGTGAGAACAGGCATTCACATGGCACTGTTGTAGCTGGCATTCCAAGATATTTGCATAACAAATGCACTAAAGATTCATATGCCCCTTCATGTTTCAACCACCATTCCAGAGGACATGCATCCATGCTGATGACGGGTTCTGCTCAATAACAATCCAAAGCAGAGCGGACCGATGCATGTTCATTTTAATCATCTTGAGTCAGATGCCACCAGCAGAAGGTTGATTTTCTTTTTTGGTGATTCGGGTTCTGTAGTCTCCAGATCTGAATGTTCCTCTTTTAAGAGTTCTGAAAGCATGCTCCACACCTTCTTTGTGTTCTTTACGTTTGTCTTTGTTCTTTGCTCCACAACTTCTTTGTGTATCTTCTTTGCGTTTTGTCAAATCTGCAGTGAAAATGTTCTTAAAATAAATATGTGCTGGGTCATCATCCATGACTGCTATAATATGAACTATATGGCAGAATGCAGGTAAAACAGAACAGGAGACAATACAATTCTCCCCCAAGGCATTCAGTCACAAATTTAATTAACACATTATTTTTTTAATGAGCATCATCAGCATCTGTCATAAATATAAAGGGAAGGGTAAACCCCTTTAAAATCCCTCCTGGCTAGAGGAAAACTCCTCTCACCTGTAAAGGGTTAAGAAGCTAAAGGTAATCTCGCTGGCACCTGGCCAAAATGACCAATGAGGAGACAAGATACTTTCAAAAGCTGGGAGGAGGAAGAGAAACAAAGGGTCTGTGGGTCTGTCTTTATGCTGCCTTTGCCGGGGATAGACCAGGAATGGAGTCTTAGAACTTTTAGTAAGTAATCTAGCTAGGTACGTGTTAGATTATGATTTCTTTAAATGGCTGAGAAAAGAATTGTGCTGAATAGAATAACTATTTCTGTCTGTGTATCTTTTTTGTAACTTAAGGTTTTGCCTAGAGGGATTCTCTATGTTTTGAATCTAATTATCCTGTAAGGTATCTACTATCCTGATTTTACAGAGGGGATTTCTTTACTTCTATTTACTCCTATTTCTATTAAAAGTCTTCTTGTAAGAAAACTGAATGCTTTTTCATTGTTCTCAGATCTAGGGGTTTGGGTCTGTGGTCACCTATGCAAATTGGTGAGGCTTTTTATCCAACATTTCCCAGGAAAGAGGGGGGTGCAAGTGTTGGGAGGATTGTTCATTGTTCTTAAGATCCAAGGGTCTGGGTCTGTAGTCACCTAGGCAAATTGGTGAGGCTTTTTACCAAACCTTGTCCAGGAAGTGGGGTGCAAGGTTTTGGGAAGTATTTGGGGGGAAAGACGTTTCCAAACAGCTCTTCCCCAGTAACCGGTATTAGTTTGGTGGTGGTAGCGGCCAATCCAAGGACAAAGGGTGGAATATTTTGTACCTTGGGGAACTTTTTGACCTAAGCTGGTAAAGATAAGCTTAGGAAGCTTTCATGCAGGTCCCCACATCTGTACCCTAGCGTTCAGAGTAGGGGAGGAACCTTGACAGCATCGAAGCATGTCCTCTAGAAGGATCGCCGGACCATGAAGGGGCATACGAATGTTTAACATTTCTGGCACGTAACTGCCTTGCATCACCGGCTACAAAAGTGCCACGTGAACGCCTGTACTCACTTCCAGGTGAGATTGTAAATAAGAAGAAGGCAGCAGTATCTCCCACAAATTTAAATAAACCTGTTTGTCTTAGTGATTGGCTGAACAAGAAGTAGGACCTGATGAAATACATCCTAGAATACTCAAATAGCTGACTGTGGAGATATCTAAGCCATTAGCAATGATCTTTTAAAAGGCTTGGAAGACGGGTGAGATTCCAGAGAACTGGAAAAGGGCAAATGTATAGTGCCAATCTATCAAAAGGGGAACAAGGACATCCCATGGAATCACAGACCAGTCAGCTTAAGTTCAGTACCCAGAAAGATAATGGAGCAAATAATTAAGCTGTCAATTTTCAGACACCTAGAAGATAATAACGTTATAAGTAACAGTCAGTTTGTAGTTGTCAAGAACAAATCATGTCAAACCAATATAATAGCTTTATTTGACACGGTAAGAAGCCTTATGGATGGGGGTAAGTGGTAGATGTGGTAGATCTGACTTTAGTAAAGCTTTTGTCTCACATGACTTTTTGATAAACAAACTAGGGAAATACAGCCTAGAGGGAAATACTATAAAGTGGCAGCATAACTGCTTGGAAAACTGTTCCCAAAGAGTTCTTATCAGTGGTTCACAATCAAGCTGGAAGGGCATATCAAGTGGGATCCTGCATGAGTCAACAATGTAACACTGTTGCAAAAAAAACCCAAACAAATATCATTCTGGGATGTATTAGCAAGAGTGTTATAAGCAAGACACAAGAAATAATTCCTCTGCTCTACCCCATGCTGATTAGGTCTCAACTGGAGTTTTGTGTCCATTTCTGGGTGCCATATTTCAGGAAAGATATCGATAAATTAGAGAGAGTCCAGAGAAAAGCAACAAAAATGATTAAAGGTCTAGAAAACATGACCTATGAGGAAAGATTGAAAAAAAATTGGGTTTGTTTAATCTGGAGAAGAGAAGACTGACAGGGGACATGATAGCAGTTTTCAAGTATATAAAAGTTTGTTATAAGGAGGAGGGATAACAATTGCCTCTTTAATCTCTGAGGTTAGGACACAAAGCATGGGCTTAAATTGCAGCAAGGGCGGTTTAGGTTGGACATTAGGAAAAACTTCCTAACTGTCAGGGTGGTTAAGCATTGGAATAAATTGCCTAGGGAGGTTGTGGAAACTCCATCATTGAAGATTTTTAAGAGCAGGTTAGACAAACACCTGTCAGAGATTCTCTAGATAATAATTAATCCTGCCTTGAGTGCAGGGTCTGGCCTGGAAGACCTCTCAAGGTCCCTTCCAGTCCTACAATTCTGTGATTCTATGATGACTATGAGTGCTCAGCACTGCTGCCAACCTGATTTCAGTGTCTCAAGTTCAGCATGCAGAAAATCAGAAGCACACAATCAACCTATGAAAAGTTTAATTTAAGTGACTTGCCTGCCACTTAGTATGAACTTTGTGGCAGTGATAAGAATAGAATCTAATTCTCCAGAGCAGCATTAGACTGTCCTAACCATGACACTCTCCTATATATCCCTGCAATTTCCTGCCTCATTCACTACATAAATACAGTTTTCTGCAACAAATAAGACAACACTCTCATTCACTGCATAACCCTGATACATCCTCAGAATTAGGGCCATTATGTACACTGAATGAGGCAGGATACATTTGGAAAAATAGGATGTGATCAATAATTAAAGAATGCATACGCGCAAGAGGGCCAAGTTAAGGTTGCACATGTTACCTTAACTCTGGCATTTCCTAACTAGTCAATACTTGACTTTGAAACCTTAATAACATTCTTTTAATATAGGTTTTATGTGTAGTTTTCTAGTTTCCAATAGTTTCCAGTCCCAGCCTTCTTTCCCAGCCAATCCCAACCTGTCTCCCCCAGTCTGTCTCCCCCTCTCCAACCACTAGCTCCAAGTCTCTCCTCCCTGCATTTCTGTCCCAGGCTCCAGTCCCAATCTCCTTGCCCAGACATTCCAGATTTTCCTCACCCCAACTCCCAGTATGAGTTTCACTCTCCCTATTCCCCTCACCAGCTTCCAGTCCCAAACTCCCCACCTCTCCCAGGCTCTATGTTCCAATCAACTGTCCCCACCTCACTCCCCAGGTCTGACTCTTGTCCCTGCTGCATCTGAGTTAGGCAGTTTCCTCCTCCAGGCTGCCTGGATCAGCTTCTATACCAAATGACTAGAGGATAGCTAATGTGACACCATTTTTTAAAAGGGCTCCAGAGGTGATCCTGTCAATTACAGGCCAATAAGCCTGACTTCAGTATGGACAAACTGGTTGAAACTATAGTAAAGAACAAAATTGTCAGACACAGAGATGAACATAATTTGTTGGTGAAGAGTCAACATGGGTTTTTTAAAGGGAAATCATGCCTCATCAATTCACTGGAATTCTTTGAGGGGGTCAACAAGCATGTGGACAAGGGGGATCCAGTGGATATAATGTACTTAGATTTTCAGAAAGCCTTTGACAAAGTCCCTCACCAAAGGCTCTTAAGCAAAGTAAGTTGTCAGGGGATACGAGGAAAGGTCCTCTCATGGATCAGTAACTGGTTAAAAGATAGGAAACAAAGGGTATGTCTACACTACGAAATTAGGTCGAATTTATAGAAGTCGGTTTTTTAGAAATCGGTTTTATATATTCGAGTGTGTGTGTCCCCACAGAAAATGCTCTAAGTGCATTAAGTGCAGTAACTCGGCGGAGTGCTTCCACAGTACCGAGGCTAGAGTCTACTTCCAGAGAGTTGCACTGTGGGTAGCTATCCCACAGTTCCCGCAGTCTCCACTGCCCATTGGAATTCTGGGTTGAGATCCCAATTCCTGATGGGACTAAAACATTGTCACGGGTGGTTCTGGGTACATATCGTCAGGCCCCCGTTCCCTCCCTCCCTCCGTGAAAGCAAGGGCAGACAATCGTTTCGCGCCTTTTTTCCTGAGTTACCTGTGCAGATGCCATACCACGGCAAGCATGGAGCCCGCTGAGCTCACTGTCACCGTATGTCTCCTGGGTGCTGGCAGACGCGGTACTGCATTGCTACACAGCAGCAGCAACCCTTTGCCTTGTGGCAGCAGACAGTGCAATAGGACTGGTAGCCGTCATCGTCATGACCAAGGTGCTCCTGGTTGCCTGTGTGAGGTCGATCAGGAGCGCCTGGGCAGACATGGGCGCAGGGACTAAATTTGGAGTGACTTGATCAGGTCATTCTCTTTAGTCCTGCAGTCAGTCCTATTGAACCGTCTTATGGTGAGCAGGCAGGTGATATGGATTGCTAGCAGTCCTATTGCATCGTCTTCTGCCGGGCAGGCAAGAGATGAGGATGGCTAGCAGTCCTATTGCACCATCTTCTGCCGAGCAGCCATGAGATGTGGATGGCATTCAGTCCTTCTGCACCGTCTGCTGCCAGCCAAAGATGTAAACGATAGATGGAGTGTATCAAAACAAGAAATAGACCAGATTTGTTTTGTACTCTTTTGCAACACCCCCCCCACACCCCCCGTCTAGGGGACTCATTCCTCTAGGTCACACTGCAGTCACTCACAGAGAAGGTGCAGTGAGGTAAATCTAGCCATGTATCAATCAGAGGCCAGACTAACCTCCTTGTTCCAATAAGAACAAAAACTTAGGTGCACCATTTCTTATTGGAACCCTCCGTGAAGTCCTGCCTGAAATACTCCTTGATGTAAAGCCAGCCCCTTTGTTGATTTTAACTCCCTGTAAGCCAACCCTGTAAGCCGTGTCATCAGTCGCCCCTCCCTGCGTCAGAGCAACGGCAAACAATCGTGCATCTGAGTTGAGAGTGCTGTCCAGATCAGTCACAATGGAGCACTCTGGGATAGCTCCCGGAGGCCAATACCATCAAATTGTGTCCACAGTACCCCAAATTCGACCCGGCAAGGCCGATTTAAGCGCTAATCCACTTGTCAGGGGTGGAGTAAGGAAATCGATTTTAAGAGCCCTTTAAGTCAAAATAAAGGGCTTCATCGTGTGGACGGGTGCAGGTTTACATCGATTTAATGCTGCTGAATTCGACCTAAAGTCCTTGGGTAGACCAGGGCAAAGGGTAGGAATAAATGGTCAGTTTTCAGAATAGAGAGAGGTAAATAGCGGTGTCCCCCAGGGGTCTGTACTGGGACCAGTCCTATTTAACCTATTCAGAAATTATATGGAAAAAGGGGTAAACAGTGAGGTGGCAAAATTTGCAGATGATACAAAACTACTCAAGATAGTTAAGTCCCAGGCATACTGCAAAAAGCTACTGGGTGACTGGGCAACAAAATGGCAGATGAAATTCAGTGCTGATAAATGAAAAGTAATGCACATTGGAAAACATAATCCCAACTAAACATATAAAATAATGGGGTCTAAATTAGCTGTTACCACTCAAGAACGAGATCTTGGAGTCGTGGATAGTTCTCTGAAAACATCCACTAAATGTGCAGCAACAATCAAAAAAGTGAACAGTATGTTGGAAATAATTTAAAAAGTGATAGATAGTAAGACAGAAAATATCATATTGCTCTTATATAAATCCATGGTACGCCCACATCTTGAATACTGCGTGCAGATGTGGTTGCCCCATCTCAAAAAAGATATATTGGAATTGGAAAAGGTTCAGAAAAGGGCAACAAAAATGATTTGGGGTATGGACTGGCTCCCGTATGAGGAGAGATTAACAAGACTGGGACTCTTCAGCTTGGAAAAGAGACGACTAAGGGGGTATATGATAGAGGTCTATAAAATCATGACTGTGTGGAGAACAGAAATAAGGAACATAAGAATGGCCCTACTGGGTCAGATCAAAGGTTAATCTAGCCCAGTATCCTGTCTTCCGACAGTGGCCAGTGCCAGGTGCCTCAGAGGGAATGAACAGAATGGAACAGGTAATCATCAAGTGATCCATCCCCTGTCGCTCATTCCCAGCTTCTGGCAAACAGAGGCTAGGGACACCATTCCTGCCCATCCTGGCTAATATCCATTGATGGACCTCTCCTCCATGAATGTATCTAGTTCTTTTTTGAACCCTGTTATTGTCTTGGCCTTCACAACATTTTGGCAAGGAGTTTCACAGGATGACTGTGCATTATGTGAAGAAATACTGTTATTTAAATAGTAAAAAAGTAATAAAAAAGTAAATAGTGTTATTTATTCCTCATAACACAAGAACTAGGGGTTACCAAATGAAATCAATAGGCAGCAGGTTTAAAACAAACAAAAGGAAATATTTTTTCACACAATGCACAGTCAACCTGTGGAACTCCTTGTCAGAGGATGTTGTGAACTCCAAGCCTATAACAGCATTCAAAAAGAACTAGATAAGTTCATGGAGGATAGGTCCATCAATGGATATTAGCCAGGATGGGCAGGGATGGTGTCCCTAACCTCTGTTTGCCAGAAGCTGGGAATGTGTGACAGGGGATGGATCACTTGATGATTTTCTGTTCATCCCCTCTGGGGCACCTGGCATTGGTCACTGTCTGAATACAGGATACTGGGCTAGATGGACCTTTGGTCTGACCCAGTATGGCTGCTCTTATGTTCTTATGATGCCAGCAGCAGAGGTCACTGAGAGCACAGGAGAAACTGTCTCCCTCCTCTCAATCCCAGTGTCCGGCCGCAGCCCAGAGCTGTTCAGAACTGCAGTTGGAGGGAAATTCCTGCTCAGCCCTTGGGCTTGAGCATGCTCATTGCATATAGAATTGTCATAAATATAAAGGGAAGGGTAACCACCTTTCTGTATACAGTGCTATAAAATCCCTCCTGGCCAGAGGCAAAACCCTTTCACCTGTAAAGGGTTAAGAAACTACAGTAACCTCACTGGCACCTGACCCAAAATGACCAATTAGGGGACAAGATACTTTCAAATCTGGGGGTAGGGGAAGACAAAGAGTTTTGTCTGTCTGTGCGATGCCTTTGCCGAAAAGAGATCAAGGATGCAAGTTCTCTAACTCCTGTAAAATTAGTAAGTAATCTAGCTAGAAAATGTGTTAGGTTTTCTTTGTTTAATAGCTTGTAAAATTCGCTGTGCTGGAGGGAATGTGTATTCCTGGTTTTGTGTCTTTTTGTAACTTAAGGTTTTGCCTAGAGGGATTATCTATGTTTTGAATCAGATTACCCTGTAAAGTATTTACAGAGGTGATTCTTTTACCTTTTCTTTAAATAATATTCTTCTTTTAAGAACCTGATTGATTTTTCATTGTTCTTAAGCTCCAAGGGTTTGGGTCTGTGTTCACCTGTACCAATTGGTGAGGATATTGTTATCAAGCCTTCCCCAGGAAATGGGATGTAGGACTTGCTTGGGGGGATATTTTGGAGGCAGAAGTCTCCAAGTGGTCTCTTTCCCTGTTCTTTGTTTAAAACGCTTTTTTTTTTTTTTTTGGCAGCATACTGTTCAAGAACAAGGCAAAGTTTGTACCTTGGGGAAGTTTTAACCTAAGCTGGTAAGAATAAGCTTAGGGGAACTTTCATGCAGGTCCCCACATCTGTACTCTAGAGTTCAGAGTGGGGAAGGAACCTTGACAAGAATCATCAGGGAATTTAGCGGTGGAAGTCTAGTGAGTCTACTCAGTATGTCTGAGCTGCAATTTGAAAAGTCTTATAATTGGCCAAATTTGGTCAGATTTTCAAGGGACACATCCCTGTCACAAAGTCCACTGTCCTGCCAAATTTCAATTCACTGCTCCGAACAAGGATGCTAGGGATTCTCAAATGGTTGTCAGAATTTTTTGATATGGCCAGAATAACGTATTTTTGTTAACTTCATTCTCAGACATGGCTGAACTGTTTTAGCTGAAAAAATTTAAAACAATTCAGCTTGAGGCAGGCATCCAGCATGGAAAATTTCAATCTGAATGATCTAAGTTTGGTAAAGTTAGAAGCAACTGACAACCGGGTATTCTAATGGAAAGTTCTGGGCAATCTTAATAATAGGCTAACCTACCAGCCCCACCTGTAATGTGTGTACCCACAGACACATTATACCATGTAAGGGTTGGTTCTGCAAACAGCTCAACAGATGAGTAGTTTGCAGAGGGGCCCCCTTTTAAGTCTTACATAGGACAAACCCTCATTAAGCCCTTTAGAGCTGTTTCCAGGTTGCTTGGTGCAGCTCCAGTAATATAAGGGAAGCTTAGCAGTAACGGAGGAGCTGACCCTTTATCTTTACCAACAAACCTTTCTTGTGAATTTTTATGCAAGGATTCTTCCAAATGAGACTTTTAAATAACACGTTTATGAAAGATACTTGCCTGTTTCCTTTTGGTATTATGAAGAGCTCTTGTTTATACTCTCCAGTGTCCCTGATTTTAGTCCCATTTAGTCACTTTAGTTCTAAAGTTGCCTACATTCACACAAATTTGGTATCCTTGCACTCCTGCCATTGAAAGTTATTTACATCAGAAATGTAAGTGAAAGAATAGACTTGTTTACTTCAAAAGAATGAAATCTTCAGCATTTGACATTTTCTATAGAATGTTTTTTTTAGTTCCTCCTTCAAGGTTTCCTTTTTCTCCCAGATTATGCCCCACATTTTGATCCCGGCAGGTTGTTTATTATTTGGCCAATTCCAAGTGTTCAGCTTCAGTTTGTGGGGCTTAGGTATCACTCAAACAGTTTAGTCATGAGGTTAGTATATAATACTAAAAAATTATAGACCTGGGAGACCTTCTAAATATGTATTAAATAATGCTAGTGGATTCTTAGAAAGGATGAAAGACCTTAATGCTACCTGAACAGGAGAGATTGAAGAATAGTTAGATGGGTAATTCACTGTTACGCAGCATGCTCTGCTACTCATTCCTCAGGATACTTAAAGTATTTAAACACGTTTTACTGATTCTCATATTATTTCCAGCCCCCCCGCTCTTTTTCTATAAATCAAAATCTGTCTACAAGTCTAATTATTAAAATGTCAATGATATAGTTTATTGCCAGAGATATATATCTGGGAACAGATCCTGAACCATTGCAAAGCCTGCTTAACTATCCCCTAGATATTCTTCCCAGGGTAGCAGGCTTGCAGAATTGCAAAGTAACAGATCTCTTTATGCCAAATGTGATATGCATATTAATATGTAAAGAAATACAAATATAGTACTCCAGCAATGTAAATGTGACTTTATGAAGTTTTGGACTAATGTTTTATACTGCAGACTAGTATGTAACTATTAGATCATTTCACAAGTGAAACCAATGGAGAAGTGTACAAGGCCAATGAACATCCAATTTTCAGAGTTTATTTACATAAATGTAGTTTAGCACAGGTGATTCTGTAATCGTGATTCCATGAGAAAATTCAATGTTTAATAACACTGCAAGTATCCAAGTCCTAATACACCTGGAATACCTGTCCAGTGTTAGTAAAAGGGTACATACTGAGAAGATACCGAAGGGCTCATGAATCATTATTGTTTTTTCTTATATATTACAATTATCTCCTGTGAGATTTCCTCTAAATCTGAAATCAATAACTTATTGTGTTTTTAATGAGAATGAGCTGCACCATTATATTCTTTATTCTTCCCATATAGTGTGTACTTCAATACGTTAGACCAAGAAGAGTCCTAGTACGTCCCCAGTTTAAGCACAAAAATATCCTTACATTTGTACTAAAACAAACATAAAAAGTGGAATTAGGTCGAGGACATGAACTATAACATTTCTCGACCTTCTTGAGCTTCTTGCACAGAATGCAAAGCTGGTTTGACAAAATCTTTGGGGCACCAGATAAAAACATCATTTGACCTGTCATAAGAACATTTCCTTTCTCCAGGAAGATGTTCTTTTGAACCTGCTGTAAGAAGATTAAGATGATGGATGATGACACATGGTTTAAATAGTATACAGTATTTCATTAGCCATATGTATAAGGCTGAAAGTCACCTGGAACTTTTCATGACTGATTCATATTGCTGAGCCTTAGCCCAAGTGATTTGCCAAAGGTAAAACATCAGTATCAGAGGAATATAATTGATTGGGGTTTTTTAAAATCTTTCATATCACATAAGAACAGAGCTGGTTGAATGTTGCAAAAATGTGCTGAGGATATTCACGTGAATTTTCAAAGACAGTCACAATGACACACGTGCACACATGCAATTAACTGGATCGCCAAAATTTGTATATGATTTACTGAGCTGAGTGACTGCCTGTTCTTATTATTTTGAGTATGACCTTTCTCTTCTCTTTCTAGTTCTTTCTTTGTCTGTTCATGACCTTCACATAAATGTAGGCCTCAGATCCTGGCCATTTACTCATGTGCTTAACTATACATACCTGAGTAGTCCTTTTCAATTCAATAGAAATGCTCACATTTGTAAAGTTATATCATTGTGTGTTTGCAGAATCGGGGCCTCAGATTGCACGCTTTTTTGCTCGGGGACTGTGGCGTATATTATTTCAGTTACAACATTGGAAACCCAGAGTGTGGCCTATAGGAACAGCATGCTATCCCTTTAAATTGTTGTGAGTCCTTCAGTGGTATTCACAGTGTTCTGTGTTTCAGAAACTGTCAGAATTCAGCCAGAGCAGCAGTACGTATGTAGCGAGGCCTTGCATGTTTGTCTATAGTTAGTACACACAGTTATTTGGGACCCAGCTGTGCCTCTGTGGTTTCTTCATGTTCTTGTTGTGAAAAAGCTAAAACACAATATAGTTTATAGTAAGTAATTTCATTGACTGATGTAAGTGAAAGCAGAATATGGCTCCATTACTTCACTTGTTTTTGTGAGGTTTCTAGAACATTTCTGGGTGCCTGAAAAAAATAACAATAACAATGATTAAGGTATGAAGTATTTTCACTTCTCTTTTGTGTTTGCAGTCCAATAATATTTTAGCATATTAAATTACTTAAAAAATGTGAAACAGTCAGTGAATTTTAAGGGCATAGTGCATAATATTTGCAGAACACAAATTTCAATTTTGTAAACATAAATGTTTGCCTTGGAAACTTGATTGCAAGAGTTACAGCCACCCAATCAGAGAAGCAACATTCTCTGTGGCATAGCTATCCAATCAAAACAGCTCAGGTTTTAAATACTAATAACTAACGGTTTGTGAAAAACCTACAAATTAAGAATTATTCACAGAAATTGTTCATGAAATAATTTTGAAATATGAATATATATGATAAAATCATGGTCTGTTCTGGTATAATTCCTGAATAGAAAAAAGAGTGTAATTTGTCCAATAAGTCAGTATTTGACACAAAGTATCCAATAGAGGTGATTGGAAACCCCCCACAAATGTTCAGGTTTTTATTTTTAATCAAAAACTGATTTTTTTTCATGAAAAAATCATTTGAAATTTGAAAAATTTCATCAAGCCCTACTCTTCAGGGGGCTCCACATTACAAAGCTCTTTCCCAGCTCTAGATGATGCTTCCTGGGGGGCAGATGCATAATGTATATAATTCACCATGGGCTTAAATGCTTCTAATTAACAAAAGAAGGAAGGAAGAGAAAGGAAAACAATTCTGATGTGATAGGTATGTGAGGTTTGTGTCTCTTCATGATTGGTAGTTAGTATCTCTGAAATGGGGATTTTACTATATATCGTTTATCTGCAGCTGCATTCCTTTGAGGCATGAAATTTGTTCTTTTTAACTTTAAATAGAGAAATAGATTTTGCAAATCACATTACATTGTTTGCTTATAGCTTTGGAATATACTGTCTATTTTAGTTCATGCTTATGGAGGAAAAAACACTTTGCATTTTTGTACAGCTAAATATCACCACTGAAAGCTCCTCATTTAAAGAAGTAAGTTTTGATCTTTGCATTATTATAGCATCATAAATGAATTTTCTGACCTGATGCCATTTTATCTTATTGTACTGTCTTACAAATATAAATATGAATACTAGTGACCCCTGCAGGAGTATGATGCACCTTTACCTACTATCTTTGGTTCATTATGGAAAGATACTTTGGCTCATTGTGGAAAGGTACTTTACCTTTTACTATCTGACCTACTATCTTTGGTTCGTTGTGCAAAGGTACTTTTGAAAATGCATAGTCAGAATACGAAACTTATTGAGATGTGAATACGTAGGTGTCCAAGACCCCATCCTGTAAGGTGCTGAATAGTTTCAAATTCCATTGGAGTCAGCAGGAGTTGAAGGAGCTTGACATCTCCCAGGAGACACTCAGCATGACTGAGCAGGATTTTTTCACCCAAAGAGAAGGAATCGTACAAAATACAATTTAACACCATCTGGACAGAGCTCTTACAAAGCAGCCCTTCTGCATGGCATTACAAGCAGCAGAATGAAAACAGGTAGGATAATGCTATCGCTATGCAGCTTGAACCCCATGAGGAAGTGGTAGCGTATGAAAGCACTGTACAGATAGTGCTAATTAATCTGAAGTACCATGCTGCAGAGGAAGAAGGAGAGAGAGAGAGAGAGAGAGAGAGAGAGAGAGAGAGGGGAAAAAAAACCTAAGAAGGCAAAAATAGAAGAGGAGCAAGTAGGATGGAGGAAAAATGAAAAGCTGAGGAAATAAGCAGAACCAAAAATGAATAAGTTATCCTGAAGAAACAGGAGAGTTTGACAAAATTGAGTGTCTCCTCGGAGAGAAAAAATAAACAATTGATTTAAAAGGCACAGAACATTATAGAAAAAATAGTCTGACAGAAAATACAGTTCTTGACAGAGATGAAGGGAGAAATGGAAGCAAGAAGGAAAATGAAAGAAGAAGTAAAGCAAAATTGTCATCCGTAAATTAGTAGTCACACAGTGTGATAGAGACTCTTTGACATGGTTTATTAATAATCTTTTCTCTAAAATATTGTACTAAAATAACTGTGCAAAGCTGGAAAGAATGTAACTGGGGAGAGGGGAAATGTCAGGGAGGCCATTCCAGCTGTCTGAATCTTGGGGCTGGCCCAAGTAAATAAAGCTGCATCGCAGTGGCTCTAAAGTTCTATCACTGGTTTAAGGACCATAATGGATCCTATGCCAGTGGAGGATTTTTTGGGGGTGCAGAAATCCACCATGCCCCCAAAGCCATCCCCTGCACCAATAACGGGGCAGACAGGCAGGGCTTGGATGTGGTGCAGATGCACCAGCAGCAGTTCCCATATGCCAGGGGAATTCTCGGCTGGGCATTTGCAGCTGATTATGATCTCTTTGTGGTATCTCAGTGGTGCAAAGGGATCATAACCCAGCTAGAGGATCTAGCCTTATATTGTGTGTGTGTGTGTGTGTGTGTGTGTGTACGCACATGTCTGTTAAGCACTATATATACACAATACAAGATGAACTGTGGTACATCTTCATACATATGTATACAGATGTAAGTGCACTATACATTGCATTGTACATGTAGTAATTAGGACCACAAGATAAATTAATCTGTTAGTTTATCTAGTTTTCTTACATTTTAAACCTAGCTGAAAGAAATATGCAAAGATTCTCTTTTCTTTTATATGCATACAAGCATTGTTGATTTGCTACCCTTGTAAATGTAAGATTGTAAAATCCACCTTGTTCTTTTTGTTGATATTATCATAAACAATGCAATGTAGTTATTATCTGGTTATAAAGAATCTCTGTTATGTTGGAGTGAGCTGACCGTGAATAAAATTGTACTGAGCCATATGTTTATTAATTCCCTGTAGGCAGTTTGGGAAATTACATTCCAATTATCTGACCTTTTCGTGGGGCCTGATTTTGATCTCCATTACTCAAGTTTTACACCATTGATTTGACTAGAATGAATCCTGATTTACACCAATGTAAGTAAAATCATGAAGATGGTCATAGCCAATGAAAGGTTTCAGAATAACAGCCGTGTTAGCCTGTATTCGCAAAAAGAAAAGGAGTACTTGTAGCACCTTAGAGACTAACCAATTTATTTGAGCATAAGCTTTCATGAGCTACAGCTCAGCTCAGCTGTAGCTCACGAAAGCTTATGCTCAAATAAATTGGTTAGTCTCTAAGGTGCCACAAGTACTCCTTTTCTTTTTATAGCAAATGAAGTTTTTGTGTCCATTGGTGGGTGCTGATAGATGGCTAATTCATATTTTATGAGGTGCCTCTATGAGCTTAGGTAGCAAGGTCTCATATTCAATTTTGTGTAGTGCGAAGGGGATTCAACATGAGTAGCAAAAGGAGAGGGTGATGCAGTAGTGGGGGGAAAATGGCTGCAAGTGGACCGGCTGCCTCATAAAAACATCTTTATCTCGGCTATGATGCAGGAGATCAATTCTGCATACTTGGCATGGCATGGCAAAAGACAATAGGAGCAAGGAGTAAAAGACAATACGAGCAAGGAACAATTGCTCTATGCAGCATATGCCTTCCTCAAGTCAGTGAAAATTATTATCGTAAAAGTACTGTAAGTTTCTGTTGCCAAGATCAGCTATAAATCTCCTTCTGTGGCTTTCCAAAACTTCATATTTAATCTGACAGGCAGAGAGCAGGAGTCCAAACAATGGCACAGCAAAGACAAGAGACTTGCTGTTAGTGCTCTGGACCAGGGAGGAGGGCCCTGAACATGTCAAGATTTGCAGGGAAAGACCTGGAGCTCTGTCTTCTGATTTGCCATCTGCCTTTCCCCCCAGAGTGAGTAATACAGCAGAGTGAAGAAAAGGGTAGGTAACTTTGTGGGGTGGGGTCAGTGATCTCCTTCACATGGTTCGGTCCTTAAGTGAAACATATGGTCTAATCAAAATGCATAGTTTGGATTTTAAAGTTGTCTTTAGTAGTAAAGCTAATCAGATTTCCACATTCTGGAAGATGTCAGCTTTGTAGACACACAAAGTTTATTCTGACTCTCCAGTATAGCTTGCGAGATTTTGTTTTGGTCTTACCTAGATACACACATGAGGATGAGATGAATTTTATATTTTGGGAATCTTCTTACCCTTCTCTTCCTCCACAGCCCCCATGTTTTCTTACAGTCAAGCTCTCCTGGAGTCAAAAAGGTTTAATAATGGAGCAGGGCCCAGCTTCTCTGTTATACCCCACAATGAAGTTAAAGTCAAGGGAACCTGAGGTGGAAGATAAGATTGTGGGGTTTTGGGAGGTAGGAAAGCATATTCAACTCTTTTGAAGTCATGGAATCCAAGTCAGGAGAATAGATAGACTCATAATATGACAAGTTGCAAAACAATTCTGAACTGCATATGGGCCATATCCTGAATACCTTAACAATTTATTTAGTCTTCACTCAGGTAATAAGGGCAATTTAAGTTTGCTTGAGTGAAAACTGAGAAGGTCCTCAGAGTTTGACCCTAAACTTGGGCAAAATATCACACTTTTCACTGTTATTATAGGATCCTCCATACTATTCCCTTTAGCCTGTGCTTTGCCAGTCTCTTAAGTAAATCTGAAGACATTCATTATATGATAAAATTTGCAAATTATAAAGATATGTAAAGGTAATAACCAACATGTCAATAGCTCTTATACAGTGGTATGTTTATGTAAGCAATCAAACATTAGCTTGATTCCAAAAGGAAAAGCAAGGGGAGAAATGTAAACACGGGACAGCTTTGAAAAACCTAACAGCTCAACAAGGAAATGTTTTCCTACCTTGTGCGGTCGAGCTACTTTAAATAGGAATTTTAAAAGTGAGCAAAGTAGCCCAATAAAAATACTAGACTTCTGAGAGTTGGACAAGTGAAGCCAAAGGGCCTGATGATTGGCACCATCTTTGTGATAGATGGAAAATATCAAGTATAGGTAAAATGATGTGGAAACTGCAATGAGGTCACATGGGGACGAGATCAGATGGGTGTTGTCCATCTGTCTATTGGCAGCTGGATTGACCATCACAGTCCACTGTATTAACCAACCTCAGGCAAGGGGTAACAGTAGTGCATTTTCAACAAGTGATCTTCCTTAACTGTGAAAAACACTTTCTACATTGGCTCAAACCTTAAAGCCATCTTTGCCCCCAAGTTGCGTGCTGTGCTGAATGGAGTTTGAATGTATCCATGAGTTTGTCCCAGAATGATTGGCACTGAAAGTCCAGCTGCACATGTTATTTTGTTTTTTTCTTTACATGTCGAATTGATTCTTGATGATTAGGCTAATTTTAAAAATGCATTCTTTATGAACATTATTATTATTACTTAGGATGTGCTTTATGGGTGATTCTAATTCTCTCAAATAAGCCAAGAGAGATAATAGAATTACAAGTGTCAAAGATGAAAATGCCTTCTACAGTGGGTTATCTGGTCTCCAATCCAGTGCAGCATTGTGTCTGAGGTGGCTGCTTTCATTTGGATGTTTCATGGGCTGAATAGTGATGGGCTGAAGCTTATTCCTCATCTACAAAGCCTGTGGCTCACACAATTTGTGCATGAATAGAGCAGTCTTACTGCTCCTTTGGGAATGATACACCTCTGTGGAAGATACCTTGTGATAGCTTCTGATTCCTTTCACTCCCCTCTGATAAAATGTATGCCTCCAGAAAATAGAACTCACTCTCTTCTTTAAAAGCTTGAAATATTCTTTCTGCAACTTTGTTTCCAGTGAATATTTTGCAATATGATTTATTTTTATTTATTTTATATTATTGGAAGGTAGATTTTGTTTATATTTTTCTCCCTGCAATTTTGATAAGAAATATTGCATCCTGTCTGCTTGTTTTAAACGCTTAGCACATTCCATCTAATAGGCAGTTTTATCAGAAACATAGTATAGTGTATAAAAAGGAGGTACAAGAAGACTGACCAGCCATAATGAACAATCTCTGTCTCATACCCATATTGTATACAAAACAATGCAGTCCACTTGCAAAGGAAAGCAAATGATAATTTTATTTCATGCTGGAATTTCTTATGTCATTGTAATAAGATACCCCCCATTTCACAGAAGTAGCAGCACCTTCTTTATCAAAATATTATCTTAAGGATTTCAGTGGGTCTCTCAAGACAGATGAGTGGTGTATTTGTCAGATGCCAAACTGGTTTTCACTGAGATTGAACATTAATCCTCTTTAAACGTAGCAAAATCTGGCACAAGTATTTCATAATTCTCTCTAGTAATTTACAAAAGAAGTTTCATGAAGTTAGTTTCAGGTTTTATCACCATTCTTTATTGAAATTTTCTGATAAAATCATATCTATCTATCTATCTAAAATTAATACTCATTCAACAAAACCAATGTCTCATTCCTCAGAGCACATGTATTTCTGTAAATGTCTTTACGATTTTGAACTATCACTCTGTTAAAGATTTTTATATCACAAGCTAGTTTTTGTTCATTTACAAACCAAAAGGAAGGTGTATTCTTCTGAGGAACTAAATATTTGTTTAATGCTGAATATGAGATTGTATCTTCTGTTCATTTCCTGTTGATACACATTGATTGTGTCATTAAAATCCCTGAATATTTTTTTTTAAATTCCAAATGCCTTTGAATTTCTTTCATTTCCTATAGTTTATGATATGTATTCTTCTCATTTGAGACTGACTTAACTACACGCATGAGTTCTGATCCATAGCCCATTGACATCAATGGGAGTCTATCCATTGATTGCATAGGCTTTGGATCAGGCCCATTTCAGTAAATGGTGGTTTATCCTTTCAGAGTCTAACCATAGTTCCTTTTTATGTTAATCCTGTACCCAACCACATCCTCTGTACTTGTATTGAAGAGGTCTAATATGCATGAAATATCATTAAATGATGTATGGCTAGTGTTGTTGGTATCTTTTCTCCACTATCATGTTGTTTTATTATTCTCCAGTCATGTCACCATTCATTATTTGCTTTTTATTCATTTACTTCCTGAAAAGCTGAAAAGTTTCAGCTATCCAATAAGGGAAGAGACACAATAACCTGTATCTAGTCACATGATTTAAAAAAAAACACAATAGTTAATAGGTAAAAGTTAATCAAAAATATATACTTTGAAAACTTAGTCTAAGCTATTCAACAAATATAACAAATTCCAAATACATTCTCCACTGATAAATACACTGCAAAACAACTATTCAGCTAATCTTGACTAGTACTATTTAACCACCTCTACCATCAACTTGGTTCACAGTCACATGTGCAAATGGATGATTTTGAAAAAATAACGATGAGTCCTTGTGGCACCTTAGAGACTAACCAATTTATTTGGGCATAAGCTTTCATGGGTTAGAACCCACTTCATCAGATGCATGGAGTAAAAATACAGGAGCAGGTATAAATACATGAAAGGATGGGGGTTGCTTTACAAAGTGTGAGGTCAGCAAATTTGTTCTGTGGCAAAATGTTATTCTTTTAATGGTAAGGAATAAAAAAATCCTGTGTTATTTGGCTTTCACTAGTGCAGAAGAAAATACTTTCCCCCCAATCTGTTTCTATGGTAATAATGAAAATCTTCACTCAGCTCCCCCTTGGGGTTTACTCTGCCATCCTCCTGCAACATCATGTCCTTTCCTAACGCAAATCTCTCACATCCTTTGTGAAGGGATGTTGGGTAAATGTGTAAACATTTGATTTTGAGGGATCAAGATGTGACCGTCTGTGATCACCATCATCTCCTAATCTATCCATTACAGCCAATATGCACATGTATTCACAAAGGGCTGGATTGTGCCAGGAAAGATGTTGGTCTACTTTGGGGGCTGTATGGAGGGCAGAATATGGTAGTTCTTACAGTAAGAAGGTTGCTCTTGTGGAACTCAAGAGATCTGTAAATCCATTTTGAACCATGAGAGGAAAGCATACTACCAAAAAAGCTGCGTTTGTTTTTCAACCTTTATATGTTTCAAGGATGCAACTCAGCATGAGTAGGTATGGTAGAATTTGGGTCTTAACTTCTCTCTACGTTTTCTTATCTGTAAAATGGGGTAACAGTATTGCCTATCTCCCACCACTGACAGGAAGAGTTAATATTTGGAAAGCACTGAGCTGTAATATCTAGTGATTGTTCAATTGTACAAAAGCCTGCAACAGGTGAAATGCATGACTGCTTTCATTACAGCATATCAAATTGCAGAGTGCAGGCATTAGAAATAAAAAAATCTAAATCAAAACAAACACAAGGCAAATGCCTAGTCTCTGATGGTGCCTCATTTTTCAAAACCTGTTTCAAGTTTTTACTTTATACTCTATGGTGGTCTTCTCAAGCATTCTGGACTGTGCAATAGTTATAACTAAACATGCAGGGCCCTTTGAAATAAAACATTATTGCTGGCAGTATTCATCTTTGGATAAACAAGGTAACGCATTTTCTGCTAAGAAAAAGGCAACACAATGACAGCTAAACCTCTGAATCTCACAGGAGACAGACAGCACTCTGTGAAACAGGCAATCCCTAATGAAAAAAAGATTGCTATCCTTTGTGACTTCAGTGCACTGCACCCTTCAGGTATTATTGGGATGTGTCTTATGGTAACTTATTTCAGTCGCATTTTGACTGACCTATACAGTGTCTGCGAGACTGATAGAAATACATGATGGCAGGCTCCACTGTTGCCTAACAGCAGCCAGCAATGCAGTGGAATCTCAATTAGTCAGGTGACAATCAGATGCAATCCCAGAGGAATGAGCTACTATATCTGCTGTGTAGAGCTCTTTACACTGGTTTGAAGAGCTTAATTGTGACATTGGTTACAGTGATGGGCATTGTTTGCTGGGTTTATAGTGGCTACTTGGGGTTACTTATTCTGTCACTATGTTTTTGTTTCACAGATGAGATCCGCTGTCCCATGGATCTTTGAGTATGGTTTAGTTACAAAGAACCAGAGCAGATGAGTCGGGACTTAGCAAAAGAGAACAGAAACAGCAGGCTCATGCTTTAGTAACCTTAAATCTAGAGTTGCAGAGGTTCTCATTTTACATAATACCAACTATTTTAGCTCTAACGAGCTTTGGGATTTTGGTAACATTGTGGTGCCCTGCTATTCCTTAATTTGCTCAGTGTTTTCATTCAAAACCTCTTTATCCAGGGCTTTATAACTTACCCAAGCAGCCCAACTCTGAACAGAAACTTGGAATCTTGCCTCAAGTAATTTTTAAAAATATTTTTACCAACTACGGTTTGAATTAATTTGGATCTATTAATACTGTAAAAATGTGATGCTTTTATCTATGATTCTTATGAGTGTCGCATTGAGAAATGGGCCAAAATTGGATGCAAAAATATGGCTTTGAGTTTTGAGAGGTAGGGACTTAAACCCCTAAACTTGCCATGAGTCAAATCCATATCAGAAGAAGCCTATTTTCTAGCTCTCGTTAAAATGCAGACAAAATTTTGGTTCATAATGGTGGAAGTCATGAGAGATTTCACAACACTTTTATCCTTTTATCCTATCAATTCTACAGACAGTATTTGCAGAACTATGTAAGTAATATCTCAGCTTCAAACTGGCTGACTTTCTGGTATTGAAATATTATCTTCAGAATTATTACTCTACTTAATTATTAAGGTGCCACAAGTACTCCTTTTCTTTTTGCGGATCACAGACTAACACGGCTGCTACTCTGAAACCTTTAATTATTAAGGCTACAGCAACTTTACCAAGGACACTCCCTATAATTGTAGATTAATTTAGTTACACACCATTTCACACCAGTATTTAGCATTAACAACAAGCTTGGTAAATGTAATTTCTTGGAGCCAAACTGAGATAATAAAGAGTTTCTGTATTTCATGCCAATCCACCCAACCACTAGCAAATATAGCAGTGGGTTATTTTTTTCTCTCCCTAGAGACCTTACGATGTTCAATGAGGACAACAAGATTACAAATTATAAATTCAACCTTAAAATTATAATGGGAGTCAGTTACATTTGTAGTATTTTCCATTTTCATTACACTAATTATCATGACAATAAACTCATGTTCTGTTTCATGTTCTCAAGACAATTTGTCAGAGAGGTACAGTATCAGAATGTCAATGCCTCACATCAGCTATTCTAAACTACACTGCTCTGATTGTTTTGATGCTGAATAATTTCATTCACTGGGCATTTCCTGTCTCCCTGCTTTACAGCAAAAATAACTGGCATGGAAGGGGTAAAATGGGCTAGTGATCAGATGAGAGAATATTGAAAAGTTTGACATCCCAGTTCATAAGTCTATTCAATATATATACATTTGTCAATGCTATTACAGGGCACCACAATTCGGATGTCTTAGTCTTTTGACAATCATTATAATAGTAATGGGAAACAGTTTTTTTTTCCTGCTAAATCTGGTTGAATTATTATCTGAGAATAATTTAGCTGACAAAAGCTAGTATTCTTTTGTGTCATGTAAATTAATTGCAAATTATTCTTTTAAAAAAATCAACCTGCCATATACATGCTTGAAAAATATTTGGCGAGAATTGACTCAAAAAACTTCTCGTCTATCTTCAAATATATTTTCTCATTATTCAAGCAGTTTTTACTTCTGTTACCCCAATTCCCCTTTTTGGTCTACTAAATATGATTTTCCTGGCATAATATTAGTGGATTTCTTGAATGTTGCCAGTGCATACGTCCATACAACTAATACCAGAGTTATGATTCTAGTCATATCATACTCTTCTAGGCCCCAATTCAGCAAATCATTTAAGCATGCACTTAACTCTACACTTAAATCTCAATTTGAATGGAGTTAAACCTGTGCTTTACTGAATAGCAATGGGATTACTCACATGCTTACCATTAAGCACATAGTTAAAAGATTTGCTGACTCAGGGCCCTCATGCCTAGTGAGAGTTACTTATTGGAAAAAACAAAAAACTAACTAAGAACTATATTGTTTATCATTTTACATTATATACTATAACTATCCAGTCTGAGTCTTATTCAATAGGAAATCATTCATTAGGACCAAAATCGAGTTCAGATGCTGAATAGTCTTGCATATTGGGCCAGAAGGGTTAAAAGTTCCACTGGGCAAAAAGTAAGAATAAAATAATAATACCACTAATAATAATCTCTTACATAGATTCCATGCTTTTCTTCCCTAGATTACAAAGTGTTTTCCGTCAAGCATAATACTACTCTGAGAATACAAGTTTTTTTGTCTACAGCTCTCTGAATTACCTTCCACAAAACAAAAGCAAATACAAAAAACCCATCACACCCTTTAGCATTACTACAAAACCACTAACCCAGGACCCCTATTCTTGCAACAAAGCCCGTTGCCAACTGTGTCCACATATCTATTCAGGGGACACCATCATAGGGCCTGATCACATCAGCCACACTACCAGAGGCTCGTTCACCTGCACATCCACCAATGTGATATATGCCATCATGTGCCAGCAATGCCCCTCTGCCATGTACATTGGCCAAACTGGACAGTCTCTACGTAAAAGAATAAATGGACACAAATCAGACGTCAAGAAATATAACATTCAAAAACCAGTCGGAGAACACTTCAATCTCTTTGGTCACTCGATTACAGACCTAAAAGGTGGCAATTCTTCAACAAAAAAACTTCAAAAACAGACTCCAACGAGAGACTGCTGAATTGGAATTAATTTGCAAACTGGGCACCATTACATTAGGCTTGACTAAAGACTGGGAGTGGACGTGTCATTACACAACGTAAAATTACTTCCCCATGTTTATTCCCCACACACACACACACACTGTTCCTCAGATGTTCTTGTCCACTGCTGGAAATGGCCAACCTTGATTATCACTAGAAAAGGTTTTTTTTCTCTCCTGCTGGTAATAGCTCACCTTACCTGATCACTCTCGTTACAGTGTGTATGGTAACACCCGTTGTTTCATGTTCTCTGTGTATATAAAATCTCCCCACTGTATTTTCCACTGAATGCATCTGATGAAGTGAGCTGTAGCTCATGAAACCTTATGCTCAAATAAATTGGTTAGTCTCTAAGCTGCCACAAGTCCTCCTTTTCTCTTTGTGGATACAGACTAACATGGCTGCTACTCTGAAATCTACCTAAATGTGTAAATCTGAGGGAAGATCAATTCATAGTCTATGATTCTCTGTTTCAATTTATAATATAGATTCAGTGTGTGTCTTTATAACTAAACACAAATAGCCAGATTGTGACTGTCTCTGTGTGGGTACACAACTGATGGAGAAAGGGCCAGCAGCCTTTCCTTCTCTTCTTGCCTCGGTGCAGTAGCTAGCCACAGTTAGTCTGGGGAGAGTCAGAAACATAGTCACAGTGGGGAAAATGAGTTAATACATCCTCCAATATTGTAGGCAAAGCCTTTTATTTTCCAGCCCCTCTCTAACTTCTCAGAGAAAGTGTCAAATCTTGGATATGCATGGATGAAAGATATTTGAAAAACTGTTTCAAAATATCATTTTGATTTTTTCAGGGTATTTTTTTTTAAGGTTTTGTCTTTTAGGGTCCTTACCCCCTTCTGGCCAAAACAATTTGGTGAAAGCAACATGAATTTATAAAATGTTTTGGTGTTGCTGAATTTGCATTTTTTTGGTGAAGATAGTTTTGGTTGAACAATTTCACGCATCTTTAGTGCTAATAACATTGAATAAACTCTTTTACACAGCTATTTTTGTGCATTATTTTAATATAAATATTATATATTTAAACACCAGTTTGAATGAGCAGCTTCACTGAATCCAATAGTTCAGTTTGCATTTGATATTGTAATTGCATATTTTGCATAAGCAAATCAACCCTATATCCACTGTTCATACAGGCCTTTATGGAGAAAGTTTAGTTATCACTAATTCAAACAATTACATCTTCACACACCTTCCCTGTGGACTGAATGTTGGAGAATAGGTCATTACTACAGCCAACAGTCAAAACTTGTTATAATTCATTATGGTGCAAAAATCTCACATAACCGCACAAGCACATTAGCATAAACTCTCCCAATGCTATATTGTATATATTTGGGATTAGAGATATTGGATATTTTTGTAATGTACAGCTGTTACTATTTTTTACTACGTGAAACTAAGATCTAAATCTTTTTTGAAATGACCAGGAATGGACCAATTATGAGCTAAATATTAGAGGAGAGATTAAGTCCAAAGCAGACTTCAAAGGGATCTCACAAAACTGGGTGACTGGGCAACAAAATGGCAGATGAAATTCAATGTTGATAAATACAAAGTAATGCACATTGGAAAACATAATCACAGCTATACATATAAAATGATGGGGTCTAAATTAGTTGTTACCACTCAAGAAAGACAAATTGGAGTCATTGTGGATAGCTTTCTGAAAACATCCATGCAATGTGCAGCCGCAGTCTGAAAAAACAAACAGAATGCTGGGAATCATTAAGAAACGGATAGATAATAAAACATAAATATCATATTGCCTCTATATAAATCCATGGTATGCACTCATCGTGAATACTGCATGCAGATCTGGTCACCCTATCTAATATATATATGAAAAAGTTCAGAAAAGGCAAAAAAATGATTAGGGGTATGGAATGGCTTCTGAATGAGGAGAGAATAGTAAGACTGGGACTTTTCAGCTTGGAAAAGAGATGATTAAAGGAGGCTATGATAGAGGTCTATAAAATCGTGACTGATGTAGAGAAACTAAATAAGGAAGTGTTATTTACTCCTTCTCATAACACAAGAACTAGGGGTCACCAAATGAAATTAATAGGCAAGAGGTTTTAAACAAGCAAAAGGAAGTATTTCTTCACACAACACACAGTCAACCTGTGGAACTCTTTGCTAGAAGATGTTGTGAAGGCCAAGACTATAACAGGGTTCAAAAGAGATTGAGATAAATTCATGGAGGATAGATCAGTCAATGGCTATTAGCTAGAAGAGGCAGGGATGGTGTTTGCTACTAGCTTGGAATGGGCGACAGGGGATGATCACTTGATAATTACCTATTCTGTTCATTCTCTCTGGGGCATCTGGCATTGGCCACTGTCAGAACACCGGATACTGGGCTAAATGGATCTGTGATCTGACCCAGTATGGCTGTTCTTATGATCTTATAAGCTACCATAATGGAACAGAGTGGTTTTTAGAATGTAGAACTATTTCAGGTTTAATGCAAATCTGTCAGTCTGCAAAACTGATAGCCATTTTGCCATCCCTCTTCCCTATACTTTCAAAAGTCCTTTGAGAAATTCACTCTCATAAGACTACTGAAAAAAACCAAATAGTCTTGGTGTGAGAGGCAAAGTAAAATAATGGATCAGAAAATGGTTAAATGACAGAAAACAATGACGAAGAATAACTCTGCAGTTTCCATTATGACAAAAGGTTAACAGATGTGCCACTGGTGTTTAAATATATTTATAAATGGTCTGGAAAGGGGAAGAATAGTGAGATGGCAATATCTGTAGATGACAAAAATTATTTAGATTTGCCAAAAGTGGAGAAGATTATGGAAAATGTGGGAAATCTTTAATACCCTTTTTTAAGCCATTCGTTTTACACTCCTATTATAGAATTCCATGGGATGTTTAAAAAAAAATTGAAAGGCAATATTTAAATTCTACATATTTTAGAGTAATTTGTATAGGGCCTTAATAAATGTATTCAGAAGCCTACTGATTTCATCTCTATTACATCCTATATGTGATGAACCTGAGCCTGATGAGTCATCCCTGACCCTGAGTGTTCTGAGCCTTGAAGGACCAAAATGGACACCATGTAGAATCAAGCATGTGGGTTTATTATGCACAGCGCTGGCGGAGTGTCATCTTGCTTATTAGGTTCAGAGACACTGCCAAACAATTGATTACAGTGCATTATATGGATTTTCCATGGGCGGAGGGAAATGACAGGGTAGGCAGTCCCAGACCCCTGGATAGGTCTAGCAGCAAGACAAGATAAGCACAGTAGCCAATAGTGAAAGATTACATAATGTCTCCACCCATGGTTTCAGGTTAACAAGTAACGTACAATTAGTACACAGGTGTTTTCCTTTAAACAATAAATAAACTGTGTTAGTAAAAAATATCTATGTTGAATTCTGATTTGGGATCCATAGGAATGAAGTAGCTCCTCTCATTGTCCACAGGTACGTACCTGGGGTTAAAGTAAAGAGACAAATAAAAAGTACATGGCAATAAAGATTGCTTTTTAGTTGCTCATTTGTGTTTCTAAGGCAGGCACTGGTAATGGCTTGGAGGAGAGGTGTACCTCTAAGAGAGGGAGGATATTGTATCTCATACTGACACGTTTGAACCTCTTCCATAAACTCAAGGTTAGTGTGTAGGAAGGCACCTCTTCTACAGAAGAAACAGGGCCCCTTTCATTCCGTAGGTCTGTTTACAACTTTTAGATAAAGCCACCAATTATAATTCTCCACCTGGCATCTTGCTCACCAAGCTTATCTCAGCAATAAGCAATGTTGTCTTTTGTTTGTTCTGCTTCTTAGCTAATATTGTTCACTATTTGCTAGGCTCTGGCCTCTTGACCAAACTCTGAAATTTTGGGCCTGTAAAAAGAGCTGACACAGTCTATATATCAGGTTGTTACATAAACAGCATATGGATTTCGGCCCTTCAGCCTGATGAGTCATTTAAAAGAAATTACCTGTAAGTTCTAAGGATACAATCAATCCACAAGCACAGGTATAACCAAGTGATCCCCAGGAAGGTGTATAGGTTCTAATGTAAAGAGCCACTCCAGTCTATTCATCGTCACTAACTTGTTTGGGATGCTCCCTACTACCTGGTGGTTCTGACAGACTGCTACTGACTTCCCCTGCCCCACCCCACCCCAGCCTGCTCCTGCTCCTGCTCCAGCCATACGCAGTTGTTTGGATGCCCTGACACTATAGGGCTTTCCCATAAGGTGGTGATGGGTCAGGACTGGAGGTTATAACTGTAGCAACAGCAGTAAATGGATGTTGACCCTGTCATGTTAAAAAGTGATCAACCTTTTGAAACTCTCACCTGTGTCAGGTGGCTGAGGCCAGGGAATAAATGTCAAGGTCAAATCTTTGCTCTCTACTCTGGCTCCTCAAGCTCATATTCTTTCAATAGTTTTTCTTCTGTTCTAGTTTTCTGATATTATAGGTTTTTCAGAACAACTTCTGGGATGAATGACTTTGGGACAGTTTACTAGATGCTGGCTGTAGCAGGGCGTTCACCCTTCTCTGGCCCTGAAGGGGTTAAAACAGTCCTGGGAAAGGTCTGCCCCTGGGAGCCAATAGGCTAGGCTGATTGGGAAGCAGCCGCAGCTGGGGTCACGCCCCAATCGGGCCACAGCTGGCCCTGAAAAGGGCTGTGAGCCAGGAGCTCAGGCAGAGTCTCTCTCTAGCTGTGGAGAGAGATGGACCTGGCTGCATGGGAGCTGAGCAGGGTACCTAGAGTAGAGCTGGGGGAAGGCTAGAGGAGCTGGGGAGCTCTAGCTTGGAGAACACCCAGGCTGCAGGCCTTGCTGAATGCCCAAAACAGGTACTGGGGTTGCAGAGGGGCAGCCCAATATTAGACAAAGGCAGCAGGTCCAAACCCTCCTTGCTGATGATGAATGGTTTACAGATTGCAGTCTGCCCCAGTGAGTGGGGACTAGATGGTGAGTGGCAGTAGCCACTGAGGCAAGGTGGGGATAGAGGGGTGAGGGTTCTCCTGGGTGGGGAGACCCAGATTGTGGGTTACTGCTGGGGGCAGAACCCTGATGTAGAGAGGCACTGGGGTCTGGAGGGACACAAGGGCCAGTGGCAGGTGAGACACTGGCCTGCAGAGGGTGCTCTGGGCTGGAAGAGCTAATTCCTGAGACAACCAGCAGGAGGTGCCACACTGGTGAGTCATTGCATTGCTACACTGGCAATAAGGTTTAGTACCTCTGCCCAAAGTATGTGAACTGGTGAACCTAACAAACTACTGTAAGATGCTATGTCATGTCTATGAAGTAAGTATAGGAGGTCCCAAACAAAAAGTGAATGACAATCTGTCAAAATAATAGCCATACACTGGACCCTTCAATGGCTTACCAGGCCACTGCAGAAGGACCAGTTTTGAAGACAAGAAGTGGACATGTGATCAGAAATCCCTTGAGGCTCAGAGAAAGTACTTCACAAATGTCCACAAAGAGGCAGAATAATTCTCTCATTGTTTGAGGCCTTCAGGTCATCTCTCCTGACCTCCACCAGGGAAGTCACTGTTTGTGCATTTTATCTTTTGGCTGTTGTAGTTTGTGGTGGTTGCTTTTATCTGATATTGTGTTGGGCTGATATTGTGTAGGAGATTAAGGAAAAGTGTAACAGTATCACTGACATTATTTAATTCATATGAACTATGTCCAGAAAAAAAAAATTAGTTTCCTGTCAGCTCTCCTGTGACTCGTACCCTTAGTGCAGAGCACACACCACACCCACGCCACTCCAGCTTGAACTTCTCCTGAGCCCCCTGAATAAACTGATCAGACTTATTCCAGAGGTTCCTGCTCTTTGTACCCCTATGCAGCTAGCAGTTTAATAGTAAAAAATTGGACCAAAATCAGAAATTGCAACGTGTGCCTTTACTTTCCTTTATTTTCTTCTCAATGTCTTTCTTTTTTAAAATGAGCTGTTTTAGTAGCTAACATTACTTACACTTTTCTCCAAAAGTGTGCTGATACAGGCACATTGATGCCATGCCTTGTGTATATGTCATGGAGCTTAGACAAAGTTAGAAAGAAACAGCAAAGCCTCAGAGTCAGGAAACATTCATCATCTCTTGCTAAGATTAATTTCTGCAGACATCAATCATTTTGTTCTTAAGATCCATAGTTTTTAAAACATTCAGGAATTGAAAGCTTACATTTTTTATAGTCTGGAAATTTGTATAAAATTGTCTCATCCAATCTTAAAAAATGTTTTTCTTTGCAGGTGCTAACCCTTCACAGACTTTGGAAGAAATATGGCACAAAAATAACACCAAATCTAGGGTATATATACACCAACTAGAAGGCTAACAATGATCTAACTGGAAAGTTATGATTCCTTTAGATGATAGGAGGGAAAGAACCTTTATCATGAGCAGCAAAATGAACCTAGATTGGAGATGAGCATAATGTATTCCAAATTTTTGGGGAACTGTGAGCACAGCGCTGCTTGATCTCTTCACTGCAGCAAATTTTACTTTCTGTCCTTTGAAGCCACATCACCAGTGCTGCATGGGTCATGATTTCCCAAAACACCACCTTCCAGAACCACTTGATGGCACAGTCTTCCAGAAATTCCACAGGTGCAGGTATATTTTAGGAGTACAGCAGAAAGTGAATGTGATAGTGGGTGCCATCTGCACTACCATAATTACAACAAGGAGTCCAGTGGCACCTTAAAGACTAACAGATTTATTTGAGCATAAGCTTTTGTGGGTAAAACCCCCACTTCTTCAGATGCATGGAGTGAAAATTACAGATGCAGACATAAATATACTGACACATGAAGAGAAGAGAGTTACCTCACAAGTGGAGAACCAGTGTTGACAGGGCCAATTTGATCAGGGTGGATGTAGTCCACTCCCAATAATAGATGAGGAGGTGTCAAGTCCAGGAGAGGCAAAGCTGCTTTTGTAATGAGCCAGCCACTCCCAGTCCCTATTCAAGCCCAAATTAATGGAGTTAAATTTGCAAATGAATTTTAGTTCTGCTGTTTCTCTTTGAAGTCTGTTTCTGAAGTTTTTTTGTTCAAGTATAGCTACTTTCAAATCTGTTACAGAATGTCCAGGAAGATTGAAGTGTTCTCCTACTGGGTACCCATCTCACTCAGGGTACCCTGTCTCTCTCAGGTGAGTATTGTAGTTTTAAGAATGCTTGATAAAGATCTTGCAGAGACAAACACCTACAAGATCTTTATCAAGCATTCTTAAAACTACCATACCCAGCTGGGGAATTGAGGAAACAGATTGACAGAGCGAGACAGGTACACAGAAATCACCTACTACAGGACAGGCCCAACAAGGAAAATAACAGAACACCACTGGCCATCACTTACAGCTCCCAGGTAAAACCTCTCCAGCACATAATCAACGATCTACAACCTATCCTGGAAAAATATCAGGGTTGGAAGGGACCTCAGGAGGTCATCTAGTCCAACCCCCTGCTCAAAGCAGGACCAATCCCCAACTAAATCATCCCAGCCAGGGCTTTGTCAAGCCTGACCTTAAAAACTTCTAAGGAAGGAGATTCCACCACCTCCCTAGGTAACACATTCCAGTGTTTCACCACTCTCCTAGTGAAAAAGTTTTTTTCCTAATATCCAACCTAAACCTCCCCCACTGCAACTTGAGACCATTACTCTTGTTCTGTCATTTGCTACCACTGAGAACAGTCTAGATCCATCCTCTTTGGAACCCCCTTTCAGGTAGTTGAAAGCAGCTATCAAATCCCCCCTCATTCTTTTCTTCTGTAGACTAAACAATCCCAGTTCCCTCAGCCTCTCCTCATAACTCATGTGTTCCAGTCCCCTAATCATTTTTGTTGCCCTCTGCTGGACATTTTCCAATTTTTCCACATCCTTCTTGTAGTATGGGACCCAAAACTGACACAGTACTCCAGATGAGGCCTCACCAATGTCGAATAGAGGGGAACGATCACGTCCCTCGATCTGCTGGCAATGACCCTACTTATACATCCCAAAATGCCATTGGTCTTCTTGGCAAAAAGGGCACACTGTTGTCTCATATCCAGCTTCTCGTCCACTGTAACGCCTAGGTCCTTTTCTGCAGAATTACTGCCTATCCATTCGGTCCCTAGTCTGTAGCAGTGCATGGGATTCTTCCATCCTAAGTGCAGCACTCTGCACTTGTCCTTGTTGAACCTCATCGGATTTCTTTTGGCCCAATCCTCTGTAATTTGTCTAGGGCGCTCTGTATCCTATCCCTACCCTCCAGCGTATCTACCTCTTCTCCCAGTTTAGTGTCATCTGCAAACTTGCTGAGGGAAATGCAAGTGCTGCTTATTCATGACTCAATTCACTGAAATATAAGTGAATAAAATGTTGATTAGATTTATACGAACTACATTCATTGAAAGTTGTAAGACTAAAAAAAAAGTCTACTTGGCTGAGTGACTAGAATGCATTTAAAAATAACTAATAACACGCTAATATTTTTGAGGTAATAAGAAATAAGCCATTTGTACAATAGTTTAAATATGAGTACTTGTGGTGATCTATAAAAAGAGAAGATAGACACAAACCACATAGTACAACTTTCAATTTCTTTTTCAGGTACCTAAATTCTTTCTTTCTTGTTGTTCATCTTCAAAATATGCTGTATAATAGTCACACACAAAGGCATGGACTCTTCTTAATAATGGTGCTTTTTTTCTGTGCTTTGCTAGGAGAGAGAAACTTTGAATTCTAGATTACCAAAGGCAGGTTTGGACAAAGCTGTTATCAAACAGTCAGTTAAACAAAAACATTGCTCTCTTCTTGCAATAATACAATGCTCTACTTCTCACATATCAAACACAAAAGATTAATTTCCATAATTAACTGTCTTTTGTAAAACTGACAATCATTTTGTACTTATTTGTAATTTTAAAGAGTTTTTTTTTAAAATCAAAATGTTCCTACAACCCTACTGTATATTTCCATTTTATTTTACTTAATTCTATAGATCAACCACCTTGAGACCAGTTGTCTAAATAGTATTGAGAAAAATCCTATTGTTACTTCAACCAGTGAGGTGTGTTTTCCCCTCTGAAGTCAGAGAACAATTAATTGTACCACTAATAGCACATTCTAACTTCTGTTCCAGCTGAGCTGCCCTGAAATAACACATTCTGATCAGGTGTTACCTGCTCATCCTTCTTGAATTGTCAACTAGCATATGGTAGAAAGAAAAGGAGGACTTGTGCCACCTTAGAGACTAACACATTTATTAGAGCATAAGCTTTCGTGAGCTACAGCTCACTTCATCGGATGCATACAGTGGAAAATATAGTGGGGAGATTTTATATACACAGAGAACATGAAGCAATGGGTGTTACCATACACACTGTAACAAGAGTGATCAGGAAAGGTGAGCTATTACCAGCAAGGGGCTGGGGGGGGACCTTTTGCAGTGATGATCAAAGTGGGCCATTTCCAGCACTTTACAAGAACAGTAGGAGGGGAAATAGTTTTACTTTGTGTAATGACCATCCACTCCCAGTCTTTATTCAAGCCTAAGTTAATTGTATCCAGTTTGCAAATTAATTCCAATTCAGAAGTCTCTCGTTGGAGTCTGTTTTTGAAGTTTTTTTGTTGAAGAATTGCCACCTTTTAGGTCTGTAATCGAGTGACCAAAGATTGAAGTGTTCTCCGACTGGTTTTTGACTGTTATAATTCTTGACGTCTGATTTGTGTCCATTTATTCTTTTGCGTAGAGACTGTCCAGTTTGGCCAATGTACATGGCAGAGGGGCATTGCTGGCACATGATGGCATATATCACATTGGTAGATGTGCAGGTGAACGAGCCTCTGATAGTGTGGCTGATGTGATTAGGCCCTATGATGCTGTCCCCTGAATAGATAGGTGGAGACTGGGAGTGGATGTGTCATTACACAAAGTAAAACTATTTCCCCTTGTTTATTTCCCCTCCCACTGTTTTTGTAAAGTGCTAGAAATGGCCGACCTTGATTATCACTACAAAAGGTCTTCCACCCCCCCCCGCCTCAACTCTCCTGCTGGTAATAGCTCACCTTTCCTGATTACTCTCCTTACGGTGCGTATGGTAAAACATATTGTTTCTTGTTCTGTGTATATAAAATCTCCCCACTATATTTTTCACTGTGTGCATCTGTCAAGGTTCCTTTCCCACTCTGAACTCTAGGGTACAGATATGGGAACCTGCATGGGAAAAAACCCTAAGCTTATTTTTACCAGCTTAGGTTAAAACTTCCCCAAGGTACAAACTATTTTACCTTTTGTCCCTGGACTTTATTGCTGCCACCACCAAGTGTCTAACAAATATAACTGGGGGAAAAAGCCCACTTGGAAACGTCTTTCTCCCCAAAATCCCCCCAAGCCCTACACCCCCTTTCCTGGGGAAGGCTTGATAAAAATCCTCACCAATTTGCATAGGTGAACACAGACCCAAACCCTTGGATCTTAAGAACAAGAAACAAGCAATCTTAAAGAGAATTTTAATTAAAGAAAAAGTAAAAGAATCACCTCTGTAAAATCAGGATGGTAAATACCTTACAGGGTAATCAGATTCAAAACATAGATAATCCCCTAGGCAAAACCTTAAGTTACAAAAAGACACACAAACAGGAATATAGATTCCATTCTGCACAACTTATTTTATCAGCCATTTAAACAAAACCAAATCTAACACATCTAACTAGATTGCTTACTGACTTTTTACAGGAGTTCTGACCTGCATTCCTGCTCTGGTCCTGGCAAAAACAACACAGACTGAGAGAAGCCTTTGTTCCCCCCCTCCAGCTTTGAAAGTATCTTGTCTCCTCATTGGTCATTTTGGTCAGGTGCCAGCGAGGTTGTCTTAGCTTCTTAACCCTCTACAGGTGAAAGGGTTTTTCCTCTGGCCAGGAGGGATTTAAAGGTGTTTACCCTTCCCTTTATATTTATGACAGCTTCCGATGAAGTGAGCTGTGGCTCACGAAAGCTTATGCTCTAATAAATTTGTTAGTCTCTAAGGTGCCACAAGTACTCCTTTTCTTTTTACGGATACAGACTAACACGGTTTCTACTCTGAAACCTAGCATATGGTAGGATATGCATCACAGAAATACCTGAATGTTCCCTGTAAGAGAGTCTTTTATCAGGTAGTAACAGAAATGCTTTCTTGAAGAAAAGCTGAGGAATTTTATTTTCTTGGAACTTGCTTCTCCAGTAATACATTTTTGCACTAGAATTTTAATTCAGGGGATTTCTGTACAAAGATAGCTGTGGCATTAAGATACTGTATCTTGCCTCTGCATTATACTGACTCCAATTGTGACTTACTGTCATTACCAGTGGATGCATCTGACTATTAGAAGAATGACCAAAAAGATAGACAATACAGGCTGAGGCCTGAAATATATTGGTAGCCATTGAATGAGGTGTGAATAGAAACTAATAGTGCAATAAAGTTTCTACTTCACTTCTGCATTTATACAAAATTTTGAGAAACTTCTTTGTCTTACTTTGTATATGTTTTATAGGTCAAATTTGCATCAGAGTAATAATAGATGCACAAAAGTAATTGCCTGTTTCTGTCATAGTCATGTCTTCTAGGCATCATTAAGGGACTTATTTTTATCTCCTAGATATGTAAAGGAAAGAAATCAACCCTGTTAGTGACTGGCACCCGGACTAACTTCTGTCTGGAAAACCAAAGTGATGTCTGCCTTCAAAAGGAGCAAAATAATGCATCTGGGAGCGGCTCCTTATTTTATTAAGGAAAAAGTGGCAGGGGAAACCTCTCACCAAGCATTAATAATAATCATCTTTATTTATTTGTATCGTAGCAGAGCCTGGTCATAGATCAGGACACTATTACATTAGGTGAGCACTACACAAGCTAATAACAAAGAAATGGTCCTCGTTCCCAAAGAGCTTACCGAAAGGAGCAATCCTAGCAGGGCTGGGAGATGCACTGGAATACCTAAGACTCTTTTTGCAGTTCTTCCCTATACATTTCTGAGATTGAGAGGCTAATTTCTCACAGTTGTCCTTTAAGCCATTTCCATAATCAATAAGGCTTTTTGTTCCTGTACAAATTTCTAAGCGGATTCAGCCATATTTGTCCTCTTTTTTTTTTTGGTTCACTTTCTGAGAATATTTGTGCAAGCAAAGGTGAATTTCAGTAAGTTTTGATCCTTTCCTGAAATTCTTTTAATCAAGAAAATTAAATTTATCCTGCTTTGAGGAAATAAAGGGTTGCATTACATACAATCATCTTCTCATGTTGATTCACTGATGCATTCAGTTTAATCAATCCCTGGTGTCACTCTGCTAACTTCAGTGGAATTATAATAGGGATGAATTTGGCTTAGGATGTTTTACACTATTATTTTTATGTAAGCACTCTTTTACCCAGAACCCAAAAGTGTGGAGAGTGCTCCACAGAATGGCGAGAAGAAGCAGTCCCTGCTGCAGTAAGCTTAGAATCCATAGACACAACACAAAGAGGATGTGTAGGAAAAGGGTAAGGTGCAAGTAAGCAAAACAAGTGAGGTGATATTAGTTATACGTCTTAGTCCCATGATTACATTTTTTAAATATAAAGTCTGTCTGATACCCCGCCTGACCTCCTAATTCTCCTTCATTAAGCTGCTGTGAAGACACGCCTTTCCAACCCATTCCATCCCCCACAGAGATGTGTCCTATGCCCTGCTGTATCCCCTCTCACACAATAAATATGGGGTGAGGAGTGAGGGAGTCAAAACACAAGCCTCTAAAAAGTCCCTCCAAAGTAATTCACATGACTTAAGGGAGTCTCTCCTTTTATAGTTCATAAGGTAGTATGCTTCCTGCCTGGCCACTTTCACTCTCCCTGTCTGTCCTTAGCAAGCAAGCAATTTCACCCTGCTCCATAGGAGGGAGGGAGGAGGAAATGTTCCGTCAGAAGTTTTGTAACCATTCTTCTACCAGTTGCCTGACTGGAGGTGGGACTTGGATCCTGCACCACCCAATGAGGAAATCTGATTGCTGTCCCCATGTACAGGAGATGGAAGAGGACAAATGCACTTCGTGGATCTGAGTATTAGGACAAAGGAAATGGTCAGGTAAGAATACAGTTTCCATTTTTTTCATGGTGAGTTTTAAATTCTCACTTAAGAGCTGAGATTTGATGACATCTTCGTGTCCCGGTAAAGGAGCATCCTGAGGTTTTTTTCCCAGGGAGTGGGAGAACCTGGGCATGGTCAGTTATTTACAGGGGGTAGCTCCAGCATGGACCCCAGTTCTTTACTACCTGCAAGGAAGCCCTGCCCTTTGCAGGCCTTCTTAAGTCTCTTCCGATTGGGGATGGAAAGGAAAGTTAAATGCCCCAATGAATTCAAGGGTCTCCCCTTCCCCAGATCCCTCAAAGTCAGGTGGGGAAAGGTTCACAGTGCTGCCAATGATGCAACACCATGTAGTGTTTTGAGAAATCTCTCTGGGATGCTGAATCACACTTACTCTGTCTGACTTACCTTGGCCGTTCACTGAACTCCCCATAGGGTCTGGGTGAACATCTGGCTGGGAGTTCTCTCTGTGGCTTCAGGGATCATTCTAGCGGTCTCCTGCTGAGGGCAATATTGATCCTGTAACCCTGCCCATATGACTGTGGTTTCCTCCCTTTTAAAGTGCTCCTCCCTACAATACATGATTGACAGGGCTGTAGGGGTGCAGCTAGCCCTGTCCTCAGGGCCTCTCTGGTACCTTTCTCATCAGCGTGGGGTCTATACACCACATCAAAGTCCCCATTTTTATAAGAAAAAAAATACAATTAAAAGCAGTGTCAGGGCATATGGTATGTTGTACATGCAAAGGGCCATATATTTCTCACATTGTTAGGAGCATGTTGCAAATATACAGCACACGGAATCAGCTAAATGTTGTTTTTCTCACTGCCAGTCAGAGGACTTAAACATTCACAACAATTGCCAGAGAAAAATTATGGCAGGCCTATCTTAAAATAATCCTTAATTGAGAACCATTTCTTGGTCATTCTGCCATATCCATCACACTTGGTAACTCCTAAGTAATGAAATGCCAACTACCAGTTAATCTAAAGCAACACACATCACTTTTCAGCTGGGAAATTTTATCAAAATGAGTTACTTTAACAGGCTCTTGTGAGAGGAATCCATGTGCTGGCTGAGTGTATGTAGGGGCAAGGTTGCAGAAGATTGGCAAGGAGCTAAGTGGTAGACTGAGTACATGACTAGATGTAAGCAGAGGATGCAGGCAGTTTCAATGAACTTTGTCCAACAGACCCTGCCAAAAGATATTGTAGCATAGCTCAGCATATTTTTGCCTGTAAACAAATTAGTTTATGTAATAATCATAAATCATACATATAAGAATGTAACCAGCTGTTGACCCCATGTAACCCCAAGATAAGCACGAAGAATATAGCTCCGCAGAAGACTTCCCCGCCCCCGCACCTCCCCGGATGAAGTCCTGCCTGGTCAGCTGTCCCAAACGGCCAGAGTCCCCTGCAACCCCTCTGCGCGTCCTAGGGGCTCCCCGCACAGATTGAAACGTAAGTTCTTCCTGTCTTCCTTCCTTCCTTCAATAAAGTGTAGTTTACTATTCTTAGGCCTGAGTGTCCTCCTTTTGCTGGTATCTCCCCACCCCACTCCCTCCCTTGTGGGCACAGTGTACCTCATGCCAATCCCACTGTTAGAGCTCCTTTGGAAACAGGAAGCAGTCAGCCCATCTCTATTTGTCTGGCTTCTAAATCGTTCTGAGCACTAGTATCTCCTAGAGAAGTCATGGGAAAAGGAAAGAGTTTAATGCTTTGGAAAATTTGGCTCATAACATTGTAAATCAGAAATGCTCTAAAATACCATGAGTGAAACACTAATTAGCTAGGAGTAACTGATTAAATGCCGAAACATACCAGGGCAAAGAGTGCTGCATCAATCAGTATCTTCAAGTTCCATCATCATATAGTGAAAGGCAGATTTTAGTGTTGTGTTCACATATGGAAAGTATAGATTCCTCAATGACAATTTGACAAATTGTTCTTCCTCTGCATATATCTTGTAAATCACAGACTATCAGCCCAAAGGAAAAAGGGACTTTTTATTTAACTTCATTACACTTTAATACATTCAGGTTACAATTAATTGGCTTCCTAAAACCATCTGCTCCTTTCCTTTAGGATGGATTTTTCCAGATATCCCCTTCTATTTGGTCCATATAATCTGTTGCAATCTCCTGAGTTTAGACTAAAATCTACAACTGATTACTAACCCAACTTTACTGGATTATTTTCCTTATTTAAAGAGCTGGTTGTTTTATTGCTACCAATTGATTATATGATGCTATGAAAAATTAGAAAAATAACAAAAATGAAGTAATTTGAAAGGAGATGGAATAGTAACTATCATCTGCACTATCTATAATGTTACATTTGAAGCATAATTATTTCCAGTGAACATTATGAATGATAAATGAATAATAAAACAAAACAGGTAAGAATATCTTGTCTTTGCATATTGCAAATTAGGTAAAGAATCTGAGCAACATGGCTTTCATGAGCATTTCAGAAAGGTAATTTAAGGAAAAGAAGGATACCATGAGGCCAGTTCACAGGGTAAATTCTGCAAAAGACCTGGGATGGAACATAAAGCCCCTTAAGGGGTTCAGAGTCCCCCCCCCATATACTAAAGTGGGGGTCTCAGTTCCCTGGGGAAAGAACCAGCTCCCCATGATAAATTAGGGGGTTCTTGAAAAATGACCTCATTCTTCAGGCAGTTGGCCTGGGGCCCAGAGGAGGAGCTTACAGTACTACAACTCAGACACTGTCCTTGCTTCAAGCCCATGGATTTGTGATAAACACCAGGAAATGCTCCCTGATTCCTTCCACAGAGATAGTTCATCTTGGAGTGGATATAGACACATTTGTGGCCAAGGTCTACCCCTCCCTAGCCAGATTCAAGCAAATCCAGAACCTGATATCCATATTCACAAGGAAAAGAAGACAGTCCCTAGCTCAGAGTGTCATATATAGAACTTATGGTGTCATATATAGGAATTACACCATGGAAGAGATTCCACATTGGGTGTCACCAGAAGTTTCTACTGAAGATATGGAACACATATAAGATAGAATGCTGATTCCAAACCAAACCACGTTCTGGAGTCCCTCAGGTGGTGGACAGTTCTAGGGAACATCTACAGGGGTCTTCCTATCTGCCATCCAGCCCTTCAGGTACTCATGACAGATGTCAGAGTATTAGGGTGGGGAGAAAATCTGGAGCACAGAACAGCACAGGACATTTAGAGCTTGCTACAGAGAAGCAAGAGCTCAGAATGGTGAATCTAGTCCCCTGAGCTACCACAAGAGCAACCATATCCTGGTCTAGTCAGACCACTTGCCACACTGGCATACCTCACGAAGCAATGGAGAACTCGTAGCTTGATGCTATATTCTGAAACAATGGAAATAATAGAATTGGCAGAGGAGAATCTGGCTTTCATGAGTGTCATACTTATAAAGGGAACACCAAACCAGGAGACAGATTGGCTCAGTGGACACTCAGAATATTGTCTAAATCAGGAAGCCTTCAAACTGATATCACAGAAATTCATCCTCCTGGAAGTAAATCTATTTGTCGGTCACAAGAAGAGAAAACTGGCATAATACTTTACCATGGAAGTAGATTCCAGGTCACTAAGGATGGATGTACTAGCATGCAGGTTGCCAAAGGATTTGGTTTAGCGTTCCCACCACCTCCACTTTTAGGGAAGGTGATTCCGACGATAAGACAAGAGGAGGCATCCACCATCCAGACCCAGGATATGTCTAATTGATAGCATGGCCATTGAGAAGGAAGCATTAATTGCACTTGTAACATCCTCCAAAGTGATTGGGACTTGATTGTTCTCCAGACAGATTTCAGTGCTAAAGGCCTACTCCTCCATCTGGTTATGGTTTATCTCATGGTGTCAAGAAAACAATAGAAACCCCAAGGCCCTGGAATGCTAGTTATTCTGGATTTTTTTCAGGACCCATATGGGACAAGGTACTTCAGCCCAGAACCATGCATCATCAAGTTTCAGCCATAAGTAGTGTGTTGCATGCATGTGTTGTATGCAGTGTGTTCAGGCTCTTCGTCTGAAAAACTCAGCATTTTACAGAAAAGTTGTAGCATAATCTGGATGTATGCAGTGCATTAAATACCTACCTCAGGCACTCTGAATTGACAAGAAGATCAGGATCCTTATCTATATCATTTTCTCCAAAGTGTCACGGTCTTCAGGCATCCAAACTATCACTGACAAAATGGATTAAATTATGTATTGCAGAGACATACAAGGCAGCAGGTGAATCTATTTCTGAAGGAGTCAAAGCCCACTCACAAGAGCTTTAGCAGCATCAGAGGCAGGAAAAGCTCGTGATTCAACTGCGGAAATTTTCAGCCCAGCAACATGGTCTTCTATCAGTACCTTTCTCAAGCACTGTAAAATAGACTTTCTATCATCTGCTGAGGGTTCAGAAGGAAGATGCTGTATGTAGTGATCCAAACTTGCCATTCAGACATGTACTTTCATTTCAGGTGGAATTCTTTAACTCTCCTTTCCTAAAGTTCACTACTTGCTGTGTCCCGCAAATCACAGAATTGTAGGAAATGCTGGGCTGTAGAATGTCAGATTTCTTACACAATACTTTCCTTTGTGCTAGCAGCATCTCCCACAATCCTAGTTTTCTCTGTAGGGGACAACATTTATTTTTGTATGTGTTTATAAGTTTATGGACCAGAAAGCCTATACTACATAATTCACTGATTGGTAACAATAACTTCAATCCCAATCATATTCAAAAAGTTTCTGCACAGCTATAGAATGACTCTTCTGGTGGGCAGTTGGAGAAGGGAATGTGGCCAGCAGGGTCTACACCACAATGGCGAACCATTTCCAGAAACTGCAGAAAGGGGGGGAACAACCCAAGCACCACATAATTGTGAGAGAGCCTGCTAGCAGAATGGAAACTATTGGGTAAGGCATTTTCCATTCTGTATATAACATGCTCGCCTGCCAGTATTTGCACTCACATACTTGTATAATCTTGCTATCCCCAGATGCACAGAAATTGTATTTGACAATTCCAATCTCTTATCAAACTCATAGCCATGAAACATACACAATTCTCATTCTTTGATCAGCATCAGTAAAGGTTTATTTAGGACAATGCTCTTTAGTGGATGTACAGACCGTGCTCAATATTGAACACAGGAAAACACACAGGCCCATATCTTATGTGCCAAGTACTTACTCAGTCTTTACTCAGTCAAGCTGGCACTGACTTCAGTGAGAGTTTGAGTAAGAATGAGTAAAAATTCAGTAAGGGCCTCAGAATTTGTCCCAAAGAAAATAAACAGCTTTTAAACAAAGTGTTCCACAGTGTCTATGAGACAGAACTTTGCATTAGGGATGGTACAGAAGTACAGTGTTACAGGGGAAGCATTAGGACCCATTTTCTAGAATTCATCCCAGTGCTCCTGGACCTGCAAAAGCAAGACACTCGTCCTTGTGCCCATTTATAAGAAGCAGAATACTCCACTCCACATGGCTGACCAGCTCCATTGGTCATTACATGGGTGGGTGGAACCAAGGCCTCACATTATCCTCACCTCCCCGCACATACTTTGAGATATCTCACACCCTCAGGGAAGCAGGAAGGATGCAATCTATGTATTTCCTTCAGTGCAGGGGTACAATTGGGACAAGCCCTTTTGCAGACTATGTAAGGCAGGGAGAAATGTTACTTTCACCTGCTCCCTTGCGTGCCTGCATAAGGACCAGGTATGTTCTGGTCCGAGTTGCTTACACATTTAAGGCCTAATCCAAAATGCATTATAGTCAATTGGAGTCTTTCTATTGACTTCAGTAGATATTAGCCGAGGCAGCTTATTTTCCAGCTAAAGATAGATATCACCAGTAACAAAGCCTTGAAATATGGATAAGGGTGGGATGATTAATTATTTGTTACTTTCCGTTCCCCTGGAGGCACATTCTTTAGTAACTGCCTGACCTGATGCTCAGATACCATAACATAACCTCGCTTTCATCAAAATATGACACCATTTGGATTAAAACAATTAGTTTTTTTAATTTCCTTTCTTGTTAATAGAAAGTTAATTTAATCACTTGGTTCAGACCCTCATTGCCATTTTGGATGAACTTCTAATTAATTACAGAGCAAACACTGAACTTAGATAATAGAATATGCAAAGAGGCTAGACATTAATTATATACACATGAAAGATCAAATAATCTGTTTTACAATAATATTGTAACCGAACTTCCTTGATTTCCAGATGGGAAGTGGCATATTTAATTTATATTCTTTGAAAGTTGTCATGGGTTGCCACCACTCGATCTCTTGGACATTATCATTTATTATTATTACTAATAGATACTAATAATACTTTGTACTCATATATAACCTTTCATCTCAAAGGGATTTTACAAACATTAAATCCTACTTCGCCTTTGATGAAGATACTATTATACCCATTTTATTGATGGGTACACTGAGGTACAGAAATGGTAAATTACTTCCCCAGTGTTTACCACTGAGTTAATGGCAGAGCCAGAAATAGAATGTAGGAGAAGTCTAGATTCCAGTATGATGTTCTAACCAATAGATACATTTTATCCTACTATATGACTTTCCTTCTCAACACCTTATATTAATTAACCCATTTTCTGCCAATTAGTATAGGTCATTTATTTCAGCATGAGTTATTCTGGTTTCCAAAATGCAATCATCCAAATTAGAGAATCTCAAAAACAGATAAAAGTGTATCCTGCAACTTAAAAGGAATTGTTATTGGAGGACACATATTGAAATTACTTTTAAAGTTGCACTGGTGTATTTGTTTCTGTTAAGTACCAAGTCATGAAAATGTACCCAGCATTGCCAGAGGTATGCATAACTTTTCATAGTCAAGTGTTTGCGTGTGCAAAAACCATTGATTTAACTATGTGTACTGCATTTGCCCACACAAAATCCAACAGCATGGTTTGAGTAAACAAATGTAGACTATGCACAAAAGGTTTTGGACAGGCAAAAAGGTTGGTGTGAACTGCTACAGGCATGAAATATTACAATCACAAGTTTAGAGGCTGCTTGTAAAATTTGGCCCAGTAAGTATTTAGATTTTGCTTATTTAGTAGCAAAAAAGGTAGCTCACCAGTGGATGTCAGTAATACAGTAATGCTGCTAGCAGGACTGGCTCTATGCCCCAGCAAAGCAAGCATGTGCTGGGGACGGCACAGGGGTGGCATTCCAGGCCACTCTTTTTTTTTTTTTGCTCAGGGCAGCAAAAAACCTAGAGCCGGCCCTGGCTTCTAGTCACATTTTCATGAATATCCCGCTTTTGGCAAGATCATTCTTTATTAATAAGTTCAGTTCATTCTAATTAGTTGAGAATATTGTTATATATTACATTAGAAAACTTCTTGATTTTCAAATACAACTTTACCTTTGTCTTCTATTAATGAATCATGCCAAAATTTCTCATTGCAGCTACAGCTATACTTTGTAAAGATATAAGCAACCTAAGTACTAAACTGCAAAAGGAGGGAAAAGACATTCTGACACTCAGGCATCACACTTCACCAAGGAGCACAAACAACAAACTAGCTGATAGGAAATAAAATGGAAGTGAAATGCTGGGTGAGATGACACAGATGAATTATATGATGACACCTATACATAGTGAGTGTCTTCAGTGCACAGCCATTTATCAGAATGGATTGGATGAGTTCATAGAGCTCATGTTGAATATAAGGCACTGACATATGGGCCGATACACAGAAAAATGAACCTTGCAATCAAAGCTTTGAAGCTCCCCTTGGTGCCAGGAGAAGGTATTTATTTAGCTTTTCTGTGTTATTTCCAAAGTGTTTTGGCACAAATAAATTTTTGGAAGATCACTTGCCTTTTCAGACCTTGATTGTGAAGAATAACATTTATTCGTTCAGACTGTTCTGATCCCCTAATGCTGTCTGTCTATTTCAATTTTTGCTCGGACATGCAGGCCACTGAAGGACATTTTTCTCAGCAGCCTTGCTTTTATACTGGTGGCTAGGAACCACACACATATTTTATTGTTTGCTCAATTGAATAAACCAGGAGTTATAGCATCAACAACATTTGCTGCTGTCTTGAGAGATCTTTGTGAGAGAGAGTAAGGATGCATTAATCAAATAGGAAATTTTCTGTAATGGTTTCTTCCCCTTGTAGACAATCAGGGCATTAATCTCCTCCAAAGACTGAGGCTGATTTTTGAGTATGCAAAAAAGGCCAATTACAGCCTGATTGCTACAGGCGATGCCTGGGTTTAACTGAAGGCAAAACAGCACCCAACAAACTCACACAACATGACTGTTGCATGTAATACGCCTTCAGTCAGAGCCCATTGATATGTATTTGTCATCACTGCCACAATGAGATAAAACAGTGAAGTATGGAGTCGGTAAGTGAGAAGATAAGCGTAACCAAAAGAGAGAGAGATGGGGGAAATGGAGGATCCATTCATGATGAATGTGAAAAAATGCTTAATTTCTAAGAATAAATTTTTAAAAATTTAATGAAAAATATGAAATAATAGGTCAAACAATGAAAATATACGTTCCAGAAAAAACAACTCAAATTATATTTGTTGCTATTCAGGAGATTCACACTGTTCATTATTATTGAATATTCAGGGTTGTGCTGGTACACATGAAACTAATTATGATTGTTGGAAGTTATGCAACTTTATACAAGAAGCGAATTATTTTTTTCTCTCTTTTTTTCATCATTTGCTATTCATTATTATCCAATTTAAAAAGTTCATCTGTGCAGCTAGGGAGCAAGAACAATACCTCAAAAGCAGGAACAATATAACAAATAATGAATAGTGGCCTATTTTCAAACAATCCATAGTCTGAAAATTATTCAACCAAACTATTCACCCACTACTTACCTCTAATGAATGCATTCACACTGAACATGCATCTGATGAAGTGTTCTAGCCCACGAAAGCTTATGCCTAAATAAATTTGTTAGTCTCTAAATTGCCACAAGGACTCCTCGTTGTTTTTACTGAACAGGACTGAATCACAAATGAGTTGTGGGGAAAGAATAAATATTTCTCGACTTGTAGGTTCAAAGAATGCTGTTTGACCACCTCTAATTTTTAAAAAGTCAGATGTAGGCAATTCAGCTTTTGCCATCAAAATTAATCCAAGATGTGCTTCGTTGATGGAAGCAGCATTATGAACCCTAAGCAAAGCCCACTGAGCTCAAAGAAAAGAGTCCCACTGAAGTGAATGAGGCTTTTGATAAGGCTTTATACAAGTACTAATTAGGCTTGGAAGAATTTGATTTTTATTTTTTTATAATTTTGACAGATAATATCCATATTTATTTAAAGCATTTTTTAGATTTGTATTGATTTAAATTTTCACAGTTGTGGGAAATTATGGGGGCAGTCAGACAACATTTAATAGTAGACATTGAGATTCATGAGATTAAAGCTCTATAACTGTTGAAACACAAATTGTCAACATCATGTCAAAATACACAAAGTAAATATCCTTAAATCAAACTCTAATAAGTTTTCAAGCAGCATTTTATTTACTTTACCTACCTGTAAGTTTCAATTATTATTGATGGGAATATTTTTTGATAGTGTGTGTGCAGTGAAATCGATGTTTATCAACATGTACAAATAAAAATCTAATCATTCCTAGCTTAATAATAATATTTATAGGCATGAGAGAACCTGATGGAATTTGGGAGTTTGCGCAATTTTTCAAGATTCATAAACCTTTTTTTCTCATAATTTTAAACACTGATTTTTAAGGGATGACTAATTTAAAAATATGTTTCTAAGTAAACAGTTGCCTGTCCTATGCATATTATAAAGATTCTCCACTTACATTTATTCTTGTAAGACTATCCATGAAATAAATATATAAAATGCTCATATTTTGCCAAAGCCAAATGACACTGAAACCTCAGAAGAGTAGATGGTTCAAGTCAAAAAATTCAAACCTTGGCCTGGATTCAGATTTTGAACATCCCAGTGTCTACAGATGTTTGGGGTCAGAGTTTTAGTTCAGGCCTATCACTACTAATATGTTTTGAGTTCTGTTCTAATCCCGACCCTAAAATGTTCAATTTTGGCTAAACCAGTTTTCCCATCTTTAAATTTGACAATGACTTTTTATATTCCTACATATTATAGTCAGAAGATCACACCCCACAATCAGTTTAATTAACATTAGACATACATACTTTTAAAAATCTTGAACAAATATTTGCATTATGTGATCAGGGCAATTAAAATCCACATCTCCATTTGTATTTTACTTTTCACCTGTCCTTCATACTGTATTTTAGGAGAAAGGATTAGAAACAATTTTTCTTTTTCTTTTTTTTCTTTTTTTTTTTTTTTTTTGAAAGAGAGAGAGAGAAGGTGGGTGAGGTAATATCTTTTATTGGACGAACTTCTGTTGGTGACAGAGAAAAGCTTTTGAGCTTACAAGAATGTTTTTAAGACTCTTGTGTCCCACATTTATCAAATGTGATCACAACATATCACATTGCGTTTTGACATCTCAGGTTAAAAGATCTTATGCAAAAGCAATTCCCTCTTTGTGGATGAAACACGATTTGCCGCATCTTGACATATGAAGATGCAAATGGTGCCTTTTGAGCCAACCCCTAAAGGTGGGCACTGGTGCTAAGAGTAAAGGATGTCAGCACAACAGGATATAGGAAATCAGTTTAAAGGAGATAGTCAGACTGTGCTGAGACAACGCTCCCTTCCTGATATGAAGGCAACAACCAGTCAGTGCAATCTACACTCAAAGAAAGCTTGCTTCTTACATTGCTAATTATCATGTAAGTAGATTCAGTAAAATCACTCTACTTAGCTAATTCATCATTATGAGGAAACTTAAAGTCAGCTAAAGTGATGCATTGCTTTGAACATTGCTGTGTAGACATCATACTTATCCCATTGCATGGAAAATGTATGCAAACAGGAAGTTATGTACAACTATTTCAATTACTTTATAAGGTGATCAGGGCCACACAGAAGTTCATGTCAAAGGGCTGGATCTTTAGCTTCAGCTGAGATATGCTTAACACAGATAAAGTGTGAGAAGACAACATAGATTATTATCATCTATCTTTTCATTACTCCAGTCCTGGACCTCCCCGAGGTACTTTAAATCAGCCTCAGAAGTACACTAAGTTATGCTCAGCTTCCCACAGTTCCAAGGGGTTGATCTAGTAGCCAGAGTTTGGTAAGGATTGATGCCTGGGTCATTCTCCCTGTAATGTTCCCTGTGCCAGCGCCCAATGAAGGGCCTGCACAGAGGCACTGTTCCTTATATCCCCTGGAGATTTCCATTACACAAGGAAGTCTTCAGGGAGCTGGTGAAATGGCATGAACCATCTAGAATTGGTTCGAGAATTGGGCCCGAAGTAATATAAGTTTGTGGCAATGGTGAAGAATCCTTTTTGCTTGCTGCAGAGGTTGTGATCCTAGAACTCCTTCTGAAATCTAACACATAGAATTTCTATCATTCATTGTATAGCAGCCTGCTAGAGAATCACCATTTTAACTTACAATTGGATCTTCTGAAGGTGACGCTAATAGTTGTATGTTCTCAAACTGCATTAAAATGTTAGGTATGAAAGTAAAGTTCTGTTTCACGTTATATTTCAACTATAGCTCCCTGAAATTAGTATTCCTTTTAACTGAAAAAAACCCCAACAACCAAGGGGATTAATTCCAATCCTATTGAAAGACTGAGTTGTAGATGAACAGTGGGTGAACTTGGGGGGTCTCACAGTTCTTCTTAAAGTAATTAGTTTATCATAGATGCATTTTGGAAACCTCAGCAATTGAAAAAGCATTTTTCTGATCCAACAAAACCATAGACTAGCAAAAAATTGAACAAATAAACCAAAAGAGCCTCTTAAACAGAGCAAATCTTGCAAACAGTTAGACTACAGCAACAACATCCCTATCATGTAAGATAACGTTGACCCTAGTTAGCACTAACTGATGTGATCTCTGCTTCTACCAGATGTTGCTTCAGACATTTCTTGTTTATCTAATTTCAACTGGCAATTAATTCCTCTAGACTTCTCCCAACAGTTCCATGCATTCATGTTTCAATCTAATGCATATTTATTTCTGAAATAAAACAGTGCAAGAAAATTAAAAATAAAACACTTATGTTAACCACGATATTTCAAAATGACTTAAACATAACATGATCTTTTGGATTTCTCTTAAAATTGCAGTTGCTGTATTTTCATTTGGCCTACTCAAGAAATAAGATACTACTTAATGTGAGAAAGGGTATCACAATCTAACCTTTTATGAGAGTATTGAATGTCCACTGGTCAAAATGTTTTGCTATTACTTTTCTCTTAAAACAGTTTTTATATCCCCAATTCTTATCTTAAGAGATTCGGTCAGCTCCCCGACATAAAACATAAAACAAGGGCATTCCAGTAGACATACACTATAATGTAATGAATACCATCGTAAATTATTTTTGAATTATTTTAAATTTTCTACCAGTCAATGGAGGCTTGAGTACATTGTTGTCCAATCATTATCATGTAACATGTTTCACAGATATTACTGGGAAAACTCCTGTATCTAGACTATTTGAGATAACTGAATGTAGGAATATGTCCATAATATTCTGATTGTGTAAGAAATTAAAGTTTTTTCTCACAAGATCTCTTTTGATACAGTATTTATTTGGAAAAGACTTCATCACAAATGAAGAGATTTAAGGTCACCAACCAGCACCAAAATCAGAAGGAAGCATTGGACGTATTTGGCGCATGTGCTCAGATACCAACACACAGACTCCCACATGAAGCTGTGAAGTGGAAACCAACTGGTCTGAGTAAACAAGAAGAACCCTTAGCAAGAAGGGCACAATAGTTGATCTCATTACCATAGAGCAAATAGAAGCATCAGCAAATGACAAAATGGAATGGAAGAGACTGTGTTCTGCCATGTGCACCAACATTGACGCAGGAAGGAAGTTTATTTTTAATTGCCTGAAGCTTATTGATAAATGATGCATCATTTCTGTCTGTAGATACATGCACACAACTCATGCTGGCACACGATGGCATATATCACATTGGTAGATGTGCAGGTGATTGACAGAGCCAGAAGAGTACCCAGAAGTCACCTACTACAGGACAGGCCCAACAAAGAAAATAACAGAACCCCACTAGCCATCACCTTCAGCCCCCAACTAAAACCTCTCCAATGCATCATCAAGGATCTACAACCTATCCTGAAGGATGACCCATCACTCTCACAGATCTTGGGAGACAGGCCAGTCCTGCTTACAGGCAGCCCCGCAACCTGAAGCAAATACTCACCAGCAACCACACACCACAACCACTAACCCAGGAACCTATCCTTGCAACAAAGCCCGTTGCCAACTGTGTCCACATATCTATTCAGGGGACACCATCATAGGGCCTAATCACATCAGCCACACTGTCAGAGGCTCGTTCACCTGCACATCTACCAATGTGATATGTGCCAGCAATGCCCCTCTGCCATGTACATTGGTCAAACTGGACAGTCTCTACGTAAAAGAATAAATGGACACAAATCAGACGTCAAGAATTATAACATTCAAAAACCAGTTGGAGAACACTTCAGTCTCTTTGGTCACTCGATTACCGACCTAAAAGTTGCAATTCTTCAACAAAAAAACTGCAAAAACAGACTCCAGCGAGAGACTGCTGAATTGGAATTAATTTGCAAACTGGATGCAATTAACTTAGGCTTGAATAGAGACTGGGAGTGGATGGGTCATTACACAAAGTAAAATTATTTTCCCATGTTTATTCCCGCCCCCACTGTTCCTCAGACTTTCTTGTCAACTGCTGGAAATAGCCCACCTTGATTATCACTACAAAAGGTTTCCCCCCTATCCCCGCTCTCCTGCTGGTAATAGCTCACCTTAAGTGATCACTCTCTTTACAGTACGTATGGTAACACCCATTGTTTCTTGTTCTCTGTGTATATAAAATCTCCCCACTGTATTTTCCACTGAATGCATCCGATGAAGTGAGCTGTAGCTCATGAAAGCTTATGCGCAAATAAATTTGTTAGTCTCTAAAGTGCCATAAGTCCTCCTTTTAATTTTACTAGGGACGTCCTAGAGAATAATAATATTGTGCTTGTAAACAAGATATTCTGAAGGATCTGTGGAAATGAAAACAAGCTGGTTTATTTCTTTATGATATGGATGGCATGGAGTGTAATCCTAGCTCCACTGGAGTCGATAGGAATTTTATCATTGATGGGAATGGAACTAGGATTTCACCCATAGATCTTCAGTAGGACAAAATAATTATTTTCTTGGACAGAGCCATTCCCCAGGACATCTCAGCTGTGGTCTGATGTAAGTTAAGTACTTGGAAAAGGGAGACAGAGAAAATTACTCGGCAAGAGCCCATCTCTGCATGAAAAAACTAACGGATTATTCTGTATTTGATGACTAACATATCGCAATTGGAATAATTTCCATTTATGTTGATATGGGTCTCGTGTGAGAATTTAGAGAACATTAGCTGCAAGATGGCCACATAAGTATTGTTAATTATCTAATATTATTAATTTTCAAGCTCTAATTTGATTTTTCAAATTGCTGGCACTGGATGAAAGAAGCCCAGTAGTCCACTCCCCCTTTGGAAAGTCTGGGTTTCTCTCTTTTGAAATCAAGTTGATTTCCATTATTGGTTAGTTTCTTTTATAACCTCACTATTGAAACCATTTACTGCCATGCACTTTCTGTGTAGAAATATGGTTGATGATATGAGACTACCCAATGTACCCCTTTAGGTGCAGTTGTTCACCTCCTTGTCCTAAACAGCTGTGCCTTTTTAACAGCAGCAGCAGCTGCTGCTTCCTCTTTCCTCACTTCTTTTTTGCTGTTCATTTCTCCTTTTGTGAACACTGTAAAAGTACCATTCATTCATATTGTTTTTTTTCATATCATCTTATGATATTAATAAGAACACAAGGTTGATGCCTGCACAATTTTGTGGGTCACCTTTATAATCTCTATGGTTATTTAAATATTGATACTTTATTACTGTTTTTCTTTCCCATTGGTTCAGCAGTTCATACTTCCTATTGCTTTGTTCTTACGCATCCATCCTACCTGTGTGCCCTTCCTTTTGGCTGACTTTTGTTACTGCACCTTATCTATCTTCGGCTCTGGTCCTTTGAGTTGTCCCAGGCAGACAGACTTCCACTGATTTTAATAAGGCTCTGGGCAGGCACAAGTGGAACAACTTGCAAGATTTTGAAGTTGTGGATAAACGTGCAGACCCTTAGCTTGTAAGCACCACAGAGCAGCACAAACTCTTATTTATCCATAAACACAATGTACAGCTATGGCATTGCAGAAATAATACTGCTCAAAGTGAGTTGCAATCCAAAGTAGATTGTAGTTGTACCCATCAGGGAAAGACATTTTCTTTAATTCTTTTTTATGTCAAGACTCATTAAAATACTTAATAATAAGTGCTTTTCCAAGATGTTGTGGAAAGTGATAACCAAGGGGATGGAAAAGACACTCCGATTCCCATGGCTCATAATTAGCTGGTGTTTAAATCAGACTGTAAAGTAGATTAGACACGGTGTCTGTCTGCTAGTGTAAAGTAAACTGGATATAGCAACTAACAAGTAAAGAGCAACAAAACAAGAGAAAGGAAAAATGAAAACTTAGAAAACTTACCTGCCTCCCATAAATCAATTATTAACCTTAGCTAATTACTTTCTTGCGGCAAATAATTTATTACTTGGATTTGCCCCCCCCACCCCCCTGCGCTAATTGCTCAAGAACATCTCACAACTTTTATAAACATGTTTTTGTTGATAATTCTTTTAATGAATATGGTTGAGGAATCGATTTTTCATACACTCACCAACCAAAGAATCTATCAAAAAGTCTATATTAAGAATGTGATCTTCAAGCTGTATGATTAGTCACCAAAGTCACACGGTATGATTTCTGCTCAGTTCTTGTCTTATTTAACCCTTTATAAACAGGAAGTATGCCTGAAGGAATCGTCTGGGCATTGACTCTCTCTGGGAGAGAGCAGGGAGAACTTTGGTATGTGAAATAGAGCCAGAGTTAAGCAAGCCTCTGAAATGTAAGGACATTTTAAATATTTACCTGTCACTTTTAGCTCAGTGAAGAGTATATATTTAGCTGCATGGCATAGGTGGATCCCATCCCATATTTTAAAAGACCTGCATTTCATCCTGACTGATGGAGACAGAAAAATAAAGGCTATCCGGCTGATTAGCAGACATTTCCTTTTCTACTGTCAAGTAATGCATCTACAGAGAGGGTCAGTTGACAGCACATAACTCAAACATGCCTATCTGTACATGAATGCAGAAATTCACACACACCTATCTATTTAGGCATAAACAAAATTCCCCAAACAGTTGTGTGAACAAAACCCATTTATACTAACATTCCAGAAAAAGTGACTAAAACAGAATGAACATGATCAGACCAAACAATGGCTAAGGTGTGAATAATGTATCCCACTATTTGGCCAGCTCCATTTTTAATCCAAAAGCGAGATTCAGAAGAGAGAGAGACCCAAAGGTACTACTGAGAAGTAGTTCTAGAGATAGACAAGAGCAATTTTACAATAATATAATAATACTAATAATTAATATAGTCATAATAGAATTGAATGAACAAAAAGTTAAAAGGCCTTCATCATAATTACATTAAATACTACTCACTGACATATAATAGATGAAACTTACAAATGAAAGAAAAGTCAAATAGATACAGCTATCAAAGTTTATATCATCTCATGAAAATTCAAACATTATTCAAAATCAGGGACAGTAGTTTTCTAATTTATCATCAAACAAATCACATCTTCATTTTTATTCACATCTTTATTCACATCTTCATTTTTCTTAGATTGTGCCAGAAAAAATATAGTACCATCTTAGCCATAAAACATATTTTTCTCCCTTAACAACCATAAACAAAACCATAGCATTTGTTCACAGGGCAAAAACCAGTCTTTTATTTCCTCTTCTGTGCCTGTGTTCTCTGGGATATATATCATGAAAGATATGTATAACTTCTTCCATTGAAAATATAACATGGTAGCACATCATTTTCAAATTTCATGCATGTCATAGACTTAAATTCTGGTAGGGCAAAAAATTACGACCAACGTATCATAAGGATAACTGAAGACATGATCAGGATTCTTATGTTGCGCACACTGATGCTTGCAGGGAGGCAACAGGCCAGGTGGGGATCCTGTCTTTGCCCATCTTGAATATGGATATTCTGGGACATGTCATCCAGGAACCATATGACTGTGAGCTCAGACTATAAGGGAGGCTTCTGGGTTAGTCTGGAGAAAAGAGTGGTAAGACAATACCTACAATGAAGTAATCAGGCAAGAGAGCTGAGTAAATAGCCTGGGGAAGGGCTGTGAATTATGGATGTAAAAGTTAAGCGTTAATAAGTGAGGTGTCACTAGCTGGAGTTCGAGAATATGCAGCATTTCAACTAGATTTTGAAGGACCAATAAAACAGTTTGTGCTGAATACTGCAAGTGGATTCTCCATGCACTTCTTAAAAGGCCCAGGGAAATGAGTGAAGGAGGAGGCTGTGGGCAAAAAGAATAAAGAGTTTGTGATGGGAACCAGGCACACACTTCAAGTTTGGGGCCCACGGCTGGATCTCACATCAGTGTCATAGGTGCTGGAACTAGGGGTGTGGAGGGTGCTGCTGCACCCCCTGGCATGAAGTGGTTTCCATTAAAAACAGGGTTTACAGTTTGATTCAATGGTTCTCAGCGCCCCCCCCCCCCAAAAAAAAAAAAGTTGTTCCAGCACCCATGGTCAGTGTGAAAGAGAGCCCCCTTTTCACTCCTGCGTCAGTACAGGAAAGGCCAGCGCTGACCCTAGTGGAGAAAGGATTCCTGAACTGTGCGGCCTGGAGAGTGAAAACTACTTCTATTATTAAGCAACTCTTTGTCAACAGGAGTGATGAACTCCCTTCTCATCAGGGAGAGACTGTGGAGCATATGAAAACTGAGGCAGAGACATGTGATCTGAGCTGGAAAGGTATGATTCCATTACATGGATGAATCTCTGATGCAGGAGAAATAGGTGTAAGTTTTACTGTCATTGTGTTTATCTATAAGAGATTTTTATATTGAACCTATCACCATAGAGGTAAGCACTTCACATCATTAAAGAGGTCTTCTGTGATTGTACACAAACTGCCCTTGTGCATGAATCTTTGCCCCAATGGCAGAACTCCCATTGACTTCAATATGGTCACAATCTCATGTATGGTTTCAGAGTAGCAGCCATGTTAATCTGTATTCGCAAAATGAAAAGGAGTACTAGTGGCACCTTAGAGACTAACACATTTATTTGAGCATAAGCTTTCATGAGCTACAGCTCTCTTCATCGGATGCATTCAGTAGAAAATACAGTGGGGAGATTTATATACATCGAGAACATGAAACAATGGGTGTTACCATACACACTGTAGTGTGTCTGACAGAGATTGGAATTTGGTCTAAAGCACCTATCTCAAAGTCTGATTCATCCCGCCCAGATGCTGTCATCCAAGAGTTAAGGATCAGTTGAATAAACATTTATCAGCTCAACATTTCTTCATAATTCTGCAAATCCTCATCATAGAGTAAATGTTGAAAAATTCCACCAGTTAAAATATGTAGGAAATTACATGAAAAATAAATAATTTTGCAATGAACGAATTGTGCAGAGTGAAAGTGGTAAATTGTGCAGGCTTTTTATGATGGGCCTGACTCCATGACCTTGGAGTGGAGAAGTGCATTGTACACACTGATTACCTCCAGGCGGATGTAGCAGTTAGAGATGAGCATGTATTGCCATGAGTCAGACCCAAAAAATCATGAGATTTGCTTAAAAATCATGAGAATTTGAGAAAAAAAATATGTGTGGGAGTTTTATTTGTTTTTTGAACATTTAGGTTTCATTCAAGCCAAATCTTCAGGTTGTTTGCTGCATCCAGGAGGGATAAGTAACCTATTTATCTTTTGTGGAACATTTACAAAAGAATAATTTGCTGTATGATCATTTCCAGTTCAACAATAATTGAGAGATGGATTTTTTTAACTACTCAAAAATCAGTTAGAATCATAGCTTCAGAAAGGAAAACATACTTTGTAGCTTGTGAGCACTGCAATGCATTTCGACTGTTACCATCTGGAGCAATCAATTCAGCTCATTTAATATGCCTGCAGTCCAAATGAAGAGCAGATATTTCACTTCATTTAATCTAAAAAAAAAAAAAAAAGTGGTTCTTCTTTATAGTATAGTGTTTTCATCATTCTCACATTCATTTATTTTTATTAATTATTATTATAATAATCTCTCTCAACCTGCAGGGCCTAAATGTGGGAAAACACAGCATGATAAAGAACCAAAAAGAAGGACACAAAAATGCCATTCATATAGGAAACTTAAAGTGTTGTGGGATTCACTCCATTAGTGTAAATGACTCTTCTTATAATACCAACAGAAGTTGATCCAATAAAAAAAATTACCTCACCCACCTTGTTTCTTTCTATAATCCCAGTTTAATGATTTTGAATTTCTGATGTACATTATTTTCAGCAATGAGACTTGGGGGCATGAGTGGGATCACAAATGTGTGTGGAACGTAGTTACCTTGGGTTTAAAATGGTTAATGTCCCTTGAAAGAAGGGACATTTGGGGGTATAACAATATATGTCAATTAATGTTGCCAAATATATGATTACAGAAATGTTTCCCAAATCTGAATGTCAAGGACTATGAAAAGTTTCATGAAGTTACTTTATTCTTGGGGAACATAGGAATAAAAACTAATGATTAAACAAAAGGTAACTGTTGGGTCATAATTATATCATCACATTTATAATTTGAAAAAACAGAAGTATATGCTTTATAGATACCCTTGTTACACACGTAGGATGTGGAGGTACTCTTAAAGATCATGGCAATGCCTGAAGTTCATGTCATGCCAACCTATTGCATTGAGAAAACAAATAAGGCTTCTGGCAATGACAGTGATCATCTACAATGGTACTGATTGAGCCAGTCATTTCCAGCAATTAATATTTATAGATTGGAGCTATTAGTGGGCGTCTTTATCTACCAAAATGTTGCCTTGGGCACTGGATTCCTAAACAGATACAGTTAGTACAAATGCTGTAAAAGGATAATGAAGTGATTTTTTTTGTTCACTTTAAAGATTTATAATTTTTTGTTCACTTTAAAGATTTACATATTGATTATTGATCTCAAAACTGAGGAAAGAGCAATTGTTTAACACATGTGTGCGTGCTCACACACACACACACAATACCCTAAGGTGCCACAAGGACTCCTCGGTTTTTTTGCTGATACAGACTAACACGGCTACCACTGAAAACTGATACATGGAGTTAGTTAGGACTCTAATTTAAATGTTGATTTCAGAATTTTCTTGTAACTTGCTAAATGTTTCAATTGTTCACCCACTAAAATACAGATCTGCATACTGAGTGTCCTTTCTGGTATCTGGAGAGGAGTACAAGAGATGCAGCTGCCACAATCATTCATGTTAGCATGGTAATCTTGGCTGGAACTCATTCCTCAGACTTATTTCATTATGCATCAAGAGGCCATATATATATAATATCAGAGTTGGAAGGGACCTCAGGAGGTCATCTAGTCCAACCCCCTGCTCAAAGCAGGACCAATCCCCAATTTTTGCCCCAGATCCCTAAATGGCCCCCTCAAGGATTGAACTCACAACCCTAGGTTTAGCAGGCCAATGCTCAAACCACTGAGCTATATGTTATCATGATGAAAATACTGCAGACTCAGAGAAAGTACCAAACAGTCACTTAATACATAAGGGCTCTAACAATTATTCTTGTCATAAGAACAGCATTCACACTGAAAAGGCCAAACCTTAGTTTCATGAGTAGTTTCCATGAAGTCGATAGGACTATTTGTGATTATAAGGCAAGTAGTATTTGGATCTTTGTATCTACATAAGATCTTATATTTAGCGCTTATCCAGCACCTTTTATCCATAGATCTGAAAGTGTTTTACAAGAGAGGCTAGTATCACTATCCCCATTTTACAGATGGAGAACTTGAGACAAGAGTGGCAATGTGGTTTGTCCAGAGTCATGCAGCAGGATAATGGCAGAGCCAGAAATAGAACCCAGGTCTCCTGAGTCCCACTCCAGTGCTGTATGCACACTATCCTCCATAAATACACACTATTGGTCAGTGATTGCTTTATAAATATTGTATAGATTGTCCTATTATTTCAATCAGGACATTATTAAAAGGTTCAAAGTGCTACTGCTGACAATTTTGAAAATTTAGAAAACACACATGTATTTTATTTGACAATTCATACTGTCTGTCAAATATTTTTGCTTTTAATTTTACGCACAATTCTAAATCCACAGTATTTTATGGCATATTTTCTCAGCTTGATTGAATAGGGATACAAGGAGTGACTGCAACAGATAGAAAGTTGGAAAAATAGGGGTGGTGTTTTGTTTTGTTTTGTTTTGTATGTGCAGTAGAGGCTCTGGCATATGTTTCACGTCTTGAGAATGAATGTGATCTACCAATGTTAAAAGCAAATCAGAATCAGCATGAAACAGAAGACGCACTGTTGAGAATAAAGCAAACTGATAACAACTGTCCAGTAGTTAATGAAAATGGATGTAAAAGAAATGAACAACAGAGAAAGAAATAACACAAGGAAGCCTGCTCAGACAGAGGCTCAAAAATGAAATAGAATTGTTTATTTTCTTAATTTGGCAACCTACTGTAAAATAGATGATAAACTTCACACACACTAATACTGTAAACAAAGGGAAAATATATTTCATTTTTAAGTTATCCTATATATAACACTGACTTCTGTTCTAGAGTCTTCTGTTAGGAATATTCCTCCCTTTCATCACATTAAATACTTATTTCCTCCCTGTATCTATCAACTACTGTGGATTTGCCCTAAAAATGTACGGAGCAAGAGCTATTAAGGTTTTTTTAATAGTAATTCAAATTGAGAATCTGTTTCATAAATTTCTTTTTAGCTATTCCAATCCTTTTTTTAATTGTTCAAGCTTGTCACCTCATGTGTCTCTCCAAACTTGTTATGAATGTAATTACAATAAATTACTTGAAAAAAGACATTATTTAGAAGTGTGTTATAGTTATCCAGAAACAGCTAGTTTTGTTTTAAGTATAGCTATTTAAAAGTAAAATTCTCAGCGGTAGCGGGCATTAAAACTGAAATCCATTTAGCTCTAATGACTCCTGTTTCATGTGAACTTCCTGTTTCTTCAGCATAGTAAAGGGAAAACAGGTTTTCTTTCTCTCAGCATACTGAGCATATAATGTCACCTTATTTATCAAGTCTTCAGTATCCTGAAGAGAAATGTGTACCTTGGTTTGCCCCTTGGCTTATTATTTTATTGCTGCTGGAAACTAGAGGGAAAGAGAAATAATAAAATAATTCACTCCAATAGTCTGCTAGGTATTATAGAAATAGTCTGCTATAGCTGCTCTCTGGTGCTCAATCTTTTCACCCTTCAAATGACAGTGTGTGGTTGGAATTTCTGCCCTAGCCAATACAGAACCATGCCACTCTGATAATTAGGAGGAGAATATAGATGCATTATCAACTAATTGTAGGGAGAGATTACCTTTCTAAAATTACTCTTAAAATGTTAGAAAGACAAGCTGTGAGGTAATATCTTTTATTGGACCAATGTCTGTTGGTGAAAAATACAAGGTTTCAAGCTCTTCTTCAGGTCTGGAAAGATACTCCGAGTATCACAGCTAAATATAAGGTGGAGCAGATTGTTTAGCATAAGTAATTAGCAGATACTATAAGAGACTATTCAAGGCAAAAAAGCCAGTTAACGCCTTTGCAGTCATGGACAAAAAAAAGGGTTACTGATTTTTGCAATAAGCTATAAATACAGTGTCTTTGTTAAATCCATCACTTTTAGTGCCTAGCAAAATTATGAATTTAAACTTCCAGGCTCATCTTTCTGAAGGTTTCTTCTGAGGATGAGGACTGAGAGATCAGCTATGGAGTGATTGGTTTGTGAAAAGTGTTCACCTATGGGTGAAACGGTGTTTTTGTCTTTTTTGTGTGCAAGTTAATTCAACAGAATATGATTGTTTTGTTTAATTCACATAGTTGTTATAGAAGCATTTAGTGCACTGGATGGCAGGCACCACATGTTGTGATAGGCATGTGTAAGGTGTGTTGAGGAGAGTATTGATTATCTCGGCAATGGAGAAATGCCTGCAGGTTTTGCATCTGTTGTTCTGGCAGTGTCTGATGCAGCTTTGAGTTGGTCTGTTCTGGCCTGTGGGGAGTTTGCTTCTGATTGTGAGCTTAGAGGGAAGGGGGAGAGTATTTGAAGGCCAGAAGAGGGCGAGTCAGGAAAAATTTCTTTCAGAATATCACCCGTCACGTATGGGTTGTAATTTTTTAATGATACCCTGTAGAGCTTCCAGTGTGGAGAAAATATCTCTAGCTCAGCTTTATTAAGCACCCACCTAGACAACATGAGCCAGTTCCAGAGCTGCTGTAGATTCACTGATTCACACAAGCTCAGTATCTGGACTCTGAGGGAATACAAACTTGGTCATGAATTTGAGGAAGATCCTACTTATTGTCTAAGGAAAACACACCATTTCAAAAATATGCTTTTTTGAACAGAGAGGCTATCTTGAAAACATCTTCTGTGGATCTAATTTGCACTGCAATGCAGAAAATGGGGAGAACTATTTCGGAGATATTTTGCTATGGGCTGGCAAATCTTCTTTAAAGTCAATGTTAAAAAGTCTGAACTTTCTAGCAGTTACCACGTATAGTGATTCCCATACTTTCCTCACTAGTGTTATTTCTAGGCAAGCCTAACAAATTCTTCAGAGAAACTAAAACAAACAAACAAAAAACCTAGAGCTGGTCAGAAATTTTCCAGCAGGACATTTGGAAAATGCTGGTTCATGAAAATTGATCTATTCTTCAGGACAGAAACAAGGCAGCTTTATGATGGAAATCTGCCAGGTTGGCCGTTTCTCTAGCTCCCCAAAAGGTGAGCTGCTTAGGAGCTTGGGAGAAAAAGGGTTTTCAGGCTCCCCACAGCACTACTGAGTGGACAGACGGGGATCCCAGGGAGCATATTTTCTTGTGGACCACCAAACCATTCCTAATGCCTTGAACAAAATATTGCAGCTTTCAACTTATGCCAGAAAATTCAAGTTTTTGGCTTTTTGACCCAAAATTTCTCATGGAACTTGAATTCCGTTTTCTGGCCAGCTCTAAAAAACCCAGCTATCTATGTCATTTGTCAGTGGGGATAAATTTTCTTTCTGATCCTCAGGGGTTACCCCTTTTCCTTCTTCAGACATACTAAGATATCTTATAATCATCTAGACATAATGGTGCTTCTGGTCCCATTGAACAATTATACTCATCATCAACTATCAGAATAAGGAGGGGAAAGTCTCAATGGAAGCACCTGCTGGCCTTTGAAATGGCCAATTCCCATGGCAGGGTACCACAGGGACAGAGTGGGATCAGGTCATGAAGCAGGTCTTCTCTTCCACGGCTGGTCCTGCTAAAGCCTCACCCTGGTAAATCTGAGTGGCACACTTATTAACATCGATGTATGTCACATCAGCACTAAAATATCCTTTTTTATATTGTCTGTAGGAAAACAGTGATTTTCAATAAGTTTTATGTGCAGTTATACCATACTGTTTAAGTTATGGGGTAGGCTTCACTTTAATTGGCAACCATTTGTGCATAGTTTTTCTTTTAGTAACACCCACTGAGAAACTTCCGGATGCATTTTCCCTTAGTGGTTTTGTCCTCCATTTAGCTAACATTGATTTCTTTTCCCCCTGTATTTCTAATGAAGCAGAAACCAACCCAGCTTCCTTTTGTTTATACTTTTGCCTATACATTAGCAATATCAAAAATACTCAAAGGAATGCACACAGCTTTGAGATGAATGTTAGTGAATGTTAATGAAGGGCATGCCAAAAAGGGGGAGAGATCATGGGGTTTGATGGCTCATATAAACATGCTCACAGTTCTTTTTAAAAAGTTATTTCTTAATGAAATAGGATTATACTTTTATATATATATTTTTAGAAACAGGAAGACATTTACCACTAAACTATAATGTTCTTCAGATAACCACTTTTGGGGACTTAGTAAGTTCAGTGTTTCCTCTTTTGCACAACACTGAGAGTGGAACTACTCACAAGTGTGGATTACTGAAGGGGAAATCCAGAGAATTTTTGTGGTTCCACAAAACCACAAGAATGTTTTTGAAAGCCAATATTTACAAGGAGACTAAAACGTCTAAAAGGAGCCCAACCCAGAAAGTTGTACAAAGTTGGGAATTCTAGAACCCCAGAAGATTTATAGGTTTACATGTTCAGAATCTCACAAATCTAAGGGCAGATCTTAGAATATAAGAATATGGAAAGCAAACGCAAGCTAAATTGCTGTAGCAGTAGTAAATGAAACCAAAATTTCGCCCAGATTTGCAGATAGCCAAGAAACTTCAGATATGCTAATATATCTTATAATTATACTAAATAGGAAAGCTCTTCCATACATCTGTTAAATTATTATTCAATAATATTTTAATAAATTTTAGATTATTATTTACCTCTAACCGAAATTAAATTGGATTTGTTTGCCATCCTTGCAGATGTAGTTTTATGCTTTATTAAACTCAGAAAAATTAACTGTCAAAAGACCAAAACAGTAGCAAATAGTAACAGCCATTGTAACAAAGTTAACAAACTTCATTGACATATTTTAGGAGCACTTGTGAGCTGCCAGTCTAAGTGGGATAGATATTAGTTTCTAATATGGTAATTAAAATTAATTTTGTAACATGGCATCACAGAACCGTAGGGTTAGACAGGAACACAAGGGTCATCCAGTTTAACTCCACATATTGCCTTGAATCTGTCTGTCCATTTTATTGTCATTAGAGTTTCATCATGAATCAGGAAACGTCTATGGTAATATGAAAACCAGATACATCCCCTGTGATGTTCCCCTCTGGTGGTATCTGGATTGGTGATCTGCTAGACCACTGCAATCCCTGACTCTGGGAACCAGCCTTACCCTGTTCTGCTGTGAGAACCCCCAATCCTGGGCTGTTCACGCACAGCCTCTGGCATGTAAGCTGCTCCCAGCTACTTACAAGCATATTACACTAGCCAATATCTCCAGTCCTAGACGCAAGCCTCGGAACCTCCATCTTGCAGTGTCCAGTTATGCCCACTGCGCACTACACGCTTATATAAGTTTGTCAATTTAACAAAGAAATTGATATGTACCAGGCTTGTTCTCCCAAGGGGAGTCTCTGACACACTGTAAATCAAATGCACTGCTTCAGGTAGAATAAACAAACAGATTTATTAACTATAAAGGTAGATTTAAGTGATTATAAGTCAAAGTATAACAAGTCAGACTTGGTCAGACGAAATAAAAGCAAAAATCATTCTAAGCTGAACTTAACACTTTCAGTGTCCTTACAAACTTAGATGCTCCTCACCACAGGCTGGCTCTTCAGCCAGGCTCTGCCCTTTGATCCGTAGTTAAGCTGCTTGGTGGTGGTGGTGTCTGTAAATGTAGGTGGAAGAGAGAGAGCATTGCAAAATGTCTCTCCCTTTTATCATGTCCTTTCTTTCCTCTTGGCTTTGCCCCTCCCCCTCCTCCCCCCTTCACAGTCAGGTGAGCATTACCTCATGGCAGTTCCAAACTGGCCAAAGGAAGGGGTGTGACTCCCTGGAGGGTCTAACAGATTCTTTTGTTGCTGACTAAACCAGTGTTCATTGTTCCTGTGAGGCTGGGCTGGGTCTGTCCCATCCATGCCCTAATGAGGTGTGAACTGCCTGTCTGCTCTTGGAGAGTTTTTACCTGGGCTTGCTTTAAGCCACGAGGATACATTTTCAGCCTCATAGCTATATACATTAAATTATAATCTATAACATTACTGTAACAATTACTAAAACATCACTATAACAACCATGCCCAGTGCATTATGAGCCTTCCAAAGACACCCAACATGACAAACTTTGCATTGGATACCACACAATCATTTTATAAAGATAAACATGGGGGTGTAGGGTGTTCCCCCAAGGTACACAGCGGCACATCCCCGTCAACTCATATTAACAGTTCCCATGGGCTATAACGCATGAAATGAACCAGGACTTTAGGATCCAATATTGGAAATCATTACACTGATGAGTAGGCAACTGAATGTTTTTTAAACTTGTAGATTCTGAGAACATTTTGAAAAGGGGGCTTATAGATAGACTGAATAGGACTATGTCCTTGTTACCTTACTCAGGTGTGTAGTTACTCTGAGAGTAAGGAGAACAAGATTTGTTCCGTATTTCTATAAGATGGTAAAATAAAACATAAAATTATTAAAAGCTATTTTCATGTATGACAAATATTGTACCTGTCCTTAAACTTCCAATTTACCAACACAAGGCCAGATTTTTTTTTTTTTTTTTTGTGAACTTTTTTGTGAATATCCCTATTCTTGTATGGTTCACTTTATGGCTATGCACTAAATGGGAGATAAGAGATTTAGGACCATTTGCTGAGGGTGCCATCTGGCCTTGTCACCTGTCTGTACAGTGAGTGGGAGCACAGCTGGAGTAACTGTTCTCCAGGTTAGAGGAAAGTGTACTATGCGGATGGTGACATTATAAGCACACAGGGACAAAATCAGAAAGGCTAAGGCACAAAATGGTTAGACCTAGAAAGGGACAGAAAAGGCAGTAAGAAAAGATTCTATAAATATATTAGGAGGGAGAGAAAGACCAATGTATGTCTGCTACTTGACGGGGTAGAGGAGCTGATAACAGATGACATCAAGAAAGCTGAGGTGTTTTGCTTCACTCTTCACTAAAAATGTTAATTGTGACCAGACACTTAACACAGATAATATTAACAAGAAGGAAGAAGGAACATAAGCCAAAATAGGGAAAGAAGAGGTTAAATAATATTTAACTAAATTAGATGTATTCAAGTCAGCAGGGCCTAATGAAATTAATCTTAGGGTATTTATGGAATTAGCTGAAGCAATCTCAGAACCATTAGCAATTATTTCTGAAAACTCATGGACAGGTGAGGTCCAAGAGGACTGTAGCATGGTGAACATAATACCTATCTTTAAAAGGTGAAACAAAGTGGAAACAGAGAATTATAGACCAGTCTGCCTAACTTCAGAACCTGTAGAAATACTGGAACAAATTATAAACAATCAATTTTTAAGCATTTAGAGCATAAGATGATAATAAATAACAGCCAACAGGGATTTGTCAAGACCAAATCATGGCAAACTAACCAAATTTCCTTCTTTTATATGATTACTGGCCTAGGGTTGGGAGGAAGCTGTAGATGTGATATAGCTTAAGTTTTGTAAGGCTTTTAACACAGTTCCACATGATATTCTCATAGGCAAAATAGGAAATTGTGGTCTAGAAGAAATAACTATAAAATAAGTGTATAACCGGCTGACAAACCATACACAAAGAGTAGTTTTCAATGGTTCACTGTCAAACTGGAAGGATTTACCTAATGGGGTCCTGCAGAGGTCTATCCTGGATCCAGTACTTCAATATTTTCATTGATGACTTGGAAAATAGAGTGTAGAATATGCTTATAAAATTTGCAGATGATACTAAATTGGGAGTGGTTGCAAGCACTTTGGAGGATAGGATTAGAATTCAAAATGACCTGGACCACACAACAAAAACACTAACCCAGGAACCTATTCTTGCAACAAAGCCCATTGCCAACTGTGTCCACATATCTATTCAGGGGACACCATCATAGGGCCTAATCACATCAGCCACACTATCAGAGGCTCGTTCACCTGCACATCTACCAATGTGATATATGCCATCATGTGCCAGCAATGCCCCTCTGCCATGTACATTGGCCAAACTGGACAGTCTCTACGTAAAAGAGTAAATGGACACAAATCAGACATCAAGAATTATAACATTCAACAACCAGTCAGAGAACACTTCAATCTCTTTGGTCACTCGATTACAAACCTAAAAGTGGCAATTCTTAAAAAAAACCTTCAAAAACAGACTCCAACAAGAGACTGTTGAATTGGAATTAATTTGCAAACTGGACACCAATACATTAGGCTTGAATAAAGACTGAGAGTGGATGTGCCATTACACAAAGTAAAACTATTTCCCCATGTTTATTCCCCCCCCCCCCAGCCCTACTGTTCCTCTGATGTTTTTGTCAACTGCTGGAAATGGCCCACCTTGATTATCACTACAAAAGTTTTTTTCTTTCCTGCTGGTAATAGCTCACCTTACCTGATCACTCTCATTACAGTGTGCATGGTAACACCCATTGTTTCATGTTCTCTATGTATATAAAATCTCCCCACTGTATTTTCCACTGCATGCATCCGATGTAGTGAGCTGTAACTCACGAAAGCTTATGCTCAAATAAATTTGTTAGTCTATAAGGTGCCACAAGTACTCCTTTTCTTTTGAAAGAGAATAGAGACATTACCACCCTCTGTTATCAGAGCAAGACTTAGCTCTGTGTCTCTTCTTTACTGCATATGGAGGGATGGGGCAGATTTATTCCCAACTAATTTCCCACACCAATGTCATTAGATAAGGTTTGCAAACAAAGAAAATGTCTTTTGTCAAAAGAAACATGTGTTCTGACATTATTTCTATACATTCTCAATTTACCTGATTTATGTATGAAGGTATGATTATTTACATCTGAGAGGACTCACAAGATAATATATTTAAATGGGTCTTTCTTCCCCCTAATTATTCTTCTCTAGCTACTATGACAATTATCCCTTATCAGTTTCCCAGGTTTATATATGCTTATGTAGGCATTATATATGTTAAGGGAATGGTTTCCCAGACTATCTGGAATTCTATGGACATAGAGGCACCCAAGATTATTATGTACAGTTTAACATATATGACAGGTTTCAGAGCAACAGCCATGTTAATCTGTATTCGCAAAAAGAAAAGGAGTACTTGTGGCACCTTAGAGACTAACCAATTTATTTGAGCATAAGCTTTCATGAGCTTCAGCTCACTTCATCGGATGCATACTGTGGAAAACACAGAAGATGTTTTTATACACACAGACCATGAAAAAATGGGTGTTTATCACTACAAAAGGTTTTCTCTCCCTCCACCCCACTCTCCTGCTGGTAATAGCTTATCTAAAGTGATCACTCTCCTTACAATGTGTATGATAATCAAGGTGGGCCATTTCCAGCACAAATCCAGGGTTTAACAAGAACGTCTGAGGAACAGTGGGGGGGGGGGGGAGGGGGGAGGAATAAACAAGGGGAAATAGGTTACTTTTTTATAATGAATCAACCATTCCCAGTCTCTATTCAAGCCTAAGTTAATTGTATCCAATTTGCAAATTAATTCCAATTCAGCAGTCTCTCGTTGGAGTCACATTGTAAGGAGAGTGATCACTTTAGATAAGCTATTACCAACAGGAGAGTGGTTTGAGGTCGGGGGGGGGGGGGGGGAACCTGGATTTGTGCTGGAAATGGCCCACTTTGCATGTGTAAGTGGAGCATGACTCATGGGAATCTTCCTCATGAACAATCTAGGGGTCAGAATCTCTATTGCCCTGTACTTTGTATAGGTTTCAGAGTAACAGCCGTGTTAGTCTGTATTCGCAGAAAGAAAAGGAGTACTTGTGGCACCTTAGAGACTAACGAATTTATTTGAGCATGAGCTTTCGTGAGCTACAGCTCACTTCATCAGATGCATACCGTGGAAACTGCAGCAGACTCTATATATACACAGAGAATATGAAACAATACCTCCTCCCACCCCACTGTCCTGCTGGTAATAGCTTATCTAAAAGCCATTTCCAGCACAAATCCAGGTTTTCTCACCCTCCACCCCCCCACACAAATTCACTCTCCTGCTGGTGATCACCTTTGTATAGTTATTTACACTGGTAAAAAGTGGCTGAAAACCACTGCATCAGTGGCGCTTTACACCCACATTGTACTGATGTAAATTATAGCACATAGTCCAGGGAAATGGAGAATTAGGCCCCAGGCCTAGGCCATTGTCCTCTATTGTCTAATAAATTAAATGAAAAGGTAGAGATCAGTGCAGGGATCATAAGCAACTACTCATTTTCATGAGCGATTGTTCTGTTCTTTGTTCTGTTAAATATTGTTCTGGTGGAGCACATAATGAATAATTATAGAATATGGATTCAGTTCTATTTTTTAAATTTCCATAAAGTCTACTTCCTTTGAAGATTGCAAAAGAGATTTTTCTTAAAATACTTGCTACTCAAAATAAAATAATATTAGCCTACAGTATTCACACCAGTTACAAAACATTGTTTCTCTTATACTGGCTGCCAATATAAACATTTTTGACATAGCCTTCACCAAGTGTACAAGTGTTACCTTGATAGCAAGAAATTCTATATCACTTCTTTGCAAAAGTCAAACATTCAATCACAGAGTACCAGGACATATGGAAAAAACATTTATATAAAAAAATTACAAGAGAGAAGAAAGAAAGAAATCTTTCTTTTTATCAGAGTTCAAATCACAAGAAGTCTATTAGCTTACAAAAAGAAACCTCTGAGTATATGAACATTCTGATCCAGAATATGAATGAAAAAATTAAATTAATACTTGTAGTATCTGAAAGCAGTTATTGTGAATCATCTTGTGACTACTGGCCAATGAAAAGAAGCCGGAATGTGAGATCTATTTTCACTATTTATGCACTGGATGTGGAAAATCTACCTGAGTATTCATGTTTGTTGGATTTCCTTTTGAAAGGGTGTAAATGCCTATGACCCGTCTATATTTCCTTGGCTATAATGCTATGAAAATTGTATTGTGTACATATCAAAGTCACAGGGCTACAGGCAAGATGTCTGGTAAATGCCCAACCACAGTGGTTGCCATTAAAGCGTTTTCATCTGTTACTGTACAATGGTATCTGAAATTATAATAGTTTTTCTCAATACCTAAAATAGGAGCTATTGAGGTAAAGGTTGGCATTTTTGACTTTTTCACAATTTGTACTCTATAATATTTTTAGGGCTGTTGGTTAATCACAAATAACTCATGTTACATAGCTGCACTCAAAAACAAAACAATGTAAAACTTTAGAGCCTACAAGTCCACTCAGTCCTACTTCTTGTTCAACAAATTGCTAAGACAAACAAGTTTGTTTACATTTATGGGAGATAATTTTGCCCACTTCTTATTTACTATGTCACCAGAAAGTGAGAACAGGAATTCACATGGCACTTTTGTAGCTGGCATTGTAAGGTATTTATGTGCCAGATATGCTAAACATTTGTATGTCCCCTCATGCTTTGGCCACTATTCCAGAGGACATGCTTCCATGCTAATGACGCTCGTTAAAATAATAATGCATTAATTACATTTGTGACTGAACTCCTTGGGGGAGAATTGTATGTCTCCAGCTCTGTTTTACCCTCTTTCTGCCATATATCATATTATAGTAGTCTCGGATGATGACTCAGCAAATGTTGTTCATTTTAAGAACACTTTCGCTGCAGATTTGACAAAATGCAAAGAAGGTACCAATGTGAGATTTCTAAAGATAGTTACAGCACTTGACCCAAGGTTTAAGAATCTGAAGTACCTTCCAAAATCTGTGAGGGACTAGGTGTTGAGCATGCTTTCAGAAGTCTTAAAAGAGCAACACTCTGATGCGGAAACTACTGAAACCGAATCACCAAAAAAAGAAAATCAACCTTCTGCTGGTGGTATCTGACTCAGATGATGAAAATGACATGCATCAGTCTGCACTTCTTTGGATCATTATCAAGCAGGACCTGTCAGCAGCATGGATGTATGTCCTCTGGAATGATGGTTGAAGCATGAAGGGACGTATGAATGTTTAGCACATCTGGCATGTAAATATCTTGCGATGCCAGCTATAACAATGCCATGTGAATGCCTGTTCTCACTTTCAGGTCACATTGTGAACAAGGTGCGGGTAGCATTATCTCCTGAAAATGTAAACAAACTTGTTTGTCTGAGCAATTGGCTGAACAAGAAATAGGACAGTAGGCTCTAAAGTTTTACATTGTTTTATTTTTGAATGCAGAGGTTTTTTGCACATAATTCTACATTTGTAAGTTCAGCTTTCATGACAAAGAGATAGCACTACAGTACTTGTATTAGGTAAATTGAAAAATACGATTTCTTTTGTTTTTTACAGTGCAAATATCTGTAATCAAAAATAAATAAAAGTGAGCACTGTACACTTTGTATTCTATGCTGTAATTGAGATAAATATATTTGAAAATGTAGAAAACATCAAAAAATATTTAAATGGTATTCTATTGTTAACATTGCGATTAATCACATGATTAATCATGATTAGTTTTTTAATCACTTGACAGCCCTAATATTTTTGTGATCTAATACAATACCTTTAATGAGAGATTAAAATATATATTCATTTCCTCTCACATCCCATAGTGTGAGAAAAGCACATGTAATTTCCTCACTTTCTCCTCCCTCATCTTCTCCTTCCCTGCAACTTCATGGAGGTCTCCTGATTCGGGATGGGACAGATTACTAAATCACTTCACTTATTTGGTAGGCTAGATTGATCTCTGACATCAGTTCAATTGAACTTAATTCACACGAGGGATACATTTGTCCCAGCTACTCCTACACTACTGGCTCCTCCTTTGAATTCCTAATTCAGTCTCCATCAGGAGATGTTGTGGTCCAATATCTGCAGCACTAATCAGCTTGATTCCACTGCTTCTGCCTTGTAATGTTAGATATTTGGCAAGGGGCCAATTCTGTGGCAATTCCTATGATCATTATGTCACTGGGACCTTGATTTTAAAACATTGGGAACATACAGTGAGATACTGTTTTACAGTGTAGCATACTTGTACCTCATGCTAAAACTTATACCTGGAAGAAGAGGTGGAAATCACACTGATATTTGACTATACCAATAGACACAACCTACATTTTGAGGAGTTTCTCTGCCTACCTGTCACATGAAGGCAAGAACAATGACAAGAATCTCTGTGGCGACAAAGACACCAGCAAGCTAGAGGGGATCATATCAACCAGAGCACCTTATTTCAATAAAAAGAAGAGGAGTACTTGTGGCACCTTAGAGACTAACAAATTTATTAGAGCATAAGCTTTTGTGGGCTACAGCTCACTTCATTGGAATGGAACATATAGTAATGGAACATTCAATGCATCCGATGAAGTGAGCTGTAGCCCACGAAAGCTTATGCTCTAATAAATGTGTTAGTCTCTAAGGTGCCACAAGTCTTCCTTTTCTTTTTGCGGATACAGACTAACACAGCTGCTACTCTGAAACTTCTCAGAATGGTTTCTACTTCAGGATAACTTTGACACACCTTCTCCATATTGGGCTAACATAAATATAAATAATGTAAATAGATGGTGCAGTGTCTGTAATTTGAGAAGAAATGTAGAATGAAGATTTGGTAATTTAACAATAGGAAAAAATGATGTAACGTTAAAAAACTGTAGTTAACAGTAGTTAGTATGCCTGCGGTTCAGTATAAAATGCAATGGCATTTACTTGTGCTTAACATTAATGGTTTCGTAGGGAATGGTCTTTCACAATTTGGCAGATCTGGCTTAACTAGATAAAACTGTAAAGAATGTATCAGATCTGACGATGAAATATATGTGTGTGTGTGTGTGTGTGTGTGTGTGTGTTTGATACAGTCATGGAGTTAGTAAAAGTCAGAAAAGCAAACCTACTGGCAGCTAAAAATGCCATACTTCTATTTCTGAAATCTTGTTTGCTCCTTATTCCTTCTAAGAACCTGCAAAAAGGCAGTGTGATGAACTGGGGTGATCTTCAGCTGCTGGAGTTGTCTACCTTTTTTATTAAAAAACACAAACACATCAGTTGGTTTCCCCCTTGAAACCCCCATTCCCCTGATTTGAATGACCATGTGGAGGATCCATGTAAAAATCTATATCCTTTGAGCCATGCCAGCCAATGGGGGCCGGGTAAAAGGGGCAATTGCCCAGGTGATTTAAAAGGTCTTGGGGGCCCCCACCCAACATCGCCGGCAGTGCAGCAGAGCTAAGGCAGGTTTCCTGCCCGCCCTCACTCCGCACCACTCCCAGAAGTGGCTGGAACGGCCCTATGTCCCAGGGCAGGGGGTCTGCACTCATTGACCCCACCCCCAGTGACAACTCTGCAGTTCCCATTCACTGGGAACTGCAGCCAATGGGAGCTGCGGGGGAGGGGGGGCGAGGGGCTGTGGGCAGCAGCGCGTGGAGAACCCCTGGGTCCCTCACCTAAAAGCCACTGCCAGAGGGATGTGCCAGTCACTTTTGGGAGGTAAGCGCTGACCCCCAGAGAAGTCAGGTAAACACTAGTAACTACCAGTGAAAATAAAGGGTGAGCATCAGCCACAATATTCAAGAGAGGAGACTGAATTTTGAACAGCCATACATTTTCAGGATGTTGGGATCCAGGGCTTTTCTATTGTCCCATCTCTATATAAAAGAGAAATATACTGTTATTTGGGATGATTGATTTTCTTTTATACCAGTAGACTGAAAGTGTCAGAGATACAGAGATGAAGCCTTTGTGAAATCAGATTATGTGAACCTGATGATTACACAAATTGAGTGGTAATGGAGTAATGGAAATGGGTGCTTTGGCTACCAAAACTATGAAGGGCAACTACTTTAGTCTCAGACTCATGGACTTTAAGGCCAGAAGGGAACATCACAATCATCTAGCCTGACCTCCTGCATATCACAGGCCACAAAATCTCATCCATCCCCTCCTGTGATAGACCCATAACCTGTGGCTGAATTATTGAAGTCCTCATATCATGACTTAAAGACTTCAAGTAATTTTTCATGTAATTTAAGGACAAAAAGATAAAATCTCTCTGGGATGTGCGTATAGACATCAAAGCAAACACCATATAAAGCCATTAACTTACCATGCATATTTATGAAAGTTGAAAAAAAAAACACTTGACTCCAGTATCATGAATGCATATGGAATAGTATATAGTCTCCTCAATAAAATAAACATCAATATAATAATTAACAATATACTTTATATGAGTGAATTCAAGTCCCAGTTGCATTCAGTCCTAAAAATTTGAAGTAGACCTGATCCTATTGCATTGGAGTTAATGGAAGTCTTCTCATTCATTTCAAGGGGCTTTGGATGAGGCCCAAAGAATTTCAAGTCAGTGGGAATGCACAGATGGGAGAGATAAATTTGGAGAAATGTATCCAGTTATAACATCTGGAAGAGAGATTAAAGGGATTCAGGGCAAATTTGCTTCTGTGGAAGCAAGAAAATGACACTTCTAAGTATTACTAGAGTAATTAATTCTTTCAGCTGCAGTGGCCTAAAAATAAGTATGTCATTAGTATTGGTCTTGGTTTTAGGAATTCAGAGTTCAAAGTAGCAAGTCATTGCCTCTCTATGAGACACATAATTAAGACACTTAAGTAAATAACCTCTTTTTATAAATCTTTCCATGAGTGTATATCCCAAGTAATGATCTGTTTCAGTGGAGAAATAACTGCTTTGAAATATTCTGAAGTAACTATTAAAAGTAAGTAAAAGAAAGTAATCCTTTCTGTTGATTTTTATAGATTAGTAGATTCCAAGGCCAGAAGGGACCATTGTGATCATCTAGACCAGGGGTCTGCAACTTTCGGCATGCAGCCCATCAGGGAAATCAGCTGGCAGGCCGCGAGACATTTTGTTTACATTTACCATCCATAGGCACGTCAATGTAAACAAAATGTCTCACAGCCCACCAGCAGATTACCCTGATGGGCCGCATGCCAAAGGTTGCTGACCCCTGATCTAGACTGACCTCTGCATAAAACAGGCCATAGAACTTCCCCAAAATAATTCCTAATGCATATATTTTAGGAAAACATCCAAACATTAATTAAAATTGTCATTGATGAAGAATCCACCATAAACCTTGGTAAGTTGTTCCAAAAGTTAATTACTCTCTCTTAAAAATGTTACGCTTTATTTACAGTCTGAATTTGTTTAGCTTCAATTTCCAGACATTGGATTGTGTTATACCTTTCTCAACTACATTGATTTTTTTTATTACATATTTGTTCTCCATATAGGTACTTATAGACTATAATCAAGTCACCCCTTAAAACTTTCCCTTTGTTCAGCTAAATAGATTAAGCTCCTTACATTTTTCACCATAAGGCATGTTTTCTAATCATTCTCTTAGCTCTTCTCTGAACCTCTTTAATTTCTCAACATCCTTCTTTAATGATGGACACCAGAACTAGATACAGTATTCCAGCAGCAATCACACCAGTGCCACATATAGACGTCAACTAACTTACTCCTACTTGATATTCCTCTGTTTAATAGTCCAAGGATCACATTAGTCCTTGTGGCCACAGCATTGCACAGGGAGCTCATGTGATGCTGATTATCCATCATGACCTAAAATCTTTTTCAGGACAGTGCTTCCCAGGATAGAGTCCCTCAAACTGTAAGTATGGCCTACGTTCTTTGTTTCTATATCTATATATTTACATTTAGCCATATTAAAACACATATTGTTTACCAAGTGATTCAGATCACTCTGTATCAGTGATGTTTGTTCCCTTTATTATTTACCACTATCAGATTTAAGGACCTGCATCAATCTGCTTACCTGCTGACTTAACCCCAGGAAGTCTTATAAGTGCAGCTGGGCCCCATTTGAGATGCCTAATTGGCCAAACCAACCTATTGGCTGAGGCGGTTAGCAGATCTGCTCTGAAGATCAGAAGTAGGGCACTGGTTGCTCAAAGTATTTATCCATGTCAGCAATAACTCCTGTAAGTCCTTGTTTCCAGACTTGCTTCTGTCCTGCTCCTGCCTTAGGCCCTGACCTGCTTCCATCTTTCCTCACTCCAGGTAACCCAGTTCTGACTTTGGCACTGACCTTGGCAATGACGTCTGACTTCAGTTCTTACTCTGGGCTCCGACTTCCGGTACCTGATTCTGGCTGTGACCCTTGGTTCTGACACCTGACTCTCGACTTCTGCTCTGACCACTATACCTTTCTCCAGATCCAACCACCTGGTACAACCACACATGTCCTGGTTACTAACAACCGTTCCTACAATTTTTGTGTTATCTGCAATCTTTATTTCTTATGATTTTGTTTTCTTCCAGGTCATTAATACAAATATTAAGTAGACTGGGGCTAAGAACCAATCCCTTCAAGACCCTACTAGAAATACACCTATTTGTTGATGATTCCCTGTTTACAATTACATTTTGAGACCTATCAGTTAGATGGCTTTTAATCCATGTAATGTGTGCCATGTTAATTTTATAATGTTCCAATTTTTTTAATGAAAATATCATGTGGTACTAAAGCAAATGCTTTACAGAGGTCTAAGTATATTACATCAATGCTATTACCTTTATCAATGAAACCTGTAGTCTTATAAACAAAAAAATAGAAATCTAATTTGACAGGATCTATTTTCAGTAGACCAGGGGTTCTCAAACTGGGGGTCGGGACCCCTCAGGGGGTTGCGAGATTAATACATGAGAGGTTTACAGCTGTCAGCCTCCACCCCAAACCCCGCTTTGCCTCCAGCATTTATATTGGTGTTAAATATATTTAAAAGTGTTTTTAATTTATAAGGGGGGTCACACTCAGAGTCTTGTTATGTGAAAGGGGTCACCGGTACAAAAGTTTGAGAACCACTGCAATAGACCAATGTTGATTGATACCAATTCTATTTCCCTCCTTTTATTCTTTGTTAATTGAGTCCCGTATCAGCCATTCCATTATCTTGCCTGGGATCAATGTCCGACGCATAGGCCTATAATTACATAGGTCATCCCATATACCCTTTCTAAATAGTGTCACATCCGCTTTCTTCCAGTCTTTTGGAACTTCCCCTGGAACTTTTCAATATAAGGAAGTGAATACTGTTGTACAGACTTTCCTTGAAACTGTGACATACCTTCCCACCATTTCAGTTCTTTATGAACTTCAGGACTGAGAGAAAATTCTCAATAAAATAAGAAAGAAAAAAGAAAGAAATGTTTAAAAGCTCTCAACTGATGTTGTTTTCATACAAATTTCACTCTTATTGTACCAAAATAAAAAATAACAACAAAAAAGAGATCTTGTGGTGTTTATAAAAGCTTTTTGAGAAGAAACTGTTACCGTGATAATATTGTTCTCAGCCAAACAACAGGTGAGGTATAAAGACAAATCATATATTTTCTAGGACAACATGTTTTATTGACTTCTGGAAAAACATTAAAAGCAAGAAGCAGCAAAAGAAAGCAAAGCAAAAGAAAAGAAGCCTGAGAAATTTTCTTTTTCTCTGTGTCCATTTAAGAGAATGCTTTCTATTTTTTCATGAAGAACTATTATCTATACAATCAGATAAATATGCTAAAAGTAATAGTTGTTAAATCTAACAACCTATAGTTTGGCCTTTAAAAAAAGAGATAAATTATTCCTGGTTAAACACTTTTTCAATAACTTTAGCCTCTTTCTTTGTCTTCACGGATATCAGTGAGCAGAACATAATTTCCTTGCATTTATTCTGTGAATATATTAAATATTTTAAATGTTTTACCGTGTGTGATGATTGTAAAGCTTTGTGGCTTAGCTGTGATAGGTCATATAACTAAAGTGCCTTATTCCTTTTCCTGATTGGATGGATGAGTGTGCAAGCATTTCTGGGGCAAAATGTTCGCACTTTTACATTTGAAATTCAGTTTCCACAAATGTTCACAACTTTTTGAAATTTGCTTTAAAAAATAAACATATTCAGCAGAGCACATCACTTTAATGTATGTGACACGGAACACAAAAAGAATGCATGTGTGGCAGAACAAAATTCATTTAAAAAGTCAAAGAAATAGTCGCAGAAAATCCTTTGCTTATTTTTCCATGATTAATGGCTTTTATATTTATTGTGTTGATAATTGTGCACATTGAATGACAATGTTTTTGCTTTTGTTGTTCAGAGAGTTATCTGATATGTATCAACCTATTCTTGTTTTACAAAAGACATTTTACATTCAGTTATGTGAATCTGAAATAGTGATATTCAGTGTCTCTTTAACCAACCCAGTACTAAATGAGATCATGGCTGTTGGTGGGTTTCTAAACACTTTAGTCATACATACTTACCCTTTTATATATCTGGCCTTACAGAAGACTAAAGAGTAAGGAGGAAAAAACAGTACCATATGACTTTATGTCATTAATTGAAGAAATGTTATTCAATTCAATGTGCTGAGAATATATTGAGCATATTGGCTGTCTTGTGAACAAAGTGTATAGATTATTTGTTGTTGTTTTTATATTTTGGTATATTCAGTTCTCACTTTTATGTTAAGAAAAGTTATGCAACAGTAAACAATGCAGGGAAAAAATGTCCTTCTTAGAAAAACAGCCAAATATACTGTAGGCCACTGCAAAACATAGGAGTTTTAATCTTACTGGCTGATTTGATAAAAAGCTTTACGTTTATTGTGCTTTTTTAATTTAAATTCAATTTAACAAGTTGCTGTGCAGAAAAAAATCCTCTGCAAAGATAAATTGTTGAGCCTCACTTTTTATTTAATAACACTGCGAAATGAAAGAAAAATATGGGAGTGGTGGTGCAGAATCCCATAAGATGCAAAACTCTGTAGAGCACAATACTTACTGTAAAGCATCTTTAAAAGATGTCTTCCTTTTTGGAATCTTGTTATTCTTCCACATATTTCCAATTAAACTTTGTTAAGTTAACTGCCTTTAGAAATAACCAAGATCTGTTTTAGTGCCAGCAAAGTTCCAGTGGCCACAGAAGCTTTACAGTCTTGTTCTTAACAGGAAAGGTTAACCACAATGTTGTTATCTAACATGTCAGCACGAGTGACTGTGATGGGACATGCCCCCATCCCACTGATGGGCTAACAAACATTCCTGCGCTCAGGCAGTGCCAATTAGATGCCCCTGCAGAACATGCACCATCTAGAGAAGAGGAGCTTAAAGAGGTGAAACACGCCCCAGAGAATGGGGGAAGTTTACTCAGGAGGAGAGACTTCTACGGACTGCCAGTGAGTTCCAGTAACAAGGGGAGCCCAGCCTGAGGCAGTGATGAGCCCTTCCTTTCCCCCACTTGTTTGGGGACAGACTGACACTACAAGCTTATTTAGGTGAGGGTTGCTTCCAGCCAGCAACCTGTGGTGGGACCAACCTGTGGTGGGACCACGGACTAGAAGTAATTGGACTCAGAAAGGACCCCAAAATTGAGCTGAACTCCACTGAGAACAGAGAGATTTCCCAAGAGTGGGAGGTCCCATAGCGAACCCAGGGGCAAGAGACTCAAAGAGACTATAGCCATGCCCAGGCTGAGGCTGATTTATAACATTGGCTCTAAATGATAACAGTGAAAATTATTAGAAGAGGGATCATTTTATATATTTTATAACAACACTGGTCTACAACTCTGAATAACTAGAAAAATATTCATTTGTCTCTTTACCTTGTTGAATGCATCTATGAAACACACTATATAAATATTAAATAATATTGAGGTTATTTTAAGAGCTATTGTGTACCCTTATAAGAATCAATTCATGAAATCAATCTTCAGTTTAATCCTCATCTGCATTTTAATGATTTCAATGTGTCATCTTCTTATGTGACTTGAGGTTACGTATTTTACCTACTTCTTGCACTCTGTCTCTGGAAGCAATAAATCCGAGTAAACAGAACCATTATCAGTATTTGTATAGGGTCAAATGCAACTACAACACTGGAAGTAATGTGTTAAGTTATATCTCAAGGATGTTATGTTGCCCTCAACCAATTATTAAAGTATAAGCATCAGGTCTTCACAGGAATGATTGAACACTCCTCACAATGGTTTTGCTTGCAGTGATCACATTTATATTGTATAATGGGTTTCTGATAAATCATTACATTAAGGTTTCAGACTTTAGAGATTCTCACTTCAATTTATGGTTTATGAAGGTAGCATTATACAGTTAAAGAAACAGTTTTTCACTTAAAGTAGTTCCTTTGATTAAGTGATGTCCTGGAAAAAAGTGCAATCAAACTACATCCACCCACATACTATATATATAGTGTTTCTTTTACTGTGTACTTGTAATTGAGATGAGGCAGGGCCCAATAGTGTCAAAAATGTGGTGGATGCCATGATTATGATATTAAATTGTAAACGGTTTGGGGGAAGGGATTATAAGAACATACGAATGGCCATACTGGCTCAGGTCCATCTAGCCCAGTATCCTGTCTTCTGACAGTGACCAAATGCCAGGTGTTTCAGAGGGAATGAACAGACAGGTAACTATTCAGTGATCCATCTGCTGTCATCCATCCCAGCTTCTGGGAATCAGAGGCTAGAGACACTCAGAGCATGGGCTTGCATTACTGACCAACTTATGAATTTCTCTCATTCTTTTTTGAACCCTGTTATAGTTTTGGCCTTCACAATATCCCCGACAACAAATTCCACAGCTTGATTGTGCACTGTGTGAAGAAGTACTTCCTTTTTTTGTTTTAAACCTGTTGCCTATCAATTTCAGTGACCCCTGGTTCTTGTGTTATCTGAAGGAATAAATAACACTTCCCTATTCACTTTCTCCCCACCAGTCATGATTTTATCGACCTCTATCATATAATCTCTTAGTCATTTATTTTCCAAGCTGAAAAGTCACAGTCTTTTTAATCTCTCCTCATATGGAAGCTGTTCCATACCCTTAATCATTTTGTTGCCCTTCTGTGTACATTTTCCAATTCTAATATATTTTTCTTGAGATGGAGTGACCAGAACTGACCAAGAATTACTTTTTGTTCTTCATTTGTACAGCACCTACCACAATACGCTGTGATAATACAAATAAAATAATCTCTCATTCATCACAGAGCATCTTTGTAAGCACAGGAAGCAGTACTGTTACCACAGAATTTGACATTCCTGCATGTGCCTCAGAACTTGACAGTGCTGCAGACAGCCATTTTGTATGTTCAACCACTGTCAACTGACATAACTAGCTAGCTAGGAAAATCTTAGGCCTTTGTGAGGCAAGGTCAGACAGCTGCATACTTGCAGTTTGTTAATCTGAAGGGAGGATGGGATAGACAGTTGTGGAAGAGAGTGAGTGAATAGCAACCTGGGTTTTAAGTTCCCCTGACATTTTCTTGTTATGACTAGGAAGACTAGAAATATTTTGAGATAATGAGTAGTTTGTTTAAATTAGGTTTCAGAGTAGCAGTCGTGTTAGTCTGTATCCGTAAAAAGAAAAGAGTACTTGGGGCACCTTAGAGACTAACAAATTTATTTGAGCATAAGCTTTCGTGAGCTACAGCTCACTTCATCGGATGCATACAGTGGAAAATATAGTGGGGAGATTTTATATACACAGAGAACATGAAATAATGGGTGTTACCATACAGACTGTAACAAGAGTGATCAGGAAAGGTGAGCTATTACCAGAAGGAGAGCGGGGTGTGGGGGGGACGACCCTTTTGTCGTGATAATCAAGGTGGACCATTTCCAGCATTTTACTAAATGGACAAAAATCAGATGTCAAGAATTGTAACATTCAAAAACCAGTCGGAGAACACTTCAGTCTTTTTGGTCACTCGATTACAGACCTAAAAGTGGCAATTCTTCAACAAAAAAACCTTCAAAAACAGACTCCAACGAGAGACTGCTGAACTGGAATTAATTTGCAAACTGTATACAATTAACTTAGGCTTGAATAAAGACTGGGAGTGAATGTGTCATTACACAAAGTAAAACTATTTCCCCTTGTTTATTTCCCCTCCTACTGTTCTTGTAAAGTGCTGGAAATCCCCCCTGTTTCCCTCTCTTTTTCTTTCATACGTCAAGAGAGGTGATTAATAACACTCAAATAACCAAGTCCAGATTAGTGAGCCAGTGAGGAGCTTGATGCAAGTCTGAGACAAGTTTACTCTGACAGTAAAGCCTACAGAAACATCAGGTTATGAGGGTCCATTCTGGCCAGAACGTCCCAGCTGGATTAGATTAATCTGATTTGTGTCTGTTGGTTCTTCAGTTAAAGGTGTAGCCACTTTCACTCTATACCATTTACCTCCCTTTTCATGTAACCTGGAGATCAACAAACAATTTATTAAAAAGAACGAGGAATACTTGTGGCACCTTAGAGACTAACAAATTTATTTGAGCATAAGCTTTCGTGAGCTACAGCTCACTTCATCGGATACATTCAGTGGAAAATACCGTGGCTTGAAAATACAGTGGCTTAGGTTTGAATAAAGACTGGGAATGGATGGGTCTTTACACAAAGTAAAACTATTTCCCCATGTTTATTCACCTCCCCTCCACTGTTCCTCAGACGTTCTTGTCAACTGCTGGAAATGGCCCACCTTGATTATCACTACAAAAGGTTTTTCTCCCCTGCTCTCCTGCTGGTAATAGCTCACCTTACCTGATCACTCTCGTTACAGTGTGTATGGTAACACCCATTGTTTCATGTTCTCTGTGTATATAACTCTCCCCACTGTATTTTCCACTGAATGCACCCGATGAAGTGAGCTGTAACTCATGAAAGCTTATGCTCAGATACATTTGTTAGTCTCTAAGGTGCCACAAGTACTCCTTTTCTTTTTGTAAAATACTAGTAGCTAAGGCACATCTCCTTTTCATCTCATCCTTGACAGAGCCATCTGCACTGATCAAGCTTCCTGGGGTCACAAAAGATGCTACTTGTTCTATGACTTCACCACTGCTGCATTTCAACTCTTTATCTATTGGCCCTTTTTCAAGAAGCAACAACTTATAGATCATAGGATCATAGAATATAAGATTGGAAGGGACCTCAGGAGGTCATTTTGTCCAACCCCCTGCTCAAAGCAGGACCTAATCCCCAGCTAAATCATCCCAGCCAGGGCTTTGTCAAGCCTGACCTTAAAAACCTTTAAGGAAAGAGATTCCACCACCTTCCTAGGTAACCCATTCCAGTGCTTCACCACCCTCCTAGTGAAAAAGTTTTTCCTAATATCCAACCTAAACCTCCCCCACTGCAACTTGAGATCATTACTCATTGTTCTATCAGCACCTCTGCTCAGTGTGCAGCAGCAATCAAAAACGACATTCAGATGTGTAAAGAATGGAATAGGAAATACTGAGGTGTTATAAAATCCATGGTCTGCCCTCACCTGGGTTACAGTATTCAAATCTAGTCACCCCATCAACTCATAAGACTGGAAGAGACCTCGAGAGGTCATCTAGTCCCATCCTCTGCATGCATGGCAGGACTAAGTATTAGCTAGACCAGTGGTTCTCAAACTTTTGTACTGGTGACCCATTTCACATAGTGCAACCCCCCCCCTAAAAATTAAAAACACTTTTTAATATATTTAACACAATTATAACTGCTGGAGGCTAAGCGGGGCTTGGGGTGGAGGTTGACAGCTCACGATCCCCCATGTAATAACCTTGTGACCCCCTTGATCCCCCAACCCCCAGTTTGAGAACCCCTGAGCTAGACCATCTCTGACGGGTGTTTGTCTAACCTGCTCTTAAAAACCTCCAATGATGGAGATTCCACAACCTCCCTAGGCAATTTATTACAGTGCTTAACTTCTTCCCCGTCAGGGTGGTTTTTTCTAATGCCAACCTAAACCTCCCTTGAAGCAATTTAAACCCATTGCTTCTTGTCCTACCCTCAGAGGTTAAGAACAACTTTTCTCCCTCCTCCTTGTAACAACCTTATATGTACTTCAAAACTGTTACCATGTCCTCTCTCAGTCTTCTCTTCTCCAGACTAAACAAACCCAATTTTTTTCAATATTCCCTCATAGCTCATGTTTTCTAGACCTTGAATAATTTTTTGTTGCTCTTGTATGGACTTTCTCCAATTTGTCCACATCTTTCCTGAAATGTGGCACCCAGAACTGGTTACAATACTCCAGTTGAGACCTAATTATCGTGGAGTAGAGTGGAAGAATTACTTCTCATGTCTTGCTTACAACGTTCCTGCTAATACATCCCAGAATTATGTTCGCTTTTTTGCAACAGTGTTACACTGTTGACTCATATTTAGCTTGTGGTCCTCTGTGACCCCCAGATCCATTTCCCCAGTACTTTTTGCGAGGCAGTCATTTCCCATTTTGTATGTCTGCAACTGATTGTTACTTCCTAAGTACAAAATCTTGCATTTGTCCGTATTGAATTTCAATCTATTGACTTCAGACCATTTCTCCAGTTCGTCCAGATCATTTTGAATTTTAATCCTATCGTCCAAAGCACTTGCAACCCCTCCCAGCTTGGTATCATCTGCAAACTTTATAAGTATATTCTCTATGCCATTATCTAAAGGATAAAAAATAAAAGGGGTCCAGAGTTGACAAGTGATTGGAGGAACAGAAACACATCTATGTGAAGAGGATGAAAAAGTCAAGAGTCTCTTTAAGTGACAGAAATTTTGGTAGAGCCAGTGGGATGGTGTCGTTAAAGCTCCATACTGTTTTGCACACACAGGGGGAGTTGCTCCGCTGTGAGTGTGTAGTTTTTAGTAGAAAAACTCACTGCAAGTGCACCAATACTTGGGGCTAACTCTTGAATTTTCTGAAGAGTTTCAAGAAGCCTATTGGCTTTTCAGTTCCATTAAATAAAAATTAACCTCACAGCTTAGTTTTCATTTTTTCCCAAGCTTCTTTGGCTAAACTACACACTATAGAAAGTAAAGGGACTGGCCAGTGCAAGTTCAGTGCTTGCCTGGATTACGTAATTTTGTTACACCGAAGAATGCTTTTTTTATTTATCTAATTTTCTGTGCTCTCATCAAGCCATTGAATGGCTTAAGAGTTCTATTTTCGAATCAGCTGAAAGGCAGGTGTTTTTGAAAAAACATTTTTCATGTGTGGAAAAACTCTCTCCTTCCAAAAAATCCTGTTGAGAACTTGTTCAGAAAGAAGTTCATGTTTAGAAAACAATTTTTGACACCAGCTTTGTTCATCTTCTTCCAAGCCAGCTGCGTTCTGTGGGATCTTGGTCTGGGTGTAAATCGTTACTTAATATTTTAGTCAATTTAAAAACGCAACAACCTTAGTTCCCCAGCAAACGAACATACAAACATGGAGCTATGTCAGATCCTGTTGCTCTCTCTCATACCTAACACAACTCCTAAAAAGCAAGGAAATGAAAAATTAATACTGCCAACAGTATGTTCCCTTTACTCCGCATCCCTAGATGTGCACTTCAAACTTAGTGTCGGTGCCATACACCACAACCTGGGCTCCCTCAGCAGGGCTCCCACCTTCCAGCGCCATTCCTGTGCCTTCATATTCTTGGCATTTTCTGTAAGTCAAAGTCAACTACACAAATTTTCCATGGTAGTGAAAAATATCATAATTAATTAAAATGTGCTTGCCAATTGTACAATGTCATCTGCAATAACTAAGGAGCTTAACTCTAGATCAACCAATGTTACACCCTCCAATTTGTTTACAATTCTTAATGTCCAGTTTAAAACTATGATGAAAAATGATGGTGAGTCCGACATTCCTCGTCTTACACCAGACTTCAACTTGAATCAAATGCCTCTTTGAAGTCGCTGAAAACAGCAAACATCTTTAAACACCATTTTTACTTTTTTCCATCAATTGTTGGAACATGAATATCTGACCAATACAACTTTGGCCTGGTTTAAAGCCACACTGGTCTTCACCTGCTACTTACTCAAAAATTGGCCTTAATCTGTTAACAATTACTTTCATAATGGTTTTTTCCAAGTACTGACAATAAGCTTATACCTCTATCATTATTCTGATCAGCAGGATCTCCTTTTGTCAAGATTGGTACAGCTATAGCCTTTAGCTAGTAATCTGCTCCCATACCTTCTTGTGTATTTTTCTAATGCTTTGAGAGCATGAATCCTTCCAGTTTTTAGCAGCTCAGCTGTTATATTGCCTATTTTTACAGCTTTCCCTTTTTTAACTGCTTCATTGCTCTTTCTGTATGTTATTCTGATGGTGCTTCATTGCTGATATACATTCTGCCTTGCAAGCTGCTCTGTTAATCTAGCATGTCTAGAATGCTTGTGTCTGGACGAACTACAGGGTTAATCATTTTGTTAAAATGCTCTTTCCGTACTTTCAACATGTCTTCAGCTTTTGTTTTCAGTTCACCAGTAGACTTTCTCACTGCTTCCTTTATTGGCCTGATTGTGGTTTCATATGACTTAACCTTTTTGCATATTGTTTTCATATCTTGTTTGATTGACACCTCTTCTAGTCGCTGAGCATTTCCTTTCCAAAACTTTTGTTTGTCTACTCTTTGTGATTTCTTCACTGCTTTTTGCAATGCTTTTACTTCTTTGAAATGGTTATTGGCCTAATGAATGTGGGGAAGAAGTTGACATGATATACCTTGATTTTAGTAAGGCTTTTCACACAGTTCCTCATGACAGTCTCATAAGCAAACTAGGAAAATGTGGACAACATGAAATTACTATCAGGTGCATGCACAATTGTTTGAAAGACAGTACTCAGAGACTACTTATCAATGGTTGACTGGAACTTAACAATGGGAGTTAAACTGGGAGTTAACAATGTGATGCAATTGTGAAAAAAGGCTAATATCATTCATGGGTAGAGTTGAAGGAGTGTCATATGTAAGATACAGGAGGTAATTATCCTTCTGTATTCAGCAGTCCAGTTCTGGGTGTCACACTTTAGGAAAGATGTGGATAAATTGGAGAGAGTCCAGAGGACAGCAACAAAAATTATAACAGGTTTAGAAAATCTGACCTATAAGGAAAGGTTAAAAAAATGAGGCATGTTTAGTCTTAAGAAAAGAAGACTGAGTGGGGACCAGATAACAGTCTTCAAATATAATAGGGGCTGATATAAAGAGGAGGATGATGAATTGTTCTCCATGTGCACTTAAGGTAGGACAAGAAGGAACTGGCACAATCTGCAGCAAGGGAGATTTAGGTTAGATATTAGGTCAAACTCCAGCTATAAGGGTAGGTATTCCCTGGAACAGGTGTCCAAGGAGGTTGTGGAATCCCCATCAGGGGAGGTTTTTAAGAACAGGATGGACAAATACCTGCCACTGATGGTCTAGGTTTACTTGGTCCTGCCTCAGTGCAAAGGGCTGGACTTGATGACGTCTCAAGTTGCCTTCTAGCCCTACATTTCTATGATTCTTCAACTTTCCCCCCAGTCTTAGCTTGTTTACACTTTTCCTGTAATAGTCTTGTTTAGTTGCTTGTCCAGCTTTTGTCTGTTTGCTTACACCTTCAAATAACTTTGTCCATTGTGTTTTGCTTTCTTGAATATTCTCCATCGGTCTGTAATGAGATTTCTTCATAATCACAAATTAAAGGCCTGAACCTTCCTCCAAATGCCACCTTGTATGTTTTCCTCACAGAGCTATATTTTAACCTATCAATATCACTTTTGACTCTAGTTACACCCACCTTTTTCTTGACCTTAAATTTAATCTTTTCTATTAGTAATTCATGATCACTGCCACACTTGGCACTTCTATAGATTCAGACATGCAACAGTAACTATCTATGCCTTTTAATTATAACAATGTGCTCAATCGGGGGTTTAGTTTGACTGCCTGGTGAATTCCTTGCAACTTTATGCATGTCTTTGTAATGAAACCAAGTACTACCAATAACCAGATTGTGCCTCTCACAGCAAATTCTTTCCCTATTATTGTTTGCAGTCCCAATGCTAAGGAGTCCAACATTATTCATTTGCTTACTATGTCCATTACCAACCTTTGCATTCATATCTCCTATTATCAGGACCAGGTTCAGAAATCTCATCTATGATGCTATCCAGCTGTTGATAAAATCTTTCCTTCTCTTCCTCTTCTACTGCTTCCACTGATGCATAACAGCAAATCACAGTTATGCATAGTGTAAGTAGTAGTAAACCTTGGTATGGCAATCTGCTTAGACAGTGGTTTCCCATTGTTCATTAAAATAACTCTTCTCTTGTCCACCTCTTTAGCAACCCATCCCTGTGCTTCACTTGTCTGCTTGAATGTCTGAAATAAAGAAACGTGTAATTTTCAACTGTCAAATTTCTATACCTAGCCAATGTATCTCCTGAATGTCAGTAAGGGAAACTTGTAGTTTCCCAAACAACTCTGCTTTTAGCTCATTCTGGCCTAGAGAGAACAGGGTTCTAACTTTACAGCTCGCATTGTATGTAATATGTTCAGTTATTATCCCAAATCCATGAACATTTCCATTTATTTGTTCCATTGTCTTTCTTGGTACTGATTTTAAATTTTCCTTATCCTAGATACTGTTGGTTTACAGCAGTGGCTCTCAACCCTTTCAAACTACTATACCCCTTTCAGGAGTCTGGTTTGTGTTGCATACCCCCAAATTTCACCTCACTTAAAAACTAGTTGCTTACAAAATCAGACATAAAATTACAAAATCAGACATAAAAATACAAAAGTGTCACAGCCACACTATTACTTCAAATTTGCTTACTTTCTCATTTTACCATATAATTACTAAAAAATCAATTGGAATATAAATATTATACTTACATTTCAGTGTACAGTATATAGAGTAGTATAAACAAGTCATTGGCTGTACAAAATTTTAGTTTGTACTGACTTCGCTAGTGTTTTTTTTTGTAGCCTGTTGTAAAACTAGGCAAATATCTAGATGAGTTGATGTACTCCTTGGAAGACCTCTGCGTACTCTCAGGGGTAGATGTACCCCTGGTTGAGAACCACTGGTTTACAGCACCTTATTCCATAATATTCCATAATATTTGATGCAACCCTTCTGGATTTCCCAAGACAGGCTACCCTTATCTATTACCTGGCTGTTGCACTTCTACATCCTTGTATCACAGCATAAGGAAAATATTATTTTATTATTATTAATAATAATAATACATGCAAAGAACTACTTCATGCAGACATTCATTGTGAGCATCAGGTGAAAGTATCGCTGAAGGGGAGAAAGTAAACCATATTTATTATGGACTCATACAAATTTCTTCTAGGCATGAACTGTAGTTCCACTCACTTGAAGTAATTTAAGGGCTGAATGCACAATGAGTCTTTTCATAGACTTTAATGGGAGCTGGATCAGTCCTTTTTAAAGTGGAAGATTAATATACACCCGTGAAACATAATGTGGCCTTATTCCCTGGTTAATAAACAAAAAAGATGAAGACATCATTTATTGCTACAGCTGGTTGAAAATTAAAAAAATAATTTCCAAGACAAATGTCAAAGGAAATACTCTTTGTTTCCTATCAATTTGTTGTGGATTTTTTGATTAATATAACATTTTTATTTTATTTAAGTTTTCAAAAAAATAACTTTTTTTTTTCTGGGTTCCCCTATTTCACAGGTAAGGTTGAAAAATCTCCTTTTCACCTCCCTTCTGTCCCCAACCACCACTGCGAGGATCAGGAAAAGTAAAAAAAGCGAGGAGGAGGGACCCAAAACCTGAAATCTAAAAACTGAAGCAAAAATTTGGGATTTACGACTAAACAAAATGATTTTTTTCTTTTTTTCATCTTTTACTTATTGAGTGTGGTAACTGTCTTTGCCATTTCTTCCTTGTCTGTGTGGGAAAGAAAATGTAAATAGATGGGGTTTGTGGTTTGTTTCCAAAGTCATGAAATCCGGGGTCATTCCAATATATCCCAGGAGAGAATGTATGACAGTGACTATGTTAGCCATTGAAAATAAGGGAAAGACATCAGTGATCTAATGAAACAGAATCCTTCCCTGAGTAGCACAGGAGTGCAAAGAAGAAAAAACCTGGAAGATGCTGATGAGTGTCTTTTCTTCCCATTGAAGATTCCATCCTGAGAGATACCAATTGGAGGGGGGGCACTTAGCACCTCTCAAAAGGTGCTCATTGCCTTGCAGGATCCAGAAAAAGGACAACAATTCATCCAGAACATACACTGCCTGCAGCGTGAAGTGCCAGCCAGGAGTTATAAATAGAGCATGTTGCTCTAAGCTCAGAGCATTAAATACAGACTACCTTTGATTCTGTGCCCTGGGGCTACCATAGATATTTCATTGACTGGAATAAAGACATATCAGGCCCACTTTTTTTCTCACTTATACCACTTTTAATGATGACTCTGTTTTGGATTACAAAGAATTCCAGATAACTGAGATTTAGCTAATTGGAATAATTTCTTAGCATATTTAAGACTTCTTTTGGGCCCCAGTTCAGCAAGGTAATTAAGACTGTGTATAAATTTAAGCATGTGACTAGTTTCACTGAAGTCAATGGGACTACTCATGTGCTTAAATTTAGGCACTTGGCTTAAATTTTAATATGCACCAGTTTGACAAAATAAATGTATAAATTTTTGTGGGACTCAACTTCACCCGCATGCCTCACTTTTTTTTACAGGCTCACATTGGGGGGGTCATTCATGGTAATTTTCTTTTCTTTTGTCTGCTGGGGGGTTTTATCACATTTTGGAGGGTGGAGGATTGCCTGGTCTAGGTGGTGACAGAGGCAGGCTTGGTATAGAGCAAGATAAATTAGTCATCAAGTTCTGTCTAAGGTACTTTTCATAGAAACATAGAATCATAGAACTGGAAGGGACCTCAAGAGGTCATCTAGTCCAGTCCCCTGCACTTTTGTATGGCCCGATCACCATAGTATCTGAGCACCACACAATCTTTAATGTATTTATCCTCACAACATCCCTCTGAGGTAGAGAAGTACTAATAACCCCATTTTACAGATACGGGGCTAAGGGACAGAGGGTTAGAGTCCCAAAGGACCTTAGGGATGCCTAACTTTTAGATGCCTAGAAAATCACTGGGATTCACAAAGCTTGAGTTAAGATGCTGGGGCTCCCTTACAATGAATGGAGGGAGATGAGTATCTCAGAATGGGATTCACAAAATTGATGGGCAGCTCCTCACCTAAGGTAGCCAATGGATGATGCTGAGGAGAAGGGTGTGTTCTAAGCTCCACCCCTTCACAGAATTTGGCACCTGTGGCCAGGCTAAAGGGAGGTTCCTCTCTCTACGTGGGATTCTCAGCAGCAAACCTTCTCTTGGTGCAAGGCAGCAGCAGGAGGAGGACCTCCCTCATAAGTTTTAGCCCAGTTTTAGCTCACCTGGGATGTGGGAGACCTCCAGTGTCAAGTACCTCTTGTACATAATGTTAGGATGGTGCCAAATCAGTGGCCATACTGAATGAATGGTGGGAAAACATGGCTTGACATGACTGAACTACGAAAGAGGATTCTGGGAGCAGAATCCTTCTCTTAGCATTGGACAGATGCCAGAGGTGAAACTGACTGGCTCCATACTGCGTGTATGATCAATACTGATCTTTCAATCAGCAAATATGTCCAGTTGAAAGCAAACAACATGTGTAGAACATCCTGAGTGGACCATGGGCTGACCAGGGCATCTCGACCCTGTTGAAGGACATCACGCAAGAGGCCGAAGGAATGATTGATAAGGGAGTGAGTGTGGGATACTTTTCAGTTGGCACCACTCTGCAGGCTCCTTCTAAAAATACTAATTAGGTAAAAATTAGTGACCACATGCCCACTGGGCATGCTTTTAAGACATGTGACTCCTTTGAGGAAAAAGAGTATAAAAATCAAGCAAATTAAATTACTGTAGGACTGTGAACCACAGCTGTCTCCAGGTAACCAAAGCCTTGCCTCAGGGGAATCCAAGCCTGGCCAGAGGGCTGAGAAGAACAAACAAGGAGAGAAGAAGCCATCTATAACATCGGTAACCACCTTCTCTGTTTGCCAAGCAGGAATTGCGTGAGGCTAGTGCAGGGCCTGTTTGTGTATGTTTGTGAAAGAGATACTCATTAAGGGAATGTCTAGCTCTTAATGTCTAATATAGGAGTTATGTGCTTAATATAACCCTCTACTGCTTGTGTTATTCCTTCTCAATAAACTGCTGTGGACCATTTTCACTAGTATGACAGCAATCTGCTCCACCGGGAACCAGTAAAAATCCATTTCAGGGATAGTAGCGCCCCCTGTTGTCAACACATGGTAGGTTGCATGGCTGCTACTAGCAGGTCAGGCTTCTGTACCAGATATGGACTGGACACAGAGCTTGCTTCCCAGAGAGATACATCAGTTGTGTTTACTGTGAGATCCATTAATTCACTGCCAGGAATGGCTGTTGTGAGCTAAAATGAGAGAAGTTATAGAATGCACCACCTAATGGCTGAATGGTATAAAATAGTGTAGCATGTTATTACATCTCCCCCTTTAAGTTTTACCTTCCAGTCATTTACAAAAGTTAAGTCTCTTCTGTTTGCGTGGGAAAACAAATTTAAACAGGGATCTATCACCTCTCCTATGAGTGCCCCAACTAGCTGGCCACAGAATATTTCAATGTGGGCTTCTTTAGTCTCTCCCGTTGAAGCAGTTCCACTGTGGATAATTAATTAAAGAGACATAGGAGCAGAACTAGAATCTGGGTCTCTCATCTTCCAGGTGAATGCTCTAACCAACAAGCTGTAGAGTCATTCTCATGTTTGTACTTTCTCCCTGTCTGACCCAATGACTCTTTCATTATTTAATCCAGATTTGAAAACACTCCAACAGGAGAGATTGAGGGAGTCCCATTTCAGAATATTCTATAGCCCAGGGGTTAGCGCAATTGCCTGAGATGTGGCAGAGCTCTGTTCAAATTCCTTCTCCTTAAGTGGAGGGCCAGGTTCCCACATCCCAGGACAGCACCCTAATTAGTGGGCTACAACTTAGAAGGATGTCCCCTACCCATCCTTTCTGAGCTTGCATCTCAGGCCTAACATGGTAAGCAGCCTCTGAGTTTGCCAACCAGATGGAGCTCCATAGGTTAGTTAGGTGGAAGAACATCTTTTTGTGAGTTTCTCTGAGGTTTACATGTCTGGACGCCTAGAGAAAGGAGCAGTGCACACGCTCAGAGGCAGAAAGACTGCTGCCCAGGAAAATTTTACTGGAAAATTTAGGCACCAACAGGGCTTGGTAGCAGCTGAGCAGGGGTTTTGTGAATCCCAGTGGGGCTGGATTCTGGGATTTAGGCACCTAAATCTTTTTGTGAATCTAGCCCAGAGAGGCCAAGCACCTTACCCAAGGTCACGCAGGCTGCAAGGAGAAGCAAGTAACTGAACCCCAGTCTCCCAAATCCCAGGCCAGTGCTCTCACCCCTAGATCATCTCTTCTCTCTGGTTTATGATTATTTTGGTAGTAATCACCATATGCTCTTTACTTTCCAAATATATAACCAGATGCAGTCCTTGCCTCAAACCACTCATATGGTAAGATGCCAAGCTCTATATGCCCTGGTCTACACTAGGACTTTAGGTCGAATTTAGCAGCGTTAAATCGATGTACACCTGCACCCGTCCACACGATGAAGCCCTTTATTTTGACTTAAAGGGCTCTTAAAATCGATTTCCTTACTCCACCCCTGACAAGTGGATTAGCGCTTAAATCGGCCTTGCCGGGTCAAATTTGGGGTACTGTGGACACAATTCGATGTATTGGCCTCCGGGAGCTATCCCAGAGTGCTCCATTGTGACCGCTCTGGGCAGCACTCTCAACTCAGATGCACTGGCCAGGTAGACAGGAAAAGAACCGCGAACTTTAGAATCTCATTTCCTGTTTGACCAGCGTGGCAAGCTGCAGGACCATGCAGAGCTCATCAGCAGAGGTGACCATGCAGAGCTCATCAGCAGAGGTGACCATGATGGAGTCCCAGATTCGCAAAAGAGCTCCAGCATGGACTGAACGGGAGGTATGGGATCTGATCGCTGTATGGGGAGAGGAATCCGTGCTATCAGAACTCCGTTCCAGTTTTCAAAATGCCAAAACCTTTGTCAAAATCTCCCGGGCATGAAGGACAGAGGCCATAACAGGGACCCGAAGCAGTGCCACGTGAAACTTAAGGAGCTGAGGCAAGCCTACCAGAAAACCAGAGAGGCGAACAGCCGCTCTGGGTCAGAGCCCCAAACATGCCGCTTCTATGATGAGCTGCATGCCATTTTAGGGGGTTCAGCCACCACTACCCCAGCCGTGTTGTTTGACTCCTTCAATGGAGATGGAGGCAACATGGTAGCAGGTTTTGGGGACGAAGAAGAAGATGATGATGATGAGGTTGTAGATAGCTCACAGCAAGCAAGCGGAGAAACCGGTTTTCCCAACAGCCAGGAACTGTTTCTCACCCTGGACCTGGAGCCAGTACCCCCCGAACCCACCCAAGGCTGCCTCCTGGACCTGGCAGGCAGAGAAGGGACCTCCGGTGAGTGTACCTTTTAAAATACTATACATGGTTTAAAAGCAAGCATGTGAAAGGATTAATTTGCCCTGGCATTTGCGGCTCTCCTGGATATACTCCCAAAGCCTTTGCAAAAGGCAGCCTTATTGCGTCCTTCATGGTAGGACACTTTACCACTCCAGGCCAGTAACACGTACTCGGGAATCATTATACAACAAAGCATTGCAGTGTATGTTTGCTGGTGTTCAAATAACATCCGTTCTTTATCTCTCTGTGCTTTCTTCAGGAGAGTGAGATATCATTCATGGTCACCTGGTTGAAATAGGGTGCTTTTCTTCAGGGGACACTCAGAGGTGCCCGTTCCTGCTGGGCTGTTTGCCTGTGGCTGAACAGAAATGTTCCCCGCTGTTAGCCATGGGGAGGGGGGAGGGTTGAGGGGGTAGCCACGCGGTGGGGGGAGGCAAAATGCAACCTTGTAACGAAAGCACATGTGCTATGTATGTAATGTTAACAGCAAGGTTTACCCTGAAAGAGTGTAGCCACTGTTTTATAAACTGTGTCTTTTTAAATACCGCTGTCCCTTTTTTTTTCTCCACCAGCTGCATGTGTTTCAATGATCACAGGATCTTCTCCTTCCCAGAGGCTAGTGAAGATTAGAAAGAAAAAAAATCGCACTCGTGATGAAATGTTCTCTGAGCTCATGCTGTCCTCCCACACTAACAGAGCACAGACGAATGCGTGGAGGCAAATAATGTCAGAGTGCAGAAAAGCACAAAATGACCGGGAGGAGAGGTGGCGGGCTGAAGAGAGTAAGTGGCAGGCTGAAGAGAGTAAGTAGCGGGCTGAAGACAGGGCTGAAGCTCAAATGTGGCGGCAGCGTGATGAGAGGAGGCAGGATTCAATGCTGAGGCTGCTGGAGGATCAAACCAGTATGCTCCAGTGTATGGTTGAGCTGCAGGAAAGGCAGCTGGAGCACAGACTGCCACTACAGCCCCTGTGTAACCAACCGCCCTCCTCCCCAAGTTCCATAGCCTCCACACGCAGACGCCCAAGAACGCAGTGGGGGAGCCTCTGGCCAACCAGCCACTCCACCACAGAGGATTGCCCAAAAAAAAGAAGGCTGGCATTCAATAAATTTTAAAGTTGTAAACTTTTAAAGTGCTGTGTGGCATTTTCCTTCCCTCCTCCACCACCCCTCCTGGGCTACCTTGGTAGTCATCCCCCTATTTGTGTGATGAATGAATAAAGAATGCATGAATGTGAAGCAACAATGACTTTATTGCCTCTGCAAGCGGTGATCGAAGGGAGGAGGGGAGGGTGGTTAGCTTACAGGGAAGTAGAGTGAACCAAGGGGCAGGGGGTTTCATCAAGGAGAAACAAACAGAACTTTCACACCGTAGCCTGGCCGGTCATAAAACTGGTTTTCAAAGCTTCTCTGATGCGTACCGCACCCTCCTGTGCTCTGCTAACCACCCTGGTGTCTGGCTGCACGTAACCAGCAGCCAGGCGATTTGCCTCAACCTCCCACCCCACCATAAACCTCTCCCCCTTACTCTCACAGATATTGTGGAGCACGCAGCAAGCAGTAATAACAGTGGGAATATTGGTTTCGCTGAGGTCTAAGCGAGTCAGTAAACTGCACCAGCGCACCTTTAAACGTCCAAATGCACATTCTACCACCATTCTGCACTTGCTCAGCCTGTAGTTGAACAGCTCCTGACTACTGTCCAGGCTGCCTGTGTACGGCTTCATGAGCCATGGCATTAAGGGGTAGGCTGGGTCTCCAAGGATAACTATAGGCATTTCAACATCCCCAACAGTTATTTTCTGGTCTGGGAATAAAGTCCCTTCCTGCAGCTTTTGAAACAGACCAGAGTTCCTGAAGATGCGAACATCATGTACCTTTCCCGGCCATCCCACGTTGATGTTGGTGAAACATCCCTTGTGATCCACCAGAGCTTGCAGCACTATTGAAAAGTACCCCTTGCGGTTTATGTACTCGGCAGCTTGGTGCTCCGGTGCCAAGATAGGGATATGGGTTCCGTCTATGGCCCCACCACAGTTAGGGAATCCCATTGCAGCAAAGCCATCCACTATGACCTGCACATTTCCCAGCGTCACTACCCTTGATATCAGCAGATCTTTGATTGCGTGGGCTACTTGCATCACAGCAGCCCCCACAGTAGATTTTCCCACTCCAAATTGATTCCCAACTGACCGGTAGCTGTATGGCGTTGCAAGCTTCCACAGGGCTATCGCCACTCGCTTCTCAACTGTGAGGGCTGCTCTCATCTTGGTATTCATGCGCTTCAGGGCAGGGGAAAGCAAGTCACAAAGTTCCATGAAAGTGCCCTTATGCATGCGAAAGTTTCGCAGCCACTGGGAATCATCCCAGAACTGCAACATTACGCGGTCCCACCAGTCTGTGCTTCTTTCCCGAGCCCAGAATCGGCGTTCCACAGCATGAACCTGCCCCATTAGCACCATGATGCATGCATTGGCAGGGCCCATAGAATCATAGAATCATAGAATCACAGAATCATAGAATATCAGGGTTGGAAGGGACCTCAGGAGGTCATCTAGTCCAAACCCCTGCTCAAAGCAGGACCAATCCCCGATTAAATCATCCCAGCCAGGGCTTTGTCAAGCCTGACCTTAAAAACTTCCAAGGAAGGAGATTCCACCACCTCCCTAGGTAACGCATTCCAGTGTTTCACCACCCTCCTAGTGAAAAAGTTTTTCCTATTATCCAACCTAAACCTCCCCCACTGCAACTTGAGACCATTACTTCTTGTCCTGTCCTCTTCTACCACTGAGAATAGTCTAGAACCATTGAAAGCAGCTATCAAATCCCCCCTCATTCTTCTCTTCTGCAGACTAAACAATCCCAGTTCCCTCAGACTCTCCTCATAAGTCATGTGTTCCAGACCCCTAATCATTTTTGTTGCCATTCGCTGGACTCTCTCCAATTTATCCACATCCTTCTTGTAGTGTGGGGCCCAAAACTAGACACAGTGCTCCAGATGAGGCCTCACCAATGTCGAATAGAGGGGAACGATCACGTCCCTCGATCTGCTCGCTATGCCCCTACTCATACATCCCAAAATGCCATTGGCCTTCTTGGCAACAAGGGCACACTGCTGACTCATATCCAGCTTCTCGTCCACTGTCACCCCTAGGTCCTTTTCCGCAGAACTGCTGCCTAGCCATTCGGTCCCTAGTCTGTAGCTGTGCATTGGGTTCTTCCGTCCTAAGTGCAGGACCCTGCACTTATCCTTATTGAACCTCATCAGATTTCTTTTGGCCCAATCCTCCAATTTGTCTAGGTCCCTCTGTATCCTATCCCTGCCCTCCAGCGTATCTACCACTCCTCCCAGTTTAGTATCATCCGCAAATTTGCTGAGAGTGCAATCCACACCATCCTCCAGATTATTTATGAAGATATTGAACAAAACCGGCCCCAGGACCAACCCCTGGAGCACTCCACTTGACACCGGCTGCCAACTAGACATGGAGCCATTGATCACTACCCGTTGAGCCCGACAATCTAGCCAACTTTCTACCCACCTTATAGTGCATTCATCCAGCCCGTACTTCTTTAACTTGCTGACAAGAATACTGTGGGAGACCGTGTCAAAAGCTTTGCTAAAGTCAAGAAACAATACATCCACTGCTTTCCCTTCATCCACAGAACCAGTAATCTCATCATAGAAGGCGATTAGATTAGTCAGGCATGACCTTCCCTTGGTGAATCCATGCTGACTGTTCCTGATCACTTTCCTCTCATGTAAGTGCTTCGGGATTGATTCCTTGAGGACCTGCTCCATGATTTTTCCGGAGACTGAAGTGAGGCTGACTGGCCTGTAGTTCCCAGGATCCTCCTTCTTCCCTTTTTTAAAGATTGGCACTACATTAGCTTTTTTCCAGTCATCCGGGACTTCCCCCGTTAGCCACGAGTTTTCAAAGATAATGGCCAATGGCTCTGCAATCACAGACGCCAATTCCTTTAGCACTCTCAGATGCAACTCGTCCGGCTCCATGGACTTGTGCACGTCCAGCTTTTCTAAATAGTCCCTAACCACCTCTTTCTCCACAGAGGGCTGGCCATCTCTTCCCCATGTTGTGATGCCCAGTGCAGCAGTCTGGGAGCTGACCTTGTTCGTGAAGACAGAGGCAAAAAAAGCATTGAGTACATTAGCTTTTTCCACATCCTCTGTCACTAGGTTGCCTCCCTCATTCATTAAGGGGCCCACACTTCCCTTGGCTTTCTTCTTGTTGCCAACATACCTGAAGAAACCCTTCTTGTTACTCTTGACATCTCTCGCTAGCTGCAGCTCCAGGTGTGATTTGGCCCTCCTGATTTCATTCCTACATGCCCGAGCAATATTTTTATACTCTTCCCTGGTCATATGTCCAACCTTCCACTTCTTGTAAGCTTCTTTTTTATGTTTAAGGTCCGCTAGGATTTCACCGTTAAGCCAAGCTGGTCGCCTGCCATATTTACTATTCTTACGACACATCGGGATGGTTTGTCCCTGTAACCTCAACAGGGATTCCTTGAAATACAGCCAGCTCTCCTGGACTCCTTTCCCCTTCATGTTAGTCCCCCAGGGGATCCTACCCATCCGTTCCCTGAGGGAGTCGAAGTCTGCTTTCCTGAAGTCCAGGGTCTGTATCCTGCTGCTTACCTTTCTTCCCTGTATCAGGATCCTGAACTCAACCAACTCATGGTCACTGCCTCCCAGATTCCCATCCACTTTTGCTTCCCCTACTAATTCTTCCCGGTTTGTGAGCAGCAGGTCAAGAAAAGCTCCCCCCCAGTTGGCTCCTCTAGCACTTGCACCAGGAAATTGTCCCATGCTTTCAGAGAAATCTGTGTCCATGTTCTGATCACTCACGTGACTGCGCTGACATCGCCTCCTCTCCCGGCATCCCTCTGCCAGGTTCTGGTGCTGCATATACTGCTGGATAATGCGTATGGTGTTTAATGTGCTCCTAATTGCCAAAGTGATCTGAGTGGCCTCCATGCTTGCCTTGGTATGGCGTCTGCACAGAAAAAAGGCGCGGAACGATTGTCTGCCGTTGCTCTGACGGAGGGAGGGGCGACTGACGACATGGCTTACAGGGTTGGCTTACAGGGAATTAAAATCAACAAAGGGGGTGGCTTTACATCAGGGAGTATTTCAGGCAGGACTTCACGGAGGGTTCCAATAAGAAATGGTGCACCTAAGTAATTGTTCTTATTGGAACAAGCAGGTTGGTCTGGCCTCTGATTGACACATGGCTAGATTTACCTCGCTGCACCTTCTCTGTGAGTGACTGCAGTGTGACCTAGAGGAATAAGTCCCCTCGACGGGGGAGGAGTGGGAAGCAAATGAATACAAAACAAATCTGGTCTATTTCTTGTTCTGATCCACTCCATCTATCTTTTACATCTTTGGCTGGCAGCAGACGGTGCAGAAGAACTGCAAGCCATCCACATCTCATGGCTGCTCGGCAGAAGATGGTACAATAGGACGGCTAGCCACCCTCATCTCTTGCCTGCCCGGCAGAAGATGGTACAATAGGACTGCTAACAACCCGTGTTGCCTGCCTGCTCACCATAAGATGGTTCAATAGGACTGACTGCAGGACTAAAGAGAATGACCTGGTCAAGTCACTTCTAATGTAGTCCCTGCACCCATGTCTGCCCAGGAGCTCCTGGCCACGTCGGCCAGGAGCACCTCGGACATAACGATGACGGCTACCAGTCCTATTGTACCGTCTGCTGCCACAAGGCAATGGGTTGCTGCTGCCGTGTAGCAATGCAGTACTGCGTCTGCCAGCTCCCAGAAGACATACGGTGACAGTGAGCTGAGCGGGCTCTGTGCTTGCCGTGGTATGGCGTCTGCACAGGTAACTCAAGAAAAAAGGCACGAAACGATTGTCTGCTGCTGCTTTCACGGAGGGAGGGAGGGAAAGGGGGCCTGACGATATGTACCCAGAACCACCCCTGACAATGTTTTAGCCCCATCAGGCATTGGGATCTTAACCCAGAATTGCAATGGGCAGCGGAGACTGTGGGAACTATGGGATAGCTACCCACAGTGCAACACTCCGGAAGTCGACGCTTGCCTCTGTACTGTGGAAGCACTCCGCCGAGTTACTGCACTTAATGAACTTAGAGCATTTTCTGTAGGGACACACACACTCGAATATATAAAACCGATTTCTAAAAAACCGACTTCTACAAATTCGACCTAATTTCGTAGTGTAGACATACCCTATGAGGGGTGAGGGAAAGTGAAGAAACATTAATTGTGTAAAATGTGAAAAAAGTAGCATTAACAACACTCACTGGCTCCCTATCATTAACAGTCAACAATTTCTTCTAGGCACCATGGTAGAAATGGATTTTGAAAAGGGATTTGAAGGAGAGTGCAGTGTCCTTATGTGCTAGTTCAGGGATAGCATTCCATATATCAGGGGAAGTATGAAAGCAAGTGCACTGACAGGTGGAGTGAGACTCAAAGGGGAGTGACAAATGACCATGATTAGTAAGTCAATTATGCAACAACAAGGTAGTGAAATGATTATATGCTGAGATGGCTGGGGCAACTGGAAATGACCATTAAAATGGCTACAAAGAACAGATGCCTACACTAGGAAGCAATCAGTAAAATGGCAGGGAGTCACAGATGGCTTCATTAATTAGAAGAAATTAACTCAATGTCCAGGAACTTGCATTTAGGTAGATCAATTAGAAACAGTCACTTGAATGGCTAGCAAGTTGTGGACGGTTGGTTAAAATAAAAGCAGTTAATAGAATGGCTAAGAAATCACAGATGGGTGGATTTAATTAATAAGGAAAACAAAACAAAATAAATATCCGAATCAGACAGGCACAAAAATCTGGGAACGTGATCAAGAGCAAGTGTCAATGCAGGCAGGGATCTGGTGTCTTCAGGGTGAAGGCTGGCTAGCTGAAGTCCAGGGAGAATGGCCCTATTCAATTACTGGAATAGTCAATGGGAGTGAGAGCAAAGGTAAAATCCACACTCCTCTAGATCCCCTGTAGCTAGTGCCACATCCAGGGAAGCGAGCCAGTTCCTCCTCCACGCATTCAAGAAATCAGCCTGGCAGGATATGGGGACAAAGATGCTATAAAAATGGTGCAGGAAGGAGGAGCAAGTCCCTATTCATTCAGCCATTAGGATGTCAGGTAAAAGTTCAATAGAAAATGACAATTAGCCTTCTGTACAGGAGGTATGCATGAACTTTTTCACTCTGGCACCTACTCTGACCTTCTGTTCCTAAAAGTCAACATGCATACTCAGCAGAGAAAAATAGCACTGCTTCTTTCTCCAACATATAAATGACCCACCACACTTTGTACCAGCTCAGCATGAAACATCACGCCCAGCATTAGCAAGATGCTTGCACTGTCAGATGCATGACTAATTACCACTGCTGTGCAGATGTTTTGTGCAATGGGAAGTTTCATACACACAGCCAAATACTCTGCTGGTGTATATTGACATAGCTCCATTGACTTCAGTTGACCAGCTGAATATCTGGCCCTACAAGTGAGGAGAGCGATAAACAAAAGGAGAAAGGAAAGAGGTGGGTAAAGGGTTATAAGAATGTGAGCTCATGGGCCCAGATCCACACAGGTATTAAGGCTGCTAACTTCTACCGTAGAAGTTAGGAGCCTCAATATATTTGTGTATCTTGGCCATTGTTACTCAATAACTCATATGCAAATTTTACTGTTTACACTGAATTATTATTATTTTCAAAACAGTATTACCATTATTTGTATTATGGTAGCACCTAGGAACCCCAGTCATGAACCAGGACACCATTGTGCTAAGTGCCGTAAAAACACCGGGGGAGGAGGGGGGATGGATTGGGGGAGACATCTCCTTCTCTAAATAACTTAAAATCTAAGTATAATTAAAGTAATTATTAGCTTCTTTCCCTCAGGCAACAGGGAAGAAACGAGTTTTTAGGATGCATTTAAATGAGGAGAGAAAGGTGGCTTGGTGAACAAATTTTGATGGGGGGTTTCAACCAAGCCTAGGAGTCAACATAGCACATTGGCTCTCAACCTTTCCAGATTACAGTACCCCTTTCAGGAGTCTGATTTGTCTTGTGTACCCCAAGTTTCACTTCACTTAAAAACTATCTGCTTACAAAATCAGACATAAAAATACAAAAGTGTCACAGCCACACTATTACTGAAAAATTGTTTAGTCTCTCATTTGTAACATATAATTATATAATATATTAATTGGAAAATAAATATTGTATTTATAATTCAGTATATAATATATAGAGCAGTATAAATAAGTCATTGTTGGTACAAAATTTTGGTATGAACTGACTTCGCTGGTGCTTTTTATGTTGTAAAACTAGGTAAATATTTAGATCAGTTGATGTACCCCCTGGAAGACTTCTATGTGCCCCCAGGATTCCTGGCAGAACAGCTATAAAGAACGTAAAAAGAGACAATATCAGAGAGAAGGTATACTATAAAAATGCAGAAAGTGTGTATGTGTATGGGGGGAAGGGGACCAAACCAAGGAGTTGTTAGATTTCTGTAACAATGCCCTATTATGTTGAAAAGAAAGGTTTCAGAGTAACAGCCGTGTTAGTCTGTATTCGCAAAAAGAAAAGGAGGACTTGTGGCACCTTAGAGACTAACCAATTTATTTGAGCATAAGCTTTCGTGAGCTCAAATAAATTGGTTAGTCTCTAAGGTGCCACAAGTACTCCTTTTCTTTTTGTTGAAAAGAAAATTGCAGAATACCAACAACCTGAGTCATGCATACCAGATGCAGTATTGTAATCCAAATGCAAAGACCATTCATTGGGTAAATCTTACCGTGAGGTAACTCTGAAGTAAAAGTAAATTGTCTGAATGGTTCCCAGCAGATGCTAAATGAAGTCTGGCCCACTTGAAAAGAACCCAAAATAGCAACAGTATGATGACTGCTAGATTGCAGTGATTGCTAATGTGAATGACTTGCATATTTGCAACTCCAGTGTTTAATTCTGTACCACAGCACCTTTGATAGCTCAAATATCGTTGTGGGATAATGATCAATTTAGCAGTTAGGTAACTATAAAGAAGATTAATTAGGCGCAATCACTTGCTGCAGCTTGGCAAATCATAAACACCAATGAAGTAAAACATTAGAACTACATATTTAGCTGTGTAATGTCTTTAAGCATGGGTGAGGGCTGTGGACTACAAAAATCCATTTTTCATAATAAATTAAATCCATATTTTATGCCTTGTAAAACTGGGAGGGGGGAGAACAGAAATTAGTATGTTGTAGTTGCCATGTAAATTGACAACTACAAATGAAAACTCAGACCATAAAAAAACAGGTCATGGAACTCATTGCTATAATTCTAAAGTTTTATGATATTATTTAGGATTGCAGAAGGAATAGAGAAATAACCACAAAGGACACATTAAGGTTTCTCCCACTTTATAAGTAATCAAAATAATTATTAGAACATTTACAATACATTCATCTGACGATATATAAAGGTTTTGTATCTTTACTGGCTTCCACTCATAAATTCTCTAGATAATTATCCTTATTATAACCAAACCTATTTATAACATTCAAAATGTTTAGCTCTTAAGGGCACCTGTATAATGAAGATGAAGTATTACTAACTTCCATCACAAAGCAAAGACTTGACTATAGAACTTATAAAACTTAGTTAATAGCATTAAGGGTGAGACAAAGAGCCACAAAATCAAAGAAATTCACGAAGGCTTTTGTATTTGTACAGTGTCTATCACAATAGGTTCCTCGTCCATTATTAGGCACTAAAGTAATACTGGTACTAATAATAAGGCTGTTGTTATGATGCAGTAGGTAACTTTATTAGTAGTGTTAGTAGTAGGAGGAGTGGTAATTGTATTAATTGGTATTATCATAGTGCCTAGGAGCTCCAGTCATGGACCATACAAACACAGAACAAAAAGACAGTCCCTGTCCCTAATAGCTTACAGTCTAAGTATAAGACAAGAGACAACAGATGGATACAGACAGACAGATGGGGGAGTACAAGGAAACAGTGAGATAGTGTTGATCAGTACACTTGTCAGTAGTCACTGCACACCAAAAGCCTAACCATTGTCAAGTTTTTGTAGGCGTCATGGCACAGGAGGGTTTTAAAGAGGGATTTGAAGGTAGATAATGAAGTGGCTTTGTGAATGACCTTGGGAATACCTCTCAAGAGTGTAGGGCAGCAGGGGAGAAAACACAAAGGTGCTTGTTTGCAAATTTAACAAGTGGGCAAGGAGGCTGGCATTGTAAGTCTACCAGAAGTGGGAGTTGACCTTCCAACAGTGAATGAGAGATGACAGGTAGGGAGGGAATAATCTGTGAAACGCCTTGAAAGTGAAAACAATACAGTACGTTTGATACAATACAGAAAAGGGAGCTAATGGAGGGATGCAAAGAGAAGGGTGATGTGGTCAAAGTGAAGGGCCAGGAAAATGATATTTGCAGCAGCATTCTGAATGGATATAAGCAGGGCAAGACTACATTTGTCAAGGCCAGAATAGAGGATGTTTCAATAATTGAGACATGAGGTGATCAGAGCCCAGAGGAGATTCTTAGCTGCATGAATGAACAGGAAAGGCTGTATCTTAAGGATGTTATTCAAAAAGAATCTGCAAGACTTAGACATAGCCTGAGTGTGAGGACCTAGAGAGAGGTCTGAGTGAGAGGCAGAACGGTGGTGTTGCCACAGTGATTGAAACAGGAGGTAACAGGGAGGGTTTTGGGGGGAAGTTTGAGAGCTCTGTTTTAGCCATGTGGAGCTTGACATCCATGCAGCAGCTAGACATCCATGAGGTGATGTCACAGAGACAGACTGAGATTCTAGTCTGGACAGAACAAGACAGTTCTAGAGCAGAGGGGTCCACATAAAGATGGTAGTTGAATTTGTGTTTGTGGCCGATATTACCCAGAGACAAGGAGCAGAGGGATAAAAGAGGGAGACTAAGGGCAGAACTGTGTGGAACCTGTGGAGAAAGTTGGAGAGGGAATGAGGAGGATCCTCTGAAGGACATGCTGAAGAAACAATTAGAGAGGAGGGAGGAGACCCAGAAGAGGACAGAGTCACAGAAGCTGAGGGAGGGCAAGATTTCAAGAAGAATAATATGGTCAAATGTGTTGAACACAACTGACAGGTGAAGAATGATGATAATGGAGTACTGATTCTGAGATTTTGATAAAAAGTGTTTATTAGAGATTTTGGTGAGAGTGTTTTCAGTTGAATGCAGGGTGCAGAAGCAAGATTTGAGAGAGTGTAGGATGGAATTGGAGGAGAGAAACTCTGGAGATTATTGTAAACAATACTTCCCATGATCTTAGAGATTAAAGGGAGAGGGAAGATGGGCCAGTATTGAGAGAGGCAAGTAAAATGAGAGTGAGAGGTTAAAATGAATAAGAGAGAGGATGAGAGTGGACATGAGGCAGATCAGGAGATAGGATGGGGTTACTAGGGCAAGTGGAGAGGCTACAGGAGGAGATCAGATGAAAAACCTCTGCATCTGTGACATATAGGTGTTTATCACAGGATACCCATTAGTGGGCAAAATTAGGCCCCAATTCTGGGAACATTTTCTTTCATGATAAATGGTAAAGCACGCAAGTAATTCTTACATAGATCATACTGTAAAACTATTCAGTTCACACTCTTTTTCGCCTAAAGGTTAATGGGTATAATGTCAATTTCTTTGTTAGAAGAGAAACTATCCAAGTGACACTGAATGTTATAACATTTGATAATGTTTCCAGGGATAGACTATGCTTTTGTCTTAGTTGGTCATGCAGGAGAATGACACCCCAGTCCTTCTGGATTTCTGCTGCTGAGCATGTCCCCTGATCTTCAAATATTTCTCCTTGTGAGCAAGTGAATGGGAAATGGGTATGGGGCAGGGGGGAGAAGGAGGAGCTTTGGATCTGTTTCCTCTCTCAGACCCACTTGGAAAGTGAGAAGAGTGACCATCACTTTTACAACGACATCAGTAATTTACATTTCCCATGAAGCAGGAGAGGAACAAAGGAAGAATTTTGCTCAGAACAGTGTTTCAGTGGCAGGGTACCTTCCAAGACTGTTCCTAGCATGATTAGTTTTCATACCAGCCTTGTTCAGGTCTGCCATCAGTTTTATGTTACTGCTATAGTTACGCTGGATTTTTTTTTTACGGATAACAGAAGAAGAGCACACAGAACAGATGTTTGCACTGACGGGATAAAGTCCTGGCCTCACTGAAGTCAATTTCACTCATGGCCTGTGAGGTGGGAAGGTCCCAGAGTTTGGGCTCCAGCCCAAGCTCAGACATCTACATGGCAGCAAAACAGCCGCGCAGCCCGAATCCCATGAGCCCAAGTCGGCTGGAAGGGCCAGCCGCAGGTTTGTCTATGCTGTGTAGACCAGTGGCTCTCAACCTTTCCAGACCAACCCTGTCAGAAATCCGATTTGTCTTGCATAGCCCCAAGTTTCACCTCACTTAAAAACTGCTTGCTTACAAAATCAGACATAAAAATACAAACATGTCAGAGCACACTATTACTGAAAAAAATGCGTACTTTCTCATTTTTACCATGTAATTATAAAATAAATCAATTAGAATATAAATATTTCACCTACATTTCAGTGTATAGTATATAGAGCAATATAAATAAGTCATTGTCTATACAGAATTGTAGTGTGTACTGACTTTGCTAGTGCTTTTTATGTAGCAAGTTGTAAAACCAGGTGAATATCTAGATGAGTTGATGTACCCCCTTGAAGACCTCTGGGTACGTGTACCCCTGGTTGTGAACCACTGGTGTAGACATACCCTTAGAGAGTAGGGAACTCGCTGTTGACATCTGTTGGTGAACAAGGAGAAGAGCAGCCCAAAGTCACTTGAGAACTCCGAATGGGAAAGGATTCCATAGGGGAGGGAGCTCTCTGTTGGCATCTGTTGGAGAGCAGAGCAAGGGGAAATGATTAAATGGGCCAGGCCTTATTTACAATTCAGTTATGTGGCAGTTTGGGCATATTGGTTAAAATACAGTTAAGTTTCAAATATGAGGGCAATAAATGTTATTATCCCTGATGGGTAGTAAAAGGACAAGAGAACTTCACCTAATGTTTCCGAGGTGAGAGGTACCATCACCATGACTGCAGTCAGGCATAGCTGGAAAAGGGAACTAGACTGGGTCAAAGGAGGAGAGAGAGAAGGGGAATCTATCTTCCGCTACAATAGCTTGTCTGGTGCTGAGGATTCTGTTAAGGGTTCTGTTTACTCTTGGTATCCTATATAAACTAGCAATTCCTCTCCTAAGACTTAGCACGGAACCAGCTTCAAGACAGCAGATGGCTGTCTGTGGGACCAGCCACACCGGCCACTGCTTGGGTGGTCTCCAGAGCCAGATGGCCTCGAGCCTCCCGAGCAGCAGCCATTGCAGCTGGCCCCTGGGGCTGCCAGAGCAGCTGGCCCCAGGTCTCTCCAGCAGCTGGCCCCGGGGCCAGTGGCTTGGGTGGCCCTGAAGTCAGCCGCACCAGCCACTGCAGAAGTCACAGAGTTTGCAGAAAGTAATGGAATCTGTGACTCTGTGAAAGAATCGCAGCCTTAGTTATAATAATTGCATCATAGAATCATAGAAGATTAGGGCTGGAAGAGATCTCAGGAGTTCATCTAGTCCAACCCCCTGCTCAGAGCAGGACCAACCCCAACTAAATCAGGGCTTTGTAAAGCAGGGCCTTAAAAACCTGCTTCATCACCCACCCAGTGAAAAAGTTTGTCCTACCAACCTAAATATCCAACCTAAACCTCCCCCACTGCAACTTGAGACCATTGTTCCTTGTTCTGTCATCTGCCACCACTGAGAACAGCCTAGCTCCATATTTGTTGGAACCTCCCTTCAGGTAGTGAAGGCTACTATCAAATCCCCCCTCTCTCTTCTCTTCTCTTCTCTTCTCTTCTCTTCTCTTCTCTTCTCTTCTCTTCTCTTCTCTTCTGCAGACTAAATAATCCCAGTTCCCTCAGCCTCTCCTCATAAACCATGTGCTCCAGCCCCATAATCATTTTCATTGCCCTCCGCTGGACTCTCTCCAATTTGTCCACATCCTTTCTGTAGTGGGGGGCCCAAAACTGGACGCAATACTCCAGATGTGGCCTCACCAGTGCCAAATAGAGGGGAATAATCACTTCCCTCAATCTGCCGGCAATGCTCCTACTAATGCAGCCCAATATTCCGTTAGCCTTCTTGGCAACAAGGGCACACTGTTGACTCATATCCAGTTTCTCATCCACTGTAATCCCCAGGTCCTTTTCTGCAGAACTGCTGCTTAGCCAGTCGGTCCCCAGCCTGTAGCAGTGCATGAGATTCTTCCATCCTAAGTGCAGGACTCTGCACTTGTCCTTGTTGAACCTCATCAGATTTCTTTTGGCCTAATCCTACAGTTTGTCTAGGGGGCTATACATTTATCCTAATGGTAAGCTTACCTGTAAAAAGTGAGTGAAAGTTTATGAAATGTCACAGGAACCTATAATAATGTTGATGGGAAAAGGTGAAAAAAGGAGACAGACTGAATTAGTTCAAGAAGTCCAACTGATATAACTCAAGGACAGTGTTAAGATTATGCAAGGTAAAAAAGAGAAGTATGGGTCTAGAAAACAATGAACCCAAATCAATTTGTCAGAAATTAGGCCCACCATTCCCCCTTTGCAGTCCTCTCACAGAGATTTGGAAGGGAGGGGGGAAGCTGGCTACTACGACATTAACTGTCTGAAAGAGAGGGAGGAATGAGCTCGATCATGGTTGGTACCTCAGGATGCAGTGTTACAATACTTTGCCTTTGTTGTCCTGATCCTGAGAGAGATGTCCTCCCCAGACTAGAAAGAGGAACCAAAATGACTTCAGCACCTCTACCAGCTTTGCCTAAATCCCAACCACAACCTGGAATGTGAGACTTTGTAACACACACACAGCGTGTGTGTTCTTTTCCTTTGCCACCATATTTCTTCTTTTCTCTCTTTCTCCCCCTCTCTCTGTCTCACTCTCCTTTTGCCTTCTGTTTCATAAGAGTCTGGATTAGCCAGCCAGGACTATATATTTTGCAACACTGCTATGGGCCTGTGACCAGAAAGAGGCACCCGAAAGCAGGTGTTGGAGTAACTGATAAAACCGTGTGCTGTGCCTGTGTTTTTCCACCTGTAAGTTTGCGAGTGAGAGTTAACGCCAGAGACAGAAGCTGCATTTTCTTTCTTTTCTGTTCTTTTCTCTCCCCTTTTATGTCTATTTGCCTTCTTTTGTTTTCAGGAAGTGGGACCAGTCTTCAACAACAATAGTTCCAGCCCATCTCAACTAACTTCTCTTTTCTCCAAAAAGGAGATGGTATAATCTTTCATACCATCTAAAAGACTGTCAAATAGAAGTAAAGCTTCTTTCTTAAAAACTCCCTCCAGCTAAAGGGAAAAGGAACAAGGGATGTTGTAAAAATGGAAACTGTATTTAATATTTTATATTTCAAATCCTTTAACTGTTTTTCCTTCTCTTCTGTATCTTTAATAAAAGGTTTAACAGATTTTTATGATGTGTTTGCCATGGTACTAAGCAGCCTGAGGTCTCTGTACACCAAACTTTTTTTAACATTCTTTAGTGCTGGACAATAACAGGGTCATGTTAACACCTTTGACTCTTTGGGCCTGTGACAGGGCGTATCAGGCCCCACTGGAGGCCTTGCTGTCCTACTACTCCCCACCCCAGGAAAAAGAACAGTGAAGGTGGGTCTTTCAGACTGCCTAGAAAGGATACAGATAAGCAGCCAATTGGAGCTCAGCAGCCTTAGTTAAAAGGTGCTACAGAGTCTGAGCAAGTCAGTTGCTGGCTGGGACTAGAAGGGTGAAGAAGAACTGGAAAGCTGTGAAACTCCACAGTAAAGAGGCTTGGGAGAGATTCTATTCAAGCAGAGATAGGGCTGTGAAGTTCTTCAGGCAGAGAGGCCTGGGAGAGACCCTGTTCAAACAAGGAACAGACAGAAAACCCAAGAGGGTGATGGGACCAAGTGGGAAGCTACCAGGGAATCCAGCAGCAGCTATTAAAGGGAAGCAGAATGTGTCTGCTGTTTATAGGGGCCCTGGGTTGGAACCTGGAGTAGTGGGTGAGCCTGGGTCTCCCCCCCCGCCCCAATGGCCACTAGGGAAGTGACCTAAGCCCCAAGAAGGGGATAAAATTTAGTAGTAAAAAGTCTGAGTAAGAGGCTAGAATTTAAACAGGTCCAGAGATAAGGTGAAGACCCTAGTAAGGGCAGATCATGTGTCAAACTTTTGTTACCCCAGAAGGGGTTCCTTCATGAGTTTTAACTGTGTGTAACTTAGGTGGAAGGCTGAGCCACTGAAGACACACACGACAAAGACAACAGATAACAGGGGGCACTGGGACCAGAGAAAAAGAGTGTAGGATCGCACCCAGGAGATGTTCATGAGAGGTACGTGCACTCTGTCACAGGGCCCATATATTCCATCTAAATTAACACAGAGCCCCTAGAGTAACCCAAGCAGTACTTCCATTAGCAGCTGGAGACTGACCTGCTAGAATTCTCGAGCCCAGGACAACAAACTCTGAGTGGGGAGCTTGGGCATAGGGAAGTTGCTAGAACCCATTTTAGCCATTCACAGCTGCAGGAGGAGGACTAAGGTTGGGACTATTGTTAAACAGCAGGCGTAGGGGACGGGGACAGGTAGGGGTCTTACCTCATAGATATTGTTAATTGATGAGTTTCCCAAGTTTATTCTATTGGCCTCCACTTCTTCCCCTTAATAAAGTGTTCTTTGTTTTACACATCTGGATTCAGTGACAAAGTATTGCCTACTTAGGGTGCCCACATTATATTATACATGTTTCCCATGTTTCTGAATTGGAGCTGGAGTCAACATCATTTACACTTTCAGGAGAAATGCCTAAAAAATTAATCCAGCGCTTCTTGGTGTTAACAACACCCGGCAGGTCTGTTACTTATGTGTTCCTCCCTCAATTGTTTAACCTGAAGGACAGGTAGTGCAGCCAACTCCCCACTCAACAGTCAGCTAGCTCCACAGATGTGTGCAGGAACCATTCCCATGGCACTACCTTTCCCCACCACTTTCCAATTGGATTGTTCCCCCCGGGGTGCATATCTGTCCAGATAGATTCAGTATTGGTGCCCAGCACTGTGCATCCAAGAGTGAAAGAGTAGGCCCTCTGTTACAACAAATGTAGAGACTGCACTTGACCTTAGCCCTAGTTTGTGGAGTTGGGGACAGGAAGGGGAGATGAGGTGGCATGGACACATGTTTTAGCTCTGCTCCCCATAATTCACTCACAAAGACACTCTGGCTGCATACCCGGTTGTGGAGTGACTTCAGAAATCTAGGCCTAATTTCTAGTCTTTTGATCTTTGCCCTCTAAGATTCTCCAGCAATGTGTCAGTGAACTAACTCCATCTTTATAGTGCAAACTACACTGTTAATTCCTCTTTTTATTCTTGTACAGTTCCAGCTTTTACTAAATATATACTGGAAAGAGGAAGTATGGATGTACCCATGCTCCACTTGGTTTCTGTGGACACTTGGAGCAGGCATGGGGTACATGTGCAAGCAGTACATGGACAAGTACCCAGGGAAGCACGCAAGAGTAGATGTGGCCAAAGTGTGAATGGATTTTTCAGACTTGTGAAATTTCATGGAGTGGGATTTCAGTTATGTGATGACTACATAAACAACAAAGATAGACTTGATAACTATAACATAAAATATACTTGAAATGCCTTTGAGCTCAGCACAGTTCATTTTGCAACTCCACATCATTCATTTTTAAGTGATTAAAATCACAACTATGATGAAAAGGGATTCTTAAGAGCTCTTCTGAAGGAACTCTATATAACTTGTAAAGACATTTTATTTAGTATCTTTAGATTTAGTTGCTTGTTTAATCTTAAACAGATTAATTCTCCATTATCTGCCTCACTTTTGGAAATGAGGAGCTGCATCCTATTCTATGAAGTACACCCCAGCTGTTAGCTATGGTTTATTAAAAGCACTTGCCTTATATGACTTTATTTTAAATATGATGTAGCACATTTCAAATAGTATTTTTAACTAATGTGCTGTACTCTACACAGTCAGCAAGGGCTATAAATTTTGGTCAAGACAAGCTGGCATTGTTCTCTTTGGATATGGCATAATCCCTCCTTGAGTTTCCTGGTCTGCAGAGAGAAAGTGAAACCGGATCTCTCGGATATGCCTATCCTGTCCTGTGCCAATTGCCTTTCCCACTCTCCTAGTCCCTAGTCTCCTTCAGCCACACGTTTAACTTTTATACTGAACAAGCTCAGGAGAAGACTTACTCCAGTTTCCGAATACACAGATTAATTAAACTATTTAAATTCATATTGTAATATGATTGGATGTGGTTGTAGCTACATAGGTTTTATAAAGAATGAAGCAGTGACATTTCTGAGGGTCAGAGTCAGAAATATCTGCCATGTCCAGAACACCTATCATGAGGGCTTTGATGTGGATTGTTTCATTTAAAAAAAATTAAGGATTGTTTCATTTAAAAGAAAACTAGACTCACCTCCTTTATCCAGATCTCTTGGCTGCATAGCTATATGTCTGTCTCCTACCAGTGTCTCCTCTAAAGCAGTCTGTGCTGTAATCTGAAAAGAATCTCTCTTTTTTTCAGTTTTTATTTGAGGTTCAAGAGTATAATATGTCAGTGTCACTGACAGAGAAGCAGGGCTGGCTCCAGGCACCAGCTTTCCAAGCAGGTGCTTGGGGCGTCATTTAGAATGGGGTGGCAGTCCGTGTCCCGCTCTTCCTGCCTCAGCAGCAATTCGGCGGCGACTGCTTTGGGCGGCAAAATTGGTAGAGCCGCCCCTGTGGACAGGTGAATGAGAGGGGCTGTGGGTAGATTAGGTAGCAATCTGTGGGCTGTGGATGAAATAACTTTCAGACCAATTTGACGCGTGAGAGAGGATGTTCTGCACATCACAAATTGAGAACTGAAGAAAGCCTTTTACATCCTGAACATATAAGAAATGACCTTATGAAGACCCCATATGGACTCCAACTGGGAAGAGAGTGCTTCTTGTATATTTCAAAAGCACCTAGAGAGAATGGGAGTTAATATATATTTCAAAGGTTTTGCTTTGGTTTAGTTCATGCCAGCCTTACTCACTGGAATAATTCCCACCTGTGAAATCATAACAGGGCAACATCATTTCTACACAGTTATAGACACGGTTTCTGTCAGCATCAGGAGGAGTAGTTCTGGGATGATAAACATCCACTGAGCTGCTTTGTGGGATTTTCTGCCCTGGCATTAACCTGAGAAGACAGTTAGCCTGCATATTCCCTTCTTATGCTATCCTCTCCTGGATCCTACCCCAGCTTGAACTGCATCCTGCAAGCTGCAATATTCAGTGTTATACTTTAGTGAATTCACCACAGTGTCAGAGCAAGACAAATATACTCTAAAGACACTTTTCCTCTCAGTAGAAACTATGCTTTTTGAGTAGTTTTAGGATTAACTTTTATATAAAGAAACCACTTTGTAGTAAGTCCTTTCTGATTTTATTGACCCTTTCACAGTGGGATTACTGATTTCCATGCCAGTAGTTTGGGGGTTTTTTTGCTTGCCCAGGAAGCGATGGAGACCAACCCCAAGACATTACTTCAAGTGAGCTGTAGCTCACGAAAGCTTATGCTCAAATAAATTGGTTAGTCTCTAAGGTGCCACAAGTCTTCCTTTTCTTTTTGCAAATACAGACTAACATGGCTGTTACTCTGAATACTTCAAGTATATTTCCCATTCTATTTCATTGACTGCACTTGCCCAAGGTGAATCTAATTCCATTATTTTTACTGAGCTTTCCTGATTTATAGAACCTTAATTAAATTAGCCTTCCATTTACTAGCCTGAGAGGGACAAGGGGAGGACAGGAGCTCGCTTTGTGGTCAGTCCCTTAAGACAGTGATGCACTTGCACACTAGCTTAGAATCCTACCCTGCTGCTGCTGAGGGTGTGTAACCAGCTCTGCTTTGTGCTGAGAGTGAGGTTTGAACCTGCGATCTTCAGTGTGTGAGCCTGGGTTGCTTGAGCTAGAAAACTAAGTCTATTAGGTGGCAGCTGTAGTGAACTTGTTAACCACTTCTAAGGAAAACAAAGACCCATGCTCTCTTATGGTGAATAACAGGTGCACTTGGTGTGTACAGAAGGGAGAAGACACCCTGGGCAGTTTTAGGCCTCCGAGCAGTACACAGGGTTTTAGTTATGCAACTCTCTATGGACTCCGTAAGGGCCATGTGGACGAACTCTGCTACATTATTTGAAGGTATACATCTCCCTCCTTCTCTATGTGACAATCATCTTAATTCTGCTTTTCCTTTGAAATGCACAATAAATAGTACCTTTATACATTAGGAGTACCATTCGGGGTGGCAGGGGGAGAGAGGCGGGGAGGAAGGAATAGAATGCCACAGCTACCCTAATGTAATATAATTACTGGAAAAATACACTACTAGAAGAGTAAGGAAATCCACACAAAACGTCTGGTTTTTATTATAAAAAAGAGAGAATTTTTCTGCAAACACATTTTAAATTAAACATTTTGTGTTTCTTTCAAGATATTTACCATTTTGTACCCAGCTGTACTCTATATTAAAGCAATACAGGAGCTTTTCTGGCTACCACTGATTATATTTATTTCTGGGTAAATCAAGACTAACTCCTATTTTCTTTGAAAATCCAGAATGTGTCCAGACTGATACTAGTATAACAGAGATCAACATCTGTTCCGATGAAGAGAAACCCAGAGGAGTTTAGGACAGGATCAGTGAATATACAGTACTGTTTGAAGGAAGCGTGAATTTAGGGCCTACAACTGATAGCCCACTGGCTGTGAAACTCATTATTCTCAATGGGAGCTCCTCATGCTGATAACGTTTAGTGTCAGCCCTTCTGTCAGTCTTCTTCCCAGGTGACTATGAGTCCTCAAGGGTCAGAACAATTTACATAAGTATGGTGTTCACAAAATATTTTTTTAAGATCCCCATATCCATTTTAGGACTAATTTTAAGCTTAGTTGGCAACCAGAGCAACTGGGAGAAAATTAAAGTCACAAGATGAAGTAACTTAGCACCAGGCAAAATTCTGGCAGCTGTGTTTTGCGCTGCTTGCTGCTTCTTAATCAAATGTGTTGGAATGCCGATAAATCAAGGAAATCAAGTATTATAATAATTGATTCTGGAGAACTTTAGAACCATAGATCAAAGTCTCTGCATTTGAAAAGGGCGGGGGGCGGGGGAGGCTGAATTCAGGAAATGTTTCTCTAGCTGTTAGAAAGCTGATTTCACCATTGCAGTCAAAAGGTAAAGCCTGAATCAATCAGAACACCAACATGCTTGACTATAGGTGATGAATGTATACTATTGCTATCAAAGTAGAAAGAGCATGCAAGTTGAAACTGGTGTAGGGGAAAGCAATTTTTATATTTATTGGGCAACCTTCTATGTCCTCATGAAAACTTCATCAAATGGTAAGTGGAGGAGCATTTATGAAAAATCTTCAGATAAACAGATCGGTTTTCGGCAAACTGTATAAAACCAAAAATACAATCAATTCACTCAAGGAAGGAATGTAAACATTTGATAGTAACAAATGTAGGCCTTGCTGGAGCCCTAGGCATAACTAACAGTGTGAACCAAAAGCTGTGAATCAGAGAAGGCCTAGCCTTGGGAAAATAACACACTAGGTATTTGCTAACACCCAGTAAGCACATTCCTGACTGGAGAGGATGGTACAAAAACACACAGATCTCTCAAGTAACTACATAAATACATTCTTATGAGATAGTTCAGGAAGACATTGACCCCTTGTAGAAGACGGAAGGGATGACAGGATAATGGATAAGGATATTTTCTTCAAACTAGCAGGTACAAGGAGAAAGGTTAGTGTTGCCAGGCTTCCGGTGTTTGACCGGAACGCCCAGTCGAAAAGGGACTCTGGCGGCTCCAGTCAGCATCGCTGACCAGGCCATTAAAGTCTGGTCAGCGGTGCAGTGCGGCTAAGCCAGGCTTTCTGCCTGCCCTGGCTCTGCACAGCTCCCCAGACGCGGCCGGCATGTCCAGCTGCTACGTGCAGGGGCGATCAGGGAAGCTCTGCATGCTGCTCCCAGCGCCGGTTCCACAGTTCCCATTGGCCAGGAACTGCGGCCAATGGGAACTGTGGGGGAGGCACATGCGGGCACAGGCAGCGTTCACAGTGCAGAGCCACCTGGCCGTGCCTCCACCTTGGGCCGGATATGTGCACCGCCCAGCTGGAGGCTGCACCCTGAACCCACTGAGCCAGGTCAGAACCCCCTCAAGCACCCTAACTTCCTCCCATACCCCACACCCCACCTGCACCCCAACCCACTGCCCCCGTTCGGAACCCACTCCTGCAACCAAACTCCCTCCTAGAGCCCGCACCCCCTCCAGCACTCCAACCCCCTACTCCGGTCCTGAGCCCTATCCTGCACTCCAAACCCCTTGGCCCCAGCCCAGAGCCCCCTCTTGCAGTCCAAACCCCTCATCCCCAGCCCTTACTTCAGCGCCCATACCCGCAGCTAGAACCCTCACCTCCTCCTGCACCCCAAGCCCCTGCCGCAGCCCAGTGAAAGTGAGTGAGGATGGGGGAGAGCGAGTGGCGGGGGGGCTGGAATGAGTGAGGGCGTGGCCTCAGAGAAGGGGTGGGGTGGGCGGAGCCTCATGGGAAGGGCAGGGGTGGGGCAAGGGTGTTCGGTTTTGTGTGATTAGAAAGTTGGCAACCCTAAGAAGGGTGGTAACTAGCAAAGTCTGGAGTGTAATACATAACTTGTTCATATACATGTATAAAGGGAGAAGTCCTAGGAGGAGCATCTTTGGCCTGCCAGGGGGATAGCATCTTGGTGTGCTGAGCTGGTATCATTGTCACAGGCATACATGTGTTAGTGTACCTTTAGCTCCTATGGGACACTAATACCATGCTTTGTCAACAATAAACTTAGCCGAGCACCTTCACCACTGAACCAAGCCTTTGGTCTTGCTTATGAACAACACTGAGAGCTACTGAATTAACATGCTACATTGTCTGCTACCGCAACTGACATTCAGAGCTCCAAGACTGAAGCAACAACAACAATCCATAGCACTTAACAACAACAGACTTTTGAAAGTTCAAACAATTTACATAAAGTTCATGGAGGACATCAGAAAAAAAACGGGAGGGGAACCAAAAAAAATCCAGCAAAGTGACACACATTGCATATGATCAGACAAATATAACCTCAAATAAGGAAGTGCTGCTTATGTCAAACCATGGTAAGATTCCAAAGGATTCAGCATGACTGACGTGGTCAGTAATGTCACGTGCAGCAGCAACATCCATTAATCCATGAGATAATTAAAAATAAAGTACGGAAAAATAAATAATTCACAATCTTAATCATAGCTGTCTCTCTCTGTAAAAGAAATCCCAACAATGTGATCATGTCTACTTTGAGAAAAATTAGCAGCTCCTTATTTCTGCCCAACCAGGTGTTGCAAAAAGCCAGTCCATTCATATTGGAACAAGAAACCACACTCAACACTTCACTGGGTGAGCACCTCTCTTTCCGATAGGGTGGCCCACACTTTGTTAAGGCTGCATTGTATTTGGCTGACTGTGTCCATACCACCAGAAATACTGAGAGGGGATAAAGTTGAGTGACACCAATTGTCAACACAGCTGAACATTTGAGTGTAGGTACAACCAGTAAGGTGAGATGATTGGTGCAAACCATTTTAAGCAGTTGATCAAGAAATGGCAAGTGAGGTATGAAACAGTAACTGGGAAATACTTAACAAGGCAGTTCTTGTTTAGAAGAGGGGTTACGTTTCCAGTAGCTGTATTTAGTAACAGTAGTGCTACCATTTCAGGGGCAGCATTCCAGAGTCCTGTGTGTGTCACTGGAGACACTCTGGGAACTGACTTGCTATATGTTTCTGGTACGATATGCTGCCTTCACACAATCGGTGACAGCAGCTCCTGCTCATCTCTCCCTTCTGCCAAATGATTTTGGAGACCTGGAGCAAATATGCAGTGAGGTGGTTCTGCTCCTGCTGATACTCAATGGACAAATGTTCAGGTTGTGCAGCACTGGATACTGGACAGAATTGAGCCCAGAAACATTTGAAATGCCAACATGGTTGACCCAGAGAGGAAATGAAAATCCACTATGGTCTCAAGGAAAGGTGTATTGAATACTGGGATTGCAACAGTATGCCAATTGGTTCTGGAAAATCAGCACAGTGTGATGGGACCACATCGTCTTGAAACCTGGGGTGACAATTAATGCAGTCCTATAGCATGAGGAAGCAGACCTTCATGGAGTTGTGTGAGTAGCTTACACCAACCCTCCAGCCCAAGACCACTCGCTTTTGGAAACCCACACCAGTGCAGAAGCAGGTGGCTATTGCCTTTTAGAAGTTGGCAACACATGACAGCTACAGGTCAGTTGCAAACCAGTTCAGGGTGGGGAAGTTAACTCTTGAAACAATGGTTGTACAGATTTGCCAGGCGATCAACACTGATGTACCCAAGGGTGATTGCCATAACCAAAGTCCCTGAAATTATTACCGGAATTCAAAGGATGAGGTTTCAGAACTTCAAGGGCCCAGTAAATACAGAACCAAAAAGGTTACTATTCACTGGTTCTCCAAGGCTTAGTGGATCACAGGGATCGGTAAATGAATGTTAGACACATAGGTAAGATCTGTGACACCAGGATGCTCAGGAGATTGGGGTTGTACCACAGGGAGGAAGAAAGGACTTTATTCCCCAGAAAAGACATGATAGATTATGGTGTTTCTGTGCAACACTTATTTGGGGGGTGGACCCTGCATACCCCACTCCTACTGTGGTTCATGAAACCATACCCTGACATTGCTGACCTAGGAAAAAGGGAATTCAACTACAGACTGAGTAGCGAGAAAAGGAGGGTGAAGTAAGCCCTTGGGTGGCTGAAAGCCTGTTGGTGATGCCTCCAGACCCTTTTGGATCCCCTCATGGCCAATGTAGTTCGGATTATCATGGAGTGCTGTACCTTGCACTATGTATGTGAGGCTAAAGGGGAATACTTCCACAGCAAGTGGGCACAAAGCAGATCTGTTTTCAAAGCCTGTACAGGAAGCCAGATCTCACCCATGTGCATACAACATCATAAATTTCCCTGGCCCTCCAGGAGCTGTGTGCTCATGGGTGAAATCTGTCTGTATAGGCTATGAAAAATAATAGATCTGCCCTTGCTGTGAATGCATTCCCCTTTAGCCTCACCTATGTTGTGCATCATGGATAAGCGGGGAGCCAGAAGATGACTTGGGACTGTGCCGAGAAACTGTTGTGCTGCTGAAAAAAGCTTAATAGATTATTGTCATATACATCTGTTGTGAGACACCTTAGTGGGTTTTGATCCCCTGCAGCTGATGTTAATGAAAGACGACAATTGTGGGAGGGTCTTCAGGATTAATACCTTTGAATGTAGTTTTGTGCTGAGGACAGTTATAATGCATTTTAAGGGCATCTTTGCTGAATGTTTTTGTTTTATGTTAACTGCTCAGTTTTGAGTTCTTTTACAGGGAAAACTGAAGCATTGTTACAGTAATTTAAAGAAAAGTTCTGTAAAGTTTTGGGAGGGACTTCACACATTTCTTCCTCACAATGTTTTCTGGCATCCGCTCAGAGAACTTATTGAGTGCTATACATGAGCACTCCCTTAGTGACTGGGTTTTTTTGGGAGGGAGGGGGCAGGAGGGTGGGGAAGAGGTGGTATAAAAGCACCACTCAGATCTCTTGAATGTTAATGTAGTTTTGTTTCCTGTGTCTGTATTATTACTTAAATCATTACCAAAGCCATAAATATGTTCAGTTAACTTGTCTTATGTTTCTCATAGAAATAATTATTTCACAGCATACTGCCTTGTCGAGAACCCTTTTAAAAAATAGCAAATTCATGGTGGTGGGGAGAAGGCTTTTGGAAGGGAAGAAATTGTTCGCATTTCCATGGCATCAGACTTTTGAGATTTCACACTCAGGCCCTGTGCATTCTGCTGCCCCAGAACACAAGGTGCACACACCAGTGAAATTAATGGTAACTTTTATTTACACCTATAGATCAAACAGAGTTAAAACAGTTAGTAACAGGAACAAACCAACCAAAAATAAATAGGACAAATTCCCTGAGAAATGGGCACACATAATGTCTGTGGACATGTCTCCTTGCCCTTGTTCTCTCTCTCATCATGAGAATTGGGGGACTACTGTGGAATAGTGTATGGAGGGGGCAGTCAAACAGGGACATCTCCTGCATGAAATTTAGGGGCTAAAGACAGGCTGGGCTACAGAGAGTGGATCAGGCTCATCATTCCCCTCCTAAATGCTCTGGGGGTTTTCCCTATGAGGGGTTCTAGGTGTTGTGCCAACCATCCATGTTTCTCTCCATCTGGCATGGTGGTGGTGGGATTCACCACCTCAATAGCCACCTGGGCCACAGCTGGGGGAAGAAGTGGGGCAGCAGCCATGGTGGTGGGTGGGCCCCAAAAGCATTCCACCACCAGTTGGATTAGGGACTGCATGAGTTCACGATTCCGTTTCGTGTATGCATGCTTCCATTGCCTGTGCTATCTCTCCAGCCTGTTCCTCCCTAGGAAAGTCAAACCGCTCTTGATTTCTTCTATCTATGCCAAGAAGTGGGTCTTCCAGGCCAGGGTCCTTCTGCATCTTCCTCTGCTATCTCTGTGGTGCAGCTTCTACCCTATTAGTGGAATGGTTTCCCTGTTGACACGAGACCATCCTGCCAAGTCAAAGACAAAGCTAGCTTTATATTTCATTTTTTCCTTGGAAGACACCTAAATCTCACTACAGAACACAGCTGTGCTGCTGAGGGCCACAATATTGATACTTTTTAGAATCCTAGGAATGCAACTGTTAGTTTCCTTCTTCTAGACGACTTTTGCAGCTCACCAGGTTCCTGTTTGTAAAGGGAAGGACAGCAGGGGGGGTAGAGTGGGAGTTGGGTCTGTGCACAATCATGAGCGTCATGCAACTGTTCTTTTCCCCACCCACGCCCATTTACAACCTGCTCACTCGCTCCTTCCTACTCCCTCACCCCCCATTTCATGCGGCCAAGGGGCTACCACTGTCAGGGCTGGCTGAGAAATGCAGGGACACAGTTATTGCCATTAACAACTTGTAACAGTTTCTGCTAAATACTGTATGGCAATTCATGTGATTTCAGTAAAATCATTGGTCTACAGCCATGTAGCTCTGGCAACATGTCAGGGTGGAGAGGGGGTCAGGTGTGGGGGGAAGGCTTGGCTGAGGCATATAGCACTGGAGCAAGAGGAGATATTGTCAAGGAGGGTGGGGGTTCATTGTAAAACTTACCAGCATCAAATCTGGTTCTTGCAGTGGCTCTGGGTCCGCAGGCTCCTCAATGGGGATTCCTCAACCAGATGCACTGAATCGCGTGCTTCTCTTCCTTCTTGTTTCCTGGGGCTTCCTCCAGGACTTCCTCTGATGCCCTCTCTTCCTCCTTGCTCTGACCCTCATCAGCTTCCTGTCATATGATGAGACTGACAGGGTTGAGGAGAGGATTGTGAGTCACTTCCAGCTCCATACTTGCAGCCTTGGAAAGCACCTCGTCCATCTCATGATATCATGCTCATGTGCTAGATCCCCTCCCAGAGTGATGGATGGAGTCGTTCAGCCTCCAATACAGGAGGCTCCAGCTGCTGTGAAATCTTCCGGGACAGGTGACTGTTCCTGCCAACCAAGGCAAAATCATGGAGAAAAGTGTACTCTGACCACACATTGATCAGCACCCATTAGTCATTTAAAAAAAGAATACAGAGTTGACGGTCTCAAACAAGCACAGAGTTTGGTTCAAACTATTAACTCCTCCTCCCTGTTCCAGAGACCAGATGGCTGCTTTCCAACCATGAGCCATGCCCACCTGTATTGATCAACTTGCTCTGAAGTGCTCAGCACAGCTCACTGCTACCATGGACAATGGTGGGTCAGGGACCTTTACAACATTGGGTAAGGGTCAGGCAGCAAAAGGAATGGCCCTAGAGTAGCGGTTCTAAAACTTTAGTAACCTGAGGACCCCCATTTTGATTTTAAAATTTTCACAGATCACCAAGCCCCCACTCCACCTCTTCCCCCAAAGCCCAATCCCGCCCCACCTCTTCCCGCCCCTGATCCACCCCTGCCCCTCCTCTTCCCCACCACTTTCTGCCCCCTCCCCCAAGTGTGCCCTATCCCCGCTCCTCCTCCTCCCTCCAAGTGCCTCCTACACACCAGGAAACAGCTGTTCTGTGGCAACTACAGGGCTGGCCTTTGGGAAAATGACACCTTGGGAGAACTTGCATTTTGGCCCCCATGGGCATGGCACACATACCCCCATTGCCTCTGGCCCCCATGGGTTCCCCACCCTCCCTTCACCCCAACCCCTGCACACACCCCTCCTGTGCTCCTAATCCCTGCATGCCCTTGACTTCTGCCCCCTGCGCCCCTAACCCCTGTACTGTGCCTTCTTCACTCCAACCCCTGCCCCCTCCTTCATCCTAACCCCTGCACCCCTAATGTCTGCAGCTCCCTCCTGTGCCTCAACACCTGCACTGTGCCCTCTTCACCCCTACCTCTGCCCCAGTCCTGTGCCCCTAACCTCTGCATCCCCCTCCTGCACCCACATGGGAAAACTGACCTAGATGCAGTGATGGAGCAGCTGGCATTCTGGACTTCTGTTCCTCTGCCCCATGCACCCCTAGGGGGCTGTGGGTGGGGGGAGCAAGGAGCAACGTCAGGGCTCCCTGCATCCAGGGCACTTTCCCAACCTGGGCTGTGTAAGGAGAGGGCAGGAGAGCAGCAGCTCCTGATGCCTCAGCACAGCCCAGCCTAGGTGGGGAAAGTGACTTGGATGCAGGGAGCCCTAGTGTGTGTGTGTTAGGGGGACTGTGTGAGGGAGACTAGTGTGTGTGAGAGAGAGGGAGCGTGTGTGTTGAGGGGAGTGTGTGAGACAGTGTGTGTTGTGTGTTGAGGGGCGTGTGTGTGTGTGTGCCTGAGTGAGCGTTGAGCCCATGCTCTCTTTAAGAAAGCACTCAGGGTCAGGCACCTGAAGGCTTGTTCAGACACAAGCATCGGCTTCTGCCAGACCCAGAGAGGCAGCAGCGCACACAGATTCCTGCTGCCCCGTTACCCCAGCTCAGAGGAGACTGGGTGCACAGGCTGGGGGAAGGGGACACCCTGACATCAGCCTCCCCTCGCGCGCCAGGCACAGCAGATAGGACGATGCTCCCAGTCCAGAGTGGCCAGGGGCTCCGGGGAGGAAGGGGCTGGGAGACAGGAGCAGTAGTGGTTGCACACCGCAGTGGAGCAGTGGGGAGGAGGAGCAACCCTGCTCTGGAGAAGTCACCTGTCAAGAAGTCGGCTTTTCATCCAAATGTCCACGGCAGCTTGGATCCCTCCTCCCTGTTTCCGGACGCTGCTGCCCCGCCTGCCTGCCTGCTGCCTCCGCCAGCCCAGCTGGCTCTCGGCAGGCCACATAGGAATCAGGCGAACCCTGCGCACAGTGCCCCCTTTGGCGGGCCGCCCTGGGCCACCGCCCACCCGGCGGCATGCAGGAGGCGCTGGGAGGGAGGAGGAGGAGTTGATCAGTGGGCCCACGGACGCTCTGGAGTAGGACCCCAGTTTGAGAAATACTGCCTTAGAGGACTATCAATACTTGTGACTCGGTAACCGCCCCTTGCTCCAGTCCACACTGTGTTAAAGAACAGGTAAGGGGCATTCCACACCAGAAGGGTGTACATATTCTGACCCCTCATGCTTTCCTAAACTAGACTTCATATCTGGACGGGTGTGGGGGATAACACTACACATGTACCTATGCACAGTTGCAAGGGTGAGAGACACCCTACTTGTGTGAAAGGCTCTCATTCTTAAACTCTGAGGAGCCGATTTGCTGACCCTCTCTGCTCCCTTTGCCCCAAGCTGGTGAGACACCAGCTGTCCCTGTTTCTCACAGTGGGGATTCCTATGGTATGGAGGATGTTCCCAACAGGCATACAGCTAATGTAATTGTTGTACGCCACCCACCTTGCAGTCTCCAGTGCTGCGGAGAGGGATGTCTTTGTTGGGAAGAGGCATCCACAACTGGTGGATGGTCCCTGAGGGACTATAACTGGCTGGTACAACTAAGTCAGCGCCAAGGGTGTTTAACCTGCACTGGGAACCCTTGAACTGGATGGAGAATTAGGAAGTCACAACTGATACCCTGACACCCCCTCTTCGCATCTCCACTTCACCTTCCATCACTGGGGAAGCAAGAAATCTGTCCACTAGTCTCCTTCTTAATCAAATGGTTCAGATGAAGGCAATTAGGGATTTTTATGCTTCCTAATTAAGAATTATGGCACATAATTGTCTGTGCCAGATATGTTAAATTAGGAATAATGTATTAATGATCTAACAACTTCTAATTACAGTTATGTAACTAACTAGCATTAAATGAAAGCTCTGGAAAAACATTTTGTACACCTATCCCCCTTTAAATGTTATTTGTTGGACAAAATACTGTTACACAGTTATTGTTAAAGATCTTAACAGGTTCTCATTTTTATATCTGGATTAAAGTGCTTTGCTTCCATCACATTTAATCACGTTTCCAAGCTATGTAGGGGCATGGCATTGGAAGGAAGCAGGTCCATTTCAATTTGTATTGAGCGAAGAGTGAAATTGCTCTGCAGCGAGCAGTATACTGTATAATGACTCAAGTGCCATGATAACTTGCTATAACCTATTGCCATTCAGAACACACCTAACAAACGAGAGGGAATAATTAACAGAAAATAGCAGGCACAGTATTTTGTCACTCACTCGTACAGTTATATGTGACTATTACACTAATAATACATTTTTAGTACTATATTGTCATAGGGAAACACTTAATTCCGAGCCAGATTAAGCCCTGGAGTAAATGAATACAATTTCACTAGCTTCAGGGGAGTAATGCAAGGGCTAAATTTAGCCTAATATCGGGGCGAAAGTAAAATTGAGCTTTTACCAGTACGGGGGCCGGCTCCGCCACCCTCCCCTCACCCCCCCTCTCCCTCCCCGAAGGATATGCGGATTGGGACTGACATGAATCGGAACACGTTCCCCTATTGATGAGCGACGGATGTGCGAAACAATGGATGAGGGGGAGACGTATACTGGGGACCTCCTGTACCCATCTATCCTCTCTTGTCCTATACTTAGATTGTAACTCCTTGGGTCAAGGACTATCTTTTTGTTACATGTTTGTGCAGTGACTGGCATAATGAGGTTTCGGATTATGATTGAATCTATTGAAACATAAATCAATAATAAACATAATAATAAGACTAGTCACGATTATAATCTTAGCATTATCAGTTACCTATAAGTATAGTATCTATCTATCTATCTATCTATCTATCATATTGGAGATTATAAAAGTATATATTTTTCTGCAGCTTTGTTCTCATCTTTAGTTTTAGGACATTTTTCTAATAGTAAGAATTAGGGATAACTCTGATATTTTTATTCAAGTTGGTCAGTACTTTACTTCCCCTAAAGTCTTATTCAAAGGGTTTCAAAGGGTTTTAGAATCTTAACTGCAGCTCAGAGCCTTAAAGGTATTTAGGTGCTTTGATTGATTTCAATGGGAATTAGGTGCCTAAATACATTTGAGGACCTATAATTTAGTGAATAACTCTTAAGACTAAAAAGCCGTAGATATATCTGCTGATTGCAGCATAAAGCATAAAGATGATCAGCAGCCTTCTAACGCTGGATATTTACAGAAATGGCCAAATATAAACTGAAATTAAGACTGGAAAGAAAGAAGATCAATGAAGACCACTTTCTAAAACTAAAAGAGGATCTCTTCCTGCAATAGATATCTCCATCAGGGAACCTCGGACACCTTTCACATATCAGCTGTTAGCTACTGGGAATTACAAACATTAGCTGGATTAGTGTCTCTGAGTGTGCAGTGTAGAATTGCTGGCACAGAGTAAAAGCCATGTACTGAATATAAAATGTGTAAAGAATCTTTTGTAGGGACAACAGTTATATTGGTATGAATGTTTAGGGCATTCATGTTATATATTAAATTATTACTGGAAATAGAACCCAAGGCTCCTAGACCCTACTTTGACTTTTTTAACATACACTCATATTTTGCTGTAGAAGGATAGTCACAAACATGCAACTAATGAACCTTTCAGTCACTACAGCCCTGGCCCATACGTAATCTGGAAGCCAAGAGATAAAGTTCTCTGTGTGCTAATACCTGTCCCCAGAGATTTTCAGACCTACCAGCACAATTTATTTTGAAGATTAGGTTAGAATTTTTATTCCCTATGACTCCTTTATGCCCCAGTAGAACACTGCAAACCTTTGTAATGCTTCCCCTACAGTCACGTCCTACTTGGGAAGACTGTCATTTCCCATCAATTGTGTTTTTTAACATCAGACTGCAAGAACACCTACAGTAAATAAGGCTGATTTCAGAGTACAATGCTGGGTTAGCTGCAGTGACAGCTATGTCATTGTGCCACTGTTGATACACCTCATGATCTTTTGCTCATTGTGCTGTTGTCTGTTGGAGAGAATTATTCTATAGTATGGAAGAAAGGTGGCTCCACTTAGAGTAGCATATCCAGTCTGGACAAACTCTTAATTGCTTAAAAACTAGGCAGAAGTGGGACTTCTGGGAGCCACTAGTTGAGATGGTGACTGCATAGTTTTACAGCTCCCTTCCCCATCACCTAAAATCTACAACCATCCACCGTTGAATCACTCTTTTTCCATCTAATTTTCATCAAATATTATTCTACAACTCCTTTCTTTTAATATAATATCATTATGGATGCTGCTTCATCTCGAGACTTTCTACAAAATCCTAAAAAGCAGAAGCTGTTGACAGCCCTTTTACAGGTGGTGGTGAATCATTATTATAAAGAGCCTGGTAAAATTTCAAAAAAGTAATAACCTGCCCTCATTCTGATTTGAATGATACTATTTGGAACTTTTGACCTGTGACTTTAATTCTGTATGTCAGAATTTTCCCTACTTTCTCTTCTGACTCCCAGTATACCATAAATCTCAGAAGAGCAGCCGGCCAGGTTAGCCTCACCCTTGCAATCAGGGGAAATAATCAAGGCCCTGAAAGAAATGAGTCTGGGCAAGACCCCCTGGCCCTGATGGCTTATCAATAGAATTTTATCAAAGTTTCAAAGAAATTCTGGCTTCTAAGCCATTATAATTTATGAAGGTGCCTTAAAGAAAGGTATGTTGCCTCCTACTATGAGAAAAACCCTAATTACTGTACTAGTTTAGCTGGATAAGGATGTACAAAAGTATAATAACTATAGGCCCATCTCTTTAGTCAATATGGATATAAAAATACTTTCAAAAATATTGGCTAAGAGGCTTGAAAAAGCAATGAGTGATATGGTTCACCCCAGTCAAGTGGGATTTATTTTAAAAAAAGACAAGGTTCAGATAATACTCAGCAAATTCCCTAGAGTGGGAGGAGGACCTGGGCCAATTATTCTCTGCTAACCAATTAAAATAAATTTTAGCCAGTCCTCTGAAGTGTCCTTTGGACCTCCGTTCATGATTGATCCAGCAGAAAGTCCTCTGGAGGATGTATTGGACCCCTCTCCAACTGTTCAAAACAGGTGCTACTAAATCAGACCAATGCGGCCAGTGTGATTCAGCAAGTACTAACTTAACCCAGATGCTCGGGGAATGCCCCTCCACCTGTATGTTTTGGGCAGAACTTAACTGAAAACTATTTTTTTCCTATCAAATAAAATTGTATTGCAAGCTAAGCCTACTGGATGTAAATTGGAAATGAATAAATCTGAAAAACTTTGGTGAAGCACAGAACTAAGAATTGATGAAAGTTTAGTACAACAAAAATGGAAATCCCAAAAGTGACCAACAACTGGAAACTGAAGCATAGACATAATAAGCATGGCCACCACGGAAAGAATTGTATACCATAACAGAAATACCCAGGAAGAATTCTCTGAGAGATGGGATGTTTTCCTGGAAGTATCTAAATTATCCTATCAAAAGCAAGGTGCCTTCCCTCACTTCCCCCTCCTCTCTACCCACTTTTTTGCCTCCACATCTCTATCCCCCTCCTCTGAACGTTGCATCTGTTCTTTATCTAAACTTGATTTTTTTTCTTTAACTAGTTGGATTTTTATAAACAAATTTTGCGTGTTTGTAAATTGAATAATACATATAATTGGTTTAGCTTTTAACTTTTCATGTTATATATGTATACATATATAATTAAATGTTTCAAGTATAGCTAAGTAAAGGAGCAAGTGGTTAAAATATTATGAGAAGTTAATGTATTATGAGAAGTTAACATCTAGTTTATTATGTTTGTTTTATTATTAGAAAAACTAGGTAGAAGTAACAAGAACTGAGAGAACAATAAATCCTACACATAAGAGCCGACAGTATTCCTGTCTGGAAGTAGAGCAAAACCAGTTGAGGTTCAGTGACATCAGAATAATTATTATGTAGTGTTCATTGAGTGACATACAAATGTACAAGCAGACGTGATCCCTGCCCCAAAGAGGTCACAATCAAGTTAAATATAGTCTTTTCCTGTATCATTATCTCTGCATAGTAATAAAGGCAGTGATCATAGCAATGAGCTGCTAAGTCTGGCATTCCTTTATACATTGCCAAATGAAAGCATATGCACGACTTTTTCGTCCAGATTTAGTTTTCGTTTTCATCTTCTGCTCTGATTGTCACCCAACAAAAATAATGTACTGTTTACCAATGCACTCCAATTTACTATTCCACACACATTTTGTGCAGTGTTCCTGGTTTCAGTTAATAAATTTTACACATTCATAAATGGTAATTGCAAATAATAAATACAGAAGAGGATTCATGCAGGAACATCATATTGTGTACAACAGATGGCATAAAATATGTGGGAAAGACATAAGTCTTGTAGAAACAGAAAATTATGTTATAAAAATACTTGTGACAGACTGACAATAACCTGCAATATCCTGGAAAAACCTTATGGAATTAAGATGAACTTTATTGAATTAAGTTAAATTGTACTGAATTAGGTTTAATGCCTTTGGGGCCATTATATTAAAAATGCAATTGTTTATATGTTATTGTAGGATTGTATATAACTTTTCTGGGGCTTGACTAATGTAAAGTGTTAGGAACTTCAATGGACTTTTTGGGACAATGCATCTAAGGTGCATTTCCTAGGAAATACCTGGGGTGGAGGGGAGGAATCCAAATGACCTACTTCAAATCGATCCTTTTGAAGTTAAGCCCTGGGGAGAGAAAGCAATTGTCTGCTAATTACCTTTTTCTGGAAACATCAGATCAAAGACTCCTGAACTGTATAAATGGTGGACTAAACACCTCATAAGTGGGATTGTTTTGAACTGAAGCTGTGCTGAACTTGAAACCAGAAGGAACTCTCTTGGATGGGGTTTTGAGGAGTGATCTTGCCAAAACTCATGTTAGGTTTGGGATGATCTCTTGTAAGCTTATTAGCAGGCATGTAGGCTCTTTTACTGTTTTGATATGTTTTCTCTGTAGTGCTTTTACCATAAGAATAAAATAGGCTTGCACAAAAAGTGCTGTGTGGTACCTTGTAATGGTGAATGAGTGATTATTCCATTATTAATCTCTGAGGGGATACTTAGCAGGCCTGCTTGGGCAAAGTCTTTTGCTGATAATAACCGGGAAGTCAAGGAACTGTTCAGCCTGGACATATTCTGGTCAGAAGGGACACAGATGCATCTCTCCGCCCAAGAAAGGCAACAGCTGGGAAGCTGGAAGCTTAAGAGTGGTTGCCTTTGCCGTAGCACAGAGGGGTATACAGGAGAGTTGCCCTGAACTGTGACAAAACGTATGTAGATGGCTGATTGAATGAGAATCTTTATTGCTGCAAATCTTAAGGCCCATTGATAGAGTTTAGTGAAACCAGCCACATTCATTTTCTGATTTCTTTTGCCAATTTGATTAACACGATGTTGCAGTTCCAACATTATATGCGCACACACACACAGTTTCAGGATACTGGAAATTATTCACAGTTATAACTGTTCTGACCTTTTGAATTCTATCCTTACCTAGAAAAATGTCTAGTTTTACCTTAGTTAATTAACTTTACCTCAGTGGATTACTACCAATACTGAGATAAAATTACTTAGTTACTCGAGGGAAAATTTGAAAGACTATGACCATGACCCACAGTTACATTTTTAAAACATTCATTGGGCCAGGGAGAGAGAGAAAGAGAGACTGAGAATGGCTTTACAGTGAGTAGCACACTTCCTAGGAGACCCAGGTTTCAGGTTTTAATGACTATTTAAGTATATCAGACAGAGTACAACAGCTTCAAGAGGAGTGATTGAGAGGGACCTATTACAAACTACCCAATAGCCAAGTGGTTAAGGCATGTAGCTGTGAGGTAGGTGATGCCAGTTCAAGTACCTGCCCTAAATCAGATGGAGTGGGATTTGAGTCCTGTTTTCCCACAGCCTGGGTGAGTGCTCTAACCTGTGGGTTATTGGGTATAAGTTAGGGCTGATGTGTCTTAGGCAGCTAACTCTAGGAGAGGGTTCAGGGCTAAATTCAGGGGAAATTCTGAGTGGAGATAGGTGCCTTACTCTGCCCCTGAGATAGGTGCCTGACTTCCTTTGAGGAGCGGGACATATGTCACACCCCTCTCTTCAGCATTTCCTACTGGCTATCTTAAGTGGCTTCCTGCTCAGCATGCTGGCTTCTATGAATCCCCTTTTTGCGGCACCTAACTCTCCACAAGCACTGTATGGGGAGCCTGGGTGCCTAACGTGGGGTTGTGAAGTCCACTAGTTGGGAGAGTGCTTAAAAGTGAGGCATTGCCTGCTTGTGAATCTAGCCCTCTGAGCATTAGTTTTCATATAAGCAAATGAGGATAATAATAACACCTGGCCCTGTACAAACTTTAAATCCTGAATTAGAGATTCCTGGTGGTAGACATCATTGCCCACATTTTGTAGATATGGGAATTAAACTGAAAAAAAGTGTATGCTAGCAACATATCCAAGGTCATGCCACAAGTTCATATCAGAATCAGGATGCAAATGCAGGTTTCCTGGCTAATGATGCCTAATCCAGTCAACGAGATTGCCCCATAGGCAAGCGCTTTAACTTTTCTGAGCCTCTCTCCTCTTCATCGTTCATGAAAGCTGAAAATACATAGGATTTAAAATGTTCATACCCACTAGCAAATCAGTAAGTCTTCAGTGTTAGCACTAGAATTAGGTCGAAAGAGGCCAAAGCAAAGAAGCTTGAACATAACATACTGAACTCATTCTGAAAGTGGAATTTGACATACTGTATAAAACACATGTCAAAATTAAGAGCATTCACGTGGATCAGAGCCACAGTCCCACCCTGGAGAAGGTGCAGAGGCATACCACCACCCCATAAGCGCTTCAGAAGGAATTGTGCCTTATCAGCCACAATGCCTTACTCAGATCCAAGGCAGAGAGCTGCTATGCTAACCAAGAGTGCAGCTTCCAAGCCTGACTGCCCAGGGTGGCTTTATGGGATAAGAATGGGAGTCATGGTTCTCTGCATGCAAGGATTCCTGTGTGTTTGGTACCTGTGCAAGGAGTGAAAACCCCTTTGGCCCTCTACTGGTCCTATATATGCAGGCAGGCTTGTGTGCAACCTAACACAAAGATTTCACAGTCAAGGACAAGATATTTAGGAGCCTTGTTCCATTGATTTCAATGGGAATTAGGCACCTAACTACCTTTAAAAATTTGGCCCCAAGTCCATTCACAGGCAAAATCCCCTTTAATGTGGATGGAAATTTAGCCTGTATTGTACATGTACAGGAGGACAGGGTCCTTAGTGTAGTGGCTATGCTGAAAAACTGAATGGACCACATGTCCACGGTCAGGTATTGAGTTTTTAAGTAGCTGTGTACTTTTGCAAATGAACAATGTGTGTATCTATGTTTCATTTAAAAATCAATGCTCATTCACTACACTATACATTGGACTACATTGAAAACATGATTATCACAACCAATGTTTGTCTCAGAGAAAACTCTACACTTGGAAACCAATAACTTACATGCACAAATCAGTAATTAGTACTCTACATAATTACTCAAATGTCGTGTGTACTGCAACCTAAATTGTTATAAAACAGTCCCCTTAATACCTACAAAATATATGCAATGTGTAGGCTGGCTCAGTTGCCTAGCTGTTAGAATAAGGGACAGGGAGTCAAGAAATATTTTATTCCTCACTTGGCCACAGACTTGCTGTTTGACCGTAGGTAAGACATCAAGCCTCAGTTTCCCTGTGTGTAGCAATGTAAGAGAGACAAGTGGTTAAGGTAGTATCTTCTATTGGACTAACTTCTGTTGGTGAGTCAGACAAGCTTTTGAGCTACACAGAGCTCTTCTTCAGGTCTGGGAAGGGTACTCCCAAGTCTTTGTGAGTAGTAGGTTCAATTTGCTTGCCAAATGGAAGAGGAAAACAGAATTTTGCCCAATGTCCTTTTCTCTCTACTCTGCCATAGGACCTACCACAAAACACTGGTTCATAACATGGCTGAGCCTTCTCACCTGCACTGTTGTGACCTCCATCTCTTCATGCTTTAGTCTCCTTTCTTCAGTATATTTAATATTTAAAAATGTAAAATAACAGTCAATAATCTCTAGTAAGTCATCCCTTAAAAGTCTCGCATACTAATGTCCACATAAATTATAGAATACATGATATTTGTGATGGAAACATCATCTTTACATCTCTAGCCAAATCACATATGATTACATATGATTACTCAGTATCAGAGTAATTCAGCATTAGGGAGAGTAACTACTAATAGATGTTTTGGTGGGGGGCGTTTTTCAAACTATCAAGAGAACATGACTTCACATGGGTGACTAAATGCTTACAAAATACTGGGACCTGTATCTCCTCTCCTTTATGCTATTTATGTGTTAATATTGTTACACCATTGAGTTCATTGGAGCTATTCCTGACCTATCCATGTAAGTAAGAGGAGAATCAGACCCCCTTCTGTTTTAATGTTAAGCAATTATACTCTGTTTTTAGCTAGAACTGGACAAAACAGCCCTGGAAAACCTGGATAATTTGAATGTTCTTTTTTTCCCCACTCTGAAGCTGGAAAGTAGTTTTAAAAATAATTTTAGACATGTTTATAAAATTGTAAAAGAATTATGTTCTAGCCAAAAATGTGCATATTACTAAGTGTGATACTGTATGGAATATGGGAGATACTTTATGATATTGTTGATACCAATATTATAAAATTGCAAGACAGATATGCCATGTAAGGTATCTGTGAAAAAGTTATGATTTGCCAAATATAATAATCTTGTTTCTATGTTTGTATCATATTTGCATTGTGAGTTATGTATAGCATATCTGTATTTCAAAACTTGTGCTGTGTTTCTGGGTGACATTCCCAGACAGATTGCCATCAGCACTGTCTGATAGCTCATCAAAGGTCATCAGCTGTGCAATGAACGCATTGAAAGGAGCCAGGGGATACACCTTATGAATCAGCAGGACTTGTAGGGGCATGCCTATGGACAGGGGACTACAAGTTTTTTCCGTACCATGTGCTGTCATAGAATCATAGAATCATAGAATATCAGGGTTGGAAGGGACCCCTGAAGGTCATCTAATCCAACCCCCTGCTCGAAGCAGGACCAATTCCCAGTTAAATCATCCCAGCCAGGGCTTTGTCAAGCCTGACCTTAAAAACCTCTAAGGAAGGAGATTCTACCACCTCCCTAGGTAACGCATTCCAGTGTTTCACCACCCTCTTAGTGAAAAAGTTTTTCCTAATATCCAATCTAAACCTCCCCCACTGCAACTTGAGACCATTACTCCTCGTTCTGTCATCTGCTACCATTGAGAACAGTCTAGAGCCATCCTCTTTGGAACCCCCTTTCAGGTAGTTGAAAGCAGCTATCAAATCCCCCCTCATTCTTCTCTTCTGCAGGCTAAACAATCCCAGCTCCCTCAGCCTCTCCTCATAAGTCATGTGTTCTAGACCCCTAATCATTTTTGTTGCCCTTCGCTGGACTCTCTCCAATTTATCCACATCCTTCTTGTAGTGTGGGGCCCAAAACTGGACACAGTACTCCAGATGAGGCCTCACCAATGTCGAATAGAGAGGAACGATCACGTCCCTCGATCTGCTCGCTATGCCCCTACTTATACATCCCAAAATGCCATTGGCCTTCTTGGCAACAAGGGCACACTGCTGACTCATATCCAGCTTCTCGTCCACTGTCACCCCTAGGTCCTTTTCCGCAGAACTGCTGCCTAGCCATTTGGTCCCTAGTCTGTAGCGGTGCATTGGATTCTTCCATCCTAAGTGCAGGACCCTGCACTTATCCTTATTGAACCTCATCAGATTTCTTTTGGCCCAATCCTCCAATTTGTCTAGGTCCTTCTGTATCCTATCCCTCCCCTCCAGCGTATCTACCACTCCTCCCAGTTTAGTATCATCCGCAAATTTGCTGAGAGTGCAATCCACACCATCCTCCAGATCATTTATGAAGATATTGAACAAAACCGGCCCCAGGACCGACCCCTGGGGCACTCCACTTGATACCGGCTGCCAACTAGACATGGAGCCATTGATCACTACCCGTTGAGCCCGACAATCTAGCCAGCTTTCTACCCACCTTATAGTGCATTCATCCAGCCCATACTTCTTTAATTTGCTGACAAGAATACTGTGGGAGACCGTGTCAAAAGCTTTGCTAAAGTCAAGAAACAATACATTCACTGCTTTCCCTTCATCCACAGAACCAGTAATCTCATCATAAAAGGCGATTAGATTAGTCAGGCATGACCTTCCCTTGGTGAATCCATGCTGGCTGTTCCTGATCACTTTCCTCTCATGCAAGTGCATCAGGATTGATTCTTTGAGGACCTGCTCCATGATTTTTCCAGGGACTGAGGTGAGGCTGACTGGCCTGTAGTTCCCAGGATCCTCCTTCTTCCCTTTTTTAAAGATTGGCACTACATTAGCCTTTTTCCAGTCATCCGGGACTTCCCCGGTTCGCCACGAGTTTTCAAAGATAATGGCCAATGGCTCTGCAATCACAGCCGCCAATTCCTTCAGCACTCTCGGATGCAACTCGTCCGGCCCCATGGACTTGTGCACGTCCAGCTTTTCTAAATAGTCCCTAACCACCTCTATCTCCACAGAGGGCTGGCCATCTCTTCCCCATTTTGTGATGCCCAGCGCAGCAGTCTGGGAGCTGACCTTGTTAGTGAAAACAGAGGCAAAAAAAGCATTGAGTACATTAGCTTTTTCCACATCCTCTGTCACTAGGTTGCCTCCCTCATTCAGTAAGGGGCCCACACTTTCCTTGGCTTTCTTTTTGTTGCCAACATACCTGAAAAAACCCTTCTTGTTACTCTTGACATCTCTCGCTAGCTGCAGCTCCAGGTGCGATTTGGCCCTCCTGATTTCATTCCTACATGCCCGAGCAATATTTTTATACTCTTCCCTGGTCATATGTCCAACATTCCACTTCTTGTAAGCTTCTTTTTTATGTTTAAGATCCGCTAGGATTTCACCATTAAGCCAAGCTGGTCGCCTGCCATATTTACTATTCTTTCGACTCATTGGGATGGTTTGTCCCTGTAACCTCAACAGGGATTCCTTGAAATACAGCCAGCTCTCCTGGACTCCTTTCCCCTTCAAGTTAGTCCCCCAGGGGATCCTGGCCATCCGTTCCCTGAGGGAGTCGAAGTCTGCTTTCCTGAAGTCCAGGGTCCGTATCCTGCTGCTTACCTTTCTTCCCTGCGTCAGGATCCTGAACTCAACCAACTCATGGTCACTGCCTCCCAGATTCCCATCCACTTTTGCTTCCCCCACTAATTCTACCCGGTTTGTGAGCAGCAGGTCAAGAAAAGCGCCCCCCCTAGTTGGCTCCTCTAGCACTTGCGCCAGGAAATTGTCCCCTACGCTTTCCAAAAACTTCCTGGATTGTCTATGCACCGCAGTATTGCTCTCCCAGCAGATATCAGGAAAATTAAAGTCACCCATGAGAATCAGAGCATGCGATCTAGTAGCTTCCGTGAGCTGCCGGAAGAAAGCCTCATCTACCTCATCCCCCTGGTCCGGTGGTCTATAGCAGATTCCCACCACTACATCACTCTTGTTGCACACACTTCTAAATTTAATCCAGAGACACTCAGGTTTTTCTACAGTTTCGTACCGGAGCTCTGAGCAGTCATACTGCTCCCTTACATACAGTGCTACTCCCCCACCTTTTCTGCCCTTTTCTGTCAAGCTTGTGTTTGGGACACAGAAAGTACAAGCCACATGGCAAAAGACTATAAAAAGCAGCTGAATCTTCTCCATTCTGTATTCAATCCTGCTTCTTACCTCTGGAGTAACTTTTCTACAAACTGAAGCTCTGAACAAAGGATTGAATGACCCATCCAAAGCTGTGGATGTGTTCCAGAGGGATTTCTGGCCGGCAAACTCACCAGTACTGCTAAGAACCTGGTATATGGAATTTGAAGTGCTTTATCATTTAACAACTCTCTTCTTGTTCTTTCTTTTTTCTTTGTAATAAACCTTTCATTTTAGACACTCAAGGATTGGCTGGCAGTGTGGTATTTTGGGTAATAACCAAACTAATATTGACCTGGTAACGTGACTGACCCTTTGGGCTTAGAAGAACATTTTGTATAGTCAGCATAGTTTTTAAATAACTTCTAACTGAACTGGACCTATGTGCTGATTGGGAGCCAGAGAACTGGAATGCAATCAAGGGGGCTGTGTGATTCCTTTTTTCAGCTTCTTGATAACCAGTGTGGGGAATCAGGAGCACAGTTTGTGACTGGTTGGTGAGTTTAACTGCATGCAATGAAGTGAGCTATAGCTCACGAAAGCTTATGCTCAAACAAATTTGTTAGTCTCTAAGGTGCCACAAGTACTCCTTTTCTTTTAACTGAAGTGTTAACCACCCGTTTGGGGAGAGTCTGCTCTCCTTTTTGCAGCCTGCTCTGACCTTGGCATTTTCCTTTAGGGCTGCCCCAGGCACCACGGGTCATAGTAGGTCTGTAATTACTTTATAAATTTGTGAAATGCAGGAGGCATTTTCTTTATAGATATGTGGGTAAATCAGTTAATTATCACACAGCCCATTAAGTTACCAGACCACATTCAAAATGGCCAGAAAACTCCCAGTGGGCCTGTGTACAATTTAGGGGATTTATGTATAATTTATGAATCACTGTTTGAGCTTATGGACTCTACATATGTATCTATCTCAAATTACAAACTATACTTCCATTGCAGTGCTGGTCTGCTTTCTCGCCTATGTTTTTGCTTCCATTTTGGACTGAAACTCCAAGGGATAGTGACATAGGATTAACAGTGGAGAGTCATTAAACCTCAATAATCATCCATTAAATCTCACCCTTAAAAAAATCTTCAAAATTAGGCAGAAATGAGTTTGTCAGTATTTTAGACAGTATTTAAATATATTTTTCTCCACATTTCTTGAGATAAGAAGCCTTAATTAAAGTTTGTAACATAGAATATCCACTTAATTGCCATGAATTAAAGCAAATTGTCTAAATTTTTCAAGTAATCAGCAAATTGCTGATCTCATACAATTGACCTCAAATTGTGGTACATTGAGCTTTCTTTTATTCTTATAATTGCTATTCTAATTGTCAGAAATAATAGACCATGTGGTGGCAAGTAACCACGCCCTCACTACAGTTTAGATAAAAGAACAGCTTTTTTTTTACAAAGCATATGTCATCAAGAGATTAGAAACTAGAATGCCTGAAGTGATGTTGAAGATTTTTTCAGCCTGATCCTACTGAGTCACCTAACAATTGCCAGCACTGCAAATCAAGTATTGATTTGTCGTATCCAATTTTTTGTTTTGTTTTTCTCCCCCTATTTGTCTGTATCAGCGATCTCTCTGACACAGCAAACACTGTTTTCAATAACCTTACAGCATCTGAAAATACTGGTGCAATCCATGTATATTCATTGCATCATAAATATTTTTTAAAAAAATCAGTATCTGGAGGAAATTATATATGTCTGGAGAAAACAGATCTCACAACTGGAAAACAAACATGGAAATAGTTATATCAAACAGTGAACGAGATGCACAGCTCAGTTCCATCTGTGTCCTCTATCTATGAGATATCATTTCCCCACTGAAATACTTCTGTGTGCAACAGTTTTTGTTAACTTATCTAAAATGAAATGAAGATGCATGGCAGGCACAAGTGGTTTTGGATACTTAGCTTGTGGCATGTGCTGTTACAGTACATTATTTTATAACTTTCTACTTGTCTAAATAGGATCTTATAATTGTGCCCATCATTATAGTTTAACACTGTTTATCCTATTTCTTTTTTATAGGTCTGAATTTGAGTCTTTTTCAATCACTACAAAGATGTGATGTTTTTTACTCAAATGAGACCCTAAATGAAAGGAAGAAAAACAGAACAGATTCACAATGCCTAATTTTTTAAATCTGAGCTCTGCTATGTAGTCCAATAGCTCCAATACTTTGCTGTTTGGTTGTCTTTTCTGGATAAAAGTAGAAGCAAAGTGGTTGACACTTTATAAATCTACCTTTACCTTCATATACCAGTGTTACCAATTTCCCTATTCCAAATATAGACAGAAATTGTGGTGTCTCATTGCGTGTGACTGCTGGCTATTGCTAACTTTTTAATAACGGTTACAGAGTGTGGAATGATGTTGTGGGATGTTCTTTTCGCATCTCAAATGAAATCTGCACACTTATTTCTTTCAGAGTAGTAGCCATGTTAGTCAGTATCAGCAAAAACAATGAGGAGTCCTTGTGGCACCTTAGAGACTAACAAATGTATTTGGGCATAAGCTTTCATGGGCTAAGTAGGTTTTAGCCCACAAAAGCTTATGCCCAAATAAATTTGTTAGTCCCTAAGGTGCCACAAGGACTCCTTGTTGTTTTTACACTTATTTCTGTGACAGTATGAACCTCATGCCGAAGGACAGTAGTCACAGAAAATCTGCCTCTCAGATTATTTAAACTATTTATTGGCATATCAACATTTTGATACTGGTCATAACACTGTAGACCAGAGAGTTGTAAATTAGCATTTTTTCTTTACCTAATCAGAATCTCAATAATGTAATATGTTCAGGATTAATAATACATCAAATAATCAGTCTCCTTGCTTTTCATAAAGCAAGCTGCAGTAAAATTGCTTTGTGACATGAGATTACACATAACCATCACTACCTATTGTATTCTGTGTGTGTGTGTGTTTACTTTAGAAACAAATTCTTCGTTTCAAATCAGAAGAATAAAGTATTGCATTTACAATAGATTTGTGAGCTCTTTTCCCCATCCATTACTGTAATTGGAAAATACAAGAGATAATACCATTTTTTATCCTTTGAACACAAATGGCTCCAACTTGGTTGTTCTATATTCTCTGCATTTTTAAGCATTAACTGTTATCCAGATCAATATGGCAAATATCAATCTTGTCAAATTTCTCAGCACCCAGGAAAATAAATGCAATTACTTCCTCTCTGTAATACATAGTTCATAATTGGCTTCCCACCACAAAGCAGCTGGAATAGATTCCCCAACGCTGAAAGAAACTAGATCATATAATCCTTTCCACATTGTCTTTTTGATGGCAAATTGGACACATACATAGAAACTTCCCTGGGTACCTGATACCTATCAAAATATAGTGAGCTATAAATATGGCATTCATAATAAACAAGGGTCATTTTAAATATCTGGGGTTATCTATGTGCTCCCACAGGTTGTAAAATTCCAGCTGATATACCTGCAGTGATATTTGCTCTATAGAAATTCTCATGGAAACGTTGGTAATGTTACTTATTTTCTTTGTTTCCTGCAGTGGAATAGCCTATAGAATTGATAAACCAGGTACTTAGATCACAAAGTGCCTGTTTTGCAATCAAGAGAACTACTGTGCTCCCACGGGCATTAAAGGTTTTCCGCGTCTTCCTGGGAGAGATTCATTCATTTACACTTCCAGGGCTACCCTTAGGTGTTCATGAAGTGAAATGACATCCCCTTAGCAGACACACACACAATGGGACCAAAACAGGTCAAATCTCTATGATGCCACTTCTTCGTTACCATCAAAGGAGAGGGTTATTTAACAAGCCTTCAATAATTAACTCTGACTACTGTCAGTATGATGCACTCTCTCCATCTAAAAGACTAATACATATAAAATAAATTATTTTTGATATGCAGAACTTGTCTCATAAACCAGCAAGGTTTGGGGCATAAAGAGATTCCAACACACAATTTAACATTCATTATTGCTGTAAAAGCACTTACATTGTTTACCTTTTCACACAGATTTTTGACTCCTTAAGAAAGAGCATTCCAGGCTGGAGTTGGAGGCTCAACCCAAAGCATGCTTTTATGGATGTTGTGCTTCTTACAATAACTTTAAGAGTGACACAGTATGTATATGTACAACACAAGTGACAATAAATTGGTAGGCGTGTTAGTCTGTATCAGCAAAAAGAACGAGGAGTACTTGTGGCACCTTAGAGACTAACAAATTTATTTGAGCATAAGCTTTCGTGAGCTACAGCTCACTTCATCGGATGCTTGCAGTGGAAAATACAGTAGGAAGGTATCTATATACACAGAGAACATGAAAAAATGGGTCTTGCCATACCAACTATAACAAGAGTGATCAGTTAAGGTGAGCTATTATCAGCAGGAGAAAAAAAACCTTTTGTAGTGGTAATCAGGATATCCCATTTCCAACAGTTGACAAGAAGGTGTGAGTAACAGTAGGCCCCACAGTATGCCAACATTTTTATGGCTGACTTAGAACAACACTTCCTCAGCTCTCGTCCCATAATGCCCCTAGTCTACTTGTGCTACATTGATGACATTTTCATCATCTGGACCCATGGAAAGGAAGCCCTTGAGGAATTCCACTATGATTTCAACAATTTCCATCCCACCATCAACCTCAGCCTGGACCAGTCCACACAAGAGATCCACTTCCTGAACACTACAGTGCTAATAAACGATGGTCACATAAACACCACCCTATACCAGAAACCTACTGACTGCTATTCCTACTTACATGCCTCCAGCTTTCATCCAGACCACACCACATGATCCATTGTCTATAGCCAAGCTCTAAGATTTGCATTTGCAAGCTCTAAGATTGCATACAACCGCATTTGCTCCAACCCCTCAGACAGAGACAAACACCTACAAGATCTCTATCAAGCATTCTTACAACTACAATACCCACCTGCTAAAGAAACAGACTGACAGAGCCAGAAGAGTACTCAGAAGTCACCTACTACAGGAAAGGTCCAACAAAGAAAGTAACAAAACGCCACTAGCCATCACCTTCAGCCCCCAAATAAAACCTCTCCAGCGCATCATTAAGGATCTACAACCTATCCTGAAGGATGACCCATCACTCTCACAGATCTTGGGAGACAGGCCAGTCCTTGCTTACAGACAGCCCCCCAACCTGAAGCAATTACTCACCAGCAACCACACATAACACAACAAAAACACTAACCCAGGAACCTATCCTTGCAACAAAGCCTGTTGCCAACTGTGTCCACATATCTATTCAGGGGACACCATCATAGGACCTAATCACATTAGTCACATTATCAGAGGCTTGTTCACCTGCACATCTACCAATGTGATATATGCCATCATGTGCCAGCAATGCCCCTCTGCCATGTACATTGGCCAAACCGGACAGTCTTTACGTAAAAGAATAAATGGACACAAATCAGACGTCAAGAATTATAACATTCAAAAACCAGTCAGAGAACACTTCAGTCTCCCTGGGCACTTGATTACAGACCTAAAAGTCTCAATACTACAACTAAAAAACTTCAAAAACAGACTCCAATGAGAAACTGCTGAATTGGAATTAATTTTCAAAGTGGACACCATTAAATTAGGCTTGAATAAAGACTGGGAGTGGATGGGTCATTACACAAAGTAAAACTATTTCCCCATGCTTATTTTTTCCTCCTACTGTTACTCACACCTTCTTGTCAACTGTTGGAAATGGGCCATCCTGATTATCACTACAAAAGGGTTTTTTTCTCCTGCTGATTATAGCTCACCTTCACTGATCACTCTCATTTTAGTGGGTATGGCATCACGCATTTTTTCATGTTCTCTCTGTGTATATATTTATACATATCTTCCTCCTGTATTTTCCACTGCATGCATCCGATGAAGTGGGTTTTAGCCCACGAAAGCTTATGCTCAGATAAATTTGTTAGTCTCTAAGGTGCCACAAGTTCTTTTTAATAAATTGTTTGTTGATCTCCAGGTTACATGAAAAGGCAGGTACATGATATAGAGTGAAAATGGCTACACCTTTAACTGAAGAATCAACAGACACAAATCAGATTTATCTAATCCAGCTGGGATGTCCTGGCCAAAATGGACCCCCATAACCTGATGTTTCTGTAGGATTTATTGTCACAGAGAACTTGTCTCAGACTTACATCAAGCTACACACTGGCTCACTAATCTGGTCTTGGTTATTTGAGTGTTATTAATCACCTCTCTTGACATATGAAAGAAAAAGAGAGGGAAACAAGGATCTGTACTGATCCTCTGTCACAGGATCTTGAAGGCTTGACGCGAGCACTTGACTGTTTAGAGATGGTACTACTAGGGATCTCAATGGTTCATACTGGTATCACAGATTCACTCTGACTAGATCATTTCCAAGTACGGTAGAGACAGAAGTTGCTAAGCTCACCCTCCAGCCAACTGCAAGACAGTAAGCAGAATGAATAGAATAAAATTTGTTTTCTGTAGGAATGAAAGCACAAGTTCAGTTTCCTCCACAATGCTTGCTGCTACCCACAGGACAGATGAGACAACTAGATCCCACAGTCATGCCCCAATCCTGCCATCACTTGTGCATATGTTTAACTTTTAATAGGACTTTTGTTGGCAAAGTTAGACAGGCATAATTGTGTGCAGGACCAAGGCCTAAATGTACTAAAGTACTGGAGTCAGTAACAGATGCTTTCCTAATTGTGGTTCTAATGATATCACAAGTGACTGGATATTCATGTGAACTATTCTTCTTGTTTGCTGTTAGTAAAGTTAGTTCAAAGCTGTCTGTCTGTCTGTCTCACACTGCATCTGCTCCCCAAGAAATCTTAAAGATGCCACAAAAAACACGAACATTGCAATGATTTGGGGGAAATTGTATGAAAGGACCTTGCAGAGTTTTCCACCCAGCACCCATCCTTCAGGTTTACCCCAGGTCAATGACAGACACTCCTGGGAGCACAAATCAGCCCAGAAGGGGGAAAGTAGCAATAGAAAAGAGCTGGGAAAAGACCCCCTCAGCCCACACACCTGGTCCAATACACAGGTGAAAAAACCACTGTGGTTAAACAGAGAAGGGCATGCACTCCCCCTGTGGGCTCACTGCTTTCTGGCATGATCTAACCCTAAATATTTTTCTGCTACTCACAGGTAAAAGTATACAACGTGTCTTTTATTGCAGGCACATTTTTAGTTATAAGAGAACTACAGAAGCAGTAGGTGACTGATTACGTGAAAATGAAGAAAGACCAGTTCCATAATATTATTAAAATATATACCTGGGAATAAAAAGGGCAATTTCTTTTCAGCAGAAGTAGTCTGAACTAGTTGTTATTTACCACCTAGACTCCAGTCCCTTGTCTTTGTTTATGTGAGTACTTAGGAGGTCTGTAATCACAAATACAACATCTTGGAAAGGGTAATTGGCTTGCTGTTTTGAAGCTTGCAATTATCTTCTGTCACAGACAGCCTTGTGTTTATCCATGCTATATTCTAGTGGTTCGCACATAAAATAATATTTCAAAGTATCAAACAGAACATTTACTTTGGGTTTAAAGTGAGTGCACTGCAATCCTTTATTATAATATATGAAATGAATTTGATTACTGGAGGAGAAAATTACACGTTACAGTGACTGTTTCAGGAGAGATCAATGTAGAAATTGCACTGATTTTGCATGCTAAGACTCACCAAGACCTGTAGACTTTCCGCGTGCAACACTTCCATTGATTTCCATGACTAATGTGAAATGACTGCAGTATCAGACTCTGAGGCTATATCCACTCTAGTGTATTACTCATGACTTCGCCCAGTGGTGATCTGGATTATTTGATCTGCTACTCTAATGGTGGTGCCTCCTGGGAAACTGTGGTTAATCCACCTAACAGTGGATACTGTCATAAACATGTACACAATTCTCAAATTACCAAACAACTCCAATAAACTATATATAAACAATAGAAATTATAAACACAAAAAATGCTAAGAACAAGTCATGCTAAATAAATACATATAAATATGGCTAGATTTTAAAACCCCTTAAGCACAGCCATCCATAGAGGATTCCATAAACCTTTTTTTTTTTCATTTTGGGACACAACACAACCACTCAAAGTCTCCCTGATGCTAGTTGTTAAGTCAACCCTTTAATAAGCCAGTCCCAGCTGCAGATCCCTGTCAGTGGTGCATTTGTAGATGTTTCAGGCACTGTTGTCTGGTGTGTGTGTCTTGCTTGAGGGTCCAATGATTTGTAGAGCAGCCTGTCTCTCAGAAATAGCTTTTTAACTCCAGGGGATGGTCTGAAGCCTCCTTACACTGGGGTAACAAGCTTAGCTATAAGCTTTCCACTTTTCCTCCTGGCTGAGGTAACTATCAGTGATCAGGCTGCAGGTGGAGACAGCTGAGGTAGCCAGCTTAACTGTCCGTCGGGCAGTCACTCCCTTCACAGTGGTGTGGCTGGTACTGTGGGAACCTAACTCGACAGAGTTTCCCAACTAAGGATTGGGAAAGTTGACAAAACAGTCACTCTGTAAGGGGAGCTGGATGCTCACCTGACTCTGGCTCTCTCCGCTACTCTCCCTCTCTCTTCCCTTTAAATTGCCACCCCAGAGGGAGAGGTTAGCTCCTCTCACCCAGGCTTCTTGTCTCTGGGGTACTGAACCATTCTGAGGTCTCCTCTTTTGGGCCATCTGGGGCTGCTGCCTTAACTCCCTCCCTTCAACCTTCTCTCTGCTTAAGGGAGGGTCACCTGGCAACAGGACAGCATTGCTTATGGGATGCAATCTTCAGCTCTGGCAAGTTTCGTAGCCCCCGTTATGGTAAGGGGGCTGAGTTACAATACTATCTGAGAACGTCCCAATCATTAATGTATTTACCCTCACAACATCCCTGTTAGGTATGAGAGTACTATTATCCCCAATTTACAGAAGGGGAACTGAGGCACAGAGACTCACACAGAAAGTCATTGGCAGAACAGAGACTCACAATCACATCTCTTAAGTCTCAGGCTAGTGCCCTAGCTAAAGGACCATCCTTTCTATTGGTACCACCAACCAGTGGGTTATCACAGCCTACGACACCAAACTCCATTTCTCGAACACCAACATTTATTCATGGAGAAAAAAACAGGTGTGTGGGGAGGGAATGCTGTGCTCAAATTGATAATTCATGAGGAATCTACAGGAAAATTAGAAAGCCAACTGATTTAATTAAGAATTAAAAATTGACTGGAACTGAGCTCAGTTGAAACTATGTGAGCAAGCTCAGGGAGAAGAGGGAATGTCATTCTGTCCAGTTCTACAGAAATTCCACTCAGCGGGCTGGCACATAAAGAGAAAAAATTACAAACTCATGGTTTATGCTCACCAGTTGATCAGAATGGAAGGGTGTGGCTTAGGAGCTAGCAGTCAGTGGCAGCAGTAACCTTACGCAAAATCACAGTTTGCTGGGTACGTCATACACCACAGAGCAGAAGAGTATTTCTATTGGCTTTATGAGGGGCGAAACTGCAACTTTTCCGCAGCCCCGTGCAATGCATTGTTTTGCCACTCTAGGAGCAGCCTGGAATTTAGGACGAAAATCTGCTTCCTGGTTCCCTCCTCCAGTATGTCCTGTACTAGCCCTATAATTGGAACAAAACAAGTCCCATGGCTTTTCTCTGCCCATCCACTCCTTACTCACCATCACAGGAGGAAGAATAGCAGCTGTGTAGGTTCAGCTTCCCTATACACATCCATGATGCAGGTTGCTGGCACAGGGGCATAGGGCTCCTTTACTCCTGTATCAGGAAACACTCCCTTTCTCCTCTTTCCGGCATACAGGATCGGCCATATTTTGGGCTAAAGTCTTGAAAAGAATGATACCTTATTAACAAAGGAAGTGTTTTTAGTTTGTTTAGAATTTAAAAATAAGTTCTTAAAGAGCCCTATATTAACTGCAAATAACATTCAGTACAATCAAATCAATTCATCTTTCATAAGACCTGTCGACTTCTGTATTTCAAACCCAACACACCTTTAGTTTCACTTTTTAAATGGTTTGCGCTCTCCCTCAGACTGTGGATGCAGTTATTGAACCAGGCAAATGTAGCACTACTTTTGGACATGTTGTAGCACAATTCTTGTAGCGCATAATGCATAAGATGAAAGCACATATCTGGTCTAGATCTCCTTTACTATTGTCAGGCTGAGAACTGATACAATGCAGCTAAAATACAATTGATTGGCCTTAATATAGGGTTTGTCTACACTTGAAAATTTACTGAAATAGCTTTTCCAGAATAATTATTTTGGTATAAATCCCTCTTGCAGAAGAGGAATATTCATACAGTGGCTTATATCAAGTAACTCTAGGAATAGCTATTCAGTAAATTTCTAGTGGAGGCAAGTCCTTAGAGTTACATTACACTCATCATTTCTTATGCTGTTTTCTTTTTCTGTAAATGAATCACAAATAGAGCGCTCAATAAAATTAGCATAGTAGAAGCCTAAAGAAATCCACAAACCTGCTATGAGCACACAAATAACTAGGTTGTTTTGAGCTCAGGAGGAACTTACGAACATATGAATGCAAATAATTTAATTAACAAACCTATTACCAGAGTCAGTGAAACAGAAGACGACCGTTAATAAAAGGCCTGTGCCTGATACTATTTTTCCACTCTGAGAGAAAGCTCTGACAGAAATGATTAAACAGACTCATTTGTTTACTGTAATTATATGGTGAGATATAGTTATGATTTGCAGCGATCAGTCTAAATAATTCTTCACAGTGCTAAATACACAATTAAGCAGGGCGAGAGGGTGCGGGGAAAGTGACTGTTAAAATGGATGTGGGTTTTCACGCAGAAGTAATATCAAATAAGAATTTATTTGAACTAATTCAATACCAAACTGTAAACCCTGTCTAGGACGGAAGCCACTTCAAGCCAGGGGGTGCAGCAGCAGCCTGGCACCCCTAGTTCCAGCACCTCTGGTGCCTCCTGGAACTTCCCAGCGTTCAGGGGGAACATGCCGGCTGCACCACCCTTTAAGAGGGGGTAGCATGATCTTTCCTGTGCATCCAACCAACTACAGTGATCAATAAGGAAGGTGGGTGGGGTCAAGGCCTCCCACCTCCCTGCTCTTTCCCACCTCATCTGACTTAGCTACTGTTCCCTGGTGACACTGACAGGGAGGTAGGACCTGTGCTCAGGAGAGCACAGAGGCTATAATTGCGGGAGAGGATGGGGAAAGACTCCTTGAGCCCTCCCATTTTTTTCCATGCTAGGGTCAGGTACAAACTGACCTATACTGTCAACAGCCTGGGATACATCAGATTTTGGTGGTTGCTCCCACCATTTTTTATCATGTAGAGGGATGTAAAGTCTGACGCTGCAGCTGCCAATGGACAGCTGATATTCAGATGTAGGTCAGCCGCTTTTCATAGGTATATTTCTGTATTTTAAAGGGCCAGTACAATTCTGGATTATTCGCTCTGTGCACAGAGGTATCTTACCTAGAAAAAGAGAAGATATGCAATACAGTAATAATAATTTGCACTTTTACAGCACCTTTGAGGATTAATGAATTTAGCTTCAGCATATCCTATGAGGTAGGTTTTAGTAGCCACATTTTGTAGATGGGGAGACTGAAGTGACTTGCTCAAGCCAGTATAAAATCCAGGAATACAACCTTGTCCATCTGACACAGATCTATGACTGAGCCATAAGATTATCCTTCCCCCCTTCCCTTGATAGGAAGACAATGAGAATTGTTAGGAAAGAAAGAATGGTATTATGTGCAAGCCACAGGACTTGAGATTTTCATATGAGAGTTGTCATAAAAGTGAAATGTTAGTCTAAACTGTGCACTAATAGGGCCAGATTTTTTTTAAATGCTCAGCTCTTTATTTAGGTGCCAATATGGGAGCTGAGAGCCTTTGAAAATCTGATTTTATTTTTTTACTTCCTGCATCTTCAGAATAATGTAGAAACTGCTTTTCACCATGAATTTTGAGACTCAGTGTAGGACAATTACATGGTGGAAACTGACAGTTTACATCACATTTTTTTTTAACTGACGATGTTCAGTTGACCTCACCCCATGCATCAGCATAAGCTATTTTGAATCATTTTCTAAGAGGGACAATATATGCATTCTATATATGTTCTCTGTGAAAGTTAGTGGAGGAAATATTACTGTGTCTTATTTTTCCAGACCTGTGGTTTCTCTGGTAACCACTAGCAAGGATAAATGAGATATAGCTCTGCCTTAGATCCTAAATTCCAGTGTTCAGGTGGGCTCCAGCAACAACACACTCATGAAAAGCCAACAGTCAATTTACTGCAGGTGAGTTGGACGCTTTGCCTCATGAAAGATGAGGACCAGTGGTGTGTCTGAGTGCCCAGTAGGTCAGTTTAAGGCAAAGAAACATGGAGAGGGAAGAAGGGCAAGTGGTTAGTAGCAGTAAGAGCCAATTTTTTCCAACTTGTCCAAATTTGTCTCTCCCACTCTCTCGCTTGAAATCAGTGGAAGTACACACAAACTTAGAGCTATGCATGTGCGTAAGTGCTTCACCAGTTCAGACCCTATAACAGGCTATTAAAAAGGCTAAGTTAAAAAGTAACTTTAAAAGCTCTTACACCAGTCCATAAAGCATTTATTTAGTCATTTGATTTATCAGACGAAAGAGTACTCTCTAGCAAACACAGTACAGTGCTCACAAAAACAACAAGGAGTCCAGTGGCACCTTAAAGACAAACAGCTTTATTTGAGCAGAAGCTTTTGTGGGTAAAAACCCCACTTCTTCAGATGCATGGAGTAAAAGTTGCAGATGCAGATATAAATATACTGACACATGAAGAGAAGGGAGTTACCTCACAAGTGGAGAAGGGAGTTACCTCACAAGTGGCTGACAGGGCCAATTCGATCAGGGTGGATGTAGTCCACTCCCAACAATAGATGAGGAGGTGTCAATTCCAGGAGAGGCAAAGCTGTCAGCACTGGTTCTCCACTTGTGAGGTAACTCCCTTCTCTTCATGTGTCAGTATATTTATGACTGCATCTGTAATTTTCACTACATGCATCTGAAGAAGTGAGGTTTTTACCCACGAAAGCTTATGCTCAAATAAAGCTCTTAGTCTTTAAAGGTGCCACCGGACTCCTTGTTGTTTTTGTGGAACAGACTAACACGGCTACCCCCTGATACAGTACAGTGTTAAAACACTAACAACTGCTGAGAGAGTAAGACTATTGTAATCCTCATACATGTTCCACTTCTTCCACTTTTGTGTTATATGGCCAGAGGAAGCATTAAAGGGATGTGCTGAAGATCTAAAAGTTTCGTTGTTATCTCCTACCACATTTAAACAGCTCCACTCCATTTTAAATTCATCTTCAAAGAGCTAAATCTAACATCTGCTCTGTCTCTTGATACTCTTTTTCATACTGTCTATAACACCTGCTCCATCTCTTCTGCGGGCTGGCTGTGTATCTCCCTCTGACCTGTGTGGGATCCTTCCTTCTTGTCAGAGAGCTAACTAAACTCAAAAAGTCAACTATGGCATGTTGTGCGCAGAAGTCTGGATGAGACAATAGTCTTCTGTTACAATTAATGTATCCTATCCCTTATTAAAATGTACTGTCCTTTTCTTCTTTACTGGGAATAAATGCTCACAAAAATCTTTTCTTTAACTGGGCCTCCTAAAAATGGTTCTTCTGCCCCTCCAAAATTGAAACAAAATAGATTTGCCTGCCAGAAACTGTTCGCAGCAGTAAACATGCATGCTGAACACATACTCAACAGAGAGCAACTTAGCTAGAAAACAGTAGCTGGCAGAAATTGTTTAAAGACAAATCTTTAGAGGTGATGAGGGCTCACCCTCAGTAAGGTCATTCCATATCTAGGGATTTTGCCCATAGTGATTAATGTTGTCAGGCATCGACTAAGTCCACACCTTTAAAAACTGTATTCATACAAGAGATGATGCATTATTCTTTAAAAAATTATTTGTAGAAATTCTACATAGCTATAGCAACAATATTAGCAGCACCAGAAACTGAGTAAGCCATGTGGGTGAAATGTCCTACAAATACAAAAGACATTCTTGTCCCAACTCTTCACAGTCCTGCTTTGCAAACAGAACCAAAATTAGGTTTTGTATGTCCTTTTATAAAGTACAACACAGAAGCCCCAGCCAGCTCCCTCCCCACAATAGCTTTTGTACTTTGCATACACTTACAAGAACTGTGGTAGCTAGCTATAGGCTGGTGGTGGTGACCTTTCCCTAGACCCATTTCCCTGTCTTTTTGTGAGGCTCTGCAGCCTCTGTTGACACATGGTAGAGACACAATGCAGCTTTACAGGTGGGATTTGCTAGGGAACAGAGTTAGATCATGAAATAGCATGACCTACTGATGATGGTACAGAGCAGGACAGGGGGATGCCAGGTAGCAGGTATGAGGTTCTGGCAACACAGAGCATTATACAGCTACATGTGCCTAAGCTATCTCTCTGTGAATCATTATGTCCCATTTTGTCTACTGTTGTTTAGCCAGAGAGAAGAAAAAATGTTCGAGTATCTAATATTTGGATCAGGTTAATGCCACCATTCCAGGGTAACTGTGGTACGCATAATGGTTGCACGCTTTGAGAAATGTATTGCTTAAGACACCATTCTGCAAGTCTTTTAGCAGTCCTAGTCCATAGAAATATTTAGAAGTATTATTCAAGAACCCTATCCATAATCCATGTTCTCTTTGGAAGGCTCTCCTGGAAGTTTTTAGAGATCTATTATTTGATAGTTTGAAGGGATTTTCCTCTAAAAAATAGATAAAAGGGGTCCTTTTCCATGGAAGTATATGTTAACTATGATGGTGACCTAGTCCTGAACTCCTGTGACCTGAAAACCTGGTCACTCTAATGCAACCCATATTAGGGCCAGGGCTACTGTATTATTGGCAAGAACAACTAACATCTGTTATTTAGGGATCTATATATCTATCTCAGGCATTTGTAAAGCAATCAAATACCTGAGTGCTTACAATGAATATCAGATTTTATTTGTTGCTTCACTTTGATTTTAGACCCTCTAATTCCCTTTTCTGGAACAACAATTAAGACTCAAGGAAACCAAAAGAATCCATTCAAACAGTTGGTCTCCTCTTTCATTTTTTCGTCCTCAAAATGCATTTTGTTTGGTTCTTTTTTGCTTCTTCCAGCACTAACTTTTCATTCAGTTCTCCCTCTTTATTCCAGTTCATGCCTGTTGATGCAGAAAGTTGAATCATGCTCAGCTTGTTACTGCCAGTTGATTTTTATGTTGACTTGACATGTTCTGTCTCATGTAGTTTGAAGTTGTCCATATTTCTGTTGAACTATTCGTTGAGGATGAATCTTATTCCTTCAGTGTCCCATTTTTCCTTTACTCAGAAGGAGAATAAAAACACATAGATGTACAGTTCCTTATTTCCTCCTCACCTCACTTCATCCAACTTGTGTACATCTCTGACCTTTGGCATCTCTAGTTCTTATTCTTCTGACATAGTAAATCGTAGCTAGGATTTTGCATTATATGCTGCCATTTTTTATTTATTTATTTATTTATTTTGAGCAGGCTGTAAAGAGTTGGGGCTAAAATATAAAAATCTCTCTCCTGCTAAGACTTAGCAGAACTGCATCTCTAGCTTAGGTACAGATCATTCCCCAAATATACAAGTTTTGAGTTCTCACACTGACTTCTTTGCCAGTTAATTGAATTAGTTGCTATGTGCATTTGGTCATTTGTCAAGATGGTGACTTAGAGATTCATAGATTTTAAGTATAAAAGGTACCATTGTGTTTTTTGAGTCCAAGCTACTGAATAATACAGGCCATAGACCTTCATCTAATACTTTACACATGGATCACAGTAATGTATGAAAACAACAAGGAGTCCGGTGGCACCTTAAAGACTAACAGATTTATTTGGGCATAAGTTTTCGGGGGTAAAAAACCACTTCTTCAGATGCATGGAGTGAAAATTACAGATGCAGGCATTATATACTGACACATGAAGAGTCATGTATGGTTGAACCAAGCCATATCTTTTGGAAAAAAACCCAAATTTCACTTAAGAACTTCAAGACTATGTGAATGTGAATAAAGCAGTGTCAGAGCATGACAGCATTTAATAAACTGGACTTCTTATTTGTATCAGTTAATGCTGTGAGGTAGGACATATGGTCTTAGCAGTCACGGAGAAGTAATTTCAAACATACATTCATCATTCATTATCATTGCAAGTTACAGGCAGATATATAGAGGAAATAGCTAAGGGGTTAGGGATGCAGAACATATCTGAATCTAGACAAAATGATGTAAACAGGTGCCCAAAAAACCCATGAAGGTGTACTGTTAAATTATGTAAATAGGAAGTATCACTAATATTAGTGGCATTACAAATATCAGGGATATTAACCGTGCAGTTGTTACACTGAGAGTTAGAAGATCATTCAGTACATTTTCATTGGAAGTAGCACTGTCTGTATAAGTAGACAGCAGTACATAGATTTGGAGTTGCTGTGCAAATGCCACAATAGATAAGAACCAGCATAGTTTATGTGCATGGTGCCATATATTATCTAAAAATAATTGGCTAATTAACCTCATGTAGGCTTACCCATAAACATTAGAAAGGTCAAATAGCAAAGCATAGACATTTTGATGCCTATTTGGCATTCACTAGTTATTTCTTTTCCATAACCACATGCATACAAACACATACACTCTTTAGAGTACCAGCAGGCTTTAAGAAAGGAAAGAGAGTATATCACAAGACAAATAACAGACAGAATATATACTAAAACAGAGAGACGAAAGAGAGAGACATCTCTCCCTTCCCTCGCTTCAACCCCACACCCAGGAGAGAAAAGTGATACAGGAAAGGAGCACACCTAGCAGTTTACGAAAGGCAAAGAGATGGAAGAAGCTGCCTCATGAAGATGAGATCAGAACTTCCTTTTTTTCCTTAAGATGAAAATCATCTGGGAAGAAACCTAAAGAGCAGATGTTGCAGTCACCCTTTCAGCCCTCTTGCAGGACCTTGCCTTCTGTTGATCAGTTATAACCATATCTATTCTACTTTAGCTTCTTACCTGATTTCCTTTTCCTCCTCTCTTTTTCTTTCCTTTTAGTACTTGTTCCTCGTAATTTGCACCTATTTCTCTCCTCTGTGATCTATATTATGTCCTCCATCACAACTGGCAGCACTTACTTTTCTTTAAAGGAAAGTCTTTAAAAAAGTCAAAGTTTCAGACATCTAACTTTATATTTTATTTTCAGTATGCATTCAAGGTAGAACTTTTGATCTGCTTCTAAGCTATCAGATGTGTACACAGGTCAGCTGTTTTATCATGCTAAGGAAATAACCCCCCTTTGTCCTCTTCTGATGACCTCTTTGTCTCTTGCTACTCCTGCTGATCAAAAATAAAATGAAACACACCAGGCTGCCTTAGCAATAATATAAAAATGCATCTCTAAACTTAAAAATCATCTTGTCTAGCTAGATAGATGTAGAGAAAGTATGCAAACTGGCACGTGCACAGCAACACAAATGAGAATCCTTCTGGAGAACAATGGGCCAGATTTTTTTGAGGTATTTAGGTGCCTAAAGATGCAGATAGGTGCCTAGTGGGATTTTCAAAAGCACCTAGTGCCTAATTTTCAAAAGGATTTAGGCATCTAGGCACTTCTGAAAATCCCACTAGGTTCCTATCTGCATCTGTGGGCATCTAAATACCCTTGCAAATATGGCCCTATACCTCTAGCAAATTGACAAAGAAAGGAAGTGGAAAATGAAGGAAATAGTATGCACCAGGAAATCTAGGTCTTGCAAATCACAGAATTGTAGAATTATAGGACTGGAAGGGACCTCAAGAGGTCATCTAGTCCAGTCCCCTGCACTAACGCAAGCTTTCATGTATAAAATTATTCAGAACAGGCATATTTATTTATGTTGAGGATCAACATTTATTATTCACCTTTGAATATTCTCAAAGAATATTCTCAAGATTTAATTTAACAATGGAAACCATTTCTACAATTCCAGTTAACAAGAATTATTGCAGTATAGCAGGGTGATTTCTATTATACATAGATCAGTTGACATATAACACCAACCTTACATTACCCATTAATCTTTCTGCAAGAATATTTGTTTTATTATAGAACTGGGGAGCCCATTTTTAAATGTGCAAGGTCCTTATTCAACTACATTAGGTTTTATATGGTGGGCGTCTATGAAATTTATCAACAAAAAATAGCAGAGTTGATCAAATAGGCACATTTCAGATAAGCACAGAATACAACTTCCCTTTTTGTTTCTAATATAAGTGGTCATTAAAATTCCACTTAGAGATCTGCTTCTTCCACAAGGCCAAAAAACAGAAAATGTTAACAACATTTTGATTTAAAAAATACAGTTCCCCAGTTTTGCATCTAGATCGTCTAGCAGAGGCTAGGCCTGAGCAGAGTCTCTTGGCAGCCAACGAGAGGTTAACCTGAGTAAGGAATCTAAGGTGGACCTAATGTTTACTTTTATGTGACCTTCAGTGCCTCGAGTACCCCAGTATTCAGGCAAATCTGATTTGCTAATTTCTAATCCTAAACAGTTGCTATTTGGCTTGGAAGAACTTTCAGTGAGAAATAAAACTGCAAATTATGCCCCTTCAAACGCAATAATAACAGAGCTCTTGTGCTAATGATGATTGTTCCTTCTGTAATTGTATGTATAGTTCCTGTAATTAGAACTGTATTTATTATGTTAATTTACTACAGTATTAACATTAATTATTAATAAATGTGATCAGAGTACTTGATAGTTCCAATACTGGATATAGCTGGAAATGCTGTGATCCATGTTTTAATTAAACTGTTATATATTGCATTTTTTGGAATGTGGTCATATATTTTTTTAATGAAGTGAGCTGTTGCTTGTTGTAAAGAAATATTTTAATCCTTAGAACAGAGACATTTCCAAGATTATGAGAAAAATAAAATATAAACTTTGTATTTAGCAAATCCAGAGGATACTTAATCACATGCTGAGTGCCTTGATGAATCCGGGCCTAAATCTTCTATCTTGCAGGTGTGTGTGGCCCTTCAGTAGCTGAACCAGGGGAGATAGTTGGAGAATGGTTCTTTCTCACCCCTTTCTGGCCAAGCCAGAAACAAACTTGACCCAGCCCTAATTGTGCAGTATTTCCTACTGCCCCCTAACGGTCCACAAATTATATGCTCTGCTAATTAATGGGATTTAGAATGTGCAGAGTACAACTGCTACTGCAGGGGTTGACAATTATTTTTTGTCAAAGTCCAGACTTCAGAGAAGAAGAAGAAGATATTGGGGTCCGTTCAAAAGCATCTGGGGGTCCAGATTTGGCCTGTGGTCCACTTATTCACTACCTCTGGGCTACTGGGAAATATCTATGTTCCAAGGATTAAAATACTCCCGTGTAAAAATTAGCAGAAAAATATGTAAGGGCAATTGACAGAATTACTTCAGATTTACCCATGTGTATCTGAGAGCAGAATTTATCCCAGTGACTTTGGAAAAATGCTTCTTAATTCTAATCAGGTCTAATCACCAGGATTAAAAGTTATATTGGCCAAATTAAGCCCTCAGTTACACCTATTCATTATCCTCACATTGAGCCCTAGATGATACCTGCACAACTTGATTAACTTAAATGAGATTGCACACAACGCTGAGTAGCTCAGTAACTAGAATTTATTAAGTGATTCTGTTGCTGATTTCATAAGAAGGAACAGAATAATCCAGTTCACAACCTCTGAACTGAATTGCTCCACAGTACTAAGGAGGGTAAAAACCTAGTATTTCCACTAAAGCAAAGAGAAGCTATGACTAAGCATACACTCAGAATGTAGTCCTTATGAGTAGAAAAGCGCCATTTTTGCCCAACACCACACTGTAAGTAATATGCTTTAGTTTGTGGCTGACCTATAGAGAAACAAGATATCCCAGCTCCAAAATCTATACTTTAACCATTCGACAGTGCGTTAAAAAAAAATTGTTTTTTTTTTAAGTAACTGAAGATAAATTATACAGTAAAGATAATGGAAAACGACACTATAATTCTTCAGTATATAAGCTCTTGTGCTAAAATTTGGATGGGTAAATTAACCTTTTGGGAATTAAACTAGGGTCTCTATTAAATATCCCAATGTGGGGGTGAGCTTTCGAATCTTGGCTGGTTGTCAGTTAACTTGGAAAAAAAGTATAAAGGAGCTAGTTCCTGAAGGTATTGCACTCTTCAATGGCAGAGCCAGGCTCTTTTCTGTAAATTGGCCAGGGAATGGATAAGAAATCAAGAAAGGGATAAGAGTGGCTAGGTAAACAAAGAAAGTGTCCAGGAGACATGAAAGACAGCTCAAAATGAGCCAGATAAGGTCAAATAGAGGTTATAACTTAAAGTGCCTAACTCAACACAAAATAAAGTGGCCTTACAAGCCCCAAAGACTGTGAATCTTGTCTCCATGACAGGCCAACCTAATTAAACAGAAATGTCAGTCTGTCAAAGGAGCCCAGCTTCCTGCAAAGCTGTGGAGCTGCCCAAGAACTGAGAGCGAGCTTGATGAGTTCCCTCCACCTAGTGTGCTGTGGTATTTCTGACTCACAGAAACTTCAACCTCGTACCACAGCAATGCAGCAGCAGGAGTTCATCCAGTTTGAGGCAAGACTAATTCTCCTGCAGTGAGATAGATGGGGAAATAGCTGATACAGGCCCCCTCTTGTTCAGATGTGTTGGTTTTGTGGTTAGGAGTTCTCTGTGCAATGTGCACCTTTCCATAGTTGTTTGTCTTCATCTTTTTTTTTTTAACCTTCATACCATATTCCCTCTTTGTTGTTAGCCCCCAGACAAGAACTGATCACTGAAGAGTGAAATACTTTCAGGCTGTGGGCCCTTTCCATTGTTTTCGTCAATTATGTGGCATCCAGTCATCAATTCAGCTCATTGCGCATTTCACAGTTACCAGGGGGATTTTTCGCTATGGATAAGGCCCTACCAAATTCACAGCCATGAAAAATCCGTTACAGACTGTGAAACCTGCCAGGGAGGGGCAGGACTGCGGATGCCCCAGCCAGGGTTCCTACCATGCGCCGGGCTCCAGCTGCTAGTCCTGGTGGGGCTGCAATGGGATGGAACTTCCTCTTCTCCTGCAGGGGCTTCTCCCAGATCCAGGTCAGACCCACTTCTGGGAACCTCCCCCGACTGCAGGAAGCACTGCATCCCCACCCCACTTCCTGCCCCATTGCTCCCTAGCCACAGAAGGAGGGGTCACTGTACAGGGAGCAGCCATGGAGCTTCTTGCAGCCAGGAGAGGTTTCTGGAGGTGGGTCTGACCTGGCCTGGGAGAGGCCCCTGCAGAGAAAGAGGAAGTCCCGTCCCTCCCGACTAGCAGCTGGAGCCCGGCAAAAGGTAGGAGCCTCTAGCTGGGGTGCCCCCAGCCAACAGTGCCGGCAATGGGGGGGTGGAGGGCAGGGGGCCATATCCCCACTTTTTAACATGGGTGTATTTGCGGTGGCAGGGGGCAGCATTGCCCCCGCCCCAAAATGCAAGCCTTGGGAAGTCATGGAGTGGCACTGGCAGGGGCTGTGCGTCGTGGGAGAGGAGCTGATCACTGTTATACGTTCCCCCACCACAAAGCACAGCCCTTGCTGGCGCCACTCTGTGTCTGCCCGAGGCTTGCAGTTTATGGGGGGCAATGGCATCCCTTGCCCCGCAAACTACATTCATGTTAAAAAGTGGGGGGTATGACTCCCGGTTCTGGGGCTGGTGCCCTTCCACTTCTACAAAGGTTCCATTGCCCTTACTCCCCAGCCCTGCCCCTCACGGCTCCAGGCCCAGTGCCTGGGGGCTTAAGGGGCCTTCGGCTGACTGCGTGCGGTGGGACCACAGTGCCCCCCTGACCATTGGGCCCTGGGTGGTCACCCACTCATAAGTCCAGCCCTGACCCCCCAAAAAGTGATGCTCCCCCCCCCGCCCCATACCATGCTAACTTCACATCTGTGCTGCCCATTTCTCTCTGGCTGCCCAGTTTGGAAGGCAACGCCTCCGTCAGCAGCAGTGCAGAAGTAAGGGTGGCAATACCCCAACCCCCCTACAATAGCCTTGTGATCCCCCCACAACCATCTTTTGGGTCAGGACCCCCATGGGTATAACACCAGGACATTTCAGATGTAAATAGCTGAAACCATTAAATTGATGATTTTTTAAATCCTATGATCATGAAATTGACCAAAATGGACTGCGAATTTGGTAGGACCCTAACTATGGAATCATAATTAGTTTCTTTTGATTATATAGCTAAGAACTCATGGAGCTTCCCTGAGCCAGCAGATACAAAATGCAAAATCTGGCTGGACCAGATTGAAAAATATCTACTTTGGCAATCAGATGTTTACCTTATCCAATTAAAGATATTTTAGATACCATTAGATGATCATAATGGTCCCTTCTGACCTTAATATCTATGAATCTATGATTTACTATAAGGTTATTATCCATGGAAAGTTGTACATGACATTATTCATAACTGCTATGATGTCAACAATAAACAAAACTACAAAAGTTATATCACACTTATTTTTAGGCAATGGGGAATCCTGTGTCATTTCATGGTGTTAAATATTTAGTACTTTTTTTGAAATCACCATAAGCTTTTTTATAGGTGTCTTGAAATGTTGACACAGTCCATCCATTGTATGCTATTTATTGCTTGTGTGAAGTTGGTTTTAAGGACTTCATTTTTCATTTTCAAAACAAAAGTACCTGTAAGACCATCATTCAAATTATGACCTATGAAAAAGTTTAAGAATGTGTTGTGTTCTGCACCTTCTGGAATCAGCACATCCTTCACATTGTCAACATTTTGTTGCCCTATGAAATAGACATAACAAGCTGTTACTCAAAATTTTAAAAATGCATACGCAGCTATGGATCATAGCTTATAAGGCCGGATGGGACCATTGCGATCATCTAGTCTGATGTTTTTTCTTGAAGTAAACTTTATTGAGACAGATATTGATTAGATTAGTCAGAAAAAATAAAGGAAAAGCTTTTAATTCTTCCTCCTGTTTACTTGCCTAGCCGACACATCAAAGGTGACGTGTGGGGGAGCATGCGGGGGTCACATTCCCTCCTCCCAGATTGCTCAGTCATATGGTGTGGCCATGCCCCCTCCCTGCAGAGCAGCTGAGCCAGTGAGCTCCACTAGGCACGGAAAGGCAGAGCTACACGGAGGGGCTGCTGCTTTCTGGAAGGGGAGGGTGTGACACCCTAATATTTATCACTATCATGTAATTAGGATATGTTTTGTACAGAGTGTGCCTTGTAAGGTATCATTCTAAAAGTCTTGATCTGCTAGACATTCATACCTCGTTGAATTGTAGGTGCTATCGTTGTATGTGAAGTTATGAAGTTTGGCTATGTATGTGTTACTGAAACAAGTTGTGAGATTGAAAACACCCACAAGCAGCCTTTCAGGTACAAGAGTAAAAAGGCCAAACAATGTTAATGGCTTATTGAGGAAATGCACACAAGCACAAGGATTACCCCAGGAACTGTGTGCCATAGAAAGCTTCAGAGATAGCACTACACAATGGAAATTGTTTGACCCAGGTAACAGAAAAAGCACTTTCCAACAAGTGGGAAGAAGATATAAAAGGGGGATAATGACATCATGGGTCATTGGGTACCGCTCTCCTCCTACAACACACCTGGAAACACCTGAGGAATAAAGACAGAACTGTGGAAGTGATGGTTCCAGGCTACAGGGATTTCTAGCCTGTGTATGAAAACCTGGGAAATCCAAGCTGAAAAGCCATGGCAGCTTGTGTCTTAAGAATCTGCCAGCCTGTTTATCATTCAGGATGAGAATTTGCTCATTCATATCCTACCTATCTAGTGTGTTATGCTCAGTTTGTGGTTTTGTTTATTTGCTAGGTAATCTGCTTTGATATGTTTGCTATCACTTACAATCATTTAAAATCTATCTTTTGTCGTTAATAAACTTGTTTTTATTTTGTCTAAAACTTGTGCATGGAAATTATAACTTTGGACAGAAAGCTGTTGCATATCTCTCTCCACATTGAGGGAAGGGGTGAATTTTATGAGCTTATGCTGTACAGTTCCCTGTGCAGTGCAAGGCGGTATAATTTTGGGTTTAAACTTCAGATAGTGGTGTGTGCTATAGGAACTTGAGCTTTCCCATGAGCTTTCCCATGCACAGCTGATCTCAGCATATGTGTGTGTGGCTGCAGCTGGGTGTGTCCCTACCCGTATGTGTGCTGGTGGGGACTTGAGGGCCTGTCACAGCAGTACAGTATAAAGGGAGCCAGGCAGGCTTAGTGATACTCCAGTTCCAGGTGGCACCCCGGGGGGAACCCATCACAGAGGGAAGGGGCTGCCAAGGAGGGGCATGACTAGAACTGTTCTGAGGTTCTGCCCTGCCCCCACACTGTCAGCAGAGAGGGGATGGGTTAATATCAACATTACTCATCATTTTGTAATACAGTGTGTCTATGTGTCCCAATCAGAGCTGTATTAGATGTTGTACAAACAAAGTAAAAGATGTCTACTGCCTCTTAGAGTTTCCAGTCTAATAAAGGAATGTCAGACCAGTTACTGAAAGTTTTAATATTCAGAAGAGATAGAGATTGCATATTCTAAATATATACATTCTAATTGGAGAAAAAGAACAACAAAGTGAACTGTTAGAGCTCTCAAGAAGCTGATATTTTTGGTAGCTGTAACATAATTTTTTAGTTTGCTTTGTGATAGGCACAGTTTATTTCATTGTTGGGCTGTTTGGATAGGCTTATGCATGTTGGGGAAATGGGGATGTTACCTGTACTGGTTACCCTAGCTTTTGAAGGACTGCAGGGGGATGGAGACTTTTGAGTGAGGGGCACCAAGTAAAGCTGACATACAAGGATTGATGTCCTATTGCATAACACGCTCAGAGGGAACTTGTTGTAACAGGGAAGCTAAGCCAAACTAGATCTGACATTGTTCTAGGAAGGTGCAGACCAGACATGCTGGAGAGGTGTTCAGCTAGATTTGCCTACAGGAGGAACTCATGTCAGATCTACCTTGATAACAGGAGCCAGACTAGACCAGGCCAGCTGCTTAGCTCAGTTTTTGGGAGAAACAGAAAGGCCGGCCACAGGTCTGCTTTAAGTTACCCAAGCAGACAAATCCTGTCAGCAGGGGGAATGGGTTATAAAGTGCACATTCTATTTGATTCTGAATTGTGTCGTTGGTGTGTCCCAGGTCTATGATATCTCTGTGCCCCTCAGATGGGGATTGCCTAGATGCAGGGAGTGATCCACATTGTAGGTATACTGTGCTTCTGAAATTTGTTGTTTATACTTTAAGACACGTGCAGAGAGTATCTGTGTACTCCCTGAAGGTCACTGTTCTGTGGAAGATGGTGATTTAATTGCCATTACAGGGTTTCCCCCCTCACATTTACCTCATAGGTTCTTGCCAGTGCTCTATCTGCAAAAACTTCAAGCCCCACTGTAACTAATGAGTCACTTTTCCTGAAAGTAGTCTCTCTGTTTCAGAGAGGGGGTACTTACGAGCCAACATTTCCCTAATTTGGGGCAGGACTATGAGTGCCTCATAGTTGGAATCAGTTCTTTAGCCTGATCCTCTAACTATAAGGGCTTTAAAATGGAGTCTTCTTCAGGTGGCCCTTCCTAACAGAATGCAGAAGCGATTGGTAGCATTCAAGTGCAACAGAAATCCTCCACAAGGAAAGAACCTGCAATGTTAAGCACCTGTCCCCAGACTACCAGATATATCAGCATCTATGAGCTCTCCCTCCATGCTTGTATCATTAAAATCCAATTAGGGTTAATTACCAGTCTCAGCTCTATCATATGCCAGAGGGTTTGGTCATTTAAGTGGCTAATTCTCTACAGAGATATTACCAAACTAAGATGCTAGGAAATAAAATATCTTTTCTCAAGTACACTTTTACTTTAGTACATAAAATGGAAAAGATTGCCAAAGAGAGGATATTTATTTATCATACCATACAAGAATATTGCTAGACAGCAAGGATGAAAATATACATTCCATTCTGTCAAATGAATATGTTCAGCTATTTCTCTTGAATGAGAATGTACAGTATATTAAGCACAAATTCACTGAATGAATATGACAGGTAGTTCTAGATAACTTCAGTACACCAAGGCAATTACAACTCACTCATAAACTTTTTAGTTTTGCTACTGCTAATCTATTTTTGTTCTCTGTTTGTACAGCACCTGGCACTGGTGTACTGGTCCATGACTAGGGCTTCGAGGCACTACAGTAGTAACAGTACATGAAAGGCACTCAGCTAGTATAGGGATAGACAGCAGCATAAAACCCTGTGACAGAACATTTTGCAGTTATAGTATTTGGTTCTAAATTGGCCTAAACCAGAAAAGATAAATATCGTGGTAATTTTGCATGAGCAGATCAGTCAAGAAGGGGCTTCATGATAGCTTGGCTGGTAAGCAGTGCAATACTGTATAGATAATCTGGGGTTCCAATTTTCTGAACAGTAAGGAATGTGTGCCCTGAGAGAATAGGTGGTATTTTAGTAGGCAGAGTGGGTTCAGCATATCATAATCCCGCAACTGGCTCTGGGGAAGGTTTTCTTGACTTCACAGTCCCAGGTGGAGCATTTGTGCATAGCATGTGCATCAGCTACCATATGTACAGCAAAGTTATACAGAAAAGAGAAACAGAAAAATAAAAGAATAGATGGAAATATTCAGTCACCGCCTTAGAAGGACTGGAGCTGTCTTCTGACATAGAAAAGAGGAGCAGAAAGCTAATACTCTGATAACTGGGCCCTTCTAATAAAAGGGCTTCAAAACCAAAAGAAGACCATTTAAGTACTTAAATCAAATGCTAGTGGGATACACAGAACATGTTTAAACCAAACAGAGAGGCAAGAGAAAGAATGAAATGTTGCCAGTGCTTCTAAACATTTATTTTAGTACATCTCAAGTAAAGGTTAATAATACATGTTTGAGATGACAAAGTTCTATAGATATCACAGCAGAGAAAAATAATAGTTAGATCTCTTCACTTTAGCGTAATATACTCTTTGGAAATACTTCTGTCCCCTCTCCACTAGGTAAATTTTTTCTGACAGCTCATTGTATGAGAGGTCAGTAACATCATCATTCCACCGCTTATCTATGGCATGCCACAGATAAATTGTAAATGAAAAGTGGGCTTCAATAGACAAGCTAGAGAATGCACACAATGTCCCACACAAAAACTTTGGGTAACTTGGTTTAATAGTATTTGAACTTGCACAGGGTCACTGCTTAGTCCTCTGCTGCTTTCAAACAATATAAATGAGCTACAGACTTGCACCGGGAGACAAATCAAATTTGCTAATCATGCAAAAGTGAGGGGAACTGAGAGAGCATGGAAATTGCAGTGAGTCAAATTCAAAAGGGTTTGTAAACAGGCTGATGTGGCAAATCATACTAAATGCTGACAAATATACAGTAATGAATACTAGTCTTAAAAATAAACAGGCAGAAGTAGCAAACAGACCGTAATGTGTCCCAAACCTAAACAAACTCTTGAACATCTCTAGGCATTGGATTGGGCAAGGGAAGGAATAAACAGCAGCACCCAGAGCAAAAGAAGAAAAGCTTCCTCACAAGGGCTGGAAAGATGATCCAGTGTACAAGCTGAACAATCCTGAAGGAGGAACTCTAGGAGCTGCTAAACCTGGGAAGAAGGTGTGAGTTAATCTTTAAATTGGAAGTGGAAGCTAGACAGATTCACAATTGAAATAAGGCACAAAGTTTTAAAAGTGAGGGTATTCAATCATTAGAACACCTTGCCTGGGGATACGGTGGATTGTTCATCACCTGAAGTCTTTACATCAAGATTGGATGTCTCTCTAAAAGAGACGCTTTAGCTGAACCAGAAGAATGAGCTTGATGCAGAAATTATTGGGTAAGGTTCTCTAGCTTGTCTTATACAGGAGGTCAGACTAGATGATCAAAATGGTCCCTTCTGGCCTTAAAATCTGTGAATTTAAGAGACAACAGACGGATACTGACAAATGGGGGAGTGCATTTAAACAATGGGACAATGTTGTCTAAATAGACAAGACAGACTCAGGGAGAGGGACAAGCTAACAGACACCAGCAGGGTGAACAATGTGATGACAGAAAACGGCATGTTAGTTCTGTGATTTTGTTTTGGGTTTTGCAGGGGTGGTAATCTAGGAGGGGATCAGCTAAATGGGAAGAAAAGGGAAGGGGAAGGAAGGAGAGTGAGGGGACAGGGCAGGGAAGGGGAAGGTGTGAAGTGAATTTGAGGTGAAGAGATGGTGAGGGAGGGGGAGAGCTGGCACAAACAGCCAATTAGCACAGGGAAGAGAAAGTTAGAAAATTCTATAGTTTTTCCTGGAATGTCCAGAGGTCCAAAAGTCTCTGCTTTGACTGTTCCTGTTCCTACTGGCAGGGGTATCTGGGTGGCTGCTCTCTGCAGTTGTAGTGGGGCAGAGGAGGCACTACCTGAGTCCCAGTGGCCTCAGAATATGGGGGGGTCTTCCCTGCATTGTTCTGGATCCAAAGGGTGACAGGTAGAGAGGTGGCCTCAGTTGGGCCCCACTTTACCCCCCAGTGCAGCAGTCCCTACCTGGCTGCTTCTGGTCCTGGCTGGAATCGCTAGCTAGATTCAAGAGGTAACTGCACTCTGCTCCCTTAAAAACATGATGCCATTTTGTTACAATTAGAGCTATTGGATTTCTCCATGGATGAAGTTAATTTCTAACTGGATCTTATTTTTAATTACAGATGCAAAAGACAGGGCCAGTAGGAAGAGCTTGGTGACCGCTGAACAAGTCTCCTGCCTGGGAGACAGGGTTTCTGATTCTCAGGAGTCATCAGAACTCTTTGGTTCTGGGATGGTTTGGTGAGGTGGAAGATTCATCATGCAATTAGCAATGTCATTCTTTAAGAGTCTGGGGAAAAGAAGCCTTCCAATTCATTGCCAGTGGGAAGGGGATAGCCTCCTTGGTGTACACAGCGGTTGGAATCATATGAGTTGAAGGAGAACGGACTGAAGCATTTTGCCATCATAAAAATAGTAAACTGGTACCCAATCTTCCATGGTTAGCTTGTTTATTTATTTATTTGGGGCGGGAGGAGGAGGAAGGAGAAAAGACTGGTAAAAGCCTTTCATTTGCATTTAAAAATGCATTTTCTTTCACTCATTTCTCAGAATCCTTGTCATTTTAAATTTTCTGAGTATCGAGTCACTCTGTGATGTGTCACATCAGGTTGCATCAGTCACATCACCTTACTCAAGTTCAACTGGAGCAGAAAGTTTTGGAAGGTTTAAAAAGCAGCCTTAGGGTGACAATGGATTTGCCCTTTAAGAATACCTACATAGGGGAAGGGAAACAAAGGAGGTGCTCTGGCAGAGTAGATCCCTCTTCAGTTATGCATGCCAGTTTTCACCTCAGTCATCATTATCACTCTGCAATAGAGTTGCCTGTATCTCCTCTTAGGAAGCCCAAGAATCTGCAGAACTGACTCTCTGACCCATGCAGTCAGACTGTCGACCAGAAAATGGGAAAGAAAGGAAGAGCTTTACCCAGGAGGTGTGTGCATGCTGGATTTGGGCTCTGCATGTGGGAACTAAACAATGCTATAAGATGGTGTCTTTTGGGATAAAAATATTTTATAAATGAAAGAGTTTCTAGTGTGCTGAAGTTAGAGGTATTGTAATATAGTGCTCAGCTGTACAAAGTGAAAGCTGCTGCTAAATCTCTCACCATGACATAATATTCTCCAGAGAGCACATTCCTACCACGTACCCAGCACTCTGACTTTCCAGAAATCACTCTCTGTGTTGCAAGTCACCTCCTTTTTGATCCCAGATAGAAACTGAATCAGCTAAAATGTACTTTACAATAGAGCTGCGAACCAGCCATTTTACTCCATTCGAAAGCACTTCTCTTGTACATGTATAAATGCACGCACTCAAAACTATAAGCAGAAAAGCTCCATCCCATGAATGAGGTGCCTTTCCCTCTTAGAAAAGTCTTTCAACTATTTCAGAAGACAATATCTTGAAATTTGCAATAATGATCGAGACTATGACCCAAATTCTCTCCTGTATCAATAGCCAGTTAAGATCTAGGGGAGAGGGAGAGCAGGGATTATCATGGTGCAGATGTGCTAACCCAGCTCATCAGTGTAAATTAGAGCATCTAAGGGATTGCCCTTATTTACCCTTTCTATCTATTGTCCCTGTGAGACCGTAGGCGAGATGAGAAGTAGTAGAGAATGGATGTGCTCCACCCTTGCATCTCTACACTGCAGTGCTGGGGAGGAGTTGCTATAGAAGACGCCTATGCTGCTTTATGGATGCTGGGAACTTCCTGACACTAGAGGTATTCTCAGATGGCCAGTGAGGATCAGAGTCTGACTTTTGCACTGTCTGAGTGGCAAAAGTAGTTGGAACCCGGGGATAGAATCTGGCTGCATGTCTCCAATCAAATCCTCTGTGCATACGTCTTTCTTTTCTACTTGCCCTTTCTGATATGACTAGATAAAGCTCAGATTTTCTGATTTAGTAAAAGCCACAATGTTGCTCAGCTGAACTACAACTGCTTCTGTGCTTTCCATAATCCTTCTTAAAGGCAAAAGTTGAAGCAGTTATATATGTATCACTAGAATATCCAAGGAGATGACTGATTCAGTCTGGTAAATTTCCTTACTGAATGGGTAAACATCATTCTAAATCCTATTGCTATATATAATTTTTAAACCTAACCATTGATTCCCGTATTACTGATATGATCCAAGAGGCATTCAGAACCAAAACTCTTGAAAAGTTACCTAGAGGTCTAATAATTTACCTAAACTATTTAAGAGGCTGAAAGTACTTTGGCTGCTGAATGACAATCCAAGTAGATGTAGACCTTGAGTAATAAATATAACTGGTTAAATTCTGCTCTGTCACTCTGGTGACTTTAATGTAATTACTCTGGATTTATATCAGTGTTAAATCTGACCCAAGGACTTCCCCCAACTTTATGTATCTTGTACCTAGGAAAGACCTACTGCATTAAATCTGTATGAAGTAGCTGGCTTGGAGCCCAAAAACCACACTTGCTGGGCTAATAGATGGGAAGGATTGTCAAGATATAGGGAGCTACTCTCCTGCTTTCACTTTACTTTGACACAAAGGAAGACCAACCCCTAGCTTTTGGTCAGGTCTCATTGAGGAGAGTTGGCTACATTTTTCATGTAGTTTTTCCCTTAAGGAAAGATTTGTAGAATTCAATAGAGAATTATAATCTTTTAATACAAATTTTAAACAATCCTATAGGTTATACTTACAAAATGGGGGACTCTATCCAGGGAAGCAGTGCTGTGCTTCTGAAAAATACTGGGGGGTCCTGGTGAACAATCAGCTGAACATGAGCTCCCAGTGTAACACTGTAGCCAAAAGGGATAATGCCTTCTGTGGATGTATGAATGGGGGAATATCAAGTAGGAGTAGGAAGGTTATGTTGCCTCTATATTTGGCACTGGTTCAACCTCTACTGGAATACAGCAATTCAAGACGGATCTGGTGTCTGTAATTCATAAAGGATATTGATACATTGAAGAGGGTTCAGTGGAGAGCCTCACAAATGATTAATGATTCCTTATAATGAGAGACTCAAGGAGCTCAATCTGATTAATTTAAAGAGAAGATTAAAATGGTCACTTTATCCCAATCTATAAGTACCTATCTGGGGAACAGAAATTTGATAACAGAGGACTCTTCAGTCTAGCAGACAAAGAGATGAGGTCCAATAGCTGGAAGTTGAAGCTAAACAAATTCACATTAGAAAGAAAGGGCAATTTTCCAATGTGAAGGGTAATAAACTATTGGAACAATTCACCAAGCTTTACGATGGATTCTCCATCACTAGCCATTTTAAAATGAAGGTTGGATGCTTTTTCAAAAAGATGTGCTCTAGTTAGAGCAGGAATATATCCAGAGAAGTTCTATGGCCCGTGTTCCCTCTAATGGGAGTCTTGACTAGATTCCCTTTGCGAAGCTGACGTGCAGCCATTTTGTAATGCATTTCACTGAAGAGCAAGACAGTCAATATTATAGATTACAATCTTTCTTTCTTTTGAAGTGTACTTGTTGATGGATGATTGTTGAGTCAGTATCATGTTGCTTTACTTCCTATATTCTGTTGGCTTGACCTGTTGATTCAAATTTTTCTGGTCTAACCTTTCTCTTGTGGAAGTATATTCATAGGTCAGGAAAACTGTTGGGTTTAAATCTCATGAACCGGTGGGCTCATGCCTAATACAATCACATATTATTTATTGTTTGTAATGCTGTTGCCCCTGGTTATAAGCCAGGACTCCATCGTGCGAGGAGCTGTACAAATACAGAATAAAAAGATAGGCCATATACAAAAAAGCTTGCAATCTAGGTATAAGACAGAAGACAACAAGTGCATACATCAGTGCATTTCTTTTGAGGGGAGAAGAGATTTCATTTTTAGAGGTTCCGTTACTTGAATGAGACATTACATTGAAATTACTTCTGACAGGCCAAGGTTTAAGATATGGCATTTTTTTTTCAAAAGAATATGTCATATGTTGCCTTGACTAACATGTCCATTCTCAGGAAAATAAACTTTAAATGTTCAAGGCTTTGTGTTAGCTATTCTATTGAACATAAAATGGCCATGATATTCACTTACAGTCTTTTTGTTCCTGCAAGTTCCTAACTTGGGACCAAATTCTGCCATCCTTACTTACAGCGAACAGTCCCATATTTTTGAGTAGTCCCATTGGTTTTGCTGTTAGAATCTAGTTTTATATTCCACTAGACTTTAAATTTCACATATCTTTTTATATAAAAAGTATCCTAAATCTTATTCTATTACACTTTTAAATGTAGTTAATGGTAATGCGGTTGAATGAATACTGATCTGGTGCACAATTATAACCTTTTCTTTTCTCTTTCCTTTGGTATTTATGACAGCGATCAACATTACCAGTCCCCATACACAGTATTTTATCCATGAAATTAAATTTGCCATGAATTTCTAGTCTATTGTTGCTTATATGATATCTGGACTACTACTCTTTATAGTCTTGTTATGTTCTAAATGACAATCTGTTAAATTTACAATGTAAAATTGGTCTGAATTCCCAGGTGTTCAATTCACCTGCCAGAATGAGTTCATTCTCAAGCACTGAATGACTAGAAGTCTACATGATACAGAACACAGTAAAAGCCAGCCATTAAATGTTAGAGCAAGAAAATAAGAATGGGCCCAGATCCCCAAAGGTATTTAGGTGCCTAACATGGATTGGTTTGGGAATCTGGTGTCCAGGAAAATAATAAGGATCTACAATCATTTAGTCAGGCAAGTTTTGAACTTACAAACTTAAAAAGATGGTCATGTCCCCAGGCACATTTACTGTTGTTTCTCATTTAGACTTCCAATAGTTTTAATACTTTTAAGTACCACCTGTTCAAAACATTAAAGTGTGTGTAAATGCAATTTCTGCTCAGTTAGGCAAGCAATTAACTTTTTGTATAATCACATCAATTTTTATTAGTTAAAATATTCCAGGTACAAAATAGACCTTCCCAATTAAATTTCAGCAGCACAAAGATAGAGTGCCTCATCAGCTCTGTGATAGTACTGTGAAAGAGAGAGAAGAATGTAATTTTTTACTTTTGGGGCTACCTTGTGACTTGGGCTACATACTCTCACAAAGGGGACATAGTGTTGCAACAGTCAGAATTGCAGGGCCTAACTCTTAGATACCCTGCTGCCCTGTGGAATTTAAAGCCGCAAGCAAGGTGCCCGGACTCCCTGTACAATGCATGGAGGGAGTAGGAATGGGAGTCTCAGAAGCTAGCTAGCTGAGCAGGAGGCTGGCTAAGTCAGCCAGGAGTAAAATATAAGGTAAAGGAGCTTAAGGCCCAATTCCTCTAAGGTGCTTAGACACATAATTCCCATTGATTTGGGCCTTGGTGCCTGACTGACAGGCAGGAAGGAGGTGCCTCCCACTGTTCAGGCTTCTCAGCTGTGACCCCTCTCATGGAGTTAGGTGCTTAAACCAGGTCAGCCCTTTCTCAAGAAAAAACACTGGAGAGGACTTCAACTAATTACCACAATTAGCCCTGTAGTCAGGGCACTCATTTGGAATACTAGAGATCTGTTTTCAAATACCAGTTTGCCTGATTTGGAACAGGGCTCCCATGTTTTAGGTGAGCTTTCTAAACACAGGATATTGGGTATTATTATAGTGTGGGGTTCTTTCAATCTCTCTTGTTAGAGCTGGTCCACTGTGTATTAAAAATTAATTATTCACTAGGCCAGAGAGAGGGTGTGATTGGTTGACTCTATAGCATGGTGGTTAGACCACTCACATGTGGTGATGTGAAAGCCTCAGGTTCAAATCCCTGCTCCAATAGGCATTTAATTATGTATACAAAGTGGAGCAGCTCCAACAGAAATGATTAAGAGATACCCACCCCAATAGTTTAGGCATACACTTAGGTTTAAGTCCCTTCCCCAAATCAGATAGAGTATGGACTAGAAAATAGTCTCCCATATCCCAGCTGAGTGCCCTGACCACTGGACTATGGGGTAAACTGGGATACACAACAAGCAAGCAAGCAATTCCTGATCCTCTCCTCAATGGCTGTGAGTTTACTTATTGAATTGGGTCCTGCAGGTGAGATAGATGGGGGAATAGTTTGAGACTCCTGCCAGAGCTCTAGTATGAGCAAAAGGCTTCAAGCAGCTTGCTGGGAGGCATGAGGATATAGGGGCTTTTGTTCATGCCTAGTGGTGGAAACTTAGGAAAGAGGGTTAGACAGCAGCTGAGCAATGGTTTTGAGAATGTCAGTGGTACATATATGTTGGCCTTAGGTGCCTAAGTCCCTCTCTGAATCTAGCCCAAATTACTCAGCATCTTCTAGGAGCACTTGTTCCACATTGAACTCAACTAATTGATTTCAGTTTTGAAAGTGTATTTATTTTTATACAAAATTCAGTTTGTTATCCAGAGTCTATTAACAGTGTTGACTTCACCAGTTTGATAGTTCAGCTACCTCTGTGACTAAATAGGATTGGAAGTAAAGACCCTCAAGTGTAGTTCAAAATTCCAAAGGTCTGATGCAGAGTTATCTGAAGTCAACGGGTGGAGTTAACCTCTTGCATACAGGTGATGGTCTCAGAGGTTGTCAGAATATGCGTTAGTCACTTAAAAAATCCAACTGGCTCCTGCAGGGGAATCTAAAGCAAATTACACCAGTTCATCCAATTTCTTATCAAATCCCAAGGGCTCAAGGGCCATTACATTCTGAACTTCTAGATGCTTAACTGAAACTTTTGACATTTGTCTATTACTAATATTTGGTCTATCTAATCATGTCCTTTTATGTTTATCCACAGCCTGAAATACGTACAAGAAACAATTCACAGTCTTCTTAGGAGCTAATGTTTCTTATAAAACTCACTGTTCTGTCCTCCACATTTTTATGACAACATTTTTTTAATAAACTTTATGGATTGAATCCCAGCCCTATTAAAGTCAAAGGCTTCAGTGGGGCCAGGATTTCATGCTGTATGTCTACACCTATTCCGAAAAAATGTTGAGGTTTAGATTGTAATTTGAAAATAAAAGTCATAATTTCAAACTCATGCTTGAAAGATTTACAAGCATCCCTCTATGTAGGAACAAAAATCTCACACTTCTGATCACACCTCACCATCAGAATTGTCAGCATAGGGTCAGAGCATTTGCAATATGGAGAAAGCCTATGAATGATAGAGGAGCCTCTGTGCAATTTCCTGGCTTAGTGAAAGAAGGGAGAATCTGCTCCTCTAGGAGTGGCCGGGGTGTTGGCCTTAGCATCCTGTGCATCTGTGTGGCTACTACAAGTCTTAGGAGACAGGCCATCAACCTGGAGGCCAAATACTTCCAAGCTCAACCTATCTCTTCCAGTTCCCTGCCAGTGCAGTTCACTTAATGTCAGACTATCAGAACCTTCCCAGGCAGCCAGTGGCCATTTAATGGCATCACAGAGGGAAAGCATATCCAAAGAAATGATGTTTCAGTCAGTATTAATTTAGGCAGTGAATCTCCATAGTGTGTGTGCAGGGGGGTGGAGGGATTAGATGGAGGAAAAGGGGAAGAACCAGTTCTGAGGGGTTTTTCTGCTCCAGGCAAACATCCTCTCCCCAAGCCAACCATCAACCACACCAAACAGAGCCTGCATTTTTTTGCTGACCTAAGTCACTACCCATTTTCCCTTGTATTTTAGCGGTAGCCTGGCAGTGTGGAAGGCAGGTATAATGCTAACTGTCATCCTAAATCTATCCTTCAGTGTGGCACCCTCCACTATCGCACCCGTCTGCTGGATTTCCATCTCTTCTGCTGCTTCATATCCAGCCCTCTCCACAACCCCAACAGTAGTCTTCCCAATGCTCTAAGGCAATGCTTAAGGCAGATCTACAGAATTGCCTTTTGTGTCCTTTCCTAGTTTGAGGGTACAAGGACTGTAGTGTAGACTCTTCTCACCCTTATCTAAGCCTTTATACCATGCCCATCACCAGAATGTGGTCACATAGTATCTGAACAAAGGGGAAGGAGTTTACAGTGGATCTCACACACTCATTCAGGCCTGGGGAGATGAGGTGCAGCAACAGATCTGCTTTTCCATCTTCCCCAGGCCGAAGGATTTGTAATAATAGAATCCACTTCACCCGCATCCCCCTTCTTTGTTCTACCTTCTCATCTCCCTTTTCTGGATCCCTATTTTGCTGCACTAAGTAGGGAATTAATGAGCAAAAGAAGCACTGAGACTTGAGAAGTCCCTATTTGATGCCCATCTGAGGAGAAGGCTCAGTCTTGAATCCTACACTACACCAGCAGTATGCTGATCTATTCCTCAGAATACAATACAGCAGCCTGAAGATTGCCCTGACTTGCTCCAGCTGACAATATCCTCAAATAGCTGATATTGCCTGGGCACAGATAATCCCTGCCTACCTCCTATTCCCCAAGTATGCCTCCTATGCCACAGGTGAGAAGGTGATGATATAGTAATGGATACAACATCTCTATTCTCCTCCCCACACATGGCCAGCTACACTGCACAATTTTGTGCTAGCAGTGTGAAGTATCATAGTGCAGAATTTAGGTCACTAAAATCTCATGTTTTATTCAAGGGATTATGTTTCCAATACACTGTATTATCAGACTAACATATACTACAGCATTACCTTCTACAAAAAAAACAAAAACAAAAACAAAATAAACCAAAACTAAAAATTATGTTACTTGGTATGCAGTAGAGTTGAAATACAGGGTCCACATATACTTTAGTCCACAGAACATGAACAGTATATTCAATATACTTCACAAAACAAAACAGATCAATCATTCCAATTCTATTCTAAAAATATTTGTGAGGTCTACAAAATCATCACAGTGCAAGACGACAGTGCAGTCATAGAGATCTGACATAATGTGCCTTGGAGTTAGATTCTTTCTGAAATCTTTTAACATTTTAATAAGCAGTGTATAAAATTAACAGCACATTTCAAAACAAAACATGGAACAAAGTTAAGGCTGGGTTGGTTGGATAAACTGGAGGTGGTGACAGTGAGTGATGAAGGGGACCTTACAGGATCATCTGCAGACCAAACAATGGGTTTTGAGAAATATAAGGAGAAGCAAAAAGCCATTTTGGTATCCATTTACTGAGGAAACCTCTTGAAGGGTCTGGGGTACTCATGAAATTTTGGATTCTGGCTTTTACTGGAAACCAGCACCTCGGTTGAAGCCTGCATCCTTGGGAGAAAATCTAATTTATTAAATAGGCAAGGTAACCATTAATAAGTATAGACCTAGGATTGCATTTTATATTTTGTTTTATATGTGTAACCGTTCTGTTTTCATTTATCTTTACTCACTACCTCTTCAAACTTAACTTTTAATAATAAACGTATGCTTGATTTACTCTAAATATATTTCAGTGCTGTGGTGTTGTAAAGGACCTGATCCTGAGTTTTACCAGTCAAGCTGTGTATATATTGTCCTTTGGGAATAGCAAACATGGTAATCACTGTGTGTTCAGTGACAGGGGCTGGACACTACACAGGGATGCTTCAGAGGAACCTGGGGACCTGCATGCCCTAAATGTTAACCTGCAAGGCAAAATGAGGGCTAGCAAAGCCCTGTGTAGATTGCTTGAGAGGCTAACAGGTTGGGGTGTCAGGGATCTGACACCAAGTTTAGCACTAACACGTCTCTTTCACTGAGGCAGGGTGATAACATGGTGACTCACTTTTCTGGGCACCCCAAAAAAGTGTCCCACTCTGTAACTTTAAAGTTTATTATTATAAGGAGCCTTAGTCATGGACCAGGACCCCATTGTGAGAGGTGCTGTACAAACACAGAACAAAAGATGGAATTTGTATTACAGTAACACCTAGATGTGCCTCTATGGTAGGCTCTATATCAACATATAGTGAGAGACAGTCCCTTCCCCCAAGCACTTACAATCTAAATAGACAAGAAATCAAATGATGGGAGGGGAAACAGACAGGAAATGACTTGCTCACACAGAGGCAAGACTGAAAAGTAGGTTTGCTGACTTGCCGTCTAGAACCTCATCCACTGAACTGTGCTACTCATCCTCTGAGCTTTTCCAGACTTCCCAGAAAAATTCTACCCTGGGGACTGAGATGTGGCCTATAAAAATTCCAAGGGACTCGTTTCTTTTTCAGGCAATCATAGCAGGGTATGTCTGAAAACGAGCCCATTCTGTAACATGCTGGGCACTTCTGTGAGCTGCTAGGTGCACTCTACTCCTAATTGAGATTTTAGGGTACCTAGCACCTTAGAGGACTGCTAGCAGGTTACTGAAGTGAGCTCACAGTGACAAGCTAGTTTCATCCCTAACTATGTCACAGCTACTGCGGGTTCACAATTTAAAGGCACAGTGGAAATTGCTTTGTGGTCTATTCAGGGCTACTATATGAAATAAAAATCAACATAACTCATCAGCCAAACGTAATAAAAAACAAACATTATAGCTCTTAGCAAACAATGCCAAGCTGGTTCCTGGACTAAAGAAATATGAGCACAGGCTGACAGACACTAAGCCAGAATATACTGTAGCTTTGGACAAAATGGTTAAGATAGGTTTAAATGAAACACACAAAATCTCTAATGGCATATATCGCAACAAAGCTTTTGATTTTTAGCCTCCCAGAAATAATAGAACAAGGACATCATCAGAAATTAAAGGAAAAGTAACTCCAAGCAGATGTCAAGAAGCACTTTTTCATAAAAAAGATCAGAAATCTGTGGAATAGTCTACCAGGCAACGTTATTAAAGCAAAACCCCTGGAGCCATAAAGAAGACAATTACATTCGATGGCCTCCTGAGGGGAGTGGAACTCTAAAGGAGAAATAAGTTCTCACAGGCTGAAGAGGCTACAAGTCCTAAGCTTCATTCCAATAAAACTTGGATTGTGCTAAATTGATATGAAGGTCTAAGATGCATACCAAGTTAACATAAAGATCATTTTCAACAATAGAGTCATTGGCTACTATAGCACAGTCTATCAATAAGTGCCAGTGCTCGATGGATTCACCTGGCCTGGATAAACTTGGGTTCCTCTTAACAAGTGGAGACTAAAAGGCCCACATGGTGAGCCTGGTATAGGACTATCTGTCCAATTTAATACCTTAATAAAAATGTGCTAATTACACCCTCCCGCCTCCCATTTCCTTTCCTACTTCAAATCCTGCTGCTGATTGGTGATTGATGAAAGAGAGATCACCAGAGAGATCTTTCTGGAATGCATGGGGCAAAAACGGTAATGCATCGGTGACAGGAATTTTATTCATGAATAGGAAAAAAACAGAATAAAATATACAAAACTATGTCCCGTCAGACCGGCATTTGCCTTCTTGTTTGCTGTGTCTCTGCAACTCCACTGCCTTCCCCTCAATGGACTTTAATCATTTTGTTTTGTTCTCAAGAAGAATGTAGAATGTAAATTTCTCCTTTTATTCACCTGTAAATTGCCAGGCCCATCTGATACCCTGTAAATAAGTAATGAAATGCATGGCAGTTTTTTAGAGGCAGAAGCCACACAAGGGAAGGAGATACAATTTTTTTAGTAGCACACTTTCCTACATGGGTCTGCTGAAAGGAAGTTCAATTTCTTGAGATAAATTTACATCTCCATCAATAAAGGAACTAACTTTCATCAAGGAACTCCCCTCTCCAAAATTATCCCATCTTTGGAAAATTGACAACATTCTTCAGAATACAGTTGTTCCCTTGAAATAACAGCTGTCTTACACTCCATTAAATTCCGCAACCTGAATAGACATTAAATATGGATTGTTTGGGGAGCAAGAGGATGGTGTTTTGTTTGTTTTATAATCCTTTAATTCAAGAGGCACAAACCATAAAGTGTATGGAAAGTATTTATACTGAAGTTCTGCCACAATCAGAAGTCAAGATCCTTATTAGGCTTATTCCTGAGCTAGCTTGGATTAGTTGTAGTCACTCCCTGGGATATGAAATGGAATAAAACTGTGTCTTCTGGGTACATAAATAAGATGTAGGGTAACATTTCTGAAATCACTTGGAGGCTTATCTACACACAAATGTTGTACTATTTTAACTATACTAATATAATTGAAGCTGGAAAAAAAGAAAAACCTAGTGTGGACACAGTGGCACCAAGGAGCTTAAAATATTATAGCTAATCCCATAAAGGAAGGGAAACAAGCTACACCAATCTAAGGTGCCTTTATCCTGGAAGCAGTGTGGCCTAGTTGGTACAGTACTGGACTGGAGCTATTATTAATAATTATTATTATTTTGTTTTAAAAAAATTACATCCCTCACCAAAATAGTTATAAAAGTTCAAAATGTGCATGTATCCCAAGCCTAGAATGTCATTTTCACTCAGCAGCAGCCAGGTCTGCAGCTCAATTATGCAGACTGCCTCAGGGCCAGGAACCTCCGGGCTTCTTGATGCAGAACAGAATTTTTTATCCCAGATCACTGTGAATAAAGCAAAGGAGGAACTTGAATCTGAGCTGCCTATATCTTAGCCCCATTCCCTCTCCACCAGCCTATGGAGTGAGAGACTTAGGGGTTTTTGTTTTTTTTTTCTCCCACTAGAAGTGACCAGAGAGCCATGGGCCTGAAAAAACTTAATCCAAACCAGACATCTCTGCAAAACACTTGGCCCGAACACCACATGTTCCAGCCAACTCCAGACACAATAGACCTACTGAAAGGTGGCACAGCAGCTGTACTGGGAGAGGCACTGGGTCTCCATGAGCCTAGGTGCCTCTAATTGCTCGTGCTGTTCAATTGCTACTAATGCACAATTTTCTCCAAAGGCCACACTGAAATGCAGTTGATAGATAGAAAGCTTGAGAGAGATCTTGTAGGTGTTTGTCTCTGTCTGAGGGGTTGGAGCAAATGCGGTTGTATCGCAGAGCTTGGCTGTAGACGATGGATCGCGTGGTGTGGTCAGGGTGAAAGCTGGAGGAATGCAGGTTTATACACTCTTACAAACTCTGAAATACCAAGGATCAAAATATACATGCTTCAACACTCCTCTGCAAATAGCATGGTCAGAAAGATCAGTGACGCCATCGAACGGTATAAGCAACGCCATTCCTAATAAAGGCTGTCATGCCGATGCACCATCTGAACTGCGGACGCTTTTGTAAATGGCATTACTCCCATAAAACTATATTGCTTCCAATCTAAATACTGACTTTAAATTATGAAGTCAAAAGATTTGTAATAATGGGATTTTGTGAAATAAAAACATTGTACATAATTCAAGGACACTGTAAAATTCCTAATTACTCAGGCAAGTGAACTGGCATTAATATTGACAAAGTAAGGGCTACACTATGACATGCCTGTACAGGGTAACACGAAACCCCTTTCATTGTGGGCTACCTGGATCTGGGGACTGGACACCCCACTGCACCATTCAAGGAACTATCCTGAGATTGTTATTTACCTACATACTCATGCTATTGCTGAAAGCCACAGCTTGCCTGGTGAGTAGTTGCTACACATTGCAGGGGGTGGGGGGAGGGGAGGCCACTGTGAATTTGGGGGATGGAGATATGGAAGGGGAGTGAGGGGAAATACTGAAAATGGGCCAGGTGGGAAAGCCAGCTCCTGGCTGGGAGTGGGCATCCAGGCAATTTCTTGGTAGCTGGTGCCCAGTGCTCCCCCCCTTCAAAGCTTGGTGCCCTGTGTGTTGACACCCTTCTTCCCCCACCCTAGTGCAGTGCCATGTCCCATTCCCCACCCCACCCCCACCTCCAGCTCAGGTATCTCTGCCTGGACAAGTGGTGACTGGAAAACAGGAAGAGGAAAGTTATTCCTATCTGCTTTCTATTGGCCAGACTGATTTCATGCACCATGGCAGACACTCCAGTCCAGCCTCTAAGTCCCATTCTCACCTCCGCCTTTCCCACCCTAGCCTCACCATGCATGCACTTGGGGGCGGAACATGGCCTGGTACTGCTCTTGCATCCACGAGATATTGGGAGGGAGGGGCAGAAATCATTGAGGGGAAGAAACATACATCACCCCTTTCCCCACAATATTTATGTTTTGGGGTCGCTAGGTCCCGGCACCTAACCTCCAGTTCTGCATCCCCTGCTACACAAGGTTAATTTTACATTGTTCTGCGGGAAAACATATAAGACACCAGAAATGTGATTTTACTGTGCTGCAGCTTTATTAGATAGCACATCTTGGAACTATCCAGCAGTAACTCATCCAGTGCAGCCATCCTTCCTTGGTAATCCACATCAGCTGGTGTACAGACTGCCATCAGCCCCCCACCCCATTCCACCTGGCCCCAGCACCATTACTGGGACCTAATTACTCTGCCCTCATACAAAGGTCAAGGAAATGGGGAAGAGGAGACTGACCACATGATGTACGAGACGTTAGGAGTCTCATATCTATTATCCAATTTCTTTAGGAGATGCCTTCTCCCAATCCAACCTAACCTACCCACTGGATCCCTGGGATGCTAAGAGGAAGGTGAATAAATCTTACAAAGCCCAGGCTTATCTGGCAGGGACAGAATAATTCCTTCCCAGCCCCAAAAAGGCAACTAACATGATGACAAAGCAAGGCCACCAAATCCAGTCCTACACTAATGATAACAGGGTGGAGGTGGGAGCTTTTCTCCCAGCACAGAATAGCAGCCCCCAAGCAAGAGGACGGGTTTAGAAATCCTCTCCTTTGGTATGCAGGACCCAATAGGTTTATGTAGCACTGTTTTGTCCAGCCAATCAGGCACAGAGTCCCCATCCTTCAGCCCACAAGGAGCTGAGTGTCCACAAGGAGGGGAGGGGGGATGCAATCATTAAAGCTTTTCTTTCCTCTCCTGGTCCAGACAAAGCTGCCCAACTTCTGAGGCTGCTGAAGGACTTTGTAGCACTGTATGATCTAATTGTTTTGTTCCATGTTTCCAGGCCACCTTCATAACACTCTGCGAAGGAATCTGTTTTGATGACACAGCTAGTATCACCGACTTTAATCCTTCTTATGTCTACAGTAGCTCTTGCTCTTTAACTCATGAGGTGGGAGGAATTAACATTAGGTCCTTCATGTTGATCAGCTACATCATTTGCTTATCATGCACTAAAAAGTTAATAAGTTATGGCTAGAACTTTCATAAATAAACTTGTGATGTTTCTAGACTACTTATGATGTTCAGCAATAATTTTTTGAAAATACAGAAATCATCAAACACAAAACATCAACTACTACATACAGGCAATTCTTTGTGGGAAATGCTAATTATTTATTTTCAGAGAATGCTGGATATTTTGTTTTATCTTAATATAAGAGACTTTTAGCTTTCTTGTAGTGCAGGAATTGTGCCTTTTTAGACTCATCTAATTGTTCAGTGAGAATGTGGCTGACTGTAGGAGTTCTTTGATCTCTTTATATATGTCAGCACACAGTTATTTACATAGTACATCTAAGCAGAAAACAGCAATAGCATATCAAGCAGGCCTTTCTTTCTAAATAGGGAAACTCTGACTTTCATTACACAAAAGGTGATGTAAAATGTGCACGTGCAGTGGATGTCTAAATTGTAGTTTCCCTATTCACATGCATCAGGCATATTACTTATGTCGAAGTCAACCTTCATCATTGTAGCTTTAAAATTAATTTGGGGTGCAAAGCTCACTTGTCACTAATAAGACGTTCATTTTTTGGTGACTTCTTAGGGCTAAATTAAGAAGATGATTGGCCAGACACGCAGAGGGGATTTATGTTTTATTAATACCATGATCTATATAAGCAAATTCACAGAACTAGAAAAACAAGATAAGAATAACAACAGAATCCGCACCACATATACTCACAACTCTGTGGGATTGTGGGTTCCCCTTAAGGTGACATTAAGCATAGACCTGTTATGCTGAAGTCCTGCTGACAGTTGGTTTGATTCCCTTTATATGCACCTATTCCTTACACCAACATAAGAACAGCCATACTGGATCAAACCAATGGTCCACCTAGCCCAGTATCCTGTCTTCCAACATTGACCAATGCCAGATGCTTCAAAGGGAATGAACAGAACAGAGCAATCATCAAGTGATCCACCCCTGTCATCTGGTTCCAGTATCTGGCAGTCAGATGCTTCGGAACACCCAGAGCATGCAGTTGCATTACTGACCATATTGGTGAATAGCCATTGATGGACCCATCCTCCATGAACTTATATAATTCTTTTTTTAAAACCAGTTATAGTTTCAGCCTTCATAACATCCTCTGGCAATGAGTTCCACAGGTTGACTGTGCATTGTGTGAAGAAGTACGTCATTTTGTCTGTTTTAAACCTGCTGACTCTTAATTTCATTGGGTTCCCTTTTTATATGAAGAGGTAAATAACACTTCCTTATTCACTTTCTCCAAACCATTCATGAATTTTTAGACCTCTATTATATCCTCTCTTAGTCATTTCTTTTCTAAGATGGACAGTTCCAGTCTTTTTAATCTCTCCTCATACGGAAACTGTTCCATAACCTTTACAATTTTTGTTGCCCTTCTCTGTACCTTTTCCATTCCTAATACACCCTTTTTGAGATGGGGTGACCAGAACTCCATGCAATATTCAAGGTATGGGTGTACCATGAATTATATGGTAGCATCATGCTATGTACTATCTTATTATTTACCCATTTCCTAATAGTTTCTAACATTGCTAGCTTTTTTGACTCCTGCTGTACATTGAGTGGATGTTTTCAGAGTACTATCCACAATGACTCCAAGATCTCTTTCTTGAGTGGTATCAGCTAATTTAGACCCCTCACTTTGTATGTATAGTTGGGATTATATTTTCTCATGTGCATTACTTTGCATTTATCAACATTGAATTTCATTTGCCATTTTGTTGCCCGGTCAATCAGTTTTGTGAGGTCCCTTTGTAACTCTTTGCAGTCAGCTTTGGACTTAACTATCTTGAGTAATTCTGTATCTTCTCCAAAGTTTTCCATCTGACTATTTATCCCTTTCTTCAGATCATTTATGAATATGTTGATACCAGTACAGACCCCTTGGGGAGATGGCTATTTACCTCTCTCCATTCTGAAAACTGATCATTTATTCCTCCCTTTGTTTCCTGACTTTTAAGCAGAGAGGAACTTCCCTCTTATCCCCTGACTGCTTAATTTGCTTAAGATCCTTCAGTGAAGGACCTTGTCAAAGGCTTTCTGAAAATCCAAGCACACTATACCCATTGGATAACCCTTGTCCACATGTTTATTGACTCCCTCAAAGAATTCTAATACATTGGTATCTTTACAAATGCTATGCTGACTCTTCCCCAACAGATCATGTTCATCTATGTGTCTGATAATTCTGTCCTTTATCATAGTTTCAACCAATTTTCTAGGTACTGAAATTAGGCTTACAAGCCTGTAATTACTAGGATCGTCTCAGGAGCCTTTTTTAAAATTATCATCTCATTAGCTATCCTTCAGTTAGCAGATACACTATTCTGTCATTCCTATATATTTTGTACCTGGTATTATAGTGTCTCATTAACTGCCATCATTCCACCAAGTTTCTGTGATGCCTGTTATGCCAATATCCTCATTTAATACCAGGCACTCAAGTTCATACCTATTTCTGAGACCTTATTTCATTAAATCTTGGCCTCTTGTCCATATTTGCCATTCCTTCTATCCATTTGTGGGGGTTCCAACAACTGTCATAAGTACTTGTGTAGATAGAATGTTCTCTATGCAATGAAGTTAAGAAAGTCTGGCTAAATAAAACCATACAGTCTACACAGCTTATCACAAGATATATATTGTTAATTCTTCTGACCCAAAGTTACTTACTAATGCTAACTTTTATTAGTCCTAATGTGCCCTAATTTTTATTAGGACTTTTATTAGTCCTAATGTGGCATAACTGTTACTACCACTAGGCCTCAAGGTAAATACTAGGTTTCAGGCTTACTCCAAAGCCCATTTTAAACTAAACCGTGTGTTTTTTTCCTTATTCCTACTTGCATCGTAATTTTAGTTTCATTTACAATAATTTAGAAAGCATCTTAACTCTTTCTAAGATATATATTATTATTTACCTGGTCACCAGAGCTCAGGTCAGGGGGCAATGGACAACACCATTGTCAGGGTTCCTTCCTTACTCTGAACTCTAGGGTACAGATGTGGGGACCCACATGAAAGACCCCCTAAGCTTATTCTTAACAGTTTAGGTTAAAAACTTCCCCAAGGTACAAACTTTGCCTTGTCCTTGAACAGTATGCTGCTACCACCAAGCGTTTTAAACAAAGAACAGGGAAAGAGACCACTTGGAGACGTCTTTCCCAAAAATATCCCCCCAAGTCCTACACCCCCTTTCCTAGAGAAGGCTTGATAATAATATCCTCACCAATTGGTACAGGTGAACACAGACCCAAACCCTTGGATCTTAAGAACAATGAAAAAATCAATCAGGTTCTTAAAAAAAGAATTTTAATTAAAGAAAAGGTAAAAGAATCACCTCTGTAAAATCAGGATGAAAAATACTTTATAGGGTATTCAGATTCAAAACACAGAGAATCCCTCTAGGCAAAACCTTAAAGTTACAGAAAACAGGAATAAACCTCCCTCTTAACACAGGGAAAATTCACATAAAACAAAAGATAAACTAATCCGCCCTGCCTGGCTTACCTATACTGGTTGCAATACTGGAGACTTGGATTAGGATGGGTTGGAGAAGATGGATTTCTTTCTGGCCTCCCTCAGTCCCAAGAGAGAACAATCATGTAAACAAAGAGCACAAACAAAAGCCTTTCCCCCCACAAGATTTGAAAGTATCTTGTTCCCTTATTGGTCCTTTGGGTCAGGCTCCAGCCAGCTTAGATGAAATTCTTAACCCTTTACAGGTAACAGGATGTTGCCTCTGGCCAGGAGGGATTTTATAGCACTGTATACAGAAAGGTGGTTACCCTTCCCTTGGGTAAAGAAACTTTGGAAGGTTGAAAGTGACCTGGCTTCAGTCTTCTGAATCTGTAACCTCAGAGGACTCTTGATTGGTATCAAGTCACAATAAAGTTAGCTTAGTAAGTTCAGGTGCTGGAAAGACTTTGGCAGAGCAGAAATCCACAATTATTCTACCAAACAAACAAAAAAATAAATAAAGAGTACCAATTGGTCACCAAACAATGTGCAAGACAAATAGTTTAATATCCATGTTATATATCTCACTGTTGAGCATGTGTTGCAGATTTCTTCCCCGACACCCCTGTGCCAATCCACAGAGGGTGTGAGTTCATATAGCCAAGGGGATGGCTATCACAGTTACATTTACCAGCAAAGGCAATAACCAGATCTTGACACCATATCTGAGAGCAATATACCCAGATGAAAATAGTTTCAAGAATGATGTTGCCACACCACTTTGCTGGCCTTTGAGAATAACGTCAGACAGTAGATCAGGAGCTTTGGCAGGCACCTTGCTATTAAGAGGAGTACCTGCAGGCACTCAAGAGGATTCAGTAACAAAATACTTACAGATTTCTATCTAGGACAGCATCACTTTGCTTAAGTGGGGAAACAAGATTAATTATATAATAAAATATATATATATTCCCCTTTCTGTTCTTGAAAGTTGTGTTTTAATTAGGCATTATTAGGGAAGATTTTAGCATGACCTTTAAATGAATTTAAAATACAAGCCATAAGTCAGAAGTAAGCACATAACAGCATTTTAGAATGAGAAGGAGTGCATGGTATACATTTTGCATGCAGACCATTCAGAAAACATTGTTTTTGTTGTTGTTTTTAAGTGTGTTATTTGCATCATCTCATTTATATTTCCTTGGCAAAGCAATAAACATAAGCAGTAAATAAATCAAATTAATCTTACTTGCTGAGTAAATAAATGGCTCCTTTTTTTTCCCATAATATTTGTGCTGTCATTGCCGAAGCTGCGTTTTTTTCTCCTTTCTGCTTTTACATTCTGCCTGTTTCAAGGAATCACAGTTCATTTTCCTAAGTGAAGAAATAGGTTCTGAAACACCATCTTTCTAAACTATCTCCAGAACACACTTTCAAGGCAGCTGTCCAAAACATTCAATGCTTTAGGCAATAACTTATAACCTACCATCAGTCTGGCATTTGAAATAATCACATTTTTGTTATTTTACCTTGCAAATTGTGCATTTCATAGCTGTCATTCAGAGAAAAATACCCCAAATTCCAGATAAAACTAATCATTCTGTCATTCCATGTTCAGCGTCACTGTGGAGATGATGGTGACAGATGAAAAGTCTCACAAGGATTGATAACCTCTGCATAGAAAAGCGATAGCAACTTATTTTGTATTGTCAGATAACAGCATCAACTGTAGAAATGAAGAAATCAGCATTGGGGCATCGTGAGAAAAGTCCATCACTTGATATTCACTAGTGAGGAGTAAACAGGAGTGTGGGAGAAATACACATACATTTCTGTTTGTATGTATATAATATGTACATTATACATACAGTAATGATTTTATGTATTATATACATATACAGAAAAGGTGTACACAATATGAATCTGAATTCTAACCTCATACTTACCTACTGGAAAATACATCATACTGTTCCCTGTTGTATGGATATCTAAGAGATGTATACTGATGCTGTTAAGGCTGGGAATAAGGTTTTACATTGTAGTGTATGGTATGTATATTTTATTGCTGTACACATTGGAGCCATATGGGACTCATTTAGAAATGGGAAGAGTCTGACAATAAATGTGGTGAATATGATGTGCTTAAAGCATGTTAAAGAATGATACCTTAACTGCAAGTTTCCTCGCTTTTAAGAATTTGTATAAGTGTTCCCCTGAAGCAATATCACTGGTTGTTAATGATAGTTGGTCTTTGTGGGAATACATATATATCACTGTTGAGACACCCAAAGCTTGCAAATGCAATGTAGCTCATTGTAAGCAAACATTTTTATTCAGCTCCAAAACTTATTTTATCTCTCACACTCTCCCACTCTCTCTCCTCTTCTTTTTGATGGTATGTTTCCTTTAAAACTAAATATATATCATCTAGGCTAGGGTTCAAGGGTTAACTCAGCAGCTGTTAAGACTCATTGGGAAAACCGGAAGGCACTGAAGAAGACCCATCTGTCACAGAGATTTATTGTATCAGCAGTTTGTGGATGCTATTCTTAAGTTTGTTTGATAACAATGTTTGCCTTTCATGTTAGCTGCAATCTCTCTCTCAACAATCAGGCAATTTCTCACTTCTTGTCCTATTTGTCTTGTCCTGGAGTGTAGTGTGTTTTGGTTTTTTTTAAGAGTTTCCAGGGCCTACTCCACTTCTTGGTCCTATTTGGCTAGCATTTCCAAAAATATGTTCTCTTCCATACTGCTGACTTCCCACTGGGGTCAGAATAGGTCTGTATTTGGATGGGAGATGTGGAGAAGAAACACATAGGTGCTAAAAAAGTGATGTTGTGATTAAGTAGGTGATCAATTGATATATTGCCACGAGTATATTGGAATACAAAATGCCCCAACATCCTAGAGGGTAACAAAATATTGTTTACATGGAACATAAATAGTGTACTTTCTGGCCAGCTCTAAGAATTTGCTTCCCCTCCTCAACTGTTGTGCAACACTTAAGGCTGTTAAAAAGCTGCAAATTTTCACCTCAGAAATGACTATATTTCAGTAGATGGTGATGTAGCTCCTAAATAGGGCATGCAACAAACAAACAAAAATAGAAACCTACTGAAAGCAGACTTTTTATAGCCTGAAAAAAGAAGACGAGACAGAGACATCATGAAGTTCTCTAGGGACTTCAGAATTGTGAATCTCTGTAATCTGGAGGGTGTTCAGATACTATCGTGGCAGGCAGAAATATCAAACCAATAGAGATGAGATAGATTCTAAAACACTTGTGTGTTGGGAGGGCATGCTTACCAGTGGCGTCACCTAGTGCTTAGATCATTGGGCCCTCAATTTCCCTCTCTCAATATCTGGTGCCTCCCACCAGCAACTCCTCCAGTACTGGGCTAGCCTACCGTTAGGTGGGTGAAGACTTGGCTCTCCAGCCAGGTCACCAATTCAGGTCAACCCCCCTTTTCAGGGTAGTGGTGTGCAATGAAGTAGGGGGTTCAGTAGAATATTAGGGTTGCAAGAGACTCAGGAGATCATCTAGTCCAATCCCCTGCTCAAAGCAAGACCAACCTCAACTAAATCATCCCAGCCAGGGCTTTGTCAAGCCGGGCTTTAAAAACCTCTAAGGGTGGCGAGTCCACCACCTTCCTAGGTAACCCATTCCAGTACTTCACCACCCTCCTAGTGAAATAGTGTTTCCTAATATCCAATCTAAACCTCCCCCACTGCAACTTGAGACCATTGCTTCTTGTTCTGTAATCTGCCACCACTGAGAACAGCCTAGTTGCATCCTCTTTGGAACCCGCCTTCAGGTAGTTGAAGGCTGCTATCAAATCCCACCTCACTCTTCTCTTCTGCAGACTAAATAAGCCCAGTTCCCTCAGCGTCTCCTCATAAGTCATGTGTCCTAGCCCCCTAATCATTTTTGTTGCCCTCTGCTGGACTTTCTCCAATTTGTCCACATCCCTTCTGTAGTGGGGGGACTAAAACTGGATGCAATACTCCAAGTGTGGCCTCACCAGTGCCAAATAGAGGAGAATAATCTCATTCCTTGATCTGCTGGCAATCCTCCTACTAATACAGCCCAATATGCTTATGGCCTTCTTGGCAACAAGGGCACACTGTTGACTCATAGCCAGCTTCTCGTCCACTGTAATCCCCAGGTCCTTTTCTGCAGAACTGCTGCTTAGCCAGTCTGTCCCCAGCCTGTAGCGGTGCATGAGATTCTTCCTTCCTAAGTGCAGGACTCTGCAATTGTCCTTGTTGAACCTCATCAGATTTCTTTTGGCCCAATCCTCCAATTTGTCTAGGTCACTTTGGACCTTATCCCTACCCTCCAGCACATCTGCTTCTCCCCCGCAGCTTAGTGTCATCTGCGAACTTGCTGAGGGTGCAATTCATCCCATCATCCAGATCATTAGTAAAGATGTTGAACAAAATCAGCCCCCGGACCGACCCCTGGGGTACTCCACTTGATACCGGCCGGCTGCCACCTAGACATCGAGCCATTGATCACTACCTGTTGAGCCTGATAATCTAGCCAGCTTTCTATCCACCTTATAGTCCATTCATTCAATCCATACTTCTTTAAGTTGCTGGCAAGAATACTGTGGGAGACAGTATCAAAAGCTTTGCTAATGTCAAGATATATCACATCCTCCGCTTTCCCTATATCCACAGAGCCAGTTATCTCATCATAGAAGGCAATCAGGTTGGTCAGGCATGACTTGTCCTGGGTGAATCCATGTTGACTGTTCCTGACCACCTTCCTCTCCTCCAACTGTTTCAAAATGGATTCCTTGAGGACCTGCTCCATGATTTTGCCAGGGACTGAAGTGAGGATGTAGTTCTGTAGTTCTCCAGGTTCTCTTTATTCCCTTTTTAAAATATGGGCACTATATTTGCCTTTTTCCAGTCGTCTGGGACCTCCCCTGATCACCATGAATTTTCAAAGATAATGGCCAGTGGCTCTGCAATCACATCACCCAAGTCCGTCAGCACCCTTGGATGCATTAGGTCTGAACTCATCCCTTAAAACAGGGATGGGCCCTCATTCTGTCTCCTGGCCCCTGGAAGTGGCTTGTCCTTGCCATGAAGCTTTCAGGGTCTCTTGCTACTCATGAGAGGGGAGGAAATGAGGTTTATGTCCTTATATGGCAGGTTGTTTGGTACGGGATCCTGGACCCTCCCACTCCATAAGGCTCTGGCCATATGAGAGGCTAATATCAGGCACCAGAGTATGTCTCAAGACTGCCTCCCTGGGTCACTTCCTACTATCTACCACCCTCTGCAGCCTCAAAGTCCAACTTAAGCTAGCAAAGGGGAAAAAAAGAGTAACTGAACTTTTAGCATGGCTGAGCTCAGATGTAGTCGCCAGCAGCAGCTTCTGTGGCAGGTTTGGTCAGGAGGTCTCAGGGTAGATCTGCCCTTTTCCCACATCTGAGGCATCTGGCTCCCTTTTAAGATGTAGTATGCTCTACAGGTTCAGGGCGATGAATGCACTTAGGCCCAGAACTGCTACTTAACCCCTTCAGTTCTAGAGGGGGTGGTTTACTAATCTATTTTTCTGGATAAAATACTATATAAATGTTAGCTGTTAAGTAGTAGCCTACACTACTGGTTTCAGGGGGTCCCTTGTTCAATTATTATTATAGACTGATACCTTAGTAATCTGCCAAAGGTGAATACCAAGTCTGAAGTCTTCTAGTTGGGGCATACTTTAGGCTCTGTGGTAACCTTCAATACTCAGGTCACTTAAACACTTGGTTGGATGCCCTTGAGCCTGTGTCAAACAAAACCACTTCAGATTCACCATTAAAATTACATAGTACAGTGGTCACTGTTGAAAAATAGCTCCTCCACAGAATTTCTCTCTCCTTGTGACTAGTTGTGGGTAAATGCTTATTATATATTGATGGCTGACTACTGTACTTTTAATGACTTAAAAGTATATCATCTCATGTAATTAAAGAGTTTTCACTCTTGTTTAAAATGGACATTATTTACATATATTAATATCTTAATAGATTATGGGGTTTTTTAAAATTTGTTTTTAATCTCAAGGTGTGCTAATAGCCCAGGAATTTCACCTGATAGAGTTTTGATTGCTGTTGCACAACAGAATAACGAATATGTCGTAGGTACAACTTCTGTTTGATTATTAAGTTGACATTTGTGGTATAATTTTGCTAATTACTATACAGATATATCCTTCCCTTGGTTGCTTACGTCCTTCCGTATAAACTTGATGGTGAATCTCCTTCTTTACCAGACACAGCCTTCCTCCATTTAATATACAGTTACTTTTTGTAGAGTTGGTCATACTTACTTAAAAAAAACACCACCACCAAGAGTGGAATACTTGTTTTTCAAAAAGACAACACAGTAACAGAAAATATTATGTGGGCGTTGAAAAGAGAGTTGAGAACAAAAAGGGCGGTTTAATTTTGAAGTTACCCAACTTTTGAAAAGCATAATTTTCAAATCACATTTTTAAAAATATATATTATTTGATTGAAGTAGTACCTAAGAAGACCCAGTCATGGATTATGGCAGTCTTGTGCTAGGTATCATACAAACAAAGAACAAAAAGACAGGCGGTTATACTCAGGTACCTCACTATTAGTGAGAGACACGGAGAGAACTGATTGAAAAATACCCAACAGAATCATTTTTTGTTTGAAAGTGCTGCATCAGCTAAATCAAAATAGTTTGCAGGAATGTATTGATTTCATTTTTATGGAAAATTATAGAAATGTTTCATTTCAATAAGGTTGTTTTGATACTATCAACATTTTTGTTTACTGTTTTAACTTTATATTAATTATAATTAATATTAATTAATATTAATTATAATTACCAGTATATTATATTATATCCTTGTCTTTATCAAAATGAAACATTTCAATAAGGTCAAAAGGACACTTTTTGGAATATTTCATTTTGCAAATAATGCCGCAATGTCACAATAGGGGATGAAACCAAATTCAGAAATCTCAGAATTTTTCATGGGACATAAAATCTATCTTTTCATCAGCTCTAGACAGGGCAGAGCTGTAGAATTAGGACCAGTTCTCAACACAAATGTCCATGAACTTAGATCAGAGGTTTGATGCCAAGGTTTGGCTTTTGTTTTCAAATCCAGTAGCTCTCTCCCCATTCACTTCACCGATAGTCAGTACATTGTGTGAAAATATTGTGGCATGTTGTGCTATTTGATGCTTTCCTGTGCATCCCAGACACTGTCATGTGTCTCTACTGCTCTGGGAGACAAAATACACTTTTTTCTTTCCCTTACTTAAAGGCATGGCATTTGGTAGACAAGAACTATTGCTATAGCACCAGAGTATAGAGTGTTACTGTCCCTCCCCTTCTCCCTCCCACACAATTATGTAATGCTGCTAAACATGGGTGAAATATTGACCCCTTTGAAGTCACGGGAGATTTGACATTGACTTCAATAGGGCCCAGATTTCACCCATTGTGTTTCCAGAACTCTCTGCAGGCTATGTCCTCAGCTCGTATAAATTGGCATAGTTCCACTGAGTCAATGGAGCTACCCTAATTTAAAACAGCTGATGAGAGGGCCCTTACGTCCCAGATGCACATTTCCTAATGGTTTCTCTGCGATCAATTTTATACGGTCCCTGATCGGCAGAGTTAAAGCCCCAGTTGAAGTCGCAGTCCCTTTTCTTTTTTGTCTTTGGGGAGCCTGCAAGCATCTTCTTGAAGATCCAGACAACAGCACTCCTTTCACCATTTCCCGAGTACTGTGTCTGGAAGCCGAAGCTGTAGATTGCAACACATCTCCAGGAGGTGTTCTCCTGTGTGTAACACAGGAGTGTTCCTTTAGTAAAGAGGCCTACAAGTGGCGCTGCTTCACTTGATGTTTATGGGGCCCAAACTCCTGATGTCTGGTATACAGGACCGTATTATTTAATAGACCTGTGGGGCCTGAGCACAGAGATTTTGGAGACACTGTTTTTGTGATGCAGCACCATCATGGGAAAACAGACACAAAGAGCCTGAAACACTTTCCAAGCAGAATATATGTAGCACTGCAGTAGAGTAGGCCATTCTAACACTAAAATTGTAGCTACATGCCAGCTGATACATGGGTGGGAGGATGACAGACAGGCTAGGGGAATGAACTGCAGAGGTGGCCCTTGGAAAAGAAAGGGTGGCATCCTTATCATCATGTTGCAACATTTGATCTAAAGGTTAAGTGTTGAGGGTAAGGGGTTACCATAGTGACTGGGGGCTGGACAACACTGTGGATCCTGTGCATGCTGGTTGGATGCTCCCAGTAACTTTTCCTTATTTGCTCTCTCCCCAGGACAATCAGAGTGCATGTTCATCCTACTACCCATCAACTATTAGCATTAATTATCTCCAATCAATGGTTCTCTCCTGCTTCCCCTTTAAATTATGGTAAGTTCTAGGTAGCGTATATGGATGAACACTCATGCTCCAGGGAGGTTTCTGTGCCCTTGATGGAAGTTGTTATGGACCTTTTAAGGTTAACAGGATGCTTTTAAAGGAGGTGGTTCCCAATATTTTGTTCTCTTATCATTTGGACTTTGATTACCACAACGGCGTCACCAGTCCTTTTCCTCTTCTCTTCATACACCTCTGAGTATGCCATGTTTGCTACTTCCTCAGTGGTACTTGTCATTTCTGCAACATACACATAAGGCTGACTTGCCTTCCAGGATGTTGTGGATCCTACTGTGCTTCTCACCGTTGTTTGGTTTAGCTTTGGGAGAAATGCTGCTTGCCCTTCTCTTCCTACTGCCTCACTACTGAAAACGAAAGTTCCTGGAGCTTACTACTTACTACACACTATCATGCCAAGCAAGAAAATGATTCCATTCAGTATTGCAATATGATGGTATATCATGAATATCAATATTCATGGAATGTGTCAGGAATTTTACACGGAAATTTTGTAGGTGACCCTTCTGCAGATTTCTTCAGACTATTTCTAAAGCCAGTGTAGCACACACCCAACTTTGCAGAATTCTTTTACCATTATATCTAGCCCACAACTGTGTCTGATTAGATACAGCTTTTGCTTCCTTTACATTATTAACCAGAAATATTGCCCAGTGAATGTGTTCTTTCACATCAAACACATGCCCTTTGCTTTCACAGCATAAGTGTAGCAATTCAATTCTACCAGCAATATACTTTCTAAAATCCATGACATGACTCAGACATTTGGGCCAAGGAAATAGGTGAAATGGGCCAAACTACAGAAAACAGTTCACAAATGGAGACTTTTCTTCTTAAATATGCAGTATTAACTGGATCCCATTAGTCACAAGGGCAATTAGTGCACAGTGCATTTCACTTTCTATTCTTAGCAATCATGAAAGTATATAGTGAAGTCATGCATTAGACTTCTGCCAATTACATGAGTTTGGCTCCCTTCTGAAGCTCACCTGAATATAAAAGAGGAAGAAAGATCCAATTGCAATGGAAACCAGGAAGCAATCCTCTCCTACCCTCTTCCACCTCCCCAAGAGCACCTCTCCATGTAACCTTTGCCTTCTCAGTGAAAATAAATAAATTAGCATTAAGTTGAAGCTGTCATTGGAGCAGATGGTATGGCTATATTCCACTTAGACACATGTGGCGGGCCTGTGCTCAGGCTAAGGGACTGTTTAATTGTGAGGTCGATGTTCAGGATCGGGCTGCAGCCCCAGCTCTGGGATCCTCCCACTTCACAGAGTCCTAGATCCCAGGCTCCAGCCTGAGCCCAAACATCTACACCGCAATTAAACAGCCCTTTAGCCTGAGCCCTACGAGCTGGAGTTAGCTGGCACAAGCCAGCCGCGGCTCTTTAATTGCAGCATAGACATACCCCCAAAAGTTGTGATCATGTCCACAATGACTGAATTTTTGGTCCTGATTCTGATATCCTTTACACCAACGTAATACCATTATAACTCCATTAAAATGAATAACATTAAACACTTGTGTAAGTGAAATCAGTGGAAAACGGGTATAAGAGAAATCAAAATCAAGCCGGATGAGACTGTGCTTTTCCATTCCATGCTCAAGCTTTGCCCAGTGCAATTTTTAACAGGCACTAGTTTGCAGAGACATATTTGTTTGTCTTAAGCTCACCCTATGATAAGCAGCCTATCTGCAAATGTGTTACCATATTAAACCATCTTTCTAAATTAGTGGCTGACATGATGTTGCAATAAGCTGCATCATACAGGTGAATTTTAAAATTAGAGCACAATAAAGGAACACTATAAAAGAGACATTTTCTCTTTATACATCATATTATGTCCGCCACTTTCATGTTCTGCTTGAGATACATAAAGAAGGTAATTGTATTTTAATACAACATATTTACAAATGTGAGATGTTAAAATGTCTTCTAGCATTTCTTCCCTTGGTTAGTGATAAAAATTATCTATTCATTGGGAGAGAATTGATGCTATTCGTTAAAAACCCTACTGTGTAAATTGCTATTTAGGCATTTCTTGAAAAGTGGATTTTTGACACAGTGGTCCATTATAGTTTCTACAGAATGTTTAACGTCTCTCTCTTATAAATCCTGTTCAATTTCTGGTTCATTGGTCTGATACATAGCACCATTAGAGTCCATTGTATCTATCCTGCAGTCACAAAACCACATTAAGGACCGGTATCTGATTTTCAAAGTATAATAGTATAAGTCATCTGTCCTGATGAATTAGCTTCTCTGTGCACACATGCATGCACAGTAATTGAGTTTTTAAGCTATGGTCTCTCGCTTTTCTTCTGTGATCAGAATTGAGCCCTAAAAGTCTGTGTGATAAAGAACCCTTATGGATTTTTTTTTTTTTTTTTGGCTGAAAACATTACTGTGCCTATGTAGCCATTTATCTTTTACACATTAAGAACTCAGATGAGGCGGTTAAATTTTTAGTACTCTGGGAATTGACTGGATTGAAATCACTCAAGACTGAAGCACTTTGTGTAACAAAAGCCAACGGGAAGCATGGGCAGCCACAGTTCACACACTGCCTTGCTGACGTGCCTGAGCTGTGGTGTGAGAGGCTGTGCAGATACAGCCTTCCGCCTCTTTGCTGAGACAGCCTTCCAGGGGCCCAGCTAGACTTCTGCCAATTACATGAGTTTGGCTCCCTTCTGAAGCTCACCTGAATATAAAAGAGGAAGAAAGATCCAATTGCAATGGAAACCAGGAAGCAATCCTCTCCTGCCCTCTTCCACCTCCCCAAGAGCACCTCTCCATGTAACCTTTGCCTTCTCAGTGAAAATAAATAAATTAGCATTATGTTGAAGCTGTCATTGGAGCAGATGGTATGGCTATACTCCAGTTAGACACATGTGGCGGGCCTGTGCTCAGGCTAAGGGACAGTGGTGGCTTCTGAGGTTAAAAATTAGGAATGGACTGTAGACTGACGTATAAGGCATGTGTGATTCATAAAGGCCATATTGTGGCATTAAGCCCAGGGCCTGGGCTGAGAGTGAGGCGTTTGCAGGAGTGGGCCCTGGTTCAGCGTAGGCACACCCTCCCCATATTTTGACTGACATGGCAGGCTCTCTGACCCAGCTCCTCAAAGGCATTTAGGCACCTATCTGCCTCTTTAGGTGCCTAATCCACCCCTTAGGCACCACTGACATTTTCAGAACTGATGCCCAGCTGCTACCTAATTATTTAGGATCCTACATCCCCTAGGTGCCCACGTTTCCACCAGTCAGCATTCACAAAGCTGGGTGAACCCTGACACCATCCCATAGCTAACAAGCAGCTCAGAACCTCAGTTTAAGCCCTGGAGGTCCCAAAGCAGCATTCTCAAACCAGTGGCAGTCAGGTTTTGTAACAAGGTGGGGTGGGGTGGGGAGGGTGATGGGTCATTAGTAGTGCCTCCCTATTCAATGGGAGCATTCCTCCTTCCCTGACAAAGGGGCACCAGCAGCACCGTCTGCCCTGTCAATGCAACCCTCATCTTGGACTGGTGCAGAGGTGAGGCCCCAGACTGGGATGGGAGCATCAGTTTGAAAAGCAAGCTGGCCCTGCATTCAACAGGCAGTGGTGGCTCCTGTACCTTGAGGCTGAGCCTGGCTCCCCACTCTGGGCATTGCAATCTGGTGCACAGATTTGCAGCATCGCTCAGGTTTGGCATGGCCACCCCTCCATCATAATAAAGGAGCAACCATCCAAAAGTGAGCGAGTGGTGCTGTGACAAGTTGCATAGGGTCTCAGTGTCACGTGGCCCCATGCACCATGGCACACCGCCCAGAGCAGGGAGCCAGGTCCAGCCCCGCAGGAGAGGAGATTGACTTGTATATGCATGTGTGGTTTTTCTGGGTCAGTGCAGGGTGGACTCGCTCTCCAGCCCCATGTGAAAAGGCGCCACACATACTGAACATCACCCTGCCCCGCATTTACTCCACTACTGTCTCAAACTAGGCAGGGGAACGCCTAGCTCAGCAGTGGAGCCCAATCCTGTAGACATGCTGTGAGCACAACTGAGAGCTGATACCTATCAGACCCTGCAACAGGAGGGCTGGATGCAGCCCATAGATGGCATGGAGGTCAACACAGCATCCATGCAAAAGATAGCCAAGGGCACAGTGAAATATAGGGTGAGCAAGAGACAGATATTGAGTGTAAGCAGGAGAGAGAGAGAGAGGGAGGTGGGGTGGTTTGACTGCTAGAGCAGCGGTACCTAACCAGAGTGCCTAACTCCAGGAGAGGGTTCAAGGATGAGGATCTTGAATGGAGGCAGGTACTGATTTCCAGCCCATCATCCCAGCACCACTGGTCAGAGACTTAGGTGCCCATGCTGCTTGCTCCTCTTCTCTCTCCTGTCTTTGCACGTCTCGACATTTCAATCCTGGCTAATTAGGCAGCTTCCTGTTTGGCTTGCTGGCTTCTAAGGATGCCTTTCTTAGGTGCCTTATGCTTCCCATACATTGTATGGGAATCTGGGCACTTAGCTTAGGGCTGGGGATTCCACTAGGCATCAGCTGACTGTGGGTTAGGCATTGCAGTGCTGCTGTGGAGCAAGGCCGAAGTACCTTTGAGGACTGAGCTTTTGTCTCTGCTCCCCCCTCCCCCGCCATTGGGTCAGCTAAACCAATTCCCTAGCAGCCTGATTTTCAAGACGAAGCACCTGCAGAGCCTAGTGAAGCCAATGGGATCTGAAAGGGTGCTATGCCTCTGCAAATCTGGCCCATATAAGATGCTTAGTACCCATTAAACACTAATTCACATGTAAGCAAAGGCCTTGTAAACACACACAATTTATGCACCTGAATTGCTCATGTGCATTAGTGATGGTGGGATCAGCTCCTAAGAATGCACACATAATATTTAATGTAGCTCTCAGCATAACTCTGCTCACATCGGTTTACACAGTGTTACTAGGTGAGAAAGCAGTGACCTACATTATTGATTAAATCAATGGAGCCAAATCCAAACCCTATTGAAATCAATGGGGAAACTTTTATGGACCCTTAAACAAAGAAAAAAACATACACTGAAGATGGGTCGAGGATTATAGCTTAGTATGTGTCTTTTACATACTGTGTAAACCTAATTCTTCAAACTGTAGCACAAGCAATTGGAAGACATTATGCGATAATCATTGGCCAACATTCAGGTTTTAAATTGCTACCGCCCTTCAGTTATATGTGTTTGGGAGATACGTTCAATGTATAAGCTTTTCATTTTTAACCTACATAAAACTTCAATGGAAAAAACGATGATGGTGTTTTTGAAGAGAGTATTTCAGACCCATTCTTAGACTATACATGCCAAGTTTCATCCTGCAGCGTCTTTGTAAGGCTGTGTTAAATAGTAGAATTTATAATGAAAAATGCTGACAGGTTTAACTACAGCTTAATGACTGGCAAGGCTATAAACGAAAGAGTAGAATGGGCTAGACCGAGAGAAGAAGGTTGTGAAAAAAGCAATGTGTTTCCTGTATAAAAGGAACGAGTGATGGTTAATTCCAAGAGAGAGGGAGAATGTGTGGGAGAAATTAAGAAGCTTCCTGAGTATTCACAGACACAATAAGCACAGATACTACGGGATTTTCTCTTATTGCTGTCCAACCTCCTGATAAAAAGGGACCTGGTAACGTAAAGTAAAAAGTATAGCAGAAGTCATTTTTCCATAGCTCATTCCATTAGATTCCCATGCTCCAATTGTAGCCATTTTTTCTCCAACCCTGTCATGACATTGCTCTTTTTATTGTTTTATTTTTATTGGTTAGTCTCTAAGGTGCCACAAGTCCTCCTGTTCTTTTTGTGGATACAGATTAACACGGCTGCTACTCTGACACCTCTCTTTTTAGGAGCAGAATTTTTATAGTGGTTAAATTGGGGAGAAAGAACCAAATAAGGTAAGAACAAAATAGGTAAAAAGAAAAGGAGGACTTGTGGCACCTTAGAGACTAACCAATTTATTTGAGCATGAGCTTTCGTGAGCTGTAGCTCACAAAAGCTCATGCTCAAATAAATTGGTTAGTCTCTAAGGTGCCACAAGTACTCCTTTTCTTTTTGCAAAAACAGACTAACACGGCTGTTACTCTGAAACAAAATAGGTGTTACACCATGGCCATTGCAAAAAAACCCAAAAAACCTTTCTTCTGTTTTGAGTTAGTTTACTAGTAATGCTGGCATATCTCTGAGAAAGTTGTGGTGCTCTTGTATGGACTGTATGCTGCACTACAAAAATTCCAGTAACATCACTGTGTGTTCTGCATGCTGAGGTAAGCAGGATCTGGACCAATATATCTTAATAATGTATGGTACCCTGTGTTTTTGACTGACACAGTGCTAATATGAGTGAACAAAGAAGTTCCTTCCTGACTACTGTGACACCCCCCCCCCCATTCAACAAGGTACATAAACAAAAGCATAACTTAAAAGTTTGTGAAGTCAACGGGACTACTCACATTCTGAAAGTTAGGCATGTGTGTAAATAGCCTGTTAAAGTGAAACCAATACATCAGTAGTGTAAGTTAGACATTGCAGGCTAGATTCACAAAGGGACTTATTTTTAGGTACACTGATGACTAGTGGACTTCACAACCCTGAGTGAGGTGCTCAGGCTCCCTATACATTGCATGGGGACAACTAGGCACCTAAGAATGGGATTCACAAAAGCCAGCATGATGAGCAGAGAGGTGCCTAAGGTAGCCAATAGGAAATGGCAAGGAGAGGGGTGTGATCTACGTCCCGCCCCTCAAAGGGCTGGAAGGAGGTGCCTATTTCCACTTGGGATTTGCAGCCATGAATCCACTCCTGGAGTGAGGCACCTAAGCCATTTTTTGCAAGAATGATGTTGATGCTTCCCCTCCCCCCCCCACCCCCATTTTTATAACTTTTAGTCCAGGGGACAGGACACTCACCTAGTATGTGGGTGATGCTGGTTCAATTCCCTGCTTCTCCCTGATGTGGAGGAGTGATTTGAATTTGGGTCTTCCGCATTGCCGGAGTATGCCCTGACCACTGGGCTAAAAGTTATAAAGGGGCTGCCTTCACTCCCCCACCCCACCTGCGGTGCGCATCCCAGCCATAAGATTGGCTTTTTTCACATCTCTGACGTTAACATGTTTGGCCTGATCCTGCAAATCCCTACTCACAAGAGTAATTCCACTGTGGGTAATGGATTGTAGGCTCATTCATCATAACAACATTGCCTCTTAGTGTTCTTCTTCACAACAGATTAATGGGCTATTTCTTACTTTACCTGAACATTCACTAGCTTCAATCAGCGTCACATGCAGAGAACAACTTCAGGATCAGGCCCATTACTGATTAAGGGCTTCATCCAGCAAACACTCATGCAGATCTTTTGAGCAGGCCGGAAGACAACAATTCCATTTCATGACAACTTTCAGCATTTGTTTTCATTCTGCACTGGAATGAAATCAAAACCTTTTAAAGGTTTTTGCAAACTGCAATTGTGTTGAAATGCCTGTTTACAGTTAGAAAACGTCAGGTCTCTCTGACTTTCTCTCTCACATCCCCCTGAACTTGAGAAACTTCCCATTGAAACCTTAGTCAAAACTGATATATTTTGGTTTGGACACAGTGGCATTCTCTGCAACTAAACATTTCATCAAAAAGTTTCCAAGCAGCTCTACTGAACTTTAAACGTGTGAATACTGCCCATTGACAGCAACGGCACTAGTCGTCCATAATACTAAGTGTATGTATGTCTGTAGGGTAGGGACCATAGTATGCTTAATGGCTTTCAAGCATAGTCAATAGAAAAAGTAATTAATCCCTGGTTCTTTATTTTTTCATTTATAATTATTTTGTAGTTTGGTGAGTGGTCAGTCATAAACATTTCAATTACACTATAGTGAATGATACATCATCAGTAACTCAGGCGTCCAAATATTGGGATAGATCCTTCCTAACTGTACTTTGTCGAAGTGCTTTGGAACATGGACATTCACTGAGGCGATAGTTGACTGAAAACAGTTTGCTGGCTGCACAAGAGGGTAAAGTACAGAACTGTAACATGTAGGAGATTCAGTTTCAAATAAATTAGCCTTCCCTTATTCAATAATGTAATCCAGGGTCCACTGCAGCCTCCTTGGAGAAGGTATGTTACAAAGAGATAGCGCCTATTGGAAAGAAGAACAATGAGCCGTCCAGGCTAAATCAGCAGAAAGAACATTTAATAACAAACTGATTGCGAAGACCCATTGACTTGATGAATGGCAGATATTGTATAGAGTAGAAAAAGTCTCAAAGCGCATCATAGACATTGGTGACAGAGCTGAAAGCCTCTAGCAGTCTGCTTTTAACTTGTCTAGAGTGGCTTATTAACATGATAGATCTCTACACTGGTTCCAATCTCTCTTGTTTTCTCTCTGTCTTTGGTACAACCATTTCTAATGGCATGGCACCATTAACTACTGAATAATTTAATTCTGAAAATTAGAAGACATCAGAATTGTACTCAAATAGCCATTTCCTTTGATTTTCAAAGGTTTGATAAGTTAGTTCATATATCCACTTTACTGCTTTCCAAATATTCTACTGATTCCTTTCCATGTTATTTCTAAGGCATTCATCAATAAGATGTGATTGCCAGCAATGGCACGTCATCATAGCTGATGGGGGAGTATCAGCAACATAATACCATTGTACAGGATAATAAGATTAACCTTTTATTTCAGTTTGCTGGTTCTGATTACTATAAGAAATCTGAGTTTTTCGTTTTTATCATCTTTGCTATAATTGTCTGATAATTTTTTCAAAAGAAAAAAACCAGTTGCTGAATCATAAATGGTGAGCACAACATCAGAAATCCTTCATTTCACAAAATCTTATAAAATGTATTTACTTTGGGAAAAACTCCCATCAGCAATTTTAAAATAATAACAATTTTTAAAACAAATAAAGTCACCCACCTCGGAGAGTACACACACACACACACACACACACACACACACACGGACACCCCCGTCAACATGCTTCGACTTTACACTGCATTCTTCTGACACCGTTATTATTGTTTTATTTATACCTGCTCCCCCCTTTACTGCACATTCTAAACAAACAATAAACAATACTGTCCGGACTTAAAATATTATTTGTTTTTCCTTCCTTAAAACTGCAACGAAACAAGTCTGAACATTTGCAAAACATTCCTTTATTATTAGAAATAAATTATTTTGTATAAAAATTTGCATGCGTCAATCATTGCACTTATTTTAGCACAACCCAGGGCTTCAATTCAGTCAGTCATCACAAGAAACAAACTCATCTTCTTATACAAGTTCAACAATGTGGGACAGGAATGGAAATTCTCACAATCACAAAAAAGTACTTACAAGTATAACATCAGACATGGTTTATTTCAACAGCATTTTTTTTTCACAAGCTAACATTTACTTCCTTTTGTGAGTAAACAGTTCAGAAGTTTGACATTCGGTCTGAAGTGTATAAAACTGAGCTTTTTCCTTCCCCACCCTTCCTGCTTTTGGCTCGTGGTTAATCTTTGTCCATTAAGAGACTGACTATTGATTCGATTGTAGTCTACAGCTCTTTCCAAGACCGAGGTTTTGGTGGTAGTAAATTCATTATTTATTTTTTTTTATTTTCACATACTTCAGGTGCATTTCATTTCCCTGCTCAGTTTGCATGATTGCTGTAGCTGACATACGTTGTCTTGGTAGAGGAAGCTGCAAAGCAAAAAAGAAGAAGAAGAAAAGAAAAGAACAAAGTTACATTTCAGGTTTTGGAATCAACATAAAGCACTTTGTGTAGCAATAAGAACAGTTGTACTTGTGGCACCTTAGAGACTAACAAATTTATTAGAGCATAATAAATGTCGTGTGGTGTGTGGTTGCTGGTGAGTATTTGCTTCAGGTTGGGGGGCTGTCTGTAAGCAAGGACTGATCTGTCTCCCAAGATCTGTGAGAGTGAGGGATCAGACAGACCAGTCCTTGCTTTCAGACAGCCCCCCAACCTGAAGCAAATACTCACCAGCAACCACTCACCACACAACAAAAACACTAACCCAAGAACCTATCCTTGCAACAAAGCCCGATGCCAACTGTGTCCACATATTTATTCAAGTGACACCATCATAGGACCTAATCACATTAGCCATGCCATCAGGGGCTCATTCACCTCCACATCTACCAATGTGATAGATGCCATCATATGCCAGCAATGCCCCTTTGCCATGTACATTGGCCAAACCGGACAGTCTCTATGCAAAATAATAAATGGACACAAATCTGACATCAGGAATCATAACATGCAAAAACCGGTAGGAGAACACCTCAACCTCGCTGGCCACTCAGTAAAAAATTTAAGGGTGGCAATTTTGCAATAGAAAAGCTTCAAAAATAGACTCCAAGGAGAAACTGCTGAGCTTGAATTGATATGCAAACTAGATACCATTAACTTGGGTTTGAATAGAGACTGGGAGTGGCTGGGTCATTACACATATTGAATCTATTTCCCTAAGTTAAGTATCCTCACACCTTCTTGTCAACTGTCTAAATGGGCAATCTTGATTATCACTATAAAAGTTTTTTTCTTCTGCTGATAATAGCTCATCTTAACTAATTAGTCTCTCACAGTTTGTATGGTAACTTCCAACTTATCTGTCTCTCTCTCTCTCTATATATATATATCTATATCTTACTATATGTTCCATTCTATGCATCCAATGAAGTGGGTGTAGCCCACGAAAGCTTATGCGCTAATAAATTTGTTAGTCTCTAAGGTGCCACAAGTACTCCTGTTCTTTTTGTGGATACAGACTAACACAGCTGCTACTCTGAAACCTGTGTAGCAATGAAATTAATTTAGTATTTAGTCAGCATTCAGCTGTATAATCAACTTCACCAAGGTTCCAATTCAAGAAATCACATGAGCGTATTCTTGACTTGAACCATATGTTTAAGTGCTTTTCTAAATAGCTTGCTGGAAACAGGGCCCAAATACTGTGCTTTTGATGACATTTTATTTGTGTGTGCTTTAGGGGTAATATGATGGCTGCTGGGTGAGAAAAAGACACACAGCTCTTTATTCTACAAGCTATTCGGCATATTTCATATCTCTTGCTGGCTAGTTGTGTTTTTTTTAAATATAGTGTGCTGTGCCTTAGTTTCAACATTTTATTTGGCTAATTTAAAAAAAAAAAACAAATTAGCAAAACAATTGCTGGCACATCTGGGGCTTGAGTCACGCTCCAATTTCCACTGACTGAGGCCGGCTAGGCATCCACTGGTGGAACGGAGACCTAGGAGGGAGTTACAGGCATACAAGACATCCACAACACCTGTTATATGAGGGGAAAGAGGCCAAAGGTGGCTGATGCAGCCCTGAAAGTGGCAATGCTGGCTGATGAAGGTATGTGACCAGCATCCTCAGGAGATGCTCTGACATAGAACATCTCTCTTCCAGGAAGTGTCCACAGGCATGTTTACTAGAAAGCTCAGACTGTACTTTAAAACTGCCCTCCTGTGGTGATATTCCTCAGGCAGATTAACAGCATCAACAGCACCACCCTTTCTTACAAGTGAATTTCCCCTTCGGGCAGATATTCTCCTGCTTGTTCAGAAAGGTGCAATATGTGAGGATGAGTCAACTCCTGGACTACTATTAAGGTAAAATGGTGACAAGTCACTGAACCTAAATATAGTACTGGGCATTTCTACATGGCAGCCACTGTCCCTTATTGTTGTTAGAGATGTAGCCAGTTCTCCATTACGTGTTCAGATAGAGTGGGCAGTGGTGGCTTCAGAGAGCCACCGGGAGCTCTCTGATCCCCAGCTGCATGGACCCAGCAGAACTTAGAGCAGTAGGGTGCTGACTGTATCTTCCACCACTGTTATAAAGTCTGTACGGCATCAGGTGCAGAGGGACTCGGCTTCAGCACACCCCTTTCTGCCTCTAGCCTGCCTCTGACATACTCCATTTACCCCAGTGGGTGGAGGCAGCTGGCAGCACAAAATGAACGTAGTGGTCTAGAGAATCTGGCCCATATAATTCTATACGCACGCCAATTTAAATCATGAGTAACTGCACTGACGTCACTTCTCCATAAGACTGCAATTCTCCAAAGACTTAGGCCGCGAGTAGTCACATTGTCTTCATTTGGATGGCTCATATGCTTAAAGTTAAGTAGCGCAGGATCAGGCCTAAATCTATAACTCCATTGAGGTCAATGAAGTTACACCAGTGTAAACTGGTGTGAGCTCAGAATCAAGGCTAACACAGTATCAATCAAGCTTTTTTGCTCTCTCTCTCTCTCTCTCTCAGGACAGTCCTTTGCTATGTTTTATTGGATAGGAATCCACTGATGTTTTTACATAACTGAAATAGGAAAAGAAATCCTCACACTGTCTAAACCTGGCCTGGGAATCTGAGGGTGATGGTGGAAGAACAGAAATACAGAAGCAGGGAAATAAAATCTTCTCTGGGTATAAACTTTCATGGGTAAAACATCACTTCTTCAGATGAGGAAGTGGAGTTTTACCCATAAAAGCTTATGCCCAAATAAATCTGTTAGTCTTTAAGGTACCACCAGACTCCTTGTTTTTGCGGATACAGACTAACACTGCTACCCCCTGAATCTTCTCTGGCCCAATCCCCAGTTCCACTACATTATGTACAGAACCGTGTTATTGTAAGATTTCTAGGGAATGTGACTCTAATCCTGCAGTTGCAGCTTTGGAAGATACCAGGGAACCAGCCCACTGAAATTCAAATCGGATTTGACTTTTTTCATTAGGATATTGGAATGCATAATCATGAGAACACACACATCAAAGAAACTGTCAAAGAGCTTGTTGTTTATCACCACACATACAGGTACCTCCAGTTTTGGAGTTTCAGAAGTATGACCCCTGGGAAGGTTTGGATCTGAGAAAATGAATGTGAATTCTAAAACTCAGCTCAGTGGAAACTGGCAAGCAAATTGTGTTGCTTACAAAAATAAGAGACCAGTGGCCATCCAAGTTCAAGAGAAGACTACTCTGAGCAGGTGCTGGGCAGGGCCTTCATAGGACTCTGCCTAAGCATCAGAGTACCGCATTCCTGAGAGGAAATAGCCCTGCTTTTGGAGTACCAGGACTCTTTAAGCAAGTATAGGCAAATTCATGTTTTTTCAGAACCTTCGCATGGGACATGAGACTCCTTTGTGAGCTCGCTCTCACGCTCCCACAGCTGGATTGGTGAGGAGACTGTTCTCACTCTGCCCTGCATTCTCCCATCTGGGAATATAATAGGATTGCTGAAACTGGACCAATTTCTTTAGAACATAAAGTGATTTTTTTCGCAGTAAAACATGAGTAAATAAAGCACACATACTCAAATTGGACAGGTTTCTTTTTTGTGTGTGGGAAAAGAAGTAATGTTGAATTATCTGCCAGTCTGAATACATAGCTTTGATGCATCTAGTGTTGGATGAGTCAAGAAGAAGAAAGTAAAAATCAATAAATAGGTGTATTCCTTACAGTATGACTTTGAAAATAAAATCAGATTTATTCCAAAGTATTCCCATGGAGGGTTTATATAGTAGTTCATACTGCCAGACTGGAAAAATCAGACCACCGGCATATTCAGCTTTTCTCTTTTTATTTGATTAATACCTTACATATCTACACAGTTTATGCTAATGAGCCTGCAGCTCCTGTTTGGAATTTAAGAGCCTCAACATCTAGTTTCTTGGTCTTTAAGACTGTGAACATTTCAGAGTTGTTGCATAGACCACACTCAGCAAGCTTATCTGGCCAGGGAGGGCAACAAATTTGACTTATCATGCTCCTGAAAATAGCCTTTTCAAGGCCCATTTATTACTCTGCTCTTGGAATGAGACAACAGAAGTAAACCAAAACAAAAGGATTTAGAGTTGTATAGAAACACTATCATGAAATGTCCTGTACATATTTAAAATAGGTGACATAGTTGTTTCTTCGGTTGACCCATCTGCACATCTTTTTTTCTTCACTTCCTGTCCTAGACAGCTGTCTAATTTGTTTGACACTGGTAAATGTGCACCATACTCCACTCAACAAGGACCTGTGTTTCAATGAGGGTGAAATGGAGCTGGGACGGAGGGGATGTAGAGAACAGGGGCCTTGCATGGGAGATTAAAGGACTTCTGACCCCTGTCTCCTACTTTCTGTAAATTTACTGAGGTATGCTGGGAGGAGATTCCCCAGTGTCTCTTGCCCCTTCCTTACGAGCAGCAGGATGTTTGATAAGACCTGCCTAAGCACGAAGATTTAACCCACCACCACCGAACTTTAAATGCCTCATTAGGACCACACCCAAACCCCCAAAAGCCTTAACTTGTCCCCTGCCAAGCCTGTTTTGGATCAATCCCTAGCAGAGGAATTATAAACTGATTGAGGTTCATTTGGGGCTCAGGAGCCAATCTGGTCTTTAGGAGTCTACAAAACCAGTTTGCAGAGTCCAATGGTATGTCCTCACTTTGAGCTGAGGGTGTGATTCCCATCTGGAGGAGACATACTAGCTTTGGTGGAGCTAGCATGCTAAAAATATTGTGTAGACATGGTGGCACAAGTGGCAGGAGTTACATTTGCTGTTATTCATTTATTTTATTGATTTTTAGAGCAGCTCTTGCTGTAGCAGCCAGACATTTATTTACACAGAAGGATAAAACTACCCCAGGATTCAATCAGGGGTATTTATGGTGTAAGTCATGGACAGGTCACAGGCTGTGATTTTTTTTATTTCTTGTCCATGACCTGTCCATGACTTTTACTAAAAATACCAATGATTAAATCGTAGCCTTAGTAATGACAAAGCAGCACATCGAGGCCCTAACGTTGCATGCGTCCCAATGTGGTTCAGTCCCTGCACTCCTGTGGAACCCCCCGGGTGTGGAGATGTGCCCACATGAAATAGCTTGCAGGATCAGTGCCTTGGTGTAGAGACATCTATTAGTGAAACAAAGTATAAAACCAGCATCCTGTGGTGCACATTTTCCTTCCCCTACATGCAAATAAGGAACAATGGTAGGCTAATATTAGCATGAGTTCAGAGATTTGGAAGTCTAAGTGCCCTGTTTGAGAAATGCAATTTCACTTCTGCATTTCCCAGGTTTTGAATGTTTTAACTCTTTCGAAAAGTAAAATGTAGTCAAACCATTGATATGTGCTTGAACCTTAATGACAACTTAAAAAAATAAAAAAAGATAAAAGATATCTGTCGGAACATATATTTGCATAAGAGTTTCATAGTAGAGAGGAATAAATGTACAGTTGTGGTTACCTATGAGAACCACAATATTATTTGGAAAGCAATTTAAAACCTATATTTTATTAAAACCAAAGGAAGGTTGTGTTTAGTCCAGTTATTATAGCTGGCCAAGATTCTCCAAATATTGAGTTTGTTATGCAATTTTTGTAAAATAATTCAGTGAAAGTCAGGTTTTTTTAACCATCTCTACCTATGATTTAGCATATAAAGCATCTGTGATTAAGTTGTCTTGGATGAAAGTTACTACATAGAGATATGGTGCTATCATTTATTTTATTTTCATACTGTATTACAAAACCTCCACGTTTCTTCTTCTTACTAGATGTTTATCAGTGGCATCATTAGGATAAAAAAAGGCACAGGAAACTCCTTCATACTTGTTTGAGTATTTTTTTTCTTCCAGTTTTACCAGGCAATGCCAATAATGGAAATTAGCATTGAATATTCAGGATTAGCTTTGTGAAAATAGACTGGGAATATATTAGTGGCTTTGTCTCAATAGTTCTCTACTGAATACCAAGTTATTGATGGGCCCATATTGATTCCCATAGCTTGCTTCAGCTCACTGCAACTTCTAGAAGGACAGAAAGAGCTTGTTGCAAACACAAACAAAACAGAAGATAGAGTTTTGGGTCATAATCCAACACAAAATAAAAACAGAGAGTGAAATCACAAACATCAAACAGAGAGGGCAGAGAAGTAAACAAACATGAAGAAAGAAACAAAGAAAGGAAACACAAAAGAATGGGGGGAAAACTAACAGAGAACATGACAGTGAATCAGTTGACGCATGTGACTGGGAACAGAGAAGCTAATGGAAACAATCAGCATCGGAAAGGGCTAGAATACCTGGTCCCTTGGTGCCTGGAAAGAGGACAAGGGGTGAGGGGCACTGAGATTCACTACTACCTGTTGTGGGAGAAGAAGATTCTGATATGAGCCATGTAGAGTGCTCTGTTAGGTATAATGTGTTTGATCCCAGCCCAAAAGACACTAAAGTAGAGGACTGCTTGGCCTGCCCTGAGTGGGAGTAGCATGGAAGCTTCAACAGAAATTGTTTAAGCCCCTAGGTCATCCCTTGCTCTCTGCAAAGGTCTGGTGAATTTGGATGAATGGAGGTTGAATGAAGACTAAGAACTCCTGTTTAATCAAGCCACTTGAGGCGTCCTGTTAGGCAGTAACAACTAAACTGCAGTGAGTGATGCTGTAATATATGAATTTTGTACATGACCACAGAGAGATCTCATTTAGCTCAAGCAGTGTGGTTTCTCCTTTGTAGAACTGAAGGATAAGGGTTCTACTCCCAGATCTCAAGAGTTGTGTGTAATTTATCTTGCATTTTTTTCTCTGCTGTCTGAAGCAAATGGCTTTGGTTCAGTCTATGGGTGAAATCCTGGCCCCACTGAAATCTGTGAGTTTTGCCATTGACTTCAACAGGGCCAGGATTTCAGTTCATGTGCCTAGAAGATTTTGACAGAAAAAAAATGATTTGTGAATGGTCAAGCACAGGAGTGTAGGGGAACAGATTAAAAGAGATGGACCCAAGAAATGTAAAAAAAAAAAAAAAAAAGATATAAAGGACAGACCTAAAGCACAGAATAAGGGCAGCCAAAAAGGAAAAATAACAAAAGAGTAAATGGCTGTAGTGAGTAAAATATAAACAAACAGGACAGAAGACAAAGAATAGGAAGGGAAAATAAAAAATAAAACACTCAGTATATAAAAAACATAGGAAGAAGAATAATTTAAAGAGAGAAAAAGTGTGTGGAGGAGAGTGAGTAAGGAATTGCAAAGCACCAAAAAGGGGGTCAGGGGGAAGAAAATGCACCAGAAACAAAGACACTAAGAAAAAGAAAAAGGCAGAGAGCAAAGAATGACAGAGAACAGAACAATGAAAAGGTGGACTATGAAAAAATCAAAATATATATGACAATGAAAAAAACAAAGAGGCACCTGAGAAAGACAGCAAGAATAATACAGATCATGTCAGAGGAATCATCAGAATGAGATGGGTAGGAGAGAAGAAAACCAAATTTGGTGACTGTCTGGTTTTAACCTCCTTGTCCCTCTGTTTATTGCCTAGTGTTCACTTGACCACATGCTGACTTTCACTCTGCCCTGTCTGCTCACTCTCTGCTGGTGACTGATCAGGCACACCTGATCCCTGCTTTGGACCTGATCTTGCAGACCTTTTGAAAGAAAAATCTTCTTTTGATTTCAACAGGAATTACTTCTGCATCTAGGCTGCTGAACTAAGCCTTCTGGGCCAGATCTTGAACTGGTATAAATTGGTATAGCTCCATCAAAGTCCATGTTTTACAGCAGTTGAGTATACAATCCTGTTGTAGTTATCCTGATGTATCACGCCTACTGATTACTCTCTCTTGCCCTCCTGCCTCTTCAAGTGGCAAATTTTGTCCTCAGACACATGCACACAGCTCCCTTTACTTTAGCATATACAGGTATATATAAATGGAATCAGAATTTGGCTGCATATCTTTAAATAAGAAATCCCAGAATGCACCATTGATGCCTCCCAAAAATCAGCAAACAAATTCACTTCTTCCTGTTTGTGCTTTGGTGGTAAATTGTGGTTGTTGTCATCAGTATCAGCATCGTCGGGGTAAGGGGAGGGAAACTTCTCTCTCCATTTCTGGAGTGCTAGTGATACCCTGATTTTGTGTATTCTGTAACTTTCTCCATTTTTGGAGTGTGAGTGACACCCTGCTATTCTCTAGATAAGACTTACATGCTGGAACTGTGATCACCTAATAACAATTTGAGACTGGGTTACAGGTGTCAGTTCGAAGAGACATTTTTCTGTATTTTTTGGGTTATTACAGCAGATCTAGATTTATTTTAATGTGTCCTTCGCTACAGCCTCAAAAACTTGTTGACAATAATTATTTCAGCAGAAAAGAGAAAAGTTAACAAAATCTAATGGATATAGTATGTTTTTTGAAAACCTAACAGCCCATTCTTTTAGCCAAGCCAGCTCAATTACATGGGGCTAGCTCTCTAAAATAGGGATTTGTTGATTTTTCTGAACACTTGCCTATGGAGTATAACAGTACATGGATCAAAGCCTTGAAGAGATGTACTACTGAGGCACTTGAAAATTATAGGTGTGCTAGTGTTAAATCAGGTTTAGAATATGGTAAATTGATACTTCCCTGCCTGCGTCACACTGCTGGAGAAAGCATATTTGCTTCTAGTGGCAGCTGTTTTCATGAATTATGCATAGTCATAGTTAAAAGAATACCAGACACAGCATTTCTTCTTCATTAGGTACAGCTGATAAATCTCAGGTACACAGGACTTTCTTACCATCTTCCTTTGTACCCCATTGTGGAACTATATTTGACCTTTTTCTCTGATGTTGATCATTTTGCCAACTCAGCAAGGAAACTCTCTTTCTCCCTCCTCCCTCTCTATTTTCTTTTGGTGACTTCTGAAGAATTGTAAAAGATGTAGGGGTTTTCGTATTTACAGGCTGACATCTGATCTACAGAGAATTTCATCATGATTTCTACCTTTGTCCCCTGTCATAGGTTGTAGTATGAACCTATCGAAATCCAAAGGGCAGTGGCTCCATTGCTTCATCTGGTAGTTACACACCTTTGAATGACCATAAGTTTTGCAGGCGAATTATTGAATTTTTAAAAGATAATCTGTACCCAGTATCCTCCAACAAGTGAGTTATGGAACAAATCTAAGATCCTCACTCACTTTTTACACTGTACTTCACTCTGGTGAACTCTGACTGAATTCATTAGGAGTTCCATGTGAAAGGAGTAAATTTCACAATCATACGTGCAGTGGTTTGTCTGCATGTACAAGCAAAATATTATTATTCAACTTTCCTTCAACCTCAGGAGTAGTAATAATTCAGAAAACTCTAGAGGATCCATTTGCAGCATAATGGCAGGAATTAGTCCTTAACTATAACAGGAACTACCATTTCACTGAAGCTTTAACTATAACATAGATTATGTCTTCACTACCCGCCGGATCGGCGGGCAGCAATCAATCCAGCAGGGATTGATTTATCGCGTCTAGTCTGGACGTGATAAATCGACCCCCGAGCACTCTCCCATCGACTCCTGTACTCCAGGGCCTCAAGAGGTGCAGGCAGAGTCAACGGGGGAATGGCAGCAGTCGACTCACCACAGTGAAGACACCACGGTAAGTTGATCTAAGTACGTCAACTTCAGCTACGTTATTCACGTAGCTGAAGTTGCGTAACTTTGATTGATTCCCCCTCGTGTAGGTCAGGGAATAGAAACTTATGTTCTATTACCACCGGATTTGGGAAAGGGGATTCATTAGCTTTATTCAAAACTTTTTTATTATTTTTGTTCAGAAGTACAGTTAATCAGGCTTTATTACTAGAGTTGGGCAAAACATTGATTTTTCAATTTGCTGGCAATTCCAAAAAATGTAAAAAAAAATCTTTAAAACAATATTTTAGGTTGACCCAACAACAACATTTCTGGTGAATCAAAGAGTAAAATAAAATTTGTTTGGAGCTGAATGAAACATTTTGTTTTCATCAAATTGAAACGTTTCATTTCAGTTTTGACCATTTTATATGGTTTTGATTTTTTAAACGTACAATTAAAGGAAATGTTCAAATGAAAAGTCATTTCAAACTAAAAAATCAAAAGAAAATGTCAAAATAAAACAGTTTGGGTTTTGTGGAAATTTTTTTAATTTCCAAAACAATTTTGGCAAAGCCAATATGAATTCACTAAACGTTTTGGAGTCACTGAATCTGCGATTGTGACTGAAAAAGGCCGAGTACAGAAAACATTCACTCAGCTCTATTTATGACATGCTGCTGTCTGGAAGTTATAATAATTTATCAATTCCTAAGAGATGTGCCAGGATTCAAAGACCTTCCAGATGTGGAAAATACTCTCTTCCCACTTCTATCCTTTGGTAACTCTAAAAATATAGTGTCTAATCTATATGTGCATGAACACTTGGAACATAGATACTTATGTTAAATTTTTGTAAACTTAAAAAGAGATCCAGTACTGTTTGTACAAAATGAAAAACTACAGCAAAGATTTGGGTGATGGGATCATGCGGTACTTTCTCCCAAAAGTCCTCACAAGGTGGAGGCAGGCAGCCTTTTTAGGACTTTAGATAAATCATAGGAAATGCACAAGTTATACAAAATATTCTAGTACACGGTAGAAGGTTAAGGAAGGAATATTTTCACCCATGTCTAGTTGTATTTTAAAAAATAATGTAGAATATGAAGCCATATTTTTCAAAAGGCTAGAAAATGGCTCACCTAAATATATCCTAAGAAGCATCAGTATATAATGAGACTGCCATAGTAAAATCCGATGCAACAAATTAGTGCTTGCTAGGCCAGATCATTTAAAAAGATGTAGTTTTTTCAAAATGTGTTCATTTTTTTAATCACCAGTTGTCACCCCTAAAAAAGATTTGCATGTAAGCAAACCATAGGCATTTCTGTGCTCAAAGGTACTTGAATTCTGACACGTCTCTGCATTCATGCAGGACAAGCAAAGAAAAGAATAACGTTTACAATTAAAAGTGAGTGCATTCTTGTGAACGTACATCTATTAGGAAGTGTTCCCACTCTTGACCATGGGAAAGTCTACAGATGACTTACTGTTGGTGTCAAGACTTTCACACAGTTCAGTTTTGACCTCGCCATTTGGTCTGTCATTTCCTTTTTGGATCAGTTTGCTTTGCATTGTGGCAGCTGTCACAACAGCCTTGAAGCTTCTCTTCCGTTTTTGAACATTCTGCTCTGGATGAAAAATGATAATATAAACCTTGGGCATGTACAGCATGCCCAGAGATACTGAAGCACTTAAACTCATGGAGACAGTAAGTGTTGTTGTCTGGATGTACATCTGTGGGGGGGAAAACAACATAAAAAACAATGTTTGTAAGACTGATAGAAAATACATAGGCAAATGCAGTAATTATCTTAAAAATACTAACTGAACATGGAAATGGTATCATGCTGTCACTTGACTGTGTGTACATTAGAAGGAAGCTTCACTCAGATTGTCTTTAATTATAGTCAAGCGTTCTTTTTTCTTCCACTGAAGAGTGGGTGGTAGAAGCAGCTAATGCTTATTAAACTCCATTCCCCTAAAAATAATTAAGCCTCTGAACCACCTCCATTTTCAGATTATAAACAAATGTGTCTGTGCAGACATAATATACAACAAAGCTGACAACAAGGTTAGCCCTGTATCATCTATTCTAATAAACTGAAACTTCTGACATAATGTACCATTCCCTGATGCACCAGTGCATGCAATACTGTTCAACTGGCAACATGCTTAACACAGAATCTAATGAGAAACATTTGATTTACTGTTTGACTCCTGTGCCTGGAAGAAAATTAGTTTCTCCACAGTAAAGCCTGAATACCATTTCCTTTAACATTTGTACATTACAGTCGAATTCTAATCATACTATTATGTGGCACATAACAAATACTCTTATATGCTATGGACTTTGTAAATAGGAAATTGGAATATAGTGTCTCCAGGGAACCAGTTTGAAATAGACTTCTATCCCCTATAGACAAACAGAAAGAATTACCATTTCAAAGGGAGTGTTCTGTCTATCACTTATTACTTTGAAAACCAAGCTATTCTGATCTTTTCCTGCTGCCTGGGAAGAAAAGGTGATGATGGCTCCATGGTAATAAACACCGAGTGCAAATATTTATTCAAAAAAGCACATTAAAATACTCATTGTGGCTTTGTTCAACATTTACCTCTCATAGAGGATTTTATATTATTAAACAAGAATTTTACGTACAATTCTGCATGGTTTACTCCAATTTCTCTTTCTAGCTCAGCAATACTGTGACTGTATCAGAAGGAACACTGAGCCCACTCTATGGGACAGAATAAAACCTATTCCACCTCCTAACAGAGCTTCACTAACATTTAATCTCAGTGTGGGGTGTGTTTTTATGGCATAGCGACTATCATCATGAGCTACAGTACTAAGAATCTGTCAATAATGTCAATCTCCAAATCACCTGTTTTCACTACAGCCAATCCCTCAGTAAATCGGCCCTAAGCAGAAAACTAATGATATAATAAACTGGCCTAGAATAGTCCAAACAAAAGCACATTTTGAGTATTCTTCAACTCATGAACAACGTTTTTCCATTAGCTACTTTACCCTTAGAGATCACAAACAGTGCTATCACTTAAAACACCATTACATGAAAAGTGTAACAGATTTGCTTAAGTGGTGTGAACTCACACCATGGGGACACTCCACAAACTATCTGTGTTATTCTATAGATAATGTGTAAAATCTCACCAAAAAGCCAAGAGTGCCCTGTGCAATTTACCACTTGAGTAGAGATCTGGCACTTTTAAACCTGACAACACTAAGCATACTAAATGTAGAGTTGTCACTCTCCACGGAGTTGTCTGCATGCAACTGTCAGGATAATAAGGTCCAAAGGATTTCGCATTTTGTTACTGAAAGTGGTATGCAGCAATTCCTTCATTTAAATAATACATCACTATAATAGCTCCAGAAGTGGATAAACCCCAATTGTGTACTCACACCAGTATAAAACTGGAATAACGCCACTGATTTCAATCCAGTTGATCTGGATTTACATTGGTGTAACTAAGAGCAGAGTCTGGCCCACAGAATGCCTTAAGATTTGTCCAGGTAACCTTATATGGAAGGTAACCTTAAAATAACTGGAAGGTTTTTTCAACCTTATATGGAAAGATGTTTGCACATACATGAAATGCATATTTTACATACAAATGGCATCAATGCCTGTTGGCTGCTTTAAATAGTGAATGGTTTCAGAGTAACAGCCGTGTTAGTCTGTATTCGCAAAAAGAAAAGGAGTACTTGTGGCACCTTAGCGACTAACCAATTTATTTGAGCATAAGCTTTCGTAAGCTACAGCTCATTTCATCAATAAATTGGTTAGTCTCTAAGGTGCCACAAGTACTCCTTTTCTTTTTATAAATAGTGAATATAATCTGAAGACAAAGCACATTACAGACGCCTTTACTGCCAGTAGGACTATTCAGCAGCTAACAATTGTTAGTCCTTTCAGGTTCCATTTATTTGGTGTAACTAATATGCCCAGTGTTTTACCGACCGAGGGAAAGGGGATTGCATTCATTGCTGGAATAAGTTTAAACCCATTGTTGGCATAATTTAAACCCAAAGAGTTATAATTTACACTCCAAGGATCTTATTACTGTGGATTACATTGCGCCACTTAGACACAGCCCTGCAATGAGAAAGGGGAAACTCAGGATGAAATGTGCCTCAGGTAGCCAATTTCTTCCCTGAGTTCCCAAGTACACAGTGTGGGTGTTCAGGCTGCACCATCCAAACTATGCCTGACACCTTCCCGTTTCTCCACAACTTTTGGAGGGAAGTGTTTATCCTCAGGGAGAGAACAGTTCTCTTTTCCTTGTATGGTGGTGCGAGGGCCAGATAAAACCTGCCTGTATATTATTACTTAAAACTGCAGCTTTAGAAAACATTTGCAGTAAAACACAAAATATGTTAAACTTAATTTCACATTCACAGAATCATAGAATATCAGGGTTGGAAGAGACCTCAAGAGGTCATCTAGTCCAACCCCCTGCAGGACCAATCCCCAGTTAAACATTCTCACATAGTTTGAAATTAGCTCCTGATTCATCCAAAGCTTAACTGTGACTAAGGTTTGTTCAAAACTGGGCCTCATCTGTGGATTGAAATCAGGCAGTTTTAGTTTCACACAGTTTCCCTGTGGAACTAGGTGAAACTTGGACCTTTTCACTGAGTTTTACCTTAAACTTCTAGGTTTATTCCAGCCTGAAACTCAAAGTGAAACTCAGGGGATGCAAATGTGCACAGAGCAGGACCAAAGACAATGTTGCATGAACCCACAAAAATGGAGCCACCTAATTTTGCACGGTTCTCCTTACATTTAGAGAGAGGCCCAAATCAAAATGCAGGCTACAAAGATATCCCAGGTTTGGAGAAGGGTGGATCCAAACTTTGTAACTGGGGCCCGTCTTGTCTTATATCACTCATCTCTACAGTACTTCATAACCCAATTAGCCCAACCAGTTCTACAATAAGTAAAGAACATTTAGGTATGGTGAAAGAAGGAAAAATAAATAGCCCTCTGACAGGTTTCAGAGTAACAGCCGTGTTAGTCTGTATTCGCAAAAAGAAAAGGAGTACTTGTGGCACCTTAGAGACTAACCAATTTATTTGAGCATGAGCTTTCGTGAGCTACAGCTCACTTCATCGGATGCATACCGTGGAAACTGCAGCAGACTTTATATACACACAGAGATCATAAAACAATACCTCCTCCCACCCCACTGCCCTGCTGGTAATTAAGCTATTACCTCTAAGCTATTACCTCTAAGATAATTAAGCTATTATCTCTAAGTTGCCACAAGTACTCCTTTTCTTTTTGCAAATAGCCCTCTGTTATTGCAACCAAAGACCATCAGAAAACTGGTTTTTGCATGTAATGAGAATGGATAGTGCTTGCACCAGTTCCCATTCTTATTACCATCCTTGTCACAAAAAGAATTTTTCTATTGTGCTACTTTCTGTTTGTCTCATAAAGAACGCTGCTGCTGGGAGCTGCTATCACTGATTCGATTGCACTTGCTCTCTACTGCATCACTGATGTTGTTCTCCATTCCAGATGAAACAAACCCAGATCCCAAACTTTGGGCCTAATGCAACCCCAGTGTCTTCAAAGGGTTTGGATCAGGCCCTCTTATAAGATGTATCTGTTGCTAAAATTGTATCTACCTGCAAATTTTCTCTGGATTATGCTAATCTAAGCTTCAATTAAAAAAAAAAAAATAAAAAGCTTTTGCCTTTCAGGTTGCAAAGATAAGTTTTAACAATAAAGTATTTATAATGACTGTTGTGTTTTTGAATCAGACACCAGGCATACTGAAACATTAGCACTAAAATAGGCGTGACCATAGCCTATTGTTCTTAATGGTGCATTGCCTCTGAAACTTAATTATGGCTACTTAAATGCTGAGATTGTCAAGCATTTTACTGCTAATTATTTTACCAGGAACATTGAGATGCTGTGATTAATACAGTGCTGCTGAACATACCTGTCAAATTCTCATGTCCCATTAATAAAAAGGCTTCATGTTTTGATTATGGAAACAGCAAATGATTTTTAATGACATCATTTGATTATTTGGCTAATGTTGGGGTAAAGGTGGTGTTTCTTAGCATCTAAAACTTATTCCACTAACAGAGAAAACTGCCTGGAGCCCTGAGTGGAGGAATCCCCTGTGAACAAGTATGTTGTACCCATGATTTGAGCATTGCGCTGGCTTCCAATTAGTGTCTGGCTGACTTCAAGAAAGACATTGCTGAGGTGTCCTGTTCTTTGCAGGTCCAACCCTGCAAGGTGATAAGCACCAACTCCTGCTGAAGCCAACTGGAGCCGAGGGCACTGAACAACTTGCTAGACTTGTAAAGGCAGTCTCTTGATCACTTTACTGCATACCCCCATTGCAGCATTCAGCTCCGCTAGGAGAAAGTCTGACAGCCCCTGTGCTTAAACACTCCGGGCCTGATTCTCTGTTCTTCTGCACCTTGTACCATCATTTATACTAATGCAAAGCAAGTGCAAATGACTACACAAGATGAAGGGCAATGGGAAAAGAGCCTCTCCATGTCTAGTGACAGACTTTTCTCTTATGATGGTCTTTTCAATCTTTAGAATTCACTCCTTTGGCACCCTGCCAGAGCCCAGGTCTAGTGAACTGCAGAGCATTATGTATTCGGTTTAACTTTTGTCTGACTCTTATCTTCTGTTTGATTTTATTCCTGACAAAAGGATAGTGGTTTTTTAATTGCTATGCATTGTGGGTAGTTTTATCCTTCTGTGTAAATAAATGGCTGGCTGCTACAGCAAGAGCTGCACTAAAAATCAATAAAATAAATGAACAGCAGCAAAGACAGTTTAGTTTAATAAGCTAGCAAATACTGAATGATCCTCCATGTGTCTCACAGTGGTAGCTAACCTTAAGATATAGAAGTCTAGGAGCTAGGCTGCCACCGCTGGGGTAAGTTTAAAAGAACTACACACACACTTAGGCCGGTCTACACTACCACTTACTTCAGTATAACTTACATCACTCAGGGGTGTGAATAAGTCACCCTCCTGAGCGACATAAGTTACACCGACCCAAGCACAGTGTGGACAGCGCTACTCTGGTGGGAGAAGCTCTCCCGCCGACATAGCTACTGCCTCTCACACAGGTGGATTTATTATGCCGACGGGAGAGCTCTCTCCCGTCGGCATAGAATTTCTTCACCAGACGTACTACAGCAGCATAGCTGCGCCAATGTAGCACGTGTAGTGTAGCCTAGCCCTTTAGACCCCTCCCAAACTACACCCCTTTTGTCCAGCAAAGCCCCTTCCAAAGTCCACACATACACGGTTCATGGTACTGCGAAAGCAAGATCCAGCTTTGCTTAAAAGAAGGCATTACAAGTGTACCCATTACATTTAAAGATATCATGATTTTCATTATTTTGCCCAAAGATACATAAAAATACAAAGCCAGTGTCCGTGGACAAGATTTTGCTTCAAACTTCTTTGTGGGTTAGAAAATATGGGGCACTAATCAAATATTTTTTTGATCCTTATTAAATAATCTTTTGCCAAACCTATCAATTAAAATCAGGCTGTGAGAAAAATGAAATCTCTCCCACCATGTTCATTTGCTTATTATCATTAACAGTAAACACAGATTTGATTCTGTGTTCTGCACAGAAGATTGGGAAAACCAATTCTGGCTCCTTAGCTGTACATTTCAGTAGCTTTCAGATTTTAAGGGGAAGGAAAGATCTGAGGGTAGATTTGAAATTAAATGTGTATGAATGCATGACTTGGTATAAAGCTGAGGTGACATCATGACAGCTATGGAAACCTATAGCCTCACTGGAGCCCATGTGTACCTGCGCTCCCCAAAATTACTGATGGTAACAGCTCCACTGTCCAGATATTTTTCATTTAAGTCATATGTCTATAAGCATCCCATTTTTATCTAAAAATTCTTCTGTTGTGACAAGGGAATAGCTTCTGAATGGCTTCTTTATTTTCTTTTCATATTTTATTTGTTATTTTAAATAACGTAACAATATCAAGGGCTCGAATTTGCAACCCACTCTTGGAAGGCTGTATGTCCAGTAATTGTAGATGACAAATATTACATAGGTGATTCATATACTAAGTAACAACTACTATTAATTGCCAGTATGTTACCAAAAATGCTTTCCCCCCAGGTGCCTGAAGCTATTCTATGATGGGGCTCTCAAGCTAGCTAAAACAAGTCCCAGAGGGTTTTTCCCACTTCAGCCTGCCACAGACTCTGGGTACATCTACTCTGCATCTTGGATGTGTAATTCCCAGTTTGGGTAGACGTACATGCACCAACTCTGCTCAAGCTTGCGGGCTAAAGCTAGAAGTGTGGCCGCAGCAGCTTGAGTTAACCACCTGAATGCGTACCTAGAATCTCATTCAGACAGCTAGCCCGAGCCACCACCTGCACAGCCGCAGCCACATGGCTATTTTTAGCATGCTATCTAGCAGAAGCAGAGCCTACAAGATGGGAATTACACCTCCCAGGGTAGCTTCCGGAGACAGTTTCTAATGAAGAGGAACCCGAACTTCAGAGTAGGACAACTCTAGTCCAAACAAACATACCTCCCGGAACCCACTCAATGAGGGACAAGTGAACTCCAGTTCCCTCACCTAGTCCCAAATATCCAGTCATGACTACCCGGCAGCACCCCTTTCCCTGTTCCTCTCTGCCCAGTCATGGTCATCCAGTGCCCCCTACAAATTCCCTCACTTCATACACTACCACCTGTACCTTGCTTTCTCTACTCCATTTCCAGTAAAGGGGCCATCTGGACACCTTCTAATGCATCAAAGGAAAGGAGGGATAGCAGGCCACTTGGATTTCTCTAACCCTGAAAACAAATAAGGTAAAGGGGAGTCTGGGCCTCTAAGAGGAAGGCTGTGCAGGGAGACAAAGTACACAGCAGCATGAAAATTGCCCCAAACTCAGTGGAAACTCAGCCCAGTTTTCATGAGTTGCTTTCATAACGAAACCCCAGAAAAGACGTTTTCCCCTTCTTTTTGTTACAGACATTGTAACCTCTGGAGACCGAGCCTGCGGCCTGGTAGGTAACCTATGGTAAAGGAAGCTGTACTTAAAATATTGTATTGCAACATGTGGGGAAAATTAGTAAGAGACATAAAATGTTGTGCTGTCAAATGCTGTGATCATTGGAAATCCCCAGAAAAAAAGCTAGGTTAAAACAGTTATGGTTCAGATTTGTTTAATTTACAATGGTTATTATGTTTTACTTAGAAAATAACAAATGTTTGAAAGTAAAGCTACTTAAAGTTTAAGTTCCTTCTACAACTACCTTAAATCTTGTCCTGCAGCTTGGTCCATCCTCTCTAACATTCAAATGCAAGCTCACCCCACACACTCAGAGAGAACTCTTCAGATTAGCTTGCAAAACTCCAGACTCACTTATTACTACTAGGTGGAAGGTTTGACTATTCTCCCTTCTCCTGACACAGATCGGATACAACAGCATCTCACAGACTACATTCCATGCACCACACCACTTCCATCCATTACACCACTGTGGGTTGTCCATCCTACTGTAATCCATTCACCCCACAATCTGTATTGTGAAGAGGCCCTGCTGTGTACACACTGGTTCGAGATCAATCTCTAAAATTCCCATTCTACACAAAGATCCTGATACTCAGAAGTAATACGCTCCCAAACCTTAAATTACACACAGTGGGAGCTGTGATTCACCCCATCCAAAAAATACTCTGCAATGCTCACCACCTCTGAAAAATCAAGCCACTCTGGGGTGAAAATCTCCAAACACTAGTCGCACCATTGCATTATTGGATTGAGATCTGCAGGCACTACAGGCCAGAACGGTTGGTGCAAGTTATATAGTTAAAAAAAAAGGAAGAACATATGTGCTAAAAGGCAGAAAATCCTACCATTAAGTGAGGGGTGCATTGTGGGAAGAGGGCAGAGTTATATAAGAGTGAGGAGTTTCTTTGGTATTGAACATTTAAGTTTTACTTTTATCCCAATTGCATTTTATTTGCATCATCTATAAAAGACATATATTCACAACCTTAATTATTTCCAACTGAAGCCTTTTTGGGAAAAGGGATACAGGGGAAAGATGTAAAGATTATAGTGGCCCTGCTGCCTCAGCAATGCACAATGATATACATTTTTAAACTAACAAACTCTCTTACATGCAATTGAGGGTTATTCTCTGTCTTAAGGACAGGTTTCAGAGTAACAGCCGTGTTAGTCTGTATTCGCAAAAAGAAAAGGAGTACTTGTGGCACCTTAGAGACTAACCAATTTATTTGAGCATGAGCTTTCGTGAGCTACAGCTCACTTCATCAGATGCATACCGTGGAAACTGCAGCAGACTTTATATATACACAGAGAATATGAAACAATACCTCCTCCCACCCCACTGTCCTGCTGGTAATAGCTTATCTAAAGTAATCTTCAGGTTAGGCCATTTCCAGCACAAATCCAGGTTTTCTCACCCTCCACCCCCCCACACAAATTCACTCTCCTGCTGGTGATAGCCCATCCAAAGTGACAACTCTTTACACAATGTGCATGATAATGAAGTTAGGCCATTTCCTGCACAAATCCAGGTTCTCTCACTCCCTCACCCCCCTCCAAAAACCCACCCCCATACACACACAAACTCACTCTCCTGCTGGTAATAGCTCATCCAAACTGACCACTCTCCAAGTTTAAATCCAAGTTAAACCAGAACATCTGGGGGGGGGGGGTAGGAAAAAACAAGAGGAAATAGGCTACCTTGCATAATGACTTAGCCACTCCCAGTCTCTATTTAAGCCTAAATTAATAGTATCCAATTTACAAATGAATTCCAATTCAGCAGTTTCTCGCTGGAGTCTGGATTTGAAGTTTTTTTGTTTTAAGATAGCGACCTTCATGTCTGTGATTGCGTGACCAGAGAGATTGAAGTGTTCTCCGACTGGTTTATGAATGTTATAATTCTTGACATCTGATTTGTGTCCATTTATTCTTTTACGTAGAGACTGTCCAGTTTGACCAATGTACATGGCAGAGGGGCATTGCTGGCACATGGTGGCATAAATCACATTGGTGGATGTGCAGGTGAACGAGCCTCTGATAGTGTGGCTGATGTTATTAGGCCCTGTGATGGTGTCCCCTGAATAGATATGTGGGCACAATTGGCAACGGGCTTTGTTGCAAGGATAAGTTCCTGGGTTAGTGGTTCTGTTGTGTGGTATGTGGTTGTTGGTGAGTATTTGCTTCAGGTTGCGGGGCTGTCCGTAGGCAAGGACTGGCCTGTCTCCCAAGATTTGTGAGAGTGTTGGGTCATCCTTTAGGATAGGTTGTAGATCCTTAATAATGCGTTGGAGGGGTTTTAGTTGGGGGCTGAAGGTGACGGCTAGTGGCGTTCTGTTATTTTCTTTGTTAGGCCTGTCCTGTAGTAGTTCTGGGAACTCTTCTGGCTCTATCAATCTGTTTCTTTACTTCCGCAGGTGGGTATTGTAGTTGTAAGAAAGCTTGACAGAGATCTTGTAGGTGTTTGTCTCTGTCTGAGGGGTTGGAGCAAATGCGGTTGTATCGCAGAGCTTGGCTGTAGACGATGGATCGTGTGGTGTGGTCAGGGTGAAAGCTGGAGGCATGCAGGTAGGAATAGCGGTCAGTAGGTTTCCGGTATAGGGTGGTGGTCATATTCCGACCTATTCATGATGACAACAGCACCTCCTTTGTCAGCCTTTTTGATTATGATGTCAGAGTTGTTTCTGAGGCTGTGGATGGCATTGCGTTCCGCATGGCTGAGGTTATGGGGCAAGTGATGCTGCTTTTCCACAATTTCAGCCCGTGCACGTCGGCGGAAGCACTCTATGTAGAAGTCCAGTCTGCTGTTTCGACCTTCAGGAGGAGTCCACCTAGAATCCTTCTTTCTGTAGTGTTGGTAGGGAGACCTCTGTGGATTAGTATGTTGTTCAGAGGTATTTTGGAAATATTCCTTGAGTCGGAGACGTCAAAAATAGGATTCTAGGTCACCACAGAACTGTATCATGTTCGTGGGGGTGGAGGGGCAGAAGGAGAGGCCCTGGGATAGAACAGCTGCTTCTGCTGGGCTGAGAGTATAGTTGGATAGGTTAACAATATTGCTAGGTGGGTTGAGGGAACCATTGCTGTGGCCCCTTGTAGCATGTAGTAGTTTAGAAAGTTTAGTGTCCTTTTTCTTTTGTAGAGAAGCAAAGTGTGCGTTGTAAATGGCTTGTCTAGTTTTAGTAAAATCCAGCCACACAAAGATGGACTACAAGCCGTCAGGAACACTATCCCCGATAATGTCACGGCTAACCTGGTGGCTGAACTTTGTGACTTTGTCCTTACCCATAACTATTTCACATTTGGGGACAATGTATACCTTCAGATCAGCGGCACTGCTATGGGTACCCGCGTGGCCCCACAGTATGCCAACATTTTTATGGCTGATTTAGAACAACGCTTCCTCAGCTCTCGTCCCCTAAAGCCCCTACTCTACTTGCGCTATATTGATGACATCTTCATCATCTGGACCCATGGAAAAGAAGCCCTTGAGGAATTCCACCATGATTTCAACAATTTCCATCCCACCACCAACCTCAGCCTGGTCCAGTCCACACAAGAGATCCACTTCCTGGACACTACAGTGCTAATAAACAATGGTCACATAAACACCACCCTATACCGGAAACCTACTGACCGCTATTCCTACCTGCATGCCTCCAGCTTTCACCCTGACCACACCACACGATCCATCGTCTACAGCCAAGCTCTGCGATACAACCGCATTTGCTCCAACCCCTCAGACAGAGACAAACACCTACAAGATCTCTGTCAAGCTTTCTTACAACTACAATACCCACCTGCGGAAGTAAAGAAACAGATTGATAGAGCCAGAAGAGTTCCCAGAACTACTACAGGACAGGCCTAACAAAGAAAATAACAGAACGCCACTAGCCGTCACCTTCAGCCCCCAACTAAAACCCCTCCAACGCATTATTAAGGATCTACAACCTATCCTAAAGGATGACCCAACACTCTCACAAATCTTGGGAGACAGGCCAGTCCTTGCCTACAGACAGCCCCGCAACCTGAAGCAAATACTCACCAACAACCACATACCACACAACAGAACCACTAACCCAGGAACTTATCCTTGCAACAAAGCCCGTTGCCAATTGTGCCCACATATCTATTCAGGGGACACCATCACAGGGCCTAATAACATCAGCCACACTATCAGAGGCTCGTTCACCTGCACATCCACCAATGTGATTTATGCCACCATGTGCCAGCAATGCCCCTCTGCCATGTACATTGGTCAAACTGGACAGTCTCTACGTAAAAGAATAAATGGACACAAATCAGATGTCAAGAATTATAACATTCATAAACCAGTCGGAGAACACTTCAATCTCTCTGGTCACGCAATCACAGACATGAAGGTCGCTATCTTAAAACAAAAAAACTTCAAATCCAGACTCCAGCGAGAAACTGCTGAATTGGAATTCATTTGTAAATTGGATACTATTAATTTAGGCTTAAATAGAGACTGGGAGTGGCTAAGTCATTATGCAAGGTAGCCTATTTCCTCTTGTTTTTTCCTACCCCCCCCCCCCCAGATGTTCTGGTTTAACTTGGATTTAAACTTGGAGAGTGGTCAGTTTGGATGAGCTATTACCAGCAGGAGAGTGAGTTTGTGTGTGTATGGGGGTGGGTTTTTGGAGGGGGGTGAGGGAGTGAGAGAACCTGGATTTGTGCAGGAAATGGCCTAACTTCATTATCATGCACATTGTGTAAAGAGTTGTCACTTTGGATGGGCTATCACCAGCAGGAGAGTGAATTTGTGTGGGGGGGTGGAGGGTGAGAAAACCTGGATTTGTGCTGGAAATGGCCTAACCTGAAGATTACTTTAGATAAGCTATTACCAGCAGGACAGTGGGGTGGGAGGAGGTATTGTTTCATATTCTCTGTGTATATATAAAGTCTGCTGCAGTTTCCACGGTATGCATCTGATGAAGTGAGCTGTAGCTCACGAAAGCTCATGCTCAAATAAATTGGTTAGTCTCTAAGGTGCCACAAGTACTCCTTTTCTTTCTCTGTCTTAAGACACTGTGAATTTCAGGTTTCAGAGTAGCAGCCGTGTTAGTCTGTATTCGCAAAAAGAAAAGGAGGACTTGTGGCACCTTAGAGACTAACCAATTTATTTGAGCATAAGCTTTTGTGATCTACAGCTCACTTCATCAGTACTCCTTTTCTTTTTGTGAATTTCAGATATTCACAGTGGGTGAAATTCACTCCTGAGGCTGGGAAGTAAGCAGTACTTTAAGCCTTGTGCTGGCTTCCTACATGGGTGTGAATTTCACCTTTCATATTTCCAGGTGTCCTTTCACAGTCAATGCTAGAGACTTTCCTGTACAGATATGTTCAAGTTCACAACACATTTCCAACCTCTTTTCAAAGACTTGAAACACGCTATCTTCTGTTCTGTCTTGTTCATACTTACACTATCCACGTGGATAGATAAAGCTAAACAGAACACAACATGATTTAAAGAATCATTTTATATTTGCTCTTTTGGAATTTTGCAGAAAAACATCCTTTTAGAGAAGATGCTAGTCTGTAGTTAATTCAGTTTGCAGGTATCTTCTCTCAATGCAAAATGTAATAGCTGTCCAAAAGCTAAACCAACTAGCAAAAGTGGCAGATGGGCAACTATTCAAAATAAATTCATGTACATTGGCACATCTTCAATTATAATCCCTTTGAAAATATGGGAGATGACATTTTGGAACATTCAAAACTCAAAAAGCCAGTTGGCAATACCAAAGTTGTCAATTTCATATGCATGATTGTCTTGTAATGGAAAAGAAAAAAATGTTGATTTAAGGAGAATTACAGAGATATGAGCTAAGTAAAGAAATGTGGATTGAAATTGATTTCTCCATCTTCATGATTTTAAAAATGAGTGGTTTCCCACAGCATAAACTGACCCTTTAATTGACTGGTACAACCTTTGATCTGCAGTATTCTAGCTGAACAGCAAAGATTATAATTTCTTGTTCAATTATGAAACATAAAGAATGTTCCTGTTCTGCATATATTTGCTAAATGACCTAACCAACAGTAGTGGAGTTCCATTTCCATGTCTGAAAGACACAGAAAAGAATTATTAATCCTGCTGATGCATAATGCTATTAATTACATTTCACTTCCTAATTTCTGAAACACCTAACCTGCAATATAACTTCACTAAACAAATAATGGAGAGCACTACAAATACTATAAAACAACCTGGAGTCCGGTGGCACCTTAAAGACTAACAGATTTATTTGGGCATAAGCTTTCATGGGTAAAAACCCACTTCTTCACATGTATGGAGTGAAAACAAAACAATCTTCAAAAACAGACTTCAAAGAGAGACTGCAGAACTACAATTCATTTGCAAACTTAACACCATTAATTTGGGCTTGAATAGGGACTGGGAGTGGCTGACAAAAGCAATTTTCCCTCTCTTGGTATTGACACCTCCTCATCAGTTATTGGGAGTGGACCACATCCACCCTGACTGAATTGGCCTTGTTATCATTGGTTCTCCACTTGTAAGGTAATTCCCTCCTCTTCATGTGCCAGTACATCTATGCCTGTATCTGTACCGTAATTTTAACTCCATGCATTTGAAGAAGTGGGTTTTTACCCACAAAAGCTTATGCCCAAACAAATCTGTTAGTCTTTAAGGTGTCACCGGACTCCTTGTTGTTTTTGTGGATACAGACTAACACGGCTACCTCTCTGATATAAAACAACCTCTGATTCTATAATAATTAACCTGCTAGTAGGTTTGTCTTTAAAATGTTTTTATTTATTTTAACGCATATGGCACAAGTGACAGAGTTCAAGTACTTGACAGAAAAATATTAAGTGAAGTACATTTGTTCGGAAGATAATTTTATTTAGCATCTTTAAGCAGGGCATAATTAAGATACTGTGTCATACAAAATGATTGAGGCTTACGTAAGTAACAGCTGGTTACCCCAATGGCTGTACAGCTGCAGGGCAGCCATTCGCAAGAAAATCTGTGCGAACACAAATAATGTACTATGCTAATGGACACAATGTAATAAACAAGGAAACAGCTAAAATGGAAAGACAAAAAGAAAATCAAACAATCAAACAAATCCCTTTAGACCTCAGCATGCATTTAAATTGCAATTAGTACATGAAAATCTTACAGAAGTACTACCCTTATTTGGAAATGTTAGTAGAGTCAATTTCTTATGTCGGCTGAAGTTTAGTGACAATAGGAGCGCTCCTCAGCTGCTGTAAATTGATATAGTTTATAGACTTCAATTAAATTAGAAAGCTGCACCAATTGAGGTCCACTGATTATAGGGGTAATTAGGATATTTTTCACAACTGTCGTCTCCCACCTTTTAGAAGAAAAATAAGCAAGCTGCAATTTAAATGGTCATAATTAGACGAAACTATGTCCACGATGGATTTATGGCAGAAAATCAAAAAGGAATCCTACAAAAACTGGAAATGTGGACAAATTGCTAAGGATGAGTACAACAGAATAGCACAAGCATGTAGGGACAAAATCATAAAGGCTAAAGTGCAAAATGAGTTATACCTAGTAAGGAACATAAAAGGCAATATGAAGTTCTTTAAATACATTAGAAGAAAAAGATGAAGGAAAGTGCAGGTCCTCTACTTAGCAGGGAAGAGGAGCTAATAACTGATGACATCAAGAAGGCTGAGATGTTTAATACCTAGTTTGCTTCAGTCTTTACTAAAAAAGACATTAGTGACCAGATTATCAACACAATTAATACCAACAACAAGGGGGATGGAATGCAAGCCAAAAGAGGGAAAGAACAGTTAGAGCAGTGGGAATAGCATATTGCTATTCCCAGAAGACTGTGGTGGGCGCTGGACACCCCGCTGCCGAAATGCCGCTGCAAAAAGCGACAGTGGGAAGAAGCGTCACTGCTGAAATGCCTCCGAGAAATGACGACGCTTCTTGGCAGCATTTCGGCTGCAGGGTGTCCTGTGGGCACGCAAAAATGCCCCGGTGGGCACCATGGCGCCCACGGGCACCACGTTGGGGACCCCTGAGTGAGAGAATATGTAGATAAATTAGATGTATTCAGGTTGGCAGGGCTTGATGAAAGTATTTAGAATATGTTGCATGTAATATTTATACATTTCTCAAAAACAGTCATCATAGGTATGATGGTAAAGCGAACAAGTTTTATATGAGGGTCCACCTTTGTAGCTCTGCTGCATTACCTTGTCATTTATTGTACAAACTTTTCTGTGGCCTCAATTATTACAAAAAGATTACATAAAACCCATCTGATTTCACATTCAGCCCCTGCCATACACGTTGCTCCATCAATGACATTAGTCTTAAGAAGTGAGCATTTTCCCATTCCATGGGAATTTCTGAGATTTAAAAAAATGTTTCTCAGCACAAATGGCATGAATAATTGAAATCTCAATTTTTGGAAAACCAAAAATCCACCCAAAAAATGCAGATTGGATCAATTGAGCTAAAACATTTCCTTTTGATAATTTCAAAATGTTTCATTTCCATTTCAACTTTTTGATTTATTTTTTTTTTAACTATAAATTAACTAAAAAGAAAGTTGTTTCAAACAAAAAAATGGAACTGTTCATTTCAAAGAGGTCACACTGGGACATTTTGACAGTTTTGAGGTTTTTTTCAAAACATGTTTGAAATGGGAACTTCATCAAAACTGACTTTTTTCCATGAACAGTTTCAATTTTGAAAAACTGGCAATTTCTGACAAGAAAATTGAGTCAAAAAATTCTGACCACTTCTAGCCAATCTCTCTTTCATCTCCTTCTCTCACAAATACCTCTGTGCCTTCTTCCATGCTTCTGCTGGGGACATTCAATTCAAATCTATTCACTGAGCCACCTCCCTCTGCTTGTGTAAATCCCTCATAAAAATACAGTTATGCTATGTCACCGACAAGAAGTTAGCAGGAAGGAAAGGTTATGATAATAATAATGAGTCATGATCATTGACTGGAACTATCAAGATGTGTTACTGAGTTATCACATGGTCTTACTATTGTCAGCTTTGGCCTTCTTTTTCCTTTTCCGACAGTCTAGTCTTTAAACCTCCCTTGTGTCTTCTTGAATTGAGAATATAAGCACTTCGTGGCAGGGAGCATATTTTCATTTGTTTTTGTGAGACGCCTAGCACATTTTTGAGTAATCAAATATACAATAACTAGTAGCAATAATTTAAAAATAGTATTCAACCTCAAGTGCTAAATTTTGGTTCCACCTATATAATATACATACAATTTAGGCCTGCCTAATATAATATTTTGTATTTATATGGCACATTTTAGACCTTGCACAAACAAAGAGTCCTATCCCAGAAGGTACTCTATAAATTAGGGCTGTCAATTAATCGCAGTTAACTCATGCGATTAACTAAAAAAACTAATTGCGAGTAAAAAAATTAATTTTAATTAATCCCACTGTTAAACAATAGAATACCAATTGAAATGTATTAAATATTTTGGATGTTTTTTCACATTTTCAAATATATTGATTTCTATACAACACAGAATATAAAGTGTACACTGCTCGCTTTATATTATTATTTTTATTACAAATATTTGCACTGTAAAAATGAACAAAAGAAATAGTATTTTTCAATTCACTTCATACAAGTACTATAGAGCAATCTCTTTACCATGAAAGTGTAACTTACAAATGTAGATTTTTTTGTTTGTTACAGAACTGCACTCAACAACAAAACAATGTAAAACTTTAGAGCCTTCAAGTCCACTCAGTCCTACTTCTTGTTCAGCCAACCACTCAGACAAACAAGTGTGTTTATATTTATGGGAGATACTGCTGCCTGCTTCTTATTTACAATGTCACCTGAAAGTGATAAAAGGCATTCGCATGGCACTTTTGTAGCCCGCGTTGCAAGGTATTTACGTCCCAGATGCGGAAACTACAGAACCCTAACCACCAAAAAATAAAATTAACCTTCTGCTGGTGGCATCTGACTAAGATGATGAAAATGAACATGCGCTGGTCCGCTCTGCTTTGGATCGTTATCGAGCAGAATCCATCATCAGCATAGATGCGTGTCCTCTGGAATGGTTGTTGAAGTATGAAGGGACATATAAATCTTTACCACATCTGGCACATAAATATTTTGTAACGCTGGCTACACCAGTGTCATGTGAGTGCCTGTTCTCACTTTCAGGTGACATTGGAAACAAGAAGCAGACAGTATTATCTCCTGCAAATTGTAACCAGACTTGTTTGTCTGAGTGATTGGCTGAAGTAGGACTCCGTTTTACGCTCTAAAGTTTTACATTGTTTTATTTTTGAATGCAGTTATTTTTTGTACATAATTCTACATTTGTAAGTTTAAATTTTATGATAAAGCTGTGGTGGGCAACCTGCGGCCCATGGGCTGCACGTGGCCCATCAGGGTAATCTTCTGGCAGGCCGTGAGACAGTTTGTTTACATTGACCGTCCGCAGGTACGGCCGCCCGCAGCTCCAAGTGGCCGCAGTTCGCCATTCTGGCCAATGGGAGCTGCGGAACAGCGAACCGTGGCAACTGGGAGTTGCGGGTGGCTGTGCCTGCAGACGGTCAATGTTAACAAAATGTCTCGCAGCCTGCCAGCGGATTACCCTGATGGGCCGCGTGCGGCCCGCGCGTTACAGGTTGCCCACCACTGTGATAAAGAGATTGCACTGCAGTACTTGTATTAAGTGAATTTAAAAATACTATTTGTTTTGCTTTTTACAGTGCAAATATTTGTAATCAAAAATGAATATGAAGTGAGCATGGTACACTTTGTATTCCATGTTGTAATTGAAATCAATATATTTGAAAACGTAGAAAACATCCAAAATTATTTAAATAAAAGGTATTCTATTCTTGTTTAACAGCGGGATTAATCACGACTAAGGTTTTTAATCGCTTGACAGCCCTACTATAAATATTAATCATTAATCTTAGATAAACCATTTTCTATGGTGCTATGATTCCTATGCTGGATTTAAATCCAATACACAACAGATTGCTCATTTTCAAAGTGATGGCAAAGCTTTAAACCTGACAGACAAACCTCTTGATTATGATTTTTCAGACTATTCGGAGTGCCTCTACAAATCTGTTGTAATGATTAAATAAGAAGACACTCCACCTCTCAAGGAAACACCGGTTCAGATGTGCTAGCAGGCTAATGGGTACGTTTCTCCCCTGTCGTCCCCACACACTCATTTTTAGAAATAATTGACATTTCTTCTCCCTATTTATTTGCAAAAAGAAAAGGAGTACTTGTGGCACCTTAGAGACGAACAAATGTATTGTTTTCAAACTTTAATGACACTTCTCATTATATTACTGAATGTATAGGGAACTGTTGCATGCTACCAGTTGTACAATATCCCAATTACTATTTAGTAAATAATTATTTTCTATCATTATAGACTATTAACAGTCATCTCTAGAATTATTAGTTACAGTTCCAAAGCAGCTAAATGAGGAATACAAGACCAACCTTTTCTTTCAAACTAATGAGAAAATCTAGCTGCTTTCCCCATGAGTGCATTTCACTCAAGGAATTGGAATGCAGAGTCTCAAGACTGCAAACTGGTGGCCAGATAATGGAGCCAATCTCACCAATTAGCCAGTTCCTCCAACCCGTCACAGGACTCACCCAAACACATTTTTCTTAGCTGACAGACCACAATTTGTAAGTGCAGTATTGAGAATGTTAAAAACGATGCCTCCAAAACATGACAGAAATGGAAACCCATGTGATGGATTTGCCTGTTACTGTCGCCCAGGCTTAAATGTGGACTTTCAGGGTCCATAGGCCTTGGCTTGATTATGTGAGAATAAAGGCGCCTTTCCCTGCCAGTAGAGGTCACTGTGAGCTTGTTTCAGCTGGAAAATGCTGTACATATATCAGGGAGGAAGGATAGTGCAGTGATGAGGTTGCTAACCCAATACCTGCGTTCAGTTCTGTGTGTGACCTTAAGCAAGTCTCCTAACACCCAATGGAAGTTAGATGCCTAGCTGCATTTTTTGGTGCCTAAATATCTGCCCAAAAAACCTGTCTCTTAGTCTCTCTGTGGCTCAGTTTGCCATTTGTAAAATGGGATAGCATCTCGCAGGGGTTTAGGGATAAATTAAAAGATTCTGTGGTGCTCAGATATGAAGGTAATGGGGCCACTGAAGTAGTGAAAACAGATGATAGCTTACACTGAGTTCTCTCCTGCAGAATCTCATCAAATTCCTGCCTGACTCTGGTTGGAATTTTACAACATTTCCACCTCTCATTCTTATTAAACCTGAAGGATTTTTTAGATTAATGGCTAATAAATTTGGACTGTGCAGCAGAAAACCCCATCATTAGTCTTCTGAGGAAAAGATGGGTTTTGTTTCATGCTCTGCAATCGGCATAAACAGCAAGCAGGAAATATTCATGGCACAATCAGATGTAAACTATTATTTTATTCTTCTTCAACTTTATCACAGTATAAATAATCTGGCTTGAAGTCGTAACAGTCCACTGTGGATTTAGCACACTACTGATAGCAAACAGTGGTGGTTTGAGTAAATTGCGCAGAGTGACAGGCTGTACTACTGCGAGGCAATATTTCAGAGAGAAGTACCATGATAACTTGAGGTAAAATATATCTGTGGTGTAACACAGATAATAAGCATACTGTGTTCAGTCTACTGAGTTTCAGTTGAGAGGCATAATAATACATGGTTGGCCCCAAAGCAAAATTCAAAAGTTTGACCCCCTTCATCCAGCAGCTTCCCACAGCCACCCCTTTCTCCTCACTCAGACAACATGTTCACCTGACTCATGCCATATTCTCTTGACTCCTCCTTTATTAAATTTCCTTCCTACGTTAAATCCTTCCTACGTTAAATCCACCATTTCCCTTCTCTTGCTCCCCCTTCTCTCTTTATTTCCTCACCTTGCTGTCTGTTTCCCCAATTCTTTTAGAGTATTTTATATTTGTAATTTGATATTCAAGGCATGAGACTGGGCACCTAAGTTATATGGAATGGTATTGTCTTTCCCTGATTGGAATACTTAATTTATATAAACAGGAGCAGCTTTATATAAACAGGAGCAGCTTCCCATTTCTCACTGGCGACGGCAGTGGGATTGATTTTCCTCCCCTTTGACATTGTGGTGATGGGTGACGATCTTGCTGAAAGTTGATATACTTCTCCCTGGACCATGGTAGATGCAGGGGATAATCCATTTTTGACCACAATTGTCTTGAGGCTGGACCTCATGTAAGTGTCTCTAGGCAAGGGACCTTTCTGCTGCTCATATTTTCGTTCCCTTCACCCACATTTTTCCCTCTCCTACTTACTAGTGCTCATGCTGATGATGCCTTGATTTGGTTGAGAACACCAGTGATTTTAAAATAGCCTTCTTGTCTCATCGCTTTCTCTTATGCCCTGACTCACAAATATGTAAAGCAAATGTGTACAGGAGCAGGCGTGGTAGGATGCTGAGTTGAAAACCCATATTTACGTGACTATTTGCTCCATCACAAATGCACTTAAATAAAAAAAACAGATGTTTGGGAAAAAAGTGATATTTAAAAAAAAAGAGTATAAAGGTGTTTGAATCGAATCAAAAATCAGATTAAGTGAATACAATCAGAAATACATTTTTCTATTATTCACCCATCTTTAAGTCTCTTAGCAAATAACATTTTGTCGCATAAGATTGGAAATCCCATCTTCTCTCTAAATCTACCCTCCTCTGTCTCTTGTATTTGACTTACACTGAACCAACAGAAGAAAGTGACAGTTAATGCTAAATTGCTCCTCCCTGTGTTTAGGGATTGCAGGGGTCTCCCAACAGCAAGTGGTTTTCCTCAACATATGTGCTTCTTTGTCTTGGCCCAGCAAGACTGGAAAACACATTTCACAATTTTAAAATCTATATTTGCTATTTAAGTATTGATTGCAACGATTTGCTGTGTCTTTCCTTTCACTGTAAACACTGCAACTTGATACAAATGCAAAAGTGAATTAGTGTGAGACCAAACCCCAGATTATGTATTTGTTGCTGACAGGCCACCCAGTTTATAAGTGTAATATTGAAAACCTTACCCACAGTTACTACAGTATATGACAGAAATGGAATAGCATTTAAATTTGCCGGTTTAAACAATGGGTGTTCAGTTCCAGGTTTCATAGACTGGACTGTAGTCAGCCTCTGCATGGGTGCACTAAGGAGGAAAGTGGGAGTGTATAAGGAGCATACTTTCTGTATTGCATCTGCTATACAGCTAAAACTGCAGCTCTTGTGCATTAGGTTTGGGGAGACAATATGCTATCATCAGGTATCGTACTTTTTCCCCTTCTTGTACCTCAGCTTACCTTTCTGCTACAGTACAGGCCAGAGTTTAGTCTTTTCAGGACTTTGATATCTATCTGTCTATATTATAGAGAATTAAATTTCTGTTAGAAGGAGAGTGACCCAAACTCTCTAAAGGAAACTGTTTACTAAATCACTCACTCACTGTCTCTCTCTCTTTGAATATGTAAGAGTTTACTTGTATCTTGAAACAACTGTGAATATCATCAACAACTCTTTGAAAGACAATGTTTTGGGGAAGGGGTCCTCCCAATTTATAGTACTTGTTATTATCACGAATTCAAATGCAAAATATAATTATGCATACGCCTACTTTCCCAGGGCTCTTCTCTGGGAGGATTTACTGTCTAAGGCTCTGTGGAATGCACAAGCTCCTTAAAGTCTTGGAAACAAATGATAGTCCCACTACTCCTTCACACTCCCTTTGAGTCTCTGTAGTGACAGCCTGAAGCAATTCTAGTTGTCATCTTCTCTCATGGGGGGAGGGAATCTGCAGTTTAAATCAGCAAACTGGCAAAGTCCCTGGAACACAATCCGGACAACAGACCCTTTTGATCCTTGTTGCACTGCTCCACTGCTGAGTGTTCCAGTCAGGCTCCCACTCCCATTTATAAGCTCCCCCCTCTCCTCTTGAGTTCCCATTCATTCCACTCTCAGAGAGTGATTCTGGATGTGTCCTGTCACTCTGCTTGCCCACAATGGAAATCAACTAAGCAGTTTTAAACAACTAATGAGCTTCTCTATCCAATTTCTGGATGATTCTAGCTCGTACAGCGGAGTCAATTCCCTCCCTGGCTACAGCAAGTCTGCAGGCACACAAAGTCCCCCAAAACAAAGAACCAAGAACTATGTATTCTCCCTGCGATGTCCTGCACCTTTAAGCACTTCTCCCTCCCCACTGCAAAGCCTCCCTTTTATGTTAATTTCAGTTCTGCTGCCTGAACAATATAGTGAACCATCACAGCAGAGAGCTGTGTTTCTATCACCTCCCTCTGTGTTTGTGTCTGTCTCCTTCTCTGCTGGGTCCAAATATAACATTCCCTACTGTTCTGTCCCTTATTTACACCACTAAAAACTGCAATGCAAACATGTGTTGCATTTGTATTCTCCTGAGCAAGAGGGCATGTACCACTGAATGCTGTTACCAAAAGGGGTGGCATGGGGAGATGCTGGAGCCATGGACCACCTCTCTATCTCCACTGTGGCCAGCACAGATTACCAACTGCAGAGAGAAGCAGCCTTTGCACCCATTAAAGCAGATTTACTACCTTTGCATACAGGGGTACTATGAGAGGCCTTCTACTAAAAGGCCATCTATAGCTCCTACGGTATTCCAACTCCACACCACCCTCAACTTGCGGTAGTACTTTAAAGGCACTATATATAGTCTATAACAGTGGTGGGCAACCTGTGGCCCATCAGGGTAATCCGCTGGCGGGCCACGAGACAGGTTGTTTACATTGGCCGGGAACGGTGAACCGCGGCCACTAGGAGCTGCGGGTGGCTGTGTCTGCGGACAGTCAATGTCTATAATGAGGGAGGAAGCCCTTCTACCTAGATTCTTATATTGGCACCCATTACTGCTGTATCAAAGTGCCTGGAGATTCCTGAGGTTCTAATCTTTTACTGGAGAAAATGTGGATTTTAAATGTAACTCACAGCTTGCCTGTTAGATTTAGGCCCCTCTACACAAATCTAATTCAGGCCCTGGACTAATTCATATCATGTTCTTCATATCATGGGTCAATCAAATATGTACAGAAGCTGTTTAACTTCAGACATGGTCTCATATTGCAAGGCCGCTAATAGTTTCTCAATGTTCACAGGGCCCCATGAAAATCATGGTCCTGTCTAAATCCACTCTTTTTTCCACCACCATTCAAAAAAATAAATCATAAAAAATACACCCCAAAACAAACAAAAGAGCAGCACCCTCTTCAACCCTCCCCAAAACCCCTTATTATTACAATAACATAAAATCACCTATGAACTTTCTGAAATTCTTGACTCACAATCTCCCAAAATAACAGATATCTTTGCTGTCACTGATTACCTGATGGTACAAAAATAAAAGTAAAATAGATTTTTATTTATACTAGTTAGCCAAATGGTGAAATAAATTTAAAATGAGCAAAAACAGGCAGCATTTATTTTAGCTATGTATCTTCAAACCATTAAAGGATTAGTTTATATTTTAGTAGAACTCTTTAAAGTCTAATCATGGGTGGCAATATATTTTAATTTCACACTTGTCTCCTTCTTGCTTCTCAGCCAAAACTTTATAAGTTAAAATACTTCTGAAGATTTTTTTCCCTAAGAAAATCATTCTGCGAAGTCTTGCGGCAAATTCTTTTGTTGTTGTAGTAGTAGTAAAGTAATTTAATTTAATGAAAAGGAACAGTAACAAACTCATTTGAAAAAAAAAGCTTTCTTTATCATGCCAAATTAACATAGCAGACCACAGTCCTACAAGGAAATTATGTCAATGGAGCAAGAAAATGAACATATAGTGTCTAACACTAAATGTGTTCTATTTCTTCTTAGAAAAATTACTGTAAATCATGCTAACATTGCCTTCAAATGTAAAACCTACAGAACCCAAAGTTTATGACTAACATAAGTGAACAGAATTGGTTTGACATTAGAACTGTTTAGGGAAAGATTGTCTGGTACCGTAATTTGCTTGGTCTACACTAGAAAATTAAGTCAGATTAACTATGTTGCTCAGGGATGTGAGCGGCTTAGTTAAACTGACCTAACTCCCAGTGTGGACAGCTCTAGGTCAACAGAAGAATTCTTCCATCAACCTAGCTATCACCTCTCAGGAAGGTGGATTACCTACGCCAACAGCAAAACTCCTTCCATTAGCATAGGTAGTGTCTACACTGAAGTGCTGCAGCAGTGAGATTTCACTTGCTGAAGTATTTTCTATTTATACACCACTGAAATGCTTTATATGTGCAGTTACAGCACGTTTTATTTTCTGTTTTTTCCTTGTGCAACAAAGAACTGCCATGTATTTACTCATGCATCACAGAGAAATCTCCTGCTGCTACGCTGACAAAAGTTAATAATTGTGGTTGAAAGTTTCCATATGCTGCAAATACAGAGACAAGAGTCAATGCAATATACACATTCATGACACTGGTAAATGTGAACATCTTCTAGGGATGGTCAAAGATGGAATTCCACAATATAACATGTAGTTTTCGAGTCCTGATTTGTGCTTGGAGAAGGTAGTTTCTGACCAGAGAAGTGGTGTCATTTTTGTGGCCCTTGTGTCCACATCTAGGGTGGAGATTCAATCTACTGTGTGTTTTGTGTGGCTGGGAACAGAAAACATCTGAAAAAATCTCATAGGGGTTTGGATGGAAATGTGGGGCAGGGGAGTGTCCTGCGTATTGTCATGGTCAACATGGCTATTAAAGTCTCTCAGAGATGAGTTTTGGGGATTCTCTGACCATTGCAGACCCTTGTTAGCTTTTCTAGAAAACAGTTTCTGTGGTAGCCTGTAGACCATTTCTCCAGTGTTGGCCTTTTCAATGATTCATAAATTAAGTAAACTGACTTGCAGGACATTGTTTTTTGTGGGGTCCTTTCTGATACAAGCTGGGTTGGTGTTGGTATTAGTCCATTACAAGATGGAAATACAAAAATAATCAATAATAATGCAGGAAAGACAGAGTGTTTATTAAATATTTCTGTTCTGTATCTGGGAAAAAAACAAATTACGAAGCCTTATCGTATGCTGCTGATAATACTCTTTCAATTCCGGTAGTATTGCTGGAGGCTGTTATACAGAAGCTACTGAAGATAGACATTTTAAATCAGCAGGTCCAGATTACTTGCATCCAGGAGTTTTAAAAGTGATGGCTGAGGGGCTTTCTGGACCATTAATGTTGATTTTCAGTAAGTCTTGGAGCACTAGGGAAGTAACAAAAGACTGGAAGAAAGCTAATGCTGTGCCAACTTTTTAAAAGGCTAAATGGGATGACCTGGGTACTTATAGGCCTGTCAGCCTGACATCAATCCAGGAAGAAAGTGGAGCAGCTGCTACAGGACTCAATTAATAAGGAATTAAACAGAGGGTAATGTAATTAATGCAACTCAACCTGGGTTTATGGAAAATAGGTCCCTTCAAAGCAACTTGATATATTTTTAGATGAGATTACAAGTTTGGTTGATAAAGGTAATAGTGTTGATGTAGTACACTTAGACTTCTGTAAAGTATTTGACTTGTACCACAGATGTTATTGAAAAACTGGAACAATATAAAATTAATATTTTTGTTTTCAATGTTGTAGCCATGTTGGGGTCCCAGGATATGAGAGAGACAAGGTGGGTGAGATAATATCTTTTATCAGACCAACTTCTGTGGGTGGAAGAGAAAGAGATATATCTCTGCTGCTATGATGATCAACAATCCCAACAACACACCTTTCAAAATCCGTGGGTCTTACACAGGCCTATCACAACATGTCGTGTAACTCATCCAGTGCATCAAATGCTATGTGGGTGAAACCAGACAATCACTCTGCTCTTTAATGAACTCACAGAGGAAAACGATAAAAGACAAAATCACCCTATCACTAACAATCAACAAAACAATCACAATGACCTCTCAGGCTTCACCTTCAAAGGAAACCTGAAGAATACCTTCAAAAGATGAGCCTGGGAGCTTAAATGCATAACTTTGCTTGACACTAAAAATCATGCACTCAGCAGAGATACTGGTTTTATATCTCCTTGCAGCAATCTGTAACCTACTAACCCTCCCTTGTCTTAGGACTGCAGAAGTGTTAATGGCCCACTTCAATTTGTATGGTCCCTTACAATGTGTTAACTCCTATGCATGTATTTATAGACATAGACTTTAAGGCCAGAAGGGACCATCATGATCATCCAGTCTGACCTCCTGCACATTGCAAGCCACAGAACCTCACCCACCCACTCCTGTAATAGACTCATAACCTCTGGCTGAGTTACGGAAGTCCTCAAATCATGATTTAAAGACATCAAGATACAGAGAATCATTTACACTACTGTAAACCTGCAAGTGACCAATGCCCCACACTGTGTTAGCTATAACATTCTGATTACTTTCCCCAGACCTGAAGGAGAGCTCCATGTAGCTCGAAAGTTTGTCTCTGTCTCTTCCACTGACAGAAGTTTGTCCAACAAAAGACATTATCTTACCCACCTTGGCTTTCTCATAAAGTCATATGGCACACACAAAATGGATTAAAAACTGGCAAATTGATAGGTCTCAAAATGTAACTATAAACTAGAATGATTGAGTGGGTGTGTTTCCAGTGGGACCACACAAGGATTGGTTCTTGGCCCTATGCTATTTAACATTTTTTATCAAAGAAGAAAACAAAATAATCACTGATAAAGTTTGCAGGTGATACAAAAATTGGGGGAGTGGTAAATAATGAAGGGGACAAGTCACTGATCAATCTGGATTGCTTGATAAACTGGGTGCAAACAAACAATATGCACTTTTAATATGGCTAAATGTAAATGTATACATCCTGGAATGAAGAATGTAGGCCATACTTACAGGATGGAGACTCCATCCATAAGAAGCAGGGACTGAAAAACAGTTGGGGGTCATAGTGGATAATCAGGTGAACATGAGCTACCAGTGGGATCCTAAAAGAGCTAATGCAATCCTGGGATGCATAAATAGGGGAATCCTGAGTAAGAATAGAGAGGTTAATTTACCTCTATATTTGGCATTGGTGTGGCCACTGCTGAAATACTGTGTCCAGTTTTGGTGTCCACAATTCAAGAAGGAGGTTGATAAATTGGGGAGAGTTCAGAGAAGAGCCATGAGAATGATTAAAGGAATAGAAAACATGCCTTATAGTGATAGACTATAGTTTAACAGAGAAAAGGTTAATGGGTGATTTGATTACAGTCTATAAATATCTACACAGGGAACAAATATTTAACACTGGGCTCTTCAATCTAGCAGAAAAAGGTATAAAACTATCCAATGGCTAGAAGTTGAATCTAGACTAATTCAGACTGGAAATAAGGCATAAATTTTTAACAGTACAAATAATTAACTACTAGACCAATTTACCAAGGGTTGTTGTGAATTCTTCATCACTCTCAATTTTTAAAACAAGATTGGATGTTCTTACAAAAAATGTTTTTCTAGGAATTATTTTGGGGAAGTTCTATGGTCTTTGTTACACAGGAGGTCAGACTAGATGATCACAATGGTCCTTTATGGCCTTGGAATCTATGAATCTTACATTGGGCTTGTTGTAGTTGATATTTTATTTTAAAGGGGTTGTTTCAGATGCCTGAATTTGTTCTTACTACTGTTGCTGGGCCAGTTCCTTCTACCAAAGACAAAGACACTGAAGTATATTGGAAGAGAAGTGGCCAGCATATATAAGTTCTTGTGTACTAGTAGCTTGCCAGATACCTAGGTTGCTGCATTATTGCTCTGCTGTATCCTTCCAGACACTGGCCACAAGTGAGGGAAAGGAGCATTTATGCAGAAGTGGAGTGCAAAGTAGAGTGAGGGAAGAGCGAATGAAAGTGGAGGAAAGTGTTAGAGCTAGCATTTTGGCTCAAAGTAACAGTATGTGTGTCCTGGGTGTTATGCTCATATTGGAGCTGTTTTCCTCTGTCCTTTGATTATGAATCCTCTTTCATTGCTGGTGTATGAGTGTGGCATTTTGAGGGATTGTGGAATTAGTGTTACTATGCTGATACTATACCAGGGACGAATCTGGCCTGCCAGCATTTTCTTAAATCAACATTTTACCATGCTATTGAACTTTGTTTTCTTGTTTCTCGCTGCGCTGCTGGAACTGATTTATTTTTTTTTTAATTTGCCAACGTAAAAAGTGTTGTTAGGAGTTGCATCAGTAAAATGCAGAAACATCCATGTTGAAATACATCAGGCCAGAGATGTTTCATGGCAAGTTAAACTGGCAAAAATTTCAATAAAAATCAAACTATTACGTTAGAACATCATTCCCCATTAGCTTTTGTGATCATAATAATAACATATTCTAAGGGTTAGATCCACAGGGATTTAGGTGCCTATCTGCCATTTTAGTGCCAAAAATGTAGAACTTCAAAATCGCCACTCAGCAACTGCCTAATCCTGTAGGTGCCTAACGTCCATTTGGCACCCAAGTTCCCATTGATAAAGCTCCTTAGGTGCCTAAAAGTCTGCTAGTGGACATGCACACAGCCACCACATTCCTGAAAACCCAGGCTATCTATCCTATTACTAAAATGAAGCACGCTCCTCAAACTAGGCATTCCTCCTCCTATCTCACCTTCAGGGCCCAATTCTCAGATGTCATCTAACAGATTGGGCCCCACACAAAACAAGGGGAGGAGTTGCTGCTGCCCATATCACCTTTACCCCAGTGAGCAGAGCACTTGCCCAGGATGTGAGAGACCCATTCAATCCACCCCTCTGCTAATGGGGAGCATAGACTTGAACTCACTTCTCCCACTTTCCCCAGGACTACCTTAACCACGAGGCCACTGGGTGTTCTGCAGTAGGGTATTCTCAGTCTCTTCTGTTGAAGCCCAAAAGAAACAAGTCTTTTCTACTCTTTCTGCCTCTGCTTCCATTCCCATCCTTTGCCTGTCTTTTCTATTTAGATTGGAAACTCTTTGCAGCCGGGACCATCTCTTACTATGTGTTTGCCCAGTGCCTAGCACAACAGGGCTCCAGCTTTGGTTATAGCCTCTAAGTCCTACCATAATAGAAATATGAGGCAATTCATAATTATGTACACAACACACAGTCCCCCACCTCCCACACACTTGTAATACTCCTATATTCGTTTTTCAACTAAAGTATAGATGGAAAGTAATTTACAAGTGTTTTGTTGTTTTTTTCTGAAAACTACCATCTCTTTACTCTGATTTGTTTGGAGGACATTCTCAATTTATTAAAAACAAAATTGAAACATGACCCATGAACTGAAGTTAAAGGTGCTTCAATTTTAAAAGAAAAAAAATCACATGCAAATTGCACTGAGTTTTAGTGGAGGTATCAGCACTATGATACAATCTATTCAGGCTCAGCAATATTGCTCATAAATTACATTTCAAAACAAGTCCCAGGTTGCCCTGTGAGCTATGTTATGGAACTCAGTGTAATTGTTGGTGCAGTATCATTATGTTTCCACTAATCGTCTGAATTTATATTATCCAATATATCCAATTATCCAATATAATAACAAATTATCCAATATAAATTCAGACCAACCATGTGCTGAGTGCCATGCCATTTCACAGGAGTGTTCAGAAGAAAGAGAAGAGGAAGGATAATCTTTTCCTTCTGCAGTCTTTACTTCCAAACTTGCAACTAGGCAGCTCATTAATAAACACAGCGGTGCTTTCTCCTCATTTAAAACGACAGGAAGAGGAGAAAGGAGTAGCTCAGAACAGAACTATACACAGGTAGCCTCATCTACGTGAAGAGGTATTCTGTAAACGGCTGATGCCTTAACAATTATGTCAAATTAGGGAATCTCACTAACTGTGTGAAATGCAAAAGCCTCTGTTAGGATGAAAAGTCAGACATTATGCACTTAGAAGGTATTAAACATTGTGACTTGCATTATCAGATGAAAAGAACTTGGTAATGAGGAGAAATCAAGACACAAACCTGCAGTATTTCTCTTTAAGAAGTACACTGTTGGTATGCAAGTGGAATATCACAGCAGGATTATAGATGCAGATTTACTTAGCTGCATGAATACAAATGTATTTAAAACCTTCAGGGACAACCACTATACATAGAGAAACACCTTTCTTGTTATAACCAGAGACACTTAACGAGGGATTTTTGCAGCACTTTATCTTTCACACAGAATAAATGACCAGATCTCTCACATACAGAATAAATGGAAAAAACAGATGGTGCACAAATTTACAAGGTTGCACATCAAAAGACAGTCTCAGAAGCTCAAGAACTGAAAGAAAACTGCCTTAGAGGTAGATCCTAGGAATGCCACACTATGAAGGGGGAGAGGCCAGAGACATAAGAGAAAAAAATATTACAGTATCCAGACTAATTTATTTTTAACAGCTGCTGTTTCTTCTGGGGAAAAAAAAACACATAAAATATTTTGTCCTTAAAATGTTTAAGAATGTATCAGCATAGGAAATGTCAAATTGGATCAGACACATGGTCCATCTAATCCCGTGTGCTATCTCTGACCATGGGCAGTGCTGGACTCTTCAGAGGAAGATGCAAGAAACCCCACAGTAGGCTGATGGTGAAGTTTTCATCCTAATCACTAATATTCTAAAGAGTGCATTAAGGTCTGAAGCATGATGTTTTATATCCCTTCCAAAATTTGCACTAGCATTAACAAATATGAACTGGTATTGTTATTAATTTAAATCTAGTCCTTCTTTGAATTATGCTGAATTCTCATCAAGTGGGGCAGGAGTTCATTTTTTGTATAATTCTCAAATGACATAACTCTGTTTTGGAGGCCTACCCTGTGTTTTAGCATCAGTATAAAATGCTATTATGATGGGCATTAGAATTAAGAATTTGAGCTCAGTCCCTCACTCCTCAGCTGTCAGGATCAAGGATTATTGCAGCAGCAGCATACTCAGACTCTGGGTGCACAAAAAAACATATTTCACTCTACAACAATGAAGGCCAGCTCCTGAACTACCATGATTTACTCTAGCTGAGAATCTGGCCCTGTATTTTTTATCTTTCTATAGTCCTGGACTCTGGCTGATAAAGCCTTAATTGCTTGGCAATAGAGGCATACAATCTGCATTGCTACAAGGATACAGGTAGCCCAAATAATAGGTGTTGTTGGATGTCAAAGGATGCAATTAATCTATGCATCACCTCACCAGCCTCTGCTGTGGCAAGTCTCCTACGGAGCCAGCCGTGAATTTTGGAGCTGTCCCCGTTTCGCAGAAACTCTAAAGAAGGGTTAGATCCTTCTTAGATGCAAAGAGGTGTAATTTAAGAAGAGATAACATTCATTCTTCAAAAAGAAAAGGAGGACTTGTGGCACCTTAGAGACTAACAAATTTATTTGAGCACAAGCTTTCATGAGCTACAGCTCACCGATGAAGTGAGCTGTAGCTCACGAAAGCTTATGCTGAAATAAATTTGTTGGTCTCTAAGGTGCCACAAGTCCTCCTGTTCTTTTTGCGGATACAGACTAACACGGCTGCTGCTCTGAAACCATTCATTCTTCAGACTGTTTCATTGGTCTTATCTCACAAACAGCTTGTCCTATTATCCCATAGGTTTTCAGACAATCGCCTCTGCTAGAGGAGTATACCTTGTAATTTTCAGACAATCTTGGTCAATTTTGGTGAAGACAGAGGAGTGGAAGGTCAATGTCCAGCTTGTAACAGTAAGCCGGCTCCATTCTTAACAATAGCGAGACTGCGCGCTCTCTCTCTCTTTCTCTCTCTCTCCATAATACAAAGAAATGTGTCGCTACTGATCCTGCAGCATGTCCACAAGCCTGTTGCAAAGATGATTAGTGAAACGTGGTGTGAAATGAATGAGATAAACAGTGGTATCATAATACTTGCTAAAGTGTCTCCAGGATGCAAAGGCAGGGATAATTGCAGTGCTGACAGCCTTTCTCTCTAGGCGAAGGACCTGTGCTGATCTTATGTGTTTGCTACATTTTAGTCATGGGTCAACACTCACTACTGACTGTAGCCAGAGGCTGGTTGTCTCTCCTTTAGCTCATCTGGAGAATAGTATACGCACAATGGCCTTGGAGGAGGATTGTAAGAGAGGAAAAAAGAGAGGCCCTGAATGAAATCCTAGTAAGAACGCTAACCCACTTGACTGCTGCACTCTCCCCTTGCACAGAATTTATAGAAGTGAAACCACCCAGCCTCGTATTATAGGCTGGGTCAATCTGGAAATCAAAAATAATCATATTCACATTCTAAGGTCATCTGCTTTAAATTACAGCCATGTTTTACAAAGCAAACTGCCCTGCTAGTAGCTGTACTTGTAGCATGTGGGGTTGTGGCAAAGTTGTAACTTCTGACAGTAAGTAGTAGGTCTGGGCAAATCTCTTTTGTGGGGAAAAGAACTATAGAAAACCCTAGCTAGATTCTGAGTGTTTCTCCATAATCAGTGCCTCCCAGAGTTCCCAGGTGCACAAGGAGAGCATGCCCCTAACTCTACCACTGTTGGGGGCTTTGGGGGAGGGGGGCATTTGGGGATGCTGAGTGCAGGGTGGGGGGGCCTGGGTCCTGTTGCAATTGAGCTGAGCAGCTCCAGTGGGAGGGTTGTGGATGGGGAGTAAGTGCCCAGCCCTGGGGGTAGAGGAGGCTTGGAGAGGGTTCGGAGGGGCCGATGGGGGGGGTGAGTTCCCAATCCTGGGGGGTGGAGGATAAGGCCGGGGGAGTGGCCCCGGTCAGAATTAATCTCTTTTGTTTGTTAGAATATGTTTCTCCTAATCAGGCTAGATTCACTAGGGCACTCTAGTTCCTATGCAACATTTTGACAATAGAAAACCATTGTCTGATCAGCCAGGTAAATTGAGTTTATGGAGTGGCTCAAAAATAGCTGGAGCATACCAGTGAATCTTGCCCCATATGGGGTAGGATCAAACCTTATCTGAACAGCATGTGTGTCTTAGTGGTACTTAAATGTAACAGACATTGCTGAGGACTGGCTTTTTATCCAGCTCAGGTAACATTTCTATGTTATGGAAGCAGACATACCATAAGTCCCTGATTTAGGGCTTCTCTACCCAAGCATTTAGTTCACAGTAAGCTACAGTGTGAATTGAGCCCACATTACCCTGCTGCAGACTAACTGTTTGGGTGCACCTTGCTGGTGCACACTAGCAGTCCGCTAATGTGCTTTTAATCAAGTCCTGTTTCTAAGAGGACTAGATCAAAGCTCTCCAGCAAACTGTTAACCCACGTCAGGCTAACGCAGGGTAGATTCACATGCCAGCTTGCCACAGTCTAATTGTTCATGTAGACAAGACCTAAGTAACATAAAATGGACAAGGTATTGTGATCTTTGAAAAGTGCTGACGATAGAGTTCTTTTAAGAGGTTTTTGTTCTGCTTTGTTTTATTTTCATGGCACTATGGATTCCTGTGTTTGGTTTCTGAGACACAGAGACCACATTTTCAAAAATGGTCTGTCTATTTGTGACAACACTTGCTTGCTTTTGGTGCCCAGGCTCATGACTGGTGAATGCAAAACAAATGCGGTTTTGCAAATGCAAAACAAATTGCAAATTTTTCCATAGCAAAATTATGGGTTCAGTTATAAAGTTTTGAGGCTTGATTCCCCATTGCATTACTTCCTTTTACAGCTGTAGGTCCATTAGAGATGCACCAACTTGAAACTGGAGTATCTACGTGGCTCTGGGAAGAAGGATAAAGGAGTTTGAGGCGCAAGTGGTGTTCTCGTCCATCCTCCCCGTGGAAGAAAAAGACCTGGGTAGGGACCGTCGAATTGTGGAAGTCAACGAATGGCTACGCAGGTGGTGTCGGAGAGAAGGCTTTGGATTCTTTGACCATGGGATGGTGTTCCATGAAGGAGGAGTGCTAGGCAGAGACGGGCTCCACCTTACGAAGAGAGGGAAGAGCACCTTTGCGAGCAGGCTGGCTAACCTAGTGAGGAGGGCTTTAAACTAGGTTCACCGGGGGAAGGAGACCAAAGCCCTGAGGTAAGTGGGAAAGCGGGATACCGGGAGGAAGCACAGGCAGGAATGTCTGTGAGGGGAGGGCTCCTGCCTCATACTGAGAATGAGGGGCGATCAGCAGGTTATCTCAAGTGCTTATATACGAATGCACAAAGCCTTGGAAACAAGCAGGGAGAACTGGAGGTCCTGGTGATGTCAAGGAATTATGACGTGATTGGAATAACAGAGACTTGGTGGGATAACTCACATGACTGGAGTACTGTCATGGATGGTTATAAACTGTTCAGGAAGGACAGGCAGGGCAGAAAAGATGGGGGAGTAGCACTGTATGTAAGGGAGCAGTATGACTGCTCAGAGCTCTGGTACGAAACTGCAGAAAAACCTGCGTGTCTCTGGATTAAGTTTAGAAGCGTGAGCGACAAGAGTGATGTAGTGGTGGGAGTCTGCTATAGACCACCGGACTAGGGTGATGAGGTGGATGAGGCTTTCTTCCGGCAGCTCGCAGAAGCTACTAGATCGCACGCCCTGGTTGTCATGGGTGACTTTAATTTTCCTGATATCTGCTGGGAGAGCAATACAGCGGTGCATAGACAATCCAGGAAGTTTTTGGAAAGCGTAGGGGACAATTTCCTGGTGCAAATGCTAGAGGAGCCAACTAGCGGGGGAGCTTTTCTTGACCTGCTGCTCACAAACCGGGAAGAATTAGTAGGGGAAGCAAAAGTGGATGGGAATCTGGGAGGCAGTGACCATGAGTTGGTTGAGTTCAGGATCCTGACACAGGGAAGAAAGGTAAGCAGCAGGATACGGACCTTGGACTTCAGGAAAGCAGACTTCGACTCCCTCAGGGAACGGATGGGTAGGATCCCCTGGGGGACTACATGAAGGGGAAAGAAGTCCAGGAGAGCTGGCTGTATTTCAAGGAATCCCTGTTGAGGTTACAGGGACAAACCATCCCGATGTGTCGAAAGAATAGTAAATATGGCAGGCGACCAGCTTGGCTTAACGGTGAAATCCTAGCGGATCTTAAACATAAAAAAAGAAGCTTACAAGAAGTGGAAGTTTGGACATATAACCAGGGAAGAGTATGAAAATATTGCTCGGGCATGTAGGAATAAAATCAGGAGAGCCAAATCGCACCTGGAGCTGCAGCTAGCGAGAGATGTTAGGAGTAACAAGAAGGGTTTCTTCAGGTATGTTGGCAAGAAGAAGAAAGCCAAGGAAAGTGTGGGCCCCTTAATGAATGAGGGAGGCAACCTAGTGACAGAGGATGTGGAAAAAGCTAATGTACTCAATGCTTTTTTTGCCTCTGTTTTCATGAACAAGGTCAGCTCCCAGACTGCTGCACTGGGCATCACAACATGGGTAATAGATGGCCAGCCCTCTGTGGAGATAGAGGTGGTTAGGGACTATTTAGAAAAGCTGGACGTGCACAAGTCCATGGGGCCGGACGAGTTGCATCCGAGAGTGCTAAAGGAACTGGCGGCTGTGATTGCAGAGCCATTGGCCATTATCTTTGAAAACTCGTGGCGAACGGGGGAAGTCCCAGATGACTGGAAAAAGGCTAATGTAGTGCCAATCTTTAAAAAAGGGAAGAAGGAGGATCCTGGGAACTACAGGAATCACTTCAGTCCCTGGAAAAATCATGGAGCAGGTCCTCAAAGAATCAATTCTGAAGCACTTACATGAGAGGAAAGTGATCAGGAACAGTCAGCATGGATTCACCAAGGGAAGGTCATGCCTGACTAATCTAATCGCCTTCTATGATGAGATTACTGGTTCTGTGGATGAAGGGAAAGCAGTGGATGTATTGTTTCTTGACTTTAGCAAAGCTTTTGACACGGTCTCCCACAGTATTCTTGTCAGCAAGTTAAAGAAGTACGGGCTGGATGAATGCACTATAAGGTGGGTAGAAAGTTGGCTAGATTGTCGGGCTCAACGGGTAGTGATCAATGGCTCCATGTCTAGTTGGCAGCCGGTGTCAAGTGGAGTGCCCCAGGGGTCGGTTCTGGGGCCGGTTTTGTTCAATATCTTCATAAATGATCTGGAGAATGGTGTGGATTGCACTCTCAGCAAATTTGTGGATGATACTAAACTGGGAGGAGTGGTAGATACGCTGGAGGGCAGGGATAGGATACAGAGGGACCTAGACAAATTGGAGGATTGGGCCAAAAGAAATCTGATGAGGTTCAATAAGGATAAGTGCAGGGTCCTACACTTAGAAAGGAAGAACCCAATGCACAGCTACAGACTAGGGACCGAATGGCTAGGCAGCAGTTCTGTGGAAAAGGACCTAGGGGTGACAGTGGACGAGAAGCTGGATATGAGTCAGCAGTGTGCCCTTGTTGCCAAGAAGGCCAATGGCATTTTGGGATGTATAAGTAGGGGCATAGCGAGCAGATCAAGGGACGTGATTGTCCCCCTCTATTCGACATTGGTGAGGCCTCATCTGGAGTACTGGGTCCAGTTTTGGGCCCCACACTACAAGGATGTGGATAAATTGGAAAGAGTCCAGCGAAGGGCAACAAAAATGATTAGGGGTCTGGAACACATGACTTATGAGGAGAGGCTGAGGGAACTGGGATTGTTTAGTCTGCAGAAGAGAAGAATGAGGGGGGATTTGATAGCTGCTTTCAACTACCTGAGAGGTGATTCCAGAGAGGATGGTTCTAGACTATTCTCAGTGGTAGAAGATGACAGGACAAGGAGTAATGGTCTCAAGTTGCAGTGGGGGAGGTTTAGGTTGGATATTAGGAAAAACTTTTTCACTAGGAGGGTGGTGAAACACTGGAATGTGTTGCCTAGGGAGGTGGTGGAATCTCCTTCCTTAGAAGTTTTTAAGGTCAGGCTTGACAAAGCCCTGGCTGGGGTGATTTAATTGGGGATTGGTCCTGCTTTTGAGAAGGGGGTTGGACTAGATGACCTCCTGAGGTCCCTTCCAACCCTGATATTCTATGATTCTATGATTCTATCACCATGAAGGCTCAAGCCCTTGGACTTTTTGACTAATGACGTGTACTCTGGATGTGCCTTGCTACTTGGTTTAAAGTTTGGCATATAAACACTGAGTTATGCATGTTTTATGTTGGTACAATATGTGTATTTATTACTAATATGTAAAATTTCATAATTGCTGTTGTGCAGATTTTCAATTAGCTAACTTTTACTGGAAAAACGTTAGTTACGTTGTGAGTATGGGTGTTTTATCTTATGATGACATCACACATATCTATGTCTCACGTGACAGAATGACCAACTTGAGATCAATTCTGCAGGGTTCTGGCACTACATGTGTAGATAGCCTGCAAAAATGTATAGACAGAACCTGCATATCATGTTTGTGTAGGTGTGGATAAGATGGATATATTCTGATTTTCCAACATGGTGAAAGGAAGCAAAATTTTAGATTTTGGAATCAAGAAGGGGGCCCCTAACCTATTTTTGCAACCGGGTCTTCTGGGGTCTTGTTATGCCCCTGAAACCAAGTACATAGGGAGGCATGTTGCCGATGGAAATCTCTTCCCTTATCAAAATGTCCTAAAGTATCTATAATAGAGATGAAACTTAGAATTTTAGATACATTTAAAAGAGCTCTATAGAAATTACTGTAAAATCCTATACACCTTAATCGGGAATGAGATCCTTTCCACAGGTGTTATAACCTGTCCTGTAGAATTCTATAGCACGGCTAGCATCCTGTATTAAATTCCCCAGGATAGTCAAAATCACCTATAAAAAATTATCTGTTTTAGTTAGATATTGTATTCAATTGACTAGAAGTTTTCCATAAGGATGTGCCTCCACAGAGGCCCCACAGAGTGAGAAATGCGTTCATCGGATTTCACTCTAATCACAATTTTTTTTTTAAAAGTGAAAATTAGCATTGTGAATGTCTATCCTTCTGGCCTTAACAAAACTGAAGCCACTAGCTCCTTTCCATGCCTTCTCTTCCTGTTCTCATCCCACAAAACCATCTCCCGCACAGGACCTGCCCCATTAGGGTTGCCAACTGTCTAATCACACAAACACAAACTCCCTTGCCCAGCCCCATGCCCCGCCCCTTCCCCAAGGCCCCAGCCTGCTCACTCCATCCCCCCTCCCTCTGTCGCTCACTGTCCCCCACCCTCACTCACTTTAACCAGGCTGGGGCAGGGAGTTGGAGTGCAGGCTCTGGGTTGGGGTCAAGGGGTTCAGAGTGTAGGAGGGGGCTCTGGGCTGGGGCAGGGGTTTGGGGTACAGGAGGGGGTGAGGGGTGCAGGCTCCAGCTGGGCAGCATTTACCTCAGGTGGCTCCCAGTTGGCAGCACAATGGGGCTAAGGCAGGCCCCCTGTCAGCCCTGGCTCCGCGCCGCTCCCGGAAGCAGCCAGCATGTCCCTGCAGCCCCTGAGAGGGGGGTCCAAGGGGATCCATGCACTGCCCCTGCCTGCAGGCACCACCCCCGCAGCTCCCGTTGTCTGCAGTTCCCGGCCAGTGGGAGCTGCAGAGTCGGCGCTTGGGGTTTAAAACTTCCTGCCAGTTGATGCAGCCAACCCTGTCATCTCCTCTTCTTCTTGCTCTCTGAAGGAACTGCACTCCCTAGTAGTCATCTGCATATTCATCTGAAAATAACCAGACATGACTAGATAGCTGCAGACAACTGCATTATTTTAATACAGTATAATTATGGGTGCTTTGCCTGAGGAAAAAAACTAAGAACTGCAAGATTTGGCTTAGAAACATCCTTGCACTGTAGAGGTCCTTTAATACTCTATAATAAAAATAAGTATTTTAGTCTTTTCAGAAGTGACATTATCTTTTTTTTAGACTTAGTCCAGCCATCACTCATGTATTTTTCTTCAAAAACTGCTTGACTGCAAAATGCATAGTCCTATAACATGAATATAAAAACAGATTGACATCTAAAATCTCTGAAGAACAAAAGTGCACTCGTTCTCCAAAATAAATTAAAGGCTCTGAAAAACAAAAAAAAGTATATAAATTGAAACATGGATGAAATGCAATTTCAACAAGAAGGCAATAAGGCATTGACCATGGGGTTTCTATGAAAATATTCTTCACCCAAATGGATGGTTTTGTAGGAGGGAAAAGAGTATTGCTTAGCAGGGTTGACAAGCGGGGGGAGGGGAAGGCTCGAGGAGAAAGAAGAACACTGGTGCACTGAAATGCATAGCTGCTGGCTAACCTGACAGGCTAGATCTAACTTACTTGCTTACACACTGTCATTTTAAACAGCATGCTAGTGCTAACTGCTGTAAAAATAGGTCTTGGCATCCACTTTTAGGCATTACATGTGTTGGAGAGGTGCCCAGTGTTTCATTTTGCAGTCATAGGCATCTATTCTCTGTGTGTGTGAGTGCGTCCATGGGCAAAGAGACCCCAAAGAGCTCACTTTGGTATTCAGGTAGATTCAGGTAGCATAATTAATAAGGCTGAATTTATAATTTCCACTGTATAGATAAAAAGTCTAGTATAATTTTATAAAAGCTTTTATTTCAGGCATGCACAATAGATAGAAATTATTATTTAGGCTCATAGTTAAACAGTAAGATTAGCATTTTCCATATAGTATTAGTGTATTCTGTGTGATAAAATCTACATAAAACTCAGCATTTATTAACTTTTATCTTATATGCTGCAGTAACTGATCTATCTTTGCACATAGCTAATCTCTAATTATGCAGCTCTCTTGAAGCACTAAGAATAATATCCCCCCATGCTCTTCAGTATTGGTGATTCCCACAGACTGGAGTAGAAACTATGTGAATTTCCTCCTCTATCTTCCATCATACAGGAGAGGCTAGTTTGCCCCCCCAGACATGCAGCTCCTTTTAAACCATGGTGCTCTTGGGAAATCCACCAGTGGTATGGGCCATCCACACTCCCCTTAGACCCTGCATTGCTATAGAGAGTCTCTGGCTCCCTACAGCAGCTAGATATGTCAGCTCCATCGGGAGCCATACCACCAGTGGCTTACCTGACTATACTGCCCAGAAGAGGTGTTCCAGAGTCCAAAGAGGAAACCCATACAAGCACCACAAGAGTCAATGTTTCTTGGCAGCATGTGTGTAAAGGGAAAGCATGGCCCGAAGAACAGCCATTCCCCAAGACTTGCCTCTTGCCACCTCATCCCAACCTGCAGATATGGTTTCCCTTGGACCTCTTATGAAGGGGTTGCCATAGGATCTAAGAGAAGGAACAGGGAGCGTACCATGAAACCCGCTTTCCTACTTCTGTGTGTTTCCCATCTCAAACAGAGGTTTCGGCTGCCCTCCATTTGTAAACTGGAGAGATGTAGGAAACTCTATATTTTAAGGATAGGACACATTTAGTACTCTTTACTAGTAGGGATGTTTAGGAGACCAAACCTGCCTGGAGAGTAATTTTTATTTCATTTCTTCTTTTCTCAAGGTGTATACTAGTTATAGTATACTAGTTGTGAGCAGAACTACAGAAGGTTGCAGTGTATTTATTGGAAACATGCAAAAAAGTATGGTAGAATATTCTGCAAAGCAGCTATTGGTAAAGTTTGGTTAAATCAGATTCAAGCTCTTGGATTTTTACTTTCATGCTAGATAAACAATGAAAAATACAACAACAAATTCAAACTTTTCATTATTAATTGTTACTAGTATAGTGCCATTGGTGTGCAAAATGCTAGCACATAATTTAGATAGATCCTTGCCTCAAACAGCTTGTAATCTAAATGGGATGGATGTTTTGCAAACAATGAAAGGATTCAGGGCACTGGTAGGAAGAGATAGGGCAGTGACCTACGTCAATGGTAAAATTTCCATTGGCTTCACTGGGGCCAGGATTTCACTCATAGTCTGTCAACCATGAAAGGCTAAACAAAAAGAAGTGGGTCTTGGATAGATTTGACCATGGAAATGATGGGTGCTAAGTGATCAGTGGCATGCCAAAAGCTTCAGGGGTTCAACAAGATTGCCAATGATGGACACAAGCTGAATATACAAATAAACCACCTTAAGCAACTTGTCACACACTGATCTGGGTGGCATTTGATTTGCCTATGGGATTTGCTATGACGCGATGATGGTGATGATAGTAGATGGAAGGAATGGAAATTGTTTTAACAATAGCATAAGACTAGGCATGAAATTAGGAGTGGGAGTTGGGAATAAAAGGAACATTAAGGAGAGAACATTGAGCAGAGCATAGTGTCCATGAGGGAGAGTAGGATGAAAGAAGAGCTGGATTGTAGGCAGTGCATGTAAAGTTTTAAAGGTGAGGATTAGGTTTTTGGATATGAAGGGGAAAGATGTGGAAGCCATTGGCTGACATGGTTAGGACAACAGCAGAGGAAGGTTAATTAATGGTGGTATTTTGGATAAACTAAAATGAAGTGGACTGGAGACAAGAGAGGAGGATATCAGAGTAACTGAGGTGAGGGGTAATGAGAGCATGGATCAGGGCTTTGGCATTTGGGAGAAAGAGAGTTGACAAGTCTCCCTGACTGCAAGGACAATGCAGAGAAAATAGCAACTTAATCTGTAATTAGGAAATCTAGAAACTTTTATGAAGTTGGATGACTTTTGTTGCAAAGTGAAAGCTTATCATAACAATTCAAAAAGGTATAAGACAAAGCATTTTGGAGGATGTAAGCCCATTATATTGAGTTTTATCTGACCATATTGTACCTAGCATTGCATGTGTAAGATTTCTATTTCTGCATCATCACTTCAGCAGTTCAACTTTAAAGGAAACATATGGTACAAACAAGGCCCTCACAGAGACGGTGTGAACAGCACTCTGTTGGCAGGAGCGCTCTCCTGCCGATAACACTAATGCTGCTCGTTGGGGGTGGAAGTTTTTTGTCCGTAGGAGAGCTCTCTCTTGCCGACAAACAGCGGCTACACTGCACACCTTTTAGCGGCACGGCTGTAGCAGCACAGCCATGTCACTAAAAGCTGCGTAGTGTAGACATAGCCTGAGTGAAGTGCGAAACAAAGTCAAAAGCTGTCGAAAGTACAGACGAACATTTTGTGGCAACATATATGAATGAATTGTTTTTTTTTACAGTAACAACTAGGTCACTGCTTAATCTTGAGTGGTTTGTAAAAACTTTAACCGTTGTAATAACATTGTGTCTAGCTGCACAACCATGTTGGCTGCGACAGGTATTTCTGTACTCTATCATTATTCTGAGCAGAATGGCCAACAAAGCCACTGATAGTTTTGCATAAAAAGTAATGGCAGGCTATGGTCCAGACAGTACACCTCACTCTTCGTTTTCAATCACTTTGTGCTCCAGTGATCTTGGCATGACAAACATGCCCTCCTTGCACACTGCATCTGAGAAGGATCTTCAGCAATTCTAACAGTTTAGTAAATGTGGGTTTCCCTTGCTCATTTACAAGCCTAGCCTCAATGTGTGCACTGATCAATGTCAAGGTGATCCTGGTAAAATGTGTATCATAGGTCAAGAAAATGGATTAAAGGGCAAATCCAGGCTCCACCTCTTGGTAGTACAAGCAGTGCAGTTCTGTTATGTGAGGCGAGCACTAGATGTGTGTGGAGGTGTGAGTTTGTATCCAGCAACATAGCACAGAGCCCATCTCCACAGAGGCTCCCTGTTGGGCAGTGTTCATCTTCATGTAAATCCTCCAGCTCTCCCTTAGAGGAAGTGTGTTGAGACCAAAGCAGGATGTTGCACTTCATGCATTGTCTCATGACACCTGTGTAGAGTGTTCTGCAAAGCTACTTCATTGCCTGAGGGAAGGATTCTCTTCCCCCCAGTCATGTTTAGGGGTAGATTTAAGATTTGGCCTATGTGCACTATGTTCTTTCATATTCTTCTTTGTCTTGATAAGAATAGGTTTATTTTGCGCCACTTTTAATCCTGTTAACAGCTTTTTGTCCTGAAAATATGGCTTTAGTAATTGGCAAACCTAAAAGAAACTATTGTGTAGAAATCAGGATGGAAATCTTGCTGGAACAGCCTTTCTTGTGAGATTCCTGGTACTTCTTAGTTCCTGCTGAGTTGGAAATAGAACAGAAATAGCCTTTCTTGTGGCATCACAGTATTTTTACTTTGGTCATAAGTAGAGAAGCACATGTAAAAAAATGCAAAAGAGAAAAAGGTTCAAACATTAAAGAAAGCTTTTGTCTGAATTTTGCATGGAGATTCAGGTTATTTTTTATTTTTATCCACCCCTAGTAAGAACGCTAATTCTATATATGCTTTGTAACACTGAACTAGCCTACCTAGATTTTGTCAATATTGTGCAGTTTGATTATTTGAGAATTTCTATTCATCCCTGTTTATATGTTCAAGAAGCCGCAAGAGCTAAAGCAGGAAGCCAATTAAAATACAAGATATATCCTTGGAGCTTCATTGGGTATTGGCAATACTGTATTTTAGTCCAGATTTTACAAATCTAGTCAAATATTATAGTCTGTTATGGAGGATATTAGGCATTAAAATGACATCTCACACTCATTATAAAGATGGTAACATTGAGAGTCAGATAATGAAAGAAATCTGATTTACACTCTCGCTGTGTGGGCTTAATATTTACTATTAAAATACAAAATTATTTTCAGGAATATAGTTACTATTAAATTGCTACCACTGAATATATTTGTTTTCTATTTTACACTTCTCATTACACTATTGTGGTCAAAATAGACAGACTCTTTTCTCTGTTACTAGAGAAAAAAGAGTCTGTGCCTTTAAAATGGCCAAGAGGCTGTAGTTCCAATCCATATTTGGCAACCCTCCAAGAAACAAAAAAAAAAGTGTAACTGGGCTCAATGAAGCTTACGTTTTAATAGTTTCCTTGGAGCCCTCTTATGAAGAGATAAAATGAGGGTGGAGATGTCCACAGCATCGCTTGTCGTCAGCAAAACTTTTGTCTTTTGGGGGTGGGGGGACTTTTAACACCTCTGAAAGACAAAATTTCTCAAGCCTCAAGCTGCCCCAATAGCCCTGCTTTCTCAGAAGCTATCTGCAGAGACCTGAGAAGCTGGTGCCTAAGACAAAAAGATGTCATTTGAGGTGAATTCCACACTTTTGATCAACAAAGACTTGAAGAAAACCACACCATTCATTTAAAGAGCACAGTGAAAGGAATAATATATACTGCACAGGAATCAGGGCCTCGAGTGTATGCAGATAGAGTGAAATTCTTGTCTATGCAGAGGACCAGCACATGGCCTATGCACCATATACATCCCACTACGGATATGTCTACACTCCACAGTTTGGACAAAGAGCGTGTGAACAGCAGTGCACACCAAAGTTCCACTCTGTAATTCCCACTGTGGACACTGCAGGTGCAAACTTAACGGTTCCAAGTTCATATGGAGCATAAGCACTCCCTTACTGACTTTCACTGGTTATCTGGATTGTGGGTGGGAAAGAAAGGGATAATAGCCTTGCAGTACTTCTGCATTCACTAGTTGAACATGTGGACAGAAGTGGATCTGGTCCACAACTGCACAGGGGAGCTTCACTGTCTGACACATAGCGGGAAGTGTGCTGCTCCAGGTATGGACCTGGAGCAGGGTACTTCCCCCACAGACCTCACGGAGCCTAGATTCTGAGTCAGACCGTAGTTCCCATTCTACTCCTGGAGCATCGTAAAAAACACATGGTCCCTTGCTCAGCCCTTTGAAGATATCAAATGTCATGATTTATTTGAGATTACTAGAAAAAGTTTAAAACTGAAGAACTAATTTAATTAATAAAACACTTTTTGGAACAATAAAAAAACTTAGGGCCTGATTCTCTTCTCACTTATACTGGTGCAAATCAAGAGTAATGCCACTGAAATCAGCTGAGTTCAACTGGAGCAAAAATAGTGAAAGTTAGAGGAATATCAATCCCACAGTCTGCTAAATGTGCACACCCGAGCACTGTACACTGATGGGTCTACCAAAAAAGTGTTCATTACCGCTAGCTGAATTCTTATGCAGTTTGTTACACTGGAGCAAAGGATTCAATTAAACTCAATACAGACATTATGAACAAGATGAAATAAATGTTAACATGATGAGTTCCCTTTCTCAAGATCTGCTTTCTTTCTTTGGTGCTGTGATGTGTACACGATGGACAACCTTCAGAGACACATCTCTGAATATTGTCTGAACTAGGAGGATGATACTTTGAGATGAAGAAAACTCTCAGTGCAGGCTGGTTCATTAACAAAGTCTGAAGCATTATCAGACATTTTGTTTTCTTAATGTCACCTTCAAATCATTTTGAATTCATCGTAAGTGAAATAAAAATTAGAAGAAAAAAATTTGACCAACATCTCCAGAAATGTAGGGGGGGCAGAGGGAATTTACCTGCACCAGAGTTTTCAAGCTTTTTCATCGTTTGGACCACATTTTAACAGATAGTCTCTTGTGGTCGCCTCTCCCTCCCATTGGAAATTGAATAATATCCTTATTACAAGTACAGCAACAGTTTGCATGGACAATTAGTATTATGAAATGATCAGATGTATTTGTATCTTCTTTTAAGTGACTTAGCAGCTGGTAACAAATAGGAGAGCCATGTTATGTGACCAGCAAGTTCTCTACCCACTCCCAGCTATTGCTCCCTCAGTCACCTTGAGTCTATGTACAAGAGCTTAAGAACTGTGAGACTAGTAAAGCCGCAAGAATAATGATGTATTGTAACACTCATATGATCTGTTTATGCCATACTTTTTAATTTGCCTTTACTCCACTTGTTGGAGAAAAGATCAAAGTTGTAGGCAGAGTTTGGAAATATGCTGAAATGTTCCTGTCTCTTTAAATTACCCCTTTTGGTTATTTCACTGCTTCCAGAATGGGGAGAAGAACAGGAAGGGGGGAGAATGACTTAGTGTTTTCTGTGGGTCCTTTTTCCTTATCAAAAAGTTCAGCCTCCTTTCTTTTGCAAAATGGAAAACAAGTATTCGTATGTTCACTCAAAACAGAAAAGTACTAGGCTAATATAATAAATTATATCTTCATTATCTGAATGAACATGATTCATCCACCTGTCAAAACTTGTAAAACAAGTAATGCAAGGAAATTAAGTAGATCTTTTCATTGAATAGAGATGTATTTTAGACAGTCATTTATCCTCTGCCAATTCTTGTGCAGTCTGCCGTTGTAACATAATTTTACCCAGTGGTTCATAAAACATCTGTTTTAATCATTCAGCCAACTTCACTTTTTATTCTACAGCATTCCAACCATCATGACATTTTAAGAGATCTCTATTTCAGAAAATCCCAGTACTTTAACACTGTGCCATGCAAATGTGAGGTCAAAGGATATGCAGGCTGGAATGCTATCTTGTACAGTTTTGCCACTTTCCACTTCAAGCACCTCAGTGACATTTACTTCTGTGCAAAGGATATAGTGTTTTATGTCTTGAGGTAAATTTTCTCCCATTATCCCCATATAGCTTCGAAATATCTTTCAATGCTTTTAGTAGGTTTCCTTTTTTTTATAGTAGAAGACAACAGCATAATCATGAAGTGACAAAATAAGAAAGAGAAAATCAGTCCAAAAATACTCAGCAGAGTCATTGCCCTTTTTTGCTCTTACACTTAGGCTGATGATGGAATCTGCTGATGAACAAAACCTGCATACTGTTCTCGTCTGCATCTTTTGAATCCCGCTAGTAGCAACAACCACAAACTGAAATGCTACAGAAATAATAATCAGAAGAAAGGCTTTCTTAGGCATGTATGTTGGTTTGATGTTCTGCTGGTTGAGATTCAAGATAACTGAAGTGTCTGGAAATTTATAAAAACCATCAGACTAGGATGAAGGGAGGTTCAGAAGGTTTTTTTGTGCCTTTGCTTATTTGCTACTTTAAATTTACTTTTTTTTCTCATATGTTTCTAAATCCTCCCAACTATGTTTTATTTTTACACCTACATAATTACAGATAATCGGAAGGTGAGTAGAAAAACGATCATAATGGGACTATTAATAACAAACTACATACATTGGGCCTGAACCTGAGCGAGGGTAATCAGCCTAGCCCTATTGACTTCAGTGAAGTTACGCTAATTTCCACCAGCTGAGGATTTGGCCTAGTAATTATAATCTTGAATACTCACATAAGCCTTTTCTTTTCCTCAATCTCCAGTGTCCCTTACATATGTCTAAAGTCCAATCCAGCATCTTGCTCATTAAGACACTGATGCAGCAAATTCAGCAAAACACTTAACCACATTCTTAACTTTCGGCATGTGTTTGAGTCCTATTAACATCAGTGCTTAATTATTGACTTAATTAATCAGGGTCCAAAGTTTTTGTAATAGTTGTACATTCAAACTCAGCTTCATCCTGTCCAAAATCTCACTGGACTCTTATATCTTCTAGGATTTCTTCAAATACCATGAAAGTCAATGGGCATCTTTCCATACATTAATTGACTTTGGATCAGGCCTTCTGTTAGTTTCAAATAGCAAGCTGTTTAAATTACCTTGTCTCTCTGTTTATCAGTATAAATATCTTGGGAGTGGAAGAACAACAGGAGATCCTAAAACATTTTCTACCTAAATTGTGTGCTCATTAGTTCTTGGGATGGGCAATTGTGTATATGATTCTTCCAGAAAATATATTGGTTTCTGCTGCTTGTTGTGGGTATCAGTAGCATTTAGGGGACAAAGAAGTGCCCATCAGGAAGCAGGGCCTGCAGCAGAGCCAGTCTCTCGGCAACCTGCCCCAGTACAGCTGGCCTGTAGTAGGCTGCCTGAATTGCTACACCACCTGATTGGCTGGAAAAGTCAGCAGACCGGCTCTTAATCCCCATAGAAGCACCACCATCAATAGCACCACAGTGACTGCTCAAAGTGTATCCCATGGCTGCAAAAGCTCCTGTGCCTGCTTGCCCGCAGCCCTGCTCTGGGCCTGTTTCAGTCTTGGACCCAGCATTGCCTGTCTTGCCTCACTCCAGGTTAACTGGTTCTGACCCTTGACTCCAATTCCTGACTTCTGACTCCAGCTCAGACTCCTGCTCAGGCCACTAGGCCCCTGATTCCTGCTCACGCCCCAGTTCTGACAGTGCCCCAGAACACTTTCAGAGAAGTTTTAACTATTTATTATTATGATTTATTATTAATTATTTTTATTATTATTAATAGGAACATGTCTAGAGATACAGATGCTGTAAAGTACCAGTTGGGAATAGATTTGGGATGTAAAGACTGCCTTGCTCAATTTTATTCCCTTCAGCATTTCAAGAATGCAACCCTTGCTCTTATTCTGTCCTTTAAATTCCCCAATTTATAGCTAGATTCCCTTTGAACAAGCTCAAGCCGTATAGCCAAATAATATAAGGGCTCTAAAATCAATTGCAGATAAGGTCCAGGGTGATGAGCATCTCAGAAACCACCACTTCATTTAATTTATCGCATTATTTCCTTATCAGATAAAAATAGGTGTACAAAAAGCAATTCCAATTACCAGATTTTATAGTGTATTAGCTTTCCTTAGAACATGCGTCTTTAGAAGTTCTATATTGACTGAGAAAACTACAAGTAACTTTGCCTAAGTATATTCAGAGACTTATTATATATGTGAGCACTAATCATTACATTTTTGTCCCATTTAGAGCAATAATTTAATTGCATGCATGCTTGAGCTATTGTGATGATGTCCATAAGGCTCAGTGTGGAAACATGTTTTTATTTACAACAAGAAGCAGAAGGGCTGAAAGAATTATTTGAATTGCAAAACTACTGTATTAACATTTTAATTTGTTTTTTCCCTCCTGAAAGTCATTATATGAAGAACAAGAATAACTGATCATTTTTTTAAAAATGCAACAACTAAATAACAGAGTTTAGTGCCAGAACCCAGGAGATTTAGTTATGTTCATTTGTCCACTTTGGGAGTTCACATAAGAAACCAAACAGAGGGGTTTATTATTCTCTTCTTTCGAAGTGGAGAGCGTGTCATCTCTTGCGTCAAATAAATGAGAACCTATTGTGTAAATTAAAAGTCATTCCGGAACCACCGGCCAATAGCATTTTCCATTATCCAGAAATACATGTGTTTAGTCACAAATACCATGCCTTGCTAAACTCAGCATGCCCTGAATGGTAAAACATTCTCTTTCAAATAATAAGTATTGCATCCCTAGCCACACAAGTTTTTACTGACTTAAACCTATACATAAAAGCATCAGCATTTAAACTCTGTTCACACATACAATTATCAGCTAAAAGTATTTCCCTGTTCCAATTATAAGTGTCACAGTTCTTCAGCTTTACTTACTTCACCTATGCTGTGCCACTACCTTAGGGCTTAATTCTCCATAAAATATTAATGGCCTTTCATTCTGAACAAGGCCATGCAAGTCATGACAGGTCACAGATCTTGGCTTTGTGGCAGCCTGACCTATTCAGCAGTGAGTGTGCTTAGTACTTTTTTTTTTCTTTTTTTTTTTTTAAGAAATCTGGGTGAAAACCACATTGATCTATGGAAATGAAAAAGATCATACTAATGAGCTCTGCTCCCCCTGAAAACTTTTCTGACTGAATCAGCAGGTGTTTTATTTAGTCACACATTACCACTTTTTGAATTTTGAAGCCAAGGGGGTTATGCCAGCCGAAAGCATGTGGCCGTTTTGCATATACATTAATGGGGATAGATTCCGTAGTCCATTTTCTGAAAAAATATTTTGGATAATTTAAAAAATATTTTTTTAAAAAATCACCCATTAGGAATGGGAGTGGGGGGAGGCTCTGGTTCAGAGATTCATACCCTACATTTCTGCTTTTCAAGATTTTCCAAACCGTCTTGGCGATTGATCTGTGTTTTATTGCTCTTTCCTGGCAGATTTGCCATCTTTCCCAATGTCAGCTGGAGACAAACTCACATAGCTGACATGTGTCTCTGTCTTCCCATTAGAAGCAAGAGAGAGAGAGTTAAATGTCTGAGATATTGTATATGGTTCTCGCTGACTGATATTACGAAAGGATCTTGTCAACTGAACAAGGAAGAACTGACCTCTGAACATGTTAGACTGAATCTCTCATCAAAAGAGCTCATTTTCATGAGCCTAATTTCCTCAAAAAGAAAAGGAGGACTTGTGGCACCTTAGAGACTAACAAATTTATTTGAGCATAAGCTTTTGTGAGCTACAGCTCACTAACACAGCTGCTACTCTGAAACCTGTAATTTCCTCAAGGCGCTATTAATTAATTAACTGAGCCCTTATGTAAAGTTTTAAATGAGATAAATATTCAATTTACTGAGTATTTTTCTCTCCATATTTGTATTTATTTATTTATTTATTTGTATGTGTGGCTGACAGGTAAAGGTAATGACTTTCATTCTACCCAAACATTCTTCTTCATTATTTTTGACAAGTGTAAGTAGATCTTGGTGGAGTTTTGAAATATATCTATTTACATCAGTTCTGTGCTAGGCAGCAAACATTTATAGCATTTTGTATAACAGACTGGAGCATCATGAATAATAATAATACCCATTAGTGGAAGCAGTCATTTAAGGAAAAGATGTATCCAGAAAATAACTTGGTCATTTTGGCAATCATGGCAGTTATGGCAGTCATGTCATAATCAGATCCCAGATCTTGATACAAATCCCAGGAAATGTACATCTCCAAAGACACATACCATTACCTTCCATTTCTTAATATTCTAGCAATTTGTGTTCACATTCAGAATTAGTAATTTATAAGACTTATAAGATTTATTAATGTAATGTTACAAATATTGTAATGGAAAAAGGCAGGTTAACATTTGATTCTTAATTTTATTGTCACTTACCTTCTCTGTGGACTGCGCAGTACCAAAAAAGATTGGAATAAAAGCTAACCAAATTATGCAGGTGGTGTACATAGTAAATCCAATGGGTTTTGCTTCATTGAAGGTCTCTGGAACCCCTCTTGTTTTAATTGCATACACAGTGCATGTGACCATCAAGAGAATACTGTATCCAAGGGAACAAATGAGAGAAAGATCAGAAATGTCACATTTGAGAACTCCCCTGGCATTTTCAGGATCTAGTGTCCTCTGCTCTCCATAGTCTACTACGATATGTGGTGGATCAACAGCAAACCAGATGAAGACTCCAAGAAGCTGCATGGATATGAGGCTGAAAGTGATCACCAACTGGGAAGCTGGGCTAATAAACTTTGGAGCTGTGACAGATTTTTTACCTTGCTCAAATATTCTGTGGATTCTATTAGTTTTTGTGAGCAAGGCAGAGTAACTGAAGCACATGCCGAGTCCTAAAAAGAGCCGTCGAAATGAGCAGATCACTGTGTCCGGAGCGGCAATCATTAAAAAAGTGATAGAGTAACAGAGAAAAATCCCAGTCAATAGCACATAGCTGAGTTCGCGGCCAGATGCTCTGACGATGGGTGTGTCATTGTAGCGGACAAATGTCACGATGACAAAGGTGGTTGCAATAATTCCGAGAATAGCTATGAACACAGGCACGATGGCCCAGGGAGAATGCCACTCCAGTTTGATTATTGGGATAAGCTGGCAATCTGTGCGGTTGGCATTTGGTCGCTTATTAAATGGGCACAGTTCACAGGTGAGCTCATCCACTTGGTAATGGTACCCTTCACAGCGTTCACAGTGCCAACAGCAAGGCACTCCTTTTACTGTTTTCTTTCTTTCCCCAGGTTTACAGGGCAGGCTGCAAACAGAAGCTGGATGTGTATGATCTCTGTTAGCCCACTGCATGTCTTCTACCTATGGGTATAAAAAATTAATGAGCCTTCCATTTTCCTTCATTTATAATATCCTAATCCTGGCCACAGGTTTGTTATAAATCATGGTTTGCTGACAGTACAAATACAGTTTACCATAATAAGCAACCTGTTTCTTTCCCTTATATTGACTTTATGAAAGTGTTAAATGATCGTGCCCAATAAATCATTCATGCCATGGGCTTGATGAGTGTCATTTGTTTCTATTTACCTCTTTACTGCCGACCAAATTGACATCTGTAAAGAGATTTATTGACTCCAGGCTAGTTTAAAGGCAAAATGTCCTACAGAAAGAAGTGTATAAACTAATCACATGCAAGTATAAATACCAGTAGTTTTCCAACATTTAATTAGGAAATGTGGATGATGTGGGTTTTGAATTAATTTCTGGTACAGCAAAAGGACAGATTAAAATCTCCATGCATCAACTCTGACAGAATAAAAATTACCAGGGAAGGATCCACTTCCATTTAGACATAATGCTATCTCTTCCAAGAAGAACCTGTTATCTGTTCATATGTTTTCATCCTTCAACTTTTGCTCAAAATGCATAAGAATATCTTTTTTTCCCACTTCTAGTAGGTAAAAATGTGTATACACCACAATATAATTAATAATTTAAAGAGATGTCACAGCTGCACTTCAATCCTCCTGGTTTAAAAATTCCAATTTTTTTTATAATTTAAAATTCATACACACAGTGCAACCTTGTTTCAAAGGGGCCATCAATCCTGGATCTCTCCACAATGACATATAACAAAACAGGAAGTCTCCCCCACAAAAAATAAAATAAAATCTATAAAGAAAACTAACGGATCTAACAAGATTCTTGCTTAACTTCTGCAGCTTGGCCCAGATTCTGCCACCTTTACTCAGGTTGAGTAGCACTTTGTTCCACAAGGGATCCCACTGCTTTAAACAGAGCTACTTACAGAATAAGGTATTATTGCAAGGATGGCAGAATCTGGCCCTTTTCTTTGTGCTGCATCCATGCCCCATCCTTCATGTGTACATTATTTAATTAGATTGTAAGCTCTTAAGTGCAGGGACTGTGTCCTGATCCTTGCCTGTAAAGTGCCTAGCACAGTTCTGGATTTATAAATAAAACAGCAATAATAAACCTTTGTGTGGCATGGGTGTTTTCACCTCCCACTGGCAGAGGACAGAGTAAGGCCAGGTTGGCAAAGGTGATCATTTTGGCCTTAGCAGTTCCAGCAGTGTTACCACAAATTTCAGAGAGCAGCACACCATGTAAGGCAGCTGCTTCACAGCCCCACTCCCCTGCCTCCGAGCAGCCAAGCACCAACCATACAGCCATGTTGACGTGACAGTGGAGCCTCCATTCCCTTCTTCTGTGCCATAGGTGACCTTCTGGTTCATTTTATTCTTCACAGCAAAAGTGCCAAATTATAATGATGTGTCAAACGTAAACACACTCATAAAGTCAAGTCTCTAAGGCCTAAATCTTCAAAGGGATTTCGGCATCTAACTCCCATTACAATCAATGGGAGTTTAGGTACTTAAATATCTTTGATGATCTGGGTCTAAGGGCCTAATGCAAAGCTCACTCAAGTCTATAGGAGTATGTCTACACTGGAATAAAACAGCTGTAGCTAAACTGTGTCAGCTAGGGTTGCCAGCTTTCTAATTGCACAAAACCAAACACGCTTGGCCCAGCCTCCTGCCCCGCCCCTTCTCTGAGGCCCTGCCCCACCACATCCTGGCCAATGGGAGCTGCAGCCCCAGCCTGCCTCAGCCCCACTGCACTGCTGACTGGACTTTTAACATCCCAGTCAGCAGTGCTGACCAGAGCCACCAGTGGCCCTTTTTGACTGGGTGTTCTGGTCAAAAACTGGATGCTTTGCAACCCTAGTGTCAGCTTACTCAAGGTCATGAGCAGTGTTCCCTCTAATTTTTCCCACACATGTATGGAATGAATTTTGTTATGTCACACATCACCTCCATATTGGTGCACATAACAAAATTCATGTGGTGGGGGTGGGGCCAAGGGGTTTGGAGTGTGGGAGGGGGGCTCAGGGCAAAAGCAGAGGATTTGGGTGCGGTGGGGAGGGTGAGGGACTCAGGACTGGGGCAGAGGTTTGGGGTGCAGGGAGGAGATGAGGGCTCTGCCTGGGGGTGCAGGTTCTGGAGTGGGGCCGGGGATGAGGGGTTTGGGATGCAGGCTGCCTGGGGGCTACAGCAGGGAGAGAGAACTCCCCCCAGCTCTTTCTCCCCACAGAAGCACCTGGGCTGGCAAGGGGAGAGGCACCTCCCCCGTCACGGCAGGTCCCTGCTGGGGCTGGCAGAAAGAGGTGCCTCTCCCCACCATGGCAGGTCCGTGCTGGGGGAGAGGCATCTTTCTCCACCACAGCCCTGAGCCCTTGCGTGGGGCTTAATAGGCAGCTGTGCAGCTTAGAGGGAACTTAGGTAATGAGGCTTAGGCTACAGGGCTGTAAAATTGCAGTGTAGTCTTTTGGGCTCAGGTTGGAACCCGGGTTCTGGGACCCCACAAGTGGGGAGAGTCCCAGAGCCTGGGCTGTAGGCCAAGCCCAAACGTCTACACTGCAGTGTTATAGCCCCACAGCCCGAGCCACACGAGTCTGAGTCAGCTGACATAGGCCAACCAACATGGGCCAGCCATGGGTGTTTTATCACAGAGTAGACATAGCCGTGGAGTCTTAAGCTATTCTACAGTCCTCTTGATTCTCAAGACCAGCAATCATACTATTTTGAGCAACCTAATTCATCCAATAGGAATGAAGGAAAAGTGTTGCTATGATTCTGAATGATAAGTACAGTATTAGCACTTTTCCCTCACATCGGTGCTATGAAGATAAATACATTAAAGACTGTGGGTAGAATTCTTTGAGGGGTCAACAAGCCTGTGGACCAAGGAGATCCAGTGGATATAGTGTACTTAGATTTTTAGAAAGCCTTTGACCATGTCCCTCACCAAAGGCTCTTATGCAAAATAAGCTGCCACGGGATAAGGGAAGGTGCTTTCATGGATTGGTAACGGGTTAAAAGATAGGAAACAAAGGGTAGGTATAAATGGTCAGTTTTAAGAATGGAGGGAAGTAAATAGTGGTGTCCCCCAGGTGTCTGTACTGGGACCAGTACTATTCAACATAATCATAAATGATCTGAAAAAGGGGGTAAACAGTGAGGTGTTGTAGATGATACAAAATTACTAAAAGTAGTTAAGACCCAGGGAGACTGCAAAGAGCTACAAAAGGATCTCTCAAAACTGGGTGACTGGTCAACAAAATGGCAGATTAAATTTAATGCTGATAAATGCAAAGTAATGCACATTGGAAAGCATAATTCCAACTATACATATAAATGATGGAGTCCAAATTAGCTGTTACCACTCACGAAAGAGATCTTGGAGTCATTGTGGATAGCTCTCTGAAAACATCAACTCTATGTGTAACAACAGTCAAAAAAGCGATCAGAATGCTGGGAATAATTAAGAAAGGGATAGATAATAGGACAGAAAATATCATGTTGCCTCTATATAAATCCATGGTACGCCGACGTCTTGAATACTGTGTGCAGATGTGGTTGCCCCATCGCAAAAAAGATATATTAGAATTGGAAAAGGTTCAGAAAACGGCAACAAAAATGATTAGGAGTATGGAATGGCTTCCATATGAGGAGAGATTAATAAGACTGGGTCTTTTCAGCTTGGAAAAGAGACGGCTAAGGGGAGATATGATTGAAGTCTATAAAATCATGACTGGTGTAGAGAAAGTAGATAAGAAAATGTTGTTTACTCCTTCCCATAACACAAGAACAAGGGGTCACCAAATGAAATTAATAGGCAGCAGGTTTAAAACAAATAAAAGAAAGTTTTTCTTCACACAATGCACAGTCAACCTGTGGAACTCCTTGCCAGAGGATGTTCTGAAGGCCAAGACCATAACAGGGTTCAAAAAAGAACTAGATATATTCATGGAGGATAGGTCCATCAATGGCTATTAGCCAGGATGGGCCAAAAATGGTGTCTCTAGCCTCTGTTTGCCAGAAGCTGGGAATGAGTGACAGGAGATGGATCACTTGATGATTATCTGTTCTGTTCATTCCTTTTAGGGCCCCTGGCACTGGCCACTGTCAGAAGACAGGATACTGGGCTAGATGGACCTTTGGTCTGACCCAGTAGGGCCATTCTAATGTTCTTACATAATAGTAAGGTAATGGGGGGGGCATACAAATACATCATTCATATTATATAAATCACTCGGGTACTTCTGAGTGTTTCCCTTGTTCAACTGGGCAAAATGGGCATGGTTTATTTTAATCTACTACTATGCAGTATTTGTTCTTGAATGTCCCTCAAAACTCTTGTGGTTGGTAAAAACACTTGAATGTCTCACAAGTTACATGATCCAGTGACAACAGAGGTAATAAATGCCCATCTTGAGAAGGTCAGTAGTAATGATTCACATTATAGTTTTCATTCCAGTAGATCTGGCACACAAAATATGTACCACATAATTCATATTATGGCAATATAACGTTACAAATATTGGAAAAACTTCCCAGAAGAGCAAACTTGCTTCTTTTTTTCTTAAAAAAAAAAAAAAGTAATCATTTTAGTCTTCTAAGCCTAGAATTATCTAAAACAGAGTGATCTTTCAAGGCTCAGAAAATGTATGTAAAAATAGGAAATATTCAATATTTGAGGTGGGTTGGAATGTTTTATTCCCCTATTTCACTTTATTTCTCCCAATTTTTTTTTTTAAGGCTAATCTGATGATTAGATTCATAGATCCAGATTGCCCCAGACATGGAAAAAAGGTCCCTAGCAGACAGGAAATTCTGTGAGTCCCTGCTTATGGGATTTTCATTGCATCATTAAACCTTAGGAGAAAGAAGAAGTAGTAAGCAACTGGGCCTTCTAAATCCAAGGACACCCAGTAATCTTCAAAGTTGTTTTCCCTTCACAGAGTTTCACATTCAGCACTTCTTCTATACTTGGATATTCCTTTGGGTCTGGGGAAGGGTACAATGCTGCAGAAAGCAACTGTTCCCCCAGCTTTGCTCCATCCCACTCTACCACCCTCTTCCCCCCCTCCACTGCTAGGGATCCCTGCAGATCACTCAGAGACCACTCCCATGGAGGCAGAGTGAGAGCAGGATGATACCACAGAGCAAGCGTTACTTTTCTTTGGTGTCCCCAGACCTGCTAGAGGTCCCCTTTACTCGCAGAAAGGGAAGCAGCAATCCAACTCACATAAATTAAAGACTGGAAAGACATGTTGCTGTAGGTCATCTAGCTGAACCCCCATGTACCTATAAACTTCCAGTATGCTATGCACTTCATATGTTTTAAAAACTTTATTTTACTTAATATGAATGTATTGAAGTAACTCAGTACATTTCACAATGGCCAGAGTCTTTTACAACGCTCTCAAAAGCCCTTGCAGTTTTTCTAACATAAAGTGAACAATATAAAAATGGATTAAGCACCCCAAACCTCAAGGCATAATCAACCCGTAAATTGACAGGATTGCATTTTTCTCTGAATTTAACTGGAGACCCACTGGTTATAAGAAAGGATAGTAAGATACGAAAAGGAGAGGGAAGAAGACATGGGACAAGACTTTCACAATTGTTTGCCTAAAGCTAGGTTCCTAAATCCACACTGAGGCACTAAAATAATGGTCTAATTTTCAGAAGTGTTGAATGTCCATAACTTCCACTGAAGTCAAAGGGAGCTGCTGGATGCTCAGCACTTTTGGTAATCAGGTCATTTATGTTGGTGTGTAAATATGGATTTAGGGGCAGAATTTTCAAAAGTGCCTAATGGAATGCATTTAATTCAATTCATTGATTTAAATGCAAGTTAGTCTCCTTACATGCTTGGGTGCTTTGGAAACTCCCTCATGGGTCCTATCTGCATTTTTAGATGCCTAAATGCCTTTAAAAATCTCACAAAAAGTTATTTAGGAGCTTAACTTTACACGCCTACTTTTTAAAAACTTGGTTTAGAAGAATAAAAATAAAAATAAGACAAAAATAAGATAGGAGAGAGGAGAAAGAAGAGAAAGTCCCAGTAAGAAAAAATAATAATTATTGTATCACTTCTGGGACTATTTTACCCAGGGTGAACAAGAGGCAGACCTTCTATTGCTCAGACTCTGCTAAAGCTGGCTGAGGTCACTCAGATTATTTGATAGTCCTTGGTAAACTTCATTTCTGGTAGGCTCATTTTTGTTACTTACGTTTGTGTGTGCCAGCTTCTTAGTACTCTCAACTACAACATCAGCACAAGACCAGGCAAATTACTATTTTAAATCCATCCTAATCTGTTGCCCAGGTTAGGTGAGTACAGAATAGGCTAGCTCAGATTTTATTATTGGTAATAGTTTAAACCTGATTATCAATTTTATTTCAGTGGCTCCTCTGAATTTTCAAACCAAACTCCTTGATGGAATTATGTGCTACCAAGATTTGTCTAAAGTTCCCTTAGCAAAAAAGGCATTAGATGATGAGCTGCCATTTTCCACTCTCTTAATGATTATCCGCATAATAACCAAAAACAGAGTTTATAATAATTTCCTTAAATTACAATATTTGTTCGTTTTAGCACTAATTTGTCCGAACAGAGAGAATGTGCCTTCCTTGCTATTTAATCTGGAATAACCATCATAAAAATCAACTATGTAGGAGATGTATGCCTGATGGAGTTGTAATTTGTTCAGATTTACAGCCCTAAAACTCATTATATCAGCTAACTGATATATATAACATAGACTGAATGCGGTTTCATAACAATGCTGAGTAAATAGTGCCAGCCTTTTATGAACAGTACAACTACATTTGTTCTTTAACCTCTAATAACAAAGCTAAAAAATAACGCTGGGAGAGCTGGGTTAATACAAGGCATGATCTGTACATGCCGCAGTACAGCATACAGCAGGCATATTCGCAATCCAGCACCTACATTCCTTTAGCTACTCAGCAACTAATTTAATTAGTAGTGCTCTTAGACACTAAAGGAGACCAACCATTAATGTTCTTAATAGGTTCCATAACAGATTTTTTGAAGCAGACTTTCCATTATTAATGACAATAGTATTTGAGGGAGGGCCAAATTCTGCCCTCCCTCAAATACTACAGTAACCAATGACAATATCAGAACCTGGACGAGAGAGAGAGAGAAACAGATTGATCTTATTGCTGGGGCAACCCCACTGACTTTCCTGGGAAGGACAGAATCTGAAGAATAAATCATGGTTTTATAGGTGTTCATCAGGGCTCTAACTAAATATTATTGCAAGGCCCATAAAATTGCTTCAAGATATATAATATTATAACTTATCATTAGGAAATTACCTTGTATTTGAACTTTTTAAAACATTAGTTCAGAACCTGATATTTACTCAATGACAATTCAATAACAGAAAGATATTTCTTTAAGGATAATGCTGTAATGAGCTGAATAATACTAGCTATAGACAGAGGAAGTCATCAATCAGTAGTATCTCTCTAGGATATAAATGGTGTATTCTGGTCGCATTAATTGAACAAACAGGCTAATGTTTTCATTTAGAGTCAGGCAACTCAGTTCTTCAGAAGCATCAAGACTTCTGGGTATCAGTTAATATGGCTTTTAAAACATATTCTAATCCTGATTTATAAAAATGACCAAGAACTAAAATGTTACCCACAGCTCTTTCCAAGAGTTTTGCTTAGTTCTGTCACAGATCCCTACAATTATGTCTTTTCTGACTAAAGGTTCATCACTGAAGCAAAACAACTGCATGATATAATACAATTTAGTCTAATATTTAGCCTTTTGCATTCTATAATGTATCTATAACTCCCAAAGTACAAGTTAAACTCTCATGTACCTTGTCCAACCAAGTAATTTGAACCATTACGTTCAGAAATTAAACTGAAACTGACTCACCAAAAGTGAATGTTATTCATTACAAGCCTAAATATGATGATCATTGGATTTGGCCTGCTAGCCAGTTTTTATAGCTCCCAAGACAGGCTGGTGTACTTACAGGCTGAAATTACAAATATTTAACTATGGATGTTTAGACAGGAAACAAGTCAAGGGCAACCAATCCATCAGAAAGCAAACAGAGTCAGAGATAAAAACTGTCAGGAATCTGGTTTGCCAATGGCAGTGTCAAGTCAGTTTCATTACTAACTTCGTCATGTTTGCTGTGAAATGTAAGCCCCTGACCGCACTGCCTGATGTTTTCCTGCACATTGAATATTGATTGTCATTTCCTGGATGCCCAGGTTTAGACATCTGCCTAAAGCTTGACAAGGTCTTCTACTTTACTACAATCAGTTATAAAATAATCCAATCCTAAATGAAGCAGACTGGATGAAGATTCTGAATAACAGAATCAAATATAATTATCACTAATGCACCAGCTTGGAATGTTGTGAGAAATGTCATTATCTCCATTTTAAATCAGGGAAAAGAGAGGCATGGAAAAGCTAAGTCATTACATACTGAATCTCTGTTAGAATCAGGATGAGAGATTAAGACTCCTCTTAACCCACTAGCCCACAATCCTTCCTAGGCAAACCACTGAACCTCTCTATGGGTACATCTACATTTTGTGCTGCAGGTGTATATTCCAGCTCAAGGAGGCATACTTGCAGTAGGTCTGACTGAGCTAGCATTTTAAAAACAGAGTGTAGCCATGGCAGCACAAGCTGCAGGAAGACTAGCTGCCCATAGTACAGTCTCATCTGGAATGCTAGGCATGTACTCAGGGTGGCTTGTCCACTTGTGCCACTGTATTTTTAAGCACACTAGCTCAATCAGCACTAGTGTGGATATGTCTCCTCAAGTTTGTCTACACCTCCAGCTCAAAGTGTAGACAGACGCTACTACCTCTCAGTTTCACTAGTTATAAGATGGGGCAATGATATTTACCATATCTGAAACCCTGAAAATATATAAGATTTAAGATATCCCCAATTACATGTAGGTAGGTCAATTATCCCCATTATTTGGGAAGAGAGATACAGAAAGATGAACTGACAATAATGTGTTCTAAAGGAATTTGTATAGGACTGACAGTCAATAGGCCTGGTTGTGTGATACTAGTGTGATGTTGAACCCTATAAGGCTTTATGGAAATATGCTTATGAATGTATATATGACCTAACTGGAATATATTTTATGCTACATATGCCATGTAACCTATCTCTGTAAAGGTTATGATTTACTGAGTCTATTCATCCTATTTGTATGCATGTATCATTTTTGTATTCGAAGTTATGAATATTGGCTCTGTACTGGTTTGATTTTAAGTAACCTTAGTAAGGCATTTCGGCAGCTTCTTTAGAAAGGAATTTGCAAATTAAGTGCCCAGTCAAGAAACACTTAACGGACAATGGATCTTGGAAGGCTCTAATCCACATAAGAAGACTACTTGAGGACATTCAAGGTAGCATGTGAACCATGGCTGCTACCTGTAAGTTCTGAATCATGCATGGACATCTGACTTGCCCATGTGACTCCAAAACTCCATTTTGTAGCTGGATTCTACACAGTGGGAGGGAGGGGTGTCCACCCACAAGAGAAAGTCTATTTAAACCCCTGGGAGACTCCTCTATTTGGTCTTCAGCTGGCTCAAGAGGTAGCAGCTCCACCCCAAAGGATACCTTAAAGAAACGGGTACAAAGGACAGTAACTACAGGGGGTGTGAGTGATTGCTGGATCCAGACTAGAAGGAGACTAGTCTGTAAAAGGAAGCTTACTGGAACACCTTTGTGGGTGAGGTTTTACCTGTATTCAGTTTTCTTACTGGCATAGACTTGTGTGTTTTATCTTATTTTGCTTGGTAATTCACTGGGAAGATCTGAGGGTGCAAGGGAGCATGGCCTGCAAACCAACCCTCAGGTTTATAATCCACCAAAGCCATTGGTGCCCATTGACATCTGCATTGGAACAACCCTTCTGGGTACTTTGGGGTGATAACCTCAGCTAGATAATAGTTTTAAATAAAGTTGTGGCCTCTGCATTTAACCATATTATGATGTCTGTCTCTTATTGTTGCTGTGTCCATATAAATAACAACATCTACCAACTTGACTAAAAAATATCTGTAAAGTTCTATATCAGAACAAAGTACTATTAAAGCCTGACAGGGATAGAGTAATTCTGGAAAACGTGACTCACAGTTGGGTGTTTAATACATTAGACCCCAAGGCCTCTCGAGACCACCATGTTCTCTTGTCTTTTTACAAAACTATTTCTGTATTTTCAGAACAAAAATGATTTTCAATCTTTCTCAAGCATTCCAATAGAGTAAAAATAATGTGCATGAAATTTTGAAATAAACATTGATTATTTTAAATGCTCCAATTTCACACACTTTTTTTTAACTTATAAACAGAAAAAAAATGTAACAACAACAACAAACATGAGTTTGTGTAAGAAATACTTCTCCCAATATTACCACAAAAGCAGCTTGGGTAGATAAGGACAGTTGTGGTACTGAAGCTGCTGACAGGAACTGGAAGTCCTGGCACAGTCAAGGAATTATGATGTGATTGGAATAATAGATACTTGGTGGGATAACTCACATGACTGCAGTACTGTCATAGAGGGGTATAAACTGTTCAGGAAGGACAGGCAGGGCAGAAAAGGTGGGGGAGTTGCACTGTATGTAAGGGAGCAGTATGACTGCGCAGAGCTCAAGGATGAAACTGCAGAAAAACCTGAGTGTCTCTGGATTAAGTTTAGAAGTGTGAGCAACAAGGGTGATGTCGTGGTGGGAGTCTGCTATAGACCACCAGACCAGGGGGATGAGGTGGACAAGGCTTTCTTCCGGCTACTCACAGAAGTTACTAGATTGCAGACCCTGGTTCTCATGGAAGACTTCAATCACCCTGATATCTGTTGGGAGAGCAATACAGCAGTGCACAGACAATCCAAGAAGTTTTTGGAAAATGTAGGGGACAATTTCCTGGTGCAAGTGCTGGAGGAACCAATTAGGGGCAGAGCTCTTCTTGACCTGCTGCTCACAAACTGGGAAGAATTAGGAGGGGAAGCTAAAGTGGATGGCAACCTGGGAGGCAGTGACCATGAGATGGTTGAGTTCAGGATCCTGACACAGGGAAGAAAGGAGAGCAGCAGAATACAGACCCTGGACTTCAGAAAAGCAGACTTTGACTCCCTCAGGGAACTGATGGACAGGATCCCCTGGGAGAATAACTTGAGGGGGAAAGGAGTCCAGGAGAGCTGGCTGTATTTTAAAGAATCCTTACTGAGGTTACAGGGACAAACCATCCTGATGTGTAGAAAGAACAGTAAATATGGCAGGCAACCAGCTTGGCTTAACAGTGAAATCCTTGCTGATCTTAAACACAAAAAAGAAGCTTACAAAAAGTGGAAGATTGGACAAATGACCAGGGAAGAGTATAAAAATATTGCTCGGACATGCAGGAGTGGAATCAGGAAGGCCAAATCACACCTAGAGTTGCAGCTAGCAAGAGATGTTAAGAGTAACAAGAAGGGTTTCTTCAGGTATGTTAGCAACAAGAAGAAAGTCAAGGAAAGTGTGGGCCCCTTACTGAATGAGGGAGGCAACCTAGTGACAGAGGATGTGGAAAAAGCTAACGTACTCAATGCTTTTTTTGCCTCTGTCTTCACAAACAAGGTCAGCTCCCAGTCTGCTGCACTGGGCAGCACAGCATGGGGAGGAGGTGACCAGCCCTCTGTGGAGAAAGAGGTGGTTAGGGACTATTTAGAAAAGCTGGACGAGCACAAGTCCACGGGGCCGGATGCGCTGCATCTGAGAGTGCTAAAGGAGTTGGTGGATGTGATTGCAGAGCCATTGGCCATTATCTTTGAAAACTCATGGTGATCGGGGGAGGTCACGGACGACTGGAAAAAGGCTAATGTAGTGCCCATCTTTAAAAAAGGGAAGAAGGAGGATCCTGGGAACTATAGGCCAGTCAGCCTCACCTCAGTCCCTGGAAAAATCATGGAACAGGTCCTCAAGGAATCAATTCTGAAGCACTTAGAGGAGAGGAAAGTGATCAGGAACAGTCAGCATGGATTCACCAAGGGCAAGTCACACCTGACTAATCTAATTGCCTTCTATGACAAGATAACTGGCTCTGTGGATGAAGGGAAAGCCGTGGACGTGTTGTTCCTTGACTTTAGCAAAGCTTTCAACACGGTCTCCCACAGTATTCTTGCCAGCAAGTTAAAGAAGTATGGGCTGGATGAATGGAAGATAAGGTGGATAGAAAGTTGGCTAGATTGTCAGGCTCAACGAATAGTGATCAATGGCTCACTAGTTGGCAGCCGGTATCAAGTGGAGTGCCCCAAGGGTCGGTCGTCGGGCCGGTTTTGTTCAATATCTTCAAAAAAGATCTGGAGGATGGTGTGGATTGCACCCTCAGCAAGTTTGCAGATGACACTAAACTGGAAGGAGAGGTAGATACGCTGGAGGGTAGGGATAGGATATAGAGGGCCCTAGACAAATTAGAGGATTGGGACAAAAGAAATCTGAAGAGGTTCAACAAGGACAAGTGCAGAGTCCTGCACGTAGGACGGAAGAATCCAATTCACTGCTACAGACTAGGGACCGAATGGTTAGGCAGCAGTTCTGCAGAAAAGGACGTAGGGGTTACAGTGGACGAGAAGCTGAATATGAGTCAACAGTGTGCCCTTGTTGCCAAGAAGGCCAATGGCATTTTGGGATGTATAAGTAGGGGCACTGCCAGCAGATCGAGGGACGTGATTGTTCCCCTCTATTCGACATTGGTGAGGCCTCATCTGGAGTACTGGGTCCAGTTTTGGGCCCCACACTACAAGAAGGATGTGGAAAAATTGGAAGGAGTCCAGCAGAGGGCAACAAAAAGGATTAGGGGACTGGAACACATGACTTATGAGGAGAGGCTGAGGGAACTGGGATTGTTTAGTCTGTGGAAGAGAAGAATGAGGGGGGATTTGATAGCTGCTTTCAACTACCTGAAAGGGGGTTCCAAAGAGGATGGCTCTAGACTGCTCTCAGTGGTAGCAGATGACAGAACAAGGAGTAATGGTCTCAAGTTGCAGTGGGGGAGATTTTAGGTTTGTCATAAATATAAAGGGAAGGGTAAACCCCTTTGAAATCCCTCCTGGCCAGGGGAAAGCTCCTCTCACCTGTAAAGGGTTAAGAAGCTAAAGGTAACCTCGCTGGCACCTGACCAAAATGACCAATGAGGAGACAAGATACTTTCAAAAGCTGGGAGGAGGGAGAGAAACAAAGGGTCTGTGTCTGTCTGTATGCTGGTCTTTGCCGCGGATAGACCAGGAATGGAGTCTTAGAACTTTTAGTAAGTAATCTAGCTAGGTATGTGTTAGATTATGATTTCTTTAAATGGCTGAGAAAAGAATTGTGCTGAATAGAATAACTATTTCTGTCTGTGTATCTTTTTTGTAACTTAAGGTTTTGCCTAGAGGGGTTCTCTATGTTTTTGAATCTAATTAGCCTGTAAGATATCTACCATCCTGATTTTACGGGGGGATTTCTTTATTTCTATTTACTTCTATTTTTTTATTAAAAGTCTTCTTGTAAAAAACTGAATGCTTTTTCATTGTTCTCAGATCCAAGGGTTTGGGTCTGTGGTCACCTATGCAAATTGGTGAGGCTTTTTATCCAACATTTCCCAGGAAAGGGGGGGTGCAAGTGTTGGGAGGATTGTTCATTGTTCTTAAGATCCAAGGGTCTGGGTCTGTAGTCACCTAGGCAAATTGGTGAGGCTTTTTACCAAACCTTGTCCAGGAAGTGGGGTGCAAGGTTTTGGGAAGTATTTTGGGGGGAAGGACGCGTCCAAACAGCTCTTCCCCAGTAACCAGTATTAGTTTGGTGGTGGTGGCGGCCAGTCCAAGGACAACGGGGGGAATATTTTGTACCTTGGGGAAGTTTTGACCTAAGCTGGTAAAGATAAGCTTAGGAGGTTTTTCATGCAGGTCCCCACATCTGTACGCTAGAGTTCAGAGTGGGGGAGGAACCTTGACATGGTGGCATAGTGGTGGGATTAACCTGAAATCATTTTGAGATCCAGTTGAGATTTTTTGAACTAGAAATACAGATTTAAAAAAAAAAAAAACAGCTGAAACTGAAAGCTGAAACTGTGGCCAAGCAGAGACAAAAGGGGATTATCTTTGTGAATTGCAGGTTTTCTTTGCCTGGAGGCAGGGTACTTAACTCCTGCAGGGAAATTCACAGTCTTCCAACCCAGAGTTTTTTTTTTCTTTTCTTCCTAAAAGTAAATAGGGGGTGTGTGTTCTACCCATTTGCTTTTTCTTTGGGCTGGATAAGCAGGTTTCCAAGTAGTTGGAAGTTTTTTGCTTTAATTTGGGCCCAGAGCAGAGACAAGGGAATTGTCTTTTTCTGTAGGCTGACAATCACTATCAGAGAATAGGTATTCTATTCCAGCACAGCAAAATTTTACAGCCAAGTTTTGTTTTTTTATTTCTAAACCTCGGGTGTAAAGTTAGTTAAAAACAGAGAGGTTAGAATGACCAAATCCTCAGCTCGACTACAGCTGGAATTAGCCAAATTTCAGGCTGAGGAAAAACAAAGGGAACATGAAAGACAGATAGAACTCATGCGGCTGGAGAAGGAGGTACAGGAGGCTGCCCACAAGAGGGAAATGGAGGCAAGGAAGCATGTGGAGGAGGAGAAGGAAAAAGAGAGGAAGCATGTGGAGGAGGTGGAGACGATAAAGGCCCAGCAGAATATACCAACAAACCCTAGCAATCCTTCTCCAGGTACCACTTCCCATCCCAGAAAGTTCCCCACCTACAAGGCAGGTGATGATACTGAGGCCTTCTTAGAAAACTTTGAAAGGGCCTGCCTTGGGTACAACATCTCTACTGACCAATACATGGTAGAGCTGAGGCCGCAGCTCAGTGGACCCTTAGCTGAGGTGGCAGCTGAAATGCCTAAAGAACACATGAACAAGTATGAACTGTTTAAATCCAAGGCGAGAGTCAGAATGGGGATAACACCCGAGCAGTCTCGTCGGAGGTTCAGAGCCCTAAGGTGGAAACCAGACATGTCATTTACCCGACATGCCTACCACATTGTGAAGCATTGGGATGCCTGGATATCAGGAGCAAGTGTTGAATCTCCAGTAAATTTGCCCTTCCTAATGCAAATGGAACAATTCTTAGAGGGTGTTCCTGAGGAAATAGAAAGATACATCCTAGATGGGAAACCCAAAACTGTAATCGAGGCAGGAGAGATTGGAGCCAGATGGGTGGAGGTGGCAGAGAAGAAGAAAACTGGTCGCAGTTGGAGCGGAGACCAGAGGGGACCACCCCAGACCACACCCTATTACCGGGGGCCGCCCAAAGCCCCACCTACCTCCCAAAGAACCCTCCAGACCCCTTATCGTCCTGCCACCCTGTTCTCCAGCAACCCTCCTCGCCCCAGTGACCCGTCAGCTGGACGATGTTTTAAATGTAACGAGCTGGGGCATGTAAAGGCCAACTGCCCCAAGAACCCCAACAGATTACAGTTCATTGCACCAGAATCACACCAGAGGTCCACAGGCCCAGATACCTCCCAGATACCCTTGGAGCGGAGGGAAACTGTGAGTGTGGGCGGGAAGAAGGTCACCGCGTGGAGGGACACCGGAGCACAAGTGTCAGCTATCCATGCTTCCTTAGTGGACCCCAATTTAATCAACCCAGAGATCCAAGTGACGATTCAACCCTTCAAGTCCAACTCTTTCAATTTGCCTACAGCCAAGTTGCCTGTCCAGTACAAGGGCTGGTCAGGAACATGGACTTTTGCAGTCTATGATGATTATCCCATCCCCATGCTGTTGGGGGAAGACTTGGCCAATCATGTGAAGCAGGCCAAGAGGGTGGGAACGGTCACCCGCAGCCAGGCTAAACAAGCCGTGAGGCCTAGCTCTGTTCCGGAAACTTCTATCAGGACCCGGTCAGAGGTGATGGACCGGGACCCCAGGCCAATGTCTGCAACAGCAGTAGTGGATCCAGTCCCAGAGACCCAGACGGAACCAGTCCCAGAACCGGAACCAGCCGAACAACCAACACCAGACCCCGTGTCAGCACTGAATCCAGTACTTGCAACCTCAACACCAGAGGGCCCCACCGAACCTGAACTGGCAGCAGCCGATAACCCTACACAAGAGGCTCAGCCGGAGCCTGAATCCCAACGTAGTGCACCAGCGGAGAGCGGTTCACAGTCAACGGAAACAGCTCCATCCCCTATATCGCTTCCAGAGGGACCAAGCCTAGGTCCACAATCCAAGGAGGAACTGATGTCCCCAGCATCAAGGGCAGAGTTCCAGACCGAACAGGAAGCAGATGAAAGCCTCCAGAGAGCTTGGACTGCGGCACAGAGCAACCCACCGCCTCTCAGCTCTTCTAATCGATCCAGGTTTGGATCTTGAGCTTAGCCCATGATCACCCTAGTGGCCATGCTGGGGTGAACAGGTCCAAAGACCGTTTGGGGGGATCATTCCACTGGGAGGGAATGGGCAAGGATGTTTCTACCTATGTCCAGTCTTGTGAGGTGTGCCAAAGAGTGGGAAAACCCCAAGACCAGGTCAAAGCCCCTCTCCAGCCACTCCCCATCATTGAAGTTCCATTTCAACGAGTAGCTGTGGATATTCTGGGTCCTTTTCCGAAAAAGACACCCAGAGGAAAGCAGTACATACTGACTTTCATGGATTTTGCCACCCGATGGCCGGAAGCAGTAGCTCTAAGCAACACCAGGGCTAAAAGTGTGTGCCAGGCACTAGCAGACATTTTTGCCCGGGTAGGTTGGCCCTCCGACATCCTCACAGATGCAGGGACTAATTTCCTGGCAGGAACTATGAAAAACCTTTGGGAAGCTCATGGGGTAAATCACTTGGTTGCCACTCCTTACCACCATCAAACAAATGGCATGGTGGAGAAGTTTAATGGAACTTTGGGGGCTATGATACGTAAATTCGTAAATGAGCACTCCAATGATTGGGACCTAGTGTTGCAGCAGTTGCTCTTTGCCTACAGAGCTGTACCACACCCCAGTTTAGGGTTTTCCCCATTTGAACTTGTATATGGCCGTGAGGTTAAGGGGCCATTGCAGTTGGTGAAGCAGCAATGGGAGGGATTTACACCTTCTCCAGGAACTAACATTCTGGACTTTGTAACCAACCTACAAAACACCCTCCGAACCTCTTTAGCCCTTGCTAGAGAAAACTTACAGGATGCTCAAAAAGAGCAAAAAGCCTGGTATGATAAACATGCCAGAGAGCGTTCCTTCAAAGTAGGAGACCAGGTCATGGTCTTAAGGGAGCTCCAGGCCCATAAAATGGAAGCATCGTGGGAAGGGCCATTCACGGTCCAGGAGCGCCTGGGAGCTGTTAATTATCTCATAGCATTCCCCACCTCCAACCGAAAGCCTAAGGTGTACCACATTAATTCTCTAAAGCCCTTTTATTCCAGAGAATTAAAGGTTTGTCAGTTTACAGCCCACGGAGGAGACGATGCTGAGTGGCCTGAAGGTGTCTACTACGAAGGGAAATGTGGTGGTGGTGTGGAAGAGGTGAACCTCTCCATGACCCTTGGGTGTATGCAGCGACAGCAGATCCAGGAGCTGTGCACTAGCTACGTGCCAACATTCTCAGCCACCCCAGGACTGACTGAACGGGCATACCACTCCATTGACACAGGTAATGCTCACCCAATTAGGGTCCACCCTTACCGGGTGTCTCCTCAAGCTAAAACTGCTATAGAACGGGAGATCCAGGATATGTTACAGATGGGTGTAATCCGCCCCTCTGAAAGTGCATGGGCATCTCCAGTGGTTCTAGTTCCCAAACCAGATGGGGAAATACGTTTTTGCGTGGACTACCGTAAGCTAAATGCTGTAACTCGCCCAGACAACTATCCAATGCCCCGCACAGATGAACTATTAGAGAAACTGGGACGGGCCCAGTTCATCTCTACCTTGGACTTAACCAAGGGGTACTGGCAGGTACCGCTAGATGAATCTGCCAAGGAAAGGTCAGCCTTCATCACACATCTCGGGCTGTATGAATTTAATGTACTCCCTTTCGGGCTGCGAAATGCACCCGCCACTTTCCAAAGACTTGTAGATGGTCTCCTAGCGGGATTAGGAGAATATGCAGTCGCCTACCTTGACGATGTGGCCATATTTTCGGATTCCTGGGCAGACCACCTGGAACATCTACACAAAGTCCTTGAGCGCATAAGGGAGGCAGGACTAACTGTTAAGGCTAAGAAGTGTCAAATAGGCCTAAACAGAGTGACTTACCTTGGACACCAGGTGGGTCAAGGAACTATCAGCCCCCTACAGGCCAAAGTGGATGCTATCCAAAAGTGGCCTGTCCCAAAGTCAAAGAAACAGGTTCAATCCTTCTTAGGCTTGGCCGGTTATTATAGACGATTTGTACCGCACTACAGCCAAATCGCTGCCCCACTGACAGACCTAACCAAAAAGAAACAGCCAAATGCTGTTCAGTGGACCGGAAAGTGTCAGAAGGCCTTTAACAAGCTTAAAGCGACACTCATGTCTGACCCTGTACTAAGGGCCCCAGACTTTGACAAACCGTTCCTAGTAACCACAGATGCATCCGAGCATGGTGTGGGAGCAGTTTTAATGCAGAAAGACCTGATCAAGAATTCCACCCTGTAGTGTTTCTCAGCAAAAAACTGTCTGAGAGGGAAAGCAACTGGTCAGTCACTGAAAAAGAATGTTATGCCATTGTCTACGCTCTGGAAAAGCTACGCCCATATGTTTGGGGACGGCGTTTCCACCTGCAAACCGACCATGCTGCACTGAAGTGGCTTCACACCGTCAAAGAAACTAACAAAAAACTTCTTTGGTGGAGTTTAGCTCTCCAAGATTTTGATTTCGACATCCAACACATCTCAGGAGCTTCTAACAAAGTGGCTGATGCACTCTCCCGTGAAAGTTTCCCAGAATCAACTGGTTAAAATCGTCCTTGAGATGTGGAAAATATTGTTAGTCTTTATGTACTTGGTAGTATATTTAGAGATGCATGTGTCTTATTAACTCTGTTTTTCCTAGAGCTCTAGGAAGAAATCCCAGCCAGTGTTTCACCCTAGCTGAGATTTGGGGGGCGTGTCATAAATATAAAGGGAAGGGTAAACCCCTTTGAAATCCCTCCTGGCCAGGGGAAAGCTCCTCTCACCTGTAAAGGGTTAAGAAGCTAAAGGTAACCTCGCTGGCACCTGACCAAAATGACCAATGAGGAGACAAGATACTTTCAAAAGCTGGGAGGAGGGAGAGAAACAAAGGGTCTGTGTCTGTCTGTATGCTGGTCTTTGCCGGGGATAGACCAGGAATGGAGTCTTAGAACTTTTAGTAAGTAATCTAGCTAGGTATGTGTTAGATTATGATTTCTTTAAATGGCTGAGAAAAGAATTGTGCTGAATAGAATAACTATTTCTGTCTGTGTATCTTTTTTGTAACTTAAGGTTTTGCCTAGAGGGGTTCTCTATGTTTTTGAATCTAATTAGCCTGTAAAATATCTACCATCCTGATTTTACAGGGGGGATTTCTTTATTTCTATTTACTTCTATTTTTTTATTAAAAGTCTTCTTGTAAAAAACTGAATGCTTTTTCATTGTTCTCAGATCCAAGGTTTTGGGTCTGCGGTCACCTATGCAAATTGGTGAGGCTTTTTATCCAACATTTCCCAGGAAAGTGGGGGTGCAAGTGTTGGGAGGATTGTTCATTGTTCTTAAGATCCAAGGGTCTGGGTCTGTAGTCACCTAGGCAAATTGGTGAGGCTTTTTACCAAACCTTGTCCAGGAAGTGGGGTGCAAGGTTTTGGGAAGTATTTTGGGGGGAAGGACGCGTCCAAACAGCTCTTCCCCAGTAACCAGTATTAGTTTGGTGGTGGTAGCGGCCAGTCCAAGGACAACGGGGGGAATATTTTGTACCTTGGGGAAGTTTTGACCTAAGCTGGTAAAGATAAGCTTAGGAGGTTTTTCATGCAGGTCCCCGCATCTGTACCCTAGAGTTCAGAGTGGGGGAGGAACCTTGACAAGGTTGGATATTAGGAAAAACTTTTTCACTAGGAGGGGGTGAAAAACTGAAATGCGTTACCTAGGGAGGTGGTGGAATCTCCTTCCTTAGATATTTTTAAGGTCAGGCTTGACAAAGCCCTGGCTGGGATGATTTAGTTGGGATTGGTCCTGCTTTGAGCAGGGGGTTGGACTGGATATCATAGAATTACAGAATATCAGGGTTGGACAGGGGGAATATCCAACCCTGATATTCTATAATTCTATGATATCGAATCAGAATGATAATTGAGTGTATTCATTTGACACATATATTCATCAGCTATATGACATGTTACTAGAGGATATAAGGGGTAAATTGTTTTTGGTTGTTGGTATTTGTGCGGCTTAATCTTTTCAATAGATCCATCAGTTAAAAAAAATAATATGCTTTACTTCATGTTAAAGTACTAAATGCTCCTGCTAGTTGTTTTTCCTTTGTTGCTGCTTGTTTGTTTTAAAGTTACATTTGTGTGGGTGAAAAAATCTCTATATTCATTCCTCCCACAGCAAAATAACTGACTGCAAGTATACAATGAATATATTCTCATGCATTCCACTTGACACTGTATTTCCATTGTGTTTGAAACCCTTGCTTAGAAATCAGCAACTCAAAAGGCAACTCATTTTGTTGAAAATAACCTGTGAAAGATAACTTTTTTCCTAGAAGTTATAATGGACTACAGAAAAAAGTAGGCATGACTCTTCATCAGAATGGCCACATTGGGCCACACCAATGTTCCATCTACCCCGGTTCCTGTCTTCTGACAGCAGCCAGTGCCAGATGTTTCAAAGAGGATGTACAGAACAGGACAATTTTGCGTGATCCATCCCCTGTCGTCTTGTTCCACCCTCTGGTAGTTGGAAATTTAGGGAAACCCAGGGCATGGACTTGCATCCCTGAATCTCTTGGCTAATCGCCAGTGATGGACCTATCCTCCATGAACTTATTTAATTCTTTTTTCAACCCAGTTATACTTTTGGCCTTCATAACATCCAATGGCAATGAGTTTCAGAGGTTCTCTGTGTGCTGAGTGAAGTACTTGCTTTTGTTTATTTAAACCTGCTGTCTGTTAATTTCAGCAGTTGATCCCTCAGTTCTTGTGTTATGTGAAGGGGGTAAATAATAATTCCCAACTTACTCTTTTCATACCATTCATGATTTTATAGATTTCTAGGTTGACCGTATTTCCCTGCGCTGAAAACGGGACACAGGGTAAAAGATGGTCAATGTTCAGGTGCTGGTGTTGATGCTTGCCTGAGCTGAGATACTTGGCATCGCAGTTTGCCTGAGTCCTGCTGTATGGGGCTGGTGTCACCACTCGCTGGAGCTGACATCACGGATGCCACAACTTTTTTGGCAAAACTGGACATTTGTCCTGTTTGCTCTTGCCTGAACATTGCTCTGTGCCCCCCCAGAGCAAGACTAAATGGAACAAATGCCCAGTTTTGGCAAAAAAAGTCATGACTTCCAGGACAGAGCTTAAAAAGGGAACTGTCCTGGCCCAAATTGGGACATATGGTCATCCTATAGACATGGGTGAAAGTAACGTAAGCAGGGTGGCCTGAGCAAGGTGCGTGGGCAGCTCTGGGCTCCTAGAAGGGGTAGGGCTGGGGCCAGACTTCCCAGCCAGCCATTCAGTGCTGCTGGGCCTGTGCCGCCCGGGGCTCTGGGAGCAATTTAAAGGGCCTGGGGCTCCTGGTGGCTGCTACGACTACCCCAGGTTCTGGCTGCAATTTAAAGGGCCCGGAGCTCCAGCTTTTTACCAAACCTTGTCCAGAAAGTGGGGTGCAAGGTTTGGTAAAAAGCCTCACCAATTTGCCTAGGTGACTACAGACCCAGACCCTTGGATCTTAAGAACAATGAACAATCCTCCCAACACTTGCACCCCCCCTTTCCAGGGAAATGTTGGATAAAAAGCCTCACCAATTTGCATAGGTGACCACAGACCCAAACCCTTGGATCTGAGAACAATGAAAAAGCATTCAGTTTTCTTACAAGAAGACTTTTAATAGAAATAGAAGTAAATAGAAATAAAGAAATTCCCCCGTAAAATCAGGATGGTAGATACCTTACAGGGTAATTAGATTTAAAACATAGAGAAGCCCTCTAGGCAAAACCTTAAGTTACAGAAAAGATACACAGACAGAAATAGTTATTCTATTCAGCACAGTTCTTTTCTCAGCCATTTAAAGAAATCATAATCTAACACATACCTAGCTAGATTACTTACTAAAAGTTCTAAGACTCCATTCCTGGTCTATCCCCAGCAGAAACAACATATAGACAGAGACACAGACCCTTTGTTTCTCTCCCTCTTTCCAGCTTTTGAAAGTATCTTGTCTCCTCATTGGTCATTTTGGTCAGGTGCCAGTGAGGTTACCTTTAGCTTCTTAACCCTTTACAGGTGAGAGGAGCTTTTCCCTGGCCAGGAGGGATTTTAAAGGGGTTTACCCTTCCCTTTATATTTATGACATGCCCTAACCACTGCCTGCTCTTCCTCCTGTGATCAACAGGGATGTGGATTGGTTTCAGTTTCCCCAATGCTCATAGGTGCATCAAAGTGGTAGGAGAAGGAGTGAAGAAATATTAGATCAGGCGGTAATGGCATAGAGAAGAAAGTCAAGAACGAGGAGGAGTGGCCAGGGAAAGGGAAAAGGAAGTCAAAACTGCTATCAGGAAGATAGGTGTTGCCAAAGATGAGAACAGCTACCAAGAAGGCAAAGAAGGGTAAGTAACTACTAAGGAGAGTGAACAAACAGGAGAGGGTAACCACCAGAGAAATTAAGGGGAAGGGGTGAGATGCCTAGATAGAGAACCACCAGGAGAAGACTCCAGATCAATGAGGCTTATATTACTTTTTTATTTTATTTTATTCATATTTTGACCCCTTGAGATGTTACTTTGAAGGTTGTTTTCTGCTGCTTCTTGGTATTCAAGCTAGATTTTGGTAATGTAAAGTAATTGCCCCACCGCTCCAGCATAAACTGGGAGGAAGAGTCTGGAGAAAAGAAAGCAGGGAAGTACATTACCTAGTTCTCACTGGAACTTCTGGCAAACCTTGGCCAAGTTTGGAGTGAACATTTCCAGAGTTATGGCTTGCACATTTGTAGTGAAACCTGATTAGTCTGATAACTTCACACTGAAGCAAGCATTTGAGAATGGGGCTTCATAAAATAGACACAGAAATCCAGCAAATGTCAAATATTTGCAGGTTTGATAATTATGTGTGTGGCAGGCTGGCAAGCCCACAGAACCATGCATTAAAATTTTTCTGTGATCACTGGAAACACATTGCTGGTGACACGCAGCTTTCATAATTCAAAGAAACCAATTATTTAAACTCTTAAAACATGAGCAACGATTTCTCAAAAAATAAACACCAGAAACCAAAAAACACTGTACACAGCATATTAGCTTCTGTTCTAATCAGAAAGACTCTTATCCTCTCCACTTCCCTTGCGCTCAGTATCCACTAGGATTAATAAAGCTATATTGGAGTGCTGCTTATCTTATGTTCATAATAAAAAATGATTTTGATGAAAGAAGAAAACTGGAGTTAAAAAGGAGACTAGAGTGGAGGAAGAAAATGTAGTGAACAGAAAGGAATTAATGTGAGTCGGTGGATGTATATCTCTCACACCCCTAAACGCTTACGGTGGAATCCTGGCCCTACTGAAGTCAATGGAATTTGCTTATAACTGCCGTGGAGCAGGATTTCACCCCCAGGGCCAAGTCCTTCAATCGTAAGCAATGAAACTCATGGTAGCTGCACACTTATAAAGTGGGACACATCATGGACATTTTACACGGGAGCGCATCATATCACTGCACCATAATCTGCACTGTCTGCCTATTAGCTCCCAGGTAGAAGTTGTTGGTTTTAAACTGAATGGCTTGGGACCTGATTACATAAGAGCCTGCTTCTCTCCTCATGTGAGAGGGAAACAGCTAAGGGAGCAACAAAAGCACTTGAACTAACACCCTCTTGGTTTAAAAGGTAGGCGCTGGTAATAAGCCATTTTCTGGGACAGATCCTCACTTTTGGAATGCATTCCCTTCTTCAGTCTGCCAGAAGCCAGAGGCCAGATTTGTAAACCACCAAGGGAGGCTGCAAGGATCATCTTTCCCCCTCAGGCTTATGGGGAAAGGGGAGGGTGCAGTGTAGTCTGGTGGGCTGTCAGATAAGGGGTTACTGACATTGCTGCAGATAAGTATTACTGTGGATTTTTATGGCATTCCAGGATGCATTTTTCTGTGTTTGTGTATGATTTATATTTTTGTAGTTGTAAATTTTAATTGCCATAAAAGCACCTAGAGCAGGAGAAAGGCTCTTCACTTTCAAGGGAAATAAAAAAAATTACCCTCTTCTACTTAAAGTTTTTATGCCCCAGAAGTATCCTACTCAAGTTGCTCTCAAGAGACTTTAAGTTAGTACATAACACATTTCCCGTGGAGTGTTCTCAAAGAAAATATATGACAGCAAATGAATCATAGAGAGTAATTGCAAGAATGACTGCATCTTTTCTATTATACTTGTGGGCAGGGGCGCTGAAACAATTTGCATAGTGGGGGTGCTGAGAGCCATTGAACCACAGTGTAAACCCTGTATATAATGGAAACCACTCCAAACCAAGGAGTGTGGCAGCACCCCCAGCACCCCTAGTTCCAGCAACTATGCTTCTCGGATTTTCTTGAGAATTCATATTCATTTCTTGTAATTCATATTAAAATTGGTGACAAATTTGTGTCGGGGAAACGCAGCTAACTTTAATTATTCTTTGCATTTCTATAGTACCTTCCATGCAACCATCTTAAGATACTTTTCAAACATTAGTGAATTAAGGCTCATAACATCCCCACCATATACCACAGTGATAGATATGGTAGGAGAACCTAAATAGAACAGAGAGACCCAGATCATTTTCAGATATTTAAAGGAGAAGGCTACAGCACATTAATACTTAACTTTCACCACCAGCTGAACTAACCAGCTACTATACCATCTTTCTTTTTTGTACTTTTTTTTGGGGGGGGGGGGGAGGATGGAGTGGAGTCAAAGGAGGGAATTGAGCTATTTATTTATATAATATGTTTTTCCATTTTCAATCCTCGAGGGGGCCATTTAGGGATCTGGGACAAAAATTGGGGATTGGTCTTGCTTTGAGCAGCGGGTTGGACTAGATGACCTCCTGAGGTCCCTTCCAACCCTGATATTCTATGATTATGATTCTATGAACTTGAAGCATTTCACCTTGCTAAATCCAGAGATTTATATATTGATATTACTTTAAGTGCTATCAGCTGTCACTATAATAAGTCATATTTCTTTTTTTAACTACATGCCAGTTCTTTTTAGGGAAAAGTCAGATCTTCCTACTGTAATTAGCTCCTGATATGTCAGTTCTACATAGACAAAAGAAAATCACATCGGCGTTTTAAACATGATTCCAGTGCTGGGTGAACAAACTGGATCCAAACATCTGAAAACCTGAACTGGTTCAGAACTGTGAGACAAATGTTTGTTTGTATTTTGAGACGTCTAGCTGCAAAGGAAAAGCTTGTTTTCAGGTCTGTTTTGCCACTTATATGAAGAGTCAATACATAATTTGAAAATTCTACACTTGGACTTAGTGAGCTGCGAACACAGAAAACAAGCAAGAGAAACAAATTTAAGCTACAGAAAATACTGTCAAGAAGATTTACTAGAAGAAATATCTTTTTGCTAGGGATAAAAGACAAACATGAACAAAAAAGTAGAGAAGACTCAAAGCATAAAACATTTTGAGCTGCAATAAAAATTAAATAAAGAGAAACAGTAGTAAAAGTAAAACATTTGATGTCACATTGGAGACCCCCAGTTAAAAGGTTTCAGGATCTGACTGCTGGGACACTAAAGACCAGATATATCACAGAGGTTGAAAATTTTGTTTCCAGGGGGGGAAAATAAGAGGGGATTGCTGATGATCACACCATTCCTCATGATTTCCCAGCCACCTGATTATACAGCATTAGAGATATCAAAAGTAGAGATGCTGGATTCATCCCAGTTATCCAGAGGGAAAGTGCTGCTGTGAGGGAAAGCAAAGGAAGGGCTCAAAGTAAATGAGAAGGGCCCCAGATTGTAGGCATGTTTTTTGGGGTAAGCTGTGTACCTACATCCCACCCACAAATGAGGGGAAATGCATCAACATGTGTGTCATGGACATATTTCAGTTTGGAAAATTATTAAGTGGGCTTCATATATTGTCCCACGTGAAGGAGCAAAATCCAATCCGGAGGTAATAAAGGCATGGGTTACCATGGTGAATTCTGTGTCTGAATGTAAAGATCTTATGCATCTAGCAAGGAACAGATCTAAAAGGCACATTTCACTACTGAAACCCTCTGAAGTGGCATCAGGTGTACTGCAAGTTAGTGAATGCATAGTGCAAAGAATGGAAAACAGCCTCAATATTGAAGGCATTAATCTTCTCTACTATAACAGCCCTGTCAAATGCTTCCTCCACACCACGAACATCACCTCCCTCATATCCAGACTGAGCTTCAACTTCACTATCATTCAAGTACTAATCTGGAGAGATTCATAGATTCTAAGGCCAGAAGGGACCATTGTGACATCTAGTCTGACTTCTTCTATGACACAGGCAATAGAACTGTCCCAAAATAATTCCTAGAGCTTTTTAATAGAACATCCTGTCTTGATTTAAAAATGGTCAGTGATTGAGAATACCACCCACAACCCTTAGTAAATTGTTCAAATGTTTAATTACTCTCGCCATTAAAAATGTATGCCTTATTTCCAGTCTCAATTAATCCAGCTTGAACTTCGAGCCATTGGATCATGTTACACTTTTCTCTGCTAGATTGAAGATTGAAATATTAAATATTTGTTCCCCATGTAGGTATTTATTGACTGTAATCAAGTCATCTGTGAGGGAGCAGAGGAACTGCCACCTGGCACAACAGGGGTTAGAGAAAACGTGTGTGCTCAGCTAGCCCCACCCCAGTATACATACAGTGGATGCCAGGCCTGGAGCAGGGAGAAGAGAAGGGAGCCTGGCTCAATTGGGGGCTGACTGGCAAGGAGGCAGGAGCTCTCTGTTTGCCTGCCTGAAGCCAACACAGCCACTGGTGGCAAATAAGCCTTCCCCTGCCAAGGGGAGCCTGCAGGTATGCCCCAAATACAGGGTAATTGAATTAGCGGGGCCAGGACCCAGATTAAAGAGACTTTAATTGGATGTAGCCCAAGGAAATGGGTCTTGAACACACACCCCGGCCAAGAGGCAGACCCATCTCTCCTGTTAAGGGGTTGAACTACACAGGGCCCTGGGGAGGGTCCAGGTCCCCCTCCAACCCCTCTGACCAATGGTATAGCCACTAGGCCACCCAGTCACCAAAGGCCCCTATCACATTATACCTTAAACCTCTTTGTAAAGTTAAATAGATTGAACCCTTTTAGTTTATCACTATAAGGCATGTTTTCCAATCCTTTAATCATTCACATGGCTCTTCTCAGAACCCTTTCCAGTTTATCAACATCCTTCTTGAATTGTGGGCACAAAAACTGGACACAGTATTCCAGCAGCTGTCACACTAGAGCCAAATACAGGAGTAAAATAATCTCTCTCCTCCTACTCAAGATTCCCCTATTTATGCATTCCAGGATCACATTAGTTCTTTTGGCCACCGTGTTACACTGGGAGCTCATGTTCAGCTGATTATCCACCATGACCCTCAAATCTTTTTCAGAGTCACTGCTTCCCAGACTAGAGTTGTCCATCCTGTAAGTATGTTCTTTATTCCTAGATATATACAGTAATAATAAAATGTATGCATTTACAATTGGCCAAATTAACGTGCACATTTGCTTACACCCAGTTTACCAAGCGATCCAGATTGCTCTGAATCAGTGACCTGTCCTCTTCATTACATATCACTCCCCTGGTTTTTATGTCATCTGCAACCTTTATCAGTGATGATTTTATGTTTTCTTCCAGGTCATAGAAAAAGTGTTAAATGGTGTAGACCCAAGAACCAGTCCCTGAGAGGTTGATGATGATTCCTCAATCACAGTTACATTTTAAGACCTATCAGTTAGACAGTTTTTAATCTATTTAATGTATTCCATGTTAATGTTCTATTGTTCTAGTTTATTTATGGAACTATTGTGTGGTACCAGCCAAAAGCCCTTATATATTATGACAACACTATTACCTTTACCAACCAAATTTGTAATCTCATCAAAAAAAATACCAAGTTAGTTTGAGTGGATCTATTTTCCATAAACCCAGGTTGATTTGTATTAATTACATTACCCTTCTTTAGCTCTTTATTAACCAAGTCCTGTATCAGTTGCTCCATTATTCTTGCCTGGGATTAATGTCAGGTTGACAGGCCTATAACTACCCCGATCATCCCATTTACCCTTTTTAAAATTGGCACAACAATAGCTTTATTCCAGTCTTCTGGAACTTCCCTAGTGCTCCAAGACTTACTGAAGAGCAACATTAACAGTCAAGCCAGTTCCTCAGCCAGCTTTTAAAAAATTCTTCGATGCAACTTAAATGGACCTGCTGATTTAAACATGTCTAACTTTAGTAGCTCCTGTTTAACCTTGTGGAATGAAAAGAGTGTTATCACTAGCATATGATGAAACTATATAATTTGTTTTCCCACAAATACAGAACAGAAATTTGTATTGAACAGTTCTGCCTTTTTTGCATTATTATTGATAATTCTACCATTTCCATCTAGTAGCAGATAGATATCATTGTCAGGATTCTTTTTGTTCCTAATGTATTTTTAAAAACTTCTTATTGTCCTTAAGTCTTCTGGTCATAGATTTCTCCTTGTGTCCCTTGGCTTCCTTATCAATAATCTACATTTTCTAACTTCTGATTTATATTCATTACTATCATTACTTCCCCTTTCTTCTGTTTGTTATATATATTATTTTTTACAAACTGCCTTCACTTCCCTCTAAATCAGGTCTTTTGTCATTGTTGTTTTTTTAACCACCACAAGGGCTCTTCCTCAGTTGTAAGATTGTGGGGTTTGGGGAATCTAATAAGGTGTTCTTAAATGATTCCCAATTATCATTCACATTTTTCTGATTAAATTCTTCCTCACAGATGATTTGTCTCATAATTGTCTTCAACTTTGTGAAACTGGCGCTATTAAAGTACCAAGTATGTATAAAACTGGTCTGGACTTTATTTTGCTTGCACATTATAAATTGATCCATGAGCACTTGTATACAAGCTACTATTAATTTTTAATCATGGGATCAGTTCATGTTTATCTGTTAGGACCAGGTCAAATATAGAATTCCCTGTGTTGACTTCAGCACAGCAGAACTAAGTGTCATCCACGTACAGCTGCAACCACACCCCAAATTGCCCCATAGTTCTATACCATCCCCTATTTCCCTACACCCCAGTGACCTCAGAACACTTCCTAAAAAGACTTTCCTATATTCAGCTAAAGTTTCAGTGCAATTTGGTATTCTGTCTTCACTTCCTACTCTAAACTGTAATGGTGTATAAACTGTTAATTAGTAACTCTATTTTTCCCAATGTTGGGTGGTTTCCAGAAATACACAAAGGGATTACTTTGCATATCAGTTAATAAAATTTGCTTTGAGATTGATCTGGATGAAAGACGCTATATAAATATACAAACATTAACAATATTTTGTGCTATAAATTAGTTAATACTATTGTGAGGGACATAACAAGCCAGGACAGAAAGTATGATAAAGTAAACAGAAAGAAATATGAATTAGTAAATGAGCTGCCACGTGATGGTGGTTCTCTTTTACAAGACTCTATCCCCTGAAAATTCTATTCCAGAATGTTTTCTTTAATTTAATGATTTTTCATTTAGTAGTAGAGTTCAGTTATTTAAAACAAATGCACAAAAATTAAAGGTAATTTAATCAACTACCCTGGCTGTTAACAATAAACATTATACCTCCAGATTTAAAGTACAGTTTAATTTTCAGCGACAAAAACAACCAACCAATGCTGGTGGCCTTAGCCTACTTTTTGCCCCATGTTCCACACTGCCTCACAATTTGCTGCATACATACTGTTGGCAACACATTCACTGAACTACTTGTTATACCTGAATAGATGTTTCTCTGTGTCAAATATAATCACATTGACAAGTTCCATAGAGCAACTTACCCAACACTCGATGGCTCTTAGTTGCTCTATCATTGTACAGTGGCCTTACGTGTGAAAGAGGAATTACTTATTTAAAAACCGAATAAGATTATTTAATTTATCATATGTCATAGGGGCTCTTTATATTTCTTGAAATGATCAGAAGTACATAAAAATAATCTGCAATCCCTCATGCTATGGCTATTTAAAGTGTAGTTCTTTCAAAGCATATTTGTTCCTGTATGTAAGGATCACAAAAATGATAAAATACTTACTGCTGAAGCAAGAGGCTTGTGACAAATTCATAGTCAAGTTTTTCATCACACTTCCCAGTGTTTTACTGTGTAAGCAACCCCATACTTCACTGGAGAAACCTGACTTTCACTGACCCGGACAAGGTGGGAAAAATCTCTATTTGTCTTAGCTCTGGAGCAGAGGCAGTTTTATTGGCAATGTGGCATCTTTCTAATGATGAACAAATGGTTATCCAAGTCCAAGGCATTTCCTCTGCATCTCACTTTGTTTCCCCTGTACATAGCATTTCATGGAAGCCTGACTTCTATTTCATTGGGGGAAAAAAAGACTATTAATTCTGTCACACAGTAAGCTTTCGAGGAGAAGATATGTTCTTTTTATGTATCTTTCTATTCATTGAACCCTGAATCAAAGGTCTGTTCAGGTGTTCAGTAATGTACCATATGCTTCCTAATCTAATAGAAGTACTTCTCCAAACCAACTGCTGTCTTTTCTACATCTATATTCATTTTGCTTTTTTCTTCAAAGGTAAAATGTTTAATAACATTGGGATGTGCAGTCTCCCAATGCTACAAATGTTCCATTTTCCCGCTTTTTTCCTAATTAGGCACTCACAGAAGTGCTACTTTTAAAAATAATCTCTTTTTGGCCCAACCTACCTATTTCACAGACTGTCCCACAGACTACATTCATTGTCTGCTGTTATTGATTGGGCTGTTAAGTCTGGCATCTGCACTTCCTGCGAAGAGGCTCCCTGATGTATTCAGACTGTTAGTGAAGGAGAACATGAGTCATACTCATCTGTCAATTCTATTGAACACCCAGGTCTATTTTAGTGGAGCCTAGCAACTCTCCCCAGCATTATCTAATGGTCTTTTCCTGCCTGGCTTTGAGCTACCATATACTACAGAGAAAGTCAATGGAACTTTTTCAGGAACAGTAGAGAAAATTCACTTCTTCGTCCATCCATTCAGTATTATTCTTAAGACATCCTGACCAATGTCATGATCATTTGCATTGTTGGAAAGCAAGGCTGAACTGTATTGCTATGAGATTATTTGCATGCAAAAGCACACCCATCAACCACCCTGGTCACCATATAGTAAAATATATTAGGATTATGACGAGTGGTCCAACTTTTTATTATCTTCCATTAGGTGCTCCTACTAGGAATTCTTGTTTTGTTTTTTAAATTTTTCCAGTATTATACTTCGAGTTTGGATTCAGCAATGTTCTATAAAATCAAATTTATATTAGCCATCAGAGGAAAATAGATTCTTTGGGTCCTTTAATGAAATGTAATGGCCTAGAGCAAGTCCTGAATCATGTTTACTACAGGTAGAGAAAACATCATGACCATCTTATATCATTTGCTTTTGCTGCAGGTAGACAAGAAGTCAGTATAGTTTTAATTCTGACTCATAAAAATTGAGGGATCTCAATTCTGATCCTCTCCTACAGGGCTAGGCTTATAATTTGTGAGGCCTCTAGCCACTGAACAGAGACTGAGCAATGACTCACCTCCTCTGGTGACACTACTGCCAGAAGGTAAGTTCTGTCTGCTCTCTAGGATTTCCAGTGTTCAACTGTTCACCAAAGCTTGTGCTTCAGGTCAGCACTGTCTTCTTATGATTACGACTATCTCTGCTAGATCTTCATATCCACAAAGGTTTAATTTAACCCTTCCTTAGCTGAAAAGCACTGCAAATTAAGATGCAGCCACAGAATAAAAGCCATAAACAAGTCACTTAACATTCTTGTATACAGTCTCTGATAATCTGAGTGACCAGGCTTCTTCTTACTGCTAAAACAATCTTGTAAATCTGTGATGCTTTTTTTTCTTCCCCAACTTCTATTCAGTGTAGGAGGAAAGAAATCTAATGTTAAGTACAGTTTTTCATAAACCTCCCTGTGTTTCACTGAAAAGTTTTATTATGTTTAGATGTCTTCTTGTCTTGCATCTCAAAGACGGTGATAATTCCAGTGTGCCTTTGCTTCAGCTTTTCATAGCCTCAACCAAGCCCCAGATATTAGCTGTTCTAAATTCTGGGTCAAACCAAAGCCCAGGTCAACATGACCAACTTCAAGTTCAGATTTGAATCTGATCTTCCTGGCTCAGGAATTTGTCTAGTTACTGCAGTTGAGAGAAGCGGTCAGTAAGCATTTCTAGCTAGCACTCATGTTACAACACATACTACTAAGTGACACAAGTTCTAAAAGGGGATTCATTATTAATCATAGAAGGAAGTACATTTGCCAATTCATAAATGCCAAGGACTGCTAGCTTGTTTTTAACAGCTTTCCTCCTGTGGAGATTACATGGCTGAGGGCTCAAATTTGCTAAACCCACACATTTGTTGGGAAGTACTACATCTGACCTGGTATGCAGAGTACTGTAGCTAAATGAATAAAACATGATTTTTTGGTGGAAATAAAACTCCCGTCCTTTATGTGTTTCTTATTTGTTATGAATATGAGCACCTTTTTATGCAAATATTACTTCTTTCAATGTTTGCTCTGAAATACCTTGCCTGCTACTAGTAATAAAGAAATGGAAATCACAAACAGACACTTAACTTATTGTCAAAGATCATACTTTATAATAGCCCTAAATTTCTGTCATCATAATATAAAAATCAAGTGCTTTGTGTCTGGTTATTATTTATACTGAGCCCCTTTTACAGGAGTCTGGGAGTGTAAAGGGATTTTAAAGTGGGTGTAAATGTATACTGCCACAGCGGTAAAACATGGCCTTATTGTGAATGAGAATCAGGCTCTTTGGGTTTGTGATATTCATTTGACAGCTTTAAGCATCTGCATTCAGATTGGTCTGGTAAAGGTCAAGTGTCTGATGTCTCCAAGCCAAAGAAAATTCTGTTCTTGTGTTCAAGTGTATATATAGGAGCTAACTATGCTTTTTTATATTTTGACTTCTATATTGTGTTTGCCAGATGTTTTGCTTCCATATTAGCATTGTCAGGTTAAAGTGTTTATTCTTGTTGGTTCAGTGTTGAGCAGTAATCATAAACCCTGATTCTGGAAGCTATAGCTGCTGCAGAGGGAATCTGAAAGGTCAGTCAGCCTGAAGGAAAGCTGAAGATTAAAGGAAGAAACCCATATCATAGCTAGAAGGAGCTCTGAAGCCGGTCAAGTCTGCTGACAAACAAACCTTTAGGGATTCGATATAGAGTCTTTATCTAAATACTCTATCTAAATACTAGTGTTAGTATTTTCTGCACCATGTGAAAGCCAATATCACACAAAAAGAGGGACAAGTTGCCAATGAGACCCTGAGGAACCAGTGAAAACTTTTGAAGAACCAAAGGTCCCAGCACACAAATCCTGAAGGTCTGGCTTAGAGTCAGGACCAGACAAGAGGGTAGTCTGATGCACTGCAGCCAAAATCTGATAGAAAAAATATCGGGGACAATCCTGAAAAAAATTTCTAGTTCAATACTCCACAACAGAGAAATGTACTAATCCTTAGCTAAACTTAACAGTGGCTATTGATTGTTCACAGAGAAAGCCCTAAGAATAGACACAAAACTTTTATGAAGTTTCACTATCCTGCTCAAAAAAATATAGTTCACTGAAGTATGGCATTTACTGAATAAAGTAGATTTATGAGAAAAGTGTATTAGCTTATGAAGCAGTTTGAAATGAAAATGTCGGCAGAAGCTGGAATAGACCATATGAACAGAAGTGTAGCATCATGCATCAAACATTAGAGTGGCACAGCAGGGACCTGAGTTCTAGTTTCTGGCCTGCTGGGTCCCCTTGGGCAGTATTCCTTCTGTAAAATGGGGGTGATGATACTGTACTTACCTCCTTTGTAAAGCACTTTGAAATCTACTGATGAAAAAAATTAGTGTTAGGTATTATAGATGATATTTGGTTAATATTAATTAAAAATCGCAGTCATTTAACAACTGGGTATGTAATGTAGCTTCATTAAAAGGAAGGTATCCACTCTGGAGGGTGAGAAAGATATTGAAATAAAAAGGCCTGTCCTTTGTAGGTCAGTAATGTAAAAAGTTGGTCTATTATCTTACACCAGTATATTGCCTTTGATACACCCATTGCCATCAATGGAAATTCCACTGGGGATCAAAGACTATAATATGGTTTGCAGTGTGATGATTAACAGTGCTGGTAATTATCAGTAAAGGTTACCCAGTGCCCAATAAATGTTGTCTAGTGAAAGAAATATATTATTTTGTTACAATAGGTAATCAGTAGATAAAATAACACCCACACATGAACTAAGCTTGGTGAAAAAGGAAATAGGGCCTAAACAAAATCTATCATCATCATCAATAATTAATTTATTTCTATTGTGCGAGTGGCTAAGGATCCAAACAGGGATTAGGACCCATTGCACTAGGCACTTTGCAAACACGATTACACGGAAACAGTCCCTGCCCCAGAGAGTTTATAATCTAAAATTTAGACAATATGTGGCAGGTGAATAAGAAATAAATAGGAGAGGAAGTAGGAGAGAAAGAGATGGGAGGACAAAATTGTAGCAGACACAGGTGTTCAGTGTTTTCACTTGTAACAGTGTTTTCAGTACTCCCTGGTACTTGCCAGACTCACCTTATATTTCACACACCATCATAATTACCATATGACAATGACATACAGGCGCTATATGGAAAAGAACAAACAACCAGCAGCAACAGGACTGAAAAGCTAAAAGACTGAATGGGAGCTTTAGTCATCTTTTTTTGGAAGAAAACATGAATGCAGTTACAACTAAATCAAACAGAACAAAGCACAAATAATTATGAAAAGTGTAAATATTTAAATAGAAATATTTCTTTTCACCGACAAGCTATATCATGCTACCAAAACTGTAGCATTTCATGGAATATGGAATCTATCCCAAAACTGTAAGGAACACAAATTTAGTTTCAAGTTCTTGTTCTCATGTGTTCAGGACCTGGCTAGTACATTTCTCCTTATGTTGTTGAGCACTTCTCTTTCACGTCTCCTATTTCTCTTACACTACTCAGCAGACTGATACAAAGAGGAACTCTCCCTTTCATAGAAGACTACAGGAAGGAGATAATACAGGCACATAACCTGTTGTCAAAGGCTGCATATTTGTAGGCTTCTATTTGGGCCCCAAAAATAAACCAATAGTGTCTGGCCAAGCAGCAATAGAAACTTAATAGTAGATATGGTAAGGTGATTTATCAGAGCTGTGGCTGAAAAGGGGAAGCTATAATATTGGTAGCACTCTGATAATTACTGCAAAGTAGTCTCAAAGGAACAATAATTTGTAAATACTTATAGCTTTGTTTTTGTTATTATTTATGTACCTGTTATACTGAAAACCAGAGCTGTGTGAAACCAACTCTTTGAGGTTTGCATGATATCAGGATCCAATGGGTGGATCCAGTCATCAAGGTTCACAATTCCTTAAGTTCATTTTGTGTTTCAGGTTTGCAGAGACCCAGAGCTTAATTTGTAATGAAAGAGGTACTGGAGCTCAAGCAATTTTTTTTACATTCATAACTGATGCAGCAAGCCCAGGGGTACTGGGGCTATGAACGGTCAAGTTTAGAGGTGCTGGGGCTCAGCCCTCGCGAGCCCTGGCACAAATTAAGCACTACAGAGACTCCAAACCAACCTCACACCAAACCCTGTAAGTTTTTTGGGGGTTTACACTGAACCTGGTGAATTTCAGCACCCTCCTCCTATGATCATAATTTCCCCTCCTCCTTACATTGTGCTATTTTCTGAAGGAAAGGTGATGTTCCATGGCCTCTCCCCTTTAGGTTGTAGCTATCTGCATCTTTGGGGTGTGCATAGCTGGCCCTATCCCTTGTTGCAGGGATTCCCCATTTGATATGGTGTTTTCTGCTGAAAATATACTCCAGAGGGAGGTAAAGTGTCTTCAGTGAGGCAGCAATGGATCTTAAGAGCAATTCCAAGTTTAACTACTGATGGTGACAGAATTGGCTGCCAATGCACCTGCATTTTATGGATTAGACTTAGATTTCCACTCAAAAAAACCCAACCAAACAAAAAACATGCTAGATGGGGAGCAGACCAGCCAGCCAGCCATTTCCTGAAGATCTGATGGCGTGGGAAAAGGATTGTTGGCCTTTTCTTCACCAGCAGAGACCACCAGGTAGGGATGGTTTTGGGACTACCTGAATTAAGCAGGGTGCATGAAGGGTATGAAGGGATTTGGTATCTATTGGGAGGGTGGATATAATGAGGAGAACAGCATTCTGTGAAGGGGAATCATAGAATCATAGAATCATAGAATCATAGAATATCAGGGTTGGAAGGGACCCCAGAAGGTCATCTAGTCCAACCCCCTGCTTGAAGCAGGACCAATTCCCAGTTAAATCATCCCAGCCAGGGCTTTGTCAAGCCTGACCTTAAAAATCTCTAAGGAAGGAGATTCTACCACCTCCCTAGGTAACGCATTCCAGTGTTTCACCACCCTCATAGTGAAAAAGCTTTTCCTAATATCCAATCTAAACCTCCCCCACTGCAACTTGAGACAATTACTCCTCGTTCTGTCATCTGCTACCATTGAGAACAGTCTAGAGCCATCCTCTTTGGAACCCCCTTTCAGGTAGTTGAAAGCAGCTATCAAATCCCCCCTCATTCTTCTCTTCTGCAGACTAAACAATCCCAGCTCCCTCAGCCTCTTCTCATAAGTCATGTGTTCCAGACCCCTAATCATTTTTGTTGCCCTTCGCTGGACTCTCTCCAATTTATCCACATCCTTCTTGTAGTGTGGGGCCCAAAACTGGACACAGTACTCCAGATGAGGCCTCACCAATGTCGAATAGAGGGGAATGATCACGTCCCTCGATCTGCTCACTATGCCCCTACTTATACATCCCAAAATGCCATTGGCCTTCTTGGCAACAAGGGCACACTGCTGACTCATATCCAGTTTCTCATCCACTGTCACCCCTAGGTCCTTTTCCGCAGAACTGCTGCCTAGCCATTCGGCCCCTAGTCTGTAGCGGTGCATTGTATTCTTCCGTCCTAAGTGCAGGACCCTGCACTTATCCTTATTGAACCTCATCAGATTTCTTTTGGGAAGGAGGATCCCCAGTCAGTTCAATTCTTCTTTGATGTTCCCTAAAGCCTGAACAGTGGTTTGGATTCATACTAAAACCCAGGATCTGGTAAAACTGCTCGCTTTCAGGTTTTGATGTGAAATGTTCCCACAGCCCAAATGAACACTATGTACAACAGCTACCACAGTAGAAATGAATATTTTCATTTCATGGCACCTTAACGCATGAATCTGGGCTATTTATTGTTCTTGTTGAAGTGTTATCCAAATTAACAGTATAAATATATAGCCATAACTTCATTCCAGCCTCTCCCTTTTTTATGTTCAGAAATTAACATTTTATTGGTCTGGCGGCACAGTAGCCCTGTACTTCACTTTCATGTGGGTGATCTGAAGTCAGGAGTGATTGCTGGACAAATCTGCCCCTTGACTTCAAGGACATTGTATCCATTTGCATCAAGGACATGAGTGGTGTACATCCAATCTTTTTGTGTAATAGCCTACTTATGAAGAAGAAACTTCCATTACCCCTACCTGGCTATAGAGAAGATTCTACAATACAGTTTAACAGAACAGAGGAACACAAGGGGAAATCTGTGCTAAAATACAAGATATTGTTTTAGCTCCCTTGCTTAGGAGAAAAATGGGAATTTTCTTGCTGCTGACAATTATAAAAAATAATATATGTTTTTTAAATGAAAGCTCAAATGCTCTAACTTCTCATTAATGAGAACTATGTAATCAGCCTGCTACTTACAGTTAGGTGAAGTTGATTTGTCCAGTGACCAATTACTTTGTATTCTGCACTTTTGTTGGTCATTTGATACTGAAATATATCATAGCGCCCAGGTGCATCTCCATTTTCATTGAAAATAACAGGCGTTCCAGCACTCCCTACAAAAAAGTTGAACAACAATTGATATAAAGTTCCTCCAAAAATATTCTCATAAATCTACTTTAGCTTCTATTTTTTTTCTTTAACGTGTGCTGGAAAAAATGAGACAATATGATATAATTACATCAAGCAAGTTTTCATGCAATGTTGCCAGTATTATAATAAACCTAAAAAACTTGTAGAGAAAGGCCATTGTTACTTGTAGAGAAAGGCCATTGAAAGGACGTTATTACTTGCATCACAATATAAACTGTCCGTCAGTGCCAGCTAACCTATGTAAAATTAATCAAACCAAATTACAAAGGTAAATGTTCAGTTAAATGTTTAACACTGATTAACATTAGATGGCTATTTTAAGAAGCAGGGATAAAATCCTGGCCTTGTTGAAGTCAATGGCAAAACTCACACTGACTTCAATGGGGGTCAAAACTTCACCTCAGGACTGAGTACAGTGTAACAAAAGTGCAGGCAATAGTCAGGCTGTGTCTGGTCAGCTGAGAGTTCCACAGGCATAGGGGAGCTCTCAGCTAAGCTGGCATAGCCTGGTCTTGCACCACACACCCCAAGGCCCATCATATGAGGCATGCTAACAGCAGCAAAGGGTTTTGCTGGAGTGCTACTGGACTCTGGCTGGTCTCAGCTAGTGAACAGTCACTTTGGGACAATTGCCAACTGGCATAGAGTTAAACCAGCATAGAACGGGTGTAACTCAGTGACGAATAAAGCCCAGAGTTTCTCAGCAATTACAATTGTCAGGAGTGGTGTACTGAAGGTGTGGCGAATTCCAACTCCCTCCACCCTGAAAATTAGAAAATGAGAGAACAGTCAAAGTGTTGGAGGAAGAAAGCAATGTGGGATTCCACTTGTGGAAGTGAGTAGCTACTTGCTATGGTATAATGTTAAAAGACTTTGGGGGCCTGTATCATGACTTAGCTAGAATATCTAGAATATCTTCAGCGGAGGATGAGGTTGGAGATCCACATCTGGGAGTTGCCTTTTGGTGGACCTACCTGTGTGAAATGACTTGGGTTGGTTTTGTGAAAATTTTGCAATATTGCAAAGCTCTGGTGGCTGAAAACAATGGCTAAAACAACATGGAAAACCAAGTCTCAGTTCTCTGCACGTTCCTCTATCCCCACTCCGGAGGCAGCGAGGCATTCAAATGATGAGAGGCTGCAAAGAATCTCAGGTGCCAGGTCGCCAAAAGGAAACTGGACGACTCTCAGTGTGCACTTATAACTGCAGAACACTGATGAGGGAGGAATCGATAAACCATCTCATGGAGGAAAAGGCAAAAACAGCATGCGATGTGCTGGGTGTTTGCGAAACATGAGGAAAGAAGGAGATGGAGGTCAGCTGGAGGGATGGAAGCATGACATTCTAGGAAAAGGAGAAGGCACGAGGACAGTTGGAGGAGTCAGATTCATCACAAACAAGGAATGGTCTTCGAAAATTGTCTCATGTCATTTTAAGTCATTGTGTATCGGGGTGCTTTACCTCCGATTGAACCGTAGTACCCTCAAAATCATCCAGATCTATGCTCCCACAAGTGCATGAGAAGACGATGATGTGGAAGGATTCTATCAACAACTGGAGGAAACCCTCGTTCAGAGTTCCACATAAACTATTGTAATGGGAGATTTTAATGCCAAGGTTGGAAGAGGGAGAGAGGGTGAAAAGTTCATAGGAAGGTATGGTATCGGAGAATGAAACATGCAAAGAGAATGACTAGCTATATTGGCAGAGACGAGGAAAATGTTCATTGGTAACACCTGGTTCTGAAAGAAGGCCAACAGAAGATGGACCTGGATTGCACCAAACGCGATGACAAAAAATGAAATCAATTACTTTCTGATCGATAGATGATGCATCGTGCAGGATATATCAGTAGTGCCATCATTCAATATTGGTATCGATCATCGCCTACTGAGAGCCAGACTCACGTTCACTGTGAAGGTGGAGAAAAGGGCGCTGTGTATGGTAAACAGAAGGTGCCAACCAGTAGCTTTCGATGAGGCAATCCTGAAGGAAAACATTTCTAGGGAAGATTGGAGCCTCCTGGACGACTGCAACGATGATTATGAGAACTTCAGTAAGAGACTGAAACGGTGTGTGAAATCAGCTTAGCATGAAAGACCAAGAAGAGCTAGCGGAAGAATCTCGGAGAATACAAAGACTTTATTGGACAAGAGGAGGAAAATGAAAAGAAATGGCAGTGACAGGCTTGAGTACTCCCCTCTCTGCAAGCTCATATGAATGAAGCTGAAGGAAGACTTTGAGAAATTTTGAACTGAAAAACTCCTAAAGGCTGCTGAAGATCGCAAAAGTCTCAAAAAATGCAAATGGGAACTGGAGTTGTAAGGTCATCATTATCGGCTTTGAAGAACAGGGACGGAGAATCAGTAACCGATTGAACAGAGGTGGAGGCAATCTGCAGGGATTTCTATACCCAGCTGTTTGCATCCCATATAGATGTACCAAGGCCATCACTTCACCAAACCGATGAACACATACTCCTGGTTCTCATCAGCAAAGTCCGTCATGCAGTCCATCAAAATAAAGAGGGGAAGGCTCCAGGCAAGGATGGTCTGACAGCAGAAGTGCATAAGGCGGGAAGTCAGGAACTTTGGAAAGCTCTCACCCAAAGGTTTAGCTGCTACCTGGAAATCCAGAAGATAACGTCCAGTTGGAAAGAGTTCAATACCGTCTTGTTCCATAAGAAAGGCGATCGAGCAAATCTAAAGAACTATCACCCAATCTGCCTGCTTTCGCATATCTATAAGTTGTTCACTAAAATAATAACAAATTGACTGTCACGAAACCTGGATGAACAGCAACCTAGAGAGCAGGCCGGCTTTTGAAGGAATTACAGCATGAGAGACCACATCTTCACTCTAAACCAACTACTAGAGCATTCAAGGGAATACAAGTTCCCTTTGTGCATTGCCTTCGTGGAATACAAGAAGGCTTTCGACAGCATAGAGACTAACGCCATTCTTGAAGCTCTTTCAGAACAGGGCATCAGCATGAAATATATCACATTACTAAAGGAAGCGAACTCTGGCTGCAGCACGGACATATCGCTGTTCGATACTCCCCTCCGAATCCCCATCAAGAAAGGTGTGAAACAAGGAGATACTGTTTCACCAAAATTATTCACAGCCTGTCTTGAATTGGTTTTTCAACTAGCAGACTTGAAAGGCTGGATTAATATCAACGGTGAGCGGCTAAATCATCTCAGGTTCACAGATGATATAGTGCTGATAGCCGAAAATATAGCCCAGCTTGAGAGAATGCTTAAAGAACTGAATGCGAAAAGTAGTCAAGTTGGATTAAAAATGAACTGGTCAAAAACAAAATACATGAGATCAGATGTTCTGCCAAGAACCCAAATAACTCTTGGAGGAGAGCAGATCCAAGAGGTTGATAAATATGTTTATTTGGGCCAGGAAGTCAACATGCGCCATGATCAGAAAGGCGAACTGTCGTGCAGAAAAAAAGCTGGATGGTGCACATTCAATAACATCAAGGACATCCTCCAAGGAAAGATCAGCAAAACAACTTGTGCAAATCTTTTTAACTCAACCGTGCTTCCAGCGATGTTATATGGCAGCGAAACATGGTCACTGACAAAGACTGAAGAATATCAACTGTCTGTCACACAGTGGGCAATGAAACAAAGATTTCTGGACATTTCGCTCCGTGATCACATCCCCAGTGAAATAATTAGGCAGCAGTCTGGAGTGCGAGACGTTGTTGTTGAAAGTAGGCTCAGCAAAAAGCAGTGGGTGGGACATGTGGCCTGACTCAGCGACAACAGATAGACCGCAGCTATATCCAAGTGGTATCCGTGAGAACAGAAACGGCCACGTGGTCGGCCTCCAAAGAGGTGGGATGATTTCCTAACAAAGAGATATGGACAAGCATGGTGAAGGATGGCCAGAATAAGAGAAGATTGGAAGACGTGTTGTGGTCGGCTCAGTCTCAACTGATGAAGGACCGACAGTCTATGCAGTCTATGCAAAGCTCATACCAAAAATCTCTAGACATTCTGTTCAAACTACAAACAATCGTTATAAGTTCAAAATCATTTTATGATCATTTGTCAGCAACCATTTAACACTGTATTTTAAAAGTAAGTAAATGGAGGCTTTCCATGTTTTATCCACTTATAGTGTAGTTATGCTGCAATCTATTATTTTAACCTATGATTGATGCAGGTACTTATATGCAACATGTCACCATTGTAACTATATTGAGTGCTTCACAACAGAAGGTATATGGTAGAAATCTTAGGAATGAGAGAACTGGTTTGGATAAACTTAGAGCTTAGCTGGACCTTCACCTGACCCTCAAACCAAGCTTTTTCTGAGGCTCAAATGCATTTATGTTTCTTGTTGTCCATTTCTTACTCACTTTCAGAACCAAAAGTATCAAAATATTTCAAGAAAGTCTGTATTTCTAGCCTGCCTGGAATCAGGAAGTACTTCAATCTCTATTCATAAGGTCTCCAGACCATTTTAAAAAGCCCAAATGGGAAGTATGTGGAAACATTACTCTAACCAGTCTCCCCCACATGCCAACCAAAAGTGAGTGGGGTGACTATGCTGAACCTTCAAAGAAGTGCAGCAAATTATATTCTTCTCAGCGCAACATCAATACTTCCCGATACTCCCCCTGGGGGTGCAGCGGTGCACCATCCCTTCTGTAGGACTGTAGTTCAATCGTGATATAGCCCTAAAGAGTCATACAGAAGGACGAGCAGATGGGCTGGATATCTGAACCAGTCCCCTGAACTTTGCACATCACTAACATAGTCCTTTTTAGGTGTGCATTTTTCAATTTTTAGCATCCTTTTAAAGGGAGTTTCTGTGATTGACAATGCATATTGTAAGTATTCTGTGGCCTCCTAACGTCCTCAGAGCTCTACAGGCGCAGTGGGGCTAGAACTCAGAACCACCTCCTCCCACCTGAACAAGAAGAGACTCTTTCTTAACATGACACATAGCTGGGTAGTTCTGATTGCATCCAGCTGAAGGCAATGTATATCAGACAGTTCAACACAAAATAAAGGGAAAGATTACCATTTATTAAGGCTAAAGTCATATTTCCTTATCATAATTTGAAGTAATAATCTAGTACTGAAAAATCCCATCCACCCTGGGTAGCAGCAAATGACTTTTTGTGGTCAACTAGCATATTAGCTAAACAGTATTAAATAATGGCCTTCTGACCCAATCATAGGTGAACCCTTCAAAACTGAGGTCGTTTAAACAAGGCCAACACTGTGATTCAGGAAAAACAAAAACAAAAACAAAACCCATAAATGAGGTGTATGTATGAGAGAGGGGAGCAAAAGGAAGCTAATATTATAGAAGTGTTTGATTTTTTTAAACCTTTTGGCAAGAAGGATTCTTTATGGTAAACAATTGTTTCACAAGAGATTCCTTAGACATGAAACATAAAGTCAGTGAAAGTGTAAAATATCACAGATCCACAAGCATGATACAGCTAGCTGAATATAATGTATGACAATACATCCTGTAACACATTCGGTGTTAATATTACTGAATCTGAGAGGAATTAAAGAGTCCTTAATGAAAATGAATGTGTGTGGTGTTGTGTGTGGAGGACTCTGAACAGCAAGAAAAGCAGATACTGAGATAGTGGTTGACTCTGATAGACAGGCATTGATTCCCCAGTAAAGGACCTTAAAATTAGTGCAGTGGTCAGCCTTTTAGATATGTAATTGGCTATTTGAGAGAGGAAAAATGCTAATTTCTATCATAGTCCTGGGATTCCTCATATAGAAATGTTTAATGCTTCAGGAACTTGGTGTAAAAGCTAAAAAAAAAAATGGCTGTGATGATAGGCTGAATCAGGGCCACATACCAACAATTCCAAACTCTCCTGCAGCAGATTCAGTACAACGATTTCCATAATATTCCATCAAATCTCAACACCTTGCCATTCTTATCATGCCAGCATATCAAACTGTATCTATTTTCTTAAAGACAGGTTTCAGAGTAGTAGCCGTGTTAGTCTGTATTCACAAAAAGAAAAGGAGTACTTGTGGCACCTTTGAGAGTAACAAATTTATTTGAGCATAAGCTTTCGTGAGCTACAGCTCACTTCATCGGATGCATTCAGTGGAAAAACTGAATGCATCCAATGAAGTGAGCTGTAGCTCACGAAAGCTTATGCTCAAATAAATTTGTTAGTCTCTAAGGTGCCACAAGCACTCCTTTTATTTTCTTAAAGTAAGTGTTAATACAGAAAAGCCTCATTATTGAAACCCTAATCCTGGAAGCTGATCCATGTGGGTGGATCCTTTTTTCCACTGGAAGTCCCACTGAAAATGAAGTCTCATTGTGGGGGTATGCCCAGGTAGATCAGCTTACAGGACTGAGTCCTTCTGATGCATTCAAATATAGACAATAGACTGGTCTACAGAGAAAATCTCAGAATGTACTATAGCTTAAAAAATGTGTTAGAATTAAGACATATTGGAAGAGTGTGGCAGTTTATAGGATCATCAGTCATTATGATTAATAATATAATCAGTTTTGAGTGCTAAGGATTTTTATATAGCTTCTCTTTTTAATTAACTGTTAAAAACAACAAAGAGAATGTCTGATGTACATTAATTAAAATGTGATTGGGGGAGTAGCAAAGGAAAAGCTCATATTTGAACTGACAATACTTAGAAATCCCAAAAGGGAAGGAAGTATCTTTAACATTTAAAAGGAACTATTTGTCACTGATATGCATTTCAACAAGACAGAAGAAAATAGAAGGGTTAAATGAAATCAACTCAGAGAAAAAAGAGGAGTTGTTAAAACATTTTATACTTGGTTAAGGGACAGAAACGGCAAAGAATTATCAACAATTAGGTAGAACTGAGGGAGTCTAATTTACGAATGTTAGGCTGGAAGACAAAAGAGCAATATACACTCTATCCAGTTATGTAAGGTTCAGTTATAAATGCAGCTATTATCTATGCAATCTCCATACAGAAGATCATATTCAAACAATGAACAATATGGTCTCTAAAATAGCAAACAATTATTGTTCTACAGCTATTAAAATTTGCATTTTCAAACAAAGATCTTTGATAACAGCACTCTAGAATTACTGATCATGAGCTGTTTCAAAGTAGCAGCCGTGTTAGTCTGTATGAAGCCAGTGAACGATTCTCCCTTATCATGTGAGATGATACTGTTGCCAAGTGGCTGGCTCACAGAGAAGATAAGGGGCCCAGGTACTACAGTTCATATTGTAGAAGCCTATTTTAGGAGGTGCTGGATGATTCTAGTTCTGATTCCATAGAGGTGGTGTAATTTGTCTGGTGTCTGTTGCCTGCAGCATATGGATTCATTATAAACCTGCTGCCCATTACATTTCTGCACAAGAGACAGCCAGAATCCCACACCTTGTATTCCTATGCACAAAGGGGAAGTGTTAGTGCCATGAGTGATAACAGATGTCCAAAAGGGAGCAGACTAGAGCTACGGCTTCACTGCCTCATGCACTATCAGCTATATCACAGCTAATACTGGGAAGAGCACTCTGCACCCTATGTGCACGCAGGGGCTGATCCACATGTGCTTCCTTCTCCCAGCAAACCTTGAGGCATTCTGCCAGTTCTCTACATAATCAGGAAGTGTATCAGAGAAGCTTATCTGGCTTACAGCTGGACTGCACAGTAAGTTAACGGAGAACTACTAGAGTCACACAGTAAGTACATCGCTGTATTCCTATGAAAATGGAAACGTACAGAAGAATCCATTAAAAAGTCAACATTTTCCTACCCACATAACTCCTATTCTATTTATATAGAAAAACAGTGGTAATCTCACCTACCATGTGACTGTTGGCAAATCACATGGATACAGTGAGACATCAGAAAAAAATCAGTTTTTGTGCAGCAACCACAGCACTAGGATGCATCAGAGACACAATGTTGCATTTGTGTGAAAGAATGGGCTGGAGTCTATCAAAATGTCAGTGGGCAGATAAAATTCATTTTTTAAAAATGTAAACAAATACACAATGATTTTAAAAGTTGGGTTTTTTTAAACATATCTTGCACCTTCAACAGTAGCTGGTGTATTTTTCACAGTCCTTCTCAGAACAGCTAATGGTCCTGATGTTCTGCAGAGGGAAAATCAGAGCTCTTTTGCCTTAAATGAATGCCGGGAACTGAGTTGAGAACTGCCAGGGAGCCTCTGTCACAAATATAACTGAACTTCATTTGCAGTAGTGTCAGCAAAATAGTACATAAAGCTCAAGAGAACAGTATAGTTGTCACTGACTCCCTCCCCTCAGAAATCACATATCCTCCCTAGCTCACACTCCTCTACCATCCTCTCACACTCATTTTTCCTGAGCCACCTTCCTCCTCCCAGCTCCCATTACCAACCTTCACTTTTCCACTGTTTTCTTTCATGCAGATCCACCCCACTTACCTAGAAAGATATACTTATTGTACCATAATTACTTCTTCACTGCTGGCCCTCCATTGCCCTTTGCTACGTTGTCATTCCATTAGGACATTCCTGTTCGGCAGCACAGCAGGTGAATTCTCCCTAGAACACTTGGTACTAATCAGGAGGTAAACATGATACCCTGATGACTTAATTTATAGCCCAAGATATTCTGGAGCAGTGGTCTCATTGCAAAGTAAATAAATAAATGAAAAAGTTAAAAGGAGGGGGCATAAGTGTGGACCTTACAAAGGGCTCTAAATGAGGTTAAATGTGCAACTCATGATTTTATAAGACTTCTTCATCTCCCATTGGTATCTGGATTGTTTCCTCTGAACTGAGCCCTTGCGGTGGGTTGTATTCCACAACGATGCTTTCAATGTCACTTCCATACTACACCCTATTTTCGACATGTGCACACACCCTTAACTTTGCAAATAAAGACTTATTGAGCTGAAAATTGGTAGAATGCTTCTTGGGCCAAGGTAGAATATTTCCTACCAATTTACCGAGATACTGAAAGTGGGGAGGAGGGGTTCTGGAATTACTATCTCTTCAAATACAGGGGGTGCCTATAGTTTGAAAATTCTTCTCTCTTTTTTTGCTCACTCATAATTCCAATATTAGAGGTGGTGCAGACATAACACACACCTATCGGAGGACTCCCTTTGGGCACACACTAGTGCCAGTATCAGACCAATAAAAACACAGAATTCATTCAGATTATTTTGGGGAACAACCTTTGGAAATGTCAGCAAACAGGAAGTTATTGCACAATCACTGGAAGAAGAGATTTCTTCTTCTGATTCCAGAAAGCATGGCCATGGGGAGCCAGGGAAATGACAGTGTGTGTTGTGAGGGAGTGGGAGGGGAGCAGAGATATGGGAGTACATGAAGGGCTCAGTGGAGGGCATAAGCACGGAGTTGGATCATGCATAGCGTCACAGCACAGTACAAGGGGCTCAACAGGGAGTTGAACTGGGTGGGAAAGTTGTAGATGAGATGAAATCCACAGAGCTACCTATAGCCATGTGGTATTGCTCAGAGATGAGATTCAGACTCCTGAGTAGAACTTCCAGGCTCATGGACTCCTGGAGGCCTGCCAGAGCATAGCTGCTCTCTGGTGAATCATGGTGGTTTGTTAGAAGGAGAAGCTACTATGGTTCAGAACAACACCTGTGTGAGGAGCAGTGAGCACCTTTGGAGTCTGGCGGACTGTTGAAGTGGCATTACTGGGAGGACTTAAATGTCCCCCTAATGTGCCTCATTCCCACGACTTGAGCTTCTACCCAGTCTCCAGTGATACCCACTGCCTGTGAGTCCAGGTCTTCAACCTCCCTGCCAGATGATCCAGTCTGATGAACCAGTTCTTCAGCAAATTTCTACTTTTATCTGCCAGCCTATGGGACAGCTGGTGGTAGCTGGAGTTTTGACAAACCTTCAGCTATCAGGCTCCTCCTCTCCTCTGCCCCTTCCAACCAAAATAAAGGGCATGGAGGAGTGAGTTGGAGGGGAGAAACTAATAACTGAAACTCTGTCAGAGCCATTAGGCTCTCCTAAACCATGACCACACCCTTTGAAGTCTGTACACAATATTTTAATTTCATAATTTTGTTAGTACTTACGTTCAAGGAAGCATATATTTGATGGCATATTTACTCTCTCTGTCCTGTCACTCCTCTCAAAAATTACACTGTCAGGAGTAAAAAAATATCACTAGGGAAATTGCAACTCTCCAAAATTATGTTACAATGAAGTTGAGGTTTTGGCCATTATGACCTTCCTCAATGCTAGTTTAAATCCTTGAAATGTTAGGACAAATCAGGAAATATTTATCTTCCCTTGCACCAGTCCTGCAAAAAGTTTTAGAGATTTTTGTTTTTTGAAAATACATCAAATGTGAGAAAAACAGGAAATGAAAAGAAAGTTTTATTCTTCTCAAACAAGACACAGATGTAGCCTTAATTCCTCCCCCTTAGGAATGCTAGTAGGAAATCAGAACATCACATCAACTTAGCCCATTGTAACAAACATCATTTTTCTGTATGTCCAACACAACTCCAGTTGAGGACTCCTGTTCATGCAATACAACAGGATCCCAAATAAGAACAATGTAATACCATTAATCCATAGATCAACTAGTTATGGTTCAGCAAGATCACATTAGACACACTGAGCTCTCTCTTCTTCCCACAGTATTCTTGCCAGCAAGTTAAAGAAGTATGGGCTGGATGAATGGACTATAAGGTGGATAGAAAGCTGGCTAGATTGTCAGGCTCAACAGGTAGTGATCAATGGCTCCATGTCTAGTTGGCAGCCAGTATCAAGCGGAGTGCGCCAGGGGTTGGTCCTGGGGCTGGCTTTATTCAACATTCATTAATGATCTGGATGATGGGATGGATTGCACCCTCAGCAAGTTCGCGGATGACACTTAAGCTGGGGGAGAGGTAGATACACTGGAGGGTATGGATAGGATACAGAGGGACCTAGACAAATTGGAGAATTGGGCCAAAAGAAATCTGAAGAGGTTCAATAAGGACAAGTGCAGAGTCCTGCACTTAGGACGGAAGAATCCCATGCACCGCTACAGACTAGGGACCGAATGGCTAGGCAGCAGTTCTGCAGAAAAGGACCTAGGGGTTACAGTGGACGAGAAGCTGGATACGAGTCAACAGTGAGCCGTTGTTGCCACGAAGGCCAATGGCATTTTGGGATGTATAAGTAGGGGCATTGCCAGCAGATCGAGGGATGTGATCATTCCCCTCTATTCGACATTGGAGTACTGTGTCCAGTTTTGGGCCCCACACTACAAGAAGGATGTGGAAAAATTGGAAAGAGTCCAGCGGAGGGCAACAAAAATTATTGGGGGACTGGAACACATGACTTATGAGGAGAGGCTGAGGGAACTGGGGATGTTTAGTCTTCAGAACAGAAGAATGAGGGGGGATTTGATAGCTGCTTTCAGCTACCTGAAAGGGGGTTCCAAAGAGGATGGATCTAGACTGTTCTCAGTGGTAGCAGATGACAGAACAAGGAGTAATGGTCTCAAGTTGCAGTGGGAGAGATTTAGGTTGGATATTAGGAAAAACTTTTTCACTAGGAGGGTGGTGAAACACTGGAATGTGTTACCTAGGGAGGTGGTGGAATCTCCTTCCCTAGAAGTTTTTAAGGTCAGGCTTGACAAAGCCCTGGCTGGGATGATTTAACTGGGAATTGGTCCTGCTTTGAGCAGGGGGTTGGACTAGATGACCTCCTGAGGTCCCTTCCAATCCTGATATTCTGTGATTCTATGATTCTTGTTTCTAGCTGTACAATAAGCTGTGCAATAATTAAACAGGCTAACAATACATTAGGAAATCTCCTCATATGATTTTCCAGTAATTGACACAGGTCACAAAAGGCTTCATTTTCTAACTATGCTGGAAGGAGGAAAAGAGACACTGGATGTTGTTTAATTAGGCCACAACTTTATTCCCAAGGCTTTGTCTACACTTCCAGGGTAAATCAACATAAGTTATGGTGCTCCAGCTACGGCTATGTCTACACTACCGCAGGACTGATGCTGCTGTGATCGATACACCAGGGGTCGATTTAGTGGCTCTAGTGAGGACCCGCTAAATTGATTGCAGGGCACTCTCCAGTTGACTCCGGTATTCCACTGGGAATGAGAGGAGTAAGGTGAGTCGATGGGAGAGTGTCTCCCATCTACCCAGCATGGTGTAAACACCGCAGTAAGTTGACCCAAGCTACGTCTACTCCAGCTACATTATTTACATAGCTGGAGTAGTGTAACTTAGGTCTACTTACTCCGGTAGTGTAGACATAGCCTACGTGAATAACATAGATGGAGTTGACATAGCTTAGGTTGACTTACTGCAGTGTCTGTACTACACTGGGTTGACAAGAAACGCTCTCCCATGGACTTACCTTACTCCTCTTGCTCTCGATGGAGTACCAGAGTCAACCGGAGAGTGCTCTGCTGTCGATTCAATGGGTCTTCACTAGACCCACTTAATTTATCCCCGGTGCATTGATTGCAGCAGCATCGATCCTGCGGTAGTGTAGACATAGCCTAAGTGTCAGGAAGTGTCCAGCCAATAAAAGTGTACTACGCAGGTAATTCCATAATCATTTGCATATAGAGGTCTTCTGTCAGCCCTCCCTCTTTACCCATCCTGGTCTCCAGTCAACACGCCGATGGGACCTCACCATACCCTCTTAAATGAGGGTTAAGGGAGCTATAAAGGAAGGAGAGTTTGGCTCCCTGACATATCAATCAGAGGAGCCCCAAACCCCTCATGTTTCTACTCCTTTAAGGAATACCTCCTTTAAATCCTTTACCAATCCATGTTATGTGACCATTGTATCTATTCCCTACAAAGGACATGCACTGGACATTCACCACAAGGAGGCACCAGCAATTAGTTGGCTGCCATCCTCCCTCTGCCCCCCATACCTAGCTGGGTTTCCAGACTTCTACTAAGTGCCCTCTTTAATATGGACCAAAAAGGAGTCAGCTCCAAAGTCTGACAAGTGGACCCCATCCTCCCTGAATAATTCTGGTGCCCCGTATGCTATGTCCAGATGAAAAATTACCAGCCCGCCCCTCCCCCGACTTTGCCAACTGTAAATTTGGCCACCTCCCTATTTACATACCTCCTAGCCTTGTCAACCTGAGGGGACTTCACAACTGCCTGCCACACCCGTCATGTCCAACCAAATAATTTTTACTCCTAGGAAAAGTTCCAGGATCTGCCCCAAGTCCTTCTGAGCTCTAATCATTAAGTCCACCACTTTAAATGTTCCCAAATTATTTTCCCTGAGGTGAATCACAATCATATCTGCTGTAGGCTCAGGGGCCATAATGGTGTACAGAAAGGGCAAGAGCTTGTCTCATAACATGCCCTTCCTCCCACACCAGCTCAAGACTGCTTCACCACGAGGCCCAGCAGTGAACCTCCCGACAACCTGGAAGCCTACCTATGTGCCCAGTAAACAATAGTGTGACCGCAAATCCACACCATCAGCCAGGCCCATGTGCCAGCATCTGGAATGAAAGCACAAAGGAAAAGGAATGCTGATTCCCCAAGTGTGGTCTCACATGCATTCAGCATGCTTTATGTCAACGCCCAATTGCCTGAATTGCACTAGCCCCCAGAACCAGCTTAGTCGCTTCTGAATGAGTGGGAACCAAATTCATGCGCTGGAAGCCCCAACTTGATCAGTCCCCGTCTTAAAACTGTAACAAACTGGTATGTTGTGAGGGGACTCCCATCCTGGTGAATCAAGAAGGGCCCATCACACCCTGACTTATTTCCATATATGCCCTCACAGTCTCCACAGGGCACATCCCAGGCTCACCACCCTCCTGTAGAATAATGGATGCACCCAAGCCTCCTGTAGAATAATGGATGCACCCCCGTATTTCACCTCCTTGAGGTTAATATCACAGATTGCCTCTCCCAATATGTATCCCTCAGTTCCAAAATCCATCCAGGAGAGTCCCTACAGGACCCAGGTACTAGTTCGCTGATCCTAAAAGCTCAAAAAAACACTACCAGAAATGCCACCCCAAACAAGGTTGCGTCTTGTTCACAATAACACACGGCTCTAGAATCCATACCATATCCCTGAGCATATTACCTGGGATGGGATGGGTATCTTCTATAGGGCTGGTGCTTCTAGACCACCCTGTTAGAAATCTCTGAACTAAAAACCCATTAGTAGGATCTGGGTAATCATTCAGCCTACTGGCAAATGTAAGGGCTGCTAGGCAAGTGGAGATGGTTGTCAGGTTGCTAAAGGGATGTACTGCAGCACCCATTCCTCCATAATGGGCTATATCGGTGACAGGCCCTCCCACTCCCAAAATTGCACAAAATCATTAAAACTTCTCTCATAGCTCCACAATGTTTATGGAGCCACTGATCTCCGCACTACCCTGACAGCCATCATATTCCAAGTTTCCACAGTGCTAGTGGCATCCATTCAGGTTCCTTGCTAGCTCCTGATTCCGGCTCCCAGAATCTGCCCATCTGAAAATGAGACAAATTGTCAAGGTTCCTTCCCCACTCTGAACTCTAGGGTTCAGATGTGGGGACGTGCATGAAAAACCCCCTAAGCTTATTTTTACCAGCTTAGGTTAAAACTTTCCCACGGGTATGAACTATTCTACCTTTTGCTCTTGGACTTTATTGCTGCCACCACCAAGCGTCTAACAAATATATTACAGGGAAAGAGCCCACTTGGAAACGTCTTTCCCCCCACCCCAAAATCCTCCCCAAACTCTACACCCCCTTTCCTGGGGAAAGCTTGATAAAAATCCTCTCCAATTTGCATAGGTGAACACAGACCCAAACCCTTGGATCTTAAGAACAATGAAAAAGCAATCAGGTTCTTAAAAGAAGAATTTTAATTAAAGAAAAAGTAAAAGAATCACCTCTGTAAAATCAGGATGGTAAATACCTTACAGGGTAATCAGACTCAAAACATAGAAAATTCCTCTAAGCAAAACCTTAAGTTACAAAAAGACACAAAAACAGGAATATACATTCCATTCAGCACAGCTTGTTTTATCAGCCATTTAAACAAAACAGACTCTAACGCATATCTAGCTAGATTGCTTATTAACCCTTCACAGGAGTTCTGACCTGCATTCCTGCTCTGGTCCCGGCAAAGGCAACACACAGACCGAGAGAGCCTTTGTTTCTCTCCCCCTATTCCAGCTTTGAAAGTATCTTGTCTCCTCATTGCTCATTTTGGTCAGGTGCCAGCGAGGTTGTCTTTGCTTCTTAACCCTTTACAGGTGAAAGCGTTTTGCCTCTGGCCAGGAGGGATTTAAAGGTGTTTACCCTTCCCTTTATATTTATGACAGTGAGCATCTGCTATGCCATTATCAACCCCAGGCACATGTTTGGAAGAGAAAAGATGTCAAAGCTTAAACACTGTAGCATAAATGCCCTACCACCAATCTCATAACTCTGTTTGATCTGGTCAGCTGGCTATTGATAACATGTATCACGGCCATGTTGTCCCGTCAGAAACATACCTTTTTATTAGCTAACTCTATTTCCCAAATGACCAAAATGGGGGAAAAAAAATCCAGAAATGTTAAATCCTGCACTATTTTTGTATCCAGGTGGAGCGCCATCTCTGGGCACACTACCTCCCTTGGTAAAATACCCCCAAACCCATACCTCCTGAAGCATGTGAGTGGATCTTTAAATCAGCCTCAAGTATCCATTCCTCCCTCCCCACAATAGACATTCCACCAAAATGGCTCAGAGACTGCTCCCACACCCCCAAATCCTCCTTCACCCTTCTAGAAACTCACCACAAGTTGCCCCAGGGCTACCATCCAGTAGGCAAAATTAAGAAGCCCAATAATGGATTGAGCTCCCAAAGTGTAACTTTCCTAGATGCTCTGCCTCTCCTAATCAAGCCTGGGAGCTCTTGAAGCTTATCCTGAGGGAGTCGTGATATACCCATCAGTGTGCCTAGTTCAGTCCCCAGGTAGGTAAGAGTTGTGGAAGGCTCCTCTGTTTTTCCTTTGCTAGGCGTACCTGCAATTTTTTGCCCAGGGTCAGAAAGAGATCCATCAGCCTAACACACTTATCTGAAGAGCAGCAGAATATGGACCCTAGACTTCAGAAAAGCAGACTTTGACTCTCTCAGGGAACTGATGGGCAGACCCCCTGAGGGGCTAATATGAGGGGGAAAAGAGTCCAGGAGAGCTGGCTGTATTTTAAAGGAGCCTTATTGAGGGTGCAGGAACAAACCATCCCGATGTGCAGAAAGAATAGCAAATATGGCAGGCAACCGTCTTGGTTTAACAGAGAAATCTTCAATGAGCTTAAACACAAAAAAGGAAGCTTACAAGAAGTGGAAACTTGGACAGATGACTAGGGAGGAGTATAAATATATTGCTTCAGCATAATGAGGAAGGCCAAAGCACAACTGGAGTTGCAGCTAGCAAGGGATGTGAAGGGTAACAAGAAGGGTTTCTACAGGTATGTTAGCAACAAGAACAAGGTCAGGGAAAGTGTGGGACCCTTACTGAATGGGGGAGGCAACTTAGTGACAGATGATGTGGAAAAAACTGAAGTACTCAATGCATTTTTTGCCTTGGTCTTCACAGATAAGGTCAGCTCCCAGACTGCTGCCCTGGGCAGCACAGTCTGGGGAGAAGGTGAGCAGCCCACAGTGGTGAAAGAACAGGTTAAGACTATTTAGAACAGCCGGACATGCACAAGTCCATGGGGCTAGATGCAATGCATCCAAGAGTGCTGAGGCAGTTGGCTAATGCGACTGCAGAGCCATTGGCCATTATCTTTGAAAACCCGTAGCAATTGGGGGATGTCACATACGATTGGAAAAAGGCAAATATAGTGTCCATCTTTAAAAAGAGAAAGAAGGAGAATCCTGGGAACTGCAGACCAGTCAGCCTCAGCTCAGTCCCTGGAAAAATCAAGGAGCAGGTCCTCAAGGAATCCATTTTGAAGCACTTAGAGAAGAGGAAATTGATCAGGAATGGTCAGCATGGATTCACCAAGGACAAGTCATGCCTGATCAACCTGATTGCCTTCTATGATGAGATAACTGGCTCTGTGGATAGCGGTGGATGTGATATACCTTGACATTAGCAGAGCTTTTGATAGGGTCTCCCACAGTATTCATGCCAGCAAGTTAAAAAAGTATGGATTGGATGAATGGACTATAAGGTGGATAGAAAGCTGGCTAGATCATCGGGCTCAACGTGTAGTGACCAATGGCTCAATGTCTCGTTGGCAGCCGGTATCAAGCGGAGTGCCCCAGGGGTTGGTCCTGGGGCTGGCTTCATTCAACATTCATTAATGATCTGGATGATGGGATAGATTGCACCCTCAGCAAGTTCGCGGATGACACTTAAGCTGTGGGAGAGGTAGATACACTGGACGGTAGGGATAGGATCCAGAGGGACCTAGACAAATTGGAGGATTGGGCCAAAAGAAATCTGATGAAGTTCAACACGGACAAGTGCAGAGTCTTGTACTTAGGATGGGAGAATCCCCATGCACTGCTACAGGCTGCGGACCGACTGGCTAAGCAGCAGTTCTGCAGAAAAGGACCTGGGGATTACAGTGAATGAAAAGCTGGATATGAGTCAACAGTGTGACCTTGTTGCCAAAAAGGCCAACAGCATATTGGGCTGCATTAGTAGGAGCATTGCCAGCAGATCCAGGGAAGTTATTATTCTTCTCTATTTGGCACTAGTGAGCTACATCTGGAGTATTGCGTCCAGTTTTGGGCCCCCCACTACAGAAAGGATGTGGACAAATTGGAGAGAGTCCAGTGGAGGGCAACAAAAATGATTAGGGGGTTGGAGCACATGACTTCTGAGAAGAGGCTGAGGGAACTGGGCTTATTTAGTCTGCAGAAGAGAAAAGTGAGGGGGGATTTGATAGCAGCCTTCAACTACTTGTAGGGGGAGTCCAAAGAGGATGGAGCTAGGCTATTCTCAGTGGTGGCAGATGACAGAACAAGGAGCAATGGTCTCCAGTTGCAGTGGGGATGGTATAGGTTGGATATTAGGAAACACTATTTCACTAGGAGGGTGGTGAAGCACTGGAATGGGTTATCTAGGGAGGTGGTAGAATCTCCATCCTTAGAGGATTTTAAGGCCTGGCGTGACCAAGCCCTGGCTGGGATGATTTAGTTGGGGTTGGTTGCGATGTGAGCACGGGGATGGACTAGATGACCTCCTGAGATCTCTTCCAACCCTAATCTTCTATGAGGCTATGATTATATGAATTCATATTCATTATATGAATTCTGCCCGCAAACAAGAAGTCATCTAAGTAATGAACTACCTGCCGTAAACCAACTTCTCGCATCACTGCCTAGTGTAGCATTGTACTAAATTTCTCAGATGCTGAACAGATTCCATGGACACTGTTTTATCAAAATAAAATTGTCCTTCAACAGAGAAATCCAAAAGGTTAAAGTCAATATGCACCGGCAGCAGTGGAAAAGCAGACTTGATATCACACTTGGCTATCAGCGCCCCTGGGAGACAAAAACTAACCATACGCGCAGCCTCATCAATGGATAAACACAAGGCTGGGTCTATTCCATCGTTAACTGATCTACCCTGTTGGTGTGACAAGTGGTGAATTAAGCAGTTTTCTCCCAGAGCTTTCTAGGGACCAAGCCAAAGGAGAATCCTGCAAGTTCTGCATAGGTAGATGACTGCATGGCCATGCTACCCTATTCTACTTTATTTCTTGTGTAATCTTTTTATTTACCCCAACCATTCCCACTAAGGATATCAATTATTTGTACATCACATGACTTCTTTCCCCCATAAAGAGGATCCTAAATCCTGCAGTGAACCCATCCCACAAATATACCCCTTTCATCTCATCAGGGTAATCCCACAAGAGCACCCTTAACACCTCCACCTTAACTGGAGATAGTACTCTTGTCCAGCCCCCCGTTTCAGTTCACCCTCCATCGCTTTCTTTGTCTTGGCCCTCATACCCTGCTCCTGATCCCATGGATCTGTGGGAAGCGCCTGACTTATCCCTCTTTACGTTTCCCCCCTGAGGCCTTCCCAAGTTGCTGTGGCAATTGCTGGCTGTATGCTCCCCAAAGCACATTTCACACTCAGGCCTACATTTGCACATGCCGTGAAAACAAGAACTTCCATTAAATGCCCAGAAAATGTCATTATGAGCCTCGGGCCTCTGGCAGGCTTCCTGCAGAATGAACAGGACACTATCAGTATGGATACCAAGCTCCTATCGTGTCATCCACTCTAATCACAGTGTTTAATGTGGTTTGTGCCACCGGATCCCGGTTTGTGATGCCACTCTCAATTTAAACGGTTTGTCATAGCTAACCCATGCCAGGTCCCCAAATGCATTATATGCATATATTTGAACAACACTGGGCTTCGGTCTGGATAGGCTTCTGCAATAACACCTTCCTAGATCAGCAAGGCAGCTTCCAAATTTTCTGATGTTCTAACCTCCCTGGCCTAGTTGGGCATTTCATTGCCCTGCTTGCTCTGTCCCGACTTACTCTCTGTCATCAGCTCCCTGTGCAACAGTGACAATATGTTTACATATTCACCTCTCAAAATGTTATCTTAGTAGTACTGTGAAGGTGAATTCCCATTGGGTCAGCCACCCCAGCATACTCACAATCAAACTGACCATTGGGGCACCCTCTGTGCTCTGTTGCCCCCCGGCTATCCCTGGGGCAGCAATTCTATCCCACAAATTCACATTCCCTACCAGTGGCTGAGTTGTAGGGTGTTCATAAGTCACCCCCATGCTCACATTAAGGGCTATCGCCCCTGGTGAGAGATTTGCCCCACTTGACTATTGTCTGTTTCCTAAATTCAAGCCCAGGCTGGATTTCCATTATTACCACTTTCAGACCCCACCACAGTACCCACTGAAGCTCCCAGCTGCTGCAACAACTTAGCTTGCAAACGCCATATAATGCCATTAGCTTCTGTAAAAGGTGTGTGTAGCCCAGACAACTCCAACACAGGTCCTAGAACACCAGATTCTTACTCAACTACTCCCACACCCCTTAGCCTATTTGCTAGTTCTGCTACTGTTAGGTTCAATGTCTCCTGCATTCCATGTGGGGAGGGGTAAGTGACCACCCTCCCCTCCCCCACTTAGGTCCTCCAAGAGAAAATGTGGGCAAGTTCCCTGAACCCCACCAACGTCATCCTTCAGATACCTATTTCAGCACTGGATGGAAGAGAATCACTTTCACACCCTGCCCCTGCAACCTTCATCTGGTGCTGGGTACACTCCCCCCTGCTAGCCGTGTCACTCTCCTATCCTGCAATCTGTTCATTCAACTGTCCTGGCTCTGGTTGACACACTACACCTTGTAAGCCTTGTAGTGCTGCAGTAACAATTACAAAAACAACTTCCCAGATTACTTGAATAAATTCTCTCCTGGCTCACCACCAAGAGAGTTTGGTTCCCCATGATCCAGCTTACTTCCCATTTGAGGGAAAGCATTTGGCAGACAGATAGAGTAGCCTGGGATCTGCCCATCATGGTCCTGTGACCAACTCCTTGCCCATGTGACGAGGATCCTATCCTCTAGTCTCCCAGGGCCCCTCGAACCCCACTCAGCTGGGTTTGGAACTCCCTCCCCATCTGCTCTAACACACCTGCTATGGCTTGTTGGAAGGAGAGGGATACCCTGTTTTCACTGGTTTGCTATGGTCCCACACCAATGAGTTTGAAAAGGCCTCCCGTTTTCCTCTTTTGCTACAAAATACCTGCTTCTGCCACTGTGGGCTGGAAGGGTGGGTGGGAGACTTCCCCGCCTCCCTGTTCTCACCAATCTGCTATGGCCCCAAGATGAGTTTGAAACTCCCTTCTCTGTTGCCAGATGCCTGCTTCTACCACTGCAGGCTGGAAAAGTGGGGGTGGGCGGCCAGAAGTGGGACTGGATAACAAGGGATTGATCACTCTATAAATTGCCCTGTTCTGTTTATTCCCTTTGAAGCATCTGGCACTGGCCATTGTCAGAAGACAGAATACTAGGCTAGGTGGACCACTGATGTGACCCAGTACGGCCGTTCTTATGTTTTGCAAGTCTCTCTCTGGCTTAGCCCTTAAAGGGACCCCATGCTTTTCCTACAAGCCAGACAATGGCCTCAACCACTTAATGTGCAGTTCAGTCACTCTCCAAAGAATGAATCTTGCATCTTCTTTGTGAATTGTAACTTTTAACTCTGCCTTTTCCAGTTTTCTGTGTATTATTTTAGATTTCATTTTGTCTCTAATGTTCTAGCATGGATTTTGCATAGGATATTAGCTCAAACTTTTCTGTTTCTCCAACTTTTCAGTTGGAGAATTTAAACTCTTATGTCCAGGAAGAATGAGGAAGACCTTGAGGAACTATGTACCCACACTCTTAACACCATCTTAGCAAAGCATTTTGCACTGGAATAATGTTCTATATCAGAACCTGTTTTTCCTTTATAAAATCTATGCCTTAAAGAAACGAACTTTTTTAAAAACTAACTTTAAGGTTACTCCTTAGTTACCAAGAAGCATATAAAGAAGTGTCATGCTGAGATGTCCCTGTTTGAATCAGTGCTTCATTTCTCTCAAAATATCCAAGGCATTATGTTCTCTCACTGCCACATGTCCTTGTCATGTCTTGTTGTAGATGTTTCAGAAATGTTAAGTTTTCTAAAGTTATTCAGAATTAATACCTTTTATTAATTCTAAGTAGTATTACTTGTGTCATATAGACAGGGCAGGCACCACAGGAGCAGATGTTGAGACGTTTGAGGTACTGCATTCAAAAGTAATAAACTAAAGTAATTATAAAAATAAAAACCCTGAAATGCCATAGTCTCTCAGCAGTTACTGCATTAAAGTAGGGCTGGTTTGTCCCTCTTTACAGCTAATAATTTATAAATTAGAGACTAAGAATAACAAATCATTTCTGGTTTTAATAATCTTGTTTCCTTGCAATTACTGCAACTGTCCATGAATAATTGGTCAGTGTAACAAGTGCTAATTTACGGGTTATTTCAGGCTGTATTGGTAATTCTCAAAGGCATCAAGCAATATTCAACCCATCTATAAAATATTAAGACAGCATTTTAATTTACAAGGATTTGGAAGTATATTATTGGTTACAGCTCTATTTATGAACTGACAAATTTGGAATGGTGATTGTTTTATACTTCTATCAGCTACAGACTCACTTCCTCACGTCCAACCTTTATGGGGGGACGAAGAGGTAGTGGGGAAGAAGGAACTTCAGCTTTGGAGATCATCATGTTCCTTTGTGAAATGAAGTCTTTAGAGCTAAGTTTGGAGAAGCCTATACAGGTGTTACCATTTGGAGTTGGTGTATATATACTGAAGGGCATGCAGCACACCAGAAGGAGAGATACATGGGGAGGTAATCTGCTTCCATCCATGACAAATGCACAGAACTGTTTTTGAACAGCAAACAGATGGATGACTGCGCCTCTGAATACCTGTCAACAACAGTCTGTAGATTGCCATTAAATGGAACTAGCTGAATAAGGTTCTTTCACTAACTCAGTTTACAATATCCGAATGTACTTTGCTTTGCCGTCAACATATGTCACATTGCTAAGGCACTAAAGACAGAGACTGCGAGTTCAGGAGTTATACACTACTAATCTTAGTCTCTACACTACCCCTAATTTAACCTTTTGATTTAGACAGTCATATACAAATGGAGTTACCAGGAGGAATAAGAAGTCAACAGTGTTAACATACCATGCAATTTTATTGCTAGTTGCATAATATTTGGTATTTGTCTGATAGTCCCAGGTCCTGAAATCATGTGAATTTCTGACAATCTGAGTTTTCATTTAAAAAAATGTTTCTAGCCTTCATCGTTGCAGACAAAAGCTTAAAAAATTGACCCACATGTATACTGAAGACAAAAAATAGAACACAAATAAAATGAGTCCAAAATGTTTTTTTAAGTATCATGATTATTCTCTAGTTTACAATATCTGCAGCACAATATTGGATATTGAAGGTAAATGTTTATTTTCTAAATTAAGAGACTACTTAATGTATTTATAGGTCAGGTTTGCCATCATGATTTGCATCCTAAAACTTCACAGACAGATGAAGTCCTTACATCCTTCCACTGTACAGTGAATGTCATATGTTACTACAATTCCAAATTTCCAAATTTGGCACAGTCATCTCGGATAATAATAATATATATATTTAATTCTGTCATATTTGTCCCAAGTCCTAAAAAAAGTGTTATCACAACAACTGAAGGAACATCTGTACAGTGATAATATATATCATTACTGTCTGAGTTTAAGCACATACATAGCAATGACACTGCCCTCATGACCCACTTTTCACAATAGATATGTTTCAGCTGACATACATGTTGCTTTAGGTCTATCTGAAGCTTCCAATACATAGGATTATAAGGTAGTTGAATTGCCTAAGGAGCAGATCAAATGTGTTGAACTGGGTACGATCATACCTGACAGAAGAGTTCCAGTCAGTGATACTTGATAATATGAGTCTGTTTTGGTTCTGGTGCTTTTCAGAAAATATTATATTATATTATATTATATTATATTATATACACACAAAATCACAAGCTAAAGATATAGATATGATACCCTACTTTTCAAGAATATACTGCTATTAGGAATGTATGCAGATAATACTCAGACAAATATTTCTTTATCTTCAGAGTCTGAGAGTAATATACTGTACCTAAAAGTCTACATCGCTGAGATGGGATGTCTAGGAACTGGCTAAGATTGAATCCTAGGAAACAAAGTAAGTAGATTAGTTTGGTTTCAGAGTAACAGCCGTGTTAGTCTGTATTCGCAAAAAGAAAAGGAGTACTTGTGGCACCTTAGAGACTAACCAATTTATTTGAGCATAAGCTTTCGTGAGCTACAGCTCACTTCATCGGATGCATACTGTGGAAAATACAGAAGATGTTTTTATACACACAAACCATGAAAAAATGGGTGTTTATCACTACAAAGTGTTTTCTCTCTCCCCACCCCACCCTCCTGCTGGTAATAGCTTATCTAAAGTGATCACTCTCCTTATAATGTGTATGATAATCAAGGTGGGCCATTTCCAGCACAAATCCAGGTTTTCTCCCGACCCTCCCACCCCCAAACCCACTCTCCTGTTGGTAATAGCTTATCTAAAGTGCTCACTCTCCTTACAATGTGTATGATAATCAAGGTGGGCCATTTCCAGCACAAATCCAGGGTTTAACAAGAAGGTCTGAGGAAGGGGTGGGGGGGTAGGAAAAAACAAGGGGAAATAGGTTACCTTGCATAATGACTTAGCCACTCCCAGTCTCTATTCAAGCCTAAGTTAATTGTATCCAATTTGCAAATTAATTCCAATTCAACAGTCTCTCGCTGGAGTCTGGATTTGAAGTTTTTCTGTTGTAATATGAAGGCAACTTTCATGTCTGTAATCGCGTGACCAGATAGATTGAAGTGTTCTCCGACTGGTTTATGAATGTTATAATTCTTGACATCTGATATGTGTCCATTTATTCTTTTACGTAGAGACTGTCCAGTTTGACCAATGTACATGGCAGAGGAGCACTGCTGGCACATGATGGCATATATCACAGTGGTAGATGTGCAGGTGAATGAGCCTCTGATAGTGTGGCTGATGTTATTAGGCCCTGTGATGGTGTCCCCTGAATAGATATGTGGGCACACTTGGCAACGGGCTTTGTTGCAAGGATAGGTTAGTGGTTCTGCTGTGTGGTATGTGGTTGCTGGTGAGTATTCGCTTCAGATTGGGGAGCTGTCTGTAGGCAAGGACTGGCCTGTCTCCCAAGATTTGTGAGAGTGTTGGGTCATCCTTCAGGATAGGTTGTAGATCCTTGATAATGCATTGGAGGGGTTTTAGTTGGGAGCTGAAGGTGACAGCTAGTGGCGTTCTTTTATTTTCTTTGTTAGGCCTGTCCTGTAGTAGGTGACTTCTGGGAACTCTTCTGGCTCTATCAATCTGTTTCTTCACTTCCGCAGGTGGGTATTGTAGTTGTAAGAATGCTTGATAGAGATCTTGTAGGTATCTTGTAGATTAGTTTGAGTAGGAACAGAAGCATGAACAGAGAAATATTTTTACTGGGTTTCACAATCTTTGATCAGGTGTTGTTTCAGAAGGCCAGTTTAAAGAGTGGTGAGGTCCATAACTTATGACTAATATTTCAGCATTGTGTGTTGGCCATGGTCAACATAATTTTGTGTTTTAAAAATGTCACTGGAATGTAGACCCTCCTTTCCTGGTAACTCTAATGCAATATCAAGATTTCATTACTACAGCAAGCTCTTTTGAGGCTACCCAAGAAGCTGACCTGTCACCTGTAGGCATATCAGGATACACCAGTGTGATTATTCTCAGGGGTATGTAGAGGGGATTATGCATGCACATAACTTCCCTACTGTTTCCTTCTGGGCTGGCTCTCTCTCAGGCCACAAACCGAACATATAATTTTGGTTATAACTTTATAGTCCTAAATAGGAAGGATCCCATATACATTCTTAAACCCTCTTGCTCTCTACCTTTGAGGAAGTAGATCCCACACATGGGCAGAACAGATACAGCTCAGATCTTTGCCTCTGCAGATGTCTTTCTTCAGAATAGACCAACTCCTGTTATAAAAAGTAAAATCAACCTGGGCTCTTTCAGGTGCATTTTAGAAGACACCATAAAAAATAAAATATGATCATCATTAGGTGTTTCTACAGACCAAGAAATAGGACAAATGCAATGGGACTGGTCTTTTCCAATATGCAGGGCCCAGTACTGTTCCCAGATATCCACTGACTTCAATCACAATTGCACTGTTTTTTCTGGGGACAGAATTAAGCCCAAAGAGCTCAAGATTTACGATTTGTTGATCTTGCTGTGTATGTATTTCATGAAACTTTATGAATGCAATATTACATCAGCACTTGAGAAGACTAATATTCTTGAGCTGCCTTTATAAAATGATAGCCACAAGGTAATTAACTCCACATAGTATCCTGAAAGGATTAAAGCCTGGGAGCCAATTTTGTTGAAGCTGGCAATTAGAAAGGTAATTTGCACCTCCCTGCATGAGCCTGACCCAAGGAGGGGCAAACCCTTAAGAAGAGAAGACAGTGATGCTGTCACCTTTCTTTCAGTTTCTCAGCTGTGGAGAGTTGCTTTTAGATACTGACAAGACCCCATCCGAGCTCCACAGCCTACTAAAACATTGCAGTCCTCCTGCATTAGTCCCTGTCCCCAGCACAAATATATCTGTAATAGCCAATCATTATCTCTTATCCTCAAATAAACAAAAGAAATAAAAGCCGAATTCCAGTTCAATTAAATATAAAAAGCTTTTTTCAAATTCCTCAAATCTCAAACTGCCTGAGCAGTTAGCCAGTATTCACAACCTTACAGGTTTGTTTCCATTTGAAAGATAAATTGATTATATGGGTCACATATTTCAAATAATTTACACAAGGTCCTGTTTCCCTTAACACAACAGACAAACAACAGCAGGCAGTCTCCTTGCTGCTCACAGTTTCCAAGTCTGTCCCTCCAGTCAGTTCTGTGCCCCAAGTTTCTGACTCTCTACTCCTTCACAGGGCCATACTCATGACTGCTTCTCTCACTGTGTGCTCACATTTTCCCCTCTCTAATGCAGACACACAGCTTGCCAAACAACACCCTAGCACCTTCGCTTACAACCAGGGAACCCCGCAACTCACTTAGCTTAGCTTTCAGAGTAACAGCCGTGTTAGTCTGTATTCAAAAAGAAAAGGAGTACTTGTGGCACCTTAGAGACTAACCAATTTATTTGAGCATGAGCTTTCGTGAGCTACAGCTCACTTCATCGGATGCATACCGTGGAAACTGCAGCAGACTTTATATATACACAGAGAATATGAAACAATACCTCCTCCCACCCCACTGTCCTGCTGGTAATAGCTTATCTAAAGTGATCATCAGGTTGGGCCATTTCCAGCACAAATCCAGGTTTTCTCACCCTCCACCCCCCCACACAAATTCACTCTCCTGCTGGTGATAGCCCATCCAAAGTCTTGGGCAGAGGCTTCTATTGTTTCCATGTATCTCTCTGCATAGAGGGGCTGAATTGCTCCTTCCTTTGAACTAAATGAAGAGTGGTTAGCCCACCCATTGACTTTAAACCAGGCCTGTGATTATCTATAGATCAAAGACCCGCTTGATGACAGCCATTAACACCTTCTAGCATAACAGTCTAAAAAGTTGCTGTCCTCCTCCCTCACATCACATAGCCCTGACACAAATATATCCATCATAGCCAATCACTATCTATCATAGCCAATCACCCTCAGATAAATGGAAGCAAGATAGGCTGAATTCCAGTCCAACAAAATACTGTAAAGCTTTTTCAAATTCCCAGATCCACAAATTTCTCGAGCTTTACGGGTTTCAGAGAAGCAGCCGTGTTAGTCTGTATCCGCAAAAAGAAAAGGAGGACTTGTGGCACCTTAGAGACTAACAAATTTATTTGAACATAAGCTTTCGTGAGCTACAGCTCACTTCATTGGATGCATTCAGTGGAAAATACAGTGGGGAGATTTTATATATACAGAGAACATGAAACAACGGGTGTTACCATACACACTGTAATGAGAGTGATCACGTAAGGTGAGCTATTACCAGCAGGAGAGAGAAAAAAACCCTTTTCTAGTGATAATCAAGGTGGGCCATTTCCAGCAGTCCACATATCTATTCAGGGGACACCATCATAGGGCCTAATCACATCAGCCACACTATCAGAGCCTCGTTCATCTGCACATCTACCAATGTGATATATGCCATCATGTGCCAGCAATGCCCCTCTGCAATGTACATTGGCCAAACCGGACAGTCTCTACATAAAAGAATAAATGGACACAAATCAGACGTCAAGAATTATAACATTCAAAAACCAGTCAGAGAACACTTCAATCTCTCTGGTCACTTGATTACAGACCTAAAAGTCACAATATTACCAAAAAAAACCTTCAAAAACAGACTCCAATGAGAAACTGCTGAATTGGAATTAATTTTCAAACTGGACACCATTAACTTAGGCTTGAATAAAGACTGGGAGTGGGTGTGTCATTCCACAAAGTAAAACTATTTCCCCATGTTTATTCCCTCCCCTGCCCCCCCCAGCCGCTACTGTTCCTCACACGTTCTTGTCAACTGCTGGAAATGGCCCACCTTGATTATCGCTACAAAAGGGTTTTTTTTCTCTCCTGCTGGTAATAGCTCACCTTACCTGATCACTCTCATTACAGTGTGTATGATAACACCCGTTGTTTCATATTCTCTGTGTATATAAAATCCCCCTACTGTATTTTTCACGATATGCATCCGATGAAGTGAGCTGTAGCTCACAAAAGCTTATGCTCAAATAAATTTGTTAGTCTCTAAGGTGCCACAAGTCCTCCTGTTCTTAGAGCTTTACTGTAGCTATTTGTATTTGTGCATGGGAGGGGGAGAGAGGGATGGCAGCAGCCAATGTTTGAAACTGATGACTTTGAAAAGATGTCTACACTGAGCTCCTGTAAGAAAATGATGACCAGTAAGGACCTTGACAGCCATCCTCAGGACAGCAATTAATCTCAGTAGAGTGGTGGTATATGAGTCCTTTCTGGCTATTTGCCGTGCTCTTTTCACTTACATGTCTTAACTTGTACATCAGCACAACCTCAGTAAAGTGTCACTTTCCCAAGCATAATATTGATTTGGTTGGTCACTGCTCTGCACTACTCTGGCTTTGACATTCAACTGTTAGTCTTCAGTGTATACTGTAGGCTTTGCACAAGCCATTCATATTCCTTCTCAAGGTTTACTTGCATTTGTGTTTTATTCCCAGAGTTGCTATTGTCATGACTTCTTTATGACCGCTGATTAATAATTATGCCCTTTAGAAAGCAGGTCTCTGCCTCCTCTGTAGCTAGACAGATTTTAAAGTATTCAGCTCCTTTCTGCCTCTGTCTTACCTTTATAGGTAGGAGGACTTGTGGCACCTTAGAGACTAACACATTTATTAACATTCTCCTGCTATTACCAGCAGGAGAGCGGGGGTAGGGGGGAGAAACCTTTTGTTGTGATAATCAAGGTTGATGAGAGAATTCTCCTGTCTACCTAGCACTGTCTACACTGGGAATAGATCAGTTTAACCGCAGAGCTCAGGGGTGTGGATTTGTCACATCTCTGAGTGACATTGTTATACCAGCCTAATTTCCTAGTGTAGACCAGGCCAAGGTCTGAAAGGCAGATATTTATAAGCTTGGTGTCCGGTAGGATGTTTGATTGCATTTCTTACCAGAATTATTGAGTATTTCCAGTGACCAAAACTGAGGAGAGAAAAAGCAATGGCATGGCATACTGGTGTGTGTATCTTCTTATAAGACTCTTTCTATGGAGTGTGTGATACTTATTCTCTCTATATGCTATATCAGTGGGTTCTCAAACTGGGGGTCATGACCCCTCAGGGGATTGTGAGGTTATTACTTGGAGGGGGGGATCATGAACTCTCAGCCCCCAAACCCTGCTTCACCTTCAGCATTTATAATAGTGTTAAATTTAAAAAAGGTGTTTTTAATTTATTAGGGGGGGTCACCCTCAGAGGCTTGCTATGTGAAAGGGGTCACCAGTACAAAAGTTTGGGATCCATTGTGCTATATAATTTAGTTAAAAGCCTATTTTTAACTTTAGAACTATTTGCTTATGGCTCCAGTTCAGCTCCCACTGAAGTCAGTGAAAGTTTTTGCATTGGCTTCAGTGGGTATTGTCTCAGATCGTGAGCTACCATAATATCTAAGAATAGCAAGATGGTTTTGCAAGTACAGTATGGCTCTGTGTGATGGGGAGGCTGCCCCTGACTGTCAGAAAAGGGGTTAAAAGCGCTAGGGAGGCTGAGCCAGACGGAGCCAATTAGAAAGTGGCTGAGAAGAGTAGCCAATCATGGCCTGGCAGGCTCATATGAGAAGGGATGCAGGGCAGAGCAGAGGTCAGTAGCTGACTGGAGCTTGAGGGGAGAAGGCCAGGCTCTTAGCAAAAGGAAGAAGCCCCAGCACCTGGAACAATTCAATTCTGCAAGCAGGGACCGGGGGAGCTAGAGAGAGGCCCTGAGGTAAGGGCAGAAAAGGGTGCTGGAGCCACATGGAGACAAAGGACTGTAATTGCTACTGAGGTAGTGGCTGGACAGAGACTGCAGGTCCCCCAGAAGGGGAGAACACAGAGTGTGGCAGAGCCAGAGAGCGGTGTCACTGAAGAGGATGCTGCAGTCTTGGGAGTGGTGCAGGTCCTGGAACAAAAGTGATGATGGCAAGGCACCACCAGAGGAGGGTGCCCTGGCTAGCAGAGCTAATCCCCAGGACAGGCAGCAGGAGGCACCACAGTGGTGAGTCACACCATGTCACACTTATAGTCGTCAATTTCACTCAGCTATGCTGAAGATTGCAACTAAATGAAGATGGCATACCCCATCTTTAAGAAAATGCTGGAGTTTCAAGGCACTGTAGATGAAACTTCAGAAGGGATTTATTGATGGGGTTATTTTACACAATTATTAAAGAATGATCATCCCCTTGAGAGATGTGGGGTGGAAATCCAGGGTAGTAGTTTATACTTAGCCCACTGAAGTATTTTCTCAGAAAGCTCTAGTTCAAATCTGTGCTAGAACCTTACTTTCTCATCAAAGAGGAATTGTAAAATAAGGGAAATATTTTAATGCCTCAGTTCCCTAAGCTTCTTTCTCCAACTTACAGTGTGCACATGAGATTCACTTAAAAAGAGCTGAATCAAAGAGAAACAATGTTTGATGGCTTGATGCTGATGGACAAATTGGATCAAATTAATACAATCATAGAAATGTAGTTCTGGAAGGGATCTTGAGAGGTTATCAAATCCAGCACCCTGTGCTGAGGCAGGACCAAGTAAACCTAGACCATACTTAGCAGCTGTTTGTCCAACCTATTCTTAAAAACCTCCCATAATAGGGATTCCATAACCTTCCCTCAAAGCCTATTCCAGAGCTTAACTACCCTTATAGTTAGAAAGTTTTTCCTAATATCTAACCTCAATCTCCCTTGCTCCAGATTAAGTCCATTACTTCTTGTCCTAGCTTCAGTAGAAATGGAGAACAACTGATCACTATCCTCTTGTAACAGTCCTTAATATATTTGAAGAATTATCAGGCCCCCCTCAGTCTTCTTTTCTCAAGACTGAACATGACTAGTTTTTTTTAGAAAACTTGACCTATGAGGAAAAGTTTTTTAAACTTTTTATCCTTTTTTCTCCCCTCTGGACTTTCTCCAATTTATCCACATTTTTCTTAACGTGTGGCACCAAGAATTGGACCTAGTGCTCCTGCTGAGGCCTCACTAATGCCCATCTGAGCAGGACAATTACTTTGCATATCTTACATATGACTCTTCTGTTAATACACTCTAGAATGATATTAGCCTTTTTTCACAACTGCATCCGCATTGTTTACTGGTATTCAATGTTTTATTCACAATACACATTCACTTTTTGGAAAAAAAACTGAACATTTTTACCTTTTGGTTTTTCAATGAAAACCAGAAAAAATCTATTATATTTTTTAACAAACCTTTTTTAAAAAAAGTTCAAGTAAATCCATCTATTTAAAATTATAATTAAAGCTTCATGATTGATTGATGGTTGGGTAGGCTGGTTAAGAAAAACAAATCAGAGCCCCGTTTCCCCCAGTATATGTACATTTCTAGAAACAAACAGTAAATAAGCCCTTTTTAAATTCTAAAAATGTTTGGATATTTCACTTCCACTTTGTGGCCATAAATAGAAGTGAAATTGTTGGGAACCTTTAAAAAAAAAGCCTTTTCTCTCAAGATTTCCATACAGTTTTTCAAAATATAGAGGTTTGGATAACCGCTAGTGAAGCAGCAGGACCTTTTGAAGCTTAGTTGAACCAAATATGATACCTACATTTTTAGAGGTTTATGTATTAGTAATTCTAATAGCATTAAGGTGCTTTAGGGTATGGTTTTCCCAGCCCATTAATACATACCTCAGATGGTTGAAGGCATGAAGCCATATTTATCAGGCTCATACATACCTCCAAGGTAGGTATTAATGGACCATTACGGTATGCTTGTTATGACTTGCTACATTAACTCACTTTATAGTAACAAGGATGTCATATGTACAGTACTTCTGTAAGAGGTCAAAAAAATAAATTTCTAGTATTATCCTAGTGTGGTGGAGATTGAAACAGCACAGGAAATGTGTGAAATGTTTTTAGAAGTGGCTCAAACAAATCACTCTGCTTCAGAATATGGAAATAGGACATTCATAAATTGGAGTAATAGCCATCGTATGGAATTTTAATTGAGAAATCCAATTTAAGGAAGAATCTTTAGTACCTTCATTATATGCAGTTTTCAGAGTAACAGCCATGTTAGTCTGTATTTGCAAAAAGAAAAGGAGTACTTGTGGCACCTTAGAGACTAACCAATTTATTTGAGCATAAGCTTTCGATGAAGTGAGCTGTAGCTCACGAAAGCTCATGCTCAAATAAATTGGTTAGTCTCTAAGGTGCCACAAGTACTCCTTTTCTTTTTGCGAATACAGACAAACACGGCTGTTACTCTAAAAACTGAGACTAGGATGCTGTTCAGTCTGAGTGAGAGGAGCGCAGTGAAACATTATGAATTTCCAGGAGAAAACTATTGGTTCTTAAACACAGTCTACATCATGCTGACCAACACCCCTGTGATTGACCCACAGCTCTTCGGAGACATAACACATTGCATGAGGCTAGAACTGATCTGAATATGTTGAAAATTGTAATGATATGACTGTACAAACTATACATGCCTTAAGCAGATGTAACATATAGTCGGTTTCAGAAAAATACTAAATCATCAAAAAAACTCAAGTTTTGGTTTGATTTGATTTTTTATAAACACCAATAAAATAAATCAGTTTATATTATTTTTATTTATTTACCAGTGTAGATTTCATTGCAATAGAACAAAAGATGGTTGCTAACCATCAGCATCAAGGAGTATCCTTTATAAATAATAAAGAAGTTGATTATCACACAGCAAAAAAGTTAGGGCAGTTGAAGTGAGACTCTTCTGATAAACCAAAGAGAAATTGACTCGCTTAATGCTTATTACTTTATACTTAGACTCATGGAGGTGGGAACTTAAACTCATTAAATGTATTCAGAAAGGTGAAATTTTTACAAAACCAGATAGAGAGCCATATCATTTCAAGATATTTATTCAGTTGCCTTATCAGATTCAATTTTAGATCTATCACAAATTTTAGATCAGTAAAACTATCTGTCAATTAAACTCACAGCTCGGGACAATTCCTGGCAATATTCATTACTGAATGCTGCAACAGAGACTTCGAGTACTACTGGGTTAATTTACCACCTATGGCCTAGATTTCAGATTTATACACTTGCTATCCACCTCCAGTGTGTGAGAGACTGGCCCATCCATTCAGGAAAGAATATATGACATTTGCACATTACTCTGAAGATAAACATCTTGGGGTGGGGGAAGTTGGTGGAATTTTGATTGACATTTACTGATTAACAGTTTCAGTATAGGAAAAGTGCATGGAGATCTATACTTCATGGGTCACTGGGAACTTAAATTTGGTTGAAAATATGTACTGTAAAAAGAAGACCAATATAAATGTTTCCATATTTTTTTACACTTAAACAAATAAACATTCCCTTGCAGTGTCTGAAACCCAAACATTTCAGTATTAAAAGCTTGCAAATGAACTAACTAAACAAAATGGAACTATTGTTTTTCATTGTTCAGCACTGAAAGAAATACAAACAAATAAAGACAGGAACGTTGGATTTTTTTTAAAAAATCATCTTCCTTTAGGGTCAGATTGTGATGGGCTTTTACACAGGTGCATGTGGTAGAAGGGGAGTGCAAGGATGGTGCAACTCCGCACATCACTTGTGGGGGGGGAGGGGCTTAGGGGAAGGAGTGAATTGTGCCCCAAGCTCTAAATGGGGTACTCTGGTGCCACACTATACGCTAACCCTCCCACCCCCAGCACAGGCCAGTGGCTAAATACCACGATTAGACCTATAGTGATTAAAAGTGTTATTGATGGCATAGATAAAAAATGTGTTTGTCATCAACATATAGATCTTGATTTTTGGCTGCATCTTCAGAGAGACGCTGCACAGAAGGTGCAGACCAGGAGGAGAGGGAGAAAGGTTGCTTTGTGACATTTTTGGACTGCCCAGATGTTAGGATGCTGATGGAGCCAAAATGGTCACCAGTATAACTCAGAGCAGTCAAACAGCTTACCCAGAGCACTCAGGCAGCTGCTACACCCATGTGTAACATAGAGTAGCCCTGAGGCTGTTCTGAGTAGCCCCAAAGACCAAATCAGTTTCCAGACAGACTCAAATTCAGAGAGGGAGTAAGGTGATGTACAGTCATCTTCCTATCTCTCCCCCACCCCAATTCTTATATCAAATCCTGCACCAAGAGCACTTTAGCTGGGCCAGAGGATTGGGCTTTCTGTTGCAGGATAGCTTTGTTGATACCATTGTAATAATGGTACAGAGTCAAATCATTATAATTTAGAAATGAAAGAATGTAAGAAAGCCATGTTGGTTTGTGCTTTTAAGGAACATAAGAAAAATCTAAAGTTTGCTATTGAGTTAATATTAACCCACAGTTTGCTACACAGTACAATTTCAAGGTGCTATACAAGAAAAGACAAACAGGAAGGGAAAGAATACTATGCGTTTAAAGTGATATTAAAGCTCTGAAGAGTAAAAATAACTTTACAAAAATATTTCAGAGTTTACTGTATGTCTCAACAGCTTCTAACCGCTTCTATCTGTCATTTTATAGCCACAATTACTTTTGTCCCACGCAAACTGCTGTTATCTCAGTTCTATAATGGCAAATTGGCAGGGAAATGGACAGGATGATCTAATAGGTCTTTCCATCTCTAATGTCTTCAGTGAAATTATTTATATTACTAATGATGAATCTTGGAACAGAGGTCAAAGAAAAAGTTTTTCTATACCAAAGGAATTATTCCCACACTGTTTTAAGCTTCCTGAACTATTGCTTTTCTTTGTGCTTCTCAGCCTGCATCTTTGCCTGAAATCTAAACTGTTACTGTAGGATGAGCGGCATGCTATTAACCATTTCAACGTCATTAAGCTGGATCTTTATCATGTCAGAAAACAGAGTTGTAGATTCATTGATTCCGAGGCCAGAAGGAATCTAATTATTTAGTCTGACATCATGTATAACACAGGCCACAGAACTTTCTCAAAATAATCCCTAGAGCATATCTTTTAGAAAAACCTCAAATCTTGTTTTTAAAATGGTCAAAGATGGAGAATACACCATGATGGTTGGTAAATTGTTCCAATGGTTAATTACTCTCACTGCTAAAAATGTAAGCCTTATTTCCAGTCGGAATTTGTCTTGCATCCATTTGTAACCTGATATATAGCTTACATAATTATTATAAAAAGAAAAGGAGTACTTGTGGCACCTCAGAGACTAACCAATTTATTTGAGCATAAGCTTTCGTGAGCTACAGCTCACTTCATCGGATGCATACTGTGGAAAATACAGAACATGTTTTTATACACACAAACCACGAAAAAATGTGTGTTTATCACTACAAAAGGTTTTCTCTCCCCCCACCCTACTCTCCTGCTGGTAATAGCTTATCTAAAATGATCACTCTCCTTACAATTGTATGATAATCAAGGTGGACCATTTCCAGCACAAATCCAGGTTTTCTCTTCCCCCCCCCCCACACACACAAACCCACTCTCCTGTTGGTAATAGCTTATCTAAAGTGATCACTCTCCTTACAATGTGTATGATAATCAAGGTGGACCATTTCCAGCACAAATCCAGGTTTTCTCCCCCCCCCCACACAAACCCACTCTCCTGTTGGTAATAGCTTATCTAAAGTGATCACTCTCCTTACAATGTGTATGATAATCAAGGTGGGCCATTTCCAGCACAAATCCAGGGTTTGATAAGAACGTCTGAGGAACAGTGTGGGGAGGGGGGGATAATAAACAAGGGGAAATAGGTTACTTTTTATAATGACTCAACCATTCCCAGTCTCTGTTCAAGCCTAAGTTAATTGTATCCAATTTGCAAATTAATTCCAATTCAACAGTCTCTCGTTGGAGTCTGTTTACGAAGTTTTTTTGTTGAAGGATAATCACTTTGAGATCAGAAATTGAGTGACCAGAGAGATTGAAGTGTTCTCCGACTGGTTTATGAATGTTATAATTCTTGACATCTGATTTGTGTCCATTTATTCTTTTACGTAGAGACTGTCCAGTTTGACCAATGTACATGGCAGAGGGGCATTGCTGGCACATGTCACATTGGTGGATGTGCAGGTGAATGAGCCTTTGATAGTGTGGCTGATGTTATTAGGCCCTGTGATGGTGTCCCCTGAATAGATATGTGGGCACAGTTGGCAACGGGCTTTGTTGTAAGGATAGGTTCCTGGGTTAATGGTTCTGCTGTGTGGTATGTGGTTGCTGGTGAGTATTCGCTTCAGGTTGGGGGGCTGTCTGTAGGCAAGGACTGGCCTGTCTCCCAAGATTTGTGAGAGTGTTGGGTCATCCTTCAGGATAGGTTGTAGATCCTTGATAATGCGTTGGTTTTAGTTGGGGGCTGAAGGTGACAGCTAGTGGTGTTCTGTTATTTTCTTTGTTGCACCTGTCCTGTAGTAGGTGACTTCTGGGTACTCTTCTGGCTCTATCAATCTGTTTCTTCACTTCCACAGGTGGGTATTGTAGTTGTAAGAATGCTTGATAGAGATCTTGTAGGTGTTTGTCTCTGTCTGAGGGGTTGGAGCAAATGCGGTTGTATCGCAGAGCTTGGCTGTAGACAATGGATCGTGTGGTGTGGTCAGGATGAAAGCTGGAGGCATGTAGGTAGGAATAGCAGTCAGTAGGTTTCCGGTATAGGGTGGTGTTTATGTGACCATTGTTTATTAGCACTGTAGTGTCCAGGAAGTGGATCTCTTGTGTGGACTGGACCAGGCTGAGGTTGATGGTGGGATGGAAATTGTTGAAATCATGGTGGAATTCCTCAAGGGCTTCTTTTCCATGGGTCCAGATGATGAATATTGTCATCAATATAATGCAAGTAGAGTAGGGGCGTTAGGGGACAAGAGCTGAGGAAGCGTTGTTCTAAGTCAGCCATAAAAATGTTGGCATACTGTGGGGCCATGCGGGTACCCATAGCAGTGCTGCTGATTTGAAGGTATACATTGTCCCCAAATGTAAAATAGGTATGGGTAAGGACAATGTCACAAAGTTCAGCCACCAGGTTAGCCGTGACATTATCGGGGATAGTGTTCGTGATGGCTTGTAGTCCACCTTTGTGTGGAATGTTGGTGTAGAGGGCTTCTACATCCAAAGTAACCTATTTCCCCTTGTTTATTATTCGCCCCCCCCCACTGTTCCTCGGACATTCTTGTTAAACCCTGGATTTGTGCTGGAAATGGCCCACCTTGATTATCATACACATTGTAAGGAGAGTGATCGCTTTAGATAAGCTATTACCAGCAGGAGAGTAGGGTGGGGGGAGAGAAAACCTTTTGTAGTGATAAACACCCATTTTTTCATGATTTGTGTGTATAAAAGCAAACATCTTCTGTATTTTCCACAGTATGCATCCGATGAAGTGAGCTGTAGCTCACGAAAGTTTATGCTCAAATAAATTGGTTAGTCTCTAAGGTGCCACAAGTACTCCTTTTCTTTTTGCAAATACAGACTAACATGGCTGTTACTCTGAAACATATAATTATTATACTGATTACTTAAGAATTCCCTGTTATTATTTTGAGGGTTGCCAGGTTCTTGTCCCAAGATCAGGCCCAGTATTATTCAAATTATTATATAGTTCGGAACCCCGATGTACACAGCTGCAACGCTCACATTATAGGAACTCTTCTTACAAATATTTTATTAATATATTTATCATAGTCAGAAACACCCCAACTCAGTAAGGTAGATCGAGGTACTACAGAGTGTACATCTGTACATCCATATACTCACACCATCCCAATCTGAAATATTAGCCATCTTTTTAATCACCATCATCTTCTCCCTCATCACCACTGGCCATCATTCTGGCACCTCCCCAGCACTGTATCTCTCTCTCTCCTACTGCCCCTAGGCTGGGATGCCATTTTTATAATATTTTTATGCTGTCGGATGCATATTCAGAAGCGGGTTTTCCCTTTTTCCTTATTTGTATTTCCTCACCTTACCAAGGTTGGAGTGCCCTTCTCCTCTAGGTTAGTATATCAATTATCTCAACTTATTATCATATATGTTAATTTGTTGCCATGGCCCTCTTGTGATTGGTCTCATGTTCCTATGGTCAAAAGTTCCCCTTGAACACTCTATTTTCAGCTCCCCAATACTTGGGGTTTTCCATTGGGCCATATATCTGTTCCAAGTTCATAGGCCTCAAGCTTTATGCTAAGTTGCTGAAGCTAATGTCTTACAGGATACAAACCTGTAGGTTCCTTGCATTACTGCTGAATATAACAAAGGCAGAAATCAATTAACACAAAGCAGTGAATATAATAAAGGCAAGCTAGCACTATGGGCTACACATTGGTCACGTTATACCTTTTCTCTACTAGACTGACGAGCCCATTGTTAAATATTTGTTCCCCATGTAGTTATTTATTGACTGCAATCAAGTCCCCCTTAACCTTCTCTATGTTAAGCTAAATAGATTGAGTCTACCACTATAAGGCATGTTTTCCAATCCTTTAATCATTCTTGTAAATAGGAAAATACAAAAACCTTTAGCTTTGTCATACAAAAATACAAAAGTAATATTTTAAAGATCATGACAAAATATTCAATTAATTTTAAGGTTTTTTGTTATGGAACCATTTTGAGATGACTCATATAAATGTTTTAAAATAATGTTTATCTAAACCGGGATTGGCAACCTTCGGCATGCAGCCCATCAGGGAAATCCGCTGCAGGTTTGTTTACTGGGAAGGTTTGTTTACCTGCAGCGTCCACAGGTTTGGCTGATCGCAGCTCCCACTGGCCGCGGCTCCCACTGGCCAATTGCAGCTCCCACTGGCCGCGGTTTGCCGTTCCAGGCCAATGGGGGCTGCAGGAAGCAGTGTAGGCCAAGGGATGTGCTGGCCGCCGCTTCCCACAGCCCCCCAGTGGCATGGAACAGCGAACCGCGGCCAGTGGGAGCTGCAATTGGCCGAACCTGCGGACGCTGCCGGGAAACAAACTGGCCCGGCCTGCCAGTGGATTTCCCTGACGGGCCGCGTGCAAAGGTTGCCGATCCCTGATCTAAACTATTTAATAGCACTTAAGCAGGGTCTGAATGAGCTCTCCCGTGACATCTAGTGATGAGCTGGGGGAAAAGATTTCAGGAACGGACTGTATTTGCATAGACACACTGATTCTGCCTAGGTGCACAGAATGATGGAGCTGCTTTGCCAAAATAACCACTTTTGGCTGGTGTTGGGTTACACATAACTTTAGAATTGAATGCAGGGTAATGAAATGTTGTTATCCTTATTGTATGAATAAAGGGCAGCAGAACTTTACTTCGCGTGCCCTGATTGCGGGGGTCCCCCTAAATGGAACCTCACTTACTAAGCAGGGACTAGCGATGCCAACTCTCACTAAAGAAGAGAGAAGAGAAAGGGTGGGGGGCCACACGTTCCTACCTGGTGCTGAGGGTTCTGCCTAAGGAGTCCTAGATGCACCAATCTGACCCACTCCATTGTTTAAAGACAGAGCTGATTGTATTCAGCTGAGAGTCCTTGTTTTGTTCAGTAATCACTAGACCTGGGACCAGGTGCTGAGCCTTAGACCTGGTATGGGATAGTGTTGTAGTGAAAGACATTGCACAGCCTGCACTAGTAGTGAGGTTGCCCACTACCTGCTGAAATCACTGAGAGCTGGATTAAATGGTGGACCCTCAGACTGTGATGTCGCAGCAGCAACACAGTGGTAGCAGAGGGCGCTGTCAGAATGAACAACCGCAGCGGTAGCAACTGAGGCGTCGCTCAGCGCTTCCCCGTTCCCCTGGGATAGGAGGGGAACTCACATGAATGTACCTCTGAACTCTGGGTCTCATTTGTTGGACTTTCACCGACCACACTGAGCAACACGGCTGAAAAACGTAGGCCAGTGTTTCATTTACATGATGCACAGAAATGTTACAGAAAACACATGAGATAACAAAACAGTATAATAGTATATTGAATTTCTTTAATATGTCTACCCAATACTTTCCAATACAGTTGGAGGTACATTCAATAACATAAACACCAGTTCCCAGCTTCTCAATGTTTGGCTGAAATCATCACTGGGGGGTTGAAAGTTGAAGCTAGACAAATTCAGATTGGAAATCAGTTGTACATTTATAACAGTGAAGACAATTAACCAGAGGAAGAATTTACCAAATTGTTGTTGTGGATTCTCTATTATAGGCAACTTTTAAATTAAAATTGGATTTTTTTTTAAACATACACTCTATTTCAAACAGGAATTATTTGGGGGAAGTTCTAACATCTGTGTTATACAGGAGGCTAGATTAGATGATCACAACGGTCCCTCTGGCCCTGAAATCTATAAATCATCAAAAATCAATCTACAATGAAAAGAGTCTACAAAAGCTCCAAATTTGGGGGGGAAATTGGTCAGCTCTTAGTAGAAACCAGCTAACACCGGTGTCTTATTATCATTTAAATATGTCGTTTATACCAAACGTTCTGGATTGCAGCCCTTCAAAAGCCTGCCTCCCATGGCCAGTTTTAACACTAGGCATTTTGAAATACATATACTTAATATATTTGCAGTTGCATTGTGCAGAAGTGAAATGAACCTATCGGTGCTAAATAATGTGGAAAACTAATGTTGCTGTTTCCATTCAGAGAGATGTGGCCACCAATCACTTGTGCTAATTCCTCACAGTACTTCTTGGAATCATGTAAATTTAATTTGAAAGCAAAAACAATATTAATTAATGCAGTCATATTAGCAGAAAACCAAGTTATGAATGTCTTAAACATTCATTCTATCATACCAGATAGGCTGTTTTCCTTCTCCCTATGTTCTCCTCTGGTCATATTGCATTTGAAGGGCATATTTGTCTGCTTAATAAAGTGAAACTGGATGATACAATTTGTAATCTCAGGCTGAGAATCTGAAATCTCCAGTTTGAAATCTCAATTTCACTGGGGATTCAGATGAAAATCTGAACCCACTGAAACACCATGTATTCATGTCTCCCAAACTAATCCCAGATTATTGCAAACTCATATTTGGTAAAGAGAAATGTCATTGCTGTCAAACATAGAGAAGATGTCACCCAAGAAGTTTCATGCTGAGGAGCCTGACTCTGGGACACAGACATAAAAAAGAGGCTTTGTCTGAGCATTTGTAGTTAACACAGTTCTGAACCCAAACTTCTGGTTTGGCCTTATCTATCTTGAAGGAACATTGGGACTGCAGATTAGATAAGTAAAATCCTTATCTCCAGTGGTAACAGCAAACTTTCTGTGAACTTGGGCCAGCCACTGCTGAGCGTAATTTAGTGTATGGATGGTTTGAGCTTTTCTTTATCAGTCCATAATTGAGTAAATCTATTCAAGCTAATTCAATTTGCATTTACATCAAGGGAAACACATTTTCTACACAAAAGATACACCTACAGTAGAGGTTCTCAAACTTTTGTACTGGTGACCCCTTTCACATAGCAAGCCTATGAGTGCAATCCCCCCCCCCATATATTAAAAACACATTTTTATATATTTAACACCATTATAAATGCTGGAGGAAAAGCAGGGTTTGGGGTGGAGGCTGACAGCTCGCAACCCCCTGAAGGGTCCCGACCCCCAGTTGGAGAACCTCTGACCTACAGAAAGGTTCTCTTAGGCTTCTGAGGGGATGTCACATCACATACTCTATCCCCTGCTCTGAAATAAAGTTGTTTTGTAGACAATATGTCATCCATGAACTGGAGAAGTGAAATCCTTCTAATGTTGCTAGTCTGTAATTCTTGTACACTATGGGTGGTTCTATTACTTGCAAGAACAGAGGAATATTTCTAATTGACAGTAAATGTTTGCCCTAAATGTTTGAAGAATACATTATTGCTTTCCAAAGGCAATTCCTACATTTATTATCTATATAAATAAATATGTGTTCATATGTTTAATGTATAAACAATACATGTATTCATTATTTTTATTAATGATCTGTGCTCAAAAAGTAGGATACATTTCCTGAAATGAAATTAGCTGATGATACAAAGTTGAGAGGCATTGACAATACAGAGGAGGATCAGAACAGCACACAGGAAAATCTGGATGACCATGAAGACTGGAATGACAGAAATGGGATAAAAATCAATAGTGCAAAGTGAAAGGTCATGCGCTCTGTGTCTAATAATAAGAACTTCAGCTATTCACTGTGGGCTCATCACTTGGAAGTGACAAAGGAGGAGAGAGACATGGGTGTATGGGTGGTTCATAGAAGCCACCAATGTGATGTGGCCGCGACAAAGGCAAATGCAATCCTAGGATGTATCAGGTGAGACATTTCCACTCTCAATAGGGAAGTTTTAATGTTATTGTACAAGGAACTGGTAAAACCTCATGTCATAAATATACAGGGAAGGGTAACCACCATTCTGTATACAGAACTATAAAATCTCTCCTGACCAGAGGTAAAACCCTTTCACCTGTAAAGGGTGAAGAAGCTAGGATAACCTTGCTGGCACCTGACCAAAATGACCAATGAGGAGACAAGATACTTTCAAAGCTGGAGGGTGGGGTGTCATAAATATAAAGGGAAGGGTAAACCCCTTTGAAATCCCTCCTGGCCAGGGGAAAGCTCCTCTCACCTGTAAAGGGTTAAGAAGCTAAAGGTAACCTCGCTGGCACCTGACCAAAATGACCAATGAGGAGACAAGATACTTTCAAAAGCTGGGAGGAGGGAGAGAAACAAAGGGTCTGTGTCTCTGTCTATATGCTGGTCTTTGTCGGGGATAGACCAGGAATGGAGTCGTAGAACTTTTAGTAAGTAATCTAGCTAGGTATGTGTTAGATTATGATTTCTTTAAATGGCTGAGAAAAGAATTGTGCTGAATAGAATAACTATTTCTGTCTGTGTATCTTTTTTGTAACTTAAGGTTTTGCCTAGAGGGGTTCTCTATGTTTTTGAATCTAATTACCCTGTAAGATATCTACCATCCTGATTTTACAGGGGGGATTTCTTCATTTCTATTTACTTCTATCTTTATTAAAAGTCTTCTTGTAAGAAACTGAATGCTTTTTCATTGTTCTCAGATCCAAGGGTTTGGGTCTGTGGTCACCTATGCAAATTGGTGAGGCTTTTTATCCAACATTTCCCAGGAAAGGGGGGGTGCAAGTGTTGGGAGGATTGTTCATTGTTCTTAAGATCCAAGGGTCTGGGTCTGTAGTCACCTAGGCAAATTGGTGAGGCTTTTTACCAAACCTTGTCCAGGAAGTGGGGTGCAAGGTTTTGGGAAGTATTTTGGGGAATATCCATTCCATTCAGCGTCCAAACAGCTCTTCCCCAGTAACCAGTATTAGTTTGGTGGTGGTAGCGGCCAGTCCAAGGACAACGGGGGGAATATTTTGTACCTTGGGGAAGTTTTGACCTAAGCTGGTAAAGATAAGCTTAGGAGGTTTTTCATGCAGGTCCCCACATCTGTACCCTAGAGTTCAGAGTGGGGGAGGAACCTTGACAGGGGGTAACAAAGGTAACAAAGGTTCTCTCTGTCTGTGTGATGCTTTTGCCAGGAACAGAAAAGGAATGGAGTCTTAGAACTTAGTAAGTAATCTAGCTAGATATGCGTTAGAGTCTGTTTTGTTTAAATGGCTCATAAAATAGCTGTGCTGAATGGAATGTATATTCCTGTTTTTGTGTCTTTTTGTAACTTAAGGTTTTGCCTAGAGGGATTCTCTCTGTTTTGAATCTGATTACCCTGCAAGGTATTTACCATCCTGATTTTACAGAGGTGATTCTTTTACTTTTTTTCTTCAATTAAAATTCTTCTTTTAAGAACCTGATTGCTTTTTCATTGTTTTTAAGATCCAAGGGTTTGCTTCTGTGTTCACCTATGCAAACTGGTGAGGATTTTTATCAAGTCTTCCCCAGGAAAGGGGGTGTAGGGTTTGGGGAGGCTTTTGGGGGGAAAGACGTTTCCAGGCGGGCTCTTTCCTGTTATATATCTGTTAGACGCTTGGTGGTGGCAGCAATAAAGTCCAAGGGTAAAAGATAAAATAGTTTGTACCTTGGGGAACTTTTAACCTAAGCTGGAAAAATAAGCTTAGGGGTTTTTCATGCAGGTCCCCACATCTGTACCCTAGAGTTCAGCGTGGGGAAGGAAACTTGACACCTCATTTGGAATGTTGTGTACAATTTTGGTCACCCGTGTTCAAGAAAGATGAATTCAGACTGGAACAGGAGAAGAGATGAGCTATTAGGATGATTGGGGAATGGAGCATTTAGCTTATGAGAGAAGACTGGAAGAAGTGGGCTTCTTTAGCATTGCAAAAAGAAGACAGAGGGAATATGAGTCTCTGTAAAAACAGAGAGGTAAACAGCAGGAGGGTGAAGAGCTATCTAAGATAAAGGACAATGTTGGCACAAAAACAAATGGATATAAACTGGCCATGAGCAAATTAGAAATTAACTGAAAAGTTTCTAACCATCACAGGGATGAAATTGTGGAACAGCCTCCTAGTAGGATTTATGGGGGCAGACAACTTAATTAGTTTTAAGAGAGAGCTGGACGAATTTATGAGTGCATTTGTATGATGAAGTTGTGCATGGTTAGGGGGAAATGCTCAGCAGCCCCAGGGCTCGTTTTCTAGTTTGTCTTATGTTCCTAGAATCTCATACTTCAGGGTTTCAGCTGGCCCCTACGGGGACAGGAAGGGATTTCTTTCCCCAGTGTATTTTAGGGTGGGATTTTTTGTCTCCTTCCTTGAAACATCAGGGGTAACCGCGGTTGTAGACAGGACATTGGAACAGCAAGGGACGTGGCTCTGAAGTGGCACCAAGAATGGTCTCTTTCGGGTGCTCAGCTGGGTGGTTCTTCCTCACATGCTCAGGTTTGAACTGAGTGCCATGTGTAGTGTCAGGAAGGAATTTCCCCACAGGTAAGATTGGCAGTGACCTTGATGGGTTTTCACATTCCTCTGCAGTGTGTGAGTGGGGGTCACTTGCCAGGATTATCTGGGTATATATCACTTAATCATTTCCCTGCCATTGCAGGAGCCTCAGGCATTGTTGCACCTCAGTCCCTCCGATTCTCTCCCTGAGGCACAGAATAGTTTAGTCTCTTGTGATCTAAGGGGGGGAGGGATAGCTCAGTGGTTTGAGCATTGGCCTGCTAAACCCAGGGTTGTGAGTTCAATCCTTGAGGGGGCCACTTAGGGATCTGGGGCAAAAATTGGGGATTGGTCCTGCTTTGAGCAGGGGGTTGGACTAGATGACCTCCTGAGGTCCCTTCCAACCCTGATCTTCTATGATCTGTACTACTTTGGTTTAATTTCAGTCCTGGGTTTAGTGTGGGGGTTCTAGGTGGTGTTGGTAGCCTGTAATATGTAGGATGTCAGACCAGATGATCTGGTGGTCCTACTGGCCTTAAACTATACGACTCTATAACTTTATTTAGGTGTCCAGTCAGACCTACATGGTATAAGTGATTGGAGTAGATGGGTTATTGTATCCAGATCCTGGTCTAAAAGTGCAACAGTTGTGAAATTCCATCCCAAGTCAGGTGGAGTCATGACGTCTAACATCTGAGGTGGGGCACTCAGACAGACCACAGAAAAGGCAACAGGGTGCAAGCTGCCCCAATCCACGACAAAGATATTGTTATTTTGTTCTCTGAAACTGGCACGACACTCAGATATTTGAGTGATGCATGTGGTACATCATCACTAGCTAGATAGGCAGATAGTAATAGACATGTCACACTGCGTGTTTTATAGATTCAGTGATTTTAAGGGCAAAAGTGACCACTGTAACCATCTAATCTAAATAAGTACACTGAAAGACTGTGAGGAGCTGAGATGGTATGGTAATGGAGGTACGCAATGAAGACAGATGGTTAGTCTGATCTCCTGCATAACACAGGCCATACACTTTCATCAAGTGATTCCTTTATCAAGTCTATAACTTCTGGCTGAGCTAAAGAGTAACTTTTAGAAAGAAATCAATCTTGATTTAAAGACTTCAAGTGATAGAGAATCCACCAGACCCCTCGGTAATTTAATGTCTAATTACACTCACTTAAAAATGTACACCTTATTTCTAGTCTGAATGTGTCTAGCTTTAGCTTCCACCCATTGGATCTTGTCATGTCTTTGCCTATGAAATTAAGGAGCCCTCCATCTCAGAAATCTTCTCCCATGTATCTATTTACAGACAATGATCAAGTAACCTCTTAATTTTCTCTTGAATAAACTACATAGATTGAGTTTCTTAAGTCTCTCACTGTAAGGAAAGTTTTCCAGACCGCTAATCATTGTTGTAGCTCTTTCCTGAACTCTTTCCAATATGTTAACATTATTTTAAACAGAACTGAATGCAGTACTCCAGTCATGGGCTCACTAATGCTGTATACAGTGATATTAACACTTTTCTACTTTTAATCAATATTTCCCTCTTTATACACTAAAGGATCACTTTTGTTCTCTTAGCAACAACATCGCACTGGGAGCTCGTGCTCAGTTGGTTATCCACCATACCTCTAAGTCAGTTTCTGAGTCACTTGTCTCCAGGATGCAGTCCCACATCCTTAATGCATTTTTTTTTCCAGGAGTGCGGGGGTCGTTAATTTATTTATTCATTTAGGGCCCAGTCCAAAGGTCATACCCAATGGGTTTTAGATCAGCTCCTTACCCTTTAAAAATGCTTTTTAAAGCCTTTATATCATAGTATGGAAAATGTTTAATCACGTTCCTGGCTTACCTGGGCAACTTGTGTCTCCACAGGACGCACGATAAGTATTTTATAGAAATAAAAAAAGCGCCAAGAAGAATATTGCTATTTTTGACAGTGATAATTCTGTTTGCTTTACTTCAAAAAAGCAATAATAATAATTCCAACATTATACAGATGTTTAATGTTAATAGGTTTAACTGATATTGATACCTCTAATGTAATATAATTGTTTTGTAAGGTTTTACAGTAGCTTATAATCACCATGAAACAGATTGGGATCATTTCAGTGTAATAAAACATTTTAAATAACCAGATTATTCAACATTTTATATCATGTAACCTTCCACTATAGATTCATTTAATGTACTATATACAGTATATTCATATAACCATGCTATTTTTATACCAGGGCAAGTTGGGAAGTCAGCTCTTTAAAAAAGTTTCATAGATTTCCAAGCCTAGGGCAAGTTTAATTACAGTCAATGAAGGATTTCAAAGTGAGAAGAAAATTCAAGTAGTAAGAAATGGGGGAAAATGTCTACTAATGCATTTGAAAGTTGTCCAGGAGAAGTCAAAAGGATCAGATGTTAATGATCATTGATTAAAAGGATGGAATATGTTAAAGGTAAGAAAAGGCAAATGGAAACTATTCTTAGGAAACCTGGCTTTAGAATATGTGTATTGGGCTGGGGGGCCATTGGAAAAGGAATTTTCTGCTGAGAGTGTAGAATGGATTGCTACGAAAGCTTGTGTATTAATATCTGGTGCTTGACACTGTGGGAAGAAAGGCAAAAATATTACAAGATCTTGTGTGTTTCTTTGATTTCCCATTGTGTCCCTTAATCTAGTCATTATCATCTTGTCTGTATGAAATAAAACTCATCTAGATGGTGGAAAAACAAACAAATGGACCTTTGGTTGGAACAAACAGTTATTTTGAAGTTAGTTTATTCTGTCCATTATCTTTTCTGTATATTGTGGCATATCCCTCTCAGGAAGGATAGAGTTCTTTAATTCTGTTCTTATATCTTTGGACTCCTTTTCAGAGGATTTCATCTTAGGTGTTTATTTTGAACTGAAATGACACACTCTTTCCTCATCAGTATGAGAATCTATTTCACCACCTCTGACAGTATAAGTAGCTAGAGTTATGTGAAAATATTCTAATATCTGTAAAAACTGGTGGAAAATCCCATTATCATGGTTTCAGCAAATTGTTTTTATCCTTCAATTTTGCAGTTTCCCCTCAAATATTTACACTGCCTTGTATAAAATAAATGGTATTTTTCACATGTGAAAAAAAGAAGTGCATTTTGTTCACAAGAACAGATTACTCTATGAAAAAGACAAACTTTCTTCACGGTGAAGCCAATAACAACCACAAACATCTAACACTGCTTCTTTTTTCATTTGGGATATGAGGAGATAGCAGGTTTTACAAGGACAGAGGGAAGGCTGTTCAAGTGATGTTAGTGTTATATTTCTATCCGTTCTCATGTTTATTTTATTTTGTATGAGAAGTCCCTTGAATGGATTGTCAAAGCAGTAAAGCAGTGCATAGTAGTAGATTAGCAATCAGCTGTTACTGCCCATAGCAACGGCCAAGCCAGGTATTTCAAAGATCAGCAGTTTCACTCTTCCGTATTGTTTTTGTTTTGCCTGTTGGGTTGGTGGGAGTAAGCTTTTTCTGCTTTCTGATAATTTTGATTATTTTTGCTACACTGCACTCATCTGTGGACTAAAACCAGGCTCAGCTTTGATACAGCTAGTGATAATCCTCAACCCCTCTTAGCCCAACATTAATTAAAATGTCACGTTGTATCATGATCTTCTTTCTTTATGAATTTTATACTATTTTTAAATCCTTGCTTCCTGAATAAGAAATACTAATAAATATGAATGTCAGACCTACTGAATAAGGAAGCCTGGTCTCTCTTTATCAGCATTCCCAGATGTGATGAAAATCTCCTCCCTAAGAAGACATTAATTTCAACAGCTGCAATCATTTATTATCAAGGCTCCAGATCCAAATTCTTTTAGGATCCAGGCAAAGGTTAGATTTCATGCAGCTTTAAAGTAATCTTTCACCACAGAGTTCCACCACGATGTTTCAACAGTGCATGTTTTCTCATGTGCTTTACTGGCAAACAGCAATCACATTTGGAGTTGCATGTCAGCAAATTGTCTATTCATAAAAAAAAAAAACAAAAAAACCTTTAAATATTGTCAAGTTTTGGTTGTGGATTTTTTTGTTTCTTTGTTTGTTTGGTTAGTTAGTTTTTGTTTTGTTTTGTTTTTTGGCTTTTTGTTTTATTTTTAATGAGGTAAAAGTAATATAATGTTGGGAGTTTCAAAGGCACCTTCTGGGATTTGGCTCTCCAATCCCTATTAGAAATCAATGAGAATTGGCCATCCAAATCCCCTAGATCAGTGGTTCTCAAAGCCGGTCCGCCGCTTGTTCAGGGTAAGCCCCCTGGTGGGCCCGGCCGGTTTGTTTACCTGCCACGTCCGCAGGTTCAGCCAATCGTGGCTCCCACTGGCCGCGGTTCACTGCTCCAGGCCAATGGGGGCTGCAGGAAGTGGCATGGGCTGAGTGATGTGCTGGCCACCCTTCCCACAGCCCCCATTGGCTTGGAGCAGCAAACCACAGCCAGTGGGAGCCGCAGTCGGCCGAACCTGCAGACGCGGCAGGTAAAGAAACCGGCCCGGCCCGCCAGGGGCTTTCCCTGAACAAGCGGCAGAACAGCTTTGAGAACCACTGCCCTAGATACTTTTGAAAATCCCACACTAAAAATAGATGAAAAACCCCAAACCAGAAGAAATTTAGGCTTAGAAGTACAGGGTAAACTAAAAGCATCTGACCACATAGACCAGTGGTTCTCAACCAGGGGTACATATACCCCTGGGGGGATGCAGCGGTGTTCCAGGGGGTACACCAACTCATCTAGATATTTGCCTAGTTTTACAACAGGTGACATCAAAAGCACTAGCAAAGTCAGTACAAACTAAAATTTCATACAGACAATGACTTGTTTATACTGCTTTTTATACCATACACTGAAATGTAAGTACAATATTTATATTCTAATTAATTTATTTTATAATTATATGGTAAAATGAGAAAGTACGCAATTTTTCAGTAATAGTGTGGCTCTGACACATTTGTATTTTTATGTCTGATTTTGTAAGCAAGTAGTTTTTTAAGTGAGGTGCAAATTGGGAGTATGCAAGACAACTCAGACTTCTGAAAGGGGTACAGTAGTCTGGAAAAGTTGAGAACCACGGATATGGCAAATACATCCCAGTGACTACAGTATGTCTACTATAACAAAAGTTACACCATCCAGGCAATATAGATATTGGTCTACTCTATACCTGGGGATTAGGATTGTTCAAAAGTCTTCCTTACATTATTCATACACCAAAACCTGTAATACTTTGTCCCTTTTGATCAAAGAAAATGATCACATAGCTAAACTGTGACTGCAATATTCTTTCTGGAAATATTAGGCATCAAAGCAATCTTTTGGGGTACCCACATTTCCAATGACAAATTGATACAGCAATTCAGCAGGCAGGATTGCTATCCAGAACAGGCGGTGGGGAGGAATATTACCTGAACAGACATATTTACCAGGTATACTGAATTTATAACAGATCCAAAGAACAAGAGTATTTACAGGGTATGTCTACACTGCAATTAAACATGGTGTCTGGCCTGTGTCAGCTGACTTGGGTTCATAGGTCTGCAGTGCAGACGTTTGAGCTCAGGATGGAACCCGGGCTCAGGATGGAGCCCAGGCTCTTGGACCCCGTGAAGGGGAATGGTCTCAGATTCTGGGTTCTAGCCTGAGCCAGAATGTCTGTACTGCAGTTTTACACCCTGCAGCCTGAACCCTAGACGCCTGAGCCAGCTGACATGGACCAGCCACGGGTGTTTTATTGCAGACATAACAACAGTGTCCAGATAACTCAATTATACATGGAAATACTGTCACCCAAATGACTATTATCGACGTTTTGTTCCATTAGTATATGATCAAAGTTCTCTGTTGTTTCTTTTTGTGCTTCACTCAATCCTGAAAAGTTATATGAAGACAACGACACTGAGACAGGATAGGCATTTAGGCCATTAGCAAAGAAGCCTCCCAGAGAGATGACTACTTTACCTCTGTCATAACTTGTTGAGGAGTAATCCAGAGTAGCCTTGAGAAATAAAAATGCTATGAGGTTTTTTTTCTTCCTTTCTTGGTTAATCCATTAGAAAGTATATTTGCTTTCATCTATTTTTTATCGCCTGAGAGCACACGTTGAATTTTGTAAAGATTAATGTTGCATACTCAGTTTTTTTTCCTCTCTCTCTTCACTGATTAGTGCCTGGGATCCTGTGTAAATTCCTTTATAAATACTAACCTGATGGAGAATTTCTGATGTAATCTTCAGGTTTGCTCACCTCTTTCTTTTATCTTTACTTTTGTATGGCATCCCATTGTGGTACAAGGATGTCTCACTTTCTCCTGATCTCAGTGAAGGTATTTATTTATAATCACAGGGCTTTAACTTTTTTTGATTTTGTAGTCCATATGCCACATTAATTGTGATTGTGTTACTATTACACAGTACCTGCTGAATCCAATGAATAATACCACAGTTTTTATCTGAAGCTCACATTAGTGTCCTCCATTAACTATATATAAATAACAAATCTAAATAAATTTCTAAGAACAAAATATTAAAGCATTTTGAAGAGATGTTGCACTTGTCTTTTCTTCTCCTTCATTTGGTTCAGATACATGAAAGGCCAATGACACACAGATCTCCCAAAGTTTATCAAAATTGCTATTTTGGTGGTCAGCTCTTGCCCTCCTCTTCTGTCCTGTTTCATCTTTTTCTGCTCCTTGTATGTTATTCTGACTATTCCTTTTACAGTTCACCATCTTGGTTGGTTTCTGTGCTTGGAGCAATATGAATTTCCTTCTGGCTCAAGAGCACAATTTTCATTGTCTCTTTAGGCTCTGTCGTCATCATGATTTTAACTAACATGCTTCTCCAGGCTTGAGAGGAAAAGCAAGTCTGCCGTGCCAATGGCAGTAAGTCCACAAGGGGTTTGATAACCAGAGATTGTAGCTTTTTTAGTTTTTACGTTATGCATTATAAGGAGCAATAATAAATATGATGCCACAGCAATAAGTAATGGAAAATATGCTTATCACATACACTTGATCTAATTCGGCCCAGAGACAGAAAGATGTTTTGCATACATCATATCATCTGAGTTGACTAGTGCGAGGAAACAGATTAGACTGTGTGGGGAGGGAAATTACTGGTACATAAGGCGTGTTATGACATCACGTGAACACCAATATTAACACCAGAGGTTTACAATAGCGGTTTTACTTCACATATAGTGAACCTAACTAGATAGATACAAGCAATGTAGCAAAAGAGTATTGGTGCTTTTTTCGACAGACATCACACAAAAGAATTTCTTAGGATTATAGTGGACAGTAGCACATAGCAGAAGGCTACCCTCAAAGCTTGAATGGGAAAGTGGGTAAAAGTGAATGTCCCCAATGTGTGTTTGGGTGGGGGCTAAGAGATATCCAAAGGTAAGCAATGGGTGATTTGGTCTTGCATGAGGAGAGGAAGGGTCCTGCAGTTATATATGGGAAGGTGATTGTAGGAGGGGAAGATGTTCTGGGATAAGAGAAAGGGGACTCCCAGGAATGTATGGGGGTGGTGGGAAGGGAGAGTGTTCTTGGGATAGGAAGTGTTACAAAAGGGATGTTTAAATCCACAACTAATTGGTCATTGTGTACCCTTTTTCAAAGAATTACTGCACAATCATGATCATTACTCACACAAATTATCCATGTGAACTTTTGCACAAAAATCTTAAAACTGGTCCCATGTATTACATTTGCTCAATCCTGCTCTATTGAGGTTGCATTAAATATACCAGTTTAAAAGAAATGTCAGTGTATTAAGAAACCAAATCACGATTACCAGTGTAAATTTCCTATGTATTAATCTGAAACACTTTAAGTTTTATCAAGATGTCTGGCTTTTAAATCTGAAGCAAGTGGAGCGGCCCAAAGTAACCATTAAATTTATCACTGGAAGATAAAATGTAGATAAAAAGACCATTATTTAAAATAGAGGAAGAAAACACAGCATTGATCCTAATTTTAATGCCATTTAAAGTATTCTTTGTGGGAGGCAGCAGCTTGCAGGAAACATCTGATGATTTTGGCTTCTTAACCCCTTTTGGTTGAAACTCACCATGCTACCAAGAAGAGTATATTAAACTTCATATTTAGAGAACATCATAATTTAAAGACAGCAAGAACTAAATGTGACTCATAAATACTTTGCTGTTTTATTACTGAACCTACACAATATTGCGAAGAGTGAATCATATAGGAGCTATTTTTTGTCTAGGGAGCATCAGAATCTTAACTTCTCTAAATTCCCCTACTCAGTATCCCAAATATGATTTGAGGTCATTAAAACAGCTATCCATATCAATAAAACTGCATCTAGCATCTTGCTATTAATTTGAATATCCAGGGACAATAGCCAAGTTGCAGCTCTTGTACAACAAGTCAGGTATTTCCATATCCAATCTGCTGATTACAGGAAATGTTCTGGCCCAGCTCTGCCTTTGTGTGCTATGATATCTTGTTAAGTTTACACACCTGAGGTGAATAAAGTGTTTGTCATTTCTGCCATAGGAAAATGCTTGTATCTTAGAGACCTTGGCAGTTCTTTGAATGGTAGAACACAACCTAAAATACAGGACAGGAATCAGGCAGAAAGCTGCTTAATTAGACCTGATTCTATGGTATGTGCACACAATTCCCATTAAAGTCATGTGTGAAAGTACTACAGGTTCAGTCCCCAAAATAATACCACAGGCAGCAACCTATACTTTAAACTGGAGTAACTGCATTGACTTCACCAGCATTACTCCTGGTTTACGGTGGTCCAAGATCAGAAGCAGGCCAATCTGTATTTTCTCTGTAACACGGTAGCACTGTCCTGGCCAACTCAGTGCTGCAGGGATGCCTCACATATTACTAGATCACCAGGAAGTATGGAACTTGAAAGCAGATAAGCGAATATCTACGGAGGGGATGTAGCTTTTCCAATAGCAGCTGCTAAGATAAAAGGCAATCTCATGCCTGAGAAAAATTCAGGCAAAACATGCTTTTTCTTCTAGTGTTGCCAGAAATGTCTCCTCCTCCCCCGAGCGCTCTAATCCTAGGAATCTTAAACTTCAGGCGTCCGGATGGTGATTCATTCATAGAATTATCTTCATTGCTATCTCAGCATCAATTTGTGATAATATCCACATCATTTAATAAACAATGTGTGCAATCAATAGCCATTACAGCATTCACTTTGTCTTTTAAAAATGCTTAGTAATCACTCCAGTGACCTCACCTTGTATATCAGAGAACGAGGGACTTTACTTTCAATGCAGTGAACTAATGACATTAATTAACCGTAAGCCTTGACAACACACATGATTTTTACCCAAGAGCATAACTTCTCCATCAGAGAAAGGGAGGGGAGAGTAACAGCAACCTGAAAATCAGAAAAAAATTCATCTAATTTAATGTGTTTCTGGAGGAGACATGGTCAGATGAAATACAATTGGCACTGTGGAGATCTAGACTGCATTCCTGAATTTAGGAGAGTTACCCCAGATTTATTCCAATGTAAATGAGATCTGAGTAAGGCCATTTGAGCCTCAATTTATCAATGTGAAATACATGTGGATTCAGTGCAAAATAGGTGTGAAGTATATATGTTTTGATATGAAACACACACTAGTCTGTTAGCAAAATAAAGTCAGACTTCATCTTTTCCACCTTTCACCCGTCTCTACCCTCCATGACAGGTCTCCTGATTTTTCACTTTGGAAATACAGTCACCCTAGTCTTCTTAATGTCTTTAAAAGGCCCAATTTTCAGTCATCCTCAAAAACAGCCTTTGAGTTTATGCACACAGATTTTGTGGGAATAGATGTGTATGTAAATTTGGTAAGTGTGTGTCACATTTCCCAGTCGGGACTTCTTGCCCTTCTAAATCCTCAAGTCTAGATTTTCCCCATGCAAAAGATGGATGCATTTCTGAGGTTGTAAGAATTAGAAGATGCCATCGGAAGTATGACCCCATGTGACTATGCAACTTAAAGAAAGTGTTTTAAATGTGCCACCTACGTTGGACCTTCAATTTTGTTCTCCATGCATCTAAATATATATTTTTTATTAAAATCTAATATTAACTCCTGGCAAAGAGACTGACCACGTGCTTCCAAGTCCAAACACCTTCCTACATTTTCTGAGCCCACATTTAAGATTGGTGGATAGAAAAGAATCCCATTCAAATTAAAACACTAACAATGATTGCCCACTATCCATCATTATAATGTGGATGTAATTACAGCAAATGCAGATCTATTTTTCAGATACACTTCAACTATTTTCATGAGGGGTAAGGACACATGCTTAGGCCTGAATTTTTATTCTCCTTGAAGTCCTATCTACATATACTCTCAATAAACTAGGTTTTTGTGATAACAAATGCAATAAATCCTGTAAAAACTATAGAGCACAAAAAAAAAAGAAAGGCAATAAAGAAGATTATTAATGGTGATGGCAGCCTAACAATAAAGTGCATCTGTTGGAAAGTACTCCCTACAGAAATCCAATATGTTATTTTATTTTAGTAAGTCTGTCTCTATCTCTGCAGAGTAAAAGCAAAAGTCTCTTAAACTGTCCACCTAAGAACAACTGATGCTTCAAGGATATATGACATAATTTTCTTGCAATTAACTAAGACTTTTTGTTTCTTTCTTCTTTGTTTTTAATGCTACCTTCCTAGAATGAACATGTTTATAAAATTTAACACATGCTGTCAAGACTGAAGTTATCTTTTAATGATGTTATAATACTAGGGTGACCAGATGTCCCGTTTTTATTGGGACAGACCTATGGGGACTTTTTCTTATATAGGCGCCTATCACCCCCCACCTCCTGTCCCGTTTTTTCACAGTTGCTATCTGGTTACCCTATATAATACAGTATATTAAAGACAATCTGTTATACTGTATAGAAGGGAAACCATGCATGATTATATTTGCCAGTGCATCAGCATTATCAGGATGAGGTCCAAAGAAATCTTTCAAAAGGGTGATCTCACAGAGAACTCAGTCTTAATTTCTCTTGTTGCAAACTCTCCAAATGTTCTGGTGCTATGTACTCAGAGGAAATGCTGGTCAAGCAAAATCTAGACAAATAAAAATGCTATTATGGACACAATCATTTACCTCTGTCTAGTCATTATGAGTTTTGTTAAACTGATGGATGAGTGTCACTTCACATTTCTCTTTCTCTTCCCCTCCCTCACACACGTGCACATTTAGAGCTTTGTTGAGTGCATTAAAATTCTCCTGTTACAGAGATTGTCAATATTCAACTTGAAGTGGTTTTGACAGGTGGATTGGCTTTAATGATGGTAACCCTGATAGCTGTGAAATTTAAAATCATTTTGCTTTTTTTCATTTCAGCCTTCTTTTTCCACCCCAACTCAGTGATGGTCCTTCATTACTCCACATACATTAAATGAGATATGAAAAGTATAGGAAGTTACAAGTGGAGGACCTTTCATTCCTGAATGGTGGACCATCAGGGAAATTTACAAACCTGGAATAAATACATGTTAGCCACCTTGCTCAGTAATGAAATACAATTTTATGTCACTATCAAGCTGCAATATATTTTTGCCTTGTAATTATATTCCAGAGTAAAAAACGAACGGTGGGCTTAGGAAACATAAGGGTTCCATTTTTTCTTGCTGCTAACTTTTAGCTGGAGAATTCCAGTTCAGGACAGTTGATACTGTATATAGCTATAATAGTATGGGCTTCTTTGGATTTGGTTTCATATTTAAGCTGAATAAACTTTGAATGTTGAGAGTATTTTTAGGCTATTTGTCAATGCATTCTATGTTCTTTGTGGTGGAATGATTTTAACCAACCTTAAGACATAGAGTTTGATCTTGGTGACTTAACATAGAAGTGTTTCCTATTGACTCTGCTAACAGTTCAAATTGTAGAAAGCATTTCCTATATAAAATGTACACCTGTACAAAATCACCTGTACAAAAAATACATACTTCTTTTTAATTAGATGGCATCAGTAATGTGAGTCCTTGAAAATAAGTGGGTCATGCCAGGGGTTAAAATTTGTTCTCAGTTCTGCACTTGACTCTAGATCTTGACTCTAGATCTTGACTCTAATATTCTGGGAGATCTATTTAAGCAGGGGGAACAGAATGCCAATATTAAGATAGTCTGGGCAGACTATAGTGGGAACTTTTGCTCTAAAGGTCTGTTTTCAGAAGTACTGAACAACCACAACTCCATCTGAATTCAGTGGAAGCAACAGGAGTTCTGCACGTCAGACAATCAGACCCTAACTATATAATCTTCGGCACTGAAGATGACTACTATGCCTTCCCCACCACTGTTTCTTCTAGGATTCTTTAAAGAAGTTTAAAAGATAAATATTTTCTATACAAATCTTAAGCATTTTCAAACCATTCACTATGTATATCAATTCTTCTGAATTAGACACATGAAAAAACTTCTTATTAGTTGGCAACTATATAATATTTATATATACAACCAAACATTACTCAGAAGAGTACATAAATAAGGTAACTATACCCGAACTGAAGCATTTCTAAACAAGTAAATGCAAATTATATATATTCTGCGCAAAACCCTCTGACACCAACATACAGATTTTTGAAATTATATTGATAATGCTGCACAATTAGGCTACTAAAAGTATCTTGCATTGTGAAGCTATATCATTCAGTACTGTCCATTGACTATATATCGCTATATGAACAACAGCTCTAGCAGAAGATCACAAAGTACAGCAAGGAAAGCAACCTATTTTTGAGACCTTTCTCGAAAAACTATTTGGCCTCTTTACTAAAAAACTATGCCCAGCTACCTGCTGATACTTGACAACAAGGGTATTTGCTGATAGTATGAACAAATGAAAGATACAAAATGAGTACCTGAATTTTTAATATAAAAAATAGACTCTGGGGTAACCATTTGAACCCAGGAGCATATACAGCAGGTATTTCTGCTAAAGGATATAACATGGCAGTTAAAAAAAGTCATTCTCCCTTACAGTCAGAGTCATACATTACAGCCTAATGTGCTGTAATTCTGATCCAATGAAAAAATATCAGCTATTTTCAGTTTTAAATATTTGGAGACTCACAATGTAATGTGCCCAAAATGGAGATTGATTTGCAATACATGTGCTATTAAAATGTTCCACTTTTCACTTCATACCCAGCAGAAGCCTCTCTGACAAGTTTTAAAAATGATCCTGGATTAGACTTCAATCATAATCACATTGAAAACCCAAATGCTTCAATGTGTGAGCTGAGTCCAGGGAAAATATGTTACTCTGACCAAGCACTGCCTTTCCTTTGTGGTGGAATTTAAGGCTAAAATCTGTGCATTTGAGGCCTTTCAAAATTCATGTCCCTGCTTTATGCATCCAGATTTTGTAATGGGCTTCAAACTGCTTTTCCATTAATAATAATTATATTAAAGTATTTGTATTAGAGGACCGCCCAAAGACCCCAATCTACTTCAGTGGGACTCTGCAGGGGCACAGAGGCCTGCTCATGCAATTCTCTTACAAGGATCAGGATCTTACATTCCAAGACCCCGATGCTGCAACTGGAACATTACAGGTGTACCTTTAAGTTTGTGTGAACTCCTAGTAAAGTAATGTACATATGTTTGCGTGAATCCAAGGCAAAATATATTTTTGTTTGCTAGGTAGTCTCTTTAAATAATAAATAAGATCATTTGGAAGTATTATCAGTCTCCATTTATTCCCACCAGTCTGTGGGTGTGTGTATGCACACTTGTAAACCCTAGCTATTGCTGTTGATTCACACATCTTTTGTTATTTAAATGTTTCAGGTGAGTCTTCAGGTGACTACTTCTAGAAACATATAGGGAAGCCTTAATTATTTCCAGAACTTTTTCCACATATCCTATGTCATCACTTATTACAATACTAGTTAAGATGGATTTTTCAGGAGTTGCTAACAAGCTCACCCCTTGAATGCTAACATACAGTAGCACTGAGGACTGGATCCAATGAAGCACTTGAGAACATGTGTAATGTTAAGTATGTTCAATGAGTCAATGGAATTACTTGCATGATTATACTGTATGCAGGTATTTCAGTGCTTTGCTGGATCAGGGTCTATAAACTCGGCTTCTAAATCTTGTTTAATATTACCTTCCAGTTCATTTTGCACAGCATTGAACGTTTAAGCTATTCACAAATGCTGTCGTACAAATGATTTTAAGAGACAATGGTATCAGACTCAAGGATTGCCTAGGAAGTGCTGGTAGGTAATAATATCATGTGAGTGGTTTTTCTTTTCTCTTTTAAATTGTAGGTAAAACAATATTACACATAGAATCCTCCCTCCATTCTCTCCACAAACAAACTGGAGCTCCATTCTCTCCACAAACAAACTCGCAACAAACTCCATTCTCTCTACAAACCTCAGGACCAATGAGGTTTTGCTTGAATAAATCCAGGATTGGGCCTATAAAGTATTTTACCAATAGATCCAATTTAATATCAATGCATTATTTTAACAAATCTCAGTTCCCTCACATTTTATATTGAAATATAATTACTTTGTGAGGAAAAATAAGGGCCAGATTCTGCCACCCCGATGATCTCTGAGTAGCACTTTACTTAGCAATTAGTTCTATTGAAATCAGTGAGCACAGTAGTATTCACCATATGTAAGAGCGGACTAATCTGATCCCATGTGAATACAAAATCCATATAACAATTTCCTGTGACATGCTGATGTGATTATGTTGCGATTATTATTATTTCAATACTTCAAATATTTTTAAAAGCAGTGGCAGGAACATAAAGAATCCTTCAACCAGCCCTAAATGGGTAGATAAGTATTCCCCTGGCATGGATTCCCACCTCCCTTCAGAGTAAGGGGCATATCAAGAGTGGGAAGGGGTTAAGAAGAGGCAATTCAGGGCAGGAGACTGGCAGGACAGAAGTATATGCTTCAGTGATCTGGAGCTGCTGGAAGAGTCCTGAGATGACCATCCCACTTGGCATAAGTAAGAGCAGACATGTGGCTACACAAACACGTACCAGTGGCCAATATGGCCCCAGGAGTAGAGTGGAAAAAAGTGGCTTAGAGCCACCTTGCCTTTCAGCTGCTGAATCCTAAACTCAGGGCAGCTGAGGGTTCAAACCATTACTTTTCCATATGAATCGCTGGTGTATGAGGATGTTTTGTAATTATAAATGGCAATTCAATGTGGTTTACATAAGCACGAATGGGAAAGGAAGTGGCCTACAAAACACTCTCTGTTAAGATATTGCCTACATTGCAGAAAAGTTTAAGAACCCCTGCACTAACCAGCTCCCTATTAAAAATCTTAACACGGATCAGTTACTCAGGGTGTAGTACATGTATCACAGCTACTTAAGGACACTCTTGCATATTCATACATGATCTTTCCACGTTTTCTGGCATGGCTACAAGTGATGTTTCTGCTTTAAAAACAAGCATAATTAGTATGGAGGACGGGATAGCTCAGAGGACTAGTACAAAGAAACAAGTCCTTTCACCTCTCTAACAATTTCAAGTCTAGACCAGGCTGGTAGTAATCAAACATCCTTACCATGTGATGGCAATGTGCCAATCCATGTGAAATTAGCTGGTGGTCTTCATCCGTGGACATCAGAAATACTTCCAACACAACTGGAACTAACTGGCATGCTCATGGGCAATTTCAGCAGAGGCCAATGAATGAATACACAAAAACACTGAGCTAACATCTCACATATAGGACTGATCCTTGCAAGTAAGGTTTGAGACATATTATAAGCACAGAGTGAGAAATCTTTGCTGCCACTCCCAACACTATATCTGTTATAAAAATAAATAGAGAACTATATCTTCCTTACCTTTCCTTGATACACTGGCCCTAAATACCACATAGTACTTTCAGGAATATTAGTACATTGTCAGAAATGATTATACCTTTTAGATTTGGGAATAATGGCACAGTTCAGTACAACAAGCAGGGTTCTGGAACTACTGCAGCTGGGGGTGCAGCAGTACCCCTTGGCTTGAAGTGGTTTCCATCATATACAGAGTTTACAGTTTTGTTCAGTGGCTTTCAGCATCCCCACTATAAAAATTGTTCCAATGCCACTGACAGTAGGATTATATTGCAAGTTCAATTGTACCTCTTTGGGGACTATCGAGTGCTGATGGCTATCAAGTATTACTGTAATAGTGCCTTCTCTTGTTTGTACTAAACGGTGCTTTCAGCATTAATTTAGAAATTAATTACAACCCCCACTGGATATTATTACTGCAACAGAAATCTAAATCTCAGATTAAGTTTTGCCACTGCTTAACAAGGAATTATTTTTTAGTTACCGTACTAATTGTGACTCTAGTGTTAATATGAAATTCATTAAAATGTCTCCAGATAACACAAATTCAATCCAGTTTGCCAACAACCAGTGCCAGCTCTGAAATTAGTGCTTTTCGCAAATCTTGGCAACTGCCCTATGTGATAAAAAGTACATCATAGAATCATAGAATATCAGGGTTGGAAGGGACCTCAGGAGGTCATCTAGTCCAACCCCCTGCTCAAAAGCAGGACCCATCCCCAATTAAATCATCCCAGCCAAGGCTTTGTCAAGCCTGACCTTAAAAACTTCTAAGGAAGGAGATTCCACCACCTCCCTAGGCAACGCATTCCAGTGTTTCACCACCCTCCTAGTGAAAAAGTTTTTCCTAATATCCAACCTAAACCTCCCCCACTGCAACTTGAGACCATTACTCCTTGTCCTGTCCTCTTCCACCACTGAGAATAGTCTAGAACCATCCTCTCTGGAACTACCTCTCAGGTAGTTGAAAGCAGCTATCAAATCCCCCCTCATTCTTCTCTTCTGCAGACTAAACAATCCCAGTTCCCTCAGCCTCTCCTCATAAGTAATGTGTTCCAGACCCCTAATCATTTTTGTTGCCCTTCGCTGGACTCTCTCCAATTTATCCACATCCTTCTTGTAGTGTGGGGCCCAAAACTGGACCCAGTACTCCAGATGAGGCCTCACCAATGTCGAATAGAGGGGGACGATCATGTCCCTCGATCTGCTCGCTATGCCCCTACTTATACATCCCAAAATGCCATTGGCCTTCTTGGCAACAAGGGCACACTGCTGACTCATATCCAGCTTCTCGTCCACTGTCACCCCTAGGTCCTTTTCCGCAGAACTGCTGCCTAGCCATTCGGTCCCTAGTCTGTAGCTGTACATTGGGTTCTTCCGTCCTAAGTGCAGGACCCTGCACTTATCCTTATTGAACCTCATCAGATTTCTTTTGGCCCAATCCTCCAATTTGTCTAGGTCCCTCTGTATCCTATCCCTGCCCTCCAGCGTATCTACCACTCCTCCCAGTTTAGTATCATCCACAAATTTGCTGAGAGTGCAATCCACACCATCCTTCAGATCATTTATGAAGATATTGAACAAAACCGGCCCCAGGACCGACCCCTGGGGCACTCCACTTGACACCGGCTGCCAACTAGTGAGCCATTGATCACTACCCGTTGAGCCCGACAATCTAGCCAACTTTCTACCCACCTTATAGTGCATTCATCCAGCCCATACTTCTTTAACTTGCTGACAAGAATACTGTGGGAGACCGTGTCAAAAGCTTTGCTAAAGTCAAGATACAATACATCCACTGCTTTCCCTTCATCCACAGAACCAGTAATCTCATCATAGAAGGCGATTAGATTAGTCAGGCATGACCTTCCCTTGGTGAATCCATGCTGACTGTTCCTGATCACTTTCCTCTCATGTAAGTGCTTCAGGATTGATTCTTTGAGGACCTGCTCCATGATTTTTCCGGGGACTGAAGTGAGGCTCACTGGCCTGTAGTTCCCAGGATCCTCCTTCTTCCCTTTTTTAAAGATTGGCACTACATTAGCCTTTTTCCAGTCATCCGGGACTTCCCCCGTTCGCCACGAGTTTTCAAAGATAATGGCCAATGGCTCTGCAATCACAGCCGCCATGGTTATATGTATATAGCAATATTATATGTGAAGTTATGAAATCCACCTGACGATGATATTAGCATATGTTCAAAACTACCACAGCCCAGCCCAAGCAAAAGGTGTTAAACGGGTCTGTCTTAAACAAAGGAATGTGTGTTTACCTTAGTTTACATAGAAGTAGTAAAGAGGGTCCTCAAGACAGCAAGGAGGGAGATGGCAGGAGACTAATCAAATTTGCATTTCAGCAAACATGGGTGAGGCAAAAGAACATGGAGCCTCCCACCACCAGACTCCATGTCACCCTCTTTACTGCTTGAATAAACTTTATTTTGAAGGCTAACACTCAGAATCCACTTCAAAGGTTCACTGTACTACAAAAGAGAGGGGCAGAAAATCCCAAATTATCTCTATTTCACCTAAAAAGACAATGGTACCAGCACATTTGTGCCTCTGGGAAGATTCTGACCAAGGAAAAGGTCAGTCACCATCTTGCTGGGAGTCTGGGGTTAAGAAAGGCCATTTTAAACAAAGCCTTGAACCAAAACTTGCTAGATTAAGTTTTAGACTTTTAGATGTATGTTTTCACTTTTATTTGCTTTTCCAACTTTCTTTCTTATACCTGAATTCACTTAAAATCCTGTCTTCTCTTGTTAATAAACTTGTTTTATATTTTTAATCTAAACCACTCTGGTGCTGTTTTTAAGCTGAACTGTTTGGTAACTCCAGATACAGTAAAAAACTGTTGAATATTGACTCTGTACAGAGCAACAAACCTTAATATCTGAACTGTCCGGGAGAGGGCTGGACATTGCGTAACACATGCTTTTGGGGAAATTTGCAAGTATGTTGCAGTCACTCTGAAAATAGTAACCAGGGCTGGTGGAATCCAGAGTGTTGCTGGTGTGTTGCTGACTGGCTGCTGTGGTCAGCACTTCTGGACCAGGCTGCAAATATACACAGACACTCGAAGTGTGACCTGCAAGCTGGCAGACTTTTTCTGAGTGGTCCAAAATGGGAGCTACAACAGCAAAGCATTGTGAGGCAACCAAGGTTACAAGGCAGTATCATAATCCTTTACTATCTGGATTGCACCCACAACGTGACACCCAACTATTTAAAAAAATCCACCAGGTCCAGATTTTCTGACACACTGGACTGGATTAAGCAACAGTTCCTTCAGTCTTTTCAGGAGACCATGCTTGTTCTTCACAAAAGCTACAATGAAGATTGTAAAGAAATTACCCTGGCAGCAAAGAAACCCACCATAATCTCAAGAAGTTTTTAAATCCCATATTATGCCTCTCTTTACTGTACTGTACTATTATCTTCTTTCATTCCATCCTTCTTGGACATTCAAGGTATCCATAAAAACATCCATTCACAGCCTCTTTCATTCAGGCACATTAAGAACTTATTACTTATTGCCTTAAGTATGTCAAAGTCTTTCTCCTTTATATTTGTTTCTGTATTTGATAATTACTCGGGACTTCTTTATTTTATCAGCATATCCAAATTTACTTTACAAACTCTCCTCCTTCAGCTAGAGCACATAGTCTTGGAAGCATTTTGATGTAGTGGTACATCAATTTCCTAATCAGGCCACTGAACTAAGTCATGCCAGACAACCTCTTACTAAATCAGTAAATTCATCTCTCCTAAAACTAGCTTTCAGACTTACACACATTTTCTATATCAAGGGATTTTACATACTTTTCTCATAATATATTTTGTTCTCTCTAGGAAATGCCCAACCATTTAGACTTGACAGACAGATGCTATTATGATAGAGTCGGTGAATACTACAGAACAGTGAATTATATATTTTCCTCTCACTTCAATAGCTATAGTTTTCAGGATTTCTCTCTTCCTCGGCAATATGTTGACAACTGTCAAGATGCTGACAAGTAAAAAATTAATGTATCATCCCTTTGGTTTCCTAATAGCCTCCAGAATTAAATGAAGAGCATTTCTACCACCCTTTCATTCTGTTTCTCAAATAATATCCTTAATATATGAAGTTCCTGAATTACAAATAATCTGACAAATACTAACACTAGATTCCATAACCTACCTCCCCTTTTCCTACCTTTATTTCTGCAGTCTCATCAATACCTACAATTTATTGCTTAACTTATTCCTGTAGTTATTGTATCTTTTCTGCAAAGACCCACTGCATTTACAGGGTCCCCCTCCACCCCCCACACACACACACACATCCTGCTCTACCCTTTGTCCTTTTACAGGCTCTTTTCAAGGATATAATTTTATATTAACCTTTTAAGATTGGTCCTTTCTCACCTCCTCCTTGGTGCTTTTCTTGTGTTTAACCTTTACAAACTCCATCTAACTTTTTAGAGGCTCTAAAAGGCATGTTCGCACTGCTACAATTTAAAATAATTTTTAACCAACACACTATATCTTAGTCAGCATTGATGTTGTTGCAGTGTCAGCAGCCTATCTCTCATAATACTATATTGTTCAAATATATTTTAGTTAAAATTAACACATTGTAAGAATGTGAATTTTTAGGAAAGAACTGAGTATGTGTGTGAGAGAAAGAGCAAGAGAAAGAGAAAGCAAACCCGTACAGAGACACTCTCTCTTTCACTTCTTTTAAAGCAGCAATTTGTACCATCAAATATTTTTCCCGTTAAATACTAGACTAACTCCATGTTTAACTAATTTATGCTAGTTACTCCTCTCAATAATTTGATTCTTATATTAACCTATTCTATATTCTTGTTGTATCTGTTCATTCCTTAGCTTAAGTTCATGCCCCTTTTATCTTTTATGTAGCAGTTAACTCAGATGTCTTAGAATATCAATACTCTCTATTCCCTTCAGTGTGCTGTGTACCTCAATGACATCTCTGCTTAATCTCCTTCCCCACCCCCCACCCCCAAAGAATAGTTTCTCTAATCTTTATGAATAACTAAGATGCTCATGTCCCTGTATCTTTCTGGTTGCCCTCTATTGTGCCTTATACTTTTTATAATATCCTTTTTATAACAAGGTGAACAGAACCGCTCAGAGTACTCCAGATAAGATGTTTCACAATCCTAGAATAAACTAAGCCTTACAGGCTCTATCTTTGTTTATGCATCTGAATATTGTTTGCTCTTTCCCCTTCTGTTAAGCATTGTGAATAAAGCTTTAGAGTTTCAGCCAAGATTTACCCCAGATCTATCAAGTGTTCACCATTTGTTGTATGTTACTTGTTGAAGGTATAATCCCTCCCCTTGGTGTTTGCGCCTAACCTTACTACTTTATACTTTTCTGCAATGAATCATGTAAGTCAGGTACCAGCCTCTAACCCTGCTCTATGCAAGTCATGCTCATTTGCTCTCATCCTCAGTGATCTGGCCCCCGATTATTAAATATCATCCTGGCAATTCAGACCAAGGCCTGTGCTCACTTCTATTAAACACTCCATTACAAGTCACTAATAAGTCATGGCCACCAACACAATATATTTTACATTTTCAAAAATATTCTGTTACTGCTCTAGATGTTATGGGTTGTGCCAGAATGATCTCCAAGGAAGTACAGGATGATAAAGAAGCAATTGTGGCTGTACCAAAAAAGCATACATAATTTTTACAACAGCTGTACAACACAAGAGGAGTAGCAGATGTATAAAGTCAGTCTGGAAGATATTTAAATTGAAGTTAATATAAACAGGGCTAAATGTGCTTTTCCGCACAGCCCTCAGTAAAGGATAGTGCATTGCTGCATCACCCTCAGGGTAGCCCCAGCAGGCAATGTACCTCACAATAATTATTCCCTCACATGGCCACTACATTAGGCACAATCTATTTATCTTCAAGACTTTTATGGTCCCCACATCCAGAGTATCTGAGCGCCTCACCGTCACTGTTCCCTCTAAGCTGTGGGTGTGTGCGTGTGCACACAGATCCTAAACCCCACGCACATGGCGAAACGCTGCGTGCACAAAAATTTGCACAGCCCAACAATTTGCAGAGGAAATTTTTTGCGGACCCAGCCTGTCAAAAATTAGAGGGAACACTGTCCACCGTCTTTAATGTATTGATCCTCACTGATACTCCTGGGAGGTGGGGTAGTAATACTATTGTCATTATACAGATTGGGGACTGAGGCACAGGGAGGCCAGGTGACTTGCCCAAAATCAAGTGGCAGAACAGGGACACAAATACAGGTCTCCTAACTCCTAGTCTAGTGCCTCAACTACTGGATCACCCTGGCTCTGCTCTTTCTCTGAATATGAATACTAAGTTCACCATGAATAGTTTCCCAAACAAACCAGAGGTGGTTTCTCAGTTTTAACCTATGTCAAACAGTTAGCAAATAAAAATTAAGCCTCTTTTTTAAAAAGTGGCATATGTAGATATTACACTGGCTACTGACTGATAATGAAGTTTACGGATTATAATCAGGTCTGGTTTAAAGAAGACTGGTTTAAAGCTGAAACATCAGTGCATGTACACATTGCCATTATGCCAATGTAATTCCACTGGTAGGGGGCTTAGGCTGCAGCAAAAAAGGCAATAACTATGCTTGGAGATTTTTTTCAGTAGATGAAAGATTTGAGTGTCCTGAGCTCAGCCAATATAATTGATTACAATCTTTGTCATAGCAAAGGATTATTGTGTGTGGTCATTTATTTTCTAGCTGCAATCTTTACCATAAAAATGGAGTACAAGATATTTAGGGGCTAGTTTTTAAAACCTGAGAAGCCCAGGGTCACACGGAAAAACACATGCGCAGATGCATGCCTAATCTAAATGTGAAATTACATAATTGCATGTACAAATTGCCATTTAGTCATTTCACTAGCAATTTGCAAATTCAAATACAACTTGCATGCACGAACAAGTCAGATTTAGAACTGCATATGCATTTTCCACATGGTCATAGGCATCTCAAGCCTAGTAATCAATATATTATACAGATGGATGCAATACCATTTAGACATTTGTAGTAATTTATTTTCATTCCTGCTGTGAACATAGTATATATTGATTTGTATATTATGAAGGAAAAAGGGGTGCTCTGGAAGAGATAAAATGAATGAGGAGATTTCATTACAATGAGTCTGTATGCTCTGACCAACATTTTATTAGATTTGAATCACATCATAATTTCTTACATGGTAATAGAACCATTTTTATTATTGAAAACTAATGGACTTCAGAAGAGTGTTAATAATGGAAAATCCCATAAACCACAGGCATGAAAGCTCAGGAAAGACAGCTTTTTGGGTATCCTCTGCTAGCAAACCTGACTTCAACAAAATGCATTAGAAGCATATATGTGGTCTCTTGGCTGCACATACTCATGGCCATCTGTTCACATGGCATTATAGTCACTCATACATTTCTCAGACCCTTGCCATGAGATACAAGAGTCATGCAGTTCTGGGGTAAATGGGCTGCTTACATATCAATACAAATGTTATTTCTGTTACATCAAGTCTTTTCTTTATGCCCATTTGGAAACATTGCTTCTACTTGAAGTGAGCTGTAGCTCACAAAAGCTTATGCTCAAATAAATTGGATAGTCTCTAAGGTGCCACAAGTACTCCTGTTCTTTTTGCGAATACAGACTAACATGGCTGCTACTCTGAAACCTGTCATACTTTTCTTCTGGCACTGGATTTAAACGTTTGATATTTATGTGCTAAAAAGGAATGCCTGGCCACTCCTGTTAGGGGCTGGTCTACATAAGAGAACTTGAACTACTTTAACTGAGCCTACTTACACCAATGTAAATCCCTCAATGTAGATGCCCTTAAGCTGCTTTAAATCAGTTTAATGTAATTCAGCAATTCACTGCTTTAACTACGTCAATTTAAGGAACGGTTAAATGGTTAAAATCCATCCACATTAGGGGATTGATTTAAAATCGATTCAGTTAAAGTGGTGCATTCATTTTCAAAATTACCAAATTAAACTGATGCAGACTAGTTCTTAGTCTGGCCCTGTTAAATCTACTTTGCTGCTCAAGAGTTGCAAAGCAGATTAAAAGGCCACCTGAGGATTTTCCTGGTGTAGGGTTATCCTCCAATGCTGAAGAGAAAGCATAGCCATCCCAATACCACTCCTTCTTGGTGAGCACAGCAGAATTTGGACTATTAACTCTTTATGTCAGGGATTTCCTTTTTACTACATGTTTGTACAGCACCTAGCATCACCTCTGATTGACGCCTTTACTGTAATATAAATAAAAAATAATAATAAGAGACCCATTGGCATCTGTTGCAGCTGGGGATAGCCTGAAATGGTCTGGCTGGCCCAAGGACTGGGGAAGGACAGGAGGCAGACAGCCACTATGCCTCAACCCTTCATGTACTGCACCAAGCGGAGCTTAGACAGACCTGAGATCTGAGCCCATAGCACTTATGGGCACCTGTGATTAATCAGCTGAAGAGCCTGCAGCACCTGAGGCTGCCTTGAAAAGCTATGGGGTTGTCTTGAGGAGTGTCAAAATATCATTAAAATGAAGTAGTGTGATAGTGTGACAGTAATCCAATGACACAGAATCACCAGGAGACCAACTGAACCTCAAAGAAATAATAGTGAATCTCACAAAGTTCAGGATTAGCTATGGAGCAAAGCAGATAAAATAAGTAACCACCTGAACCCCATGCAACCATAACTGGAACCACATTTATTAGAGGTTATAGAAAAATTGCCTGAATATTGTGGTGGTGGTGTTTTCTTTTTTCAGGTGCCTCTCTACTTCTTGATTCCTCTGGATTGGGAGGGTAATCATGAAAATACTCCGACAAGGGCTCTTCTCACATTACTTTCCAGATAACAATTAAAAAAGCTCTACAAACTTTCCAATGAGTCTTTTCTCATGAGATTTCCTACTTAGTTTAGTAGGCTAGAGGGATTCAGATACTTTGAGTAAGGTTTAGAGAAGTATTCAAACTTTTGTTTATCCAAACAAAGCGTCTGAATATTTGGCTCAAGATATACTGTACATTTTCCACTGAAGGGACATAACCACAAGAGAAACAAGAAAGTGTGTAATGCATCTTTTCAAAAATTTTGATTAGGGATGGCATAGAAACAGCGTCAATAAACTTTTGGCTCCTGACTCAGGATTAGGCTGCACTGAAGCCAATCCAGGGAAGTCCTAAAATGGCTTCAGAGCCAAACAAGAGGAATCAAATGCTGATCCAAATGGAGCTAGGTGTGCAGTAGTGTTTCTTCAGCGGTTATTCCTATTTGGTTAGCCTTCCTGTAAAATGTAAGTAATGCACTACTAAAGTCCTAGTGTTATCATTTTATCAAACACAGACAGACTAGAATTTCTATTTAAAAGGTGTGGTCAGTAATATATGGCAGACCTCCAAGGAAATAAACACCCACAGGGCAGCAGGAAATGATGCATCATTTTTCCATCCACTAAATCTGTACTGACACTATGCCATACAAAGCCAAACCGAGATCTTCAAAAAGTGGAGGGTTTTCCAGCTAAAACATTCAGCTCCCAAAGGAATGTATCTAGTGAATAGCAAAGACTATGTCTTTAACAGCACCAAGAACAATGGGACCCAAATACAGATTGTGCCCACTACACACTACCAGATCACAAATAACAAATACCACTAATGTGTGACACAGAGCAAATCTCTGAACACAGGCATGTTCTGAAGCCCACAGATAGGTCAGGTAATTATTACGCCTCTCTGATCATTTCCAGTCCAGTGTGAATTACATTCTTGTACTGATTTGTCTAAGCATTAATTCCAATAGTGAAATTACAGCTACAGCTAGAAGACTAAAGGCAGGTGAACTACTAATTATGAGTAATATTATAAATTTTCCCCTTGTTTGGTTAGCAACTGACCTTGATTTTCTTTGAATTAATTCATTAGCAATATTTGACCAAATAGCTGGAACAAATTATCTTTAGACTATGGTTTATTTACTTTGTCTGTAAATTATTCATAGTGGGTGATATCTTGAACCAAGAAAGTTAACAGCAAACCTTCCGCTGACTTTAGTGCTGCCAGGATTTCACCCAGAGTGTTATTGGTCAGGTAAATTAAATGGTATTGTGTCATTTCCCTGACTGGATGAAGAAAGCTTGTTAATCAAACAATAAATAACACAGTTTGGGTATGATTTTCAGACAAATAAGCATTCTTGTTAAAATCTGTGACACTCATAAGATTTGCAAACATTTTCACAAATACTTGTGACTGAGTAAAATCATTTTTCCTTTTATGTTATTTGTATCTGATAATACTGAGGAATGCAGAATGCAATTTTTTAAAAAAGAAATTAAAAATCCTCCAATATTTAAAATAAATTAAATCACTTGGGGAAAAGCTACAATGAAGAGGTAACAAAAGCATAGAGTGAGTTCCACTTGCAAGAACAAAGAAGTCCTGCAACTGCTGTTTCATATACAGTGCAAAATAAACAGAGCTCCTTACAATTCACTTTTCCAGTGATCTTCACAAAAATGGACTTAACTAATGACTTCTATTCCTGATTATATGTTCACCAGAAAACTGTGAACATTCTTTTGATCACAGTGCTAACTAATCAAGCTGTATTCCACACATTGAGAGGGTGTATTATAGTAACTTCGAAACACAGTCATTTTATTTTATTTCATTTTGACTGAATTAAATTTTCCTGTGGGACAGGGCAAAATACCATATATATAAACTACATTAGATCCTCAAATCATTTAAACATAGTGCTGACCCATTCCTAAGCTACAGCACGTCCTGATGTAATTCTACTGCTGTAAATGTAAATTACATATTTTAATTTGATTGTAAACCCAAAATATTACAGGCTTCATTGGCTTTTTTTGTTCTTTATTTTTACATACTGAAATTTAAGAGCACTTCACTCATTGTTCATAGTGAACATGCATCAAAACTATTGCAATAAAATCCAACCACCCCTGCAGCCAGTCTCATGCACAAATGGCAGTTAGTTCACCCTTACTTCTGCACAAGGCAGGTGAAAGATATTTTTTCACCAGATGTCTGTGAACTTACATATTTTATTTTTATGTTGGCTGGGTGTGGGAAGGTGGGGATGGAATTGTACTGATCACCTTTGCTCTGATTCTGCTTTCACAGAATTTAAAATGCCGTTCGTTGACAGTATAGTCCCCAAACATCTTCATAACACAGAGTCACATTTTTCTGTGCCTCCTCTCTTTCCCCCCAGTTTCTGAAATAAGGTTAATCAATTGGCAGTCTTGGCTAGGGTCACTAACTGGCTAAATCCACAAAGGGACCTAGGTGTTGCAATGCCTAACTTTTAGTTGCTCTGCCACCTAGTGGAATCCTCAGTCATGAGTTATTTCAGAGTAGCAGCCGTGTTAGTCTGTATTCGCAAAAAGAAAAGGAGGACTTGTGACACCTTAGAGACTAACAAATTTATCTGAGCATAAGCTTTTGTGAGCTACAGCTCACTTCATCGGATGCATTCAGTGGAAAATACAGTGGGGAGATTTATATACACAGAGAACATGAAACAATAGGTGTTATCATACACACTGTAATGAGAGTGATCAGGTAAGGTGAGCTATTACTAGCAGGAGAGCGGGGGTGGAGAGGGGACCTTTTGTAGCGATAATCAAGGTGGGCCATTTTCAGCAGTTGACAAGAATGTCAGAGGAACAGTAAGGTGGGGGGGAATAAACATGGGGAGATAGTTTTATTTTGTGAAATGACCCATCCACTCCCAGTCTTTATTCGAACCTAAGTTAATTGTATCCAGTTTGCTAATTAATTCCAATTCAGCAGTCTCTCGTTGGAGTCTTTTTTTGAAGTTTTTTTGTTGAAGAATTGCCACTTTTAGGTCTGTAATCGAGTGACCAAAGAGATTGAAGTGTTCTCCAACTGGTTTTTGAATGTTATAATTCTTGACATCTGTTTTGTGTCCATTTATTCTTTTACGTAGAGACTGTCCAGTCTGGCCAATGTACATGGCAGAGGGGCATTGCTGGCACATGATGGCATATATCACATTGGTAGATGTGCAGGTGAACGAGCCTCTGATATTGTGGCTGATGTGATTAGGCCTTATGATGGTGTCCCCTGAATAGATATGTGGACACAGTTGGCAACAGGCTTTGTTGCAAGGATAGGTTCCTGGGTTAGTGGTTCTGTTGTGTTGTGTGTGGTTGCTGGTGAGTATTTGCTTCAGGTTGGGGGGCTGTCTGTAAGCAAGGACTGGCCTGTCTCCCAAGATCTGTGAGAGTGATGGGTCATCCTTCAGGATAGGTTGTAGATCCTTGATGATGCGTTGGAGAGGTTTTAGTTGGGGGCTGAAGGTGATGGCTAGTGGCGTTCTGTTATTTTCTTTGTTGGGCCTGTCCTGTAGTAGGTAACTTCTGGGTACTCTTCTGGTTCTGTCAATCTGTTTCTTCACTTCAGAAGGTGGGTACTGTAGTTGTAAGAATGCTTGATAGAGATCTTGTAAGTGTTTGTCTGAGGGGTTAGAGCTAATGCGGTTTTATCGTAGAGCGTGGCTGTAGACAATGGATCGTGTGGTGTGGTCTGGATGAAAGCTGGAGGCATGTAGGTAGGCATAGCGGTCAATAGGTTTCCGTTATAGGGTGGTGTTTATGTGACCATCGCTTATTAGCACTGTTGTGTCCAGGAAGTGGATCTCTTGTGTGGACTAGTCCAGGCTGAGGTTGATGGTGGGATGGAAATTGTTGAAATCATGGTGGAATTCCTCAAGGGCTTCTTTTCCATGGGTCCAGATGATGAAGATGTCATCAATGTAGTGCTAGTTGAGTGGGGCATTAGGGGACGAGAGCTGAGGAAGCGTTGTTCTAAGTCAGCCATAAAAATGTTGGCATACTGTGGGGCCATGCGGGTACCCATAGCAGTGCCGCTGATTTGAAGGTAATACATTGTCCCCAAATGTGAAATAGTTATGCGTGAGGACAAAGTCACAAAGTTCAGCCACCAGGTTTGCCATGACATTATCAGGGATACTGTTCCTGATAGCTTGTAGTCCATCTTTGTGTGGAATGTTGGTGTAGAGTCGTGAGTTAGGCACCCCGGCTCCCATACAATGCATGGGAAGAGTTAGGTGCCTAAGAAAGGGATTATCAGAAGCCAGCAAGATAAGCAGGGAGCTGTCCTAAGATAGCCAGTAGGAAACACAGCAGTAGCCAGTTACCTGTCTCTGCTCACGATTCACAGGCATGAACCTCCCCACTGGAGATAGGTGCTGAAGCTAGGTCACTTACTTATGGAAAAACCAGAGAGAAATACCTACCTCATTATAGCCCAGTAGTTATGGCACTCGGCTGGGATGTGGTAGGACTCTTTTTGATTCTCCTCTCTCTGCCACATTTGGAGGAGGGACTTGAAGTTGCATCTCCCATATCCCAGAATGATTTTCCTGACCACCAGGCTATTGGATTTTCCGGAAAGGATCTCTCAATCTCTGAGATGTTCCGCTTTGAGAAAAGGAACTTGAAAACAGGACTCCCACATCCCAGGTTTGTGCTATAACCACCTTCCTATTGGATATGCTGGAACAGTGGTCCTCATCCAGGGGTACGTGTACCCCAGGGGGTACGCAGAGGTCTTCCAGGAGACACATCAACTCAACTAGATATTTGCCTAGTTTTACAACAGGCTACATAAAAAGCACTAGCAAAGTCAGTACAAACTAAAATTTCATACAGCCAATGACATTTATACTGCTCTGTATACTATACACTTTTGAAATGAAATGTACATACAATATTTATATTCCAACTGATTTATTTTATAATTGTATGGAAAAAATGAGAAAGTAAGCAATTTTTCAGTAATAAGGTACTTTGACACATTTGTATTTTTATGTCTGATTTTGTAAGCAAGTAGTTTTAAGTGTGGTGAAACTTGGGGGTACGTACGACAAATCAGACGCCTGAAAGGGGTACAATAGTCTGGAAAGGTTGAGAGCCACTGTCCTGGAACACACACAGCCAGCCAGCCAGCCAGCCCCAAAATCTCCTGAACATCTCATCCCCTGGAAACGTAGGCACCTACAGAATTTAAGCACCTAGAGAGTTAGGCAGCAGCTGAACAGGGGTTTTAAGGATATCAGTGCCACCCAAATATTGAACTGAAGTGTCTAAGTGGCAGTTACATGACTAAGCCCTTCTGAGGATATAGTTCTAAGGGCTCAGGCTTGTAATCATTGGTCACACTAAAATATATGTGAGTTTTCCCAAAGTAAGGACTTCAGCTAAGGGCCCTGAATTTAATCTTATTTTCACAAACATTTCTACTTTAGGTTTGTGGAAAAATTTATGGACCAATTATGCTCTATTTTAGCAAGAATGAAAGATGACATCATGTTCAAAATTGGATAGTTTAAAGTAGCATTAGCAGAGTCAGGATGAAACACGCCAGCCGAATCACCTGAATTCCAGCATGCTGATGTGGAACATTGATTCCTGATGGGTCGATGTCCCTTGGGCCACTAACCCCTACTTGTGGACTCCCCAGCCTACGAGGGATACATCCATGTTCATAGTTCTTATCGGGAGCGAGAAACTGAATAGAACTGTCCTCCCACAAGCCAAAGTCCAGGACCCTTTGGGGAAGCAAAACTAGCAAGTTGAGGCTGTCTGCCCAGGGCATACACAGCCCATAACCATGTTTGCAGGAATCTTAAGTGGAGCCTCACTAACAGGGCCATGAAAGTGCTTGTGCCCACATAACCCAAAAGGGCCATTTGCTCTATTAGTCCGCTTATGGCTAGAAAGAGGTTGTCTGGCAAGTATTCCTTGGCTAACATTGCATCCAGATGCACCTCAATTAACTCTATAGTTGAGTGAGTTCCAGGATAGACTTGTCCAGGTTCACCCGAGACCCAGTCTCTCAGAAAAGCCTAGGAGCATGGCTGTTGCCCCCGTGCCTTCTGGCAAAATCATCCTTTTAGGAGCCAATCCTCCGAGTTGGGGTCAATTACTGCATCCTGCCAGTGCCAGTGCATTGTCACCACCAAGAGCATGTTGGTGAATACCCTTAGCACAGCGGAGTGGCCGAAGGGGAGAACCTGACACTGGTAAGTACTTCTAGCTGGTGACAAGCATCAGGAATCTCCTGTGTGCTGGATGGATGTCTATGTGGAAATAGGTGCCCTTGAGATTGGGCTTGGTTCCAGACCATGAGCAGTGAGGAGGAAGTGAAATGGTGGTGATCTGGTAGTCCCCTTTATACTTTGGAGTGGAGCAGAACAAAAGCAGGGGCACATGTGTGGACTGAGCAGACACTACAAGGAAGAATTCTCTGGTCCTGGGGTGCATGTGCAAGCTGAAGAGCACCACACATAGGGCCAAGCGCTTGAAGAACTATTATTTCTGAAATGGCAATTTTCCTTTCGGCCATTTCTGAACTTGCAGCTATGGTAATCGGTGAACACAGAAGAGGGGTAATTGTGAGTTTTTAGAGTTTGACACACTAGTTTAAAGGTTTGCACCCTGGTGCAAGGAATGGTATCCTTGAGGTTTGTAAGGCAGAGTCACAGAAATCAGCATTATAAAACCTGTTTTATTCCTCTGATACTCTTATCTTTACAAAAAAGTCCAACTACTAGCAAATCAAAGTAGCTGTAGTATTCTAACAGTCAAATTGACAATATTGCCACTCATTAGCTGAGTTGTAACTAACAAGGAGAAGCACCCTTTTCAAATTCACCCAGCTATGCAGGCTTCTATGGCGGAGTTTGGAAGACTTTGGGCCTGCAACTATAACTGCTTGTGAAGAGGCCTCTGTATTTCCCACATTTCAAACTAATTTATTAATTAAACTTTAACATAATTATAAAAGTTAATAACCTTAAGAAATTAGCATAGATTGAGTCATGCTGAAGTGAAACTCTCTAGTGCATAATCATCCTGATCATGTTCTACTACCCATAGAGGTTATAGAATTACAACCAAATCCTTGCTTCAGGATGATTTCACTTTTCATCATGTCATGTAACATTTGATTAAGGCAGTAATAGAAGAACTCAGAGAGAAATCTCCTCACTAACTGAAATAGGAAGCTTCAAGGACTTTCTGCAGCATATAATTTTTATTTCATGTTAAGATGATCAGGCTTGCCTAAATCTCTGGTGCCCAGTCTTCAGGTCCAGTCAAGCTATGCTCAGTACAGTTCCTAAGCTGGAGGGTTGGCAAAGATGTCTGGATACCAAGTTTATGAGCCCCTAGTCATGGGGTACAACAAGGGATGATTTCTCCCATGAAATAAATTAGAGCAGATTCGAAGATATCCTAACTTACCTTCAGGTACAACAGACCCCATGTAGCTACTTCAACAAGTACGACTGCCAGAGCAAAGCAACATTCTGGCCACACCACTGGAAAGTGCTGTGAAGAGGGTGGCAGCAGCATCAGGCCACCTATACTAATTCTCCCCACTTAGGACACTAGGCATAGAATCCTAGGTCTCTTACACTAGGGGAGTTCTCTTATCTTAGAGGAATCCCCAAGGGGCCCCAGACGCCAGCTTTCAGACTCCTTTCTGACACCAGATAAATAATAATCAGATTCAGTGTAAACCTAGATCTGACTGCTGGACTCTTGAGGGGGAATTTTCAAAAGCCCTGAAGTCACTTAGGAGCTTTTGAAAATGTTACCTGTGTTTCCTGGGTGAGCCAGGTTGTTTGGTTAAGTTCTCTTCATTTGGTCTCACTTGAGATCACACCTGGTAACAAGGTTAGCTAAAGCTGGGTGAATAACTGATTTTTCAGTTTGCTGGCAGTCCCAAAAAAGGGAAACAAATAATTCAGTTCAATCTGAACTGATTCTAACATTTTTTCAGAATTTTCAGTTAATTGAAAAAAGTCAGTTTCAGGTTGAAAAAAATGTCACTCTCTCCAGTTGAAGGTGTTTCACTTTATATAAATAATTTAATATACATTGGATCAGGGACTTGAACTTGGGTGTCCCACATCAGTGCCCTAACCAGCAGGCTAGATAGTCATTCTCACTCTCTCACTTGCTCTCTCTGCGCCAGTGACTATTCAGGTATTTAACACAAAGTGGAAGAGCTTCAACAAGAGAAATTCAGGGAGACCCATCCTGGACTACCCTATGCCCAATGGTTAGGACACTTACCTGGGAGAGGAAAACCTGAGTTCAAATCCTGCCCCAGTGTGGGGATTCAACTGGCTCTCCTGCATCCCAGATGAATGCCCCAATCACAGGACTAAGAGTTATGAGGGGGTGAACTACCTCCTCCTCTCTGTGTTGAGTGTAGAGCCTAAGGGTATGTATATACAGCAAAGAAAACCACATGGCTGGGGTGATCGGGCTTGCAGGGCTTGGTCTGTAGGGCTGTTTCATTACTATGTAGACTTCCAGGCTTGGGCTGGAGCCCAAGCTCTGGAGTCCTCTCATCCCGCAGAGTCCTAGAGTCCAGAAGTCTACACAGCAATGAAACAGCCCTGCAAGCCCGAGTCGGCTGGCATGGGGCAAACACAGGTTTTTCTTTGCTGTGTAGCTACATCCTAAGGTCCCTTGCAAATCTAGCCTCCCACAAAAAAATTTGGCCAAAACTATTTGATGAACCTGTGTCAAAGTCATGACTAGTTTTGGGTCAACCGAAACTGCATGAATAAATTATTTTTCTGAAAAATTTTGCCCAGCTACAGGTCTGACCCATTTCTATCTTGCTGTCTTACCCAATATTGTTTTGATTACTAGCGTGAAATTAAAATGAAATTAAAACTGGGCTAGATGGATCATTGGTCTGACCCAGTATGGCTGTTCTTATGTTAGGACTTAGACAAATATATGAAAAGAGAAACATACTGCATAATCCCTGCTTGCTTGATTCATGGAATCAGAGTTGATTGTTTGAGAGGATTCTTACAACTTAATCTATCTCTCAGGCATTTTGCTAACAATAAGTTTGGTCCTGAAACATCTTGAGGACCCTCATCTAAGCATGCAGGGTGCTCAACATCTATAAAGCACTTAGCACCTAAAAGAACTGTACCCAGCCTGAATAAGACACTTCTTAAATTTGCCTAAGAAAAAGATGTCATTCTGGATGCACTTCTTTGGTGCTCAGAAATCTTCTCTCCATATGAGGTGGGGATTAATATTCATTGTTCTTCAAAAATGCAGGGCTTTAGTCCTTCTGGTGATCACATAGGGACAATGTATTTTAACCTGGCTGCATCCCCAGGGATGACTAATGGTTGCATTTCAGGTTTTGCATGCACATTGGAAACAATAAGGACTGTCCTATATCACCTCTCCTTTATGCATCAAGTATTGAACAGCTGCTGAGAGAGTTTGATGATGTTCCTCTATGGCATGAAATATCATGTGGAATATTAGGTAAATTAGATTAGATTAGATTAGAATTGATAGATAATTCTGCATATAATCAATGCTGCTTTTCATATCCATCCTTAAGAGTTAATAAAATGTTTTATGCTGTGCCACTCTATCACAACCTATCATTCTAGTCATCTAGGTTCATTAGGTATCTAAGAATCACGGTGTCTCCAAACTATGTCCACTGTATAAGCTTAAAACCACACGTTATATAAAAGCAGCAAGAGGGATTCAGACCACTGAACAATATTATATCCAGCTGGATTAATTCCATTACAGTAATTAGCATGTCAGAACTGAATTTATTTGGAGTCACCCCCTGCTACATTCCCAATAAGGTTTTAAGAGATCTAATACTTGTCCAGTTTACCACAGAAGGACAGAAAAACTGGACATCAGGTTTCTGTGATACAAGCTAATAATTATAATAATACCACCTTGCTCTTATATAGTGAAAAGGAAAGGCTGATACAGAATTGCCTGTCTCAAGCACTCAAAAATCAAAAGTTTCCCCCCCAAAAAACAATGAGATTTAAAATAATAAATTTGGGGTCCTTTTTATTTGCCCTCTGATTTTTGTGCTTTCCGTTTACACACCAGTCATACTTTCCAACATTTCTCTGCAACCATAATGGCTAGAAACTTAAAAAAAAAAAAAAAAAAAAAAAAAACACCCCTAAAGTTAAGTTTCTTATGTAATCAACAGATTCCGGAGCTGGGGCTATAAAAGAACACAGATCACCACAAGACTGGTGATAACATCACAAGTGTTAGTATCACTGCTAATAGGCTTTCCTCTTCTGCTGCTTCGCCATCCTGCGGTCCTCAGGTTTCCCTTTGCTTGTCCAATATCCAGGGTACTGATTGATTCAGCTGATGTTTGGCACAAGTCAGCAAGAACAATATGGATGATCCTTTTCCCTGTTACCTTGTGCTCTCCCATCTGTCTATTGTACCCACCTGTGGTCTCTCATTTTATACTTAGATTATAAGCTTTTCAGTGTCTAACATAATAGGGCTGTGGGCAGTAGGAACCAATGAATTACAACTTAATAACAGCAATACGAATAATTTTTTTTTCGAAAATATAGACTCTCGGTGTCTTGAGCTGCCACAGCAAACCTTTATTTCTGTAGTAGTAACTCTTTGGAGTTGGATTTTCAAAAGTGCCTAAGTGAGTTGGGAGTACAGCGATTTTCAGTGGAACTTGTACTCCTAAATCACCTACATGGTTTTGAAAATCCCATCACAGAGCCCAGTCATATGAAATGCTAAGTATCCTCTTCTCACACTAATTGTACTGGGAGCTAAGATTACTCAGCACCTCCAGAAGGCACCTGGCATCCTGCAGAACTGGGCCCCAAACATCATGTGGATTAATTCTTCCATTGTGCTAGGTTTTCTTCTTTAAAAATCAGTGTATGAACTGTGTTGATTTAAAACCATGATTTCCTCAATATTTCTTTTTTTCAGTGGTGTCTTTTTCACATTAGAGCCTGATTTCAGACCCAGCCTCAACTTGTTCATGTTCACTTGTGTGTATGTATATGTCTGTTGATGCACTTTCCCAGAACTAACATCTGTGTATGTAGAAAGTAAACTCCAGTATTAACTGATTTCAGAGTAGCGGCTGTGTTAGTCTGTATCCGCAAAAAAGAAAAGGAGGACTTGTGGCACCTTAGAGACTAACAAATTTATTTGAGCATAAGCTTTCGTGAGCTACAGCTCACTTCATCAGATGTATACAGTGGAAAATACAGTGGGGAGATTTTATAAACACAGGTTTCAGAGTAACAGCCGTGTTAGTCTGTATTCGCAAAAAGAAATGGAGTACTTGTGGCACCTTAGAGACTAACCAATTTATTTGAGCATGAGCTTTCGTGAGCTATAGCTCACTTCATCAGATGCATACTGTGGAAACTGCAGCAGACTTTATATATACACAGAGAATATGAAACAATACCTCCTCCCACCCCACTGTCCTGCTGGTAATAGCTTATCTAAAGTAATCGTCAGGTTAGGCCATTTCCAGCACAAATCCAGGTTTTCTCACCCTCCACCCCCCCACACAAAGTCACTCTCCTGCTGGTGATAGCCCATCCAAAGTGACAACTCTTTACACAATGTGCATGATAATGAAGTTAGGCCATTTCCTGCACAAATCCAGGTTCTCTCACTCCCTCACCCCCCTCCAAAAACCCACCCCCATACATACACAGACTCACTCTCCTGCTGGTAATAGCTCGTCCAAACTGACCACTCTCCAAGTTTAAATCCAAGTTAAACCAGAACATCTGGGGGGGGGGGGGGTAGGAAAAAACAAGAGGAAATAGGCTACCTTGCATAATGACTTAGCCACTCCCAGTCTCTATTTAAGCCTAAATTAATAGTATCCAATTTGCAAATGAATTCCAATTCAGCAGTTTCTCGCTGGAGTCTGGATTTGAAGTTTTTTTGTTTTAAAATAGCGACCTTCATGTCTGTGATTGCGTGACCAGAGAGATTGAAGTGTTCTCCGACTGGTTTATGAATGTTATAATTCTTGACATCTGATTTGTGTCCATTTATTCTTTTACGTAGAGACTGTCCAGTTTGACCAATGTACATGGCAGAGGGGCATTGCTGGCACATGATGGCATAAATCACATTGGTGGATGTGCAGGTGAACGAGCCTCTGATAGTGTGGCTGATGTTATTAGGCCCTGTGATGGTGTCCCCTGAATAGATATGTGGGCACAATTGGCAACGGGCTTTGTTGCAAGGATAAGTTCCTGGGTTAGTGGTTCTGTTGTGTGGTATGTGGTTGTTGGTGAGTATTTGCTTCAGGTTGCGGGGCTGTCTGTAGGCAAGGACTGGCCTGTCTCCCAAGATTTGTGAGAGTGTTGGGTCATCCTTTAGGATAGGTTGTAGATCCTTAATAATGCGTTGGAGGGGTTTTAGTTGGGGGCTGAAGGTGACGGCTAGTGGCGTTCTGTTATTTTCTTTGTTAGGCCTGTCCTGTAGTAGGTAACTTCTGGGAACTCTTCTGGCTCTATCAATCTGTTTCTTTACTTCCGCAGGTGGGTACTGTAGTTGTAAGAAAGCTTGACAGAGATCTTGTAGGTGTTTGTCTCTGTCTGAGGGGTTGGAGCAAATGCGGTTGTATCGCAGAGCTTGGCTGTAGACGATGGATCGTGTGGTGTGGTCAGGGTGAAAGCTGGAGGCATGCAGGTAGGAATAGCGGTCAGTAGGTTTCCGGTATAGGGTGGTGTTTATGTGACCATTGTTTATTAGCACTGTAGTGTCCAGGAAGTGGATCTCTTGTGTGGACTGGACCAGGCTGAGGTTGATGGTGGGATGGAAATTGTTGAAATCATGGTGGAATTCCTCAAGGGCTTCTTTTCCATGGGTCCAGATGATGAAGATGTCATCAATATAGCGCAAGTAGAGTAGGGGCTTTAGGGGACGAGAGCTGAGGAAGCGTTGTTCTAAATCAGCCATAAAGATGTTGGCATACTGTGGGGCCATGCGGGTACCAATAGCAGTGCCGCTGATCTGAAGGTATACATTGTCCCCAGTGCCCACATATCTATTCAGGGGACACCATCACAGGGCCTAATAACATCAGCCACACTATCAGAGGCTCGTTCACCTGCACATCCACCAATGTGATTTATGCCATCATGTGCCAGCAATGCCCCTCTGCCATGTACATTGGTCAAACTGGACAGTCTCTACGTAAAAGAATAAATGGACACAAATCAGATGTCAAGAATTATAACATTCATAAACCAGTCGGAGAACACTTCAATCTCTCTGGTCACGCAATCACAGACATGAAGGTCGCTATTTTAAAACAAAAAAACTTCAAATCCAGACTCCAGCGAGAAACTGCTGAATTGGAATTCATTTGCAAATTGGATACTATTAATTTAGGCTTAAATAGAGACTGGGAGTGGCTAAGTCATTATGCAAGGTAGCCTATTTCCTCTTGTTTTTTCCTACCCCCCCCCCCCCCAGATGTTCTGGTTTAACTTGGATTTAAACTTGGAGAGTGGTCAGTTTGGACGAGCTATTACCAGCAGGAGAGTGAGTCTGTGTATGTATGGGGGTGGGTTTTTGGAGGGGGGTGAGGGAGTGAGAGAACCTGGATTTGTGCAGGAAATGGCCTAACTTCATTATCATGCACATTGTGTAAAGAGTTGTCACTTTGGATGGGCTATCACCAGCAGGAGAGTGACTTTGTGTGGGGGGGTGGAGGGTGAGAAAACCTGGATTTGTGCTGGAAATGGCCTAACCTGACGATTACTTTAGATAAGCTATTACCAGCAGGACAGTGGGGTGGGAGGAGGTATTGTTTCATATTCTCTGTGTATATATAAAGTCTGCTGCAGTTTCCACAGTATGCATCTGATGAAGTGAGCTATAGCTCACGAAAGCTCATGCTCAAATAAATTGGTTAGTCTCTAAGGTGCCACAAGTACTCCATTTCTTTTTATAAACACAGAGAACATGAAACAATGACTGTTACAATATAGACTGTAACAAGAGTGATCAGGTAAGGTGAGCAATTACCAACAGGAGAGTGGGTGGGGGACGACGACGGGGGACAGACCTTTTGTAGTGATAATCAAGGTGGGCCATTTCCAGCAGTTGACAAGAAGGTGTGAGTAACAGCGGGGGGGCGGGGGAGGGAGAGGGGGAATAAGCATGGGGAAATAGTTTTACTTTGTGTAATGACCCATCCACTCCCAGTTTTTATTCAAGCCTAAGTTAATTGTATCCAGTTTGCAAATTAATTCCAATTCAGCAGTCTCTCATTGGAGTCTGTTTTTGAAGTTTTTTTGTTGAAGAATTGCCACTTTTAGGTCTGTAATCGAGTGACCAAAGAGATTGAAATGTTCTCCAACTGGTTTTTGAATGTTATAATTCTTGACGTCTGATTTGTGTCCATTTATTCTTTTACGTAGAGACTGTCCAGTCTGGCCGATGTACATGGCAGAGGAGCATTGTTGGCACATGATGGCATATATCACATTCGTAGATGAGTTGGTGAATGAGCCTCTGGTAGTGTGGCTGATGTGATTAGGCTCTATGTTGGTGTCTCCCAAATAGATATGTGGACACTGTTGGCAATGGGCTTTGTTGCAAGGATAGGTTCCTGGGTTAGTGTTTTTGTTGTGTGGTGTGTGGTTGCTGGTGATCATTTGCTTCAGGTTGGGGGACTGTCTGTAAGCAAGGACTGGCCCGTCTCCCAAGATCTGTGAGAGTGATGGGTCATCCTTCAGGATAGATTGTAGATCCTTAATGAATCCAATGAATCTTCCTACATTATGTATTAACAATTTGATGCATGAGAAAATGAAACTTGACTTGGATTTTCAAAGTTTCTGAGTTTTAAGCCAAGAGTATATTTTCATGCCTAATAAAAACACAAATATTGGAAAACAATTTGCAAATGAAACATCATGTTTTGAGTATACTTGAGGAGAGCAATGGAGGGTGAAGATTTATCTGAGAAAAGTTTTGATATGAAGTGTGATCTGCATATTAACATTGAATGAATTTCAAGATTCAGGTCAATCTAATAGTAACTGGAAGTAATTGGAGTGGCATATGAATTATGCAAACAGCTCATGCTATGGTTATGGCTCACTTGTTGGTTCAAAATCCTTTCTGAAATTTCTGTCTTCATTCATTAAAATTTGTCTTCTGTAGATGAATATTTACTTTATTTTTTCTATAAATTATATAATTACTTTTTAAAAAAATTAATTACATGATAGCAGCTGCAATTATATGTGGGTTTGAATATTCATGTTCATTCTTGCCTTCAGTCGCTCACCATTTTAACTTTTCAGGATGAAATTTTCCATGTTTGTTTTTTTTAACAAAGGATGATCTTTTGTGCATTTGCTGACAAAAATTAATTAAATAAATACCTCAGACAAAAAATAATTTACCATATTACAAAATCTAAGTCAATAAGATATACTGGCCAACTATAACTAAGAAATTAGTTCAAGTATAAAAAGAATAAAGAAATGTTACGAGATTCTACAATTGGTTATCTAAGGTTGTATTATAAAAAACTGTCGTACGGTATTGCACTGTACTAGTAGCCAATTACTCTTTCCTTATGAACTGGCTCAGCTTGCTCTGTTGGCAGAGTCAATGCTCCTCCCATTCCCTGTTCCTTCTGACCTATTCCTATTCCACCCGTGAAGGAGGCAAAGTCGCTGTTCTTTGGAGGCTGATCTCCACCCATGCCATGACCCCTGGGGCCATTAGCCTATGCAGGAGAGTAAGGAATATCCTTGCATTCCTGAACTCCCATGCATGAGCATGCAGGTCACATCACGACCTTACCCTTAATGATTGTGTAATTAAACACTGTATTGTAAGGTTTGCAAAATGGATTGAGTTAAGGTGCAGCCATAGTTTTGGCATTTCCTGAGTGCTTAACCATGTAAATGTAACATTCTTGAAATGTAGTTTTCTGCACTGAATATGTGAACACTTAAATTAAGGTGGTTAGCAAAGAACAGTTCAGGTGGTCCACATAATAACAACACACTAACTATGAAGCTAAAGGAAGACTGAACATTATTCTATTCTTCAACCTGATAATTAAAGAAGTTATGTGAAAATTGGGAATTATGACCTTTACCTTTAGGGTGACAGCTACATAATTCTAGCTTTATCTTTGCAGAGGAACAGCAATGAAAGAGGACAATCTGATCTATACTATGTGTGTATGTTTTATCATTGCCCAAAGGAAATATCCATTGCATCCACCTCCTGCTTTTCCTATACGTATGGCAGGAGGTTCACAGATTAATCACTTTCTAAAAAATCTTTCAAAATGTCCTCAGAAATGTGTATGATCTGGCAAGGTTGTGATTGCCTCCTCCTGACTTCAATGGGAGTTTAGCTCCTTGCAAGAAGCACTAAGTATGTCACAGGATTGTGCCCTTCAAATTCCTCTGTTTATTTTGTATAATGAAGTGCTGTTGTAGCCATGTTCATCCCAGGGAGACAAGGTGGGTGAGGTAATGTCTTTTATTGGACCAACTTCTGTCTCACCAACAGAAGTTGTTACAATAAAAAGATATTACCTCACCCATCTTGTCTCTCTATTTTGTATAATACCAGCCAACAAAGGGGATATATATTGTATAACTTGGAGTTGTATTATTTCCCTCCCAAATTTATGTGTAGGACAGGGATCGGCAACCTTTGGCACGTGGCACGACAGGTTAAGCCCAGTGGCTGGCCAGGCTGGTTTGTTTATCTGCCGCATCCACAGGTTCAGCGGATCACAGCTCCCACTGGCTGCGGTTTGCCACTCTAGGCCAATGGGGGCTGTGAGAAGTGGCAGCCAGCACATCCCTCGATCCGCGCCGCTTCTTGCCAAAGGTTGCTAGCAGATCCCTAGTATAGGAATTGAGGATTGCGAAGGGGACAGTGACCATAGAGCCCAGCCACCACCCTCTTTCACCCTTTTAGATAGCCACTGAGGGTATGTCTACACTGGGATGGGAGCAAGCCTTCCAGCCCAGATAGACAGACTCACACTTCAGGGTTTGAGCTAGTGTGCAAAAAAAAAAAAAAAATAGCAATGTGGATATTCCAGCTTAGGCTGGAGCTTGGGCTTTTCAGCCTAAGCGGTCAAGTGGGGTTGTGGGCCCAAGTTTCTTCTTAAAAGGCTAGAGCTTTTCATGTCATCGTGAGACACGTTCCAGAACCCTCCAAAATCCATCACTAGTCAAAAAATTCACAAGAATTGGCAATACTGCCAAAGTTTTGGCCTGCAGATAAAACAAGGCTCTTAGGATTTTTCCAGCTTTCTCAAACTGTGCATTTTCCGATGACCTAACAAAATGCTGTAAAAATATAGCTGTTCAAGGTTCCCTATCAAACCAAATTAACTACTAAACTTCCACTATATATGAAAAGCAATTGATTTTTCTTTCAATATAGCTTGTTTTGTTTGACTGGTAGGTGTCCCAAGAACCAAATACAATAATAATAAGAAGAAGAACAACAAATACCCACTCATGCATTCCAGAAAAGGTTGAACAATTCATTAAAGTGGATTCATATGCCAAGCTGACACATCCATCAAATTTCCTCATTCCCATTACAAGTGTAAAGGTGCTATTCCCGTTACGATCACATTCTGCTATGTGATATTCTGGGTTTAAAATATAACTTGTGGAAGTTCATCTAAGCAGAAACTAATGTCATATCAATTACATCAATACACTGTGCTCTGGAGATTATGATGACCCTGCTGTCATGAAAGTGTCATAGAATATTACATGGATGAATCCTTCAGGGGAATAAAATCTTTGCAATATAAATATAAGTAAACAAAGAGGCGTCAAAAATAAACACTTTTAAGACTGATTACCTGCATTCAAAAGCCGAATAATTATCTCCAGGTAACAGAAAGTTATATTCTTCCCTGTTCATCAAAGCTTTCTGGGTGCTTTGAAGGTATTCTTCACATAATTCATTATGTTTAATCAATTTTAACAAACCCATATCTATAGGACTCAGTGTGACAATATACGAATAGCAGTTACACCAGGATATCCCACTGAGGTCAATATGGTTGCATGGGAGTAATAGAGAGGAGAAAGTGACCCAACATCTAAACAGTCTGGACATAACAGAACAGGGATACTCTCAAGTCAAACCAAAAAATAATCTACATAGATGGTAAAATGCCCATCATCCCTGGATATTGAAAATTGCTACATTCTTGCAAAACTGGGCCTGATTCTGTCAGCCTTCCCAGCAGGAAGAGCCATCTGAAATCAGTGTGAGCTCTACATCGGAGAGCTTGCAAGATCAGGCTCTAACTTTCTGCCTTTTTCCCCCCTAATGTTGCTTTCAGTATATTTATGTACTATTTACCAACAAGAATACTGGCAATTTTTATGAAAGTAACTAAAATACCACCTTTTATGCTTGTGGGTCACAGGAACACATCTCTGCAGATTATTTCCTTAGTATTTTATAGACTGTATTTTGTCTGAATGTGAAAGGTACTTCCCCACACTGCAGCCACCATCACAAGTGACCTTCTCTCAGATAAGAGGCTAGCAAAATCCCTTGGAGATATGTGCCATCCCCTTTTTTCCCCTTTTCCACCCATTTCCTTATTAAAATATTTAAGGACTTTTTAAGGCAGAGTGCGTTCCCTATGACCAACCCCAGCACTTGTTTCTAAGCTTTCTAGAATCAAGAGCTTTAATACAGCAGTTCCAATGGAAGTGCACATGCAAATTTATTTTGCATTTACTGGCATGGGCACTTTGTTACATTTAAATTCTTGTAGTTCAGACTATAATATTTCACATGTACATATCTCAGCCACAACAGAAGGTCCATGAAGGTGTCTGAGATGTGTTAGGTTTCAGAGAGGTAGCCGTGTTAGTCTGTTTCAGCAAAAAGAACGAGGAGTACTTGTGGCATCTTAGAGACAAACAAATTTATTCGAGCATAAGCTTTTGTGGGTTAAAACCCACTTCATCAGATGCCTGAAGTGGAAAATACAGTAGGAATATATATATATACACACAGAGAACATGAAAAAATGGGTGTTGCCATACCCACTATAACGAGACTGATCAGTTAAGGTGAGCTATTATCAGCAGAAGAAAAAAAAACTTTTTGTAGAGATAATCAGGATGGCCCACTTCCAACAGTTGACAAGAAGGTGTGAGTAACAGCGGGAGGTGGGGGGGGGGCAAATGGGGAAATGGTTTTACTTTGTGGAATGACACACCCACTCCCAGTCTTTATTCAAGCCTAATTTAATGGTGTCCAGTTTGAATATTAATTCCAATACAACAGTTTCTCGTTGGAGTTTGTTTTTGAAGTTTTTTAGTTGTAGTATTGAGACTTTTACGTCTGTAATCGAGTGCCCAGCGAGATTGAAGTGTTCTCTGACTGGTTTTTGAACGTTATAATTCTTGACGTCTGATTTGTGTCCATTTATTCTTTTGCGTAGAGACTGTCCGGTTTGGCCAATGTACATGGCAGAGGGGCAATGCTGGCACATGATGGCATATATCACATTGGTAGATGTGCAGGTCTTTTACAGTCTCTATGTAAAAGAATAAATGGACACAAATCAGACGTCAAGAATTATAACATTCAAAAAACAGTTGCAGAACACTTCAATCTCCCTGGGCACTTGAGTACAGACCTAAAAGTCGCAATCTTACAACAAAAAAAACTTCAAAAACAGACTCCAATGAAAAACTGCTGAATTGGAATTAATTTTCAAACTGGACACCATTAAATTAGGCTTGAATAAAGACTGGGAGTGGATGGGTCATTACACAAAGTAAAACTATTTCCACATGCTTATTTTTCCCCCTACTGTAACTCATACCTTCTTGTCAACTGTTGGAAATGGGCCATCCTGATTATCACTACAAAAGTTTTTTTTCTCCAGCTGGTAATAGCTCACCTTAACTGATCACTCTTCTTATAGTGGGTATGGGAACACCCCTCTTTTCATGATCTCTGTGTGTGTGTATATATATATATATACACACACACACACATATATATATATATATATCTTCTACTGTATTTTCCACTGCATGCATCCGATGAAGTGGGTTTTAGTCCATGAAAGCTTATGCTCAAATAAATTTGTTAGTCTCTAAGGTGCCACAAGTACTCCTCGTTCTTTTTGAGATGTGTTACTGGCCAAAGTGAGAGCTCAGCATCCTACATGCATGTAGGGCAGATCCAGGTACTTTCTACAGAGTCTCTGGAGCTTTTCCAGCGACTGAGACTCATAGAATCATAGAACATTAGGGTTGGAAGAGACTTCAGGAGGTCATCTAGCCCAACCCCCTGCTCAAAGCAGGACCAACCCCAACCAAATCATCCCAGCGAGGGCTTGGTCAAGGCAGGTCTTAAAAACCTCTAAGGGTGGAGATTCTACCACCTCCCTAAGTAGCCCATTCCAGTGTTTCACTACCCTCCTAGTGAAATAGTTTTTCCTAATATCCAACCTACACCTCCCCCACTGCAACTTGTGACCATTGCTCCTTGTTCTGTCATCTGCCACCACTGAGAACAGCCTAGCTCCATCCTCCTTGGAACCCCCCTTCAGGTAGTTGAAGACTGCTATCAATCTCCCCTCACTCTTCTCTTCTGCACACTAAATAACCCCAGTTCTCTCAGCCTTTCTTCAGAAGTCATGTGCCCCAGCCCCTAATAATTTTTGTTGCCCTCTACTGGACTCTCTCCAATTTGTCCACATCCCTTGTGTAGTGGGGCCCCCAAAACTGGACGCAATACTCCAGATGTAGCCTCACCAGTGCCAAATAGAGGGGAATAATCACTTCCCTGGATCTGCTAGGTTTGCTCCTACTAATGCAGCCCAATATGCCATTAGCCTTTTTGGCAACAAGGTCACACTGTTGACTCATATCCAGCTTTTCATTCACGGTAATCCCCAGGTCCTTTTCTGCAGAACTGCTGCTTAGCCAGTCGGTCCGCAGCCTTTAGCAGTGCATGAGATTCTTCCATCCTAAGTGCAGGACTCTGCACTTGTCCTTATTGAACCTCATCCGATTTCTTTTGGTCCAATCCTCCAATTTGTCTAGGTCCCTCTGGACCCTATCCCTACCCTCCAGCATTTCTACCTCTCTCCACAGCTTACTGTCATTCGTGAACTTGCTGAGGGTGAAATCCATCCCATCCTCCAGATCATTAATGAAGTTGTTGAACAAAACTGACCCCAGGACTGACCCTGGGGTACTCCATTTGATACCGGCTGCCAACTAGACATGGAGCCATTGATCACCACCCATTGAGCCCGACGATCTAACCAGCTTTCTATCCACCTTATAGTCCATTCATCCAGCCCATACTTCTTTAGCTTGCTGGCACAAATTCTGTGGGAGACCGTATCAAAAGCTTTGCTAAAGTCAAGGTATACCACGTCCACTGCTTTCCCCATATCTTCTCCAGACCAATGGCTGTAGCTGCTTTAGGTCCTTATTCAGCTTCCCCTACTACCACCACCACAACAGTTAAATGATGGAAAGATTCATATAAGTCTTCTGGTCCTGGCCCACACAGCCTTGTGTCCACTTTTCCCCTGCCCAGTACCCTCAGAACCACATCAAATCCACTTCCTAGGGAACTTCTACACTTAGAGAAGAGGCTGAATTTGGTCCTCAAATTCTCCTGCACACTATTTGTCTGACCTCAGTATGAGTTCCACAGACCAAAGGGCTGAAAAGCGCAGTTTACCTTTAATAGAGTATGTGGACTAAACCAATATAAGGGATTAATTAACACAATTATTTCTTAGGGTTTGAAAAACTGACCTCATCTGCATTTTTTTCCACTTCTGATAAATCACTAACGTAAAAAAAAGATAAAATGTTCTCATCAGTGTCCATCATGATACTTATAAAACACGCCACATTTCATCTCCTTGTATTTACAGCAACAGTTACAGCAGACCAGAGAAATCACAACAGGTATTAATCATATACATCAATCTTTAGGGTAAGAGTGGTTTGAAATAAACTGTACAGCTTATGTTTTTATGCTAAACTTCTACACCAACCAAATGAAAATGGATCACTTTCTTTATGCCTTAGCAACTTAGATTCAAAAGAATATTTATTGGAAACATCATGGCAAACCTTTCAATATCCTGCATACTTTGTCATCATAACACTCCCCATTTGTAAGTTACCTATTTTGCTCAAGGTTTTCTTTACAATCATTAAAGAATCATTCAAACCCACTTGAATGAGACAAGGATTCCCTGTACAAGGAAATTTCAGAGGACGAAAAAAGAAAAATCTTTTAGGAAAGAATAAATATATTGCAAACTATGGACAATGTTCATATCAACCAAATGGTCTGGTTTATTACCTGAAGCAAAAACAGCTTCCTCTTGGAAGCTAAATTGAAAATGACCTTGTGCTGTTTTATAAAAGGCTGGCAGCTGAGGTCATTGGAGTATATTGTGATAGACAGTGCTACTCTGTGTATGGTTAGGAGGCATGTCTGTTATGTGGATTACAGCCAAATGTGGGTGTGCGGGGGGAATCCAGTGAAGAACACCATATCAATTCATTTAAAAATAATGACAGATGTAATTACAATTATGACTTTCATGAAAGAACATACGTTGTCAGTAACTTTGTTTTGCCATGAAGTATATTCTGTTCTTTTAAATTTAATACTTATAGATTAAGTATATTCTTTAACAGCCTCTTCTGACAGTGGCATAAGCATCCATAACTATATTTCTCCAGCAGGCAGATCCCAGCTGAACAGAAGCTTATACAGTGTAGGTTGTTGTGGTGGTGGTTTTTACTGGGATTTTTTGGTTTGTTTTTTTAACACCGTGCATGGCTTAAAATTGACTACATCACTGAATCAAAACCAATGACACAGAACAGAACCCAGAAGGGTTAGAAATTATTTAATCAAGTTTTAAATATGTAAATACAAAGCAACCTCCAAATTATTCACTATTGTAGGAAAATCATTAAACTGATTTTAAAATAAAATAATTTGCAAAAAGGCATTTTCCACAATTCATTCCTTAACAAATGCACAGACAAGCACCTTCACAGGAATTTAATCTGCCAGTAGGACTGCATGAGTCCTCTAGTTGTTTCTATAATAGCAGTTTTCCACCAGAATAGTTTGATTGACAGATTCTTATTTTTAAACGTCTGCCTCTTTTAGCGGCAGCTTAATGTTACGATGGGGTTTCAAAGCAGGTGGGAAAATTCACACTTCTGATTAAAAAGAGAACTGCTTCTAATCCTGTGTTTTCCACTGTGCCTGAAAGTGTCCTATATATAGAAGAAATCCTGTCACTTCTGAAGCATTTAGAGAAGAAGAAAAAAATGCTTATAACTTACCGTTAAAGTTTACAGCCCGGATATAACTAAGTAGCTCTTTACCATCAATCGTGCTCATCCTTGGACACAGACCAATATAGCCAGGACAGAGATCTTTATGCATGCTATGTAGTGCATAGGCCATGGAATATACAGCATCAATTACAAACTGGACCTTTCCTTCTTGCTCATAGGCTGAATCTCTAGCAATTCTTTCCAAGCCTGTGGAAAAGAAAGAAAAAAAAGAGTCAGATCACTTTGTGCGTATGTGCATAATCCTATGTGCATTCCTAGAGTTCATCAAAAACAATTAGAGTCAATTGATAGATCAAATTAGGGCCCAGATATCCATCAGTGGAACAAATTAAACAAGATAAAATATGGCCATCTGGTTTCACCTCTAATCATTATACACTAAGCCAGGTTTATAAACTGTATATTGAGTTCTGGGCTGGGAAAGAGGAGAAAATATTTGATTACAAGAAAAATAGAAAAAAAAAGTAGATTTGTATTTCCAAAATCTCTCTTTCTGGCTTACTAACTCCCATTGAACAGTTGGTTACTGTTATTTATAGGACACTTTTACAGCAGCCTGCCATTCTGGTTTAAATGAAATTTAGTGAATACCTTGATTTTTATCTACATCTATTGTTTGATAAACATTATTTAACCATGTTGAAAAGAAGGTGAATATTTGCCAAGTGCTGCTACCATCTGTTTCTCTGTTTAAGAATGCCTATTTTGAAGTCTTTTCCCTATATTTAACACCAAGTTATTTCTCAAATTGAGAATCCTGTATCTTATTCTAATTTATTTGCTTCTTTTTCTCATAAAGCCTTTATTTTCCATAGAAAAAAATTCAGACCAAATGAGTGCGCACATGGGTCACATGAAGTAGCTTGAGGTATGGGTGGTTAGGATGGGCAGAGGACAGTTAACCAAGAAGAAGAGGTGGATGAAGTTTTATTTAAATAACTAACAAAATCATCCAAAACACAGGACTTGGTGGTGATGGGGGACTTCAGCGACTGAGACATCTGTGGGGAAAATAATACAGCAGAGCATCCAACAAGTTCTTGGAATGGACTGGAAATATTTTTTTTATTTCAGAAGGTGGAGAAAGCAACTAGGGGAGAGGCTTTTCTAGATTTGATTCTGACAAACAGGGAGGAACTGGTTGAAAATTTGCAAGTGGAAGGCAGCTTGGGTGAAATTGATCATGAAGTGATAGAGTTCACGACTCTAAGGCATAGGTGCAAGAACAAGGGGTGCTGCCGCACCCCGTGGCTTGAAGTGGTTTCCATCATATACAGAGTTTACAGTTTGGTTCAATGGCGCTCAGAACGCCCACTATACAAACTGTTCCAGCACCCCTGCTCTAAGGAATGGTAGGAGGGAAAACAACATAATAAAGAGAATGGACTTCAAGAAGACCGACTATAGCAAACTCAGAGAATTAGTAGGTAAGAGTCCATGCGAAGCAACTCTAAGGGAAAAAAGAATTTAGGAGAACTGGCTGTTTTTTAAAGAGATATTATTAAGTGCATAAGAGCAAACTATCCCAATGAGAAGGAAAGATAGGAAGTATGGTCAGAGACCACACTGACTTAACCAAAAAATCTTCAGTGACCTGAAACTCAAAAAAGAGTCATACAAAAACTGAAACTAGGTCAAAATACAAAGGATGAATATATATAAAAAAACAAAACAAGCAAGTAGGGATAAAGTTAGAAAGACCAAGGCACAAAATGAGATTAAACTAGCAAGGAATAGAAAGGATAACAAGAAAAGACTCTATAAATGCATTAGAAACAAGAGGAAGACCAAGGACAGGGTAGGCCCATTATTCAGTGAGGAGGGAAAGACAATAACAGAAAATGCAGCAATGGCCAAAGTGTTAAATGCCATTTTTGTTTCAATTTTTACCAGAAAAGTTAGCAGTGATCTGACAACTAACATAGTGAACATCAGTGTAAATGGGATAGCATCCAAGGCTAAAACAGGAAAAGAACAAATTAAGAATTACTTAGACAAGTTATATGTCTTAAAATATGCAAGGGCTGATGAAATTCACCCTAGAATACCTAAGGAACTGGCTGAAGAGATTTCTGAGCCATTAGCGATTATCTTTGAGAACTCACAGAGGATGAGAAAGATCCCAGAGGACTGGAAAAGGGCAAACATAGTACCTATCTATAAAATGGGGAATAACGACAATCCAGGGAATTATAGAACAGTCATCTTAACTTTGGTACCCAGAAAGATAACGGAGGAAACAATCAATTTCTAAGCACCTAGAAAAAATAAGGTGATAAGTAACAGTCAACATGCGTTTTTCAAGAACAAATCACGTCAAACCAACCTAATATCCTTCTTTGACAAGATAACAAGCCCTGTGGATGGGAAGAAGCAGCAGATGTGATATAGCTCAACTTTAGTAAGGCTTTCGATATTGTGTCACATGACCTTCTCATCAACAAACCAGAGAAATATAGCCTAAACAAACCTACTATGAGGTAGGTGTGCAACTGGTTGGAAAACCATACACTGAGTGTAGTTATCAATGGTTCAAAATTAAGCTGGAAGGGAATATTGAGTGGGGTCCTGGAGGGATCTGTCCGAAATTCAATAGCTTCATAAATTATTTGAATAATGGCATAGAGCGTACACGTATAAAGTTTTTTGAGTGATACCAAGCTGGGAGGGGTTGCAAGCACTTTGGAGGGCAGGATTAGAATTCAAAATTATCTTGACAAACTGGAGAAATGATCTGTAATAAATAGGATGAAATTCAATAAGGACAAAGCAAAGTACTACTGTTAGGAAGGAATACTCAATTGCACAAATACAAAATGGGAAATGACTGCCTAGGCAGGAGTAGTGCAGAAAAAGATTTGAAGTTTATAATGGATCACAAACTAAATATGAATCAACAGTGTAATACTGTTGCAAAAAAACACCAGACATCATTCTGTAATATTTTAACAGGAATGTTGTAAGCAAGACACAAGAATGAATTCTTCCACTCCACTCAACAATGATAAGGTCTCAACTGGAGTATTTTGTCCAGTTCTGGGCACCACGGTTCAGAAAAGATATCGACAAATTCAAGAAATTCCAGAGGAGAGCAACACAAATTATTAAAGGTCTAAAAATATGACCAATGAGGAAAAAATGAAAAATCCTGGGTTTGTTTAGTCTGGAGATGAGAAGACTGAAGGGGGATGTGATAACAGTCTTCAAATGTGTAAATGGTATTATAAAGAAGTGCATGATAAATTGTTCTCCTTAACCACTGAGCACAGGACAAGAAGTAATGAGCTGAAACTGCAGCAAGGGAGATTTAGGTTCGACATTAGGAAAAAATTTCTAACTGTAAGGGTAGTTAAGCACTGGAACAAATTACCTAGGGAAGTTGTGGAATCTCCGTCATTGGAGGTTTTTAAGAACAGAATAGACAAACACCTGTCATGGATGGTCTAGATAATACTTAGTCCTGACTCAATGCAGTGGACAGGACTAGATGATCTATTGGGGTCCCTTCAAGTCCTACATTTCTATGATTTCTATGTCTGAGACAGAGATTGATATTTTAAGCAAGAATTAGCAAAATATGGAAGGGAAAATTAGCTAATGTAAGTAGATATCGAGATATCATGAAGTTTATTGAAATTTTGCCTTTGACATCAAAGGAATTAAAATTTCTCCAAATACCAGGGTGAAATCCTGGATCACTGACATCAGTGGCAACACTCCCGCTGACTTCAATGGGGCCAAGATTTCATTCACAGATCTGTTAATTACCAGCATATTCAGTCAGCCAACATTCCATTCAAATTCTTTCAAGAGTGTTTTCAAAACAACAAAGGTTACTTCCTGCATCATTGATTTCTTTCCACTTATTTTGCCCACTATATTCAATTTTCTAAACAGAACAACATTTCTTGAAAATATCTATTTTGTTCCATTTTATCTTAAAGAAAACAAGTATATTATTTATGTCTGTTAATACATTGAGCATAAGGTCTCTCAGACCTGCCATTTCTCTGTGTTGAATCATTTTCTTTTTAGTTGTAAAGATAAATCACGTAAACAAAGATTAACTGAAAAATAGCCAGGGATTATACCTGCAAGCATTTATTCTATTAATCCCACAGGCCTGCAATGCAATTTTCCTATGGTACACAGAACACAGAGAAGATTAGACGACTCTGTAGAGCTGGACTAATTTATAATTTGACAATCAGTGGTGCTGAGGGCCTGCTTGTCCTATAGACTTCTGTGGGAAATGTGGGTACCCAGTACCTCTGAAAACCAGCTCACTACCTTCTTTATCTACTAATGGAATATTAGTGAGAACATTGCAATTTCTTCAAAGGTACTAGTTCTTTGAAATAACATACATTTTGGGCACGTTTTGGATTGATTGTAAGCAATCGGATAGACACTTTCCAAGCTGTGTTACTTAGTGATTGGGGGGTAAATCACATGGTACTGCACCTGTTCTCTGACTGGATGAGTTTACAAGCTCTTCCTTGCAAATACTCAAGCATGCACATTTAAAATTTATGCTCTAGAAATAAATATTAGGGCATAAAACATTGAAATTCACAAACATTTATGAAACTAAATCAATGGCACAAATGTGCAAACAGCAAACTTTCTTTTTGCTAAACAATTAAAGAAAAATACGCAGTCCAATTCCCCTATCTTAGATTATGAATGCTCATTATTCAGAAATCTAGTTTCTTATTCATGCACATGGGATTTATATAAACAGCCCCTATTTGCTATAATCTTTCATTTTTATTCCTCAAAAATATGTGGTCATAAATCACTTTACCACCATAAATTTAGAAACAGTTTTATTATTTTAGTAGTACTGTACGCGTTTTCTTAATTAAAGGTGGGAGAATGACATAACAGGATTACTCTGTTTCAAAGATGCTAAAGACCTTTAGCAAGTAGCTTTTAAACCAAATATTTGACACCAAAGATCTATGCTTTCCATGATTAAGCGCAAGAGGAAAACTGCAAATCATGTTTATGTGCAGGTCATTCTTCTTGAGATTTTCACCAGTTTTCTCTTTCTAGCATTCTCAAACATCTAAAACAGTAATTTACAAAGATGACAGTGACTCATCAACTTAAATTGGCTGTAAAATTTGACTACGCTGTACTTCCCAAAGTAAATATTAATGTATAGCTGTAAAATGGTGCATATCGTCAATGCTATAAATATGGTAACCACTCACAAAAAAGTCACACCTTTAGTAGTCATTATTATCAAACATTGTTTTTATTAAGCCATGGGTATCAAGTTACAACATTTTCATTTATAGCTAGAAACTAAGGTCTACAGGGCATCTTTCTACATATAATAGAGCCTTAATGAAAGAATACAACACTATAAATCTTGCAGCAGAATTTTTTAATGATTTCATTAACGAGCTCTACAGTTTGTGATCTTGCACTGTATATTCAGGCAAAATTCCCATCGCACTCAAGAGGACTGCAGAACTTTATCTTCATTGAGACAACAATGTAAATACATCTTGGACAAAATAATATAATGTTGGCTAGCATATTAAGTTGTTCAGATATTAAGGTGATGATAATTTTGTTAGTTTTTTCTAACGAAATATATCATAACAGAGTTAGTATGTTGGCTGAGTGGGTGACTAAGTTCACAAATAGCCTCTAAAAGTGCTTCACACAGGAAAGATGCCAAATAAGAAGCAATTCTGAGAAGAAGTTAAGGGTTGAATTTGTCTTTTCCTGACTCGTTGTCAGGAAAATTGGGAAAGCAACAGCAATGCAAGCAGAAGGATGTGAACGGACTGAGTATTCTCCATCAATCAATAGATGCAGTTCTTTGATTTAATGAACTTGTGTCTGCTGTAACTTTTTTTTTGTAGGGATTGTGCCTGCTTGTGCTAGTTCACCAAATAATGGACTGTGAGAATACTTCACAGCAGAGCAGGACAGGAAATGGTTTTCCCATCCTGTGAACATTTTTGAGATTTCAAACATTTTCCCTATTCTGAATAAGGACAAAAAGTCAAAATCTCAAAAATACGAATGAACCAAATAATAAAATCAGTTCAAGTCAAGCAAAATGTTTCCCTTGGGTAATTTTGAAACTTTTCATTTCTATTTTGACTATTTTTTTATTTTGGTACTATAATTAGCTTACATTTCAAAACAAAATGTCATTTGAAATCAGAAAAACAGATTTCTTCATTTCAAAAACTGTCAAAATGAAATGTTTCAACCATTTTAAAACTTCAAGCTGAAAAATTCATCAAAATCAACCTTTCCTTCAAAAAGTTTTCATTTTGATAAATTAGCATATTCCAAAAAAAATGTCCTGTTGAAAAATTCTTGATCAGTTCTAGTTAGCAGTATATACAGAAGTTTAGTTAACATAGCGTACTTCTAGACACATAGCTTTTATTGTTTTTAATACTGTATGTGACATTATTAACAGTTTCACATTTTGTAATCATGTAGACACCCACAGGAATTAAAGTCTCATCACTGACATGTTATCATTTATTTTTTCAGGTTCTCTTCATTTTCTAAGACTCTCTGAAGACACATTGAATTTTCTAATGTGGATTTCAGAAGGTTTCACCTTTTCTAGTTATCTGCCTTCATTGTTCATTGCAGCCCCCAAAACACTAAACCACTGATTAGATTGATCATAACTGAGGCTACGATTTAGTCATGGAGGTCACGGTGGTCATGGATTCCGTGACTTTGCCTGGCTTCCATGACTTCTAGGGCTTCAGGAGGAGGAGATGGGACTGTGCACCCCTGCCCTGCCACTGGGCTGGCTGGAATCTGGACCCTGCATCCTCAGCCCCGTGGCTTCCTCTGGGGGCTGCAGCCAGGCTGGGGGCTGCAGCCAGGGCATGCGCCCGAGCCACCCGGTTTCCCAGGCTTGGCAGAGGATGCAGCTGGGGCTAAGCGCCTCATCCCCCTGGCTTCCACCAGGGGCTGCAGCTGGGACCGTGCACCCCTGCCCGGTGTTGTCCTAGGCTTGGCGGGGGCTACAGCCAGGGCCATGCGCCCTAGCCCTGCAGCGTCCCGGTCTTGGTGGGACTGCAGCCGGGGCCGCATGCCCCAGCCCCGCAGTGTCCTGGGCTTGGCAGGGCTGCAGCCAGGGCCATGCACTCCAGCCCCATGGCATCCCTGTGGCCACGCACCCCTGTCCCACAGATGGGCCAGCTCTGGAGCAAGGGCTGTCTCCCCCCCTTGGCTGCAACCCTTGCTGTGGCCACTGGAGTCAGTGCTGTGCCCCCTGCCATGGTGGGGGGCTCAGCCTGTCAGTCCTTCCCCCCCTCTTCATGGGACTCTATTCCTTCCCTCAACCTAGCCTGGTCCCCGGTTATTTTTAGTGAAGTAACGGACAAGTCACGGGCTTCGTGAAGTTTTGTTTATTGCCCGTGACCTGTTCATGACTTTTACTAAGTCACATGAAAAAAAATTAGCCTTAATCATAATAAATGAGAATATAACCCTTGGTGTGTTCTGAACCCCTGCATCTATCATATCGTCCAACTTTTGAAATGCAGTGAAGAAGAGTGATCAGTAAATTGGAAATTCACTATGATGCATATGCTATTTCTAGTCATAATAAATGTGTTCAAATAATAGTCTATCATCACAGTATCTGTTTGATACAATGTCTTGAGCATGAACAATTGTAAATCAATCTATGAAGTGCATTACACATAAATTGTCTGTTGCTGAAATTACAGTGGGTCAGACTATGCCACTCTTATTCACATTGATTAGCAGTCAGCAGTCTGTTTTCTTCAAGGAAACTACTCACGGAGTACTACTTACCCATTGAGAGTAAGAACAGCAGAATCTTTCCCTGTACATAAAACTGGTAATAATGAAATTGTACTTGTTCTCAGTAAATTGTAGCACTTTGCCTGTAGATCAATAGCTAAAGATACCTTCAATAGATTCCTCATAAAAGGAATGTGACCCTGGAGTTTATCAATATATTTCTACTGTTCACTTCTAGGGTAGGAAATGTTGTACTTTGTGCCTGATACAGCATATTCACTCCAAAAATTTGTACAGAAGCCATAGGAGACATTGCAGGAGTGGGTTAAGAAGAAGTTGGGTTACATGGAAGGGAGTCATAGCACTAAAATAAATCTGAGATCATAGAGGACATTTACAGTTTTTATCCAGTTATTATGCCAAAGAGCTAACTATCATCAAATCTGGTGAAACTGTATTTGTAATTCAGTCCATGCCCTTTGCAGCTTTCTTAACTATTTACATAATCACTTAAACATCACCGAATCGCATCTTGTTTCCTCCATTCCTGAGCTCGAAAAAAAAGACACTTAAACCAGAGATTTGTATTTCCATTCTGATTAAGGGCCTTAGTCTTGCAGATTTTATATCACAGGACATTTAGAAGAGTGTTAACGATTCATGGCCTCTTTCATTCTTTCTTTATTCCAGGGCTTAATGCACATTGAGTGAATATAACTGATGTGGATCTATATTATCATGGTGCTACAGTTCTTTAGCCCTCCAGTTGTCACTGCTGCAACTTCTATGAACATAAAAGTTCAACCCAGGGTTATAAATTTAAATAAACACTGAATCAAGTTTCACAACTGTCATATTTAAGAATATTATGGAGTAGCAGCAATCACTCTATACTTAGGTTGCTGTAACTGAGTTTCTATTATAAGCCTCAAGTTGAATCTCCCTTCCCTAATAGCTACCAAAAAAATAGGAATATTGGTCTCAAAATTAGTTGGTTTGGCCTGGGAGTGAGGCAATTTTTTTAACCAAAGATGAAGTGAAATGACCAAGGAGTTCTTGAATCACGACAATCTAAAAATAGATTCTGCCTTAATTAATAATAGCTCAAAGCTATTTCCCCCCCCCACACACACACACACTTTATAGCAAACAACAGAAAGGAAGCAAGAAAGTAAACCTGGTTTACTAAACTCACTTACTAACACTGCCCAGGAGCAAAAAGAAGTTGATTAAAGACCCCCAGAGAAAGGGTAAAATGTAGAGAGATTTCACCAAAGAAATTTGGCTACAGTAATGGCAGAGGTTGAATTAGGGGATTGTGTGGGTTAGGCACACTCTTTAGTCTGACTGGTAAACCCTAGAGAAGTAGACTATGCCTGGCTGAGGCAATTGTATGTTTTGCAGAGACTCTGGACAGAAGCTTCAGGCGGGCTTTAATGCTAAGTCCCACCTGGACTAACAGTACTTCACTATAAATCTGGTGCCCTCCCACCAACTACTCAGTAGTTTGGGGTCCATTTCTCACTGTGAGTGAAATAAGTTATGCCAGACTCCTTGTATTTCCTCCCTATTTTAGGCACAAAATGCACATATATATTGTTCACCTTGATCAGATAAGGCAAAGCTACACATAGATCATCCCCTTTGTAGAAATCCAGCTAAGATACTGCTGAGCTAGATTCACAAAAGAATTTAAGTGCCTACCTGCCACTGTAGGCACCTAAATCCCAGAATCAGACCCACAGGGATTCATAAACCCTCCTCTCAGTTGAGCAGGGGGCTGGATCCTGCCTCTCCCACCTCCCAGGTGAGTGCTCTAATGCCCAAGCTACCAAGTCACACAGTGCAAAAGCTTCAACAGGAGAAACTGAAGAAGTCCCACATCAGAATACCCCATAGTTCCAATGGTTAGGGCACTCACCTGAGTGATAGCAAAGCCCTGTACAAATCCCTTTTCCCCCTCAGGTGGAGGGGGGACTTCAACCATGAGACTCCCACATCCCAGTGGAGTGCTCTAACTACTGAGAGTGATTGAGGGAGCACTAATTTCATTGTCTTATTCTGTTCGCCACAATGGTTTTTATGTTTTTTTTCGTTGTATACAGCTGTGCTATACTACTGCATACTGGTGTCTGCTTCCTTCGCTTAATAGGATAGAGATTCAAATCCAAAAGGAGATGATGGTATACACATGTATAGTTACACATGCTAATTGTGTGGTTACCATGAGAAAATAGTGTCCGTAGTATTTGTATTGACTTTCAAGACTGCACACTGTTGTTATGGAGACAATGGCTTGTGATTAATGCAACTTGTTACAAAGGATCTCAGCAAAAATTGCCATGAAAGAGCCAAAATAGAACAGAATAGCATCTCACCCTAGGTATACAACTAAATTTGGTCACTGATCTGTCTGTCTTAAAATAAATGCTTAGTCAATACAAAGGTACCTGGTCTCCAGGAGAAAGGCACCAGTCAAATGGCTGCATTCAGCAACTTGGCAGGAAAGAAATGGCAGTGAGAGAGTTAAGCACTTGAGGATTAAAGGTACTTTTGTCAGGAGGAAGCAAAGGGAGGAGGAAGAAGAAATGGTCAGCTGCAAGCAGGGCCACAAAGAGGTTTTGGAGGACTGGGGCAGAATCTGAAACTGAGGATCCTTATCCTTCCCAAAAAGTTGCCATGGCAATGAAAGACTCAGGAATAGGGTGGGTTTGGAAAGTGAATCTGTCTCACACTCACCCCGCAGCAGTGTCTCCTGTCCAACAGGGCTGGGCCTGGCTCCCTGCTCCAGCCACGCAGGTTTGGCCCAGCCACCCCTTTGACATTTGAGTGAGTGGCATTGTGACCAAGCACAGCACCACTCAGGTCGACAGAGGGCCAAACCTGAGTGATTCTGCACCAGGTCGCAAAGCCATTAACTCAAATTCCACATGCTTGGGGGCTTTCTCAAATGGAGAACCTGGGCAAACTGTCCCTTTTGGTCCCCCTTCTCCCCTCCAGGGTTTCTCTGGGAGAACATGGGAGTACGAAGGATGGGTGCTTGTCAGGAGACAAACAGAAGCATTTGGTGCTGGTATCTTAATTATGGAAATTATTATATTACAAATATTTCTGTAGAATAATTTGGAAACATAATTATAAGATAACTTTTCTATGCACCAGAATCTTCCCACTCCTGATTCTAGGACCTTAATATTTTATAAAAACTGGAGCTTAGCGAAAAAAAATCAGCATCACTGTTGCAACTAATAAAAAATAAAAATAATTTAAAAAGCCCATACAGGTTTGTGAAAATTTAAATATTCTACCTTTTCACCTGAGGGCTTTTTTTTGTGGGGGGGAGTTTTCCATACAGAGGAAGGCAATTTTTGAAGGCCAAAACGGGAAACTTTGTAACAAAAGCTGTGAACGATTCCAGGGTATGCTTTCATCATTTATTGCAGCCAAAATAAATACATCTGCCTTGCTGGAAATGAAGAAACGTCGCTCATCTCTAATCCAAATGAACACATCTTCACAAAAAAACTTTGAAATAGGCAGTTTTTCACATGTGAATATTCACAAAGTGAAAATCTGTAATTTCTCTGCAGCTCTAATTAGAGTTATTTTTTTCATCTCTATTTAAAGTTATACTTTTGGCTTAAATCTAATGGACTTGAGTCAATGCCACAGACTGCATGACTCTGGTGGAAGAAATTTTGCTCAGATGGGTGCATATTGGTGCAAACCACCCACAAATGCTGCTCTGCCAAAGGGCCTGGAGCCAGCTAACACTGCTCAGAAAGTGATTAGGGCTGACTGGGAAGTGTTTAGGGCTAGGGCAAGCAGGAGATGCGCTGATTCAACGCATCTCCTGCAGTTTCCCCTGGCAGAGCTCTTATGGAGCCTTGGCTATAAAATTAAGCTGTATAGAATTCCCTTCATTGGCACAGCTCTCCCTTTCAGGCACAGAGGGTCAGTTTTCACCCACGGTTCCCATGAGGATGAATCAGGCTCATTATCTAGAAACAATGTAGTTTATGATAGAGAGAGCGAGTTGGTGTTTCTCAGGGCTGGCGATGATGTGCCGGCAGAGTGCTTGCAGCAAATTTGAGTATGATTTGTCTGAGACACACTGAATTAGGCAGCGCTGAATAAGATGATCATGGCTAATCAACAAGTCTTCAAATAACACATGATTTGAACACTTAAAACTGTACCTCACTGTACCCTGTTACTGCATTTCCACCTCTTATGCATTGCTACTAAAATTAAACAGTATTGAAACTCACTGGTATGCTCTTTGCCAGTACTGCGTTCTTGAGAGAGGGCTCTGTGGTCTGGGATCAACTACTTTAAGCAGTCTACCAGAGGCTAAGTTTGGTGACTATCTGAATGTGATGCAAGAGGCTTCTGTTTAATCTTACCTTACCTTAAGTGTAAATGGGGAAATGCAAGGTTGGCAGAGGGAAACATCTGGGTTATTTACAGGTGTTGATTCCAGTTATCCAACTAAATTACCCAGATGTATGTAGCAGGGACGGTCTTTTAGTTCTGGGTTTGTTTAATGCCTAACAAAACAGGGGTCTGACAAATAAATACATTATTAATAGTAAATAATAATAATCAGTGCAATACACAGAATACTGTTAAATGAAGTATGATCATTCCCACAGTGTTACATTTTGCATATTGATACCAACAATACTTGTAGAAGGAGTTCTAGCCAGCTGCACCATTTTAAACTGTTATACCAGTATGCAGTGCATTATTGGATTGGAGCAGTATTTTTATCAATGATTTCTAGAGCTAGTATGAACCCAAAAGGCTAATCTTTAGTGGCTTGTACATATCACAATAAACTTGAGGCAAACATACAATCTTAGCTTATGGACAGCTTCAATCTACTGGGTTTTTCTGATACATGGAGAAATCAAATGAAAAAGGACATGTCACTTTAGACTTTCTGATGCTTATGTTTGAAGGAAAAGACAGCTTGTTATAGTCAGTCTGATACTATACACTAAGGAAAAGCTGGTTAAAAGTCAACTTTCAGCTTGTTCCCGATCTCATTTTGAATTTCTCTTGCCACTTTCATGTAATGCATTTTACTTCTACTAATAGTCTTTTGTAGAACTCTTCAGTAAAATAATGTCACCTTGTACAGTTCATGTTCCAATTCAGCAAGTGAAACTTTATCTCATTTCCAACCTTCGCTTTTCACCTGTCACTTCACTTCCCATCATTCTAACCTTCCATCCTATTTGGTCCTGCTCCCTGAACTCCCACTGCGGGATCACCTATTCCAGCTGTCTCTAGCAACCAGAGAAATCCTAAGCTTGTTTTCTTCTACTGGCCAGCTGCCACTGCTATGCCCCAGAATTCTTTGTTCCTGTCTGTCGCATCAGGAGCATGCTGACTTTAAGCCCTACACCTGATGTGATAGAAAGAAGCAAAGTATTCTCAGCCAGGATAGCTAATCCAGCTTTGGAAAACAGACCCTGGGGCTCAGCAATACAGGTGGCAAGAGTTAGACAGACAAATGAAAGTAAGAGAAAAAGACAACTAGAGGCAAGTCGACACTATGCTGCTCCATTATGGTGCGTCTGGTGAAGATGCACTATGCCGACAGAAGAGTGCTCTCCCATTGGCATAATTACTCCATCTCGGTGAGAAGAGAGAAATTAAAAAACAGAAGGATTTTTTTTTGAGGATCTTATTCATGATCTTTGAACATCTATATTTGTCAAGGCAAAGCTCTTCAGCTGGAGTAAATCGGCCCAGCTCCATTGAAGTCAATAGTCCTGGACTGATTTACGCCAGCTGTGGATCTGTCCTCATACCTCTCGGATTGCACTATTGTAACCATGCCTGGAATGTTATATTGAGAACTTTAATTTTCAGGAGAGATGAAGTAACTGCCTTCTCTTGCAATGCAAGACAGTGGAACAATTTCTTCATTTTCTTGAGTGTTCGTTTTTAAATCAGAGGCCCAGAGAGACAGAAAGAGAGAGATGTGACGGAAATTCAAATAAATTCAAATACAATTAAAAAAACCCTAGAAATAGGGTAGCTCAGAGAAGTTTTGGTGACTCTCTCACTTAACACCCTCAATTCTAATGTATATGTATGTTTAGATATAGATATATAACAAATATGTAATTCACGATACAATCATCATTGTAAACATGTCAGCCAGATTATACTTATTTTGTAATTTCAGTTTCCTGAAAGCTACAGTAAAGGCCAAAATAGGTCTAGTAATGTTCAGAAAGAACAGCAGAAAGGGATGGAAGTGAAACACAATAACACAGTAATTACTAAAAAGAAAAGGAGTACTTGTGGCACCTTAGAGACTAACCAATTTATTTGAGCATATGCTTTTGTGAGCTACAGCTCACTTCATCAGATGCATACTGTGGAAAATACAGAAGATGTTTGTTTTTATACACACAAATCATGAAAAAATGGATGTTTATCACTACAAAAGGTTTTCTCTCCTCCCACCCCACTCTCCTGCTGGTAATAGCTTATGTAAAGTGATCACTCTCCTTACAATGTGTATGATAATCAAGGTGGGCCATTTCCAGCACAAATCCAGGGTTTAACAAGAACATCTGAGGAGGAGGGGAGGGGTAGGAAAACAAGGGGAAATAGGTTACCTTGCATAATGACTTAGCCACTCCCAGTTTCTATTCAAGCCTAAGTTAATTGTATCCAATTTATAAATGAATTCCAATTCAGCAGTCTCTCACTGGAGTCTGGATTTGAAGTTTTTCTGTTGTAATATCACAACTTTCATGTCTGTAATCGCGTGACCAGAGAGATTGAAGTGTTCTCCGACTGGTTTATGAATGTTATAATTCTTGACATCTGATTTGTGTCCATTTATTCTTTTACGTAGAGACTGTCCAGTTAGACCAATGTCAAATGTCAGCTATTACCAACAGGAGAGTGGGTTTGTTTGGGGGGGATTGGGGGGGGAGAAAACCTGGATTTGTGCTGGAAATGGCCCACCTTGATTGTCATACAAATTGTAAGGAGAGTAATCACTTTACATAAGCTATTACCAGCAGGAGAGTGGGGTGGGGGGAGAGAAAACCTTTTGTAGTGATAAACACCCATTTTTTTATGATTTGTGTGTATAAAAACAAACATCTTCTGTATTTTCCACAGTATGCATCCGATGAAGTGAGCTGTAGCTCACGAAAGCTTATGCTCAAATAAATTGGTTAGTCTCTAAGGTGCCACAAGTACTCCTTTTCTTTTTGTGAATACAGACTAACACGGCTGTTACTCTGAAACAGTAATTACTATTCAGGGTCAAGAACAACTGAGACATTTTTCCTAGTTGTAATCAGTTTATAATTACAGTCCTCCAAACTAGGCAACACAAAGACCCTGATAGAAAGTACCAGCCAGCTTCCATGCTATAAATGTATAGTCTCTTTAGACTCTTTATCTTCACTGCCCTCAGAGGCAACTGGAAATCTGCAGTTTGGGGCCTAGTGCTCTCTTCATTAGTAACAGCATCCAGATGTACAGGTTAATGTTCTGGAGAAGCTAATTTATCAAAAAAACCTCCACGGAATATAACAAACACCACACTTTTTTAAACATATATATCTAGCAAAGCATGAAGAAAAAAGAGATTTCCTATTTAGTATGTGACATCTAACAAGCCTGAATAAAATGAAAAATGTTTTTCACCAGATGAAATTAACAACAGCAACAATCAGGTATTGCAACTCATTCAGTCAAGTTAAAATGGAAAGGACATACTGCCATTTTCTGTCGATGATATTAACTCCTTCAGTGTCATGACTCTAAGAAAGGCATGTCATTTAAACAGGGTTAATAATATTTTCAACTGGTCTACCAGATGAATTAAATATATTTGCAAAGCCATTTGCTGAACTATGGTCTATAGACATTATATGACTAAAGTCTGGAGGAATTAATCCCAATGAAACCTAAGTGGCAGCCTCCCACATATCTTAATGGGAGAATTATCTGTTAGCAAAATCAGACCATTGATGGAAAAAGCATTTGATTTATTTACCAATAGCCCACAATGAGTTGGTCTATCATTATTTAGTTAATATCACCATTGCTTACAACAGATAAAAAATGACAAACATATTTGACATGAAGGATGTTAAAAGTGTGTATGCTGATGATCAGTTAAACAAAACAAAGTTGTTTTATTACACATTTGTGCATTGCTATGAAAAGGAAATCATAAATCCTATTATTAGCATTGTGGACATATGAAGTAGGATGTTAAGTTTAAATATGTCTGGTCTATGTTCCAGAACTTTTTAAAGTATACAGAACCCAACTTTTGGTCTGAACTTGGCAGCATCCTTTTAAGCAGAAGTGCTATATTTGGAATTGCTGAATCCAGATTTCTCACCTTTCTGAAACCTATGAACAATCTCTTAGTATTGGAGTGGAAACTCATTGAAAACATGCCAATATTAGAACTAAAAGGCTCCTTAAAAAACCATAGTCTACAGAATATTGTCCAAGCCAAAACCTAGCATCATTATGAACATGTCAAGGGACAATTTATTCAAGACATCTGACCTTAAGAGAAAATGATGATATACTGAAAGATATATTTAACAATCCTCACAATGCCCCAGTGAAAGAAGATGCCTTTGCAACCTTCATGGGCCATCATTCCCCTTCTCCCCCAACACTGCCCCCCCACACACACACACATAATTTCTGGGGAATATAAAGAGATTGATACATTTTGCAAGAGACTTAAAATTTCTCAACCAGACTAATGAAATGATTTGGGCACTAACACCCCCACATGGCTGAATCATCTCCTTAGGCTGGCTGAGAAAGTTTATATCTGGCCAGTAAAGTTTTGGAACTAGCATGATCTTAGCTTTCCAAAATATTAGGAGGGAGAAATTGTGAAGCCTTGCACCACCTGGGGTTTTCCTTGCTGGTCCTAATCACATCAAAGTGCTGCCTAGTCTCTGCCGTGCACCAGTATGGAACCTAACAAGCTCACAGCCAAGCTGGTATAGAGCTTCTGTCATGGATCAGGCAACACAGCAGTTGAAATCACAGCAACACGTACTTTCCTAGCCACCTGTGTCACCTAATCCAGTAGGTGCGATGTGTAAGAATTTTTAGGCTTTAATAAGCATCCCAGTCCAATTATATTCCTCTTAGAATGCTCATCATTATAAGTCATGGTGAGCTTTCCTCTCACCTTTGTTATGACACTCAAATTAATACTTCCAGTTTGAAGGAACCCAATTCAATTAAGCTTTTTGTTTGTTTGTTTGTTTTGTCCTGAAGGCTAAGTCAAAAGGTTGGTCAAGCCAGAAACAGAAGTAGAGCTTATTCAGGAACTCATATAACTATAATTCCTTGACACCAAAGTCAGCAAATTTGTTAGATGTATATAACTCCCACTACAGTAAATGGAGGTTAGCATGTTTATGAGTTGCAGGATCAAATAATATATTAGCTGCAGTACTAAAGCAGAAGATGTATTTAATCTTGTCACATTTAAAAGCACTAAACTTCTTTCATGTAGCAAAAATTATTCTGAACTGATAGTCTGAAAGATCTCAAAATGGCTCTTTATGAAAAAGTAGATTTAATCAATGTTTTGCTTAAGTATCCCAATGAATAACTGTGTTCCAAAATGTTCCTGTGAAGGAAAGAATTTACCAGTTGAGGACTGTTTTTTCCTGTCTAAACAGCATATTATTAAGATTTGTAGTTTGTCTGTGTAGAATTCAGGGGCCAGATGCTGACTCCAGTTACACAAATATAAAGCCAGAGTAATTCTATTGAAGTAAATGGATTTCTACTGGCATAGCTGTGGCCAGAAGCGGTCCCTTACTATTTCTTGGTAAATCAGAATATATCCTGAAGGTGGCATAACACTAGTGGTCCCTTCCTGCTATACGTTCCATGTCTGCCAACTCCTGAGAACTCAATCACGAGAACTGGATTTCTAAAGACAGGCATTCAGGGGGGTTGTTTACTATGCTCCTTCACATTTCTCCTCATAATGAAAGATTTCATTTTACTGAGGTAAGCAAAGTGCCTTCTTGAAAGGATATAGTGCAACTATGTTGGGATTATTTACTTGGCTCATCAGTTGCACTTTCCCCTGACTTTCCGTTTGACACAGTTTCCTTCCATCGTCTACAGTACACTAAACATCAGATTCAGTCCTTTGCATGCCTTATAGCAAATAACCGTGCTAATCAGCAGGTAATTCAGATGGTCCTGAATTTTTGCTCAAGTATTTTCAGCTTCTAGCCCTCCAAAACTTCTGACAAAACCTTGGGGGAGTTCGACTTTTTTGGTCCAAAAAGAATAAGAGAGAATGAGAAAAAGAGCAGGAGAGAGAGATTCCTCTCAGAAAAGAGAGACTTCAATTATTAACTGCTTGGCACATAACATTAGTCAAAGTTAAGATTACCAGGGATTTCTCAATTTTCACAGCTTTGCCCTAGGTAAACCTTTTCCTCCATTAAATCCCGGGAAGAATAATTTTAGATCCTTAGAGCAATGTCAGGTCATTAAATCAATTAGATCTAAATATAATTTGCTATGAGATGTAAGCTTAGTGCTCAATTATCTTAGTAAAGTTGATAACAATGGGTCTTTGAAAGATTTACCAGGACCAAAGGAGTATAAATGACATACGAAGGGCAACCCTTGCTCGCTTATTTTCACTCAACCACTTTTTATTCTGTTGGTGTCAATTAAATATATCAATTGCCATTAAAAAGAAAAACATAAAACTCTAACTAGTGTGCTATTCTTCTCAGTATGTCAAAGGTAAGGATATTTTTGAGGAATGGGGATGAGGGGAAAGCAACATGGTTGTCACAGGTAAGCTTCCCTGGGTCTCAGCAGGCTGAACCACTGTTTCCTCCCTGGCACATTTTCTGCAAACCAACACACAGTCTATTCCATTTAGCCCTCGGAACCAGCAGTAACCTCCAAGATACCTTTGTAGCTTAAACACACCCTCTCCAGAACTCTACCTAAACATGTGAAGCTTCTGGTTTATCTGGTTGGCCATGTGTTAAGTGTAACATATCTCATAAAGACACTCTGCACAGAATTCTAAAACCATTGTTTTTTACTTAACAGATAAAGCACAACAGAGCACAGATAATGTAGAAACATCCTGAACACAACGCCCTCCACTCTAGTGTACAGCTGTGGTGCAGGCTAGCTGCCCAGAATACATACCTCCCCCCATATTCCCCCCCCCCACGGGTCCTTGTGAGTTTGTACATCAGGCAACTAGCCTATGACACTGCTCACTACTGCCCATGTTTCCCTGGCTACACTATTATATTTAGTGCACTAGCTCAATGACAATGAGCCTGAGTACATCGTCTTGAATTCATGAATTATACAGATCGATATCTCAAATCATCATAGTGGCTTTTTCACATAAAATATGGTAAATTAGTATATTCACTCTGATAATGTAATGCACATTCTAGAAATTGTGACAGGCACACAGACGTGGCACAGACGGTTTTGAAAATCTGAGTAAGTTTCCCAGACTTGAAGAAGAGCTTTGTGTAAACTCAAAAGCTTGCCTCTCTCACCAACAGAAATTGGTCCAATAAAAGATATTACCTCACCCACCTTATCTCTCTGACTCTAAGAAGTTCAGTTATGTGACCCTAACTTCAGTCATGTTTTTCATTAGTTATAAAGTGTTGTGTTGACCTATAAGGCCCTTCAAAAACAGAATTCAGTTTAGCTTTGTGAATTATTGACTCTTGCTCATCTTGTTGTCAACTCATCCAAGTCTCCTTGTATCTTTATTTCTGAAATGTATCATTTTGAGTGGCTGTCCATAATGATATTAGAACCATTGATAGTATAGCTTGGAAAAGGCACATTAGGTCACCTGCCCACCCCCCTGCCAATGCAAGATTATTACAGTTATTTCTCAAGGAGAACTCATTGCCTACTAACTAACTACCTTTCCCTTATTTAAACTAAAGGCAGATTTATTCTCATCAGCTTTTAAATTATTTAATTAGCATCCTGCAGGGAGGGTTCATTTTCAACTGTATTTATTATTTATTTATTATTAATTATTGTTATTATTATTGTAAAATGCCTCAAGTTTCTGTTAAACTATGCAAACGTTTAAATTGCTTTTGATACAGTGTGCATTGTACATGAAGGACCAGGTCCTTTCACATGCAAAATTCCTATCAACTTCATCATCCAGTCATTGTGTATTCACTGTTTTCCAGTTTCAACCTTTGTGTGTAATAATCCAGTTATCAGATCCTAATAAGGCATTTTTTCCTTTAGTCATGAAATATAATAGACTCCTGTTTTGTTAATCTGCTTACTAAGGACCCAGTCCTGCTCCCATTGAAGTTTTGACTCTGACTTAGATGGGAAGTGGATTGGGCCATGATTTAGAACAAAATTATTTCCTGGGATCTGACCTGAGGATCTTTCATCTGCAGTGTGGACCTTATTGCACATTCTGCACTTGATCCCCAAACAGAATTTCCATGGAGATTATAGTCACTTGGCGACAGAATATGGAGAATGTACAATGCTGAAATGTGTCCTTTAAACAGAGGCACATAGTGCTCAAGCTGAAAAGTCTCTTCCTCCTTGAGAATTATCCCCAGTTACAGAGGTATTGGCATTTGAAGCATACGGAATCTCTGGTATAATTTTTCAAAATGGCGGGAATGCTCAAAGTGTCACCACTTGCACATAAAGGCTTTGTCTCTTTTTAATCTATTCCTCGTCCCCTCCACTCTGCCCAAGCCAGGCACCTAACCATCCTTTTAGCTCTCTCCCCCTCTCATTATTATTGTCATCTTATATTTGATCCCCTTTCCCTACCATGGTTGGAACTCCCTTTCAGACCCAGTCACATGTGATTCCTCCTAATAGCATGCTTCTCCCTAAAGGACTCATAAGCCCTAGTTCCCTTAATTCTCCTGAAACAGCATCATAACATGCATACATAAAGAAATAACCTCCCAGGACACATGCAGTGGTAACCAATCAACATCATCTTCTTACCTTGTCCTCCCTTTCCCCTTCTCCTGAGTGTTTATAACCAGTTCTTTTAGTGTAATGTTTTCTTAACTCAGGACTAGATCATGCTCCATTGTAAAGCTAGTGAAAAAACTCAGACTGACTTTAATATGAGTAAGATCAAGTCCTTAGACTGTAAGCTGTTTGGAGGGTGAACACTATTTTTCATTGTTTGTACAGTTCCAGACACGTATATTCCACTGTTAAAGTAATGCATTTGACTGCAATGTCACTCTGCATCTCAACTAATAAAGGAAGTAGGCTGAGATTTGCAAAACAATCTATGGAATATAGATGCCCTATTGCCATACATTTTAATGGGGATTGGATATTCAAATCTCCAAAATAGCTTTTAAAATCTCAGCCATAAACCACAGATAGTAATAGTGCATGATACTTCCAGCATGCCCATTCTGTACTTGCGATGGATCATTACTGTAGCTTCAACACAAACTAATGGAAATGAATGGTTAAAAGATTGAATTTCAACAAAGGAGATGAATAAAGGGGTGTATTTTTAAATGAACATTACAAAAGGAAGAGGAATAGACACAGTGAATCTACCCTGCTCCTCAGAGCCTCAGTCTCTATCTGTCATTTCAGTGAGATAGGCACTGAAACAATTCATTGTGTCACCTTTACATTACTATGTAAGATCATAAGTTGATTCACCAAAGGAAAAAGGGAACAAAGATAAAATGGAAAAAATATGAGGTCCAGAAAACGATAATTTGCAGATAAAATACTGCAAAAAGAGATGGCAGTGGTGAAATCCTGAGTGTTACAATATCTGAAGGTCAAACAAGAAGTGCTGATCCCCTTGGCACCTGGTACTATCAGCACTAGTGCCCAAATACTTTACATTTAGGAATTCAAAGTGACAATTTATTTTAAAAAACCACTGGGCTAGCTCTGTCTCTTTGCATCACTGAGCATGATTGTTGTTGTAACCTTCTCTGCCTTCACTGCATATGATGATTTAAGCAGAAGGTACAAAGGAAGTAGGATAAAGTTTCAAAACCTTCTACCAGAAAAAGAGAAATGAAACCAGAGATCATCATGTAAGAAACTGTCTGGCCAAGGTAGCAGTCTATTAATACCTTAGACTGTCTCAGTTAAGCTAACACCTGACCATCCTACCTCTGTCCACACTGCAATCCACATAAATTTAATCCCTGATAACTCATACATGATTTATCTTGCCCATGAATTACAACATAGCACCAATAAATACCACAAGAGCATTTCAGTGATATTCCACCTATACTGAATGGTGGCTTTTGAAGCACTCAGGAAAACAATATCAGGCAAATTGGAAGAGATTGTCAGAAGGGAAGGGCTGATCCAGAGTTCAAGAAGGGCAAATCTAGCTAGGGGTAACAGCATCTGAGGAGAAGAGGATCAGCTTTGGGGTACAAGGCATCAGGGGACAGAAGAGAAGGGAAAGAGCAGGGTCAATGGGGGAAGGGCATGGGCATGGGGATGAGAGGAGTAGGAGCAGCAGTAATGAATGGATGAAGGTCAAATGAAGTAGCAAAAAGGGGGAAAGTTGCAAGCTTTTGAAGGGCATGGTTCCAGGTATTGACTTGAATCTATGCATTATATAAAATAAACAAGAGGAACATTAGTACTGTGTTGTAATTCCATGTAAGGCGTTGAGTGACTGCGTCAAGCAATGGCACTTTATTATTCTGCTTTGTACAATGACTAGAACAGGAAAATAATAGAATGGCATTGACTAGGAACAGTTGCTCACGATTAAGGCCTTGGTCCTTATTATTTATTTATTTATTATTTGTATTACAATAATACCGGGAGACCCCAAACAAGAACAAGACTTAAATTGCCTAAATGACTTTGGAGCCTAAGTCCCATTTTCAAAAGGGACTTAGGCAGTTAGGGCCAGAGTTTTTAAAGTATTTATATGCCTTATGATGCAAATAGGTGCACACTGGGATTTTCAAAAGTACCTAGGTGCCTAACTCCCAATGGGTGGCTTTTGAAAATTCCCCTACATGCTTACCTGCATTAGACCCCTTTGGAAAATGTTACCCAAGGGCCCCATTGTGCTAAGCAATGTTCAAACACTTGGTGAGTTACGATCCTTATGCTACAGAGCTAACAGGTTAAATAGACAAGGCAGACAAAGGGTTGGAGGGGAAATAGAAAGGCAGTGACTTGGCCAAGGCCAAACAGTGATGTGAAAACCAGAAAGAGAACTCAGCTATCTTGAGTTCCAGCCCAGAGTCCTATCCATTGGACCTGCTGCTTCTCAATGGGAAGAACTTGGGGATTGGTCCTGCTTTGAGCAGAGGGTTGGACTAGATGACCTCCTGAGGTCCCTTCCAACCCTGATATTCTATGATTCTATGAACTTTACCGATCTGGCTAGTCCCATTGAGTTCAAGGGAGACCGTCCAGTCAAGTTACTCGCCTGGATCACTGTATACAGGACAGATCCTAGACATGAACAAATGTAGTAGGTCTTAGTATCTCTCATTCCGTTTGTGTGTTCATTTTTAAACAAGGATCCAGGATCACAGCCAAGAAGGCAAGTGATATTATTTTCTAGCGTTTTAGAAAACAGCCAAATTTCAGGGGGAAAGACAGGTTCTTTGATTTATTGTTTATGATTTTACCAGATAGACATTGTACAGATGAAACATTCAATTCAAATATAAAAAAAATAAGTGGTACAGGCTGATAAAAATCAGGCCACGGAAGCAGGAAGCTTTAAAATGAAAAAGCTGCAGAGCTATGTAAACTTGTCAAACCCCTTTTCATTACTGAGCCACATCAAAAAACTCCTGATGGCAGAGCTTATTTTTAAAAGGTCCTCAAATTTCTGAGCTGAAGGAATGATAATTAAAATCAATTTACACAAATAAAATAACCACTAATGAGGGCTTTTTTGAGGCTCACAAACCATTGGCATGTCAAAATAAGATTATCTGAGGGGAGGATTTTACTTTGTTTTCTGAACTTTATTTTGTGTTGACGTATATTTTGCTGCCTTTGCTGCTTCTAGGCCCAAGACTGCAAGGTGCGGAGCATCTCCTGTGAGGAGCTGAGACTGTCATTGCACATTAGCTAGAGGTTTTAGATAGACAGTTATAGGTGTGAATACAATTAAGGTCATTGGGACGTCAGGGTGCTGCACATCTTACAGAATCTGGTCCTTTAAGAAACAAATAAACATTGAAGACAAAAACATAACTTCATTGAGCAGACTTGGATCAAAGTATAGGAACTATAGGTCTGTGCCTAGTGCCCCAGACTTTGGAATCACATAATGAGATCAGAATCCTAGCTTTCATTAAAAACCTTGTTTTTAGTCTTCATGGATGCAAAGAAAAGCTTGAAAACAATTACTCAAGTGACTGAGTCTGCAGATAGCCTGGAATAATAGCTCCAAGGTGTGTGAACCAATTCATTCATTTTAACATTGAAATCAGTACCTGCCCCAAAGAGAAACAGGGCCATGCCCAGGAGAGTCGGTTCATGCAAAGCTGGGGCAGAGCTTTGGGAGCCCACTGTAAAGGGTACTTAGAGCCTTGGATTGTCTTAATTTGGTCCTGCCTACATGAGTTATTCTGAATTCAGTCCATTCTTACCTCCATCTTCATGATCTCTGTATCTCCACCGTTTTTATAATAGTAATTGCACTTGAAGTGCTATTTTCAGCGTTCTGATTCTCAAAGCACACTTCCTTCTCCTCTCTCTTTCTCAGCTACATACCTGTTGATTTCTACATGTTATAGCTTAGTTGGGGAGTGAGTATACTTTAAAAACACTATATTCTTTCTGTTGTTTTGGGAGAGAAGGAAGTTATGGTATTGTGGATAGAAGGGAAAGTGAAGGTTGTGGGATGGTAGAGAAAAAGAAAATAATCCCACACAGTGAACAGGGGCAAAGAACTAAAGAAGATAGAAACAACAATGGGAGAATAAAATAAATTCCTCAAGTCCCAAAGTGCCCGAGGTCTATCAAAAAGAACACGCAGCAGGTGAAAATGTGTTATCAGCAGTAACTTCTGTCCTTATTCTGAATCACAGCATGACAAAATGCACCGAACTGACCCAGATAATGACATTTATCTATGTTTGCAAACTGAATGGGACTGGCTATCATCGTTTTACCTGGTACTGTAATTCCACAATTTTCACTTGAATTTTCCTCCAGTTTCAAAAATAATGTCTAAACAAAACTTGTAAAAATGATTTTTAATGAAAAAAGCTCAAGGAATATTTCCACTTTTAGTAGTGCCTTGGATACTAAGTGGTGGCAAAGATGAGCAGAATTTTATGAGATTTAACCATGCAACTAAGGCCTCAGCCTTTAACAGCCTTGCACATGTGCTTAATTTTCCATACCATGAGTAGACCCACTGAAGCCAATGGGATTATTTACAGAGCAGGAAGTTAAGCATGTGCACAGATCTTTGCAGGGCAGGGTAGCTAAGCCCCACGCAATTCTCTGGAAACAAAGATTGGTTCTAATTTATACATGTTCACTAATGCATCAGGGAAAGTAAAGCACTAACGAAACAATGTGCAGGAAGAAGAAAAGGAGTACTTGTGGCACCTTAGAAACTAACCAATTTATCTGAGCATAAGCTTTCGTGAGCTACAGCTCACTTCATCAGATGAAGTGAGCTGTAGCTCACGAAAGCTTATGCTCAGATAAATTGGTTAGTCTCTAAGGTGCCACAAGTACTCCTTTTCTTTTTGCGAATACAGACAAACACGGCTGTTACTCTGGAATGTGTAGGAGGAAATGTCTAAGCATCATTGGGTCAACAGGCCTGTCTCACCTGCACAATATTTGAGATGCTGTATGATATTTGAGATGCTGGTGTATGTCAGTGACTGGGACATGGCTGGTTGTGCCTAGTGGTTTGAGCAGGAGTCATGAGTCAGGAATCAGAATCCAACATCAGAACCAGAGTCAGAGGCCAAATTGCAGAGTGAAGGGTCAGAGACAAAGTCAGAAATCAGAGCTAAGGGTCAAGACTAGGTGTGCCAAGACAAGGGCAAGGCTGGGTGCAAGGCGAGAGCAAAGCTGGGAACAAGTTGATATAGGCACTATTAGCACCCACTGGACTGCTACTGCTGCTGGGTTTAAGAGCTGGTCTGCTGACCCTTCCAACTAATCAGGCAGCAAAGCCAATCAGGCAGCCTACTACAGGCCAGCTGCAGACCATGCTTCAAGACCGGCTCTGCAGAGGACCCTGATTACGTATGACATTAAACTTCAGCATTCATTGCTAATGAACTTTTGTGAGCCCTCTGGAAGGTGCACCCATTCACCTCAGATGATCTTAGATGTGCTTTGAAAAAAAAAATAGAAAAGAGAAGAAATTGGGTCCAAGAAGAAAGTGTACTAACCAGAGACAGAAACAAACACAAACACGCCTCTCCCAATTCTGCATGTATAACCTCATAAAACACAAAGTTAGTTTGATTCATTAAGGAGTGACAAACTGTCATTAGTGATAAACTAATTAGAGCCTGACTTGCCACTGATACCCAAAACTATTACTGACATTGGTGGGAATGCCACATGATGAATGAGGGCAGGATCACACCTCCAATGCAGGGAACTCTGCACAATTTTAGTCCCAAATAAGCACTATATAAGGGAAGTGAGCAGAGCAGCCACATGGGGGTAACAGCTCCTCTCCTCTGCATCACAGAAAGAGTTTTCGTGGTAACTTCACATGAGCCAGAACAAAAGGCCATGATAGAGAAAGACTGACCAAGGGAGGATCAATGAGATCCATATTTACAGCACCCAAAGGTTCCAACACCTCATATAATCCCCCTTGTGTGGGGAGATTCCACCTGTCCAGCCCTACCACATTCTAATTACAGAGAGCCTGAATACTTGCCATTTATGCAGGTGGACTGAATTTGATCCATGAAGATTTAACTTAACTGCTATTCCTTATAACTGACCGAATCACTGGGACAATTTAAAATCAATAATAAGCAAAATCAAGAGAATGAAACCAAAGAAACCTCAAGAATGCACAATGCCCATTAAGCTTCCTTCCCCTCTTGCCTAAAGCTAGGAAACTGTTTACACATGAGCTCTTTGATGGTCTGGATGTGTGAGTTCTTTTCATTATAAACTAATAGGAAAGCCCTCTGAAAGGGCTGATTTTCCCAAGCAGCTATTTATTCAAGCAACACAAAATTATATCAAAAGGAAAGCAATATCAGTTTTGTGTTAGCATTCATTGTAAAGCAATGAGATACACCAAATGAAGGTTGCTGCCTGCTCAGGACAAGGGGCATTAATTCAATTTTTCATTTATCTGCTCATATAAGTAGATGTATTTATTTTAATGGGTTTTTGAAGGAAAAATAAGCTTAATTTGCCTGAATCATTATTGATTATTTTACAGCCATCAAACATTTGCTAGAAACCACATATAAAAAGACATGGTCCCTGCATTAATAGTTTACAATCAGACCTGACTCAGTGAAACAAGTCAACAAAATAGTAGAGTAGGTTGGGAGGTTACACTTCTTTTGGTTGCAGAAACATATGTAGAATGTAACCCACATCCCCTTTTGATATACAGTGGAACAGATCCACCTCTCAATTTCACCCAGGAAACATCAAACAAGGGGATTAATGGCTGTATTGACTGAAAATTTGTCCATGTAATCTGAACCTGGACAAAGAAGTGGCATATCTGGCAAATATAAATTACAAGTCATTTTCAATAAGAGACAGAGGGGGTAACGCTCAATCCATTGAGTTCAATAGAAATGTTACCATTGACTTCAGTACAACCAGGATTCCGTCCAAAATGTTATAGAACTATAGAAATGTAGGGCTGAAAGGGACCTTGAGAGTCCCTTTTACTCATGCAGGAGCTAATATACCTAGACCACCCTTGACAGGTGTTTGTCCAACCTGTTCTTAAAAACCACCAATGACAGGGATTCCACAACATCCCTTGAAAACCTATTCCAGTGCTTAACTGTCCTTATAGTTAGAAAGTTTTTCCTAATATCTAACCTAAATCTCCCCTGCTGCAGACTAAGAAGATAACTTCTTCTCCTGTACTCAATGGACATACAGAACAATTGATCACCTCCTCTATTTGAAGACTGTCATCAAGTCCCTTCTGCCTTCCTAAACTGTGTCAACGAGATCTCAGGGACTGGCGCCTGTCCATGGACCAGTCATTGGAAAAGCTGCTCTAGACTCTCTCCAATTTGTCCACATCTTTAAGTGTGGCACCCAAAACTACACAGTACTCAAGCTGAGGCCTTACCGGTGACAAGTAGAGCGGAACAAACCCCTTCTATGTCTTATATGTGAAGGTCTTGTTAGTAAATCTAAGAAAGATATTTGCCTTTTTTTGAAATGGTATCACATGTTTTACTTATATTCAATATGTGATCCATTATAATTAGGGTTTCTCATGTTCAGTTTTAAACACAAACTCGGATAAAACACCCGCAATTCAAAAAAAAGAAATCAGTATTTATCCAATAAACACCAGAAAAACACTGAAAATGGTTACTTGTATCTAAGGGCTTTTCCACACAGAGCAATAATATACAGGTGTGTGATTTTTAAAGAGAACTAATATGTTGTGCATTAACAGCCCTACAAGACCCTTCTTGTGTGCACTAAAGATTCCCCAGTGCATTTTAACACAGTGCTATTTGAAATATGTTAAAGTGCACTGGGGACACCATTACAAAGAGATTACTCATTACAGTGCATAGGACAGTAACGAGTAATATATATTATAAAAAGTATGTAAAGAGAAAGACTCAAAAACCCAACTTTTGGACATCTACATAATCTTCAAATATTGCTAAAAATAACCCCCTGAAAAGGAAATTAATAATCACCCCCAAAAAAATCTCTTAGTACAACCCCCGGATCATTTTCAGGGTAGTACTGCTTAGCCAATTATTCACCATTTTGGATTGATGCAATTGATTTTTCCTTCCTGAGTGTAGGACTTTGGACTTGTCCTTATTGAATTTTATCTTGATTTCAGACCAATTCTCCAATTTATCAATGTCTTTTTGAATTCTAATCCTATCCTCCAAAGTGCTTGCAACCCCCTCCCTACCCCCCACCACTTGGTATCATCCATAAATTTAATAGTATACTCTCCACTCCAATATCCAAGCCATTAATGAAAATATTGAGTAGCACTGAATCCTTCCCTTTCTTTACATTACATTAAAAAGTCATGCCCTAGAAATCATAATTACAGCTTGGGCAAAAGTGGTGAAAGACGTTTTGTGAAAATGAAAGATTTGTGAACTTGAAGATATGCATGTTCCAACCAAAACAATATCAACCACATTTTATTACGAATGTTTTGCTATCACTGGTCATAAGTGACAGGCAAACAGAACCTTTGCTGTGAGGACTGTAATTTGAAAGGATAGCTGCTTTGTTTTTGCAGGGCTGTCTTAAAAAAATTACATTTTAATCTATCAGGTTAGTCTCTCTTCCAAACATTGTCCGCAGGCAATTCAAACAAATGAATGCAACCATATTATATTGCATTAAACAAAAGGAATGATATAACTTTGAATACAGTCCAGCGGACAAGTAGTAATTGAATTATCCCCCAATAACACGTTATGCTCACAAATACATTCTTCATCTTCGTTGCAGCAGGGTCCCTTCATAGCACTAACCATTCTAATCTTAACATTAAATGAAGTTGATAGGTTTTCTTCAGATATAATGACTGTAATCTAATATTGTATTTTACAATGGTAGAATACTGAAACCTCAATTGAGATCACAGTGCATCTGGAGAAAACTGAAGTAGCTTCCAAGCTCTTTGTGTACTTTCCTGGGAAGAGTTCAAGTTGCCCTTCAAATCTGAGTGGCTGAAATGGCTGTTGTTTAAAGTAAATCCAAAGTGAATAGTTTTATTTGTAGTACTACTCATTATTAAAATAGTTAGGTCTTTCCCTGCACTTAACCATGTTTTAGAAAGCAGATCAATTAAATAAAAACAATTGTTCAGTACATACAGAGGTAAGCTAGTTGTTCTTCAGTGGTGTCCTTAAAAATGGAAGCCAGTGTGAGAACCAAAGATTAGTTCTATAGAAAAGGTTTTCTGTGAGCTGTTCCTATTTCAATACACTCAAAAAATGAAAAGGAAGCCCATCAGATAATGGTACTAGAAAATTATTATCTGTCTGACTGGTTAGGTAATAGAAAATAGGACATTGGCTAAAAGAATTTAAAATTAAAATAGCTTTTAAAACAATGAAATAGTGATGATTCTATTTATCCAATAAATATCACTATTATTTTAGAGTTTGGTATATAAAAATAATATTGAAAATACTTACTATGGTACCCATGTTAGGTTGCTTGTTAATGAGATATGAATATTGTCCCATAGCCATAGGAAAGGAAACAATAAATCCTTAGGATACAAACAAAAATGGAAAGGCACAAGGGACTATTTTTTTTTCTCATCTAATTTCACTGAGTTCATAACTTTTGATCTTCCATATTTTGTTATTGAAGAAGTGGGTTTCAAACAAGAGGTTTCCTTGTGGAGCTGTTATCACTTTGCTAAGGGGATAGCATTTGTAAAAGCAGCAGACATTCCAAATCAGTGCTTGAATTCATTAGAATTCTATGGACTAACACTTTTTAAAATAGTAATCGTCTCTTGGAATGTTTTCCACATCAGAAAGGGCTAGGCAAAAATTTTCCATCAAAATTGTTTTTTTGGTGGGAAATTGGAGTTTTCACTGAATGAAATTTTTTGTTGAAAGTGTCTTCTTGTGGCAAAGTTTCATTTTTCACTGAAAAAACAAATATCTGAAAATCTAAATGCACAGGCCCCAAATGTTGATGTGCTGCTGTGGTGCCTCCTGGGAGCTGTAGTTCAACTGCCTCATGTTCCCCTTCTCCTCTATGGAGTGAGCTACCCAGCTATACATCATCTCCCATGATGCACCACCATGGCCATGCAAATCCCAGGCTACACTGCCTCTCCTTGCCAAGAGTCCAACCAAGAGCTCAACACATACAGGAGAATGGGAGCATGAGGCACCCATGAGACATCAAAGTGGCATCTCTCTATCAATATATTTCTGGTTTTAGGTGAAACATTTCTATTTTCAATTTTTACCAATAAATCAAAATTTTTCATGGGAAAAACAACATTTTATGATGCGCTCTAATGTCAGCACTACATCTTCGTCCAGGCTGAAAGAGTCTACCCTGTTAGCAGATGTTGACTCAAGGGAGAATTATAAGTAGGTTCTACTCACATACTAAGGCAGGTCATTGTTACCCCATTTAGATATAGGGGATGTGGCAGTAGTTGTCTACACAAAGAGGATCGAAGGTGTGGATTGAGCAGTCCAAGGAGCAGACAAGCCTGGATAAAAGGTTTGAGCAGAATTTTATCTTATTTGTTAATTCCAATTGTGATAAACGAACTCCCTAGGAATAAGCTGAGTTGGACTCTACACAGTGTGTGAAGTGTTAGAAAGAAAGCTGGAAAAAGCACCTGCTCACATGCCCAGTGTCAGATTGCAGCCCTCCAACAATAATTATTGAGCTTTGTGTCAAATTCTTTCGTAACTGTTATTCCACCGACCTGTCTTAGATGGATCAATACAGAATTATCGTTCAGTTTCTCATGTAGGCATAGATTCAGTAAAGTGCTTAAGCATGTGCCAAACATTAAGGATAGTAGTAGTCCCACTGAAGTCAATAGGACCACTCACCTACTTAAGTACCTTGTTGAACTGGGATGTTAATGGACAAAGCACTTATCTGAAAACCCCTAATAACTCACTAGTTACTTAAAATTTTTAATTTAATTTAAACGGAAATTTCAAAATGTATCTAACAAAAAGGTCTATTCTCCAATTGCTGCCTGAAAAAAAAGTGTAACTTCCCCTCATACTGAAAAGATGCTTGACAAGGAAACTTCTTTGAAATACACCCATTTCTTCAACTCGGGGAAGCCATTTTCAGCAGCTGCAGAGATCTTCACACATTATTTACAAATGCCTGTTCTAACAATGGAACTACTTTTTTGGTAGAATGCTTTGTGACACAAAGATTGTATTTGCCTTTTCCTCAATATTTAGGGCATATCTATGCTGCAGTGTAAATCCTGGGTTGGAACTCAGGCTCAAGCCTAACTCCTCCTTCCATCTACATACAAATCATGCTAATCCATAGTTTAGACCCACTGTTCCAGGACCCTACGGAGGGGCAGGGGCTGAGCATGAGTCAAGCTGGAACCCAGGGTTCAAGCCCTATTGCTTTGCATTGTAGATGCAGCCCCACTGCACTCATACTCTAGGAGTCTGCCAGCATTCCACAATCCTATGAGCCTACTTTCTTTGTCTTCTGGACTGTCAAGTTTGGGGGACAGTCAAGTTTTCCCACAATGCATCACAAACAAAGGGCTAAAGCAGTCACATTTTGGGAGGGTGCCAGGGAGTTTGGAACGTGGGTGGGTGGACTCAGGCCTGTATAATGCAGTGTTGATGCTGCAGCTTCAGGTTGGGATCCAGTGTACAGCAGCTCCTGAACTGGAGTTACAAATAAGTGTAGATTCTCAAGCCCAAGGTTGACAAACCCAAGGCTGCTAACTCAAGTTCTACTACCCCTTTGCTTACATTGCTTACATGGGTCCATCTACACTGCAATAAAAATCCTGCAGCACCGAATGTCAGAGACCAGGTCAGCTGATTTGGGTTTGTGGAGCTCTGGCGGTGGGACTAAAACGTGCAATGTGTAGACATTCAGGCTCGGGCCCAAGCCCAAATGTCAACACTGTAATTTTATAGCCCTAAAGCCTCAGACCCACAAGCCCAGGTCAGCTGACCCAGACCAGCCATGGCCTTTCTGTGGGTCTTTTACTGCAGTGTAGACATACCCTACATGTTCTGACTAGTGCCAGATGTTGCTTTAAAAAGTCAAGCAATCTCATTCTGCCAGAGGACAATTATTGCACACCTGATCCTGAATGGCTTCTGGTAAAAGCAGGTGATGAACTATTGAACATTCAGTTCATTAGCTGTCAACCAGCTTGACATCTCCATCTTTCAAGCAGTTTTGCAGAAAATCAAAGACCCACAGGGCCATATTTAAAAATCTGCAAAGGGAGCCAACTCTCTTAAAGAAAAGGAACCGTGAAGGGCAGGGGCGCTGGAACAGTTTCTATAGTGGGGGTGCTGTGAGACATTGAACCAAACTGTAAATCCTGTATATAATGGAAACCACTTCTAGTTAGGGGGTGCTGCAGCAGCCCCTGCACCCTGAGTTTCAGCACCTATGGTGAAGGCTATCTCTAATGGAATGTAAAAGATAACAGTTACCAGGTAGAAATCATGACAGAATGATCATTGCAATACTACATGTGCCCAGGTGACTCCAGAAAATAACCAACAGAGTAAATGCAAACACAGTGAATTGCTTCAAAGATCTTTTTTGTATTCTGGTATTGTGCTATGGTGCCTTTTAATGTCTTATTATGGAGGCATAATCCTGTATATGCATGGATACAAAAGATACCATGATAATTTACAGACAGCTTCTTGCAACAGACAAATCTAAAAGATTATTCTTCATCAGCCTAAAAATCCTGCATGTCATGATTCTCAGACACTATTACCAGCATATAAGCAGAGGAAATGATTACTGTTCACGCTTTCTGGTGGGCTGCCTACACAACATCAAAGCTCTAAAACTCTTATTTCTATATTAGGGAGGCTTTTTTCTCTTCTTGATGTGCACACAAGCCTCTTGGACTAAGACTAACGGAAAGTTCTGTATACATATTTTAAAAGATATTTACCCCTAGAACATGCAAAAAGATGCTTTTGATAAAGTTTAATAGCTCGCTTTCCTCAGCACCTCCAGCTTACAGACTCTGATCTGATCACCTTACTCACACAGGGTAGAATCATACTCCAATAATAATCCCATGGACTTCAATGGGACAGTTGGTAGAGTATTTAATATGAGCGAGAAATCAGAATCTGGCCCTAAAATGGTGAGTGGGCAAAAGCACATTCTTATGTTCCTATGTTATCCTTCACGCAACCACAAGGGACTAAAAGGGCACAAGGTGTCCCTTATTCCCTTATGCCAGTGCATCCTACTGCTGGTCCCTGTGCTTGGCGCCTAGCAGGCCCTGCAAAGCCATGGCATCCTACCCTTGCACAAGGGAGCAGAAGGGGGCAAAGAGTGGGTTAGGAGTTCTGTAAGTGTAACTCATGCCTGCTTGGTGTGGCTCTCTGTCCCCCTCTAGTGGCACCTAAACTCTAGAGCAGTGATGGGCAACCTGTGGGCCGCATGCAGCCCATCAGGGTAATCTGGATTGTGGGCCGTGAGACATTTTGCTGACATTGACCGTCCCCAGGCATGGCCTCCAACAGCTCCCAGTGGCCACGGTTCACTGTTCCCGGCCAAATAGGAGCTGTGGGAAGTGGCAGGCCGCAGCTCCCATTGGCCAGGAACGGAAAACCGCGGCCACTGGGAGCTGCGGGGGGCCGTGCCTGCGGATGGTCAATGTCAGCAAAATGTCTCGCGGCCTGCAGATTACCCTGGTGGGCTGCATGTGGCCTGCAGGTTGCCCACCTCTGCTCTAGAGATTGATGAGCATGCTACAGCTGTGGTTTACTGACATGTATCTTTTAGCTCATGAAGTAAAGGCTCATGCATAAAGCTTCAGTGGTCCCAGGTTTGATCCCAGGCGATGACAACTGGAGTGTGTCAGCATTACATAAGCACATCAGGGATCCTACACTGTAACAAATATATGCCTGTTGCAGTTTACTCCTTCCCCAAATCAAAGGGAGTCAGGGAATGAGATTGTGACTTTCCGTGTCATGGAACAACAGAACAATAATGCGCTGCCCCTTCCTAGAGGCTATATTGCACACTAATGAACTAACTCAATATGAGGAAGTCAACTATTACAACATATTAAACAAATACCAATAATGAGTGACTTTTTCCTTATTAAATCAATTTCTATTTTGTGCTGAAGGCTGTTTTCTTGAATATTATTTTAAGTAGTATTTTTAAATTATTCCATATTTAAATATTTGCTTTCTCATGAATAGTTATATTTTATTATGAAAAAATAGATTTGTTTGCTTTTTTAGTCTATCTTGATAATTTATTTCTTAAACTAGTTGGTTCCTTGTGCTTCTCTATGACTATAGAGATGAGTAAGTCGTTATTTTTGGAAAGGCTGCTTTTAATATATTTTCTTATGACTTAGCTTAGTGCCTTCATCTTTTTGGGGGGAGGGTTGGGTGCATACTATTTTCAATATGTATTTTTTCCTCTGTACAATATGTTCTGCACTTGTAGATCTGGTAGACAGTCATTCTATTAAAATGCCTTTTTCTGCTTTTTTCAATTAATTGCTGAAAAAATTGGGTTTCCTCTAGTAAGTACTTTAAAAATTCCTCGCCGCAGACTCTCTCCCATAAGTAAATTGCCATAAAAAAAACATTTTCCATTTTCATATTATAAATGAAAGGGGCTAAAAGACAGCCTATCTAATAGGTGTTTTGCAATTTTTTTCTTTACACTTTTATAATGTAAGAAAGCACACTAATTTTATATTATAAATGGAATTACAAGTCTTATTTATGTATTAGCCACCAGATCAACCAAGCAATTTCAGAGGAAGAGCTTAGAAATTTAATATATAAGGTATATATCATTTTTAGTGAATATTCATGTGTGAGAAGATTAAGAATACTGCAATGCATGAAAACAAAGCCTTTTGTTTGCAGTAATTATCTATGGAGTCATACTGGGTGATATTTACAGAGGTGTGGATATCCCATTCAAAGTCCTTTACACCATTGATCTACCTGTCTACCTATTTCCCTATCAGTTTTCTAAGGGACCTACCACTACAGTATCCAAATGCCACTTAATCTCCAAGGTGCAGATGTGTGGTGTGGCTGCACATGAGGGGAAGCCCTCTGAATCCCTGATCTCCATGGCAGTCACACATATGCCAATGTGGAGGGTAGGCTGAAAGACAGGTGAGGAGAGACGACATAGCATCTACAACTATATAGTTCCAATTACTGTAGCACTCTCGGCCCGTGAACGGGGTGCCTACTTTCCCACCTGCAGGAATGAGATGAAAAAAGCAGCTGCAGCCCCATGCCCTGGCCCTGATGTAGTTTTCCCCATAAAGTGTGATTAGCCAGGCTTTACTGGAAGCACAGAGTATGTAATCCATATTGTATGCTACAGCCTTCTGTCATTTACCCTAGTGGCCACCCTCTAGACTGAAAATCGACTCATCTTGTACATCAGTTCAGTGTTGGGCCTTTCCTTACTTGAGACTCTCAAATTCATTGTGTGGCCAGCAGCGAGTGGTACTCCCCATTAAACGTAGTGCCCTCCTTTAAAAATAGAGTTAATATAGGAAGATAACTACATTTAGTACCTCAGACTGAACTCTAGGCTCCGTAGTTACTGCAGTTGTCTATATGCCCTTCTAGCTAAGACGTTAGATCATTTTTTTCCACACCCAGCAAATCTGAGTGTATAATATATGACCTGGACACCAGTTTTTACTTTGATTTCCCAAGATAAAGTTCATAAAACTAAAACCACTCCCAGTTATGTCCATCATGTCTAAGAGACACGTTCACATTGTCAAAGTATCTTCCATTTCTCTTCTGGTTAGTGCTGCTCAAACCTCTCACTGAGCTCTTCTGCTTTCCCTATGCCAGATGTAATGCAGATGGAAGAGACAGGATACTGAGATACTTCTGGGGGGACTATGAGCAGTGGTGTAATAAAACAAGAGAAACATTAAATATTTCCAAATGAACTTCATCCCAGAAGGACAGAAAATTTCTAGATGGGAACTTCCTTTGTTTGTGTACAACCTTCCTGTGTACAAGATCTTTGACACGGAACATTTTTCATGGTCTGAACTAAAGAAAATATCGGTATCAAATCTATAAAATCCTGATGGGAAACAACAGACTTTCATGTTAGAAATTAATTATTTTTAATCTCATGCTCAAGCATGAGGTCAGCCCCTTTATATCATCCCTGCAAATTTTCAGGAAAATAACAACTGCGGAGGTAAAGATCAACTCCCACCCCCTAAAATTGTTTTATGGCAAACGTATCACCCATAGTAAATATTGTCTGAATAAGACATGTGAGTGGGAGATTAGGAAGTGTAATTATCATTTACTATTAATTTATGGTTCTTTTTAAATATATGAGATTTGGTGTCACTGAAAGTATGTACAGACACACACTATGTACATTGCACAGTTCACGGGAAGTGATAAGCTTGTTATTTTGTTTTAGTTCAAGTGCCAGGTAATAGGTAACATTTTCAAAAGAGCCTAAATTCCATTTTCAGAAGTGACTTAAGGCCAGATTTTCAAAGGCATTTAGGCACATAAAGATGAAGGTAGTATCTAATAGGATTTTCAAAAGTACCTAAACCAGTTAGATGCCTAACTTCTATTGAAGTCAAAGGCAGAAAGAATCTGGCCCTTGTTATTCAAATGTACTAGGTGCCTTCCAAACACAGGGAAAACATAGTCACTGCTTAGGGTGACCAGATAGAAAGTGTGAAAAGTCAGGACTTTTTTTTTATGGGGGGGGCGGGGATTACAGTTGCACATATAAGACAAAACCCCTAATATCAGGATGGTCCCAATAATATCAGGACATCTGGTCACCCTACCCCTACTCCAAAGACCATATAATTGAATGTCTTTGCCCTAGCAGGACTCAAACACAGAACATTCAATATTGTAAGCTAGGTCCTTTGGAATTAACATTGATAAGTTAGCAATTTTATTTCTGGTGCATGGAGTTCAAACAGTTATCTACCTTCAGACAGTAAAAAAAGAAACAAACAAACCAACTACAACAAACACTACAAAAAGGCCTTTATTTTATCTCTGTTTTTAAACAAAAGCACTGTGTTTGTGTTTACTTCAGGCACAAATAGTGCCGCCTGCTACTCTTAGAACCCTGGCATTTGGTTCTTGTTAAATGGACTTCTATTATCAACATCTCAGTAGTAAGGGCTTATACCCAAGCACTGTTACTATGGATTCTAATGCACTCAGCATTCCACAAGGAATTTAGCACAGCATAGCAATTAAGCATATTCCTATGTGATTTCTTGCCAAATCCATGGTACTATTACCCTACACCCTGAATGTTTGTTACAGCCTGCGTAACTACTATTAGTATTGCTAAAAGTATTTATTAATAAATTTTAATATCGAGTTGCTGTATAAGGGAATCAAATCCGCAATTCTAAACACACTGGCAGAGTTAATGGGAATTAGTCACACAGTCAAGCTGCAAAGAAGAATGAGACTCAACTGATCAAACATACCCCATACATTAGCTAGTGACATCTGTAAGTGGAAACAGGCAAAAATATGCAGCCTTCTAGATCTGTGTAGGAGGCTGTTTCCTCGGAAAATAGATACAAAGAAAACTGGTGCAATGTATTCATTTCAATGATGCATTATTGCACGTAGAAGTACACTGTGACCATGGTACACAGTTTATATGGTGTGTGACAGAGCGGATCTAGCCCAAGGCCAAAGCTCCTGACAGAGGTGCACGAAAGAGCCACATCTCAATCAGCTCTAAAGAAAAAGGCAGTGATGGAGAAAAGGAGCAGAAAAGGAAGTTATGGGGGAAAAGAAAGAACAATAAAAGAAAAAATGCCAAAGGGGAAGAAATAGGAGAAATGGCAGTAATGATTGCCAAGAAACATTTTCCCTTGCTACCTTAATAAAATAAAAAATAAAGCAATAGAAAAGTTCACACCTATTGTGCTTTCTTCTATAGTTATTACTTCTTTCTTTCTCTCTTCTTTTCCATAAAGTTTATAGGATGGTATATCTCTGCCCTATCCATGTCAGGGCCAACCCACTCTACTCCACACAAATCTTCCATTCCAAGATGAGGCTGGGTTCTTTCTTTCCCACTTCTCATCTTTGACCCCAGGTTATGTCCCTCTTCTTCCCACAACCTGTTTTCACAAGATCCTTTCCCTTTATCTGCCTCCAGGAGGCTAAATTTCCACTCTCACATCCAGCTGCTCATTGAGCTATGAACACTACAAGAAGAGCTTCCCTCATAACATTTGGCTATTCCAAATCCAGTGCTGCTCAACAGTAGGAACTTCAGAGACGTGAGACCATGAAAAACCTTTTCAAAACTTAACCAACTTTTAATATCTCAGAAAGGATATGTTCATGTAGATAAATTCAGGTTCTGAGTTAACTTCTGGCACATCTTAAATTATCTAAAGTGCTTTGTCATTGTAGAACTCACTTGCTAACATCATCTCTTCATCCTAGGATAATGACAATTCAGTGTGGCTAGGGATATAGCTCTTCTCAGTCAAAGGAAGACCCAGTGCCTGAGGTTGAAGGGACTTGTCATTGCAATGAGCAACAGGCAACATGGCATAAAACTGAACACTATAGGCCAGGCATCTGCTGGTAAGTCCATGCAGTGATGAGCTGCCAAAATCTTAACAACCAGTTCCTTCCTCACCCCACGAGGGGGTCGTGGCCCACCCCTGCCCCCCGGGGACTCCTGCCCCATCCAAACTCCCGTGTTCCTTGACACCCCCCTCCGGACCCCTGCCCCATCCACCCCACTCCCGTCCCCTGACTGCCCCCAGAACATACCCCTAAGAGCCAGAGGGACCTGCTCAGGGGCGAGGTGGGGAGTCCCAGTGGAGCTTACCTGGGGCAGCTCCCAGGAAGCATCCGGCAGGTCCCTATGGCTCCTAGGAGCGGGGAAGCGTAGCTGGGGGGGAACAGGGGGAGTGGCCGCTCCCCCCACTAATCACATCAAAAGTGGTGCCTTAGGTGCCGACTCCCTGGGTGCTCTGGGGCTGGAGCACCTACAGGGAAAATTTGGTGGGTGCAGAGCACCCACCGGGAGTTCCCCGCGCCTGGCCCCAGATCACCTCCGCTCCGCCTCCTCCCCTGAACGCGCTGCCCCGCTCTTCTTCTCCGCCCCCTCCCCTGGCTTCCTGCGAATCAGCTGTTCGCGCAGGAAGCCTGAGAGGGCTGAGAAGCAGGCGGCAGCTTCACACTCAGGCCCAGGGATGCGGAGGTGAGCTGGAGTGGGGAGCGGTTCCCCTGCCCCCTGACCCCGGGTTACCTGCTGCGACGTGGGCGGCCCTCCTCACGCTCCCCCCCCAGCTCACCTCCGCCCTGGGCCTGAGCGCGAAGCCGCCACTTGTTCTCAGCCCTCCCCGGCTTCCTGCACGAACAGCTGATTCGCAGGAAGCTGACGGGGGAGAGGGGGCAGAGAAGCAGAGCAGGGCAGCGCGTTCAGGGGAGGAGGCAGAGGTGATCTGGGGGCTGGGCAGGGGCGGGGCGGAACAGGGAGCTGCCAGTGGGTGTTCTGCACCCATCAAATTTTCCCCGTGGGCACTCTGTGAAGCCCCCATGGAGTCAGTGCCTAAGGCACCACTTTTGGCCAGTTGTTAAATTTAGAAGCCCTTTTAGAACCTCATGTCCTCATGGGACAACCGATTCTAAAAGGGCTTCTAAATTTAACAACCGGTTCTAGTGAACTGGTGCGAACCAGCTCCAGCTCACCACTGAGTCCATGGTGCTCTCTCAGGCCACCTCATGACTTAATAACATAGTTAGCGTTTATATGATGCTTTGTACTTTCAAATCACTTCACAAAGATTAATTAATCTAACTAACATGGCCTAAGGGAAGAGACAGAGAAAGGACATTATATGAGTCTGACTCAATCAGCACGAGAACTGTCCATTACTCATTGTCTGGAAGCATAAGAGATAGGGATTGAGTCCATGTATTTGTAATGCCGACAGACCCCAATCGTTGTCAGGATGAAACCTGGGACCTCTGAAGCTTGTGTACAAGCCACTGCTGCATGAGCTAAAAGCCATAGCCTTAGCCAAGGCTGTAGCAGACTCATCAATCTCTAGGTGGTCCAGGTGCCACTAGAGGGGGACAGAGCACCACACCCAGCAGGCATGGGTTACACATAGTTTTAATCGACCCCTACACTCAGTGGGGAAGTGATAAGGGAGACAGCCACTGGAAGGGACTGGATATGCCTGATTTAGAAAGTAAAATATCCTCTTTCTGATCTGCAAAAAAATTATTAATGAGCCGCACTCTATAATGAGTGGGCTGATGTATCTGTCGAACTGTACTGGTACAAGTAATTACCTTAATAAATATCATGCCCTAAAATATTTCCATTTTGGGCATCTCTTTTAGTAGCACTCTATAAATCTGCTGTCACTTTGTAATCTTGAGGGAATGCCTGCATCTTAATAATAAAATAACTGAAGTTACACTGGAACAAATGTATGACTACAGTGCATAAATTTTATATGTGCTTACTCCCAAAACCTCCTTTCTTAAGGTAGCAAAGTCCACACTGACCTGACTATGGTCTTGCCCCAACTTGTCAGCTCTGTCAATCACTGGTTACTCCACTTCCACTGAAAACCCTGCCAACTGAAATAATTTCACAGCTATGATGAAACCTATGCCCATCAAACTGAATAAATTATTACTTGGTGTAACACATGAATTATGTGAATTTTGTGAATTTGTCTGTTGCACAGCATGAGAACTTTGTTGTTCACTAAGCTACTGAAAAGCAATCTCTTATTTTCCCCAGGGTATGTTACAACTGTTGAAGAAACAAAATTTATTTTTTGAAGAAAGAAAATTTTCCAGTGTCCATTGCATGAGAGAGAGGCAGATTCTAATGTTTGGAGTAACCTGTCACAAAAAGGCTCTCCATAAATGTGAAGGGCTGGTTTTTGCTAACTGCCAAAACAAAGCAATTTTGTGTGTTTACAAAATGAAGAGAGAAGATTGAGGGATCTTCCAAACAATAAGAACATAACTGGGTCAGACCAAAGGCCCATCTAGTCCAGTATCCTGTCTTCCAACAATATCCAATGCCAGGTGCCCAAGAGGGAATGAACAGAACAAGTAATCATCAAGTGATCCACCCCCTGTCATCCATTCCCAGCTTCTGGCAAACAGAAGCTAGGGACACCATCCCTGCCCATCCTGGCTAATAGCCATTGATGGACCTATCCTCCATGAACTTATCTAGTTCTTTTTTGAACCCTGTTACAATCTTGGCCTTCACAACATCCTCTTACAAGGAGTTCCACAGGTTGACTGTGCATTGCGTGAAAAAATATTTCCTTTTGTTTGTTTTAAACCTGCTGCCTATTAATTTCATTTGGTGACCCCTAGTTCTTGTTTTATGAGGACTAAATAACACTTCCTTATTTACTTTCTCCACATCAGCCATGATTTTATAGACCTCTATTATATTTCCCCTTAGTCATCTTTTCCAAGCTGAAAAGTCCCAGTCTTTTTAATCTCTCCTCATATGGAAGCCATTCCATACCCCTAATCATTTTTGTTGCCCTTTCCTGAACCTTTTCCAAGTCCAATATATATTTTTGAGATGGGCTGACCACCACTGCATGCAGTATTCAAGATGTGGGCGCACTATGGTTTTAGATAGAGGCAATACGATATTTTCTGTCTTATTATCTATCCCCTTCTTAATGATTCCCACATTCTGTTCACTCTTTTGACTGCCACCACACATTGAGTGGATGTTTTCAGAGAACTAGCCACAATGACTCCAGGATCTCTTTTGTGAGTGGTAACAGCTAATTTAAACCTCATAATTTTATATGTATAGTTGAAATTATGTTTTCCAATGTGCATTACTTTGCATTTATCAAAATTGAATTTTGTCTGCCATTTTGTTGCCCTGTCACCCAGTTTTGCAAGATCCTTTTGTAGCTCTTCCCAGTCTGCCTGGGACTTAACTATCTTGAGTAGTTTTGTATCATCCGCAAATTTTGCCACCTCACTGTTTACCCCCTTTTCCAGATCATTTATGAATATGTTGAATAGTACTGGTTCCAGTACAGACCTCTGGCGGACACCACTATTTACCTCTCTCCATTCTGAAAACCGACCGTTTATTCCTACCCTTTGTTTCCTATCTTTTAACAAGTTACCAGTCCATGAGAGAACCTTCCTTCTTATCCATGACTGCTTACTTTGCTTAAGAGCCTTTGGTGAGGTACCTTGTCAAAGGCTTTCTGAAAATCTAAATACACTGTACCCACTGGATCCCCCTTATCCACATGCTTGTTGACCCCCTCAAAGAATTCTAGTAGATTGGTGAGGCATGAGTTCCCTTTACAAAAATCACGTTGATTATTCCCCAACAAATTATGTTCATCTATGTGTCTGACAATTTTGTTCTTTACTATAGTTTCAACCAGTTTGCCCGGTACTGAAGTCAGGTTTACCGGCCTGTGATTGCCGGGGTCTCCTCTGGAGCCTTTTTAAAGGTTTTTAAAAATTGGTGACACATTAGCTATCCTCCAGTCATTTGGTACAGAAGCTGATTTAAATGATAGGTTACAGATGACAGTTAATGGCCCTGCAATTTCACATTTGAGTTCCTTCAGAACTCTTTGGTGAATACCATCTGGTCCTGGTGACTTATTACTGTTTAGTTTATCAATTTGTTCCAAAACCTCCTCTAATGACACCTCAATCTGGGACAGTTTCTCAGAGTTGTCACCTAAAAAGAATGGCTCAGGTTTGGGAATTTCCCTCACATCCTCAATCAACCGTGAAGACCAATGCAAAGAATTTGTTTAGTTTTTCCGCAATGGCCTTACTGTCCTTGGGTGCTCCTTTAGCATCTCGATCGTCCCTACTGGTTGTTTAGGCAGGCTTCCTGCATCTGATGTACTTAAAAAAAAATGCTAGTACTTTTGGAGTCTTTGGCTAGCTGTTCTTCAAATTCTTCCTAATTATATTTTTACATTTCATTTGCCAGCGTTTATGCTCTTTTCTATTACCTTCACTAGGATTTAACTTCCACTTTTTTAAGGATGTCTTTTTGACTCTCACTGTTTCTTTTACTTTGTCGTTTAGCCATGGTGGCTCTATTTTGGTTCTCTTACTATGTTTTTTAATTTGGGGTATACATTTAAGTTGAGCCTCTATTATGGTGTCTTTAAAAAGTTTCCATGCACCTTGTAGGGATTTCACTTTTGGCACTGTACCTTTTAATTTCTGTTTCACTAACCTCCTCATTTTTGTGTAGTTTCCCTTTCTGAAAGTAAACACTACAAAGTTGGGCCACTGTGGTGTTTTCCCCACCACTGGGATGTTAAATTTAATTATATTATGGTCACTACTACCAAGCGTCCAGCTATAATCACCTCTTGGACCTGATCCTGGCCTCCACTTAGGACTAAATCAAGAAGTGCCTCTCCTCTTGTGGGTTCCAGGACTAGCTACTCCAAGAAGCAATAATTTAAGGTGTCAAGAAACTTTATCTCTACATCCCGTCCTGAGGTAATATTTATCCAGTCAATATGAGGATAGTTGAAATCCCCCATTATTATTGATAATGCCTTAGATTGCACTAAGAAATAAAAATAAACCAGGAAAAGCATGTTTTTTCTGATGAACATGTCTCAATAACAGCCAGTGTAGAATCAGAAATGCCCTTTTCGTGTAAAGGGACCTGCTGAAGTGACAATACAGTCTCTGAGAAATGCATGGTAAGTCATCTTTGTGATTCAGCTACAATGATTTGTCATAGTTTTCCTGCATTATTTTTTCCTGGGGTTAATAGAACCCAGGCAAGAGGAAAGGCACTGATGCAGAAATTTTTGGTAATAAATAAAAATGTTCCCAGTGTGTCCCAACCTCCCTTTGTTACAGACATAACTGGATGTAAGGAAACATACATGTATTAACTTATGTGCATTGCTACCCCTTCCCTGACATGATACTCCTCAGTACTCTCACTTTTTTATTTATAGGAACTGATTAAATAAATGAATTAGGTATTTTCTTATTTTAAAAATGGCTAACCATTCGTTGAAATGTAGATCTATTGACTTGAGACTTTCAAAATTAATTGGTGTATCAACTTTTTGCATGTGATTAATCATAATTTAAAAGTGTATAATATATATATACACATGTGTGTGTTTATATAGATATATATTATTACAGTATTATCATCATCTATGTGTATTTATTTGATATATAAACACCCACAAGGTCCCACACTCTGGGAATATTTTATGCAATGATCATGTAAAAAATTATTTTTTGTGAGCCTCAGTTACCTTCTCCCATTCTCATCATTGTGCTTTCTTCCTTAGCACTGTCTAATTCAGAAACTATCTCTCTCTGCTGAACTGCCATACCACTTAGGACTCCTTCCTATCATTCCTTTAAGCAAACTGCTTTTATTCGGACTTTCAGCAATGGCCTCATAATGATTTTTGTACCAACTCAAGTTAGTATCATCATTTGGTGGGGCCATAGCCTCAGCTGTGGTTAACCATCACAGATTCATTGATGTCAATAGAGCCACACCAATTTACACCAGCTAAGGATCTGTCCATTAAAATGTCTGAACTAGATTACAAATTCCTTGGGCTAGAGCTCTGAGCACACCGTCAGTGCTCATTAAATACATTTTAAGAATAAAGATTTCATTTAGGGATTGATTAACCTGAAAACCATTCTGAACCATCAACCAAAATTCAAACTGAAACTTTTTCAAACTGTGGCATGTGACCATTGGCACAAATAAAGAGGAATGCAGTGCCACACTGCCTCAAGGACAGCTCAACAAGGGTATGATGGGGTGTTTACCCCATACGCAAGTGGAAGAGGTAAAGGCAGGCCCCACGGTCCTACCATACCCTGCCCCAGAAAGGAGCAGTGGAGGTGAGTCCTCCAAGCAGCACAGAAAGACTGCATGGAGTGCAGCCAATCAGAGAAGTGCTGCAGAAAGCAGCCAATCCAGGATCGGCAAACCCAAATAAGAAGAGTTGCAGTGCAGAATAGAGGCAGTTGCTGCTGGGAACTTAAGGAGTGAGGACTGTGTCTCTAGCAATCTGAGAGACCTGCTGGTAGGAACTGGGGGAGCAAGAGGGAGCTCCTGGGTGATTGTTGGGACTGAGTAGTTGCATGCCCTGAGGCAAGGGTGAAGAAGGTGCTGGGGCTGTGGGGAAGTAGCCCAGGGAGACACCGCAGCATTTGGGAGAAGTTAAAGAGTTGCAGCAAGAGGCTGCTATCTATAGGGTCCTTCGGTTGGGACTCAGAGTAGTGGGCAGGCCCGGATCCCCCCCACTCACCACTGAGGAAGTGGCTGGACTATTGGACAGTAATACCCACCACACTCCCAGGAAGGGAGAAAAACAGAGTGACCTAGCTGGAGGGCTGGGTCATGAAGAGAAAGTGTCTGAGAGAGGGGCTATGGGCCAGGTGTGCAAATAGCAGATGGGGGTGTTGGCATCAAACAAATCCCCAGAGTGATTAGGAGGAGGTGTCAGCCCAGTGGTAAGAGGTTCCCCCATGACAGAGTGACTGACCATGGGGACAATGAGAATGACCCAGTATGCAGGGGAATTGTGCAGGATACATCACCTTTTATGACATTGCCACTTGCTTCCTGCAGTGTAAAAAATTCCACAAAAGCCTGCAAAGCTCTTTGTTTTTCATATTTTCAGGTGTTGTAGGTTATATATTTTGCAAGAGAGCACTGTGAATTGCAAAGCTTATTTTATACTCTCCAAGGCAATGCTTATATTGTGACATTCCTAAATACTACTGTTTTTATGCTCTTCAGTACCCCTTGATGACTTAATGGGAATACATCAGACTACTGAACTAGAAACAAATTTATCAGAGACAACCAAAAGCCATGGGAGAAGACATAATAAACAAATAATTCAATAATGCCACCTTGAGGCACTGCTGCAGCTGCTGATAGAAGTGAATTTCTCACCTCAACATAAGAGAATACTACTTGCTCTTTGTCTAGATGGTATTCCTTAAAGAACTGCTCTGTTGAGGATATGGCACAAGAAATTTTTTTACCAAGAGCCAAAACTGAGCAGTGAGAGTGAAATACATCCTGATGGAGATGGCCAGCACAAGACCTATGCATCGCTTCAGTCCCATTTGACCCCTAAAATAGATTTTAAAAGCATTTGTATAGAGGGTCAACAAATTATTAACATCATTCATTTGCACTGTGGTAGCACCTAGGAGCTCCAGTCATGGACCAAGACCCCAATGTGCTAGGTGGTGTACAAATACAGAAGAAACACATCTTCCCTGCCCCAATGGGATTACTTACAGTTTAAGTGTCAGACAAGGAACAACAGATGGATACAGACAACAAACATAGAAGCAAAGGGAAAAATGAGGCAAATATTGGTCAACATGACAAGCAATAGTCTCAGCACACCAGCTGTCTAATCACTACTGAGTTATTTGTAGGCCTGTAACCTATGGACTACTTACATCCAATTTAAAAACTATGTTGAAGGCTCAAGTGGGACTTAAGTATTGCATAGTTCTGCAGTGTCCTTCACAGAAGGGGTGAATCCATGGAAAAGTAACAAACCACTAACACTTTTCTTGACTACCTCCACTTTAAGAGAAGTTGCAGTTGTAGAACCAAGTGACATAAGCCACCTATTGTTTATTAGAGTGCTGCTGAAGTTATTACAATGTCACTTTAATAAATCTGAAAGTGAGTTACTCTTTGCAAGATATGAAACATATGAGGTCAGAACAGTAGCTGTTCTTATCTAAGTGGCAGACTACATACATTACACAGGCATATCAAAGTCTTAAAAGTCTTATTTTGTTTACCTCCTTGGTTTCTCTCATCACTGGGTAAAGTGACCACAGCTGGGAACACAAAACCCTTCATCTTAGAATCTATTAATATTATAATGAATGTGGCAATCCAAGTTAACACTTGAAAATTCACATCCACTGGAAACTTTTAGGGTATTCCACTAAAATGCTACATGCTGAACTATTTTTTGAAATAGTCATCTAAACCCACATTCTCAAACTCTCTGCTGTCACATGGTGTTGGCTCTTCTCCTTGTTTCCAGCTATTTAATTGCATTAAATAGTTTTCTGATGTTACCCTTCCACGGAGGCAATTGCTGTAGTTCCCATGGGGATGTTATGTCATCACAAGTGGGTCAGAAGAGGGCCTGCTGTATTAGCAGAGTGGTGATCCATCTAATCATGAATGGCAGGGGTTGGTGTTGACAAGACAATCTCTCTACTAACATGCAGCCCACACTATGAGAAAGTTTGACAAAATAAGTAACATTATAAATCTTGATGATAATGTGCTGGAGAATAGTGACCACATAGATAATGAAGTAAAAAAGTATTTTGACTAAATACACCCTTCTTCAGATAAAACTTGGGTTGGGGAATGAACTGTATCCTAACTCATAAGCTGGGCATGAGATAGTTAGACAGGCCCTGAACTGCTACTGTTGCAGCACTACAAATGGGGTTGCAAGTTCCACTATTGGCCACCCTAAATCTATGTACTTTGAATCTATGTAATCATCAACCCAGAAGACACCTCAGACATTTCCCCAGGATTCTGATTTGAGGGCACCCAGGAACTTCCAATCTGAGCTTTTCTATTGAGACTGTACTAGCGTGTTTCAGTTGCTAAGTAGTTTAAAAGCTTAAGTTGCCTGTTTCAAATGTTTTATTCAAATATTATTTGGAACAATTTTTGAAATATTGAAGAATAGTTCATTAGTTATCCATTAAGGGCAAAATTCTGACACCCTTTCTCATACCGAGTAGCACTTTAGAATGCCGTACTTTTAGAAAGGCTTTTGACTTTCTCATAAACAAAGTAGGGAAATTTAGCCTAGATGAATCTACTAAAGGTGGGTGCACATCTGGTTGGAAAACCATACTCAGTAAGTAGTTATCTACACTGGAAAAGCGTATTGAGTGGGATCCCACGGGGATATGTACTGGGTCCATTTTTTTGATAATTTCATAAATGATTTGGATAATGGCATCGAGGGTAGTTTCCGGACAATACCAAGCTGGGAGGGGTTGCAAGCACTTCGGAGGTCAGGATTAGAATTCAAAATGATCTGGACAAACTGGAGAAATGGTCTAAAATAAAAAGGATGAAATTCAATAAGGACATATGCAAAGCACTATACGGAGGAAGGAATAGTCAACTGCACAAATACAAAATGGGAAATGCTTAGGAACGAGTACTGCAGAAAAGGATCTGGGAGTTATAATGGATCACAAACTAATTAGTAGTCAATAATAAAAAAACATAATTCTGAGATGTATTAATGGGAATGTTATAAGCAAGACATGAGAAATAATTCTTCCACTTTACTCAGCAAAGATAAGGACTCAGCTGGAGTATTGTGTCCAGTTCTGGGCACCACACCTCAGGGCAGATGTGGACAAATTAGAGAAAGTCCAAAGGAGAGCAACAAAAATAATTAAAGAATTTAAAAGCATAACCTATGAGGAAAGATTTAAAAAAATGAGTTTGTTTAGTCTGGTGAAGAGAAGAGCTGGCTGTATTTCAAGGAATCCCTGTTGAGGTTACAGGGACAAACCATCCCAATGAGTCGAAAGAATAGTAAATATGGCAGGCGACCAGCTTGGCTTAACGGTGAAATCCTAGCGGATCTTAAACATAAAAAAGAAGCTTACAAGAAGTGGAAGGTTGGACATATGACCAGGGAAGAGTATAAAAATATTGCTCGGGCATGTAGGAATGAAATCAGGAGGGCCAAATCGCACCTGGAGCTGCAGCTAGCGAGAGATGTCAAGAGTAACAAGAAGGGTTTCTTCAGGTATGTTGGCAACAAGAAGAAAGCCAAGGAAAGTGTGGGCCCCTTACTGAATGAGGGAGGCAACCTAGTGACAGAGGATGTGGAAAAAGCTAATGTACTCAATGCTTTTTTTGCCTCTGTTTTCACTAACAAGGTCAGCTCCCAGACTGCTACGCTGGGCATCACAAAATGGGGAAGAGATGGCCAGCCCTCTGTGGAGATAGAGGTGGTTAGGGACTATTTAGAAAAGCTGGACGTGCACAAGTCCATGGGGCCAGACGAGTTGCATCCGAGAGTGCTGAAGGAATTGGCGGCTGTGATTGCAGAGCCATTGGCCATTATCTTTGAAAACTCGTGGCGAACCGGGGAAGTCCCGGATGACTGGAAAAAGGCTAATGTAGTGCCAATCTTTAAAAAAGGGAAGAAGGAGGATCCTGGGAACTACAGGCCAGTCAGCCTCACCTCAGTCCCTGGAAAAATCATGGAGCAGGTCCTCAAAGAATCAATCTTGAAGTACTTGCATGAGAGGAAAGTGATCAGGAACAGCCAGCATGGATTCACCAAGGGAAGGTCATGCCTGACTAATCTAATCGCCTTTTATCATGAGATTACTGGTTCTGTGGATGAAGGGAAAGCAGTGGATGTATTGTTTCTTGACTTTAGCAAAGCTTTTGACACGGTCTCCCACAGTATTCTTGTCAGCAAGTTAAGGAAGTATGGGCTGGATGAATGCACTATAGGGTGGGTAGAAAGCTGGCTAGATTGTCGGGCTCAACGGGTAGTGATCAATGGCTCCATGTCTAGTTGGCAGCCGGTGTCAAGTGGAGTGCCCCAGGGGTCGGTCCTGGGGCCGGTTTTGTTCAATATCTTCATAAATGATCTGGAGGATGGTGTGGATTGCACTCTCAGCAAATTTGCGGACGATACTAAACTGGGAGGAGTGGTAGATACGCTGGAGGGGAGGGATAGGATACAGAAGGACCTAGACAAATTGGAGGATTGGGCCAAAAGAAATCTGATGAGGTTCAATAAGGATAAGTGCAGGGTCCTGCACTTAGGACGGAAGAATCCAATGCACCGCTACAGACTAGGGACCGAATGGCTAGGCAGCAGTTCTGCGGAAAAGGACCTAGGGGTGACAGTGGACGAGAAGCTGGATATGAGTCAGCAGTGTGCCCTTGTTACCAAGAAGGCCAATGGCATTTTGGGATGTATAAGTAGGGGCATAGCGAGCAGATCGAGGGACGTGATCGTCCCCCTCTATTCGACATTGGTGAGGCCTCATCTGGAGTACTGTGTCCAGTTTTGGGCCCCACACTACAAGAAGGATGTGGATAAATTGGAGAGAGTCCAGCGAAGGGCAACAAAAATGATTAGGGGTCTAGAACACATGACTTATGAGGAGAGGCTGAGGGAGCTGGGATTGTTTAGCCTGCAGAAGAGAAGAATGAGGGGGGATTTGATAGCTGCTTTCAACTACCTGAAAGGGGGTTCCAAAGAGGATGGCTCTAGACTGTTCTCAATGGTAGCAGATGACAGAACGAGGAGTAATGGCCTCAAGTTGCAGTGGGGGAGGTTTAGATTGGATATTAGGAAAAACTTTTTCACTAAGAGGGTGGTGAAACACTGGAATGCGTTGCCTAGGGAGGTGGTGGAATCTCCTTCCTTGGAAGTTTTTAAGGTCAGGCTTGACAAAGCCCTGGCTGGGATGATTTAACTGGGAATTGGTCCTGCTTCGAGCAGGGGGTTGGACTAGATGACCTTCAGGGGTCCCTTCCAACCCTGATATTCTATGATTCTATGATTCTAAGACTGATTGGGGAAATGACAATAGTCTTTATGTACATAAAGAGGAGGGTGAGACATTGTTCTCCTTAACCACTGAGGACAGGACAAGAAGAAATGAGCTTCAATTGCAGCTAGGGAGATTTAGGTTAGACATTAGGAAGTTCTATGATTCTATGCACACTGTCCCACTAATTTTAATGGGACTGCTCATGCAGTAAAGTGCTACTCATACTGAGGGTTAGAAAACTTGTATTACTGTTTACAAAGGACCACTGTGAAACCTTCACCCTCAGGGGTGAGTAATAATTCATCATTTCAGTCTCATTGAAGTCTGTACTAAATATTATTACAAGTGTAATTTAAATATGGATATTCTTTGGATATCAGTGGTGTCTAAAATGAAACATAAATCTGAATATGGAAAAATGTTTGTTTTCAAAATGTCAAGAAAAATAGGTAATAAGAAGCTTAAAGAATTATCTTTTTTCTTTAGTGAATCATGTTTTAGAGTAGTTGACATCCTGCAAGTAAAAAAATGATTAATAAAGAAAATGTTGTACAATATGAAGTTTCTTAGATGTGCCTCAAATATTTATGGTGTAATTGAATCTGTAACTTAATTTATATGTGAAATGCCTTGGTTTTCTTTATAGTTACATAAGGGGAACTGAGAAAGACCAAGCTGCTTTTTCCTGTATCTATTACTAAAATTGCATTGACAGATTTGAATATGTATCTTGAATCATCTCATACTGCCAGAATATTAAGAAAATATTACTCTACAAAGGTTGAACAGAATATTAAATGGCTTATTTTTCTCAGAACAGTTAGTCAATGGAATAATATAGGGCTAGTTGACAATCTGCCAGGAGTAAAGGACCAAGGACAAGTGTTCCACCACAAGAGCAGATCAAGGAGAGAATTGTGGCTCCTGACTTGTTCCAGAAGAGAAGTAATCTGCTATTGAACTATACCTAGTAGATTACTTCCCCTGCCACACTGGTTCAGGTTGCACTGCTGGCATGTTGGCGGGCACCAGAGCCAGGGTTCCACCCAGTCTCTGTGTCCCAATGCCTACTTGTGCAGAATGGAGAGTAGTAGCCCCCGGAGGCTGCTCTCCCCACCATTCTGGAACCTTCCAAGTACATAGTCCTTTAGGGAAGTAGGACAGTAAGACACTCCCAAGTGCAGATGTCTAAGACATGGAACAATTGTGGCCTTTATGCCAGATACTGGAAAATACGTAGATAATGATCATTTTCAGAGACTTTCATTGCCTTTTAGTCTATGTTTCATGTTGCTATATGCTGCGGTTTAGTGGAACAAGCACTGGAGTGGGGGTCAAAAGCCCTGGCTTATAGTCCCAGCTCAGCTACTGGCCTGCAAGTCACTTTACCTATCTGGGCCTCAGTTTCCCCATCTGTAAAATGGGGAGAATAATACCTCCTTTGTCAAATGCTTTGAGATCTATTGATGAAAAGAGGCAGGCATCCTACGACTGTATGATTAACCCTTATTCTAAGGGTGTAGCTAGTGAAGGTGGGTGGTATGTCATGAATACATAATAAACATAATATTTTATATATAGACTGGAACCTGGAATTCTTGGACAATACCATGTAAATAAATGAAATTAAATAGTATAACAGTTTACCAGTTCCTCTCATGTGGCTAGATTGTGATCCTGACTACATACCCCCACAGAGGAGAAATACAGAGTAAGAATCTTCCTTAAACCTTACAGATATTGTTACCTTGGGTTTCTCAGAACGCAAAGCAGTGGTAACTTAACTGTTTCTTTCCAGGCAGCATCAGGAATAAATCAATGGGGGGCACAGCTCAGCTGTCTGATAAATAACTGATACAAACCAGAAGTGCTTTCATCTAAAACTACTTTTTTATTAGATCTCACGCACACATGTTGTCACAGTAGGGTTAGAGCATTTCAAAACTTTTATAGTTACCCAAAGTTAAAAAATGGTTCCAAGGGATCAGCAGCCAGGCTTCTGGAGGGCCCTGCCTTCTGTTTAGCTGCTGGGGAACTTAGCTATCAAATCCTTGCCCAAAGAAAGCTTCCTTGGGCTGCTCCAAAGCATATTATTTCACCTAATCTTTTATAGCTAACTTCAAACAAAGCACAAAACCTGTAGTGACCCCTAGGGGGTCACCAATTCTCCTAATTTTAGCAAAACTACTCATCTCTTATCATCAAAATATTTCTAGTCATAACAACGTGTCAGGGTACTTAAAACCAAGGTTGCTATTCACTCGCTCTCTTCCATACTGTTAACTTTCTGTTCCATCTTCCCATTATGATTAATAAACTGCAAGTATGCAGCTGTCAGACCTTGCCTCACAAAGTCCTAAGATTTTCCTAGCTATGTGATGTTTGTTTTTTCAGCTGGCAGTGGCTGAACATACAAAATGGCTGACTGCAGTACTGTCAAATTCTGGAGTACGTGCAGGAATGTCAAATTCTGGGGTAACAGAAGGTCTACACTGCAATAACACACCTGTGGCTGGCCCATGTCAGCTGATTCAGGCTCACAGGGCTCAGGCTGGAGCCTGGGCTCTGGGATCCCGGGCCCCAATGTCTACACTGCAATAGCCCCACAGCCTGAGCCTCATGAGTCTGAGTCATCTGACACAGGCCAGCCTCAGGTGTTTTATTGCAATACAGACATACCTTATGTGCACCTTGGGTCCAGGCATGAAGGAGTAAATTATAGTTATTCCAGAGGGGTGGGTAGAAAGTATGTGAGGATGGGTTAGGAATGGTCTGGGCCTGGGGCTCCTTCCCTCCTATTAGCACCTTGTCAGTGTAGCTGAGAGCATACTGCAGGTGAGGGAGCAATTTACTACTTACCCCCAGGAACAAGGAGTGAGAAAGGGAGGCGTTGTGAGATGTGTCTGAATTACAATGCTTCCCAGGGCTATGCCTGAGATGTTACACTTACAGCCTTTGCTCAGCGCTGTGCTTAAAGTAACAATTGGCCCAGCTTTCACCAGTCTTGCAGACCATCTCTGAAGAGTACAGCTGTCTTTATGAAGCACTGTATACATACATGTTCCAAGTATTCAAGCCACAATTTGTCAGTAAGAATATCAGTTTTAAATGGGTAGGATCAGCTGTTTTCCAAATGCTTGTGTAATGGGGCATGGCTCATAACAGAGGGGGAAATTACAAATCTAAAAATGATACTTTTACTGACAAACAGGCTTGAATTCTTGATCCTGAATACAAATTACACAGAAACAAACAGCAACCCTTTGTTTTGTTTTAACATATTATAATAAGCAACTTTTTGAACTGTTATTTGTAACTGTTTCTGAGGCTTGAATACTGTGTCTTACAATGAATATATATTGGACCAAAGCTAGGCAACCTTTTTCCAACTAGCCCCATGCACTATAGTGCCAAAAAGGAGGCCAGTAAAGTGTGGGCTGAATACTGAGAGGTGAGGTCCATGACAGCTGTAAATGTTCAACATTTCTCAGGGCATCATGTTGTACTTAACTCACACTAGCTGTCCCCAGTATTAAATACTACTCAACATGGGTAAGGTTTGCACATTCATGCTTAGGATTTGCCACTCAGAGCAGAGGTTTGATGGTGTACTATTTGTGACTGACTTTGTGTCAAATACGCATTTACAGTGGAACAAGTATGTTCTAATTTAATATGGTATATTTCAATGCATTCTATTCTATTAAGGCTTTTACAGAAGAAAGATGATGAAAACCTATGTGTCTGAATTCTGCTGTTTAACTCCCCACCATCATGAGAGAAAACCAGCTAAACAAACATTCTGATCTGAAATGGGGCACAGGGAGTCCACATTACAATCCTTTTTTTTATTTTGACAGAATGCCACGTTCTTAAATGTCAGCCTTCACAGTTGGACAGCAACTTTTCATCTGGAGTTTACTGCCCAGGCTTCTGAAATTGGGAGCCAGACAACATCTGCCAACCTGGTGAATTTATGACCCAAAATATAATGCAGTAAACAGATTAGGCTCTAATTAGATTATCAGAAGGGTTGGCAGGGCCACCTGGGACATGATCTGTTGTAGAAAAGGCAAAGTTAAATGCTCTCCAGCTCTATAAATTACTTAAGGACATATTTTACATTAGTCATTTGATTTAGTGTTACATTAGACAGCATGGGACCTCTGCACTGTAAGTGCCTCTGTCTAACACCTATTTTTTTTAAGAAGTCTGAGATAATATCAAAACTAGAGTAGCGGGCAGTTCAGATGAATCCAACAAATACGCCAAATAGCCCCCCAAATCCTGCTTATTGTGATACAGTGATAGCTATGACGACTATAATTTAGTATTACTTCACAGCACACAAAGGTGCAACAGACATTTTTCAGAGCAATACAGAAAGAGTGGTCCTATCCACAAAGAACTTACAAGCTGAATGTCAGACATGATACCCAAGAGGATGACAAAGAATAGCAGAGGAGGAGGAGTAAGGGCAGATACAAAAAATGATCATATTAGCCAGGCACAGAGTGAAGTCAGGCAAAGCAGGGAAGCCTGTGCACCATCCTTCTGTATGCCAGAAAGCTGAGAGGGAGAACCTCCTGAGCCATAATGCCTCTTGGGCAAGACCACTGTGCAAGTTACAGACAATGTAGTCCTCCCTGAGCGACTATATGGTGCTTTTCACATCCTGGGTGGTTTTCATTCCATTGAAAAGCATACTTAAGAAGAGTACATTAAATAGGATTGGGACTATTACCCAAGTTAAATAGGCAGCAACTGTGCACTAAGAACGTTTACATTCTGTTAGTGAACTTTATAATGTGTCCTACAAATTTCTCAGATCATGGTTCAGGACTGTGATACCAATGAGTAAATCTGTTTCTTTTCCCTTAATATTTTCAGCTTGCAATTGCGTTCAACTAGAACTTAGTTAAAAGCAAGGAGAATTTAACTAATGCATGTCTAAAGTTCACAAATATGCAATAAATAGATTTAAAATCTGTTATACTACACTGTGAATTTTCAGTGAAACAAATAACCCAGTTTGATAGAGCAAATTCAAATTTGCCTAATTTGCACAGGTCTCTATATGCTTCTGGAATCTTTTCTCCCATCTCTATTTTTAGCAGTGCAGTCAGTCATTATAGGTATTTAAAGGCTGATTAGGTTTGCAGAATAGTTAAACAAAATGCTAACCAGAAACAGAAAGATATTTCTTCTCTAACAGTAAAAGGTATGCATGAAAGAACCCTTTTAATTAACATTGCTGTTGAGACATGTTTTAGAGAACCAGATTTCTCTATTCAAAAAGACGTAAAGTACTATGTTAAATGCAGGCCTGGAAGGGACATTATGAGGCAAATTCAGACCTTGAATCTCAATGGAGTTGCAACCTCTTATGTCATGTATGAATTTGGCTCTACAATTTGATCCATTGAAACATAATACACTGCCCTTTACGTTAGCCTACATTAAATTGCTGGATATATGTACTAATGGTTTCAGTTAAAGTAATAACCTTGACAAACTTCTCTCCATCCCTAGAACTCCATCAAGTCTAAACATCAATTTCAGTTAACCCCAATCCCTTACCTCAGCCCTTTCAACCTTTAATGGTAGTATCCTCTGCTGTTGCACTTCACATCTTCCTCATTAGTGACTCCAGGGCAACCAACCCTGAGCATTCAAAAATCACGAGACAGGTCCCCCAAAATCATGAGACTGGATTCAAAATGGTAAGATTAAAAATAATAAAATTTGGATCTTTTTATTGCCTTCTGGGTTTGGGTCCTTTAAATTCATGTTTTCAAGCTTCAGCAGCCACCATGGCAGTTAGAAACTTTTTTTTTAAATGAAAGCTGAGATTTTCAAGTAATAACATGACTCCAGGAGCTGAGGTTTTAAGCAAAATTTCAAATTTCATGACACTTAACATTAAATTGCCAACATCAGACACCTCACAATACACATTGCTCCCAAGTTATCCTAAGTCTTCAGTTACCTGGAATTTCTCCATAAACTTGTCGCCTTCCAGGTATTTCGGTTGGAAAAGCTCCAGATTGTAGTATTCAAAAGTGGGGCAAGAGGCCCATTACCTCTGCCACTTTCTGCTACTGTTGTGGGGAGGCACAAAGCTTTCCTCCTGAAGGATGTGGGTGAGAGGAGGGTCTCAAAGCCTCTCTACCCTAAAAAAGATAACCTGTTTAAAGTTACATTTTGAGATCTATCAGTTAGCCAACTTTTAATCCATTTAATGGGTCCCCTGTTAATTTTATTAACATCTATTTAGCATTCAATCTATTTAGAATAAAAAAGAAAAGGGTAAGAGGTAACTTTATTGCAGTCTACAAGTACCTACGTTGGGAAGTTCTGTGACGTGTGCTACACCAAAGGTGAGACTAGATGATCACAATGGTCCTTTCTGGCCATATAATCTATGAGCTTATTGGGTCTCTCTCTAGAAGGTAGGTTCTCTAATCCTTTTATCATTCTCGTGGCTCTTCTCTGAACCCTTTCCAATTTATCAACATCCTTCTTGAATTGTGGACACCAGAACTGGACATAATATTCTAACATCAGTCACACCAGTGCCAAACACAGAGGTAAAATAACCTCTCTACTCCTTGAGATCCCCCTGTTTTTGCATCCAAGGATCGCATTAGCCCTTTTGGCCTCAGCATTGCACTGGAAGGTTACGTTCAGCTGATTATATACCACAACATTCAGAGTGATTGCTTCCCAGGATAGAGTCCACCATCCTGTAAGTGCAGCCTATATTATTTGTTCCTAGATGTATACATTTACATTTAGCCATATTGAAATGCATATTGTTTGCTTGCACCCAGTTTACCAAGCAATCCAGATCGCTCTGTTTCAGTGACCTATCTTCTTTATTATTTACCACTCCCCAATTTTTATGTCATCTGTGAACTTTCAGTGATGATTTAATTTTTCTACCAGGTAATTGATAAAAATGTTAAATAGTGTAGGGCCTAGAACTAGTCCCTATGGGATCTTGCTAGATAAGATTCCCCATTTACAGTTACATTTTAGGACCAGTCCATTAGCCAGCTTTTATTCCATTTAACGTGTGCCAGGTTAACTTTATATCTTTCCAGGTTTTTAATCAAAATATAATGTGGTACCAAGTCAAATGCCTTACTGAAATTTAAGTATATTACAACAACATTATTACCTTTATCGACCAAACTAGTAATCTCAGCAAAAAAAAAGATGTCAAGTTAGTTTGACAGAATCTATTTTCCATAAACCTATGTTGACTGGTATTCATTATATTATCCTCCTTTTATTCTTTATTAATTGATTCCCATATCAGCCTCTCCATTATCTTGCCCAAGATCAGTTTCAGACAGACAGGGCTATAATTTTCCAGGCCATCCCATTTATACTTTTTAAATATTGGCACAACATTTGATTTTTTCCTGTCTTCTGGAACAACCCCAGTGTTCCAATACTTCTTAAAAATCAACATTAATGGTCCAGACAGTTCCTCAGCCAGCTCTTTTACAACTCTTCGATGCCAGTTATCCAGTCTTGCTTATTTAAAAGTGCTAATTTTAGTGGCTGCTGTTTAATATTGTCTTGAGAAACTAGTGAAATGGAAATAATGTTATCATATAATGTGACCATATCATCTGTTTTTTTTTCCAAACACAAAACAGAAATATTAATTGATCACTTCTGTCTTTTGTGCATTAGTATTGATAATGATAGAGGAGCTTTCCCTCATTCCACCCTCGCAAATTAAGTCTCCTATGTGCAGGAGAAACAGCTGCCAAGCTTCTCTGACAGAATCGTCCCTTCCAAAATATTGACTTGCTAGGAAGGAAAAGCTCTGCTGCCTTAATGAATATGCAAAATGGTCTCCAGATAGCCTTCATGTGTGGGTCAAAACTGTGAATTGCACCACTCCTGCACATTAAATTACAGCAACAGAGAGAACCATCTTTATGCATGATTTTTCCTTCTTTCAATGAAAGGATTTACGGATAATTTTGTAATTATTGTTCCATCCATGCTAAGTTAATGGTCTGATCTGATAACTTTTTATTCCAGGAAGGTTTTCACAAGAACAACCTCATATCCTTCAATATACCATTCTAGTCACTATCACTTGATTCATACATACAAACACTCAGAGTCCTGTTGCTAAAGTTAACAGCAAGAAAAAATAAATATTTTTTGCAGTATCGAGGTCAGGGATCGGCAACCTTTGGCACGAGGCCCTCCAGGGTAAGCCCCCTGGAGGGCAGGGCCGGTTTGTTTACTTGCTGCGTCTGCAGGTTTGGCCGATCGCAGCCCCCACTGGCTGCGGTTCGCTGCTCCAGGCCAATGGGGGCTGCGGGAAGCAGCGTGCAAAAGGTTGCCAATCCCTGATCTCGGAGAATGATTGCTGAATGTGAGTTGGCCAAAAAAGGGCAGTATATTATCAGGAAAACTTGAAAGGAAAACTCCACTAATTTCACTCAGCTCAGAAGCCTAAAATGTTTAAAAGGTAAGAAAGCAATAACAAACATGTCTAAATAGTGAAGTACAAAACAAAGGCTTGAAAACAAAGGCTGCTTTTTAAGAATGCAATTTTCATTAAACAGAGTATGATCTAGTGAACCATAACTATAATTAATAAGAATAATTAATATTGTTAGAGGCCTGAGGGAAGCACGAAGCACTCTGAGCGGTATATTGTCTCTTAAAATATCCTCTCTCTAGACCTGAATGGACATCTGATTTTTCAGTTTGCTGACAGTTCTAAAAAAAATCCACAATAATTTGTTTCGAGTCAAACTGAATCCAATTTTTTTGAATTTTCAGCAACTTGAAAAAAATATTTGACCCAAAATATTTTGTTCCCAGGCATTTAATGAAGGTCTACATTCACAAAATAGGAGAACAGGTGGTGAAGGAGGAGCCTCCTTCACCTTCTTATAACCTGTAGCACAGTAGTTAGGATGCTCACCTAGGAAATGAGACACCCAGCTCCAAATCTCCACTCTAGAGCAGGGATCTGAACCCTGTCTGAAATACTTCGCCCAGCTCTATATACCACTATTGTGATGTAGGGCAAATCCTGATCAGGAGAACTGTTCCAATGGTAGAAACCTGGTGAAACCAGTTTGTCTTTTTCTGGATTACAGTTGAGCTTTTTTCACTTTAAAGTGGTTTCTATTAACTTCATGGATCAAACTATTTGGATTAGATTGGCAGAGGCCTTGGTAGCAGACCGATGTAATAAAAATCTGAAGCCTTATTTGAATTCCATCCAGTTTCACTCACTCTAGAGGCATAGGTGCCGACTTCATGGGTGCTCTGGGGCTGGAGCACCGAGGGGGAAAAAAAAAGGCAGGTGCTGAGCACCCATTGCTGGCCCCAGCAATCAGCGCCTCTCCCTCCCTCCCAGCACATAGATCAGCTCAGAGGGGGAGGAGAGAGGGTGGGGCACACTTGGGTGAGGGGCAGAATGGGGCAGGAAGAGGCATGGCAGGCGTGCAGCAGAGGCGGGAAGAGGCAGGGCAGGGGTGGGGTCTTGAGGGAAGGGATGGAGTGGGGGCGGGGTCTGGGGCAGAGCAGGGTCAAGCACCCCCTGGCACATTAGAAAGTCCGCGTCTCTGTCTCTAGGTACTTCAGGCTATGAGCTGATAACAGGGCCACACCCCACGTGGGTTGTTAAAATAGTGTGGGAACATTTATTTCATTATTGGTGGAGAATATAGATGCTTCCCCTCAGAAGAACGAAGCACCCACATCTCTTAAAAGAGAGAATGAGCAAAGGCCTGATAACAAAACCATCTTCTGATGCTGATAAACTTGACAATTATCACCCTGCCAGTAAATTTCTTTGTCGAGGAAGATTATTGATTATTGTGTGGAAGCACCACTGGCTATATCTGGAGCCCTCAGATTTACTTGGCCCATCCCTTTGGCATTGGCATGGCACAGAGATTGGGCTAGTCCCTTTGGTGGATAGTAGACAGAGATCACATACGGACAGCCTACATTTGCAATATGGCAAACTGCAGCTGCATTTGCTTGTCTCAAATTTAAAGGGACAGCTAGCAGAAAAACAAGAGAGGAAAAGTTTCTATAGAAGACCAGTGTGAACATGCAATTGCAGACGCAATAGTTCCAAAGGGAAGAAACTGAAATCCTAACTTGGGGCTGAGGGAGGGAGGGACAAGGGATCTAAGTGAAAGCTATCCTAAGATTTTCAAAATTGAAGATTTGCAAAAGTTGTATTCATACATTTTCCTTTGATATTCTGATTCTAAAATCAATGTCCTTGGTTAGGACATTAGCAGCTTTTATTGCTTTAACGTTACCACCATTGTATCAGAACACACTTGACCATGAGGCATTGTTAACACATCTCTGGACCTGAAAAGGCCGAGATGAAGTCATGCTTCAGACACTCTATTATTTAGTCTCTGAGAGGAACTAGAATATAGTAATGCACTATGATTCATTGCCTCAAGGGCTCTCTTATGGGGGGTAACACAAGATTCTAGTCTATCATACTTTTTTTGCATTGTGCATGGGAGGCCATAATGAGAGAATGAAATAGTGTGTGCTGCAGTGCCACCAGGAAGCTCTTCTGTGATTCATCAGATCCAGATGGACTGGTCATTCAGCAGTCCCAGTGTCTGGCCAAAGAGGAGATTTCTGCTCCTTCATATGCATAACCAGGAGTTATAACTAAATGTCCCTAGTCTAGGGGCCCGGTTAGATCTTTTTCTGTTTCAGGATGCGCAGACAATATTGGTGTCCAAGAATACTTCATTCCACCTTTTGCTTAGCAAAGAGGCTCTCACTTTTTCTGTTAGAATGCAGAATGTGAGGTTCCGTAGCAATAATTCACACATGGAGCACATTACAAGTGTGCTCCATAAACTGCACTGGCTCCCAATTTGTTTCCATTTGCAGTTGAAAGTGTTGATTTGAATTTATAAAGACATGTATAGCTTGTATCGTGTGCATCTCAGAGACCAACTCGTGGTGCTTCAAATTCATAAATGTGATGAGCTGGGACACCTGAGCTAACAGTCCCTGGTTAAAATTAGAACCATGCACTAGATGTATCAAGCTTTTTGTTCAGTGTTCACAAGAGTATGTCAGAAAATGACTATTTCCTTCCCACAGGGAGCTCTTTATTCAGTTCTTATTCAGTCCTTAAACACAGTATATAAACTGAGTAAGGACTTCAGGATCTGACCCAGAGTGAAGACGACAAGTAATCTCACTCATAGCTTACATGTGTCAAGAGTGAAAAGAACATCAGTTTTGTATTCATTTGCATATAGTTTGAAACAGTAGTTCAGTGAAAAATAAGACCTAGTCTGAACTTCAGTCCAAATATTTACCCAAACCTGAACCATCTTTAGATGTGGATAAATTAAATACCCCCTTTTGCTCCCCAACAGGCCTCCTTTTGCCTTTGCTGAAACTCATCACATTTTCTTTGCAGGTGTAGCAATCGCTGTTGGCACAGTTTTCAAATCTTGTAAGTTCCACAGGGTAAAAGATATGGTACTCTCTTAAAGTGAGACATGCTATAAGGCTGTCTAACAAACATGTGACTAAAGCAACACCCTAATAAGAGTTTGCACCCTCCAGTATAGACAAGAAGGTATCAGAATTTATATTTCAAGGTGGAATGAGATTGGTATAAGAATACAGTGAAATTTGTCTTAAGCAACCTCTCAAGGGACAAAGCAAGTTCCTTACCAGTCTGTCTTGTAATAGATTACAAAGAATTTGAAGAAAGTATTTTATTCTAGTGTGTTACCTGTGCATTTCTTAATATTGCTGTTTCTTTTTCCATGTGATCCTAACTTGCATCCAAAATTCTCCTCCCAAAATTCTGCAAACCACACATTTCTTCGATTATTAGCCAGGGTGCGGCTCCGAAAATATCTATCAAATCCTAAAATTAAACAAAAAAGAAAAAAACGCATACAAATATGACACAGGATGCAGAAGAATACATTTACAAGTTTTTGGTGGATCTGTTTGGTTTGCATAACAAAAATGCAATGCATATCTCCATTGCATAGGGATATAAGCTACCTAGGTACAGATTTTTTTAAAGAATAAAGTGGTATTTGGGAATATAAAAATAACTACATTTGCTATTAATATTTGTTTTAGAAAGCTGTTCTTGAAACTGCTTTCTAAATTATTTCTGCAATTATTTGATGAAACCCAATCGATAAGGCTGCTGTGAAATACTACAGCTGAAAAAAATTCAATGCAGGTGGTCAATAAACCTGCCAATTCAACATCAATATACAGTAAAGGCCCGATCTTGCAAGGTGCCAAGTGCCCTCAATTCCCATGGAGGTCTGCATTGCATTCAATACCGCGTGAAGTAAATAGGAGATTCTCATCAACTAAATGTAAGTCTTAAAGTGTATCTTTTGTGTCATTACTATAAGTTCTTACCATCGATCGAAGCTCTTTTGGGCAGAATGGTGACTGCTCCTTCTGCAATCTCTTCCTGTTGGTAAACGGGTGAAATTTTTGACCCCCAACTATCTGAGCCAATCCAAAGAAAATGTCCAGTTTGATTAGTTTTTTTGGCTGCTTCTAATATTCGCCTACAAATAAACGAACGACTAATTAGATATAACGCATTTATCAAGAAATGTTACTGACTAGAGTCCCCCTGCAGCATTGGTTCTGGTTATACATAAATAGCCTGTCTTTAACCAATTGGTCAATTGTTCTGACAGTCTAAAGCATATTTCTCAAAAGACAGAGTTCAGCACTCGAGCTACAGTACGGTAAATATTAATTTGCCTCATCCTTACCCTTAAACATATTATTCTGTCTATCATTCTAATTTGCTTCATCTTTTTCCGTCCTCAAGTTACAATATACACCATCTTCATTCTTAGGAAGTTTGGGGTCTCTGTGGAGCAGTGGCATAGCATAGGGTATAATGGTAACCTTACATTGGACTGAAATCTGAAATCTGTTAGGAAATCAGACACGGGCTCCCAGAAGGGGACTTTCTGCAAAGAGGTAACTTCTTCAACATAAAAAATTACGAAAACAAGCACCTAATATCATCCTCATTTGCAAACATAATCACTGCTCGAGCATTAGGAGTTTCCAACAAGCGCTTGACGATCTTGTCAAATTCTCCCAGTCTCGGTTCACGGGGGATTTTTAGCGACTGAGCAATGCAAACGCCACCTGCATGCACACACACAAAAAAAAGCAAAACTAATTAATTGAGGTGAAACTCTGAACTGTTTATTAATATTTAACTTAATAAACCCATGGCAAAACAGACAAGGAAAACAAGATACCAGTTTGATTGGAGGAGACAGTTCAGCCAAAAAAACTTTATCATGTTTATCATGTCCAGAGGGAGTGTCTAACTCATCTAACCAAAAATCAGCAACGATTACATGCAACGAAAAGCTTAAACATGATGACACCTGGTGCAAGTTATGTATGTGTTTATCATTCACTGTATCCAAAATTTAAAAGGACATATCAAGCCAGATCCTCAACTGGGGTAAATCAGCAAAGCAGTGATATGTACCTGTTGAGAATCTGGCTCATCATTTTGTCACAGGATTGCATTTAGCCTAGGAAAATACCTGTGGGTTGACAGTTATCCTGCATTCAGAACTTCTTTTCCAGGGGTGGGTAAGCTGGCCAATGATTAACAGTAAATATTATGGTTAGAGGAATGACATAGCAAACTTGTAGTCCTTTCAAGGGAACCATACACTGAATTTTTCCAATTGCTATTACAGCATTTTTAATTAAGTTGTCTTAATCATTTAACCACCTGTGTTGCCAATGGAAAGTCTAAATTATTAATCGCTGAATAAACACAAACTCAGAGGCAATATTTATGTTTTTTTTTCCCTGACAGGAGCAGAACTGGAGATAATTAGAACCTTTACATTTTAACGGTGCTGCAGGAAAGGATCCTTAAACTCAGTGTTATCCAATGGAATAAATCCTGTAGGTTGGGAAACTCTCTGCAGCACAGGTGGAATTTTGTGACACCAGGGTTATACACATTTTGAGAATACCAGGCAAGAAATTCACTGAGAGCCTGTCTTATGGCACACTTAGTCAGGAAGAGCACCAAATCATTGTACCTCAGGGTATTCAGCCCTTAGGGTTTTGTTGCGGGGGGGTTAAAATATTATTTACAATAATTACTTTCTCCTTAAGAACTAGCTCCCTAATATCCTTCAATCCAGTCCTAGATCTTCTGAAGCACTTCATTGTGAAGGTGGTACAGTCCATGAGTAACGGAATCTGAAGAGGTGCAGGATCCAGACAGTGACAGCTAAGGTTTTCTCATGTTAGGGAGTTTAAAAGAATAACTTTTAGACCTTAAAAATAGGTTATGACCTGGTGTTTTTTGCTCAAATATAGATTTATATTTGGACCACATACCACGATACTATGCACAATCCCATTGATCTCAATTGTTCTCCACTCAGGTAGATCACAGCGCAGGGTCAGGATTTAAGCAAGTCACTAGCAGCTAATGCAGTGTGAAACAGTATGAAACTTATCAATTGTCATAAATAAATATGATGTTTTTTTTAAAGTTCTTATGAAAATCACTGGATTTGGTCAAAGACAAAAATGTCACCTTTTTCACCACTGGTCATGAACTTCTTTATGACAACAATCGTAATTTCACCAGTTTGGTGAAAGTAAAACACCGTGTTTTACCTTCAACTTTTCTCTATTTCACATGAAAACAAAAACACATTTTTGCAAGTGAAAACACCTGCCATTTTACTGCAAAAACAATGTTTGTATAGAAGTGTAACAGACTTAGACCAGAAGGATATAAGAGAGTAGTAGAAGCTTCAGAATGAGCAGGTCCCTGTTCCCTGGATCGCCAAACAAAGGCTACTCCAGGCTAATCAAGACATCTGACATCAATTAACCAGTTAAGGCCATTAGGCTAATGGAAACAGGTGGAATCAATCAAGGTCTCACTCATACTGCTTAAAAACTCTCCTTTCCAGTTCCCTCAGGGAAGCCCAGGTGAAAGGAGTGGGAAGAGAGGAAGCATGGCTGAATCCTGAGGTAAGGGTGAGGCTAGGAAAAGGGAACCATGGGGAACTGGCCCAGGGAATCAAAGCAGCATCAGTGGTAAAGGGAAAACTGCTAACAGCTGCTACCATTAGGGTCCCTGGGCTGGAACCTGGAGTAGAGGGTGGACCTCGGTTCCCCCCTTTCCCCACATGCTTTACAGAGATTCCCTTGAGAGGGGAAGCAGACTTTGGTCCAGGCAGGAGGCCAAACTGCACCTACTGAGCTCTAAAGAGCAACAGAGACTGGGGGTATTCCATCTTCCCACCTCCCATACTCGCCTGTGATGAAAGTAGCTCAATAAGCTGTGACCTTTGCCGCTATACTGAGAAAAGGGAGGTAATATTGAGGGCCTAAGGAAGCTTCTGAGGCCACTCTCTGGAAGCACGGGACCCACCAGTACAGGCTCGGAGCTTTGTCACAGAGGGTAAAGATGTAGTAATTTACAATTTATTCTATTTGTTTCCAGTGGGATGTTACCATTTTTGCTGACAACAATTTTTTCTCTCATAGCTGTATTAATAACCAGGTTCTCCACAAAAGACTGCTATTTTGTCAGTAACAAGTGAGAACAAATATTAGGTGATCCTAATATCTACCAGGTATTTATGATGATCCAATGGTGATATAAATGACAAGGTGCTATGAAAATGTTTGGCATATTTCTAAAAATAAGCTAAACTATTCTAACGTACAACCAGAAAATAATCCCTCATTCTAAGCTATTTCTGAGTTAACAGTTTTGCACACCTGACAACAAATGCTAAAAAAATTTTAACAGATATACTATACATTTCTGTCATTTAAGTAATAACCGTTCTCTGGTTTTAAAAAAGTAAAGGCTTGAAAAAGAACATTAAGCTCTCAACAGTACCCAAAGTCATCCAGGCATGGGAATGAAAAATGACACATAATAATAATTTGTTACCTCATACATTGCTTGAGTATAATTTTGAACCCTTTCTACTCATGCAGTGGCTCTTTGGGAAAAAAACATTCTCTCTACATGAAATGCAACCTCAAATATTACAATGCATATATATTATATAGTGCATATTGCCATCTACATGGAATGGATATCAAGGAATGAAAAACTACAGGAGATGAAAAGTTATTTTCCTAGAGTCCAAATGGTATATCAAAAACACCTTTCCATCATTATAGCATTAAATTTAATCATGACTTCACAGTGCAACTTAACATCTCTACACTGAAGATCTATTATGAACAAAACAAGATACATTTCAACCTTATTGTTACATTTATAATTTCTGGAAGCTATCTTCTGATATATAAAACATTTTGTGTATATCCATATCAATTTATTACTTATATTATTGTGACAAACAAGTAACAGCATATCAATTTACAATTAATGATCAAATCTCCAGTTTCTAAAGTCAGGTTTCAGAGTAGCAGCCGTGTCAGTCTGTATCCGCAAAAAGAAAAGGAGTACTTGTGGCACCTTAGAGACTAACAAATTTATTTGAGCATAAGCTTTCGTGAGCTACAGCTCACTTCATCGGATGAATTCAGTGAAAAAAAGTATAACAGAACAACATTAAGGTGACACCCAATTGTGTATAGGTATTGCAGATTTGATCCTAAAATGCAAATATCCATACTTCATTGATTTAAGTCCAAAACAACATTAGATCAGTGTAGTATTTTTGTGTTTCTTATGTTTTGTTTTTTAGTATCCTTTAATTATGAAAATCTGAAAATATCAATCTCGTAATGGACGAATTGCCAGACTCCTGGGGTGATTTCATGTAAGGCAGTCTTCACTGAGTGTCCACAAGTCCTATTGCTGTAAAATGGAAGTTTACTTATTTGATTTCCTTAGATTTAGATAAGCACATGCTCAGAAAGCTAAAAGAATGCGTACTCACCTGCATGTGCCCTAGACAAGAATTCAAACTACAAGTATTAAAATGCACACGTCTCTTGGTTTTTCCTAACCAACAGTTGCCAGACAGAAACTAGACCCTGAAATTGAGTTTCAGGTGCTCACCCCCTGTAAGATCAGATTCTAAACTGGTTTCTGCTATTGAGGAAAAAGCCAAAGGAGCAAATTATCTAACCAGCTCGAGGAGTCATTTCAGGCATGCATATTTACGCCTCAATCCTGCAATGAGAACTGCACAAGAGGATCCAAGCAGAGACCCAGTGAAGTCAACAGAACGACCCTAAAGGTTCTCAGTGCAGGACTGGTAACTTAATAAAGAAATGCCAAACTACAATCTGTGAGAACTCTCAGTATGGTCAGTGAGTTATAGCTCTTATGGGCATGTGAGCAACTTGGTCACTTACAAGCCCAGATCCATAAAGCTATTTAGGCGCCTCTCTTCCATTGATTTCAACTGAAGCCTAAATACCTTTGTGGATCTGGGCCTTCCTCTCCCATTCGCTAACTATTGTGAGTTATGTAGCTGCTACCTAAAATGTCTAAACCAATGACTTATCTTCCCATCTTGTATTTATTAAAAGCATTTGTGCACAAAAGCTGAACAGTTACAATTACTGCCTGCCATACTCAGGAGGAGACCTTTATACAAGGCATACAAATCATGTTTCTTTCATGACACAGGCTGATTACTTGTATATCCTTATGTTTAAGCACTCTCTTTACCCAAGAATTCCTCCTGCACAGAAATTCTCATTTCTCTTGAGAGAGAGTTCTATTTTAATTAAATTTACAACATACCATGACAAATATGATTTACAATTTGGCCTTGGTAATGGAACAAAACTGTGATGCCTCTTGACATACTGTAGTTGGCCGTAAATACGGCTGGGTGAATAACAGATTTGGGTTTGCTGGCAATTCTGGAAAAAACTGTTTCAGGTCAAATCAAAAACAAAATTTATCAGTTTTCTGTGATTCAATGTTAAAATTGTTTGGAATCTTTTTAATTGGATTTTGAACATGTTTTAGGGTATAATATATGTATACTATATACACTGTAGGAAATTTAGAAATGAAAAGTCTATTTGAACTGAAAAATTGAAAGGTTTCATTTCAAATTTGCTGAAACAACCTATTCTGGCTGTTTGGAATTCGTCTTTTTCCCCAAAACGAACAATTCAGCAAAACCAAGACAAATGTGCAAAAGATTTTGTTGTCACTGGATACATATTTTTGTCAACAAAAAATCTCAGGCAATAAATTTTACCCAGTTCTAGCAGTAAATGTGTTCACATGTATTTTCAAATCTAGTCCCCCTATCCTGCAATCATTTGCACATGTGCTTGACTGTACTCCCATGAGTAGTAAATTAATGTCCATAGGGCTTCTTGGGTGTTTGAAGTTAAACAACTGTGTAAGTGTTTGCAGAACCAGGGCCCTGGATACAAACCACAGGTCAGCTGGAGACTAAAATTGGCTAAAACATTACCACTGATCTCTCTCTCTCTCTCTCCTTTCATAATATTAATATATAATCAAACAATACATACTGTGTTCAGAATATTTCATTTCTAAATAAAGAGCACTAAACCCAACATCTAATAAATGAATTCTTCCCGTCTTCTAATCATCTTCTGATTTTAAAACCAGTGTTATTAAAAATGATCAATGAAGTTGCTATACAAGAAGGCTTTATACAGGGTTGCACTGATAGACCTATACAGATGCACACAGTTTGTACTGCAGAAATCATGACTCATCCTTGGTGCATTACGTGCCTCCATGGGAGTATGAGAAAGAGCAGTCCCTGTGCTCCCTTGAAGAGAGAGAAGAGATGCCTCCATCCCTCCACGTACTCTCTTTCTGTTTCCCCATCTGTAAAATGGGGATAATACTTAACTACCCAGACAGGGTTTTGTTTCACAGGAAATTTTGACTTTTTGGTTTCAGTAATTTTTTTTTTTTTTTTTTTGCAAATCTGAAATTTCCTAAAAAATGGAGATTCCAAAAAAGTTCACTTCAAAAACACGAAAACATGGGGTTTCTGAAACAAAATATACTCCCAATAATATCTGGCAGAAGCTGAACCACTCACTGTTCCTGAGAGGTGGGCGGGAGTGAAACTGACAAGAATCATGTCAATTTCACTCAGCAGCTCCAGGGATTCCAGCACTACCAACAGGGGCCAGCTGACTCCCCAGTCTGGCAGCCTAGGAAGTCTGGAAGCCTAGAGACTCAGGCAGTCTAAGGAGCCAGCAAGCCTGAGAATGTACCAGACTCCCAAATCAGCATCAGGGAGCCCAGAAGCCCTGTGAGCCTCAACTACAGGCAGGGGTCCCTGACTCCCCTGGCCTGGGGCAGTCCACATGACAAGGCTGCCCTGGAGCCAAGGACTCTAGAAGCCTGGGCTGTCCAGAAGCCTGCCAGGGGAAATGGCAGGGAACCAGACAGGGATCCTCTCAGGGATTGTTGAGCCCATATTGTTCAAAATCATTTTGGGTTCAATGAATTGGCACTTTCTGAAGAAACTAGGTTGGAGAATTTCCAACCAGCTCTAGTTGTGAAGATTATAGCTGGTTAATGTTTGAACAGTGCTATATAAGTGATAATTACTTTCTCATTTTGTCTTTCACTTAACAGCTAATAATCTGTGCGCTTTTAAACATAGGATACAGTTAGACCGGCATTTACAAACAATGCATTGTTTAGTTTTGTTTTGTTGTGATTAAAAATCATGTCCTAAACAAATTTTCAGTGTCAGACTTGGCCAGTTTACAGGTACTATGTATAACAGCTGTGGGAAACATGATATGAAGCCGGCAATGCATGTTTGTGAGATACTTTGAGTATTGTAGATTTGGAAGATAACAGCAGTACTTGGGATCAATAGCTTTTGCCTTCCTTTGTGCTTCAATAACAAGGGCAAAACTCTGATAAAATGGTAGTAAAATGCCTATGTCATTTTGGAGGTTAATCTTATTGTGTGTTAGGATGGTAAATACTTTTAGCTCTCGTGGATAATTCACAAGGTGGAATTCTCACTGTAAACAAATATTCAAGAAAGTAGAAGTGGATGTTGGTGGAAGTGATACTAAATGGGTATTTAGAAAATAATAGCAGACACTGTTGTAAACCTGTGACTGCAAAAATGAACAGGACACAGGGAACAAGCAGAATGACTGACTAAGGGGCACATTCTACCACTCTCAGTAGTACCTAAGCACAGCACATTTTAGACCAACAGCATTGAGATCAATGGGAGTAAAGTATTGCTCCAGTTAAGGGTGGAAGAATATAGGCCTGAAGTTCAAGCTTATTCAGTTTTGGGACCATAAGCACCCAGCTCAGAACTACTTAGCTTTTTAAACTATTTTATTTTCCCATTTATACAGTCAACGGTAACACTGTAAAAATGAAAAAGCATAGATCAAGGTCTGTACTTGCTTTGACATAACTTTGTTTCTCAGGAAATAGAGGCATTTGTCTCATCCCTCAATCATCACTTATGACATAGTTTTTTCACAACATCTTTGTAGTAATCCATATTTTTTCTTACAGACTCACTAGAAAATAACAGAAGCATTATTAAGGGCAATCCTGCCTTTGTATGGCCATTCTTTGCCCTCAACTGCTCTCAATTACTCCTTTTTGTTTCTAAAATTTACAGATCATAGAATCTGCATAGCAGTAGGCAAAAGAAGGCAATAAATTCTTAATACATATGTATGGATAGTCTCCAGTGCACTCTTCATAAATATATAAAGTCAGATTCCAAAGTCCTTGTTCCAAATTGGGGAACTGGCAGCAGGGACTCCGAATAAGCTTCAGCCAGGCACCATTTTCGGAGACAACTGGTCCCTTATGCTGAAGATTTTTCACTAGACCTCATTGAATGGTGAAGATTTGGGGCAACATGAACTCAATAAGATTGCATGTAGGCACAGAGTATGCCCACAGAGAGGTAGCAGGATGGTGATTTACAGAGACCAAAAAAGATGGGAGAAATGAAGGATTATTATCCGAATGAGGAATTGTGACACAGATTAAATGACTCTCCCACAGTCAGACAAGAAGTCCACAGCAGAGCCAGGAACTGAACCCAGATGTTCTGAATCCTGGATAGAAAGAACAACTGGATTGAGAATTGATTTGCTGGCGGGGTATGCAAGCTAAGATCAGTGCTTAACAGCAGCTGTGGTGGTTTACTTTCATAATAGAGGCCAAATTGCTTGGGGGGGGAGGGGTATATTACTAAGAAGAGGTTTGCCTTAATTTCTGTTTAAAAAAACATACTTTTAATATATACAATTATTTTTCATTTTTCTACAGGTTCTAAGGAAATTGACCTGTGATAAATGAAGTGGAGGGTAGCTCCCTTTTATGGACAGCCAGCCAGTTAGCTGTAAAATCCCTCTTGGTAGCTGTTCTCTGCTTGCTCTACCTGTAAAGGATTAAAAAGCCTCCCTGCATAGGTACCAAAAAAAAAAGTGGGCACCTGACCAAAAGAGCCAAAAGGAGGACTAAAACTTTTTAAAATTGGGAAAAACCTTCTTTGTTTTCTGTTTTCTCTGGCTGCAGGGACGCAGAGCAGCAATGCTATAAGCAGGAATGCTGTGTGAAGTTTGAACCAGGTATGAAAAATTATCTTCCATACCAAGAAGTAATCATTGGGACAGAGAATGTTTAGATAGACATGATTAGGTTTATTTCTTTATTTTGGCTTGTGGATCCCCACTGTGCTAACCCCAAATGCTTTTGCTTCCTTGTAACCTTTAAGCTGAACCCCAAAGAGAGCTATTTTGGGTGCTTAATTTTTGGAATTGTTCCTTTAAAATCAAGATGTATTTTCTTCCTTTTTGTTTAATAAAATTTACCTTTTTTAAGAACAGAATTGGATTTTTGGTGTCTTAAGAGGTTTGTGCATATGTTTAATTAGCTGGTGGCAACAGCTAATTTCCTTTGTTTTTTTTCTCTGCTCTTCTCTGGAGGGGGGTGAAAGGGCTTGAGGGTACCGCACAGGGAGGAATTCCCAAGTGCTCCTTCCTGGCTTCAAGGGGGTTTTTTGCATTTGGGTGGTGGCAGCATTTACCAAGCCAGGAGTGTAAATCAAGCCTGGAGTGTAATACAAGCCTGGAGTGGCCAGTATTTTTAAAATCCTTGCGGGCCCCCACCTTGTGCACTCCAAGTACCAGAGTGGGAATTCAGCCTTGACAGGACCAAATCCATTTCCCAGCAAGATTACACATGTACCTATTTTTAGGTCAAACAGGGTCAGACCTGCAGGAACACCAAAGCTGTTATGGCAAGCCTTGGTGTTACCCTAGGAAATGATCTTGAACTGCATGGGCCCTTGAAGTAGGATGACCAGATGTCCCATTTTAAAGGGACAGTCCAGTATTTAAGCCCTCCTGCAGGTGTCCTAACTTTTTCTTAAAAACGGGCAAATTGTCCTGCAAAAGCATGGGCCAGGTCATCCCTTCCCCCTGCCTCCTCTGTAGCTGGAAGCAGCTCCCATCCCTTCCCTCCCACACAGTGTGGAAAGGCTGCTGCTGGCCACATTTTGGTGTGAAACCTGTCAGAAATCTGGGGAGGGGGAGCATGTGACCCTACATGTCACCCCCCCCCCCCAACACACACACGTGTTGCCTCAGGAAGACATGGTACCAGGAGAGGTGGCTCTGTCCTGGGGGCCCAAAAAGGCATGGAGGGCAGACAGCTCTGGGCAGGGAGGGTCAGGTCAGTCATCCCTCATGTGAGAGAGGTGTATGGGAATGTGTGTCACCTCTCCCCAAGCATGGGAGGGGTGTGTGTGTTTGTGTAACCCCTCCCTGTATGAGCCTTAAAGATAAGGTAAATAAAAAGAATCCAACTCCATAGTATTTCTTTTTAACAGGGGCTCAGTCAATGTGATAATTTGAATGTTTGTACTGCATAGTTCTGATTGCTGTTGAACTCACTTGAATACAAGTAATTTTACCAGGTGTCCTATATTCAGCATAAGGAAATATGGTCACCCTACACTGAAGGCCTTCAGTTTAAGGAGGCTGTTCAGATCTTGAACAGTGAGGATGCTTAGAATTTGATATTGGAAGGAGGGCAGGCAAGTGACAGTTTAGGGTAGCAGCTATTCTCCTGCTTGCACTGCTACCAGGGCAGAGTACCTTTAGGAATTGTCTTATGGTCATTTAAGTTGCAACCACTTGGCTAAAAATCAGCTGCTTGTATCTATCTTCACTAACTCCAACCATTTGCTATTGTAATTTACATTTGCAGTTCAAGTTTAGGTAGGTAAACTTACAAACTAAAGATTAAAGTTTATAGGCTTGTTTTTCAAAGTAAGTGTTTATCTTCTTGTAAAACCAAAAATCTTGTGGCTTATCATTCCCACAAATTCCTGCACAATACCCCAGCAGACGGCTACGACATTAGCTGATTCTGCAGTCCAACATGGCCATGTTCTTTGATGTAGGTAATAGAAAGAAAAACATTTAATAATTTATAATACTTCGCTTTGAAAGCTTCAAGCAGCACTCAGTGTCTAATATACTAAAACATATTATGTTTTGATGGATGATATGTAATTTGGTTGTGATCTATTAAAAGCCAGAAAGGGGGGCATGTTTAGACCCACAAGTTTCTGGGGTTTAGTGAGAATACACATATTCTTTTGCAGAAATCTTTAATAGCTGAATGCTAGTGTGTTCAATACCTACATGAAGTCATTAGCTCCCCTACTCATGGCTAACAACAACAGTGAGGTCAAAGCTTGTGTCAATTACTCTCTCTTATTGTTTCAGTAGATGGTCTTTTAAGGATGACTTATCAGCTTTTCCATACTATCTTATGACTTGTGGCATTGGAAATGTTTAAAAATGTATTTGCTTAAATTGCATGTGGTCATCAAAGAGCATCCATATTTCTGACAGGTGTGAATAAGAAACCAGAAACCCAGATATCTATAGCTGTAGATATCTATTTATCTAGATATAAAATAATAGGCAAAACCAGTTTTAAAGCAATATTTAAAGAAAGGAGGGGGGGAAGAAAAGGCTCAGCCTTGCTCCCATAGACAACTGGCCATTGACTTCAGTGAGCAGAATCAAGCTCTAATATAACCTGAAGAAAAGGAAAGTGTTTTTCTTTGTACTTTTATTTTGAATAGCAAAAGTTTCTACAGCAGCGGTATTGAAAAGTGTGACCAGCACCATTATCCACCCCGACACCAGAAGAGAAATAACTTCAAGGGATTTTAGCACCATAAGTGAAACTAACAAAAAATCTCATTTTTGCAGGTTTGCAAAAAAAGCAACACATTTTTCATTCTTGCTTTGACTCTTCACTGCTATTTGTGAAAATGAAAGCCAGCTTTTATAGTCCTGGAAGTGAGAGGCTGAGAGAAGAGCTCATCTACAGTAAGAATACTTATGAATGGGTGAATATCTCATAACCTGCCAAAAGACTGAATGGGTTTTTCAAAGGGTTGCGAGGTTGTGGGCTTGGAATTTTCCCTACAACTATGAATCAGGGTCTGCAATAGCTACATAGGTGGACGAAAGTGGACACAGGATGCTATGTCAAACTCAGGCACAGTCTGTGGCCAATAAATTCTGATTGGAATTTGTTTTCAGTTACAATTGCTATTCATTTGTTGTAATTTTTGAGTCCCTTTGTTTTTTGTAGACGTAATAGCTGATCTGAATGTCTCCTCCTCAGGATAAGTGGTACTTTCTACTGCTAGTACATTTGGAAATTGGAGAACATGTTGTACTTGAATACAGCGTGTAAATAAAGGGACAATGCCACTGTTTGTGGTACCACTTTCTTATTGGACACTGGTAATTTTTTAGTAAAGAAGGGAGAATGTGGTTGGTTTGTTTTTTAGGGGGTAGGGAAGTTGTGGACAGTAGGGATTTCAAATCCCCCTACATTTAAAAGGTTTGCAAAATGTATTGGGTTCAAACCTGGTATAATCAAATCAGCTCAAAATAAGGCCTTTGGAAATGTATGAAACATCTTCTTAGTAATTTAAATCATTGTTCAGTTGTGTAAAGATCAGGCCCTTTCTTTTCCACTCCTCCCCACACCTTTATGATTATTACAAGAGATGTGTCTAAGTTATAAAAATCAGATCTGGATCCAAACTGTCCCAAAGTTTCAGGGAGTTCAGATCCAGGATTTTGATTTAACCTGTTACAGAGAACATGGTCCAGGTGAAGAAAAAAATCATTTCCAAGCCTGTGTGTGTGTGTGGTTGTCTGTTTGTTTGGTTTTTTTGTTTTAAATCCATCTCCAAGTATAGAGGCAATCAGAGCAGATGACTCCACATGCTCCATTTTCTCAGTTTTCATTTATTTCAGACACTTTTTTTTTTATCTGGTCCTACTTACATGACATGGGACTAGGTGAATATATCCCTGTCACATGGGGTCAGTATCCTATCACCTCCATTGGCTACTGTACATTCCTCAGCATACATACAAGCTGATTGGTGGGGCTTGACAGGCCTCTGGCTGATAGAACATGCACAATTGGTATCATAGGCCTGACACAGGGGCTTCTAGCATTCATAGAGCTGTTTGTATGTGGTTTGGGAAGGAAAGCGGCCCCTACTTGGGAAATGGCTGGATTTTGCCCAAAGCCTTTAGTTATAAAAATGTACTCCTTTCCCTCCTCTAGGCTAATCCATCCCCGGCAGGAAGCTTTGGTTTAACATTTTTTAAGTTTCATTTCCATCCCCTGCCCTTTGTTTTATTTTTAATATTTAATCAGTTATACATGAGGGCTTTGTTGCTTAAAGTCTCTAGACTGTGTGTTATCAATGTCTCCCTGGTGACCCATTTTTCCTGCATGCTGCTTCTTGCTGTTGTGATGATCAGAGACTGACCTCAAATTGCCTGTTGTATTTCGTATTTTTTTCAGTCATCCCAGACCTGTTTTTTCTGATGCTTTTAACAAAAATAACTTCTTGTTTTGGATCTGTTTGGCCTGTTTTTCGCAGCCTGTGGCTTCCTTTAAGTAACAACCACCAGGGACTCCAACCACCGAGCGCTCAGTCCCCATGGCCTTGCTTCTGCCCTTCCTAAAATAGCAGGACTGTAACAGATGCATTGCTTATAGTGGGTTTAAAGTATAGCAAAAAAGGCCCTTCTGTCTCACTTGGTCCAGTTCCCAATCAGTCATTTCTGGCATGCAAAAATGCAAGATCAGACCCTCTGTCTCTATCTGGCTTGAGGGTGTGCATTGCTGGAGTCACAAGTGGTGAAATATTAACAGTAGGACTGTTGATTAATCGCAGTTAACTCATGTACTTAACTCAAAAAAATTAATTGTGATTAAAGAAATTAATCACAATTAATCACACTGTTAAATTTCAATTGGTATTGTATTGTTTATTAAATATTTGGGATATTTTTCTACATTTTCAAATATATTGATTTCTATTACAACACAATACAACCTGTACAGTGCTACTTTATATTTTTGATTACAAATATTTGCACTGTCAAAATGATAAAAGAAATCGTATTTTTCAATTCACCTCATACAAGTACTGTAGTACAATATCCTTATCTTGAAAATGTAATTTAGAAATGCAGATTTTGTTACGTAACTGCACTCAAAAATAAAACAATCTAAAAAGTTAGAGCCTACAGGTCCACTCAGTCCTACTTCTTGTTCAGCCAATCACCAAAACAAACAAGTTTGTTTAAATTTACGGGAGATGATGCTGCGGCTTCTTATTTACAATGTCACCTGAAAGTGAGAACAGGCATTCACATGGCACTTTTGTAGCTGGCATTGCAAGGTATTTACATGCCAGATGCGCTAAATATTCATATGTCCCTTCATGCTTCAACCACCATTCCAGATGACATGCTTCCATGCTAATGATGCTCGTTTAAAAAATAATGTGTTAATTAAATTTGTGACTGAACTCCTTGGAAGAGAATTGTTATGTCTCCTGTTCTGCTTTACCGGCATTCTGCAATATATTTCATGTTATAGCAGTCTCAGATGATGTCCTAACACATCTTTCTTTTAAGAACACTTTCACAGCAGATTTGACAAAATGCAAGGAAAGGTACCAATGAGAGATTTCTAAAAATAGCTACAGCACTTGACCCAAGGTTTATGAATCTGAAGTGCCATCCAAAATCTGAGAGGGATGAGCTGTAGAGCATGCTTTCAGAAGTCTTAAAAGAGCAACACTCTGATGTGGAAACTATAGAACCCAAACCACCAAAAATGAAAATCAGTCTTCTGCTGGTGGCATCTGATTCAGATGATGAAAATGAACATGCATCGGTCCGCTCTACTTTGGATCGTTATCGAGCAGAACCCATCATCAGCATGGATACATGTTCTCTGGAATGATGGTTGAAGCATGAAGGGACATCCGAATCTTTAGCGCATCTGGCGTGTAAATATCTTGCGACACCAGCTACAACAGTGCCATGCGAATGCCTGTTCTCACTTTCAGGTGACATTGTGAACTAGAAGCAAGTAGCACTATCTCCTGCAAATTGTAACCAAACTTGTTGGTCTGAGCAATTGACTGAAGAAGGACTGAGTGGACTTTTATTATCTAAAGTTTTACATTGTTTTATTTTTGAATGCAGGTTTTTTTTACATAATTCTACATTTGTAAATTCTGTTTTCATGATAAACAGATTGCACTACAGTACTTTTATTAGGTGAATTGAAAAATACTATTTCATTTTTTACAGTGCAAACATTTGAAAAAAAAATATAACATGAGCACTGTACACTTTGTGTGTTGTAATTGAAATCAATATTTGAAAATGTAGAAAACATCCATAAATATTTAAATAAATGGTATGCTATTATTGTTTAACAGCACAATTAAGCACTATTAACTTTTTTTAATAGTGAATTTAATCACTATTAACAGCCCTAATTAAAATAAATAATTGGTTTATAGGAATTTTAAAAAATCTTTTCTTCCCATTACCATCATCCAGGCTACTAACTGGCAAAGATTTTCTTTCTGTGTGTTCTTATCCAAGCAATTCAATCCAGCAAGTCATATAAAAAATGGTCCAAGCAAGGACTGATGCAGTTTAAAATGCTTTGTGTCAATATTTGAATTGGGTTTAAATAGATGGTTTGGTTTTGTGCACATAAACATTTCCTTTCACTTCAATAAGTATAAGTTTGTGTTTTCACTGAGTTTCATTGGAGTTCAAACGACATTTCAAATCTCAAAGTAAAACTCAGTAAAAACCACTCAGTTTCATCTGGTTTTCTGTCAAAATCGTACAAAAACAAAACTTTGTGTAATTTTTACTCCAAATCATCAGACCTCTTCATCATAAAGAAGGTCCACAAGTGATTGCAAAATCCTTTCACAACCCTGGATTTGATTTGAATTTGTAATGAAATCTGTTACCAGCAAGGCAAATTTCACATCGTTGCAAGGTCTGCTGTAAAACATTTAATGTGAGGCTAACTGCTGCCAGTATATGGTTTCTCCGAGTAGCATTCCTAGTATGCTCACTTACAGGCTTGTACCCAAAGGATTCAATATGCTTTCACTGATGTTGTTGTCAGACAGGATCAAGCCCTAATTGCTCTTGCATGTCATATTTATCTCCAGCAGTGCTAACATTTAAGACAAAAGTGTGGTTCTCTGTTCACTTATTAGATTAATAAATTCATAGATTTTAAGACCAGATAGGAGTAGTGTGATCCTATAACCTGACCTGAATAGGTTGAAGAGTTGAGAAATTTTCCTTGGAAAATGCAGTTTCACTGATACTGAAATATTTCATTAAAATGTGTTTTCAAAAAAAAGACAATGGAAAATGTCAAAATGATTTTTTTGCCATTCTTGTTTTGTTTCAACAATGCTGAAAAGTTTCACTTAAGTAAAAATGATTCAATTTGTCTTCATTTGATTCATATTTAGACTTTTCTATTCTATTAAAATATTAATATATTTACTTCATATTAAGTTTCAAAATTATCAAAACTAAACACTTTGACATGATCAGAATGAAATTATTAGACATTATCTAAACAAAACATTTCAAGTATCTCAAATGACATTTTTGGGGAATTTTCATTTCACAGAAAATTATGAAATGTCAGTTTTTCATTTTGATTTGGAACAATTTTTTCTGTAAGGTCAGAATTTTCTGTGCAATGGAAATTCTATTTTCCAACCAGTCCTATAAAACAGCACAAGGCAAAAAGCCTCACCCAATAATTTCTGCATCAAACTCATAACTTCTATTTGAGTTCTAAATATATATTTTAGAAAGATACCTAGCCATGATAAAAAAAAAAAAAACTTCAAGGGATAGAAAGTCTACCACATTCGTATATAAGATGTTCCAATGGTTGTTAACCCTCACTGTTAAAAAATTGTCCTTTATTTCTAGTTTGAATTTTTCTAGATTCAGGTTCCAAGCATTGGTTCTCATTATACTTTTTTCTTCTAGTTTAAAGAGCAATCTCAGAAATCTATTCCCTGCAGAGTTACTTGTAGAGTGTGATCAAATCACCTATTTTTTTTCTTGGATAAACTCAATAGATTACAGTTAGCAACTAAAAGAAACTGAAAGCAGGTTTTCCAGCCTTCAGATCATTCTTTAAGCTCTTTTCTAAAATTCCTGAAGTGTGAACACCAGGCTATACTTTACTTCAGTTTATAAAACTTTCTGAGCTGAAAATTTGGGTAAGAATAACCCCTTGAATCTAAACATGTTAGTGAATTTTCATTTGCCCACTTCTTCCCATTGTTAGTTATGAAATATGAAGAGAATAAAACTAAATCTGGTGTATTGCTTCATTTCTTTATATTTCTAGGCACTATCTGAGAATCTAATGATATTAAGAAACAGCAATACTTCTTCCATAACACAACAGCAAAAGAGAGGAATGAGTTACTGAGTGGGTAAAGGAGGCATTCAGTACCCTTTCACCTAAATAATCCTACTGAAGCCTAACCGTAATTTTAAAAACATAATCAACTTGGAGCAGGCTTCATCATACTGCAGGTTTAAAAGAAGCTGGTAGGGCTTTGTTATGACTTTTGGTTCAGAGAATAAAGTTTGTGAGTGGGTTTGGTGTCTCCAAGGCTATGGGCATGTCTACACTTATCGGGGATCGACACTGCTGCAATCAATTCATTGGGGGTTGATTTTGCAGGTCTAGTGAAGACCCACTAAATTGATCGCAGATCACTCTCCCATTGACTACGGTACTCCACCAGATAGAGAAATGTAAGGTAAGTCGATGGGAGAGCATCTCCTGTTGATGCAGAGTAGACACCACAGTAAGTCGACCTAAGGTACACCGACTCCAGCTACATTGTTCACATATCTGGAGTTGCATAATTTATGTCGACTTACCTCCCTAGTGTAGACAAGGCCTATGTCTACACTGCCGTGTAGTTTGGACTACAGGGGTGTAAATAGCAATGCACACCAGAGTGCTGCACTGTAGCACTGTAACTCCCCTGTGTGCACTCTGTGGGCATAAACTAAAAGATTCCTATTTTGCACTAATGTAGTCCTGTTTGAAGAGTACTACGTTAACATGAACTGGGAACCTTTTGGCTCCCACCTGCAGCATTCACACAGGGAAGTTACAGTGCAGACTTTGTTACGCACTGCTATTCCCACCCTTGTAATCCAAACTGCTGGGGCAGTGTAGACAAGCTTTACATGTTTAATACGAGGAGGTGAAATATCCCTAAGGAAGAAGTTTAGAACTGAGTGGATCCACTAATTAGACTGAATTGTGTCTTGTTGCAATGAATGATTAGCTTAATTAATAAAGCCCTAAGAGTTGGAGGCACTAGTTGAAATATGGTGAAAGCGGAAATGTGTTTTTGGAAGACTACTGTGATTTCCATGACTTGGAGGCAAATGCATTAGCAGAGAAGTGTTCAGGAACTCTAAGCATGGTATCTTTGAGAGAGCTTGTAGACTGGAGGTAACACATGGTAGTGTGCTTTAAGCCATGAAGTGCCATTTTAGGAAAAAGGCGGGTTTAGATCAAGTTAGAATCACATCTATCCCTGGATGAAAAGCACTAACACTCAGATTCTAAATCAATGGAAGTTAGGAGCCTAAATACTTTTGTGAATCTGGGCCAAACTGTAGAAGTGCAAAATAGAATGGGGCAAATGTAGCAGTGTTTACTCAGACAAAAGTGTCATTCAGTTTCTACTCTTAAATGTAGCAGTGTAAGTCTGGAGTAACTCAAAGCAAGATACACTCAAGGGAGCAGTGACTCTACATGACACAGACTCCAACCCCAAAGAAGGAAGATGTGGGGAGAGCTTGCCACTTACCAGCCAGGAAGATATTGAGGAGGTGACAACCTGGGCCCATGAGGTTACAGGAGAGGACTCGGCTCACCTCCCCAAGAAGATAGCAAAGGTAAAAAGGGATGACTTAGAAGGTGACTTAGAGGGAAGGAGGAAAGAAGAAGAGTTTCAACCCAGCTAGGCCAAACTGCTGTTTATGGACCTCTGCTGACAGTGGTTGGTTTAGCCCTGATCTCAGGGGAATCCTACCAAACCAATTCAGTGACCTCAGGTGAATGTGAGGAACTGCAAGCAGAATTTAGCTCAGTGGTATTATTTTTATTGTGAAAATACAATAGGTAGGTCTTTCAAACGCACAAGAACAATTGACTAACACAGTAGAGGTGTAATTCTGAAATTGGCTCCAGCCTCGATTTTTGCATGGATTTTAATTTGTTAAACTTACAGAGACAGACAGGAGAGTTGCAAGTGCCCTGCTCCCTCCATGCAAATGACAACCATTCTAGAAGGCACATCTATCAGTAGGAAGAGAGCAAGGCAGCAGTTTGTGTGGCTGCTCTGGGATAGGCTATCGGCTGGAAAAGTAGCAGTGGTGTAACAGCAAAGAATCTTGGTGTGACCAGTGATTGGTCTGCTGCATTTAATAAACCAGAACCACCACACTCTGCAGACAATGCACCCAGAGATGAGCTAAGGATCTGAAAAGCCTGCAATCACTAGGTATACAATTACTTTTAAAACAGAATGTGAACCCTGTGAATTCATGAAATTGATGCTGAAATAAAAGCCTATTTGACTGTGAACCTAATCTCCAGGTAGATCTTTTTACCAACTACTCACCTCTTTTATACTCATCATCTGATGGATAGACGATTCTCCATCCATGCTACCAGGCTGCTCAGCTGGTAACAGTAATTTGATATCTCTCCCTTTCTATTACACATAACACTTGTCAAACATTCTTATTTTTAAAGAAAAAAATAATACTACACGGAGTCTATTGTACATGGAGCAGGTACATTCTGATCATTATCAACTCAAAAAAAAGCTGATCTGCAGAGGAGCTGGAACTGGGAGTGCTGCCGCACCCCCTGGCTTGAAGTGGCTTCCATCATCTACAAGGTTTACAGTTTGGTTCAATGGCTCTCAGCGCCCTCTACACTACACAAATTGTTCCAGCCCCCCTGCAGATATGTACATGTTTTCAGCATTATTAATTCTACAAACATATTATCCTTTCAACCTTGGCATAAAGGTAATGGAAGAAATAATAAGGTACTTCAATTTGCCAGGTATAATTCTTTGAATAAAGAAATATGATTAGCACAGTAGACTCATGAGAAAGAAGTTCCTTGTTGCAAACAGTAATAAAAGTCTATCCTACCTTACTAGATGAAGTTAGGGGGTGGAGATGAAAAATGAAGATAACAAAAGAAATAAAAACAGCCAGAGCTTTCAATGTTCTGAATAATGCACAAATAAAGCACTGGTCCTAAAATAAAACCTTCACCAATTGCTTAGCATTCCAAACTAAAATATTACCATTTGAAATATTATGCATTTGTTTGCAATGCCTTAACCTTAATCACTGTCAGATTTTGAAGTGGAAAAAATATTAGTTGGACTGAGTCACCTTGTTCTCAAAAAATTCTACATAACTTTCTCCCTTTGCTGGTTCAAGTAGTTCCATACAATAACGCCAACAAATTTGTACAAAGCACAGTAGAGAGAGTTGAGCACTGCACAAGGGCATTCACCAATACACTTGCAGCTAAAACTTGCCTGGTCACTTTGTTGATATTTGTGACTTTTTTTTTTTGCTTCCTTACTCAGGAACATTTGAGTTAGAAATTTCTTTTATTTTCAGGTCAAGTTAGTGGAAATGTTCTGAATTTAGAAAATTTTCCTTGAAATCCCACCCAAATTTTGAATGTTGATGCAAACAAAACACACACAAAATTCCTTCCCCATTTTTCAAAGCAGCTCAACATGCAAGGGCACTCTCCAACAGTGAAACATGCACACACACGCCCGTGAAATAATATTCAAGAGTATTCTCATCTGAAGCGCTCGTGTAGACATTTTGAGAGCTCTTTGTGGGTTGGAAGATGGAAGGGCAAGGGAGGAATCAGGCCACCACAGAGGACCAAGAGACAGCATTTTTCAAAATTAAAAATGAGAAAAAGCAGTGAGGAGAGGAGATTATTCTCACCCATCTTTTTTTTAGATCATGTACACAGAGCAGTGGTGGCAACCTGCAGCCCGTGGGCCACACGTGGCCTGTCAAGGTAATCCGCTGGCAGGCCACCAGTTTGGCCAGGGTTCACCGTTCCTGGCCAATGGGAGCTGCGGGAACCGGCACGGACCACAGAGACATGCTGGCTGCCGCTTCCCACAGCTCCCGTTGGCTGGGAACGGCGAACTGTGGCCACTTGGAGCTGCAAATGTAAACAAACTGTCTGGCAGCCTGCCAGTGGATTTCTCTGATGGGCCGCATCAGTCCTGTGGGCCACAAGTTGCCCACCACTGACACAGAGGGATCTAATTACTGTGTAATCAAACAAATAAATGGTCTCCAGGAAAAAGGCAGTCTGGATTCTCTATTTCACCCCTGTGCAGAGGACCAACATAAGGTCTACACACCACTTTAGTGACCCCTCTTCTTGAAGACATAAATGGATTACAGGCTTGTGATGGCCCCCTGCACAGGGGTGAATGTAACCCAACGTAAATAAAACTGGCAGGTTTTCACCAAGAAACATATTTTGGCTTACGACGTTATCAGTGCTCTGTGTTAACCTCCTCCTTTAACCCATCTTCTATGTTGTTGTGGTCTTCCCTGTCACTGCTAATCATATGATTTGGCATTCAGTTATTGATGGAGTCGGGTGTTCATTCATTCTAATGAAGCCCAACCACTCCCCATTGCCTATGGACTGGCAGGTATGCCTGTTGGAGACTACAATATCTGCTATGCTAAAAAAGTGTTTGGCGCAGTGATCCTCAGACTGAGGCTCACAAATGGCTCTTTTCAGAGCAGCAGCCGTGTTAGTCTGTAACCGCAAAAAGAAAAGGAGGACTTGTGGCACCTTAGAGACTAACAAATTTATTTGAGCATAAGCTTTAATGTGTCTCCTGTGGCTCTTTGAAGTACATGATAATAAAATACTGTGGTTTAATTATTAACCAATCAAAGTTATTAACCAATCAGGATGCTTTTACTATGTTATTAACCAATTGCAGTTGATAAAATAATAATACTTGATCAGACAGTTTGTGTGAGAATTTTATATATATATATATAAAAAATTCTCACAGCAAACTGTCTGAAAAAGTGTGTATATATATATAAATATAACCTAAATATTTCCTGTCATACTGTTTAAAATGAATATATAGTACCATAGTAAATAAAACAATGAATTCACACTATTGTGGCTCTTTTGGGTAATGCTGATAGCTAATTTGGCTCCTGAACCACTGAGGTCTGAGTAAACCTTTATGTGGGGGGGGAAGAGATGGGGAGTACAGCCTGCATTACAAAACTATGTGAAACAGAACCAGCCATAGATCCTTCTTGAGTTGCCAATACAGTAATGGATCTGTATTGGAAGATATAACAATAGTGTCCTACAGATATCCATCCACCATCTGTGCAGCCTCTAGCTTCAGCTCAGTCCTCCAGGAGAGAGGACAGCAGCATCAAGGCCAAAGTGCTAGAGACTTTCACACAGGGTCCTCCCCAGTCTTAATTACCACTGTGATGCTACCCTTGCACTTCTTTCTGAGTTGCATGTCTCTGCTTGGAATTTTGAGCTGGGCCCTGGCAAATAGGCAGTAATAGTGTGATTTAAATCAAAGCCAGTGGATTCGATCCATATCCGAAATATGTGCATTGTTGCTGTATCTGATAAGGGAGAATACCGGCTGGCCAAAGCCCCAGAAAAGAAGCTATTAAATGAAAGAGAGAAGGATCTAGTTGAAACAAGCATTATATGTAAAAGCTGATGCATAGCAAATAACAACAGCTGAGAGACAGTGTGAGAGAAACCCCCCCTTGGCTGGAAATTATTTTTACCAAAAATTGATTGACCGATTATGAATACCGAACAAATTTATAAACATCAGAACCTGTTTGTGGATAATTTGCATGCCAAAATAAGGGTAAATTCACTGAATAAATTATTTGTTGCAAATTGTTTACCCTCCTCTAGTACAGAACCACAGCTTCAGAGTCGTTCTTGGTAAAAGCCTGACTATTGAAAACTTTTCCCTTCTGTTAAAAGAGCACGACAGAGACCACTGGACAGAAGGACACAGGACAGAAGATTTCTGTTCCCTCACTAGTGACTCTCTTCACACAAGGCATTTTTCAAGAGTTGGCAGCTTTTCTGTGTAATCCATGCTTGTTTTCTTGTTGAGTCTCATCATAGGAATTTGGCAACATGTTTCCACTCAGATTGGTTGTTGTAACATATTTGAGCCCAACAGTTCTGTGAGTGATGTCAGTTTAGTTCAATCTTCCTGACAAAACTCCATTCCATTCTGGCAGGGATGCTCCAGACTTGAATGTTTCAAAACACTCAAGTTTTCATTCCATATCACAAAACTCTGAATCAGGCAGTCTTTAAAGATATATTTTCTCCTGACTTTCTCCATTATTATAATTTTCTACTCAGCGGCTGTCAGTGAAAGTTTAACTCTGCTCAGTCAGTCAGTGATCAGGTCTGTCAATTCTGGCAGACAGTTTTCAGCTCTCTCTTGTAACAAAGATGGTATCCCATGCATGCCGCATATATGCATTATATATATTTCCTTTAGCGAGCACATCTGCAAAATGTATATATCTGGAAGCATTTCTGTGGATTGCCTCATCAAAGTATCTGCATATGTCTAAAAATGGGAGCATAATTTTGTTCATGCATTTGTGAGAACATGGTAAATGAGGCAGAAGAGGGAATAAGATCTAATAAATTATGACCTAGATTCAAAGCTATTTAATCGCTTTGATCCAAAACTGGACTTTGCACAGGGTCTGTGCCGATAAACAAGGCTGATGGTAAAACATGCTTGACCAAGAAGTCCTGAAAAGATGCAAAGAATATTATGAGTCCACACTTAACCATCTTGAAGTGATTCCATGTCCAGTTCTGGATGCTTTAGCAGTAGATACAACACCTGAACCCAAAACATGTATAGATGCAGCTATGTTGGAAGAGGTTCACTCTGCCATAAAGAACCTGCAAAGTGGGTGTACTGCCATATCCAATGGCATAAAATCCCAACTTCTCAGTTGCTCCACAGAGCCCACAAGTGTAGCATTACACCAACTTTTTGCCCACACTTGGACTACTGGAAAGATACCAATGGCGTGGAAGGAAGGAATCAATTATCCTGCTCTAAAGGGAAAGGCTCATAAACCAAGTGCAGTAACTACAGGCCAGTAACTCTGCTTTCTGTTCCTGGAAAAGTCTTCACACATATCCTACTCACCCAGCTCTAGCCTCCCCTTGTGAAACATCATCTGCCAGAGCAATCAGGCTTCACAGCCAGGTGATCCACAATGGACGCTATACTTGCTCTCTCTGTCTTTGATCTGAGTCCATCATAAATTTAGCCAGCCTTTGCTAGTAGCATACGTAGACCTTAAAGCAGTCTTTGATTCTGTTGATAGAGCTGCCTTGTGGAATGCTCTATGGAGTATCAGTGTTCCCAACATCTTCCTGAGACTAATTCAAGATCTACACAATGACTCACGGGCATGGGTACATTGGGAGACCCATATGGCTGACAGGTTTTATGCTAGATCCGAGGAGAAACACAAATGTGTCCTGGGCTCAGCCCTGTTCTCCCCCACAGTGCATTGGATCTTTGAATATATCTCTGGAAATTTTGGTATAACCACCAGTTCAACCTCTTTTACCAACCTGGATGATACCTATGATGTTATCCTCTTTGGGCAAGATGCAAATGATCTCAAAGCTGCATTAGAAAGCTTCCAGCATGAAGCAGCTGCCCTTGGGCTAAGGGTTTCTTGTGCAAAACACAAAAATTCATAGTGTCGGCTCAAAAGTTGTGATACAAGATGTGTGTGCTTCCAGACAAACTGTGGAAGTAATGGATAACTTCATCTACTAGGCAGTAAATGGTCAACAAATGGAAGCAGCCAGCCGGACATCTTAAGAAGAATTGGCTTAGCAGCCTCAGCCATGAAAGACCTGCATAGGATCTGGAGCCAAAAGAACTATAAACGAAAGTACAGATTTATCAAACTTCTGTACTTCCAATCCTCATATGGATTTGAAACACAGACACTGCATAAACAAGATATAAGGGGGCTGCAGGCATTTTCTGTGGATTTCCAGCAGCAACTACTGGGTATAAAATGGTTTTACTTTATCAGTAATGTGCGAGGGGACCTATCATTGAGAAAGGGCTTTGAGCGGACTGAAGTCATCACTGGCCACCACTAGCTGGCCTTTTTTGTTCATGTTGCCCACCTCAGGAACGAAATCCCCACACATCGAGCCCTGAAGATGCAGGGCTGCACCAGATTAATAATAATCCTGTGGAACTCTTAGACACACAAACTGTAGTCATGGACACTCAGCACTACAGACCTTCACCGTCTAACCGTATTCTCAGTGGTGGTGTGATGTGTATTCATGCATAGCTTTTTCATGCCTCCCCCCTACAAAAAAACTGGCCATGAAAAACAGCACGAGCAAAAATTTGAATTCAGAGGTATGCTTAAAGCTTTAAAGGCTGGATGGAAGTTCTTGTAAAATACTGGCCTTTTACAGTCGAGTAGACAACATATATGGAGTGATCTACTATGGTAGTCAGAAAATTTGGTGCTCTAGAACAACATTAAAGAAGTGGGAGAACCATATTTTTATAGATGCCTGAAAATAACAATCCTAGAATGGATTCAGAGCTATTCTACCGAGTGTATTAAGGATAGTCCAACTCAGAGTCAATGCTGCTTCCGACAGTGGCCAGCCTCTTTCTATTTCCTTCGATTTCTATTAACTTTACAAATGCTTATCTATTTCCTGCAAAAATCTACTTTCCTGTACCTATCTACAACAACTGTGCTCTTTATATAGTTCTCATATGATACATGTTTGGTATCCTCTCCCCTCTAGATGGGAGATGACTACATCTGTAACTATCAACAGCAGAAGGTGAAATAGTTTTCTGGTCTACGTGCCAGGTAATTGTATAGGCAAATTATCAAATTTATTAAAAGCTTGTTACTAGGGACTAGGGCTGGTTGTAATTTTTTTTCATCAAAATGATATTCTGGCAACAATGATCTTTTTACAAAACCAAAATTTTACATGAGAAAATTTTGCTGAAAAAAAATCAATTTTCCATTGGGAAAAATCATACTGGTGACTCTCTGGCTGCCTGCCTGGAATATTCTTGTGAATTTCATTTTCTGCCAGTAAAACTGACAAAAACTTTCCTGGATGGTTAGCTCCAGGATGGCAAAGCCAACAGCCAGAGCGCTCAGCCTCCATTTCAGCTCCAGGGGATGGAGAGAAAAAGAGCCTGGACATTCAGGCTCTCTGCCTCTTTAGCTCCCAGTGCTGCATGGTGAGGCTGAGTGCTTGGACCTTCCACAGGAGGGGACTGGAAGGCTCTTGTCAATTTCACGAATGACACTGACTAAAGCCTTCCAGTTGGCAGCAATCCTGGTGGGCAGCCAGGAAACTAAAAAAAGTCTATTTAGGTTCTCCTGCAAATAATTTTTTTTAATTCATTTTTTGCAATAAAGAAAGAAAGAAAGTTTTGGCAATTAATCCCAGTTCAGGATCATTTGAAAAAAAAAAAGCACAATTTTTTGCCATAAAGGGTTCCTTTTTTTCAGCCATCTGTAGTAGGGACCATATTTTTCCACCATGCAATGTGAGTAGTTCCACTGAGATCATTTAAAAGGCTTGATTTTCCTTATTAGGCACCTACATGAAAAAACAGAATATTCATTGCTACGTTAGATAGGATAAAAATAGTTTTATTGGGCATTAAAATCTCATACTACAGACCGCCCCGAACCAGGAAGAAGAGGTAGATGAGGCTTTTTTTAAACAACTAACAATCATCCAATGAACAGGACTTGGTGGTGAAGGGGGACTTCAACTACTCAGACATCTGTTGGGAAAACAACACAGCAGGGCACAGGTTATGCAACAAGTTCTTGGAATATATTGGAGACTTTTTTTCATTTCAGAAGATGGAGACAGCTACTAGAGGAAAGGCTGTTCTAGATTTGATTTTGACAAATAGGGAGGAACTGGTTGAGAACTTGAAAGTGGAAGGCAGCTTGGGTTAAAGTGATCATGATTCTAAGGAATGGTAAGAAGGAGAACAGCAAAATAAAGACATTGGATTTCAAGAAGGCAGACTTTAGCAAACTCAGGGAGCTGGTGGGTAAGATCCCATGGGAAGCAAGTCTAAGGGGAAAAACAATTGAAGACAGTTGGCAGTTTTTCAAAGAGACATTATTAAGGGCACAAGAGCAAACTATCCCACTGTGTAGGAAAGATAAGAAGTATAGTAAGAGCCCACCCTGGCTTAACCGGGAAATCTTCAACGATCTTTCAAAAAAGAGTCCTACAAAAAGTGGAAATTAGATCAAATTGCAAAGGATGAATATAAACAAATAACACAACTATGTAGGGACAAAATTAGAAAGGCCAAGGCACAAAACGAGATCAAACTAGCTAGACACATAAAGGGTAACTAGAAAACACTGTACAAATATATTAGAAGTAAGAGGAAGATCAAGGACAGGGGAGGCCCATTACTCAATGGGTGGGTGGGAGGAGACAACAACAGAAAATGTGGAAATGACTTCTTTGTTTTGGTTTTCACCAAGAAGGTTGGTGCTGATTGAACATCTAACGTAGTGAATGCTAGTGAAAATGAGGTAGGATCAGAGGCTAAAATAGGGAAAGGACAAGTTAAAAATTACTTAGACAAGTTAGATTTCTTCAAGTCACCAGGGCATGATGAAATGCATCCTAGAATACTCAAGAAGCTGACTGATGAGATATCTGAGCCACTAGCGATTATCTTTGAAAAGTCATGGAAGACAGGAGAGATTCCAGAAGACTGGAAAAGGGCAAATAAAGTACCAATCTATAAAAAGGGAAATAAGAACAACCTGGGGAATTACAGACCAAACAGCTTAATTTCTGTACCCAGAAAGATAATGGAGCAAGTAATTAAGCAATCAATTTGGAAACATCTAGAAGGTAATAAGATAATAAGGTAACTGTCAGCATGGATTTGTCAAAAACAAATTGTGTCAAACCAATCTGATAGCTTTTGGATAGCAGGGAAGTGGTAGACATGGTATATCTTGACTTTAGTAAAGCTTCTGATACTTTCTTTCATGACCTTCTCATAAAAAACTGTTTATTCTGAAAATTCCATTCAATATTTTCATCAATGATTTAGAAATAGAAATAGGCATAGAAAGTACACTTATAAAGTTTGCGGACCATACCAAGCTGGGAGGGGTTGCAAGTGCTTTGGAGGATAGGATTATAATTCAAAATGATCTGGACAAACTGGAGAAATGGTCTGAAGTAAACAGGATGAAATTCAATAAGGACAAATGCAAAGTATTCCACTTAGGAAGGAACAATCAGTTGCACACATACAAAATGGGAAATGACTGCCTAGGTAGGAGTACCGCAGAAAGGGATCTGTGGGTCATAGTGGAGCACAAGCTAAATATGAGTGAACAGTGTAACGCTGTTGCAAAAAAAGCAAACATCATTCTGGGATGTATTAGCAGGAGTGTTGTAAGCAGCACACGAAAAGTAATTCTTCTGCTCTACTCTGTGCTGATTAGGCCTCAGCTGGAGTATTGTGTCTAGTGCTGCATGCCACATTTCAGGAAAGATGTGGACAAATTGGAGAAAGTCCAGAGAAGAGCAACAAAAATGACTAAAGATCTAGAAAACACAACCTATGAGCGAAGATTGAAAAAAACTGGGTTTGTTTAATCTGGAAAAGAGAAAACCGAGAGGGGACATAACAGTTTTCAAGTACATAAAAGGGGAGAAAAAATGCTCGTGTTAACATCTGAGGATAGGACAAGAAGCAATGGGCTTAAATTGCAGAAAGGGAGGTTTAAGTTGGACGTTAGGAAAAACTTCCTGTCAGGGTGGTTATGCACTGAAATAAATAGCCTAAGGAAGTTATGGAATCTCCATCATTGGAGATTTTTAGGAGCAAGTTAGATAAACACCTGTCAGGAATGGTCTAGCTAATACTTAGTCCTGCCATGAGTGCAGGGGATTGGACTAGATGACCTCTCAAGGTCACTTCCAGTCCTATGATTCTACAATTCAGGGCATAAGCCAACCATTAACTCAGTGGTCCCCAAACTTTTCAGGGTTGCTCCCCCTTACTCCTGTCTGCGCTCCCCCCCCCCAAGCCAGGGCTGGGAGAGGGGATATGGACAGGGGTAAGGTGGGCAAGGCTGGGGCCCCAGCTGGGGTAGTGTCTGGGGCTGGGAAAGAAGCCGCAGCCAGGGGCTGAGGCTGGGAGCGGGGCTGGGGTTGGGAGCCGGGGAAGGGAGCCGGGCTTGGTGGTGCTCCCTCCCTGCACCCTATGGGGGCTGACCCGGCTCCCACCACACCCCCACAAACATTCCTCCGTGCCTTCCCCTCGGGGGGCGTGCCCACAGTTTGGGGGCCTCTGCACTGATTGATGGATTTAGGAAAAAACTTCACTCACAAGCAAAGTATTTCAAAACTGAACACTACTAAATTTCAAAATCTTTACTATATCTTCCTCTGCAGTATTTTCTGCTATTAGAAACAAGATACTGGACTAGGAAAACTACTGCTCTGATTTGGTATTGCAATTTCTATGCCCATATGCCTGCTCCGGAGCTCAAACATCCCATGAAGCTGACTGCCTACATTATGGTTCCCAGCACTCTGCTACATGCTGTGTTCTCTCTCCATCCACATCCAGACTCCACCTAGGCTTCTTTGCAGGCTCAGGTATCAATCAGTTCAGCTAATCATAATTTTTTCCACATACTTCGCACTCTCCAACAGGGTTTTACTGCTGCACATCAGTTCATTGAATTTCACACCTCCTCCCATTTCTTAAAGGCAAAATGACAGTTTTGTTCTCATTTTCTTAAGCAATCAGGTACATTCTTCCATTATTCTTTGAACCCAAGACACACCATCATGCTGCACCAGCTAAAAGTAAGACTGTAAATTATCTTTCTCCTTCATTTGCATGTTGACTTCGATAGTTGTATCATTGATCCAAAGCATGGAAATGTGCACTGGCAAACTATATTGAGCTAAATTATCCAAGGCTTGTATTAAATGAAGATAAGGGAAATCCTTTTTAAATGTAAAAAGATTAAGCATATAAAACATGTAAGATTATCAAGTTTGCTTTTAATATGCTTTGCAAAGAAACTATTGGAAGACGCGAAATCTGTCATTCACTGTAGATACGGCTCAAAGGGCCATTACAGAATTCCGGGTTTAATTGTTTCAAAAATGTTCATTAGTCGGGCTGTCATTTTTAATTCAAAAGTTCTTTTGATTTGTTTTAGTGAAATTTACAGTACATGTACATCACTGTTTAACACCCTTAGATCTTCACACCAACTTCTTTGTGAATATATCATTGAATTTCCTAAGTCACTCCCCTTTGGATGTGTTTCACTCCTGTGAGAGACACTGCATACTGGTGCTAGCATTCAGATACTCTAGTGATGAGCATGGTATAAGAACTGAATAGATTGCTACATGGAGAACAGTCTTAAACACTAGCGTGAATCTGTGCAGGCTACACACAACAGTAAGATGAAAGCGCCTCACCCAGCACCATTAAAATCAAAGATCCTGAGTTGAAGTGAAGTCCTGTGTACTAGGAGAAAGTGGCAGCTGAAAGTGGATCCATCTGCTCTTGGAGCCTGTTGTTCCTTCCATTTCCCTCAGGAAAAGCAAGCTAAGTGGGAGGTTGCGGGAGGAAGAGTGGGCCATAAGAAAAAGAACAACACAGCCGAACAGTCTGGAAGCAGAACGAGGAGAGTTGACAGAGAGCTTTTTTCAGCCTCTGCCTCATCCTACTGTCCCTTCAATCAATGCTCTCTCCACACTGGGGAAGGAGAAAAGAAAAGGAGACCATTTTAATGGGCCCCAAAGCATAAACTCCTTGCTAGCACTTAAATACAGAGGTTCTGTGCCAGTTCACAGAAGTTCTGCCTGTATTGCTGAGAGAGAAAAAAAAATATTGCTAACATATAGAACATGGATTTAATTCCTTTGGGTGCTGAAGCAATCTTTGCCTGTGGGGCTGGCCAACATGTTCCAGTTCTTGAAACAGCTCTGTTTCTGAAATAGCCAAGTGACCCTGATATGTACCTTAGCTGTCTTTGTGAGTAACTACCCACTGTCCCAGCATAAGCAGCCTGCAGCCATAGGTCTACTTATTTAAGGCCTGATTCTTCCACCTTTATTTGCATTGAGAGGGACATTTGTCCATGAGTAGTCCTTACTCACAGAGTAGTATTTTAGAGGCTTTTCAGCAAGGTGTCCCAAGGATCTTTAGTAAGATCAGTTTTGTTTACAATAATTATTACAGATAATAGGGAATGGGGATACATAGTGTTGAGGCAAAATTTGAAGATAAAAATGATTAGAGTAGTCAAGACTAGAGATGGTTCTGGGGGTAGGTGAAGGAACAGGATGATGGCAGATTAAATCATTTCTTACTTTATGTAATGAAGGGCTCATTGAAGTCCTTTCCCCCTATCTTTTCTTTGACATTCCTACAGTACTGGTGTTGACCCCTTAAATCCAACATACAGCTAGCCCAACAACAGGCATTATATATATAATCAACATGACCACCACTATTTTATCAAAAATCAGGTACCTTGTGTTGTGTTTCACAGGTTGGAAGGAAGATGATTTCTCTTTACCTCCCAGAGATGCATAGGCAGGTACAGACATGCCACTTGTTAAGTTAACTGGGATTCATCTTACAAATCACACCGAACAAAATAATTTAAGTTTGCAACCTCTTTTTATTCCACAATAGTCACAATCCTGGGAAATGTACAGTACATGGAGAGAAAGATCTTGAGAATAAATAAACAGACTGCAGCTCAAAAAGTATATTGATTCACAATCCATTTATCTCTGAATTTGTTCCACAGCAAACAAAATAATTATTGGAGCCACATATAACCCAGACTTAAGTTGCTAAGTTTTACATTGTCATAATACACAAAGGAAGTCCAATACAGTAGGTCTGCTTCTAGAAGGCTGTTGGTAATGTCATAATGTTTTTTAGAATAATTGTTTTGCACATACTGTGTTTTAATAACTCACGAATTCCTATTGCAACCAAGTCTTCTTTAATAAGTGTTTGCTCAGAACATAATAATAATTTTTGAATACCTGTCATAAGAAAAAATCATGCTATCTACAGTAACTGGCTAAGCTCAGCCCTACAGTAAATGTCTCATTTAAACCATGTGTATCATCTCTACCCCACTTCATGGATTCGGCAGGTAAGGAAATGCAGTTGTGTTCATTACACAGTAGACTACAAAGTATTCTACAGAAAGAATGTCCAAAACACACAATACAGGCATTCACTGCATTATCAATCAACTTTATCGCAGCTGTCTGCTCAGATTCCCATTTACCTCTGTTGTCCATAATGTTGGCATTATCCAAGATCCTGAACTCAGCTCCTCTTCCCAGCTCTCCCTATGTATTAATATGGAATATAACTAAGCAGGTGAATAGTCCCATTAACTTCACTGGGACTACTAGTGTGCTCAAAGTTATGTATATACTCATGTACCTTGCTGCATGTGCCTAAATCTGCAACATATTCTTTGAATGACACTGCCTTGACCTGATTTGCGTTGAAATCCTGATACATGCCTTCATCTCCGCTAATCTTCACTATTAAAACTCCTTTTGCTATGGCTTCAGCAAGTCCCACCTTTACAGACTCCAGCATATGTGAAGTGCTGCTTCCCACCTTCTCTCATATTAAAAGGAAGAGCAGCCACAAGCAAAACCTGTCTTCTAACAACATTTCTGGTTCTTCATTTGGCAGGCAGGGCTACCAGATGTAATGACTTTTGAGGGAGGATGGATGTTTTGTGTTCAAGACAAAGGCCTGACACTCAGGCGATCTGGGCTGTATTTTTAGCTCTGCCATACACGTCCTGAGTTATTCCAGACATCACAACTTCTATCAGCTTCAGTGCTTCCATCTGTAAAATGGATGTAATATGTATTTATGACTTCACAGGGGCGCTATGAAGGTTAATGCCTTAAAGTTTGTGACAATTTCTGACATTATAGCTATGAAGATCTACAAAAGAATAATGAATATGAGAATTCAGTACAAAACTGACTGCTATGTTTTTAAAACCCTTCATACGCTTTCTCAAATCTGCTCTGCAGATCTTTGCCCAGAGTCATCACTATGCTCCAGCTGCTTTGAATCACTAGAGAAATTGATTAGATGAGCCTGGTTGATGGCTGTTTACATCACCTGAGCAACGCAAAGCATACTGGTGAACCTGGTCCCTTGATTTAAATGGAGTTGTCCCTGCATATACCAAGAGTGAATTTGGCCAAAGTATTACTAATTCCCTGACAGTTCCCTCTGCTGTTCTAACACTGTCTTAGCACTTTTGGGAACAAGTGCCTTCTCGTATTTCTGCCATGTGGAATAGATATCTTATCTCATAACCTCATTAACTTGCTATTTCTTCTCAAATTTCATTTCCCCCCATGTCTATCACTGTTCTCTCTCTTAGTTGTAGCATCTACTCTCATATAAGCTGCACTACAAAACACATTGTAAAGATGCTACACAATATAAGGGCCTGATCTGCTCCCAACTAACTCAACGCAAGCTTTGCCAGTGATTTCAAAGGGAGCAGGATTGCATCCTCATGTTCTATATTAGATTTGGGGAAACTATTTCAAATGAGTGCTTTGTACAGGAATATGGGTGACACCTTTTTGACTATATAAAGCTCATATCATAAAAAGGCACAGACATGTTACAGGGTATCATGTTGTAATGAACTGGGTTTTTCGTCTGCACCCCTTCTGAACTGTGGATGATTTAATCAAATGACAAGTGTCCTGGAAAGTCTATATGGATGTGGATCCACTCTGACTTAGCAGAGTTGTGTCAAGTTTCTGCCAGGTCATAAACAACAGTGAGTGATCAGCACTCAATGATTGTCTACTCTTGGGACAACAGGTTTGCATTCGCTAGGAAAAGATGTTCCCTCCTCTTGCCTGAAGGGGAGCTTGGGGAGTAATGGAAACCCACCAGGACAAGAGTGATCAGGTGATTAGGAGGCACACGTAGGGACAGGGGCAGGAAATGTGAGGCAGGATAGAGTGATATCATAAAGCTGGGTCAGAAGGTGCATGAGGGAGCAAGACCAACTAGCAGGCAACAGCCTGCATAAAGAGGGGATTCCTTGCCTGCCTGCTTTCCTGGACCCAGATGGTTCGCCAAAGAAGCCCAAGGGAAGAGTGAATTAGTGAGGGACATTGCTTTGAGGATACTTTACTGTTTTGTATGGTCGGTACTCTGCTGTGCTTTATCTGTTAAGTAAAGAGCATAAAGTTGTTAGATTGTGCAAAGTGTGTGTGTGTGTCCGCACATGTTGCATATCCTTGAGAGAGTTAAGCTGTAAACCAGAAGCTTTGCACCTTTGGGTGGAGCCGTGGGAGAGGGGTGTGGTTAAGTACTGGGGAATCTGAAGGCTCTGTGCTGTGACATGGCTGAACAACACTCACTGGCAGACAGATGGTGTGCACCCTGAGAGTGTGCCTAAGGACCCTGAGATGGGGTCAGTGGCTGGACTCCATTCAGACTCCAGGAGCTTGAAACCCCAGGGACCCCAGCACAAAGGCTCCCCTCAAAGCAGTCCTAGTGGGTGGCCAGGAAGGGGCACTCACTAGGATCTGTGACACGTGTAAAAAGCATTCATGAACCTATGGGAGTCACAGGAAATGTGCAGGTCAAACTGTTCTACTGCAGCCTGCAGATTCCAATGCTCCTGCTGCAGCCATTTCTGATCCCGACAAGCTGTTGCCTTTGTATACTGTGCTGCGAGTGGTAGTCAAAACTCTTGGGAAATAGGGTCTTCTGGCCATGAGGACAATCCACCTTCCACTAAAAGAAGAGAACTTTTTTCCTAGACAACAGCCACAACCACTACAGTAATCCTAAAGGGAGATAATCCCAAAAGAAGACAGAAATGAGGAGTCAGAGTCTGTTCTCCATTATTACAGGTCTTGGATATTCTGAGAGGGAAGGAAATACAACAAGGGCAATAGTGTTTTGCTTATATGATCATTAATGACTGTGTTAAAGAAGAAGGGGAAAAGACATGTCTGCTCAGTGTTAAATAGAAGTATTGGCTTCCTAATTAATTGGAGACTTATTCAAAACCAGCCCAGCAATATGAAAATGATTTCTGAAGATCCAAGTGATAAGGCTTAGGCGGCTAAATATTGCTCACCCTATCCATGCAAAATTCCCACTGTAGTTAGATGGGAGTTTTGTGTCAGGATTTGGACTGTGGTCTTTGGCTCACTTGGTGGTGGCCATACACCTGTAAAAGCCGTCTCTAAAATGGTTAATTTGCACATCAGTTTTTCTCAAAATATCAGATTTATTTTCATGGGCCACTTTCCTCTCCCCTTCCCCTCCCCCCATTCTTTTCTTCCATTCCTTTTTAATGTTTTATTCCCACCCACCCCACCTCAATCATCCCATTCTCCTTTTGCTCAGTTGGCAAGTTACTTGACATGCACACAAAATCTAGGAGAGAGAATACTAGTGCTGCATAATTTAAGATAGGCTGTCATTACACTGCCTCTTCATATCAATTGCTTCAGCTTCTTATGCACCGCAAGGCATATGTGGGATCCCAATCAAGACCTAACAGTACTGCTCATGTTGTATTGCTCTCTGTTGAATGAAATATCTTCATACCAACATCCAGAGAGTTAAACTAAGAAATCATAATCAAGCAAACATAGTTCTCAGGGAAAATACCTTGTAAATTACTCTGGCTTTACAGTTCTGTATCACATATTTGCAATAAATCTTCTCTACAGTATAGCTCTTATACCTACGTCTATAACGAATCATTTTTTATCATATTTATTTTTCCAGCGATACTTATTAAACTTAAAATAACCACTGCCAACAGCAGGCGGTGCAAGGTATAAGACCTCAGTGCCATTTAATATGTTCATCGCCAAAAGCAGATTAGAGATTTATGTGTTCTGTGTGTCATGTTCCCTTTTCACTACCACATTTGCTTTTTATGATAGTCAAACATTTAGGGGCAGGATAAATACATTCTAGTTATTAATGGGAGGCTAAAAAAGATGTAAAGCTTTGACGCTGTCATCAAAGCCAAAAAAGATGGCTGCAAAATGTTCAGTGTCTCCTATTAACCCTTCGATACCAGTGCTTTCTGCAGGTCAGCTGCACAGAAAGGGCACTGTGCTGGAATTACCTCACTCCATGTGCAAAAAAGGATTTAAACATCAAGCAAACTCCCCTTGGTGAGACTTTTTAGGAACTAAGAGGCCAAAACCTCAACTGGTATAAATCAGCATAATTGTATTGAAGTTAACACAGCTACATTAGTTCACACTAGTTGAGGATCTGGGCCAATATTTTTTTTTAAACTATGCAGTGGCTTGTATTGGTCAAGATTTTCAGAAGTGATTTGGGGGCACCTGTGTTGCTTTATTTTGAGACGCCCTAAAAAGGGCACTGAGACACCCAAAATCACCGGTTACTTCTTAAAATCTTGGACATTGGCTTTACAATTACTTCCCAGTATTCGTTTGGGACAATCACGATAATAAACAGAAAAATAACTGATACTTCTTGCGCCCAAGCCACCTCCTGCTGTGATTTTGTTACCTCTCAGAAAATAAGCAGGATCGCTAGGGGTCAAATTTGGAGGGAATCCTTCTGGAACTTCCTAGTGGTGAAGGCATGGGGGCCTATGTGCTGCATAGGGGTAGCATATGGGGTGTTGTGAGAATTAATGAATGTTTGCAAAGGGCTTTGAAGAGAAAATATCTCCAGAAATACTCAGGCACAAATTCTCACCGAGTTAAACCTCAGGAAATCAATCCTATTAAGGTCACCAAAACTGCTTGGAGTGCCAGAATTTGTCCCTAAGTAATATTAAGAAATCAGGAATACCCTGCCACAGATCTAGGAGGCTGTTTGAAGCTGCAAGTGGAGGTAGAAGAGGACGCTTGGCCCAGTGCTTAAAAGGTGCTATCTTGGGATTTGAGAAACTTGGGTCGGTTCCATGCTCTACCACATGTTCCCTATGTGACCATAGGCAAGGCACTTAGTTTCTCTGAACCTCAGGTCCCCCTAGCTGTAAAAAGTGTTGTGAGGTGTTGTGAGGATAAATGTACTGAAGATTGTGAGGTATTCAAATACTGTAATGGAGGCCATATAAGTACCTTAGACACAAGTCCCATATTGCATCAGACATGTAGATGTAAAACTAAAGTTCTGCCCATATGAAATCATTAAAGATCCTATGGTACTTTTTTAATTGTTTGCTGTCCTGGCCAAATTCCTGTTTTGATAGTTAATACTTTACCCACCTAAATTCATCCTGTATCTTCACAGTTAGGTTCTGTATACTTCTTCATAGATTCATAGATATTTAGGTCAGAAGGGACCATTATGATCATCTAGTCTGACCTCCTGCACAACGCAGGCCACAGAATTTCACCCACCACTCCTGCAAAAAACCTCTCACCTATGTCTGAGCTATTGAAGTCCTCAAGTCATGGTTTAAAGACTTCAAGGAGCAGAGACTCCTCCAGCAAGTGACCTGTGCCCCATGCTACAGAGGAAGGCGAAAAACCTCCAGGGCCTTTTCCAATCTGCCCTGGAGGAAAATTCCTTCCCAACCCCAAATATGGCAATCAGCTAAACCCTGAGCATATGGGCAAGATTCACTAGCCAGATACTACGGTAAATTCTTTCCTGGGTAACTCAGATCCCACCCCATCTAATATCCCATTAGTTCCCAAAAGTGTCCTACTTCTTCATTTCCTTCCCAAATGTTAGCTAGTGTTGTTGTATTTTGTTAAATGCCAGTTGTGTTTTACCTAGTGGTGGGTGATTTGGGATGAATGGCACCACAACAAAAATAATAACAAAATATAAACTGAGATCAGTAAAAGACTTATTGAAGAAAACTGACATTCAATACTGTCAGTGGATTTTGTTATACTTCTTGGGTACAAAATAAATATTGACCAATAAGTAATGTTTAAATATTAGTTCTGTGACTATATTCAGTAGTCCCTATCCCTCTCTTTTTTTTTTCTATAGGTCAACAGTCTTGTTGCATTTTATTCATTTAGCTTGTTTTTTATACCTCATTGAGAATATTGTACATCCAGCTTGTTAGCTTAAAATTTATAGAATGGCTCTAGTGTTAAACTTCTTATTTTAACAGTAGGCTCAGTTTTTGGTTTATTGTAGAAGCAGAAGTAAAATATGAATCCTACTGGGGTGTTTCAAAGAATAGTTCTAAATTAGATAACTTTAATATGAAAGGCCAAGATGTTTTTAAAGAAAGCTTATAGATGGGTGGCAACTGGCAAGCAAGGGAAAGCCTTGGGGAATGCAGGAAAAATATGCTGCATTCAATAGTCTCCAGAACAGAATAGGACAATGTGCACTTACACAATGTTATATATAACAGATAATTATTCAGACTAGAAATGGTCCAGACCCACAGGTGGGTCTGGATTTCAAACATCCCAGCAAAGAAATTAAGGTCAGCTAAAAATGCATAGATCAATCTAGGTCTAAATTCCAAACTCCCCTCCCCCTTCACAAAAGTTCAAGGATCTAGTGTTTTTGGTTCAAGCCCATCTCCAATTAGCATCAGAATTTAAAAAGCTTATGCTCTAATAGATTTGTTAGTCTCTAAGGTGCCACAAGTACTCCTGGTTTTGTTTTGTTTTTGTTTGTTTGTTTTTTTGCGGATATAGACTAACTCGGCTGCTACTCTGAAACCAGAGTTTAAAAGTGTGCATGGTGGTAACTGCAGGGAGCAAATCCTTTCCACAATCACTTGCACAGTGGTTATGTCGGAAAAGTGTCCTCCTTTGTAGTTTGCTACAGTAATTCTCACAATAGGATTTTTTTCCTTATTAGAATCGAAAGTCATTTACCTTGGGCCCAGTTCTATTAAGTGCTGCTTGCCTCCTGAGAGGTGCTTGTCCTGAGCACGCAAAACACTCACGGCTAACAAGTGGAATACAGAGCATTCAGCACCTTGAAGAATTCATCACTTTTTTCCTTAATCGTGTGAGCGCTATCAACTTTTTTATTCTGCTTAAGTAAGCAATTTCTTTGTGCTACAAAATTCTGACTAAATTCTTTAATCAGCTTTTGTTCAGAAACTGTTTATTACCATCTGCATTACAAATGTAGGATTTAAACAATCTCTCAACACAGCGTAATGCAGCCAGTGATCTTGTCAGTATGTCCTGTCCTCTTAGGGATACAGATACTGTACTCTGTACTTCCGAAGAAAGGAATTAATAGGATTAGAAAAACACTAAGGTCAAGAGGTTGTCAAACAGAAGAAAGCATACTGCAGTTCTAAAGCATTTTTATCCGGTTTTGGGAATTGTAATCCATTTGTGCTAAAGACTTTGCCTTTGCTCATTATACAAAAAACATGAAAGCCTGCTATATTTTGATACTGCAGTTTGGCCTACTGGGAACCATAATTAAAACACATTTGAGCAAATGCAATTGTAGTCATTATTAAGCAACCAAAAGTACAGTCAACCTAGCAAATATGGCATTATCTGAGTATTACAACATGTGAGACAGCAATCAAATAACCTTAATAGGTTCTATATTTATACAACATATCAACTATTACTTAATATATAATGCCCAGGTGGTTTACAAAAGCAGTTCTATGCATTGATGAAAGAAATGTAAAAACGTAGTCAAGAGTATCTAATTTTTAGGTGCACTGACAGCTATTGTGCAGAACTCGGTTCATTATGCAAATAAATAGCCTCCATTATTTTGCATAACTCCAGGCACGTGTTTTAAATCTATATATCTAAATCCTTCTTTTGTAGCTCCAACGGACAATTGTTTTTTAAAAAAACTATTTAAGCAGCAGAATAAGCACATTATACATCAGATATTCATTATAACTCTTCACAGCAGCTTTTTGCTCCCTGAATTTCTTTGTTTTTTGGAGATATGTATCACAGTTTTGTTTTGACAGCTTTTTTGCCTTACTACAATTTAATATACCAGACTAAATAAGCATTCACTTGAATCTCTTTTTGTTCTATTGATACCGAATGAAAGTGAGGAGCACAGACCTCCACTATATACAAAAGGCTAAGCAAGAAAGGTGAAAAAATGTGTCTGACCTTGTAAAAGACTCTACTTTCTGACTGAAACCTATCCTAAACAAGCTCAAAGTTGAGGAGAAATTGAGCACAAACAATTCCTTACTATATTAAAGATTTGCCCTTCTCTCTCATACATTTGTAACCACCAAGCTCCACCTGAGTGAGCTACATTTAAGTACAGGTAGGAGAATCATTTACAAAATAAAAATAAATAAAAACTCACACTGAACTTTTGTTATTTGTAGAAGCAAAATCAAACTAAACTTTTTATAAGATTCTGAAATATTTAGTTAAGGGTTTGTGTTATTTTTCCTCCTGCTTCCGATTCCCTGTCAAGGTCAGAACCAGAAGAAATGAAATACTACAAGAAAGACTTATTGTTGTAATTCTGCCCATGACTGGAACAGGCATGCTGGAAGTCTCATGAGAAAGTCTCTCCTCATGGGATGTCCAGCTCAATCACAGAGGCTCAAAAAGTTTAGTTAACTAAGATTATCATCCACTGTTTCCGAGGTTATCTAAATTCAATCCAAACTCTGAACCTCTTGAGATTCTATCACCATTATCTTTGACCAGGCCAACACACATATTTTAGAGGTAACATTTATTATTCTGAGAATGTATTTTTCCTTGTTATTCTAGAGTTCTTGTGAGCATTAGCCTATGATACAATAACGTCAACCTGACGTAGGTGCACATCTTCCTCAGTGCACATTCAAACTGGACTTGTGCAGTTATGGGTGTGATGCTGACATACCAGCTCAAGCCAAAGACGTAGGCCAGTTCACTGGTATGTGAATATCAAAGAAGTCTGAAGTGTATTAATGGCCATACAGACTAATTCACTTGTATGCTAATAGAAATCAAAACTGTGTCAAAAGGTATTGTAGTGTAATCAGGCCAGTTATTGTGTGTTAGTTTAGTTTAAAGGAAATGTTAATGGTATTGTCTTTACTTATCTATAACCTGTCGATTGCTATCAAATTCCATTATGTATATGCCAGTAACTTGTTAGACCAAAAGTGTGTGTTAGTGTTAAGATGAGAATGTACTTGATATATAAACTTCATGAAAACTAATGAAGGATTGTTGTTTGCTATTACATTACCTTTTACACTGTGTATATCCCTGTAATTAAAATTACCCATCAAACACAATTGGAGCCTTGGAAATGTAAATGAAGAAGTATGCTAAGTTTAAAGCAATTGGTCATTGTGAGTAAAAACACTTATCAGATTGTTGTCTGGAGAAGAAGGTGATTCAAAGACAGATCCTTTATCTTCGACTGTTTGGACTCTTAAGATTGGGAAGATACCAAATGCAAAATAGAGATCCCCAGAAACGTCTGGATTTCCTGAAAAAACTTTTGGGAAACTAGCAGTGTATTACATCAACTTCTATTATTTTGGACTTACAAACTTTGACTCACCTGTTCTTATATTTTACCTGTTTTAACCTCTCAATAACTCTCATTCTCTTTTCTTAGCTAATAAACCTACAGTTAGTTTACTAGAGAATTGGCTGCCAGTGTTGTTTTTGGTGTGAGATCCAAAGTACCAAATTGTCCTGGGATGAGTGATGATCCTTTGGGATTGGGAGTAACCTGATGTGGTGTCATTTTTGGTTTATATAACCTTTTTATCACGAAGTCCAGATTGTCCGGCTGGCAAAATAAACTGGATAGTCTAAGGGGACTGTCTATGATTCCATGGTAAGACTGGTACAGTGATCCAGGAGTTCACCTTTGCTATTGACTTGGTGAAAACTAAATGCATAATATACCACCAGTTTGGGATGTCTGCCCTTTTTTCTGACAGTCTGGCCTAAGATTGGCATTCACAGTTGTGAGCCACTCCAGACAGCATGACAATGTGTATGCACAACTCTGGGCAACATACATGAATCTAGAATGACTGTGAGTAAAAAGCACATTCACACACTTGCACACATATCCATTTGAAAATTTGGGCCCCCATGTTTAGGGTCTTTTATTCACAGTGGTAGATATAGGCCAAATCCAGCCATTAGAGGAGTACAAAGTTACCACTGGAACCTTTGGGAGTATGTGTGTGTTTCTGAGGGAAGATTTTAATCTCTAAGGTGAACACTGCCCTGTACTGTTTACTTAGAAATTACAATACAATTAGAAAAAATACACCTACAATTATGGCTGTCTTATTAAAGATTGTACTATGTCGCATGTATCACATCAACAGCAAGCCTTATAAATTAAAAGCTTCTTTTTATTTACATAATGCACAATGTTTTCTGAACAGGAATATGTGCATGGTCAAGTGGTGTAAGAGGTGTGCATTCAATATGGTTGAAATGGTGGGTGGTACATATTGAGATGGGCTGAACCTCTTCTTTTACAAGGTAGGCAAATGGTGGAGACTGGGCTGGAGCTTCCAGTTTTTTGCTTGAAAAAAATAAATTGAAACTTACTGGTGGGATTTTCAGAGATGCTCCGCACTGGCCTAACTCTGCTCCCATGGCAGTCAAAGACCAAATTTCCATTGACTTCAATGGTAACAGAGGTAGGCCAAAATGAGCATTTTTTAAAATCCTACAGTATAGGATCAAAGCCTTCCTGTAATCTCCAATCATCAAATTTTGTCATCAGATGCTAGTGTATGTGGCTGCCACTGAAGTCACTAGATTATTCAGACATGCATCTAAGGGCAGATTTTGGCTCAAAGGAATAGATCAGAATGTGGAGTTTTAATAGTGAATGCTCTCAAGCTCTGTTCAGCCAACTGTTGTAACTTCCAGTGCCCTGAATCACTGAGAATATTATTGCATTAGTCCTAATTAGCCCAATTTTCAAGCATGGGTCCTTAATAAAACATTCAAAGCTTACATTTCAATGCTACAATTGATTCTTAAGTGTATAGATTCCAGAACTGAAGTGCCAAGCTGATCATCCAAATGCAGAATGTACATAGCCTATTAAAGCGCCCATATATAAAAATTGGTCCCTGTTGATTCCCTTGAAAGGAAACAGGTGGTCAGTTGGGTGTTCAGAGTTCTGATAATAGACTCCTGTCTAACTATGAAGATGTAAGGCTTTACAGAGCTGCATCACTGTGGCCGGTTTCTCCACTGCCTTGTGAATTTCATAGACATGCCTGTACAAAATGAGTGTAAATCAGAATGGTAGCCTTTTGCAAATTTGCACAGATGTGGAGGACTACACAAGGGTTAAGGCAGTGGAGAATCAGGCCACACAGATTTAGATTCAAACTTCCCCAACATATAAGCATCTGGGTTCAGAATTTTGGTCCAGTATAGACATAGGAGACAATCTGTTACGTTCCAGATCTGTGTCAGAGCTTCCTCAGAGTTCAGGGGTATTTGCATCTGGGATTTCAGTTCCAACCCAACTCCAGATTCACAAAGCCAGATCCTCACCCTGCTAAAGCTGCTTTGCATGGCTCCATTGGTATAAAGAAGCCTTAAACCTGAGGATTCTGCTATGCGAATCCAGCCCCACTCCCTTTCTGGAAAGAGTATGGCTAGAGGAAAGGGGATGTGACTGGTGCTCTCTGGCAACCAAAACAGCCCTTTCAGGCTCTACATTATGCTAGAGGAGTAGTGTCCAGAGACCTGAGTTTCAGGACCGAGCAAAGGTGGTTTTCACCTGCCCTATCCTGAGCTGCTCTAGGTGCAGAAAGACTGGACCCTAAGATCTGCCCTACAATATCAGCAACATCCTTCCAAAACTCTCATAAAATTTCTTGGTTACTTCCTCTAATTGACAGCATCTAGGTCAGGGGTTCCCAAACTTGGTTCACAGCTTGTTCAGGGTAAGCCCCTGGCGGGCCACGAGACACTTTGTTTACCTGAGCATCCGCAGGTACGGCCGCTCGCAGTTCCCAGTGGCCGTGGTTTGCCATTCCCAGCCAGTGGGAGCTGCGGGAACCTGCGGACGCTCAGGTAAACAAAGCGTCTCACGGCCTGCCAAGGGCTTACCCTGAACAAGCTGCGAACCAAGTTTGGGAACCCCGATCTAGATCATATTTTAATCCAATCTCAAAGCATCTATTTTGTACATCAAGTTCATTTGAAAGCTTACATGCATTTTATGGCCTCAATGCTGCAGTTAAATCTAAGCAGGCAGGTCCCTGCGCCTGCATGAACTCCCAGTGACAGGGATCTGCCTGAGCAACTTTGACTGAAGGACAAAGGCCTAAATTATTGGCCTTTCCTTATTCACACTTCTGGAAGCCCAAAAGAAAGCTCCTACAATCTCTCTTCCACAGGACACTGAAGGAAGCCAAGCAAAAAGCCAGACAACTGCTTAACAGAAAGTTCATAATAATACTTAGAAGTGGGTTAATCTTTTATGATATAGTGATGTTAGTTACAATGTAGTTAATAAACCTACATGTAATAAACCATGCAATTACACTGTAGTTTTGCTTTTTGATCTATAGGATTAGCACCACACTAGTCACACTTACAATATTTCTGACCATTTGAGAGACTTAAAGATTCCATTGGAATTCCTTATTATGGGCCTGATTGTTCAGAGATGCTGAGCACTTGCAGCTTCCATGGACTTACATTGGATTTATAGGTGCTCAGCACGCCTCAAACATCAGGCTCACGATGTACAGGAAATACCTCTTCAAATAATCAAAACATAGGTGTGTTGCCCCGTTTAAAAAACGGAGACTCTGGAGGCTTTGAGAGAGGTCTGATCCAATAGCCATGAAAGATTACAGCCACTTTTGGCTTGTGAAAGCCAAGTAATAACAATCAGGCCCATCACTGCCCTCAGATAATCACTGTCCCCTCTTTCACAAAAGGAAATCCATATACCACCCTGCAACAAACAACAGTACATCTGAAACCGAAACCTGATGCCAACAATCTCATCGTCGATCATTTAGTCGTCAATCTCTCTTTCCTAGGGAGACTCACAGTGTGTTGATCACCAAACTCCAAAAGCACCTGGCCTTTGTCAATGTCTCAGCCTTTTCACAAGCCAGAACAAAGGCTGGAAAAAAATAATTTAAAAAATCCAAGAAAGAATGGCTGATCTGAAGATAGATGTGGGGATTCATGGGACTTGAAGCTGCAGGACTCCAGGTGGGTGGGGCATCCATACTGTCACAAGGCAGCCTTGGCAGTGCTACCATCAATGTACCATACTTCCTGGGAGACCAATCACTGCAGGAAGTGCCATCCACACCATAGATGACTGGCAGCCCCTCTCAGACCTGGTGTAGCAGGTGTAGCAGGTAACTACAGGTAACTAGAGGTAACTGGTGTAGCAGGTCTGTGTAAAAAGACAGATCCCTGATCAGTTGCTGAAATAGGCCCTCCCTGGCTCCTGCCTCCTTACCCTGCCCTCTGGTTCCTGGCTACTGATTCTAGACCCCAGCTACCAACTCTGGCTCAAGACCTCAGGCCTGATCACCTACAGCTTTAATCACTAGACATGACTGCCCATGTCCCAGTTTTTGACAGCAGGGAGCAGATCCCTTTATACACATACACAAGTCAAATATTTGTTTCAGATGACCAAGTACTATGGTGGTGAATGCAATAGAAACACAGGAGATAAAACAGATTGGTCAAAACAATAGAAGAGAAATTAAAGAAAAACAAATAAAGCTCTAGGGTGGGATTTCCAGAAGTGCCCGGCTTTGGTCAAACTCTGTTCGCACTGCAGTCAAAAGTAAAATTCCTATCAACTTCACAGGAAGCAGAGTTAGGCTAACAATGAAGATATGTCTACACTATAATCAGAATTGCAGCATGGATAGGTATACCCAAGCTAACTTTGATCAATGCATCAGGGATAGGTATACCCAAGCTAACTTTGATCAAACCTGCTCACTAAATAAAGCAGTGTAGCCATAGCAGCGTGGGCTAGACATCCACGTACATACCCAGAGGTGATTGTGTCCAGGTGGCTATCTCATGCCACCGCCTGTGCCACTGTGACTACACTGCTATTTTTGAGAGCTAGCTCCATTGAAGCTAGGCCAAGTAAGCCTACACATGCTGCAATCACACCTCCTAACTGCAGTGCCCACATACCCCAAGAACTCTGGAAAATCACACCCAACAATAGGGTGGCTTTAAAAAAAAACAGGAAGTAAAAATATTTTGAGATGTGAGGGAAATAATAAAAAAAAAATCACACAGAAATACAAGACACTGCATCTTTCTCACCCTCTCACATGCCAGGAAATCTGTAAACTAAAACTCTACATTAAATTAGCATGGGAAAAACCCACTGCCAACCAAATGCAGCATACAGTGTATAGTTGCTTCAAAATGGTGTCACATCTTTTCAGGCAAATGAGAGAAATTTTGTATTAAACCAGGATTGTCATTTTGTGCTTTCTGTGGCCTCATCATAAGGTGTCAGGATGCTACCCAGGTTTTCTGCAAGATCCCTACTGTGGGTGTCAGAGTGAAAGTGCCTCTTCATTATTCTGTATCAGTGCAAAAGGTCATTAATAGCCTGCATAGGTCTATTGTTCAGAGTCACTCAAGGCAGAGCTGGTGGAATTCCATCTGGTTAGCACCTACTGTATCTCTTCTTTGAGCTGGTGCACAGACAGATTCCTTTGCATCTGCAATTGTTGGAAATTTGTAGGATAACAATGGAAATGTGGGATGTATCTACACTAATTTCAGCTCCTTCAGCTGAAAAAACACCTTTTGGAATATTTTTCTAACAAATTTCTGTCTCTCCAGTTTCTCTTCAACCTTCTCTCTCCCACATAAATATAAATAAAAGGCTTTTGCTGCTAAATTATTCTGCTCACTAACAAAAACAAGAGAATCACAAACAAGTTTAGTTGTAGCTTAACTAACTGTGTGTGTTTCTTCTGATTTCTGCCCCTACCCCACCCCCGAGGCCACTCTAGTTCCCACATAAATCACAATCTCTCCACAGAGACAGCAAGTATGGGTGATTATTTCTATTCACATTTAAACATTTTGTAACCCTTCTGCCAAGTGGAGTCAGTAGCAACAAGGGCCAGATTCAATATCTAGGGCTTCCTCTTAATCATACAAAATAGAACTGACTCAAGCCAACACCCCGTAACCTGGGAAAACTTAACACCACTCCTGGGCACCTAGAAGAGGCAATACTTCCCCACTGGCAAGCACTGAATCTGTGTATAACGAGAACTTTTAATGAAAGGGAGAGGGAGCCAAGTATTAATTTGGGAAAAACAACACAACCATATTCAAAAGCATAAGCATGCCCATTCCCACAGTGCATTGGCCAGTGTTCTTTCCTGCAGTTTCCCACCACAAGGTGGGAAACTCTGATGAACAAATGTCCCTTTAACACATCACTCCCCTCTCCCTCCACTGCATCTCACTCACCATTGGCTGTCCTTGGTTAGCAAAGACCCAGAGTAGAAACACCTGCTCCCACCCAGTCTCATCTTCACTGAGCTTCGGCATCCCCCTACCCCCTGCTTAGCAAGTGAGGTTCAGTTTAGTGGTCAGTAGTTTGGGCAGTGGTCCCCAAACTGTGGGGCACGCCCTTCTAGGGGGGCACAGAGAAACATTCAGGGGGAGCCAGGCCAGCCCCCACAGGGGGCAGGGAGGGAGCACCACCCAGCCCCGCTCTGCCCCCAGCTCTGCTCCGGCACCAGCTGCTGACCTCTGGCTCCCAGCCTGGCTGCGGCTCCACTGATTTAGGGTGACCCCCTCAGTCAGAGCATGCTAAGCTCAGTTCTGTTGCCCTTTATCCAAACAATAAGGATAACAACAGCAACTATTACTCCTGCATTCAAATACTATCGGGATGTGTAGCCCCAAATCAGCCAAAATTGATTATTTTGGCAAAGCAGCTCCATCTGCTGCATACCTAAGTAAGTAAGCATATCTAAAATCTCTCCCCCCGAGTTCATCACTAGATATCAGGGGGAGCTCATTCAGACCTTGTTTACATCCTTCTTGCAACCAAGAATTCGTCATCCCAGCAAATCACGCTCCATATTATACCAATTCCACTAGTTCTCCCCAAAGAGTCCGAGGACACCCACTATGACTGCCACAAGCCTGTGAGCTAAGTGTATTGATTTTTTTCACTAAATCACCCCCAATAAATAAGGCCAATAAATTAAATGACAGATGTCCAGCATGCTACTTCAGCTTTCATCGCAAAACTAATTTTGATGATGGGCCTGAAATTCATTTTTTGGTAAAAATTCATACAAGCAAAGCTCCATTCATATGAAAGTTTGCCAAAAGCAAACACAAAGGGGGGACAAATTTGGCAAATCAAAACGTATTTCCTAATTCTCTGAAACACTTATAAAACAGTTTTCTCACTCTGGTATTTGTCTATCTCTACTTCTTACACTCAAACTCCCACTGATTACTTATATAATTGTAAGCTAACCAACACATTCAATAGGAGAGCTGATAGAGCACGATATGCAAGCCTATACTATATATGCCACATAACAGAGTTATCAATTAGAGGACCATAGGGGGATGGGACTAAATGACTTCTTGAGGTCCCTTCCAGACTTAGATTTCTATGATTCTCTGATACTAAGAAATGGAATCATATTATTTTTAGCAGCTTGCACTCTTTTGAACTTATACATCATAAAGGCTAGAGAGCGTACCCATTGAGCTACAGTAATGTGAGGAGTCCTTTCAGTGCTGATGGATACTCTTAATTATCACTGTTATCAACATGTCAATACATTTTTCATGTTTTTATTAATCTGTTCTTTTATACCCATTGATTTCTACATTAATAAAGGCCTGGTCAATGTCAGCAACACCCTTGTGATTCTTTCAGAGCAGTCCCATCTCTCTCCCTGATACACTAACAAAACATATTGATTCTTAATGTTCTTAGAGCACAGCCCTTCATTTTGAGGATAGAGTCGTCACACACATTTGGATGCCACAAGCCCTGTCAATGTCTGGGTTTGGAAGACGGGGGTTCAGAATTAAGATTTACCCTTTGCATTTTGGATGGGAAGCAGCTTTGCCAAATGCCCAAGTCATTACAGTAACTCAATGCATCTGGAAATATTGGATTTGGGTGTGAATGGTTCCCTACTGAGGTTGCTAGGCTTCCTACCTCGGATCCTGCTGAATCAGCACTATCTCCAATGACAGTGCTTGTTAGAGACAGAAATGTTTCTATACATGCTGATTCACCATGACAGGGAACTGAATGCCCAGGGGGACGTGTAGGAGAACTTTAACAGTATTCAGTTACTAGCTTTATTAATTAAAATGGCAAACATATTTAGAAGGAGGGTTCATCTCGGCCGGGGTGGGGTGGGAGGGAGAGAGAAGAATCGCTGAGGAAAGGAGTATCTTACTGTACTACACCCTTATCATTTGCTCCACTGCCCATATAAAAGTCTGACTGTTCCATTAACAAAATCTGCTTTAAAATAACAATTTTTTTTCTCTCAAGGCTTATGATTTGCATATTTTCCTTTCTTTTCTGTACAGCAAATCTAAAGGCAAACATCGACTGGATGCAAATACTACAGAGAATCACTAAATATAGGGCAATATGGAAATATGTTGAACACATTTGTCAGCACTGTATTAGAACAGAGCTGCACAGCAGAAAGATTCCCACACTGTTCATAGCTACTGATTTCAGCACCATTCTTAAGGTGTGAGCTCCCACGGGATTTTATAAAGTGAGGTTTTCACAAATTGGTTCAGGGATCCCCCTCCTCCAGCCCAGAAAATGCATACCAAAAACCTATTAAGGAAGGTTACATCAGTTCTTCATATTAGAATATTTTCAGAAATTAATTATTTCATTTCACACTAGGGAAGTCTGAATCTCCCTTGGCTGAAGTATTGCCGGCACACCTGCATAAAACGTTTCAGATTAAATGTGAGCCACAGCTAACCGAGTGAATTACCCCAGCTGAGATTTTCTATCCAACACCCACAGCAAGTAAACAATTGCAAACTTCCACATTTTTTTCTGCAATGTAATGTCAATGCCCATGACATTATGATGTTATGTAGCAAGGGACGTCAAACGCAATATGTCACATCAGCAGAAAATGCAGAAATAGTGGGGAGGAAAAATACTTTCACAGACTATTTTCAGCCTTCACAGGAAAATCGCTGTGACACTGTATGGGAGAGCTCACAAATGCAGCAGCTTGCAACCTACCAGTCCTAAGGCAATAATGGAACAGTGCTATTTAATGAACAGCCTTTCAACCTTTAGCTACACAATAATTCAACAGAATAGAAGAGGGTCCGAGAATCTCTATGATCCCTCAACCAATGGGTATTGCTAATGAGATTACTCCATCACTGATTTTTTCCTATTCTTCTTTTTCCTGTGAGGCTCATGTTATTTCCTTAGATCCTGTCTTGCATCCAGAGCTAAAGTGACAAACCTTTCCTTCTCCAGTTTGCTCCTGTTGAACCAGGTTAGTCAGTTTCATTCCTTACAGATAACAGAAGCAACAGTCTATTTGCCAAGAAGGCCAACTATTGTGAGTGGGGAGTAAGGAAATGACAGATTTAGGTAAAGCTGATCTAGATGAAAGTAGCCTGTGTTGCCATCAAGAAATAGATAGCAAGAGGATAACTCAGAAGAATAGTAATGGGTTATTGCAGCTTTGAATCATTGTCTTAAATCTAGCCCTGATCTGCAGTGCCTGAAAGCAATTACCATGTGGTGACTGTGTAAAATGAGTTGGTAGTTCCAATTTAGTGCTTCATGAACACATCACGTCACACAACACCCCCACCATCACTATTATTAATCATATTTTTATAGCTGTGCCTGGGGCCAACGAAGAACAGGGGCCCATTGTGCTAGGCATCATACAAACACAGGATAGGAGACAGCCCATGTCCCAAAGAGCTTACAATCTAAATAAAAAATACAGACATAGTGTGGGGCAGATCACACAAGTGGAATGAATAGTAGGATGGTGGCAAATGTATTGTCAGTTCCATAATTATTTTTTTGGTTGGGGTGGGTTTAGTTAGGAAGGAATCGACTAAATAGGAAAGGAAGCATCCTTGCTGGAAGTCTCACTGGATAGAATAAGTGCCAAATGGGTGTAAATACCCAGGGCTTATTTACATGGCCCTGCAGTTCAGTCTACGAGGGCATAATTTTGATTTTTAAGACTGACTTTTAAAAATGGATTACTACTTCATATCTGCCTATACTCACATATGATCAAGTGTAGACTGCAGTTTATTCAGAAATTTTCTGCCCATAAGTAATAAAATTATTTCTTCCAATGCTGGAACAGAATGATGAAGTGTATAGTTTCTGGAATGTAAAAGCATCAGACATGTATTTATCCATTCACTAACCTCGGAATCTGAAATGTTATTTTGTTTGTTTGTTTTTCTGTCTTATAAATTTTGCTGGTTTATCAGCATCCATTTATTTCTCTGTTGTAATCAAAAATAATGGACCATACTATTTTCTTCTTGACTTCAGTGAATCTGCACAGATTTATACCAGCAAAATTTTGAAAAAATTGGCCCACTGTAAGGTCTTTTTAATAATACCAGTTATCAGCCAGACTCCTGAAAGACAGAAACTGAGGTTTTCATTTCCATTGGCTTTCCTTATAATGAAATAGCCATATAAGCCTGGTTTTAGCAGGTACCTATCCTACTGATTCCATTTGTTTGTTTTACATTTACATCAATAATCCCTTGGAATCTAGGTAGTCATTCTTAAAAAGCGTACATATCTCTGGTAATTCACAAAAATGAGTAATATAATAGACATTCAATGCTATCCAAAAAATCTTACAGATATAGCGACATTTATATAGAGGTGGCAGGGTCAGTGTCATGTTCAACCTTTGGGCTAAAAAACAGCTTATCCTGTTATCTGATTTATTATTTGAATTCCATCTCTCGCCTGCACCTTGTTTAATTCTCTGAATGCCTGCTAACAGAAAGCTTGTACCAAGGGAACTAATACTTCCAAAAGGAGAGGAAAAAAGATAAATCATGTGCTAGAACTGATACTAAATTCATCTTTCACTTCTTTCTTCCACCTCCAGTCTGATCTCCTCTGGTGATCTTCTTCATACCATTAGCTAAGCGCTTGGCTGTCAAAAAACATATGAAATTAAACAAAGCAAGATGAAACTTCCTAAATACCTCATGCCCCTAGATATGAGGAGGCTACAGTACTGAAGTAACTCTGTACCCCAGGAATATTTTAGCTTACACTGTCTCTACAAGCATGGAAAGGCTGCCTTGCTTTCATTCCCTTTAGAGGAATCACTTCTATGAAATATCCCTTAGCAGAATACTTTTGACTGTTTAGTACTTGGTTTCTTGCAACCTTTTTTCTCTGAACAAGCTAATATAAATTTCTATCCCCACTGAAATGAGTCATCTTTATTTTTCCATCCTACCCATCCTCCTCCTCTATTTTTGATTACAATTCTTTTATTCCTCCAACTTACTCTCAACTTCTGCCATCTTAAAAACACTGCTTTGTCCCCGGTGAATTTTCATTCTATTTTCAGACTGCAGCATAACCTGGGAAATATTACAAAGTTTATAAAAGATGGGGGCCACTAATTTTTTTCTGTGAGAAATGCTCAGGGCCACGTCATCTGCTTTACATCTACAAGGAAGTTAGCAAGAGTGTTTTGATATCAATCACAAAAGAAGCAAGAGATACTGTTCTTCAAAGCTGCACAAAAGGGATTTGTAGAATGCTCCGGTATAGGATACTTTAATGTTAACCTCCATAATTAAATGTTAGCTTTTCAATTATAAAAATTATTAGATTAAAGATGGGTGATGAAGAATTTAAATTTAATTGGGCTACTGCTGAATATGGGAGACATGCTATTCAGAATCAAACCACAAGTACTTAAAATTAAGGGCAGCTCAAGAAATGCCACATCACATTTCAAGCCAGAGTCTATTCTGCTTATGTTACCTACCTTATGGAGAGTGAAATTCTGCCCTTTTGAAAAAAATGCATATAAGAAAGATTTCTGCTGATCTCTGCAGGCTACGAGAGCAGGAAAAAGTTATATAGTATCCTATCCTTTGAATTTTCACCAGTCTAATTGCAAGTTACATGCCCATATCCATGCTTCTGGCACATATGGTTTAACCAATACCTATACCAATGCATATATTTAGTCATTTAGGGGTGAAAATTTCTCCCTGTGCAGAGGATCAGTCCAAAGTCTAGGTACAATTAAGCCCCACTTAAGTCACCAGAATAGGGCTTAAGTGGTACATTGGGCTTGTGCTGGGTCTCTGCACAATGGAGAATTTCACCTTTGTGTGTCGACCAACTCCTTGTTCAACATATACAATATCTTCACACTAACCTGTGCAGAGGGTTTTTTTAAATAAAGGACATGGTCAGACTACTTCAGCATTCCTGTCTCAATTTAGCTAAGTATCTATACAATAATACAATGTGCAGAGTACACTATGAGGGATGCTCTTCATTTGAAAACATATTAAATGGTAAGAGAATTGTATCCCCATAAAAGAACTAACTATGTATATCTTAACTAATTAGTGGGAACTAGATTTGGCCCTAAGTGAACAAATGAGCAATTAGTCCATACACCATTGTTTCAAATACCACATGGACATTCTCAGCTTAACTGTGTAACTGGTATGCTTTTGAAAAATAATTTTTTCCATTACATTTATGGCAGATTTGACCAAAAGCTAGGTAATTTGCTTGCTCATGTTCTCACCCAAGCAAATGCATCTGTCAGAAATCATTTCACACCTATTTTGGTTTCCCTCACTTTTCCTTTTCCCTTTTTGAAATGGTGCGACATGGAGTAGCTGTTCATTTCATTCACTTAGGGCCTGAACTTAGGGTTCTACTGAAGTTAGTGGAAGTTCAGTGGAATTACTTGTATGAATAAATACCACTGAATGTAAGCAAGAGTTGCAGAATATACCTTTAAGAGTTTAATTGGAGATGAGCTAAAATAGGAACATTGGATCTTAGTCGCATCAAGTTTTGGAAAAGTTCAGAATCAAATCCTTGGATCCACCTTGCCTATGAATTCTGGATCTGATCCAAAAATAAACTTAAATCTGAATCCTAGATCTGATAGGGTATCAAACCCAAACCCCAAAACATAGGGTAAACGTAATCAATAACCCAACCCCACATTCTTAGTTTATGTTTTGAGTGAATTTACAAACATTATCAAGGAATTTGGGGTGCAGTATAATTACAGAGAATTTAGCAAAATTCCCCACAGACCTTAATGATAATCAGATACAGAGAATGGGATGGTATATGACTAACTGTCTACTAGTATGTTAACGGAGAAATAGCGAGAAGAGAGATATTATTTAGGATGGTCCAAATGGGGATTAATAGGGTAACATTAAAAGAAATGTAGGTTGAATGTCAGGAAAGATTTCATAACACAGGGAGGTAATAAATTGTAGAATGGTCTCCTGAGAGAACTAGCAGAAGCAGCATGTCTTGAGCTGCTTGAAATTACACTAAACAAAGCAGTCTTGCTGTGGGAGAGAAATGGATATGATCCTATAAAAAGATTTTCAAGTGACCTTGACTTGGTCTCCATTTGTGTACATGCAAATACTTCCCCCTGTCATATACATGTTGAGAATGCTGAAAATGCACTTTTAAGTGTTGTGCAGACAAAGTTGAACATGAAGTTATGGAAGCCTTTTTTTAAAAAAGTTTGCCAGCTCTAATTTATAAGATAGTGTTTCTTAAAAGAGAAATCTGTGGATGTGTGTGCATGCCAATGCCAAAAAGACTGTTTTCATTAAACACCTGGTTGATAAGCAGTGAAAAATGTTCTGCTGGCCAAGGCTAATGTTGCTTTTTCATTCTACAAAATGGCACAACTTGAATTCTCAAGAGGCCAGAATTTTTGCCATTGCTCCATGGTTCTTTCAAGGGAAAATATTAAAGTAACCGTAGAAAACAATAAATCCTTACCAAAAATGAGAATTGTGAGTCTTGGGAGGTAAAAGCAGCTATGTGGCAGATGTTCAAATGGTAAAAATTAAGAGCTTCATTATGTGGCAGCAGCTTGTTGTGCACTGAAATCATATATATCAGACAGTGCATTTTCTTTCCCTCTTTACCTTCCCATCTGTCTTTTAAATTCGTCATTGGTTATTGGGCATTATTGCCTTTTAGAAATTTTCTGTGTCATTATAAATTTTATGCAATTCTCAGAAGCCGATGGAGTTGAACCTATTAAAAATAAACATTTATTCACATTATTACTATTCTAGTACCAAATCCTGAGGGCCCAAGCATGCTCATGGAAGCTTGAAAAAATGTGGGACTGTTGGACCAGGGAAGGGGGGGAACAGCTAAGATCCATGCAGTGGATTCTACATTCTTTTTGTACATGATGGAGATCTATACAGCATTTTGTGGAGTAGGAAGGAATGTGGACATTTTGAGGTTGCAGAAAGGGGCATGGCAAGTGGGTCCATCCATGAAGAGACCCATGACAACAAAATAGACATAGGGAAAGAGCAGCCAGCCATGCCCTCTATTCTTCCCCATGTAGAAGGTAGTTGTGTGGGTGCACCATACAGGTTATGAGGTAAGGATTCTGTCCCTTTCAGCATCCTCAATTTCCACAAGAAAAGAAACTATAAATTGGACTTCGTTCAAAGGCTTAGACTGGGTGAGGTGTTTTATTGTTTTGTTCTTTCCTTCCTCTCCTTTTTCTCTTTTTTACTTCATCTATTGTATCCCCCTGTTTCTCTCTCTCTCTCTCTCTCACTTCAATTCAACTCTTTTTCTTACTTAACCGATCCTCTTCGGTGCTAAACTTACTCCTCCCCTCACCCCCCCCCCCGCCCCGCTTCCCACAGACTCAAGTTGGGACGTGCTTGAAGCTAAGACTTTCTCACTGTTGCAAAAAAAAAAATTGTAACTGCTGCCCTCTCTAGCTCATCTTTCCCATAATTCATTGTTCTCCTTTTCTTCTCATCCAGAATTATTCAAAGTACCAGCTTCATGTCACAGAGCGAAGATAGCCAAAAAGTGTTGAAAATAGCTACTAGAAACAGACAGTTGTGATATATACTGATTATTGCAAAATATAGGAGAGTTATCACTCCCGTAGTTTTTCAAGACTATTGCTCATGAATCTGCCTCTTTCATGGGATTTTATTGTCATACTATTTGCTATAACCTAAATAATTGAATGAAACAATTGTCTTATTTGGCATGTTTAATATATACATGCTGCAGCAATATTTAAGCACTAAGTAAGAGTATTCCACCCTTTGGGTAAACATGGCACCAGGAGCACACTAACTTGTCTTTCAACAATTTACTTGACTAGAATCCGGAAACCAGAATAGGTGGCCTCTAGTCATCTTCCCATCTTCAAACAGGAGATCTCATGCTCCCTAGTTCCCATACAAAGATACTTGAATGGATTAAAACCAATAAAACATCAAGGCATACACTTGAAATGTCAAAATTTAAAATCTGGAATGAAAAAAACAAACTACAGTTCTGAGCACCGTTAGTACGGTGACCTAACCCACAGTGTAGATGCAGCTAGGTTGATAGAAGAATGCTTCTGTCAACCTAGATAGAGTCATTTGAGGACATTGTGTTCCTACAGTGACAGAAAAACCCATTCCATCAGTGTAGACTTTCTTCCATGGGGTTATGACAGCATAGCTACTGTGCCATAATTATATATTATCATAGAATCATAGAATATCAGGGTTGGAAGGGATCTCAGGAGGTCATCTAGTCCAACCCCCTGCTCAAAGCAGGACCAATCCCCAGCTAAATCATCCCAGCCAGGGCTTTCTCAAGCCTGACCTTAAAAACCTCTAAGGAAGGAGATTCCACCTCCTCCCTATGTAACCCATTCCAGTCTTTCACCACCCTCCTAGTGAAAAAGTTTTTCCTAATATCCAACATAAACCTCTCCTGCTGCAACTTGAGACCATTACTCCTTGTTCTGTCATCTGCTACCACTGAGAACAGTCTAGATCTATCCTCTTTGGAACCCCCTTTCAGGTAGTTGAAAGCAGCTATCAAATCCCCCCTCATTCTTCTCTTCTGCAGACTAAACAATCCCAGCTCCTTCAGCCTCTCCTCATAAGTCATGTGTTCCAGTCCCCTAATCATTTTTGTTGCCCTCCGCTGGACTCTTTCCAATTTTTCCACATCCTTCTTGTAGTGTGGGGCCCAAAACTGGACGCAGTACTCCAGATGAGGCCTCACCAATGTCAAATAGAGGAGAATGATCACATCCCTCAATCTGCTGGCAATGCCCCTACTTATACATCCCAAAATGCCATTGGCCTTCTTGGCAACAAGGGCACACTGTTGACTCATATCCAGCTTCTCGTCCACTGTAATCCCTAGGTCCTTTTCTGCAGAACTGCTGCCGAGCCATTCGGTCCCTAGTCTGTAGTGGTGCATGGGATTCCTCCATCCTAAGTGCAGGACTCTGCACTTGTCCTTGTTGTACCTCATCAGATTTCTTTTGGCCCAATCCTCCAATTTGTCTAGGTCCCTCTGGATCCTATCCCTACCCTCCAGCATATCTACCTCTCCTCCCAGTTTAGTGTCATCTGCAAACTTGCTGAGGGTGCAGTCCACGCCATCCTCCAGATCATTAATGAAGATATTGAACAAAACCAGCCCCAGGACCAACCCTTGGGGCACTCCACTTGATACCAGCTGCCAACTAGACATGGAGCCATTGATCACTACCCGCTGAGCCCGACAATCTAGCCAGCTTTCTATCCACCTTATCATCCATTCATCCAGCCCAGACTTCTTTAACTTGCTGGCAAGAATACTGTGGGAGACCGTGTCAAAAGCTTTGCTAAAGTCAAGGAATAACATGTCCACTGCTTTCCCCTCATCCACAGAGCCAGTTATCTTGTCATAGAAGGCAATTAGGTTAGTCAGGCATGACTTGCCCTTGGTGAATCCATGCTGACTGTTCCTGATCACTTTCCTCTCCTCTAAGTGCTTCAGAATTGGTTCCTTGAGGACCTGCTCCATGATTTTTCCAGGGACTGTGGTGAGGCTGACTGGCCTGTAGTTCCCAGGATCCTCCTTCTTCCCTTTTTTAAAGATGGGCACTACATTAGCCTTTTTCCAGTCGTCTGGGACCTCTCCCGATCGCCATGAGTTTTCAGAGATAACGGCCAATGGCTCTGCAATCACATCCGCCAACTCCTTTAGCACTCTCGGATGGAGCGCATCCAGCCCCCTGGGCTTAGTACAGTAGACATATCCTGTGTATACCAAATGTCAAAGTTCTAACTCAGCAGAAATATAGAAATATATTGTAATTAAGTCAGTGACCTGTTATAAATATCTGTCTAGTATCAGATACACCCTTTAATCAAGATGCACTTTATTAGGAAATCTGCTTAACTCAGGCTGTCTCTCAAGCAGACACATTTAAGCCCAGTGATACTTATCGGCAATGACTGCTTCTTAATGGGGACAGTAACCCTGCTTAATTGGGACGCATTTGGGCGATTTAGTGTTGCTGAGGTCTGTGCATACATCTCAATCTTGCATTAGTTTTGTGTGCTGTGATACATACAGAAAACATATGAAATGCTTCACCATTACCTCCTTCCTGCCGCTAACGTGTGTGATGAAAATAAAAGTGGAGGGGTTAACACAGCTGAACATATACCGAAACACTAGACAAAGATAGACATGCAGCAGTCATGCAGGGTGAAGAAGAGGTTCCTGATTTGAGGGGGGAGGGAGTTAAGTAATCACAAGAAAGACTGGAAAACCTAAGTTACGCTTAGATTTGCGGGAAGCATCACTGCTTGAAGACTGATATGTGAAAGGAGCACTCTGCAGGCATCCTGGAATAGACCTGTGCTGTATAGACCATATTCTGAGAACGATTCCACTTTTTACTTTAATTAATTACTTGGAAGGAGGGATTATATATAGTTTCTACTATTTCAAATAGCCTACTGGGACCAGTCAGTATTCTCTGGAACTACCATTCTTCCTCCTTACTTTTGTGAACTGCGTAGACCATTCTTGACTCATTGGTTACATATCTTACTGTAAAACAAACATCTAGATATTTTTGTTTGTTATTTCTCACCACTTGTATAATTTAGACTTCAATACTGTTTTGGGATTAGATTGGAACAAAATAAGTGGTGGTACTTTCCCAAACTCCACCCTCTCAGGACTCCAAAATGAAATGGCACAAATAGTAGATCGTGAAGTTCTTAATCCTATATTTTTGTGTGTGTGTGTTTGATCAGCAGTGAAATACATAAGAATGCTGACATTTAAATCATTATCATCAGGATTCAGAGATCACACCCCATCAAGATGAATAAGAGCAGTTAACACCTTTCTCAGAGCTATAGTTAGGGTTGCACAAAACCAAACACCCCAGCTCTGCCCCTTTCCTGAAGCCCCACCCCCACCCGTTCCCCGAGGTCCCACCCCCACTCATTACATTCCCTCTCCCTTGGTGGCTCCCCCGTCCTCACTCACTTTCACTGGGCTGGGGTAGGGGGTTGGGCTGCAGAAATGGGGGAGGGCTCTAACTGGGGGTGTGGGCTCCAGCATGGATTCTGTTTTCACTAACAAGGTCAGCTCCCAGACTGCTGCGCTGGGCATCACAAAATGGGGAAGAGATGGCCAGCCCTCTTTGGAGATAGAGGTGGTTAGGGACTATTTAGAAAAGCTGGACGTGCACAAGTCCATGGGGCCGGATGAGTTGCATCCGAGAGTGCTGAAGGAATTGGCAGCTGTGATTGCAGAGCCATTGGCCATTATCTTTGAAAACTCGTGGCGAACCGGGGAAGTCCTGGATGACTGGAAAAAGGCTAATGTAGTGCCAATCTTTAAAAAAGGGAAGAAGGAGGATCCTGGGAACTACAGGCCAGTCAGCCTCACCTCAGTCCCTGGAAAAATCATGGAGCAGGTCCTCAAAGAATCAATCTTGAAGTACTTGCATGAGAGGAAAGTGATCAGGAACAGCCAGCATGGATTCACCAAGGGAAGGTCATGCCTGACTAATCTAATCGCCTTTTATCATGAGATTACTGGTTCTGTGGATGAAGGGAAAGCAGTGGATGTATTGTTTCTTGACTTTAGCAAAGCTTTTGACACGGTCTCCCACAGTATTCTTGTCAGCAAGTTAAGGAAGTATGGGCTGGATGAATGCACTATAAGGTGGGTAGAAAGCTGGCTAGATTGTCGGGCTCAGCGGGTAGTGATCAATGGCTCCATGTCTAGTTGGCAGCCGGTATCAAGTGGAGTGCCCCAGGGGTCGGTCCTGGGGCCGGTTTTGTTCAGTATCTTCATAAATGATCTGGAGGATGGTGTGGATTGCACTCTCAGCAAATTCGCGGATGATACTAAACTAGGAGGAGTGGTAGATACGCTGGAGGGGAGGGATAGGATACAGAAGGACCTAGACAAATTGGAGGATTGGGCCAAAAGAAATCTGATGAGGTTCAATAAGGATAAGTGCAGGGTCCTGCACTTAGGATGGAAGAATCCAATGCACCGCTACAGACTAGGGACCGAATGGCTAGGCAGCAGTTCTGCAGAAAAGGACCTAGGGGTGACAGTGGACGAGAAGCTGGATATGAGTCAACAGTGTGCCCTTGTTGCCAAGAAGGCCAATGGCATTTTGGGATGTATAAGTAGGGCCATAGCGAGCAGATCGAGGGACGTGATCGTTCCCCTCTATTCGACATTGGTGAGGCCTCATCTGGAGTACTGTGTCCAGTTTTGGGCCCCACACTACAAGAAGGATGTGGATAAATTGGAGAGAGTCCAGCGAAGGGCAACAAAGATGATTAGAGGTCTAGAACACATGACTTATGAGGAGAGGCTGAGGGAGCTGGGATTGTTTAGTCTGCAGAAGAGAAGAATGAGGGGGGATTTGATAGCTGCTTTCAACTACCTGAAAGGGGGTTCCAAAGAGGATGGCTCTAGACTGTTCTCAATGGTAGCAGATGACAGAACGAGGAGTAATGGTCTCAAGTTGCAGTGGGGGAGGTTTAGATTGGATATTAGGAAAAACTTTTTCACTAAGAGGGTGGTGAAACACTGGAATGCGTTACCTAGGGAGGTGGTAGAATCTCCTTCCTTAGAGGTTTTTAAGGTCAGGCTTGACAAAGCCCTGGCTGGGATGATTTAACTGGGAATTGGTCCTGCTTCGAGCAGGGGGTTGGACTAGATGACCTTCAGGGGTCCCTTCCAACCCTGATATTCTATGATTCTATGGGGCCAGAAATGAGGGGCTCAGGGTGCAAGAGGGGGCTCCAGGCTGGGGCAGGGAGTTGAGGTGTGCGCAGGGGTGAGCGCTCTGGGTGGGGCTGGTGATGCGGGGTTTGGGGTTTAGGAGTGGGCTCCAGGCTGGGGGTGAGGCCGAGAAATTTGGAGTGCAGGAGCGGCTGTGGATTGAGGTAGGGGGTTAGGGTGCGGGGGGGTATGATTGCTCTGGCTGGGGGTACAGGAGGGGGGCTTCGGATTTAGGGGGGGCTCAGGGCTGGGGCAGGGAGTTGGGGCTCGGGGTTGGGGCACGGTACTTACCTCGGGCTGCTCCCAGTCAGTGGCGCAGCAGGGCTAATGCAGGCTCCCTGCCTGTCCTGGCACCATGCTGCACCCTGGAAGCAGCCAGCAGCAGGTCCAACTACTAGGCGGGGGGACCAGGAGACTCTGCACGCTGCTCTCGCCCACAAGCACTGCCCCCCCGCAGCTCCCACTGGCCGTGGTTCCTGGCCAATGGGAATGTGGAGCTGGTGTTCGGGGCAGGGGCAGTGCGCAGAGCCCCATAGCCCCCTGCCTAGGAACCAGACCTGCTGCCACTTCCAGGCGCAGCATGGTGCCAGGACAAGTAGGGACTAGCCTGCCTTAGACCTACAACACCGCCAACTGCACTTTTAACAGCCCGGTCGGCGGTGCTGACCAGAGCCTGCAGGGTCCCTTTTCGACTCGGCGTTCCGGTCAAGACACCGGACACCTGGCAACCCTAGCTACAGTTTCAGTCAATCTGCAGATTCGTGTACACATCAATGCAGTGATCATCAGTTCATGCGTACAAATTGTTTTGGTGTGTTGGTTGGCTTCTTTATTTTGGTTTGTTCTTTGTGAGCCAGTCCATTGCAACCCTTAACAGTGCCCTTTCGAAGAGCATTGATTGTTTATACAGCCCAAAGCAGTAGCTCCTTAACATGTTAGCAATAAACTGCTGCTGCTTCGTATTCCATCCCAAAATCCTTGTGTAATAAATACCCACTTCAGTTTCCAGTTTTTTCCCTTCCTTAAAAAAAATGTATTATGGAACATGAAAATCTCTTCCGTGAATATTAAACACTATTGCCACCACTCTTTAGTCTGTGCTAAACTCTGATCTGCATTTCAGAATATAGCCCTCATCAATATGTTTGCACCCTATCCTCATTAATGTTAGGGAACTGAAATACTTTTCTGATTTATTACTTTTATATTTCCTTGACTGATTACAGTAAATTCCTGGATTAAAATATTCCAGTGTCCCATAACTATATTGGAGAAATTTCAGGAGGATTACTTTACTTTGGGGAGGGTCAAAAATCACTTTTGTACAGAAAGCTATAGTCACTCTCATCCTTCATGATATATCATATCTCAATAATAATACTATCGGGTCCTCCATCTAATATAACTTATGTTGTTTCCATTTTACTACAGTTTGCAATAATAACCAAAGGCTTGAAGCTGGAAACCCACAGGTAAAGCATCTTTTATGAGAGGGATAAATACTTGGGCATCAAAAATTAAGCAGTCTCAGTTAACATGAAAAGCTCTCTCAGAATCTCCTCTTTCTACAAATAAGGAAAACAAACACAAAGAAAACACAAATTATTCCATACACATTGCTGGAGAAGAAAGTAATTTTCTCAGTAAAAAATATAACTCCATGTGCCATACTGTAAATGCTTTGCAAGGCTCCTTCTGGGACTTGGGTGCCTGATAGCTGCTTTGGAAAATCCCAACCATATAATATATGTCTGAATGTTTGGGTTTAGTCTACACCCATAGGTCCAATACTGGTTAAAAATTTGTAATAGGTACAATACTGCTCAAAAATTGGACATCCCTGCCTCAGAGTCTTTGGTCCAGAAATATCTACTTAACTGATAGCAAAAGAAGACTGCTACAGTGTAAAGTAAGCAGCAGCTGGGCTAATAATGTTTCAGTGGTTGAAACCAGAGAAGAATTTGCACAAACTAATCAAGGACAGAAGGACCGTCAATTTCAGCTTCTGTCCTGTGAGGTCCTGAGCGCTCTCATCTACGAAGGTACTTGAGAGTGTTGAAGAATTCAGAAGAGTTATTGAACATCACACAGGAATAGGACCTTACTTGGCAAAAATACTTCCTTTTACAATACAAATCCTACACTATAATTATTAATTACTCCTACAAATTGTATTTCCTGAAGAATTTGCTGTTTGGGGAAACCTTCTCGTAAAATAGCAAGACAATGTGAATAGGATTCCTATAGTTACTTTCAAAGGTTTACTGTAGATATTCCATTGCTTTGTTTAGACCAGATATGTGATTTCTTACATATTATTTATAAATCCTATAAAAGCTAGCTCATTCCTGAGTTAGTTATATAATTGCCACCGCGAACAGTGCTAGAGAGCTGCCATTTTATCTATTTACTTTATTAAATCTGTCTTGAAGATATCAAACTTCAAGGCAGAAAATACTAATACAGGGCACTTTTACTTTCTACCTGTATAGAAAATTTCCTTTTAAAATATGAAATATTAATTTGAAATTATAAGTGACCTTTTAAAAACTTGCACCTTGTTGTTTAGTGTTCTAGCCTGACACAAATTCCTTACATCATCGTAAATGACAAATTCTTTTGATTTCTGGAATGTTCTCAATTTTAGTGGTATTTTTTGTATATTTAGTTGCAATTAAAAATCATGTAACTGTCAGTTTTAACAATATCATATCAACTGTTTTAGAAACCAAACCAAAAATAGTTTCAGCCTTGCATTTTGAAAGTGAAACAAAAAATAAAATACTAATGTAATAATACTGGCATCCTATTCAGCACACCATTTATAATAGTTCTGTGCTTAATTTTAAGCACTTGAATAGTCCTATTAACTACATGTGCTTTGCTGGATTGGAGCCTTAGTTTAGTCCATACTGGACATTTATGAAATTACAAGAACACATTGTATATATTCATACATAATCATTTAATAAAATATTTGTATATTTGACACATAGGAATGTATGGGTCCAACGAGCTAAATATCCTGCCTCCAACAGTGCCCTGTATTTGATTTTAGAAGAAGGCAGAAAATGCCATAACTGAATTTAAGCAACTGATTTTATCTGAGGGAGAAATTCTTTCCCAACTCCTTCATGTAATCATCTTAAGCCCTAAAGCAGAATGGCTGTGCTCCATTATCGCGCTGAACTAACCTAGGGTCTCGGTTTAACTGCTCATACTGTTGTAATTCACACATCCATCCAGCTCCCATTAAACTATTTGATTCTATTTCCGCATGGAAGTGAATTCCACCCATTAATTATGTTGTGTAAAGAAGTATCTTTTCTAAATTTGTCTGTGCTAAATTTGCTACAAATCAATGTCAATGAATGTCCACTAGTATATTATGAGACTGAATGAAGGGGAATAAGTAATCAGTCTTAACTAAGCCCTTCATTGTTTCAAACTATTTCTATCATGTCACCTTTTAGTGTCCTCTCTAAACTAAATGATCCAAATCTCTTTAATCTGTCCTCAGATATAAACCTGGCCTAACCTTTCATCATCATACTTCCCCTTCTCTGAACTTTTTGAAGTTCAATAGTGAGAGGGCCTTGTTTTCATTTCCAGTAAGGCCAGTAAAGCAGTCTTTAAAGTGGGTATAAAAGGAAGTTACACCCACTTTAGAGCCCTTCAGGCTAAGTCTTCACTGCACAGTTAACCAGGATGACCAGTAAACCTAGGCTTGGTGCGAGCATCCCACAGCCAAGCCCTACCCACCTTACTCTCTCTTCACTGTTTCTGCACTCAACCACGTGTGTCTCGGTGTATATCTCATGGTTCTGGGTGCTGAGACACTCGAGGTTGGAGTCAACTGTGACAGTCATGGAAAACTTGTTGGTCCTTCAATGGGAATTGTGAGAAAGCTATTGGTGGACTATCAGCACTCGAGTGATTTAGCCTGCATCTTCACAACAAAAGTGGGCATGTTGCAGCCCAAGTTAAACTGGAGCATGGGTACTAATCTATATCCCCAGCCAGGTAAAATACACTGGGTTTGCAGCACCTCCCAGATTGAGACAGAGTTTTTTGTATGTGAATTTTGGGGGTAATGGGGGGAGTGAGCTTGGACTAAAACCTGGGTAAGGGTCTGCTTTAACTGTGCATTGAAGACATACCCTTCCGCTGCCAGAGCAAAGTAAGAGGGCTTAGTCTAAATGAGAATCACCCCCATTGTCTCACTTGCATAGGGTTGCAGGCAGCATGAGACAGGTGCTGAGGAGCCGTCCCCCTTGCTCTCCTGTGTGGGCACCTAGGGTAAGTTACAATCTCACACCTAATTTGTCCTGTTATTTAGAGGCCTCGTCATCACTGGTCTTTCAATCCTTTTGAAATTCCTGTCACCCAATTTTGTGACCACCCTAAGCAATCACAGTAACGATTACAATAATTGCTGTCAGCTTTTAGTCAGAGGAAACTTCCAATTTGAATACCAGGCTTTCCAAGTGAGATAAACACACAGAGTTGTGCCTGAAGAAAATTACATAGCATGTTCATCAGCACAGTAGAGGCGGAAGCAAGCAGCTGTGTTACATGCATCAGTAAAAGCGCCTGTATTATTCGTAGCAGCCTCTGACTTTCGGAAACGTTACAGGCAATTTTTGAAAAAGGAAACAAGATCTGCAATCCTTGTGCACCCATCTTCAGATGCCATCTACCAGCACTACATCTAGTGATATAACAGCCCATAGAAATACATGGCCCCTTGACAATCTGAGATAACCAAGAGCTTATTGATCCTCAATCCCTCTCCTCAGCTAAGCAAAAAAGAGTGAATGATAAAGAGGTGCTGTTGAGGTAAAAAGCACTGAAGAGCTTATAGCAAGTGTTACACATGAAAACACCGAGCACATGACTGATTATCTGTGCTGTAAGTTAAGTTACAGATTCTCTCGTCTAGGCAACATCTATGGATGATTTTCCTCAACCTGCTACTACCACCTAAACATGTGACTGCTGGCAAGATAGCAATGTTAAAACCAATCATCCATGTCCCACATATGCACAACGATACCATGTATGTGTTATTGCTGATCCCCATAGCACATGTTGGGATAGAGGTTCACAGAGTCCTGGATTCTCCTTTCACTTATGTTCTTGTAAACTAAAAAGTAATGCCACTAAAGGCAATTGAATTGCTTCAGTGAAATTCAGGTGTAAGTAGAGCTGGGTGAAGAACTGATTTTTTTTGGTTCACTGGCAGTTCTGAATAAATAATAGTAATAATAATAATAATAATAAAAGTCAATTTGGGTTGAACTGAAAATTTCAAATTCCAACAGTGAATCAAAAAAGTCCAGAGCAAACAAAACATGTCAGTCAACCTGAAATATTTCATTCTCGGCATTTTCAAAGGTCTAGATTCAAAAAATCTTTGGAGGAGGAGACACCTCCTCCCCTGATAACCCAGTAGCAGGCAACTCACCCAGGTTGTGGGAAGCTTGAGTTCAGTTCTCTCTTCTCTCTCATATGGACAAGGGATTTGGACTGTGGTCTCCTCCACAGCAGGAGTGCACCCTAAACCCTGGGCTGTAAGATAGTCCAGGGCATCTCTCTCCTGTTAAAGAGCTGTTTCACGTTGTGAAAGTAATTAAATATTCATTGAAGCACAGACTGGACCCAGGGTCTGCCACATCCCAGGTGTGTGCCTTACCCACCACACGCTCTTTCTGTCAGTCTCAGTGACTATTCAAGTATTTTATACAAAGTGGAACAACTTCAACAAGAGAGATTTAGCAACACCTCCCCAAGCTTCCCTATAGCTCTGTAGCTAAGACACTCTCTTACAATGTAGAGGAACCCAAGTTCAAAGCCTCTCTCCTCATCAAGCAAAGCAGCCTCCTCCATGACTATCTGGCAAATTCATGACTAGTTTTGGGTTGACCAAACTGTTTTGTTTTTGTTTTTTTGGCAAATACTGTAAGCTATTCATGCAAAATATTTCACCCAGCTCTAGGCATAAGTGAAAATAGAACCAGGCCCAGTAGCATCTGCAGCATGTATTTATTCATCTCATTGTTCTCTTGTTCCATTTGTCTCCTTTCCTTGCTTCTGTTTTTTCCCTTCAGTTTACTGCAGTGGGAATGAATGCTAATGACACAATATCTGGTCAGACTCTATGCGCTGATGTTTGAGCAATTAATACTTGGCAGCATATTAAAACAGCACTTAATGGTTCTGATTTTCCTGACTAGGAAACAAATTACTAAAATCCAACTATAATATTAATTTATTGTCAAATTGTATTGGGATATTGCAGAGAGGTTTCTTGAAGAAGGGCCTGATCCTGCCAGGGACTAAGCACTTCCTAGAAGCATACCCTCAACTCTCATTAGTTTCCCTGGAAGTTAAAGTTCCTCAGCAGATTCTAAGAAGTGCTCAGCACCTCAGTGGATCAGATAGCTAATTTATTGTCTTCTCTAACTGAATGTGCATAATTTCATAGACAATTAGATCACTGAAGGCTGGACTAGTGATAGCATGAATAACAGAGGAAGCCTTAAGGATAGAGCTGGGTGAAACATCAGAGAGATGTACAGGAGCTTATAATACCTTGCACTTCTATGATGCCATCTGTCTGAGGATCTCAACCTTCTTTGAAACATGAATTAGTTAAGACTCAGAACAACACTGTGAGGTGAGTATTTTTGACCCTTATTAACTGATGCAGAAACCAAGGCACTGAATGTTTTAATGACTTATGTGTGGTCACACAAGAAGTCTGTGTGGAGCTGGGAGTGACTATAATCCAAGGCTCCTTGCTCTTAGTCTTGTACCTTACAAAAATACAATTCTTTCCATGAAGATTATAGGAATTTCTTAAGATTTCTGAAATTTCATATATTCAGAGAAAAAAAAGAGGTGGAAAAGATAATTAGGTCACCTACTGCATCCTTTTACCACTGTATAATTGCTCCCTGTAACATATTTCCTACTGTTTTATCCACTCTGCCTTTAAATGTTTCTGTGACACGGCCTCCCGCATTGCCATTAGGCCACTATTCCTTAGTCATAAGGGTTATATCTACACAGCAAAGAAAAACCTGAGGCTAGCCCATGCCAACTGACTCAGGCTTGGGCTGCGGGGCTGTTTCATTGCTGTGTAGGCTTCCAGGCTCAAGCTGGAGCCCGAGCTCCTGGACTCTCCCGCCCCACAGGGTCCTAGAGACCGGTCTGCAGTATGAGCCTGGAAGTCTACACTGCAATGAAGCAGGCCTGCAGCCCAAGCCTCACAAGCCCGAGTCAGCTGGCACAGGCCAGCAGTGAGCTTTTCTTTGCTGTGTAGACATTCCCAAAGATTTCTCAATTTTGCAATTTCATTTTACAAAGTGAAACATGGAGGGCCAGATTTTTCAGCCCCCATCCATCATTTCTTCATACCGCGAATTGTATATATGCAAACATGCACCTGCATGTTGCAGTTTCAAACACTTGCGTACACTAACATCTGTATGTTCCGACTATACTTGCCTTGCAATTGTGCAGATGGTAACATTTCTACTTCTATACCCATTAAGGACCTACATGATTTTGCAGGTGAAAGTTCTAACACATTCTCCTGCACAGGTGCTATTTAGGAGGGCAAGGACAGAGCTAGAATTTTTAGCAAGTGCAAGCTTGTGCATGCACAATGTGAACAGAGGATGGAGAAAGGCTTGATAGAAAATTTACCCACCCCCACAGAAATTTCGTATTAACAATGTTGCTCTTGGGCATTCAATATTGCAAAAGGAAGAACCAGTCAGTGTCTTCACATAAGCATTTAAGCACAACCCTGTTCATCATAATGAAAAAGAAAACAAGTGACAGGAGGGAGCCAAGATGAAGAGACTAAACCAATTAGAGAAAAGTATATACATAGCAATTACAGACACAGTGCTTGCAAAAGCTGCTGGTGAAGACAAGCAAAACTACACCTGTGAAAAGTGACTTTTATTTTGGCTTTTTGAAAATGTAGCAAGAAGCCAGAATCTTCCACCTTCATTTCATGGATGAAATGGTTCCACACAGTCGTAATTAAACAGAGTATGGAACAGCTCCTCAGCTGATATAAATTGTCATAGCTCCATTTATTTCAATGGAGCTATGACAATTAATAGCAGCTGAGAATTGGTCCTAATATTTTGGGAATTTTTGGTTTGGACAACCAGATTAGATCATTTGTCCATCAAGGCTGGTCTCCTGCTTCTGGCAATGCTCAATACCAGATGTCTCAGAAGGAGAAAAATCCCCGAGAGACATATTTTTATCATTTTGGATTTTATTCTTAATAGTTTAAAATTCAGAGATGTAAAAGCAAAACTCAACTGCCTGTATAATATATACCAAAGAATTTCACCCAGTAATTTCTGCATTAAGCCCATATCTTTTTGTTCAGACACAGAATTTTTTTTTAGAAAGATATCCAATTTTGACTTTAAAAACTTCAAGCAAGTGAGAATATTATTTCCCTTAGTAAGTTGTTTCAGTGGTTAACTACTCTCACATGTAAAAAATGTGCTTTTTCCCTCTATAATTAATTGGGCGAGCACCAACTTCCAGCCATTGGATTTTGTTATGCTTTGCTAGATTAAAGAGCACTCTAGTAAAAGATTTCAGAGTGGTAGCTGTGTTAGTCTGTATCAGCAAAAAATACGAGGAGTCCTTGTGGCACCTTAGAGACTCCTCAGGTTTTTTCTAGTAAAAGAGATCTTCTCCTTGTGTAGGTACTTACAGACAATGATCAAGTTGCCTCTTAACCTTCTCTTCAATAAGCTAAGTAGATTCAGCTCCTTAAGTCTCTCATTGTAACACATATTTTCCAGACTTTAACATCGTTCTCACCTCTGAATTCGCTCCAATTTTTCAACATCTGTTTTTCACCGTGGACACAAAAACTGAACACAGTATTTCTGTCATGGTCTCATCAGTGCCATATGCAGAAGTAAACCCCCCTGGCTCTTCCTACACAGTGTTACTCCCTTTATACATACAAGGATCACATTAGCCCATTTAGCCTTAGCATTTCATTCACAGCTCGTGTTCAGTTGGTTATTTACCATGATCCCAAAGTCCTTTTCAGAGTCACTGGTTTATTTGATACAGTCCTTCTTCTCATAAATGTGACTTGCATTTTAATTTAGCCAAATGCAAGGTCACATATCTAGGAACAAAGGATGTATGTTGTGTGATTGTGCCCGTCTGAACCATGTGATCCAGATAATTTTGTAGAATTGAGCTGTACTAATCAATATTGACCACTCCACCCATCTTTGTGTCACCCTCAAATTTTATCAGCCTTCCAACTCAGAAGTTTCAAAATAAACCATTTTTTCCTTCTACATTTGGCAAGTATTTTTCTTCTCATTTTCCAGTGCAACTGAAACTATCGGGGGGAGGGATAGCTCAGCGGTTTGAACATTGGTCTGCTAAACCCAGGGTTGTGAATTCAATCCTTGAGGGGGCCATTTAGGGATCTGGGGCAAAAATTGGGGCTTGATCCTGCTTTGAGCAGGGGGTTGGACTAGATGACCTCCTGACGTCCCTTCCAACCCTGATATTCTATGATTCTATGAAATTAAAGTGGCTCTTTAAAAAATCAACAACAACTTCCTGACTTTATTGGGACTATTCACCTGAGCGGCTTGGATTTGGTCCTTCAGTTTACATACATTATGACAAAGCATCATCAGGTGATGCCAGCACAGCTCTTCTGCTACTGGACAGCTAGCCAGAGATGCAATATAGGACTAGACTTCAATAGGCCCTTACACAGGTGGACAGGAGAGAAGCATGCAAACAACATGCTTCCTCTTGTAGGTTTCACAAAGGTCTGCCACAACTGCAGTCCCTGTTCCAAGGGAATGCAAGGTCTATACTCTTGGTGTGCTTTGGGAGGAACTAGCCCTCTCTGAAGTATCCATGGCTTTATGCAGTTCTGCACTGCTCAATCAGGCGGGTGGCTACATCTCACCTGTGCCCCCTAGAGTTTTTGTAAAACTGGGTATATTTCTGCATTCCTTCCTGAGCCAAAACATTCTTTGAATTCAGTGTGCGTGTCATCTGAATGATGGGTGCAGATTCAGCTGCTATTTTAAAAGAAAAGCCTTTCACTAGAGTGGTAGATTTAAAAAATAACAACGCTAGCTATTCAGGGTCTGTGGATTTTCACCATCAGATACACAGTAACAAGTGATCATGTGTGGGGTCTAAAGTCATGTCCATGAACCCTTTAAGTTTCAAATTATTAATTTAGCATTTCAAAGCAACTCTAGCTCAGCAGCCATCAGCTTTGATTATTTCATCAAGTGAAAAACTGTTAAACTGAATTTAGGAAGAGAGAGCAAATAAACTGGTTGGCTGTCAAAGGTTCCATATTTATTACTCGTGTTTATATCTCATTAATGTTTGCACAGCTCTGTGTGTATTGGTTAAGTATTGCTGAACAGCCAACAGAGCACACCCAGGAGAACATTTTATTTTTGTAGGTCCTACAGGAGCACTGGAAATGGCTTTTCAAAATAAGAGCATTTGTTGATTCAAAGCTAAATCTGAAAGCACTTATTAAGCGATTATGTAGTTTTCTGAAATAAAGACACTTCTGAAAACACCTGTGATTTTGAACAGCCTGCCAACTTGCCTCATCAGAGCAATTCAAATTGTGGAAAGCAATTGCAGTATGAAAGCTCAATCCTGCAAGGGGCCAAGCAGCTCCTGTGAGCTGATGAACATCCTCAACTCTCACTGAAGTCAATGGGAGTTGATGATGCTCAGCACCTTGACAGAAATGCTCAGCACTCTGTAGGATTGGCCAGTGACTCCGCTGCAGCCTCTTATGTGGATATACAGAGCTAACAAACTGAACGTAAACAACTGTAAATAGAAATATAGAAGGGAAAAATAATCAGAAAAGGTAAAAAATAATACCTTTTATGGGGCAATACTGCTGACTGTATAAAAACTAACTTTCTTTAACACACACAACAAATTTTAAGTTTTATTCACTTGCGCACACTTCTAAATAACCACTTTTAAAAAACAGTAGTACATTCCAGGATGCACAATGCACAGGAGTTTCCTGCATCTCCTGACATGCTTCATCCCTAATCTTGCTGCTATCAATTTCAACTTTTGCCCTACACTAAATATGTTGCTTTTGGAAATGCTAGTAAAGACATTTCCATTTTATTATCTTAACTGCACTGGAAACTGCCCACGAGTTGCGATGAACAAAACACCAACACCCCAACACCTCAGTTAGGTACTAAGATTGTTCCTACTTAACCCACAGTGGCTTGAAGATGTTGTGAGGAAGGCAAAAAAGGCCCTACTCCTCTGCCAATTGGCCAATGATAGAAAAAATTCCTTCCTGACCTCGTAAACAGGTAATCAGCTATACCTGCAGTATCTGTCAGGCTGGGTTCCCATTCCTAGTTCGGGTGGTCTGCTGGAATGGAGACGAAAGAGAGTCCACATGGCTCCCACACTGGGTTAAATCCTGGGAACTGGGGAATGCTGACCAATCAGCACTCCTTTCCCCCAAGTGGCCAGTGGGTGCCAGAGACTCCCAGGGGGAGGAGCTACCTATTGTCCTTAGCAAGTATCTCCCTCCCTTGCTTCTCGGACGTCCCACTTTCACCACCAGCCCCATCAGGTTCCCTCATCCATTAATGCAGGTGGGTGGCATTTGGTCTACAGATAACACAGCAATTATACATTATGTGGGCTAAAAACACTCTTGTAATCTTGCTATTTTAGTACTTTAATGACAATTAAACTCTATACTCTGTTAATGTTCATTTAGTACCTTAATTTTGGCTATACTTAAAAAAAATCAATAACAATCTTAATTCCCACTACAGATAAGTGGTCCAGGTCTTTAAGTATGTATGAACCCAAGAAATTTAAGCAAATATATAAAGGCAATTTGGCTCACTACATCTTACTTCATTTTCAATATATGTTTTCCCTTGATGCTGTCCAGTTTTTTCAATGAAGCTAGTGTTTTTAATTGACAACTTTGCCTTGTAGGCAATTCCATACATTTCTGAGCTCTGATTCGGAGTGGGGAGAGAAAGTATCTGATTGTTATGCAGAAAAACAACTTTCTTAACAAATCTGGATATATTATATGGCCTCAGTGTACTGAGAAACCCTTTACTGATGCCTGGGCTTCCACTAATACCTTGATAAGTAAGTTGCAATCTTCTAGCATGGTTAGGATGTTACAAATATGTTAACACTAGGAGGTTTGTATACTCACTTCCATTTAGCCAGAATACTAACTTTTGTACTGTGAATCAGTCAGCAGTATTACTGATTCATCAAAAAGTGACATGAAAAATTCTTTAGATTGCACATGTAAGGGGACTATTGTCCTTACTAAAACTCATTGGGGGTTTGGTTGGCTAGCTCCCAGTACCAAAAGAAAGGGGGAAGGGTTGATGGGAAATCAGGACCCTGAGACTGACAGTCCCCAGGAACAATGGGGAGAGGCCAATGCTCCAGGTCTGCCGGCTGTGCTGAGGCAGAGTGGAACTGGAGCTGAGACAGAATGATGGAGCTGGAGCTGGGACTAGAGCAGTCTGGAGCTGGGTGCGGTGAGCAACTGAGGAGAGCGAGGGGGACCCTAGGCAGCAGGCCCAGTGCAGGGAGATGCCCCCAGCCAAGAAGCTGTGCAGGCCACTCTTGGAGGGAGATCGTAACCCCAATGGGGTGGGGGCGACACTGGGAAGAAGGGTCCAGCCATCTAGAGCCTGAGGACATGTGGCCACTGCCAGAACAAGCGTCTGACCCGCAGCATGTCTGCGGCACAGCCAGGGCCTGAGGAGGTGGTCTGGGACTTGTGAGGAAAAAACTGAATTTCCCTTACATTCCAGAGATGCTGGTTGTGATATCCCCGTGCCACAGAGCAGGGTGACGGGTTTTCCTTTAACCTTTCCGATTTTTTCCTAATTTTTTTAATTGATTGCTGTTTAATAAATTGCATTTGCTTTGAACTGTATGTAATGATCAGTGGGTCAGGGAAGCATCCAGTGCAGAGAGAGTACTTCGGCGTGGGGACACCCTAGCCCCTGCCCTAAGTGACCACGACAAGGTTGGAGGTCAAGCCCCCCAGGAATCCTGGGCCCAGCCTTGTTGGTGTTATGAGGACTCTGCCAGACAGGAGGGTTGAAGGGGAGCCCTTGAGGTCAGGCAGGTCTCTGGGTAAAGGAAGTGGGAGTGAGGACTCAGATCCTTTCGCTAGCCCACTTCACTAGGGTAGTGTATAAGCCAGGAAAGTTACCCACAATAGCGGGATCATTCCCCTGCTTACACACAGTTGAGCACGTAACTCTGATCTCTTGTTTATATGCATTACGATAAAAGTATCATGTCCCCCATTCAAATCCTCTTTTCCAAACTAAACATACCAAGTTCCTTCAGCCTTTGCTCATATGGCTGGCCTTCCATCCTTTCGATCATCTTTGTCATTCTCCTTTGGATCATTTCCAGTCTCCTACATTCTTTCTATACGTTGGTGACCAAAACTGGACACAGCACTCCAGCTGACACCTAACCAGCACTGAGTAGAGCATTACTATCACTGCCTGTGACTTGCATGCCATGCCACTATTAATGGAACCTAAAACTGCATTTGCTTTTTTTGCAACAGCATTGCATTACTGACTCATGTTGAGGTTGTGATCTACTACAACTCCCAGATCATTCTCAGCAGTGCTGCCGCCAAGCCAGTTTCCCCCCATTCTGCATTTGTGCATTTGATTTTTCTTCCCTAAGTGTAGCACCTTACATTTGTCTTTGCTGAATTTCATTTTGTTGTCAATAGCCCAGTTCTCCAATTTACAAGATCCCTCTGAATCTTACCTCTCTCTTCCAAAGTGTTGGCAAACCCACACCCCAGCTTTGTTCACCTGCAAATTTGATTAGTATGCTCTCTATTCCTACATCCAGGTCATTAATAAAGATGTTAACCAACACTGGACCCAGAACAGATCCCTGTGGAACCCCACTTGAGACCTCCCTCCAACCTCTAATCATTCCATTAATAGTTACTCTTTGTTTGCGGTTGTTTAACCAGTTATGTATCCACTTAATGGTAGTTCTGTCGAGCCACATTTCTCCAGTTTATTTATCAGAATGGTGGGACTGTGTCAAAAGTAGAGGTATATTAAGTCCACTGCTTTTCCCCATCCACCAAACCAGTTACCCTGTCAAAAAAGAAAATCAAGCTGGTTTGTCATGGTTTGTTCTTGGTAAATCCATGCTGGCTGCTAGTGATTACCCCTTCATCCTCCAGGTATTCGCAAATTGAATGTTTTATTCATTGCTCTAGTAGCTTCCTGGTATCAAAGTCAGGCTGACCGGTCTATAGATCCCTGGCTCCTCCTTTTCCTCCTTTTTAAAGATGGGCACTATGTTTACATTGTTCCAGCAAAAATTGGATATGATTGGACAGAAATCAAAATCAGACCTCATGCTTTTGCAATAAGTGGTACAGTTTGGGAGAGACAAAGGTTATACTGTACATATATATATATGGAATGAACTAGGGCTCCATATGAGCCTTTCCTTGTTCTGATCCTGTTCATTCTATTGATTTCAACCAGCATTGGATCAGTCCCCCTTAGCCCATGTAAGTATGTATCAGATCATGCACTTTTATAATAAGGTTGGCAACCATACAATGTAGGAAAGAACGATTTCCTCAGGTAAAGCTTTAAAGTGCACTTTTTGTATGGTGCACTCTGAATATCCCTGGGGAGTTCGGCCCTGTTCAACGTACACCTTGTATGGTTTACTTTGTATATTTGAAGCCCTACCTCATTAACTGCTCATCTTCTATAAAAAATACTTGTTTTGACTGTTGGGCTTACACGGGGGAATGAAATAGTAAAAAATGCTATATATAGGTATCTGTGTATGCTGTGCATAGATTTAGAAGATTCAGATGACTGGGCTTTCTACCACTTCCAGTAAGAGTAAGTTTGACAGTCTAGTATAGGAGGCCTCACTGTAGGAAATGTTTCCCTAAAAATCAGCCTAGATTTTCCTATGTTTTGTTACCTGAGTGCTTTTTAGCTTACTCCTTTTAGAGCATATTAATCAATTCTGCACCCTCAGTTTTACACACAATTTCAGTTAAATTCACCTCACAGATAGAAATGGCTGGAAAAATGGAATTCCAACCTTACAAAATTTGTTTTCATCCTGAATTGGGATAAAAAAAATCAAACTGTTTCAAAGAATGGAAATTCTGAAAAGAAAAAAAAATCTATGTGGGAAAGGCAAATGATCTTGTCAAAACATTTCATTTAGATAATGTTTAAACATTATAATAGACTATATGTATATATTTTAAAATTAATGTGGTAATATAAAAGTCTAAATAAAATGAAACTAAATGAGGAAGTCAAAACAAAAATAAAAAAATCCAAACGAAACAAGAAAGTAGGAAGAAGATACTCCATTTCAGTTCTGAGGCTTTTCCATCAAAATTGACAATGAAAATATTTCAGTTTCTACACAGCTGCATTTTGTTCCATCAAAACCTGTTCCATCCAAAAAAACCCCAAAACCTTTGACCAGCTCTAACAATCGATGAGTTTGGTTATTTTATTCTTTCCTCCTAAGCCATTCCCTTAAACACCTCATTCATTTTTTTTCTCTTCCTTGATCCTAGTTTGTTGTCATATTTTTGATATAAAGATGCCCAGGACTGTATGCATTTTATTATGTGTAGTTTTACCAGGATCACACAGAGAAGGGAAAGATCATCTCCCTGTCCTAAAACATAATCCTCTAAATATGCTGCATCTCTAGCCTGCACTGGCTTTTTATTGCTATATTGCATAGCAAACTTATATCTAATTGTCTTTTATTGCCTATAGGACTTTCTTCCATGTTATTGATTTCCATTAATCTTCTTCCAGTTGAATATATGTGTTTGGGATTATTTTTCCCTTGATATAATCAATCTTATTTCATTTTCTGCCCATATTTCAAAGCCTCTCTAAGACTGCATAAGATAATATGAAGCACTGTATCAATTATACTACATGACCACTCCACATTCTCTCTACCCAACTCACTGCTGTTTAAAATTTTTATTTTTTAGTTCTGTGCATGAAAAATAAAGATGATTAGCTGTTACAACAGTAGCAACTGGGATAAAAGACTGATTTGGTGCCAGCTTTTGCCATCCTTACTCAAAGCAAGTGATCCTTATTCTTCAAGTAGTTCAGCTGAAATCATGGGAATTACTCCAGGTGTATCACAGAATGATAGAATTTAAAGGCAGAAGGGACAATCAGATCATCTATTCTCACATCCTGTACACAGCAGCTTACTATACCCCATCCCATTACCCCTGTAAACTAATACCATGCTCCATGGGAGTAAAGATGGCACGATCTGGTCTTTCATTTGTCAAAATTTCCATGGAGACCTGATATTATATGACAATGTTAAATCAGAGTTGCATTTTTGATGCTGAGGAACATTCTTTGAATGTTATTTAGCTGTTGAACTACATACTCTACACATCTTGTAGCTGTGCATTTTTACAAAACACAGTACCTGTATAGTGCAAGAAATGGGTTTTATGGGGTTTATTTAATCTGTTGCTGGTTGTGGCAATGGAACTTTATCAGGGTATTATTGTGGTCAATACTGTGGTGCATCGATCTTATTTTGAAAACTTCCTATTCTAACATCCCCGTAAGTGTGACTTGAACAAAAAGGTTAATCTTTTCACTTTTATTTCCATTTTTCATTTTCCTTTGTGACCTAGAAGTTATTTTTCAGTAATAAGGTTTCAGAACCTTACAGAGGAAATTGTATTTCTAATGCCCAAGATTGTGACTTACAAAGCAGTATAAAAATCTAGTGTGAGTAGTTTTCATACAGATTTCCATTGTGGAGTCTCTGTTATGATTCAAATCATTTTAAATAATTTAATAATAATATTAGGCCAGATTGTGACTCACTTATGTCAAATAAGGTACGACTCAGTGTAAAGGGAGCACAGTCTGTTCCATATGGAAGATTGGTATTAAATTTTGTTAATAATATTGGCTCAAATACTGTGAGAAACTCAGTCTCTACAGACTGCTTTCAAGAGGCTTCCATTAAAAAAAGAAAATAGAGAGGACATTTTTTATTCTATTAACTTCCATACCTTCCTGGCTCATGGGACACCATCCCTGATATAAAAAAACCCCGTAAGGTGGCTCCTTCCTCTCTTCCTTCAAGTCCCTCCCCAAAACTCATTTTCACTCTACTACGACTTGAGAAATCTGCCAGCCAGGGATGTCCTGGCTGGGTAGCCGTTGGGGACCAGATGATTTTATATTGTTATTTTTAAAACATTCATATTATTTAGAACAATCAAGTTGTGCATATAGTTACAGTTTCATGCAGATAGGCTACATAGCCTTCATTTCATTATCCTCCTCTGCCCTTCCCTTGCCATTATACCTTCCCCATTTGTTATACTCACGTCTTTTATCTTGTTTCAAGAGAAACTGGAAGCTCTTGGGGCAGGAGCTCCATCTGTGAATGTGACTAGTATGAGAAGAGGCCAATCTTGATTGAGCCCCTTGAGCACTATTAACTATAATACTATAACTCCTTTACAGAATTGAAATGCAACAAGGTACAATTATACTATTATAAAACAGTCTAAGAAAAGGACTGAATTGATTGACACACTACGGGGTTAGGTCGAATTTAGCCGCATTAGGTCGATTTAAAAATGACTGCGTCCACACAATCAACCCCTAAAGGGCTATTAAAATCAACTTCTGTGCTCCTCCCCAACGAGGGGAGAAGCGCTTAAATTGACCTTGCTGCTAGTGCTGAAGCAAATTGACGGTATCGGCCACCGGAAGCTATCCCAGAGTGTTCCATTGTGACTGCTCTGGACATCACTTTGAACTCTGATGCACTAGCCAAGTACACAGGAAAAGCCCCAGGAACTTTTGAATTTCATTTCCTGTTTGGTCAGCGTGGCAAACTCAGCAGTACTCAACAGCACTGGTGACCGTGCAGTGCGCCCAGAATCGTAGAGCGTAGAAGTGCTGGATGAATGGACTATAAGGTGGATAGAAAGTTGGCTAGATAGTCGGGCTCAACGGGTAGTGATGAATGGCTCCATGTCAAGTTGGCAGCCGGTATCAAGCGGCGTGCCCCAAGGGTCGGTCCTGGGGCCGGTTTTGTTCAGTATCTTCATTAATGATCTGGAGGATGGCGTGGACTGCACCCTCAGCAAGTTTGCAGATGACACTAAACTGGGAGGAGAGGTAGATATGCTGGAGGGTAGGGATAGGATCCAGAGGGACCTAGACAAATTGGAGGATTGGGCCAAAAGAAATCTGATGAGGTTCAACAAGGACAAGTGCAGAGTCCTGCACTTAGGACGGAAGAATCCCATGCACTGCTACAGACTAGGGACTGAATGGCTAGGCAGCAGTTCTGCAGAAAAAGACCTAGGGGTTACAGTGGATGAGAAGCTGAATATGAGTCAACAGTGTGCCCTTGTTGCCAAGAAGGCCAATGGCATTTTAGGATGTATAAGTAAGGGCATTCCCAGCAGATCGAGGGACGTGATTGTTCCCCTTTATTCGACCTTGGTGAGGCCTCATCTGGAGTACTATGTCCAGTTTTGGGCCCCACACTACAAGAAGGATGTGGAAATATTGGAAAACATCCAGCAGAAGGCAACAAAAATGATTAGGGGACTGGAACACATGACTTATGAGGAGAGGCTGAGGGAACTGGGATTGTTTAATCTGTGGAAGAGAAGAATGAGGGGGGATTTGATAGCTGCTTTCAACTACCTGAAGGGGGGTTCCAAAGAGGATGGATCTAGACTGTTCTCAGTGGTAGCAGATGACAGAACAAGGAGTAATGGTCTCAAGTTGCAGTGGGGGAGGTTTAGGTTGGATATTAGGAAAAACTTTTTCACTAGAAAAGTGGTGAAACACTGGAATGGGTTACCTAGGGAGATGGTGGAATCTCCTTCCTTTGAGGTTGTTAAAGTCAGGCTTGACAAAGCCCTGGCTGGGATGATTTAGTTGGGGATTGGTCCTGCTTTGAGCAGGGGGTTGGACTAGATGACCTCCTGAGGTCCCTTCCAACCCTGATATTCTATGATTCCCCCTATCATCTCCGTCCCTGAGGTTATCGCAGATTTGAAGGCGAAAAAATCGCACTCGCGATGACATGTTTTCCGAGCTCATGCAGTCCTCCTGCACTGATAGGGTACAGCTTAATGCATGGAGGCATTCAGTGGCAGAGGCCAGGAAAGAATTAAGTGAGCACAAAGAGAGGAGGCAGGACGTGATGCTGAGGCTAATGGGGGAGCAAACGAACATGATGGAGCATCTTTTGGGGGAGCAAATGGACATGATGAAGCATCTGTTGGAGCTGCAGGAAAGCCAACAAGAGCACAGACCCCCACTGCATCCACTATATAATCACCTACCCTCTTCCCCATGTTCCATAGCCTCCTCACCCAGATACCAAAGAACACGGCGTGGGGAGGCTCCGGGCACCCAGCCACTGCACTCCAGAGGATGGCTTAAGCAACAGAAGGCTGTCATTCAAACAGTATGATTTTTAGTGTGGCTACAATAAGCAATGTGGCCTTGTACTTCCTTCCTCCCCCATACCACCCAGGCTACCTTGTCCGTTATCTCATTTTTTTTAATTAATAAAGAAAGAATGCATGGTTTCAAACCAATAGTTACTTTATTTTGAAGGGGGGAGGGTGGTTGGCTTACAGGAAATTAAAATCAACAAACGGGGCTGGTTGGCATCAAGGAGAAACACACACAACTTTCACACCGAAGCCTGGCCAGTCATGAAACTGGTTTTCAAAGCCTCTCTGATGCGTTGCGCACCTTGCTGTGCTTGTCTAATCACCCTGGTGTCTGGCTGCTCAAAATCGGACACCAGGTGATTTGCCTCAACCTCCCACCCCGCCATAACCATCTCCCCCTTACTCTCACAGATATTATGGAGCACACAGCAAGCAGCAATAACAATGGGAATGTTGGTTGCGCTGAGGTCTGACCTAGTCAGCAAAAAGCGCCAGCGAGCTTTTAAATGTCCAAAGGCATGTTCTACCACCATTCTGCACTTGCTCAGCCTATAGTTGAAGTGCTTCTTACTACTGTCCAGACTTCATGAGCCATGGGAGCAAGGGGTAGGTGCGATCATGTGGTGCTGCCAGCTGGGAGAGCAGCCTGAGGCAGAAGCCTCCAACTTGCAAAAGAGCAGGAGAGCAGAGTTGCAGCGGAAGCAGTGGAGCCGTACACCATGTCCTAGAGGTTGCTAGGAGCCGGGCAGGGAAGATGTTCCCAGAACCCCCGGCCATGCTACATGTCCAACGAGGACGGCTACCAGTCCTACTGCACCGTCTGCTGCAACAGCAGCTGTGACGGTGAGCTGAGCAGTCTCCATACTTGCCGTGGTATGGCGTCTGCACGGGTAACCCAGGAAAAAAGGCGTGAAATGATTGTCTTCCATTGCTTTCACGGAGGGAGGGGCGACTGATGACATGTACCCAAAACCACCTGTGACAATGTTTTTTCCCCATCAGGCACTGGGAGCTTAACCCAGAATTCCAGTGGGTGGTGGAGACTGCAGGAACTGTGGGATAGCTACCCACAGTGCACCGCTCTGTAAGTCAATGCTAGCCATGGTAGTGAGGACGCACTCCGCCAACTTAATGCCCTTAGTGTGGACATACGCAATCGACTATATAAAATCGACATCTATAAAATCGACCTAATTTCGTAGTGTAGACATACCCTAAGGTTCTAAGATGGGCTGATAAGGAACAATAGACACAGAACTCCTTTCTTCATCATGGTCAGTTCAGAGGATAGCCCAGAATAGGTTGGAAGCAGAAGGGGAGTTTATGAAGAAGTTCCATTCCCTTTTGGTCTCTCACTGCAGCACTAGTCTTTTCCTCTCCATCCTCCTTCACACCGTTCCATTTTGATTAACATGAAATGTTGATTTCTGACCCTACTTCCAACCAAAGTCTCAGGGATGGCACAAGAAGGTATGTTTTTTCAATACCCTCCCAGAACAAGTAGGGTAGCAGCATTAGTATTTGCTATTTACTATTCTAGTGTCCTGCTAGCTATTTTAAGTATTTTTAACACATCTTTAACCTCAGGGCCTGATTTTCCACTATGTTCCCTGATTCACCACGACATTGAAACCAATGGAATTTCAGCAGTGTAGAATTGGAGTAACACAGCAGAGAACCAGACCATCAGTAACTAAAAATGCCACTTTGGTATCTAATCTAAGAGATCTGCTAGGATGTTACACCACCCTCATGATAAAAATATAATAATCTGGATACCTATGTGAAGGTTCCTGAGGAATATCATCTCCCCTGACAGGTAAGATTCAGAAACTTTGTGTGGATGTGACAGCACAGATGGGAGCAATGTGTTCTCAGGAGTAACCTTGGGACAAGTCTACCAGATGGCCTCAATTGCCTAGGATAACCTAGGAATAATAGCCACTATTCTAAGAATATGCATGCTAGGCCACATCAGTGTCTTGGAGTTTTACATAACTGGCTCTTTCTGCAACAGAGCCCCTGCTATGCCTTACACAGAGCCCTGTCACAGTCGTTGTTCAAAGAAGAAACCCTGCAGGTGGTCATAAAAAAAATGGTTGACAATTACGATACACACAGGGCCTGAATTTCAGACGTGCTGGGCACCTGCAACTCCCACTGACATAACTCAAGTCACAAAATGTTACGGATCTGGAGTTTTACCCCTGTAAGATGAAGGTACATTCCCTTTGCAAAATATAGAGCTGGACCCAGGTCTGGCTACCTCTTTCTAAAATATATATTTTAAACTACAGAGTTATATGTAGCCTCTCAACCAATCTTTTCCATCCCCCAGGCAACACTGCCCATACAAATGATGAAACTATTACTTTTAAAACTTCACAACAGGGACTCGTAGGCAAAATCTGTTTCACCTGTAATTCATTTTTTCTAAGTATATTTTAAAAGGTCTAGTTTTTTTTTTAAAATGGGCTTACACTTTTGCTCTCTAGACTCCATTAGAGGAAGAATTACGTTTTTCATTACATGGTAACAGAGGTCTATTGCCTGCAGGATGCATCACTCAAAGCAGCTTTACCTGGATGATGAGCATGAGCCTGTTCCCAGGCCACACTAACTCAGCAGTGAGAGCCCTAAGCTACCTCTATACTACGAGCGAGAGGTCTGATTCCCAGCTCACATACACGTTCTCATGCTGGTGCCCGTTTAAATAGTAGCATAGCCACTGGAACATGGGCAGCGATGGCACAGCTTTGCCATGCCGAGTGCATATCCACAGGGTTGAGCTGGGTTTTCATTCGGCCCAGCTAAGCCATGCCGCTGCAGTCGTGCTATACTCAGGTGAGTTCTCATTGAGTATGTGTACACGAGCAGGGAACCACATAGCCTTAGTGTCATACTGTACAACTTCAACTGATGATCCTGTACGGACCACAAAGTGCTCAGTCTCAAAGAATCAATCCTGAAGCACTTACATGAGAGGAAAGTGATCAGGAACAGCCAGCATGGATTCACCAAGGGAAGGTCATGCCTGACTAATCTAATCGCCTTTTATCATGAGATTACTGGTTCTGTGGATGAAGGGAAAGCAGTGGATGTATTGTTTCTTGACTTTAGCAAAGCTTTTGACACGGTCTCCCACAGTATTCTTGTCAGCAAGTTAAGGAAGTATGGGCTGGATGAATGCACTATAGGGTGGGTAGAAAGCTGGCTAGATTGTCGGGCTCAACGGGTAGTGATCAATGGCTCCATGTCTAGTTGGCAGCCGGTGTCAAGTGGAGTGCCCCAGGGGTCAGTCCTGGGGCCGGTTTTGTTCAATATCTTCATAAATGATCTGGAGGATGGTGTGGATTGCACTCTCAGCAAATTTGCGGACGATACTAAACTGGGAGGAGTGGTAGATACGCTGGAGGGGAGGGATAGGATACAGAAGGACCTAGACAAATTGGAGGATTGGGCCAAAAGAAATCTGATGAGGTTCAATAAGGATAAGTGCAAGGTCCTGCACTTAGGACGGAAGAATCCAATGCACCGCTACAGACTAGGGACCGAATGGCTAGGCAGCAGTTCTGCGGAAAAGGACCTAGGGGTGACAGTGGACGAGAAGCTGGATATGAGTCAGCAGTGTGCCCTTGTTGCCAAGAAGGCCAATGGCATTTTGGGATGTATAAGTAGGGGCATAGCGAGCAGATCGAGGGACGTGATCGTCCCCCTCTATTCGACATTGGTGAGGCCTCATCTGGAGTACTGTGTCCAGTTTTGGGCCCCACACTACAAGAAGGATGTGGATAAATTGGAGAGAGCCCAGCGAAGGGCAACAAAAATGATTAGGGGTCTAGAACACATGACTTATGAGGAGAGGCTGAGGGAGCTGGGATTGTTTAGCCTGCAGAAGAGAAGAATGAGGGGGGATTTGATAGCTGCTTTCAACTACATGAAAGGGGGTTCCAAAGAGGATGGCTCTAGACTGTTCTCAATGGTAGCAGATGACAGAACGAGGAGTAATGGCCTCAAGTTGCAGTGGGGGAGGTTTAGATTGGATATTAGGAAAAACTTTTTCACTAAGAGGGTGGTGAAACACTGGAATGCGTTGCCTAGGGAGGTGGTGGAATCTCCTTCCTTGGAAGTTTTTAAGGTCAGGCTTGACAAAGCCCTGGCTGGGATGATTTAACTGGGAATTGGTCCTGCTTCGAGCAGGGGGTTGGACTAGATGACCTTCAGGGGTCCCTTCCAACCCTGATATTCTATGATTCTATGATTCTATGTTGCAAAATAATTTGAGTGAAACGAGGCCACTCTGAAGGGGGGGAACCAAACTCCCAGGGCCAAATTTTCAAGCTGAACTCTAAAATTAGGCCTGCAGATTTTGCATATGTTCCCAAATGTATGAGCAAATCAGGTAATTACATGTCTAACTACTCTATTTGTATCTGTAACCGATGTGGGCTTTACTTGTGCAAATGCTCATGGTTATGTGTCCCTTTAAGCAGACAGAGAAGGGAATGGTTGTTGTATATGGTATGGAAAGGAATTATTATTATTTATGTGTATCACTGTAGCACCTAGGAGCCACAGGCATGGAAGGGTGGTACATTATATTGCTTTTTTCTTTAACCCATTTCAATGGTATTTGGAATAACCTGCACATCTAAAATATCATCATCAGGAAAGCCATGGATCATCATCATAAACTCACATTGCACTGCAGTTTTCTAAAGTCAGTAGGTGCTCAAGGTATTATTCCCATTTTGGCAGTGCCCTGGGCGTGCTGTCACTGTACCATGGCATATATACAAAACGTATATTTTAACATGATCTCTGCCCCACTGACCCTATTATCTAAGACAAAAAAACAAACCACAACAGGCAAAGGGTGGGGAGCGAGGGTAGAATATGCATGCAAAGACTGGTGTGCGGATAGCCCTCATGTTTGTTTTATATAAGAAAGTTGGTTTTATTTAATTATGTGTTGTTTGTATTGGAGTCAGAACAAGGGAGTAGGAAAAAAGACGAAAGGGGCAGAGGAACACTGAGGGAGAGGAAAGAATGGAGAGAAGAGGGAAAGATGGATGGAGAGGAGCGTAGAAAGGGATTGTGGAGGAGAGGGAGGTGGGCAGAGGCTGGGGCAAACCACCAACCAACCAGCAGGCATAATTTCTAGCATTGAAATTGCACAAAAGCAGTCCGCTGACAACAGCCGAACTGAGAAGGCTCTGCTTTCCTAGCCCACGTGGCTGGGAGCAGGGGAGTTGCTGTGAACAGAGCCCCTGCATAGGGAACCTACATAACAAGGGGTCCCATTTCTAATATCCATGTCCTCAGGGGGTAGGGAGGCCGAACTGGGTCTCTCCCTGCTGCTCCCAGGGGCTGGCTCCAGGAGAACTGAGTACAGCGACGGTGAAGCTTTTGATGCTCCACTGCAGTGAATCAGGAGCCAGCCGTGCCAGAGCACTGAGAAGAACATTTTAAAACATATTGGATATTCTGTGCCTTAAGCACTTTCTTAAGGATGTGTCTGTGCTCTCAGTGTGGGTGGAAATGGAGCAATGGTCCCCAGGGTGCTTAAATTCCCGCCACCCATGGTAACAATGTCTTATTTCAATTCCGCATTTTTCTTTGCTCCCTTCGCAATGAAGGGTTTTACTGTACTGTTAGTGCAGTGAGATGGAAATAAAATCTCCAACCGTGGACAAAGCATACAGATGGTTAAGAACTTTCAGACAGTGCCAAAATGTTTATTTCTTCTTTGCTTTCTCTGTTACTAACTTCATATGTGACTGAAATTAATGGTAGTTGCCAGTGCACCAAGTTGCCCAGTGTGCCTATATACCACAGACCTTTAAAAAACAAACACTCGATAAAAATAATATATTCCTCTTTCACCTTTACTTTGTATTAAAGTATAACTAGACTTCAAGAAGCCACTGAGACACCAAAATGAGAAATATTTGTCCAGAGATACACTGATGGCATAGAAGCCAGGCTGTGTAACTGCACTTTTAAGTGGCATCAACTGAACTGGTGATGTGGCCATGTCTGGAACAAAGTTTACTCTGTGTAATTTCACCCTGCCTAACTAAATTTTTTCACTTCCAGCTGAATGTGGTATGTTTTTTCCCCTAAACTCCTGTATAGTGTTGGTGGGAACTATAAAACTGTTGTTATGCTCCACCCTAGAAGTAGCTGCATTTTAGTGATAGATGAATTGGTTCCTTTGTGTGTGTTTGTGTATATAAATACATCTCTCTCAGATATGCACTTTAAAGAGTGCTGAAGCTCTTTTAGGATGAAGAGAGCTTTATAAAGGTAAGATTTTATATATTGCTGTTTGTAATAATATTCATCTTAGGCAGCTAGAAGACCACCACGTATAGATATCCAACAAAAAAGAAACCTTTTAGAAAGTTTGTTATTTGTTTTTTCTTACTTCTGAGTAGAAACCCAAGGCAAATAACTGATTTTCCAATTCATGGGCAATTAAAAAAAATAATGTTAAAACTTTTCACAAATCAAAAAGTAAAAGAAAAATGTTTCAGGTCAGACAAAACATTTCATTTTGATTGAGCATTTTTGAATTTTTTAAAGGAAATTATGAGAAAAGAAGTAATTTTAAACTGAAAGAAATCAAAATATTTTATTTCGAGAACGTTAAAATGAAATATTTTCATTTTTAATTTTCCTCAAAGTGAACAATTCAGTGAAACCAACAGAAATTCATGAAATGTTTGTGTCACAATCTCCATTTTTCTCAAAAAAACCCACCGAAGTTTGCCAAAAATTTCCACCCAGCTTTACTTCTGAGCTTTTCAAAGCGTCTTTTGTACAAAGTTCTTCTAGTGCTAGTTAATGCACATAATCCACGCCAACAGATGTAGTAGCAGAGTAGGAAACACTCGGAATAGTAAGATATCCTCTTGATCTAGACAGACAAGGTTATGTTTAGAGATGCCCAAATATTTTGACGTCAAGTCCATTTTCAATTAAAGCTGTATGCCATTTCACTATCCAAACCTGTACAACTCCGCTATTCACTTCTTAAACCCATGTGGCTTTAATATAACATTACTTACATGCTAAAACAAGAAATCCCATAGTCACCCAGGGTTTTCTTTGCACGTCTGATCCAATCTTTGTAGCCCTTATTCATTGTCCAGCTGTCTGCTTTAATAGCTCTCTTGTTTACAACGGTCTTGGTGACAGTGAAGGGAACTAATAATACATCATGAGAATGGGAATTACATGGTTTGTGTTCTCAAATATATTTTAAGAAAAAGAGCATAAATAAAGCTAGTGAAGATTGGCAAACAGCAAAAGTTATGTTAGGTTTAAACAAAGACCTTGGCTAGCCTTTGTTTAGGGAGGGCAATTTCAGTTAATAATGAATTGCACTAAGTTTCAGAAAACTCCAGATTGCAGTTTCAGACAATATATTTTTTGTATGGGTCTCTTCAGATGAATAAATGTTGCACCAACAGGTGGGACACAGTAATAACAAACACACAGTCAGTCCCTCAGAGACTTTTCAGGGAAAGAGGGAAGTATTTTTTCCAATTGCAAGAAACTGCCTCCAATATTTTTTCTCTTAGAAGTCTCCTTTCAACAAATATAATTATTTGTCATTTATCTTGACATCAAAAAAATAACAATGCATCCACCCATGCTTCCAGGAACTTTGGGCATTATTTAAATCCAAAGGATGAAATCTTAGCTTCCATAGAAAACAAAGGAAAAACTCCCAACAACTTAAGTGGAGCCTGGATTTCACCTACAATTATTTGTTTCACCGATGCCCCATATGGTCAGGCAATAAATAAATAAATAAATAAATAAGCTCCACCATTCACTGCACTCAGTCCTTGCACCTTCTTTCCCTACCATCCTCCACACAGACATCTCTGAAAGCCAGAGAAAGTCTTGGAAGCAATCCCTTTGAAACAAGGAGAGAGAGAATTGCAAAGTCTAAAGGCTCCCATAGAGAACATCTTGCCAGCTGTCCCCCTCTTCTATACCAATGGGACTCCAGATTGAGTGGCTCCACTTTGTCTATGGCCTAGCCATCTTGGCTTGTTGTTGAATTCAGATGACTTAACCTTTTAAATGTTCTGCTCTTACTTTTCTCTACATCAGATGCAGGGCAATACAGAAACAGAAAAAGGAGGTCACAGAAACTATATGATACCCAGAGAACTGCCATGGGCAGGATCCTACCTTTGAATGTGCTAGATGGGGGCATAAAGGAACTTTTCCCTTCCCACCAACCAGTACAAACAGCAGTGCAGAATAGTTCCTATCACACAAGAGAGAGGATGCGGGAAAGACATGTTTCTGGGTACTGATCTTGCCATGACTCCCCGTGGGTCCTTGCAACTCACCTTATCTGCACAGAAGAGCCATGTCTTGCCACAAAATCAAGGGTGAGTTATGCCAACATCAGAGTGTTAACACCTGCAACATAATACTTACCTTGGATGTGTGAATTGCTGTTCTCGTCACTTTTCAAAAGCATTCCCCAAATAACAGAGAGGATAAAGAGCTTGTCACAGTAACCAGCAAACTGAACAATGGGTGAGTGGACAATTTTGGTTTCACTTTAGGCAGAACTTGCTCTGATTCTTATCATGTAGTGACATCTAGATACTACGCTTACAGATCCTCCAGAACTGCTGACAGTGGGCAAAATCACAGCGCCTAGACATGAATTTGGGTGTTTGAAATCAAGATCTGAATCTTAACTCTCCCAAATTTCTGTGTGTTCAGATTTTGTGAGCGGGTTTTTACTCAATATATAGGTTCTGGGAGAGCAAACTTGGATCTCAGCGGAGGTTCAGATCAGGCCAGCCTCTACAATAATACAGTGTTTTTTAATGATCCCTTTAGTTCTAACAACTTCCACAAAACCCAACAGCTCAAGGCCAGACTTGGTTCAGATATAGTCCAACTGAATCTTTAATATCTTTTCAAGCTCACCAGAATGCATAGTTCTTGATCATACCATCATCTACACAGAGATGTTTTTATGGCTCAGTTATACGTTAGCCCCAATCAAGACTTCCTATTCATCATCTCCATTTTGTTCTTTGCATCTAAACCATGTTGCTTTAACTTAGCATTAGCATTATAGGCTTGTGGGGAAAGGACTGTTTGTCTAGTGTGTAGCACAATGGGGCCCTGATCCCTGACTCATGTTTCTAGGCACTACTATGATAGAAACAGTAAAATAATAAAAATTAAAATTGCATCTGCACAAAGCACATGCTAGGAAACCATTTCAGTCTCAATTCATGTTTGTGCCAGCATTTTCATCACCGGGTATCAAGATGTGTGCTATTTGTTTGACTGCCAAGAGGTGTCAATTTATTACAGTTTGTATTTTTCCAGATTCTGTTTCAGTTCTACGTTGAAATTTAGTCCCAGTTCATGTTCTGTAGTCAAAAGAGAATTTGTTCTCAGTGACTCCATGTGACAGCTGCTGCATATGATGGAAAAGTGTATGCTGACTACTGTAATTGCCCACAAGAAGAATAAATGCTAAGAAATGGCACAAATTCGCAATTTGTATAATTGACCATTTGTATGAATGACAGAAGCATTAAATGCAATGAAATGGTTGGAATTTGCAATTTATTTATTTCTGCAGCTCTGCACCTCTCTGTTCTGGAGCAGTATTGCCTCACACAACCCATAGTTTAACTAATTTGGGGTGCCCCCACAGCAGTAATTATATAAATCGAACTGAAACTGTAACAGTCACATTATGTGTCATTGAATTAATCCTCAGGAAGCCACAAAATAATTAAATCACAGTGTTCTGACAGCATGTTGTGATAACTACATCCTAACATTATGTTCATCAGTAGATCTGGACAAATAACTCTTGAATAACTCAATTCTTGAAGATTGATTTCTTCTTCCACACCAACAAGAAGCTAGCCTACACAGTGATCTATTTACAAGTGCATTTATTTATCCTGTAGATGAACTGCCCACATCTGTGAATCCAGGAAGGAGGATTAAGATGTGTAAGAACACTGGAGGTGCCCCATGCTGGGCATTGGTGTGGTGAAACAAATGGAGAGAAATTAATTATGACAGGAGTGAGTGGGGAGGAGAATTGAGTAAATTCAACTTGTAAAAGTAACCTATCAGCAAATGTGTAGCAAATAAGGTACATGCCTATCACCCTGATTGTATTGCCTGTGTGTTATGCCTCTTTCTCTTTTGTGTGACTTTGGCTTTTTATACTGGATTCTCTTTGGGACAGGGACTGTTTCTTCTTCTATGTTTAGAAAGCACCTAGTACATTTTGAGTGCTACCACAATCTAAACAATTATAAGGAATCATTTATTCACTGAATTTTGTCTCTTTTTATGTTTGAATACAGACACCATTAGATCGCAGTTCTCTGACTTATTGTTCAAAATTATGTACTCAATTGTTTTCTGTGAATAATTCTCAATGGACAGCTTGCTCATGAGCAGTTCACTGCAAGTATCAGAACACCAGGGTTTCAACAGGCAGACAGAATGGACAGATTATTCAATGTTCTTTGAGATAAAATGTTTCCAAAATGGCCCACTTTCAATATGTGATAACTCCTTTACTGAACTGTCCTTCATGTCATTCTTACTGTCATCAAGATGTCATATTCAAAAACAAAGCAATACAGGCATCTGAATTTTGATATGAACATAAATGGGAAGGAAAATTAATGTCATATGCCCCTTTTTGGCTGATACCAAGTTAAGTGATGTCATTCCTAGCTTGTTCCCCATTGCATCTGAGAAGCAGTTATGGGACATGTCTTATCTCAAAGGTATGCATGGCACTAGTCATGAAATACTCCAAAACCTCTCCATTTTTTATTCTCACTAATGGGTTCAGAAAGACCTCTCCTCACATGAACACAGTGGATCTCTTCGTTTTGGGGCAGATATGAAGATACCATATTGGCAGAGCTGGGTCCCAATCATGCATAGCCTAGCTACGTACATACTGCTGCTATAACTGTTTTTTGGCAACTGCTAAAACATAGGACACAATAAGTGCCGTTGCCGGGCTCACAAATTATTTCAAGGGTTACCCCCATATTCCTGTACACTATGAAGTAAGGGGATAATCAAGCCTGGTGAGTTTGAGCCCTGGAGGGTAGGAGTAGGGGCAGCACTGGTTATTTTATGGTAATGCCCAGGGCCTACACTTGATTTCTACAAGCATAATGCCACTAGATGTACTGCGCAGAGCACATTTACTAGCAGCACTTCTACATAGAAATAGATGACAGAACTGAAACAGTGTTTCGAGTGGATGGTTGACATCCCAATCCCAATTATTAACTGCCTGGCTTTTTGAGGCAACGGAGTTCTTATTCACAAGACAATCCCCACCCCTCTAAAATCCCACTAAAGAATCCAAAACGGACTCAGTGGCGGTCAAGTGGGCATCAGTGGGTTGATCCCCTCTGCCTGTCTGCTCCAAGCCAGGGAAGCCCATACCACCAGATCCTGTTTCAAACTCGTGGCTACATGGTCCAGCTCCACCAGCTCAGCTGCTGCCCGCTCTAGTCTGGTCTTGTGAAGTCATTTCTGTCACCACTGGTCTGGTCTTGCAAAATCAGCTCTGCTGTTGGTCAAGTTTGGTCCTTCTGAGGCAGCTGTACACAGAACTCAGTCTCTGGATAGAAAACCCAGAGCAAAACAAGACCCCAAAGAGAAGCCCATGTCTTTGCAACAGAGATGCCTTGTTGTTAAATATGAATTCCCTATCCAACTTGAGTCCATTACTTGTCAGCTAAAGGTGACCTAATTTCCCCACTTGCACACTTGCCATATACCATAGATTTCCAAAACCAGACAAATTCACTCCTAACCGTTAGAACTGGTTGGTAAATTTCTGACAAAATGGATTTTTAGTTAGAAAGTGCTGATTCGTTGAAGCTGACATGTTTTGTGGAAACCTTTTGGTTTTGAGGGACTTCCACTGAAACACTGGCAGGGTTCCCTGCCAGCTCACTTGGCAGGCTGCTAAGGAAACCAGGCTTCCAGGGTCGGTGGCTCTGGGGCAGCCATGGCATGCAGATTGCCCTGGAGTCCCTTTTAGGACCAGTACCCAGTTCCCAGGAGACTGAAAGCCTTCAGAGCCCCAGCCAGACCTAGGGTTCTCAGGGTTTCTACGCTCCCTGTTCTGCAGTGGAGGACTCTCCTGACTCCTGGAGACTCCTCAGGAGTGGGGACAGCCTCCTTCTCCTTTTCATTTTTGAAAAATATATTGAAAACCTTTTGATTTTTCCAAAATGATTTTTTCCAGCATTTCCTTCCTACAGAATATTTCAAATGTTCAAGTTTTCATTCCAAATCAGAATGAAAAACCTTTTCAAAGCTTCAGAATTTCCTAAAAAATTCAAATTCCAAGTTTCAACCAGCTCTACTAACTATACAACAAGAGACAGTTCAAAAATGCCCTAGGGCACAATTGTAGTTCATACAAATGAAGCCTAGCCACTTTCTTTCTTCCTACATGGAGAGTAAAGTTCTTCTTCCTTTAAAGCCTTCTAACTCTGAGGCTTACATTTAGTTGGCCAAAGACACAAACACCCTCTTCCATGAGGAACATCTGGCCATCCTCTGATGTAACTGAAAACAGAACCTGCATCTTCTGCATGACACTGTAGAACAAATTAGTAAGCAAAGAGGCAAAGAGTTGGTTATTTTCATCCATTTTAAAATCTCAGCATATTTTCTGATTGCAGCTAGGTAACATACAATACAATTAAGTGGTGTGCAAAAGTAGTAATAACATCACTTAAAAAGGGATAAAAACCTCTTTAAAATGCTGACTTGAGAAAACTGATTGAGGTCATCAATATTTCTTTGACTCACCTGAAACAAACAGATTTCTCCTGAGAAATCCTAATGACGCCGGTATTTCTGGCCAAATCTCTCACGCTTGCCCAGGAAAATTGCTGTTACTTCACTAAGGCCAGTATTGGGGCTTCATGACGTACGGAAGACAAGGCAGCTCAATTCTGTTTATTGGTTTGTGCAACATCGTATCTCGTGAAAGTATGAGGGTCAGACCATTGCAAAAATAGTAGCCGCTCATTACAATATTTCATGTAGTAAAATAGAAGTAAATAAAACCACTTGGTTACATCTTGCCTTTGGGATTAACACTCAACAGGCAGGTGGTACTCAGAGAGGAGAGAGAGCAGATTGTGTTTTGTGCCCTCCAGAACCCAGGGCAAAGAAGGAAAATGAAGGAGATATGAAGTGCAGTTTTGGAAATGGACTTAGCAGTGCTGCAGAAGTACAGTTTTTCTCTATAATACTGGAGAATTAAAGGCAGGTGGGAAAGGTATCCTACAAGAATGATCTGGACGGAAGACAATTCTGATTCTTCATCAATAATCTGTGCTGCAATAGGAGGGAGGTAAACACTAATACAAACAAAAGTGAATCCCAGTTTCTCTTGCATGGGCCTCACTGATTAATATATTTGCTCAATAAAATAGTGGCTGAATCAAACATGCATAACTAAACTGGTGAGAAAGGGTGCCCGGGCTGTACTTAACCCATTGCTGAAATTTTTCCAGGACAGTGTTATCCTCATGAAAAATACGTCCCATCTCTTCGAGACATGTGTTACCTTAGCTTCTACATAAACAGTGCTGCATCTGTTAGAACTAATAATGGAAGAGTCAGTCAAACTTGTCCTGGTCCAAATTCTGCTCTCTCTTAAAATTCTGCAATTCCACTGAAGCCAACAGATTAACAAAGCAGGTGCCCAGTATATATATTATATATTTCTCAGTATTTTAAGCACCTTTAATATTTGTGTGCATTTGAAGTCTTTGACAAATACATTTATAAAAACATTATATTTGTATCCTGAAGACTTTGAGCATAATAAGAAGAAAATCATAATATTTCAAATTACATTGCGGCAGTGACAATTTATTCAACTGTGCTGTTATTATACTTCTGCACTTGCGGGAGTGACATTACCACCGAAAACCATTTCTCCTCTTCTTTTTCCTCATTCTCTACCCCACATTCCTTGTTGCATATCCCAAAGCTACCACCAACTAACTACTTCATACATTGAACAACATCAGGTAAACTATGTTGACAAATCCCTTCGTCATATAACTTCCTGGGGAGATGCTAATTACATGCCTGTCCCAAACAAGCTATAGAAAACCCATGGTATTGTGGGTGCAATTAAAACTTGACGTTTACCACATACAGTAGGTAAAAAGAAAAGGAGTACTTGTGGCACCTAAGAGACTAACAAATTTATTTGAGCATAAGCTTTCGTGAGCTACAGCTCACTTTATTGGATGCACTCAGTAGAAAATACAGTGGGGAGATTTATATAGAGTACATGAAACAATGGGTATTACCATACACACTGTAAGGACAGTGATCACTTAAGGTAAGCTATTACCAGCAGGAGAGTGGGGGGAAGGGAGGGGAGGAACCTTTTGTAGTGATAATGAAGTTGGGCCATTTCCAGCAGTTGACAAGAACGTCTGAGGAACAGTGGGGGGTGGGGGCGGGGGAATAAACATGGGCAAATAGTTTTACTTTGTGTAATGACCCATCCACTCCCAGTCTTTATTCAAGCCTAAGTTAATTGTATCCAGTTTGCAAATGAGAGACTGCTGAATTGGAATTAATTTGCAAACTGGATACAATTAACTTAGGCTTGAATAAAGACTGGGAGTGGATGGGTCATTACACAAAGTAAAACTATTTCCCCATGTTTATTCCCACCCCCCACTGTTCCTCAGACTTTCTTGTCAACTGCTGGAAATGGCCCACCTTGATTATCACTCCAAAAGGTCCGCCCCCCCCCCCCGCGCTCTCCTGCTGGTAATAGCTCACCTTAAGTGATCACTCTCATTACAGTGTGTATGGTAACACCCACTGTTTCATGTTCTCTATGTATATAAATCTCCCCACTGTATTTTCCACTGAATGCATCAGATGAAGTGAGCTGTAGCTTACGAAAGCTTATGCTCAAATAAATTTGTTAGTCTCTAAGGTGCCACAAGTACTCCTTTTCTTTTTGCAGATACAGACTAACACGGCTGCTACTCTAAAACCTGACAGTAGGTAAAGTTACTGTCGCATTTACAGTATGCCACATTCTGAGTATAAGGAACACCACAAATACTATGGGGAAGGTAAATACTGCAATGCACCAAATATGACTGTAACGAAGCTCAAGGTATATATGGTGCATAATTCATGATAGTCAAATCCTAAATTAGGTTCCTCTATCCTTTCTTTATCTGTTAAGTTTGGGTAGAGGAATTAGTCTCTTTTTCTTCCCTAAACAAACCTTGACTTCCAAGAGAAAAAAGAGCAGTGAACATTTTGAATCAATCTTTCATTTTCTCCTGAACAGTTCTGACTTGGGGGAGAAAATGGATAAAAAAGGGGCTGTTCATTTAGCACTGCAAAGTGGATTTTGACATTGTCCTTTGCACACATTGATTACCTTAATTGGTTTTATTTTCATGTTCAGAAATAGAAATCAGCAGTTTAGGAAACCCCAAGCCATGTATCTGCTCTGTCTCAGGAGCCAGTGAAAATACCTGATGATTTTTCTTATCAAAATGATCTTTCACTTAACACATCCCTTTCAAACATGTTATATAATCACCTGTGAAAAAATAGCTTAGGTATTTAGCATCACTGTACTTTTAAAACAATATAATTTCTGGTATTCTGTATTCATATATATGATGTTAAATGATATTTTTTTCAGTGGACTCAGCTACAATTCCTAGAGGAAGGGCTATCATCAAAATTTCTTATTCTAGCATGGAGTTCATATAGTTTCTAATCCTAAATCATCTATTTTCTCTCTTTTGTCCTTATTCCTCTCTCCTTCCTGTGACCCAAACCGCCATCTTCGTTTTGTCTGAAATAATTCAATAAGCAGCTCTCTCAGCAACAAAAGCTTTAATTTACCCAAGAACCTAATGGTAGGCATATAGTATTATACACCATCAGTGGTACTGCAATTTCCCCAGGGTTTTTTTTTCATCATTCATGGGATTAGGAGCTCTGCATCTAGTCTCAACAGGTGCCATTCCCCACCCCCAACCCCATTAATTTTAATGATTTCTGCAATAGTGACAATGCATCTAAATCATTATCTGAAAGCATCTTGTTCTATAAAAAAATCAAAAGTTACTTTATAAAAAAATCAAGGGCTTAGAGTAACTAACAGAGGATGCCAGTAGTCTACAATGAAAAAAAAACCTTACTAACTATCTTAGAATAACTTGCAGAGGATGCTGTAATAAAATCTAATTTCACTAGCTAACTAACTATCAGGATAGTTAAGGCCTGGAACAAATTGCTTAGGGAGGTTGTGGAATCTCCATCATTGGCGGTTTTTCAGAACAGGTTAGACAAACACCCGCCAGGAATGTTCTAGTTATTATGTAGTCCTACCTCGAGTGCAGGGGACTGGACTAGATGATCTCTCGAGGTCCCTTTCAGTTCTATGCTTCTATGATTAGATGCCAGCAACTGAAAATGCAGTTAGACAAAACTGACATTTTATAATAAATCTAAATGCAATCAAAATTAGAATTGACTCTAATCTATTTCAGCATTTCTAATGTGCCCATCACCTTATTATCTAGGGACCTGAATACAGGAGCAGGGCTCATCTATATTAGGGTTATAAGTATTTAGTACAAAAATTATACTGTCATCAGCCCCCTGAGGCTGGCTATACCATGGACTGATTGCTTTCTCCTCAGTTTGATCAATGCTTATGGAAACAGGGCATTAACAATGTTAAATATGCTGAAAGGATAGGTAGCATATAAACTTTCCCACAACACCTTCAATAATGCACACCACAGATTGCTAACCATGCTGAATTGTGCAGTGATTTTATTACCAGAGCAACTATCCAATGCACCCGTAAGGCTTGTAGAGCACCAAAACCTCTTGATTTGTCACCCAAATGGGATTTGAACCCACTCCCAGAGGTGAAAAAAGTAGTGTACTAAGTAACCCTCTATAACACCAATGAGCTGTTTTCTAGGTTTAAAAAATTTAGCAGAGATTAACAGGTAATTCAACAGAGCATTCTGGGACAAAATTTGATTTATCCTACATTCCATGTAACTGCATTAATCTCAATAAGAAAATGCTATTATTTGTATTATAAAGATCAATTCTTCACTAAAAAGTGACTGAATCAGAAAGGCACCTTGTAACTCAACAGATCTGCTCCTGGGTTATATTCCCGGTTCTCATCTCCTCATTTCAGTGACACAGCCAACCAGTGCGCCAGTGTTACCACTCTCACTCACCCAGATGCATATGTGGGTGATTTCAACAGCCACCACACTGACTGGGGTTAGTCAGAGCCAGATGCAGACGGCAAACGACTGGTGGATTGGGCATCAAACAACACCCTTGACCCAAAACAATGGGTACATTTCACTCAGCTACATGGTCACATGCTTACTCACCTGACCTCTGCTGGGTGACATCACTAAATGGTCACCCCCCAACCAGCATTGTGTGTGGTCCTGGAAAACTTTTCACATAGTCAACATAGACAATCACTCATCCCTGACAGCTGCCGATTGTTAGAAACTTTAGGAAAAGACGATGGAATTTCAGAAAAACTAATAGGGAGACATTCAGTGAAACTCTGGAATGAAGTACCATTACCATCCCATCACATTCCATCCCAATCAATGAAGACTACAACCATTTCCACTGAGTCATCATCAAGGCAGCCTGTGTGTCCAGGTTATCGCCTTGTCTACATTCCTTGTTTAGATGCTATATGTTCAGAACTGTTGAAGCTGTATAACTGTCTGGAAATCCAGATATTGCTGACCACTTAGAGTCGTTCGATGCTGTGAGATGAGCAAGATGGGAGGAAACAACAGGGAATACAAATTTCACCCATTCCAGATGGAAATCCTGGAACCTTCTGGCACAACAACCACCAGTGCTGCCCTGTCCTTCTGTCACTCCAAACCAAGTTGCTAGTCACTTCCTTCAGGTTGCAAAGGTTCCTCTGAATAATCTCATAAAACAGCAGATTTGCAATGAGTGGTGGCAATTCAGATGATATAATCTGCTTTGTCAGTGCATAGCACCCTTCACAAGCACTGAATTAGACACTGTACTGAGCAGCATCAAACCCAGAATGGCAGGAGGATATCACAATATTTCACCAGAGTTCATGAAACACCTTGGAATCAATGCCCATCAACGGCTATCCAAATACCTAATGCGGGTTGTTAATGAGGGTAACCTGCCAAGGATCTGGAGGATGTCAAGGACCACCCTTCTAAAATCCGGAAAGGACCCACACAATGCGGCAAGCTACCAACCAATCTCTCTGCTATTTGTGGTCTTCAAAGTCTATGACCAGCTTGTCCTCCAACGTGTATCTCCAGAGGCGGAGACAACTCTCAACATCAACCAAGCTGGCTTTCAGAAGGGTTGAAGCACACACAACCAAGTCCTAGCCCTCGCCTCCATATGTAAAAAATGGGTTTCAACAGAACTTGAAGACAGGAGCTGTTTTCTTGGACCTGACAGCGGCCTACGATACAGTATGGCATACTGGTCTTCTGGTAAAACTGTTGAGAGCTCTCCCAGCATGGTGGTGGAATTGTTGAAATTCTACTTTGTGACAGGCATTTTCAGGTACATATGAGAGACAGAACAAGTTCATGAAGAACACAATCCAACAGCTTACCCCAAGGCTATGTGCTTGTGCCCCCCTGTTCAAACTGTACACAAATGACCTGACTCAGTCATGCCAGTTTATTTATGCCCGATGACACCTGCTGCAGTGAAACTCTTTCACCAAATTGGAGAACATCTTGAATGCCGACCTGGTCAAGACAGCAGTCTACTGTAGCACTTAGTGATTCCAACCAAGCATGATTAAGACAGTTTTGAAAGTCTACCACCTCTACAATGCAAATGCTAAATGTGACTTAGATGTCTTCCTCAATGGAAAATGACTGAAACATGAGGCAAAACTGGTCTAGCTTGGTATTACTCCGACTTTCCATGATTATCTAAAAAAGACTGCTTCCAAAGTCAGGACCAGGAATAATCTAATCAGGAAATTACCCAGTTCATCATGGGGCACAGGAGCAGAGACACTTTGCACATCGGCTTTGGTGCTGTGTTATTCCTCAGTGGAATACTGTGCCCTCTGAAATGTCATTTGCCTCAGATTAAATTGGTTCATGTTGAACTGAACTCGACAATGTATATCATCATCGATACTCTGCATCACACTCCTATTCCATAGCTACCAGTTCTGAGCAGCATAGCCCCTCCACACATTCATCATAGAGAATCTACAGCCAGACTGGTGGAAAAACTATGTGCCAACCCAGGTCTCCCACTATACACGGACATTTCCATTCACCCCAGAGCATGACTTATGTCAAGGTATCCATTGTGGTCTCAACTGCCAGACTGGAATCTGCCAGCAGCAACCCTATGGCGTGGTGAGTAGTCAGCTAAAGAAGTTTGGAATTGTTTCCTTGTCACTGATCTGACCATTCAATTGCTTGATTTTCACCTGCCACATCATCTTGGGACTCTGCTGAACAGGTTCCAAACTGGCCAAGGAATATGTGCAGCCAACCTCTACACATGGGGTCTGTGTGATGATCCACTTTGTCACTGTGGTTTCCATCAGTCAATGCCGCATGTCAACAAGTGGCAACTTGTTAGATTTCATGGTGGCCTTAGGACCCTTCATTGTGCCGATGAAGCTGCTGTTGGGTGGCTTGGCAAGCACTGCAAATGCTAGAAATGACAAAACCACATTTTTTCTGTGTTTTATTGCTATTGCCACCACAGAGCCAACAACAACTAAGAGAAAGTGAGCTGGAATCAGGTTCTCCTTGTGCATCACCAGAAGGACTATTTCCTAAATTCCAGTCAGTTACATCTGAGATAACCCACTGGAATCAACAAGGACATAATATGAAAGGAGTGAGATTCATAGGTTTAACAAAGGGTATAATGGGTTAGTGGTGGAGATAGGCAAGAATGAATGAACCAAGCTTGTTTCTCAGAGTTTGCAGAGTTGACCGAAGATTAACTATATGGACTTGAAAAGAGAGCATACTTGATCTGGAGTTATTGAGAGCCAATGACTGGTGAACCTCATGATACCAGAGTAGAACCACATTGTCAAAATGAATATAGGGGAGAGATAAGGAATTTACCTACTGCTCAGAAAAACTATCTTTAGAACATCATTCTCTCAGAAAATGTAGCCAACATTCCAGGAAGTGTTTCTAAAATGCTAAACACAAACTATAATTAGGTGCTGCGGTAGGTCATAAGAAGATTGATCCTGGAATTTTCTCCTTATTTAAGTCCTCTTTCTCCCTCCCCTTTCTTTCCTCTGTTTTCTTTTATCTTCTTTTTAGATTCACTGTAATTTTGACTAGATTCACTGTAATTTTGAAAAGCTATTTGTATGTAATGTGAGTTTTTTTCCTTCAGAAACTGTCTGTGTGTGTCTATTATTTCAATACAATAAATATATCCAAATAAAAAGGATAGAAGAAAAGTTAATTCAGAAGAAGATAGAAGTGGCTTCCTGTCAAATACAAAGTCTTTTGATATCCCCAAGAGTGACCTAAAACGTGTAAACCATTGGGAATTTTCAAGAGTTAGCTGAGCCTGCAGGAAGCATACATTCACAAATCCTACTTGTGCCCTTCCATCATCAACATGTTTCCTGAAGACAAACAGCTTCCCTTTGCAGAAAATTGTTACCCTTTTAATTATTTCTCTTGGAATCACAGAATCATAGGACTGGAAGGGACCTTGAGAGGTCATCTAGTCCAGTCCACTGCACTGAGGCAGGACTAAGTATTATCTAGACGAGTGATTCCCAAAATTGTTCCGTCACTTGTGCAGGGAAAGCCCCTGGCAGGCCGGGCCGGTTTACCTGCCGCGTCCGCAGGTTCGGCCGATCGTGGCTCCCAGTGGCTGTGGTTCACTGCTCCAGGCCAATGGGAGCTGCTGGAAGCGGTGCAGGCCGAGGAACATACGGGCCACCGCTTCCAGCAGCTCCCATTGGCCTGGAGCAGCGAACCATGGCCACTGGGAGCCGCGATTTGCCGAACCTGCAAATGCGGCAGGTAAACAAACTGGCCCGGCCCGCCAGGGGCTTTCCCTGCACTAGCAGCGGAACAAGTTTGGGAACCACTGATCTAAACCATCCCTGACAGGTGTTTGTCTAACCTCCTCTTAAAAATCTCCAATGATGGATATTCCACAACCTCTCTAGGCAATTTATTCCAGTGCTTAACTATCCTGACAGGAAGTTTTTCCTAATGTCCAGCCTAAACCTCCCTTGCTGCAATTTAAGCCCATTGCTTCTTGTCCTATCGTCAGCGGGTAAGAACAACAAATTCTCTCCCTCCTCCTTGTAACAACCTTTTATGTACTTGAAAACTGTTATGTCCCCTTTCTGTCTTCTCTTTTCCAAACTAAACAAACCCAGTTTTTTCAATCTTCCCTCATAGGTAATGTTTTCTAGACCTTTAATCATTTTTGTTGCTGTTCTCTGGACTTTCTCCAATTTGTCCACACAATTCCTGAAATGTGGCATGCAGAACTGGACACAACACTCCAGTTGTGGCCTAATCAGCATGGAGTAGAGCAGAAGAATTACTTCTCATGTCTTGCTTACAACACGCCTGCTAATACATCCCAGAATGATGTTCACTTTTTTTGTCCAATTTACTGGACTTACCACATGCTGTAACACATCTAGTTAGAGATCTCATATGCTAAGTAAAAAGTATTACAATGACCCAGCTATTGTCTGCCTATTAGATAGACTTTCCTTTAATGGCTAGAATCAGAACTGCTCAATTGCTAGGCACTTGTGGTTTTGAAGGACAGGGATTTGTGTTCTATCCCTGCTATCCTGGGAAGTTCCAAATAGCCATTACTTGCAACAGCCACAACTACGAAGGCCTAGAAATTGAGGATTTGTTACATTATCTCGCATTCCATTTTTCAAGATGTAGTTTTCTTGGTTCACAGTATCCATGCCATGTCTGAGCTCTAAGTTTAATAAAACTAAGGCTTTTCATTTCTTTGGACCACAAAATATACTCTTCTTTCATCCTTCAGGGACCTTTCCAGGAAGATTATCATTGTCTGTTTCTCTATATCTCAAGTAGTTATGGGTGACCCTCAGTTTGAACACAGTTTGAATTTAGTTCTCTCAAACATTATAGATATGAAAGTTTGACTCTATTTCAGAGGTTAGTGGGTTCACATATTGCTTAGGAGAGATTTACAAAATCAGTGACAAATTAAGGAGAAAATGGTGCAGAGCGCAGGCTGAGCACAGGAGAAACATTAAGACTGTGAAAAAAGAGGGGAAAGAGAAGGAGACAGAAATACCAACACAGAAACATAATATAGTACCAAGTAGCTGAGATAACACATCCGTTAAAACGTGGTGTCTCAGATAACACTGTGGGTAAAAAAGGACTCTTTAAAATGGTGGACTTGTACTGGTGAGAGGGTAGTTGGGGGCTCTTCTTCTAATCCTAATTATAGCATGGGTTTCTTAGCAAAATAATTAGGTCATTTTGTTTACGTTCTTACTTTACTTAGAGGTTGAGTCTACAAACACATATGCACATGCTTAACTTTAAGCATATTGACGTCAATGAGACGGCTCACATGTGAAAGCAAACACAAGAGTTTGCAGGATCAGGGCCTTATTCTTATTTCTGGAAGTGACTGGACATCTATTTTTTCCATTTGCTGTAATTCCATAGTCTGCCTCTGCATGGGGAATTCAGTGAAATGTCTCACTTTAGAAATAAGCGATTTCCTTGTTGCCATCACTTATGTACTTAAAATTTGCTTGGCCTCATGGGACGCATATTTTTGTAAGGGAGCCATGAAGAAGCAGCAATACAAAATCACTTAAAAGTACGGTACTTGTTACATATAATCAATATATATTAGGCTGCTTTCTACTCGTATAGTCTCCAATAATGCATGGGGACTTATCTGATTGATAACCACTGCTGTTCATGGATATTATTTTATAACTCCAGTTCTTGATTAATTAATTCTACCAGTCCAAAGGTCCTGCTTGGGTTATTGGATGTAAAAGAGACAGGCCAATATTTTTTTGGTAGAATTTCAGCAGTTGAAACAATTAGTTCCAGTTGAATTTCTTCAAAACAGAAATCAGAAGTGTAATCATTCCATATTAATGAGACACTAAAGAGAGAGAACAAACAGAATGGCCACAGCAGAAAGACTAAAAGAGAAAGGATTTTTTGACTAAAAAAATCATTTGTATCCTAGCAAGGGATAAAAACTCGCTCTCTCTCTCTCTTTTTTTTTTTTAAGTTCTACAAAATATGCATACTGCTGCCATCCCAATTTATAGTGATGGTATCACAGCTTGTAATTTGCATTTAAATCAGGCATCTTTTTAAAAAAATAGGTGTACCAGTCTTTCCAAATATTACTGAAGCACACACAACTGCCCATTTTTCCTGAGTGAGTAATGATAAGTGATGCAATTATTTTAGAATTAGCCATAATTCTCTGAAGTTCCATGTACAGTTAACTAGATAATGGAAATTTAAGGGACATGTGGGTAAATAAATAGGTTATACCAAGTCTCTCTCTCTCTGTCTCTTTCTGTGTGTGTGTGTGAGAGAGAGAGAGAGAGAGAGAGAGAGAGAGAGTGCAATGGTGTTTACAAGCCGAACACTAAGGCCAACTGAGGGGAAAGGCTGGAGAAGTTCTGGACCCAGAAAGCTCCACCCTTCTGGCACTGATGACCATGCTCTTGAGGAAAGGAACTGTATAAAGACAGCTCCACAGCCCAGGAGGCAGAGGAAAGAAGCCACATACAGGAGGAGAAGGCCTGGCTGTGAGTCTCTCACCTTTGAGACATCAGCCCAAGGGTGGGAGGAACCATCCAGGGCACCAGAGGGTTACCTGCATCAGCCCCGAGACTCTGGGCATTTGGAGCCAAGGGCTATAATTGAACAGCAACCACTTCCAAACTGAGGCATGGGTGGGGTAGGATGTGATGCAGGGGAAGATGAGCAGGAGGTAGGCCATCCCATGAAGTCACATGTTCAGGACCCTGGGCCAGGATCTGGTGGAGCCGGAGGGCCCAGGTCCCCACACCCACCCCAGATTCCCCTACGCCAAGCCCTGGGATGGGCAGGAAAAGAGGGTTATCAACAAGGAAACTGATCCAGCTGAACCCTGTTCAGGGGGACCCAGACACACAGAACTAAAAGACTGGGGCAGCAGGCCCCAACCACTAAGAGTGCTGATCAAACAGGCAATCCTGTCACAACCACACACAACTGAATTCTTCTATTAGTGGAAGGGGGTAGCTCCCATAGACTTCTATAGCAGACTTGTGCCCACTCTGACCCAAAGCAGAAGTTGGCCCCTCGCCCTTCTCCATAAGAAAATAAAAGAAATGAAATGGAAAACAATGTTGTTTTGACATTTCCAACCAAACACTCTAATCTTGTAATTTTACAAGAGCATTGTCATCATTGTAGCATTCAACTCATTCAACCGTTCTATATCAAGCAGATGAGCAAAACTGAAGTGTCTTGTATTAGCATACAATATTAAAAATAACAGTCAGTGAAAAATTTCCGCTAATCCCTACAGGCCCTAGATTCTCATCTACTGTAAAAAGAAGAGAGAGAGAAAATGTCAGAAGGAGTGGAGAGAGCCATAAAGAAACAAGTTCAGTTCTGTAAAACTAGGAGTGAGGATCCCAGTGACAAGGCTTGCAACACTGTGGGCCTTTATCAGTACATTAAGGAAGAGCAGTGATAGTTATGACCTTTTACTAGATCATGGGGTATTATTGTTTTGTTTTTATTTACACTATCAGTCCTTATCTGTCAGATTAAAGAACACTAGTGAACTAATCGGGATGCTAAATTTGGCATGTGCCAATAGATTCGTTCAGTCTTGAGGCAGCTGCCAAGCAACTCAGACACTGCAGGCTGCAGCAGTTTGGCTATGGTACATCCTGCTAAAGAGGACATAGCCATATGTCACAGCACTTGCCACATTGTAACGTGTGTAATGTCACATGCCATATTATGCAACTAACCCACATCAGTACTGTAGCAGAGAGGCGTGACCATCCCCAGAGATTGACAGTGACGGATGGCCAGATGCTCCTTGGTGGGCGGAACCAGGAAGGTCACGCTCTCCTCGCCAGAAGCAGAGGGATGGGACAGGAACAGGAAGTATAAAAGAGGGGTCCTGTAGCTCAGTTGGGGAGCAGCTGCCAAAGGAAATGGATGCATTCTTCCCACTGCTGATGCGGGAACCCGCACAAGACTTCTGCTGTCCCAAGGAGGCTGCCGAGCTACCCGAATGGCCAGACCCACCTGACACTGAGGAGTTGCTGGGACTGCCGCTTGCAGTGTATCCTGGGAAGACGGAGGACAACCCTTGGAAGCAGATACACCTGAGGGGGAGTATAGGAAGCAGCCTAGAGAAACCAGACTACCATCTGGCTGTGGAGCTGCCGGAGACACGGTCAGCGTGTTGTGGGTGGATTCCCCGCTGACCCAGTGACAGACCACTCTGCCACTGTTAGGGCCCCGGGCTGGGACACGGTGGAGCTGGGTGGGCCCGCGTCTCCTCTACCACCCCACCCCCTAGGGTGGCAGTACTCCCGCCTGCTGTCCTCAGACACCTGTGCCTGAGTCCCATAGACTGTGGTTGGCACGCAGTCTTGGGTTGGCCCCTCGACTGCTTGGTGCTTGCCCCTGCCCAAGGGCTGGAGCACTAGACTGCAAGGTGCCCCGCCCAGTCTGATGGCCTGGGCACCTGAACTGTGCACTGTTCTACCCTGCCTGAGGGTTGGAGCTCTAGACTCTTTGGTGCCCCACCCTGCCTAAGGGCCTAGGCCCCTGAACTGTTTGCTGCTCTACCCTGATTACAGGGTGGAGCCCTAGAGACAGCTAATTTCCCCCTTGTACAGATTGCCATTCCAGGTGCATGACAGCAAAGAGGCATGGCTGCCCTTGGAGATTGACAGTGAGGGACAGCCAAGCAAGCTTATAGGTATATTTCCTTTTTTGTTATAGTTACCTTTTGAGGATAAATAATTATCTGAATTAACAGCTTCCCAGCTCTTAAAACTAGTAGTTTTGTACTTAAGATGGAATGACATGCTAGAGCCACACACCAGATTTATTCATCATTCTAAGAACATAATTTTGCCCGGGACATGGAGAGGAAGGATGATCCAGTGGTTAGGGCTGGTCAGAAATTTTGGGATAACAGCACTTGCTACCTCATGTGGGTGTTGTGATGACAAATGCATTTAAGACTGTGAAGTGCTCAGATACTATGGTAATGGTGCCCTATAAATACCCAAGATAGATATATAATGCAAGTTGTTTTGAATTAGAATAGAACTGAATCAAATTCAATTGTAAATTACGTAATCAGAATTTAAACAGAAGATACAATAAGTGAAGTTGTCTTTACGTGATGGGATTTTGCCTCCACTACCCTCCACCCCAGCCCCACCAACACAATGTAGAATTTAGAAAACAGAGCATAGGAAGAAATGGTGGATTTTAACATGGGAAAAGGTTAACAGTGCCCCGAGGATCCATGCTATGATTAGTGCTGTTGATCAAGAACAGAGCAGTGAGGTGGCCACATCTGCAGATTGCACAAGATTATATAGGATTTACAAGAAGAGAAGAGTGAAAAACTCTAACGGACATTCACAAACTAGGTGAATGGGCAAATGATGGCAGATAAAATTTACTATTGACAAATACTGGACAGAACACATCAGAAGGAAAACAGAACTATTCATACACATCACTAACTTCTAAATTATCTGTAGGCATTCAGCAAAAAAGATGAGTGCTATTGCAAACAGCTCAACGAAATCCTTTGCTCAGGGCTGAGTAGTCATCAAAAAGCTAGCAAAGAGTTAGCATGTATAAAAACGGAATGGAAAATAAATATGAGATTATAATAGCATTATATAAATCAATGGTCTGGCCTCGTTTTGAGTACTGTGTCACTGAGTACTGAGTACTCGTTTCAGTTCTGGTCACTTTATCTCAAAAGAGAGAACTGGAAAACAGAAGGGGTCCAAAAGACAGATAATGAAAATTATTAGCGGTATGGAGAAAAGTACTGTCTGTGGAGAGACTGAAAAGGTTGGGACAGTTTACTTTAGAATGAAGGCAAATAGGAAGGAGTGTTATGGAGAAGGTAAATGGGCACTCCTAATTAACCCTGTCCCATAATACCAGAACAAGGGGACAATCAATGAAACCGAAAGGTGATAACATTTGAAACTGATGAAATTTGCTGTGGCTAATGCATAACTAACCTATGGACAGAGGTGGATTAAGATCTCCTGGGGTCCTGGGTAAGAGCGGGGGGGGCCCTCCCCACCCCTTCCACCTGCAGGCCCACCCCCATTCTGCCCTTTCTGCCTGTGGCCCTACCCTCAGCCCCACCCTTTTCTGCCCCTTCTCCAGGGACCCACCTCTGTTCCAACCAGGGTCCTCCCACATTCCACCCACCCCACAACCCTTTTGCTCCTTTCTGAGCGTCCCCCCGCCCTCCCCGACTGCAGCCCCAACACCAAAGAAACTCTGGCTAGATTGTCAGGCTCAACGGGTAGTGATCAATGGCTCCATGTCTAGCTGGCAGCCGGTATCAAGTGGAGTGCCCCAAGGGTTGGTCCTGGGGCTGGTTTTGTTCAATATCTTCATAAATGATCTGGAGGATGGTGTGGATTGCACTCTCAGCAAGTTTGCAGATGACACTAAACTGGGAGGAGTGGTAGATACGCTGGAGGGTAGGGATAGGATCCAGAGGGACCTAGACAAATTGGAGGATTGGGCCAAAAGAAATCTGATGAGGTTCAACAAGGACAAGTGCAGAGTCCTGCACTTAGGACAGAAGAATCCAATGCATCGCTACAGACTAGGGACCGAATGGCTCGGCAGCAGTTCTGCAGAAAAGGACCTAGGGGTTACAGTGGATGAGAAGCTGGATATGAGTCAACAGTGTGCCCTTGTTGCCAAGAAGGCCAATGGCATTTTGGGATGTATAAGTAGGAGCATTGCCAGCAGATCGAGGGACGTGACCGTTCCCCTCTATTCGACATTGGTGAGGCCTCCTCTGGAGTACTGTGTCCAGTTTTGGGCCCCACACTACAAGAAGGATGTGGAAAAATTGGAGAGAGTCCAGCGGAGGGCAACAAAAATGATTAGGGGACTGGAACACATGACTTATGAGGAGAGGCTGAGGGAGCTGGGATGTTTAGTCTTCAGAAGAGAAGAATGAGGGGGGATTTAATAGCTGCATTCAACTACCTGAAAGGGGGTTCCAAAGATGATGGCTCTAGACTGTTTTCAGTGGTAGCAGATGACAGAACAAGAGTAATGGTCTCAAGTTGCAGTGGGGGAGATTTAGGTTGGAAATTAGGAAAAAACTTTTTCACTATGAGGGTGGTGAAACACTGGAATGCGTTACCTAGGGAGGTGGTGGAATCTCCTTCCCTAGAAGTTTTTAAGGTCAGGCTTGACAAAGCCCTGGCTGGGATGATTTAGTCGGGGATCGGTCCTGCTTTGAGCAGGGGGTTGGACTAGATGTCCTCCTGAGGTCCCTTCCAACCCTGATATTCTATGATTCTGTGATTCTGTCCCCACATCGTGGCCCCAGGGCAACAGCGGGCAGTAAAAGCTCCTGCAGTCCCAGGGCTGCAGCAGGTGTCTGGGTGCTGGGGCTTCTCCCAACACCCCTGCGCTTCTGCAGGGGACCAGGATCGGAGTGCTGGGGCTTTTCCCACCCCACCCGCTCAGTGCTTCTGCCGGAGAGCGGGGTCGGGCATAGGGGCTTCCCCTGCTATCTTGCGGCTTCTGCCAGCGACAGGTGGGGGCACCGGAGGTTTCCTCTGTGGGAAGGGGCTGTGGGCGGCTTCCCCTGCTCTGTGGCTTCTGCCGGGGATGGGGTCGGGGGGAACTACTGAGGGTGCTTCCCCTGTCCCACGGCTTCTGACAGGGATGGGGATCAGGGGGATGCTGTGGGGGCTTCCCCTGGCTTCTGCCAAGGAGGGAGTCTGGGGATGCAGGGGCTTCCCCTTCCTGACCTGCCGGGCAGTGGAAGATGGGGCACCCCAGTTGGCCAGGGCCTCTGGGCAGAGACCCCGTGGGCCCAGTGGCTAATCCATCACTGCCTATGGAATCATTGCTGCAGGGTTCAAAGAGAGGCTAGACATGTATATGGTTAATATGAACTTCCACACTTTTATTAGAGAGGATCAAAATACGTCAGGGATATAAACTCTTGTGCATTTGGGAATAAGTTAATAAAACACTATGGGCAGATCCTTTAACTGTCCATTATTGAGATTGCACTGTCCTCTTGCATTTAGTTGTGGCCACCATTGGAGACAAGACACTGATCTAGATGGTCTAGTTCAATTTGTTAATTCCCACATCCCAATGTATAGTTGTAGATATTGATAACTAAAATGCAATTAGCAAGAACAAATTACTCATACTAATACTTTAGTCAAGAAATCTTGTCTTGCTTATAATATATAAAAGCAGGTATTTTCCTGATTTGATCATGACATTGGTTGGAAAGCAAAGTTGTAAAACTACTAAGCACAACACTGGCCCTTTTTTTTAAACCAAGAGCAAAAGTGTTCTGCACAGGATCAAGAGGCATGACATATAATAAATTTATCCAAAGATGAGACTTTTTTGGTACACCTACCCACAGGCCCCAGGTTAGTGGAATCTAGCTGAGATTGTAATACTTGGAATCCTCTGAGGAGTTAACAAAAGATATAATTAATGTAAATGCAAACCAAGCCAGTGTCTTTATGGTCCTTCCTGTTGTCTGTGCTCTGAGAATGCACTTAACCACAGACGCACCTGACAAAGACTTACTTGCTACGAAAGCCAAAATATTAGAGGCTATATTGGACAGGTTCAGTCACACTGAGTCTGAAGAAGGCCACAGTGGCTTGTGTATCTGAGCCTTAATTTAAGATGTACCGCTTCAGTGATTGTTCATACTTGAACAATACAAAAGGCGCCATATTGAAACTTTGTCTGGGGGACAAAGACAAAGGAGCTGTTTGCAAGCCCTTGATGAAGGGAAACAAATCTCACTTAGGAAGTAGTACAAGTCTGTGGAGCTGTTGGGACTAGTTATTCCTGGAATCTCTGAACAACCTACAACCACTGTGGAGACTGAGCTGTCGGTGCATATGGCAAAGTCCTGTATCCCCTGCATCACCAGCCTTATGGAATGATGAAAACAAGACACAAGCAGCCTTTCTGTAAGGGGACTGTTGCCCCCTTACTAACATTCAGTGGGGGTGTTTTGGTTGGCTAGTTCCCAGTACTAAAAAGGGGGAAGGGTCGATGGGGAATCAGGACCCTGAGACTGACAGCCCCCAAGAACAATGGGGAGAGGCCAATACTCCAGGTCAGCCTGAATGACAGGGCGAGCAGGCTAATCAGGGAGTCAGGAGGCCAGGGAGGTCCCGTCCTCCATGTGAGCTGGATTTGCCTGGGTCAGACAGAGTGGGGCTGAGCTAAGGAGAAAGCAGGGGCCCAAGCTAAGCTGGGAAGCAGAGCTGTGCCAGATGCAAAGGGACCAGAAAAGCAGCCCAGAAAGGGCAGACACTGTCCTGGGAGCAGAGCTGCAGCCCCAAAGCCAGGCACAGCCCAGAGAGAGCAGACTTGCCCTGGGATCAGAGTTGCAGAAACCAGAGCCAGAGGGGCCAGAAAAGCAGCCCAGGAAGCAGGTCAGTGCTGGGAGCAGAGTCACAGAAGCAGCCTGCAGAACAGACCCGTCCTGGGAGCAGAGCTGCAGCAACCAGAGGCAGAGGGGCCAGAGAAGCTGCCAGGGAGCTGGAGGCAGAGCAGCAGCAGTGCAGAGACAGAGTGATGGAGCTGGGGCTGGAGCAGTCCGGAGCTGGGTGTGGTGAGCAGCTCGGGAGAGCGAGGGGGACCCTGGGCAGCGGGCCCAGCACAGGGAGACGCCTCAGCCAAGAGGCTCTGCAGGCCAGGCTTGGATCATAACCTCGACAGGGTGGGGGCGACACTTGGAATAAGGGTCCTACCACTTAGAGCCTGAGAGCTTGGCCACCACCAGAGCAAGTGTCCAACCCACAGCATCCCTGCAGAACAGCCAGGGCCTGAGAAGAAGGTTTGAGACTTACAAGGAACAGACTGTGAACTGCCCTAACATTCACGAGACACTGTTTGTGATGTTCCCTGCCACAGAGAAGGTTGATGTGTTTCCTTTAACCTTTCCCATTTTTCCTTATTCTTTTTTAAATGAATTGTTGATTAAATGACTTGCATTTGCTTTAACTAGTATGCAATGGTCAGTGGGTCAGAGAAGTGCCCAGTGCAGAGAGAGTACCCCGGAGTGGGGACACCCTGGCCCCTGTCCTAGGTGACCACAGCAGGGCTGGGGGTCGAGCCCCCCAGGAATCCTGGGCCCAGCCTTGTTGGGGTTACGAGGACTCTGCCAGACAGGAGAGTGGAAGGGGAGTCCTCAAGGGTAGGGAGGCCACTGGGTAAAGGAAGTGGAAGCGAGGACTCAGATCCTTTTGGTAGCCCACTTCACCGGGGTAGTGCAGAAGCCAGGAAAGTTCCGCACAAGAGCGGGACTATTCCCCCGCTTACATTTCTAATATTGTAACTGTTATATTGTTATCCCTTGATGCTTTGCCCTGCAGTGTTCTGTCTGTGAGTCTCTCAACTTGTGATAGGAACATCCACTCAGATCAACATGGCGGTAATCCAGTGTCCTGACAGGCTTTCATTTTTAAGATGCAGTTTGTCCATGATCACCTAAAAGAATGACATTTGCTTCTAGACACTGAAGCTCTTTGGAACAAGGCGTGTCCATCCAGAGCGAGAAGGAGTGTGAGTGCACACGCGCATGCAGTGCCTAGCACAAGAAGATCTCAACCCTTCAGGGGGGCTTCTATGGAGAGCTGGGCAAAAACTTTTGCACAAATAATTTATTTGCAGAAAAATAGAGTTTCGTTCAACCCAAAATGAAATTTGTCAGATTTTTTAGATTCGGTGAATTTTTTTTTTAGCACTTTTGGTTTTGGTTCAAGTCAAACCGATTGCTCTTTTCTTTAACTTTTTGGAACTGCCAATGAACCAAAAAAAAAAGGAAATCAGTTATTCACCCAGTTCTACTCCTAGGTGAAAATAACAATGGAGAAACTTAATTTCTATTATGATTAAGACCTGACTTAAATACCTAGGCATTAATATTACTTTATTATAATGTATTTTAAAGCTAGAAGGGACCATTTTGATCATCTAGTCTGATCTCCTGCATAACATATGCCATAGATAGGGCCCTACCAAATTCATGGTGCATTTTGGTCAATTTCACGGTCATAGGATTTAAAAAATAATAAATTTCATGATTTCAGATATTTAAATCTGAAATTTCAAAGTGCTGTAACTGTAGGGGTCGTGACCCAAAAGGGGATAGTGGGGGGGGTCCCAAGATTATTGGGGGGGTTCATGATATTGCCACCCTACCTTCTGTGCTGCTGCTGGTGATGGCACTGCCCTCAGAGCTAGGTGGCTGGAGAGTAGCAGCTGCTTGCCAGGAGCCCAGCTCAGAAGGCCATGCCAATGCCAGCAGCAGTACAGAAGTAAGGATGGCAGGGTATATTATTGCTACCCTTACTTCTGTGCTGCAGCCTTCAGAGCTGGGCCCTTGACAGGCAGCCACCACTCTCTGGCCACCCAGCTCTGAAAGCAATGCAGAAGTAAGAGTAGCAATACCACAACCCCCCTACAATAACCTTGCAAACTCCCACACACACACATACACACACCCTCTTTGGCTCAAGACCCCCAGTTTGAGAAACACTAGTCTCCCCTATGAAATATGTATAGTATGGGGTAAAAGCACACAAAAGATCAGATTTCACAGTAGAGACAAGATTTCATGATCGGTGACGTGTTTTTCATGGCCACAAATTTGGAGGGCCCTAGCCATAAAGTTTAACCAGTGATTCCTGCATCTAGCTCAACATTTTGTAACTTAAGTAGAGCGTATATTTTAAAAAGATCTCCAGTCTTGATTTAAAGACCACAAGCAATGAATAAATCACATCTCTTAATAATTTGTTCCAATGGTTAGTTATCCTAAATGTTATAAATGTACATCTTATTTCCAGTTTGAATTGCTGACTTCAATATACAGACACTGAATCTTGTAATCTCAATTCTTTGTCTACTACATTAATGAGCCCTTCGTTTTCAAAACCATTTTATGAACACGTTCAGTATTAAATACCTACACACTATATTTCAGCTAAACCACACTTTTAATCTAATGGCAGTATTTGCTTAAAATTAGCATTAATATATGGTTAATTTAGTGCAATTAAGATTATAATTTATCTGTTAACTAGTTCAAAATTCTTAATGATGTACCAACAAGATATTGCATTTAAAGTACTGCTAAAATAAATGTTTGCTTTCTTTCCATTTGACCTCTCTGTTGCATTTGCATTAGTTATCATCATTGTACGATCTGATGTTCAAGTGAATTAAAAAGAAAAACTATTGCCTTTATCCTGCAAACACATACATGCTTAACTTACTCAAGTGAATAGCTGCAGCTCTGGGTCTACTTACATGAGTCAAGTTAAAGAAATGCATAAGTTTTTGCAGGAGTGGAGGCCTATATATCATCATCATTTAACATTTATATTGTGAGAGCGCCAAAAGGCCACAACCAGGTTGCACTTCATTGTGCAAAGGACTGTACAAACACAGTAAGAGTCCTCACTCCAAATAGCTTATATTTGTCATATCAGGTCTACTTCACACTTGATGGAAGTTCACAGTAACTTAAAATATGAAGCCAGGTTCAAATCCAATATGGTATAGGAGAAATTGGAAGTCAGTGGCATCCGCTGGGGTTCAGGGGACCAATGTGAAATTAGTTGGTGGTCTCAGATTTGACCACTGTCCACATCACAGCTGGTATCCTTGTGCGCAGTCTCACAAGACAGGCCAATGATTAAATACAAATGAATACAAAGGCCCACAATCCAGGAAAGCACTTAAGTACATGCTGAAGTCCCATTGTAAGCATGTATTCAAGTGCTTTCTTGAATAGGGATGTTTTCCTGAATCAGGGTCTCAATTACTTTTTTTCTCCAAAATGAACAGGAACGAAACCCAGTGGTGGGGAAGCAAGGGAGCTTGCACTGCTGATTCCTCTGCTGTACATATTCTGTGAGGACTAAGTCTCCAGGGTACCCACTCTGTCAGCTTTCATGACCACCGAATTCACTCTAAAATTAATATATATTTAGAGCGTCACTTGGAAGGACATCCCTATGGTGTCATACCACGCAGAAGATGGAAGATAACACAGAACAATGGGAAAAAATGTATATAAACAGTTTTAAAATATGTCATAATACTATGTTTTCCTTAGGTAAAGAGCCCATGAGAAACCCTAATAAGCTTGTAAACTATAGATTCATAGATGTTCAGGTCAGAAGGGATCATTATGATCATGTAGTCTGACCTCCTGCACAATGCAGGCCACAGAATTTCACCCACCACTCCTGCGAAAAGCCTCTCACCTATGTCTGAGCTATTGAAGTCCTCAGATCGTGGTTTAAAGACTTCAAGGAGCAGAGAATCCTCCAGCAAGTGACCCAGGCCCCATGCTACAGAGGAAGGCAAAAAATCTCCAGGGCCTCTTCCAATCTGCCCTGGAGGAAAATTCCTTCCCAACCCCAAATATGGCAATCAGCTAAACCCTGAGCATATGGGCAAGATTCACCAGCCAGATACTACAGAAAATTCTTTCCTGGGTAACTCAGATCCCACCCCATCTAATATCCCATCACAGGCCACTGGGCCTATTTACCATGAATATTTAATTACCAAAACCATGTTATTCCATCATACCATCAAACCAGTGTCTTTGGAGTTTTATTATTGGTGAGACATCTATCTTCTTGTGTAATCTCCAGAAACCAGATATTGCTGCTTAATTGGAAATGTATTAAGTTGCTTGGAAAGAATTAAGCACTTTAAACTGAACATAATGTTCTAGGACATGTTCACAAGCTTGAAAGTTCATTTTGTGTCTTTTCTTTGTTTACATGGACAGAGGGAATGGGAGGTGCAGGGTTAGTTATGTTGCCTTTATCAGTACAGTACGGTTCACAATTTTCTGTTTGGGGGAGTATAAAAACAGTCTAACAAGCTCCGATTGTAGTTAATGGGAGCACTACATATAGACTGCTTGCAGCATAGCATCTTGTGCCACATTTATCAAAACAAAACACATCAAACAAGCAAAAAAATATATTTTTGAATGGATAATATACATCATTTTCTCTGGAGCTGGAACATAAGGAATACACATTCAGCACAGGAATTAATGCTTCCCACAATTAATGGTATTTGGGTCTCTAAATCCCTTAGTCAACTTCTAAAATCTTAGCCATAATATAACATTCACAGAATGTAGGTAGAAATCCAATTAAGTTGGACACAAAAATGTTGTGATATTGTTTTAATAGAGAAGTAATATGCCCAACTTAATACAGTTAAGAGAAAAAACACATATTTATTAGCACCAGTGAAGATAAAGAATTAAAATGGGACCTTCATAATAAGCCCTTAAAATTATGCTGTACTTTATCTGTAAAGGTTCTCTAAAAGTTGTGTAAAATTATTTTAAAAATTCTAGAATCTTTTTAAAGATTGCAATATTAATGCACCTACAGTTTGATATTGCAATTTTCCAAACATTACAAGTTTTTGTTGACAATTATATGGTGTTAGTACTACAGTTTGCAAATTCAAATGCAGTATTATCAATAGAGTTCAGCTGCATAATATATATAAACAAAAAATTCACAATTGAATTAAAATATTTCCCTTTTGTGACAGCATGTTAGAATATTGTTAGTTTTATCAAATTAATTTGTTAAGCTTGAATCCATTTTTAAAACAGGAAAATTCTCTGAGAAGAAATAATACAATGTGAAATGTAACCTCTTTGTCTTTGCACTGTTTTTTTAGTATAAAGTCAGCCACATACTTTCCAAGACCAAAAAAAACTTGAAATTAAAAGATAACTGCAGGAAATGTGAGTGTGAGCGGTCTTGTTTATTTCAAAGGCATCTGTTGCCCTGGAGCTAAGGGCAATAAGAATCTTCTAAGTGGAAGGGAAGGGTTGGTTTTCTTTGCCCTATTACTTGGATACCAAACAGTTTCACAGATCAGATGACAATTTAAATAGTTTGACAGGGTGTGTGTGTGTGTGTATTTCTAGAGAGAGATTCATTAAACTTTGTACCTTCATTTTTTAAGGAGGGCTGTTCAAGTCCAAGAGATGTTAAAAGGCAGCTGACAATGTAGTGGTTTAGAAATATTTACAAAGCAAAGATACAATGTATTCACAGGGCCATATAAACCATTTGCAAAAGACAGATGATCCAACAATTTATGTGCATATCTTTTTTTTCAATAGGCCATTCATTAAGATTAGGAAAATGTGATAACTCATCTATGTCAGTCGGTCTTTGAAATTACATAAAATGTACATATCAAAATTTTAAAATACACAAAAACTGTAGTGTCATCCATTCATTAAATATGTACAGTGATCGGTGTGATTATCATGACACCATTTTTTGTGGTAAAAAATTATTATATGAAGGACCACTGTCCAGTCACTGAGGTCCCTCACAGAAGAATGTTATTTTAGCACAAGAATCTATCAAGATGACAGGAGTAGATAAAAATTCCACCACCAGAATCCAGTCTTAAAACCAAATGAATGGGGTACCCATCAGAACAAAGGGCAGTTGGGGTAAATCTACATAGCTGTATTCAGTTCAGTGGAGTTACATCTATTTATCCCAGTGATGATTTGACCCCATCAGTGGCAGGTATAAGAGTCCAGGAGAGGCTAAGTCTCCCCAAACAGCTGACCCACTGCCTCTGGAGAGCATCATCACCAAAAGGGCACCTTGGATGTGGCCCCGCCCATGCTCAAGCCCGAGGCCCTGCTCCCACTCATCCTTTTCCCCCCAAGACCCTGCACTCCCTCCACCTCTTTCTGTCCCCTCTCCACCCACATGGGAGTCTCAGGGGAGGGGGCAAAGAGGTGCATGCAAGTGATGAGTGGCCAGCTGGCTAGCGGGAGGGTGGAGGGGACAAAGAGGCATGCGGGAATGGTGAGTGGCTGGCTGATGGGTGGGCAGGGGTGGCCTGGGGGAGAGGGTGAAGATGCACATAGGAGTGGTGAGCAGCCAGCTGGCAAGCAGGGGCAAAGAGGTGCAAGGGAGCGGTGAGTGTCTGGCTGGCCGGTGGGCAGGAAGGGTGAGGGGGGCCTGAGGGAGGAAGTGAAGAAATGCAAGTGGTGAGCAGCCAGCTGGCTGACCAGCGAGTGACTGGGGATCTGGGGGATGAAGTGAAAAGGCATGGGCAGGGGGGCCTTCATGGGAAGAGGCGTGAGAGGTGGGCAGGGAGGCCTCAGGAGAGAGAGCTGAGAGGGACAGGTTGAAGCATGGGCAGGGCTTCAGCAGGAGGAGGCTGAGATGGGGTGGGCCTCAGGATGGGACTCCCAACTAGAGGAGTCACGCACTGCCCATGTTTGGCCCTACACTTCTCTGTCTCTCACTGCTTCTCTGCCTTCTCTTCCTGGCAGGATATATATGCTATTTTTCAGACTTATGAGCAAAAGGGACAAAATGCTAAATGTTTTCATCTGTCCTTAATAAGCTACAGTTTTCTGCTTTTATCATTTTTATTGTCTCCTTTAATAGTCTGCCGTAAGAAACAGCTACTTCCTATCAGGATGCATGCTGATGCTTCATTGGCCACTAGTGGGGTAAACATATCCTCCAGCATTCCACATCCCATTGAGGCATCTGAGGAGGTTTTGCAATATAAACAGGGCACTAGCTAAACCAAGCAAGAAATCTGACCCCAAAAGAGACTTTTCTTTAATCAGTTTCCACAGTGTATTGCCATACCCTGGAAAATAAAAGCCCCCCACACACACACACAGTTGCCTCTCTGGTGGTGAATTTGTGGTCTGACTAGGAATATACTATGCCTGAGTGAATCGAGCAGAAAGATGAAGCTTATTAGAGAGAAAAAAACCTTGATTTACCAACAAACATTTTGGGAAGCAGCACTGATGGGAAAGGAAATACAAAAAAAGAAGTACTGTGCTTCACAGCTTAATGGGAACTTGGTAAAATATGTTTGCTTTTGTAAAGTTGCCTTGAGCAAATCAGTGATTTCTTAAGCATTATATTTTTATATCAGTTCATTCTTGGGGCAAATATACTAACATGAACTGAACTCAACACCTAAATGATAATAATATCATTGGGAAACTTTGTGATATGAGAATCAAATAATAAAAATCTAATACATTGCCTTCAGATGATAAAAGTACAGTAAAAGAGAGTTAGAATTACAACCATTTCCCATTCCAATCATTGTCATGTAAAATATTTAATTTTCATCTATGTTTTGTACCAGATGTTATATTTGTCTTTAAAATGAGAGACAATTTTGATACTTACTATATTCTGTGGCATATCACTTTGACATTTTCATTATTCTTCATTTCAACTAAGAGGCCATTACTCCCTGTCTGCGCAAGTTAGTGACTACGGAGCAGAAACTGAATGGACAGCCAATCAAATTTGAAAATAAAAAAAATAAACTAACTGTAAGAGCGGGTGATTTTTGGTAGCCCAAAGCCCAGTAACATGCTTAAACCACTGCCAGCTGCTGGAATACCAATTGTTATGCTCATTGCTAAAGCAGCTAGAAAAGTCATTTCTGAGATCTTAGCATGACTAGCAGACCAGGTTGGGAGGGGGAAGTGAGTGACCATGAGGAATAAACATGACCCCGTGCACTCTTGACTTGAGCTTTTTGCTGAAGCATGCAGTTGTGTAAATGGGAAGTCTGGCAAGAGCTAACTATTGCTATGTAAAATATCGGGTTAACGGATGGAAAATTCCCTGCCTGACAGGCTGGAAAATTCCACATTTATCCCAACTGCTGAGCAGAAGTTTTTGTTTTGTTTTTGATGAACAAGCTATGTAATAAAAACAAATAGGGTAAAAAAAGCGGGGGGTGGCGGATCTGAACTCTGGAACACTTGGGACGCTTTGGACATTTCTTGGACTCCTCTTGAGTTCCTCTGCAGATGGAAGGCTGGCCACTGGCAGTCTACAGATATCCACTGAAGACCTCCTCAAGACCTTGGGTAAATATTAATCTGGGGTTAATTTGGGGTGCTCTACTAACCTACTGCGGACATGTGTAAGTGCTAGAGACTAAATAAAGTTGAAGCTTTGAGTGAAAGCACTTTTGTTTGCCTGCTTGCATCAACTATCTGTTGGCTGAATGTTCCATGTCCCCATTGATTTATTTCCTGCCACTACTTTGCAAAAAGATTAAAGTTACCAAGAGCTTTGGGTTCAGCAAAACCCCAGGTAACACAGCGACAAACCAAACACTGTTCTAACCAACAGATATACAAGGCACTGAAAATATTTTCTATTTTAAGAGGACTAAAAAAAAACCACCAAGCACACAGCACTTCCTAACTCCATTCTCATTATAGTAATTCCTACCAGACTGGAGAAAGTTTTATTAAAAAGATGGGAACTCATTCTAGTTTAGAGTTTGATGACTACAATCGCACACATTCCCTCTGGTGCTGAACTTCTAACAGTAATGAAGACAACAATTTGTCTCACGTTCTTTCCACAAATTAATAATTTTCCACTACTGATAATAGCCTTATTACTATTACCACCTTTTGTGTCCATACGCCCACTTTGCCTCCTGCTGTTAGTGACACTTACCAGTTTTAAGTTAGTATGTAAATTATTCCAGGTAGGAATTGTGTCTTTCTGAATTCATACATCACCCAGCATAAAGGGTCTGTACAAGAGTCACTATCCCAGAGTGCCCTCTTGCAGCACAGTATGGCACTGCAGTTGCTCTGACAGCTTCCTCGCCACACTTTTTGGCCAACTCCAGTCACAAAGATGACTTGACTCTCCAGTCACACTGCTTTAGAGAGTTCCATCCCTTCTGGGGCAATGGAGTCCTCTAAATGAAATCCAACAAAATTCCAAAACCAAAGGATTCAAATGGGATCAGTATCCAACCCCCTTCTTTCCAGGCAGACCCCAGCTGCAATGGCCTGTCTACCCACTAATAGGTCTCTAGGCTCTAGTCAACCAATCCAATCTAGGCTCACCCTTCTACAAAAGTACTCTGAGCAGTCACAGTCCTCAAACAGTTCCTGTCCCTCAACCAGGCTTCTTGCCCCAAAGTATGAGCAGCACGTCCATTCTCCTCCCAAGCCAGCCTTCCGCTGCTTCTTCTACTACTACTACTTCTTGTATTTAATGGTGTAGCAGACTCACATTCTATGACCAACAAGGGCGGGATTTCATTATGTATTGTTACAAACTCTCTCTTTTCACAGTATTTTTAAAAAATTGTAATATTGCTTTCTGAATGGTGCTCCATATTCCTAATGCTATTAACCAGGTATTTTAGTGTGAACTTTGTCACTTTTAGGTATTTGAGTTTCTCATACAAAATCCCCCTATTGCTATTGCACTCATTACAACCCCAGAGGTTGTGATCAACTATTTCTTTGACCTTGTATGTCTCACATATCCCATCATTGTATCGGTTAATTAAGTCCAAGTTACTGTTTAAGTCACTGTACTCAGAGTAAAGTTGTGTCATTCTTTCTCTCAGGTGCTTGCAAAATGTCAGCATTTTTAATTCTAGGGCATACTTCATAACATCTTTTCCCCCTTGTTTCTTTTGTCCATACTTCCTGCAACTCCTCTCTTAGTTCATTTTAATTAGATTTTTAGTTGCCTGTTTACTTAGAGGAATCTCTGTCAATTTTTTTTGTTTTTACAGCATTTTTTGCTACTTTTTCAGCCATGTCTTTTTCTGATATCCCAACATACTATTGCAGTGTTTATACCCATCTCTGCCAGTTCTGTTAGTAATACCATTTCTACTATCGGAATCCAATTTTTCACAGCCACTAGTCCTGATAGTGAATCCGATAAGATGACAACTGAGGTAGGTCACACATCTAGTATCCAGTATAATGCCAGCATTATTCTTGCCAGTTTGGCCACCCTAGTGGTTACAAAATTTGATACTCTTATGGATTCCTTTATTTCAAGTGTTAGGACAGAGAATGCTGGCCCCACTCTCCTGTTTTTTCCCCTCTTTAGACCCATCTGTAAATATTTAGCAATGTTTACCCCATGTATCATTTTACATAGAGAGAGAGATTTGCTAAATTTAATACATTTAGCTCTCCTTTTAATTTCATTATATAGTTCCACATTTATATCGGGGGTACGATTTTACATTCAGAGAGCCATGGAAAATGCATTATTTGCTCATTTCTTTTAGGTCTTTCTTTTCTCTTAGTTCCTTTGTCTATACTTTAATTCTCTTCACGTGAAGTATTTTGGAGTCCCCCTCACCCAATGTTGTCCACTGAATTCCCAGTATTCTTCATACATTTGTCTAGTGTTTCCATCTTCCCTGTGACCTTTTGGGTAAAAGATGAAGTCCAGTAACTTCATTCTTAACACAACAGGCACTTCACCAACTCCTATCTTCATTACACACACAAATGTTGTGATGAGGTAATGCCTGGGCTTTGAGTGAGTCTAGCTTCCTGGGTGCATTTTTGATGCTGAACTAAACATGTGGCATCCATGCTCAATGTTTGGTCTTATTGATGCTCTATAAAGCATTACCATTGCTTTCTTATCAGTGCCCCAGGTGATTCCAGAGACAGTGTTAAGTAGACCGAGTTTACGATTACATTTATCTACAATATTTTCAGTGTGATCCTTCCATGTTAGTTTGTTATCAAACGTCACACCCAGGAATTTGTAGCTTTTAACTATGCCTATTTGCTGTCCATAGAGACACAGTTTCCAATCTTTTTAAATTTTCATTTTACTGAATATCATTCCTTTAGTTTTGCTTATTGAAAATGTAAATGCCCTCCTGTTTCCCCATTCCACACTTTTCCTAAGTGCTTAATTAATTCACTTTTCAGTTATTTCCTGGTTTCTGTTTTTAGTCCCTTCGGCACAGTCATCTGCAAACAAGGAAAAGCCTACTTCTGCACTCATCCTTTTTAGGAAATCATTTATCTTTACATTGAATGAAGTAGGGCTGATAGCATTCTGCAGAGGAGTGCCATTTGTGAATGTGTATAGAGTTGGATTTCCCTACTGTGACCTGCATAGTTCTTTTACTTAAGAAATCCTTTATCCACCTGTATACAGCCCTCAGCTGATGCACTTTCTTTCTTTTAAATTCCACATCCTGCACAGGTGGGGCAGGGCTAATTTAACAGTGCTGGCTGGTCGAATGTCTCCTGCCCTTAAAGTTGCAGGCCACCCTATTGCAGGATCCCACTTCTAATTCGGGCCTTTGAGAGTCACCGTAGAAGGATTATTATTATAGTGTTGCCAACCTTCACTATTATCTGGAGTGTCTCATATTTAGTAGTTTTCTTATAGCTCAAGGTCCTGAAGCCCAGTGATTATGTGAGCAGTTATGTTTTCATTTTTAAACAAAAATGATTCTATGGTTACAGAGAAAAGCTAATGTCAGTGGGAGAGGTAGAGGTGTCAAGGCAGAGGTATTTATATCTTCTGGGAATTCCAATATTTAAAAGTTTTAAAATCATGTAATTAGTCATAAAATGAAATATTTGATAGATTTCACTGACCTTATCTAAATATTTCAGGCTCATAAAGCCAAAACAAAATGTTTCAACTTTATCATTTTGAATTTTATAAATTATAACATAACAACATGTGTCCAGCTTATCAAAACAAAACATTTCCATGATTTCCCATTGAAAATTTGGACAAAAATCAATACATTTTCATGAAATGTTTAGATTTTGTCCCATCAGCATTTTCTCACAGAAAAATGTTCCATGGGACATTTTTTGACTAGCTCTAGGCAGTATTTATATTCCAAATTGAATAGATTTTGACAAAGAATTTTTGAACTCTTGTGCTGTGGTTATGTTGGAAACCAAGAATGATTTCTTCTCCATCACAGCATCTATGAAGTCTTGATCAGCAGAACTGTACTAGGTGGTAAACAGCCTGATGAATCTTCACTTGGTTATAGAGACAAATGTTTATCAGCAAGAGATTTCTGTATACTCTGCAAACAAGATATCCTGAACTAGGAATGATTTGTTGGCCTCTGTGGTGGTAGAGCTATACTTGGGATGGACAAATATAAAGTCATGTAAAGGAAGACTGAGAAAGTTATTCTGTCGATCCAGAGAGTCAATGAATTTCCTTTCCAACTAGTTTTATACTAGTACATGGCAGGGAGACTGCACTTCTATCTAATACACACACACGGGATGTAGGTAAAACACCCATACTGTTTCACTTAGATCTAGCAACTCCCTTTGAAACCATTGACAGAGAGAGTTGCTATTAATGCGCCTGTGGTCCCTGGCAGATACACAATACTGCCTGAGTCACTCTGTACTATTCTTTCCAATAGGATGTATTAAGTGATTATGAGATGCAAAGGTTCTCTCATGTGGGGATCCTGCCGCATTTTCAGGTGCTAATGGAAATCCACATTGCATCACTGGCAAAGAATGTTCTACTATTAGTGCTTAGTGTGAAAATTGCAGTATTGTCTTTTGAAAGCAGACGTCACCAAAGTCAACCATGCCTTGGTCCCCTCCTGATCAAATAATTGGAAGGTACTTTATTTGGGTTGACATATGAAGACCACTTGGAAACTTCAGAGTATACTCAATGAAAGTGGTGTAGTTACTTACTGATGGTTCTCACATGGATCATTATATACTGTATAGATCCAACACATTTCAGGTTGTTGATCCATAAGGCCCTCTATGGTTTGAGCCCTGGGTAGCTAGGAGATGCCTCTCCCTTTGTGCCTTATCTAGATAGCTGGGAAATTCAAGCTGATGGTCTCTAAATCTGTATGTGGAAGTTGGGGACAGGCTGGAACTCCTGCTCTAGAATTCTCTTCTCCCCGTCCCACCACGAATTTGTCCTGACAAAGTCAGAGTTTGTTGAGCTTCAAGGCACGCTACAAGCCCAATAAATTAATCCACGCCATATGGGGAGGAATAGCAAAGCTGTTTGAGGTTTTTGTACAGAAGGGGTGTTATTTGTGTTAGTTAACATTGGTTTAGTTGGTGAAATATCAATACCAGACATCTACTACTCTCTCCTTCATACCACCTATTACTCCCCTCCATGGAGTCTAAAATCCATTGCTCCTGAAAAACAGCCAATTTTGCAGGCCAGAAATAACTACTGCACTGAGGAAAGATGAAACAGACCTTAAAAATACTCCTCATCATATGCCAATGTTTATATAACACATTTCATGCTGAAATAAAAACAACCAGGGTATGTCTTTGTACTTTATAGAATTTTTAGAGCAGCAAGATTAAAAACTCCATGAACAACAGTGAGAAAGATTTGCCAGGACTTTGGGGTCATAAGATTAGGATTTTCTAAAAACAACTCGATCATAACCTCTCTGGCTACAGTCCAGCTGCCATTTTTTAAAAAAGGATGACAATTTGCTAACATAAGTTTCAATCTAAAATGACCATATTATAGCCATTTATCAAACCTGTAGAGTCTCTAATTTGTCAAAGAGCGTCTCCTTTTCAAAGTGGGTGATCTTTTTGTATTTCTTGCCTTTGTCAGGAGCTCTCCTTCCTAAATAAGCCCCAAAGTGTCACCTTGACAAACCCATGAACAGCAAAATCATTCATAATATTCTCCACTTCTCTCAAGAATACAGTCTAGGTCATGCATCTGTAGGAGCTCTAATTATCCCACATAGACCAGACAGTGTTTCAGGATGCTCAGACTTTGTAACCTGTCAGCTATAAATACAAAATCTGATAAATGTACGCTTACCAATTTCCCTCGAGATCTGAGTAAATGCTTCTACACCACTCTCTCCATAGTTTCCCTCTGAAGCCAGTGTTGACACGTAGTTCCATCCAAGTGCTGTCACAATATCGACCATGGCTTGGGCTTGATAAGAGTCAGGTGGAACCACTCGAGAGAAAAAGTCATACCTGGTGTTATCACTTAATTCTGGAGCTGTAGATGCATAGCTGACTTGAGGTATCTGCAAACAAAATGACAAGTAATTCAAGCCAATCTAAAATAATTTTCAGTTTAAAATAGATTATGCACAGGAGCAGCACAGATCTGAATATCTTGTCATAATTAAAGCAACTAATCAGAAACCATTTCAGATATTGTAAAATGTCAGTTAAGTTTCATTTTCATTAAAGTTTTTTTTCCCCAGTGAATAATGAATTCTGCTATTCCCCAGATGTAATGAGTCATGACTCCTGATGACACACCAGAACAACATTTTTCCCCATTCCAGCCATATTAAGAACTGATGCAAAAGTGAAGGAAGAAAGGAGGACTTGTACAATTCACAAATCAAGAAAAAAGGTCACATCTTTGAGGAGCTTAATGTTTAAATGTTAAATTTCTTCCAACTATAAATGTTAGATTATTTTCCCTATTTCATAAGGTTTGTCTCGTTCACGTTTTGTTTTGATTTTTCATGATTTAACACGGCATCATTCATAGCATCACACAAGAATACAAAGCCTAAGTAATTGGGTTATGCATGAAGATCTTTTAAAAAAAGATATTAGCTTTTAGGAAATAGATATAGGAAAAAATAGGGCCTTAGTGACTTTATACAGCCTGTTATCAGAATTATTTTGCATGCAGAGAGCAGAAGAGATTTTAAATAAGTGCAAAGCAATATGGTTATGCTATTTCTGAGGACTAGTTAAAATATTTAAAGAAACCTTGCTTTTATGCATCTAGAAAGAGTTCAGTCATAACTTTGCTTGCTGAACTAAGTAAAGTTTGGGAAGGTTAAGAAGTTATTGTCTAGAGGTAATGTTTATTGTCAATTCTGTTGCATAAATATTTCTTTGATGAAAAAATGATAGTTAATGTTTTTGATATTTTATAATGAGTATGATTTGAAAACAGTGGTGATGGGATACACTTGAAATATTCACCAACTAGTCATGGAAGTTACCAGAAAATACTTTGAGTGAGGAATGTGGAATACCAGCTAATTACCCCAAAATTATTGTCTGAGGGCCAATGAAATATTGTGTCATTAGCACAAGAAGGAAGGATGATTTCATGATTAAGGCAAAAGGAATGGGATTTAGGAAATTTGGTTTCTTATCCCAGCTCTGTCAGAGGCTTTTTGTAACTTTGAGCAAGTTACTAAATCACTTCTTACTTAAGTTAGCCTTCCCTTCCCTCTGCTGCTTTTAAGGTCTAGTCTGAAAGGCAGGTTACTAGTTTCAGCTGACTGAGGGGGGACAAAGCCATTTAGAAGATGGGCAGAAGGACAAAATAATCTCAAAAATATAAAATACGGGTGATCTCTCAAAGAAAATGCTACTATCAACAAAGCAAAGCTCCATCAACTGAAAGGAAATACAAATTCCTTCATGGGATGTTCTGAAACATTTCTAGCACTTTAAAAAGCAATAGGTAGATACCCGTTTGTAAACATGTTTGTTATATTTGCCATTTTGCTCTGTGAAAAGTTACATTTATCCATGGGAGGGGGGGAAGGAAAAGGGGAAATACAGCCTTAATCATTGGTTTCCTCATGTTGGATCTCAGAATGCCACCTTGCAAATCCTCAGGGGAGGCTTCTTCAGTGAACAGTTACTCAGTGGTATTCATCATAGCACCAACATTAGTAACCGCTGGTAATTTTAACCTAGCGATGACTTTGTTGTTACAAATCCTAGGAGTAGGACCCATACCACTTATTGCCATTAATTTCCTCAGTTCTGGTTTCCCTTCAGATATAAGGCAAGTGTCAAATCCTAACAACATGTTTGTTTGGGAGCTGATGGTGTCATGCAGTGACATGAGGTTTCAGCTCAGACAACAGAGGTATGCTTTGTGCATCCCTGATTGAGCCACTGGAAAAGCCAGAACCACCAACCATTTTCCAACACCTAATAGAATTTATTTTAGAAAAGGGGGCTAGACTAAGAAAATTATGAGACTGTAAAGAAAACATACATGAATAATAAACTGAAATGAATATACTTTGGCCACGAAGAACCTGAACCAACATTGGCTGAAGTCAACAGAAATCTTTCCATGGATTTTAATAAGCTTTGAAATGGGCCCCATGCTCATTGTCTGACACAGAAGAGTACAGTGCAGTGTTGCACCAACAGATATACTTAATGAGCTTGACTCTCCACTGCTTTACATCGTGCGTACCCATTTACAATGGTGCAAAGTGGGTGTAAAATGCCACCATTTTGATTTGGCAGTGTTTTAGTGCCAACTTGACACAGATGTAAGTAACTATGACAGCTCAACGGCAAGGGAGAACTATGCTTACTCTAGCCACTTAGCCATGAGACAAAGAACAGCCTAAAAGCCAAGAACACTTAAATAAAACACTCTTAGAACTCTTTTCCTGAATCATTAGATGTCTCCCCTGTTTCTTTTTCTATTGACCTCTCAGGACGGAGCCCCTGAACAAAGCTATTATTCAATTTTCTTCTCCCCAAAAGTTCATAATCTCTATCCAGGACTATATTGTAGATTTTCCTTAATAAAAGCCTATTTTGGTATTTTGAAGTTACCAGGATGAAATAATTAAATGTGTAGCTTCACACTCTTATTTTCAGAAGGAAACAAACTCTTTGTTTCTTATAACCTGAACTTTTGTATGCAGGAAATCCATGAATGTGGCTAGACAGCTCAGGTGCTTTCAAATACAGAATTAAGAGGTCTGAGGTTTGGGGGATGTTAAAAGAGAAAAAAAGTAGCTAAAAAGACACACTAACTCTTTTTCAACAAAATTCAAAAGAATGTTTAGCATGCAGGCAAGTTGTTAGAATGCACTGGATCAATAAACCATGAACCATGAACTAAGAATTTATACTTTAACTGTAACAACTCTGGTTATGGACTGTAGATTTAATAAACCATATTTTACATATCCCTAGAACATTTTTACATGACAAAGCACAATGCTTCCTATGCAAAGGAGTTGTTATGGTCTATCAATTCAGTAATATATATTTTCAAAACTTCCTAAATATGGTCTGCATCTACACTATAGATACAGATTTTTACCCTAGTTACAAGTAGTGTTTTGAAAGAGACCTATGAGGATTTTTTCTTATATTTATCCTTTATTGTCCTTTAAAATTAAACACAAATACATGTAATAATATCCACATTGTATTCATACAATATGCAGTCCTAATAATTGTGGGGCAATAGTTTGTTTTTTGCTTTGCTTTTTAAGAAAAAAAATGAATAAATGACTGCATAACTATGCTGAAGTCAGCTGTTTTACAAACTGCCAAAAGCTATACTTTTTAACATGAGGATTCATGCTCCCATCCTAACTGATGGGATAGTTCCCGCACGCCACCCCCATCTGCCTGCCCCATCCCGATTTACAGTGAGTCAGATTCTGCCACTTTTACTTGGGGAATGGGGTAATATTCAATGTGCATAATGGTGACAGAACTGAGCCCTCTGAAAGAAGGAGACACACATGGGGGAGCCTTACTATTGAATTTAATAGCTTGGGCTGGTTTATGCCACAGCCTTAAAGTTATTTAACTACATATATTTCTATGTTCATTCCTTAGTGCTTTGTCGCTTAAAGCTATAGTGTACCGTTTTGAAAGACCCACAGGTTTTAGTATGTATGGTCTTAGGTCTTGATCCTGCAAAATGCTGACCTACTCCTCCTGGAAATACCAGCCACCCTCACATCAGCATGGGTAGGACAACATTAATGCCTCAGGCAGCTATCAGAGATACCAGTGAAAGGTCTTATCCCATTAGATGAAGAAGACACATGTGAAAAAAGGAGCCTCTCCTTAGTGCCAGAAGCAAAAGATCAGTGCCTTTTATTTATTTTCAGGCAAGTGGTGATCCACATCTAGTGTCCTCCACTGAAGGAAGATTCACCACTTTCTGATCCAGGGACCACTGAATAGGGAATGTTACTAACGGATTTATTCTGGTGTTCCCAACATAGGGTCCAGACTAACCTAAGGGAGGCCCAGGATACAGAAGAAAAGTATGGAAAACTGCCTGGCACTGGAGAAGCACAGAATTAAGGGTAAGTGTCCAAGTTGCTCCTAAAAGTTCTTCCCCTCTGCACCTGTTCAGTTCAAGTCTTGGACAAACGTTCAATGGGTTCTTGCCCACTAGATTTGTCAATTTAAAATACGGTATTAGCCAAAGCTTTCATATGAAATCTCTCTAGATCCTTTCAGGCAAAGACAGATGACTTGTGAGCAGTTTACCAGATATAGGGAAGTGAGCTGAGATAGAATGATCCTATAAACAGAATCTTAAGCCAAGAATCTTAAAAGTTGTTGATGAGGAGTTACACTGACGTAGCTAAAATAGTCACTGATGCAGCCGACTTCCATCCTGTCCTCAGTATTTCAGCAATGACACATTAAAAAATAATTATTATAGCTAACATTGTTGGCAACAGTTCAATTTCAACTGGCATTTTGCTACCTACTAATAAACAAAACAATTTTGCTAAGGAGTACAAATGCTTAGATAGAAGTTTGCATCGTCAAACATTTTCATGTTGGTGATTTCTCATGTTTTATGTCTATCATTAATCATTAAAAGCCTTGTCTTTTCAAAATTATTACCACCTCTTCTGTACAGAAGAGCTTTGTGAGCACAAAAGCCTCAGTGAAGTGAAATAGATCCTTAGGGCCTAGATATTGAACACTTGCTGGATGAGAGCCGAGGTCACTGTCTTCCAGCTATTAGACACATCTGCAAATTGCCATCCCTCAGATCATCATCTTAGTCTGCCTTCACTGAATAAAAGCTTCCATGGTAAAGTAGAGTTAAATTCACTTGGTATGGATAATCAAGACTCAAGTGTTTGATCTGTGCTAATACTATCTCATGCGGTGATCAAACAAGGTCAGCAGGGTTGTGTGTTGTTTTACTACTTTGATCAGAGATCTCAAATCAGCATTTTGGAGATGCAGTAAGTTTTACTAGTGATTCAGTAGGGGACATTCTTCCCACTCAGACAGTAGTAAACCAGTCTCCCTGTGCAGCTGCAACAGGGTCATCTCACTTGCTGCTATAGCTTGGTAGCAGGGAAAGAAGGCAATCCTAACCCATCTGTGAAGGGGTCGGCTCACCACTTCTGAGGCATCAGCTTGTAAAATGAACTCTCGAGGAGACGGAACTGAACAGGACAGACTCTTTACATAAAAGGTCTTTCAACATCTGAAAGGCCTTTTCACAGGCCTTGACCAGTGCACCTTCTTGGGGCTCCTGTCCTTAATCAGGTCTGTGAGAGGGGTTGCTACTGTTAGAAACCCAGGAACAAATCAGCAGTAGCAGCCTGTGAGCCGCAAAAACCTTCAAACTCGCTTTTTTGTGGCTGGATATGGGCATGCTTTGAGAGCCTGGAGGCGTGGCCAAGCAGCTCTGCATGCTGCCTCCCCTGCAGGCACCAGCCCCGCAGCTCCCATTGGCCAATGGGAGCTGCGAAGCCAGCACTCGGGGAGGAAGCAGCACGCAGAGCTGCCTGGCCAAACCTCCCCCTAGGAGTTGAGCCCTTGGCCCTCCAGTCAGGTCACTTCCAAGTCTCTCCTTGTAACAATCTTGGTGTTCATTAAAGTACAAACCAGTGAATGGGAAAGGAATAAAACTCTAATAAAACAGACTGTAGTAAACTGCTGCACACAGCCATGTGGTGTTCCCAAATCCTGCCTCCAGGGCACATCTCCAAATTCCTATGTTCATAATACTGTCCATTATGAGGGAGCATCTCTAAATTATAATCTTCTACAAACATATCTCTACACGCCCATTCTGGGTAGTCCATAGACAAAAAAGCAAGGGAAATTAACACAAACAAACTGAGTTAGTGATAGAGAGGAGAATGCCTCCCTCTCAGGGTGTATCAGGATTAGGGCATCCCTTCCTTCAGGGAGAGACCTTCAGGCAGTTGTTGGGGAAGCTCCTGGCTTTCCTCAGCAGCTGAGGGATGAAGGTGTGGTCTCTTCCCTGGTCTGGCCACAAATGAGCTGTTTTTCTCCCCTTTTAACTCCTCCTCCAGCGTGTGCATGGCTTGCAGGTGTGGTGGGCCAGGGCAGGGCTGGCTGAACCCACAGAAGTTCCTTAACAGCTTGTTGTCCAGTGGGAAGTTTGTACACCCCATCACACCATCCCACACTTTAGTAATGCAATCTCTGGCCCTGGAGCAAAGCAATAATCTAGGTTGTCCCTCTAAACTCTCCTGGATTCCAAAGATTCCTTCTTCTCTACAAACACATTCCCTCTTCCTGAAGTGGATCACCCTGGAGTAAAGCAAAGCTCCCAAAGCATAGCACAAGCAGTTTCTGGATCTTCTGTTTTTAGAGGGAGACTAAAGCTTTCACAGGCCGGAAAATAAACATCCCTGAGATCCTTTCCTTAAAAAGGAGACTAAAAACCCTCAGAGGGACTGAATGAAAAAAAAAATCAAAAACCAATGCCTACACAGGCTTTTAAACCATCTGTACTCACCTACCAATAGCCATTGATACCTGCTTCATGATCGTTTCACCTCTGTCATTAAAGATCTCGTGTCAGGTTAAAAATTGTATTTTAAAAAGACCTTACCTGTGTTACTCATGACACTTCTGATTTTTAAAAGCTAAAATAATTGTACTGGCCTGATTTACTTTTCATGTTGTGTTTGGGCCTTTCACTCAGCCTGAAAAATAGTCTTACCAGTGTCACTGCTGTGTAGTCATCTTTTGTTTCTCACGCAATATAACATTATCAGTGCTCCATTGCTTGAATTGTAAACATTGAAAGGGTGGGGGTTTGCTTTGGTTTTTAAATCAGTTTCCACAGAAATTAAAGAAAAATTGATTGTAGTCGTGCTGCCTACCCAGTCTGGCTTCAGGCTAACCTCTCATTCAGGTTGGATCCCCCAACCTTCTCAGACCAAGTCTCTTTCCAGGCACAGTTGTATTCTTCAAATACAAAACTTAGGCAAAACGTCTAAAACAAAAGCAGTCCCTGAGCCCACAGTAGGCTACAGTTTTCAGGGCTCTTCCCCTTGACTTTCTCAGTGCTGAAAGGAGAACACACTCTTCTATGCACTTTAGGGTTTGTAGATGCCAGTGTGTCTGAAACCTAGAGAGGAGCCAAATTTGACTTGCGATGCCCTTTTACATCTTTCTGAAAGGGGCTGAAGAGTCTCTTTGCTCACATGAGAGCTTTGTCAGGAGTAACTTCCCCTGCCCAGGATAAGGCCACTCTCTTAGGGCTCCACACACCCATAGGTATGGGGCTGAGGTAGATCAGCGAAGCAGCCAGTGGTAGTACCACTGGAAAAAGTGTGACCAGAGCATCAACACAGAGCCTTCCCTCTAGGATGCCTGGCATGTCCTGCTCCATAGACATCTATGATCTGTAATGTTGAGAAGTATGGCCCCCTGCAAACTCCAGGGACCACAAAACCCTCCTCCCATTAAGAGACACGTCCACACTTCAGGTCTTCTTTTATGGGTTTTACAGCGGGAGCAGGTAATCTGTCCCAAGGATTTTTTAGCGATGGATTCCCTGTTGGTAGAGCATTTATACGTACATTTTAGAAGTACAGATATTGGCTGTTCATCTAAATTGAGGTGTGTGACATAACTGGCACGATACCCATCAACCACAGAAGTAATTTGGGTGTCCAATAATGCATCTGGTTCAAGAAGTCGTTATACATTTACTATGAAAAATATTTTACCAATATTAGCTAGAGCAAAAAAAGTTATGCCCCATTTATGCATCTAAATGACTGCAGTTTAAAACCCATTTTGGTTAGAAAAAATAAAGTTTAGTATTTGAAAAGTGAAGTACAAAAGTATAATCTATACGCTGCCATTAGCTGGTTCTAAATCACTCTGATTCCCACTGGTTAGCAATACACACTGCCCTGTTTCCTGTGAACAGTAATATCTTCTACATCAGTAGTTAATGGTCAGCTACTTTCAGGTCCTCTGGAAGGTCTCTATGCACTTAAGTGTTGCTGTGTAAAGATAACGTTTATGCTAATACAGAATGTCAGGCAATTAAACCTTTGCTCTTTATCGGAAGAACAAAAACATTTTTCTCTAAAAAATGAGGATATGATTCATAACAGTTTATTTTGAAACTCCAATAAAATTTGTCAGTTTGCACTTGGACACTCCCATGGGAGAAGAACAGTTTTAATGTGCTAGGTACCTCACAGTACACAGAAGGCAATGAGGTTCCTGCCCTGAAGAGTTTCCATGTAAGGACCTGATCCCTCTTTCCTCACTCATGTACCATACCTTGCTATTAGTGCCATTAATTATGCATTAGCCTCTTCTTATTGTTCTGTTGCCCTCCTCCTTTATCATCTCCTCTATGGTCCAGTTTTTGCACCTTTATTCATGTTGAATAGCACCTTACAGCTCTGTTAGTCCCATGAGTTTCAGGACATAAGTGACAGCAAAAAATTCAGTAAAGGCTCGTGGGTAGTTTGGTGGGGCAGGGCATTTGTGTGCATGTGTATACATGTTGTTGGCATCACTTGTGCAGGCATCATGAAGATGTATATCATGCTCTGTCACATCTTATATGTTTTTGAGGTCGGAAGCGTATATCATTACTACATTTCTTTTCATTATCTATTCTCTTGCCTGGCCTCCCTCCAGCTGTCTTGACTAATGGCTAACCCCAGGTGTCCTTGAACCTGAGCAGGTGTCAGCTTCTAGATGCAACACTGCTGTATTCATGAGCACAGAGCAGAATTAAGACTATTAATGGTTGTTTGCTGATAACAGTGTTATTATTTCTATAGATGTCCATGGAACATCACAGAACAAAAGTGAAAACATAGTTCCTACCCAAAAGACCTTACATGCATAAGGCCAATCATCCACATCCTTACTCACATCAGTAGGTTTACTCAAATAGATAATGGTCTGCCAGATCAGGCTCTTAATAAAATTAAGATAAACTTACTGAATTTAATATGGGTAATTGTTTTGCAGGCTGTGGGTAGCAGAAATTAAGATACTTAGCACCACCTGAGTTTTATCCATTAGCTAGAAAGTACCTTTTTTTAAAGTGTAATAAGTGACATTACGGCAAGGCATGTTAGTTTTCATCATCCGCTGTGCCAACATGGTATAATAGAATATAATCAAGAGGGTTATCTTGTACAATGTGAAGTGTTAAAAATTTGGAAAGTAGTTTTTTTCTAATGGGTTGAAGTAGGTCAGGGACTCATTAGAAGTCATTATTTGTAATTACTCACAAGGGATACCACAAAGGAATATAATTTGATACCAGAATCTTGAATCCTATGTAAGATGCAGCATCTACAAAACAAATCAACCAATCCTGAAACATACATGTTATGACGTTGAACTCCATACACTTTATGAAAATATGTTTATGAATGTGAATATGATGTAACTGGAATATGCTTTATGCAAAAGGTCTCATTACAAAGCTTATAATCTACAGAGTGTGTTCACCTGACTTGTTTGCATGTATTATTTCTATGTCTGGAGTTAAGAGAATAAAATATAAACTTATATCACTGATGAAACATATTAAGTGGAGACCATTAAGGGTGCTCCAGAAACAATCACTTGTAAATAGCCTTAGTTACTTGAAAACCTTCCTGTGTATGTGTGGGTCAGCCGATGCGGAATGGAGACTAGGAGTCTTACAGTGACATGTGACCATGTCACCTGATAATGAAATCCATCTTAAATCTGGTACTTTTCTATTTAGAAGGAGGGGTAGGGACCCAGAGAGACAAAAGATTCCTGCCTTGTGCCAAAGCCATAAAAGGGGGTGGAGCAGGACAAAGGGGTTGCCAGTCATGAGAAAACCCCTGTTTTCCACCTAAGATGTCTGCTGGAACTAACAAGGACTGTACCAGGGGAAATGATTGGGCCCAGAAAAGGAAGGAGTCTAGTCTGTGAAAGAAGCTGATTGGAATATCTCTGAGAGTGAGCTATTACCTGTAATCAGTTTCTTAATGTATTAGGCTTAGACTTGCATGTTTTTGCTTTATTTTGCGTGGGGACTTACTTTGTTCTGTCTGTTATTACTTAAACCACTTAAATCCTACTTTTTATACTTAATAAAATCACCTTTGTTTATTAATGAATCCAAAGTAAGTGATTAATACCTGGGGAAGCAAACAGCTGTGCATCTCTCTCTATCAGTGTTATAGAGGCTGGACAATTTATGAATTTACCCTGTATAAGCTTTATACAGAGTAAAATGGATTTATTTGGCGTTTGGATCCCATTGGGAACTGGGTGTCTGGGTGCTGGAGAGGTGACCTGCTGAGCTGTTTTGGGTTAAAGACTGCAGCTTTGGAGGTATGGCCCAGACCCTGAGTCTGTGATGCATCAGGCTAGTATTTCTGGCTCAACAAGGCAGGGTTCTGGAGTCCCAAGCTGGCAGGGAAAATGGGCTCAGAGGTAGTTTCAGCACATCAGGTGACAGTCCCATGGGGGTCTCTGTGACTGAACCCATCACACATGTCTCTATGCACTGTGATGTACTTAAGGGGAAAACATTAAAAAGGTACTTATGTATTATGCACATTTTTACATCTGAAGCAAATATTGTCACACTGTGCACTGCTATGGGAACTCCAGGAGGATGAAAATCCATCTAAGGACAGCTTGAACTGTCAGTGTTCTATACAACAAAAAAATCTATTGATAAATGTTTAACGGTGGCATTTTCCCAGTAAGGGAGCTCCACTGATATATTCACATCACTTTGCATCATGTCTCTTGCCTCTCTGAAAACCAGCTACATTAAGTTATCCTTCCATCTGAAAGCAACTTTCTAAATATTTTAAATCCAACTGAGGTTTAAACCCAGCCTCTGTATGATGAAATGAAGAAACTGTAGATCAAATGGATAATATTCATGCTGAAATCAGAGCACATGGGGAGGAGATTTGAGCTTGGGAATGACTTAATTCTTCTTTTGCCATTTCACACATTCTCCAATGAGTAGATCAAACAGGAAACTAAGAATGGCCAGACAGCCTTAGGGACTTCTTAACCCATTCAAATTCCTTTTTCTACTTATTGGGTGGGGGGGGGAGAGATTTAATTATGTGTATCAGTTTGTTCATCTTGCTCAGAACTCTGAGCTCAGTGTGAGCTCTGATATTTCAAAGCCCTCTCAGCTGTATTTACTTCATTAGGGTCTGTCAAGCTACCCACTTTTTCAAGAAGTATAATTGCTTGTGATGAATTATGAGAATATATAAAAAGAGATCAGTCTCAGGATGAGCTAGCACTGCTGCTTTTCTAATTCAGGGACAATAAAGTAATGTGGTAGCTGGAAAACTGGATTCGGCTCCAGTCGGCTCTCTCTTTTGAAATTCATTTGCTAATTAGTACTATAGAGTCTATAGCTAGTAATTTAAGGGATTTAGGATCTCGGATTGTCCGCTGGCAGTTTATCGACTTAAGAGAACTTCCTGAAGAAGTGGGAAATCCCTTGATTTATAGGCAATTCTGTTTCTTTTAGTCAATAGGAGAATGAGCTGCCCTGGTGGTTCTGTTGACTAGGGGCCAAATTCAGCTCTGCAGTAGCAAGGGAATCTCCACTGAAGTCAGTAGGAGTCACACACACTTATGCCAGTGACTTAAGTTGATGTATTGACCCTCTTGCTGCCACCAGATCCCCTTCAGAGACTGGAAAATTTCTGGAAATAACCATTAGGGTGATTGTCCTTTCTCTTCCCCAGCCCTCACCTCTCCTCCTACCCTATAGAAGTGAAAACAGATTTTGTATCATTTTCACACACTGTTGATCATGAAGTATCGGCTAGGTGGCAGTTGTTGTGGTATAGTAATATTGAGGAAAATATAACTGAGGGAGGTGGGAGAGAATTATAAGTGAGGGTGAAAAACATAAATGAGGTGTTAGTATTAAATCAAGTCAGATCGCTCACTTTTAAAGAAGTGTTTGAAACTTTAAGGGACAATATACTCCCTTCAATGCACTGTAGTTGCCTCCTAGCTTCCCCAGCTAGCACTTATACACAGATGTAACAACCATCATCTTAGCTGTCGCCATGGATTGAAGAGCTAAAGTCTGAGCTTCTACGGTTTGAGGTACAGGTCTAATAGGGACAGCTATTTAGGCACCTAAAGATTCAGATAGCAACTGTAGTAAATCCCACTAGGCACTAAGCAGGGTAAGTGCCTAACTCCCATTGACTTCAATAAGAGTTAAGTACTTAACTCACTTAGATGAGTAGGGGGATTTTCAGACATGCCTATCTTCAGATGCCTAAATACCTTTGTACATTTGGCTTCAAGTCTGCTAACTGGGAGCTGTAGCACACTTACAGTCAAAAAAATTAGTATATTACACCCAAAAACTGAAACATTTTGGTTTCTTTTGTGGAATTCAAAACTTTTCTGTGACTTTTTCAAAGTTTTTTGCCTCTTTGAAAAATCCCTGCTTCTCACCAGTGAGAAGTAAACACCAAATTTAAAAAAAACCAAAAACCAACAACCTACCACCAAATAAGAATGGCAGCATTTCACACACAGTTGGCACTCACTGTGCCCTGGGGAAATGATTACAGCTACTCTGTGACAAGAACTGTACAGAAAGGAAAGAGTTAATATTTACCAATCCAGTCTGGATAGCAGAGACTCGCTATATGTATTCAGAACTAGCTGTTCATATATAGCATGGCTGTGTTTACAAGTTAAAAGAACATTCTATATGTCACTCAAGGCTCTAAACCCACCAATCAGCTTTGCCTCATGTTTTTCTGTATCAGCTTGCTCCTTTCTTATCTCTGCTTTGGATACCACTTTCTAGGCGCCAAGGGTCTGTGAAGCCTTGTTCCCTGCTTGTACAGGATGTAGAATGAATGTATCTTGTCTCTGACAGATTTAGTATTTGCCTGTGCCAAGATCTGAATTCAGCTATGCAAAGTGTTGTGGGATCCATATCTGGGCATGGGTGAGTGGGAGTAAACAGCATTGTGGGGAAAGCATAATAGAATTCAGTTAACACAACTACTGTACCTTATGTTCATATATGGTATAATGTATACAATATGAATATTGTGCCCGTAACACATATTAGTGGGGTGTGCCCATATATATATTGGCTAACCACACTCTACATTTTACCCACCGTTCTTCACATCTCTTGCCTCTATTTTCATCCCTCTTTAACCGTAGCTCCATCATCACTGCTTCTTCCATCCTGCCATCTTGTTCTGTGAGATTTTGGCAAACCAGTAAAGTGCCTAAACCACTATCACTTGTTGCTAACAGTAGCCATGTTAGCAGGCCGTATTGAACCACTATTGTGTGTTGCTAACTGTAGTCAAGTTAGCAGGCCATACTGAACCATTCTTGCTTCTTGCTAAAAGTAGCAAGTCAGCAGGTCGTAAATTGGTCACGCAAAGGCCTCAGCGTAACCAAGACAGGAGGGGAGGGGGTTTGGGGTGCCACAGCCAGGGCAGCTCAACCCCGCGTCCTTCCTGCTGAGAATATGGAACTTGCTGATCTATGTATTTTAGAAAAACAGGAAGTCGTCTATATGTGCCCCCAGGAATGTTTGTCAGGGACCTAAGGCATGAACATTCTGGAGGAAAAAAAAAAACATATCTGGTAAATTGATTACCATAAGAAAATCTCTTGCTTGAGCTTTAAAAACTGCTTGCTTAACAAGTTTTCTTTAAGGGATATGTCATTGTATTACTAATGTATAAATTAGGGGGAAAGTTTGAGGCAATTGGACTTCTCAGGAGGTGCTCTTCAGGGATGCTCCCTCTGGGTCCCCACTGGCAGATAGAGGCCTGGCCAGCTGAAGCCTGTTATGGTGCCACTCGAAAGCCACACTCAGCTTTGGTAATTATCGGGGGTTGGGGGTGTTTTACTAACCTGTTGCAGATGTGTGCAAGTGCTTGAGACTAAGTAAAGTTTAGCTTTAAGTGAAAGCACTCGTGTTGTCCTGTTTGTGCGAGCCATCTATCGGTCTCCCTTGATTTATTTCCTGACACCACCTCGCACAGAGTAAAAGTTACCAAGAGCTTTGGGTTGAAAGAACCCCAGGTAATAATGTGTTCTCTCCTCCTTTTAACTTCTCCCTCCATTCCTGACTCCTGGTCTCCCACACCCTTCATCACTTTCCCCTCGGTGCTCCTTTCTCAGTGACAACAGGCTGAAGTAATAAAGAACAGTGGCTAGTGCTGAGGTGTTGACAAGTGCTTCACTGCTTCCCATCTCCCATTCACGGATGCTCAGTGTTTTCACTGGGACCAGCATGAAGGCCAGAGGGATTCTGCTGTGCTGCTGCTGAAAGATAAGCTTGGACAGGGCCACTCTCCAATGGACTACTGGCTAAGGCAGCTTCTCCATGCACACATGCTCATGCTGTCTGCCTGTACTGGGGGTGCCTTCATGATACCAGAGAGAACAATATGCAGTGCAGGAAGGAATATGTTCAGACCAGCTCACAGAATTTCTATAAAATTCCCCTTTCCCCTATTTTCATTCAAAGAATTCCAAACCAGTTTAAACCAAAGTCAAACTACATTTATCACCCTTCAGATAGACTTCTGCTTAAGTGTGAGGCTCAGCCTGAGCAGTAGGCCAAAGGTTTCCTCCTTAGCTGTGATTCCCATATACGTATGCATGTGAAAGCACACGCACAAAAAATAGCTTTCCAGTCAGGTGATTCAGGTGCACTTTTGAGGGCTTCTTTAAACATTTTGTCAAGTTAGCCTGATCCTGCCAGTCTGGCTTTGCTGGAAAGCACAAAGCAGTACTTATGAAGCTCAGACGCATCCACATGGGATGCATGTTTGTGTTCCAGTAGCCATGGGCACTACTCATTGTGAAACCTGAATGTCCTTTGCTCTGAAGAAATAGTCTGTCAAATCTCCTCTGTCTTGCTTTTGTGTGTATATGTTAGCAAATCTTGCCTCCCTCCACTCCTCTTAGGCAAGATGGAAACATACGACACATTTTGTCTTTCATCCCAGAGGATCCCAAGAATTCTGTAAATCATACACATAAAGGAAATCACATCTCTGAAATGCAACCACCTTTGGGACGGAAGTTTGTAGCCAGGCAGATGACCAGAACATGTAGCATAGCATATCAGAGGAGTGAGAAGGAATGTTGGTCGGGGACCTCCACGCAAACCCTACCCCGATAAAAAAGTATCATGAGCATTTTCCTGATCACTCAGAGAAGACAGAACCTCATTGTTTGAGATTGGTTTCAGGTTCCACACAGTAAACTTTATGGAATTCCTTTTCTCTACTTTTGTAGAACAAGGAGCTGTTCTGGCCCTGCTATGATTTAAACCTGCAGGAGTCTACAACATGCTTTAACAACCTGCTAAAGGTTTTGATGGATGAAGAAATTCCAGATTTCTAAACACAATTTTATCATCACTCTCTGTAAAGAGACCTCAGACAGAATAGCTTATGTCTGACTTTGCTAGTAGATACACAGTGCCAACAATCTGCATCTCTCTATGCCAACAATCTTCCTCTCTCTAAAGAAGTATTTCTGTACACAGTGCACAGTTGATTTGTATTAGGGACTCTATGCTGTATCATTTATGACTATCACAGCAGATTTTGATGAACGAACATCTTTTATTTTGAAATGCTCTTCCTTCAGTCTGTGGCTGCATATGCTAAAAGAACTCATAATAAACAAGATTACACCAAACCAAATTGAAATGTGCCAACTGCATTGAATAAATATTGGAAACATCAAAAACCAAAGTGGTAGCTTCTGAGGACAAGTTGGATTAGTAATGCCAAGACAACCTGTGTTGATGCACATACAATTTGATTTTCACTTGCTAATATAAATTAGTCCCAAATGCATTTTTACATGTTAGTTTCACTTATCCATTTTCAGTGGTCACCATAAAACTGGTTGAAATTTTTCAGAAGAAAGTTTTCCATCAGAAAATCCTGATCTGACAAGATCAAAAAATTATTGATGTGCTTCATTTTGACTTCTTTGTTTGATTTTTTATATTATAAATAATAATAGAAAAGCCTCAATGAAGCACTTCAACCTTATCAAAACTAAAAGGCTCAATAAGGCCACTTCACTATATTTGAAACAAAACATTTTAGAATTTTCATTTTGCAGGAAGTTTCAAAATTTTGATCTTTTGTTCCAACTCAGGACAAGAGGAAATTTCGAAATGTCAGAATTTCCCGCATAAAGGAAATTCTAGCTCCAGTCAATCAACTCTAGTCATCAACCTACACTAACAAGCCTAGCCATTCATGAATGAAGTTGTTTTCTATAGACTTTTATGTCACTCAGTCTTTATAAATGTATGCTACTGCTGATGCAAGTCTTTTCACACTCCATAATACATATCCTTCAAATGGGCTTAATTTGGCTGCAGTATACTGAAACAACTATTAACAATAAAATTACTGAGGAAAAATGAAAATGTTGGCTTTATAGAAGCAGATGTCACAACAGTCGGATACTAACAAAAAGACTGGCTGGCTTCAAACATACTCTTCACATTCAGTTTAACGGATGAATACAGTGTGCCAGACATGAGAATAAAATCAGGGCTGTGTAGCAATAATCTCATTCCATTCACTCAGTTGCTTGCTACACTAAATGGTCTTCGAAAGATGAATAAATTACTCTTTCATGTAGATATTTAAAATACATTTCCTTACACCTAATTGTCATAGCATTGTGATTCCAATTTCCTCAGTTCATGGAAAAGCTTTTTAACTAGGTTTCTGTCACAGAGTTTTTTTTCTGTGGTGGAAATTTAAGAGTTCTTTACATTTACATCTACAGGTATTCATAAGTTTCTATTAAGAATAGAAGAAATATATATATACTTTATTCCCCAAAAACTGGTATTTAATTCCATCTGAAAAGAGCTATAAGCGAATGTAACGGTTGCATGTTTACACACGTAAAGTGTCAGAAATTTACAGAGTTTAAGTTGCCAATGCAATCTTGATTCTGCCCAGATCTCTTTCGAGAGCTATGGATAGGTGAAGTATATAAGTATTATGAAATAGTTGTTAATTACATTATTACATTGGTCATATATTACAATAGAGCTTCATATAATTCTTTTTTACTACCTTAGATTCGCATGTTTAGCATTTTTTTCATTCTTTTGTATTTACTTTATTTTTATTGCCATAATGGTACAAAGTATCTTTACTGACCTAGGTCAATTTTTCAAACCTGGTGTTCCAATGTATACATGGCCTCATTTTAAAAAGTAGAAGAGCACCCATAAATCCCACAGAAATCAATGAGAGCTGCAAGAGGTGAGAAGCTCTGAAAATAAAATCCCTTATATTTAGGCACATAATTATGGATTTAAGATCCTAACTTTATATCCTCCAGGTTTTGAATGTGTTGGCATTAGGGTTATTAGGATACTCTCTCTCTCTTTGCGCTAAGGTATGTATTTTAATAACATAGCTCTCAGTTTTGCCTTGCAGCAGTATTGCCAGCAAATGTTTTGAGTGGCACAAGACTATGGTCCCATCTCTCCTTCTTAGATGGTAGCCTAGTGGTACTAACCCTGCCCAGTCCTTTCATACAGATTAGCAGAAGGAATACAGCTGTAGCCCAGGGGGAAAGGGTGAGCTAAAAGAACAGAAGAAACGCTTTTTACTCTATTCTTCTTGTCCACCCATAGAGACACTGGCCACTATCTGCCACTGAGACAGGAGCCATGTATTGTACAAATTCATTTCAATCAGCAGCATGGCCATCCTTAGGAGATGAGGCAATTAGCCACAAAAATAACTTACCAACAATTTTGGTGATCTTCCTATGCTAGCAAGTTTTCACCATTATTCTATATTATATACCTACTATGCAGTGTGTTGGGTAAGAACAGTACACCATGTACTCTTCACATACACAATTTTAATGCAATGTATCTGACAGACATGCAGTGGTAAATAGTATTACAAGATGCTTCACATATGTATTAAGAATATAGATTTTTTTAATGATATACTGTAATATTTAAGAAATAGTATGTGATCATGTAATAAACTGAATTGTAGGGCATATGTGCAAGGGGGAAGAATTAAGGCTGTGCATGCATTTTCCCAACAGTTATTTTAAATGGAATTTCCTAGATTTTCTTTAAGAGGAAAATAATTACTCTGCGGTACTATTTAGCTAGCCATCACCAGAACACCCTATATCAAATATCTAATGAGGTTCACAGAAGAGAGCCTTAGAAGGCCTGCAGCTTTTAAATTGCAAGACATGCAATAAATGAGTTAAGGCTTTCAAGATTTCATGGAAGCCCTCACTTCATTCACTGCACTCCATCACTACACTTTTCACTGTGCATCTAAAGTAACCACACTGCATGCACAATGTAGCTTTTCTTTGATACATACGTAGAATACAATATTCTCTTCCACAGGCCTTAACTAGTCACAATAAAGCAGGTGTTTCTGAAATACTTGAGGCCGTTTCCCCTCAATCAAGGCTGTTTCCATGCTAGATTTTAACTCTGTCTGTAGCAATTTCAGCACTAAAACTGTTCAAAAAAGGTTACGAGAATTTGTCTTTTTAATAACGTGAGACTATTTCCCACCCCCCACCTTACACTCCTTGACTACATTCTGCTCAAACTTTGAAACAATAATCTGCCTTTGTGCAGATATTAAAGTGAGTAATCCTGTCCACATGGAAACCAACAGAAGCTTTGCAATGATTTCCAGGGGGGCAAAGCTGGAAAATCTCAAGGTGAATATTTGGGGAAGTTACAAGAGACAGATAAAAAGGAAAGTCTTGGCTAATATTCAGGTTACATGCCATCATCACTTTATTGAATTTAAACATCATATTTCTGATGTCATGTAAATTCACATTACACAGTATGAATACTTAGAAAATATGAGGTCCAAGGACCCCATTCTGCAAGTTGTTCTGAATGGGCAGACAAAAGTGAAAAGCACCAGTGAAATCAATGGGGCTCCCTGCAGGCACAGAATTCCACCTTCATAGAACACTAGAAGGCTCAGAATAGAACATAAGAATGGCCCTACTGGGTCAGACCAAAGGTCTATCTAGCCCAGTATCCTGTCTACAAACGGTGGCCAATGCCATGTGCCCCAGAGGGAATGAACAGAACAGGTAATCATCAAGTGATCTATCCCCTGGCGCTCATTCTCAGCTTCAGGCAAACAGAGGCTAGGGACACCATTCCTGCCCATTCTGGCTAATAGCCATTGATGGACCTATCCTCCATGAATTTATCTAGTTCTTTTTTTGAACCCTGTTATGGTCTTAGCCTTCACAACATCCTCCGGCAAGCAATTCCACAGGTTGACTGTGCGTTGTGTGAAGAAATATTTCCTTTTATTTGTTTTAAACCTGCTGCCTATTAATTTCATTTGGTGACCCCTAGTTCTTGTGTTATGAGAAGTAGTAAACAACACTTTCTTATCTACTTTCTCTACACCAGTCATGATATTATAGACCTCAATCATATCTCTGCCAAGCTGTCTCTTTTCCAAGTTGAAAAGTCCCAGTCTTATTAATCTCTCCTCATACGGAAGCCATTCCACACCCCTAATCATTTTTGTTGCTGTTTTCTGAACCTTTGCCAATTCCAATATATCTTTTTGAGATGGGGCAACCAAGTCTGCACACAGTATTCAAGATGTGGACGTACCATGGATTTATATAGAGGCAACATGATACCTTCTGTCCTATTATCTATCCCTTTCTTAATTATTCCCAGCATTCTGTTTGCTTTTTTGACTGCTGCTGCACATTGAGTGGATGTTTTCAGAGAACTATCCACAATGACTTCAAGATCTCTTTCTTGAATAGTAACAGCTAATTTAGACCCCCATCATTTTATATGTATAGTTGGGATTATGCTTTCCAATGTGTATTACTTTGCATTTATCAACATTAAATTTCATCTGACATTTTGTTACCCAAATAGATCAAATAGATCATCAGAAATTTGATCTTCTGACTCTATCATAATAGACGTAAAAGCTGAATTCACAGTATCATCTTTGTTTTATTTATTTATTCTTACTTCTAAACACACTCCCCCATGTTCTCAGGAAACAAAAGCCACTTGAGATTCTTCTCACACTGCATCAAAACACAAAATTGCATCAATTCCCCCATCTCATCTCACTTCTTGTTCATACTACCGCTGGAATGAAATCTAAGAAGCCAAAAAATAAAATTATATGTCAAAACCTACCAAGCAATCACCAGTTTTGCCTACATATCATGAATTTATTAATTCTATTCTTGTTACGCCAGACTCAGAAAGCATCAGGTGAAATAATAACATAATTTTTACATTCTGACAAAGATTTAATATTTGATATCCCTTCGACTGATTATCCAAAGAACTGTTACAAGGTGGACTATTCCTGCTTTGGTAACAGTCTACATACATTGTTTAGAGTCCAAACTTACTTGCTCCTTAGGTTTTGGCTTTATTGTTAATTCAGACAATAAGAATAAAATATAAGCTTCAGCTTTCTCCCCAAACTTGGCTATTCATAGGGTTTCCTTACATAGGGTTTCCTCTGTCACATTATCTAGTTACTTCTGCCTTGAAAGTCCACAAAATTTGTTATATCCCAATTGAGTTAATGAGTTCCACCTGCTTGCATTAGTCACCAGTTAATACCCGCTCTTTTTATGGAGGTTTCTAGCACCTGAGCTGGGGGTGAATTCAAGAGAAGGTTAAGAGGTGATTTGATTGCTGCTTATATGCACTTAGAGGGGAACAAGATTTTTGACAGTAGAGGGCTCTTTAATCTAGCAGCCAAAATCATGAAAAGATCCAATGGCTGGAAGATAAAGGTAGAAAAATTCAGAATAGAAGTTGCAATTTTTTTAAAAGGAAGGGGCAGGGCCTCATGCGGGAGGGGAGGGGCTGCATCCCCTGGCCAGCCCATCTGCGCTGCCTGACCCATGCCACTCGGGGCTCCAGCAGCAATTTAAAGGGCCCAGGGCTCCGGCCACTGCTGCAGTAGTGGCAGCTGGAGCCCTGGGCCCTTTTAAATCGCCGGCCCCAGGGTAGCTGCTCATTTCCCCCTCCCCCCCACATTGGCAGCCGGGGCTGGGGTGGGGGGGGGGGGCTTGTGCTTTAAGCAGGGTTCTTTGCCATGACAGCACTTTAAGACCCAGCAGGACTGGCGACGGGGGGCAAAAAGTGGCAGCGACGTTAAAGTGCGGCCGCAGCAGCACTTTAACTTTGGCTGCATACGGGCCGGTACCGGCGGCCATTTTTTACCAGTATGCCAAACCAGCCCATACTGGCTTACTTTCACCCTGCCATGATCCCGCTTTAAAAATTTATTAATCTGAATCAACAGGAAGCCTTGCATTCCTATGTAGAGTCCTAGAAAATGCAATCCTATTACAGAAACTGGCATATCAATAGTAGGTCTTTTGCAGGGTATTATTTATATGTTGTAATTGTATCAATATAGAGCTGGTGGACTCACTTTCTACACAGAACCTCTCAAATATTCAGGCATATACCACAAGCCAGCCAATATCTGGCTGAATTCATACTTGAGTTTAAATTTTAAGAAGTAAGCAGGAGTCACCCGATTTAACTTTGGACGTTTTCTAAGTCTTTACAATAGACAATATGTCTTAGTCAATGTTAAACATACTAGATTCAGTGCATCAGCAGGATCTGTGCCAACGGAGGAAGCTGCAGTTGTGGCATCCTTCATTCTTGCATTTGGTGTATAAGGGCATTTTCTTTAAGTCTTTCCGTACAAAGAAGAGCAAGTACATTTTCGTTCAGCAAAGCACGGAAGTTCTAGAGGAGAGAGTCACAAAATGCTGCCAAGTTGCATTATGCACCAGTCATACCTAAAAAAAGTTACACATCAAAAAAGGCCATGTACTCCATGAAAAAAAATTGGGAACTACTCAGCAGAGTGTGTAAGAAACTCATCCTGAATTAGCACAGTAGATCTGCTTTGCATGCCTCCAAGTAAAAATGTTCATGAACTGAAAGGTGGGTGCGTGCATGCACGCACAGACACAGGACAGAGAGAAAGGGAACAGTGAGAACTGGGGTCCAATTCTCCATTGCGCTAAGCCCCCTTTACAATACTCTGGTGATACAAAGGCTCATAGAAGAGGACAGAATTACACAATATTAATATAATACCCAGGGAACGTTCCCTGTGTAAGTGCTCTTCTTCGCCAATGTACAGATATTGAGGCAGACCTTTACCAGCCCTACTCCTTATCCCCAGCACAAGGAGCATATTGGGGCAGGCCAGAGGCACATTGCACTCTGCTAGTCTCTGCATTTTTAGGCCCACAGCCCTGAGGTTACTCTAAATCAGTGGTTCTCAAAGCCGGTCCGCCGCTTGTTCGGGGAAAGCCCCTGGCGGGCCGGGCCAGTTTGTTTACCTGCCATATCCACAGGTTCGGCTGATCATGGCTCCCACTGGCCGTGGTTTGCCTCTCCAGGCCAATGGGGGCTGCAGGAAGGGCAGCCAGCACATCCCTCAGCCCGCGCTGCTTCCCGCAGCCCCCATTGGCCTGGAGCAGCGAACTGCGGCCAGTGGGAGCCACGATCGGCCAGACCTGCGGACTCAACAGGTAAACAAACCGACCCGGCCCGCCAGGGGCTTTCCCTGAACAAGCGGCAGACCGGCTTTGAGAATTACTGCTCTAAATGACACTGGGGGCTTCCAGAAACACAAACCCACCTTTCCTAATCCCTCTGTGCTCAGCACAGATATGGATATCCTGAGAATTAGGGCTCTTGCCTTCCAGAGAATTCAAGACATTTTGGCAATATATATTCCTTACATATCTGTAACAGAATATCTAAAATGGACATCTGTTCCATTAAACAGCTAAAAAGGTCAATGTCACTTCAGCAGAGAATGATGAAAAACCTTATCTACATTTCTGCCCTTTCCCACAGATTTTTGAAGATGGCTCCCTTTCACAAAGCCCATCCCTTCTAATCAATTTCTTTTCCTGAATAAAGCTACATTAAACATCTTTCAGAGAACTTTTTGCATTTGATTAACTTTCATTAGCATTCTGCGCTTAATGAAGACTATATATTTATTTTTCAGTTTTATTCCGCTTCCTCACAGCAGCCTTTGTTGTTCCTGTTCCGGAACAAGTATTGGTCCAGTTCCATGCATCGAGACATTCAAGCCACATATCAATGCCATCGATAGATGGACATCTACAGTCTTTCAAATCCTCTATAGTTAGAAATGTGTTCCTTTTAATTGACACTAAAGGGAGTAAATTATGGCTGATTTTGCCCAGGTGCATTGGAGTGGGACCCATAACTTGGCTGCACGCCCTGAGTAGTACAAAGGGAGATGGAACAGCTCTGCCACCAGCACTTACTAGCACTATAAAAATGTGTCTTGTTGGAACACGGGCACTGCTGCGGCTCCATCCACCCTGAACATTAGGAGGCACTGGCAGGTCTGCACTGTGAAGCACAGAGTGCTATATCTCTTTAAAGGTGCGCAAGAGCTAGCATTCACCATTCTGTCCACCAGTAGCACTTTTTATGCAGACATAATACCTCCTTCCCCCTTGCACATCCCTTAGGAATGATAACTGTGCCCTGCCCGCACCCATGTTGCCCAAATGACCCTAATTTGACTCATAGTAAAGACACTTTGTAAGATATGTTTAAAGAGCTCCCAAAACTTTGACACTAGAAAACAACTTTCTTGTAATTTTTTTCCACAAATCAACATATTAAGTATGCTACAAATAAAGCTAATAAATTACCATTCTTAATTAAGCATAACAAACAATAATTAAACAGATGACATTTTAAATTAATTTTCTCTACTGGAGAAAACATTGCTGATTTCAATGCTAGCCATGTAGATATTACTTCAAAAACAATGACATTCAAAGCCAGTGCAACATTTACAGAAAGTGTTCCCATTTTTGTAGCATTTGAGTCATGGTTTGGGCCAGGTTTGAGCAATTACCAAACTTTCTATGGAACGGCTTCAGTTTTGTAGTTTCTGTTTGTCTCCAAAGTAAATAATTGCTGAACAGCTGTACAGTCATAATAACCAGTGATAACAAGACAATACAAACATCTAGGCGAATCATATTCATATCACATAGTATTTGAAGCCTCAGAAAAGCAGGAGTACTTCAAGGCCAAGTTCTGAAAATAGGACAAGAGAATCCTGAGAGAGACTATAGTAAATGCTGTAGCAGCAATGAAGCCTGCAGCTGCCTGAAACTCAACACTCATAGAATATATTGTTAAATTCCCTGATTTTGACTTTACTCTATCTGTTAATAAAAGGATTACCTCCTGGTGGCTGTTCCAGTAAGAGGTGAAAATACTGCTCTTTAAGGCCCCAATCCAGCAAAGCACATGTTTAACTCTGAGCACATAAGTAGTCCCATTGACTTCACATGCTGAAATACTTAACCTGAATCAGGGCTTAAAAGACAGTTTAGTCAGCCAGCAGAAGTGTGTGGATGCACTAGTTTCCTATTTCTAAAACAGTGATTCCCAGACTTGTTCTGCCGCTTGTGCAGGGAAAGCCTCTGGTGGGCCAGGCCAGTTTCTTCACCTGCCGCGTCTGCAGGTTCGGCTGATCACAGCTCCCAGTGGCCGTGGTTCGCTGCTCCCGGCCAATGGGAGCTCCTGGAAGCAGCGGCCAGTACGTCCCTCAGCCCGCGCCGCTTCCAGCAGCTCCCATTAGCCTGGAGCAGCGAACCACAGCCACTGGGAGCCGCAATCAGCCGAACCTGTGGACGCGGCAGGTAAACAAACCAGCCCGGCCCACCAGGGGCTTTCCCTGAACAAGCGGCGGAACAAGTTTGGGAACCACTGGTCTAAAGACCTTGGCTTGATTCTCCATTCATATTGGTTTAAATCAGAAATTACTCTATTGAAGTCAGGGGACGTAAGATCAGTATGAGAGGAAAATCAATAAGAATGCACTTACACACATGTTTTGCTTAGTAAGAATTGTCAACAAACCGTGCAATTTTTCTGGACAGTACTGAATGCTAGAAAGGAAGCAGCGAATTTTCATACTCACTAAAAAGTGACTGACAAATTTAGTAATACTGTAAAATGTAATTGAGCATTTCACCAGCTAGCACCAGAGAAATAGGAAGCCAAAAAGTGGGAACATTGATCTAATTTGTGTTCCCCTGGTCAAAAGAGCCAAATATACAGTGATATGCTCCTGCCTTGATTATATGCAAAACTCCCATTAGTGGTAATGAGAGTGATGCATGTGCACTGCGGGAGGAGTAATTAAATACTGCACTCATAAAATATATGCTGTTTGGAGGGGGGCGGTTCTGATTCAGTTGAAAGAATTGATGAACTGACATGACCATTTTTGTTGCTGGTACACAGTTAAAAATCCTAAGTAGAGGAGACAAGGTGGGTGAGGTAATATCTTTTGTTGGACCAACCTCTTTTGGTGACGGAGACAAGCTTTCAGGCTTACACATGGGCTTTCCTTGCTTCAATACAGAAATAAAAACCTCCTTGAACTGCACACCCCTAGTTGTCACCTACTACTCCACACTGGAGCCCATGCAGGGTGCCAAACAACAAAAACCCATACTCGATGAGGACCATATCCTGAAATAAACCTTTCCTGAACCCCCTCTTCTTGCCTTCAAACTCTCCAAGCTCATCAGAAGAAGCAAGCTCCCCCCAGACCAGGACAGACCAACTCAAAGCTGCACCAGACCCTGCCAGAACGACAGAAGCAAAACCTGCAGACATATCTCCACTGTTACATATCCCCACCACACACTTTTCAAGATCCATGGGTCTTGTGGAGTACCTCCTCCAGTGCACTACATGCCCCAACAACAACTATATGGGTGAAACAGGATAATCACTACACCCTCAAATGAACACGCACAAGAAAATGATAAAAGACTCTGAAGAAAGGCTCTTTGTAAGCTTGACGCTGTTTCTCTCTCCAACAGAAGTTGGTCCAATAAAAGATACTAGAGAGACAAGGTGGGTAAGGTAATATCCTGAGACCAACATGGCTACAACACCACTGCACGCAACTAAGTAGAGAAGGAAGCCAGAGCACCCCAGTATGCCATGTGGTAAATAGGCACTTTCAGGCTATAACTATTCTGTGCTGCAGCATTTTTCTTGCAGAAAAAGCATGACACATATCATACAAAAACAGAACATGCTTTGAAAACAAAGATATTATGCCATAAATGAGTCCCCTGCTAGGGAAGAAAGCCTCAGGGGAATGCAGACAAACCCCTGAAAGAGAAAATGCTTCTAGGGAATGCCTCCCTAAACAAATCTCCTGCTAAGTAAAATGCCTCCGGCAAAATGCTCTTGGTAAAATGTTTCTGAGGGATGCCTCTCTTGACAAAACCTGTGTTAGCTCTCTGACCTCCCAGAGTAAGCCTTTCATCATTGCAAGCAGATCCCCAACAGCCCATCACTGAACAAAGCCTGCCTAATAGTAATACGCCATCTCAGCGGGGCCCAACAAATCAAAAATAGACCCAGATGCTCTCTCAGTCTGTTTGACTACTGTAATCATTGGTGACTAGTCTGCCACTATGATTACAGCAGCCAATCAAGCAAGTGATTTCCATAGTCACGTTAGGGTTATTCAGCAATAACCCGAACGTGATTATGCAAATACCTGGGCTCTGATTGGCTAATAATGGCAAATAACTATCAGAATTAAGGGATTTACATACAGTAGAGTTATTGAGAAATAATCATGCAGCAATTATGCAAATCAGACCCCTTTCAGCCAGTCTGGCTGCAGGGATTTGCATAAATGTTATGCATCGATAACTGTATAGTAACCTTGGGCTCTGACTGGTTGAGACACTACTATTACAGTATAAAGCTGAGTTGACTGGACAAATCCTAGTTACTCTTGTACTGAAATGCACTCTTGTTCCTTTCATCTCTGCTTTCATTAGCTCTCATAAATATGCCTGTTAATAGGTGTACTGGCCTTAGAATTACAATTCATATGCCCCACAACAAACATTGTCAGCCTTCAGCAGTTCGTCTTCTCTAACCACTTCCCTCCTGCCCCAATGAAAAAGCCGAAGAGTAATTCTTTTTTAAAATTCAAATTATACATAATATCTGGGGCTAGGTAAGAACACAGAGTGGAGAGGGAGTCAGAAGTTGGAGAGGGCCATGTTTATCATGGGCATGTAAGAAAGAGTTCTGAGTCCAGGGTATATGCACTCTATAACTGTCCAGAAAATACCATTTAGTTATTACTTAGGCAAATCAAACCTCCTCAGCCAGTCAGAGTTCAGCGCTTTGCAGAAATGAGAAATAAGCAGGACAGTAACAATTAAGTATCCTGGTATTCCATGTAGCTAAGGAGAGTGAATTTCTGTTTAATAATATAAACTATGCCTATACATTATATTTAATAGCAGCCTCTATATTCAAATTAGAGCTGGCAGTAAAATGTAAATCTCCTCCCACAGAAACTTCCAGTTTTGCAAAAAGACCATTTTTCCAATGAAAAAATGCAACCAGCTCTCATTCAGATGCCTCTTTCTTCCAAAGGTTTATATCTTTGAAAACATTATTTTTTTGGTGAAGCAAGATACTTTGATTTTTTTCCCCATCAAGTTTTAAAAACTATATTTCCTGGTACAGTTACAAAGAGTACTGTTCCTACACATGGCATTTGAATTAGAGAGTCTGATTTTCATTTGTTTTTGTTGTGCAGTTCCTTTCTGTTGTGGCTGCAGAAATTAGAAACACAGAAATCTGTGCAATTAGAAATACAGCTGATGAAAGTTGAAGACAATTAAAAGACCCTTAAGGAAAACTCCCCACATTGGAGACAATGAATAAAATATTTTCAGGCTTGTGCATATAAATACCTCTACATCAGGTGCTGGTATCCTACTGTTGATACAATACTCTTTTTTTTTTTACATTGTTAATGCAAAGGGATCATTTGTCAATCAAAATTAAATTTCAGGTGATTTCAATCTATGGTACTCACTCATTATAGCTAACTAATCAGACAGTCAATTTAATAGCTCACAACCTAATAAGATCTCCCCTTATAATTCTTGTAAAAAAAAAAAGGCATGGGATTAGTTTACTTGAGAAACCCTTATCCCACTGTGCACATCAATATAATCACAAGATCAAAATGAACCTATTAAAGGGTGTGCTATATAAAGACAACATATTAGACCCTAGTAGAAAACAGTGTGTAGTTAGTCTAATATTAGGACACCATTCCAAAAATCACTCACAGATTTTCCATTTCATTCATTTATTAAGTATAGAATTAATCTCATGTTTTATTTACAAAGACAGCAAGGTTGGTTTGCAAGGACATCAAACCTCTTTCATGCAAGCCACTGGCACAAAATTATAAACAATGTGATTGATATGCCAAAATCACAGCAAGAATAATATGAATGTCCATAGATAGTTGAAAATTGCTGGGTATTGCAAACAGCTGTCAGTTAAGTCCATCCATTTATCCTGGCATGTGAAAGAGGCCAAACAAACGGTATTATCCTTCAGTGGAAGGAAAACATTTTTTTGTAAAGGAATAGCTAATGTAAAGGAATATGCATTATTAAGACTTAAAAATCAAGTACTCAAAAGTATGTAAATGCACAGCTAAAGTTCAAAATGTAACCTTAACTCTCCTTCTGTGTGCCGATCTCTTAAAATATGCTCTCCTTTTGCTAAGTAAGACTACATATAATGTAATACATCATTAAGTTACGGTACATACAGTCTTCAAGTAGTTGCTTGGACCCACATTTTCAAACTTGTGTGCACAAAACTAGGCATCTAAATACATGCTAAGGAACCTATATAAAAGTGCCTTGATTTGCAGAAATGTTGAGGACCCACAGCTATTATGAGTTAGGAGTGCAGAGCACCTCAGAAAATTAGACAGGTTTTATTTAGGTACCTATATGTGTATTTAGGCTTCTAATGGTGACATTTTTTTACCTTGATTTTATGTCAGAGACAGTGCAATCTGTGGAACAAGCCAGATTTCAAGTATCTGTATTTTCAAAGGTAAGAATGTTTGCAGTTGAATGGCCCAGAGACTAAGGCCCTCCTGAATTTGAGATTCCCAACTATAAGAAAATGATCTCTGTTTTGTGACAAACTTCTACTTCTGAGGTGTCATAGATTAAGATTGGCCCAAAGGAGGGCTCTCAAATTTGATATAATCCAGAGTTTGAGACAGGCCAGAATTTGTTATTCACAATAGTTTTGAATCAATTTTAAAAGGATTATGAAAAAAATTTCAAGTTGATAACTTTAATTTCCATAATTTAAAAACAACTGAACCAATTAATTTAATAATTTAAAAACAACTGAACCAATTTTCTTCAAATTTAGTTTTTGGCGTTTGAGTTTGAGTTTTTGCCCTGTGGTGACATTAACAGCAGATGAAGGCAGGGGGCATAGAAGCCAGCTCTACCCTTGCTGGGGACTGCCCCATGCCTGGGGAATCCCCATTAGGATACTTGCAGCCAGGGTCCCACTCTTTTTACACTGCTTGAGTGGTGTAAAGTCTAGCCCCTTATTTGGAAAACCTCACACAGTAAATTGCACAGAATTCACTCTCTCTTTCTCAAAGATGAAGGAATGAACCACACTTGCCAACATTTCAACCAGGGGCACCAAAGAGGCTAAATATTTCAAACCTGATGCCATCCCATTATTTTTCAAAACAGAACACTCCACTCAAGTAGATTCATAGATTCTAAGGTCAGAAGAGACCACTGTGATCATCTCGTCTGACCTCCTCTATATCACAGGCCATAGAACCTCCCAAAAATAATTCCTAGAGCATTTATTTTAGCCAAATATCTAATCTTGGTTTAGAAATGCCAGTGATGGAGAATCAATGGAGAATTGACCACAACCCTTGGTTAATTACTCTCACTGTTAAAAATGAACACCTTATTTCCAGTCTGAATTTGTCTAGCTTCAGCTTCCAGCTGTTATACCTTTCTCTGTTATGTCAGAAGAGAACAATATCAAATAGTTATTCCCCATGTAGATACTTATAAACTGTGATTGGCATATCTTGACCTTCCCTTTGCTAAAACAAACAGATTGAACTCCTTGAGTCTATACCGATAAGGCATGTTTTCTAATCCTTTAATCAGTCTCATGGCTCTTCTCTGAGTCCTCTCCAATTTATTAAAATCCTTCTTGAACTGTGAATACCAAAACTGGATACAGTATTCCAGCAGGGGTCACACCAGTGCCCCATATAATGAGGCAAATAACTTTTCTTCTTCTACTCAAGACTCCCATTTATGCATACAAAGATCCCATTAAACCCTTTTTGGCCCTACGTTGCACTAGGAGCTTATGTTCAACTGATTATCCTCCACGACCACAAAATCTTTTTCAGAGTCAGGCTTAGCTTAGGTCCAGCTGAAGTAGTGTGTGTGTGTGTGTGTGTGTGTGTGTGTGTGTATTTATTATATACATAAAATCTCCCTATGATGTCCAGTCTGTTCTACATGAACCTTGAACGCATACACAGAAAGAAATAAGGGACATGTGATTGTCCAGCATGAGTCTCTTGTTTTCTGGCCACTGCTCCGCAGGTGTCTCAGCTCCTGCTGCTGTTGCATAGTGACACATTCCAAATACTGAGTAGGACTAAGGTTTCAGAGTAGTAGCCGTGTTAGTCTGTATCAGCAAAAAGAATGAGGAATACTTGTGGCACTTTAGAGACTAACAAATTTATTTGGGCATAAGCTTTTGTGGGCTAAAACCCACTTCATCGGATGCATGCAGTGGAAAATACAGTAGGAAGATATATATATACACAAACAGAGAACATGAAAAAATGGGTGTTGCCATACCAACTATAACGAGACTAATCAATTAAGGTGGGCTATTATCAGCAGGAGAAAAAAAAACAATTTGTAGTGATAATCAGGATGGCGCATTTCTAACAGCTGACAAGAAGGTGTGAGTAACTGTAGGGGAAAAATTAGCATGAGGAAATAGTTTTACTTTGTGTAATGACCCACCACTCCCAGTCTTCATTCAAGCCTAATTTAATGGTGTCCAGTTTGAAAATTAATTCCAATTCTGCAGTTTCTCATTGGAGTCTGTTTTTGAAGTTTTTTTGTTGGAGTATTGTGACTTTTAGGGCTGTAATTGTGTGACCAGGGAGGTTGAAGTGTTCTCTGACTGGTTTTTGAACGTTATAATTCTTGACGTCTGATTTGTGTCCATTTATTCTTTTACGTAGAGACTGTCCAGTTTGACCAATGTACATGGCAGAGGGGCATTGCTGGCTCATGATGGCATATATCACATTGGTAGATGTGCAGCTGAATGAGCCTCTGATAGTGTGGCTGATGTGATTAGGCCTTATGATGGTGTCCCATGAATAGATATGTGGACAGAGTTGGCAATGGGCTTTGTTGCAAGGATAGGTTCCTGGGTTAGTGTTTTTGTTGTGTGGCTTTTGGTTGCTGGTGAGTATTTGCTTCAGGTTGGGGGGCTGTCTGTGAGCAAGGACTGGCCTGTCTCCCAAGATCTGTGAAAGTGAGGGATCGTCCTTCAGGATAAGTTGTAGATCTTTGATGGTGCGCTGGAGAGGTTTTAGTTGGGGACTGAAGGTGACGGCTAGTGGCGTTCTGTTACTTTCTTTGTTGGGCCTGTCCTGTAGTAGGTAACTTCTGGGTACTCTTCTGGCTCCGTCAATCTCGTTTCTTCACTTCAGCAGGTGGGTATTGTAGTTGTAAGAACGCTTGATAGAGATCTTGTAGGTGATTGTCTCTGTCTGAGGAGTTGGAACAAATGCAGTTGTATCTTAGAGCTTGGCTGTAAACAATGGATCGTGTGGTGTGGTCTGGATGAAAGCTGGAGGCATGTAGGTAAATATAGCGGTCAGTTGGTTTCCGGTATAGAGTAGTATTTATGTGACCATCGCTTATTAGTACTGTAGTGTCCAGGAAGTGGATCTCTTGTGTGGATTGGTCCAGGCTGAGGTTGATGGTGGGATGGAAATTGTTGAAATCATGGAATTCTTCAAGGGCTTCTTTTCATGGGTCCAGATGATGAAAATGTCATCAATGTAGCGCAAGTAGAGTAGGGGTGTTAGGGGATGAGAGCTGAGGAAGTGTTGTTCTAAGTCAGCCATAAAAATGTTGGCATACTGTGGGGCCATGTGGGTACCCATAGCTTGAAGGTATACATTGTCCCCAAATGTGAAATAGTTGTGGGTGAGGACAAAGTCACAAAGTTCAGCCACCAGGTTTGCTGTCACATTATCGGGGATACTGTTCCTGACGGCTTGTAGTCCATCTTTGTGTGGAATGTTGGTGTAGAGGGCTTTTACATCCATAGTGGCCAGGATGGTGTTTTCTGGAAGATCACCAATGGATTGTAGTTTCCTCAGGAAGTCAGTGATGTCTCGAAGATAGCTAGGAGTGCTGGTAGCGTAGGGCCTGAGGAGGGAGTCTACATAGCCAGACAATCCTGCTGTCAGGGTGCCAATACCTGAGATGATGGGGCATCCAGGATTTCCAGGTTTATGGATCTTGGGTAGCAGATAGAATACCCCTGCTCGAGGTTCTAGGGGTGTGTCTGTGCAGATTTGTTCCTGTGCTTTTTCAGGGAGTTTCTTGAGTAAATGGTGTAGTTTCTTTTGGTAACCCTCAGTGAGATCAGAGGGTAATGACCTGTAGAATGTGGTGTTAGAGAGCTGCCTAGCAGACTCTCCTTCATATTCCAACCTATTCATGATGCAGGCTCGGGCTGATGGCCAGCCACTTTGGGTAGCATAGAATGTTGGGTATCTGCTCTTGAACCCAACCCCAAATACATTATCTTTTCTGTCTGTGTAGGTTATAGTAGTTTGGAAGCACATAAGGTTGTCATAAGGACTGATTTAGCATTGAGCACCCCAGTATGGACTATGGAATTGGGTTTGCTCCATACAACAGAAATTACTACTCCTCTAGAATGGTGAAAATGGCCTGCTGCAAAGGGCATCAGTATATGTATTTCATTTAAGACAAATGGGACCTGATTTTCATGGATAGTGAGCACTTACCACTTCAGTGGGAGTTGTGTGCACTCAGTACCTCTGAAAAAAAATCAGGCCGGGATGTATAACCAGATAGGATAAAGCCATCAGTCAGAAATGTTTTATGAGTCTCTTTTTCTTTTATCTGGGTTTCATCTAAAAATACTTTAAAATATCCCAGAAGGTTACAAATCTGCTGACCATAGTTATTCACTGCTATCTCTAGGAGCTCATTTGTGAGATACTTCTCTGTGGCAGCTTGTCTCCTAAATCTTGATGCTAGCATGAGATTTGTTTACAAGACAAATCATATCTTTGGGTTTTTTTTCTTGTATAACTCTTATTGCAGTCCTGACAAAATTCAACTGAAACATAATAGGTCCTCAAACTCAAGTTAGAAAAATAAGGTAATGGGTCATCTGGTCCATTACACTGATCATTCCAACCCCTGGAACTTAGTACACATTCATTCAGACATCACATATGAAAATCATTTTTATAGATACTCTATTAGTAAATAAATTATAGGAAAATTGTTTTGTAACACCTTCCTCTTAGCTTCAGGATAAAAAAAGCAAAATCCATTACAATATCATTTTCATAAGATGTAGGTCTCCCATATCCCAGGGGAGTGCACTATCCACTGGGCTATAGGGTATTCCACTCCATATCAGCATTTTGTGAACCATGCTTAAGTCTCCTTGTATACTCCAGAGAGCATTTTCTAGTCCTTATATATTTTATTAAAAAAATATATTTTCCTTTGCCCCACAATGTTTTCATGTGAATTTGACTGCTGCTGAGACTGCCAACAGGGTGCCAATGTGTCCCCTTGAAAATTGGACCGAGATCACCAAACTCATTTCATATATGCCACCAAATAGCCTAAGGCTAAGAACTTTCATTCACAACTGAAATGAGCTGAATTAGGATTTAGAGGTGAAAGTGTCTATGTCCCATAACAAAGCCCTAAAACATCCAGGGGATTTATTAACATTTCCTTATAATTCTCAGTCAATGTCTACGCATTCCTAGAACAATATGGACACCCTCTGGTGGCAAAATAGTACCTTTAAATTCTTGTGGATTTTAACTGTAATCCGTTAGTCTAGCAGAGTGGTTTTCAGCCTTTTTTCATTTGTGGACTCATAAAAATTTTTGAATGGAGGTGCAGATCCCTTTGGAAATCTTAGACTAGTCTGTGAATCCCCAAGGGTCTGCGGACCACAGGTTGAAAACCACTGGTCTAGCATATATAGGGCCAGTTTCTGCCCTGTTACATCAGTATAAAGGTAGAGTAACTATATTGACATCAGAGTTGTTATTCTGGATTAACAGCTGATGTAAATGATAGAAGAATCTCTTATATTTCCAAGTATTGGACCTAATTCTGCCCTCAATTACATGTGTGCAGCTCTCATTTAGTAAAATACAGGGATGGCACCCATGTGACTGAGGCAGATTTAGGGCTCTACCGTTCAAATCCAGCTGGAATGAGTATGTTACACACACACACACAAAACATAAAAACACCTGCAACCTATCTCCTCTCAACACAAAGTGCAAAGCATATTTTAAGTACTTAATTATCTCTACCATCAAAAATACTCTTAATTTAAAAGAAGCAATATTTGTTGATATTAATCCTTAGAATGTTGATATTTTCCAAAGGGAAAAAAACAAAGGATTGATTAGGAATGTGTATTTAAAGAATGGCCAGATTGTGAATGGCTCTTCCACCAGTGATGGTCACGCAAATAGTATTTGCACCTCCCTCCATATTCCATGGACAAGGGCCAATCACATTAGCTATCCCTGTGATGTAACATACTGCTCAGCCCTTCCTACCCCCATAAAGCAAATTGCTTGAAATGGGGCCAGGAGTATGACATGCTGTGCTCTACTGTGAGGAACAATCAATGCCATCCAAGTCTTTCACGTGCCGGGTGAGTGCCTTCACCACCACTTGGTAGTAATACTTAGATATCCATTGGTCCAGATAAAGAGAGTGAGAATGACTCTATAGTTTGGGATATAGGGCACTCCCCAATGAAAGGTAACACCCAGGATCTAGTCCCTGCTCCAATTAATAGTTAATTATTAATACAAAGTGGAACAACTTCCACAGGAGGGATTGAGAGAGACCCATTCCTCATAACCCAGTGGTTAGAGCATTCATCTCCTGAGCAGAGATTGAAATGTAGGTCTCTCGCATCCCCAGTAAGTTCATTCTGCACTATCCACTGCCATATCAGCTGTGACAGGGTCAGGCCAGATGGCCACAGGAGAGTGACAGAAGTCAGATATATTAGCCCCAGGTTGAGTAGGTCCCTTTTCCCTGGGTAAGGCAACAGGGAAAGTTCCAGAACAATCAGGAAATTTCTGGAAACAATTAAGACAGACAGGCTGATTAGAACAACTGCAGCCAATCAAGAAGCTGCTAGAATCAATTAAGGCTGGCTAATCAGGGCACCTGAGTTTAAAAAGGACCTCACTTCAGTTTGTGGAGTGCGTGTGAGGAGCTGGGAGCAAGAGGCACTAGAAGCTGAGCGTGAGAACGCATACTGTTGGAGGACTGAGGAGTACAAGCATTACCAGACACCAGGAGGAAGGTCCTATGGTGAGGATAAAGAAGGTGTTGGGAGGAGGCCATGGGGAAGTAGCCTAGGGAGTTATAGCTGTCGCACAGCTGTTCCAGGAGGCACTCTAGACAGCTGCATTTCACAGGGCCCTGGGCTGGAACCTGGAGGGTGAGCCCGGGTTCCCCTCAAACCTCCCAACTCCTGGTCAGACACAGGAGGAGTTGACCTGAACTGTGAGTTCACGAAAACAGCCAAACTGAGAGCTGCCATGAATCTCCGAGGTGAGCAAATCAGCCAATAAGCGCAAGACCCACCAAGGTAGAGGAGGAACTTTGTCACACAGCATTTTGTGAATGGTGCCTAAGTCTCCTTGTGAATCTAGCCTGGAAAATCTAAATGTTTTATTTTACCTGAAACGTCAATTATTTTGGTTCATTGTCAGTTCCAAAGGGAAAAAAAAGTTATTCACACAGCTCTACCTAGAAGCTCGAGGAAAGACTGTGCCTTCTGAGGTACATGGTGTCCTTGTGCTTCCCTATAGGTCGTGTGGTTTTGCATTGTTCTGTATGCTGGCCTTTGTGCCAACTACTCTAGACATAAAGGACTAGAGGGTGCAGTCTGCTGTGGAAAAGAAGTATTAGTCTTTCCATAGGGGCCTTTCCATAGAGGCTGGGGGTGCAGCCAGCCCCACTCTCTGGCTCCCCACCACCACCTCCCATCCAACACAGTGGACCATTTTTGATGTCATTTCATTGCATTCTCTTACCTTTTCTCCATCATTGCAATTACAGATCTTTGCCATTATTTTAAACAAAGAATAGAAATGACAGTTAAACAAAAACATTTTGTAAGTTTAAAAAAAATCCAGTTCAGAGAAACAACAATTCAGATACACAAAAATGGGCTAATCTAGAAAAGCACCTGTGTTAGAACAGGGTTAGTCATTTCAAAAGTCAAATTCAACAAGACACGATTAGGGCTAAGGCGGTCTTTTCTCTTCTGTTCCAAGCTACCAACTGCAGTGGTTAAAATAGATTGAAATAGGATCTCCCTCTTCCAAGGGAAACTAAATGTCTATCCTCCAAGCTTCGTGCTTATTCTCAAAAGTAGCCTAATTACTCAGTGGGATTGCTCTTTTGAGTAAGATTTGCAGGAATGGTTTATATGTTAATCCCTATTGTTTTTAATTTTTTCCATTTAAACAGCTAACTTTTTTTTAATATGGCTGCTTTTGTCACTATATGGATGAACTGCTTGTTTATTTAACTTGGGTCCAAGATCCTCAGCTGGTGTAAATCAGCAACTAATACATCAATTTGTACCAGATGGAGATCTGACTCATGGACTTTTGTGCATGAAAAATATTTTAAATCAGAGTTGTGTCTCTCTAGATGCAACTACTTTTTAAAAGAGCCATGAATAGCCTAGGAGTAAAAACAGAATGGCATAAAGTAGGTAAGTTTTGTGAACTTTCAGTGTCTATAACAAATGAATGATCTTGCATTCAGCTGAGCATTGGATAAAATATTATAATTGTCATCTTTCAGTGCCATTCATTACATTAGAGGAGGAGAACTATTTTACTTTGAAATGCAGTTTTTAATATCTTACCACTGCATGACTTATTATTTTCTTCTGTCATTTCAGCAAAAAGGATATACTTTAACTGTGCCTGCAAAGAACTGAATACTGTACAGCAGATTGAGCATGAGCTGTGACAATAAGAATAAACATTCATGTGTGTAACTCAGTCCAGTACTCTAGGAACTAAACTCTGCCATCCTGCAGCTACTGGTCTGTTAATCAGAGCAGAAGCCCTGAACTAATACAAATGGAATATATAGATTGATAAGCTAAATAAAATAGTCGATATAATAAAACATACAAATCATTTTTGTAGCTAAAAACTGGTTCCCAGATGATTTAACAGTTCAATACTGCTTACTTCAGATGGTTCTCTCTTTATTCTGGAGCATAAGAGATGATTCCACAGGCAGGGCATAGCCAGTTAAGAAACTTGGCTATTTGATAATACTTTCTTGAGATCAACCCAAAGACAGAGGCACATTTTCCATTGACTTCAGTGGAATCAGGATTAGACTCATGGAAACAATGAACATTTTGAGAACTTTGAGTCTGCTGAATTCAGCAGCATTTGCTGCTCTTTCTTGCAGTCATTTCTTGAATCTTATAGAAATTTGTTATCCTATTCTATGTATGCAAAAACAGAAGACTTCTGTATTTATTCACAAGTAGTTTTGTTTCATTTGATGCTAGTAAATCCTCATCCTTTGTTTACAAATGTTCTTTATTTTTATATTTCCCAATAGCAATAGAAGTCCCCATTTTAGTTTCAATATATCCTTTACAGAAAAAAGTATAATTATTCTGTATTTAATTTAAAAAATTAAAGTAAATCCTGAAGTCGTTACTTAGTGCCAGATTCAGATACCCTAGTTGCATTTCTACTCTACAAGTTGAGGTTGTCAAAGGTGCACGGTCTACAAGCTTCTATTCCACAAGCAGTTCCACTGACATCAACAAGACTACACATGATGTAAGGTACTACTCATTGGGAGTAAGGGTATCACAATGAGGCCCTTAGTGTTTGTTCAGTTCCTGTTCAGACAAAACTCCAATGGGTAAAAAAAAAATGAGTAAGGACTTTAGGATTTGGCCCAATTAATGGGATTTTTTGAAATGTCTATATTAATATAAATGTTTCTCAAAATGTCCAAACAAGTGTCTTTACTGAGGGCTGATGCAGATTTTAAATCAGTATTTTCCCCCCCCATAATGAATCATTTTCCCTAAAACTCAGAAAAAGTGGGAGTGGCAGATGCAAATTCAAAGAACTACTTAAGACTTTATTCTTCCTGACAGAGCGGTGATGACATTTTTCATTAAATACAGCAGCCATACACAGAGGTCACTTTTGGGAGACTATCTTTCTGAAGGATATATGGACACAGTCACCTTCAAATACTTACTACATCAATGAATACCAGTAAAAGCCTTCCTTGTTTCTGGCCTGATGCAAAGATTTGAAAATGCTTTGAAAAGACTCAAACTGACTTCACTCTGCTTTGTACCCGACCCTTGGATGAGTAGGTTGTAGTAGTAATAAATACATTATGGTAGCCCCGCCCTAAGCTCCAATCAGAGTCAGGGCCCCATTTGTGCTCGGTACTGTACAAACACAGAAAAGAGCAGATTTCTGCCCTGAAAAGCTTACAGCCTCCTGTGGAATCTCTTGAAGTTTTGGTCTGGGAGTTTCCTTCAGAATTATTGCTGGAATTATCTAGCCTAAGCTGCTGTGAATACCAATGCATCCTTCTTTAAAAGTGATACAATGATGATGCTAGAGAGGACTTGAAGTACAGCATTCAGTGTCCGAACACACTAAGCCCCCAATCCTGTCCTCCTTCCTCAGGCAAATCTCCCATTGAAATGAAATTTTACCCTGAACAACAAGGGCAATGTTAGGCCTTTAAGCAAGGGTCCAGTGCATTACTGTAGCTGAGACTCCAGCTCGGATGTGTGTGGACCACAGCACGTGGCACTCACAGATGATACAGTGGTAACCTTCCGGCTGAGTCATTAAGAGTTATGCTGAATTGGTAGTTGTTCTTTGCCCTTTATTACGAACAGATTTTTAGTTGTAATCTGTAATGTAATGTAATCTGTTCTTTATAAAGTTTTGTTCAAAATGTCGCACAAGGAGTTCCCTGGGAGACTGTTTCTTAGACAACAGACTATGAGTTTAGCCAATCCAAGCAATCCAGACCCTTTTAGCTAGCCAAATTTGCAAGTGTCTCTGCAGCAGCAGTTCTGAGGTTTAAAGTGCATTTCATATTATGGGACATCTGGATGCACTGGCTATATCTGATGTCATTGAAGGAACACAGTTCTCAAGTATTTGCTCAGGACATGCAGGTAAATGAAAGTCAGACACTGCAGCAGGCCACAACTTTACTAACTGAATGTTGGGCAGAGGCAGTATATGCATACCCATCTCACTTACTAGGCATTTCACTGGTTCCAGCGCGGGTTTACAGGGCCCCTAGCATATAACCAATATCTCACAATAGACCCTCCCCGGCCTACTGCCCTAGGGGTCAGCTCACATCCAAGTCCTCGAGCTCTGCCCCCCACACCATGTAAATAGAGTGTACTGAGGGAGATCCCAGTCTGCAAAGACTTCAGGACTCCTCTTATGTGCACAAGGTACACATTTATCTCTGCAGGCTGGTCCTTTTAGCCTTTAATTGAATTCAACACTGGCCACAAGTTGTGACAAACTAAAAACTTTCTCATATGCTCTCATATTAGGCTTCTAAATCCTATTCTTCTTTACACCAATGCTGTGAGGAAGGCACAAAAATCCATCAGACTTCAGCCAATTTGACCCAGTGGGAAAAATTCCTTCCTGATCTTGCAAAACCGATGATCTGTCAGGCCCACAACATCCTGGAAACTACAGCTCACTGCCTATAGCTACAGGAAGGGAGGACAAGGCAGCTAAAAAGGCAAGAGACGGAGCAGCACAAGGAAAGATTTAAATTATTGGTGGGGGAAATAGGAGAGTGGGAACCAATCAGCGACCATCCTTTTTCCTTGGCTGGCCAATGAGATGCACTGATACTTGAGTGGGAGGGTGACTTCTGCATGTGCTATTCTACTTTCCTATCCTCTCCTTCCTGGGAGCAGCATATCTCCTTTCTTGGCCCATCCCACAGCAATCCCCTGACCCGATGTAGCAGAGGGAAGGCATTTTTCAAGTACCAGTTCTCCTCCCTCACACACACTTCCTTTCCAGGGACAATACATTCTCCCTGCAGTCTGACCAAATGCCCCCACTCCTGAGTTAGGGCATAAAAGAAGTTAAATGAGGTGCATGCTTTAGAATATCCACAGATGGTGTTTCCACTCTCTAAGTGAAGGTTTCCTGTGCCTTCAGTTATAGCCACTGAGCAATGAGCAATCTCTGAACTAAGTGACTTGAACAGAAAGATAATTCAACTTTTGCCTAAGTTTTCAGCTCCACACAAAAAGCAAAGCCAGTATTTGATTTGGAAGAGCTTAAGAGGCTCTTTTAGAAGGAAGTATATACCCTGCTTTTAGAATATGGGACTAGAGTGTCACCTGTCTTACTTCTCTGAGAAGATATTCCTGCTTGTAAATCAGCATTCAGGAAGTTGTAGGGTAAGATTGCTCGAACAACTGAGAGTTGGAGCTCCTTCCCTCCTTTTTTGGAATCTGCTGTGATCGATAGAAATGCGTCTATTCACATCCTCTCTTTTTCATTAGCTTTTTTATTATATGTAGAGCCTCAAGCCACTCAGATTAGGAAATGTAAAAGGCTTAGGTATTAACTTCTTAAGAATTAACTTCTTAAGGTTTAACTTCTTAAGACCATATAAATTTAGAGTCTCTCTGCTTTGACACTACCCCAACAACTCAAGTAAATGTACCCTCTGATAAAAAAAATCAGCACAATTCATAATGTGAATTATCAAGCAATAAACTCTCCAGCTATACCTTCCAGTCTCTTTCTTTAAATTTACATATAGAATACTATTTCATTCATCTCTGATAAAAATCTCTATTTTGTTAGCAAGATGAACAAACTCACAGCAAAGCTGATAAACAATAGGAGTCTTCCAGACCTTATGTTTCGTCCACAGCTCTATATACCGGGTCATTAAACAAACAGAAGTGCAGAGTCAACAGTCTCTTTCCCCTCATCATGACTTCTTCTCTAATCTACTACAGACATGCACATACCTTCTGTAAGAAACTGCTGTAGGTGTGCTGGGAGACTGTAACATGAACAAGAGCCCAGGACAAATGCTCTCAAATAGATTAGCGCTTGTCATGCTGATTTCAGATGCAGAGGCATCCAGTGAAAAGCATTTTAAAGAAGTGGTTTATTTTCACAGAAATCTGAAAGTTTAACTCATTTTCATTTCCTGTTCGATACATTGTCCTTGCTGGAAGCAGATTCACAAGCCTTCCTCTTTTGAATCTAGCCCTTTAAGACTTGAAATTGTTTACATAAAAGATGAGAAGGATGTGCTTGAGCATGATTGAGTATAAACACCCTAAATACTGAGGAAACATGCCTGAACTGAATGAGGGAAGCAGAATAGAATTGTAGGAGCTGAGTCCGTCCTCAGATATGCAGGTACAATACCCACCAACTTCAACAGAAGTATCATATTGAATTGTAGAGTCAGACACATAGAAATTAAAGATGAAAAATGTCCATCTTTAATAATAATAAGTATTATTACTATCCAGTCCATCCCCCTACCACTATAGGATTATTCCCTACAGTACAACCTCTAGTGCTTTGTTCAGTATAGTTGTAGATATGTCAAGAGAGGGAATTTCCATGCTCTGTTTGGGAAACTAATTTCCCACTAATAACATCACAGTATTAAGATAATTTGCTTGATATTCAAGGTCAATGTTCCATTTCTGAATTTTGTCTCATTATAAACCCCCTACCACATTAAATAACAGTAGGTTATATCCAAATACATAATGGGTGGAATCCTGTCTCCACTGAAGTCAATGCAGAAATTCCCATTGACCTCAATGGAGCCAGGATTTCACCCAATATCTCATTTTGTAATTATCTTTTTCAAAAAATTCTCTCCTCCCCTGCCCACCTTTGTGTTTACAGCTTTCAAATATTAGACTATCATCCTCTCTCACCCTTCCCCAATGTTATCACCTTGCCAAATTACAGATAATGGGCTAAATTCAGCCCCGGCATAACACATTTTCCTTCTGTGCAACAGTATGGCTGATACCAGGAGTGAACTGGTGCCATTAACTTTTAATCTTTTTTTATAATTTTTATACAAATTTCTGCTACTCTTCTCTGAATTGTTCCTTATCTGAAAATAGCTTTGGGGGGTCAGAGGTGCCCTGAACTGAAGGCAATATTGCATTTGCAGTAGCATCACAATATAGAAATGGAATTATTATTTCCCTGCTCTGTGACTTAGTGCCACTGCACATTCAGTCCCAAACTGCACTGGCCTTTTTCGCTCCCTCACCACACTGCAAACTCACATCAGATTTGCTGTCCACTGTCAGCCTGGATCTTTTTCCACCTGAAACCTTTCTAGGTTTCTCTCCCCCTATGGAATATTTGTACATTTGAACATATTCCCTGAAATGAGCTAATTTGCTTTTTTACCAAATTACTCACATTTCATTTTCACCAATTAAATCAAGACTTTCTAGGTCCACTTGCATTATTTTTCTATCAGTGATGTTTGTAAAACTTACCTTTAGGGCTTGTCAAGAAGTTCCCATCAAAACTTGTTTATTATTTTTGACAGAAAATGGCTTTTCTGACTAAATAGAAAAATTCATGGACAAAATGTCTGTTTTCATTTTTAAAGTATCAGGGTTTTGTGCACATTTTTGTTGGGAAAAAATGTATTTTTCAGCCATCTTTAACTCTTGTCTAGCTATTGGTATTTATTACAGTGACAATTATTGTGATATCTGAGTGCCTCCCAAATCTAGAAATGTCCTGCAGCACAATTCTCCTACCTAGTTCCACACAGCAGTTGGGCAAATATTTCTATTTTATTTCTTGTTTGTTTTATTTTTCTTTGAGTTTTTATTTCCATCTCTCTGTCATGATCCAGGGGTCTCAAATGTGGGTCTCCAGGAACAGGCTCCCTCCAACGCTCCATCTGGCATCCTGCTCACCTGGGATCAATGAAGTCTAGCCCCAGTTTGAGGTTCCACCCCTGCAGTCCTATTGGCGGAGTCCCAGGGCAGCCAATTGGCCTGCTGGCCCTACTTAAGCCAGCAACAGGAACAGGAAGCTGTCTGAACAATAGGGCTACACCCTGTACTGAACTGTGTGGCTTGTGCTTCCTACTCTAGCTCCCCTAGCTTGATTTTCTGGCAACCTGACCTGGCATGACTCCTGGCATCTGATTTGTGGTTCTGATCTCCTGTTTTTCTCCTGACTCTGACCTCCTGGTATACTGACCCACCTGACTCCTGTCTTGTGACTGTGGACTCTGACTCTGACTACTAGGTCTGCCTGCCCACAACCCAGCTGACATTCTCTCTTCTCTGCATTTTCCTACTATTCCTTCTTATCTCTCTCTTCTTGTTCTCTACATTCTCTTCTTCCATTTATTAGCATCATCTGAAAATGTTATTAGTTTGCTATTTGTCCCCTCTTCTAGATATTGATGGAGATGTTACATAAGATAGGGTTTAAATCCATTCCTTGTGGCATTCTGCTAGACAACTCCTCAATTCATTACATTGCCAATTATTATTGCCTTTGTTTATGGTATAGCAGATAAGTCTACATGCCAGTTCTCATGACTCCATGACATATTGAATTTGCTTTGAAAGTAAGATTTCATGGGACATTGGACAAAATGGTTTACTAGCATCCAAACACATTGTGCCAAATTCTCTTCATCCTCATTGTGCAATTCTATCAAAAACAGCAATCAGCTTTATGTGGCAATTCGTGGGATTGAGGGGGGGGGGGGTTGTTGTTGTTTTTATTAACCTGAGCAGTAAATTGCTCCTGGGCCAATAATCTTCTAGCTATTTAGAGCTAAACTTTAGATTCCACTACTCAGTTGGAGTTGCCAGGCTATGTAGTGGGAGTCTCAATGGGTGCTGGGTGGAAGGAATCTGCCTCCATAGCATGCACAGGGCTGCTACTTCTGTCTCAGGGAGGATGGGAACTGAATGAATGGATGGTGGATCTGTTTAGATGGAGATACAGCTGCCCAGCCCTATTCCTGTCCTTCATGCTGGGACACAGACCTTCCCCATGGAATAGGGACTGTGCATCCTGCTGAGGCATGGGGTGTACAAATCCTGTCTACAGTTCCTTTGGGGTAGTATCATACTAGTTCTGATGGTTCTGCTAGTCTAGGACCCTCTTATGCTCCAAAACTGGAGATAGGATTTGGGCCTTAGAAATTTCTTCTCTTACTATTTGTTCCAATATTTTCCCAAGAGATAGAATCATAGGGGTCTTATTCATCATTCTCTTACCCATTCATGCCTCTACTGAAATCAATGATGCCGCATGCCTGTGAAACTGGAGTAACAGAGTGGTGAATCAAGCCCATGGAAGTTAGAGCTGGAAAAGACCTGTTGGATTATCCCGTCCATCTCCCTGCCAATACAGAAAGTTACAACAGCGTGGTTTTTTGTCTGGTTGGGGTGGGGTGGTTTTTTGTTTTTGTTTTTGTTTTTTTTGCGGGGGGGGGGGGGTTGGTGTTTTCTCTGGCCTAATGAGTACCAAGCAATTGAACTTTCTCCACGTCCCTTTGGAAACGGTTTCTCAGCTGGTGTCTCATTCTAAACATGTCCTCTTCTGTTTTTACATCTTTTAAATAAACAAAGTCTGTTATTGTATTCCTCCCATTTAGTCCCACTTAACGAAGGTATACATATTTAGCTCTTTTAATCTTTCCTCAGAAGTCTGTCCCTCTAGACCTCTGATCAGTCTTCTTGTTCTTTGATTTCCCTCCAATTTTTCAATATCTTTCTGATATTCCGAACAAAATATATATGAATAATTATACAAAAGTATAGACACAGGAATGGTTACCTTCTTGCTGTGTAGTGTAATGACTTTGCATATAGACTAAAAATCACACTGGCCGTTTTCTGCTGTTTTATCACATCGCAATCTTATGTCTAATTAGCTGTCCTTATTGGGTAGTAATTGCCATTATCGCTCTTCTTTCTTTGTCTTGAGGGGATTATATTTTTTTTTCAATCTATGATACCACCTACGTTCTTAGTGACTTTTCAAAACATTGAGGTGTTTAGAGAGTTTGTTTGCTAATTCCCTAACATGCTACATTCGTGTAACCAGGAATGATTGTTTTGCATCTATTTAAATTTTCCAAGTATGTGTTTCCCTGCTTTTTAACAATAGGAAATCATGAATGCCTTGTAAATTGGCTATCTAAACCTCTTTTTTTAATCTTTCTTGTTAAAGACAGAATAAGAAAAACAGTTCAATATCTTGGTTATTTTGGGGTCACCATTAATTACATCCTCCTCATTTATTAATGGCCTGACTTTCTGGATGCAGGGCAGGAGCAAGGCTGGGTGCAGGGTCTGAAGTGAAGCAAGCACAGGGAGGTACAGAATCCACAAGTGTATGCGTTGAGCAGCCACTGACCCTCTGCAGGTGCTGGGCTTAAGAGCAAGCCACCTAACTGCCTTAGCCATTCAGGGAGTTCTCCTGTGGCACAACTCCATTTGTTGGCTGCCTGATGACTGAACAGGTGAGAAAGATAACAATCTGAGGTCTATTAGTTATTTCTACAAGAGAAGCACCTACAGGACTTCCCTGGCTAGACAAGGGTCCAGAGAAAGTGGGGCAATATACAAGTGTCGTGATCAGGGTGAGGATGGGTTCAAGTCTTGTTAGAACATTCTTTTGCTCCCCTGTGTTTTAGTCGTGGTACGAAAGCACATCTGTTGCTGAAAACAACATCCATTTTATCTGATCAAATGCTTGTAGGTAGCTGTTTAATGGAGGCTTTTAAGCATCCAACAAAATACTTCCCTTAAATGCATAGTGGGTAATCCTCCTATTTGTACAGTATATTGGCCTGATCCAAATTCCACTGAAGTCTATGAGAGTCTTTCCATTATCTTCAATCGGCTTTAGATCAGGCCTTGTAAATACAAATGAATGCTAAATATACCTGTAAAATAAAAAAACTCCAAAGAGACCTAACTAACAATGAAAGTACATCAGATCTTCAGACTCAAGACAGATCCGTATGCAGTAACATGGCCCAAAACCCAGCTATCTGAGTAATGTATGGTGTTTGGGGCTATCATGAGCACTATTATGGGCAGGGATCTATGAGAAAAGTTCAGTAAGGCCTTTTTTAAATGATGAGGGAGATAAATATAATTGGTTTATTTGAGATGGAGACAAACCAGGGAATGAACCAGCCATTATGTAAAGTAGAGACTGTGGAGTAACACAGTGCTGCTAGTTCAGAGAGAAATTCTTTTGACAAAAAGAGACCCAGACAGTTCAGTGGAATAACATTTCACAATGAAATGATACATGTTATTATTATAACAGTCTCTCCTGAATGCTTTGGTACATTTCATCTGCTTTTTGCTTAGCAGAGAGAAATCTATTTTCAGAAAGATACTTTTTAAGGGAAAAATATACTCATCATGTCACAGCAGTCAGTCATTTTAATTTCAGACCTGTGCTCTTTGACTATATGAAGGATCAGAGCAACACGCCTACCACTGATGTCAGAATTCTAATATCATTTTTATTATTATTATCAGAAGGAAGTAAACCAAAAATAACCTTATTTTTCTTAACATTTGCAGACTGGAAATCACTCTATTTCTCTTTACTGCACTATCTATCTCATCATTCCCATCTCTCTTCCCCTCGCTACTTATTTCAATCTACCTTGCCAAGAAAATACCCATCAAAACCGTTAGGGCTGGTCTTGTGACATTCACCCTTTCCTGCCAGTTGCTACTCAGCAAGTAATCTGTAACAGCTAGGATTTCAGCTCTGTACTCATCCAACAGCTAAAAGCCCTAAGTATTCCCACGTCTCTAAAGAGGCAAGCTGTCTTTGACTTGTGCTTTTTCTTAAATCATCCTATGAACATTAGGTTGAAAGTGGCTGAGAGCAAGTACTTTGTAACTCCTACATGAGCTGAATCACCAAATTTCCACCTCATTTCCAAAATTGCCAGTGCTCGTGGAATAATACTTGGAAATAACATGGCGCTTACAGGAACGCTCGCTGACTTTATGACATCATCCCTGAGCAGTGGCCTCAGCAGTGGCATTTTAAAGGTACCTGCGGACATCAGCAAGTAGTGGCTATTTTCTGACTCATCTCTACAAATTGGTTTGTTTATTAACTGCAAGGGACCCCAAAACCTTGCTGCTGGTGATGTTCTCCATAAACAATGGTAATTCTCAATGCCCGATCTGTGTAGGGTGACCAGATGTCCCATTTTTAAAGGGACAGTCCTGTTTTGCAGGAGTTTTTCTTATATAGGCACCTATTACCCTTCACTCCCATCCTGTTTTTTCCACAGTTGCTATCTGCTAACCCTAGATCTGTGTACCTGATGACTCATCTCCAAACACCAAAATCACTTCATTTAGAATCAGCCTAGAAGGAGGGGGCTTATTTTCAAGTCAATAAGGAAGGTCTATGACATTCTGTCTCATCCCCTTTCTCTGGCAAGTCTGATTCTGTTGCTTCATTCTGCAGTGATTTGAGTACACATGAGTAGCGGACAAACACCCTGCAATGGATACTTTTCTAATTTTCCTAATATGTTCTTCTAACTCAGGGGTGGGCAAACTATGGCCCGCAAGCCAGATCTGGCCTTCCAGGGCTTTGGATCCGGCCCGCGGGATTGCTCCCCATGGTGCCGCAGGCCCAGCACAGCTCTCAGAAGCAGCCAGCACCACGTCCCTGGGGCCCCGGGGAGGGGAGAGCTTAGAGGGCTCCCTGCATTGCCTTTGCCTCCAGGCACTGACCCCTGCAGCTCCCATTGGCCGGGAACAGCGGTCAGTGTGAGCTTCAGAGGAGGTACCTGGAGGCGTGGCAAAGGCAGCGCGCGGAGCCCTAGCCCCAGAGCACACCACTGCCACCCCGGAGCTGCTTTAGGTAAGCGGCGCTGGGCCGAAGCCCGCACCCCAACTCCCTGCCCTAAGCCCCCCGCCGCATCCCTCCTGCACCCCAATCCCCTACCCTGTGCCCCCTGCTGCACCCCAACCCCTGCCCTGAGCCCCCTGCCTCACCCCACACTCCTCCTGCACCTCAACCCCCTGCCCTGAGCCCCCTGCTGCACCCTGCACCCCCATGCACCCCAACCCTCTGCCCTGAGCCCCTGCCACACCCCGCGCCACTCCTTCACCCTAACCCCCTGCCCTGAGCCCTCTCCTGCACTCTGCACCCCTCCTGCACCCGCACTCCTCCTGCACCCCAACCCCCTTCCCTGAGCCAGCTCATACATCCCACACCCCTCCTCTCCCCCAATCCCTTGCCCTAAGCCTGTTCCTGCACACTGCACCCCCTCCCACACCCCATACTCCAACCCCCTGCCCCAGTCCTGCATACAATTTCCTCACCCAGATGTGGCCCTCGGCCCAGAAAGTTTGCCCACCCCTGTTCTAACTCCTGCTGACAGCCCTGAACACACAGTTGCTGTCAGGTAGTAAACCACTTTGCACAGAAAACACCAGAGAGAATTTTTTGCAGATACTTAGCAGGTCTAGTAACCTCTCAAAATGGGTAATTTCTTCTAAGAAGTGGCCAATTCAGAAGCTGTTTTTACTTCAGCACATGTGTTTTAAATGTGCTGGGCCAAGGATAGCACATTAAAAATCAACTTCTGGGCTTGCTAAAGGGGGAAGTATTTTTGCAACTTATATTAAGACAAAATTAAAACAATACAGACTACAATTCATCTTTCTTAACAGATAAAAGAATATTTGAAGTGATGTCAGGTTTTCTTATTTGACTTGAGTAAATGGGAATCAAAAGCCCATGTTTTAATGATTTTCTATGAAGACACTAGTTTATTGGGTGAAGCTCAATATTTTTGCAGCTGGGGCTGTGATTTAAGTATGGCCTGAAGTCTTGAGTATATAGATACTGAATTCCAGCTCAGTCCCAAACCCCAGCCATCAGGCAAAAATTCATGCAGTTAGATTTACTTAGGAGGAAAGCTCAGAGTAAGGTATTAGAAAAAAGAAATCTCTTCTGACCAAACAAAAGAGGAGACCGCTCCACATATAATTTCATCTCATCCAATGGCTTTAAACACTGATTCCACTGCACGCGAGGGGAAAAGTATGTGAATAAATGGAGAATTTCAACTTCCTGTGCCTTTAGCCTTCTTGAGACCGTATCTTCCAAGAAAACATAAACATACATAATAAAAAGGATCATTGTTCAAACTGTAATTAATTAGGCAATTTTTCAATTAATTGTGTTTCTTAAAAAGCCCTAATCTGTTCTTCCTATTTATATTTTAACCAATAACTTACTGCAGATATCATAACCCTGGTATCTTCCTCTCATAGTGGACAATTACTTGTTCAATACAATTACCACAACCAATAAGTTAATATAGTCTCATAACAGAGATGCCATCATTACACAGATTTATGAGCAGAGCACTAAACATAAAATTGAGGTAATTGCTTGTGTGCTTCCCGGCTATTTTGCCAGTTAATATAAATAATATAATTCTCAGCATGAGCCACCAAAAGGACATCAGCCTTAAAACTAATTCCTCACCTGCCTGTGTCAGGTATTCTCACTATAAACTTAAAAAAGAATGTGTTGCTAAGTGATACTGACAACCATATATTACCAGGGAGAAGTGGTTTCCTCAAGAACCCCAAACAATCTGTTGTTTTGGTTTGTTACCACATAACATTGATTTAAGGCTGCAATTTTCCATTCCTCTCTGGAACACGAGCTGCTAAATTTATTAGTGTCACATACACCGAAATTTCTACTTTTTCATCCCTGTTAAAATTTCCATAAACAAACTGATCAAATATGTGTTTTGTTTTGCTTATTTTAAGACACACTTAAAACAATGATTATTTAACCACTGCTCCTGGTATTATCGGACATGCTAAGCAAAGCAATGTAGAAAGCTATACAAATGATCCAGATTGTGAAATGCTATCTGGGGCACACAATATTTCTGTGAAGTGTCTTTTTCTACTCCCAAGTAAAGATTTACAAAGCATCAATACATAAGAGAGGAAAATATGTCTTTGCTGGCAAACTGCAACATTATTTTGAATGGCTGACAAATTTAAAGAACTGGAGTTTCATTTAAGAACATAAGAACAGCCATAATGGGTCAGACCAAAGGTCAGTCTAGCCCAGTATCCTGTCTTCCAACAGTGGCCAGTGCCAGGTGCATTTAAATCTCACCCCTAACTTTTCTTCCTTTGCAAATTCCTGTAAAAAGGGCTGCATAGCTGACAGAACAAGTCCAGTGTGTTGGTTTTTGGTTGTCTGGTCATTCATTTTGTTTTATCCTTTTTTCCCAGAGCTGATACGAACTATAGCAAAACTGGGCCCTGAGAGCTCATGAGCTTTAGTCAGTGACCTATCAGCTTTTTACCCAGCAGGTTCACTGATTATCATGAGTCTCAATGAGTCCATTGAGGGCTCAAAATGAAGAGCAACATAAAACAAGGGAAGCAAACCAAGGGAAATTTCAGACTTTATCAAGAACAAGGGCCAGTGGAGCTGCTGAACTGTAAGGTCACTTTCTGAACAAGATCACTATATCATGATCTCATTCTCTGCGGGTGTTTTCAGTACGGTTAGATGAACCTAGCGATTGCCTGGTGCCTGTGCTAAAAGTAATAAATAATCATAACAGATATTGCACGTATATTGTATCGGTCTTCCAGAGGGATCACAAAGTGCTTTAGAAAATAATTAATGTGTCAGCTGGATGCTTCATCCTCCTGTGATATGCAGCTGCCTCTAGAGTTGCCCATGGTGCTTTACAACACAACAGCTTTTAGGAAAGTTAAGAAGTATAAATACCTTCCATTAAAACTGTGGATACAAATTTGTAAGGGTCCTTTGACTCCACTGGGTGCTACATCAGGCCCTATGTAATTACTCATACTGAAAATGGGTTAGGACAGTGCAATTAATAATATCCCAATGCTTGTAAAATGTCCCATGGGGGCCAGATGTGATTTAATCCCCAATTTTACATAACATAGTCCAAAATCTCCCAAGTAAAGTGAATAACAATAAAAACAACACCTCAGAGGAATACCACTGATTCTTCCAGTAGATACTTTCAAGGCAACTAATTTTCAGTGAAGTAATACATCTGCCCAAAAATGTAACGTGGACAGTGTTTGCTGGAAACATTAAGTGTGTATGTTCATGTCTGTCCATTCCCTGTGGTTCTTCATAATATTATGTTTGACAATAAATAAGCACAGCTTTGGTACAATTCTGGAAATACAGTGTTCCCAGCCTGAAAAGCCTTTTCTGAGACATTTCAAGTGCTGAGAAACATAGGTTTTATCAGTCCAAGAGTCAAGACAGCAAAGGTAGGATTTCAGGTAACAGATACATTATGGCCAATTAATCCTTTAATAGGCGCTACAGATTGGAAACCTGCATGACCCTATTATTGTGATACTGAGGTACCATGAGGTCATGTTATATATCTTGACTGAAAATGCATCTATATTTAATAGGAAATTTAGAACTGTAATTACAGCCCACTGTTCAAATAGTGCTAATAGCCATTTTCACCATACCATCCTTCTTTCTCTGCTCCTTCTTCCCTGCCTGTCTTTCAAGAATATTTTCTATGAAAAAAGACTAAGTCCCAAATCTACCTCCTGACTATTCTTCCCCAACCTTGTATTTCCTATTGACCTTTAGGGTCAAAGCATGAACTAAGCAGTAGATAATCTCCTAATCTCTTGATAAAACTATCACGTTTTTTGGATGAGCTCTCTAGAGGACAATTTGAGCACTATCCTTCCCGTAAAGCCTGCTTTTGCTTGATCAATTTTTTTTGAAATACAAGTAATATAGCTAAGTCATTATACTATGTTCAGCTGCATACACCCCCTGCACTGGCATTGCATAAATACTCCCAACTCATAAATCCCATTTCCTCAGATAGATAGGGTGTTTCTTTCTTGAAACAATTCAGAAAACTCAGCCCACTGGACTCAAACCTGTGAGACAACAAATTCAAACAATGTAATACATGTTGGGGAATAGCTTCCTATGTTGATACCAAGTATCTGTTACAATCATATGGAAAATAAGAAGTAGAGTGCACTTTTGCATTAACAGTGAGTCAAATAGAGGACAAGGCAGTTCAGACAGTAAATCTATAGCTTAACCACATGGCCCACCATCAAGCAACTATAGAATGCCAACAAAAGTGCCTGAGGATTCTGCCAAGGATACAGATGCTCCTGATGGAAGAAAATATTGTTTCTGGGTTTTATAACCAACCAAAGGGAAAGACTTAGAATAACAAAAACAATGAATACCTGACTTGATAATTTTGACTTCAGAGATAGAGGAGGAAAAAATGGTTTTTTTATACATATAACTTGAAGTTAGACCCTTTTGAAAAACACAATGATAATATGTTAAAAAATAATATTCCATCCATTCCAAATTTGTCATGTGTGTAATTTCTTCATTAAAGTTTGGGCAGACAGTGACACTGATAGATGATGCCCTTAGCTAATGTGCACTTTTCAGAGCTGGTTTCATAGATTACATGAGATAGAAAATGAGCACTTTTTAATGAATTGTTATGCTTATATTTGAAATGAAATGCATGAGTCTGGAGCATTTGTAGGTTAGCTACATGTTCTGCAAATTATAATACTGCAGATAACCAAAAGGATTCCACAAATGTATTCCTCCTATTCACAGTGGGGGAACTGTAATATTTTATATTATTTTTTTTATGTTTTTCAAAGTTCTTTTTGCTCTTCACTATCTTCAGCAGAACTGGATTGGCTTTGTTAGACTCACTGCTCCTATTTTTCTGGGTTTTGCAGCTTGGGCGATGAAGAAAACTTATTTTTTCCATTCTCCCATGGTTCCCTCAGTCTACTCCTGATTATATTCTCTCTCTTTCTGCATGTTTTCAGCAGACACAAGGGATTTGCAAGCAAGATGCCAGTCTCCTTCAGCACTCAGCCCCACGCCAGTTGTCCTCCCTGTTCCAGTCCCCAGGGACACATTCCGGGAGAGATTAGAGCAGGGGTTCTCAGACTGGGAGTTGTGACCCCTCAGGCGGTCACAAGATTACATGAGGGGCGCAAGCTGACAGTCTCCACCCCAAACCCCATTTCACCTCCAGCATTTTTAATAGTGTTAAATATTTTTTTAAAAAAATCTTTTTTATTTATGGGGGGGGGCACACTCAGAGGCTTGCTGTGTGAAAGGAGTCACCAATACAAAAGTTTGAAAACCACTGGTTTAGAGGATAATCTGCGTAGAGTACATCATCTACTCCAGCCCCATATCCATGGGAAGAGGCTCCTGGTGGCACGCAACTACAGGCAGACCCCACTGTCTGCCCCTGCGTTGCTAATTTTTTGTATAATCTCCCTTGCTGATATAGCAAATTGATAAGTAACTTTGAAATATCTAAGCTAGATAAAATAGATAGAAGCCAGGATTCCTGGCTTCTATCTCAAACCCCAAAACACCAGCTGGCATGAATATTGGGGAATGGCATCCAGAAGGCCCAAGAATGAACCCTGTGAGTCTCTCAGATCAGGTGGAGGCATCCTCTTGTTAAAGTTCAGGAAGATATTGGCACAGGAGCAATGGCAGCAGAAATTCAGAGCAGAGGATTTTTCAGTGTGTCCCCCCCCAAGCAGAAGCTTATTCAGCTAAACCCTAAAGCCATCATTGACCCCATTGCTAAGAACTGAATAAAATAGGGGTAGGGGTTTTCAGCAAGGTTCTGAGAGTCCTTAAAGCAGCAAGGCTTAGGATTAGCTCAGCACTTCACAGAATGCTGTGTGGTACTAACAATGCCCGAAAGAAGTCTAAATGTTTCACATCAACACCTTTACAACCAGAAGTATAAGTAGTTCATCTGACAAGAACTACATTCCAAACATCCATGTTGACCAGCATTCATTAAATTCCCATCCTTTAAGGATAGCATCTTATATCATCTGTTTTATTATTTTGCCCAGGACGGATGTCAAGCTAACCAGCTTATCTGTATCTAAGTCATTCCTTTTACCATGTCTATATACTACTGGCTTTCTTCCACTTGTCTGACTTCAGCTGAACCATTTCTGAAGTAAGCTAATACTCAGCCAGAGTAAAGGAGGCAGATTCGGGTCCTCAGCGGGTAATAGACAATGGGGAGTAGAAACAAAAATCCATAAATTACAAAAAATTACTGAGTAGTGCCTGACTCTGCCTCTTTCCACCACTCCTGCATCACAAAAGGAGTGGAAGCTCCTGAAACTCCCAAATGGAGATTCTTTCCACATGGAGGACTTCCAAGTGAGCATAGAGCCAGTACGGTCTGCTCCTATGCCCCACATGTTGGTGGAATGAGGAGAGGTGGGGAAGTGATGCAACCTGAGCATGCTACGCTCCAGCAATCTCCCACTGGTGCTCGCTCATTTGGGGACTACAGCCAATTTGCATGTGTTAGAGCAGTTTGAGCTAGTGCAGATCAAACCATAAGCCCAGGGAACCATAACAGGTGCTACCCTCCTCTTTGTTCCTGCACCTACTGGATCCCAGTATTAGAAAGAATCTGGGTCAAAATATTGTAGGATGACAGAACACCAGTTTTTAGCAGTTTAATTCAGAGTACACAGTTTTCTCAACTAAATTACACTGAACATTGAAATGTGTAGGGCATAAATGACGGGAAAAGGAACCTTATTATTTATGTTCCAAGTATTCCTCTCTGGTGAGTAATAAAAAAGCATGATAAAACCCTGCATCATAACATTTGCAAAATGTAATTGAAATCCAAGTGCACACATTGTGTTTATATACTTATTTCTTTGCTGTGCTAATGCATAATAATTGATATCTATCTACCTATGCCTCTTGTTACATTGATTTATATGGTTACATAAGTATGTTCTCACTGTCTTAGTGAAAGAAAGGTTCTAATGGAGTAAATGTCAAGATGATTGCTTGGATGTCTGCTCACACCAGGATCTGATCTCTTGCTTATGTTGTTTAATATTCATAAATTATGGCATATGTTTCAGGAACAAGTAATTACCCTGATCATTCTGGGTGTTAAACTTGTAAGTACTTTAGAGTGAACTCCATGATAGATAGCCAGTTCAATGATCATTTAGTGTAATGCTTTCAGATAAGGGACAAACACATGTAGCTCTGTAAAATGGTCAGAGATGTATGGAACTATTGTTACTGTCTGCTTTCCAACTCTTTACTAGCAAGATAATTGTATGACAGTATAATGTTAAACTACTGCTAGTGTCTATTTGATACTCCCATACTTAAAAAAATACAATATTCCTGAGCCTTTCTAGGCCAAGTTTATAGCTGGATATTTTCCGAAGTATGGTGAACTTGTCTTAGTGACGCTGTCAGTTTCAATATCTGTTCACTTGCTTTTAAATGAATTTTTCAGTTCTCGGAAAATGAAAGTCAACCCTATTTAGGTTTTATGTTGAATTAAGCAGTGTATAGGTCTTGTGTTCTCCTAATACAGAGGATGAATTTCATCCAGACTTTACTGTATTTCTTTAAGTACTAGGTCAGATGCAAAAGGTTATTTCTTAATTTACATCATTCTAGAACTCTTTTGTCAATTACTTTCTAACAATAACCAAATGAAGAACCAATTTGCACACATGGATGGCAGTACGTCTTAATGGACCACATTCTTCCCTCAGACCCACTTCAGAAGTTCTCACTGATTTCCATGGGAGTTGTTTAAATGCCTTCAAGAGCAGAACTAGGCTCAAAATACTCAGAGCAAAATCTTGCTCTGAGCAAATCCAGTGGTATAGTGCTGGAGGCTTGGCTGGCACAGAAGACAGCCTGCCATTGTCAGTAGGATGGGCAGTTTCCAACATGTTGTCTTAGGATGGGCAGCTCAACATATCAAAGGGCATATATTGCTACTTCTCTGAATGGTAGCAATGTCCGTATTTGATATTCTGCCAGACAATATTTGCTGCTAACGTAGCATATGCATAGACCGATTTACGGCCTAGGATATCACAATTTTCCCCATGACCACCACGCCTCAGGCCATGGGCTCACCATCTTGCCAGCTATTTCTCCTAGTGCTCTCTCAAGGGATTCTGGGTGGCAGCAGAAACTGGGTACAGCACTGCTTGGGTGCTCATTTGGGACGATCACTATGATGTTCCCTCTTTCCCAGTGTGTGCCCCAGTGCAAGCAAGGACAGCAGTTATTTATTCCTACTTGGTAAAAGCTATGTATGTAGCATTTCTTAGCAAAGTCTTTTCCTTAATCTTTTCAATAGGAGCTTTTAGTAACATCCGTGAGATTCATTAATATTGACATGTAACATGTTTTTAGTCACTGGGCCTGAAAAAGTATGCCAATTAAATTCATAACTACTATAGTATTTCATTAGGGCTTACAAGAAGATGTTAGTTACAGGGAGTATGTTTGCCTCTCCATGTCTCTGTGTCATGTTGCCCCCAAAGTTAAGAAATGCCAGACTTGTGCTGTTTAGAGAGAGAGAGATAAGCATCTTTTATGTGAAAAAGCTTTTGGCACAGCCCAATTATTTTATTTATCCATGTGGCATTATTATTTATGGTTCACTGGCTCTCTGTTTTAACGTTTTAATGGTTTAAACTACGTTACTTGGAAGTGCCTGGAGTGCTGCAGCAGATAGGCATCATAAAATAAAATGTAGCATTATTTATTACCATTATTACATTAGTCCACCTAAGTGACTTCAGTACCAAGAGAAGTCACAATATCCTAAAGAAAGGAGGAGCAATAGCCTGTCTATTCTATAATATTGCAAACTGTAAATGGAGAAATCTTTATGGTCCTTATAGAAAGCTGTATATAAAAAAACAAAGCCAAGAAACTTTAGAGTCTTATCCTGAGAATAAGCAGCATCTACATTTATGGAGGGGGTAGTTATGTACCTATGGTTCAACAATGCAAGGTGCTGAGCACTCTGGCCATTATCCAGCAAAGCATATCAGCACATGCATAGGTCCACTGAAGCCATGGAACTACACACAATCTTACAGTTAAGCAAGTGCTTTAGTGCTGTCTTTGATTGGGACCAGAATGCTCAGAACCAGGATCAAACCCCTTACATAAACTGTGGTCTTCAGACATTTTTTTCAACATTTTCACCTGAATACCAAAAGATAGTCTCATAAATCCATAGTTAGGCATCTAAATAAGTGCCCTGATCTCCAGAAGTGTTGAACTCCCAGAATCTCCCATGGGCAATCAATTAGTTGGATTTCTTTTATGTAGAGGGTTTTCAATGGTTCTGGTCACTACAGTACCTGAATACCTCTCATGCACTCATGAGTTTATCTTAACACACGTGCACACACACAAGCTACAGAAGGAGAAATGAGGCACAGGAGACTAGGGCCCCAATCCTACAATCCATGCAAGCAGATTTTACATCCATGTGGAACTTCATCAGAGCCAAAGCCCAAAACTGATCTAAAAAGGGATGTTGCAAGTTCCAAAACCCTTTTTAAAGAAACAAAAAAAGAACATTTTACAATATATCCACAACTGTTAATTTTTATTTATTTACAGTTTGGGGGTGCAGTTACTGTTTGAGCATAAAATATTATGGTGAACTTTTTCAAAAATGAGTGATTTTGGATTCCCCACTTAAAAGGGCCTGATTCTCACATTGTTTAGCTCTTGTGACACCCAAAATCACTAGTCTCTTCTTTTTTAAAAAATACTGGCTTGTTTTTGAATGGGTGAAATGTGGAAAGTTGGTTTGCCAAAAAAGATCTAGAGAGATTGCTTAGCTAAGCGGCAACTGGATAGGGAGATGACAATAATCTACAACTCCTCGAAGTGTGTACACACCAAGGATGAAGAAAAATCATTTAGGATGTAGCATACAAGGGAGTATAGTTAAAAATAATAAGCTGAACTAAAGAAAATGACCATTTAGGTCACATAGCAATGAGAAAATTTTCTTGCTATCACTCATCTTATTCGTTGTCTGCACCCACTCTTTCTTTTCCAGTTCTGAGTATTTTCTGACCAGAGACTATTAATACTGTATCAGGCATTTTTCAGGTTAATTAGCCTTTTAGTTTCCTTTTCAAAAACCAGCCTCATTCATGTTCAAAAAATCGGTCTACCAAATCGTGACTTAGCTGTATCAGAGCCTTCTAGATGACTGCACACAGTAGCTTTGGGAACCATATTATATTAAGTGTACCAATGGCTTATGTATCACTGTGACCCAGGGAATCTATGCCACTCCAGTGAGGGAGAATCACCACATCTCTATCAGGAACTAAGAACAGCGGACGGGCAGGGAATTAAGGTGAAGCACTCACATTGTAAACACCTCCAGAGGGGTATCATCCTCTGGGGATGCTTGATTATACAGGCCTGAGCTGGGTTTTCAGAGGCCAAAAGACAAAGAAAGGACATTTTGGCATAAAAAGATGGCATTTGAACTGACTCAGGGCATTTTTTTCTGATTCAACAGACAGACAGGACTTTCTGTCTAAAGGAGGACCAACACTTGCAGAAGTGTTGTAAAGATCTTGGCCTACTAGGGTCCCATAAGACCGATGGGTGACTTCTGGTAAGCTTTTAGCATGCATATAAAAACAATAAAAGTTCCTTTTAGGAAGACTGGCTTGCTGGAGATACCACAACGTAAGGCAGGGAACTGTGCAGCTTTAAAAACCTCTGGTCAGGAGATAGAGACACACACAGATCTCCCTCCAGGAAAGGTGATAACTTGGAGCCAGAACTTTAAGTGGGTGCCTCAAGGGAACACAAAAGGTGAATACAGGTTCAGTTATGCTGAAACTGTGACAGATGGTTATGATCTTATGGACAGATTCCGGCTGGTCATATGAAGGTACACAAATCTTCCTCCTCCTTAGATTCATACACATGGACAAAATGATGGTGAACCTGGGGAATTCAGGTACCGTACTCAGATAATGCTGCCAGTGTCTCTAGCCTCCTCAACAGTAGGAATAGGGGGGTCATGGATGAAGTGACATATCCAGGTATATGCAGAATGATTTTTCTGCTACACACTCATTTGGAGCCCCCAGGAGGAATTCTGGCTAATTGAAGTCTATAGAATTGAACCCACTTACACCAGCTCTCAATTCCTCCCAATATTCCTGCTTAAAACATCGGTGACAGATTTTTAAAGTAGGGTGGTTTCTTGTGTCAGTTATTAGATTTTGCAATTAAAGTTCAATTATCATAGGACAGATCCCTTAAGATAGTTATAAATGGTGAAACAAGAAAAAATAGAACAGTCAGGCTTTTATTTTTCTGAGGAAAGCATTCACATTGTTCTTCAGCATGGATAGAGTATAACGTTCATATCCTGAAAGCACACTGACAATTAGCAGCCAACATTGTAAAGGGCCCCCTCACCTAGCAATGGCAACATATACAGCAGCTTTAAAGTTGTGCACCTGCTCTTTTGAAAGCTATTTCCCAGTTTTCTCGCTCTGAATGGTATATGATTCTGATCTTGCAACAGCTCTGAGTGAAGAACTCCCATCTGATTCAATAAACATTCTGTGCACAAAAGACTTGTGTAATGAGACCCTATATAGGACAAAAAGAACTAAGATGCTGGAATTTTGTTATGAAGCTTGAAACCATGGTACGCTCACCTGGTTTCAGATTTCTTTAAAAACCTCACACCACCAACTATTTTAATCTAAGAACCACATTTTCTGCTGGTATAAATGGGCACAGAACCATTGACTTCAATGGAAATTTCCATGGAGAGCTTGGTTTTGAATGTTTATTATGGTCCTCCAATCTTTTGAGCAAACCTGGGCCAACTTACATTTTCCATATGAAACTGAAAGAAAAACTTAGCAATTTCAATAGAGTTTCATTTTGAATTTCTGGTTGCATTTAAACCTCAAACTCTAAATAAAATTCAAGAGGTGCAAATTCCACCAACTGAAATTGAAGAAAAGATTTACACTGGCTCTTCTGAATTGAATCTGTTGCTTTTACACAGCTCTACTCAAGGGTTAGGTTGGACACTCATGTTCAGCAACCAAGCAAAACCTTTGTTCAAAATGTGATTCCTAACTGGGGTTTTTTTCTTTGAGGTTTGTGGAAAATTTTGAAGCGGTTTTCTCCATTACTTTATATTGACACTGTCCTCAGTTCTGTCAGGCAAAAGTGCGAAAATAAGGCAAGAAAGGTTATTCTCAGGGTTCTTCCAGTCTAGTTTTGCAGATGCAAAAATTTCAGATGGTTCAGATAATGTTTAAGGATTTCCCTTTAGTAGCCTGACTAGAGCGGGTCAACATTTCTTGAATTTTGAAATTTTGCCAAAATTTGTTTTTTAATTCAGAACTTTTCCAAACAATTTTCCCATTAATTTCCCCCCCATTTTTCCAACAGCTATAGACATTCAACAATTAGAAAAAGGGAGGGAATTTCTGAAACAAACTGTGAACACTGGCTTTTGCGGGGATGGAGGAGCTGGCTTTATTCTGAACCCACTAGATTTTTGCAGGCCTGATCCAAAGCCATCAAACCAAATCAACTGAAAGAGCCTCATTGAACTCAGCGGGCTTTTAATCAGACCCTAAAACAGAATCCTCTTGTAATCTACCATATTGTTATCAACTGCCCCTTCAGTTCTACCAGTTCACCCAATACTTAGCTAGAATAATAGGCACAGGGCTTTTCTCAAGGTGTGAATATGGAACCAAGCTCTGAACTGTTCCTTAATTGATGTACAATACTTTCCCAAATGTATAATTAATGGCCAAAAGAACTATATAGTGAATCTGACATTGATCATGTAGTAGTTCTGGATTAGTCTCTCCTTTTCCACACAGTGTTAATGGTTATTCTTAGTAGACTGAACACTGACTGTTTCAGTAGAAATATATTTGTTATGTTGAATAGCTTGAGCTATATAAAAGGGAAAGCAGTTACACCAGCGTAAGTAAAAAAAGAACTGTACCTCATATTTGCTCATAATATTGCATTGATGCTTTTTAATTCTTGGTAACAATAGAAATAGCAGAAAAGTAAATATATGAAGCTATATTTTCTAGAATGTATCAGAGTTAGTCTTAGGGCTTAAAACACTGTCATGGGTCAGCTACACCACTGTAGCACTTCAGTGAAGATGCTGCCTATGCTGATGGGAGGGATTCTCCCATCGGTATAGATACTTCACCTTCCCAACAAATGTCAGCCTAGCAGGGTCTACACCAGTGGTTCTCAAAGCCAGTCCGCCACTTGTTCAGAGAAAGCCCCTAGTGGGCCGGGCTGGTTTGTTTACCTGCCGCAATCACAGGTTCGGCCAATTGCAGCTCCCACTGGCCGTGGTTCGCCACTCCAGGGGCTGCAGGAAGCGGTGTGGGCCGAGGGGCCGAGGGATGTGCTGGCTGCCCTTCCTGCAGCCCCCACTGGCCTGGAGCGGCGAACCACGGCCAGTGAGAGCCGCAATCAGCCGAATCTGCAGACGCGGCAGGTAAACAAACCAGCCCAGCCCGCCAGGGCCTTTCCTTGAACAAGTGGCAGACCAGTGGTTCTCAAAGCCGAAGATTAAGTCGGTTAAACTGCATTGCTGAGGGAGGTGGATTTTTCACACCGGAGTGATGTCGTTATATCGACCTAATTTCCTCATGTAGACCAGGCTCTAGTTACTGATCTAGTCAGAATGGAATGTATCAGTCAGTCATTTGACTTCCAGGGGCTATGCCTTACAGGGATTCATTCCCCAGATACAGAAAAGCAAACACTTTTAGTGAAAACAAAATATTTTTTTAAATGTTTCCTAAGGCACAAGAGTGAACTTGAATAATTGTCATGCAAGTCATTTTCAAATCCTATTTGACTGTCATTTTTCTCAAGCATTTAAGGAAAAAAAGAATCCACTTGGCTAGGTAGAATTAATGTGAATTCCGCTACACCTATCTTAATCTTCTTTTATCACATAGTATTTAATATCATGCTTTGTTGTAGTAATGACAGCCATTTGTTCTTCCAGTGACTTAAATCTCAGTGCTGATATCTATATTAAACAGTTTTAATTTTTCAGGGGCAGTAATCTGAATATTTTTTTCCTGTCAGTTGAGCTCTTTTTCTTTGACTGTCATGCTTTTCTCTTGGGGATATACAATCTGTAATTACAGTTCATGTGGGATTTCAAAATTTGCTTATAGCAACTGATAATTTGCACTTTAACACCCTATAGTGGGTCAGATCATCCTTTCCCACAGGAAAACCCATGGCAGTCAGGGCTATGGCGGAGGAATCTCAGTTAGGAGTCTCTTATCAAGAGCTTTCTGTCTATTTTAGGTACTTATATGGCACCCATCACCATAGTTATCAGAGTACCCAACATTCTTTAATGTATTAATGCTCATAACACTACTGTCAGGTTGGGAAATATTACCTCTATTTTACAGATGGGAAACTGAAGCACAGAGAGAGGCTAGGTGACTGTGTGATGAAGGAAGGAATTGAACCTGACTCTTCCGAGTCCTAGACTAGCACCCTAACCATCCAGACCCATATCATCCTTCCTCTCCAGGTATCCATGCATACACCATCCCACCAAGGAGGAGGTGGTTTGCCCCACCCAGAGAAAAGGCTGCAGGGCCTGCCCCCAAAGAAACTGGGTCCTTTAGGAGCCATGGGCTATCAGCAGGATGACCCTGTGTTTCCTTGAGGGCACCCCCACCGCGCCTTCCCAATCACTCCTCTTTACCAGATACAAAAAGTTTTCAACTATAAATTGATGAGGAAATAAAATAAGTAAAGCTTGAACTGTGAATTTCAGATGCTTATCACCAAAGTGTAAGTCCTTCATTATTGACAGTAAGTGTTATATGTATATTAATTGGCCTTTCCAATCAGTGATACCTTGATTTCAGGACATTTTTATGACATTCCAAATGGGCAGGTCTTTTGTGATTCTTCCCCTCCCAAGTTCTATGATTAACCATCCCCTCTGTACTCTAATGACAGTTCTAGTTACATTTTGACATTTTCTAAGAGCAGCCCCAGGCATAACTTCCACCACAAAACACTGAAAAATCTTCCCATTATACACACATTCCAAACCATATATTTTTTCCTCAGGTTACTAGTCAATTTGTCTTGAGTCTCCTGTGTATCTGTTTTTCATATTGTTGTTCAGTTGGTGCTAGAAACAGCGTCCCTTCTCCCCAGAATGATAAAGTTTTGTTTTTCAGAAATTTCTAGATATAGTTGGCCAAGTTGTTCCCTGTAAGTTGATCCAACACCATTAACTTCAGTGAGGTTGCAGAGGTGTAACTGAAAAAAGAATATAGCCCTTTTTTTTGTAACACTGAGAAAGACAAAGACACATTGTTAATGAGATCAATGTATACACTTAAATGTTCAAAGGGTACTATCATATTCTAGCCAGCAAAGAGGATTTACAGACTGGTTTCTTCCTTCATGCTTTATAATAGCTTTTACTTTCATTATAAACATTTCAGTTCTGCCTCAGCAGAGCACAAAGAGAATCAGTCCTTTAATCCTCCAGACAATATGTATTGCCTTCAGACTTTGGCAAGTAAATATTGCAGCTGGTAACTTTTAAGTCCTGGGCTTTGTTATGGAAAGACTCTCATTCAGAATCCAAGTTAGAAGTGGAACAGAACAGTCACTCATCTAGTCCACTTTCCAGGAATGTTCCTTACCTGGCATTTTTGTACTTTTGCCTAGTCTAATTTTAAAGATTTAAGCAAATAGGTTCCCACCTCTTCTCCTGGAGGACTTTCACACAAGCTATTGCAAATGAAGAAAGCCCTAGACAATGCATAATAGGGAACATCCTGGCACATGTTCCCTGATATTCAGCCCAAAATTCTTTCTTAACTTGTGTACAGTTTACTCCTAGTCACCGCATATATTCTACACTGATTCTTCTTCCTTTTTAGGATTATACCCTTCAAATATTCATATGGACCAATGCAAACACATTAGAGAGAGAGAGAGCGTGCTCACGCACACACACACAATTAGATTGAGGTGAGTTCAATTTTGCTCTGAAACACAGATGGAGCTCCCTATGAAATAAATGAGATCAGAATATAGCCCACGCATCTTCTATCTTGCCAGGAGTACAAAAGCCATTTCTGAGGTGATATGTCCTTGAAGTATACACTAGTCATACTACTCTTACAGGACCAACAGCTGACCTTCAGAAATAAATCATCATCTTCTGCTCCCAAGGGAGGCATCTGTATCCCTCTCAGCCTAAGATAAAAAGAGGATCATCAGATCGTAGCATGATGAAATAATGAAGGGACTACTTCTGCTCTTGCTGCACTTATTCACATGGAGTAGAACCTGACTATGCCAGTAGTCCCACTGAAAGCAGTAGAAGTTGAGTGCTATTTTTCATACTTATACAACTTGACTCTGTTATCCTGATTTTTCTCTCAAATCCAATTTTACATCAGTATAATTCCATTGGCTTCCTTGAGGTTACTCCTGATTGAAAAGAGACTCAGACTCCATATTTGTTTTGACTAACCGGAATTTAAGAAATTACTGTTCTATCCAGCCAAGGAGGAGCTGAATTTTTTATGCTAGCTGCCTGCTACTGCAGACAAGCCAGCTACTCTGCGAGGTGCCTCTTTTGTAGTGTAAGGCTGGATTGGCAGCCCAGCAGAGAAGTTCTGATACAGCAGCAGGCAGGGAAGAGAAAACTGATTGCCAGGTGGATAGGGGCAAGCTGCTCCTCCTGTGGAGTAGAGAGGAGTCAGTTCCGCTCCTATTCCACCATTCTGGGTTAGGAAGTAGGAGACAGTGCATGAGACAATGGAAGATGAGGTATAGTAAGTGCTATTTCCCTAACACTCACCCAAACTGTTTTGCTATATCTCAGAAGCCCCAGCTAAAAGCAATTCTCTTCTGGTGAGTGTTAGAGTAAAATGAAGTTGCAGACAAGAGAAAGTCAGATTTCTCCCTCCTCCCCATTAGCAGTATCATTCTGACCCACCTCCTCATGGCAGACCTAAGTGAAAATCTTTTACCTCTCTGTTCCATGAAGGCTCAATCTCCTCAACAAGCATTAGTATTTTCCATGACCCCCATGAGGTTGCCTTCCCAGTATACTCAGCTCCCAGCCCTTGACCACAGCACATATGTGGTCCCCCTCGTTACCCAAATTCCAGTTCCTCCTTCTGAGATTCAACACCTGGCTTCCTCCACAAGCTGAGATGAAGTAGAACAAGGGTGGGCAAACTTTTTGGCCTGAGGGCCACATCTGGGTATGGAAATTGTATGGCAGGCCATATATGCTCACGAAATTGGGGGTTGGGCTGTGGGAGGGGGTAAGGGGTTGGTGTGCGGGGGGGGGGCTGGGGATGAGGGGCTTTGGGGTGAAGGAGGGTACTCTGGGCTGGGACCAAGGGGTTCAGAAGGTGGGAGGGGGATCAGGGCTGAAGCGCTGGAGGAGGTCGGGGTGCAGGCTCCAGGCGGTGCTTACCTCAAGTAGCTCCCAGAAGCAGTGGCCTGTCTCATCTCTGGTTCCTATGCGGAGGCGTGGCGCCAGCCAGGCAACTCCATTCGCTGCCCCATCTGCAGGCACCGCCCCTACAGCTCCCATTAGCCACGGTTCCCAGATAGGGTGACCAGACAGCAAGTGTGAAAAATCAGGACACAGGGTGGGAGGGGGGGGTAATAGGAGCCTATACAAGAAAAAGACCCAAAAATCGGGACTGTCCATATAAAAATGGGACATCTGGTCACTCTATTCCCAGCCAATGGGAGCTGCAGAGCCAGCGCTTGGGGTGGAGGCAGCATGCAGAGCCCCCTGGCTGCCCCTACACATAGGAGCCAGAGGGGGGACATGCCGCTGCTGCCGGGAGCTCCACGGAGCAGGTCAAACCCCGACCCTGTTTCCCAGGGGGATCTCGAGAGCCGGATTAAAAGGTCTGAAGAGCCGGATGCAGCTCTCAGGCCATAGTTTGCCCTCTCCTGAGGTAGAGCCTCACCTATTTATCAGAGCAGGGCCAGGGAACATTTGCCTGAATGTGATTGGAGAATGCTGACTGGAATATTCTCTTGTGAAGGTGCTGGGAATGGTGGTGATAAAGTAAGATTTTCTTTTAAAAAAATAGGAAGATGATGATGGAAGAGGGACCAACAAGAATCTTCTGAGGGAGGAAAAGAAGGCTGGATTAAGAAACAGGCACATGCCCCCCATATCAATACATAACCTTCCAGTAAATATATCTAAGACCTTCTTTGCCTTTTATGGTATGGAATCTCAGGCTCTGTTCAAGCCCTCCATGTGTGAAGAAGTTCTGTGTGGGGAGGGGAGCAAGTAGAAGAAACTTCCATTCTCCTCTCAAACAGTATAAAGCTTTTCTGATCAGGGTCCATATGCAGATTATAGCCCAGAGAAGCATTTTGATGTTCATTGTTCAATTAACCCGAGTAGAAATTGTGCCTTTCAGTAAGGCTCTTGTATGACTGACTATTGTTCACTGATAAATGCTACCAAAAGAAGAAACATTTAGCTAGTTAGAAGCCAGTTTATTGCTAAACGCACAGTGTGCTTCAGAAAAAAAAACCCACACTCAGTTATTTTACTAGTTGGCTGTAGCACACAGTAGTTCTTGTTCTCCAATGACTGTCAGAACGCAGGAGGTCAGTAATAATATTGCACAACTGTCGCTCTACTACAGCGGACATCCTTCAGAAAAATAAGGCTTCATCTATATCATTTGGGCTAATAAAAATAAAATCATTGCACTAAAACACTGTCACAGGATCAAGGTCTCCTTTAAAAATAAATGTCTTGACTTCACCTCACATTTACGTAGCAGCAGGAGACCTCTATACTGAGAAAATCTGTCAATAGAATACACAGTCTCTTAAAAAGCTTCCACCATGGGATGCATGTTCCAGTTCAGAAACTTCCCCTTAGTGGACTGTGTACCTTAGCCTTTGAGCCTTGTTTTTGGAATTCTTTGTGAACCTAGCATTTATTTGCACTGTTACAGAAAATATAAGTGACAGGGGAAATAATTCAGTGAATTGTGCTGTATCTATGTATTTTTATTATTATGGACAGGGGAAAAAAAGTCAGCTTTAAAAGAGTACGTAATGGGGTGGCACCGACCTCTCACGAGCGCTCCCTGGTGGACTGTGTGCATGCCTGCAGTTTTCTCAATTTCTCAGCTCACCATGCCCCTTGTCAGCCACTGCACTTGTCAGGTGGGTCTTCAGTGACTCAGTCCTCTGGCCAAGGCACCCACAGTCCATGTGCAAACAAACCCCTCCTGGAGTACATTCTCTAAAATGTCCTGCAGCCTTCCCTGGGCTCAGTCCTTTAACAGTCCAACTGGGTCCATCATGGTACCCCTCTGTTGGCAACATCTCTTTAGCTCTCCCCAGGCTCCAATCCTCAATCTGACCAACAGGACCTATCTCAGTATCCTAGCTCACAGCTTAGGTGCATCCTGCTCCAGGGTGGAGCAGCATCCCCCAGGGCTTCCTTCCAGAGGCTTTTCACCTGCCCTTTAGTCCTCTGATCCCAGCTCTGCAAGTCTCAGTTCATCCCCCTGGAAGGGGACTAATAGGTCCACATGCAGTCACTTCCCTGGACCTGTCTAAACTCCCTTCTCTCAAGCACAGCCACTTCCCCAATGGCTGTTGGAAGTGACAGGATGCAGGCCCACCCACTACTCCGTGACCCAGCCTAGGGACCCTCTAAGTAGCAGCCATGGGCCATGTCCCTTTAACTAACTGCTTTTCCCTGGGCCACTTCCCCATAGCCCAGATTAATAGAGTCCTGACAGCCAGCCAGAAGCTATCCCCTTGCTTCCCCGGTCCATGCCAGTAACTACCTACCTTAACCCATGCAGCCTGCCAGAAGCACCTCCTGCTGCTAGCAGACTGAACTCACGCTAGCCCTGTAGCTCCTTTTATATGAGCCTGCTAGGCCCTCATTGGCTGCTTCCTGAAGTCTCTCTGATTGGCTGCTTCCCCTGCAGCAACTCTAGCCTGCTTGGATGACCTCTCCACTGTTTCTTTCTTGGGATGGATGTGGCAGGACTCTGAGCCTTCCAGCAGGGGGCCTTTGGACCTAGTCTACCCTGTCACAGGGTAAAAGAGCACTTTCCACCTATGCAGAGCCCTTCATCTGAGAAAAGAAAAACAAAACAAACCACATTGTCCCATTTGCCCAGGAGAAGTCGGAAGGAAATTAGACCATTGGCCTTTCCTCTTTGTAAAATGTTCAGATACACAGGTTATGGAATGATATAAAAACCTAACCAACTTAGATTTATTTACAACAATAACAAAACCATTTTATAAAAATTAATTGAGCCTCACATGACCTTTCTATAGTATTAACTATTATAAAGATTAGGAAAGTGAGGCACAAAGAGACTGAGTAATTTGCCCATGGTCACATAGCGAATCAGTGGCAGACCTGGAATATAATCCAAAATGCCTGACTGCTAGGCCTTTCCTGTAGCCCCTAGTCATTACTACTTTAGAAGCATATTTAAATTACTAGTATACTGTAAAACACAATGTATCAGGTTGATTTTGCACTCCCTCACCTTGAGCATCTTAGCACAAATTAAAATTGATGCTAATCACTCTGAACAGTTTTCATGGAATCTGGAAATCCATTATTTCCTCTGGTGGCAGTTAAAATATTTCCAAACTATTTCATTATTGATAGTTGTAAAGTATTTGCTGTACACTTCAGTTATCTGTACTGTTGCCCTGGCATTTTATTTCTCATCCATGACACTTAAACCTGTCACGGACAGCATACTCATAGTTGAATTTTAGGGTTTTCTAAGGTGATCCAGGTATCTATTACCATAGAAACATAAAGAGATATAAAAGCTGTTTTATGTAATGGCAGCAGAGCTGTCAAAACAAGGGGGGAAAAAATCAAATGGTTTTCAATGGCATGTTCTAACTAATAACAGGCAAGATGTTCAGGCACTAAATAGATATGGGCTTGTAATAAGGTAGAGAAAATACTGTAAACATAAATAAGATATGTTGGCTATGGCTTCCTTTTATAATTAAATATTTTCAGAAATTGAAAATATCTAGAAAACAACTGAAAACAAGTCTGTTCATCTTAAAAAGTTGATTTTAAAACCTTTTTTTTTAAATGGGGGGGAATAAAGATCATTTTTCTCACATCTCAGATAAGATTTTTTCCAGCTTGGTTTTAACTACGGGGGGGGAAAAATAATCTCATCCTAATTAATTTTAAGTAGCTAATTATTTCAACTATCCTGCTGCAGAAAATATTAATGACAAATATAGGATGATATAGTAAACTAAACACTGGTATGGTTTCATCACCACATTTTGATGAGTATGCCAATGTCTTGGGTAGATTTCTAGAGCTTGCTCTTACTCCCATCAAAGTTAATGGCCAAACTCTCATTGACAAGAGAAGTAGGCCTTTTATAAATTTCAGAAACCATGGCCTTAATATTGTAGTCAGGTTTGGGTGGGTCTGGCACCTACAAGTAGTCTCTGAAGTCAATGAGACTTCACAAGGACACAAATAACCCCCCTGTGGATTCAGGATCAGGGCCCACACAATTCAAATTGCCACCAAAGTGCATATATTTTCTTCACGCCAACTTCTGATCATGGAGAACATACACACAGGACATCCAGATGTACTGATATGGGGGCCCTATTGGGCAGGTCTCTATACAGGTGCAGTCCCTATGTTCCATTTAGTTCAGGAACTGCTCCTTCCTATCAATTGTTGGGATGCCTGCCTGGGCAATCAGGTAGGGATTGAGACACTGTCCTGATTATTCACAAAAAGAAAAAGGAGTACTTGTGGCACCTTAGAGACTAACAAATTTATTTGAGCATAAGCTTTCAAATAAATTTGTTAGTCTCTAAGGTGCCACAAATACTCCTTTTCTTTTTGCGAATACAGACTAACACGGCTGCTACTCTGAAACCTGTCCTGATTATTGTTCCCACTGCAGCTATGTGCCCAGTGCAGGCATGTGTTAAAAAGTCAAACAAGTCATTTAAATACACACACACTCACATATCATGCATGTCTTAATCAACGTCACAGTAGGAGCAGCACAAGGCTGACAGCTGAGGGTATTCATGCAAAACAACACAAGGCAAAGAAATTGCCAGAACATGCTTGGAGAACTGCAATTTCAAGCTTTGTGATTATTTGCAAAAAAATACCCCCTGAATTTCTGGACAATCATATGTAAAACCAAAACAGAAGCTCCTGAAAACCACCTGCATTTTATCAATATGTATGCATATAATCCACATAAGGTAAACGTGTATTTGTCAAGGTTCCTTCCCCACTCTGAACTCTAGGGTTCAGATGTGGGGACCTGCATGAAAAACCCCCTAAGCTTATTTTTACCAGTTTAGGTTAAAACTTCCCCAAGGTACAAACTATTTTACGTTTTGCCCTTGGACTTTATTGCTGCCACCACCAAGCGTCTAACAAATATATAACAGGGAAAGAGCCCGCTTGGAAACGTCTTTCCCCCCAAAATCCTCCCCAAACCCTATACCCCCTTTCCTGGGGAAGACTTGATAAAAATCCTCACCAATTTGCATAGGTGAACACAGACCCAAACCCTTGGATCTTAAGAACAATGAAAAAGCAATCAGGTTCTTAAAAGAAGAATTTTAATTGAAGAAAAAGTAAAAGAATCACCTCTGTAAAATCAGGATGGTAAATACCTTACAGGATAATCAGATTCAAAACATAGAGAATCCCTCTAAGCAAAACCTTAAGTTACAAAAAGACACAAAAACATTAATATACATTCCATTCAGCACAACTTATTTTATCAGCCATTTAAACAAAACAGAATCTAACGCATATCTAGCTAGATTACTTACTAAGTTCTAAGACTCCATTCCTTTTCTGTTCCTGGCAAAAGCATCACACAGACAGAGAGAACCTTTGTTTTCCACCCCCCAGCTTTGAAAGTATCTTGTCTCCTCATTTGTCATTTTGGTCAGGTGCCAGCGAGGTTATCCTAGCTTCTTAACCCTTTACAGGTGAAAGGGTTTTGCCTCTGGCCAGGAGGGATTTAAAGGTGTTTACCCTTCCTTTTATATTTATGACAGTATTAAGTAAATATTATGGGCCAAATTCCTCTCATACAAGAGGCAGCTGAAGTCAGTAGGGTTGCACTAGTGTAACAAGGAGAATTTGGCCATACAGGGTAAATAAGACTTCCATTGTGTAAACAAAAATATTTTAAAGGTATATTTTGGCAAAAAAATAGAAAGCCTAACGTCCCAGTTCTCCAAGCATATTGTTCACCCGTCTTGATTCACACGCAAACCATTGTCCCTGGGCTGCTCCCACTGTGACATTGACTAGGACATGTGTGAAATGACAGATGGAATGGCGCTGAGATGATTAGGGATAGCTTGAGATTTTTAGATGGGAGGAAACCAGTGTAGGCAAATGTCTCTATTTTCCAGCAGACTTTAACCATTTAACATAGATTCAGACATTTTAAGACATGTCTTAAATGCATGGAAACATAAGGAGGTGAGCTGAGCTGAAAGATTAAACCTATTGTTTCCTCGGCGCCCAGTCCTGAGAAAGTGAGCGTAGCTTGGGGAATAAGAGCTGCCCTCATGTGATACTTCCGGAGTCAAAGGCCATGACTCAGCCCAGCCTGATTGCCATATATGGCAGCCAAGCTCTTAGAGAGGCAAAGTCAGGGGAGGCACAGTGTGAGCGGTTTCTTCTAGATGTTCCAACAAAAGCTGAGTCTCCCCCCCCCGCCAACTGGCAGTCAGCCCAGGAAAGAGACAGACACTAAATGGTCTTTACAGACTGCACAGAAGTCTCCGTGGGAGACAGCTGAGAAATGGAGATTTTGGCCTGGAAGAAACAATGCGCTCAGAGATCTCTCCTCCCATTAACCAGAGGAACGAGTGACCTTTGACCCACCAGAACAATGGAAGGGCCCTGGTCTCATCCCATCTCCCCAGTTTCTCGAGCCACTACTCATGGGAGCTGCAAAAAAAGTTATTCTAGAACTGCAGGAGCTCTGGTGGCAGCCTCAGCTGGGGAACGCCTGCACTGGAATCCATAGGAGTAGGTAGCTGTGCAGCTCATTTACTCTATTGTCTGCCACTACAGGTTGTCTCCTTTCCCCACTGTGTTCACAAACAGAACATCCCCAGCATCAGTTTACGTAGCCGTATGGAGCTATCAAACTCCTTATTACCATGGAAACCAGGCCCAGAATTTGGCCACCTGTGTGTAAGTAATAATTGCAAACAGGCAGGCTGACGCGCTTCAAAATTCACAATGTTATATAAGTTCCCTATGGCTTGCCCAGAGATGGAGTACCTCTCAGCAGCGAGGAGGCTCGGGGAGAGGGGTAGGCTATTGAAGATCCTCTGTCCTCACGACAGCCAGAAGAGTCTGGAGGTGGGAGAAGGAACAGAAAGCTCTTTCTGCTTTACAGCAGCAAGAATGAGATGGAGCTTCAAGTGTTTCCAATACTGACCAGCCAGAGGTTGCTATGGGAGCTGGAGCCACCATGCAGGATGCTGGACAGCAGCCACAGAGAAAGTCCAATACCCTTACTCAGCAGCTGTGGATGGTAGGAGCTCACCATTTGCATCTCCCTACCTTTGGCTGGTAAAGTTTTTAAACTCTGTGCAAATTTGTTTTCTTTCAGTATAAAAATTGAGTTGACACCTAGATACCCCACATTAGAAATTCTCAGCAGAGATGCAGAACCCACACTTTCTCTGTTGGAAGAATAGGGGATGCTATGCTATAAGGTAGAAGTACCTGCCTTATACCTGTAGCCAGTAATAAGATCTACCCTTACCACTAGAAACCCTAAACCTTGAAATAAAAAATAAATGCACACTATGCCCTAGCCTTCACTCAGGAGCTATGACATCATATTTTGTAATCCACCCTTCTTTTCCCCACCAAAAAAAAAAAATCCTCTCTAATGTTCATTATCCCTCTTTGTTATGTCCAGAATTAGATTGCAAGCTTTTTGGGGCAAGAATCATGGGCGAGATCTTCGCCACTGTTCCAGACATTTTATATAAAGTAAAAGAGCCAGAGTAGCCTACAATCCAGAGGGTGCATAGGTGACATAAATCCATTTTAGGCCACCTCCCCCTGGGCTGTGAGTTCTCAAAGATGCAGTTTAGAATCTCACCCCATGTCTTATTTGTACTGTGAAATCTCCAGCCACTTTCAGGAACTGAAAAAGAATAAATAGACAACAATTAACCCTGGGCTAAGAAGGATGTTAATATATTGGAGGGAGTTCAGAGAAGAGCTAAGAGAATGATTAAAGGATTAGAAAACATGCCTTAGATTGTGCTTCTTGGGTCTATCACTATATTTACATAACAAAGAGACAATTAAGGGGTGACTTGATCACATTCTGTAAGTACCTACGTGGAGAAAAAATACTTGATAATGGGCTTTAATCTAGCAAATGAAGGCACGATAAGATCCAAAGGTTATGTTAATAAATATTAACCTTTATTATTTTTATATGTTAAGCTCCCAGAATTCTTGTATATGTTAACCAAATCCTTTTTATGTTGTGTATCTATATATTTAGTCCCCTGAATTTATGACGCTAAAAAGTGCTGTCCTTAAACTGAACTTAGAACATGAAAATGCTCAGGAATACATGTAGTTAAGTACTGGGTTGTACCTAAATATCTCCTAAACCTCTAAGTCTGTGAGAGTCCACACATCCAGGGAAAGAGCACCTCAAAACTAATGAAGGGACCTACAAAATTATATTACAGTAAACTAGACTGGGTAATAAATAAGAAGGTGCTTATAACTCAATTATCCTTTGTAATTGATAAGGGCTATTTGTTACCACAGATGTTTTCTGAAGTAATGACCCATTGCAAAATGGTAGGAGGTCTTAACACAACAGGTGTTTTGAATAGTAATGGAACTGGAAATCCTTTAGCCTATCAATCACATAAGCTAAGATATCAGAAAAGAAATTCCATTAATAATTAAGTCAACTGAGATATTGAAAACAGTAACTATTATGGGAAAGTAATTTTTTTCTCCATCAGGAATTTCTTTGTCTCATACCCTATGAAAGGAGAGAGGTTTGGAGTGAGATTGGAAATGAACACTGACAGAATTCCTCCAGTTACATAGGGAAGGAACAGAATGCCATCCTTTCACCATTCACAGAAGGTGGTGAAATATGTTTTCTTTCTGTGTCCTGCGTAGTGCTCTATTAATCTTTGATTAATAATTCCATCTGAGCCTGTTATTTTTGACATCTCACATTGTTATTAAAGTCAAGCATGTAACAGTTGGAAGTTGAAGCTTGATAAATTTGGGCTGGAAATAAAGGCACAAATTTTTAACAGTGAGGGTAGTGAACCATTGGAACAATTTGCCAGGGTCCTGATGGATTCTCCATCACTGGCAATTTTTTAAATCCCAAATGGATATTTTTCTTTAAAAAGTTAAGCTCTCGTTCAAAAAGGAGTTATTTTTGGGAAGTTCTGTGGTCTGTGATATATAGGAGGTCAGATGCAATCAGTGATCCTTTCTGGCCTTGGAATCTATGAATATGTCTACACTTTAAGCTGGGGGTATGATTCACAGCTTGAGATGACATATTCCTGGTAGCTCTCAGCAAACTGGCACAAGAATGGCTCCTTGGTCTGGAAATCACATCCCCAGCTTGAAGTGTAGATGTACCCTATGTATCTAAACATCATCTTTCACATCCTCTCCCTTCCCTTCCTACAAAGATAAAGACAAGACAAAGTTTGCACCAAGCACCTCGAGTAGTATAGAGTGTAACAACAAGCAGCCTCATTGCAACAGCTGGGATCTAACACCTAGTCCCTTGGACAAACAGCTGACAGAAAAGAAAAAGAAAAAAAACCCACCTCCATATGATGTTGGTGGAGATATATAAACATAAAAACCCAGAACTGTAACTTGGCTAATTTTTCAGGAAACTGGCCGAGGATCAGGGCCTCTCTCTTTGGTCCCCAATCTGCTTGCTTCTTGCAAAGAAACTGAGACAGAAGGATCCTATGAATATCAATCAGTTTATGTTGCCAACCAGCTTATCAGCTAGGCTTATCGACCCGTGTGTTTTGTGTCGTTGAATCAATTTTTTTTTAATTGAGCAACAGCAGCATAAAAAAACGCAGCTACTGTTCAGAATCTTTTTGTAACCACTTTATACGTATATTCATACTTGAACTATCTAATATATGACCCATAATTTCATCACAGATTTCCACTTGATAAGTTGCACATGCAGATCTAGCAAAGTATGCAGTCCTTGCATTTAGTAGTTCCAGAGTGCACATTAAGGTAATATTGGACTTCAGACTACAGGTTCAAGCTGTTAAATAGAACTGTTATGGTTGGAATATGGGTGAATAACATGTATCTTGAAAATAGTGTGGAACACAGATTTGTATGGTGGTGATCACTGACTTTAATAAAGCTACATAGTTTTCATCAGCTGAGCATCTGGCCCCATATGTAGTGACATTTATTGAGCACTAATTTCTTATCTAGAACACAAACTTCTTGGGGCAAGGACTATGGGCCTTATCCTCAGCTCTGGAGCTATGTTGATTTTCACCAACTAAGAATCTACCCCCAAGTCTTCCTGTAAAGTATCACCAACCCCTATGGTGTTATATTAATGTTAAATATTAATAATTATTATTTTTCTCTTCTGCTTGCATAAAATCAGTGGGAATATTTCCTAAAGTGGCACTGAAATAGAGTCTGATCCTGACGCCTTTAATCAAGCAAGATGTCCTACTCATGTCAATGGGCCTACTCATGTAAGGGTTGCAGAATCAGACCTTTTGAGTCCAGTCCAACATGCAAACATTAAAAATCATCCTATGTAATTTGTACATTAAGGGCACTTGTGCAGGGTCTATAATTAAACGTAAGAGAGATGTCTCCTTCTTTCAGCAGCAACTGTGTTATATCAATTAAATGGGTAAATAGGAGCTTTCCCCAGAGGGGTGCCATGTGATGCTATATTGATTAAGACTGCAGCGGAACGTTATTTGCAATCTTATTGCATAATGGAAATCAGGAGTTAGCTGTCATGGCTTCAGAAGACAAATTAGTGGCATCTGAGACAATTCATAGGCTTCTTTCCTTCTTGCTGTTCTCAATTCACAGCTAATGCATGTCTTACAAGGCTTAGTTTCTTAAATCAGTCTACTACACTGTCTTCAATAGTAACAAAGAGTGGAAGTGGTAATCTAGGTGACTCTGCATTAAGAAAGGCATTAAAGTGACCATTACTTCAGAGCTATGCATTATTTAATAGGTTAACAACTTCAAAAAGGGCATCAATTAAAAAGACGTCCATTCAGCAGCCAGTGTGATTATTGCCAGTAAAGACAGGAATTCAACCAGGCATAACTCAAAAGACTGCTATCAATATAGAACATTTTAAAATCTCATTTGTGTTGTGTGTACCTTGACTTTCAGAGCTAGCTAATAATTTGATGGGTGTAAGTCTCACGCTCTCAAATTTTCATAGTGACCATGGCCTGCGATCAACCAATTGCCTACAACACAGACTTAACCAGTCTCCAGTGTACAGGCTGCTTCTCAGCTGAAGTGTAAAGCTAGAAGAAAGGACAGAAAGAAATCCCCCTTAAAATGATTGAAAACATACTTCTACTCTGGCTTCAGAGTGGCTCAAAAAGACAATCAAGTTCTACTAGGGTGACCAGATGTTCCAATTTTATAGGGACAGTCACGCTATTTGGGGCTTTGTCTTATATAAGCGCCTCTTATCCCACTCACACACACACACCTTGTCCTGATTTTTCACACTTGCTAGCTGGTCATCCTAAGTTCTACTCAAATTCCTTCCTTCCTGAATGCATCTGATGAAGTGAGCTGTAGCTCACGAAAGCTTATACTCAAATAAATTTGTTCGTCTCTAAGGTGCCACAAGTCCTCCTTTTCTTTTTTCCTTCCTTATGATTTTTTCAACAGTCAAACATGCACCAAAATTAATAAATAACAAGGAAGATAATCATTTTCAAAACTGCTATAGTAAGCAAATTGTTGTAGCCATGTTGGTCCCAGGATATTAGAGGGACAAGGTGGGTGAGGTCATATCTTTTATTGGACCAACCTCTGTTGGTGAGAGAGACATGCTTTCAAGCTGCATGGAACTCTTCTTTGGGTCTGGGAAAGGTATTCAAAGTGGGGAGAGCCCCAGAGCCCCAGGCTCCAGCCTGAGCCCGAATGTCTACACTGCAATTTTATAACCCAGAGTATCACAGGCTTTGGGGCATGTCTACGTTGTGATAAAAGACCTGCACCACAGCCACATTGGTCCAGGTCACCTGGCTGCAGGGATATATAACTGCGGCGTAAACATTTGAGCTCAATAGTCTCGATAACATGCAAGTGCGTGTTCCTGCACCACTGAACTCAATGGGTTTATCATGCGTTTCAATGGGCACCAAGTCCTAAGGAAATGAGATAAGATGTTTTAATGGAAGGAATCAGCATGACTATTCACAGGCAATGGGACAGTAACAGTTTCAGACATACGCTACAGCCATTGTGTGTACCGGAAGCATTTAGCGTTCAATTTACCATTATCTATTTACCATCAAGCAGACTTTAAAATTAAATGTTAGCTGCCCAATCAGTTCCAGCTGAGTTTATTGATTAGAATTCATTCATCCGTCCATCCAAATTGACAAGTGTAGATGTGGCAGGCTCACCTTTCAACTGTTTATACTGTAGAACATAATGAAGCACAATGAAGACAAAGAATAGTATGTCAACACAACTCTTGGATTGAAGTGATCCACCAAAACTGGTAACTAGTCTGAATGGAAAAGATATCACCTTGTGAAATTTACCGGGAAGATTAAGATTTCAAGAGAAGAGACGATGCTTCGCTACACTTCATTTGACTAGACATGCAAATCAAATCACTAGTTAATTTCTCTAAATGAGAAAATATACTTGTAATAATCTGGTCCTCCTACAAATGGATTTATATTTAAACCTTTCATTTGTTTGTCTTGGAAATATGCAGAGTGGGTCAATTCTAGTACTGAAGAACATAGAATTAAATACAGAAAAAAGATTAGCAATGACAAAAAATAAAGAATTAAAATGTATGGCCAACATGCCATTCTCTCCTCATTCCAACAGACTATTTTTCAGTCATAATCATCTTATTGACAAAGAACTACTTGTAATGTTTCAGGGGTGCTTGTCACAGTAAGAGATAATGGGCCTGATGGTCTATTGTCTTGCAACTTTGCATAGTCATTTATACATGTGTAGAGTGAGTGTAAAATGGTATCACATCAGAATGGTAGCATTTTACAACCACTTTGCACATACATAAATAATGCCACAAGGTTCAAAGCAAGAGTGAATCTGGCCCAAGTATAATTTTCATGTTATTTTTATATTTAACCTCTTTTTTTCACTAAGACCAAACTGAAAATATTTCTAGAAAGGTTATTGTATCCCATTAGGTGAAGATATGTACCCTCTTTGCATATTGGGCCTGACCCAAACCCTTTGAAAGCCATGGAGGCAGGCTCATTTTGCATGAATACTGTATAGCCTGTTATATTTTCAGACTTTCTGAGTCAATTTCATCCATGGTGTAATTCCATTTAAGTCAGGGGAGTTAAACCAAGGAGGAATCTGGAAAGTATAGTCCGTAACTAGTTAAACAAAAATTGGACCCATTATGTTCATCCAACATTTGTGAAACTTCACAAGTTGATGACATCAGTGGACTTTGGAATAGGCCTCATGTGAGAAGGGGTCACATTAATCACTAGCATGTGGCATATCTCATTGAAGCTAAAAAGGCACAGTTCCTAATTCAGCAAGGCACTTCAGCACATGTTTAAACATGTAAGAAATCTGACATCTATTCACTATTAACTTTAAGTATATGTTAAATGTCAATAAAATGTCAATAAAACTTCAGACCTTAATCACTTTAAGTGCTTTTCTGAGTAAGGCCATAGTGCATACCTCATTTTTATATAAAAGTATGTTTACGCCAAGAGATGCTTCTTCCATTTGGAATTTTTAGCACAGTAGATTTTAATAAACTGTATGATATCACTTTAAATAGCATGACATACGAGGATGTGACTACATCTGTCTCAAACTGCTCCCCAAAAAACTATATGGAACTAAAGTACTCAAGAGTATGTGCCAAGTCTGTCTTACATTCTTGACTACAACTGCTTGTGTTTAAATTAAAACCTTTACTTTAACAAATGCATGTCTGCAGATACAGGTATGCAACATTTACAGTAACTGCACTCCAGCTGAGGACGATAAGTAAATGTTTCAAGTGAACTGGCCTAACATTTATCCCAGGCTTTGAACAGTGAGTTCTCAACTAGTGGGGCAACATACTACAATTGTCCCCTTTTTTATTCAAAACTCTTCCTTAGATGAGGGTCCATTTGTCCAAGTGTGGAGCAGGTACACATCCAATATAAAACACTGGCCTGTGAGAGTATCCCAGGGATTCCCTGTTATGCCTTTCAGCTCTCAGATCTGATGGTAAAATAATACAGGTGTGATAGCCAATTTATAAAACTTCATACCCTTAGAATTTTTGTTTTCAAAGTATCCAGCATGATTAGCCTGATTTATGGTCTAGTTACTTGCCAGATACTCACCCCAGGATAGAAGAAATTCTTAAAAGGACAACTCTATTTTCTTTTAGAAAGATCATATATTTAATAATGTTCCTAACTCCTAGCAGATTAGATGAGACTCTATATATGGGTTTAACTCCTGGCAGAATTTTTCCTTCTAAGAAAACAGTTTCCCCGAGATGAAATTTAACTACTGAGTTCTAGACCCTTGAAAATACTAAGTTATGAAGCAAACATTGACAATCCTGGGCATCTTACACACGAGTAGCCCCTTTTGCTCTATTGCAGTCAGGGGTGCTATACATGTAATCTGTCCCCTGGACTAAACAGTAGGGCAGTCATGATATTAACAAGTACACAGTTTGAGTGAAATTCCATTGTGTTTGCTCAGGGCTGATGTACTGAGTGATTCGTGCAAGATGCTGAGAACTTGCAATGCCTAGTGTAGCCAACGAGAGTTAAGGGTGCTTAGCACTTCGCAAGAGGCACCCTGCATCTAGAAGAATAGTGCCTTCTGTCATTGCTCGATGTTTTGTCTGAGAAATAACTAAAAAAGAACTTCTAATTTTGGCCCTTTATTTTTGAAAATGGAAATACCACAGTCATATTACTTATCATCATGATGGTTGGTATTTAAATGAAGAGTAGAAAACTTTACCTACCTTAAAAAGTCTTAAAATATTAGCAACCATGATGGATACAGAACTTGCAGCAGCACCTATTACAGCTGATATCTTGTCTGGCTTAGTGAAAATAGGTGGGTCTCCATTAGCACATTTCACATCTGAACCATCTTTCTCTATCAAAGCTTGCACAAACGTTAAGGACTGCTCCAATGCATAAGTGTCCCTGGAACAAGTATCTAGGATCCGGACACCTAAAGTGATATTGGCAAGAAGATCAGGGTCCTTATTGATCTGATCTATTGCATATAGCATTGCCTCTAGTCTGTGGATCCCCTTCTCCTTCTTCAGCTCCCCACAAGGCACCCCTCTATCCCCTTTTGCATGGACAGGGAACAGTCCTCCCAAGATGATGTCCCCATCCAATCGAATAGAGTGAGCATATTCCTGGCCATGAGTTCTTTGCATCATACTGAGTATCCAGTAGAATTTGGCTGTTACTAGGAAGAAACAATGGCAGGAGACGAGCCGCTTTCCTTCGTATACCATTTTTCCTGAAGATGTTGTTGCTATCCAAGACCCGAAGTTCCTTCTTGCTAAAAGAGGAGGTGGACCATTTGAAGCAGCACCTTCTGAAAGCTACCATCAGTGCCCAATAAGTAACAATATAGAATTGTGCCACAAGTAGAAAATAGATCTCAACAAAAGTTCTTAAAATATGTTTTACAAAAAATGTCCATCAGTACCATGGGTTAATTTGTTTTGTGGTGAGGTGTTTTCAGCTATTGTAGATTGATGTTGAAATACAGATTAATATCTATGGCTCTGACGCTGGGAGGAAGTCAACGACTCATGTCCTTGCATTTTGCCCTGCAGCTGAGGTACTCCTGAAAAATCAGTGAAAAATATTATTAAGTTCAGCAGTTTTGCTCTTGTCAACAGTATTTACTTTGGAATATGAGTTACATTGCCTAGGTTTTACTTTCCACATTATGTAAGGGACTCATTCTTGGCCCACTGTGAATTTGAACACCTGGTTGTACTGTACTAAAAGCTGAGAGATTGATGATACCAGCAAAGCAGAAGCAACACTGAGGTAACAAAACCTAGCTTGATGCTCAGTCAGATCAGTAATATTTATTTACAATTGCACTGCATGAAACATTTAGATACAAAGACTATATACCTCTTTGGGTTTTATTCTGCAATATATTAAATAATATATTGTATTGGACCCATTCATTCTATTACAGTCTAAGGCTCTTCCCCTGCAAAGATTTACACTTACTAGTCTCATTGAATTCAGCAGCCTATTAATGTGCATAAAGTTAAGCACACACTTGAGTTTTTGCAGCACTTGATAGTAACTGTGTTACTTCTCCGGCACAACTCACTTTCTGTTCAGGTCCATGTATATCTATAGTGCTCCATAAACAATAATAATTTCAAACTCTGAATATATTTAATGGAAAAATAATAGAGTTCCCAAGCAAAAGTTTCACACTATATTTTACCAGATAAGGTATATATTTTACTTAATTTGAGCCTCAACATTATCAGGGCCTCCATTTTGTGCTTGCAGTTTGTGTGTGCAAAATTGGGGTGAAATCCTTCCTTCACTAACATTAATTGAAAAACTCCCACTGATTTGAATGGGGCCAGGAATTCACCCTATATCTAAAAATCAGAGTGACACTATCTTAAATATTTCTAAGGTACCTATTATCTTGGTATCTAAGCACCAGTAACTAAAAAACTAACACAATCAAGTTAACAAAGTTAGACATTTAAATTACCTAATTAGCACCCGTATTTTAAAAAGTCTAGCTCCAAATGCATTTTGTTACAAGTACCAATGATATCATATTTGGGGGGGAGGGGTTAAGCCCCCTTTGTCTTAATATGACGTGCTATAATATATTATAATTCAAAATGTGATTCTATAATCCCTTTAACGGATCATCTTCCACTAAATATTATTTTGTTCCCCAATTTTCTCAAAACAAATTTTACTCAAATCACAGAAGCTACAGAAGAATTCTAAAATAATGGATGTTTGAAGGCCTGTGAAAAAGATTGGTTGTGGAGTGTCACCTACGTAGACGTATCTTCCCATGATCCGGTAACAAAACAAAGACTTGAAACTGAACTATATATAATTGGTGTGAATAAAAGCACTGCCATTGGGAATATTAAAGTGCCGAAGTGTATGAAGCACAAGACTTTCAATGCCTCTAAATATTTAGTTTGTTTGAGTTTAGTTGGGGATTGAATCTAAATGGATCAAAATCTGTGCTGATTGACATAATCTCATTGGCCTCTCTGTAAACATACAAGGTATAAATGAGTGCAGGCTTTAGCCCAATGAGTTTACTTCCAGCTGTAAAGATGGTAGGACAAAATTTGCGCTCAGTTACCCAAGTACAAATCTGCATCAGCTTCAGTTGTGTTGATCCTGATTTACATCAGAATAACTGAGGGCAGAAATTGGCTCAAAATATATTGATGAGTACAAGAGCACCATTAACCAATCGGAACTGATCATCTTAACCATCCAGAGAAAAGAGCTTCTCTACATCTAAAGTAATCTACAGAGATACTTTTTTACTGATCCCTTGTTCATTTTGAACAGCCAAGTCTTTAGACTATACATACTAGCACCACTTTTCAAGGATTTCAGAATCAGTTCTTTGAATTAACAATATTTAAAACAGCTCATATTTAACAATATGCTGAAATTTTGGAGGCAAGAGTAGAGAATTTAAAATGTCTCAGAATATTGATAAGAAAACTGCTGCTTTTTTTCCGTGTGCCGTTTGGTGGGATGGTTAGACCAAAGTCCATTTCTAATGAAGAATATTCTACTCAGAAATGGGAGCTTTGAAAAAGGTATCAATCCTTATAAACATGTACAGTGGTAGGTCAAACACAGTGGGCTTGACTTCTAAAGGGTTTTTGGGAGTACAAGTGGGCCCAGTAGCTTATCTAGGATGAGTAAGTTTAGAATAATTCAAAGGTTAAAGAAATCTCATAAGCAGCATTTTGCAATATTATGTAATACTTGAGTATTAGTCATCATGCATTCTATCGCTAGATATTGTTAATTTTCAAAAAGAAATGTGTATTTCATGATGTTAATGCCATAACTTACCTATAAAATGGAAGGGACATTCTTCATAAAGCATTAATTTTAAACTTTAATAGATTTAGTCTTATTGTATGCCTTCTAAGAAATCAAAGCTTGTATTATATTGCTTAATTTATTTGTATCAAATCACTTTGGCTATATTGATAAAGTTTTACAACTATGTTTTGTGAGCCTGTATAGCTAAGTTGAAAGTTTTATCTAAATACATGTCATTTTTATCAATGCTTTTTAGTTATATGAAAAATATTGACCTTCTGTGCCATAAATCCACACAATTGTGTTTCATGTTCAGCGTTTCCATTCAAAGTACAATATAATCCCTTTCTGTATGACCATAAATCTGGATTAATCCAAATGTGTTCCCAATTTACCAGGTTTTTTATAGTGGTAGTCAGTGCTCACTGGGAAATAACTTCAGAGAAGAAATGTACACATCTCCTCAGCACTGAGCATATAGATTCAAGAGGAAGTGCATCATAGAACTTCACTTCAAGTCAACATAAAAGATCACAGGTTGCTTGCTCTTAATTCCCTTAAAATTGAATCTGGTAGTAACTGAATTTAAGCCCTTTTTAAAGCAAAGTTTACAGTACAAATTTCTATAGATTATCATGTACATTCATTTTTATACATAAATAGGTGGGGTTAGGGTGAAGGGGGGGGAGGTGGAAGCTTTTATAATGGAACTAGGATAATGTTTAACTTCTGAAAGTAGTTCCTTCAGCAATCACCCAGATCTTTAAGAATATTACTATTTCTTGTTTGGTAAAGCATGGTTAAAGAAGATTTAGGCTCAGTACATACTGGAGTTCACTCTTGTTCTAAGCAAGGTCTCATGAATACTACAATGACAGTGTGTGCGCATGTGTATTATGTAATAGGACTGTTCATTATTCTGATCACAAACTCATTACTTCTACACTAGTCAGTCTCGTTACTGGAGTTCTTTATATTAATGAACTCTAAATAATGAGCTGAAATGATAAATAATGAAATGGGTTAATAATGAAGTGGCTATATTTTGGAAACAAAACTACTGAAAGAGTGACCTTTAATTTACAGTAGTGTCAGCTAAAATGAATACAAATATCATGAAGAGATCCTCCCACAAAAAATATTCTTAAAATCACTTATGCCCACGCTGTGATTTCAAGTAGCATTCTATGCATTACAAATAGGGAAATATGTTTCCTCTAGTACAGTGGTTTTCAAACCTTTTTTCTGCTCACCCAGTTGAAGAAAATTGTTGATGCCCATGACCCAACGGAGCTGGGGATGAGGGGTTTGGGGTGTAGGAGGGGCTCAGAGCAGAGGGTTGGGGTAAGGGCTGTGGGATGGGTCTGGGAATGAAGGCTTTGGGGTGCAGGAAGGGGCTCCTAGTTTGGTGGGGGGCTCAGGGCTGGGGCAGAGTTGGGGCGCAGGATTACCTCAGGCAGCTCCTGGTCAGCGGCGCAGCGGGAGTGCTAAGGCAGGCTTCCTGTGTGTCCTGGCATCACGTACTGCATTGCGCCCCGGAAGCAGCCAGCACCAGGTCCGGGTCCTAGGTGGAGGTATGCAAGTGGCTCTGCATGGCTCTCAGCCGCAGGCACCACCCCACTCCCTAGCTCCCATTGGCCAGTGCTCGGGGCAGGGGCAGCGCGCCGAGCCCCGTGGCTCCCCCGCCTAGGAGTTGGACCTGCTGCTGGCTGCTTGCGGAGCACGGCATGGTGTCAGAACAGGTAGGGACTAGCCTGCTTTATCCAGGCAGCATCGCCAATGGGACTTTTAACGGCCTGGTCGGTGGTGCTGACCAGAGCCACCGTGACCCAGTGCCTTACATTCCATGACCCAGTTCTGGGTCACAACCTGCAGTTTGAAAACCACTGCTCTAGTTTCATGGATCTTTATCTCGATGACCTGTTAGACAGTTTAACAGACATGACTCTACTGGGACTGTGTGAAAAGAGCAATTTTTTTCTATTAGAAAATATTGGCAATTATGTTTGAGGCCATTTCACATTTCCCTGATTTCACTTTTCACAGCATTTTGAAGAGTTGATGAGGTTTTCATTAAATCATATGGAATTTTGCATATTTTAATGGGAAATTTGATCTACATCAGAATAAAACTGTTATATCAAAATTTTGTTTTTAAAAAAGAATATTTTTTGAGAAAAGGAGAGGCTTTTTGCGCTCAAATTTACCTTCTTTTCAAGTGATAACCCACAAAATTGTTCAGATTTATGAGAACCTGAAATGAAATGAAAATATAAAAACCTTCCTTTCCAAAATTTTGGGGAGAGGGTCTTGCAAGTATTTTTGACTTCCCTCTTTATAATATGAAAATAAGATTTGTACAGTAACAGACTGTTATCTTCCTCCTTTTCATGCTAACACTCATTTTCCTGGGAAATATTTTCTTTTGTACTGTACTATAATCAGTGATGAGAAAATATGTGAATATCACGTAAAGGTGTTGCCAGTTGAACACTACAATTCGAATTTCATATAAAAGCAGATTGTTAACAAAAAGAATCAATGTAAGTGGATTGTGGAAGTCTTAGGCCCGGACTCTGAAAACGCTAACTTAAAGGAGTACCTTAGGTCCTGGAACTAGAGGTGCTGCTGCACCCCCAGCTTAAAGTGGTTTCCATCATATACAGGGTTTACAGTTTGGTTCCATGACCCTCAGCACCCCTACTACACAAATTGTTCCAGCACCCCTGCGGAGTACTCCTTATTTATGGTAGTCCCATTTACTTCAGTCCTATGGGAAAGGATGTATCACTTCTTCCTGCTGAGAGAACCCTTTACACAATAAAAAAAAACAAAGCATGTCACCATCAGCATCCAGTCCACATGACTGGATTTTTTCATTGTACGGCATGGGAGAAATGTCTCAGATCAGTCTATTTCAGACTCTTTTCAAGGCAACTTCAAGTACCGCCAGAGCTTCTGCCTTCACATCCTACCCTGTGAATCTCCATCTTTTAAACAAGCTATCTTTAAAAGTCAAAACAAATCCTCTGGAAGTGTGGGCCTAATATAAGTTTAAAGCTAATAGATAAATCTTCCAAAGGAAAATCATAGTAAGCACTTCTCTCTGTCCCTGACTGGTCTTACAACTGAACAAACTCGATCAATATTCACACCTTTCAGACTTGATTTTTCACCCCTGGTCTAACAGGTGAAGAAGAGCAGGGAGATTTTCCAGGTCAGCCTAGAGGAGTTTCTTCACCAGAGTTCAAATCTCTGGCCACCAGCTGTTGCTGTAGTTTAGAGCAAGATTCTGTGCTTCATCGAGGATCTGGAACACCCGAACAGGGACAGTGGGGAACTCAAATGTAAGTGCAGAATAGGATTTTTTTTCCCCCGCAACAGCTCTGAGAAATATATTTGTCCACGAAAAATAATTTGGTGGCACAGGAAAGTTAATATTAAAAGGAAAATCTGCTTGTGCCTAAGGGACTGCCCAAATCGCTCAAGAATCATGACATCCCAACATAAAGATTACCATCCTCACACTGCCACGGTCATTGCCAACTTGGGTTACTGGCTGTGCAAGTGCCAAGACGCAGGCAAAGCTGTCTATCAGCAGCTTCACTTTGCACAGCCAATATCTCAGCTGAAACATCCAGCATCCTCATTTGCTTTCTTTGTGGCAGATCTTTCCTTTCCCTCTTCTTTCCTGGCTGCCTTTATATGAATAGCGATACTGGGTACTTCTGTAGCTTTTGTCATCCCAGCACCTAGAATCATAGAATATCAGGGTTGGAAGGGACCTCAGGAGGTCATCTAGTCCAACCCCCTGCTCAAAGCAGGACCGATCCCCAATTAAATCATCCCAGCCAGGGCTTTGTCAAGCCTGACCTTAAAAACTTCTAAGGAAGGAGATTCCACCTCACCATGCTTAAACATAAACTCGGTCTTTTAGACTTGTTCCACCTGGAAGGGTCCTCTACTGCCCAGTGAAAAGGTCCAGTAACCCTTTCAGCCGCGGAATAGGATAAGCTGCGTTTCACCGATTTTTCCTGCTAAACGACACATACATCAACCACTACCTAGGGTGTGAGCCTTCTTAGCAGGGAGCCCTCTATTGTTCTCTACTTTTACTAAACTAAGCCATTTTTATCCTCCCACGCTCACGTCGACCATACCAATTGGCTTCTGTTATTGAGGAATTCTATTAACACACTAAACTAAGCTATCCCCACTACTCCGGCGTCTTTCATTATCATTAGCGGCTGTAGTATTTTAACTATTTTACTACCCACCAATCTTCCTTGGAACCTAAATAATCGCGTGCAAGGTAGTTATGCAAATGACCAGATTAGAACCGAAGGCTCCTGTTGTTCATTACAGTTAATTAAAAAAAAAATCTAACGTGAAATAAACTTTCCGCCATTTGGTTATACGTGATCACTAGCCTCTCTGCACAGCTACAGACGATTTCATTTTCTCCTTAAATTAAGTGGTCCCTTTTAATGGGCTAGGTTATTATTGAGGGGAAAGCAAATATTCTTTTAACGAATCCCCCAACCCCCAAGCCCAAAGGTCAGAAGCTTTCCAAAGCCAAATGTCAATGCGGTGTCGGGTCTGCATGCAATTCGGATCGGTAATCGATTTTCATGGGGGGGGGCGGTTAATGTGTTATCCATGCAGCCCTTGCAAACACTTTATGACTCTCACATTAAACACATGCACAATGCTGTGAAAAAACTCATCATCCAGTGGGAGAGCTAACACTTCCGAAACAGAGGTGAGATTACGTTGGAAAGGTGCAGATTCCTCTCTATTAACAGCCTTATTTTGGGTTGAGTATTGTGCGAAACATCAAGGGAGCAGAGGGATTCCTCCCCCCCATCGTGCCCCCTCAGATATCTATGCCCCCCCCCCGCCCAAATAAACCCTTGCAACCTGATTGAAGTAATTCGTGCTGGCTCTCAGGGGGGTTCTGTCATATCTTGCGCAGTTTGGTGGCTGTTTCATTGACACAAGCCGGCACTTGTCAGCCAGCCAGTATCTTGTGGGGCTCTAGTATATATTTTCAGCAGCTTTGAACAAGCTGCGAGGGATCTTCGCACTGTTTCGCTGAGCAGATGGATTTGGGTTCAGTATTGCTAAGGGGGCTTTCTGTCTTCTAGCAAACATTGCGCCCCGCTCCTTTCTGGTGGTGCCTGGGATTCGAATTACCTAACGCTGGGGAAAGGGGACAGCATCAGGCTGCTTTAAAAAAAAAAGGGGGGGGGGAGGGAAAGCTACTGAAAATAACAGAAAGAAGGGAATCCTTGGTGCCCTTACCTACGCGTCCCAGCCCTGCATATTCCCACCCTGCTAGAATCGAAGTTTGTGGCAGAAGCTTCCTGCACTCACCCAACGTTTATTACTACGCACTGAATAAACAGGTTAAATACTTAATGTGATTTTATCCGCCCAGCGCGCAGAAACTGAAGCAAATAAGGAGCTGGAAAGCTCAGGTGCTTGTAAGGGAAAATTGCCCCTCTTTGTGGTTTATAATAGGCTACATTTAAAGGAGGAAGGGGGGTGGAATCTTGAAATTCAGGGTTACAAATGTCCTTGTTAGGATGGTTCTTTGCTCATTGTCTTTTTAACGTGCCGTTTGATTCGAGCTGGCTTTAGGAGGAAATTGACAATAAAAGTCCGGGCTATTTCAAGCCCCACAAATCAGGCAGATACGAGTCTCTTCTAGCAGAAGATATTAACTAGGACAAAACTTGCATTGACGGTTATTTGTTGACTTCCCTCTCTCCTTCCCCCGCCCCCACCAAAAAAAAAACCCCGGTACAAGTACCTTGAGCCTCCAATCGATGAAAAATAGTTGCATATCCGTATTGCTGAGAAACGGTGGAAGGAGTCCCCGGAATTAATCAAAGCTGCCCTAACCTACCGTTGGGAAATAGCATTCGGTAGTTTCTCTACAATCCGAGTCTCAGCTATCTTCCCCGGGAACGTCAGCTGAAGGGGCAGGAGCTCAGACCGGGACAGGTAGCCCGGAGAGCGATTTCCATGCTGCTGCAGAACACTGTCGAGCAGCCAAGCAAAACCAGCCTCCTCGCCCACCAAAAACACCCCGGGGAAAAAACTTTTAGGGGACCGCTTGTAGTGTAAACCTCAGTGCCGATCTCTTAGCCCAACTGCTTTGCTGAGCTCTGGGTTGCCTCCTCTTGGCATTTGAAATAAACCTAAGCAAAGGACCATTGATCTACTCTCCCCAGTCTCCAGCCTGTGTTTGGATACACCAATTAATTCCCTCCCCCTCGCAGTACATCAAATCACCAAACTCCAAGAACGGGCCAACTTGATGCATCCAACACTTGGACAAATAGCTGCAGCCCCCGCGCTCCTAGCCTAGCGGGGGCTTTGGCTCCCTACGCACACACGCTCCCCCCCGGGGTCTTACCCTGGCTCCGGAAGAAGCTGGTGGAAAGGAGCCGGCTCGGGGGCTCTCGGCCCCATGTCAGTGCATGCCGGCGCGAGAGGAGCTGCACTTGTAGCTGTTCTTGGTGCTGAAAGAGGCAGCGATTCCAGAGCACGACGCGAAGTCTCTTCCATGTGAATAACAAATACACCCACTGGCAGCCGCTATTGGTCTGTCTAACTCTCCTCCTAATCCACTGCTTATCAGGCACTCAGCCTGGCCAGGGGCAAAGGGAGCTTTCCCTGCTCGGGAACTCGCAGGCTAATCCCCGCCGTTTAGCGCCAAGCAAATCACATCTGGGATGCAGACTAAACCAACCCCACCGGTAGGAAGCCCCCTGGATCTGGCTATGAAGGCTCAGATTGAGGTACCCGGCCTCCCTTACAAGCTTTCGCCTCCTTTTGCACACACTGCAGTTAACACACACCCACACACCCACACACACCCACCCTTCCCCAGGGCAGCGGCCTGAGACCACAACGTTCAGGTAAACAAGTGTTTCTATCAGGTTTGATTTGCAGTGAAAGCCAATTACGGCTGGGGGGGAAGGGAGGGAGATAAGGCGGGGGAAACATATGGGCTCCTAAGGAACATGGCTGTTAGCTCCAGCTAGGGTGACCAGCTGTCCCGATTTGATAGGTACAGTCCCGATTTGGGGGGTCTTTTTCCTATATAGGCTCCTATTACCCCCCCCCCCTCCTGATTTTTCACATTTGCTGTCTAGTCACCCTCCTAGCTTCAGCCCAGGGAAGAGCTGTTAAGTCATTCAGACACAGGGAGGGAACCCTTTGGGCGGGGCACTCCTGAGGCTGCGGGTGGTGCTGGTCTGTGATCAATAAATAAGACTCACCGGGCCATCGATGAACACGTGGCCCGCGCGTGGAAATTGACAAGCAGCTGGCCGCAGGCCTCTGTCAGAGCAGCGCTGCTCTCCCCTTAGTTGCCCATCAAAGTTTGCAGGTGCCTTGAGTGGCCGCCTCTTGGTCTGTACCCGAGGCTCCGCAGGGCAGGGGGGGCTTTTCTCCAGCACCAGCGTTAGCGGGGAGGGGGCTCCAACGGGACGGGGAGGAAGGTGCTGGCTGGGACACAGGGGCGGGGTTCTCTATCTTGTATCGCGGCCCCCCGCCCCTGGTGCTTGTGCCCGTTTGGGGGCTGACGGGCAGTAGCGGGACGCCCCAGCTTTGCTTTGCGGATTTCAGAGTTCCCGGCGGGTGGGCGTCGGGCGGCTCGGGATGCGTCCCCTGGAAGCCCCGGGCCAGGTTGCTCCCCGCACCGCGCGCTGCGGGGTCTTCTCCTGGCTCCCGCTGAGCCGGGCGGGCCGGGCCTGGTGAACAGGCGCCATCTGGAGGCAGCGGCTGGGAATTGCGCGCCCGGGAGCTGGCTGGCCAGACTTTCTGGGTGAATGTGACGCAGGGAAGATCCCTCCCTGCACCGAGCCTGAGGCGGCCACGCACACGGGAGGGGGCAGCGGCAAGGCTGCAAAGGGGAAGGAGGCAGCGGGACAGGGCACCACGGAAATGAAAGAGCAGGGCTGAGCCGGGGGGCAGCTCAGGGGGCTTATGGCCACAGGACAGGCAGCGGTGCAATGGGCCGGTGGAATTAATTACCGCCCTCCTCCCCTTTCTGTTTCCTTTGAGCTCAAGTGAGGAGCAAGAAACCGTTATGAAATGCTGGTGCACGTGCTGGGAACGAGCTGCAGGGCTCCGTTCCAGGGTGGTCTTGCGCGCTGTGCATGGCGGGGCTGGGGGAGGGGGGGTACATATAATGTAATGAGCTGTAATGAGGCCAGCTGGCGCTGTCATCCTGGGCTTTGTTGTTTGTTACTGCTCGGCCTTGTGCAGTAATGGCCTGCCCCAGGCAAGCGGGAGGGCACTGCCAGCCCTTGCTGGGTCTTCTGAGCCTGCAGTTGCTATCCTGTAATGGTTCACAAATATCTTCCCTGGAGACTTCGTGCACTGTTATCGTGAATATGTTGTGCATTGAGGATTTGGGTGTCGGGGAGGGTGTTAATCCATTCGCTAACAATGAGAAAATCGGGGTGCTGGGCTAGCTTCTGTTAGTGGTGTGTTAGAAATCTAGGACACACTTATGTGGGCTAAAGTAGCATTTCTCAAACTTGGGTCCTGACCCAAAAGGGGTGAACAAAGCTATGGTAGGGGGGTCACGGTGTAGGGGGAGAATTTTCGTATTTCTGTTCTAGTTGTTAATACCCACGCGCCATCTTGAATTCCTATCAACAACAACTAGGAATCCATCTTGGCTGCCTTTCTTCCCCCTCCTTAGGGACAGTTACCTGCCCTTTTTGCCGAAAGGCAGGAAACCGGGCAACCATGTGACATGCGATCTGCCCAGTAACAGCAGGGCATATAAGGGTTAGCGCATCTAAGGGAGAGTGATACCCATCTGAGTGGCAGAGTGCTGTACTCAGGTGCGAAAGACAGAACACCGCGCCTTACGTTTGTGGGAGGATTTAACACACTTGCACGCAAGGGAGAGCTGCTAGCTGCCACCCTCTCATCCGCATGATGCTGCAGGGAAGAAGGAAGAAGAATCACCAGCACTAAGCAGAGTTACCACGTACCTGTTGCCTGAGGTCCACTTCTCACCCTGCCAAGTCACCTGGTCGGTCCTGGACCTGGGTGCCATGAGGTCAGGAGGCTCCAGACAAGCTGCAAGATATGGTAGAGACCTTTTGAGTCCTCCATACCCCTTACCTGGGACCCGTCTTGGGGAGGGAGTAAACCCTTTTGGTCACAGTCAGTATAGTTATAGTGTCGCCCTTGCCAATTTACTTTACTTACCTGTGTTGGGAGCCCTTTATAGCATACCCAGTTTACTTACCTTGTTGAACTGTTGTTAGTCTAATAAATGTACCTGAGTTTTATTCCTGCACTCTCTTGTTGGTTTTTTGGGGGGGAAAGCTTAAACCCCAATGATAGATGCGGGTAGGGAAATGAATCTCTTGGCTGGTCTCCGGCCATCCTAAAACCAGTCAACAGCGGTATTGCCACCCTTACTTCTGGGCTGCTGCCCTCAGAGCTGGGTGGCTGGAGAATGGCGGCTGCCGGCCGGGAGCTCAGCTCTGAAGGCAGAGCCGCCGCCAGCAGCGGTACAGAACTAAGGGTGGCATGGTATAGGGGTTGAAGTGGTTTCCATCGTATGCAGGGTTTACAGTTTGGTTCAGTGGCTCTCAGTATCCCCACTATAAAAAGTGTTCCAGTGCCCTTGCCCTTATAACTTTTAGCCCAGTTGTTAAGGAACTTCTCCAGGATGTGAGAGGCTCCAGCTCAGTTACCCCTCTGCCAGGTGAGGAGAAGGGAACATAGGTTTCCCAGACCTCAATGACTGACCTAACCACTGTAATAAGCAAATGTACAAGTACAGAGCTGTGTACTAGATTTCTCACAAGTAGAGGCACAGAATATAAGGTTTCCTACCTTCTATTTTTCATAAAAAAATAAGTTACAATGGTTTTGTTCAGTGAGGTTGAATGATAAATTCTGCCTTTTGTATCTCAAACTATTTAGACACTCACACACAGACACCCTCATCCCGCTTCTATTGCAGCTAATGACAATTGGAGCAAGCCCTTTGTTATTAGTACATTTGGGCAAATCTTCTCTTTGCCTGATTCAAAGGAGGGATTTGAATCCACATCTCTTATCTCCCAGGTGAGTGCCTTAATCACCCAGCTATAATGTCATTCTCCCTCTCGCCTTTTGGCCAATGTGTTTATACAAGAACATAAGAATGGCCATACTGGGTCAGCCTAACGGTCCATCTAGCTCAGTATCCTGTCTTCTGACGGTGACCAATGCCAGATGCCCCAGAGGGAATGAACAGAACAGGTAACCACCTAGTGATCCATTCCCAGTCACCCATGCCCAGTTTCTGGCAAACAGAGATTTCTAGGGACACCATCCCTGCCCATCCTGGCTAATAGACAATGATGGATCTATCCTCCATGAACGTATCTAGTTCTTTTTTGAATTCTGTTATAGTCTTGGCCATGACAACATTCTCTGGCAAAGAGTTCCACAAGTTGATCGTGCATTGTGTGAAGAAATACTTCCTTTTGTTTGTTTTAAACCTGTGCCTGTTAATTTCATTTGGTGACCCCTAGTTCTTGTGTTATGAGAAGGAGTAAATAACACTTCCTTATTTACTTTTTCCACACCAGTCATGATTTTATAGACCTCTATCATATCCCCCTTAGTCATCTCTTTCCCAAAATGAAAAGTCCAAGTCTTATTAATCTCTCCTCATACGGAAGCTGTTCCATACTCCTAATAATTTTTGTTGCCCTGTTCTGTACCTGTTCCAATTCCAATGCCAATATATCTTTTTGCGATGGGGCGACCAGGACTGCACGCAGTATTCAAGATGTAGGCGTACCATGGATTTATAGAGAGGCAATATGATATTTTCTATCCCTTTCCTAATGATTCCCAACATTCTGTTCACTTTTTTGACTGCCTCTGCACATTGAGTGGATGTTTTCAGAGAACTAGCCACAATGACTCCAAAATCTTTCTTGAGTGATAACAGCTAATTTAGACCCCATCATTGTATATGTATAGTTGGGATTATGTTTTCCAATGTGCATGACTTTGAATTTATCAGCATTGAATTTCATCTGCATTTCATTCATGAATTTCATTTCATTTCAGTTGTCCAGTCACCCCCATTTTGTGAGATCCCTTTGTAACTGTTTGCAGTCTGCTTTGGAATTAACCATCTTGAGTAGTTTTGTATCATCGGGAAATTTTGCCCTCGTTGTTTATCCCTTTTTCCAGATCATTTATGAATATGTTGAATAGTACTGGTCCCAGTACAGACCCCTGGGGGACACCACTATTTACTTCTCTCCACTCTGAAAACTGACCATTTATTCCTACCCTTTGTTTTCTTTTAACCAGTTACTGATCCATGAGAGGACCTTCCCTCTTATCCCATGAGAGCTTACTTTGCTTAAGAGCCTTTGGAGAAGGACCTTGTCAAAGACTTTCTGAAAATCTAAGTACACTATATCCACTGGATCCCCCTTGTCCACATGCTTGTTGACCCCCTCAAAGAATTCTAGTAGATTGGTAAATTAGAACAGCTTCAACAAGAGTGACTAAGACCTGGTCTGCACCTAAAATGTAGGTCAACCTAGCTACATCGCTCTAGAATGTGAAAAATTCACATCCCTGGGAAATGTTGTTAAACTGAACTAGTCCCTGGTACAGACACTGCTAGGTGGAAAAATAATTTTACCATCTATCTAGCTACCCACTCTTGAGGGGGTGGATTTACTACATTGATGGAAAACCCCCTTCCATTGCTATAGCAAGTGTTTACACTGCGGCATCGTAGCTACAGCATTGCCACTGAAGCACATATAGTGTAGAAATACCCTGAAAGCAAACCACCTCAGACTAGCCTGTGAGAGTCTGGTGTATAGGATACTCATCTGGAAGGGGGGACATCTGAGTGTGTATCCCTGCTGCACAGCAGGGATTCAAAGCTGGGTCTCCCACATCCCGGGCAGGTGCCCTAACCACATGATTAAAGGTTATAATAGACACAACCATGGACACAGTTTTCTGAAGCCCAAGACAGATTTTTCCGATTGGCTGACAAGTTCCAAACCTTTTAAGAATTGAACTTTCTAATTTGTTGACGTTCCAAACATTTTCAGGCAGAGGTGCTGGAACTGTTTTTATAGTGGGGGTGCTGAGAGCCATTGAACCAAATTGTAAACCCTGTATATAATGGAAACCACTTCAGGCCAGGGGGTGCTGCAGCACCCCCAGCACTCCTAGTTCCAGCACCTATGTTTTCCGAACTGAACCAAGTATTTCCCCTGATTTTTCAGTTTGCTGGCCAAACTGAAATGTCAACTATATGCCCAGCTCTAATTATGAGTGCAGGGGACTAACCCATCCTGGGTAAATTGGCTAAACACCTGGGTGAAATCCATTTCTGGGTTGATGACTAACACAAGGCCTACATTCCACTTAAGCATTACTTTTGAGCACATTTAACTCCAAGAAGGCCCTTAATTACTTTGTGCCTCTATTTACTGTTCTATAAAATAGGTATCATACCTACTTACATCATAGTGGTACAGTTAGTACTGATCAGTTTATGCTTATAAAATAATAATACTATTATTATAAGGACCTCAGTGGTAATTATTACTATGGCTGATTTTTAGAAACTGAGATGTGCTTGCTGATATTAACCCCCTCTTGAGTATCTTTTATGAGATTTGCAAAAAGAAAAGGAGTCCTTGTGGCACCTTAGAGACTAACCAATTTATTTGAGCATGAGCTTTCGTGAGCTACAGCTCACTTCATCAGATGCATCTGATGAAGTGAGCTGTAGCTCACGAAAGCTCATGCTCAAATAAATTGGTTAGTCTCTAAGGTGCCACAAGGACTCCTTTTCTTTTTGCGAATACAGACTAACACGGCTGTTACTCTGAAACCTTTTATGAGATTTAATTTTTCAAGCAAATATCATTATGTGAGTAGAGAGGTCGCAACATTTGCAGGCTCAACACTTGTGTGTTATGTATTCTAACAAATTAAGGTTTTCTATGAGATGAAGCATAACAATAAAAAAATGTTTAAAAGTGGGGGAAAGAGAGAGAGAGAGGAAATAGAATGGGATCTATACCCACAGTGTGGTATCTGGAAGCAGACAATCTTCTAAGATAGAATATACATCTAGAAAACCTTGATTGGGACTATTGCAGATAATTTTTTAAGAGATGGCTGAGATACCAGAGTTGGGAGTGTAAAGCAGGGAAATAGTCATCAGGTCGCAGAGGTGCTGAGCACCACATAGCTGAATCAAGATACTTTAATGAAACAGAATATTTTTAGTGCCTAACTCTCAAACTTAAATAGCCTACAATCCACAGCTTTTTAAAGGTTTCAGCTATTGGAAACTACCCCTCTGTTAGAAAAAGCAAAAATACACTTGAGCCCACCATTCAGTAAACGGGTTTTGAGACTCTGATGTATACTGGAATATATCCATTCAAGGATCTCTGGGTTTTGGTTTGTTTCAAATGCACATCACTAGAGTCAGACTTGCCATCTTGAGCACTGTGACATAACTCGATGCATTTTCTTGCTACAAAAGTGAGGATTTGAAACATATGCCTCTCCATATGGTTTAAATCTGAAGGAGTGACCCCTCCAGAAGTAGAATACAGTGGGCTCATATGAATTCAAGTGAAAGATGCATGAAGTTTATGGATCAAACCTGGTCCTTCCAGAAAATGGGAGTGTTGCGAACTAGTTAAATCCTCTCCAACACAAGCCAGAACTCTGCACTTTTATTTTAACCCCTATAATTACTAATGAAATGAGAGCTAGATTTTGATACGCTTATTTCTCTTAAATACTACCTTACTCCGTAAGTGGTCCTATTGAAATCAATGGGGACACATGGAGAATTGCAGAGGTTCTCAACCAGGGGTCCGTGGCCCTATGGGAGGCCATAAGCAGGTTTCAGGTGGTCTGTCAAAATAAACTAGAGAGCAGGGCTGGCGTTAGAGTTGCTGGGACCCAGGACAGAAAGCCGAAGCCCGAGCCCCGTCTCTTGGAGCTGAGGCCGAAGCCTGAGCAAATTAGCTTTGCATGGCTCCTTGTGGTGTGGGGCCCCGCGCAGTTGCCCTTCTTGCTACCCCCTAATATCAGCCCTGGCTTTTAATCTACTGGATATGCAGAAAAACGGTTGTTGTGGCACAGGTGGGCCATGGAGTTTTTAATAGCACACTGGGGGGCCTCAGAAAGCAAAAGGTTGCGAACCCCTGTAGAATTGGGCGCTATTCAGTAAGAGGATCAGAATCCAGCCCTAATTAATTAAGCATTGCAACACCCAAGTAGTACATATTATACCTATTTCACAGCGACTCTCCAGTCCAGCTCCTTCTAGGATGGTGCCGGTGTGGTTCTATATATATTTAATAACTTCTCTGTGTATGTACCAGCTTCTGAAAAGAGTCTCCCATTTTGTTTTTATATTCGTGAAAAAAGGAAATGTTGATATAGTGATTTTCATCCCTGAGCACTTCACAAAATGATATAAAACTAGAGAGAGTTTCACTCACCACTGAACTGCAGCCATCCTTGAGGTGAGACTCAGCAACAATTTATAACTCAGAGAATAAAGCCACATTATTTTTCCCCACATGTGGAGTCTAACCTTAACTTGTACATGGCATCAGGTGGGCAGCCCTCCATTCCCTGCCCAAAAGAAAGTCACTATAGATTGCTACCCTTCGCTGATTTTCTCATCTAACATGCGCTTCAGCTGAAGACTTGTGAGCCTCTTCCCTCCCACCAAATTCTGCCAGAGAGTCACTGACCCTCAGTGGTTCCAGCTGCCTCTTAGGATATGACCTCAGCTTGGCTTATGTGCCCTAGCATTCCCACTGAGGTTAGGAACAGAATTTGGTTTGTAAGGGCATGAAACTACCTAATATTCAAGCCTTTCATTCTTGTAAATCGTGTACATAACAGAATTTATCAGAAGATTGTTTGCTACACTAACTGCACAAAATGCCATGTACTTTCAGAGTGGAAAGTGTACTTAGCTCATCCGGAGATAAACTAGGTTCTAGTTTTATTGCTGCCTATTCAATGGCAAGAAATCTAACATAAATCTGTCAAGTACACTGCGATGCACTACACTGCAAAACCAAACATTACTTTTCGTGGCTTAGGTGGATGAGGTAATATCTTTTATTGGACCAGCTTACAGTAAGCTCAGTAGTTTGTCTCTTTCACCAACAGAAGCTGGTCCAATAAAAGATAGGTTTCAGAGTAACAGCCGTGTTAGTCTGTATTCGCAAAAAGAAAAGGAGTACTTGTGGCACCTTAGAGACTAACCAATTTATTTGAGCATGAGCTTTCGTGAGCTACAGCTCACTTCATCGGATGCATACTGTGGAAACTGCAGAAGACATTGTATACACACAGAGACCATGAAACAATACCTCCTCCCACCCCACTGTCCTGCTGGTAATAGCTTATCTAAAGTGATCATCAAGTTGGGCCATTTCCAGCGCAAATCCAGGTTTTCTCACCCTCCGCCCCCCACACACAAACTCACTCTCCTGCTGGTAATAGCCCATCCAAAGTGACCACTCTCTTCACAATGTGTATGATAATCAAGGTGGGCCATTTTCTGCACAAATCCAGGTTCTCTCACTCCCTCACCCCCCTCCAAAAACCACACACACAAACTCACTCTCTTGCTGGTAATAGCTTATCCAAAGTGACCACTCTCCCTACAATGTGCATGATAATCAAGGTGGGCCATTTCCAGCACAAATCCAGGTTTTCTCACCCTCCCACCCCCATACACACACAAACTCACTCTCCTGCTGGTAATAGCTTATCTAAAGTGATCATCAAGTTGGGCCATTTCCAGCACAAATCCAGGTTTTGTGCTGGAAATGGCCCACCTTGATTATCGTGCACATTGTAGGGAGAGAGGTCACTTTGGATAAGCTATTACCAGCAGGAGAGAGAGTTTGTTAGTGTGGTTTTTGGAGGGGGGTGAGGGAGTGAGAGAACCTGGATTTGTGCAGGAAATGGCCCACCTTGATTATCGTACACATTGTGAAGAGAGTGGTCACTTTGGATGGGCTATTACCAGCAGGAGAGTGAGTTTGTGGGGGGGGGGGAGGGGCGGAGGGTGAGAAAACCTGGATTTGTGCTGGAAATGGCCCAACTTGATGATCACTTTAGATAAGCTATTACCAGCAGGACAGTGGGGTGGGAGGAGGTATTGTTTCATGGTCTCTGTGTGTATATAATGTCTTCTGCTGTTTCCACAGTATGCATCCGATGAAGTGAGCTGTCGCTCACGAGAGCTCATGCTCAAATAAATTGGTTAGTCTCTAGGGTGCCACAAGTACTCCTTTTCTTTTTTCAGTAAAAGATACTGCCTCACGCACCTTGTCTTTTCAATATCCTGGGACCGACACAGCTACAAAACCACTGGGTTTTCATGGATTTTCACACAAGCAGTAGAAATGTAATTTCAGGTATAATTCCAACTCAGGAATTCAGACTCCATTTAAAGTAATAAAATACTGTAGAGAAAGTGATTTATAGTTAAACAGCACAGATCCCAGTCACCTTAGATCACAGTTGTATTGAGGTGTGAACATCTCTTAGCTTCTTAGGCCTACACTAGGAAATTAGGCCAGTATAACAACGTTGCTGAGGGGTGTGAAAAATCCACTGAGTGACACAGTTAAACCAACCTAACCCCCAGTGTAGACAGCACTAGGTCAATGGGAGACTCCTCCTGTCAGCCTAGCTGCTACCTCTCGGGGAGGTGGAGTACCTATGTGGAAGGGAGAACCCTCCCATTGGGGTAGGTAATGTCTTCACTGAAGCACTGCAGCTGCACCATTGCAACAGTGTACACAAGCCCTTCGTTGGGAGGTATATTTAAAACTTAGGTGCTTTTCCTCAGCTACACATATTGCTTACGTGAGCATGTGTGCAAATGCAGGTGCCAATACTTAGGCTGACTTACGATATTGGCCCCGATCCTGGGCTATATCTGAGTTGCAATATTTACATCATCTTTACATCCCGGGATCTTGAGGCTAACCAGAGACCGGCCTTGTCCCTGGCATAAGCTAGAACAGCCTCACGTCTTTTACTAGTTTCTAAACTTCTCTAGCTGTAAGTAATACAGTCTCACTATATCGATTTAGCTTCCAAGATCTCTTTTGAAGTTCAGTACCTTTCCTCCATAACTTAACAAGGTCTTCCATAGCCAAACCTTAGTAGGAGAGGTGTCTGGACACCACTTTTGTGTCACACACACAAGGCAAGCTGCAGTCACTGGCTCTTCATCTTTCATGCAGAGGCTTAATAAGAACAGCTGACTGGAATGAGGGAAACAGACATTATTGTGATTTGAATAAACCGTATTAGTGCTCAGCCTAGAAGATGGGGTGAATTTTTTTTAAGAAGGAAAAGTTATTTCTTGCAACAATGCCAAATATCAGAGCAGACCACACAAAGGTCCTGCCACAAAGGAAAGACTTACCTCCAGATGGGCAGTGGAGGGCCTCAAGACTGAGGACAACTTTTCCCCTCCAGACTTCCTACTCAACTGGGTCTCATCATAGGAGACCACTAAGACATTCACCTAGGAGCAGAGGTCACCACATTGGCACAGGCTAATTGGCATTGTCCTCTTCTCTTTTCATATTGTCTCTTGTTTCTTATTCCCACCCCAAATAAAATTTTATAATATTTGTGCATAAAGCCAACATCAAACCCATTATACCTGAGAGCAATAGGGTTAGATACTGAAAGAGAAAAATCTTTAAAAAAACATTTGTGTAAGTTTACAGACAGACCCCAGCTGGAACTGACCAGTTCACTGACCAGCAACCACAGCAAAAACTAGTCTTCGTATGGGCCAAATTACTTGCAAAACAAAAATCTTTGCTAGACACTAAAAAACATGGACTGAATAGAGACACTGGATTGTCTCATTACAACAATCTGTAACCCGCTAAACTGCCCTCCTCCCCTTGCCGCACACGCACACACCCACACCTTTTCCTCATCCTCATTTCCCCCTGTGACTGGAGAATTGTTAACAGGCCACTTCACCTTGAATGGTCCTTTGAAATATGTGTTAACTACTGTGCTAAACAATCTGTTCCATCTTGTATTTAGCTGTGACAGTTTATTTCCCAGACCTGAGTAAGAGCTCTGTGAAGCTCGAAAGCTTGTCTCTCACCAACAGAAATTGGTCCAATCAAAGATTTTACTTCATCTACTTGTCTCTCTTGCAAAACAAATGGCTTTTTCTTGCCTTCAAGTGAGTGAGTCTCACTTGTTTGTTCCCTGTTCCTTGAAACTCTAGAGCCAGTGACTTTCAGAGCCTCTCTTTTAAAGCTCAAAATCCTCTTACTTAAGGGAACAATCATCTCCACCTGAGGTCAGTCCCATTCTCAGTCTCCACAGTCTCTACAGAGAAAGCAAATAATTTCTAAGCTAACTTTTTTCTCTCCCTTGAGATTCCCTTGCTCGGGGATAACAACACTTTAAAACCTTTTCCAACCAGATAGGAGGGTCTATACAGTGCATCTTTGTCCATAATTATTCTTGTTCTATCTACAAGAGAAAGGGAGAGTCATGTATCAATGTAAACCTCTTTTCTTCAAACAAATAATGTCATTTTTCCCATGTAATTTCTACATAGAGAGAAGCCACATAGCGTAATGGAGCACAGGACTGGGACTCAAGACCTGATTTCTGTTCCCAGCTCTGCCACTGACTAGCTGCTGAATGACCTTGGGCAAGTCACTTCACCTCTCTGTGCTTCAGTTTCCCATCTCCTTTGTAAAGCCGTTTGAGGTCTATGGATGAAGAATGCTCTAAGAGAGCTACATATTATTGCTACTGAAGGGATAGTATGATCCCATCTATCTTAATCCTTCTTTATTACAGTCACAAGGGACATTCATTTCACTTATTCATTGTCACACTTGACATTTACTGTTGATTTGAAAATGCATATACACACACACACATGCGCCCCCATCTCCTCAGTGGTCTGATCGTGCACTACTGAAATAAATAGGAGTTTTACCATGGACTTGGTGGGAGCAGGAGCAGGCCCATAATGAGGCAAGACTCATCTCCGAGCCACAAAATAGTTCCCTGTTCAATTTATGCTCTTATCCACAAAACTCTTCGATTACTCTCATTTGTGAACGATATGGTGAATTCATTAAGCTGATGGTTTTGTACTTAAACTTTGCTTTAAATACAAACTAATCAATGGTCAATTGTAATAAATTGCGACAATGCAGGCATTTTTTCTTCTAACAAACTCACCAAGGACATTTAAAAGCCACTCACTCTTGTGGCTGGTATTAAGGCTAATGATTCTTGCATTATTGTGTTTCATTGCTTAACTGTGGGCTAAAAAATGGTAATCACCGATTAGTATAATTAAAGACAGCATTTAGACCAGCTATTTACTGAACAGGAACTCTTCTGTGGTGGAAACATTAACAATTATTAACTACTACTTCATCTGTCATCCTAATGGGACAGTTTGTGACTGACGGTTGATGTGTTGCTGTTTGATATGAACTCTATCTGCTATAGCAGTAGGTTAGATTTATGTTTTTTTTTATGTACTTTAGCATTCCAAATTGTATTTAGCTAGGAAACAAAGAGAACCCCTTGGGTAAAGTGTTCATCAACATGCTAACAGAAATAACTCCAAGTAGGCCATCCACTCAGACCCAAAAAGGGAGGTGAGGGATCCTTAGAAAGTTTGACAATTTTGTACGCACCTGAAAGGTCTCCTCCCTTAAATGGGTTCAAAGAGTTCTTTTGAAATGGCTGAAAGATCTTTGAAATGCGCAAAAATATGCAGGCTTCTAATTCGTATAGGTGTGTGTGAAGAAAAAGAATGGTGAATGGAATTGTAACACGGAGGGCACTCACCGCCGCAGTGCCTCCTGCTGGTTTTCCGGGAATTAGCTCAGTTCCAGCCTCGGAGCACCTCCTGCTGGCCGGTGTCTTCCTACCGGTGCCTGCTTCCTCCTGATCTACACCACTTATAGTACTTCAGGTCCCGTGCCCCTCTCGGACCCCGGTACCCCTTACTTTGGGGTGCTGCCCCACAGCAATGCCCCCACAATCTGGATCTCCCCTCCCCGGGGAACTCCAATCCCCTAAGCCCACTTCACCTCAGTGACCCACTGCCAGTCCTCATCTAGCCCCTTTACTCAGGGGCAAACTGCATTCTGGAATGGCCACTCATCATTGGCTAGGGGGTTGGACCTGCTGCCTTTCCCTGCAGCCCCAGTACCTCCTTAGGCCTTTCTGTCAGGCCTCAGCCTGGGAGGTCACCAGGCCTGAGCTCCCCAGCTCAGCCCGCCTCTTCCTAACCGGAGCAGGGTGACCACCCTACTACAGGAATCAAATGTGTTGTTCAAGGAAATTCGTAGGTTAAGGTTACAATGATTGTCTGGACTAAATTATTAGAGCTGAATGAAATTTTTTGAACAAGTATTTTATTGAAAGCTTTCTATTTTCTTGCATTGACATTTTAAATGAAATTTGAATTGAAATATTTCATTTTATTTTTTACTCTTTATGAAATGAGAAGAGAGCCATGCAGTGGATTAGACCTGTTTACAAATAATCTACTTAACCATGAGGGGGAATCAGCAATCAATCAGTTGATTAAATAATTGATGTATGTGTCCTTTATTCTTGCCCTTCAGAAAAAAATATTCATCATGCTATCATCTCACCACAAGGAGTAATTTCAGGAGGACCTCCCTCAAGATCCCCATTTGTGCCTATATTCTCACTCGCCAAATCATGGGTGAAAGGCGTCACTGCATCAGTTTCCACTTGGCGCACATTCTGAAGGTTATCATTGCTATACTAAGGACTAGAGAGTAGAGCAAGAGACTTGTTTTAAATGCAAGCTTAGACTCTGGAGCACAAATGGATAGCCTCTTCCCCACCCCCACTCCCTTCATTGTCCCCCAAAAATCAATTTACTGAAGTGCCATAAGCCAGCCTTGTTTGACTCCTGCTGAAGAGGAAGAAGAGATTGAAGCATCGTCATGGGGATGCCTCTTGGTGCTTTTTCCTGACTGGTTTATGAGTGCTCTTACTGGAGGAAAGCATGGAACTTCTGGAGGCATGGCTGAATAATGGGCCGGCATGAGCACATAATAATGACACTTCATAAGGTTCCTACTTCCTGCCCATTAGTGCTGACTAAAAACTAGGCCAGGGAATGGATGAGAAGGGAAGAAGTCTGCATTCCCCCCCCCCACACACACACACACACACCTCTTTTGGTCAATATTTTGTAATTAAAGGTTTGACCAGTACTTACACTGCAGACACTCAACCAATAGACTCCTGGACAATGGGAGATAGTGTGAAGATAAGTTTTCCCCTTCCCATTCCATGACAAGGTTCATTATTGCAAATAAGGGAATCCAAACCCTCCCTTTACTCCAGGCTTTATGTAGAGAAGCAGCCATCTGCTCTGGCTTCCATCTACTACTTCTCTTTTCATTTCAGGAAGGCTTCTTACCCCAGCTCTGTCGCAAGCCTCTTTCTCCAGCTCCCTCCCAGCCATAAACCCAGAGCTGGTCCTCTTCAAACCCTGTCCCCTGTCATGCTCTGATATCTTCCAGCTGTCTGCTATTCCCATCCAAATCCCCTCCTCACACACACTGAGAGCACCCAGTCACATGTTCCCACTCAATCAGAGGCCGTCTCTTAAAACTAAAAGTGCTCTGAAATCCTGACCTTAAAGGGACTGATATGCTGTAAGAGTAGGATGTAAAGGGCCTGTACAGCCTGTACTTAAAAGTAGGTGATGAAAAAAATGCAGCTAGCCAACTGTGCAGCAACTAGCCAAAGGGGCATAACCAGCCCTGAGCCAGTAATGAGTTTTGTGTAGGCAGCCCTATGCAACCACACGTTGCTCACTGCAGGATCAGAACCCACGGTGGTATGGCTGCAAGTCTATACTCACATGCCACTCAGCCTAGCACCGAAATGAACACATGCCCTACAATTAAAACAAAACAGTTCTATTTTTTTATTCTGCTTGACACATTATTTAACCTGATTATTTCTTGTACGAATGACAGCATACATTATAGTGATACTGAAAGAGTGAGTCACAAGAATGTTATCAGATTGCTTGTCAGAAATAAACCTCTTAGTAAGACTTATAAAAATAATTTCTTTGAGTTAGCAAGTGGATTGATGTTGCCAAAAATGGTCAGAAATGTCCAAAGCAGTTTCAAGTTGACACTGAAGGATGGTCCAGCGGTAGGAATGCTAGCGTCAGATTGGAAAAAACCCTGCTCCTATACCTCATGTGTGACCTCAGGCAAGTCAAACATAAAATGGGGCTAGCAGCAGTTCCCTATTTTCCCCTATTACAGAGGTGTTGAGAGACACTATACTATGATAATGAGACCCCTAGAAATATCTAAGATAGGAGTCTGATAAAATGGAAATTCATGTTCTATTAATGTTCCTACAATCAGTCCATCATCACAGTCCATTTGGCCAGAAGACATGGCCAACACATTAATCAGTGTCTGCATAGATAGGGCACCACCAAAGCAGAAAAAAGAGTGATTAATTGCCTCCTCGCCAGAAAAGGCAGAGAAAGTCCCCTTTGGGGTAGGCAGAGATTGAGGAAGGCTGGTGGGAAAGAATTGATCACTATATGTGTTGGGCTCCCTTGAGACCCTCTTCCGTTCGGGTTTCCAAAAATTCAGTTTGACTCTGGAATTTGTCACTTGGGTACCTTTATTTGGCATACAGCAACACTGCGCCCAAACTGGCCTGGCTCAAGCACAGGGCATTTTGGTACAGGCTGATACAGCAATTCCACATCACGTCACATGCTACACAGTGTGTATACATTTTTCTTAGCTCCTGACACCTATACTTCTTGAATGTAATTGCCTTTGACGTCATATGGATCATGTAAGGACCGATCACTTATGTCAAGTTTATCCGTTCAGTGTTTTCCCACTTAATGAGTCCAAAAACACTGTCTCAAGCACACAGCCTTTCACACTGTTGTTTACAGTTTAACCTTGCACTCGAATCAAGCTGCCTGTCAGACCCCTGTTTACAGTTTAATTTTGCACTCACATCATCCTTTAGGTAAGTTTACTCAATGCCCAACAAGATCTATGCCTACATGGTGGGCCCTGGAAAGTGAGTGGGATCCAGGGACAGACTACAGAGGAGGCAGGACCCCCCTACAGAGGGGAGTAGGCTCCTATGCGGGGAGGCCCTGAGTTAGGGTTTGAAGTAGAAACAGAAGACTTTAGTAGCCCCAGAATTACTCAAATTGGTTTGGAATTTTTCATGATACCCCAGAGGGGATTTGAAACTTACATAACTTGGCCAGAAAGCTGAGCCACAGAAGACCCAGAACCAGCTGCAGATGGCTTGCAGGAGGTGCCAGAGTTGAGCATACCATTCATGCACAGATGCAAAGGGGGTGCTCCAAGGGTGAACGTTCCCCCTCCCAGGCCCCATAAGGCTGATGGGTAACTTCTGTTGAGCTTTTAACATGCACATAGGAATATTTATTGTTTTCTGTATGTTTTTTCTGTAATGCTTTTTACCTGACAAATAAGTATGCTTGCTTAGAAAGAGCTACATGGTAACTTGTAACTGCTGGCAATACACTAGTCATAGCCCTTGGAGGAAAAGCAAAGCACAGGTGCTGATGTTTTAGGCCAACTGGCTAGCTGGGGATATCATGCTGCAAGGCACTGGATTGTGCAGCCTTAAAACTCCCAGTCATGAGGGAGTGAGGCACAGGTCTCTGCCCAGGAGAGGTGACAACTGGAAGCCAGAAACCTTTAAGTGGTTGCCCTCAAAGGACTACAGGAGACTACAAGTGCTGTTACCTTGAAACTGTGACAGTCAACACTAGTCAAATGTTTGAATTTCATCCCCAGTGTAGTGCAGGATTATGGCTTGGACCTTTCTTGCTGGACTGAGAGTCCACAGCAAAGCAAGACTCTTGGTGAGAGTCTCCATTCTCTCTTTTAACTGTTGAACTTGTTCAGCTATCCAGTCTGAGTCCATGGGCTATGAAATCCAGATGTCCAATGTTCTCCATATGTTTAGTTACATAACCAGTTTAACACACATTCCTATGAACAGAAAGACACTCCAAGTAATACAATTTTAAACACTTTATGAGGATATTGTATTGACGCAAGCCATAATTTTACAAATTAAACCTCCAAGAAGCTAGATGCCCTTCCAATATCCCCCTTTGCTCCTTTAGGGGGGCTAAAAAAGCTCCCATTATCTCTAAGCTTCCTACTCCGAAGGGTGTGAACCTTATGCGACTTGGCCTGAAGGCTGAGCCACTGAAGACCCGGAACCAGGTACAGATGGCAGGGGAGTAGTGGGAGCAAAAAAATCCAACTTGTTTCAAGACTGAGTTTGATACGTTTATGGAGGGGATGATATGATGAGGTTGCATACAGTGGCATTTGACCCATCCGTGACTGCTATTAACAAATATCTCCAATGGCCAAAGATGGGACACTACATGTGGAGGGCTCTGAGTTACTATAGTGAATTCTTTCCCAGGCGTGTCTCGGTGGGTCTCCTAACTGATCGCCATATTTGGGGTAAGAAAGAAATTTTCCCCCAGGCCAAATTGACAGAGATCCTGGGAGGTTTCACCTTCCTCTGCAGCATAGGACATAGGTTTACTAGAGTAAATGGTGGATTCTCTGTTACTTGGAGTCTCAGTAACCTTAGTAACTGAGCCAGAGGTTATGTAGGCCTATTTCAGGAGTGGGGAGGTGAGGGTCTGAGGCAGGAGATGAGTAGGGGGCAGACTAGATGATCATGATGTTCCCTTCTGGCCTTAAAGTCTCTTTTTTATAAAAAGAAAAGGAGTACTTGTGGCACCTTAGAGACTAACCAAATTTAGATTTTTAAAATAAATTTTTACCAGTACTTTGTCTAGCAACCTACATGCAGAAAATAGAGATTTATGGATTATCTTGGTCCAAGTTCTGATTCTTTTATACATATGCACTGATTTTAGCAATTCATTAGCTGCAGAGGTGCCAGACAATAGTTTTGCATTGCTTTCTACGTATACTATCCAGGGAAAAGGGAAAAGCCCATTCCATACATTAGAAGGGAAAAGACAGCTCCAAAATGGAGAGCTGTGGACCTGCTCAGAGCTTGTGTAACTGCCCTTGGCTCCTCCAGTGCATTGCAACTCCCAAGCTTTCATCCCTTCCCAGAGATTCCCCTCATATCCCATTCTGGGCTGAGCTTGACCCCTCACTCAAGAAGTTACCAGGCTCCCACATAACACAAACTTGTGGATCTCAGAGTATATGCAGGAAGCCACAGCCCCCCAGGTGGGCTATGTCTCTACCCTAGCCTTCCCACTCCCCACTTCTTCCATTGGAGCCATAATGCCACAGCTGCTCCTGACCACAATTACCTCAAAGACTTGGCTGGTCATCTCTTCCCTCTGTTGTGGCCCTAGACGTGCACAAAGGCTCCTGCTAGGTTTTGAGAATGGTGTGGGATAGGGATGGTGGCAGAAAATGGTGCTGTAAAGATCTCTCTCTCATGCATGTGTGCACAAACTTACCTGCAATATACCTGTATTTGTTTACGTGAGAGATTTCGACCAGAATGATGAGGAAATGCCAGATACGGTCAGGGAGCTGGCCATAATTCATTATTATACTCAGCTGCTATTCTGACTCTATTAATGAGATAAAAATGGAGTTTGTACTGCTGCTTAAATGCAGGTTTTCTGTAAAGAAAAAATAATACGTTTGATTAAATGATAAGTCATCGGAGGAGAAATCACAAATATATTCATTTTTAAAACATTTGTAAATGCACAATTTGTTTTATGGAAGGTGTTTGAATCTCCTGTAGTTCTTGGACACATTTAAAGGTAATTTTTGATCCCCTAACACATTTAGAAGAGCCTAGTAGTTTATTGTTGTGGGGTTTTTTAAGGGATTGCTATTTGCATTTTGATTATATAAGAAACTAATCTCTTATCAAGTATTGATATTACTGTTTTGACAAAAAACGTATTATCCCCCTTAAAAGACCGATAATATTGTAAGGTACCTTGCATCAATTAAGAGAATCAGAAAGGAGAAAAGGTTTGCAAATGGTGCAATTCTCTAAAAAAAAGATATGTAGTGTTACAATTGTTGTAACTATAAGCCTGGAGGACGAACAGAGGAATGGAGAAACTGGGAGGTTGAAATATGCTAAGGGACATATTCTGTACTCACTCGCTGTTCAGTTCCATTAATGCTAATAGAATTGCACGCAGAGCAAGTTGGTGAAGAATTTGGCCTTAACTAGGAGTCACAATGAAGATTAAAGCCTAAATTACATCAGTCATTGGCAAGTTTAGTATATGATCATTTTTAGCCTCTCAGGACTAGATCCATAAAGGTGACTTGGGCTCAACGTGTTGCTAACTTGAGGCTCCATGCCACTTACTGGAAACCACAGCCCCTTAGTTAGCAGCGCAGACTCCCCATGTAATGCATGAGGAGAGTTAGCAACCTAAGAACATGATCCACAAATGCCAACCTGCTGAGTGGGGAACTGTCTAAGCTAGCCAATAGCAGATGCCAAGGAGAGGGGTGTGGCCTAAGCCATGCCCTTAAAGGGACTTAAGACACCTAAGTCCAGGTTGAAGGGAGGCACCTATCTGAACTTGGTTTTCACGGCCATGAACCCTCTCTTGGAGTTAGGTGCCTAAGCCCTTTCTCGCCAAAAAATGGTGGCGGTGCCTCTGTCCCCTTTATAACCTTTAGCCCAGTGGCTAGCGCAGTTACCCAGGCTGTGGGAGACCCAAGTTCATGTCCCAGTTCCAGTGACTGTTTTATTGTTTGTGCAGAGTGCAACAGCTTCAATAGGAGACACGCCCCAGAATATCTCAAAGCCCGGTGGTCAGGGCACTCTCCTGAGAGTGGGTTCAAATCTGTGCTCCAAGTCAGGCATAGGAGGGATTTGAAGCTGGGTCTCCCACATCCTGGGTTAGTGCTCTAACAGCCAGAGTAAAGGTTAAAAGGGGGTGCCGCCACCCCAACACACACACCCCATTTTGGGCAGGGCCTCACCTGGGAGGTGGCCTCTGAGAATGCCTTCATAGAATATCAGGGTTGGAAGGGACCTCAGGAGATCCTCTAGTCCAACCCCCTGCTCAAAGCAGGACCTTCCATATGGGGCTCTGGAGGGGAGATAGATGGAGGGATGCCCAGCCTGTAGAGTGTGATGATGGAGCCTAAGTGTGAGATAGGCAATAAGTGGCAGGATTTAGGTGACCACAGGTATGTTCTCTGGCAGATTTTTAAGTGCATTGGGGACTTTATCAGCCAAAATGTAAGCACTTATGGAACTGAGGCACCTAAAGGGTTAGCAAAAAGAAAAGGAGTACTTGTGGCACCTTAGAGACTAACCAATCTATTTGAGCATAAGCTTTCATGAGCTACAGCTCACTTCATCGGATGCATACTGTGGAAAGTATAGAAGATCTTTTTATACACACAAAGCATGAAAAAATGGGTGTTTACCACTACAAAAGGTTTTCTCTCCCCCCACCCCACTCTCCTGCTGGTAATAGCTTATCTAAAGTGATCACTCTCCTTACAATGTGTATGATAATCAAGTTGGGCTGTTTCCAGCACAAATCCAGGTTTTCTCTCTCCCCCCCCCCCCCCCACACACACACACAAACCCACTCTCCTGTTGGCAATAGCTTATCTAAAGTGATCACTCTCCTTACAATGTGTATGATAATCAAGGTGGGCCATTTCCAGCACAAATCCAGGGTTTAACAAGAACGTCTGGGGGGAGGGGGTAGAAAAAACAAGGGGAAATAGGTTACCTTGCGTAATGACTTAGCCACTCCCAGTCGCTATTCAAGCCTAAGTTAATTGTATCCAATTTGCAAATGAATTCCAATTCAACAGTCTCTCGCTGAAGTCTGGTTTTGAAGTTTTTTTGTTGTAATATCGCAACTTTCATGTCTGTAATCACGTGACCAGAGAGATTGAAGTGTTCTCTGACTGGTTTATGAATGTTATAATTCTTGACATCTGATTTGTGTCCATTTATTCTTTTATGTACAGACTGTCCAGTTTGACCAATGTACCTGGCAGAGGGGCATTGCTGGCACATGATGGCATAAATCACATTGGTGGATGTGCAGGTGAACGAGCCTCTGATAGTGTGTCTGATGTTATTAGGCCCTGTGATGGTGTCCCCTGAATAGATTTGTGGGCGCAGTTGGCAACGGGCTTTGTTGCAAGGATAGGTTCCTGGGTTAGTGGTTCTGTTGTGCTGTGTGTGGTTGCTGGTAAGTATTTGCTTCAGGTTGGGGGGCTGTCTGTAGGCAAGGACTTGCCTGTCTCCCAAGATTTGTGAGAGTGTTGGGTCATCCTTCAGGATAGGTTGTAGATCCTTAATAATGCATTGGAGGGGTTTTAGGTGGGGGCTGAAGGTGACGGCTAGTGGCGTTCTGTTATTTTCTTTGTTAGGCCTGTCCTGTAGTAGGTGACTTCTGGGAACTCTTCTGGCTCTATCAGTCTGATTCTTCACTTCCACAGGTGGGTATTGTAGTTGTAAGAACGCTTGATAGAGATCTTGTAGGTGTTTGTCTCTGTCTGAGGGGTTGGAGCAAATGCGGTTGTATCGCAGAGCTTGGCTGTAGACAATGGATCGTGTGGTGTGGTCAGGGTGAAAGTTGGAGGCATGTAGGTAGGAATAGTGGTCAGTAGGTTTTCAGTATAGGGTGGTGTTTATGTGACCATCATTTATTAGCACTGTAGTGTCCAGGAAGTGGATCTCTTGTGTGGACTGGACCAGGCTGAGGTTGATGGTGGGATGGAAATTGTTGAAATCATGGTGGAATTCCTCAAGGGCTTCTTTTCTTGACTCGAGCAGGAGCTTGAGGGCCTGATGAAAACATCTTAAGTGCTGGATGCAGCCCCCAGGCTGTAGTTTGCCCATCCCTGCCCTAGCCCCAGGCTACCACCCTAATGACTGGACCATCTTTCCTCTTACCTGTTGTGACTAAATAAGAATGACAGTTTGAAAGTCAAGGGAAACAGGCGATGCTGTCCCACCACACAATGTCTGTCACTCCTGAGCATCTCTGAGGAGGAGCCGGAAGAAGGCTGGAGTAAGCTAGAGCAGGGGAGGAGGATTTCTGATTTCACAGCTCAAGCAGCACTGACACACAAATACACTCGGTGTGAATTTATCATTGAATGAGCAGGAAAGGGAGGAGTAACCGTGACAATACGCTTTTTTTAAAAAAAAAGGGGTTATGGCATCCAGACAAACATGTCAGTGATTTATTTTAAATGTTGAAGGCCTGAATCATTGCCGAAAGCAAAGACTGCTTAGGTGGGAACTAAGGTCCACCAGCCATTGCCCCACACAGAGTGGGGTTCTCTAATTCAGAAAAAGAGGTCAGGGTTAGTCAACAAATGTTAATTAGACCAGATGTAGAGGTTTAGAGAGGGAGCCTCTACTGGCCAAACTAGCATTAGCTCAACGGCAGCAGCAGATCCATAAACCTCTCTATGTGGTCAAACCACTAGGGAAGAAATGAGCCACCCCATGTTAGCGTGGGTCGTACCTATGTTAACTAGGCCCAACCTAACCTCAATCACTTGCCTTAGACTTTGTTTACACTTAAAACACTACAGCTGCACCGCTGTAGCACTTCAGTGTAGACAGTCACTACAGCGACAGGAGGGGTTTTCCCACAAGCGTAGACAGGGGCGGCTCTACCCATTTTGCCACCCCAAGCAGTCGCCGCCGAATTGCCACCACCGCAACAGCGGCAGAGCTGCCGCCCAAAAGCCGCGGCGGCAGGAAGAGCCGCCCCATTCTGAATGCCGCCCCAAGCACCTGCTTGGAAAGCTGGTGCCTGGAGCCGGGCCTGAGTGCAGCACAGGGGTTCTCAAACTGTAGGGTTGTGACTCCTCAGAGGGCTGTGAGGTTATTATGTGGGGGGGTCACAAGCTGTCAGCCCCCACCCCAAACTCAGCTTGGCCTCCAGCATTTATAATAGTGTTAAATGTAAAAAAACAAGTGTTTTCTGATTTATAAGGGGGCTCTCACTCAGAGGCTTGCTGTCTGAAAGGAGCCACCAATACAAAAGTTTGAGAACTACTGGTGCTGGTAATTCACCGCCCAGGAGGCAGTAGCTAGATCAACGGAACGTAGCTGTGTCTGTCAGGGGGTGGATTTTTCACATCCCTGAGAGACATAGCTATGCTGATGTAAGTTTTCTGTGTAGAGCAGCCCTTGATCTAGACAAATCCAGCAAGGGTATAGAAATTCTTACAGCCTCAGAGCTGTAGTAGCAACATAGCCCATGGAAAGGAAGATCTTTCTACCAGGCAAGGGAAGAGGAACAGCATCCAGCTTTGCACTGGGAACAAACTGCTACCTTTATTCCACACAGAAGTCGTATTTTTTGCTCGTAAGTTTTGATTATGAAGACCTCACTACTTGTATAAAAATTAACTACTTGTCTGTACCTCCCCTTCTTTTTTTTATACTTTACACCAGGCCTGTGAAAATTTCTCTATACACAAGTCTAATAACAAAATTGAAATTTAAGCAAGCTGACATAAGTGGCTCACGCTCTTAAATCTCCAGATGCTTGACAGTACAAGTACAAGCATCTGAGAGGCTGAATTTTCCTCTAGGGTTCCTAGAGGATTCCCAAAGCGTGGGATCTCTCTAGTACTTCCCATGAATCAGTTCTTGTAGGGTTTTCATGTCTGATGTTCATAATTCTAACAATTTCACTAGAGTATTAAAATCAGGACTCTAAAATGCTTGTATTTACAAGATGTAGTACTTAAAGTCATGCCACATGGACCATGAAACAGAACCTAATTAAATGAAATAAAGTTTGATATTTTTTAAAAAAATTACTGAAAGAAAATTAATCTGATATTGTCTTTTTAAAATATACCCATTATAATCCATATTAAAGCCCCAAAATAAGATAATTGGGTTAATTTGGATAATCTTTACTTCGTGGAGGCCATTTTAATTTTTTGATTCAATGTACAGCTAATATCGCCATTCAGACTTTTCCCCCCTCATACTTCTGATGTTTGCGTAAGGACTTTTCATAAGAATCCCATATAAAATAATAATGGCTTGAATGAATCTTTAGACTACATGTGACTCATTAAAAATGTAAAATAAGATCTGGGTTATATTCACATTTATTAATGCCTTCTTTCAGAGATTACTTTGCTAGAATAGCATGTTTTCATCTGATGGCAATACTTGGTGTGATAATAGCTACAGGGGTGCTATTGCTATTTTTAGCAATAAAAAAGTAATTTACAATCAGCAGCTATTGTCAAAATGCCAGGCAGCTAATACCATTACTATACATCCACACCTTATCTTTTATGTCAAAGCACTTAGTATACATAACTTCTTGGGTGTAAGGAGGCATTACACCAGCATAGTGTACAAAAATGTGGCGAAAGGGAGAACTTGGTCTGAAGACACTCATTCTTCTGAAAATTATCAGAATGTTCCCACAGAGAAGAAAGGATCTTACCTTTTCCTAACAATTTAGTTGAAACACCAGCAAATGTTGAACTTCATAGTACTCAAGTTGGCTGCAATATCTCGGAAGGCTGAAGAACTGAGCTGATTCTGGCATGATTTGTTTAAGCCATCATTTTCCACATCCGGTACTCAGTAAAGTTTCAGAATTGCCAACCAGAGTCGGTCAAATATCATGAGAGGTTTTAAAATTACGAGGTTTTTTTTTAAAATTGGGAGTTCATTTTATTTGTCATCTGGTTTCTGAGCATTTTAGATATACTCAGGTCACATTTTCAAGCTATTCTCTGCAACCATGAAGGCTAGAAACTTACTTTTAAAAAAAATGAAAGCTGGGATTCTCACATAATCAAATTAATCCAGTAACAGGTGCTTTAAGAAAGGCACCAAATATATAATGATGCTCCCAATAAAATATTGAGGATTGCTAACACTGCAATTTACCTGCTCCTCTGGTCAGCTTTACATGGTGTCCAATTACAAATTAGATAATTTGATAATTAGAAACTTTAAATGGATGAATTGTTATTTTATAGTGTTTAGTCTATGGTGCACTGAGGAGCAGGAAGAAAGAAACTATTGCAAGTTATAGCACATATAGATTACTTAAGCAGGGTCCAGAGCCAGCTGAAAACAACCATGATATCCCAAGCTATACACGACGTGGAAAGCTGCCCATGCCAAATCACAGTGAAAACAATTCTAGCTCTGCAGCTGCATGTTATAGAGTTAGCAGTGGAAGGAAGGAGAAATTATGCCAATCTGCCACCCACTCCTTTACCCCCTTGGTGCCCATGCAGGCCACACAAGATTGTACAGCCATAAAGCTGGAGAAATCGCCTTTCTTGGATGTTCCTGGGGAAAAACTACTTGCATCTGATGAAGTGGGTATTCACCCACGAAAGCCTATATGTCTGTTAGTCTATAAGGTGCCACAGGACTCTTTGCCGCTTTTACAGATCCAGACTAACACGGCTACCCTTCTGATACTGGGGGAAAACAGTAATTCCTGAACAAGGCTCTGGCTGGCCAGATTTACAAATAAATCAAAACATTTTGGGATTGGGTTTAAAACTTCTGTGCCCTCAACCCTGGAAGCAGGTCAGCAGTGTTGGCCTCCTGATGATCGAGGCCTTTGCTCATTGTTGGTTTGCTTAGAGAGCATGGGACAGGTAATTTTCAAGAAGGCATGTCTAACATGTCCCAGAGTTCAGCCCTAATCTGTACATTTTGTATGGAGTCCAAAGTATTGAATTTTAGTAGTCTGAGTCATCTGTAATTCTGTATTCCATTGCCCTCAATGCATCCAGCCAGAAATATCACCATAAAGAATAGGTATGTGGTATTTATACTCCTTTCACAGATAAATTACATTGGTAGTGAAGTCCCAGATGAAGTTATACAAAGTTGTATAGTTGGGAATTCTGATATTTCTTCTTTTCTTCTGTGTGTGCTGATCTAAGAGTTTTACCACAGGTGATCCTCCCTCTGAAGTGAAATCCAATCATAAAACAGAATGGTAAACATTAAATTTTAGTTCTGGGGCAGAATAAACAGAATAACAATTCATAAGGAAAGCAAAGTGACAGAAGGAGAAATCCAACAGAGTTAAGGGCAATAAGTAGTTATTTTAAGTATATGAGGAACAACAACAAAAAAATCTTGGCAATGGTATTGGTCCATTTATTAGATGGAAATGGTAGAATTATCAATAATAATGCAGAAAAGGCACAAGTGTTTAAATATTGCTGTTTCTGTGTTTGGGGGGAAAACGATGATATAATTTCACATGGTAATGATAACTCTGTTTCCATTCCATTGGTATCTCTGGAGGATGTTAAATAGAAGCTACTTAAGTTAGACATTTTTAAATCAGAAGCTCCAGATAACTTACATCCAAGAGTTTCAAAAGAGCTGGCTGACCTCCTTAGTGGAAGAATAATGTTGATTTTTCAATCAATCTTGGAGCACTGGGAAAGTTCCAGGAGATTGGAAGAAAGCTAGTTTTGTGCCCATTTTTAAAAAGGGTAAACAGGATGACCTAATAATTATAGATCTGTCAGCCTGATATTGATCCCAGGCAAGACAATGGAGTGGCAGTTATGGCACTACATTAATAAAGGATGGTAATGTAATTAATGCAAATCAACATGGATTTATGGAATATAGATCCAGTCCAACTAACCAGATATCATTTTTGAGCTGGCAAGCTTGGTTGAAAAAGGAAATAGCGTTGATGTTATATATTTAGACTTTTTGAAGGCATTTTACTTGGTACATCATGACACTGTGATTAAAAAACTAGAATATAAAATTAATCAGGGCACACATTACATGGATTAAAACTGGCTAACTGATGTGTCTTAAAATGTAATTGTAAATGGGAATGGCCATTGAGTGTGTGTGTTTACAGTGAGGTCCTGCAGGGATTATTTCTTGGCCCTACTCTATTTAACATTATCAGTGACCTGGAAGAAGGCATAAAATCATCACTGATAAAGTTTGCAGAGGATACAAAAATTGGGGGAGTGGTAAATAATGAAGAGGACAGGTCACTGATTCAGAGTGATCTGGATCATTTGGTAAACTGGGAGCAAGCAAACAATATGCATTTTAATATGGTTAAATGTAAATGTCCACATCTAGGAACAAAGAATGTAGGCCATACTTTCAGAATGGGGGACTCTATCCTGGGAAGCAGTGACTCTGAAAAAGATTTAGACATCATAGTGGATAATTAGTTGAAGACGAGCTTCCAGGCTGATGCAGTGGCTAAAAGAGCTAATGCAATCCTGGGATATATAAAAAAGGTAATTTAGAGTAGGAACAGTGAGGTTATTTTACCTCTGTATTTGGCACTGATGTGACCTCTTCTGGAATATTGTGTCCAGTTCAGGTACCCATAATTTGAGAAGGATGTTGATAAATTGGAGAATGTTCAGAGAAGAACCACAAGAACGATTAAAGGAAAACATGCCTTATAGTGATAGACTCAGGAAACTCAACCTATTTAGCTTAACAAAGAGAAGGTTATGAGGTGACTTGATTATGGTCTAGGAGTGTGTATATATATATATGAAATAAATATTTAATAATTGACTCTTCAGTCTATCAGAGAAAGGTATAACACGATCCAAAGGCTGAAAGGCTAGACAAATTCAGACCGGAAATAAAGTGTAAAATTTTAATGGTGAGAATCATTAACCATAAGAACAATTTACCAAGAGTCTTGGTGGATTGCGCATAATTAACAATTTTTAAATAAAGTTTGGGTGTTTTTCTAAAAGCTATGCTCTAGGAATTATTTTGGGGAAGTTCTATGGCCTGTGTTGTACAATAGGTCAGTTTAGATGACCACAATGGTCCCTTCCAGCATTGGAATCTATGAAAAAATTATCTCAACACCTCAACTTGAAACCAATGGGAATTTTGTTTATTTAAACTAATAGATCATCTTTAGGTAAAGGAAAACAACAAGCATCTAACACTTCACTTATAATTACTTTTTCCCATGGTCTTCTGTGGGATTGCACAGATGTTTACCAAAGGAAGAATTTGATCCTGTTTTTGGAGTATTGGATATATCAATATTTAAACCTGTCACTTCATAAAACAAATACCTCATGTGCACATAAATTCAGTGTGTTGTTCAACTGTCATCCAAAAGATAGTCTTGTTCATTATACAGCATGAAAAAGAGACAGAACAAATATGATCTGATAAAGAGTTTTAGATTTTTGGCAATGTGTCCATTTTTAACAGGGCTTATTTGGAATATTAATAACTAGTGAATGCCAATTCTGCCCCAGTGCATAGAAACAGAGGAAATAATCCTTGCCCTGAGATATCTATTGTGCAGGAGGCCAAATGGACACAGCACTGTATGACCATTTGGTAGAAATACTTAGTAATGCAAAAGTTTTGTTATTGTCTTTTATGAACCATAACTCTCCTTCCTTCTTACAGTTTTAACACAGGAAGCTTCATGGAAGAGCTGCATTTTGAATGGAAGTAGTGATTTTTATTATAGATTTGTCATTTTTATATTTTAAATAAATATTTGAGGTTTCTTTTTGTTCCAAGTATATTAAAATATTTTCTTATCTGAGAGAAATACAGTTTGGATATGGTCAATAGAAATAACTATGACAGATTTTAAACAGATGTTGATTTGATTTTAATCATGTTTATTCTTCCTCTCATGTTAAAATTTATTGTGGATCATTGCTCCAGCTCTTCCCTAGTGTGTTTTATAGCTGGAAGTAAATCAGGCCAAAGTCAATACCGATTTACTTCCAATGAAGAGTGTTTCAAATCAGCACAAACATTTAACCCCATTTTCAGATCAATCCTAGAGCTCTTCAGATTTACTGACAATCTAGCCTATTATCTTCAATTATGTCATCTGGACCTTTTTTGTTTTCATTTCTACATAAAATGGACCAGATTCTTAATTACATTAAGGCACTGCTAGAACAGTATCAAAGGGCCTTAACAGAACTGAGAATAAGGATCCCTATGATTTTGGGTATCTACTTCAAATTCCATGAAGAGAACATGAGTAAGGGAGGCAGAGCTAAAGAGCATCATCTCAGATTTAAAATCAGTCATTTTATAATCACAGAATATAACTTCTACAAGAACATTAATAAATTGTGGAAGATGTTTCTGGATCTCCAATCCACAATAAAGTTCATCAACACATAGCAATATATATATGGCCTCTCCAGCATTTCTCAACCAATAGGTTGCTACCCCCTCGGGGAGGTCACAAATGACAATCAGGGGGTGTTGCAAGGATTAAGTTTGATTACAGTCAAAAGCAAAGAAATCTTGTTTCCCTGTTACCACAAGAACAGACTCAGAAATCCCAGAGTAGCCCACCTATTGCTTACTTCCGGGTTCCCAAGATGTTGGCCTATTAATCTGTTCCTGCAAGGCCAAAGGAGGGGGGCCTGTAGAATTGCCAGTATTTACCAAGGATCTCCCTATGCCCTTCCAGAAACTCACCAGAACAGACTAGATCTGTTCACCCTGGGAGGATATGGGTACAGCCTTCCGCTCAAAGGATTGACACCCAGGCAGTACTTTTCCAAAACAAGGTATTTTCTTTATTTAGTGTAACCAACCTTTCCTGATACAATTTGTCTAAACCTAAATAAAAACAAACATAAATCCCTTACCAGAGGTATACAAGTTACAATATCCAAGACTGTGGTGTCATACAGTTGGAATGGCTTAAGTGATTATGTTCTGCACATGGTGATCAGTCATATGCAGGACACTGACAGCAATCTTATAAACCCTAAACTTTATACATAATAACACACCACAGACACTCATCTTTATTATCCCAAGCATACACATTCATTAACTCTATTTCTATTCTATATCCTATGCTATGACTGGCATGCTTACTCTCTGTACTCTCCTCTCCCTCTGTTCTGTCAGGGTCCTTCTGCTCGTCCCAGCAACACCTCTTCTGCTGCTGCTTCTGATTCCATTGCTCTTTTAGGTTTCTTCTGATCTTTTTTCTGTTTCTCCTTCTTCTTCTCTTGCTCCTAACTGGACTGACTTTTGTCTGTTTGCTCTCTGCATTATATACAGTTTTTGGCCTGTTCTGATTGGCTTATTTTTCATTGTTCGTATTAGCATGCCTATCCTCCAATCACCTTCAGTCCTTCGCTGATTGGTCCATATTTATAGCCCAATCACAAGGGCTAAATCTGTCAATCAAAGCTGTTGCACAACAAGTTTTAATATTATGGACTGTTTACTATTATGGGATGTTGAGCCTCACCTAGTTTTGGACTGAGGATGCCTAACTGACCCATCCCTGCAGTTTTTGGAGTGACCTGTTCCTAACCTCAGTCCACACTCTGCCAATCAACACACTGGCCATAGGTTAAACTGCTTAATCTGCCATCTCACTATCCTTAGCTGTGTGCCAACATTGTACACACACTTAAATTACCAAACATTTAAACTGCGAACCATAATCTTATTTCTTTAGTATATGCTTAATTGTTAACTTATGCACCTTGTGGTCTACTGCTGCCACCCCATTTCCTACCACTTTAATTAACTTTACATCATTTTTTCCCCTTGTGACACAGAGCCAGAAAGGATTAAGCAGCTTGCAGGCTAATTGACCCAGAGTCAACCTTTAGGGACATGTTAGAAAGGTATGTAAATGGTAATTAGGGCCATTCCATGTTAGGATAGAACTTTGAAATGCAAACCCATATAGTTAGAAATATTTGTATGAAATACTAATTGTATGTGTTTACTTATCTTGCTTATTGATTAACCATGTAAACAGACAGTTCCTGTCATTACAGCTATTAATTCAGAGATCAAAAGAGAATATTAACATTTAGATGAATCTTGGGGGAAATAACATCTTTGTCTATATGTCTCTTTAAAGTTTGTGATAGACTGCTTAACGGATAAAGTATCTTATATGAATGCATGTAGTTAATTACCGGTGAGGTTTGGGAAACTGAAAGTTACATCAAAATCCTATTGTTCACCCAGGAGTGTATGGTCAAGTTGCTGCTAGCAAACTGTATAAAGATACTTTGGGTCCCAATTCTTTTTATCTCAGATCCGCCTGATGCTTCAGGCAGGGGAAGCTTAAGCCACAAAGCTGAGAGGCCTGTCCTGACTGGACCACCCTGAATATAAACATTTGGGCTATAACCTATGAACTAATTCTGAAAGAACTCTTTGCAGCTACAAAGCTCACCATCTCTGCTATTAATCTGAATCTCAAAAAATTGTACTCGTGTTTGTCTGTATGCTGATCTTTTAACTAATACCCTCTCTCTTTACTTTAATAAATTTTAGTTTAGTTAATAAGAATTGGCTATAAGCATGTATTTGGGTAAGATCTGGAATATTCATTACCCTGGGAGGTAATGTGTCTGATCCTTTGGGATTGGTAAAACTTTTTTATATGATGAATAAGATTTTCAGTAATCCTCATCATATTTGACTTGGGTGTCCGGATAGAAGCCTAATGCTGGGTTACTTTGAGGGAACTGTGTTGTTGGCTTCTGGGTAACCAGTGAGGTATTATAGAAGCTGTTTTATGCTGGCTTGGTAAATCTAAGTATTGGAATATCCACCAGCTTTGGGGATTGCCTGCCCCATTCTTTACAATGCACCCTAATTGAGGGACCCCAGTCAAACCCCTCTTTTCAGTTAATGGTGGCAGATCAATGTTTTCCAGTGCTGTGCTTAAGAAGCAAAATAGAGCAGCTCAAAATCCTTTGTATTATCCCCCCTCCCCTGCCCTTCAAGATCCAGTATTCTTTGTCAACTTCTCAAAGCAGAAACAAGTTACATATGGTTACCATTTATACTTTTATAGTAAATGGCAGGGCAGGGGGGGAGGCTGAACATCTTTTACTTCAGATCAGGGATAAGCAACCTGTAAAGGTTGAGAATGCTTCTATAAGGAAATAGGCATGCCTTTAACATAATATCCTCTTACAGGGCCCTCTGAGGAATTCAGCATCTTTCAAAAGAGAGAAGCATTATCCTTTATTGTTCCGCGAGGGAAACAGAAAGGTTAAGGGACTTGCACAAGGTCACACACTGAGCTGGTGAAAGAGTTGGAATTTGAGCCCACGTGGCCAGGCTTTGGGCCCTGCTCTAAGAACTCAACCATGCAGCCTCCCTTATGTTACCCCGTTTTATTTTTCTTATATCTGTCAGTTCTCAAGCACTAGTTTGAACATGAAGTGATGGTGGGCAGTCCTGCCAAGATCACTTCAGGAAGTTAAAGATATTAGAGCCCGATTCACTTCTTCAAATTACAGTCAATCGAGTTTAGTTCCATGGCCATAGGAAAGTTTTACCTGGACCACATTTCTGTACTGTGTATGATTGAGTGATATGCAACTACCTGTCAAAAGGTTACTCAGCATCTGATAATAAAACCTGAGAACAATTCATAAGGCCTTGAGGTTCCTTATGGATTTAGAAGCGTCTTTTCTTGAGCTCATTCAGGGAGCAGAAACATTTTAGGGGAGGAACAATGCTGATTTTTAACAAATCTTGAAACAGTAGGGAAGAACGGATAGACTGGGGAAAGCTAAGTTTGCTAATTGAAATGGATACATAAGCTGGTGAGCTTGACCTTGCTCCTGGGAAAAAAAGCATGGGAAGGCTGATATGGATGCAAATCAGTAAAAAATTAAAGGCCTGTGGCATAATTAGTGCCATTCAATGAGGATTATGGAAAACAGATGTCACACACACACACACATCATTTTTTGATGAGATTAAAAATTTGGGTAAAGGTACCTGACAATATAATTACTTAGACTTTGGTAAGATATTTAATTTAGTACTGCATGACTTTCTGATTAAACAGTTAACATTATGCAAAAATCACTGTAGCACATATGAAATGGATTAAAAAATGACAGATCTCAGCAAAAAGAAAAGGAGTACTTGTGGCACCTTAGAGACTAACCAATTTATTTGAGCATGAGCTTTCGTGAGCTACAGCTCACTTCATCAGATGTATACCGTGGAAACTGCAGCAGACTTTATATATACACAGAGAATATGAAACAATACCTCCTCCCACCCCACTGTCCTGCTGGTAATAGCTTATCTAAAGTAATCGTCAGGTTAGGCCATTTCCAGCACAAATCCAGGTTTTCTCACCCTCCACCCCCACACACAAATTCACTCTCCTGCTGGTGATAGCCCATCCAAAGTGACAACTCTTTACACAATGTGCATGATAATGAAGTTAGGCCATTTCCTGCACAAATCCAGGTTCTCTCACTCCCTCACCCCCCTCCAAAAACCACCCCCATACACACACAGACTCACTCTCCTGCTGGTAATAGCTCGTCCAAACTGACCACTCTCCAAGTTTAAATCCAAGTTAAACCAGAACATCTGGGGGCGGGGGGTAGGAAAAAACAAGAGGAAATAGGCTACCTTGCATAATGACTTAGCCACTCCCAGTCTCTATTTAAGCCTAAATTAATAGTATCCAATTTGCAAATGAATTCCAATTCAGCAGTTTCTCGGAATTCATTTGCAAATTGGATACTATTAATTTAGGCTTAAATAGAGACTGGGAGTGGCTAAGTCATTATGCAAGGTAGCCTATTTCCTCTTGTTTTTTCCTACCCCCCCCCTCCCCCCAGATGTTCTGGTTTAACTTGGATTTAAACTTGGAGAGTGGTCAGTTTGGATGAGCTATTACCAGCAGGAGAGTGAGTCTGTGTGTGTATGGGGGTGGTTTTTGGAGGGGGGTGAGGGAGTGAGAGAACCTGGATTTGTGCAGGAAATGGCCTAACTTCATTATCATGCACATTGTGTAAAGAGTTGTCACTTTGGATGGGCTATCACCAGCAGGAGAGTGAATTTGTGTGTGGGGGTGGAGGGTGAGAAAACCTGGATTTGTGCTGGAAATGGCCTAACCTGACGATTACTTTAGATAAGCTATTACCAGCAGGACAGTGGGGTGGGAGGAGGTATTGTTTCATATTCTCTGTGTATATATAAAGTCTGCTGCAGTTTCCACGGTATACATCTGATGAAGTGAGCTGTAGCTCACGAAAGCTCATGCTCAAATAAATTGGTTAGTCTCTAAGGTGCCACAAGTACTCCTTTTCTTTTTGCGAATACAGACTAACACGGCTGTTACTCTGAAACCTGTCATTATGCAAGATCTCAGCAAGTGACTGTTAAATGGGGAATCACCGTCTATTTAAGTGTTTTTAGTGGGGTCCTACAGCAATCTGTTCTTGACCCAATGCTATTCAATATCCCTATTAATGATCTAGATATAAAATCACGACTATCACGAGTATGCAGTGACAAAAAATGGTGGAGTGGTAAATAATAAGGACAAGGCAGGTGAACACAGCTATCTCGATTGCTTGGTGAGCTGGACTCATTAGAACAGGTGTTTTAATACAGGCAAATGGCAAGTCAAATCTAGAAACAGAATGTAGGTCACACACTCAGATCCTTTTCTATAAACCAGTGAAAAGGATCTAAGTTCACAGTGGATAGCCAACTGAACATGAGCTCCCAGGATAATGCTGTAGTTGGAGGACTATCGTGAACCTTGGATGTGTAAATAGGTGAATATTGTGTGGAAGCAGGGAGGTGATATGACCTCTTTATTCAGCATTAATGAATGGTACTGGCTGGGGAGTATCATTAGAAAATAATGATTTGTTGAAATCAAAACTGTTCCTGGGAATGGACTGGTTTTGAAGAATCTCCCACTTTGAAAAAAAAAAAAAAGTGTAAGTTGTCAAAACATCCTGTTGTGATATTTTCTAAACAGTTTCACTTTCTGGTTTGAAACTCCTTTTCATTTCACTATTTTAATTATACTAAAGCTTTTTTTTAAAGGTTGAAATCTAAATTAAAGATTTCAACAAGATAGGCATGAAACATTTTCATTTACCCAAATCAGACATTTTCCCAGTGATCACTTCCTGAATAGTTGAGATTGATGGAGGGAAAAAAACCTGAAAATCTTATTCTTACAAGAAGGGGAAACTGTTTTCCACCCAGCTATTAATGAAATCATTACTGGAATACTGGAAGTGAGTCCACATTTCAAGGAGGATGTTGAAAAACTGGAAAGGTTTAGAATAGAGCTGAGATCTGGTGTATCCTGGAGAAGATTTAAGAGGTGACTTGGTCTTTGCTTTTAAAATTCTACATGGCATGATTTCTGATAGAAGATGGCTCTAATCTAGCAAAATAGAATCCCACACCAGGAAGTTGCAGCTAGAAAAATTCAGACTAGAAATAAGATTTTTCACACAGAGAGGAATTAGCCATTGGAAAAAACTTACCTAGGGATATGTTGGATTCTCCATCACTTGAAGTATTTAAGAGTGGATGTTTTCCTAAAAGAGATGCTGCAACTCAGCTAGAACTCATGGGCTTGATGGAGGATTTTACTGGGTGAAATTTTATGGCTTGTTCTATGAAGGAGATCAAACTAGATCAGCGTTTCTCAGATACGGCCACTTTTCTTACAGCCACAGCCTCCTGGACTACAATTGGGAGGACGTGGGGGGAAGGGCAGTATGGCTCAAAACAGCAGCCCATCCCTCTCCCTGTTGCTCCTGGTGATGTCTGCGGGGGCTGCAAGTAGGGGTTGGGCCCTGCCCCCCTCTGGAGACAGCTGGGGCACAACCCTGGAGGAGCAGACAACTGGTGAGTTCCCCATCATAGCAGGGGTGGTGGGGCTCAGGCTTTGGGCTTCACCGCTGGGGTGGTGGAGTGTCACGCTCTGACTTCAGGCTCCATCCCCATCCCCTGGCCACGGGTCTTTAAGCCCTGGACCCCCAATCTCCCCCACACACACCCCCACAACTCCACCGCCCCTGGCCCCTACTGCCTACACTGACCCCCCATCCAGGGCTTAATTTGTCCCCAGGCTTGCCAGGGCTGAGTAAGTCTTCTGTGAAAAGTGACACTTTATGTTTGTTAATATCACTTTTTACAATAGACTTACTAGCTAGCAATAAACAAATTACAATGATTTTGACGTGTATATGTGCATATTTATTTGTTTTTCTTAAAACTAACAAAGTATTTTAGTGTGAGAGCGGCCACGATCAAGAGTTGGTGGCCACACACTGAAGCCACCAAAAATTTTCCCTGAGAACCCCTGAACTAGATAATCATACTAGTTCTTCACAGCCTTAGGATCAATGAATGTAAGATTTAGGAAATCAAAACATCCTGCCTCTCAAACAATCTTGAAGGCAGGTTTGTAAAGACCCTACTGCCACCCAGACTTCTGAAGGCTCAGAGGAGATGGAATGGGGATTGCACTATCCCAGAAACCCAGTATGTGTGGGGCAAAAAGGAACAAACCAATAGCCCTCCATTTCTTCCCCCACTTCAAATGAAAAAGATAAGATAGGGAAGTCTTTGGCTTTGCAATGAAAGAGTCAGCTAGAAAAGAGATTAAAGACAAGCTGTGTAGGAGGGGAGAATCTGAAATAGGGGCAACATTAGGTCTACAGGAAGGTAGTGTAGGTAAAATTGGGGGGTTATACCCCAGCAGTCAATGAAAAATGGCCAGCAATACTTTTTTAAATGTTCATACATCAAATCCTAAGAGCAGCCCTCCAAAAAGGGCCAGGTGGCTGGAAAGATTCAAGTCAGCATCTCGACAGTATGCTGGGCGACTGGGGAGGAGGGAGACTAAGAACTGCATTCTTAAACCAAAACACAGCAAGCAGTAAACATCCAGCAAAAGAGTACATCCCCCCTGATATCCGCATTCTTTCTCCCAGCTCCCACTTTTTACAGTCACTTGCTCTATATAGGTCAGACTTTTTATTTAAATATAACAGTAAGCTTGAAATTTCTGGCTTTCTGATCTTCTTAAACAAGCCTACAGTGTTAATCTTAACTCCACTTTAATATATTTCATAGTGAAGTTTTCCTAGATTTTTAAATATATTCAAATTACTCACTAGAATGTACATTCTGGTTCTGAAATAGAGGATAGTGATAAATCTATCTTTTGAGAAGTGTTGTGTGGCAAATCATAAGTAAATGGTCTCTAATTTCCAGCAAAAACTGTTCTTAAACAGATTAGGCATAAACAGACTTTTGCATTTCAAATACCAGGTAAGCAAGCCTTCTTTTAGACCTAGCTGAAATTCAGTAAAGATACTGAATCTCAGTCTACTTCTCTTGTCTGACCAGAGTCTGTGAGCTCCTCAGCAGGGACTGTTCCTTCTAGAGCTGTCAAACGATTAAAAAACTTAATCACACTGTTAAACAATAGAATACCATTTATTTTAAATATTTTTTGATGTTTCCTTCATTTTCAAATACATTAATTTCAATTACAACACAGAATACAAAGTGTACAGTGCTCACTTTTGAAAAATACAATTTTGTTTTTTACAGTGCAAATATTTATATTGACCTCATACAAGTACTGTAGTGCAATCTCTATCATGAAAGTTGAACTTACAAATGTAGACTTATGTACAAAAAACTGCATTCAAAAATAAAACAATGTAAAACTTTAGCGCCTACAAGTCCACTCAGTTCTACTTTTTGGTCAGCCAATAACTCAAACAAACAAGGTTGGTTACAATTTGCAAGAGATAATGCTGCCTGCTTCTTATTTACGTCACCTAAAAGTGAGAACAAGCATTCAAATGGCACTGTTGTAGCTGGCGTTACAAGATATTTATGTGCCAGATGCACTAAAGATTCATGTGTTCTTTCATGCTTTAATCACCATTCCAGAGGACATGCTGCCATGCGGATGATGGGTTCTGTTTGACAACGATCCAAAGCAGTGCAGACCGACGCATGTTCATTTTCATGATGTGAGTCAGATGTCACCAGCAGAAGGTTGATTTTCTTTTTTGGTGGTTTGGGTTCTCGCTCCACACCATGTCCCTCTCAGATTTTGAACGGCGCTTCAGATTCTTAAACCTTCTTTGTGTTTTGTCAAATCTGCTGTGAAAGTGTTCTTAAAATGTACATGTGCTGGGTCATCATCCGAGACTGCTATAACATGAAATATATGCAGAATGCAGGTAAAACAGAGCAGGAGACATACAATTCTCCCCCCAAGGAGTACAGTCACAAATTTAATTGACTGATTTTTTTTTTTAAAAACTAGCATCAGCATGGAAGCATGTCCTCTGGAATGGGGGACGAGGCATGGAAGGGGCATACGAATGTTTAGCGTATCTGGCATGTAAATACCTTTCAACGCCTGGCTCCAAAAGTGCCATGCGAACACCTGTTGTCACTTTCAGGCGACATTGTAAATAAGCAGCAAGCAACAGTATCTCCCATCAATGTAAACAAACGTGTTTGTCTTAGCAATTGGAAGAATAAGAAGTAGGACTGAGTGGACTTGTAGGCTCTGAAGTTTACAGTGTTGTTTTTGAGTGCAGTTATGTAACCAAAATAATCTGCATTTGAAAGTTACATTTTTACAATAAAGAGATTGCACTTCAGTACATTGAATTGAAAAATACTATTTCTCATTTTATAATTTTTACAGTGCAAATATTTGTAATAAAAAATATAAAGTGAGCACTGTGCACTTTGTACTCTGTGTTGTAATTGAAATCAATATTTAAAATGTAGAAAATCAAAAATATTTAATAAATTTAAATTGGTATAAGTGCAATTAATTGCGATTAATTTTTTTGAGTTAATTGCGTGAGTTAACTGCCATTAATTGACAGCCCGAGTTTCCTCCTGAATGTCTGAAAAGTGTTCAGTAGATTGTGGGCACTGCCATAAATAAATAATTCCATAGTCCTTGGGGACAGTTTAAGAGAGAGTATAACGTTCTTTAAGTATTATATTTCTCTTCCATAATCCCAGGAAAGCAACACCATTCAGCATCTTAGTTTGCATCCCTTTTGTTTTTCTGGAGGGCCCTTCTGCAAGATACTAGTGCCACAAAGAAACTGGTGTGGTGAGTAAGGTTCTACCATGATAGCTGCTGTTTTGTGGATGACAAAACAGTCATTCTTTTCCAGCTGCTGCCCAAGAGAGAAGATATAAAGAGAACTACTCTGCATCACAGAAGCTAATCAGAAAAATGTTAACTAATGTCATCTTTTCAATATCTGAAAAGAGTTTATTTACAAGACATGTCACCAATAATCATTTACAGATTTGTCTGTTTTTGGTTTTTGTTAACTGCCGTTGGTCCATAGAGCATGTAACCTTACTCTTCCTCCTATGTGGTATATTACTTACCAATCTTTAAAATATTTTAGAAGCAACATACATAATTCAAAATGTAAATATCATACAGCTAAATAATTTAAGCAAATTCTAGACACTAACATTTCCACTTTTATTTACTTTAAATTTTCAGTGGGCAGGGACAATGGGTACTATTAGAGAAGCAGGAAACAAGACCAGAAATCAAAGCCAGGTTTCTTGCAATGCAAGGTCATCATAGTAGGCCACCAGCCCTCATTTTTCAGCTTCGAATGGAAGCATAGTGCCTGGTATGGAAAATAATTTTAATGTGATTGTGGTTTATAACAGCTTCCTGTATGTTTGACTTATAACATATCTTAAATGTAGGATTCTTAAAGTCTCAGTACAGAGAATAATGGATGTTTTCTCTCTAAACACACACACCAAGGCTAACACACACACAATCCTATTTCCACACTGGAAAAAAAAAATTCAGACCTTATGAGAACAGCAAAGTAATTAACTAAAGATTAAGGGAACTCCAAAAGGTATGGCGGATGATGGAAAAGGACAAGAGGTGCAGGAGGGTGGTAAAAAGAATATAATAGAAAGCTGGAAAATGAGAACAATGGAAAGATTAGTCTTTAAATCCAGGTTGGATGTTTTTCTGAAAAATATGTTCTAGCTCAGCCAAAAGCTATGGAGTTGATGCAGGACTCACTTTTGTGAAATTCTATAATTGCGTTATGCAGGACTAGAATAATCATAATGGTCCTTTCTGGCCTTAAAATCTATAGGAGTGGAAAAGATTTAAAAGTATCTGTGTGAAAACAGAAGTGAAGGTTAAAGTAAGGCATAAATCAAGAAATGATGACAAAAGCATGAACAGCTAGAGTTATGTCACCATGATAAAACTAGGGGGTCTCACATTTTGTAGCTTCTGTCAGCTGAGCTCTTTGCACATGCCATAGGCTCTTACGTTCCTCCTTTCCACCCCACAAGCTCTATGTGGGTCAAACTCCCTTTTCCCTTTATTTCAGGGACTCTCTGGATCTCTCCCACTCCCTCAATTGCCTGCTTTGCCATATACCGGGGCTCCATGTGTCCCCTTCCATCCTCTCCTCCACCTGTATACAAGGGAGTATTTTCCCCCTTCCCTCCTCTTACCCCCATTCCAGGAGCTGTATCCTCCATTTCACTTTTTACCCATACTGGGGTCCCCATTCTCCCCCTTCCAGGATCTGTGTACCCCACTCCCTTCCCCATTCCTGCCAAGGGCACTGTATTATCCTGCCCCCCAATTCCCTGATACCAGGGTCCTGTGTGTTCTCCTCCCGCTTCCCCATTATTATTTCTTGTCTACCTGGGAGATAATCATTCAGGGCATCAACATGTTGAACTGCTGTGGAGCGATGGGCAGAGCGTAGATGGGGGTATTGTTACAGTGGTAGGTATTAATGACTGGTGCGTTGATCATTGCCTCAATTTTTGGAAGTGACTGGATGCAGCATACAAAAGTTGTCACGTTACAACCAAAACAGCAAATAAAGAAATGCCATCAAGTTGAACTCAGACCCGGCTTCACTTGGCCAATAAAAACAGAGGTAGTAATTGGAAGGAGAATAGGCTGTTGCTAAGTGTAGATAGAAGGAATTAAATATCAGTACACAATATAAGGAGAGAAACTCAGGCCTTGTCTGCACTAGAAAATTAGGTCAGCTTGACTACGTCACCCAAAGGTGCAAAAAGTCCAGGTAGACAGCACTAAAATTCTTTTGTCAACCTAGCTACCACCACTTGGGGAGGTGCCTTACCTACATCTATGGGAGAACCCCTCCCATCAGCGTTTTACTGGAGATGCTACAGCAGCTGTATCACTGTAGCATTTCGTGTAGACAAGCCCAAAGGATTTGAAAGCATGAAGCTAGTGTACAATAAGAAAACGAGAGCTTGACTACACTAGGGAAGCATAATGTACACTGGTGAAAACCCCTAATTTAACCACACTACACCAAATACAAAACACGGCTTCCACTGGTCTGACTCCCCAGTAAGTCACTAGAGAATCAGTTAGACTGGTACAGTCCCCATTATACACTGGCATATTGCATGTGCACCTGAGCTTTGCACTGGTATAGCTACCCCATGGGCAAGTACAGGCAGAGCCTTTTCAGATAGGGTAGGAAGAGTATGAAGTCAACAGAAAAGAGTGGACACAGGGGCAATCAAAAACCAAAAGAAGAAAAGACCATGCGGTAGTCGACAATGCCCCTCTGAATACCACAAACTTGTAATATTTAAATTGTTTCACTCAGTTATTAAAACCATCTTCCCAGTCCAATTAAATCAGAGGGTGCAACTCAAAATAGAGGGGAGACAAAATGAAATGGAAAGATTGGTGAAAGTTACACCCAGGCTATATAAAAATCTATACTTCACTACCATGTAAGGTGAACTATATTTTTTATAGGTTAGAGAGTGGGAGTTAATCACACAGCTAGCTGTGAACACAGGTTTCCTATACTGCAGATAAAATGATCACCATAAAAAAAAAGCAAGCATTTGCCAATAGGCTGAGATACCACAGGTTTTCCCCATCCTTAGAATAGCAAATGGTAATAAGTGCCTAGTATTTCTTGGCAAGGGTCAACTTCTTAATGGCAACCACAGTAAATACATTACCAATTAACTCACAAGTGTACAACAGATAAGCAGGTGATGCAATGACAGTTCAGTAGTTACAGTATCTCAAGGCCCTCTCTATCCCACAATTATGCAGCTGAATCTCCCTTTCTTGTGAAATTTCTGCTTACATTCCTATTCATGCGTCAGAATTACTCTCCCTTCTACCAGGGTGGAGAATGTCAGTTGGCTTTCTCAATGCCATGCACTTCAAGTGCTCTTAGAAAAAAGTTGCTAAATATTGTTACCCAGAAAACTCCTAGGCTCCTCAGGAAGTAACTTGCCCTTTGCAGCAATCTATGTACTCCTTACCAGTGTTTAACGTGTGCCAGGGCTGAGCCTCAGCACCGGGTGGCAGTTCCTAGCCCCAACACCTCTGGGCTCGTCCGTTATGAAAGTGTAAAAAAATTAAAAAATTGCTTGAGCCCTGACACCTCTTTCATTACAAATTAAGCACTGCTCCTTACTGTGGGACACAGCTAACTGCCACTGAGCAGGACCGTCCATCTTATTAGAAACAATGAGCAACTGGACTGGGGGAGAAGCAGATGGTTCTAGCTCCAACCTGGTAGGTCTGTGGGCAGATAGACATTAGTTTGTCACAGGCAGGAGGACTGAAAGGAAGCACTGGCTCTTTTACTAGGTGTTGCTGGGAAAGAGACACTCATGTGTAGAGTACCTCTAGTTGGCTTTTAGGGCAAAACAGTGGAAGTTTCTAGTTGAGATTTTTTTTTCCCCCCCAAAAGGAAAAACCTCTGCATTTTGAAAGGGAGATGTAATTTTGCTGCCACTAAGTATTCTCCTATTTTAAAATGCAGAGATAAAAGGTAGATGACGCTTGGAGCTGGTAACAGACATTGATAAAGTGCAATTCATATGTTGCTATTCACTAAGGAATTATGCAGCACCACTGTCCTTAAACTGAACTACAGCACTGATGACAGAATGAATGCTGTTAAGGCCTGCCAAACATCCCATCCCAAAAATCTTGATTCTTGGAGAGACATTAGTCATGAATTTCAAATGTCACAATCTAGAAAGTGTTTTCCATAAACACATTAATGACTAACTTGTTTGTCAGACTCAAGCACCATTGACCTTTCTAATGTAAGTTTTCTTCCCTTTTAGATTGCTAATCTTACTTTTAAGAAAGTGTAAGTTTTATACATAAACGGATGGGGAAAAAATCTATAGCAATTACATGTCTGATAAAAATAATGAGTGCTGCCACCTTTTGGATGTATAAAAGCATGACATGCATTAGTAAATGTTTTATGTGAATTAGTTGTACAGAAGACTACTATAGGAATTTACAGGATAGCAGCATTCAGAGGTTCTCTCAATTGTCACTTGTCTCATTGTCACTCAAGCCCATAATACTGGCTTCATCTTTCACTCAGCCCTCTTTCGATCATGCATGCAGGTCACTTCTAAAGCTTGCCACTTTTTCTGCACAACAGCTCCAAGACGTGATGTGTTCACAGAGCCAAAATTCTTGTCCAAGCCCAGATTATCTCACACTTTGAGATTCTCCTACTCCATTACCAGGTGCTGGACTACAATACCCTGAATATTAATTGTTCTTATCCTGCAGGTCTGAGTTTGGACACCAGAAGTTTTTCTTTAGGGTGTCTGTGACCAGTCCTGGAGAGTGATCAGACAAAATATAATACTCTTTATTTCAACAGTAGAAACCAAGGCTTTTGAGAAAAGTCTACACATGTGTCTACCTTACCCTACCCATCCTTTGACGACGACCTAGGCAGGTCTAACTTTTCCAGAAACACTAGTGAGGTTCAGGAAACAATTACTCCCTTTCAAGCCCATGGGAGTTCTTTTGTTCTATATTTCCAAGTTTTCTCCTGTTCTGGTCCAAACCAATTTGTAGGTTGACTTGATAGAAGGGGAAATCAAAGCTAGTAGTTGTGGCATTGTCCCTTAACAACGTAAGTATCTGACTGAAGATAAGCCAGCTCTCAGCACTCTCAGTCTTGATGAGCTATCCCAATACAGTCATACAGAAAACACCCCAACAAACAGGCTAGCACACAGTATTCATAAATCTGTCACAGTAACATTGATAGAGACTTCAACTCTTGGGAATTGTAAACAAAAGTGTAGTACATTTGCTCAGTACAACTGTAGTGTTTTAATGGCAATTACACCTGAAAAAATATTTCAATTTTTGTAAAAACAAATCTCATTCATCAGCTGAAAAATAAGTGTTTAATCTCAAAACAAAACAAGATTCTATTACTTTTAGAGTTTATTGTACCTTTTTGCTATTATGTACTAAAGTCTCATATGCCAATTCATGACTAATTTAAAATTGAAAAGCATAAAAACTTGGCAAACTAAGCATTTTCAAAAAAATCTTACATAGAACTTTTTGAAAGATTTTCGACTGCAGTGGGGAACAGAGATAAGTGTTTTAATACAGCTATACTACAGCAAAGAACAGTCAGCATTTCTGTTATAGCCTCATGTTTCCAGGGTTTAACTTATCCATTGTTCACACAATGCTGAAACTTGGCCTAGACTCCAACATCGTATTTCAGTTACCAACACACTGAGATTACATAAGTGGCTCCAAGATATTTAAAAAAACTCGTTTCTCTGTGTTCAAGTTTTAAGCCATTTTAATGTCAAGGATGCTAACTGCTGCTTTGTTCACTGGCCAATTTCTGCAGTATTTAAATCCATAGCCTTCAGCTAAGTATACTCGGAATAGTTTAAAAGAAATAACCCAGCACTTTCCAGGGTATAACTCCCTTTGCAATATGGAATTTCTTTTAAAGGTGACCCAACTCTCTCCATGTGATTACCTGACGCCGCATTGTTGCAACCAGCCAGTTGCCTCTCATTGAAATTCAAAACACAACAGAGGACAAGGGAATTGTGTAGGAGAAATTACACACTTCAATATAATTGCAGCTGGCAAGCAACTGACTACCATGAGAACACTTTTTTCAAAAGCTAAAATTTGAACAAAAATTGCCAAACTACTAGAAATTTGACTCCAAAATAATCTCAAGTAGCAAGGTAGCATAGATGAAGCAAGTCTTATAAAATTAGGACTTTGAAACAGTAGTACTAATTAAACTGGTTTCAGAGTAGCAGCCGTGTTAGTCTGTATTCGCATAAAGAAAAGGAGTACTTGTGGCACCTTAGAGACTAACAAATTTATTTGAGCATAAGCTTTCGTGAGCTACAGCTCACTTCATCGGATGCATTCAGCGGGGAGATTTATATACATAGAGAACATGAAACAATGGGTGTAACCAGAGTGATCACTTAAGGTGAGCGATTACCAGCAGGAGAGCAGGGGAGGGGGGGAACCTTTTGTAGTGATAATCAAGGTGGGCCATTTCCAGCAGTTGACAAGAACGTCTGAGGAACGTCATCCTTCAGGATAGGTTGTAGATCCTTGATGTGTTGGAGAGGTTTTAGTTGGGGGCTGAAGGTGGTGGCTAGTGGCGTTCTGTTATTTTCTTTGTTGGGCCTGTCCTGTAGTAGGTGACTTCTGGGTACTCTTCTGGCTCTGTCAACCTTCAGCCCCCAAATAAAACCTCTCCAACGCATCATCAAGGATCTACAACCTATCCTGAAGGACGATCCCTCACTCTCACAGATCTTGGGAGACAGGCCAGTCCTTGCTTACAGGACAGCCCCCAACGTGAAGCAAATACTCACCAGCAACCACACACCAGAACCACTAATCCAGGAACCTATCCTTGCAACGAAGCCCGTTGCCAACTGTGTCCACATATCTATTCACCATCATAGGGCCTAATCACATAAGCCACAATATCAGAGGCTCGTTCACCTGCCCATCTACCAATGTGATATGCCATCATGTGCCAGCAATGCCCCTCTGCCATTTACATTGGTCAAACTGGACAGTCTCTACGTAAAAGAATAAATGGACACAAATCAGACGTCAAGAATTATAACATTCAAAAACCAGTTAGAGAACACTTCAATCTCTCTGGTCACTCGATTACAGACCTAAAAGTGGCAATACTTCAACAAAAAAAACCTTCAAAAACAGACTCCAAGGAGAGACTGCTGAATTGGAATTAATTTGCAAACTGGATACAATTAACTTAGGCTTGAATGGAGACTGGGAGTGGATGGGTCATTACACAAAATAAAACTATTTCCCCATGTTTATCCCCACCCCCCACTTTCCTCAGACGTTCTTGTCAACTGCTGGAAATGGCCCACCTTGATTATCACTACAAAAAGGTCCCGCCACCTCCCGCAGCTCTCCTACTGGTAATTGCTCACCTTAAGTGATCACTCTGGTTACACCAATTGTTTCACGTTCTCTATGTATATAAATCTCCCCACTGTATTTTCCACTGAATACATCCAATGAAGTGAGCTGTAGCTCACGAAAGCTTATGCTCAAATAAATTTGTTAGTCTCTAAGGTGCCACAAGTACTCCTTTTCTTTTTACTAATTAAACTGAGTATCTTGGAACACTGACAGAGTAACATTAAGTACAATTTATGAAGTGTTTGCAATTTGACAGCATGCAACAGTGCCTAGCACAATGGAGCCCTAATCCTTGATTGGCACCTCTAGGCACTATCGCAATAAAACAATACAGTCCATTAAATCTTTAAAGTGTGAAAGAATGGACTGCTTGTGAAGACTGGAAGAGTTAGTAATTTTCCCATTTGCTACAATTTGTTACGAGTTCCAAGCATATATTTTACCTGACCTCCACAGCAATTATGCAAAAATTCTCACTTAAGAATCCACAATATCAAACAATTTGTTTTGTTTGGGCTTTTAGAATAGTAAGGGCGTTTAGAAATCCTTTACCATTATGGAAAGCATACCCTCAACTCTATCCAAAATCCCTAAACAAACAGATATCTTTTGCAGGGTGCCTTTTTGGGCTATTTCAGACAAATGGGGAAGCAAGTTCCAGAGTCTCAGGGCACATCTACACTACACACTTACGGTGGTGTGGAGAGTACATACACTGCATGCCCCGTTCCCCCAGCACAGGCATAATTAGCAGTGTAGATGATGACACTGCGTGAACAAGTAGAGACATGCCTGAACCCAGTACCCTACAGGGTTCTGTACATGCCCAAGCAGCACCTCTCCCATCTAAACTGTTTTTAGGAGAGTAATGTCCCAGTGCCAGAGCCTTTCCCCACTGTCTCCCACTGCCAGAGCCTTTCACTGCAGCATGTAACTACGCATGCCACTGCCCTGCCAGGGGTGTGCAGTGTAGACATAGATTAGAGTTCTTAGAGCATGCTGCCAGTCACACCCTCTCTTTTGTAAAAAGGAGAATCCTATTCAGGCACCCCTGCTGACTACAGCTATGGTATTATACCATGGGTGAGGCAGTCCATCCAGTAGGCCAATCACAGGCATTAAGGATTTATAGGTCATAACATCTTAAACGCCACCCAGAAATCAACAGGCAGCCTGTGATTTACAACGCACACTTTGCTTCTCTACAAAAGAAAAAGGACACTAAACTTTCTAAACTACTACATGCTACAAGGGGCCACAGCAATGGTTCCCTCAACCCACCTAGCAATATTGTTAACCTATCCAACTATACTCTCAGCCCAGCAGAAGCAGCTGTTCTATCTCGGGGCCTCTCCTTCTGCCCCTCCACTCCCACGAACATGATACAGTTCTGTGGTGACCTAGAATCCTATTTTCGACGTCTCCGACTCAAGGAATATTTCCAAAATACCTCTGAACAACATACTAATCCACAGAGGTCTCCCTACCAACACTACAGAAAGAAGGATTCTAGGTGGACTCCTCCTGAAGGTCGAAACAGCAGACTGGACTTCTACATAGAGTGCTTCCGCCGACGTGCACGGGCTGAAATTGTGGAAAAGCAGCATCACTTGCCCCATAACCTCAGCCATGCGGAACGCAATGCCATCCACAGCCTCAGAAACAACTCTGACATCATAATCAAAAAGGCTGACAAAGGAGGTGCTGTTGTCATCATGAATAGGTCGGAATATGAACAAGAGGCTGCTCGGCAGCTCTCCAACACGAGTTTCTACAAGCCATTACCCTATGATCCCACTGAGAGTTACCAAAAGCAGCTACAGCATTTGCTCAAGAAACTTCCTGAAAAAGCACAAGATCAAATCCGCACAGACACACCCCTGGAACCCCGACCTGGGATATTCTATCTACTACCCAAGATCCATAAACCTGGAAATCCTGGGCGCCCCATCATCTCAGGCATTGGCACCCTGACAGCAGGATTGTCTGGCTATGTAGACTCCCTCCTCAGGCCCTATGCTACCAGCACTCCCAGCTACCTTCGAGACACCACTGACTTCCTGAGGAAACTTCAATCCATCGGTGATCTTCCTGATAACACCATCCTGGCCACTATGGATGTAGAAGCCCTCTACACCAACATTCCACACAAAGATGGACTACAAGCCGTCAGGAACACTATCCCCGATAATGTCACGGCTAACCTGGTGGCTGAACTTTGTGACTTTGTCCTTACCCATAACTATTTCACATTTGGGGACAATGTATACCTTCAGATCAGCGGCACTGCTATGGGTACCCGCATGGCCCCACAGTATGCCAACATTTTTATGGCTGATTTAGAACAACGCTTCCTCAGCTCTCGTCCCCTAAAGCCCCTACTCTACTTGCGCTACATTGATGACATCTTCATCATCTGGACCCATGGAAAAGAAGCCCTTGAGGAATTCCACCATGATTTCAACAATTTCCATCCCACCACCAACCTCAGCCTGGTCCAGTCCACACAAGAGATCCACTTCCTGGACACTACAGTGCTAATAAACAATGGTCACATAAACACCACCCTATACCGGAAACCTACTGACCGCTATTCCTACCTGCATGCCTCCAGCTTTCACCCTGACCACACCACACGATCCATCGTCTACAGCCAAGCTCTGCGATACAACCGCATTTGCTCCAACCCCTCAGACAGAGACAAACACCTACAACATCTCTGTCAAGCTTTCTTACAACTACAATACCCACCTGCGGAAGTAAAGAAACAGATTGATAGAGCCAGAAGAGTTCCCAGAAGTTACCTACTACAGGACAGGCCTAACAAAGAAAATAACAGAACTCCACTAGCCGTCACCTTCAGCCCCCAACTAAAACCCCTCCAACGCATTATTAAGGATCTACAACCTATCCTAAAGGATGACCCAACACTCTCAGAAATCTTGGGAGACAGGCCAGTCCTTGCCTACAGACAGCCCCGCAACCTGAAGCAAATACTCACCAACAACCACATACCACACAACAGAACCACTAACCCAGGAACTTATCCTTGCAACAAAGCCCGTTGCCAATTGTGCCCACATATCTATTCAGGGGACACCATCACAGGGCCTAATAACATCAGCCACACTATCAGAGGCTCGTTCACCTGCACATCCACCAATGTGATTTATGCCATCATGTGCCAGCAATGCCCCTCTGCCATGTACATTGGTCAAACTGGACAGTCTCTACGTAAAAGAATAAATGGACACAAATCAGATGTCAAGAATTATAACATTCATAAACCAGTCGGAGAACACTTCAATCTCTCTGGTCACGCAATCACAGACATGAAGGTCGCTATCTTAAAACAAAGAAACTTCAAATCCAGACTCCAGCGAGAAACTGCTGAATTGGAATTCATTTGCAAATTGGATACTATTAATTTAGGCTTAAATAGAGACTGGGAGTGGCTAAGTCATTATGCAAGGTAGCCTATTTCCTCTTGTTTTTTCCTACCCCCCGCCCCCAGATGTTCTGGTTTAACTTGGATTTAAACTTGGAGAGTGGTCAGTTTGGATGAGCTATTACCAGCAGGAGAGTGAGTCTGTGTGTGTATGGGGGTGGGTTTTTGGAGGGGGGTGAGGGAGTGAGAGAATCTGGATTTGTGCAGGAAATGGCCTAACTTCATTATCATGCACATTGTGTAAAGAGTTGTCACTTTGGATGGGCTATCACCAGCAGGAGAGTGAATTTGTGTGTGGGGGTGGAGGGTGAGAAAACCTGGATTTCTGCTGGAAATGGCCTAACCTGTTGCTCACTTTAGATAAGCTATTACCAGCAGGACAGTGGGGTGGGAGGAGGTATTGTTTCATATTCTCTGTGTATATATAAAGTCTGCTGCAGTTTCCACGGTATGCATCTGATGAAGTGAGCTGTAGCTCACGAAAGCTCATGCTCAAATAAATTGGTTAGTCTCTAAGGTGCCACAAGGACTCCTTTTCTTTTTGCGAATACAGACTAACACGGCTGTTACTCTGAAACCAGGCAGCCTGTGCAGATCTCAGAGCACTGGTGTTATATGCTCCTAGCAAGATGCCCTACTCAGTAAGCCAGCTAATGTTTTCTGCACCCGCTTCCGTTTTTGAATGGCTTAAGGGTATAGTCCACGTAGAGCCCATTGCAATAGTCCAGCCTTGAGGTAACAAAAACTGGAACAATGGCAATGACCACATCAGAAAGGAAAGGTCTCAACCTTCTAAAAAGGGGACTAGGTTACTGTTTAATGCTTCTTTCAATACAGTAGGTGGTGCTGATTATCTCCACAAGCAAGGGACCCAATAATTCACCAGCTAGGAAGGGCATTGCTTCAAAAACTGAGGGACAAAGTTCTCTCAACATCTCCAGTGCCTCAGGGAGCACCAGTTGAAACTCTAGCAGGCAAGATGCTGCCCTTGTTCCTTCAAGATTTTGCTCTGCCACCACAGACGCAGACAGCCCATCCATAATCTGATTAATTTTTTCTACAAAATGACTAGCAATTTGCTTACAATGGGGTGCAGTCAGACTAGTGACTGAACTGAGATTGTCTGGATTCACCAGATTATCTACCATCTGAAACAAATCTGTACTCAGATTTTGTGGATATTGTGGTGGAGAAAAAAATAATTTTTATTTGCCTCCTAAACAGCCATGTAAGAGTTTTAAAAAAATCTTTATGCTGCAACTGATCAGCCTTATTATGAGACTTCCACCACCAGCACGCTAGCTACCTTGTCTCTCAATTCATCACTGAACAGCCACAAACAAGATGACCTATGAAAATGAAGTCAGCAAAGAGAACACCGAGGGGTCACCTCACTAATGGTGGAGGACAAAAAGTATATTGTTCTACCAGACCACAGGGAGGGTCTTTTAGTGAAACCAGATTCTCCTTCAGAGCAATCTGGATCTTTTCTTGTTCCATTAATCTGAGGACAAATCATCGAAACAGATCCTTCACCTTGACAGGAGATGAGCTCCAACCTCAAACCACAAGAGTTAATTGTTGGTCCTTGACACAAGCTTAACAGCCAATTGTCTAAACTCCGATCTCAACCCAAAAACTGGAACCAAAGTGTGGCCAGCTATATGAACAGAGTCAGTAACTACCTGGAACAAGGTCATAGTGACCAGGAAATCCTGAGCTACCCAAGAATAGTCATCATCTACATGCAAATTGAAATCAGAAAACTATTAAATTTTGCCACTGTAGCAATCAGTTTAGTCAGTTCAAAATGGCATAGTAGTGCAACAGGTCAAGCAACAAACTGAAACCAGTCCTATCTTAATCCCAACCTGGGACTTTCCTACTAAGTGAACATACTATCAGATCCAGTTTTCGAGAAGATGCCCTCATTAGGCTGGATGCAATCAGCATGGCCATACCTCCTCCCTGCCGAGTCCCACTAGGTTTATAATGTACCAAATGTCCCACAGGTGGTGTTAACTGTGCTATCCCTAGACTAGCAGAATCATTCATCTTGATTTCAGTGATACACAGGATCGGGAGTTTAAGCTTTTATTAAAACACAGATTGTTGAGGATTTATTTCCCTCTAAGGGTTTTCATCATCAGGAACTGAAGACCAGGAACCTTGTCTCTTGACAATTAAGCCTCCTGAGGCGACACCAAAAATAAACAGAAATTAAATATGTTGTTTCTGTCTTACACCATCTCCTTACAAAATTATTACTCCCCCACCCCAATTGTCACTGAGATCAAGGAATCAAGCCCTGCAACCATACCCCATCCTGGGCTTCCATATTCCAGCATACAGCAGCACTGTTCTGTGATTTTGTCCATTTGACAGTAACCTCTAAAGGAATTCAGTCGCTGCAACTAGGTACCCCAAACAGCAAGCCCCAGGGCTAGCTGTAAAAGACATCTTAAACTCTTCCTAATCCATCGTTACTTTGCACCACAACTCACTACTTCACACTGACAGTCTCTTACATCTTAGGGCCCCCCACACCCTATAATGCCATCCCTCTCAAAACATAAATCCCCCTCATCATTACAACCTGTTGTCTCTCCCCACCATAGTCACACTCAGTGCAGCTCAGCCAGAAGCCAGCGAGTAAGGATACTGCCCATTGTTGACTGCCCTGCAGTGAAACCTGTTACACTTGGTGTGAGATCATTTGGCTTGTACAAGGAAACTATAATGCCATCTTTCCATTCTGCTAGTACTTTACCCTCTGGTTTCCGACTCAGCTGCGCCGAGAATTTAACTGCTCTTTCATGTGGCACACATCAACGTCAAAGCAGCTTTTGGTTCAGTTGACAGGTCTCCACTTTAGCTTATGCCAAAAAGAGTTGGTATTCAAAAGCAAAATGTTGCGCTAACTCTGGAGCACAACTTTCACACCAGTACCAATTCACAGCTTTTGACATGTTACTGCACAATCTCAGGCATGCAGCAGGGATGCACTCTCACCGTGGCACTGTTCTGTCAAGCTATTGACTGGATATTAGGACTTGCCATGCCACACATTGGAACCAAGGCTAGTCAAGAAGTGTTTACCAACCAAGACTACGCCAGTGATGTCACCCTGCTTGTGGAAAAGTCAGACTGAATTTCAGCCCTGCCCTCCAAGACACCACCTGCACTATGGGGTTGACAATCTCATGGCAATAGATCAGGTCCAGAACCTCAGAGCTGGGCTACCAGAACCCCAGTGCAGGTGGGATCGAGTACCATGGAGAGCACTGATGAGAGTTCAAATAGTAGTAGCAAGCCGGATGTTCTTCAGCAAATAGGTCTTGCTGCCTCTTGTATGAAGTCTCGCCTATGGATGCAAAAGTCTTTGCGCTGAGACAAAGTTCAGGATCAAACCTGTGTACTACCTGCATTGTTAGAAAGGTCAGAAACTTGGACCCTCCTACAGGCAGACTTGGAGCAGCTACACGGAGCCACCTGGGAGGTCTTCTCCAGAGATTCATGGATTTGTAGGATCTTCACTACAATACCATCACCCATGGTCACTGTGGCTGGTGCACTGATCCCTGGCAGGTCTATGAATGTGTGTATCATCACTCTGTTGCTATTGCCAAATATGGAAAGCAACATCAACACAATCACCCACTCCCATTGTCTCTGCATCCCAGTCCAACTTCCATGAAATTAGCTGAGAGAATTCAAGATCATCCCCACCTCATAACCCCAAAAACTTGTTCTCATAATGGTACAAACCCTTTCATCCATCCTCTCAAATTTCAAGACTCATTCTCAAAAAGACAGACTGCACTCAAGTTTATGACACCTCCTGGCTACTCACATTTCTGATCTCATCACCACCTATAACCGGCGTCCCTGCCAGAGTTTAGACCCATAGGTATCTCACCAAGGGAGTCTTACCTTAATGATTTCTTATCCTGCTGGCCTCTCAACCCAACAGGGGAAGGCGGGGGGGGGGGGGGGGGAGGAACAAAAAAAAAAACGAAAAACCACATATACAGCATACTACTTTTCCTCCATCTAAATCCCTCAACATAAATGATCCACTATTAATACCTTTTTTAAAAAGTAACTGCCTAGCTAATTCTAGAAGTTAATGATTTGATTAGGTTTAAACTTATAAAATGGAGTTAGGTGAATTGGAAAAATATTTACGAAGTAATCTCCTGAATAGTACAAATAGTTCTGAGAATACTGATACTTTTAAGTCACTTGGAATCAGAACAAGATACCAGGAAAGGCAAGGAGAAGAATTGAGATATCTATGGTATAGAAGAGAGAAACTGTACTGGAAGTAGGCTCTGGGATAATAGATCCTGTTATATAAGCAAAAGAAATATGTAAAAAAAAAGTCTATGCCTTTGGATAATTTAAAATCTATTATATTTCAAGGTCCTTTTGTTAAGGTCCAGTTATTTACCAAATAAAATGGCACTTAACACAGAGTTTCCAGTATTAAAGTGCATGTTAAAAAAGCAACACAAGATCTACAAAATCTTTACGAAAACTTCAATTTTTTTTTCCTAAGGCAGACATGAAGTACATAGCACAGTACATAGTAAAGCACAGCAGAAGCCCTGAAATAATACGTTTAGAGCACGAGTGAGAAGCAGTGATGGGGCTGTACGTTAAAAAGGAGCTGTCTACCTCAAACGAGAGAGTAAACTATTATTGGTTTGTTTCAAAACACTAATTGGAAAAAAAAAGACTGCACTGTAACGAACATAATTAAAGGTTCCAGGAGGAACTGGTTATCCTGGAACACAACAGTTAACATCTGAAAGACTTGGGGCCCAGTCCTGCACTCCTTCCTCTGATAAATCCCCCCTCTGAATTCAATATGCATTTTGCAATGGTAAAAATAGGTTGTTGGTTTTTTTATTTTTTTTTTTAAACACCACTAGTTTAAAATATTGACCATTTATATAAAGATTATCTAGCGTTCTACAATTTGAAGTTAGAAAAATGTGATGCCACTCCACACTTTAAACTGGAAGCTTCATTAAGTCTAACACTGCTACTTCTGAAGACTTCTGTCTGCACTTTGTGATGGTTTTCTTTCACTTCAGAATAAATTTGAGTCCCACAGGGGCCCTGAATTAATATTTAGATGGCCACAAAGCCTCACTACAACGCACTGGCTCTAACATGTGGGGAATCTGCACGCAGAATGATTAGAAGATACTAAAGTTTTGCTATGGGATCTATAAAATCCAACCAGAACCAAAATAGGCAAATTTAGATTTGTGTTCATAGGTTATTTCAATCAAGACCAGGCAAAATCCAAAATGAGATATACTGTACCTAGGACTAGACCTGTACAAGGCAACAGCCTCATCCATAACTCACATCTAGACCCGGCAATGACTATCTCAAGACACCACAGACAGCGATAAATATCCACAATGGCTATTGATCATATTCAAGGCAGCATTATTAAAAGCGCTGGGTTGCTATTTCAACATCGAGAAGAAAAAAATACCTAGACAAACAAGACAAATTTTGTGACCTTCCATCTCTCCCAAAATCTTTAGTGGCAATGTAAACTCAAGATTCAGTAAGTGCAACAAATCTTTTATACATCTAGACAAACTTGTTTATTTTCTTTGTTTGAAATAAAGGAGGTAAAAAAAACCTCTATGTAATCAGAAGGAAAAGGAGACTTGAGCTTCAGAAAGAGCCAAACAATAGACCTCACCCCACCACAAGATAAAAAGGAACCAATTGTTGAGGCAGTTGCTGGCTATTAAACCTCATCTGTAAGTAGAAACACCACCAAGTAGAGAGCAATTCAGTAAATCACCTATGAGCTAGGGCCATTTTGACCTACCATATATATGGACCAAGGGTGGAAATCTGTTACGTGTGGCTTACCTTTAGAAAAGATGTAATTCCACTTTCAAGTATCTCAGCAGCAGACTTTAAATTTAGCCAAGATGGAGTCAGTAGAAATACTAGAGTTAGCTGAGTAACCCCCACCTACCTACCATCACTCCTGCATTTTATTTTCCTAATCTCAACACAGAGAGATCTAAGAATAGGTGCTAGGGAGCTGGACACGTAAGGGCAACCAACTTTTTAATTTATTAAAATCATAAGCAAACAGTAGGGGTTCTCTGTGCACATTCTAACCAAATGAAAATGGGTAACTGTTACAAAATACCCACATGCATCCAACGAAGTGAGTATTCACCCATGAAAGCTTATGCTCCAATACGTCCGTTAGTCTATAAGGTGCCACAGGACTCTCTGCCTCTTCTACAGATCCAGACTAACACGGCTACCCCTCTGATAACGGTTACAAAAGCCTCTGTCATTCTTTAATATAAAAATAAGGATCTTAAAAAAAATTATATTCAGCTTCCTGAGCACCAGTATTTGAGTCACAACACTATTAACAAGGACTAACATTAAATTTGCTTAACTAAAATCAAGACAAGGATAGTTTTTTGTCACTTGTAAAAACTAAGATTAGACAATGATTTCTTAATTACATAATGGAGATCATTATAAGTGTAGAAGAAAAGGGTTCACTCCAACTGCTAAGTTTCTCATAAGGCAAAAAGTATTTTTAATTCCAGTGGAATAATACAACAAACCAGACCCAATGATAGAGAAATAAAGTTTATAGAAATGCAGATGTTGAAGTGTAGCTGCTGGTAGTAACTGAATTTGTTTGAAGAAAAGCATTCCAGTTTCACTAGAATACACCTTTTGTCTAAGCACACTTTGTTAAAGTAACTTCCAGTCTGATTTATTTCCAAATACAGTACATTTATCCAAACAAGAGCATGTACATTCAATATAGAACATTTCCAGCAACAGTTACAGTCCAGTTCCCATTCACAGTGTATTTTTTTTTAGTGCAAAGCACTAAAAAGGCCAAACATTTTTTATCCATAAAAGCATTTTTTTTTTAATTCATGACCTTGTGATCAACATTTTTAGATTTTTTTTAATACAAAAAGTATATATGACAAGGCACCTCCCTAAGCAAGAGAGTGAACCTATATAAAAACATGGTATTTCTTCTGATGTACAGTACCTTTCAAATTGTGGCAATTTGACACAAATCACTAAACAAAGTATCTTCTAAAAAGTAAAAAAACATTGATGCACAGAAGCCTGCCAAGATTTTCATAATGGCAGGTGTGCTACTGTTTTGCTAAAATCTTGATTATAAAATAAAATAGACAAAAGGATCAGTAAGCATTTTGCAAATCCTACAATAAAGTCAAGTGCTACCTAAAGTGGTCATTTAAGATCTTGCGAGAAAAAAATATTTTGAGTTTCTCTCACACTATCTTCCCTTTTATTAATATTTAAAGAAATAAAACTAGCATTATAAGAAGTGGTTGTGCATGGATTGTCTGTGTCTATAAAACATCAGAAAATATTCACTACCTTCATATTAACATTAGTGTGTTTTTTTAAAACAATAACTGAAAAATTAACTGCAACTATCATTAAAGTGCTTGTGTATAAAATTTAAACACAAAATTAAAGAATATGGAATAGGGAATGTGGGTGTTTCTGTAAACTTCCTAAATGTTTACAAATGAAATGCTGTGCTGTGAACCATGCATGGAAAAATAAAGTATTGGCAATATCTCTGCAGCAACTTTAGTACAGTGAAATTCAGTACACCCCAAAGTTGGGAAATTAGTCAAACTGAACAAACTGAAGTTATGACAATTTCTAAAAATTAGAACAATTCAGCCAATATACACTAATATGGTGTTTGCTCTTATACATTCATTTGTAATAAATTTAAAACAGTACATAACAAAGCAAAGGTTTGCCAGCCAAGTAGAATACCACATAAGTCACAGAATTGGTTCATCAGCATTAGCAGTACTAAGGCCAGTATCTGTGGTGACCTCTCAAGTTGATTTCCTAAATGAAAATAAGTTTTCTTCTCCAAAATGCTTTTTGTAAAGAGTTTTTTTATTTTTGAAGCACAAAAAGTTCACTTTCTATTGATAACTTTGCTGAACTGCATAGAGACAAGGGTAGTTAACTAGTCTATAGATGCATGTTGTGCATTGCAAGTCAACAGTTACCTGACAGTGTTGGAATGAGGCACTGTCATATAACAAGCCATGAGAATAGGTATTAATTTAGTAAGCAAACAATAGTTTATGAAAGTATTTCCTCATTTTTCTTATGGTACCATTTTCAAGATATTAGTGGTTCTAACACCAAATTAAAGTCTTTCCACTCAAATGAACTCCAAACTTTCCGTACATCACTTGAAGTTATCTGAGGAGAAATGGGAATAAATTAATATTTTGAGTTTACCAATACAACTTGTTTTCTAATTATACAACAGTGAAATCATTTTTAAACACAAGGTGGTACCTAAAATTTACCACAAACAAAAAATTTAAAAACGCTCTCTTCCTCAGACAAGATTACTGTAATTTTAAGAGAACCCAGCTCATTATTAAGTTGCATTTTCTTTAGCAGAAAGTGGTTACTAAACCACTGAAAACCCACCTACGTATGCCTGACTGGTAATCCACTGCAGAAGGTGAACCAAGACAGAGTTGCCTTCGGGAAGAGAGCACTTCTGAGTTGAGGTCAATAGCAGGTACAGAACAAGGCATATGTATTTAGCCTTATTTTCACTTAACAGGTATTTGTTATAAGGAGAGAGTTCCAAAGTAATAATTTAAAGACTACTCCTCTCCACCCCCCCGCCCGGCATGCCTGTTTTTATTACAAATCTCTGCAATATCCAAAAAGCCTTCAGGTAAAAACTATAATGATTCTGAAATCTAAAATGGCCATCTGTAGGTTATTTCCATTTAACTAAGATACAATATTTTATTAGAAGACTACCTCTGTGTCACCATTTTTTCTTTGAAGCAGGACTTCAGAAAAACAGTAAGTCATCACGATAAAAAAAAAAAACATCCAAATTTAAGGCCCTATCCTGGAAACTCTTACTCATGCAAAGAGATGTTTTTAGGATTATACCAAGATGTTGGGAAGGTGAAGGAAACTTAATAGAGTAAGTTAAAAGAAAAATAATACAGTTTACTGCTGGCTGATCATTCCAAGTTAGATGTAGAGATTTATTTACTCTGCTGTAATTAACTTTTACATCAGCTATAAATGTCCCATAATATTTTTGTAACTATCCTACAAATGTGTACATTAGCAGGACAAACCATGTGAACAAGTACCAAACAAGTGCAAAACTAATTGTAAAATGTCTACTGTAAACATAAGCCAATATAAAATTGATTTTTATAATATTAAAACAGTTTAGAAGAACTGTACAGCCTAACTGTATTAGGTTGCAACTTCCTGAAGAAAAAAATTTAGAAATTGACTTGTCTCCAAGCCACTGAAAACGTTTTACTGAAGAGGCAAATGAGATAGCCACATTACTTTTGTATCTCCCACACCATCAAGTCTATTGAAAAGTATCTGTTCAGGCAACAAAATAATAAAATTGGGGGCGGGGGGGAGCGTGTTTTTGTTTTGTTTGTTTTTAAATAAAGGCAAAACACTAGTTGTTTCTCACCAGACAAGAGCTTTTGATCTTGTACTTCTGCCTTTGGTTTTGTTTTCTTCTGGTGAATGAGATGCATTTGCCTTGTGAGTTTTCTTATGATGTTCTAGAAAGGTCTTTTTGGCAAATGCCTTTCCACATTTATTGCATCTGTGAAGAGAAAAGTTTTTTGTGACTTTTACTTCTATGCCAACATCAGCTCCTTCAAACTTTTTACTCGGTGAGTTACAGGTGACATCCTGTTTTGAACCAATCTGTCTTGCTTCATCCCTCTGAGGGCCTCTTTTTGCCACCTTATTTAGAACAAAATCAATAGGCTTTTTTATTGCTCTGATTTCTAAACTTGCAGTTATTTTACCAAGGTAACGTGATGACTTTTTATGAACTACAGTTATATGCCTTATCACATCACGTTTGCGACGTGTTTCGTAAGTGCAGAGAGGACACCTGTAGAATTTAACATAAATGTTATTTCCATCTGTGTGCAACTCAATGTGTTTTGTCAAGTTCTGTTTAGAAGTAAATTGACGTTTACACAGTTTACAGTAAAGCTGCTTGAAGTCAAAGCCAGCTGAAAGTTTTGGCTTCCTTGTTTTTTGCTGGCCACCTGCAGCAGATGGATTGGTTGATTTAGGGGTTTCAAGGTCTCGTTTAACTTTATTTTTCTGTGCTGCCGGTGTGTTCTTTTTCTCATTTGAATGACTTGTTCCCTTTAATTCATTCTGTGGAGAAAGGGTTATGGAAGGGGTTGAAGATTCTACAGAATCTGCTGGTTCAACTTTTACTTTTATTTCCGTGCCGTTGGCAGTATTATTGGGTCCTTTCTCTCTTTTAGAGTTCTTTCCGGAAAGCGTTATCTTGTGAACAATTTGCATGTGCCTTTTAAGCATTATTTGTGAACTATATTTTCTCTTGCACAGAAGGCATTTGCATGCAGTTAAATTGTATTCAGCCTTTGACGAAGACTTTTGTTTTCGGGTCTTAAAAGATTTTTTAGCAGAAACTGTATCCAAGAACAAAGGTTGCCCAGGCTTTGTAGCTATATCAGGAGTAATGGAATCCCTCCTTAACCCCCTATGAACTTCATCAAAATGCCTCCTTACATTGGCTTTTGTAGCAAATGATTTATAACATACAGGACAACTTCTACCTAATGTTACAAGCACATTCTTATTTCGTCCTTTTGTGGAGCGCTGATTTGGTTTCTTTTTCGTTTCTATGTACTTCTTTAGTTCTTCCATCTTTTTTTTGTGTACTTTTCTAATGTGCCGACGTACACTTCGTCTGGAATGAAATTCTTTTCTACACAGACAACAAATCAACTGGTGGCCAAAATCAGAATTATCAGAAGAGTCCAATTCAGGATTTAATGCTGGAGGTTGTTCGTCAGGAGCAGGCATTACATTTATTACAGCATCAGCAGCTGGCGACTCTAAAGTTTCTGTATCGGGAGTTGAAACAGTTTTGGGCTGCTCAGTGGTAGGTTCCTGTATTTGTAATGGATCTTGATCAGGACTACTGCTAATCTCAATATTCTCTTCTGGATGGTCAGTCCTTGAAACATACTGAAACACAGCATTCTGATTTGTTTCTATAGGTTCTAGCTTAATTACATATTCTTGTTTGTCCACTCTAGGATAAATGGCTTCCAGGAGATTATTTACAGCTTGGCTTTGTTTATCATTGACATCTGGGAGGTCTGTAAAAACAAAAGGTTATTGTTTAATCATCTAGAAATCTCAAATTGTTTGAATTTTGGCCCAATCATTGAATTATGTGCCCACGAATTTTGTTTTTAACTCAAAGTTCATGTTTGTACTACCTTCCAACAATTGCTATAATTACATCCAGCCTAACTGGGGAGAAATCTTGCTTAATTTGCCAATTGAATCACCAGTTACCATTTCCAGTAGTGGATTTTCTCTGGATAATCAACGAATATTTTTATTACATCAGGATAAATGTCCTTAGAATTATTAAGGAACTTAGTTTACCTCAGAGATTAACTCCTTCTGGTACACTTAAACTGGCAGCCCCCCAGTTTAAGATGTCCTTTGTATCTGTAATGAATTTCTTTTCTAGGAAAACAACAAACCAACTACTGGCCAAAGTTAAAAACAACAAACCAACTACTGGACAAAGTCAAAATTATCAAGATGCAACACCTGACCTTGTTCTTCATGAGTGTTACCTAGTGTACAATATCATTAGGGAAAACTTTTCCTGGGGCTAGAGGTAGAGTAGTCTCAATGAAGGACCTGCAACTCTGGATGTTACTTCTCCCTGCCTCCCTTCACCCCACAACTTTGTCCGTCAGATCCCAGATGTACTGACCTTTTAGGACACACTACAAGGCCTATACAACCACAAGCTTTCCATAAGGGAACAACATAAATAGGGTACGAGGATGAAAGGAGAATTTCATTTGTGGTGGGTTGGAAGTTTCATTGGCAGAAAGAACTTTTTATAAAATGGGTAGTGCCTAGAGTGCTAGATGGGTGCTTGGTAAATTGAAATAGATATACATAAAACAGAAATTCGATCAGCACTTTTCAAAATAACCTTAATATGATTAGCGTTCAGATCATTTAAATCTGTGTAAACAAATCAAAAATTGTTTTAATAAGCTACTTTAAATTTTACTTTAAATGTTTCAATTTTAAACAGCTATATTAATATTAAAATAACTTGCGATGGAAAGGTCAAGGCAGCATAAGGTGTTTTAAGCTCAGATGAAATTTTGTTTGTAGATATTTACGACAGACTAAAAAGGATAATTATTGATCCACCCTTCCAAGTGAAATTAGTTATATGTTCAATTTATAATGAGCCCTCAACCAATTAACAAAATACTCCTCGTATGTTCCTCAAAATCCATTATCCTGAAAGTCTTACTGAATCACCAAAACTAAATTAAAAACTGGGACACATTTCCCTGCAATTCTATTATTTTCAGGATATATTAATATCTGCATATGACAGTATATTAGAATATATTATAAACTACCTCTAAAGATGTTTTTAAAAAAAGAGTTGTCAATAACCTTACAGTTAACTAGAGATAAAGCTCTATTAGATCATCCAGAGAAGATGCAAGTTTACAGTTCTTGATATAGGATGTGAACATTAAACCAATACTACATTTCTCGGTCTCTCTCAAATCCATTGACTAGCTAACACCTTTCCTAAAAACAATCAGTCAATCGATTGGCTAAAATGGCTGGTTATGAAAAGAGACCAGAATAAAATGGCTCTCTGAAGTAATAGCAGAGCAACTTGCCTCCATCAATTCCCGAAACCTACTAAGCTCCACCCGCAAAAAACAGATCAAAGTTGCAGAGGATGGATTCTCTAAGAAAATCCGAAAATGTAAAGATACCTCACTCAGAAGACTGTTTCTGGCAGTGTGGTGGGACACATGGCAGCCAAATCAGGCAGAAATGCGAGGGCTGAAAAAAAATCAAATTGCTTCCGAAGCAGACATTCTGGAGATGACCTCAGAGTAGAATTCCATCAGAGATGGTATCACAACCAAGCTTCTTGCAGTCAAGAAGGAAGTTACGGACTTGGAATAGTGAGCACTATGCTAGAGACTGGCCTAAGAGAAGCAAGTGAGAGTAGGTCTACAGCGCGATTAGATACCCACACATGGCTGGCCTGTGCCAGCTGACTCAGACTAAGGGGCTGTTTAAGTGCTGAGTAGACTTCTGGGCTCAGGCTGGAGCCTGGGCTCTAGGACCCTGCAAGGTTGCAGGGTCCAAGACCTTGGGCTGCAGCCCAAGGCCAAAAGTCTAAGCTGCAATTAAAGAGCCCCTAAGCCCAATCCAGCTGGTGTGGGCTAGCCACGGATGTCTAAATGCAGCGTAGACATACACAGAGGGCAGAGCTAGAGCAGAGAGTTATTCTGCTTATAGTGGATTACACAGAAAACAGAGTGAGAAGGATCATCAGAATTAAGGAACTGCCTGAAAATGCTGAAGGAGGAAACCCAATCTGGTAAGTAAAAAGGTTAATTGTGGAGTCATTACAGCTGAGCTGTCTGTAAGAGGTAAAGGTGGAGAAAGCACACAGGGCACTACGCCTCCCTTCCTGCCCTTCCCCCCACAGGCCTCATAATAAATAATAAACCCAGAGACCTAATGCTGAAATGTTGCAATTATCAGCAGAAAAATTTAATTATGAAAAGAAGTTAGAGCATTCAGAGTTCAAACTCAAGGGCCATGATCTCTCTGCCCTAACTTTAAAAAAGAAAAAAAACAGCACTGGGAAAATTACAGCAGCACTTAGCAGGGCAGATATCCACTGCAAAAGGTGATTCCCACTTAGCTTTCAAAAATCAGTATTATAAGACTTTAAACAAGGAGAAAGTACATTCAAGATGCTTGGGATAGAAATCCAAATCTCAAATGTACAAGACGACTCTCCAGAGGTATCAGAGTAACAGCCGTGTTAGGCTGTATTCGCAAAAAGAAAAGGAGGACTTGTGGCACCTGTAGCTCACGAAAGCTCATGCTCAAAGAAATGGGTTAGTCTCTAGGGTGCCACAAGTCCTCCTTTTCTTTCTCCAGAGGTTGTAACTACAGATAAGCCACTGAAAAACCCTTGGCAAATAGTAAAACCCAGGAAAAGGGAATTAGGAAAAGAAAAAACATACGACTCTAGAGACCATACTGGCAATGGCAGAAGTGAAACTGAACAAAAGAACTCTGATACTAGAGGAGTAACCTAAAGACTAACCCGATTTCCTGGGAGTCACCAGGAATGACCAATTGAACAGTAATTATGTTAACATTACAAAGAAAACAGTATGAAGTATGCTTTAATTGGGATGATCAGTAATAGCTGTGTTCTGCATTTTAAAACAGACCAGGAGTGGACAAACCACGGCTTGTGAGCCATATTTGGCTCTTTTACAGTAAAAGTGCGGCTTGTGGAGTCCCCTCCACCCCCACATTTTCCACCTAATAGACTGGGAGCAAAGCTTGGGGCTTCTGCCCTGTGGCGGAGTGGTGGGGCTAGGGCAGGGATCAGCAACCTTTGGCACACAGCCCATCAGGGTAAGTCCCTAGCGGGACAGGCCGGTTTCTTTACCTTCCGCATCCGCAGGTTTGGCTGATTGCAGCTCCCACTGGCAGTGGTTTGCTGCTCCAGGCCAATGGGGGCTTCGGGAAGCGGCATGGGCCGAGGGATGTGCTGGGTGGTTTTTTTACACCCCTGAGCAACATAAGTTGCATCAACTTAAGCAGTAGTGTAGACAAACCCAAAGGTGCAGGGATGCATATTCACCTGAAGTGGAGCCCCACAGGGACGCTCCTCGAACAACTTTCTGTTTCAAGTCCTGTCCTGTAAAGGACCCCCAGTTCCTTAAATGTATAACTGCTCTTTACACCAGCAGAAGAGCAGCTGTGCAAGTAATGGGGTTAAATCTCCCATTGAATTAAAAAATTGCTTAGTCTCCACCTGTAATTTTTGCACTGGCCATCGAGTCTTTTGCTCAGCGGATAAGAAACAAGGAATTCACTGCACGAATGAAACCTGCAGGAGCACATAATAAAATAACACTCTATGCAGATGTAATAATTTTATTTAAACCAAATATTTCCCTAAAATTAGTCTCTAACAAAGTCCAGGACTTTGGGAAAGCATCTGGATTTAAAACAAATTTGCCAGACTCTGAAAAGTCACACCTCCAGAAAACATGTAGGTACAAATGGACAACAAATGCTATAAAATATTTGTGTGGAACGTTGGTGTAGAGGGTTTCTACATCCATAGCGGCCAGGATGGTGTTTTCAGGAAGATCACCGATGGACTGTAGTTTCCTCAGGAAAAATGCTCTATCAAGCATTCTTATAACTACAATACCCACCTGCTGAAGTGAACAAACAGACTGACAGAGCCAGAAGAGTACCCAGAAGTCACCTACTACAGGACAGGCCCAACAAAGACAACAACAGAACGCCACTAGCCATCACCTTCAGCCCCCAACTAAAACCCCTCCAACACATCATCAAGGATCTACAACCTATCCTCAAGGATGATCCCTCACTCTCACAGATCTTGGAAGACAGGCCAGTCCTTGCTTACAGGCAGCCCCGCAATCTGAAGCAAATACTCACCAGCAACCACACACCACAACCACTAACCCAGGAACCTATCCTTGCAACAAAGCCCGTTGCCAACTGTGTCCACATATCTATTCAGGGGGACACCATCATAGGCCTAATCACATCAGCCACACTACCAGAGGCTCGTTCACCTGCACATCTACCAATGTAATATATGCCATCATGTGCCAGCAATGCCCCTCTGCCATGTACATTGGTCAAACTGGACAGTCTCTACATAAAAGAATAAATGGACACAAAATCAGACGTCAAGAATTAACACATTCAAAAACCAGTTGGAGAACACTTCAATCTTTCTGGTCACTCGATTACAGACCTAAAAGTGGCAATTCTTCAACAAAAAAAACTTCAAAAATAGACTCCAACGAGAGAATGCTGAACTGGAATTAATTTGCAAACTGGATACAATTAACTTAGGCTTGAATAGAGACTGGGAGTGGATGGGTCATTACACAAAGTAAAACTATTTCCCCAGGTTTATCCCCTCACCCCCCCACCCCCCACTGTTCCTCAGACGTTCTTGTCAACTGCTGGAAATGGTCCACCTTGATCATCACTACAAAAGGTTCCCCCCCCAGCTCGTAATAGCTCACCTTAAGTGATCACTCTCGTTACAGTGTGTATGGTAATACCCATTGTTTCATGTTCTCTATGTATACAAATCTCCCCACTGTAGTTTCCACTGAATGCATCCGATGAAGTGAGCTATAGCTCACGAAAGCTTATGCTCAAATAAATTTGTTAGTCTCTAAGGTGCCACAAGTACTCTTTTTCTTTTACAGGATGTTAGAATTTATATGGAATAAGAACAGACCGAAGAGTAAGATACTTTATACAGTTACATTAAACAGGGTGGACTACCTGTCCCAAATAATCTACAGTACTATCGAGCCGGCCAGCGCAAAGCAGTAATGGACTGGGGACGCTTTAACCCAGCCAACACTGGGTCTTTATTGAACAAGAAAATTGCAGCAGTGTAGACATCGCTAGGCTCCCTGGCTTAATGAAAAAACCACACCTTCCAGAAATGTATACACATTCTTTAGCAAAGGTTACTCTACAGGTTTGGACTAGAATTAGAGGTAAGAAATTATTTTCCCTTGCCAATGACACTCCTTGCAAATAATCCTGATCTTAATCCACATCGCAAATCAGAGAACTTCAAAAATTGGAGAAGCCATGGAATACACACGGTTGGCCAGCTACACAGTAAAGAAACTAACTTATTTAGAGATCAAAACTAACTTTAACTGGTCTGCTCTCCCCTGGTACCAGTACTTTTAAGTCAGGCATTCTAACTTTCTGTATAAAACAGGTTTTCAAGAAAGTGAACTTTAATGACATCTGGTCAATAGAAAGCAAAACACATAACTAATTTCTATCAATCTTTGCAGACATCTTTCCCAACCAAAAAAAAGTTCATATATGACAGCTAGGAGAAGGACCAGTTTAGAAAAAAATTACCACAGAGAAATGGTGTTTGATCTGGAAAAGAGGACAAGACAACCTCAGTCTGTAACACAAAAAAAGAAAATGTCTTTAAGGTACTATTTCACACCGCTCAGGTTCAAAAATGAATATTGACTGAATGGTGATTAATGTAGAAACTGTGATGAAAGGGGAGATATTTATACATATATGGTCAACATGTCCAGTCATTAGAAAGTACTGGGATTCAGTCCCTAAGTAGGACCACTTAAATTGCAAAGAAATCACAGTTTTCAGAGGTTGGTCATGGCATAAATGGCAAATTTTGAAAGTGTGTTACACATCCATAAAATTTGCTATTTATGCATGACCAACCCACGAAAAACATGTCATTTCTCTTCAGCATTTCTCAAGTTAGGGGCCCCGACCCTTTTAAGGGGTCACGGTATCGTCACCCTTACTTCTCTCCCTGCTGCAGGCAAGTGGCACGGCCTTCAGAGCTGGGTGGCTGGAGATCAGATATCACGGGGAAGACCATATTTCACAGTCCATGACACAATTTTCATGGCTGAAAATTTGGTAGACCCCTATCCATAAATAAATATCATGAAGTGTTGGATATTTATTACCAAATAATCCTTTGGTAATCCTCTTAGGGCTTCCTAATGAAAATGGTGACAAAAGAGAAAATGAAGAATTAATCTCTCATCTTCTAATAGCTGCTTGGCTACTGGTAGCCTCTTACTGGAAAAAGAAAAATAGCTCAACCATAGAGGAATGGTTTAAAAAAAAAAAATAAGGGAGGTTGTGTTTATGGAAAAGTTAACACACCATTATGTACCCAGCAAGAGAAGGGGGGGGGAGACAGATGGATATTTAGATATCTGGTTACATTTTATTCAATATTTCAAGTACATTAAAAAAAAACAAACAAAAACGAAAAACGGCACTCCTGCCGATTTTTTTTTTTTTTTTTTTTTTAAATAGTAACATTTGCTAGACAAGTCTGGTCTGTTATATGTGTACAGAGATTTCACTCAGTTTGATCAAACCATGAGAATCAACAAACAGGTGTTGCAACGATGCTCAATCTGTAACGCAGTAACACCCCGTTAAACAGAAAGATCTGATGACTATATTCCTCATTAAACAAAAGCTAATTGTTGTAATGATTGTTTTGTTTCTGATATTTGCATGGCAAGGATTTGTAAACTCATTAAAACTTTGTAAATGAATAGATTTTAAAAATAGCTGGTTGAAGGTTCACAGATGCTTTGCATTTTTATTATACCTTCATACTCACAACAGCAGCTTTTAAAGTTTGTTTAAAAATTGAGGCTGTTCATATGTATACCTATAAAACGAAACAGGGACTCAATCTATTTAATAGAGTTAAATATACTACACAAAAAAGGTTGTCAATAGCGCTTGCTTTTCCTTGGACAGTAATTGTGGTAGTCTTGCTTGGACAGTTTGTTTTGTTTCAGTGGGATAACAAACAGTTGTAGATAGAATGGCAGAGATAAAATTAAAGTTAATCTGATTTACACTTTTCTAACATTAAAATCAACACTATCACAAAAACCTTACACATGCTGACTTCCTCGGTATTGATAGGTCAAGAGAAAATTTAAAATACTGTATCTTACTGATGTATACTTTTCTTCTCATACTTTCTCACTGATTTTTCACTTGCATGCAAGGACTCAGATTAAGAAATTTGTCAGTTTATGAAGATCTCTGCACATGAATTTAAGTAACATTGTAGACACTGTCCAAACATCGTGAAATTAGTTTCTGCATTAGGACAGAAAATTATTTTTAGTTGGTGCACAATAGGGGTCTTTCATATGCCTTTATTCATATAACATAATAGATGTCAAGGCTAACCCCCCTCCCCACCCGCAGTTAAATAGAGGACAAAACACCAAGGGCTCGACTATAGCTTTATAATCTACCCTGAATAAAGAGTGGTGAATAGCTGCATCTCAGAGCAGACCAGAAAACTAATGATGACTTAGGGTCACAATTTGTCTCTTACTCAGAGGAGGAAGTAAGTTACTTCATCCCTTTTCATGGAAAAGCTTATTCAACCCATGTGACTGACCAACTACTTTGGCCAATAATTTAAGTGGGGAGCCAAGGCTGCTCCTCCTCACCCCCTTCTTGTGGGGAGAGGAGTATCAGACAAGCAGTCACCACAAGCTTCTTAACTTCCTCAGCCACAATCCGAACAGGGACTAGTAAAGGAGGCCTTATTCCTCACTTCCTTATAGAGTCAACAAATACGGACTGTGACAATCTAGCATAAAAGGGGCTATTGGAAAAGGATTCTAAGCTTTGAAGAATATTTTCAAATATCTACATGTTTTTGAAGCATCCAACCCTGCATAGACAAATATTCTAGAAGAACAGAAAAGCAATCCCTAAGGGCATGTCTACACAACAGTAATTACTGAGGTGGCTGATGTCCACACTACCCTCCTTCTGTCCGTGGTGCGCGTCCACACCAGGAGTGCTTCTACTGACTCAAGAGGGGCAGTGTGGGGGCCTGAGAGCTCTTCACACAGCTCTCCTCCAGGAGCCAAGCTGCCCCCTGGGCTCTCATCTCCGAGAGTTGGAGACAGCCACCAGGGCTTCTCATCTCCCTGTCAGGAGTGGGCAGCAGCAACCTAAGCTTCTTGCCTTCCTGCTTAGGGGACAGCTGGGCTCTAGCTGCCTGGCTTTCTTGTTAATTTCACGGCTCCAGCATGCTCAAATTTGAGTACATCTAATATTATGCTCCTCTAAAATTTAATATCTACAAAATATTTGCCCATTACATCTAATTCAGCAAGATGGATAAGTGCAACAGAAAAAAAATGTAATCCAGGAATACTGCCAATTGCATTTGCTCAATGCGTTTTCAATTTCAGATCAGAAACTCTTGATAACATGGTTTAAAAGCATGCTCGGTAAAATATATTTTAAAAACTGATTAACTGCCAATGTTTTCACTGCTGTAAAGAGTGTAGATATGGTCCTTTCCCAAAAGGTTTTAATAAACTGTTAGACACATGAGCTACAAAATTTTAATAGCTCAATTCCATATAATCCTATGGATAGAAGTTGCACAGAATACAAAAATTAGATGGACGAGTCCAAAATATGTTCTTTCCTAAACTTTTCACCCTCCTCCCTTTATTTTTGTCTATTTTTTTCTAGTTCAGTCCAGAAAGTATGAGAGAAAGTTAATGCCATACACTTGCATGGTAATAACAGAAATGCTTTACCCATATCTTCAGTTACTAAATGAACTTTATTAGAATAACATCAACCCATCCTTGTTACTTTAATGGAGCAGCAGGCACAAATAAAACCTCTGTGCATGAATATAACTTTAAAGTAAGATGGGAATGAGGAAGTAGACCATTAGCTAGTCAAAAAGGCACTGTAGGCCAATAGGTAAGGCATAAGGCAAAGACTTAAGCCTGGTCTACATTAGGAATTTATAGCTATCGCTTTGGTATAGCTACATCTCAGAAGTGTGAAAAATCCACATACCTGAGAGGGGTAGCTATGCCAACCTAACGCTCAGCATAGATCAGCACTAGCTCAATGGAAGAATTCTTCCGTTGACTTAGCTACTGCCTCTCGAGGAAGCAGATGACCTACGCCAAGGGGAGAAGCCCTTGTCAGCACGGGTAGCATCTACACTGACGCGTTACAGCAGCTCCACAGCAGCATTTTAAGTGTAGACATACCATTAGGAAACCCAGGTTCTAGTCCCAGCTGTCACTAACCTGTAGCGTAACACCAGGCAAGGCAATTTACCCCTCTATGCCTTCACTGCCCCTTCCATGCTTTGTCTGTCTGGGCTATTTAGGTTAACATCTCTTAGCTTTAGGAGTTTTGTAGCACCTAGAACAATGACCTGATCTCAGCTCGGGCCTCTGGGTGCTACTGTAATACACATTACTACTATTTCTAACTAAAAGGTTTTTTTAATGTTGATCTTTTCCCTTTCCCTACAGGTCACTAAACAAAGTGATTTAAAACTTGCCTATACTCAGAGGTACTGTGTCAAGGGTCTTAGCCTATGCCAATCTAAGTTCTAAGTCTATCACATTTGTAAGTTTGTCTCCTCCACCTCCATAAGAACAAAACCAAATTCAGGTTGTCATCTGGGTATACATTATTTTAAATTAGTGTATATTTTGTCATAATATACTAATCATTTTTAACAGCAAATTATGTGTCAGGTCCATCAATAATCTTGTGTTTTTCCTCACTGCACAAAGGATTGGTTGAAGGAAAATAACAAAAATCTTAAGAGTTCAAGCAACAATATGCTAACAAAAGGCATGTGTAAAAATAAAGGTGACCAACTTTTAGATCTTGAAAGTGTCCTTTTAAAATTATTAATAAAATACCACTACTTGTTCAATAATATATCAAGGCCAACATGAAAAATTACCTAATACTGTATGGCACATCACAATGCTATCAGCCTTGGCTCTAGATCCCTAAAGGAGAAATCTTCAAAATCATCACATACAAGACCTAACCTCTTTTATATTTTCTCACTCTTTTTTCCTGTGGAAATACAGGAGTTTTCAACTACATTGAATTTCATGACTTGGCTCATGATTCTGCAAAAAACTGAACACTTTCATAACTTTACTCATCCTTTGCAGAACCAAGGCCTTAAGTTGCCATGTGGCCCAAATTAATATCTTTGGAGCATCATTTGACCTCGTTCTCTGCATAAAAAACTCCCATTTGACACAGGAGATTTTCCAGCCAGATTGAAAAAAATGAGTCTGAAAGTGACAAGCTAATAGAAGTGAAGTACTTCATTGCTTCACTGATCCTCTAATTTACCTGGTAGATTAGTTACATCTTGTTTCTGATGGTGTTTTTACATATAATATAGAAGGGAAAATTTCCTCAATTCTAGGTTGTTTGATTAAATATTTCAGTGAATAAAACTTACTGTCATCCATCTGGAGACTTGGAGGACAATAGAACTTTTTATGAGTAATTAAGTTTGGTAATCCTCTGAAGAGACTGCGGCATATTTTACATTCAAAAATGGTGTCCACGTCTTTTAACAAGATATGTTTAAGTTGTTTAGTTCCTGGAACAAAAGAAATTTTACACTTAAAATAAGGTACTTTTTTTTAAAGTCACTATCTGATTAAAGCAAAAATATTTTCAAGTCAAATAAATTTCAGTGCTAAAGCAGCAAATAATACAAGACAAAATGCCATTATCATTGTCATTTGTAAATCAGCTACACACTTTCTGGATTATTACATAAAGACTAGGCTGAAGAAGAAAAAAAATCAAGATTACAGATATTGTGAAAAGTAAAAGGACTATAAACTTTAAGATTAAAACCAACAGCTAAATTCAGAAAGGGAGTTTTTGGTTAATGAGTTATAATTGCCTATCAGGTGGAAGGAAAGAACAGCCACCTAGTCATTTAAATCATTATTTAGCACCTTTTCAAGCTCCTCAGACAGCTCTGAGGATGTACAACAAAACACGTTCACTCAGAAAGACTGTCAAACAGGGCAGAAAATTGTAAAGAACATAACAAAATGAAAAGAGAAGAGTAGACAAATTCTAGACTTTTACATGAGGGTACCAGAGATCAATGTAGTTGCACTTATATTAGAGAGCAGAATTTGGACCCATATCTTTAGTCTGCCTACTGTCTTCCTCGCTGAAGAAAAATACAAAATTTAAGATCAGTTTTGAATTAGCACATTGTGTCAAGCATAGAGTTTGTGTTTATAAGCATGCAAATGTTACACTTTAGTTTAAAAACCACATACATAAAGTGCAGATGTGCCTTGCTAATGTGCTCCAACCCTGACTTTTCCTGAAGAGCCAACTAAAGTGGTGAGAGAATAGTTCATGCTCTAAATCCATTCCTTCACTGGCCTCTGTGTTGAAACTGCTAACAAGAGTGCATATAGTGATGGTGGGTTTTGTAATATGGAGACTTGTCCACTACAGATTTTAGTGAGACACTGGTAAATCAAGATGGGGCTTAACTGAGTTATTATTTCAAATTTCTTTAATATGCCAGGTCATTAAGAGAGAAGTTAAAAAAAAATACCTGAACAAATAAACAAAAAGAAAACCCATGAACTGGAACAAGATTACCAGTTAATGTCAATCTATTAGATGTAAAACGATAAAAACTTTACATGATTACTTGCGCTGTTGATTCATCACAGTTAACTCACGTGATTAACTCAAAAAATTAATCTCAATTAATTGCAGTTTTAATCGCATTATTAAACAATACCAATTGACATTTATTAAATATTTTTGGATGTTTTTCTACATTTTCAAATATATTGATTTCAATGACAACACAGAATAAATAAATGTACAGTACTCACTTTCTATTACAAATAGTTGCACTGTAAAAATGATAAATAGTATTTTTCAATTCACCTTATACTAGTACAGTAGTGCAATCTCTATCGTGAAAGTGTAATTTACAAATGTAGATTTTTTTTGTTACATAACTGCACTCCATAACAAAACAAAGTAAAACTTTAGCGCCTACAAGTCCACTCAGTCCTACTTCTTGTTCAGCCAATCGCAAAGATAAACAAGCTTGTTTACATTTCATAGAATCATAGAATATCAGAGTTGGAAGGACCTCAGAAAATCATCTAGTCCAACCCACTGCTCAAAGCAGGACCAATCCCCAATTTTTTTTGCCGCAGATCCCTAAATGGCCCCCTCAAGTATTGAACTCACAACCCTGGGTTTAGCATGCCAATACTCAAACCACTGAGTTATCTCTCCCTCTCCCCTTTATGAAGACATAATGCCATCCACTTCTTATTTACAATGTCACCTGAAAGTGAGAACAGACATTCACATGGCACTTTTGAAGCTATCATTGCAAGGTATTTACGTGCCAGATATGCTAAACATTCATACGCCTCTTCATGCTTCGACCACTATTCCAGAGGACATGCTGATGCTGCTCGTTTAAAAAAAAAAAAAAGCGTTAATTAAATTTGTGACTGAACTCCTTGGAGGAGAATTTTACATCTACTGCTCCATGGTTTTACCCGCATCCTGCCACATATTTTGTGTTATGGTAGTCTTGGATGATGACCCAGCATATGGTTATTTGATTTAAGAACACTTTCACAGCAGATCTGACAACACACAAAGAAGATTCTAATATCAGATTTCTAAAGATAGCTACAGCACTCGACCCAAGGATTGTGGGTTAAGAGATTTTAGCTCACTAAGTGGGAGTCCTCCTGTTAAAAACAACTGGAGGTGTAGATACGAACCAAGGGACGCACCCCACCCATGTACTTATTCACTACACCAATACTGACTTGGACTCTCAATACATTGTATGGGTGGCATACCCAAGATCACTTATCCACTGACATTTTAAAAACTCCCACACCCCAGTCTGGGTCTATGCTGGTTATGTACTATGTATGTATCTTGTGAACCTTGTAACCGATACTTGTAATCCCTTATAACGCAAGGCTGACCCCAGATGTACAGTACCTTCCCTCTTAACTCGTGAAAATTTAACTTTAAACATTAATATTACTACCTTTTCTGAAAATATAAAACTTAGTATTAATTTATACAGAATATACAGAGATCAGATGCAAAGATCCATAGCATCTATAGCAGCTTTGAGCAGTTGAACTAAAATAATAAAATAGCTGCCATAAACACAAAAAGTGAAACCTATAATAGTCACTGAAAGACTAACTTTGATATACATACTTAAAACAAAACAAAAGATAAATTTAACCCTTGCTTTCTGCATTGGAAGTCAAGAACTCAACAGTATTTCCTCTAGATTTAGTATAATCCAATTATTTGTAACAGTCTATAAAATTGAACAGCTGAAAATAAGATAATATACAAGTTTTTGTGTGGTTTACATATCTTCTGACAATTATGGAACTAGAAAAGAAACTTGCTATAGTCCCACAATTTAGCAGAAATACAAATATCTTCATTAACTGACTGAAAATACTCAAAAATATTTTTGACTCAAAGATTCTTCTGCGGAGTTGTGAGCCCAGATTATCCAACTTCAGTAAAACACAAAAAAACAAAACATCCGAAATGCAAGATTTTGAAGTTATGTTGATTTTTAAATTTTACAGTGTTTGATAAAAACAAGAGGTTTTTTTTTAATATGAATTGAAAAGTATATCTTGACAGTGTTTTGACCATAAGATTTTAAAGATATTCTTAACAGAAGTTAAAAGTAGATAGCACTACATGTACCATAATATCTAAGTGCTTTGAGAATTGAGACAAAGACTGTGTGATCGTAACTCAAAGCTCAAAGTCAAAGGAAAGGCTCCCTTTGACCCTAAGAGGTTGTGGACCTGGCATTATGCACACAATTATTAACTTTACACTAGGATATTATGATTTTAGTATTCTCATAAAACTTCTGTTTTCTACCTTAAACTATCTAAACCAGCGTTTCCCAAACTGTGTTCCGTGGAACACTGGTGTTCCACATGATGTGAATAAGTGTTCCATGAAAGAATCTAGAATTTAATTTTGACTCTTGCACTTCATTTTTGTACTACTTTATACACGCTTTCCAGTTAGAAATTGTTAGTTCAAGTTATTTTAAATTTGTATTTTTGCTTTGTTTTGTAAAGTAAAATATATTTGAGCATAAATAAATGCAATTTTTTAATTTGAAAACCAAATGACTACAAAATAATATTATAAGTGTTCTGTAATAGGCTAAAAAGTGTTCGTGACCAAAAAAGTTTGGGAAACGCTGATCTAAACCACAACACTTAATATCAAGGCTGGCATTGTATCTGGAGATCTCCTCTGCCTATATACTGCAGTTCATATGAAATGTACTAGGGTCACTCATTGTTGAAGTCCCCAGTCAACACCATACATACACATTGCAATTGCATCTACGTAGACAATCAAATCACACAGGTTAATCTTTGTCTTAACCATTCAACAGGTAAGGGAAGGGCATTATGCACATCCATGAGGGAAACCAGATAGCTCTTGCCGATTGGCGCAACCCACAAGTACATGGTCTAAACTGCCTACTACAACAAAGCATGGAGTCAAAGGTCTCCACTTGTGGAATGGTCAAATGTGCTGCTAGTAACTACATCTGAAGCGGCTGAGCTTTACCCCAAGATGGCATGAAAGATCAAAACCAGGATGCTGGGCTGTTGGATTTGTCATGATAGGTATTAGCTACATTTGAAGCTTGAAAATAGGAATACAGCAGAACCCTGTTTATCCAATCTAATTGGGACTAGGGCCGGGGCCAGATCGGACAATCAAAAATTTGGATAATCTAGAGAATTGGAAAGTGTAAGGCTGCAGCACCATCTAGCGGCCACAGGAGTGATCATCAGCTTCTGGACCTGTGTACGCTGGTTGTTCAGTTAATACAGAGCTGGATAATGGCGGGTTGGATAAACAGGGTTCTACTACACTCGTGCCTGTTTCTGCCTGGCCTAGAAGCTACTCTCAGCGTAGGTAGTGAGTGTCAGAACCTGGTCACAAGTACTGTGGTTTGGTCTGAAACTCGCATGATCTACCCAGGAGTCATGATCTACTGTTTGCAGTATTGCCATTTCTTCTTCACCTCCCCTTCAAATGTTTTGTCCCTGTCCACCTCTGTAACATTTATCAGGCAGGTAGCAATACTATTTGAAGGAACTGGGTAATGGTGCTGTGCTGCAGCCTTCTGAGCACCACCACCAGTAACTAGGCACAAGAGGCTGAGTTAAAAATGGAAGCATTATTTCCCAGTATATTAGCTTTTAGAGAGTTTAAGACAAACCCTATTAATTATAATGTGAGTTTTCTTGTAAAGAGACAGCTGAAAAATGAAAATAATCTTTCAAGAAAGTGCACGTGATTTTACATATTTTTATAAAATATAAACAACTTTATAAAAATCAAAGAAACTATAAAGATTAATCTACTGTGGCAATTTACTCAGGTACTTTAAAAGAATACAACTCAAATAAACCATATAGAGACTCTTAATTAAAGATGAGTATATTAGTTAGGGACTATCTGGAGACTTTTTTTGGTCTTTGGCGTCAGGGAAGACTGGCCCATAGGTTAGAACAGCATTTCACAAACTGGGGTCCGCAGACCCTGGAGGTCCCTGAAGGTACTCCAGATGGTCCGCAGGCCCCACTCATCAAACTCCTCTCCCTCCGGAGGTACAGCGGGACTAAGGCAGGCTCCCTGCCTGCCCTGGCTCCGCGCCACTCATGGAAACGGCCAGCACGTCCCTGAGGCCCCTTGGGGTGGGGACAGAGGGGTCTCCATGAACTGCCAGCGCCCGAGCACCGACTCCGCAGCTCCCATTGGCTGGGAACTGTGGTCAATGGGAGCTTCAGGGGTGGTGTCTGCAGGCAGGGGAAGCGCACCTGGCCCCTCCCGCCTAGGAACTACTACCAGAGAGATGTGCCAGTCACTTTCAGGAGCCACCCAAGGTAAGCGCTACACCCCAAACTCCCTCCCGCACCCCAACCCACTGCCCCAGCCCACAGCCCCTCCTGCATCCAAACTCCCTCCCAGAGCCCGCACCCCCTCCTGCACCCCAACCTCCTGTCCCAGCCTGGTGAAAGTGAATGAGGGTGGGGAGAGTGAGTGAAGTAGGGGGGATGGAGTGAGGGGGGAGGGAACAGGTGGGGTGGGGCCTTGGGGGGGAAGGGGTGGCATGGGGGCAGGGCTTGGGTCTGAACGGGGAGCTTGGGGGTCCCCAAAAAAATTAAAATGGGGGTCCTCAGGTTGCTGAATTGAGAATCGCTGGGTGACAGCACTAGCCTGGGGCGTGGAAGACTTGGGTTCAATTCTCTGCTCCATCAGAATTCCTGTGTGATGTTGGGCAAGTCACTTAATTTCTCTGTGACACAGTTCCCCATAATATTTCCCTACCTCACAGGGGTGTTGGGAGGATAAATATATTAAAAAGTGTGAGATGCTCAGAGACTATGGTAACAGGGGCCATTCGAGTACCTAAGATATCTGCACTTTATCCACAAGTAAACAGTTCACATAAAACATCCAGTGGAAAAAAATATGAATTTACTTAAACTGTTGGTGTAGTAAGGCACCATACTCCAGGATCATTCGTCATACAATGCAATATCTCAGAAAAATATATGCTATAGTTAATTTCAGAATCCCAAGTCAAAAATATTGATGTAGTCAGACAGGTGTTATCGTCACATCTGTATCATCAAGATATTCTTCAAGCTGACCTAGAACGCCAAAAAAATTAACCATGGCCCACCGTAACACTTCACAGATGGGTTCCCTTCAAATAACAGTTCTAAGTTAGAATCCCTTGAATCAAATTTCTTCAAATACTTAAATATTTTTGATATACCCATTATATATTTGTAATAGCAATGATTTTTTTCTGCCATCACGTAAGCATTTTGGGGAAAAGGTATGGAAGATTGGTGAGACTTGTTTAAAAAACAATACCAACTCAGAGAGAGTTCATAGCAACTTCAAACCAGAGAGAAATGTGCAAAGAATCCTTTCTGAGGGCAAGCTGTTTACCTGGATCTCATCCAGAAACAGCTGAATTTTTGCACAAAGTAGAACCATTGAGGAAACATACCTAAACATATTTGAAGATTTCCTACATACAAAATTCCACTAAGTGCACTAATTAGCGTGGGGAGCGGGGGGGTTTTCCAATTTGTTAATGGCACCTGACAAAAGATTTTCTGGTCAGTGAAGGTAGCATGCTTCTACCACACCAGCAGCAGTGGAATGAAATTTACAAGGAAATAGTCAATTTCACTGATACTACTGCCCAAATATGTACTATATAAGAGTGAAAATAACCAGATTCTTGTGAGTTTAACTGTAACATTTTTGGAAACTGTCAACAGAACAGAGACAACTTCCTTGCTGTTGTGGGCACACTGCAGGGGAAGAGAAAAGATCTCATCCAGCTTTATGGGAAATGGGGATGGATGCAATGACCACTAGGCTTCTCAGGAGGAGGAAGCCTCTCAATTCCACTGAAGCATCTCCATCTTTTATATTTATTTTTGGATAGTACGCAATTGTCAGCTTATCAAGTCCCAGTAACATTCTGAGACTATGAAACTAACTCATCATGAAGCTTATAGAAGACTGGCAGGACTTCAGCTAGTGCAGCTACCCCACTGACAAGAAGCACTGCAGTAGTCGTAAGAATCACAATGTTTGTGTATCACATATGCAATTTTATCATTCAAAACTTCAGCAATTTGTTCTCCTGGTATAATAGCATTCAGCATGCATACCCTTATAACAATGAGGACAAAGCCATATGTATTTTTTAAATGTAATATTAGATTATGAAAAACTATTGGAATTGCTTAGAGGGTAAAAACATCCTGCTCTCTTGCCCAATTTCTGATGAAGTGAGCTGTAGCTCACAAAAGGTTATGCTCAAATAAATCTGTTAGTCTCAAAGGTGCCACAAGTACTCCTTTTCTTTTTGAAAGGATCAAAGGTTTCTTCCATAATGAAATGTCATTTGTTCAAAAGTGGTAACTAGTAAAAAACCCTAGTCAAAAGTTGTTTTTCTTTCTGACCAACTGTCTTGATGCAAATGAGAAAAGAGAGGGAAGTAAGCCATGAATTTATATGACATGCCAGTAAAGATATTCTGGAATGGCCTGGGTACAAATTACTTGAAATTAGGTCACTCTGCTACCCAAGGAGACTCCAGATAATCTGCTTCAGGTGGGAGAAAGGCACACACAAATTTGAGGCCTTAGGCAATTCCATCCAAATGTTCCATCTTCTTATAAAAGGTCACAGATGACGTATCTCACATCCCATTTTCCCTCTGGTCACTGTATTATATGTTTCTTAAATGCAAATGAAGGGAGAATACAGAAGTCTCATCAACGACTTTTCCCCCCCAACATCCTCATACCGCGGATAGCCAACGATGATCACAAAGATCTGCAGGAGCTAGCACAGCCATATTTCTTGGAAGTTATATAGTAAGAGAGATGATTCACAAGTCTTTCAATCACACACATAGCTATGTTGCCACAGATCTAAAAGGAAAATCTCTAAATAAATTTAGATTTTAGCATTAAAGAAATCTCCCAAAACTTTAACACTGCTACTGAATCTCTGTTTTTATGCTGTGAACTATGGAAATAAAAATGTACTTTAGTACATTTCAAATGGGTCTGCCCTTGTACTGGATCAAAGCTTTCTAACATTACCTATACTGAGCATGCTCAACCAAAACTCAGTTTTTACTGTCAGATACATATATTCATTGTCATGTACTGGCACTTGTGATGGGGTGTACCAACCTCGCACTGGAGGGAAAGGATTAAAGAGCTGATCTAGGCCTAAGACGCTACACCCCCTTCCCTCTGTTGGGCATGATCCCAGTGAAGGGAGCATTTAAAAGGGATCAACTCAGCTCAGTCTGGGCTGACTAAGGAGGAGAGCAGTGAGGTGCAGCAGCCTCCTGCTGGAAAGCCACCGAGGCTCTACACCACCAGGACAGAGTCTCATCACCAAGCCGCTGGAAGCTAGCTGACCGCAGGAGCAGAGGGTGGCGACTCATTAGGGCCAACAGAAGAGACTCTGGAGACAGATCAGAGAACACAGGAGCGACCTCATGTCCAACCTTTGATGTCGTCGGTGGAACTGAAACAAGTGAAGGAAGTGATCCAGAGAGTGCACTTGGAGATCTCAGGCCCTGAGCCCTGTGTAAGGACCACTGTTTCAAAGGTCAGATCCCAAAGGAGTAGGATGGGCCCAGTTTCCCTACCCACTCATCAGTGGGTAACACTACCCTGAACAATAGCCACTAGGCCAGCGATTCTCAAACTATTTACCATTGTGGACCGCATATGCGGCTCTCTATCTGTTAAGTGGGCCACATCCACACAATATATATATTACCCTGTCAGCTGTGGCTGGCCAGTCAGGCACATGTCTCTCGATGCCTGCTCCCAGACTGTCAAGGGCAGGGCTGATCCCACCCACCAAGCCATGGGGGACCCTGGCTGGGAAGCTACCCATGGGACACATTTCCACCCTGCACCAGCTCTCCCCCCGAGATGGGACTTACAGGGCAGCCTCCTGCTCTGACTGTGAGCTCCAGGTCAGGACGTGACCAGCAGGGGACCGGCAGGCGGGCACTATCTGGTACAGGCAGGTCAGGGTGCAGCCTGGAGCATGCTCCCCGCCCCCCCCCCAAAGGTGACACACAGCTGTGGCTAATGAGGGGACGTGTTCCCCCACTCCCGTTCCGATTTCTCCAGACACCTCTGGCATGGACGCCCAGAAGCGAGGAGGCAGTTCTCACCCCAGCAATGGCCCTCTCAGTCATTCCCTTCTCTTCTCCCTCTCCCATCCCTCTCTTCCCCCTCCCTTTTCCTCTCCCCACCACATCCTCTTTCCTCTTCACACTGTCCCCTGCCCCGCTCCATCCTGCACCATTCCCCTATCCCCTTCTCTTCGCCCTATCCCAGCCCTCTTCCTTCCCCACTGCCTCATCCTGCCCCCACATGGGCACTAACCATTATACAGAAACAAAACCCAGCACACATAGAAGAGGATGACAACAGGCACTAGGAACCAGGAGGTAGTGTCTCGGAGTTGCCAGCTCAGCCAGGGAGAGGTGCTGAGCGAGTTGGCGCAGCATGGGAAGGACAGAACCTTCCCCCCCCCCACCCACCCTACACAGGCTGAGCAGAGCAAGCCCTGCTCAGCGCTTGCAGAAATCGGGGTGGGAGGAAAGGGAGCAATGCCCCTCCAAACGACACCTGGGTGGTGAGAGTTGACGACCCAGGGCCTCCCCCTACCCTGGCAACCCTACAGTGTGTCCCTACAGCATGGGAGCTCCTCCCCTACCACAGAGGGCTGCTTTGTCTTCCGTGCTGGCAGGGAGCACTACAGCAGGGCTCCATGGCACCATCTCCTCCTCAGCCAGCCCCGCCCTTGCCAGGACCGGGGAGCAGCAAACTTTGAATTTTTTTTAGCACACAGCTGGGTCATAGGTATGCGCTAACTGGGCCACAAGCTGCCTGCGAGCCGCAGGTTGAGAATCACTGCATTAGGCAAAGCAGCCTTTGAACTCTCGTCAGTGGGCGACACTGCCTGAAACTGTAACTGCCAGGGAAACTGACCCTTGGAATTTTGCTGCTAGATGCTACGCTCCGGAATAACACCATTAGGTGATGCTACCGAACCAGAATACACAGCCAACCCTTGACAGCACTGGAGAAGACAAAAAAAATCCTAGTATTGTAATAGCAGTGCTGTTATACTACTATCTATATAACAGTGCAAGACAGACACTAAATTTTTTTTAATTCTCTTTTTAAAGTTTGAGGAAAAAACATCAAGAAAAGGCATGGACCCTTAGCAGAAATTGTAACTGAGATAATGACAACTGTGCCACAAAAGCAAAATTCCTTGAAACTGTCTGAACTTAGCAACTTTAAAAATGAAGTGGTTTTAAGAATATAGCATAATGTAATTGGGACTATCTTTTCATCACCTTGTATAAAAATACTTCCTAAAGGAACTGATGATCTCACAAGAACAGAGCTTGAAACTCAGCCAAACATTTTGCAATTATGTGTAGAAAATTGGTTTTATGGAATCAGTAACCTTACTGACACACTTGTATTATCACACAGTTAGAAGGAAATAATTAAAAAAAAAAACAAATACTCATACCTGATCGAAAACACTCAATAATTTGTTGAATACCAGATTTTGACATCTGCAGAGGTTGCTGTAACAAAGGAGGATCACCAGGTTCTAACAAATACACTGCAAGACATCAAGGATGACAGTTAGAGAGGACACACACACACAGACACGTATATATATGTAGATATATTTTAATATTTGAGGCTGGTTGAAAAACAGGACAAAGTCATCAGGAAAAATTTTGTTCCCTTTTTCATTGAAGTTGAGAGCTAATAAAGGTGACTAGCCCTATTCCTTGTAATAATAAAAAGGGCTTAGGGATGGCATTTGGAATTTTGCACTCTCACCTCCTTGCTGTTGAAATTAATTTGAAGAGTGACAAATTTTCTAACAAAGCTGTTTATTTCAGGCAATATGTTGTGATTTTGATTAGTTTTTTTAAGTGTATGATGTTTCATAAACATGGATATGAGTATGTACGTACACAAAAAAAAAAGAGAACTGTAGATAACTCAGTGGTCTCTGCCAGCTTAGACTATTCAGTTCATAGAATTGCCTGTTAGATTGGCATTACTCAAGACACCTTGTGCCATCTCAAAATCCTAGTCTCATTTTTTGGTGCAAGCAAAAACAAAATAAGTATGTGAGGAAAAAAATGAAAATGCCAAATTCAACATCTGCATGCATATGGGCAGATCCCAGTGACTTTAATTGAAGGTACAGATTTATATTCAAGGGTTGACTGTGCCCTCAAAAGAACTATTATTTAGAACAAATGTACTAAATAAGTATGAACATATCTAGTTAATGTTTACTGCAAATTATATATTTCAATTCTTATTCATTTTATATTCAAGCATTTTTTAATCAAGCAAACTTCAGAAATGATCTCACCTAAAATGACACTTTTTCTAAATCTGATTTAGATTCACCTCCCATTCTTTGTAAACAATATTAAAATATATTTATAAACTCTAGTGACAGGTAACTAAAAAGCTAAGACATCCCCAGTGGTCAAGAGAGTCCTATTTTAAGTGGGATATACTGGTGTATAGAAAATATCCATATTGATACGGACACCATAACCCTTACCCTGCAAACACTTACACAGATGAATCATTTTACACACAGGAATAGCCCCATTTAACTCAATGAGGCTACTCAAATGCAAAGTTACTTATGTAAGTGTCTGCAAAGTCAGGGCTCAGATCTCCTTAGGTATTTCTACACTGCAATTAGACACCTGCAGCTGGACCTATGCCAGCTGACTTGGGCTTGCATGGCTCAGGCTGCTTAACTGAAATGTAGATGTCTGGGCTTAGACTGGCACCTGGGCTCTAGGATCTGCGAGATAGGAGGCTCCCAAGATGTCTACATCACAATTAAACCACATATATTTGTATTAAAGGGGTCAATGCATAAGATAAAACCATTTTTGAACATTAACAAAAATAATTTAGACAAGTTTCAAAGACAAAGGGCAATACTGCCCTAGAATATGAGCAAATATAAACAAATTCAAAATGCAATGATTACTTTAGGAAAAAACAGCCTATAGAATGGTGGACTTTTTATTCTATCCAACTATGCCCATACCATAAACACTGTTAAAACACAAACATATGTAACAACCATTATAAATCATCTAATTGCTTGGTGATATCTAGCACAATGACATATTGTATCCTACTAACCTACTTGCCATTCTTCGAAAAATAAAAACAAAAAAAAGTACACTTTGGACTAAATACTGCCTCCGATATACATGTGCTACTTCCACGTGACATCAAGGGGAGTTTCATGTGTGAACTGGACAAAATGCATGGTTGTAAGGCAAGAATTGTATATACAATCTATTTTTTTAAAAATTACAACAACTCAAAACTTTCTATTTAGATAGAAAGGTTTATTGTTGAGACTATTCAATTTATTTCTCAAAACTACCTTTAGCCAAGCAACAGATACACTTTCAGAGTTGGTAGACAACACTTTCCTCCTATTAGTCCCAAACATTCATGCCATTCATACTTTAAAAAAGGAGGATGGGGGGGAAGAGATTAAAAAAGAAGAGGAAACCTCCTCATAAACAGCATTACCACAACAAAGCAATAGACAAAAAGAAGAAGAAATTGGTGAGGAAACATTTCTGTTTGAAACTTACAACTATAAACATTAAGTAAAACAATAATGAGAAGTCTCTTAACAAAAAGATAGTTGGACTCCACAGTGCACACTTCCACCTTTACATATGACATTTTCCATGTTATTATACAAACCTAATTTCAAAACAAGCAAGTGGTAGTTTGGGGCTGGGGGGGGAGGGAGGTCTCAAAAACAAATACTATGACTTTGTCAATATTTAACAGATAAGATATAAAGTAAATCCATCCTCTTATATTTGGGCATAACAGAATACAAAAGAACATACAGACTAGAAAAAAAATCAGAACACTACAATTTTTAAAAATGCAGATACAAGGTGACTGCTCTTGGTATCTCGCCTTCCCCTCAGTTCAGTGCACACAATGCCCATGTGAGCTTGGGGGTTATTATGCACCCTGTAAGAACTAAGAAATTGATCTTCCTGAAGTAATTTACTGTGACAGTTTTAGGATATTTAAAAAACATTTTAAAACTGCAATTAGGAAACTTCATATTTGCCAAAGTAATGGCTTCATTATTACAGCATATTTCTGTACAGCTAGTTTCTGAAAGCCTCTTAGAGGACAGAATCAATTAAAAAAACAAAGTATTACAAAGCACTATACCTGGTTCACAGCACCCATGGTGATGATGGTCAGTCTGACAACACTTATCCCTTAGAGGCATTTTCTGTGTGCACGACCTACTTTCCTTCTACATCCAGCAGCTTGTTTCTGCTAAAATAAGCAAATTCTCTGTCACCTCCCAGACCATAAGACTTAAACAACACTAACATCATACCCCCACATCCTTAAGACTAAAACAGCACTGAACTCGCTCAGAGGTCAACTGTGCCTTTTTTAAGATGGAAAGTCTATATTATTTATCAACTATTTTCAAATCTAAAAAATCTGTTTACTTCAGTGCATTTCGATGAAGGGCAAACGCTTCAAGAGTAATAGAATCAAGGAAACCCTTGTTCCTCCTAAACTCCAGTCATGTCCCTAAATAAAATGACAACATAACCAACATTTTGGATCCCTGGCTCCTACAAGAACCAATGTTAGGCATGTGTAAAACATAAGGCTGCACAAAGATCCATGGTTTTGGGGTCCCTTATGTTTGTCAACACCACTTTGCCTAACTGTAGGGACTTAAGCTATCTTTCAGTTATTCTTGTTTGTACTACCATAGCACCCACAATTGTTAAAACCCACCTAGACCCTACTGGTTGATGAGATTCACACGACTCATCCCCCAATAACAACAAGCATCCATAAAGTTGTGAAAACCCAACTATAACTCCTATTAACAATATTGACCCACACAGCTGTCAAATGTTCAGCTCCATAGCTGCTCTGTGCCAGGTACTGAAGTGTGACTGAGGCCCCATATACTGTATGTTACTTCATGAATGCCCCCGCCGAACTTTTTTTGCCTCCAGACTAGGGACAGGAAAACCCTGCCCTAAAATACCTCCAGAAACCTGCCCCACCCCTCTGCCCCAACAACAACAGGAACCCTGCCCTGCCCTCCCGACCCCACGGCGCCCCCAACAGGAACCCTGCCCTGCCCTCTACCCTCTCCCCCCAGGAACCCAGCCCAGGAACCCAGCCCAGCCCCCCCCACACACACCACCGTGCCCTGACGCCCCCCCTACCCCACCCCCCCAGGAACTCAGCCCTGCCCTGCCCCCCACACAAACCCAACCTTGCCCTGCCCCCCCAGGAACCCAGCCCTGCCCAGCCACCCCCCAACCCAACCTTGTCCAGCCCCCCCACCCCATGAACCCAGCCTTGTCCACCACCCCTTCCACGAACCTGGCCCTGACACATACCCCGCGCTCCCCCCAGGAACCCGGCCCTGACCCCCTCCCCGCCGCCCCCTGGGGGGACCCGGCCCTGCTCTTTCCCCCCGAACCGGAGCAGCGCGCAGCCCGCGGGGAGAGCGGGACCGCCGGGCGCCTGAGCTGGGAGAGCCCGCCCCGCACACGGGGCAGCTCGCGCCGTCCCCGTTTCCCTGGGCGGCGGCGGCAGCTGCCGCAGCCCCGCGGGGCCCAGGGCTCCCGGCCGCCCGGGCTGCACTTACGGAGGCTCCCGGGGACGGAGTGCGGGGCAGCCGCCAGCTCCCGTCCCGGGCGGCGCGGCTCACCCACGAGCCCCGCGGGGAGCGGGCGGCGGCCGGGGCTGAGTCAAGCGGGTCCCGCGCGGAGCCGGCAGGTGACAGCGGGCGCCAAAGCAGCGCGGCGGCCGGAGGCAGGGAGCGGAGCGGGGCGGGACGCTGCGCCCGCGCAGGGAGCCGCCGCACCAGCCTCCGCCGGGCGGACTCTTCCCCCCCGCGCCTCCGAACTAAACTTCCCCGTCCCGTGTCCCGCCGGCGCAGCAGGAGCGGCGACCACTGACCCCGGAGCCGGATGGGCACAGGGGCAGGAAGTGACTGCGGCCGCGGCGACTCGGGGCGGCGCACTGCGCAGGCGCCGCACCCGGCTTCCCCTCGCCCCGCCCACACGCACAGGTGCCTGTCCGGCGCGCGGGCGGGGCGCGCTGTCGCTGGCAGGAGGAAGCGGGGCTCGCGGCTGGGCGGCCACCCACGTGGGCGAGTCACGAGCTGCTTGTCTCCTGCCCCCGCGCTGCTGGGCACCGCTGCAGCCTGTCGCAGCATCGCCGAGCAGCCCGCTGGCTGCGCGGTGCCCAGTGGGAATAAAGCCGCCGACGCACCGCTGCAGGATGCTTGGTAGCAGCATAAAGTGCACAGTCGATACAGGGCACGCTGCCTCTTGCACTCTGTGCACGCACTCTAGTGTGCACGCTTGTGACACCCCGCACCCCTGTACCCCGGCCTCCTGCACAGCTGCAATAGACGGTACAACTACTCTGTGGCACAGTCCGTCATTGCACTATAATACACTACACTACGTACAGCAGCAACACTTCGTACTAAGAGGAGTTGTGAATGTCTCCTCGGCAAAAACGGAGGTAGCAGCTGCCTCAACACTTCTCCCCCCATTGCCACTTGCCTCACTGTGGGCTGCGTGTCTTAAAGGCAGAGATAAGGTGGATGAGGTCATATATTTTATTGGACCAGCTTCTGTTGGTGAGAGCGACCAGAAGAGCTCTTCTTCAACCCTATCCAAAGTCTCTCTCTAGTTCTGAGCCTTGCCTTATCTACAATTTGCTGAAGTTCTCCCATGCTTGTGCAAACACCAGGGGCAGCTCCACCTGTACAAGAAATGGTGGAAGAGTGAGTATAGCCTGACAGCTGGTATTTCTACCCTTGTGTCATCTAGGGCTGCTCTGAGCAAGGTAAAATGGCAGTGGTAAATGCACCATTGGCAGGACAATACTACTGCTCTCAACGATGAGAAAATTGTAGACTGCCCTTATGGGGCTGGAGGTTGCTGCCAGTTGTATTAAAATAAATAGTGGGAGGACCAATCTGATGGATTGTAACAAATAATTTTGCCGGTTTGTGATTCATATCCAGTCATATCTCTTCAGTTTGTTGTTTAACTGTAGGTGTTTGTGTGTTTTTCTGTAGGTGTACCATTCTCAACCTCCTTAGTGCAATTTACAGGTAATTATTTTCACCTCACAGTAAATGAGAAAATCAAATTCCCTCTGTTTCTGCCAAAAGGAAATTAAATGAGCAAATCAACAGAAAGTTCTCTTTGTGTGCACCCTTTGCTGCCATTTCTGGCTTTGATGAGGAAATGTGTACAATAAACAACCTGCTCTCCACACCACTAGAAAAGAGACAAATATTGGTTAAAAAGGGACAATATTAAAAAAGGAAACCATCTCTCAGACAATTGGCTTGGTTAGTGGCTCAGTCACTTCCTGGGTAGAAGTTCATGGTAGGGCTCAAGGTCATAAACCAAGTTCTGGAGTCATATTCAATGCCAGCACAATAATAAAATTATATGCTGTTTAGTAGTGCCATTCTTCAAATCAGATGGGATAGTAAACAGCTCTTGTATCTATCTCTGGCCAATATATTTTATACAACTAAATTCTACTTTTAAAAATGTAGACATTAGTTTTTCACCAAATTATTATTTAAAGAAATTTTATTAGGATTTACAAAAGTGACCAGGTGTCTTGATTTGTATATGCTCCCTGTGCATCCCACCTAGGGCTTCTCTCTCCTCTTCACATCTCTAGGCTCCCATTCCCCAAAGCTCCAAGCCCTCACATCTTACTAACTCCTATACTGAAACTACTGCTCTCTAGCTCCTGGCCCAGCTTCTGGCCCCCCTCACCAAGCCCTCAGTCCCCAACAGTTCCCTCTCCATAAGACTTTAGGTTCCTGCTCTTCAGATTCCAGGTCCCTGCTCCCATTTTCCTTTGTCCATCCAGTTTCTTGGACCCCACATTCCCAAGATTCCCACTACTAAGGCTCCCAATCTCCATTGGTTGTTGTGCATTCAGATCTCACATTTCCTTGCGGTTTACATTGTTCTCTTATTTTGAGAAAATACAAATAGGGCCTTTCCTATATCATTTATTATAAATTTGTCAGATCCCCTATTATTTGTCTCCTCTCTAAATTATTTAGCACTAATTTTAAATCTCATTTCCAAATAAATTCTGCTTAACAGTTGTATGCAAGATTTTTTATAGATGAATCTACAGTAAATATTGTGCTTTTCTAATGTCAGATTAATGAGCATGTTCCTTCGTCATAGCTTCAAACAGATTTTCTAAGCTGCTGGTAAAGGCATTAGTGTCTCAAAAGTGGTTGAAGTTCTTTATTTTCCATCATAAATATCTGTATTTTAATCAAGTTGCAAAAAATGGGAAATATCTTATGGAATATGGTATGAAGGCATAGACTCTAGAATCTTGACTGGATTATTGTGCCTAGGATCTCTTGGTTAGGGAGTCAATATAATAGAAGCCCAATTTTATGGGCTTTTCATAAAACCAATGGGTCATGTAATCTATCACCTACTCTGACGCTGGGGGATTGAGTGTAAATTTGTGTTTTGATTGTGTAAGCAGCCATGTCAGAGGGACCTGGGGTAGTAACCAGTGCAAAAGGTGCCCCACGCAGATAAAATCTAATGGCCTTGACTGCTTAATTTATTGCTAAGATCTCCTCCTCTGTTACCAAACAGTTTCTCTCTGAGGGCAGGAATTTTCTGTGGAACATTGTAGAATTGATGTAGGACGTTCTGCTCTCCATTCTCTTGCCCCTGCTAGAGAATGGCTCCAAGATCCTGCTCAGAGACATCTGTCTGCAGGATGAACTCCTCATAAATCTGGACTTCACAGCATCATTCACTGCACAGGAGCTGTTTGAACTCCCCAAAAGCATTTGCACAAACTGGGAGTCAATGTACTGTTCCTTTTTTCAACCCAGGCGACTAGTCAAAGTTTGGGACCGTAGGGGTGTTTCAGTTGCGGGTAAAAAAACAATGATAGTGTGGTACACCTCTATCCGGATATAACGCGATCCAATATAACACGAATTCAGATATAACGCAGTAAAGCAAAATTGGTTTTCTGTCTCGTCTACAACATACAGTACTTTTATTCTGTTTAATCCCAGTTTATACATTTAATGATGTGGTAAACCCAGGACAAACAGCTACAAAAGGGGGGGTAGTAATTAGTCCCAGGGGATTAAAAGGCCCCTCCCTATCCACAGGGCAATAAGGTTCAGCTGGAAAAGGGGTTGCTAGGGAACCAATTAGGTTCAGCTAACTCCAACTACTTGGGACCTTTTTAAACCCTCCCCTGGGTGGTAGGAGGGGAAGAGTCAGGGAGTGAGAGGAGTAGGGAAGTTGCTAGTAGGCTGTTTGCAGCAAGACCCCAGACCTTCTTAGTAGGGAGGCTGCACTTGCTCCCCAGAAGGGAAGGAAAACAAACACAAGGGACTGACTGAGGAGAGGAGTAGCAGGACCCTGTACCACCTATAAGGATTTGCCTTACCCCAAACCTGAGTCTCCAAGGCTAAATAGGACTGAGCCTACTGAGGCGAACAAGGTATTTTGTCACAATGATTACTGTGTACACATTCAGTATGTATGTTTTTACAAGTCTGCCTTGGATCGAAAGTCGAAACACAAAGCTGAGTGCATTTACAGCATTTTTAAACTTTCGCTCTGATCTTCATTGCATAAAAAACAGTCTTGTCTGCAAGTCTTAATTAAAGTTATAATGTTGACAGTTTAAATCCACTGATAGTTTAAAACCATTGAAAGTTTAAATTTGTTTTGCAGACAACAAAACCATGTGTGAGGTGGTAGCTAATTTTCAACGGCCGTTATAATAAAAATCGCCTTTGTATATATAACCACGACAAAAAGGAGAGTTTAGTCTAACTTTGTTGTTGACTAACCTGCTGCCACCTTGCCAGTTTAAAGTTGTTACAAAACCATCCATGGTCGGCGCCTCGGCTCTTAAAATGTGGCTTGTATCAAATTACATAGATACAGTACATTGTCTGTCCAAATGTGCATGTATCAAAGTGGTGGAACGAATGTGCAACAATGAGAAGGCAGGGGTAAACATATGTTGCCTGCCCATGGTCCCATTTGGCATTCTCATCTCTCCCACCTATTTTAATCTCGTTTCTAAATTGTGTGCAGTATAGACTAAGCTTAAGTTGTCTCACTGGTTGTATTTTGGAAACATTGTAACTCTGTGCTGACATTTTCTAAACAATTTTTAAAAAGTGTTCACATTAATATTAAAATACCATTGATGTCATGGCAAGTAGTTCACAGCCATGGAAACAAAAGGCATGGATAGTCAAAGAAAAATTGGAAGCTTTGGACAGACTGAAATCAGGAATGAGCCAAGCGAAGGTCTCAAAAGAAGTAGGAGTGGGGGAATCAACGTTAAGAGGGTGGATCAAAGAAGAGGAAAAATGCTAGTTGAACTGGATGAAAGTGAAGGCCTGGAAAGGAAGCTCCTAAAAACTGCTCAGGATAACCAACTAGATAGAGCAGTATTTACGTGGTTTACCCAAGAACACTCTGATGGCACGCCAATTTCCAGTGAAACAAGGGAACAAGCGGAGAAATTGAAGAAGGATCTCGATTTTAAACGCTCGGGCGAGGACACTTCTGCACATCAAGGTAATGAATTTAAAGCTAGCAGCGGATGGCTTAATCATTTTTTAAAACGTCATGGCATTCAGCAAGTCACAATTTCAGGAGAGACTCGCTACGCAGATATAAAAGCTTGTGACGAATACCCGCTAAAGTTACAAGAGATCACCATCGAGGGTGGCTATGCTCCAGAACAAATCTATAACGCTGATGAAACCGACTTATGTTACCGTATGCTGCTGGATAGAACGCTTGCTTCAAGGACCAAAGAACAAAAGGCCAAAGGTTTTAAGGTGATAAAAGAGAGAGTGAGAATACTTTTCTGCGTAAATAAAACCAGTTTACATAAACTTAAACCTCTGTGCATAGGCAAATCCAGGTCACCTAGGGCTTTCCACCATAAGAACATAGATTGGCTTTCATTAATTTATCACCATTCAAAAAATGCCTAGATGAAATTGGATATTTTCGAGGAATGGTTTAATAAATATTTTGTACCAGCTGTCCGGAGCCACCTACGCAGACAAAACCTGAAGCCAAAGGCAATGCTCCTACTTGACAACTGTCCCATCCACCCCCGCAGCTGAGACCTTAACCAGCAAAGACAGGAAGATAAAGGTGAGCTACCTTCGTTAAGAACATGACATCCAAAATACAGCCCCTCGATCAAGGCATTATAGCCACATTTAAAATGAACTATCCTAAAGCCTTAGTAAAGAAAATTGTTGAGGACAACAGTAGCATAACAGATGTAATCAAGAAATTGAATTTGCTGGATGTATTTAACTTAGGCGAGACAGCCTGGCTAGGAATCTCTCTGTCAATGATGGAGAAATGTTGGCATCGTGGTCTTAAAAGTGCTTTTGTCACTGAAAGCAATGACAACCAAGATGAGGAAGACGAAGATGAGAACAACTTTGAAGGTTTTACAGAAGAAGAGGCCATGGAGGCAGAATGAGTCTACAGGGAACTTATGGCTCAGAGTGGGATAGCTGATGTTCAAGAGTGGATGGAGGTGGATGCTATGTGTCCAACTTATGAACGACTTACAGATATAGATGTAATTCATAATGTTGCCCCTCAACCACCTGGTGCCTCAGAAAATGTGTCTAACCCTGAGGATAGTGACGAAGAACCCTCGGAGCCACCGCCCAAAGCTGCTGATGTGGTTGTAGGGTTAGAAATTGGTCTTAAGTGGCTAGAAAGTCAGGATGTGGATAGACTGCAAATACTGCAGTTAAAATCCATAATTGTCCTGGCGAAGAAGAAGGCTCATAGTAGCATGAAGCAACAAAATATAACAAGTCCTTTTTTTTTTTTAAATTTAAAAAAAATTTAAGGGGTGCATCTTAAATAAGAAAGCATCTTGTACGCCAAAAAACGGTATTTACCATTTTATCAATGTCTCTAAAACTTTAGTACTTTACCTTTTTTAGCTTTTCAGTTAGTATGGTCTGCTGAAAGTTTTTGGGTAAGAGACACCATTTTGCTTTCTAATCTTGTTTAGCATGGTAAAGTTTAGGGATTAGATTGCAGTTTTGTCTTTTATTTCTTTAGTAACCAATTCTGACTTTTATGCCTATATCCCTTATAATCACTTAATCTATCTTTCTCTAGCTAATGAACTTGTTTCAATCTTTTATGTAAACTCATGTGTTTGGGGGCTCTCTACTCAGGTTAACAAAGGCAGTTGCATATTCATTCCTCTTTTTGATGGAATGACAAACTTTTAATGAGCTTACACTGTTTGGAGCAGGGGGTCCTGAGCAGTGTAAGGCGCACATTTCTGGGGTGCAATGCTGAGGTTGGGGAATTTGTGGGTGTTGTCCTTTGTGTAGTTCATGAGTGTCTGGGAGAACATTCATGTAACTAAGCTGGGTGTGACTGTGCTTGCTGGTGGCTGTGAGTGAACAGAGCCTGGAGGGGTTTGCTATTCACTGGCAAAGCATTGTAAGAGACATGCTGGGCTGGAGAATTAAAGGGACACAGTGGTTCAACCAGAGGTGCTGGAACAATTTGTACAGTGGGGGTTCTGAGAGCAACTGAACCAAGCTGTAAACCCTGAATATGATGGAAACCTCTTCAAGCCAGGGGGTGCAGCAACACCCCCAGCATCCCTAGTTCCAGCACCTATGGGTTCAACAGACCAGATTGCACCCAGGGGAATTCACACTCTGGTCTTTACCTTCCTGGGGGTTGTAACCTGGCCTCATGACCCACTGGGACCTTCTCAGTGGAAGCCTGTGTATCTAGTGAAATCCTAGCGGATCTTAAACATAAAAAAGAAGCTTACAAGAAGTGGAAGGTTGGACATATGACCAGGGAAGAGTATAAAAATATTGCTCGGGCATGTAGGAATGAAATCAGGAGGGCCAAATCGCACCTGGAGCTGCAGCTAGCGAGAGATGTCAAGAGTAACAAGAAGGGTTTTTTCAGGTATGTTGGCAACAAGAAGAAAGCCAAGGAAAGTGTGGGCCCCTTAATGAATGAGGGAGGCAACCTAGTGACAGAGGATGTGGAAAAAGCTAATGTACTCAATGCTTTTTTTGCCTCTGTTTTCACTGACAAGGTCAGCTCCCAGACTGCTGCGCTGGGCATCACAAAATGGGGAAGAGATGGCCAGCCCTCTGTGGAGATAGAGGTGGTTAGGGACTATTTAGAAAAGCTAGACGTGCACAAGTCCATGGGGCCGGATGAGTTGCATCCGAGAGTGCTGAAGGAATTGGCGGCTGTGATTGCAGAGCCATTGGCCATTATCTTTGAAAACTCGTGGCGAACCGGGGAAGTCCCGGATGACTGGAAAAAGGCTAATGTAGTGCCAATCTTTAAAAAAGGGAAGAAGGAGGATCCTGGGAACTACAGGCCAGTCAGCCTCACCTCAGTCCCTGGAAAAATCATGGAGCAGGTCCTCAAAGAATCAATCCTGATGCACTTACATAAGAGGAAAGTGATCAGGAACAGTCAGCATGGATTCACCAAGGGAAGGTCATGCCTGACTAATCTAATCGCCTTTTATGATGAGATTACTGGTTCTGTGGATGAAGGGAAAGCAGTGGATGTATTGTTTCTTGACTTTAGCAAAGCTTTTGACACGGTCTCCCACAATATTCTTGTCAGCAAGTTAAGGAAGTATGGGCTGGATGAATGCACTATAAGGTGGGTAGAAAGCTGGCTAGATTGTCAGGCTCAACGGGTAGTGATCAATGGCTCCATGTCTAGTTGGGAGCCGGTGTCAAGTGGAGTGCCCCAAGGGTCGGTCCTGGGGCCGGTTTTGTTCAATATCTTCATAAATGATCTGGAGGATGGTGTGGATTGCACTCTCAGCAAATTTGCGGATGATACTAAACTGGGAGGAGTGGTAGATACGCTGGAGGGGAGGGATAGGATACAGAAGGACCTAGACAAATTGGAGGATTGGGCCAAAAGAAATCTGATGAGGTTCAGTAAGGATAAGTGCAGGGTCCTGCACTTAGGATGGAAGAATCCAATGCACCGCTACAGACTAGGGACCGAATGGCTAGGCAGCAGTTCTGCAGAAAAGGACCTAGGGGTGACAGTGGACGAGAAGCTGGATATGAGTCAGCAGTGTGCCCTTGTTGCCAAGAAGGCCAATGGCATTTTGGGATGTATAAGTAGGGGCATAGCGAGCAGATCGAGGGACGTGATCGTTCCCCTCTATTCGACATTGGTGAGGCCTCATCTGGAGTACTGTGTCCAGTTTTGGGCCCCACACTACAAGAAGGATGTGGATAAATTGGAGAGAGTCCAGCGAAGGGCAACAAAAATGATTAGGGGGACTGGAACACATGACTTATGAGGAGAGGCTGAGGGAGCTGGGATTGTTTAGCCTGCAGAAGAGAAGAATGAGGGGGGATTTGATAGCTGCTTTCAACTACCTGAAAGGGGGTTCCAAAGAGGATGGCTCTAGACTGTTCTCAATGGTAGCAGATGACAGAACGAGGAGTAATGGTCTCAAGTTGCAGTGGGGGAGGTTTAGATTGGATATTAGGAAAAACTTTTTCACTAAGAGGGTGGTGAAACACTGGAATGCGTTACCTAGGGAGGTGGTAGAATCTCCTTCCTTAGAGGTTTTTAAGGTCAGGCTTGACAAAGCCCTGGCTGGGATGATTTAACTGGGAATTGGTCCTGCTTCGAGCAGGGGGTTGGACTAGATGACCTTCAGGGGTCCCTTCCAACCCTGATATTCTATGATTCCTGGCCACAGCCTCAGTCTCAGCCACTGCTGGCCTCACTCTCAAAAGGAGGACCTGTTTCAAAGGTCTCTCAATCATCCCATAGTCCAGTTCTGCCACCACGACGTTCTGTATGAGTCGTAATGCCTCCTTCAGGTGTGTTACCTGGTGGTGGCAGATCCACTTTTTGGGCCCTCTTGGTAGGATCTGACAAAACAGTCCAGTGCCATCACCTCCGCTATTTCCTCAGAGCACTGTACATCCTCCTTTGCCATCAAGGGCAGAAATCCCATAACCATCGCCACTGCTTGAGGCCAAGAATCTAGGGAAAACTGTTCCCATCTAAACTGGTTTTCCTTCCCCGATGAGCCCCAAATAGCTCCAGATATCTGCTTTTTCAGCACACCCTAGTCCTTTGCAAAGGTCCCAAAGCACAATAGGCAGCCGGGGACACTGCTGTCAAGCATGCTGCTATCTTGATAGTCCATATTTCTTGGGGCAATTGGTGAACAGTTGTCACCTGTTCCAAGGTCTCTAGAAAGGCCTCTGTCCCCATCTTAGTGAGAAATCCTCCTTCATCCAGAGGTAACTAAGAGTATGTCTACACTGCAATATAAACCCAGGATCAAACTTTGGCTCAAGCCTAACCCCTCTTCCATCTATACACAAATCACACTAACCCAGGGCTCAGACCCAGGGTCCCAGGACCCTCTGGGGATGGAGGGTCCGAGCTTGAGTCAAGCCAGGACATAGGATTCGAGCCCTACTGCTTTGCAGTATAGACACAATCCCATTTGACTCGTATCCTGGAAGTGCAGCAGAAGTATCCCACAATCCTATGGACTAACTTCCTTAGTCCTCTCTGATCAACTCAATTGAAAATGGAAGTCAACTCTCTTGGTGTACAGCAGCAGCTCAATGAGTCAGACTCAGCATTAACCATTCCATTGTCTTCTGATCACTGAGCTGCAAGCATACCATCAGAGATCGTTCTGTGTTTGCAATGGAGATTGAACAGAACAAGCCTTTTGCAAAGTTCGCTGCTTCATAGTCACAGGAGCACAGCCAGATTTTGGTAAATTTCTGATGTGAGGTCAGTAAAACTGTGAACTTTAGCAAAAAATACCAGCAATGACCATGCATACTAACAGATAGCTAAAAAGCTGGCAGCTTTACAAATTTTCCAGACTGGGGACCAGTGCATGGAGTGGATTAAGCAGCTCAAGAGTGAGTACCAGGAGACCAGGGACCAGAACCACACCTCAGGCAATTCACCAATCTCATGCCCTTCCTATGAGGAGTTTGACCAGGTGCTGGGCACTGCACCCAGCACAGAGCAAGCCAGCCAGGGTGCATGATGACCTGGTCAGCCAAGATGGTGCCAAGGTGACCCCTGAATCTATCATGGGAACTGATGGGAGCCAGCAGCAGACTTCAATTGAGGAGCAGAAAGTGACTCTGTTTCTTAAACCAGTACCAAGCAAGCTGTTGGACAGGATCAACAGCAAATTCTGGATCCCATACTCAGAAGAGCTCTTTGATGTCCTCTGCCACACTGCTGAGCCTGCAGAAAACTAGAGGAGACAGAAGCTGCCCCCGAGCCTGGTAATTTTCTGACTCCAATATAAAGTTTATTGCGACAGTAATGGCAGGGTTTTCCGCTCTAAGAACCAATGCAACAGTTATAAGAAGCCCCGCTACCAGTGTATATCCTCTCATGGTAGATTGTATCCCAGGGCCTTGGCATCTCCTCTCTTCCCCTCCCCTCCACACCACATGGAGTTCAAAATGGCGATCAGGAAATACAAACAATAAAGAATAGCTTTAAAGAGTATTTTTACTTGAAAGGCCCAAACTTTTGCTAGGGCCATTCCTGTTTAAAAATAATAATCTTACATTGCCATGCCTGTACATATGCCATTCTGTAACTGCTCAACTGTCTATGGAGCTGCCTGGAAACAGTGAACTCAGTGTGTGTTTTGGAAACTGTGTTCCATTTCCAAATCCAGTCCTTTTCTGGTGGAGGTAGTCCATGTAGTAGGCAGGTAACAAAATCATTTCTCCCAAGTACAACTGGGGTGTTGATTTTTCTCCAGAAATGTGCCATCATCAGGGAGGAGGAAGGCTGTGGAGTTCTGCGTGTTTGCATGCAGCCATAACAGGCTAAGCCATGTGGAAGCTAATGCAGCATCTTGTTAGTTCCCTCATGGATTCTGACCCAATCCTGGTTGCTGATAGCAGAAAACTTTTCCTGAATCAGGAATTCCAGATAGGTAGTCACATTTCAGGGAAGAGCGTATTTTCTAGGGCCACCTCACTAGCTGATCAGCTGACTCCATTCACAGATGTGCTTCTTCAGTCACTAAGTTTGAATACTTCAGGTGTATACGTTTCAGGGGTCCAAACCAGCAGCTTGGAATAACATCTCCCTTTGTCAATCAGACACCACAAGAATATTTATGTCCTCCACAATGTGAAAGGCCTGAAATGATAGAAAAAGCCTTTTGTTGCAAGGCCACTCACCACACACCCCAACAACCCAAATACCTATGCAATGTTTATAAAACAGAAAAATCTTACAAATTTTAAACTTACCATTGTCTCTGCATTTTTGTAACTGCAATTAACCAAGCCGTGTTCAGAGAGAATCCCTCTGTGGATTGAAGCATCCCTTTACCCATATATTTTGGTTCAATTTTGAAATGTAACATTTTATGTCCTTGAGATTCCACAAGAACTAATTCTGTGCTCCTCCACTGAGCTGTTTGAGACAAGAACCCTCTGTTTATTATCCTATTTCAGGACCCTCGGCTTCCACTGGCTGGTGTGCATCCAGAACTTGAGCCCTGGCCCAACGTACCTTCACAGATTGTCCCAAGTGGAAGGGTTTCCGTGATGAAGTTTTGGTCTAAGTTCTTGAGAGGGCTGACATGCAGGTCCATTACCAGAAGCAGAGGGACTTAAGACTGAAGCACTGGCATGCTGAGGGTCGTGAGAAAAGGGTGAGTCTTGCTGCGCAACTGGAGGACAGGGTTTCAGAGAGGGAGCAGGCACTTGCAATGCAGTTCCTGGAACAGGAATGGCAGCTAAGGAGGTGACAGAGCGCAACAAGGAGAACTGTTTGAGTGACTCATCTTCATCATGGCTGGTAAAGCACCAGCTCCTGCTGCCTCTCCCACACCATGGCCTGATGCCTCTGCACCATACCCTCAGTCCAGAAGTAGCTTGGATAATTCAGTGTCATTGTTCGTGGCAGCATTGAAGCCCCATGAGTGGCTGGGCTGGGCTGGGCAGGGCAACTAAACCCCATGCAGCCTTTCTTCTGGAAACCTTCTCATGTGGATACCTTTATCCCCCTACCCCGGCGCCAAGTGCATGGGAAATGGGGAAAGGAGAATGTGGGGGCGGAGGACAAGCAGCAGTAGGGGGGTTGTGTCATGTTTGCACTGGTTCCTGCACTTTTCTTTATTTATTTTTTATTTGTTTTTGTTTTGGAAATGTTCTTCTGTTGTTGTTTTGGGGTGTTGTAATGGCAGCAGGCCTGCCTAGCAATGGGTCACTGTTGTACTGTTTTAACACATGTTTACAAATAAAGCCTTTTATGTCATCAAGAAAGTTTGATGCTATCAGTGCATCACATCATACAATCATGACTTGAGATAATAAAGTTAAAAACATGATCAGGAGCAATTATACATTCCTGGGCAAACACTATTTCTCTATGCTGTTAGGTACAGCAATTCACACTGCAATAACTTCCTTATATGAACCCATACTGTGATTCACCCCTCCTTCGCCCTCCCCCTCACCCTGCAATTCATTATTCACTATGTCATTCATAAGTATGTTGCATGGCTATCAAGCCAACACTCATCCCAAGCATCAGACCCTCCCCCCAAATCCATTACTTCCTTTTCCCCCATAAGCACATCCTTACAGGTACTAGTCCTCCTCTTGCATTGGGCCAGGCAAGTCCATAGTGTGAGAACACAAAACATCCCTGACTTCTGTTGCATAGGTGCAGCCAGCTCCAACTGAGGTAGGTTCACTTTCTGACAGAGGGTACCGATTCAGAGGCCCTTCAGGGGGAAATGGCTCAACTCTGGTTTCACAAAGATTGCAAAGAGCACAGCAAGCCACAGTAATGCAAACAGCATTGATGACACTGGCATCCAACCTTCTTTTGACAGGGCCTCTGAAATCAGGACACAGTTTTATAAGCCAAGGCAAAAGGGAGTACACAGGGTCCCCCAGAATAATGGTGGGGACAGTAACTCCATTTATGACAATGTCATTTGATGGGAATAATGTCCCAGCCTGTAGATGAATGTAGACTCCCAAGCGGTGGAAAAACTCTTGCATCAGGAACTTTTCCAATGCAGCTCACAGTGACATACATAAATCAGTCTCTGTGGTCCACAAGGACCCACATTACAATGAAGTAGTACCGTTTACGGTTTATGTACTCATGCGCTCCTCGAGGAGCGCATAGTATGGTCACATAGGTCCCATCAATGGCTCCAGAGCAGTTAGGAAATCACATTCTCTCAAAGCCAGCAGTTATTTCAGGAATATCTTTAATGCCCACCACCTTGGGGAAAATCACATGCCTGGTTGCCTCAGAATCCTCTGCCACCACTTTACCCACTGTTGAATTCCAAACACCAAACTGGTTGGCAGTGGACCTGTAGTAGTCTCAGGTAGCCAGCTTCCAGGCAGTTATAGCAATGCGCTTCTGGAGCGGCAAGGGTGACCTCCTGCATGTATCTTTATGCTAGATGGTGGGGTAAGCAGCTTACAAAGCTCCAGAAACGTGGCTTGCTTCATGCAAAAGTTCTGGACTCACTGCTGGTCATCCCAGGTGTGTGTGATGATGTGGTCCCACACGTCTGTGTTTGTGGCCCTGTGCCAGAAACGCTGGTCTACATAGGGGACATCAACAGCTATGCTGACTGTACTGAGCAGCATCGCCAATGTGAGTCTGCCATGCTAGGGTACTCTTCCTTTTCTGCCTTCTCCGTCTGCTCCATCATGAAATCCATCAGGTACCTTTGGTGGGTCAGAAAACACTGCCAAAATGTCCACCAGCACCTCAGAGAAGCTCTGCCCATTTCCTGACACAGGAGTGAAAACGCAAGGAAGGGAAGTTCTTCAGAACGCACCTCCTCCATGTTGCTGGCTCTGGTTGCTGGGAGCACACAGACCAAAATGATTGCTCAGCAGGCTGTGTTAGCAGGCTGTTCAAATTTCCTGTAACATGCAGGGTGGGCAGCAAAGTTTTCCCACTGTGCTTCATGGTCAAAGGGCTACAGCGGCCACATTGCAGGAGGGCACTAGGGACTCTGGGATATGGTTGGATTGACTCAGGTCTGCATGCTGCAGTGTGGATGCCAGAACCCCAGATTCAAGCCTTGCTTAGAAAAGTCTTAGGATAGGGTTAAGAATCAGTATAGACGCTCAAACCCAGGGTTGTTTAACATGGGTCAGCTGACTCAAGTCCCGCTAACCCTGGACTTACATTGCAAGGTAGACATACCCTAAGGCACCACATCCATTTGTGAGTCTCAGCCATCCTGATCCAATAGTTGCAGCAGAAACTGCTGATAGTTTTCTTGTTTCTGCTGGAACGGCTGTTGCTGTAATTGTAGCTGTTGTTGCTGCAGCTGCTGCTGCTGATGTTCCCTCAGCCATTTGAACAGCGCTTCTGGATCCAGTCGTATATTCAGGCTGTGGCAACTGACCATATTCTCCCCCAGATGTAAGGTGTTGGGCTCTCTCACCAGCCCAAGAAAGAACTAGTGCCAAACTCAAGCCCATTTTTGGCCCTTGCCTCAGAGCACAATTTATTGTTACTCAAGCACATAAACTCATGCAGTAACATCATAAAAAGCTATTCCTTTGTCCCAACTAGACTGCAGTTGCCAGAGGCCTTTCTCTCAGCCCCAGAAAGAGGACATGCCTGGCCCTTCCTTAAATACCCTGCTGAGACATGACAGTCAGATTGCCCTTAACCCATTCCTGCCTGATTCACCCTGTCACAGACTGTATATGTGGACAAGGAAGAAGGGGAAAAGGTCTGAGAAAAAACAAGGTCGTCTATAAACTGAATCAAATATTCTCCTAAGTGCCGGGATCACAGCATGGTGCAAAGTGACCATATATAAATGCTACTGATGCCAATGTAAATGGCATCACACTTCCTAAATCAAATATAAATCTTTTGGAGATAAGCCAGAACCTAAAACTTTTTGTCTCCTCTTTGCCCATATTTGGTAGTTCAGACAAAATGAAACCTATGTCTGAACCACCCTAAATGTTATTTTTATTTAAGCAAAACTGAAACCTGACTGAGGTTGTTTTGCAAAAAGCAGAACATCCTCACATTTCCTGGTATTTCTGCTGAGGCATGATAGAAACTGTAGAAAACTAAAACTTTCCTTCTGAACCCATATTTCCTCCTAACTACTGCCACCCCCAACAATGACCAAAAAAGAGATAGCTTGGATAAAGGAACCTGGATTTTTGAGTTTGTTTTTTATCAAACCCTTTTGAGTTTGTTTTTGAGTTTGTTTTTTAAAACCAAAACACAGAAGATGAAGTTTCACAATATTAAAAAACCCCAACTGCCTGCATCAATCTGAAAAATTGGTGGGTGCTAATCATAAAAGATTTTACCCTCGACTATATAGTGTTGAAATAAACAGTGTTGGCTTTTGTTTTCTGTGTAGGGGACACGATAAAGCCATACAAAATAATAAATGGTATAGAGAAGGTACTTCTCTTCTGCTTTCCTCTCAATTTGAAAACATGGTGACATTCAAAAAAACTGAAAGGCAGCAAATTTTAAAGTAATAAAAGGAAATGATTTTTCACACAATGCACAATAAAGCCAGTGGAACTGATTGCCAAAAGAGCTCAGCGAGTCCAAGCATTCATCACCAAAAAGGACTGGACATTTATGTGGATAACAAGAATTACAAGACTTACAATAAGAAGTTAACCCCCCCAAAAAACTAGTAAGCAGGTCCACCCAGCTAAAGAAAGAGTTAATTTAGCTTTTGGGGTGAGGGGCGGTTCTTAATAGCTCAGAAGCAAAATTCCAGAGGGTTGCTTTCTCCCTTCATACTTAGGCTGAATAGCCTCTAATAGGAGTGAGCCTTGCAAAACCAGTAGTTTTAGTGTTCTTTCTGATACCTGACTTAACATGTAATGCTAAAACATGTTGACACCTAGGTGCAGGAATTATCAGCACTGCTTTCAGCTTCGTAGGCTGAGCAATAATGCAATGCTCTATTTGTTAGTGGTATAAGTCATAGAGTTCAAGTCCAGAAGAGATAACCAGATCATCTAGTCTGCCCTCCTGTATATCACAGGGCACTAACATCACCCAGCACCTGTACACCAAACCCAACAACCCAAATTAGACCAAAGTATTACAGCCCACAGGAGACTAAACTATTATGTGCCACAGACACATGATAAGTAAGTGCTAAATCCAGGGTCTGTGCTTGTATTGGATGGGATGTAACTGCTTTTGCTGCTCCTCGAGATACATGGATTGCTGGAATATGCATGAAGAAGCAATGCACTTGAAATTCCATCTATGTAGGGACAGAAGAAAAGGACTGTGTGTCAGTTCTTTAACTAAGATTGGGATGAGGGACAGTGGCTTCTCTTATTGGGCCATATTTTATCCCCATTCAGAACAACATGTGAGAGGGGAAAGAGAAGCCCTAGGACACTCACCATGATTCAGGTCAGTGTGTTTTTGAATAATCCTTCATACAAGGGATATGGCCACCCAAACTTCGGGCTCAATTTTGCTGATGACATTTATGTTCAATGTCCAATAATAAAGTGATGAGAGTAGAATGAGAGAGACAGAGTGGGACATTTGCTCATAAGGAACCAGACGTTAACTTTTCTCAGCCGGTTCAGACACTATAGAACCACTAGCCAAACAAAGGCAGTAGTCAGTAAAAGTCGGAAAATCATTAATGTTTTGGTCGCACAGAACGCTTTTCAGGTCTACCAGTCAGTTTCTGTTTTTTTCTGCAACCTGGATGCTAACTACAGGAGCGCTAAGTGTTTTAGAGATTGAAGGCTTTCATCCCTCAGTAACATAACTAGTACTGCAGAGATAATATCTTTAACTCATACCTAAAGCTAACACTGTAGCTGAACCATCCCTACAGGATTTTCTTCTCAAGAAAAATCAAGACAAAGAGAGCCCATATTTGTGGAAATGAATAAAGAGGGTTCACAGTGGATCTAAGTGGGAAAAATTCTAGCAGCTAACCTTTAACTGTATCACCTTAACCTGGGCCATTTGTATAACCTGTACTGAGAGACAGCAAGAGATACAGAAGAAGTAACGTATACAGCAGCACAGACAACCTTAATTATAGCATTTACTATCTTCTGAGTGCACAGCTTATCAATTTTAATAGTCTTTTAACAAAGTTGCTTGTAATTTGCTTGTTGGTTTTTTTTAATAAAACTGCCCCAACCGCAAAATTTAATCAGGTGGAACCATATTGACCCCTCCCCACCCTATATGGATCATCAATAGGGCTGGAACCTGGAACCTTTAGATGTACAATAGAGACATTTACTACAGAAGATCAAGAAGAAACTACTACTAGTAGTAGGCTGTTAAACTTTATGTGGATGAGAAGGGGACGCAACACATATTTTGACAGCACAACTATTTGCTAGACAGCAGAGAAATGATGGGATTTAGTAATACTGGGTCCCATTCCTCATTGTGGAGAGCAGTGTGATGTAATGGTTTAAGGCTAGCCAAAAACTTTCCATGAGAATGCTTTTTTGAAGGAAAATAAGATTTTTGATTACAGATTTTTTTCCCCTGAAATTTCTCAATTTCAGTGGAAATTTTTGGTTTTTCATTGAAAAAATAACACCCCAAAACTCAAATATTTTTATTTGAATATGCTGCCTCAGGGCCTCACAGGCGTAAAAGTTTGGTTGCCTCATGTCCTTACTCTCCTCTGTGAGGTGGGCTCCCTAGCTAGACTACATTTCCCATGAAGATGCCCAGCCTATGCATGAGGCACTTGAACTACAATTCCCATGAGGCACCGTGGCATCATTTCTGAATTGAAATATTTCGGATTGTGGCCAAAATATTTCAGTATTTTAATGTTTATGAAATTTTATGGGGGAAGAAGGGATTGGTGTCTTTTCTGAGCAGCTGTGTAGTGGCTCAGATAGGTACATTCCTACATTCTTTCTGAAATACACTAAGACATGAATGAGATCATGCTCAATACTAAGCAGTGTTGCCAACACTCATTATTTTAATCACAAGTCTTATGATTTGGGAGAGGTGGTGTTCAGCTGATGGAATCAGTTTATTACCTGAGAATCTCAGCTTTCATTAAGAAAGGAAAGTATGTTTCTTGTCCTCATGGTGGTGGAGAAAAGCTTGGAAACTTGAACGTACAGACTTAAAACCAAGAACACAAATAAAAGGAAGCCTAAAATTATTATTTTTAAAAGTTTTTAAGTCACTCTTCTATGGTTCTTTAACATTTGGGATTGGCAATACTGAATAAGGGCTATGAAGTGAACAGCTTTAACACCACTCAGTGGAAGAGATGAGACTAGAATTCATAGTCTCCCCTTGGCTTTCGGCCCAATGCATTTTCTCTTAGCCAAAGGTGCAGGGAAGGTTTGCATTCTTTCACATCCCAACCAGAGCTCTAAAGTAGGCTCACGCCATGCTTACTTCATTGCACATATAGAGAGATCTATGGGGCTGAAGAATGCCTAATGCAAATAGCATGTCCAGAGATTTTAGCAGCAAGTATTTAATAAGCTCTACTGAACGTGGGCAAATAACAATTTTCCAAGACTTACAAATTAATCAAACTGGATGATTTTTTTATATGGACAGCCAAAGAACAACCCTCTGCTGAATTAGAGATGATAATTTTTAACACAGACGTTATTGCACTCAACATGAGGTAACACTATTTTGGACCTCATTTTGATGGATAACGATGAATTAATCACAAGACTAGAAGTTGGTGGTTGCCTGTGAACCTGTGATCATGGCATGATTCCATTCAATATGGGCAAACAGAGGACAGTCCCAATCAATAATATATATATTTGGTGCTTTCAAAGGGATAATTTTGCAAAGTTGAGGAAAAATATAAGCAACATTGATCAGAAGGAAAAATTTAGACAGAAAAATGTTATGAAAATTGAGAGTTCTTTAAGAAGAATTTATTAGATAGCCAAAAAGCCACAGTTCCACAATCAAGAAGAGGACAACTTTGGCTAAGAGTTCACACTGGTTCAAGGGCGAAGTGAAGGCAACAATTAGAAATTATATATATATAACAAATGGAAAAGGGGGGAATAGCTCTCAGTTAGTATAAATGAGAAGTCATGAAATACAGAAAATTGATAAGGGAAGGGAAGGTCATCAGGTAAAAATCCATAGCTGGCAGGACCAAGAACAAAGATGTTTTAAAGTATATTAGAACTAAAATAAATGCTAGCAATGGTATAGGCCCACTACTAAATGGGGATGGTAAAATTGTTAATAATACAGAAAAGGCAGAGGCGGTCAATATATATTTATGTTCTATTTTTGGAGAGAAGCAGTATGAGGTACTCATATCACATGAAGATTAAGTACTTTCTTGTCCAGTAGTAACTGAGGAAAGTGTTAAACAATATCTATTAGGGATAAACCTTTTTAAATCAGCAGGCTTGGATAACTTGCACCCAAGAGTCCTAAAAGAGTTGGCTTAGGAGCTCTCTGGCCCGCTCATGTTAATTGTTAATCAATGTTGGAATATAGGGGGAAATTCAAGAAGACTGGAAAAGTGCAGTTTCTGCCACTATTCAAAAAGGGCAGCTGGGATGACCTGAATAACTATAGACTACTTAGCCTTACATCAATCCTGAGCAAAATAATGGAAAAACTGATATAGGATTCAATTGATAATGAACTAAAAGATGGAAATATAATTAAAAGAGAGTCAACATGATTTTATGGAAAATTGCTCTTGTCAAACAAATCTGATTTCATTCTTTGATGATATTGCAAGTTTGGCTGATAAAGACAACTGCATAGATGTACTACTACACCTAGACTTTTGTAAAGTGTTTGACTTATTACCACACAACATTCTGATTAAAAATTTCAACTATACATTATTTAAAAATCACACATTAAGTGTCTTAAGAACTGTGTGATACCATGGCAAAAAAGGCCAATGCAATCTTTGGATGTATAAATTGGGGAGCAGTGAGCACGGGTAGGGAGAAAGGCTAAATTAAAGAATTTTAATTGTGCACTATGACACTTGGGGCCCTCCCACTTTCCCTGTCTGCAGGGGGTCATTAGAGAGCAAGACCACCTCACACTCAACCCAAAGTGGATGGCTCAACTTCCCCCTGGCCCATTGTCTCATTCCACAGCGTGCAGGTGGGGCCTTTACCCTTTCCTGGTCCTGGGTTGGGGTGTGTGTTTCCCCTCACTGGTGATCGGGGTCCCCTGTAAAATGAGGGCCCTGCGCAAATACACCAAGTGTACATTAGTTAATCCGGGCATGAGTGGAGATGATTTTACCTCTGCATACAGCCTTTGTGAGACCAATACTGAAATACTATGTCTAGTTCTGGTGACCACATTTTTAAAAGGATGTTGAAAAATTGGAGAGGGTGCAGAAAAGAGCCACAAAAATGATTTGATGGTTGGAGAAAATGATCTTCAGTGGGAGACTTAAAGAGTTCAATTTATTTAGCTTATCAAAAAGAAGATTGAGGGGAGACTTAGTTACAATATATAAGCATCTTCATGGGGAGAAAATACTGGGTACTAAAGGGCTTTTTAATCTAGCAGAGAAAGGCATCACAAGGATCAATGGCTGTGTCATAAATATAAAGGGAAGGGTAAACCCCTTTGAAATCCCTCCTGGCCAGGGGAAAACTCCTCTCACCTGTAAAGGGTTAAGAAGCTAAAGGTAACCTCGCTGGCACCTGACCAAAATGACCAATGAGGAGACAAGATACTTTCAAAAGCTGGGAGGAGGGAGAGAAACAAAGGGTCTGTGTGTCTGTCTATATTCTGTCTTGGCCAGGGATAGACCAGGAATGGAGTCTTAGAACTTTTAGTAAGTAATCTAGCTAGGTACGTGTTAGATTATGATTTCTTTAAATGGCTGAGAAAAGAACTGTGCTGAATAGAATAACTATTTCTGTCTGTGTATCTTTTTTGTAACTTAAGGTTTTGCCTAGAGGGGTTCTCTATGTTTTGAATCTAATTACCCTGTAAGATATCTACCATCCTGATTTTACAGGGGGGATTTCTTTATTTCTATTTACTTCTATTTTTATTAAAAGTCTTCTTGTAAGAAAACTGAATGCTTTTTCATTGTTCTCAGATCCAAGGGTTTGGGTCTGTGGTCATCTAGGCAAATTGGTGAGGCTTTTTACCAAACCTTGTCCAGGAAGTGGGGTGCAAGGTTTTGGGAATATTTTTGGAGGGAAAGACGCGTCCAAACAGCTCTTCCCCAGTAACCAGTATTAGTTTGGTGGTGGTAGCGGCCAATCCAAGGACAAAGGGTGGAATATTTTGTACCTTGGGGAAGTTTTGACTTAAGCTGGTAAAGATAAGCTTAGGAGGTTTTTCATGCAGGTCCCCACATCTGTACCCTAGAGTTCAGAGTGGGGGAGGAACCTTGACAGGCTGGAAGCTGAACTCAGACAATTCAAATTATAAATCAGGCACAACTTTTTAAAACTGAGGGTTATTAACCACTGGCAAAAACACCAAGGGAAGTGGTAGATTCCCCATCTCTTCAGGTCTTTGAATCAAGATTGGATGCCTTTCTGGAAAATATGCTTGAGCCAAAGTTACCGGGCTCAACTAGGGTGACCAGATGTCCCAATTTTATAGGGACAGTCCTGATATTTGGGGCTTTTTCTTATATAGGTGCCTATTGCCCTCCACCCCCATCCTGATTTTTCACACTTGCTATCTGGTCACCCTAAGCTCAATACAGGGCTTACTGGGTGAAACATAATGGCCTGCAACATACAGGAGGTCAAACTAGATGATCTGATGCTCCCTTAAACTCTATAAATCTCTACTTCCTGCTCCAAAGCCCTGAGACACAAGAGTTCTACTCAGAAATGTTTTGGAGAAAATTTAAGATTCTCAAAACTACATATCTTTCCCTCATTTCTGAAATGGCTTAATTGTTATCAATGAAACTTTCCTAATCATTTCAGCCTGAAGCAAAGAACAAGCAGGGAAAATTTCAGCCCCAACAGTAAAAGTTTGGCAAAGTGATAAGCAACTGAAAAAGGGCTTACAATGAAAAGTGTTAGGCAACGTTAACTATAGATGTTGCTATCATATATGGATATAATACTTTAGAAATATAAATAAACATAAAGGTTTCAGTTGTGCTTTAAAGCCACAATCTGCAGGGCAGGCTATACCAGTTTCTACCCATCCAGTGGTTGCTCTTGTATTTTGGGCCTCTGCTCCTTCTCTCTAGGTTTCTTTTTATTATTTCTCTGTCTTCACTGATATTTGCAACTCCTCCTAATTTATATCATCTCTGATGTTTATTAATATTCTGTTTATTCCCTCTTCTACTTCATGAATGAGGATATTCCTCCACTAGATACTTTCGCTCAATCTGACACTTTGCCTTTTAACAAATCCTTTGTTTACATTCCAGTTGCCAATTTGTTATAACCCCTGGTTTATGATCCTTCAACTTGTTTAGATAAACTTTTGTGTATAGTCAGCCAATTTTCAGTCCACGCAGCAGAGTATTAAACTATTAAATACCTTATTGTACTAGTGCCACTGTTGAAGTTATGAAATAACTTCAAACAAATTAATACTGGTGTTACAAACTAATGATACTCAAAAAGGAGGTAAGTCCACTTTGGGACATACAGGTAGCTGGATTTGATGGCATAGCACATAAACTGCTCTATCATTCCTTTCCAATAGGAAACAGAGAGTGGTAATTGCTCCTCTTCCTCAAGGACCCTGGAGATCCAACACTCATGTTGTATCCCCTTCTCTGCAAATTATCTATATGAGTCTATTTGGCAAGATGATGAGACAGCATTATAATAAGATATCTCTCATTGTCCACAGATGCAATCAAAGCTACTGCTAAAATGTCAGATTTCATCTGGGATCTGATCTCCTGTAGGCAGAGCGGCTGTCTTAAATTCAATACAGGCAAAATTGAAGTGGTACTGGTCAGAAGGGAGAAAAGGCTTTGGAGAACTAGCTGGGACACTGTCCGCCCTGTCCATCAAAGGTATCAACCTCCCCTCATCCCACTGCCCAATTTGTTAAAGTGCAGGAGTCTAAGCAGTCCTGTTTAACTCCATCACTGAATTGTAATAGTAAGGAAATATGTGATGGGTTTACAGATTACACACGGGAGAGTAGGAGATTAAAGAGCAGCTCTTAGCCCACTCAGCCACACCTGCAGGCAGGGCTTAAAAAAGAAGAGCAGCTCAGTTGAGGGGCAGGAAGTGGAAGGGAGCAAAGGGTGGCTCTGAAGTCTGTGGGTCAAAGTATTACCCCAGGGGCACCTTGCCTGAGGTCTCCCTGCATGGACCTAACGAAAACCTACAAAAGAGAGCAGTGACAGAGTGTGCAGGTCAGAGACTCAGAAGAAGGGTTTTATGCAGGTGCAATTGGCAGGGGCTGGGATAGGAAGTGGTCCAGGGAGGATGGAGGCCTGGTACCCCAAAGGGCCAATTGTAGCTGCCCACTGTTGGACCCTGGATCAGGAGTTGGTGGAGAGGGTGGGCCTGCGCTCCCCATCCCGCACAGCAGATAGCACAACAAGGGCAGCCGTTGCCTGAGGCCCATTAGAGCAGACCTTGATTATTCAAAGTCTCAGCCCCCGCTATCTCAGTGCAGGAGGGGAGAGCTAGAAACTCCTGCCTGATCACTGGGCAGCACTGTGGGCAGTGCCATACTGTTTACAGAATGCCTGTGGCAAAAAATGCCTTTCACCTGCAGCTTGCTATGAAACTCTGCCTCTTCCTCTTGGACAAGGACCAGGCTGTAAAGATCCTTGCATTTGTCACCTCCAGACTGGATTACTGTAATTCAGTATAATGGAGGCTATAATTCAAGACACACTGCAAGACCTCCCTCTTTTTCCACAATAACTGGAATGAGATTAACAAATGCAAGTGGAAAAAAATAGACCCTAAGCAGAGCTTTCCATAACCACAGAAGAGGGAAAAGCTGAAAACAACACGAAGACCTCACTGTGCTGACATAATTAACATGGCAAGCCCTTAGATGCTACAGAATTTGGTGTTCTAGACAACCTTAAGATAAACTAACTTCATTTTAGAATAATTTTATGCACAGTGTCTGCATTAATTCCAGTCCTCTTTATCTGGCATTTCTTTCTTTACAGAGACAAGGTTGGTGAGATAATATCTTTTATTAGACCAGCTTCTGTTGGTGACAGAGACACGCTTTTGAGCAATACAAAGTTCTTCTTCAGACCTGAAGATGAGCTCTGTGTAAGCTTGAAAGCTTGTCTCTCTCACTAACAGAAGTTGGTCCAATAAAAGATATTACTTCACCCACCATATCTTTCTAATATCCTGTAACCAACACGGCTACAACAACACTGCATATTCCTTTCTTTGGCTTTTTAAGGTTCATTTGAAGGGCTTGATTATAATCTCAGATATGATGGCAAGCACTGTGTGCTGAGAGAAACTTCCTACTGCATTAGCTTGTTCATTTGAAGTAATCACAATGCTCTTCAATATGTAGATGAATATCTGAAATTAGAACCAAGTCTTCAGCTTCTTCTTGCCCAATAAACCACATAATTATAGCCTAGACCTTGGCTGCTTGTCATCTCCACATAAACCATGCAACTGGAGCCAAGACTTTCTTGTTTCTCCATGTAATAAAGCCTTCTGCTGCTTTCCACTTCCCCATCCATGCGGTTAGAATAATTGTACCCAACTCTCGTTTTACACCCATTTTAGAGCAGTTTAGTTCCTTTGATTTAGTGGAGCTTCCCCTGATGTTCATCAGTCTGAGAGGGAGGATGATTGTTGATGAAACCCAGCAGCTTCAGCTGCTGGTCCTCCATTTCTGCCCTGCAATTAGAATCTAGGCATCAGCTGATGATCCTCTATTTTAGCCTTGCTATTAGACTCTTGGTCCCAGTGGCTGCTGCCTCATTTCAGCCGTGCATACTTTTGCATCAGTTTGAAGAGTGTGTTCTCATCTTTATCTCACGGATTACACAGTGAAACATTTGAGTTTTTTCTACCATACAAATCATAACTTGCAGCGTAAAATAATTTATTTAACATAATTTCCTTTTAAAAAAGGCATCCTTCCACATGAATATTTTTCTGTTTTTATTATATGTCCCTGTTGCCTACCTAGGTTTGACAAAAAAACTTATCAGGATTAATTTTTACAGATAAGTTTTTTACAATCAAATGGCCTACAATGAAATCTATTATAGAAAATCAAAATGGTTTGAGTAACAATTAGAGACACTTACAAAATTATAACTTAAATTGTCATCTTCTTAGAGCAGTCAGATGTTCAGTTCAGTACACAGAATGTTTTTTTCTCCTGTACAATCTACCTACAAAATGAATATAGAAAAATATTGCTTTAATTCATGTTCTCAAAACTGATTTATATATGTCTTATAAAATAGTGACTAAAAATGTACCAGAATAATACCTACCTCTAGTATAGCACTTTTTGTCAGTGGATCTCAAAGTGCTTTACAAAGGAGGTCAATATCATTATCCACATTTTACAGATGGGGAAACTGAGGCATGGAATTGAGTAAACTAGACTGCCTGATATTAAATGAGGATATTGATATAATAGTCATTGTGGAAACTTGGTGGAATGAGGATAATCAATGGGATGTGGCAATATCAGTATGCAAAATATATAGGAATGACAAAGTAGGATGTGCCAGTGGGGGAGTGGCGAGATGCAAAAGAAAGCATAGAGTCAAATAAAGTAAAAATCTTAAATGAATCAAATTTTACCATAGAATCTCTGTGGATAGAAATTCCATGCTTGAACAATAAGAATATGGCAGTAGGAATGTACTACTGACCATCTGACCAAGTCACCGTGAAATGCTCAGAGAAATCAGAAAGGTACAAAGGCAGAAAATGTATTGGGGTATTTCAACAATCCCCATATTGACTAAGTCTCAGGAAGGGATGCAAAGATAAGATGTCTAAACACTCAAGGACTGCTTCTTGCAACAGCTTGTCCTGGAACCCACAAGGGGAGAAACATTTCTTGATTTAGTCCTCAGTGGAGCACAGGATCTGGTCCAAGAGGTGAATGTAGCTGAACCGCTCGGTAATAGTGACCATAATGTAATTACATTTAACATCCTTGTAGGGGAAAAAATGCCAGAGAAATCCACCACCACCACAGCATTTAACTTCAAAAAAGAGAACTACACAAAAATGAGGAAGCTAGAAACTGCACAGAGACTATTTAAAAACTCCATAAAAGAGGCTCAAACTAAATATACACCCCAAATGGGAATAAAAAAACAGTAAGAGGATTAAAAAAAAATGTTACCATGACTAAACAACAGAGTAAAGGACGTATTTAGAGGCAAAAAAGGCATACTTTAAAAATTGGGAGTCAAATGTCAGAGAAGAAAATAGAAAGGAGCCTAAGCTCTGGCAAGTCAAGTGTAAAAGTATAAGTCAGGCCAAGAAAGAATTTGCAGAGCAATTAACTAAGGACAAAAACACTAACAGCAATTTTTTTAAAATTCATCAGAAACAGGAAGCCTGGCAAACACTCAGTGGGGCCACTGAACGGTCAAGGTGCTAAAGGAGCATTTGGGGAAGACAAGGCTGTTACAGAGAAGCCAAGTGAATGCTTTGCATCAGTCTTCACTGCAGAGGATGTGGGGAAGCTCTCCACTCCCAAACCATGCTTTTTAGGTGACACATTAAAGGAACCGTCCCAGATTGAGGTGTCAATAGAGGAGGTTTTGGAACAAATTAATAAATTAAACAGTAATAAGTCACCAGGACCAGATGGTATTCACCCAAGAGTTTTAAAAGATTTCAAATATGAAACTACAGAACTACTAACTGTGGAATGTAACCTATCACTCAAATCAGCTTCTGTAGGAGATAACTGGAAGGCAGCTAACTTAATGTCTATTTAATAAAATGGCTGTAGAGGTAATCCTAGCAATTACAGGCTGGTAAGCCTAACTTCAGCGTCAGGCAAAATGCTTGAAACTGTAGTGAAGAACAAAATGATCAGACACATAGATAAACACAATATATTGGGGAAGAGTCAACAGAGCTGTTCTAAAGGGAAATTGCCTCACCAATATTTGAGGGACTCAACAAGCATGTGGACAAGTGATCCAGTCAATATAGTGGACTTGGACTTTTAGAAAACCTTTGTCAAGGTCCCTCACCAAAGGCTCTTAAGCAAAGTAAGCAGTCATGGGATAAGAGGTAAGGTCCCCTCATGGATCAATAACTGGTTAAAGACAGGAAACAAAAGTTTTCACAATAGAGAAAGGTAAATAGTGAGGCTCCCCAAGGATCTGTACTAAGACCAGTGCTGTTCAACATATTCATAAATGATCTGGACAATGGGGTGAACAGTGAGGTGACAAAATTTGCAGACAATACAAAGTTACTCAAGATAATTAGATCCAAAGCTGACTGTGTAGAGTTACAAAGGCATCTTACTAAACTAGGTGACTGCGTGACAAAATAGCAGATAAAATTCTGTGTTAATAAGTGCAAAGTAATGCACATTGGAAAAAATAATGACAACTAGACATACAAAATGATGGGTCTAAATTAGCTGGTATCACTCAAGAAAGAGATCTTGGAGTCATTGTAGATAGTTCTCTGAAAACATCCACTCAATGTGCAGTGGCAATAAAAAAAGCTAACAGAATGTTCGGAACCTTTAGGAAAGGGATAGATAGTAACACAGAAAATATCATAATGCCACTATATAAATCCATGATATGCCCACACCTTGAATACTGCATGCAGTTCTAGTCACCCCATCTCAAAAAAGATATATTAGAATTGGAAAGGTGCAGAGAAGGGAAATGAAAATGACTTGGGTATGGAACAGCTTCTGTACCAGGAGAGATTATAAAGACTGGGAGTGTTCAGCTTAGAAAACAGACAACGGGGGAGTATGATAGAGGTCTATCAAATCATGAATGGTGGGGTCAAATGAATAGGGAAGTATTATTTTCTCCTTCACATAACACAAGAACTAGGGGTCACCCAATGAAATTAATAGGCAGCTGGTTTAAAACAAACAGAAGGAAGTACTTCTTACACAATGCACAGTCAACCTGTGGAACACATTGCCAGGTGATGTTGTGAAGGCCAAAACTACAATTGGGTTAAAAAAATAATTAGATAGGTTCATGGAGGATAGGGCCATCAATGGCTAGTAGCCAAGGTGGTCAGGGACACAACCCTATGTTCTGGGTGTCCCTAAATTTCCAACTGCCAGAAGATGGACCATTGGTCTGACCCAATATGTCTGTTCTTATGTAAGTGATTTGTCAAAATGAGTTACATGACTCCAGAATTGTTTCACATTAATTTTACTGAGAACGGCATATATATTAAGGACTCTGTTACTCTTATGCAGAAGCTGAGTCACATTAGGGAGTGGGGGAGGTGCTCCACCTCAGTAGTGGTGCCTGGAAGTGCCTTTGTAAGGCAGAATGCAAGCCTGGATTGGCCTGCTGGCCTACTGGGTGGCCACTTCATCTCCTGCACAGCTCACTCACAACTCTGCCTCCTATCTGTGAGGTCAATGAAGGGCGGGGGAGGCATGAAACTGCTGCTGCATCTTTCACTACAGGGAGCTGAGGAGACAGAGGAACAGTTGTTCCTTTCAGTGATTGGGAGGGATAAAAAGAGGAGGTAAAAGAGCCACTGTTCCTTTCAATGGAAGGAAGGGAGAAGCAGACTGAAGAGTTTGTGTGAGTGTACAGGATGGGGTTGGGATGAACAGGCAGTTGGATGAAGCTGGTGGATGAATGGTTAGAAGTGTAGGGGTGGGATAAATTAGGTAAGTGGGGGACTGAGAGGTAGAGCTAAGTAAGAGATTTAGGGAGAAAAGTTGGAGAGGAAAGAGAAACAAAGAAGAAGGGCTATAAGAAGATGTAGGGAGAGAGAAGGAATAAAGGACAACAGAATGAGAACAATGCAGACAAAAGAGCAGTCAAGAACTTTAGTAGGAATACAGAGAGAGAAAATGAAAGATGTAAAAAAGGGGAGACATTAAGTTACATTCTATAAGGTTTAGTCAAATAGAGAGTTGATTCCCACTATGTTAAAACCAATACAGTGTGCATATATACTGTGTGATTAGATTTGCCTCTTGAATGCATTACACCAGTGGTGAGCATCCTGCGGCCCATGGGCTGGATGCAGCCCATCAGGGTGATCTGATTGCGGGCCGTGAGACATTTTGCTGACATTGACCATCCGCAGGCACAGCCTCCTGCAGCTCCCATGGCCACGGTTCGCCATTCCAGGCCAATGGGAGCTACGCAAAATGGCAGCCAGCACGTCCCTGTGGCCCGCCGTTTCCCTGAGCTTCCATTGGCTGGGAACAGCAAACAGTGGCCACTGGGAGCTGCAGGAGGATGTGCCTGCGGACAGTCAACGTCAGCAAAATGTCTCATGGCCCACAATCAGATCACCCTGATGGCCACAGGTTGCCCATCACTGCATTAGACTGTAATACGTGGCATGTTTGATATAGACTAGCATATTACCTCACCACAATGAAGTGTGCAAAATAAGACAGATTCTCACCAAATACAGAATCAGTGACTATAAGCTGGAGGTGCAAATCAGGAGGCACAACACAACCTTGGAGAAGAGAGATCGTGCAACCAATGTGTCAGAAGAGATTGAGACAGAGCAATACTTTCTACTCCAATGTCCAAAAGCCATGGTAGTGTAAGAAAGATGACTGCCTCTCTGGCAACTGGGCCATGAGATAGGTGAGAAGACTGAGTGCCCCAGTTCTTCAGTAGCCAGGCTGGGGAGAGAGGCTGGGAGGCTATACACTCTGGCTCTCTGCTGGCAGGGTTAGGATGAGGTGGAGGCCCAGGGCAGTGGAGATTTCTGAGGTGGAAAATCTAGGTGGCTTGGCCTCCAGCAGCTAGCCTAGAAAGCTCTTGTCAGTTTTACTTTCTGCCTGTAGGAATAAAGTTAAATGGACAAGAGCGTTCTAGGCAGACAGAAACCAGAAAAGTCTTTCAGTTCTCACAAAAAAGAATTTTCCCAGAAATCCCTCCCCTTGAAAAAATTTACAATTTTGAACTTTCACTTCAATTAGGGACCCTTTCCCCACCGTCCCCCCTCCAAAAAAACATGACATTTTCCCCAATTTCCATTTTCCAATCAGCTGTATTTTCAACCTTTCATTTGCTGCCAGTCCTAGTCAAATATGGCTTCTTTGGGGCCATATGTCTGCATGCTTCATGGCACCCATGAGGGCTGGAGGCTATAGGGCCTCAGAGCTACAGCACTTGCCTCAGAGTCGTGGAACAGCAAGTGCACTCCATCATACCTTAAGGGGCCATCGAGCTGTTGTATAAAGTACAGATGACTACTGACAGCATAATTTGAAGCTATTGGAATTGGATAAGAGTAACTGAGGGATAATTAGGCTTGTAGAATCTTTATTACTGGGGATGATGCATCAGAACGGAAAAGCATAGGTTGATTTTCAGATCCCAGGGTGAATTTGCAAGCTGACAATAAGTAAAACCACATGTATTTGTAATCTAACCAAATTTGAAATGGAATCAGTGAGACTCAATAAACAGGGAACCCCACAATGACATTTTTAGAGGCTAATTTTTTCCAGAGTCGAACCATATTTTAAGATTTTGTTTTTATTAGATGCTCCATTTACTTTTCTCTTTTTCAAGCTAACTTTAATCTTTAAAAGAAATTGTGATAATAACAGTAGTGATTGCCAATTCTAGTAGCAGGTAATACAGGATCATTACTTAACTTATTATTAGTAAGATCATTATTAGAGAATAGTTACGAAGAGATTAGTGAATTTTATCTTTCACTAGCAACCTGAATACCACCCCACCCCCTGATTCATACTGCTAAGGTGGCAGGTGATGTGTGTAGGGCCAGGGCTATGGCTCCCCCTCTCTGCTCAGCTACCAGAACCACCTCGTCATGTGAGCAGGAGTAACTGTAGCCCACAAAGGGTTGCAGTAGCTCCATACTATCCCAAAGTAAGACAGTGGTTATATATCAAAAGTACTTAATAGTTATTTTGACTTATTTTATTATTGTGATCCAGGAACCTTGTAGTGCCAACTGGAAGGAGTACAGAGGGGGTGCACAGGGGTTACAGAAATCTCCTGAGTCTGGTATGTACATTCTGGCTCACCAAAAGAGCGTCCTGTGCGATCTCTAATAAAAGCCTGTGTCACATTAGTCATCATTCTCATTGTGGAATGTATATACAGACACTACCTAAGGAGCAGTGCGTATACTGAAAATACATTCTTAACGTTGTGGCTAGGGACTGGTCACCAGCAAAGGTGAAAGCAGATTTTGTTTCAGACAATAAGTGTTTATCTATCTGGATGTTTACATGTAAATTAAGTATTGGATGGTTCACAGTGGGTCTCCTTTCACCAGTCTGAACTAAATATCAATGAAGGACTGTAAAGCCTCAAAGAGAGAAAAGTAACAAGAAGAGGAAAACAGTGGGGTGGGGGGAAGAGAACCTTATCTTGAGGTGCACATCAAAGGTGTTCTTTACTATATTGCAGGGACAAAGAGGACGCCCTACCACCCTTCACTGAGGAAGCAAATGGACAGCAAATTTGATTCATGAAAGAGGGGTCTCAACCACGCTTGACTGAAAAGGCTGGAGAGAACTTTGGATGAGTTAAGCTTCTTTAGCCAAGAGGATAACTTATTAGTTAAGTTTAGTCTCTAGAAAGCAGTTATGATTCTGTTTTGTATGTATCCATTTGTTTCCAATATTCTTACTCACTATCACTTGAATCTCTGTTCTTTGATAATACCTATCAAAGTATTTGATAATACTTGTTTTCACTATAAATATATCTCTGTGCTGTAGTGTGCTGTGGTGTTAAGTCCTGAGCTGACACTTACGAGCTATTGTGTACGCTGTTCCTTTGGGAACCACAGGCCTGGTATCTCCATGAGCATTCAGTGGAAAAGGGGCTGAACGCTACAGGGAACGCCCTGAGACTCAGGGGGTGGTGTGTATCTGTCACTAGCCTGAACAGCGAGAGCATGGTGGCCTATGGAGGCCTGGAAGGCAGTGCTTGTGTTGCCAGAAGCTGGTGGAGTCAGGGGGCTGATCCACAGCAGGCACAGACAAGACTTCTTTTTTCTATGGGAAGGTGGTGGTGAGGTGCCTTAACCCTCCATGACCTCGGGAAGTATCACAATGATCATGTCCATATCACATTAAGGGGAAGCTGGCAAGTGGAGTCTGAGATTTATGTGTTTAATGAACCATAAAAATACCAAATCCACAAGCTCCCCTCTCTTCTCAATCTTTTGTTTCTCATTTGATCCACATGGTTGCTGAAAGCAATATTCATGGGCCCTTTCAAAGCATCTCTAGGCTGCATTTCACACTTAATCCCAGTATCTCGCTTAGTCCTCTCACTTTTTGGATCTTCATCACACCTAGGTCTGCCTCCCAGGATTCCACCTGGTCTGTATACTAACACAGCCTCTTTGCTGGTCACATTTGATCACACACCCTGGCCTTGAGTCGTACTCATCTCTAGAACTCTACTTCCAAAATGCCTCATGCCACCCTGGTAAATTCACAAAAGGCTAGCTCACTGGAGCTTTTTTTGGCTGCAATGCATGGATGGAAGTTGGGGCAATCTAGAAATCACTTGGAACAGTTTCCTGGGGGGGGGGGGGCGGATGGTAGCCTTGATTACTCAAGGCTCTTCTAACTCTTCTTTTTTCCAATGCTGCTTCTTGTTCCATCTTAGAGACTGCCTGGAGCTCAGACATGCAATGGAGCTGACTGCTTACATACTGATTCCCAATCACACTCTGTACATTGTGTTGCATATGTTTGGGTTTTTTCTCTCTCTCTTTCTCTGGCCACCCATACACCCCAACTAGTTTTATTTATGTTCTCAGCAACAGTTCCTCACACTCAGTCAAATTCCTTTGCCATTTGCTTGGCACTCTCTAGCAAGATTTTTTTCACTGCCTTTTATCTCACTCCATTTTAAACCCTTTCCTCTCTTAAAGGCCCAATAGTAGTTTGTTCTCTTTTTCTTTTAAAGATGGGGCCTGATTTGCAGAAAGTGCTGAGCTTCTGCACCCTGAAAAACAGGCTCATGTAACGTATTTCCCCAAAAATTGAGGCATCCAAAATCACCTTGGGCAATCTTTATGTATTGATGCAATACAAGGTCTTGATCCTGCAGTCAGCTCAGCACAGGCCCAGGGAACCACCCACTCAGAATGCTTTGCAGAATTAGGGGACTGAGCAATTAGTGCTGTCATTACAAATTGGCATGTACGTTGCAAGTTCATTCTTCTGTGTAGGGGTTAACGGTGGGTACCATTACTGTACTGATTCCACTATGAATAGATTAGTTCTAATGTCACACGTACCATTTGTCTTAGCTGGAGAAAGGTTTCAAGGTGCTCCATCCCTGCCTTATGCAACTCCTCTTGGCTTACTTCACATTCTGCACCCAGCTCCAGTCCAGCAGCCAAAGGAGCTGTGGGCAAGCTCTTCATTCACAAAGGAGGAAAGTAGAGACATGAGATGCAAGTACTTTAAATAAAAAAAGGATTGGACAAGGGAGTGTGTCAGTTCTTCTTTCCTTTTAAAGTAAGCCAACATGTGTCAGAGAAGCGCAGAACAGATCAGGGGAAGAATCATTCATGGCTGATGGAATAGACTGAGACAAGGCAAGGCTGACTTTATCAGGATCATGAGTGAACAGGCCAAGTTTGAATCTTTTAACACTCCAGTGAAAAATACACTTGAGAATCAGAAGGACTCCTTTTTAATCCTCCCACTCAATGTGAATAATCCTTTGCTATGCTTAATGTTCCTTGATTACATGTGCTGTTACTCCTTTTTGATGATTGGCAGTGATATTGTTGTGCCAAAAAAGGTTTAATGTTTTAGTAATTCACTCCTTCTTGTAGCCAGCTAAGATCAAGGTCTTTGATTCTCTTCTCTTTGATTCTGGTAAATGTGGTTTATTTAGCGCTATTGTTTTCATCCTTTAAAAAAAAAAAGGCTTTCTTTCAATTTCCTTTAGATGTCTCTTAGCGTTTTATGGCATTCCTTCTTGTCATGCTGTACTAGACTGTTTCAGAAGATAGTTTTCTTAAAGAGTTGACCCGTGCAACTGTCTGTAATGCCCTGATTATACGCTCATGCAAACTAGAAGGATACTCAGCTACCCAAAAATAAATCAAATAGCTAGCAAATAAAAGTGATTTACTCTGCTTCCCCTTAAATGATTTCTTAGCTTGATGTTGCAACCTCAAAGGTGACATACAAAAGGTTTTTTTTAATTGTATTTGTTCCCCTTATTGTTTTATTACAATGTGTTAAAGAAACCCTGAAAGGTGTTTTGTTTTTAAATCCTGCTTGGATTTAACATGCAAATAACAGAAATCTCATGTTGCTTGGTTATGCTGAAGGAGCCTCCTGGGGGTTTCAAAGCTCTCAAACCCTACTTGAAGGGTTGGCAGTCCTGTATCTTTATCCAAAATGATCATTCATCAGTGGAGATAAGTAACTAGGGGTTAATAAAAACAGAGTTTTAAACAGTCTGATTAAAAATCCTTTTCCCCCCTCAGCTGCTCAATTTTCAGTCTCAACCCCATGATATAACTTTGTTTCTTTGCTTGTCTCTATAGAGCTTTCCCAGCTACCCAAGTTGTAAACAGAAATTAAAAACTTTTTTTTTTTAAAAGAGAATGCGAGAAAGACATTTCAGGCTTTCTTTAGCGATCATAAAGAAGCAAAAATGGCCCAGGTCCAATTTTCCCCTTTGCAGGTCATATTTAAGTAATGTATAGAATAGGTAAAGGATTCTTTCATCTCAGCTATTCTGAGCCAGTTCTTCAATTGGCATAAATTAGCATCACTCCACTGATGTAGAGGTGGTCCTCTGCGTTCTATTTGATTTTTGGAAGATAGCTAGCACAAGAGATATCCAAGGAAAGAAAATGATCTCACCATAACTCACACCTACAAAGTATTCACCGCTTGATCTGCATTTTTATATGTGTACATTCTGTTACATAGTCTGATGCTGTTGTGATGGGGTATACAAACCGCACACTGGGCCGGAATGGGTTAAAGGACATTACTGCACCAAGAAGCCCGGCCCTTCCAGCTCTGTAGAGCCTGCTCCAGCTGGAAAGGGGATTGAAAAGGGAGCAATCTAGCTCAGAAGGAGGAAGGCTGGTGAGGAGGACAGACCCACCCTGAAGGGTCCCAACCAGGTGCCGGAGAAGTCTCCATGAGGGAATAAGGCTATATGCTGAGCCCTGTTGGGGCTGATGGTTTGGTTACCTTTTTCTTTTCACCTTATCTGGTACTGGAAGCTGGGAGAGAACAGCAGCAGTTAGGAAGTGAGCCAGGGAGGGTAACTCAGAGGACATCTTCAGATGCCAGACACACTTGGCCCTCCTAGGGCCCTGGGTCAGAGCCCAGTTGAGAGCGTGGGCCCGGGCTCCTCTACCACTGCCTCTACTACAAGAGGGACCCCGAACCACCTGCCCACCTCACCACACCTCTGAGTAAAGGAGGACCAGGACTGTAAGACATACTCACCGGGAGGAGCCAGTAGGTATGCTAACCACTAGACCACGTAACCCAACAAGGACACTACTATGCTATACTAAATGGTACTTTACATTTTTGTTGAAAGTGTCCAGGACATCTTTGTCTGGACTTCGGGCCTTCAAACAGACAACCTGCTATACTGAACTGAGAAATAAAAGTAACCTGAACTCCATGAAAGTGCAAAAAAAAAAAAAAAGAAAGAAAGAAAAATTGGAACCAAACCCCATTTCTCCTTTGCAAAATAAAGGGCTGGATTCTGTGTCATAAAAAAGAAAATTCAGGGAATTATTGCTATGAGCAATGACTCCATTGCAAATCCCTTCCTTACTCTGAATCCTGAGTTTAAAACTTCTAGTTATGCTTTTAGCATCTGACAATGAAAAGGGTTTGTACCTTAATCCCTCTGCATATGCTCATGCAACCCCATTTTAGCCAAATTTACATGCAGCCAAACAGAGTTTCACATGTGTAACTGGTAGAAAATATACTCAAACAAATTTTAATCTCAATCACCAGCACAAGATCTGGGCCTGACAGCTAGCTTACTTTTAAGTGACGAGCAGGCTTGGTAGACTCCTTGTATTGTGGAAAATATGCCATCCAAGTCTCTTAGTTGAACAAAATAAATAAATGACTAAAATCAGGGGCATGGGAGTTTTTTAGAGAGGAGGACTCAGAAAGAGGATGGTGAATGAAAGGTCACGTGGTGGAGTGACAGTGGAATCAGGGACAGAGAGTCAGGCAGCTAGCAAGGGTTTGACTCTGCTTGGATAATGCCAGCTTCTGTCCAAATAATCTATGGTAGGATAAGGGCCAACATCAGCAAGTGGGCTGTGGGTAATTGCAGTGATACAAGGTGATGACAGCCCCCAATCAGTTAGGGGGCCTGCTGACAGAGAGTGCAGCATCAAAAGTGGATGGCGTTATCTGGCAGGAGATGTGGCATGGGCAGCTTGGTGCATCTGACAGGCAGTTTCTGTCAACAAATCTTGTATGGAACCCTGGGCTAAGTTGCTTTCTCCGAGCTGAACATTTTTAGGGAAAAACAAAAGGAGTACTTGTGGCACCTTAGAGACTAACCAATTTATTTGAGCATGAGCTTTCGTGAGCTACAGCTCACTTCATCGGATGCATACCGTGGAAGTGAGCTGTAGCTCACGAAAGCTCATGCTCAAATAAATTGGTTAGTCTCTAAGGTGCCACAAGTACTCCTTTTCTTTTTGCGAATACAGACTAACACGGCTGTTACTCTGAAACCTGTCATTTTTAGGGAAGGGAGTTAGTGCAAACATTCCCTGCCCTACCTTGGGGATGAGTCCCTAGGCTTACAGCACAAGCTGCCCCTGCTGGCAAAGGAGGGTAAAATTTGTAGTCACCTGTACCAGTAGCCATGAACTGTGCCAGAGTGTTCACTTTGCAAGAGGAGAATTGGTATGGTGTCACTTTGCTTGGGTGAAAGGGCACCAAGAATGCTAATTTATTTCGTTTATTTAATAGCACTTGAGGGGCTTTTTAACCTATTTTGTAAAATCCATTGGATAAGTAGAAGAAAAACCAAGGTTAGGATAAATATATACATGTCTTAATGATTAAAACTTGTAGAGCCAGAGAGTCCAAGGTTTGGGATTTAATTCAAATTAGAGAGGCATGTATAGTGTTATCAAATGTAATAAACATACTTCAGTATTGGGCCTGAAACCTTAAACATAATAGAGCTATAGCCATAACTATTAGACCTTTCTGCCTTCAGGTGGAAGCTCTGACCTCTCCAATAAAGGTTATGAGGTGGTAACCTGCAATTAAAACCAAAAAATGAGCATTCTGTGGTCTTGAACTTGCAATTCTGGAGTCCTGTATAGCTCTAGTAATTAGGCTAGTCAGCCTAAAGATATCAGTCTGAATGTTCTGAACTTATCAGCTGGCTTCAACCAAATAAAATTATAAACGATATATAAATATTAGCCAAATCGTGTCCACATTCCCAGAAGACCTGGAATCATGCTATCCTATTCAAATACATTTACAATGGAAGTTTTTGTTCTCGGTTTCCAGGCACATACCAGAAAAGAGAGGAAATATTCCCACACACTTCTGACTTTGAATTTCCTATATGCAGTGTTGTTGTAGCCAGGAAATTAGAGAGACAAAGTGGGTGAGGTAGTATCTTATTGGACCAACTTCTGTTGGTGAGAGAGACAAGCTTTCCAGCTTACACAGAGCTTTTCTTCAGTCCTGTAAGCTTGAAAGCTTGGCTCTCTTACAACAGAAGTTGGTCCAATAAAACACATTTCCTCATCCTCATTCTTTTAACTTACTATGGTAAACACATGATGTATGTGTCAATCTCAGTTATCAGAACCTCAATTATCCAAAACTCCCTGTAACCTGAAATCTGACCATCTCTCCCAGTGTTTATTACGTATGCTAAAAATTCCTATGATTACCCAGAATTATTCATTGTTCCCCAATTGAGTTGGAGTAACAGCCATTTAGGGGGTTGAGTGTTCCATTCACTCTGGAATAGAAGTCCCATACAGTTGCTACCAATTGGTTGCAACCAGTGGTGCCATAGTAAAAGGTAGGGATTGGTGGTGATGACTGTGGGAAATTCACAAACTGTAGTTAAGAACTTCATTGCACTAGTGTCAGTAAAGAAGTCATCAGTGTTTACACAGTTGTGTAGTTTGTGGAATTAACTCTTGTAATTTCCACAGATTCCTCTTGCTTAGCCTGCAATTTAAAAAAAAAGTTGTATAAAAAAATATCGTTATCCCAGAGTCATGACTAAAATTTAGCCCTTAAATCATCGTGCTGGGATTGTCTAACACTAGTATTTGATGCTATGACACACAAACTGTATGAAAAGAACATTATTCATGTTTCAAATTCAAGAACTCATTCAGTACTCAGGATGGTCATTTAATGAGGAGAGCTTCAATATTTTGTTTTCCCCCCATTGTTCAACGTGTGACCCTAGGCCTTATTTTCTGCACACTATTCAAACCCTGATTCGATGCCCAAATTGTTTATTTCCTTTAGAGGACATCACTATAGTATTGAGTGCTTTACAAACATTATTTAATGTGCAATAGAATCCAAGATTTCTAAGTCTCATCATTGCTCTGCTGATTTAGGAGCACAAGTCCCCTCAATTTAAATGGTCCTTGTGCTCCTAAGTCACTTAGGTACTTTTGAACGTTCCAACTCTAAATCCGAATTTAGGAGTGGCCTGATATTAAAAAAATGTTGAAGATCTATCAGCTCTGATTAAAATAATTGGTTGATCAGTACTTTTGAAACCAGATTACTTGTTTAGGCATCTAAAATCTTGAAAATCTTGGCCTTAAAATTAATCTCTGTGAATTAATAATCTGTACAAAAACTGATCTTAAAAGCCACCCTTCTTTAGCAATATTGCCACATATGTGCAGGAAAATGCTCATGTAGTTCATGTGTTTCTTTTTTGCATCAATTGAAACTTTCTTGATATTGTCAACAACCCAAAGGAGAGGAAATGTTTTATTAATGAAAGCTTCAGATTTGGGGACTGCTGCTTGTACTGTGCATGTCCATAGTTTTACTAGAATTTGTATTGTCCTTTTGTGCATATGGTTCATACTGCTAATCCATTTAGTCTATAGCCCAGATTGAGACGTGGTGTAAGCATTGATTTCAAGGATGAGGTTTCTCTGAATTAGGACCAGTGGATCAAGTCTTTGAATAGTCAGGCAGACACCAGTTTTAAGTTTAAAATTGTTTGATTTTTCTCTCATCACATGGAGATAATTGTTGTCTAGCCATGTTGGGAAGAAGGAGGCGTTCCTTTGAATTCATTTCTTTTTCTGCTCCAGCTTGTTTACTTTTTTATTCTTTTTGCAAACCACTTTATAAAGGAATTTGCCTTCTCAGAGAGAGAGAAGGAAAATGGTCTTCTGGTTAAATCACAGGCCTCAGGAGATGGATTCGAGTCTTGCTTCTGCAGCAAACTTCCTGCATCACCTTGGGCAAGTCAGTTAACTTCCCCTAGGGATAGGGAGGGATAATAATACCATCTATACAGGAGTGTTAGTTTATAAAGGTTTGTAGAGTGCTTTGAGATCCTTGGATAGAAGGGAGTCTATGGAATTGCAAAATAATAGTAGTGACAATAAAGGAATTCAGTTCTGATCACACAGTGAAAACTGAAGGACCAAAAATCACAAAAGGACTCAGATCTCTGAGTTTGAAATCAGGCAGATGGCAGCTCCAGCAGCTATCATGTCCCAGGCAATCAGCTAATGTCATTTGTATTCAGTTGAATTCCTCGTTATTCTAGGAGTTTCATCTTAAATCAAAAGAAGTCCTATTGAATTTCCTTTTTTTTCTTTTTTTTTTAAAGGATTTATTTGTGTTTTATTTTTACAAATGGATCAGTGGGCAAATCTTTGCTTAAGATTTTATTTCTTTTTGTTCTGTTACAGCATGTTCTTGGAAGCCTTCCCAATGACAGATGGTGAATGTTTTCCATTTCTAGGTTGCACTCTTCACAGCCTTGCTTTTGGCCTAAGTTTTCAGAAGAATTTCGAGCCACTGTTTTGTGAACAGAAAAATAGCACCAGAAATTACAGACAGAGGCTTCCAAGGAAGGAGACTCTAGATCAGTAGAGCTGTTCAAGTATTAGTCATCATTATTATTTATTTGTATTGCAGTGGCACCTAGTAGCCTCAGTCATGGATCAGGCCCCCATTGTGCTAGGTGCTGCACAAACACAGAAGAAAAAGGTAGGCCCTGCCCTACAGATACTTAAAATCTAAGTATAAGACAAGAGACAACCAGTGGATACAGATGGAGAAGCACAAGGAAACAATGAGACAGTATTAACATGACAAGTAGTGGTCTCAGCACACCAGCAACCTAACTGTTGTCAACTTTTTGTATTTTTTTTCCCTTTAAGAAGGGATTTGAAAGAGCCCAATGTGGTGGCTTTGCAGGTGTTAACAGGAAATTCCTCCCAAGCATGAGAGCAGCATGGGAGAAAGCACAAATGTGCTTGTTTGAGAATTCAACAAGTGGCCAATGAAGGCTGGCATTGTGAGCCAATCAGAGGTGGGGGTCAACATCTCAATAGTGAATGAGATGATCGGTAGGGTGGGAACAGGCCAGGAAAGGCCTTGAAAGTGAAGACAAATAGCTTGTTTTTGATGTCATAGAGAAGAGGGAGCAAGTTAAGTGATTCAAAGAGAGGGGTGACAGGCTCAAATGAATGAGCTGGGAAAAGGATCTTTGCAGCTGAATGGATCTGAGTAAAACAAGATGGGATTTGTCAAGCCCAGAGAAAATGACGTTGCAGTAATCGAGATATGAGATCATGAGCACTTGGATGAGAGTTTTAGCTACGATAGGAAAGGCCACAACTAGGAGATGTTCAGCAGGAAGAAATCAGCAAGATTTAGACATGGTCTGGACACAAAGATATAGAGAGAAAGCAGAGTCGAAGATGACAACCAGGTTATGGGCCTGAGGGACAAGGAGGGGATGGTGTTCTCCATAGTGACCAAGAAAGAAGAGGCTGGGGGGAAGGCTTGGCAGGAAAAATTAAGAGTTCTGTGCTGGCCATGTTAAGCTTAAACTGATGGCTGGACATCCACAAGGAGATGTTAGAGAAACATAGTCAGTATCAGTGGAGTTACATGGGTGTAAGATTGGAGTGATAATGATGAGTGGCACCCCATTACATAAAATTTCAGTACTGCAAACAGTTATTTAAAACTAATAAAGGGACTGGGTTTCAAAAGCATCTAAGGGATTTAAGAGCACAAATTCCATGAAATTTGTGCTCCTAAATCCTTTACATGCTTTGGAAAACCTCCCCCTAATAATTAAAACAATTGTGACCCGCCAAGCAAGCATTACGGGCTTGATCCTACATATCTGACTCAGGCCAAACTTCCCACGGACTTCAGCTGGAAGTGAGTTGTGAGTAGTATCAAGATTTCACCTGGAACTTGGCTTTGATAAGGTGAGTAGTATCAAGTCAGGTCAGATTTTATTATGCTAAGTATTGTTATAAAAAGTCAAAGTATGTGTTTAGTTTGTACACACAATACAAAGGTGTGAAATGATCGTAAGTTGTAAACAGACTTTTTTGTAAGATGTGGCAAGTGGTCCTTGTAGTATTATTTATACAGTGAGTCTAATGCACTACATAAATAATATTACAAGTCGTTAAAGAAATCGGCACACTTGACTCACCGTCTTCAAAAGCCAGTATTACGATGGGGTCTTAGGCACTAGTACTAGCAGACTGACTTGTATGACCAGGACCTAAATGAGCACACCCGAGCTGAAAGGTGATTCATGTGATGCATGAAGCTGAAAGCCGGATGATTCCAGCTCCTGAAAATGACGCCTTTGTAACCACCCACACTAGAGTGCATTATTACACTTAGTCAGTTATTTTGTAACTGTTTTTCCTAATGGTAGATGAAGATGTTGTTTGATAATTACACAATCTAACTCCTTCTCAGACAATTGGGAAAAGTCAGATTTAACAGGGTACATATGTTTTTACTAGAACACCGAAAACCTAATGGCTGTCAGCTACGCACATTCCAAAGAGAAAGGTAACATTTTCCCAATCTTATTAAAAGAAAGATGTGAAAACCAAATTACATGGGAGAAAGACGGATGGGAAAGGGGCCATTCAATAGCTGCATTTTGTTTTGATTCATTCTGTTGTTAGACTGTGATCACAAATCATAAAATGCACGAGCATGTCCATAGTGTACCTCCTCTAAAACTCTGCAGAGGCAGGAGTGTGCACAAGCATAGAACAGCAATGATGAGAGAAACTATTCATCCAAAAGTCATTCCGCTCCTCACCTCATTCACCAACCCTCCCAGAACTCTTCAGCGGGATTACTCAGACATCCCACGGTGAAGGGCAGATCAGATGTGAACATCTTTATCCCCCACACAGACAGGACATTGTAGCATGAAAATAATATAGGTATGGATTCTGTCTAGCCCTTGTGTAGGAGCACAAGGGAGGATCCTTTCCCCCCTTGCATACCCCTTGCACACTGGGCTAGTCACAAGAGCAGCCTCTGTACTCCCCTGAACAGAAGGGTTGTTTTGAGTTAGATAGTGATGCTAGGATCAAAAGTGGCAAAGCAGCGGGGGGGGGGGGAAGATCCTGCCCCCGCTCCATGTTGGCCAGCAGAGAGAGGCGTGCAAACTAAGGTGTATAGGAGCGGCCACACCACAGATCTCCAGCACACCACAGTTCTCCGGCAGCCATTGTGGCAGAATGCATTAGAGGCAGGTAGCTCTCCATCCCTCCCACTGTGGGTCAGTGCCTATCGGGATCAATGGAGCCATTCATTGTACTACACAAACGTACTTTCTCAAAACAAAAGAGAGGTTTGTATCTGCATTTGCTAAGTGAAGAGATTATTTTTTCACATACAAATGTGCAGTTCTCATTTCTGTTAAATGGATTACATGCTCATGTCAAGAGAATAGAGCCCAGTAGTACTGTAAAACTGTAATTAGCGCTAATGAACATGAACCCATTGTCTGCTGTTCCTTGCCCTGAAGTTATATGTGTGACACAACACGGAGTTCTTGTGCCCTCATTGGAATTCCAAACATGGGTTTTTTGACCATTTAGTGCCCCTTATTGCTCATTATTTGTAAGCATTCACACAAATAGATTTTCATTTACACAAATGTTTGGGGAGAGGCCATTCTTCATAAGATTACTGTAGTTATACACAAACAAGGGCATTCGGTATTTGCTCTTCTAGAATAATGAAAACGTTGACATCATGGCACAGACACAATAATGTGACTAAAGTGATCATTTACACACCACAAGTACCCTACAGTAAATAGCAAATGGTCAGAGTTAGTAGATTATAAATAGCCCATAGGCTAAAAATTGTTCAACCAAGCCATTTGGCAAATAATAAATACATTAGCAGAAATCAGGATCAGATGGCAAATTATTCAACAACAGACAAAAAGGTTTATATTTATAGCATGTTTTTCACTGTGTGCCAGTTTTTGCCACCCTTGCTGAGGCAGAGCAGTACCTAAGCAGTTTCATTGAAATCAATGGACCTATCGATGCACACTACTTAAAAGTGCCATTCAATGTGTGTAATGGTCTCAGAATCTGGCTGGGTGAATATTATTTGAAATGAATCATTTGACCATGAGGCCAACTATTACAACTTCTCTCTGGCTTTCTGAACAATGCTTATAGTTCTGACTGTTTGGACTAACAACCCACAGATTCCAAACAAAGCACTACTTTGGATACAATTTCTCTGGAGCATGTCCTCTATGTCAATTCCAAATGTGATTCCACATATAAGAGAGACAAGATGGGTGAGGTAATATCTTTTATTGGACAAACTTGTCTCTCTAATATCCTGGGACCAACTTGGCTACAAGAAGATTGTATCCCACATATGACTCATCTAAGGGAATTACTTTCAGAATTTTCTGAGAAGATGGTTTGTCCCTTCACCCAGCCCCTTAAACACACCAGAAAATCTTCTGAAGTAGGTCACAGGAAATTTATATCTAGGAATATTCAACCTCTTTTTCATTTTCTGAGTAATAATATTTGGAGAGCTTTGTGATTTTTCTACAAATCATAAAAATAAGAAGGAAGATACAGAGGAGAACTCCACCTTCGGTACATACAGTGTCTGTTACTCTGTGAAAAGAATCTGAGTTTCATTTTGGAAACATATTGGACAGATTTCTTACACCTTTAATCAGCTAAAACTCTTGCTTCCTAGTTCTACATAACAAAGAGAGGCTCTGTTGTGCAGGTCCTTTCTTCTTTTGACCCATACAGAGGCCAGATGAGTAGCCTGCAGAGACTATTGTAATCGTGGGACTGGCGTGTGAAGAGCAGATCTTCCTTCTTGCACTTCTGCCCAAGCTAGATCCTGGGTCTAGGATATGCCTCTTCATGCACAATTCTGACCCAATCCTGCAAAGACTTAAGCAGCAAAGTTACTTAAGTCAATGCATGATCAGGTCCTGAAATTGCCAAGGAAAATTGCATACTGAGGATATGCAGTACACCATTTACACTTGTTCACAGCTTTAGCTATTCACCATTTTTATTTAAACTTAATAAAACACATATTTCTACTCAATAATTATATACATGCTGAGTCTGAAGTGTTAAATCCAAACCAGTTTTGAGTCATCCAAATCAAATAAAATCTGAACAATTCGCTGAAAGAATAAAAACCACAGGGTTCTCATGATATTCAGGTAATTCAAGAATGCCTGAATTGATTTCCTTTAAACGTTTAAAAAATGTTCACATTGGAGTGAACAAATATGAGAAGTTTCAGCTTAACTAGTCCCTTTAGGAGAAGATATAACTACTGAAAACAAAGGTTCAGAAGGAAAGTGCCATTTTACTCAAAACTTTGCTGCTGCAACACAATTATAATAATAAGTTACACAGCCAGAAAGTAAGAAGTCAAGCATAAATGAGCTGAACTAGGCCCCAGTTCAGGAAAAGGTACTTAGTATGTGCATTTAGTTTAATTACTTGAGCAGTCCCTCTGAGTTAAACTACTCATGCGCTCAAGTTTACATATGTGCTTAAGTACCTTCCTTGAATCGCAGCCGTAGTCATCAAAACCATATAAAATACAACAATCACTTCTTAGTTATATGCCCGGAAATTGTTGTAAACAGTGAATCTTCCAACAAAATCCTTACTTACAAAGTAAATTACAGTAAGTACATACTTAAAGATAGATAAGAAATGTCTGTAAAGTGAATTAATCCACAAACCTATTACCAAAATGACTGACGTTTCAATGTAGCTAAATTAACAAATGAACAATGCTCGTAGTTTCAAATGTGACCTTTCTTATATGGCAATTCCAGTAGCTAGTAATAGAGCTGGCATCTAATCTTTAGTTCATATCAGGAACAAAAATTACATGCTCTATTGGAAATTATTTAAGTAGTTTTCAGAGCTTTGTTTCAGAGAGTGGAAACTTGGGGACAATAAGAGTCGCTAGTTTCACTGACATTAAAGAGGATTGAACTTTTCCAAATTGTGTAATTTTGATAGATTTTACTGTTCAGGAATAGTTGGTTGCTATCCAGCTGATTTACAAGGAATAATTTTTAAAAAAGCAGAGACCTCAAAATAAGAGTGAGACTTGCCCACAAGATGTGCTAGAGCGCCACAGTGGCAAAAAAAAATTAATATATAGATTTGTTTATTAAAAATGCATTTTTCCCAAGAAAGCACTGAAAAAATGTAGCATGTGTCAATGCTTCTTGATAGAGTTACTTTGTAGCATAAGTACTATCTGATCTGGCAATTCTTAGGGCTTGTCTCCACTTATCGTGGATCAACACTGTGGCGATCGATCCACCGGCGGCCGATCGCTTTCCTGTCGACTCCAGAACTCCACCGGAACAAGCAGCATAAGGTAAGTCAACGGGAGAGTTTCTCCTGTCGACCCAGCATGGTGTAGACACTGCAATAAGTCGACCTAAGGTACGTCAACTCCAGACACATTAGTCACAGAGCTGGAGTTGCATGATTTAGGTCGACTTAACCCCGTAGTGTAGACCTGCCCGCAAAGTGCCTTCCTATTCGTTATTAAAGAGTAAAGCAACCTGGTGGTGAGTCAAGTATACCTATATTGTCAGAGCACAAATGTATATTGCCTCCACGTGGTTGCTTTTATAGTGTCTCAATGTTTTCAAAAACTTCAGCTGTCCTACAGTGGGGAGAACTAGCACAACCACCTACTTTACCTCTCGACACAGGGCCTTGGCGAGGGTTGCTTTTCATCCCTAATACATAACAGCACTGTGATGGGGATCCTGACCATTTGGTACCAGGGAATCGGAAAAATTACAGCAGGCCTCTCACCTTGTGCACTTGGACCAGTGAGGAACCAAACGATGGAGAGGTGGAGAAGTGAAAATATGACTAGGTTCAGCTATCGCTTATTGCTGCACTATCTAAAGGAAGCAGAATCTGATTTCTCAGTTTGTCTTGACCTGATGTGACGAGAGAACTGGCCTTAACATAACTGCAGCTTGGATTTGACATGACTGACAACCGTCTTGTGTACTCAGCTAACTATCAGAAGCTGGACACCACATAGTAAAAATTTGGCCTTGCTTAGGCAGACATAAACAACTGCACAGCTGTAGCTTCAGTGTTTGCTAACAAGGTTAGATAAGGTGAAGTGACAGATTCATGGGAATGGAAGGGAGAATGGAGAGCTGACCTTGAATCTGCATGCCTTTGATTATAAGTTTTGCTGAGCAGCTACTTTACTGATAAGTAGAAATTAGGAGGGGTTTTTTTACTGTTGCTAGGGAGTAGTCAGCCCAGTAGGGGTTATTAGGAGTCGTTGCTTTGTCTTAAGTTACCTATACAAAGTTTAATCAGAAAAGGCACTTTGGAGAAGTTTGGATTGCTGCAAGTGTAACATCAACAGACCCCAGTCGTCGGCATCGAACCTGGGACCTCTGAAGCTTAGTGCATGAGTCTCTACTGCTTGAGCTAAAAGACGCATGGCTGTAAGCTAAGGTTGTAGCAGATTCATTAATCTCTAAGTGGACTTGGTGCCATTAGAGGGAACAGAGCACCACACCCAGGAGCTGTTTGGGTTACACAAGCAAGAGGACACTGACATCTCTCTCTCTCCAGCAGCAAGGCTGGCTACCGGAGTCCTGCTGCTGTCACTCAATACCACCTCAGACTTTGGGTAATTATATCTGGGATGCTTCTAGACTATTGATAGGCTTGATGTATGCTTTAGACCTAATTAAAAGGATTTGGGGGTGAAAGCACTCTTGTGTGTACCAATCGTTTATCAGACAGAGGAGCTGTGTCCCCGTTGATAGAAACCATCCTCAAACCACTCACCACACAACTTCCTCCAGGACACAACCGACTTCTCCAGAAACTCCACAACATTAACAACCTCCCTTAGAAAACCATTCTTGCCACGAGATATATAACCTCCCTATACACCAACATCCATCACAATGACAGCATCACAGCCTGCCTTAAATATTTACAAGATAATGGACAGCCCTCAGATATCCACCCCAAATACATCACCAAACTCATCCATTTCATCCTCACCCATAGCAATTTTACATTCAACTATAAACACTTTATCCAAACCATGGGAACAGCCCTGGGTACTAGGCTGGCTCCTCAATATGTCACACATCACGTCCATATTGGTGCACATAACAAAATTCATTCCGCACATGGACATAAAAAATTAGAGGGAACACTGCCAGTAACCATCCCAAACACACCAATAAATCTGTTATCCACAGTCAGGCACTTAGATACCACAGAATATGCTCCAAGAAGGAAGTCCAGGATATAGAATCATAGAAGATTAGGGTTGGAAGAGACCTCAGGAGGTCATCTAGTCCAACCCCCTGCTCAAAGCAGGACCAACACCAACTAAATCATCCCTTATACATTTAACACACTGAAAAATCATTTTCACCAAACAAGGGCACTCCACCAAAGTAGATCACATCATGGAACCGAGCACCCGAATACTCTGAGAGAACCTGCTTCAGTATAGAAATAAAACCCCCTCAGACTGCACCCCTCCCATTGTCACCTACCACCCCACGCTGGAACCCATATGAGGTACCATCAAACAATTACAATTACATACTCAAGAGAGACCACATCCTGAAAGAGAACTCCTGAATTCTCTCTTCTGGCCTTCAGACAACCCCCCTCAACCTCTCCAACCTCATCATCAGAAGCAAGCAGTCCCCATTGTCAACGGAAATCTGCACAACGCCTTCAAAAGACAAGCCTGGGAGCTTAAAATTCATAACTTTGCTAGATACTAAAAATCATGGACCCAAAAGGGTCACTGGATTTATGGCTTAGTAGAACAATCTATAACCCACTAAATTCCTGACAGATACACATTTTTTTTCCTTTACCCCCTATGACTGGAGAGCTGTTAATGGGCTACTTCAATGGTCCCTGGAAATGTGTGTTAACTACTTATGCTAAACAATCTGTTCCACTTCGTGTTTAGCTGGGACACTCTGAGTAAGTTTCCCAGACCTAAAGAAGAGCTCTGTGTAAGTTGGTCCAGTAAGAGATAGTATCACACCCACCTTGTCTGTCTAATATTCTGGGACCAGCACAGGTATAGCAACACTGCACACAAGCTAAACTGAAGTCAATTACGGTAACTAGTTTCTGTTGGGCATTACTAATACATGGGTGGCAATCAATGGACTAATGAGGCAATTGGCTGAGTAACTGGGAGGATATAATTAGGATGAACTGGGAAGTAAGGGAGTGAGCTGGGGAGAGGATAGAAAGCTGTGTAGAAGTCTCCTGCTGGATACCTATGGTTCCTTCTGATATGCTTTGAAATTGAAGATTAAAAGCACACATGGTAAAAGGGAACCTGTGTTTGTGGCTGGGAGACCACTAAGAATAGGCTACTTAGTAGTACTCAGAGGGTAGCTGAAGGTCCAAGATATTTGGGATAAGGTCTGAGATATTAACCCTCTCAGCTGTGATAAGGAGTCTTGAGGGGTGACCTTTGCAAAGGCAAGAGATCCAGGCACAATGGATGAGATACTGCACTAGCTGGTGGAACAACAAATAGAGATGCAGAAAACTCAGCAGATGAAGAAGCATGCACTTCTGGGTTGGCAGGCGAAGCTGCAGTGGACATGGCAAGAGTTCATTAAGGAAGCAGTCCCAGGTACAGCAGCAGCTCCTAAAGAGGCTGGTGAGTTCCAATGAGGGAACTGGAAATCAGGTGGTGGGCAAGGACTATGTAAGATGGCCCTGGGGGATGACTCCAGTGCCTTTTTGTTAACCTTTGAGCAGAGTGGCTACTAGTGCTGTATGAGAGAAGGATGTATGGACACTTCGGCTAGCCCCTTGCCTGACCAGCAAGGCTCAGGCAGCTTATATAGCTCTGAGTGAGCACCAGGCTATGAGACACTGAAGGCTGCTATTTTGGACAGGATGGTCCTGTTGATGGAGAAAAACTGCCAAAAGTTCAGAGCAGCCAGCTGGAGTGGTGGGATATGTCCCAGGACTTTTGCACAGAAATTGTCAGACTGGGCCATTCAGTGGTTCAGGCCAGATAGTTAGAATATCAAAACCGTAACAAACTCAATTTTTCTTGAACAGTTTATACAGAGACTCCCTGAGGCTACGGGCATCTGGGTCTGGAGGCATCTGCTGGAATTGTCTGAAGTCGCTGTAAAATTAACAGAGGAGTATGTGGAAGTAGACTTTCCACAGAGAAAACTCTGTCCCCCTACAGCAAGGGATGGGGAAGAAAGCTTGAGGAACCTCATTCACGAAAGTCCAGGAATTGGATGCAAGAAACAAATAAGGGTGCCCAAATTGCCTGCTCAGTGGTTTGTTACCAGTGAGGGGGTAAAGGTCATATAAAGACAGAATGTCCCTACATGGACTGTGGGTTTGTGGAATTGTGTGGAGGAATAGACATAAAAGGGGGACCTGGGATCAGGAGCACCAGAATAGGGGGGACCAAGGGACCATGGCCCTCCCGCTTTTGAAAGTCAACAGGACTGGCCCACCCACTTTCCACCACGAGCCCACCCCATGCCCCTCCTCTTCCCCCGGACGCCCTGCCCTGAGCCAGGCCAGAAGCTGGAGCCCAGCCCAGGCAGCTGTGGGAAGCTGCAACCCTCCACCTGCCTGGGGCCAGGGGGCCCAACAGCAGCCCTCAGGCCATGTCCCCGCTCCCCCAGGTTCCCCACCCAGGGCAGATGGAGGGTCTGCAGCTTCCCACAGCTGCCTGGGTGGCTCTTACCATGGCTCATCAGCGGCTTTTTTGGCCCTGAGGCCCCGCCCCCAGACCAGGCCAGCAGCCAGAGCTGGGTCAGCAGTGTAAGAGCAGCACAGGCAGCTATGGTGAGCCCCAAACCCTCCATCTTCCCTGGGCAGGGAGCCTGCAGAGTGGGGACATGGGCTGGGGACTGCTTTCAGGCTCCCCAATTGGTGTGGTGATCTATGGGCCGAGGTGGAGGTGTGCAGATAGAAGGCAGGAGTCCCTTACTGATGGTCCATGGAAGGCCAGTCTCAAAGGACACGGTAAACCCAAGTAGAACCCCAACCCCATAAAGAGGGTAGGCTGTGGGTAGCAAAGAAGACCTCTTCTGGAGGCAAGTAAAGGTCTCAGTTGAAATAAGTGGAAGTGGTATGTGACAGGGTGGTATCGGTAGCAGCCTGGTCACTGAAGTTGCTACAATACTGGGAAGACTGCAAACTTAATTGAAGTCAATTAACCAGTTTCTGTCAGGGATTACTGACACTTGGGTGGCAGTTGATGGGCTAATGAGGCAATTGACTTAGTAATTGGGAGGAACTGGCAGTAAGGAGAGGCTCACAGAGTGAGCCAGGAAGGGGAGAGAAAGCTCTGTGGAAGTGGCCTCCTGCTGTACACTGTTAGGATATGTACTGTTTTCAGAGTAGCAGCCGTGTTAGTCTGTATCCGCAAAAAGAAAAGGGGGACTTGTGGCACCTTGGAGACTAACACATTTATTTGAGCATAAGCTTTCGTGAGCTACAGCTCACTTCATCAGATGCATTCAGTGGAAAATATAGTGGGGAGATTTATATACACAGAGAACATGAAACAATGGGTGTTACCATACACACTGTAATGAGAGTGATCAGGTAAGGTGAGCTATTACCAGCAGGAGAGGCGGGGGGGGGGGGCGGAAAAACCTTTTGTAGTGATAATCAAGGTGGACCATTTACAGCAGTTGACAAGAATGTCTGAGGAACAGTGGGGGGGGAGGGGAATAAACATGGGGAAATAGTTTTACTTTGTGTAATGACACATCCACTCCCAGTCTTTATTCAAGTCTAAGTTAATTGTATACAGTTTGCAAATTAATTCCAATTCAGCAGTCTCTCATTGGAGTCTGTTTTTGAAGTTTTTTGTTGAAGAATTGCCACTTTTAGGTCTGTAATCGAGTGACCAAAGAGATTGAAGTGTTCTCTGACTGACTTTTGAATGTTATAATTCTTGACGTCTGATTTGTGTCCATTTATTCTTTTACGTAGAGACTGTCCAGTTTGGCCAATGTACATGGCAGAGGGGCATTGCTGGCACATGATGGCATATATCACATTGGTAGATGTGCAGGTGAATGAGCCTCTGATAGTGTGGCTGATGTGATTAGGCCCTATGATGGTGTCCTCTGAATAGATATGTGGACACAGTTGGCAACAGGCTTTGTTTGCAAGGATAGATTCCTGGGTTAGTGGTTCTGTTGTGTGGTGTGTGGTTGCTGGTGAGTATTTGCTTCAGGTTGGGGGGCTGTCTGTAAGCAAGGACTGGCCTGTCTCCCAAGATCTGTGAGAGTGATGGGTCATCCTTCAGGATAGGTTGTAGATCCTTGATGATGCATTGGAGAGGTTTTCGTTGGGGGCTGAAAGTGATAGCTAGTGGCGTTCTGTTATTTTCTTTGTTGGGCCTGTCCTGTAGTAGGTGACTTCTGGGTACTCTTCTGGCTCTGTTCCTTTAAGAGCCAAGCACATGTGAGAGAGAACCTGGTTGGAAAGAGTCCAGCTTCACCAGATTCACAGTTAGGAGCACATGGCTCACCTTTGTCTTATATAACTCAGTTTTCTAGTTTGAATAAATCCTTACATGTAAGAGTGCAGCCTGAGCCTCCTCCACATGAATCCACAAGACAACACGTATATCTGTAGTTCCTTCTGATATGCTTTGAAACTAAGATGGAAGGAGACCCCAAGAACAGGCTACGCTGTGGTACTCACAGGGTAGACGAAGGGGTGCCCTGGGGCATAGCCTGTCCTGCTGGGAAACACACAGGGGGAGTGAAAGAGATGGAAGCAGTAACTACTGAACTGCAGCAATGACACCTGCCAGTATTACTGGCCACCCTGCATATTGGTTTTCAGAACATGACACGGAGAGCGAACTCTGGTAGCACAAAGAGGCAGCCTCCTCATAGCTATGGCCACAAGCACAATCACACTGTGTACGCTATTAGATCTTTGTAGTTGTAGTAACCCGCCTAGCTGGAGTAGATGGTAAGCACTAGGATACTGTAAATCATTCTTTCAAGCAGAACGTAGAGAGGTCCTGCCTGTGGGATGAGGCAGAGATCCATACTCTCTCCCAGGCCGAGAGAGGAAGGACCCGTGAGCCTTTGTGTTACTCCCCAATCCCAGTGATTTGGGGCATGAGTTGCTTATTTCCAAAACTTCTGCTGCAGAGACCATTTGTTTTCAAGACAACACTGACTCAGATCCTCCACAGTATTTAGGCCCCCAAGTCTTATTAATTTCAATGGGAGTTAGCAGCCTAAACCCTTTGGAGGATCTGGGCCACTATTCTCCCATAAGTACTTTTTTATTTAGAAGGGCACCATTGGCCTGAACAAATCTCCTGCCCCAGGGAGATTGAGTACCTAGCCCTTAGTCACAATCAGCCTACCTCCATTGACTGCAGTGAAGCCACACCAATTGATGACAGCAAAGAATCCAGCACTAAGGAACAAGTGGGTCCAAAAGGATATGAATAAGTGCCATATAGGTGAACACAGAGTGGAGTGCGGTCAGTGCAGCTAGAAAGTTTTGTGGAGTATGTGAGTAATCAGTGAGTCTACAATTATTTTCTGCTGAGAATGTATGATCAAAATCCAGAAGGAGCTGAGAGATTCACTAATATGTTCCAGATCAAGTAGTAAGTTTTGCCTCACCCTACATCCATGCAAGGCTGTTACTTAATGCAGTTTGTGGTTCCAGTCACATAGGTATCAAAGAATTAGTTCCCTGGTAAAGCAAACATCTTGTCACATCGTCAGCCCCTTAATTACTAAACTATACTTAGAATCTTACATCAGTCTGGATTTTATCAGCATTCAATCAGATTGGCACAAAATAAAAGAAATACTACTAGGTTTCTTTGTTTTGCAAGAAACGAGTCCAACAAACTCCAGAAAAGACAGCACTTTGAACAATTCTCAGAACTTTGGGCCTGATCCTGATTTTACAGTGGTGTAAATGAGATCAATAGTAATTCCACTGAAGTCAGAGAGACACTGGTGTAAAACTGAGGTTTAAAACAGCCCCTCTGATTCTTCAAACACAAATATTTCTAACTATAATATAGTAAACTGTGGGGCACACATGCCCTAGGGGCATGGAGGTACATTTGGGAGGGGGGTGCGGTGGGGCGTGGGCCAGGACCCACAGGGGAATGGGGAAGAAGCACCACCCAGCCCCAGTTTGCCTCCAGTCCAGCTCCAGTCCTAGCTCCATTCCATCCCCAGCCCAGCTCTGCCCTCATTCCCTCTCTGCCCTCAGGCCAGCTCTGCCTCTAGCCCCAGCACCTCTCCCACCCCCAGTTCTGCCTCCAGATCCACCTTCAGCCCAAGCTCCTGTGCTGAGCCATCTGTGCCGTAATGGATGGGGCATGGACAGATTCCATTACTGGTAAGGGCTGGTGCGCAACAGGAAAAGTTTGGGCATCACTGCTATAATAGCACAAATAAATTATTTTAAAGAATAATCACATAGTAAAGAACAGGTGTTTTGGTGGAGATAATTTATCCATCACACACCAGACTTCTACTGCTCTCTCTAAAATAATATTGTATATAAGAAACATTTTATTTTAAAAGTTTTCATTACAGTGACATTTCATGAGTTTGCTGTGTAAGAGTGTCCTTGTTAAACATTTCTCTCTTCAGAGTCTTCTCTTCCTCTTCTCCTTAATGTGTTTTCATCTTGGCCAGACTATGTGCTGGGCACTGGCTGCGTTGCTTGAACTCCACATGTCTTCTTTATTTTACAATGTTTCTAAAAAAGAAGTAGAAATAGAGATCAAGAATTACAAAGATCAAAAATAAAAATTCATACAGATAAAAAATGGATCACCTACCTCATGATTCAGCCCTATACCAGTAGGTCTTAAAATAGCCTAGAATCAGTACTCAGGGGTTAACAGATTTGGACCTGGACTCTTGTTTCTTGCTACCTTCTGTCCATCGTAAAAGCAAGGATTTCTTCACACTCCTTGATATTGTTGACATTGCGCATATGTTTTCAACGTGGAAGCTTCTCCTCAGTGGTACACACTAAACTCCACTCTGTGACTTCCAAGAGGGAAAGGATATATGGATTATATTGTGGAATGACATTTCCTTATTTCTCATGTATTTTTTTTTTCCACTGAAAAAGTACTTCAAATGCTTACCTTACATAGTCAAACAAATCAATCTGGATCCCAACTATATCACTCAATGCAAATGTAGTCATACTTCATACATATTTGTAATATATTTCCATTTTGTATTACTTAGAGAAAAAGGCCTGCTCAATAAAAGTATATTTTGTATATATTTATATGTTTATACATTTATTATTATATAATATATTTATTATATAATATATATACTTATATATAAATATATATAAGTATATTTCATATGATATTACTTACATTCTTTTGAATATTATTGATCTTTAGCTAGTTAAAGAATCACTTATGTCAATACAGAATATCTAATTATAAATCTAATTGGTATATTTGACAGAATTTTCAGCATGAAGTTAACTTCTTTTGGCTTCTTAATATGAAGAGCTTCTTTATCTTACCAAGTGCATTGTGCTTTTATGAAGGCCACAATACAGTGAGAACAATTAAAGAGACTACACTGTCCAGATTGAAGTGTATACAGTTTGGGGATACCATGTTGGAATCATGAGGACAGAGAAAATGGATGAGAAAATAAGTCACTGACATATGAACTCTTGAAAACTGAAGAAACTAAATGGTTAAGGGCCTTGACCCCCTGTGGGCCAGAATCTGTACCATAAGAGGAACAAAAGATGGAAGAGTCATGGTGAACCACTGGCTAGGGGAGGCTAGCTCCCGGCCTGGACCAGCCCTTCCGCCTCAGGCCCACCCCTCCCCCCCCAGGCCCAGAGCACCGGGTTGCATGCGCCCCCTCCCAAACCCGGAGCACCAGGCAGGTGGGATACACATGCCTGCCCCCCCCCACAGCTCCAGAGCACTGGGTAGGCGATGCATGGCCCCCACCCAGCCCCCTAGAGCACCGGGTGGCGCATGGCTTCCCAGACAACTGGGCGGGAGCGTGGCCCCGCAAAGCACTGGGCGGGCGGTGGGTGACCTCTACACAGCCCCCCAGAGCACCAGGACTGTGTGGCCCCCCTCAGCCCTGTAGAATTGGGTGGGTGCACAGCGTGCCCCCCACTCTGAGCAACGGATGGCGCACAGCCCCCCAACCCCGGAGCGGCGGGTGGTGCATAGACCCCCCCCCTCCACCTCCAGCCTTGGAGCACTGGGCAGTATGGCCCCAGTGCCGGGGAGCCCCCAGCACTGGGCAGCCCCAGCTATCCCAAATCCCAGCCACCCTAGACCCAGACCCAGTAGGCGTCCCTTCCCAGAAGAGAAGCAGCCTGCCTGGGCTGGGGCCAACTAGCAGCAGGAGGGGGCCTCTGGATGGAGCATGGGTGGGGCCACACAGGCCTGTTTGGGGAGGCACAACCTTCCCTTGCCTTATTAGACGTGCCACCCATGGGAAGAGTGAATACACTTATGTCAGAATGCTGACCTATGAATAGTTGAACAGTTCAGGTGGGGAACCTGTAGTTTAAAGGGATTGGCAGCAAAGCTATAGCAGAGCAGGGACATAACCCAGTCATCATAAGTGCTACATCCTTCACGTGGGTCTGCCTGGCTGCAGGGATGTGCCCACGCAGATATACTTGTGGGAGCTAGGCAATCCTGACCATGTTTTCTTTCTTAATGGCATACATCGAGAAGGGAGCTAGCAACTTCCAAGACATACCTTATTTGAAAAGTGCAGGAATTTGACAAAACTATGCTAAGGACGCACAACCACTTTTAAAAGTTGCATCTACATCCACAAAAATAGCCTGTGTGCTAATGGGGGTGAGGGATGGCAAGGAGTAAAGCATGACAACATAAGCCTGTCACTGTACAGACAACATCTTTCAGTGTTCTTTGTGTTTTTAACTACAATCACAACAGCCCAGGGAAATACAGGGCTAAAAGTTCTAAAGACTTTTTTGCCACACCAGATAATTTTAACATCTCTGTGACACAAGCTCAGAAAGATCTGATCTGCAGTCATTGCACAAAAGGCCCATGGATGTCAGTGAAAGTTTTTCATGAGTAAGCTCCGCAGGAATAGGACCATAATATGATGGTAATGCAATTTTGCCATAGGGAACCTCTGCGGGTACCATTACTATGATAGCCAAGCAAGTAAATTGTAAATAATTTGGTAAATTTACCATCTTTCTGTTCAAGAATTGTTGAGGTTAACTCGAGTGTATTTGTCATTCAGAGATACTTATTGGAGAATTCAGTAGAACAATTCTTGCTCTGAAGATAGTATGAACTACTTGCTTGTCAACAGAGTGTCTAATATCTGAAATCTGAACTGTCATATGCTATTGTTTCAGATTCCTTACTACATGAGTAAGTAACTCTTAGAATCAAGATTGTAATGTGAATATTTTTGTTTACAAAAAGACAGCTTTTGACACATATTCTCCAACATTTTTGCTTCAAATTCAGCAGCTCTGCAAATATTCTTGCCTGCAAACTCATTAGATAGAACCCTACAGAAAGAAAACACAAAAGAAGCGTAAACACAAGTAAAACAAATCAATTTTTATTTGAGCAAGTATTTGAGGATAAAGTTTGATGTGTTTGCCTTGTCCAGGTCGAGCTACCATTTTTTCCTATGAAATGAAGAATAAAAGTGAATCAGAGATACCTCAGCAATGAGTGTTGTGTCCTCATTAACCTCTTAAGACTGCCATGCAGAACTTCTATTAAAATAATACATTTCCCTTCACACCCATTTTTTTGGCATCAGCTACTATCAAATAAGGTCACAGGAGCAACAAGAGGGAAACAGTGGGGGAAGCAGCTCAACATCTTAGATGTTTACATACAAATGTATGGGGAATAAATTCGAAGTCTTAGTACGTAAGCTAACAGAGGTCATGGAAGTCACAGATTTGGTGACTTTCCAGGATCTCCATGACTTCCACAGGTCCAGCTGGGGCAGCCCTGGGGCCAGCCCATGGGCAACAGCAGACAGCTGGTCCCAGGCACTGCCCTGGAGCAGCAGTGGTGCCCCGGGCCACCACCCCCTCCACACAGGGGTCCCAGTCTGCCCCCCACCTGGAGGAGAAGCAGCGGTGGCGGGGCCCTGGGCCACCCACCCACACAGAGAAGGAGCAGTGGTGGTGGGCCCCAGGCTGCCCCAGCCCAGAGGAGGAGCAGCAGTGGCAGGGCCCTGGGTTGCCCTCCCCTTGAAGGAGAAGCAGAGGCAGTAGGGCCCCAGGCCACCCACCCCCAGGAGCAGCAGCAGTGACAGTGGGGCCCCAGACTGCACCCCCCCAGGAGCAATGGTGGGGCCCCGGGATGCCCCCGCTCAGGTGCAGCAGCGACCGCCAGAGCATCCCCCTCAGAGCAGCAGCATTCCACCCCCAGAGCAGGAGCGCCCCTCCTCCCCAAGCACCTAAGTGTAAGCAGTGTCAGGATGAGCTCCACCCTGACATCTGGTGGTGAGGTGTGGCAAGTTGTGGAAAAGAACTTTAGGGGCTGATCTCATTTGCATAGGCACACCCACCCCGCCTAGAATGAGGCCATAGCTGCCCAAATGGTCACTTTGGCTGTGTGGGATCCCCAGTGTCTCTGTTATTGGGGCAGGAAGAATAAATTGTTATTACCCTGATTATGGGAACTGTGCTTGGAACTATACTTGGCCTTTTGTTATGATGGAGGGACTCACCATCAACTAAGTAGCACTCGCTAGGCAAGGGTCATAGGTTCCAAAACTCTGTGAATTGAGAGAGGTTGGGGATAAGTATTGATACTTGGTGGTATGGGCCCCCTTGATGAGGGCTTTACATGCTAATTGCACTTCTTTCTCTGTCCACTGTGGAATATTAGAGCTAATTTTGATTTCATTAGAAGTCTAGTTGCAGGCTGCTGAGCTCACTTTGGGCTAATAGTACACCAGCACTGGGGCTCCCATACTACAAGCTGAATTCACTAAAGAGCTGAACTGCCTAAGAGCTGAAATCACTGAGTGTTGTGTTAAGTAGGGGGGGAGACTGAAGATATATTGTGGAGCAGTGTGTGGGATGGTTGGAGTGCCTTGTGGACAGGCTGGTGGAGCAGTTCATAGGACAGCGGGAACTGCTGGTGGGACGCGGAGCAGTTCGTGGATCGGCTGGTGGAGCAGTTTGTGCGAGGGCGGGAGCTGCGCGTGGGCCACAGAGCGGAGCTGAGTGAAGCAGTTTGTGGGGCGGCTGGCAGAGCGGAGCGGAGCGAAGCGAAGGCCTATGGAGCTGTGGGGTGGTCAGCTTCAGATCATGTAAGGTGCCTCTTACCTCCGCCCCCATCTCCACCCAAGTTGGGAGGTAAAGCTCTGTAGATAAACTTTTGAACTCTGGGGCTGCCCTGACCAGGGACAGAGACTTTTGGGTCATTGGACTTTTGGGACTTTGGGTGATTTGGGGTTGCTAGACTCAAGAACAAAAGGGAAAGGGCATGCCCCAATTTGCTTGGGGTGGGTTTTTTGCTCATGGGTTGTGTTATGAATCCTGTTGGTGGTGTTTCCCCAACATAATGCCACATTGTTTCTCTCTGTTATTAAAAGGCTTTTTGCTACACTCAGACTATGTGCTTGCGAGAGGGGAAGTATTGCCTCTTGGAGGCGCCCAGCGGGGGTGGTATATATTTGTCCCAGGTCACTGGGTGGGGGTTTGAGCCGGTTTGCATTGTGTTATTGGAATGGATCCCCTAGATATTGAACCCGGCCCTTGTTGCTGCCAACTCTGATGGGCAGAAGGGTTACATAAGATTTATTGCCCATGACCCGTCCATGACTTTTACTAAAAATACCCGTGACTAAATCAGAGCCTTCATTATGACTAAACTGGCATCACTGAGACTTGCTGAGATAAATCTCATAACTTGAATATTGGTGTGACGGGGGGCCTGCCTTGCACTGTCCCTGAGAGGGTTAAAACCAGCCTCGGGAGGCTGAGCAGCAGGCAGCCAAAGGAGTGGCTGCAGGAGAAACAGCCAATTAGGGCAGCAGTTGCAGCCAATCAGGGCCCAGCCGCCCAACTAAAAGAAAGCTGCAGACCAGAGCAGGTTGGTCTGATGCAATGAGCCCTAGGGAGAAAACTGGCTTCCTAGAGGGCTACAGAGAGACCCGCACCTGGGGAAGGGCAGGTGCTAGCAGGGACCAGGGGAGCTAGGGAGAGTTTCTGATGGGCTGCCAGTGTAACCCACACACCTCCTGGGTGTGGTGTTCTGTCCCATCGAGTGGCACCGAGACCACTTAGAGAGAGAGCTAAAAAGAGTCTGCTTTACAGCCTTAGCTAACAGCCAGTTGACCTTTAGCTCATGTGGTAGAGGCTCATGCACTGAGCTCTGGAGGTCCCTGGTTCGATCCTGCCTGCCGATGCCCAGGGTCTGTCAGCATTACAAGTGGGGGCTCATCTGGGATTTCAACTGGGAAGTCTCCGAAGCTCAGGACATGCCCCCTCAGCAAGGGGAAGTATGTAACCGACACACCTGTTTTGTCCCATTTAGTGGCACCAAGACCACTTAGAGAGAGATATAAAATGAGTCTGCTCTACAGCCAGTTGGCTTTCAGCTTATGCAGTAGAGGCTCATTCCCTAAGCTCCAGAAGTCACTGGTTCAATCCTGCCCACTGACGACTGGGGTCTGTCAATGTACACCAGGACTTACAGGCTTGAGGTCCAGGGAAGAGGGTGCAGGAGCAGAGGGAACTGAGGCTGTGGGGAAGTGGCCTAGGAAATAGAGACAGTGAGCTGGAAGGAAGAGGCAGCAGGAAGCTGCTGTTTGCAGGGTCCCTGGGCTGGGGCCTGAAGTAGTGGGCAGGCCTGGGCCCACCGCTGAAGGAGCAGCCTGGCTATGGACTGCCAAGCAGCCGTGAGGAATGGCTGGACTCTTGTTGGAAGAGTCCCTTGGAAGGCGGGGAACCGGAGGGTGACACGGCCGGAGGGCTGTGCCAAGAAGCAGACGCCGAGAGAAAGGAGCCACAATGGGTCTGCAGGCAGAGGTGAGAATGGGAGAACCACCACCTCGTGAGGGCGTACCCACTGGGACTGAGTTAATTCCTGAAATGCCCAGCAGGAGGTGCCAGTATGGTGAGTGACCCCGTGACAAGTGGTATAGCTTATTCAGGAAGGACAGGCAGGGGAAAAGGGAGGATGTCTTATACATCAAGAAAATATATATATGCATTGTGAGGTCCAGAAGGAGATAAGAGGCAGACCAGTTGAAAGTCTTTGGGTGAAGATAAAAAGGCAGGGAGGGGGTGACTAATGGGGCAACATCATGGTAGGGGGGTCTATGAAAGACAACTAAATCAGGAGGAGGAGGTAAATGAGAATTTCTAGAAGAAATAACAAAAATATATATCTTTTTAAAAGACCTGGTGATAATGGGAGATTAATTACACAGACAATTGATGAAAAGGTAATATGGCAAAACACAAAATCTCCAGTAAGTTTTTTTTAATGTATTGGGGATAACTTCCGGTTTCAGAAGGTGGAGGAAGTAACTGGGCAACCGCCATTTTAGACTTGATTCTGACTAACGGGGAAGAATTGGTTGCGAATCTGAAGGCAGTGTGTGTGAAAGTGATGATGACATGATAGATTTCATTATTCTAAGGAAAGGAAGGAGTGAAAGCAGAAGAAAAGGGGCAATGAACTTCAAATAAGCAGACTTTACTGCACTCAGAGGAGGTAGGTAAGGTCCCATGAGAAAAAAAATCTAGGGAAAAAGAAGTTCATGAGAGCTGACAGTTTCTCAGGCAAAAAACATTACAGGTGCGAGAGATTGACAGTTTCCTGAATGCACATTGTGAAATAAGTTAAACCTTACTGAAAAACATCTTTGGGTTCCATTCTATTGAGATAATTGTGCATCCTTTATTGTGGAATTGTATGTATTTCCATGGGAAAGGTAAATAAGAGAATAACAGAGGGCAATTAAGCAAATTCAATCAGGTTGTAAAAGGAAGCCACCCCCTGACGAGGTTTGCATATACTAGTTCGAAGGGGACTTTCCAGGGCCAACAGACAAAGCAAGCGTTTTTGGATAAATAGCCCGATTTTAAACTAGATCAGAGCCTTCTTCCTGATTCATCAAATGGATAGGACCACTGGGTCCACAGACGACCTCAATCCTTAGTATAGGGTTGGAAGGACTGGGCCTACTGTGGCCTAGAGTTGCCAACTTTCTAATTGCACAAAACCGAACACCCTAGCCCCGCCCCTTCCCTGAAACCCTGACCCCCGCTCACTACATTCCCCCTCCCTCAGTGGCTCGCTCTCCCCCACCCTCACTCACTTTTACTGGGGCAGGGGGTTGGAGTGCAGGAGTGTGTGACAGCTCTAAATGGGGCTGTGGGCTCTGGGGTGGGGCCAGAAATGAGGGTGTAGGAAGAGGCTGCGGGCAGGGAGTTGGGGTGCGGGACAGAGTGAATGCTCCAGCAGGACGTGCGGGCTCTGGAGTGGGGCTGGGGATGAGGGGTTCAGGGTGTGGGAGGGGGCTCCAGATTTTGGGGGGGGCACAGGGCTGGGGCTCAAGGTTGGGGCGTGGGCTTACCTCGAGCAGCTCCCATTCAGTGGCGCAGCAGAGCTAAGGCAGGCTGCCTGCCTGTTCTGGGGCACCGTGCTGTGCCCCGGAAGTGGCCAGCAGGCCCGGCTCCAGCTCCTAGGTGTGGGGGGGGGAGGCTCCCCAGTGCACGCAGCTCTCAGCCACAGGCACCACCACCCCCCCTGGAGTGCAGAACCAGTGCTCGGGCAGCACGTGGAGCCCCGTGGCCCCGCTGCCTAGGAGCCGGACCTACTGGCCACTTCCAGGGTACAGCACAGTGCTCCAGGACAGGTAGGGACTAGCCTGCCTTAGTTCTGCACTGCTGACTGGGCTTTTAACACCTGGTCAGCAGTGCTGACCAGAACCGTCAGGGTCCCTTTTTGACCAGGTGTTCTGGTCAAAAACTGGATACCTGGTTACCTTACTGAGGTCCCCTAAGACTGGGTGGTTGTTTTGAGCTGAAGCTGTGATAAACTGGTAACCACAAGGATTTCCCTGTGGTGGGGAGGCTGAAGGACTGGACGAGCCAGAATCCATGTTAGGGTTGGGGTTGATTCTGGTAAGCTTATTGGCCTGCACATAGGTTCATTTATTGTTTTTAATACGTTTTTTCTGTAATACTTTTTACCTTCAGAATACCATAAGCTTGTATAGAAAGAGCTGTGTGGTATTTATAACTGTAGCAGTTACACCTGTTAACTGCCTTTGAAGAGAAAGCAAGCAGGTGTCCTTGGTCAACCTGTCTGTGCTGGAAAATGCACAGTGAAGGCAGGGAACTGGGCAGCCTGGAAATATCGCTGTCAGAACCAGCTCTGCTCACAAGTGCATGGAACTGGCCCTTTGGAACATGACTACAGAACTCTTCTACATGATATTAGAATGACCACAGATTTTATCTTTGTAAGAAGAGCTACCTATTTACATTAACTTTCCCACAATAACATCTCCGACAAGGTTTGATTGTTAATAGGAATTTAACACCTCTCCAAACATGCACAACCTTTACTACAGACTCTCAGAGCCCAATCCAACATCAACTGAAGTAAATGGAAAATCTCTCTTTGATTTCGATGGGCTATGGACCAGGTCTGCAGTGTGAGTCAAGAGGGAGGACTGTAGTCCTTTGGATTGATTGATTGCTAGTGATAATTTTGGTTGTACTCAGATGCCCAGGTGACTGATGTGTTGTTACTGGGGCAGTTGATAGCAACCCCTATTTTAAGTTTCCTAACACTTCCCTTTATAAAATATTCTTGTTTGCAGGAGGCCTTTGAAATTCAGCAGGGAAAGCCATGAAATTCTATTCAGATTTGGCTGAGGTAGAAACTATTGAAAATTGCCATTTCCCTTGTTTTGCTCGCATTCCTCAGCAAAATGGGCAATATGCCAAATTAGTAACTGAACAAGAACTTTCTAAAAAGCTGTGCCAACAGCCACTGCCAAAGAACTGCAGCACATGCTGCTCCAGAAAGGCCTGGAAGCTTTAGTGGCAGGCATAAGGTGAGAGAGAGCCAGGTCTAACCCCTCCCTGACTGCATCCTGCCCCAGATCCAGCACATGGCCCCAAGAGCCCATCCTTCCTCTAGGACAGCACATAGGCAGGAGTGCTCCCCTTCCTGGATGGGGGGAAAGAGGGAGAGCCACGCTGGGCGAAGCAACTTCCAACCAACTGTCTGGACCCAGACCCTGGTACCAGCAACCCATTCTCCTTGAAGGGGTGCTGGAACTGAGGGTGCAGCAGCACCCCCTGGCTTGAAGTGGTTTCCATCATACACAAGGTTTACAGTTTGGTTCAATGGCTCTCAGCACCCCCACTATACAAATTGTTCAAGCCCCTCTCTCTCCTTGGATCTCCTGCTGTCAGCTAGTTAGTTTTTAACACATGACTTCTATTAAGGTTATATGGGCAGCCGTAAATCTGGGATTTCCCAACTTTTTGGGGAAAAAAGTTTTCAGTGTTTGACTTTTAAAAACATTATAGAGTTTGCAGTTAGTTTTGTTGTACGTTATAAATACAGACTGAAGAAACTGTTTTCCATTGTGTTTTGGTTCAAAATGTGAATCCCTGTATTCTATGTTGGTTCAAGAGGCAAAAAAAGAGCTGTATTATGTTATAGGTTGGAAATAAACGACAAGCATGTAAATCACCCTTTGTATTTCAGGCATCACCTTCAAGCAGGGATCTTGTTAGGACTCTTAACCAAAGCAACATCAGGTTGATCACGTCTACGAGAGGAGACCAAGGAAAAACTAGGTGCTACAGAAAGTTGTCTTGGGGTATGTCTACACTACGGAATAAGGTCGAATTTATAGAAGTCGATTTTTTAGAAATCGGTTTTATATATTCGAGTGTGTGTGTCCCCACAGAAAATGCTCTAAGTGCATTAAGTGCAGTAACTCGGCGGAGTGCTTCCACAGTACCGAGGCTAGAGTCGACTTCCGGAGCATTGCACTGTGGATAGCTATCCCACAGTTCCCACAGTCTCCACTGCCCATTGGAATTCTGGGTTGAGATCCCAATGCCTGGTGGGGCTAAAACATTGTCGCGGGTGGTTCTGGGTACATATCGTCAGGCCCCCATTCCCTCCCTCCCTCCGTGAAAGCAAGGGCAGACAATCGTTTCGCGCCTTTTTTCCTGAGTTACCTGTGCAGACGCCATACCACGGCAAGCATGGAGCCCGCTCAGGTAACCGTCACCCTATGTCTCCTGGGTGCTGGCAGACGCGGTACGGCTTTGCTACACAGTAGCAGCAACCCATTGCCTTCTGACAGCAGACGGTGCAGTACGACTGGTAGCCGTCCTCGTCGTGTCCGAGGTGCTCCTGGCCACGTCGGCTGGGAGCGCATGGGCAGACATGGGTGCAGGGACTAAATTTGGAGGGACTTGACCAGGTCATTCTCTTTAGTCCTGCAGTCAGTCCTATTGAACCGTCTTATGGTGAGCAGGCAGGCGATACAGATTGCTAGCAGTAGTACTGTACCATCTTCTGCCAGGCAGGCAAGAGATGAGGATGGCTAGCAGTAGTACTGTACCATCTTCTGCCAGGCAGGCAAGAGATGTGGATGGCATGCAGTCCTTCTGCACCGTCTGCTGCCAGCCAAAGATGTAAAAGATAGATGGAGTGGATCAAAACAAGAAATAGACCAGATTTGTTTTGTACTCATTTGCCTCCTCCCCTGTCTAGGGGACTCATTCCTCTGGGTCACACTGCAGTCACTCACAGAGAAGGTGCAGCGAGGTAAATCTAGCCATGTATCAATCAGAGGCCAGGCTAACCTCCTCATTCCAATAAGAACAATAACTTAGGTGCACCATTTCTTATTGGAACCCTCCGTGAAGTCCTGCCTGAAATACTCCTTGATGTAAAGACACCCCCTTTGTTGATTTTAGCTCCCTGAAGCCAACCCTGTAAGCCGTGTCGTCAGTCGCCCCTCCCTCCGTCAGAGCAACGGCAGACAATCATTCCACGCCTTTTTTCTGTGCGGACGCCATACCAAGGCAAGCATGGAGGCCGCTCAGCTCACTTTGGCAATTAGGAGCACATTAAACACCACACGCATTATCCAGCAGTATATGCAGCACCAGAACCGGGCAAAGCGATACCGGGCGAGGAGGCGACGTCAGCGCAGTCACGTGAGTGATCAGGACATGGACACAGATTTCTCTGAAAGCATGGGCCCTGCCAATGCATGCATCATGGTGCTAATGGGGCAGGTTCATGCTGTGGAACGCCGATTCTGGGCTCGGGAAACAAGCACAGACTGGTGGGACCGCATAGTGTTGCAGGTCTGGGACGATTCCCAGTGGCTGCAAAACTTTCGCATGCGTAAGGGCACTTTCATGGAACTTTGTGACTTGCTTTCCCCTGCCCTGAGGCGCATGAATACCAAGATGAGAGCAGCCCTCACAGTTGAGAAGCGAGTGGCGATAGCCCTGTGGAAGCTTGCAACGCCAGACAGCTACCAGTCAGTTGGGAATCAATTTGGAGTGGGCAAATCTACTATTGAGGCTGCTGTGATGCAAGTAGCCCACGCAATCAAAGATCTGCTGATATCAAGGGTAGTGACCCTGGGAAATGTGCAGGTCATAGTGGATGGCTTTGCTGCAATGGGATTCCCTAACTGTGGTGGGGCCATAGACGGAACCCATATCCCTATCTTGGCACCAGAGCACCAAGCCGCCGAGTACATAAACCGCAAGGGGTACTTTTCGATAGTGCTGCAAGCTCTGGTGGATCACAAGGGACGTTTCACCAACATCAACGTGGGATGGTCGGGAAAGGTACATGACGCTCGCATCTTCAGGAACTCTGGTCTGTTTCAAAAGCTGCAGGAAGGGACTTTATTCCCAGACCAGAAAATAACTGTTGGGGATGTTGAAATGCCTATATGTATCCTTGGGGACCCAGCCTACCCCTTAATGCCATGGCTCATGAAGCCGTACACAGGCAGCCTGGACAGTAGGCAGGAGCTGTTCAACTACAGGCTGAGCAAGTGCAGAATGGTGATAGAATGTGCATTTGGACATTTAAAGGCACGCTGGCGCAGTTTACTGACTCGCTTAGACCTCAGCGAAACCAATATTCCCACTGTTATTACTGCTTGCTGTGTGCTCCACAATATCTGTGAGAGTAAGGGGGAGACGTTTATGGCGGGGTGGGAGGTTGAGGCAAATCGCCTGGCTGCTGGTTACGCGCAGCCAGACACCAGGGCGGTTAAAAGAGCACAGGAGGGCATGGTACGCATCAGAGAAGCTTTGAAAACCAGTTTTATGACCGGCCAGGCTACAGTGTGAAAGTTCTGTTTGTTTCTCCTTGATGAAACCCCCCGCCCCTTGGTTCACTCTACTTCCCTGTAAGCTAACCACCCGCCCCTCCTCCCTTCAATCACCGCTTGCAGAGGCAATAAAGTCATTGTTGCTTCACATTCATGCATTCTTTATTCATTCATCACACAAATAGGGGGATGACTACCAAGGTAGCCCAGGAGAGGTGGTGGAGGAGGGAAGGAAAATGCCACACAGCACTTTAAGCACAGCACTTTAAAAGTTTACAACTTTAAAATTTATTGAATGACAGCCTTCTTTTTTTGGGCAATCCTCTGTGGTGGACTGGCTGGTTAGCTGGAGGCCCCCCCACCGCGTTCTTGGGCATCTGGGTGTGGAGGCTATGGAACTTGGGGAGGAGGGCGGTTGGTTACACAGGGGCTGTAGTGGCAGTCTGTGCTCCAGCTGCCTTTCCTGCAGCTCAACCATACACTGGAGCATACTGGTTTGGTCCTCCAGCAGCCTCAGCATTGAATCCTGCCTCCTCTCATCATGCTGCCAACACATTTGAGCTTCAGCCCTCTCTTCAGCCCGCCACTTACTCTCTTCAGCCCGCCACCTCTCCTCCCGGTCATTTTGTGCTTTCCTGCACTCTGACATTATTTGCCTCCACGCATTCGTCTGTGCTCTGTCAGTGTGGGAGGACAGCATGAGCTCGGAGAACATTTCATCGCGAGTGCGTTTTTTTTTCTTTATAAGCTTCACTAGCCTCTGGGAAGGAGAAGATCCTGTGATCATTGAAACACATGCAGCTGGTGGAGAAAAAAAAAGGGACAGTGGTATTTAAAAAGACACATTTTATAAAACAGTGGCTACACTCTTTCAGGGTAAACCTTGCTGTTAACATTACATACATAGCACATGTGCTTTCGTTACAAGGTTGCATTTTGCCTCCCCCCACCGCGTGGCTACCCCCTCAACCCTCCCCCCTCCCCGTGGCTAACAGCGGGGAACATTTCTGTTTAGCCACAGGCATACAGCCCAGCAGGAATGGGCTCCTCTGAGTGTCCCCTGAAGAAAAGCACTCTATTTCAACCAGGTGACCATGAATGATATCTCACTCTACTGAGGATAACACAGAGAGATAAAAAACGGATGTTGTTTGAATGCCAGCAAACATACACTGCAATGCTTTGTTCTACAGTGATTCCTGAGTACGTGTTACTGGCCTGGAGTGGTAAAGTGTCCTACCATGAAGGATGCAATAAGGTTGCCCTCCCCAGAAACCTTTTGCAAAGGCTTTGGGAGTACATCCAGGAGAACCGCGAATGCCAGGGCAAAGTAATCCTTTCACATGCTTGCTTTTAAACCATGTAGAGTATTTTAAAAGGTACACTCACCAGAGGTCCCTTCTCCGCCTGCTGGGTCCAGGAGGCAGCCTTGGGTGGGTTCGGGGGGTACTGGCTCCAGGTCCAGGGTGAGAAACAGTTCCTGGCTGTCGGGAAAACCGGTTTCTCCACTTGCTTGCTGTGAGCTATCTACAACCTCATCATCATCATCTTCTTCGTCCCCAAAACCTGCTTCCATATTGCCTCCATCTCCATTGAAGGAGTCAAACAACACGGCTGGGGTAGTGGTGGCTGAACCCCCTAAAATGGCATGCAGCTCATCATAGAAGCGGCATGTTTGGGGCTCTGACCCGGAGCGGCCGTTCGCCTCTCTGGTTTTCTGGTAGGCTTGCCTCAGCTCCTTCAGTTTCACGCGGCACTGCTTCGGGTCCCTGTTATGGCCTCTGTCCTTCATGCCCTGGGAGATTTTGACAAAGGTTTTGGCATTTCGAAAACTGGAACGGAGTTCTGATAGCACGGATTCCTCTCCCCAAACAGCAATCAGATCCCGTACCTCCCGTTCGGTCCATGCTGGAGCTCTTTTGCGATTCTGGGACTCCATCATGGTCACCTCTGCTGATGAGCTCTGCATGGTCACCTGCAGCTTGCCACGCTGGCCAAACAGGAAATGAGATTCAAAAGTTCGCGGTTCTTTTCCTGTCTACCTGGCCAGTGCATCTGAGTTGAGAGTGCTGTCCAGAGCGGTCACAATGGAACACTCTGGGATAGCTCCCGGAGGCCAATACCGTCGAATTGTGTCCACAGTACCCCAAATTCGAGCCGCCAAGGCCGATTTAAGCGCTAATCCACTTGTCAGGGGTGGAGTAAGGAAATCGATTTTCAGAGCCCTTTAAGTCAAAATAAAGGGCTTCATCATGTGGACGGGTGCAGGTTTACATCGATTTAATGCTGCTAAATTCGACCTAAAGTCCTAGTGTAGACCAGGGCTTGGTGATTCAGTAAGTGACTTTCATCCCTATAGGTCATTGTGCGTTAGCATGGGATGGTGTTAAGGTCAAGCAAGGGTCCTGTTTCTTGTCCCATTGAATTCAGTGGTAAATGTTCCACTGATTTCAAGGAGAGTAGGCTGAAGCCCAGTATATCAAACTGTCAGAGAACAGTTCTCTTTGAAAGAGAACAGTTCTACTTTGCAAGAATATTAATAGTGGTATCTTTGCTAAATTGCAAATGAACAACTACATTTCTAGCCACCTGATGAAATGTACTTGTTTCACTCGGATAAGCATTCTTTTCTATTCAAGATAGTGTTTGTGTATGGTGCTTCTGTGCCTTCACCCTAGAAATAATCATTTATATGATGAATAAAGTGATCATATTTGTGTACATACACACAACTTGTCTAATATTTTTTAATCTTTGGATGAGGGTGTTATATAAATCTCAATTAACAACAATCATGGTTTATTCAATTCCTTCTATTTCTCAATAATTTCAGTAGTATCAAGATGAACACGTAACAGGAGCTAAAATAACGTTTTCTGATGGCTGTTAGTTGTAAGATATATATTTTTAAAAATCACAGGAATAACAGAAACCCAGAACAAAAACATCTACTAACTTGACAAATAAAAATTTGTTGCAACATTTTTCTTGTATTAATGTAAATAAAGTCACTGAAAGAACAAAATATGTAATTTATCTCGGGATAGTGACTGCACTATGTTGTATCCTAGAGCAGGCATTCATTATAGTGAAAGGCTTTGTTAATATTTCATTTTGGGTTATAGAATAATTTTTTCTCACTTTCATTTGGACAATTTAATTTTGAATGTTGCTCTAGAAAAATATGAAGAAATGTTGCATTAATAGAGCAAAACTAGTTGAAATACTTGGTACAAACCATGCTTAATCTAAGAGGCAAACAAGACTCAAAGAAATAAATCAAATAAAAACCAGATTTGACAAATAATGAGTTAGGTTCCTCATATTGCATTTACATTCTAGGGCAAGTAATAAAAAAGCAACTGAAAACTTGCCAGAATAATTAACAGCCCCTAGCCTATTTAAATTACATGAACACTGAATTTCAAAAGTCTTGGTGAAAATGTTTAGACTTCTGTTTTATCTCTATTAGAAAAATTGTACCCTAGTACTGGGTATTGATAAAAAAGTAAACATGTTTTCTTCTATTTCTCAGATAAGTCTTTCCTTGGGGGATACAGATGTTCTTTTCTACACAGAGCATGCCAGTTATGGTGCCATACCTAAAGACTAAACAATGAAAGACACCTCAGTGGCTCAGTGATGACCATCTAAGATGGAAATACTGTTAAAGGGACACTGTGACTGATAAGGCTACAAAGTATCTCCCTACGATTTTTGAAAAGTTTTTACAATAGGAAGGGGACAATCAGCCTTCCAAAATGAGAGCTGCCATAGTGTTCAAATTTCAGCTCCCAGGCAGATTGGCCCAACAACAAACCCTTAGTACAAGGTCCTGGAACACTATTACAAGCAAATATTATATCAATAGACATGGATTACATGTAAGACTACGCTGTGAGTAGAATTTTTACTGATTTCCAAAGGGGTATATTGGACTAGCAAATCTGCTAAAGCCATGCTAATCTTTGAGCTTACTAGTCATACAACAATTATGTCATACAGTCATACAGCTGCAATAAACCTTTGCTTCACATTCCTCTACCAATCAATACCCTGGAGAGTCAGAAGTATGGAGCAGGCCGAATGAACAAAGGAATGGCACAGTGCTTCCACTGTCATAACTAACACAGTGATCTAGTTGTTTGTGAGAATGTGTCTATGAAGATGCAGCCAACCCCTGAGCACTCCATGGCAGACCTGTGTGGCACGGCAGGTGTGGCCCACATTAATTTCCAAACAGATACCACTTTAACCATCCAGGGCTAAGATAAGCTAACATACTATTAGCAAAATACTATGTCCCCTTTCAGTCAGCTTTCACAACAGAAATCGTTGTAACAACTGTTCACAAGAACTTTGGTTTAGGGCTCACAAAACGTAGAGTCCATGCCCTGAGTCTCTGAATCAGGTCAGGCTCATCTCTGGGTGCCAGAGAGAGCAACTTCCATCTACTGCAGCCTGCCTACCTTCTCTCCACTCTGCTTCCTGTTCCTGTTTGTTTATATAACTCAACCTGCAAGGCAGGGCAGGGACTCCTTGATTATCCTAGGCTGTAGGCTCCAGCCTGTCCCTTAAAGGAATAGTATCTTTTTTTCCTCCAAAACCCATTTTCACAGGGTCAAAAATATAATTGGGCAAATAATTCATAACAAATAATTTGATTATTTCTCCTGTTTTGGTTCATGAACCATGTGACATCAGATCACAATTTTCTTTCATTTGTTCAAAATTATTTGCCAAATTATTTCTGCTAATAATTCTTATACACGGAGACCATTTAATATTTGAACTCTGAGATATACTGATTGGACACTTGGACACTCTCATGCAATGTTTCTGTTCCCTAATTGGATGAGCATAACTCTTAGAACCAGGTTTCCAACCTGTAGCTTGAAACTACAGATTTCACATTCGCTTTCTATTAATATTCTGCAATGCTCACTTTAAAGTCTCTCTCTGGGTTCCTGCCAGTAAACTCTTTCTAGAATATTCACAGAACGTGACCACAAAAATGACACCAATGGCATTCAATTTTAATTACTTTGAATAAATTTCAATAAAACACATTTTGTATTACTTCCACAGAGCTATAGTGGTGGTGGCGGTGGTATTTTAACAGTATTATAGCCCTTGTTTTAGGAAGAGTCATTTGTTAATATTTGGACAGTTCTGTAAAAAATGTGAACCACTTTCTCTATACAGTATTAAGTATGATTAAAGATAATTTTTATAGTGTTGAGAGGGGTTACAAAAACATTAGGGCCTCAATTTAGGAAAACACTTGAACACATGCTTTACTTTAAAGCATGTGGTAAAATCTCACGGTTAAACATGTGTGGAAGTGTTTTCCTTAATAAAGATGCTTTTCTGAAGTGGAGGCTAGGTGAGATTGCATTTTAAGCCTGACAGCCTTGAAAGTGTTCCTCAGAATATATCACTTTTAGGAAGAGGATAGATCAGATTCATCTCTGGTGTAACTCATTGAAATTTTGGTGTCACGTATTTAGAACAATAACATACATATATTTGTTCACGTTATTTGCTCAGATATATATTTTTGTGCAAAGAAAATGATATTTGATAATAGTATTTATAACATTCAGACACTACTGTAGCAAGAGCCATACAAGTATTTAGATAGATTAGTATGATTATTAGTATTCAATACATACATTGGACAGAAAATATTAACTGTAAAAAGTATAGACTTCTGATGGCATAATCATCTTTTCAGAGTAATGTATTAAATTAAGTTAGATGTCCCTGTGATGTACATATGTAACTCTTATTGATGTCAAAGAGAATTGATATGAAGTCTGAGGTCATAATATGATATTTGATTTACTTTTATGTATCAGTTAAAAGCAACCAGTAAACCAGTAACTGTATAGTACGTATTGCAAGTGTTCCACATTCTTCACTGTTCTTTTTTTTTTCTTTAATAAAAGTGAAATAGCACTGAGTTACATTTACTTCAACATGTTTTATGGAATTACTACTATTCATAAGAACCCAAGTGACAGCTGATGGTGCAGGAAAGATTCAAATTCAGATAAGAACAGAAGATACGTCTTACAGAACAAACCAATATTTAGCCTATACAGGGGGTCCACTCTGACAGTGACCAGTGCCAGATGTTTACATGTAAAATGTTCCCAACCAACATACAATATTCTATCAACTATGTGTAAAGGGATCAGTCTTTTTCTAACCCTCTTTGAAGGTCTGTTCATGCCCTAAACAACTAGTACTGATAACCCTTATATTTTTTATACTTGCTAGTGTAACTGTAAATGCTATGCTTTATAAGTATCTTTCCCATTTTGAACTTTACTAAGCTGTTTACCTCAGTAATACGTAACATGGAGTGTCAGTATAAATGCTTTTTCGCCCAGTAGTACATTCAGCTACATGTCGAGAGAAGTTCCAAAAGTAGATAGAAATAGTTAAGGAAGCCAACAAGAGCAAAGAAGCTAATACTCTGCTTTTTAGAAAGTGTTGTGTTTATGTATGTTCAAACCAGCCCACAGCTATATCTAGTCCATAAAACCAGCATTTACATGGCCAATCATTCAAACTCTTGCTGACCTTGGTAACATAATGAGGGTTAACTGTTCTTAAACTGTTTAGGGCAAGTATGCTCTGCACCAACATCAGCAATATAGATCTGCTTATTCCACATATTTCTTTTCAAACATCACAAGCAATGCAATGAAAATTCCAATTTGCAGTTAACTTTCATTTTCCTATGTAGCCTTTTCATAATAACCTACGGTACTGAATGCAGGATTTCTCTCTCACCCACCCACACACACACTTTATAGGATTTCCTTTCAATACTACGCCAGTGCTATAGAACAATCTGTAGTGAACTGACATGATTTAAGAAGAAATAGTGCTTTTATATTATTAACTGGGTATTATAAGGCATCATACCAGGCCTCCTGTCCCCAGTGTGTGGCATCAACGAGCTACATAGTCTCATGGAGTCGGCATAGAATCATAGAATCATAGAATATCAGGGTTGGAAGGGACCCCTGAAGGTCATCTAGTCCAACCCCCTGCTCGAAGCAGGACCAATTCCCAGTTAAATCATCCCAGCCAGGGCTTTGTCAAGCCTCTAAGGCTTAAAAACCTCTAAGGAAGGAGATTCTACCACCTCCCTAGGTAACGCATTCCAGTGTTTCACCACCCTCTTAGTGAAAAAGTTTTTCCTAATATCCAATCTAAACCTCCCCCACTGCAACTTGAGACCATTACTCCTCGTTCTGTCATCTGCTACCATTGAGAACAGTCTAGAGCCATCCTCTTTGGAACCCCCTTTCAGGTAGTTGAAAGCAGCCATCAAATCCCCCCTCATTCTTCTCTTCTGCAGACTAAACAATCCCAGCTCCCTCAGCCTCTCCTCATAAGTCATGTGTTCTAGACCCCTAATCATTTTTGTTGCCCTTCGCTGGACTCTCTCCAATTTATCCACATCCTTCTTGTAGTGTGGGGCCCAAAACTGGACACAGTACTCCAGATGAGGCCTCACCAATGTCGAATAGAGGGGAACGATCACATCCCTCGATCTGCTCGCTATGCCCCTACTTATACATCCCAAAATGCCATTGGCCTTCTTGGCAACAAGGGCACACTGCTGACTCATATCCAGCTTCTCGTCCACTGTCACCCCTAGGTCCTTTTCCGCAGAACTGCTGCCTAGCCATTCGGTCCCTAGTCTGTAGCGGTGCATTGGATTCTTCCGTCCTAAGTGCAGGACCCTGCACTTATCCTTATTGAACCTCATCAGATTTCTTTTGGCCCAATTTGTCTAGGTTCTTCTGTATCCTATCCCTCCCCTCCAGCGTATCTACCACTCCTCCCAGTTTAGTATCATCCGCAAATTTGCTGAGAGTGCAATCGACACCATCCTCCAGATCATTTATGAAGCAGATCACCATCCTCCAGATCATTTATGAGCAGCTGTGCTCCGCAGTGATAACAACTTGTTCTTAACTATAACATAATAGTAAAGACATTTTGTAGTTTGTGTAAGCGTTTAAGACTTGACCAATAATTTTAAGGTGGAAATGAAAGATTCTGTGTGCCCTGCACAATGTCATAGTTTGGAATATCTTCTTGGTTACAATGAAGAGCTTGCAAAAATGACCTGAGTGGACAAAAAGAAACGCATTTTATTTTATTTTCCTTAAGGTCATGGCTTTTAAGCCAATTTCATTATTTTGAGTCTGAGTCATGGTCTTTGAATGTCTGGGGCTGGCCGTATTGCTATCCTGTCTCACATAGCAACTCTGTCTATAACAATGAAGACATGCTGTAGAAGTTGATCAGATCACCAGCCAACTATGTCCGACCTAGTTAAATCTTTCTCTGATTGTCAGACTCATTCTGAGGTACAGCTCTCACCTACCGGTCACACCCACACAAACAAAACACTGTCTGGTGCTGCGATACTACCCACATTATCTCCATGCAGGAGAGCCAGGCTCAGTCCCTGTCGTGCTCTTGGTTCTTTGGCTAGGAGTTTTGCAAAAGCTGTGTGCTTATCCTCAAAAGGACAGGATGCCTTGTGTTACTCCAGAGCGACCCTTCCAGTCAGTGATGTAACGAGGAATACGAATGCCGTCCTGTGCCCTTCTGCCAGAAGTGTGCTGACTGTCACACAGGACTTTGAAGATGGGCGTAAAAGGGTGGTGGTGGGGGGAAATGGAGAAGTATCCTCCAAACTCTGCCAAAGGAAGTGGGCATCATCTTCACCCCAGGAGAGAAAAAATCCAGCAGATTATTTGCTGTTGCAGATATGAAATATATAAATTACAGGGGTCACTAACACCTCTCCCTGTAGTTAGATTGACTAACATTTTCCATTATAAAGGATTCTTGTGACCTATCATCCATTTAATACCTCCAATGTCTGTAGCAGACCTCCGATATTTGACAGTGAGAATGCCCTTGGCCCAGGGAAGTCCTTTTCCTTGTCCCATGGAATTCTATTCAATATTGCTGGTGTAGAAACTATTTAAAATCACCCTTTTCCTCACATTCCCGAGGAAAATGTTAGCAGCATGTCCAAACAACTAGGCACAGCAACATTCCCAAGTGCTGGGCTTATGCTGCCACCAAAGAAGCAGGAGGAGGGACAGCAGCAGCCTCCCCTGTACCTGGGAGCTGTTGAATCAGTTGTAAAGGTTGAGGAGAGGAGAGATTAGAACTGGGATGCAGTTAAGAAGCTGGGCCAATTCCTGTCCCAAGTGGAGCCCCCAGAAAAGGGCACTGGCCAGCGAGGCCCTACACTGGACCCTTCTGTCTCTGTTCCCCCCAAAGCTCCCCCTCCTACCACCTTGCCATTATAATCCTGTCTCTTCCCCCAGTCCCCACTCCCCATCCCAGTCTCTTCACCTAACTAGTCCAAGTCTCCCCCAGTCTCTCTGCCCGGCCAGTCCAAGTCTCCTCCTTATCCAGACTCTTTCTCTCAATCTATTCCCTCCACTGTCCTCTCCCTCCAGATCTGGCTCTTGTCCAATCTGCAGTCAAGTTAGGAGGCTTAGTCCTCCATACTGCTAAGGCAGCAGTTCTCAAACTTCATTGCACCTTGACCCCCTTCTGACAACAAAATTACTACATAACCCTGGGGGGAGGGACGGAGAACTCAGACCCACCAACCCTGGTGTGTGGAGATCAGGCTGGAACCCAAGCCCTGCTGCACCAGGTGAGGGTGGAGATCAGGCTTCAGCTTCAGCCCCGGGTCCCAGCAAGTCTAACTCTGGCCCTATTCACCCCTTAAAATGGGGTCACAACCTACTTTGGGATCCCAACCCACAGTTTGAGAACCACTGTGTTAAGGCATCAGCATAGGGAGCACTGAGAGCATAGGAGTGAAGCCTTGCTGCTCTCAGCTCTGGTCTCTGGCACCGCAGTGGCATGCAACTACTGGAAGAAGCAATTGCAAGGAATCTCTTGCTCTACCTCTGCAGCCGGAGGCTGAAGCATGCTCAGTGCAGTCAGAATCTTTAGAGAATTTAGTTGCTAGATAATAACAAGTCTCAAAGGAACATGTGCAAACTGAGATTTTTCAAAGGCTTTTAACTTGGCTAAATTTGGGTGTTTTTTTCACAGAGATAACAAAAGGCACATCGCTGTCATCATGGCATCACCTGATATATTTTTCATGAATCTCGTTCTTGGAAACAAATCAACCATTTTTGCTGAAACTTTAGAAAAAATAATCCACCCAATGCAGACACCGATCATGGAAGATTTCAGCCCCAATGGTTAAAATTTGGTAAATATATAAGCAACTGAAAACCGTAGGGAGTGTAGGAGTAGGAGTGTTGGTCAACTGTAGCTATAGGCAGAGCTACATTGACAAAATTTATGTCAATCTTTCAGTCAGCCTATTTTTAGGATAGGAAAAGAGATCTGGGCCAAACTTTTCAAACCTGGATACCTAAAAGTATGCTCTTAAGTCCATATTTAAGCATTTCAATTAAAGTGGCCTGACTTTCAGATTTGCTGAGCACATACAATTGCTGTTCAAATGGAGCTGGAGGGTCTCATCAGCATTAAAAAAATCAGGCCACTTTTGTTTAGGTGCCAAAGTATGGACTCAAAAGCCGAATTTTAAGCACATAGGTTTGTAAATTTTGACTTTAATATTTTGGGGTGATTCATAAAATCCCATTCAAAAAGAATTGGTTACATATGCCATACTAGTTTGATATACATGCTGAAAAGATGTATTTATCAATAAAAATATTTGTTAATATTCAAACACTAATAAACACAAGATACAAATGCAGTTTTTTCATTATGTTTTAAAATGTGAGAATTATTTAGCCACTATCCTGTGAAGGATCTGTCCTGAACCCTATAAAAGAGAAGACTAGTTTTTTTTTAAAAAAAGAGGTAATGTAAACACAAAGTATCAGTGCTAGTAGCTAAAGAGTTTTCCATCATTATTTTATACTCTTCATTTCCATCCCAAAACACTTTCATTATCTGCTGTAGGAGATGAGCTTTGTTTCATTTTGCAATTTGCAGCAGGGTTATAGTTCTGAATGATGATTCTAATTTGTTTCATCTCCTAGTTCACAAGAAAAAGTGTTCTTTACTTTCAGGCAGTGCAATGCTTTAATTCTAATTTATTTGTGTGTGTTTTGTAATATTCACTAATTCAAAGCAAAAATTTATAGCAAGGCATAGAAGGAACAGATCCTAAAAATTAAAAATGTACTGCAAGGCTGACACCTGTTGGTTAGGCATGTGCTGAGCTGTAACAATCTCTTTAAAATTCTACTTTTAACCATTAAAATACATTCTACCTCAGCCTAAAATTAATACCTAGATCTCCACATCTGTGTCATCTCTCATTTTGAGAAAATGCTAGATACAAACCAAAATCAGAACATTGAATCATCTGAACTTTCAGGAAGATTTAGATCCTTATCTAAGCTTTGCAACTATGGTCTATCCCCAGTTACAACAGATCAGAGTATATGTCAGTCATATCAATTATTTGTTTTCAGAGTTATTTAATATAGCATTTCATTGCACCAGGGCCCTGACCCAGCAAAGCACTGACAAACATTCTTAAAGTACTCCCATCACTATGGATACAATTTTGTCACAGCAAAATTATGCCTAATTCCTGGCACAGTCAGTTTTAAAAAAAAAAATCAATCAATAATTTGATGCTATCGTCAGAATGCCAGTGTGGACCCTGCTGCCATGGATTAACAGTTGATTAGTTTACTTTGATCTAGTCCCCTTTGAAACTGTAAGTTTCGCTTTGATCTAGTCCAAATTGTTAATGTGCAGGAGCAGCGCAAAATGGCAAAATTCACAAAATCATGAGAGGTCACTGCTATAGCAGAAGAGCTGAAATAAATGGCAAAATTCTCTGGTTCCATGATAGTGGTGACTACCATGACTTAATTTTATCTTTCGACACTATATGGTGGAAAGTGGAAACACAACACTGCTGCTCAGCTCAACAGCAACGATAGCTGTTTAACAGAACATCATCAGTGAAACAGGCCCCCCCAGTCAGTGGGGGGCACAGAACTCCTCTGGCAGGGAGAGCCAGCTCCTTTAGCCTTGGGGGGCACAGAAAGTGCCCCTTCAAAAGCGGCCAAATTTTTATTCCTGTGCATGGCCCTGGTGCCATGACTTCTTCTCTCCCTCCCAGCCTGCATAGGAACAAACTTGCAGAAGCAGAGTATAAATGGGTTAGCTGGGATACACAAAGAATAAAGCTATGTGCAGTGATATTTCTTCCACCACATACAGAAGTAGCTAGTTCCTCCACATGAACACTTTAAGAGTAACATAAGAAATTGAGGGATATAACCAGCTACAGAGGTCAAATGCCAGGCTATGCAGCAAGTATTTCCGGTAAACCAATATAACAATGTTTCTTGTTCCCCTGTAGAATCTGGTCCACATGAAAGATAAAAACCTTCTACTAGTACTACCGGAATTACTCAAGGAGGTAGTGACCTATGATTTTAGAGTTGGTGGTTCCACGTTCAATCCCTCCCCATGATGATCCTCCAAGAAGGGAACAAGACTCTTAGCCAATGGGTTACATTAACAACTGCCATATGAACCACTATTGACCGGAGCAGCAGTGTGTTATTTTTTGCTCTATGATTCCCATTGCACAGAGTCACAGAAAGCTGCTGGCATGGGGGAACCAATGGCAATATTGCAATTATGTCAGTCATGCTGCCATTGCTTGTCAGGGGAAGGGGAAGGAGCACCAACAGAAGAGAGCTGCAAGGGAACTTAGAGCAGGTTCTCTTACCTCTTCCTGTCACAATGCAGCCTTGTCTTAGCTCCCCTGCTAATCACTAGCCTCCCCGTCATGCGACAGGTAAATTTAGCCCTTGGCTGCATTAAAAATGCTCCACCCCTTCCTGGGTAAACAAGAGTTCAGACAAAAAGTCTTCAACCAGTTGCATTACCTAGGCCGTAGCCCTCTACTTGGGGTCTGTGTGAACTTCTTCCCTTGGTTGCAGGGGTCGACACTTTATGAAAGGGGGCCATCAACATGTACAGCCCCACAATGCCCTCCTTTTACCCCAAACTCCAGCTCTGAAACCCTAAAGTCCATTCCAGACTTAGATGTTCACTACACTTTTCCCCCAAAGATACCACCTATGCCAGCCTGCCTCTTAGGGCTCCTCCCTAGTCCTTCCACAGACTTCTTCAGCACAGTACTTTTCAAGTTCCTTCCCTGCTTCCTCTCAGTTGTGAGCATCCAGACAGATCCTGCCTTGACCTCAGTCACAATCCTAGCAGCAGGCTGCTGCTTTCTCTAGGAATCCTTCAGTGTAAGTGTGACGGGGTTCACCTACCCTGCACCAGCCCCGACAGGGTTAACTGTGCTTTGCAAGCTGAAGAAGCCCCACCCCTCCGACTCTGCTGGGCATGCTCAGCCTGGAGGCAGAGTATAAAAGGAAGCTGCTGTAACCCATGATTTTAGTTTATTATCCATTTATTGTGTGATGTTAAGATTAATCAATATGTTGCATATATTCATTGTATGTTAATTAGAATGAATTTGTAGGATTACAAAAGTATAAGATTGATCAGTATTGAGAAGAACCAAGTATTAGACATGAGTAAGACAAGCTGGAATGCAAGGCTTGTAGGCTGAGGTCTGCAAGATTCTGCTTAAGCTATTTTAGGCCTTGGAGACAAGAAATGATGACATAAGTGATTGGAAAATAACCTGATGCCCTAAGACTATGGGAAAAGAGGTACCGAGTGGTCATATTGCACAAAATTACCCAGAAGATAAATATAGAGCATAAAAATACTGTAAAGGTGCATCTGTCTCCAACATGTGTCTTAGCCACAGGATACAGGCTGTGTATCAGTGCTAATGAGAATAAAGGGAACTTAAACGTCCTATAGAAAATTGGGATCCCTTAAAGTTTCCAGGGGACACAGACCAATAAGAGAGAGGAGGGTTGACACTCTGAAGAACATACGCAGAATGTAGGTATAGACAGAATCGCATTATAAAAATGGGATGCCCAGAAAATTGAGCTCCCTATGGGAGACTCCAGCAGGAACCATCCCTCTCGTGATGATCAAGCCACGAGAGACCCCCATCAGACCTGAACACTGTTGTTAAGGATGTGAGTATAACTATGTTTGTAACTTGTGCCTCGGTCTGTATAGAATTTCTGTATGCTTGGGTAATCATAACTTTAATTGTAACTTTAATAAAACTTATAAAACAGTCTAGACAAGGGATGGCCAACCTGGGGCTCCGGAGCCACATGCAGCTCTTCAGAAGTTAATGTGCAGCTCCTTGTACAGGCACCGACTCCGGGGCTGGAGCTACAGGTGCCAACTTTCCAGTGTGCCGGGGGGGGGGGGGGTGCTCACGGCTCAACCCCTGGCTCTGCCACAGGCCCTGCCCCCGCTCCACCCCTTCCCACCGCCCCCACCCATAGCCTGCCGTGCCCTCGCTCTTCCCCCCAAGCCTCCTGCAGGCCATGAAACAGCTGATTGGGAGGAGTGGGGAGGGAGAGGGAAGTGCTGATCGGTGGGTCTGCCGGTGGGTGGGAGGCTCTGGAAGTAGGGATGGGGGAGCAGATGGGGGGCTGCTGACCTATTACCGTGGTTCTTCGGCAATGTACATTGGTAAATTATGGCTCCTTCTCAGGCTCAGGTTGGCCACCCCGGTCTAGACCTTGTACTTGTGAATGTCTGTGTGGTCACTACCTCTATATGTTCCTAGAGACTCTAACTCTGAAGCAAGTAGCAGAGGTGACTTTCACTCTGTTAAACTTGAAACTGTAGCCACCAGTGCCGAACCCACGGTGGTATAATGCCACTTTACAAAATTCACTTAAAATAAAAGGCCACACAGCCCAACTCAGTCTGGGCAAGCTGCTGAAGGGGGAGGATACTGACTGCAGGCTCTCTCCAGGGAGCTGCTACAGCCTCCGACTTCAGTGCCACAGCACACAGAGTTGCAGATGGACTCCAGGCTGCCCTGACGAGCCCGGAGAAGAGACCATGCCAGCAGGAGCTACGCCATCTGAGGACCCCAGAGACCCAGGGGAACTGTGGAGCATCACTGAGGGAGAAAGGGTAGGAAGCAGCCCAGGGGACTTAGACTCTTTTCCAGTGAGTGAACCAGAGCACCAGTCAGCGTGTTTCAGGAGGCTCCTAGCTGACTCAGTGGTGAGCATCCCCGCCACCTCCAGAGCCCTGGGCTGGGACTCGGAGGAGCAGGGAGGGCCCAAGTCACCCTACCCTTGGTGTCACAGCCTGCTGAGTGGTGCCCCACTTCCTCAACAGGCCAATAAGCCACACAATCCCACAGAGGTGGGCTACTCTATTGACTCCAGCCATTAGGCCACGGTGCCCTGGTGGAAGGGCCGCTTATTGACGCTGGCCATTAGGCCATGCTGCCCTGAGTAGAAGGGCCAATTATTGACTCTGGCCATTAGGCCATGCTGTCCCGAGTAGAAGGGCCACTTTATTGACTCTAGCCATTGAGCCACACTGCCCTGGGAAGAAGGGCCGCTTTATTGACACTGGCCACTAGGCCGTACTACAACATTTGATAGTCAGGGTCACAAACGAGGAACCTAACCGGCTGCTATACAGTTTTTTCCTTCTTCTCACCATACGTGACCTGGCACCCATGACAGTGTGTACCTACCCCACGACAGTAAGGGAAGGGACTTTATTTAAAGCCCTGCTGCCTTTCCCAGCAGTATAGGCGCCGACTACGTGGGTGCTCTGGGGCTGGAGCACCCCTGGGGAAAAAACAGTGGGTGTGGAGTACCCACCGGCAGTCCCCCTATCACCTCCCACCCACCAGTGTCCCCATGGCTCAGCGCCTTCCCCCTCCCTCCCCGTGCCTCCCGCCTGCCGCGAACAGCTGTTTCACAGCATGCAGAGAGGCTGGGAGGGAGGGGGAGAAGCGAGGACTCCGCATGCTCGGGGGAGGGGGCATAACTGGGTGGGAAGAGGCGGGCAGGATGGGGCCTGGGGAAAAGGGGTGGGGCCTGGGGCAGAGCCAGGGGTCAAGCACCCCCTGGCAGTTTGAAAAGTCAGTGCCTGTGACCAGCATTTCTTGCTTCAGCCTACAGATGACAATCAGACCCCCTGGGAACTACAGTCCCCGGAATGTCGTCTGCTGGGGCTGATCCTTAATAGGCCAGCTTGCCCTGTAACAGAACTCTATAGATTGCCTGATATATACAGATCTTCAATCAGTACCCATGCCTCTCTAGCCTACACAAGATATGCTGGCCACACACCCTCTGCCTCTTCCTCGTCAACACCAGCCCTAAGAGGAAGTTGTGTTGGAACGCCATCTCTCCAAAAGCTGCCCTGCAGCTGCAAAGGTCAGTGTTCCTTCTTTGTGATTCAGAGGCTTTCCATGGACTTCAATGGGTGTTGGATCAGGACATTATATAGAAAAGAGAGCATGTGACCCAGCAAGAAAGTCCTAAGTACTTGAATCTGCAGAGAGGCGTTTAGGTAGGTAGAATATAAGTGCTCAAACTAGAATTTGTCCAGGATACATCCAAAAATGAACTGGTAAATTAGTGGGCCAAATTCACCCATAGTGTAATTCCATTGACTTCCAATGTGTTTGAGTTATCTGGGGGAAATTAAACATGTCAGTCATTGTGCATAGCATATCCAAAGCATAAAATATATAACATTTTATTATCTGAAAGAAAAATAACCAAAATCATATTTTTTTGCTATGATTCAGACTATTTTAGTGCCATTGAGTATTGTGTTTGTGACTGACACTACACAATGGATTGACATTTAATATTGTTAGATTGCATGACCCAGTAGATTAATAAACTAGCATATCTTCTTGTGAAAGTGCATCAAGTGGGTCTAAATCACAAGGCGAAATTAATTTGGCACTCTGCCTAATCACTAGTCCATGTTAGATCCAGTGATCTTGAGGTCTAAAACTCTGTAAAGAGGAGGAGTTCCCACCTTGCTCTGAACTGAAATTACACTCAGTGGTCTAGATCTGGTGCTCTATCATCTGAGGGGGCAGCACAAGGGGGGGGGGGGCAAAGGTGGCAAAATTCTAGGATACTGTGGGGGTGAAGTGAACTCTGGTGTAAGCTGGAGCAGCCTCAAGCTGTTCTAAATTATAGCAGCCTCTCCAGGGCTACCTATAGAGTAATATGCATGGCTCATCCCACCTCCAATCAACCTACAGCTCCACTTTGCCCTTGGCACAGTCCCTGTGCTATGGCTTGAAAACAGAAGCAGTGTAGAGCTGTTTACATCAGCCCTACATAGTTCCAGTGAGAGAGGAATTCGCTTCAGCCTTTAGTGGCTCTTGTAATGGCCCTTGCACACCACTGTGATGGCATAAAGGGGCCAAAGCAGGAACCAAAAGCAGCCCCATTATATTTAGTCCAAATTTACCCCCTTTTGGGGGCTGGCTTTACACATAACTCGGAACAATAACAAAATGTAAAGTTTAGCCCAAGCTTTGTCTCATGCTTGGCTGTGCCTAAGGATCTCCTGCAAAGACCTCTCTGTCCTAGACCTTACTTTCCTTTGCCCAGAGAGGCACTCCTATATTCCTTATATTCAGAACAGAGTTCACAATCTGCACATGTCACAGTGAAGCGGCAAAAATCAGTCAGCATCTCCCTGGCAGAGCTGCCTGTGTCCTGCTTAGCCTGCTAACCTGGTGGGACAACAGAAGAACCCTGCCATCTGTAGCTGGCTCAGAAGCTCTTCAGAGTCAGGAGCACTTATTCCCACATGTTTGTGAAGCATCTAGCACAATATGTCCATGATCCTGATTGAAGCCTCTGGGCATTAGTGTAATAAATTTTAAATAATCTATTGCCAGCCCCCTGAGCAGCCCCCAAACCTCCAAATTCTACAGATTATTACATTTCAGCCTTTTACATAATGGTTTTTAACATACATTTCTGCTGCTATTTTTCCTTTAAGTGAAGTATAATATGTGAGGGGTAAGATGCATACATCATACTCAACCAAAATCACTGATTGTGAGTGACATAATTATTACATCTACCCTTGTTATTTAGCTATTTTTACATATTATAATTACCAGCTTCAGTACACTAGTAAAGAGATAATGTACTCAAAAACTAATATTATTGGATGAATCAATGCAAAAATATGCAACATGTTTAAAAATTAATAGTACAGGAAATTAAAGAGTTGCCGCAGATCAGTAGACCTTTGTACTGCTGAATATTTATCTGCATTTTTAACCTTACTTATTTGAAACCTTTATTCATCTGACCCATCTTTGTGTCCCAAGTCAGTTTTGAACTATTGTGTTCTCCTAGATTTCCATTTGATTCAGTATTGCAAAATGTAAAATTAATGTTTTATATTCTTTGGTCTGTTATTCAACCATCTACAGTAGAACCTGATTTTCAAGGTAGTGAAACAGGCAACAGGCAGGTGATGCCTGGGCATTATCATAGAGTTATATGATGCTTGCACCTGTTGTATTGTGCAGCATTGGAAAATTAACTTGATACAATAGCTTAATTTGCATTCATTACAATATTAGAAATTAGTACTAATGGATTTAGAGGGACCAGCCATGGTGGAAAAGACAACAGATTTTTGTAAGTAGTTCTGACATTGACTCACAATATGAAAAAGAACAATATTAAAAATATTTTTTAATAAAAATAAATAATTGGCTGTAGGTGCATTGTGAAAGCCATTTGTTTGGGGATGTCCAAAAGCTGTCTAGTGATTTGATAGAATTTAGGAACTGGATATTTAAAACTGTCAATGCTGATTAAGTAACCTCCTGACTTGAAATTGAGAGACAAGGTGGATGAGGTAATATCTTTTATTAGACCAACTTCTGTTGGTGACAGAGATAAGCTTTTGAGCTTACACAAAGCTCTTCTTCAGGTCTAGGAATATTACTCGTGGCAGATCTATGCATAAAATACTGCAGCGGTTCAGTGAAGATACTGGGGGGTGTGTGTAGTTAATCCACCTCTGAAAGAAGCAGTAGCTTCTCGTTGACACAGCGCTGTCTACACCTCAATTTTCCTGTCTGTCAAATGTGGATAAGGATTTTTATCTCTTTTGGTAAAGCACTTTGATATCTATGGATTATTATTAGTGCGGCTTGCTTACAGTTAGGAGCTGCTTTTAAATCCCTATTTGCTCCCAGATTTGCAAGTAATGTCAATGGTCAAATACATGTTTTTTCATCTGCATTGGCAAGAAGATCGCAATCCTTTCACTTGGCTGTGGACCTTGCCACAGTCAGCCATGCCTATGTGGTCTCCAAATTGGATTACTACAATGCACTACACATGTGGCAAGTTGTGAAGACCACCTGGAAGCTACAGTAAGCACGGTATGTGGCTGCCCACCAACTTAGCAGCATCAGCTTCAGGGAGCACACTCCAACACTGCACTGATCCTCCATTGCATATGGGTTCAGTGGTGGTGTCATTGCTCTGTAAAGTCCTGCCTGCTAGAGAGACTGCCTCTCTGACTGTCAGATAACTGAATTGCTCCAGCTCACAATCCCTAGATCTGAATGACAGGGCGTTCTCAGCGGAGTCCTCCATAGTGGAACTTCCTCCTAGATCTAACAGAGCCCAAGTCTGTTCATCACTAGGGCGCAGTGGAATGCACATCAATTTTCTCAGACCTCTGCTGCAACAATTGATTGTTGGGCTTTGTATACTGGGCAATTGTGATCTATTTATACTGCTTAACTTAGGGTGTGAGAGTTAATGTGGTGTAATGCCCCTAGCAACAGTGGTAATCGCTTCATTATTTTAAACTGGATAACATTGAGGGATGGGAGAAGGAGCTACTGCTGGCAAAAATATTAACCAGCAAATGAGCAAGCACAGCCTGTTCTGCATATATTTGCTCTTCGTTAGAAGTCGAGTAAGTGGATGCTCGCCCCAGCCCCCTCTCCATGTTGCATCGTAGTTCCCACATAATATTCCCTGTTCTTGACAAATCTCATTCCTCATGTAACTGATAACTGGCATTTGGCCCCTCTGGCTTCTCCTGAATTTATTTTCTGCTGAGCTAGTATTTATTATTAGAATGCCAAATTCTGAGCTCAGTAATGTGTGTAAACAGGGATAACGCTGCCAAAGTTAATGGAACCACTTTAGGTTTACACAGATGGAACCAAGATTAGAATTTGGCCCATAGTTCTTATGATTTACGTGCTTCTTTTTTAAATTCTTCGTGAATTGACTTAGGTTTGTAGGGCTCAGGGGTGGATTTTAATATTTCTTTTAAAAAGTCAAGCTAGCTCGCTAGACAGGTTTATCCAAGATCTCACAACTCAAAAATCTGACTTACATACACCCTAATTTCTCAATAAGTGTTTGTAATAGCTAATCAGATGGAGCTAGGGCAAAGACGAAGAGGAGAAGGAAAGAGAAGAAGGCAGCTATGTCAACCAAAAGGTCAAGGTGTTTTCTAGCATCCAGCCCAGCCCCAAAACTAATATGAGGGGGGAAAGAACCTAGAAAAATCATCGTTTTCTAGTTTCCTTCCATTCTTGTCTATTAAAACTTCCAGAAACCACGTCAAAGCTGTGCTTGTGCTGAGAAATCTCTGCAATCATCTGCCCTAGCAACAGCTATGAAATAATTTTCATACTGCCTTTGATGATGATGTCTTAAAGTATTTGCTGCTTCACAGTATTGCGCAGAAAATAATTCTCATGCTTTGGACACACTTCCTCTAAGCTGGCTTTTTTTCCTTGTGCATTTTGCAGTGCAAGGAGCGTTGATTAATGTGAATGTTTTAGCTGTAGTTGTTGTTTGTGTATAAACTTTTGTTAAAACAAGTACTACAGAATAAATGACCTTTATACAGACACCTATTAAGGCACTAAAAGGCTTGGATACATTCATCTGAGACGCGTATACATAACGATTGGAACAATAAAGGGATCAGCAGCTGCAAGGGGGCTGAATTGAATTCTTTAACAATAGAAAAGTTTTTCAGGCCCAAATACCAGCAAAGAGAATTTTTTGCAGATAATCCAAGAGAAAGAAAATAATAAAAAAAAATGCTAGCCAACTTTGCAGCAGTTAGCATAAGGTTGCCATCTGAAACATGTCAGCTTAAGAGTGGCCCATAGTACCATTCTTTTACACAGCCACAGTCTTCAGAACTGTTTCCCCAAATAATCCCAGATGGCATGCCACAAAATTTCAATTCATTTTAAAAGCTTTCTTTGCTGTTATTATGTGATTGAAAGTGCAAAAGCAAGTTGCCATTCTCATGGCACTATTTGCATTGGCTATTATCCCCTAAAATCCCCTTTAAACAGCTACATTGTCAGCCCATAGGCCTCATTTAGGACTACAAAAAAGCCCAGATTAATTCGATCAAAGGGAGAGCCAAGTACAAAATGCACTTTTCAAACTGTATCAGAGTAGGTTCCCTTTACAGATCGCTGCATGGCAAGCACAGTGCAAAAAAACAACTGAAATAAAGCTTGAGCACAGACAGAAATAACTATGCATGGCTCATATGGAGCCTTTTGGGATCTTCCAGCATAAAGCTCCTCTTACAAATGATTAGAATGAAATATATTTAAAGACAGACTCAAAAACTAAGTAGCAAGCATCAGTTTGTGCACATCAGGCTTTCTGCCACTATGTACAAGAAGCAGTTTGATGCATTGCATGGGTTACCTAGCCAGTTGTAGATGTTTCTGAAGTCTTTATGCACTGGAATTTTTACTGAATTAACTGAAACATTTTCAATAAAGTTCCAAGTAGGTACAGATCCCTCTCCACACCTCCCTGAGCATATTTTAGTCACTAAACAGCAAAAAAAAATTCAGCATGACAAAGGGAAAAAAAAGGCTGCTGCCATCATTTTTATAAAATAACCTATTTCAAAGTTCAAGGTGAAGGCTCTCAAGTTAAGCATAATGTAGGCCCATATTCCTACAGCCAAATTAGCTCTAATGGTTTTATAATCTCACCTGGGGGTCTGGAGGTCAGAATAAAGCTGAGGTGAGCCAAGCTGGTGTTTTTGTCTCTTACAGAAGCTCCTTTGGATATCTGAGCACGGTTATCTGTCTCTCTCTCTCTCTGTCTCTATCGGAGGTTGCTTGCTGTCCTTGGTTCTCTCACTCTCACTCCGAAGCTGTTTCTTCAGCAGCTGCTTTTGTGTACTGAGAAGAACATTTTGCAGAGGGAAGGACTGCTGCACAAAGGTAGAGCCACCAAATGTGTGAAGCAATGTGTGCCATTGCCTCTTAATGGACACATAGAGCCAAGAGAGACCTGCTGGAAACTTAGCAGCTGCAGCAAATATTAAAGTTATTGGCTGTCACATGGAGGTGGCTAAAGTTTTAGTTAGCCATTTCCAACCAATCTTTGGCTTTTTAAGCTTTACTGAGTAAGTTTACTTGATATTATCTGACATTTTTTCACTTCATAAAATAAGTGATTTGTGTTGTATTAATCTTTTGAGACCATCAATGCCATGTTCCAATAGAGAATTGCTACTAAATAGCTCATACAATGAAAAATGGCCTTGAAATTATTTGCAATATATTTAAGGTTAGTTAATGCGTACGTTTTTGTGACACCCTGACTACTATTTAATTGCTGGCCCTGACTTCTTTCTTTGAGTTATAACAACATCAGCTTGTGTGGGTGATGTTGGGGACAAGGGGAGAAGAAGAGTAAATGTAACATTAAAATAGTTTTATTTTTTAAATAGTTGTGGTTACAGTGGGAAACAAATGGCACATTTGTAGTTAGGGATGTGTTGCTGTGCATGCAGTTGGGCTGAATTAGAGTGTTTAAAAAGCTATAAAGACTCATTTAAATACATATATTTAAACTGCTGTGTATCCCTGCAGTTGTTTATGTTACTTATGTCTGTCAGATCCCTGCAAAAAGTTTTTCGAAATGCAGTAAAAAAAAAAAACCCCTCACATAAGAGGTTGCACTTTTCTTTAAAATAAGTATAAAATACAGTAATTTCCATATTTTTTTTTCTGGCTGTTCCTCAATCAAATGGTATATGAATTACTACAAGAGTCAGAGCACTAACGGCCACAGGAGTGGTTTACATCCAGGCAAAATATAAAATTGAGGCATTTTTGATGATTTTTTTAATTCCTACAGAATTGGGCCCCCGACCTGCAAACACTCACATGCTTAACTTTATTACAACCTGCTGGGACTACTAACAAAAGTAAAGTTACGCATGTGCATAAGGGTTGGCAGAATTGGCGTCTTAGTGGTTAATTAGGGTACCTCTTACTGGCTTCAGAAGGTCTCTGCAAGATGCTGGACACTGCACTTTCTTTTCCCCGTAGCTTGAAGATGATCTCTCCTGTATTTGCTCAGAAAAGATCAGTAATAGAAACATCAGACTTTTCTAGCCTTTAATTGCACGCACATGAGGCTCGAACACCTGTGCTCTGTGCTGTCCAGGTTAACTGAGTGATTTTTCAGATTGTATGATAGAATAGGATAGTAGATTGAGAGAAAATTGAAAAGATGGGTGACAGTGTGGGGTTTTCCTTTGATTGGGTACTTTCCAGACAGTGTGCATGCTAAAAAGCAAGTGACTGGGCCTGAGTCTGATCTTACACCAGTGCAAATCAGGAATTTGAACTCAGTTGAATTACACTGCTACACATGGGTCTGATTCAGGCCTACTTTGTTCTCAAATCTAGTAATTTTAGCCTGATTTAATTCATGCTTTCCAAAGATCCAGCAACTTCAGGGCACTAAATTCATCCTGATCTTGTGAACTTTGATTATCTGTGCTGGGGATGCTCATTATTTCATTTCTTTTCAATTGTTACTCTAGCAGTTCTTTTTAGAAAATTAGATTTCCTGGTCTCAAAATCTTGCAGTTTCCTCTGACTGGCTCTGTATATACTTCTGTATTTTGCGAAAGCCCAAACATCTAAAAAATCAACAAAGTCCACTGCTTTACAAAAGGTAAACTTGCACCAATTTCTTTGAGTTTGTCACCCTGTAGACTTTTAATAGCCTTGTGTCTTCAATCACAGCAATCAGAACAGAAAGTCACCTGAGATACGTGGTCATCTGTTCAGGCCAGAGATATCAGGGGTCGAAGTATACTTCACTAAGTAAACTTCTGAAACTACTAACTCTGTTCTCATATGAAATTTCTAGTTGTTAGGTATAAGCCACCATACAACATGTGCAATTTCCTTATTATTATTTATTTGTTATACTGCCCAGAATATACCAGGCAGATGGCCTCTGTCAAAAGGAATTTTGTGATGGAATATCCCTTACACCCACGCTACTATGTTACGGTGATTAATATGGCAGTCTTGGTGTATGATTTCTGGGTTCAATCTAACTTGGAGTCTGCTACCTACACCTGGAAATCTCCAGGAAATAAACAATATCTAGGGCTGCTGCAGAACTAGTGAAACTCAGGAGTTTTGCGGTGTCACATTGGTAGGAAATGTGAGAGGAACAGGGGACAGACAGTGGTTAAAGTACATTGAAACAGGAAGGGGAACCTCTCACTGCACCAGCCAAGGAGGAGAGAGAGTTGTGGGGAGACTGCATGCCCAAGTCAGGGTGAGAAGTGGGAGCTGCCCTCTGTTTTTAACAAAGGGTGGGGGAAGGGCACTATGCTTTCACTCCCTCCTTCACCTTATCCCAACATTTCCCCATTATTTTAATCCCTGAGAGGGAGAATATTAAACTGGAAATAGGGTTGTGTTAAAGGATATGTACAGCAAATGAAATGAATAACCAGTGTGGCAAACAAACTACAGAAGGACCCCAGGCAGGACCCTCAGATGCAGCTTGTCAAAATACAGCAGTAGCCAGAGACAATGAACGAGGAAGGATCATCCAGTGGCTAGACTGATCGCTGGATTTGGGGGACACAAAGTCAATTTCCTTCTCCACCATAGGCTTCATGTGTGCCCTTGGCAAAGTGCCTTTGTCTCTTGGTTCTCCACCTATGAAATAGGGATCAGAGCATCTCCCTGCCTGGAGTGAGCATAATTCCATGGAAGATTGTGAGGTGGTCAGATACTATGGGATCTGGCACTGTATAGGTACCTTGGTGATGCCTGGTGGTGCTGATGCAAACACAGTGTGACTCCTCTACCCAGCTTTCCCTTAACAGCCCCTCTCTGGAAAGTCTCCTAAAATGGATGCCAGTGGCCTCCTATCCCACCCCCTCCTTGATCCTAACCCTCCCTCCCAGGGGCCGTCTAGCCAAAACAAAGCAAGTCACATGAGTGAATCTCCCTTCGAGTCTCCACTTCTTGATCCATTCAGGTGCATCTAGAGGCAGAGCTGAGGTGACAAATCAGGAAGCCTGGGTTACTCATCCCGGTAGGGAAGGGATTAACTCCCTTCAAAGAGAGCTCAGACAGAAGACCTTCTGGCTAGCAAGAGGGAATTTCTACAGAGGTGGCTGAAATTTTCATCTTTTAGGTGCCATCTGAGCTCCTCAGAGCAGGTCTTTGTGAACGAGTCCCCCACATGACTGACATAAGCACTAGGCTTTTGAGTCACTCTCTCCATAGCAGGGATTCAAACCCAGGTCTTCTACATCCCAAGTGACTTCCCTAACTGTTAGGATAAAGGTTATTGAAGAAGAGGAAAGGGACGAAGATGATCAGGTCCAATCCTGACCAGTGGGGCAGAAGATTCTTAGACACAGACTGTGTAGTCACCCCGAGAAATATTTCTCCCTATCCTTATGTAACTTAGAAAGACAAGGAAGACTACCAGACCATGGCCAAACAAAAGGGACAGAGAACTTGAACCCCACCACTTTGTTTATACCCACGCATTGCATTTTGCTCCCCCAATCCAGGAGGCAGCAGAACTAGAGGCACTGAGGCCAAGCTGTGAACAGGAGGTATGAGCAATTGTGGAACAGACTAACTGTCCCCAAACACCTTCAGCTATTAGCCTTGATTTTGATTGTTTGTGGCTGAAGTGCGCCAATCACGGCTGGCAGTGAATTCCACTGGGGAATCAAGCTGAGGAAAGTCCTAGTTTTCTTTTTCTATATAATGGCCAGAGGTACCAGGCTGGGGCTTAAAGACACAGTGGTCTGTTTTTCTTTTTGAGGTGCTTTGCCTTTATATTTTGGAGACTGACACTACAGTCCAGGCTACTCCTTATACATTTACAGTTTAACTAGACAAGACAATCCAGCTGAACAACATCCATTGCTTTGACTTACTGCTAGCTTATTCTTTGACTGTCCCCAAGAACAATCTCAGTTGTCTTCGTAGGGATTTTTGTTCTGGTTAGGTTCTTATACTGCATCCAACCCTGTGGTGTCCGAGCTTCTGTATGCAAAATTGTTTTTCCTAGCTGACATACTGAAAGAAAGTCAAGGGTCCAGACATTTATTGAATGAACCATCTGATCATTTCTTACCCACAAGCTCCCTGAGAAACACAGAGCTGCCTCCAAATTGGCCAGACCCATTCCGTACAGCAGTGCAGCTGGGAAAATAATTGGTGGGGGGGGAGTTGGTTCATTGGCAGTTTGGAAAAATATGGGGGGAAAATTTGGTTTCACCCAAAACAAATATGAAGGTTTGGAGAACTTTTGGTGAATTGAAAAAGTTGACAAATCCATTTTGGGCTAAACAAATGGTTTGTTTCACCCCAAACCTCTTGTTTCCAGACATTTTTAAAGGGCTAAATACAGAGAAGGGGGAGTGAGAGCTATTCCCCCCGAAAACTTTTTAGCCAAGTGATTTGGCCAGTCAGTTGAGATGTGGGAGACCTGGATTTCAATCCCTGCTTTGGAGAGAGCGAGACTGACTCTATAGCCCAGTGGTTAGGTCACTAACGTGGGATGCCCAAGTTCAAGTCCCTGCTCCAATGAATATTTAATTATACAAAATGGAACAGCCTCAGCAGAAGAGATTGGGAAAGCCTCACCTCAGAGCACCCTGTAAGCTGGTGCTTAGGGCACTCACACTAGGGAAAGGATTTGAACATAGGTCTCCCACATCCCAGGTGAGTGCCCTCACCACAGGACTAATGGTTGAAAGGTGGACACTACCTCCCCTGCTTTGTGAATAGCACCTAAGACCCCTTGTGAATTTAGCCCCCCGCCCCACAATGGTCTTGGCCAAAACACTTTGTGAATAGTTTCAGGTTGACCACTACTGCATTTTTTGGTGAATGAACCATTCACCTGTAATATCTTGCCCAACTCTATAGCGTAGCTCAGCACGTCTCTCTCTGCTGGCTGCCACAGGGGAAGCATAGTGCCAGACAGTGGCAGTGTGTACACTCACGGAGCTAAGTGCCCTAGGACAAGTATTCTCAGGCAGTGGTGTACACATGACTGAGTGCTGCAGGAATACCCAAGCAAAGTAATATTTCTCTAGAGCACTGTTTCTCAACCTGGGGGTCAGGACCCCCAGGGGGTTCATGGGATAGCTTATGGGAGGGTCGCATGTGCAGGGCTGGCATGGTCCCAGGCCCCAGGGGCCTGCGCAAAGCTAATTTACATGCTTGAGCATCCCATGGCTGGGTTCAGGGCTGTCAGCTCCCCGCGGTGAGGCTTGGGCTTTGGCTTGAGCCCCACTATGGCCAGGCACAGGGCTGTCAGCTCTGGGTAGTGGGGATTGGGCTTAGACTGTCAGCCCCAAGGCTGGATTCAGGGCATTCAAGAGGGCTTGGGCTCGAGTTTGAGCCCCCTGCAGCATCACTTCAGCTTGAGCCCCTCCCACCCACCCACCCACTGTAGCGGGGCTCAGGCTTGGGCCACAACCCCAGCAGCTAGGCTTTGGTTTCAGGTGGTGGGCTTGGGGAGGGATCACGATCTCCACCCTCTGACTCACCTCAGCAGGCCACCCCGCCTGTAGGTCAAAATGCGTTGGCACCCAGCACTGGATCCACCTCCAAAGACAGTTGCATGCGCCTTCAGTGGGGCCCCAGTGAGTCTAAGGCTGGTCCTGCTTCAGGCCGGCATGTGACTTCACAGAACCACATTAGTTCACTGCTGCTTCCTGTCCAAACAGTGTGGTTGTTTTTCGCGGTTAGCAAGTCGTACTGTATGCACACTTTTCAACAAGGTCTTCTTGTGCAATGGATAAATGTTTAAAGAGAGCTCAACCAAGTACTTCACAGAATGAAGGAGTAAAGAAAGTGAAGTGCAAAAAATACGATCGCAGCTATTTGATGTATGGTTTTACCAGAATCGAAAATAAACCTCATCGTGTTGTGTGGTGAAGTGCTAAGTGCATGTAATTTGCCAAATTAATTCAGCATTTGGAAAGTAAACATCCACAATTAGAGAACAAGCCTCTTGGGTTCTTCAAGAGAAAATTGAACCGCTTGAATAGCCAGCAAATCCTGATGTGGAATACAAGAATGCTCTTGAAACTTCATATCTCGTGTCACTTTTTATTGCCCAAACATGTAAGGTACATACAATAGCTGAGACTCTCATACTTGGTGTGGAATTAGCCATGGTTATAGGCATGCTTGGCCGTGGAGAGGCAAATAAGCTTAAAGCTATTCCTTTATCAAATTATACTGTTTCTAGGTGTATTAATGACATGGCTGATGATATTCATGAGCAGTTGAAAGAAAAGTTAAAACGATTCCTAGCTGTTCAGTTTGATGGCTCATCAGGCTCAGCACAGTTCTTAGTTTTTGGTCAATATAATTCAGATGCTTCTGTTGAGGAAAACATGCTCTTCTGTAAAGCACTGCCTAGCCACACGACTGGTGAATGTCTATTTAACATGTTTGTTGAAGCTACCGAATATTTGGAAATCGATTGGCAAAAAGGTATTGCTATATGCAGTGATGGTGCCAAAGCAATGATTGGAAAGAACAGCGGGCTTGTTGCAAGATTAAAAACCATTATGCCACATACAATTTGGACCCATTGCTTCTTACATCGGCAAGCACTCACTGAAAAAGGAATGTCTTCTGAGTTGTGTCAGGTGCTTGATGAATCTGTAAAAGTTGTGAATTTCATAAAAGTTGGCCTCTATCAGCTTGTCTGTTTGCAGTTTTATGTGATGAAATGGGTGCACTTCAGAAAAGTCAAGTTTTGCGCACTGAAGTGAGGTGGCCCACAAAGGGAAAAGCATTAAGCAGATTTTTTTAATTACGAGCTGAAGTGCTTATGTTCCTATAGGATCAAGGGACTCCTTTTGCTAAATCATTCAGCGATCCATCATGGCTTCTTCAGTTGGCTTACTTAGCAGATGTTTTCAATCATCTGAATGACCTGAACATGAGTTTTTAAGGATGACACAAAAACATAATTGTGTTGGGAGACAAAGTGAGAGCCTTTGGAAAGAAGCTTGGAGCCTGGTCTGCTTGGCTTCAGAGTGGAAACTTTGAGTCATTCCATCTGAGCTGTGAGTTCATGAAATTGATTGCCGATGACAAGAGTATGGACATTAAACAATTAAAAAACATTATGATTGAACATATACTTAAACTTAAAAAACAGCTCCAGGATTGCTTTCTGCCTGACAACAAAAAACTTGGCAAGAGCTGGATAATTATTCCATTCAACAAAAGAGTAGTCGAGTCTGCCAAACTTACAGGAAGCCTGTAAGGTAAACTAATCGAGTTTTCCTCTAATAAAACACTTCAATGTTGTTCATTTCCTTCAGAAGACATGTGCACATTTTGGATGGCGCAGAGGTATGAGTAACCTGAACTTGTTACTGAAACTTTGAAAGTTTTAATCCCGTTCACGATGTCATGCTTACGTGAATTGGGATTCTTAGAGATGGATGTGATTAAAATAAAGCAATGAAATCAATTATCTGTGGAGAATGACCTGCTGTTAAGTGTTTCTTCAATTCAACCCAACATAAAAAATTAGCTGTTACAAAACAAGCACATGTATCTTTGAAGGGCTCCGTAAGACTCGTAATTTGTAAAAAGTGAAATTATAGTTTGTTTCCATGTAAAACAAAAAGATTTTGCCAACACAAAAAGGTTAAGAGACACTGCTCTAGAGCTATACCAGACATTGAATGAAAGCTTTTACCTAGAGCTGTTGGAGCCTTTACCGTACATTAAAATTGTAATGCTCCTGCTACAAAAAAACCTGCAGTCTCCTCCAAACTAGCAAGAAATAAACAAACCATCCCATCCACAAATATAAGCCTCCAGCACCTACATCCCTATCCCCAGCACATCTCTGCCCCATAAAAACCTGGGGAAAGGAACTAGTTTTGCAGTGATATTGATGTTCAGACCAGGGGAAGCAGATACCAGTGTTCAGAGCCCTTCATAGAAAATGCTTTGCCATTATCTCCCTGTTTTTTAAAGTGAGAGGGCTCTAACCTGAACACCTCCTCTGATTCCAGCAATAATGAACAGGGAGAGAGGCAGTCTCTCATACAGGCAAGTACCAAAACAGGTATTTTTACAGGTTAGACAAACACCTATCAGGGATGGTCTAGATAATAGTCCTGCCTCAGTGCAGGGGAGAAGATGAGGTGATCTATCAAGAGCCCTTCCAGTCCTACATTTCTCTGATTCTATGTAACTGCCCTGCCAGGCACTGGCTCCTGACTCCAAGGAGGAGTCCAACCAAGAGAGGGTCAGGGGACACCATGCATCTACAGGTTCTGTTGGCAGTCCATTCTCTTCTAGGAAGATTTCTTCTAAGAAGGAGTCATCTCACTGGGAAAACCTTCCTCACTCCACTCTTCCACACCATTTCCATATTCCCAGGTTATTATCCACCAGCAGCTCAGGCTATCTTGCCTGAACCATCCAAACCTGAGGTAGTCACCACTGCATGGGCTACCAGATGCTCTGCGGCCTTCACTTCACAGTCCCTTGAAGAGAAGGCAAGTGAGATCTTCGCTGCAGCCCAGACCCAGAGCATAGTTTTCAGTAAAAAGCCAAAAGAGGAAGAACACTTCTTCTCAATGTAAATGCTAAGTGTGACAGAGGGAGATATAGCTGCATCAGATTGTGAACCCGTTTTGTTTGTGAATACCATTTTGTTTCAGGGTCTCCACTTTGCATTATGATCCTCATGGCACATCGCAACCTCCAGTATGGATTACAGCATCCATTTTGTAGTGGAGGCTTGGCATCTATCCTAATGGTTATGTCTCAGAAGCTATCACAGAGACAAGGTGGGTAATATATTTTATTGGACCTCTCCCACCTTGTCTCCCTAATACCCTGGTACCAACACAGCTACAACACCACTACATACAAGCTATAACAGAACCATCTAGGGCCATCAGCACTGATTGTCTCTCACCACCTGGCCCATCTACAAGAATAGTGAACTCGCTACACGGAAGCCTGGCTGGGGGAAGGATCTGGAGTTCCTCAGTATGGGCACTTGGCCAAAGGGGTCAGAGACTAAGAGGGAGTGCTGCCTGTGAGGACAGGCCAGCCACTGCCTCCTGCCAGAAGACTAGGCTAAGGGGGGAGGGGGAGGAGAGAGAGAGGGAGGAGGCAGGAAGGACTGCCTAGCCTATGAATAAAGACTAAACGCAGGACTCAGGGGATGAATGAGATCAGACTCAGCAGGGTGCAATACTTCACAAAAAGCCATATTTTTGGAGTTTAATGTACCCACCCTACACTCACATCACTTGAAAGTTTATTTTATATACATTTAGATGAGGTCTGAGGTGGAGCTGTCAAGTGGTGCCATAAGCCTGTGGGCCAGGAGAAACAATGGTACCAAAACGAGAAGGCACCGTTATTTGCACAGTTGCAGAAACCCTGCCACAGGACTATGACTACAGTTTTTACTGTCTAAGTTAATTTCAACACCTTAAAGTGGTGTTTATTGGTCAAAGCCACCAAGGGACAATGTATTAAAAGATTTTTATTGGTTTTGCATGGACAAATATTTTATTTAAAAAATGATAAAGCATGTGGCAAAAATGCCAAATATCAACATTTTGTGATATACTAACATGAAATGTTTTCACATCATCTATTCTTAATGATCAAAGTATCTCACGAGTGATAATAGTTTTCTATATTTTCAACTGAAATTTGCTGATCAAGTCAGTCTCACGCTGACGGTTGTGCACCAGTAGCAGCAAATTGGATGTCCATAGTTTGTACTGCGTAGTGGGTAGATATAAATGTACGTGAATTCTTAATGTAATGCTTCTCTATTTGTAAGCTTTTGTATACACAATGCAGCACCTAGTCTGCCTGGTAGAAGATTTTTGCTTTGTAATTGCCTATGCATGCGGTGCTGGTCTTTGAAATATTCTAGAAACTAGCTTTTTAATTCAGTGACACTTATGCACAGATCAGTATTAGTGTTAGAGATGACAATACACAGCTTCACATTATGAATATGCAAAACCTAGGAGAGAAAGAAGTGGCCTAACAAGCTAGTAAAGACAAAGTGCACAAACAAGTCCTCACACCTCCACTGAGGAGGGATGAAGAGCATATTACAGCTCTTACCAACCAATACGACAAACCCATTTGACCCTGAATCACATCCAGAGGTGCTCACCACTGCTCGGGTGCTCCCTGAGGCCAGCCACACCAGCTGCTGCTCAGGTGGTCCCCGGGGCTACCTGAGCAGCGGCCAGTGCAGCTGGCCCCAGGGTTGCTCCAGCAGCAGCCAGTGCGACTGGCCCCAGGGCAACCCCTGGGAACACTGCTCGGGTACTTCCTGCCCCTTCCTCCCTCCCCCGGGGACTCCTGCTCAGGCACTCCCCAGGGCAAGCCACACTGGCCACTTCAGCTAGGGAAGTCACGGAGGTCACTGAAAGTCCCGGAAACCGTGATTTTCCACAACTTCCATGACAGAATCACAGCCTTAACTATAACAACAGTAATTCTAGGACAACTGCATGAAGAGAAAACCAGACAGGATCTAAGGCTGGATGCAAGAAATACCAGATGATTGGAGGACACCCTGTGCCTCCATGGAAAAGGGTCCTAAATCTGGGATTCCATAAGCAGTCACTTGTAAATTTCTTCTGTGAATATATGGGTCAATACGCACCTGTGAATGTTGAAGCACACCCAGCACAAACTCTCCTTCTTGCGGGAGGCTTTTCCAATGTTGAAGTAGCAACACCCATCACCGGTAGAGGGATTAAAGAAGTCCAAGATTTGTATAGTATTCAAGAGGAAGCAGAGATAAGGATGCTTCTGCATGCTGTATGTGCCAATATGACTTTTGGTTCTCTTGGTGTCAAAGAACCATAGTAATTAAGTCACCTGATTACAGATGTTTTGGTCCTTGCTGTTCACTACTTTCCAAAAATGGAACACACACATAACGAGGATTGAATCAGGCACCATTACCAGCACACCCGACAAGCGTCACTTTATTCCTGTGCATGCAACTTGTGACACACTCACTACTGACTTCTGCAATCTACTTCCTGCTGTACACGCATTAATTGGATGTGATTCTCTGTCATCCTTAGTTCATACTGGGGTGGGGGGAGGGGAGACACATGTTTAATGTTATCAAAGCAATGAGAGCTTACTGCTTCAGAGATCTTGTCAGATTGGAAGAGAGTGATGGACAAGCCGCAATTACTGCTGTAAGGAAGCTGGTAGCAGTTCTGTGTGACTGGAGTGAGAAAGAAGAGGAGGACCACAGAGATCTGAATTGCATGTACCTCAGTCCGGCCATCAAAAAGGACAAATGGCTGGCCAAACTCCCACCATGTGAGGACAGTTTTGAAGAGCATGTCAAAAGAGCATCTTTGAAAACAAAGAGTTGGATAAGTTGGCACAAAGGTAAACCAGATAGTATATCACCATTGCAACATGGATGGGAAAGTGTGGATGATGAATTCGTTCCTGTATTCTTCAAAGGCCCAATGGCATCTGCACTTCTACACGACCTTATTTGTGCCTGTACTGCTATGGGGTCATTGTATGTTTAAATGTGTCTGTAGTCAGAACAATCTTTCCTGCACAGAACTGTGTACATGCTAAGCCAACGAATGCTGTCGTAATCCATGCACTCTTGACAGAGATCGTAATGATGAAGATGATGTTGACTAGACATGACACCAGTGCTATTATGTTTCAATGATACCTGTACAAATGTATCATTAGATTTTGTTTCACCCTTAGATTGTTGTTACTTTCAGGTCACAAAGTAATCCGATTTCATGTCCTGAAATAATAGATAGAGTCATTAAGCTAATAGAAATGAATGCAAATATTTCAAAGTGGTGTTTTTAATGTTGATGGTGTCATTGTTTATCCCTATTCCTATGGTAATGGCACCACTTGACAGCTTTACATCAGACCTCGTCTTAAAGTAGGCATAGCAAGCTTTCAAATGATGTGTGTGTGTGTGTGTTTGTGAAGAAAGGGTACCGTAAATTGACAGATGATTGAGTGCTGATCACTCACCCTGGTCTCTGACCTGGCAGAGACAATGAACAAGCCCTGTTAACTCATGGGGGATCCACATCCATAGAGGCTTTTCATGACACAGTAATTTCATTATACAATTCCATAAAATCATCCACAATTCAGCAGTGGCACGGACACCGCCCCCTGTTCATCACAACATATATGTACACACTTACCTCACATTAAGGACTGGAGACATCTGGGTTAGATTCTAAGTTCCCTGTAAGCTGTGCAGCCGTGCAACAGCCTATTTAGTGCCGCATAGGCGCTTAGGGAACCCACCTGGGGACCTGCAGCAGCCGGGGGAGGGGTGCCCCTCCTCCAACCCCCGCCTAGCCTGGACCTCAACCTGCCACGGGACGCCCCAACTCACTCTGCGGTCAGGACCCAGCCGCAGCCAGATTGGGGGCATGGCCCCAGGCACGGCCGGGGTTGTGCAGCTGGAGCAGCATGGACCTAGCTGTGGCTGGATTAGGCTCAGGCGCGGTCAGGGCAGCGCAGCCTGGCCCGACCCTGAAGCAACCCGGACCCAGCTGTGGCCAGCCACAGGTGCAGCCTGGGGAGCCCTCCCCGGCCCAGACCTGCTAGGGCCAGGGGTGGGGCGCCTATCCTGCAGCCCCAGCCCCAGGGCTCCCGTAACGGGGACAGGCACCTCTCCCACCCCAGCCCAGGTGCTGCTGCAGGGACAGAGCACTATGGGGAATCCTCGCTCCCCACAGTAGCCCCAGAGCACGCTCCTGCACCCCAAACCCTTCATCCCCAGCCCCACCCAAGAGCCTGCACCGCCAGCCAGAGCCCTCACACCCCAACCCTCTGCCCCAGTCCTGAGCCCCTCATGCCTGGCCCCACCCCCATGCCAAAGCCCACACCCCCAGCTGAAGCCTTCACATCCCTGCACCGCAACCCTCTGCCCCAGCCCTGAGTCCCCTCCCACAAGAACCCCTCAGCCCCACCCCCACCAAATGAATTTTGTTATGTACACCAATATGGAGGTGATGTGTGACACATCACCTCCATATTGGTGCACATAACAAAATTCACTCTGCATATGGGTGGGAAAAATTAGAGGGATCGCTGTGGGGTATCCAGAGACAGTCTGCTGACATGCCCTCTGACAAGAGTGCTCTATGGCTATGTCAAACTGCCTAAGCACACATATCTTACCTAACATTATAGACTGGACTCAGCTGGGGTAAGTGAATACTACCCAGAAAGAGACAAACTTAAAAGCGAGGAGAGGAGGGCCATATAATCCATCATCAACATGGACGAAGATTAATATTTTTAGAACCAGTGTTTATTTTAACACATTATGGAGCTGCAGTTGCAAAATGTGGGAAATGACACAAACTTATTTAGATTAGTGGAGACTAGAGGAGGCTGGGAGAAACCACAGAAGGACCTAGCTACAGTAGAGGTGGATTAATGGTAAATGCCACAACACTGACCCGTATTCGTTCCTGGTTCATGAGGAAATATATAGAAAATATGTTTGCTTTACGCTCTGTCACTCACAGAATATTAGTAGCTAGGCTAGGTGAGTCTCTAGTAGCAGGGATAGACTGGGTCCTAAAGCAAGTGCCCAGTATGCTGGTTCCTGGGGGTAGCTGGAGGGTCACTTCAGGATACCCACATTGAATACCTTGGCTGTGAAGGATTAGAGGCGGCCACTTCACTCTGGCTGGGTCTGAAAGGGAGCCCCACAGTACCACCTAGTGGCATCTAATACACAGTACAGTCAGGAATCACCATGTGTTGTCAAGTATTGCATTTTTCAAATTGGGTCTGTGTTGACTGGTTTTGTTTAGGCACAGAGATTAAATATTTCTGGTCAGATTGGATGAGAATAAGTGGTACATCAGGTCTTTGGTGAAAATTCTTGTGTCTGAGTCAAAATATTCCACAAATATTCTCCAATATTTCTTTAAAATACACTGTTTCTGCAAACTTACTCTTCAGAACATTCGGAAAGCAAGAAATGAGGTGAGGGCACATTTAAAGATAATTCCTTCACAGTATCAAACAAATAGTCACAGAAAATTTAACAAAAAGCTGCCAGTTGTCCAAAACATTTTAAATAACCAATGTGACTATGTACTGAATTTGGCAATCTTTTGTAATATTTACATTTTTATAGCTATTCAATCAGCTCTACCATAATTGTATTTGACTTTTCACTCCTTTTAATTGGCCATCTGATTTCTTATGCTGTTGGTGCTGATTACAAGAGAAGGAAGAAAAGCAAATTCTGCAAACCCAAAATCACTGGCTTGTGCAGGGAGTTGTGTACTAATTTGAAGGGCCAAAAGATCTAAGGGTATTATAAACTATTTTATTGTCCCACATAAGAGCAGCAATACAAAGAGGTCCAGGGATTTTTTGTTTGTTTATTTTCCTCTGCAGAGACCTTGCTTTACTCCATTGCTTGGCAAACACAAGAGCACGGCATTCTAAAGTTGAAAGTTTATTGATCAAACACAAGAACAAACAAGAAGTTAAAGCAAGCATTTACATTGCAACTGAAATTGAGTAAAAAGAAAAGGAGTACTAGTGGCACCTTAGAGACTAACCAATTTATTTGACCATAAGCTTTCGTAAGCTACAGCTCACTTCATCGGATGTGATTGTATAAAACAAACTCAAAACCCTTAAAGTCTCTCTCCTTTCAGAAGCAAAATATCAGTCTCTTATTTTCAAAACAGCCTTTCTCTGATGAAAAGGAAAAAGAGTTAATTTTACTTTTAGTCTGATGTGTTACAGATATTTACCTCTCCTGTTTCTAATAAACAGACACAAGGTAGAGGAGAGAGAGGATAGAACAGGTGACGGAAATAAGGCTTCTGTTGATGTCTTTAGCTACTGGATGACTGGTCAGTCATGAATGGATGCCTTGGCTTGTGGGTCAACCACAGCTCTTGTTGCTTGGACTCTGGTTCACTTTGCAGTCTGGGAAATCTGCCTGGGTCCTTTCTGTTTACATGGGACAGGCTTCGGTGGGTGTAGTTTAATTAATTTTCGGATTGCATGAAAAGCCAGAGAAAAGAGAGAGGGAGATACGATAGGAGGGAAAACAATAGAGGGACAGAAAGTAACACAACAGGGAAAGAAGGCAAAAAAGGATCTGATGTGTCTCTGCAGGGCTGGCAATTAGGAGGACTGGATGTCATGGTGATTTTCATCACTTGTAGGTGAATATGACATTCCTTAAACAACAGGGCGGCCAGCTGACCTTCCTCCTGGAAGAAAGTCTTTGGTCTGGTCTGGTCTGCTTCTTCTATCTTGGGGTTGGAGAAGATGAGAGGAGCTCTGATGCAAGATGGGATGAGAGAAGAGAGAGAGATTTTTTTCCCCACTGTTTATTTTTAAGAAACTCAACAAGGGGGGAAATGGGCAGCATAGTTTATCCCTCTCATTATTTTGTCCACCAGTTAGGCCTAATATCCATCACGCCAATTTTGATGTTTTAACTGCTGGTTCCACATCTTCTGTTTTTAACCAAGCATGATTTCAACAGTCCATGAATCATATCAACAGGTCCTTTTTGTTTGGACTAATCCAGCTTCTTTGTCTGGTCTTCTTGCACTTGTTTATAATATTCACTTATTAAAAACAACCTATTTTTCACAGTTAATTTCCAATTAGGCAAAACTTATAGGTAATTGTAACAGTTTTTGAACTTTCACCCACATTTTTAGGTTCATAATCACAACTGATGCATGTGTAACCCACATGCATGCATTGTAGCACAGTGGTGTAAATAAGGGAAGGGAATGTGAGGAGAATACATAGCTCTTGGTTTTGTTTTGGGGGACTCCAGACTTGCCAGAGCAGGCAGAGTGGCTCTGCTGCCTGGGTCAGAATCATCCAGAAATTGGGTCTGCGGGGCACTAGGCGTGCTCATTAGCAGGGCTGGACCTAGATCAAACGGCAATCCAGGTGAGGAGCATCTTCGGCACCCCCCCCTTCCATTTGTTAAACTTTGAATGCCTTGTTTTTTATTGCATTTGTAGCCCATTTCACGACTTTGATGCACGATTTGCATGCACTATTTATCCCTGTCATATAAGACGATAAATTTGCATGCTAGAATCTGTAAATCTGTATTTATTCATGCCATATAAGCAAATAAGGAATTTTAGAAGAAAAAGGAGCAGGTTGACCCAGAGGCAGATATGAGTACAGGCTTCTTTATTGCGATACTTGTTCCCCTGGTCCCAATTGTCCAGTAAGCACTGAATTAGTTACAGCACACTCTTTTTGTTTAGGTTAGTATGTACACACCTATATCCGTTACAACACCCCAAAAACCCAATAGAAACACCCAATGTTAATTAACCCACCTCTGTCTATTGCAGATAGCATTACACACACTTTTACCTTGAAGATACATTTCTTTGTAACAATTTGTTGCCATAAATCTTCCTCCTTAGCAGTTCCCAGGGGAGGGAGGAAGGGCTGTGAACAGTTCTCAGGGGAGGGGGGAAGGAGCCCTAAGCCAGGGCTGGTTTATGTATCTGGGAAAGGGAGGGAGAGGAAGATAACATTCCTTTTACCTTCTTTTACACAAAGGGCATTTCTTCTGCAGCCGCATCCTTATCAATCTTTATGAGCAACAGAGAAGGGAAGAATCTGGCAACTTATATTTTAGACAAAGAAATACTGAAGAATTTGCAACTTATGTATTAGACACAAAAATATTGTCTACATATGCCTTTGACCCCTAATACCATGTCAGCACATTAGCAGCTTATTGTTATACTTAACCCTAAACTATCCCAACAAAGAAAACCTCATTTCCTCTAAGCTCATAGAAACTTTTTAATTTTAAGAATAACTGAAATGTACTAACATCAAGAAATTGAACTGTGCACCACCACTGGGTGGACCAGTATTAAATAGTGTGACCGTAGGTGACAGCCTTAGAATGTTAACCATAGTCCTGTAGTTCAAAAGGTCGCTTTTCTCACCTTTGCCCTCGCGAGCTGAAGCCCAGCGTCAGAGAGATCCAAAGACTGGCCAATGGCATTTTCAAGCGATAAAATAGCAAGCGATGTCAGTCTTTCCTCAGATATTGTTGACTGAAGATATGTTTTAATGAGCGTCAAATATCTGCACTCACTACTCGCGACTGTGACTGGCAGTGTGAGCAGGATCCTCAGAGCTATCCACACATTAGCAAAAAAGTGTCTGTCAGCTGTGCATCATGAATGAATTGGAGAACGTGGAGTGGAGAGTGCTTCCGGTGTGGCAAAATATAACAGATGTTGTTCAATTCAACATAGAGGTTTTTATCATTGACGTCTGAACATTCCCCATGTGTCAGCATCCAGTGAAGTCTATAAATTGTTCAAGAGTGTTTTCCTGTCCGCCAGTAGCTTACTAAGGTCGTACAAAAAAATCCAGGTCTCTTCGTGGTGTTTCATTTATCCAAAACTTTCTTTGATGGACACTCGAGCAATGTCAATGAGCGAGCAGAAAAACTCCCTCTTGAATTTTTCTTCCAAGCTTCCCATCCTCATCTCTGCCCTTGAAACCAAACTGTCTCTTTTTCAGATGAATAGGAGTTTCCTTGAAGGCAGGCTCAGGTCCTAAGTTCCATGATTTCTTTGACAGCAGTGATGGCATCTTCAAATCCATTGTCTGTAGCCTACAATAAAATCAAGGAAGCTTCTTATCAAAGTAGGAGCGTGATGTCCATCAACTGAGTCTGTAATGCCTTGCTTGTAACATTTACTTGGAACACAATATTGTACCAAACCACAATTGAGACCAGAAATTTGAAGTCAGTGATCTGGTTTGCCCACCTTTGTGCCCCATGTCAGATTCTGGCCTCAATTTTACTCAGCTGTGCCAGTTCCATCAGGGCATCATAAACCTCAGTCACTTGGCACCTCACTGGCCTTACGCTGTCAATGCAGCTCTCCCAGCGAGTGTCACTTGGTGGCTTCATGGTCAGATTTATAACATTGTCCATGTGGATCTTCCTCCTGATAGTTGATGCTGAAAACAGGACGTATACCCTTTACAGTACTCAGAAGAGAAATACTTAGTGTAAAGAAGAAGATGCTGCATCTCACACAACCAGGTTAGGGGAATGGGAACCACAAGGCACAAAGAAAGCTCTTGAATTCAGCACAAGGATCCTTGCCTGGATACCACTGTTTCTTCCCTTCAGGTTCACGCCGTTGTCATAGCCTTGGCCACAGCAGTCCTGAAGTTTTATTTTATTATCATTCAAAACGTTCCTAAACAGGCCAGTTAGGCCTTTTCCAGTAGAATCATCCACAAACCAGAAACAGATAAAGCGTTCCTTTATTTGGATACAGCCATCCTTGCTGTCAACAAATCTTACTGTAAATGATAGGGAACAGGGAACTGCAGCCAATGGGAGCTGCGGGGCCGGTGCCTGCAGGGAGGGGCAACACAAGGAGCCACGTGACTCCCACCCCCACGGGCCACAGGGACATGCCGGCAGCTTCCAGGAGCAGTGTGAGGCTGGGAAGGCAGGGAGCCTGGCTTAGCCCTGCTGCGCCGCTGCCCAAGGTAAGCGCCACCCAGTAAGAGTCTGCCCCCCTCTTGCGGACTGGGTAATCACTCATATCCTGGTCAGGCTTTTGACCAGGACAGGACGGTACAGCTCTGGGGTCCTAGGTTGAAGAGCTGGGGGTATTTTGGCTGGAGCCTCACTCTGTTGTCACTCCGTGCTTGAGTGGCTTAGGAGAAGCATTCATGTAACTGTAGTTGGGTGTGTCCCTGTCTGTGTGAATGCTGGTGTGAGTAAAGAACTAGGAGCCGTTTGCAGCTTGTCACAGCAGCACAGTGTGAGAGGGAGCCCAAGGTGGTGAGAAAGAGGGCTCAATGGTACCCCAGTTTCAGGTTGCACCTCAGGGGGGGACCCATCACAAATAGGATCTTGTTTTTCATCTGCCGCTACTTAGCCCTGAAGGGCATCCAAGTCCTAGTGTATTCAGTCCTAGTGCATCCCAAGGTATTTCTTTGCAGGCTGGACCAAATCTGAAGGTCCTTGGTAGAAGGTCTCAACTGCCCATTTATGCTGTTGTGGCCTCTTACCAGTGCAGCCTCCCCTTGGCAGATTTTCTGCTAAAGGGAGCCCTGTGCCGTGATTTAAACTTGCAGAGGAAGCTAGAAGCCAGCATCTCCCAAAAGTCAATTTAGCCATAAAAGGCTTGTTCTTCAATTCCATCACCCCCTTTTCCTCTAGGTGTGGCTTTTCTTCCTGTAAGGGCTACTTTATCTGTTGTACACATTTGGAGAATGCCAATCTAGTCATCTAGTGATAAAGTCTCTTAAATTACTGGAATTCTGGGGTGGCGCATGCGCCCCTGGTGCCCTCCCGGTAGCCAGAAGTAGCACTGCAATTACATATCTGCCTCAGTTTTCCCAGTGGGCTTCAATAAGTCCCGTGAGGACAATGTATATTGAACAACCCCCCTTCAGGGGTCTAGTTTATTTAACTCAGATGTAAAACATCATAGAAATATGCTTCCACTCCAGTATCTCTAGCTGGAGGAAGGAGATAAGTTAACCGTATGTCCAGGTATATCAACTTATGTCCAGGTTCCTTACTAGTAAGGCTTTCTAGGCCCAGGACCCTCTTCTGGAGCCATCAACTCATCAACTGGGAAAGGGTGTCTCCTCCAGGGTCAAGGGCCCCCACTGATGTCAAACTGCACCACCCTTCCTCGGAACAGCATATAATTCCTCTGGTCTGGGGCTTCTGCTGCTACCTGGGGAAGTCCTTCCATTGGGGTTAGGTTACACCAAAACTAGGCATTCATAGCTCCTGCCTTTCAGAGCTTCTCTTATTCACAGGCCTCTGTTCTGCAGCCCAGCACCCCTGGGAGTAGCTGCCTTTTATCATACCCAGGTGTTTCCCTGCCTAATTAAATGCCTTCCAGTTACTGAGGGAGTTAATTAGTCCAAGGTGAACCTGAGTTGCCTCATTCTCCCTTGTGGAGCCCATCAGAGATAGGCTGGGCCTCTGGCCCTCTAAGAGAGCTAGATGTGGAGTTGGGTGAGAGGAGCAATATGGCTGCTGAGTCAGGAGAGCCGGCAGCTATTCCACAGCTCCAGAGTGGAGGCACGGGGGATTTGCAAGGAAGGTCTGAGTCTCTTCTGCAAAGCTCTCATTCAAGAGAAGGAAGAAAAAGGGAAAAGGAAAAAAGGAGGCATTGGGAGGGGCTATAGTAGTGGAGGGGTCCAAAGAGGAGGTTATGGAGAGCAGGTTGGGACGGTCCAGTAGGGCTGAAGCAGGAGAAAAGGGACCTGTCTCCCAAGTCTGGGGGTGGGGAGAAGGGCTTCTCTGGGGATCCTGCCACATCAGGAGGAGTTCTTGCACCCAATAAACTAGAAGACTCCTGAGAGCAGTGAGCAGGACAGGGGAGGATGTTGCGGTTCAGGAGGGCCAGCAGTTTGGAGAGGTTGGGTGAAAAGACCAGGAGAAGGCAAAGAACTGCAGAGCAGTAACAGCCTCAGGACTGGGCAGGCATTATTCAGCATGGTGGCTGTAGTGAATTCCATAGAGGAGAAGGAAAAGCAACAGAACCAGGTAGAGCTAGGGAGGGTGGAAGGACAGGGGCATGAACCAGGCCTCTCTCTCTCACCCCTGGTGGTGGAGATTGAGTCTGGTAGTAGCAGCTGATGTGGATGATGGAGGAATCAGCAGGCGTGGAAGTGGCAGATGAGACTGGTTTACGGTGCCAGAGGAAAGGCAGAGGCCTGGGGAGCAGCGAACAGCACCGCAAGTGCCCAATGAGTCAGCGGTGACTAGGGGAGAGCCTCGTACGGGGGTGATGGTGAAGACAGTCACTACTTATATGGCACTTGGATTGAGGGCTGCACCAAGGTGGGATTTGGATGTGGACATGGAGCAGAGGAAAGTGAGCGAGTTAGGATGAACCAGAGTGGATACAGAAGTAGAGGAGGAGGAAGGAGGACGACTGGAGAAGACTGTTTGAAGAAGAACTGGACAAACAGGATAATCTTCCTGACTGGGGAACAAGAGTTTCCCAAGTGAAAGTGGAGGATTACTAAAAAGCTAAGGACTCAAGAAGATGCGGATGAGACAGGCAATTCTCCTTCTTGGACTCTCTGGTCAGTGGGACAGCTACAGAGGTTGGTGTGGAATGGACACAACAGCAGCAGAGTAAGGAACTGCCTGGGTCTTCTCAGGAGCTAAGACCTCTAGCATGGGAAAGGACGATGACAACTAAGGGGATGCAATCAGACATTGTGTTTGCCACTGAGTGGGGTGCTGTGAGGTCAGTGGTATTTTATGCACATGCCTTAAAGTGATCCGGAAGAAGGGATGGTGGCCAACAGTTAGGGCAGGAGGCTAAGTTTGAGAGGTGGGATGGGACCGAAACAAGGGATAGAGAGGAAGGGAAGTTGGGATACAGGGACAACTAATTGGAGAAGGGCAAGGAGCTACGTGGTCCGTTTGCGATACGTTTCCCTAACAACACCAGTGCCAGACTGAGATCTCTTAATAGAGACTATTTTATTGAAAGGTGTGGGGTTTGTGCCTTTGTACCTCCTAGTGGCAATTCAGCTGCCAGAGTCAAGGGAGGTCGACCTCAGTTTTCATAAAAACTCTCTGATGGAGAGTTTTTGGAAGCACTATGAGAAGGTACGAAGTAAAGGAGATTGGCAGCATGTGGTGGCTGTTTCTTTAACAGCTCCTGACATAAAGAAAGTAACAATTCCTTTTAGAAACAACATAGTTCCTTATGAATTGATTGAGGATTGGTTAAGGTGGGAAACAACAATACTGCCAAGGGGAGACAAGAGTTACAGATGGTTGGGAAGTTGGACAGGGAAATACATTTTTAGGGTTATATTGAGGAGCAGCTTGGAAGATAATAGCTTAGTACACTTGCCCAGTTTGGTGGAGCTGATAGGGCAAAGGGATTATATTAACTATGTGGGGCAGCTCCGCACCTGTTACAGATGTAGGTCTGAGGAACACCTTGTAGGAGGTTGCTCAAAGGTGCAGTGCTTCAAATAAATGAAGAGATGGCCTGGAGGCTTTGCCATGGTAAAGTGGACATGCAGGAAGTATGGAAAACCTCGTAAAAAAACCAAGACTGGGTGTGTCCCCAGCAATTGCTGTGTTCGGGGCTTGGGAGGGACAGGTTTCAGAAGACTCTGGAGCACCCATTGGAGGAGTGCCCATGGGCTCAGAATGTGCATGTGGGATTAGCAAGAATGCTGAAAGTGCCAGTTATTTTAGTACAAAAGAGGGCCCAATGAGGACATGGGGATTTTTCAGGGCTGGCATATCACCAGTGGTAGGGGAAAACCCTTTATCTCATCAATGAGATCATATGTATGTTCCTTTGGAAGGCAAGGTGCGAGATGGAGTTTCAGAAGAAACCTCTGACGTGGCTTTCTCATAGGAGCTGGTGCACACAATCGGGAAGTTGCTGGGGGTACTCGGGCATGAGGAGGGGAAGCGAGGCCTGGAGAAGGAGGGGAAGTGGTGGAGGCATATCCAAATTTAACATGGGCTGAGTTTGGGGTGGGCCTTTCTCCTTGGAGGGGGGGGGTAGGACCCTGGTGTATAGGTCCAGAGGCCTTTAGGCATAAGTTCGGGGCAAAAGTGTGAAGGAATAAGGATGTTGGAGAGTGTTTTGGGGAGTTTTTTGCTCCTGAGATGGTAGGAACTGGAAAGAGATTATTGTATAGGGTGGGGCAAATTATGTTGGACCAATTATGTTCAGTCAGTTTTATGCAATGACTGAGGATTTTGCTAATGCTGTAGGCTATGTTTAACAGATTTATTTAGGCATAAGCTTTCATAGGTAAAAAACCACTTCTTCAGTTGCATCTGAAGAAGTTTCAGAGTAACAGCCGTGTTAGTCTGTATTCACAAAAAGAACAGGAGGACTTGTGGCACCTGAGAGACTAACCAATTTATTTGAGCATAAGCTTTCGTGAGCTACAGCTCACTTCATCGGATGCATTCCACAGTATGCATCCGATGAAGTGAGCTGTAGCTCACGAAAGGTTATGCTGAAATAAATTGGTTAGTCTCTAAGGTGCCATCTGAAGAAGTGGGTTTTTTTACCCCACGAAAGCGTGTGCCCAAATAAATCTGTTAGTCTTTAAGGTGCCACCGGACTCCTTGTTGTTTTTGTGGATACAAACTAACACAGCTACCCTGATACCAGGCTATGATTGTTTTCCTTTGTCTTTCTCTGTCTTCTGTGTTTCATGGAGGGACATGTTTCTGTGCAATAAGGAGCTGTGTTCACATCCACGTTTTGGAAGGACCCCAGAAGTAGAATTTTCAGCATACACAATGGCGTCTGTATGGAGGGATGAAGCACCTGTTATAGGATTAAGTAAATACAACTGGTCATGGTTGATTTCTTCTTAGATTAGACTTTGAACACCAACTGGACTGTATTTGGAGAACTGGGCAAGTCTTTAGTGTTGAGGTTTTCCTGTAAAGGGAATATCAGACATTGGAAGGAAGAAGAGGGTTGGGTTGTCTTGCATCAGTGTGGTCTCTGTTTTGGCCTTTATATGTTGTTCTGTTTTTGTTATGTTGTTTCGGATTTGTTGTTTTGATGGTTGGAGTGTTTAATAAAAGATCTCAGAGGACCAGTGACCCTCTGGCAGATTCCAATAGAGCTAGGCAGGAATCCTATGAAAATTTTCAAGATTTCAGTTTCGTTTCCCATTTGCATTAGGGACCTTTATCAGAAAAACATGGAATAGTCAATAGCCTGGTGGATAGGGCACTCACCTGGAATGTAGGATTTGGGTTGATCTGACTAGTCTGCCTAAATTGGAGCAGGGTTTTGAACCTGGATCTCCTACATCCTGGGTAAGTACCCTAATCTTTGGGCTATGAAGTATGCCAGGCTTGTATGCACTTGTTTGTGCTCTCCCTCTGCCTGCCCCCAACTCTAGATTCCAACATGTTCCACGCTTAAGGATCAGACCTGTCCTGTTCTATGCTAGTGTATAACATAGGGAAGAAGGTTCAGGAAATCTTGTTCTCCATCCCCCATCCAAGGCATCTGGTCAGGGTCTCCCCACCCGAGTTCTCTATCAGGTGGGCTCAGCTGATGACTAACCTGAGTACTGTATTGCCAAAAGAGTGTGGTCTCCCCACCCGAGTTCTCTATCAGGTGGGCTCAGCTGATGACTAACCTGAGTACTGTATTGCCAAAAGAGTGTGGTCTGTAGGCAAAGTGGCATGCAATATTATGATCCTAAGAGCCCCTCAGTGCCAGCTGGCAAGAGAGTTACAAGAATCTCCTGATTCTGGTATTTACAAAGAATGTCATTTGAGGTCTTAAATAAAAGCCAGGGTCACACTGGTCATTGCAATTGCTGTGAAATGTATGTACACATACTGTTTACGGAGTTCTGTATGTGTACTGAAAACATGGTCTTGGAATCTATATCACAGCAGAGGTGGAGAAACAGGTTTCCTGTCAGATGTGTCTCTGTCAGCTGTAAATTTGCATTGTAAACCAAACACAATGGATGCCTATTTACATATGAAATTATTGAAGGAATGTGAAATCAACACAGCAGCAGCACACAGAAAAACAAGCCACCAGGGGTTATACTGTCTCTGAATACAGACAATGAGTTGGGGAGGGGGCATAAGTAGAAGGCAAGGAAGGTACCCTCTTAGCCTGCACCTAGGAAATAAATGGGCAGTGCATTTACATTCATGCAAATAGGATCCCAACCAGCCTTGGTTGCAACGCTACAAAGCACATTGAGGGTGAGATAAAAGCTCTTTAGACAGGAGGTTAGCCTGGTATATTAAGTTTAGTCTCCAGAAAGTGTTATTTTGTTGTGTAGGTAACTGTAGCAAGGTGAGGACTCACTGCTGCGGCACCTCCCGCTGGTCATCTTGGGAATTAGCTCTTCAGCCTCAGAGCACCTCCTGGTGGCCAGTGTCTTGCGTGCCTCAGGCCCCATATTCCTCCCAGACCACAGTACCCTTTACCTCTGGTTTCTTCCCCTGCAGTATGCCCACACTCTGGGTCTCCCCTCCCAGGGGAATCCCCAAGCCTCTAAACCCACCTCACCCCAGTGGCTACTGCCAGTCACCATCTAGCCCCCTTTCACTGGGGCAGACTGCAGTCTGTAATCGCCACTCATCATTAGCAAGGGGTTAGGACCTGCTGCCTTTGCCTAACCCCGGGCTGTCCCCCTGCAGCCCCAGTACCTTCATAGGTTTCAGAGTAACAGCCGTGTTAGTCTGTATTCGCAAAAAGAAAAGGAGTCCTTGTGGCACCTTAGAGACTAACCAATTTATTTGAGCATGAGCTTTTGTGAGCTACAGCTCACTTCATCAGATGCATACCGTGGAAACTGCAGCAGCGTTCAACAAGGCCTGCAGCCTGGGGTTTACCAGGCTGGAGCACCCTAGCTCCTTCCGCCCTTCCCCAACACTGCTCCGCTTCAGGTACCTTACTCCCTAGCAGCCAGCCCTTCTCCCTCTAGGGCTGGAGTAAGACTCCTTCAGCTCCTGGGCTACAGCCCTCTTATCAGGATCAGCTGGGCCCTGATTGAGCTGGCCACACCTGTAGTCAGCTAGTCACTCAGCTTCCCCCAGCTGTTCTCACTCATTTCCCAGCCACAGCCCTCCCAGGGCTGCTTTTAACCCCTGTTCTGTGGAAGTGGCACAGCTGCCCCAATACAGTAACCCTTTTGCTTCCCTTAGCCTTACTCACTCTCTCTTGAATCTTTGATAATAAATGTATTGTTGTTTTCACTGTAAATGTCTCAGTGCTGTGATATTAAGCAAAGGGCTGATTCTGAGTTGAATTATAGTGTAAGAACCCAGCTCTGCACAGGCTGGGGGTGCTGATATTCTCACAGTACCACCAGGAGGCTATGCAGAGGTAGAGCCAGGAAGCACTGTGGAGAGTAGGTGCCACAGGATGTGCTGCCCACGAGACTGAGTGACAGTACCCTGCAGCCCTCTGATTGGCCAAGTGCCCCCACTTAATCTCAGGGGTTAGCCCTGGAAGTTGTCTGGGCAATCAGACAGACTTTGGGCTGCTGCAATGCCAGACTTTGCCTTGTCTCATGCTCTCTAGTCTCTGACTCCAACCCTGATTCTTACCTGGCTCTGGTCTTTGACCCTGGCTCGACTGTGACCCAGATACTGACTCTGGTCTACAGGACCTGGTCTTGTGATTCCTCCAACTCCTGCCTGGTGACTCTCATCCCTGGTGGGCAGACCTCAGCCCAGCTGTGACCGCTAGGCCAGACAGCCTATGCCCCAGTCCCTTACACGTACAAGCTGATGTTCCCTGGGATTTTTCTGTGAGTGTTCAGTGGAGAGGGTCTTCAAAGGGACTCTGGGACTAGCATACACCAGTTATTAACCTCCAAGGCAAAGGGAGGGATGGCATAACTGACAGGAGATTGTTTGGGTGGCTAACAGGCTGGTGGTGTCAAGGAGCTGACATCCAGTTAAGCACAAGCAAGTCTCCCTCTCACTGGGAGGCAGGGGGGTGATAAGGTGACTTTCAGTTGTGGGTACCCCAAGAACCATCACAATTATGACCCCCAGATTGCAGTGCCCTGCTTTCCCTGTGCCAGAGGATTCACCCGGCTACATTTCTGCTCTCCCTCTCTGGCTGAACTTGGCCTTTAAAGAATTGTGTTCCCACACTGTAACTTATGGTGTATGACCAGAGACCCTCCCCACCCTGTTTTCATTCGGTGTGCAAGCCTGGCTATTGTGTACAATAGTTCAGCCAAGTCCCAATATAAACTCATGTACGAGAGTGGGGCAGGGGGGATCTTTGCTGTGTAACCAGTCTGGCACATGAACTCATCAGTTGTGTCCCAGAGACAGCTTGCTAAATCATGTGTGGCTGAGAAGCAACAAAACTAGTAATGCTAAAGCTTAGCAGACCAAATGCTCAGATAACAGAGATGGGTATGGTATAAGAACCGGAATTTACCTTCACTTACACTGATGTAAATGTGGAGCAACTCTTCAGAGAGCACTGGTGTAAAACCAGATGGAAAGAGATGAGAATGAGACCCTAAATATGCATGGTGTCATGTGTTTAAATGTTCGAGGTGGTGCTTAATGTTTTTCCTTTGCTAAACATTTTTTTGTTTTTCTTAGCTGTACGTGTGAGATAATTTCTTATTTGTACTATGGTAGCCCATAGATGCTTTAATCATAGATAAGAACCCCATTATGCTAGGTGCTATACAAACACAGAACAAAAATATGGTCCTAGACACAAAGAGCTAACAATCTGAGTATAAAACAGGAGACAACAGATGGATCCAGACAGACTGACAGGTGAGTACAAGGAAATGATGAAACAATACTGGCCAACATGACAGGCGGCAGTTTTAGTAAATAAATGAGGAAGAGTCAGTGACTGAGGATTATCCCTGGAAATTTGGGGCCAGATTTTTCAAGAGAGCTCACTCCCCAATAGCTACTATTGTGGGTTTGTAAAAGGCTGCCAGATTTTCATAAATGCTCAGCATCCGCAGGAGCAATGGAAGTCACAAGGTGTGTGGCATATTTGAAAACCTGGCCACTTCATTAGGTGCCTAAATAAAAGTTGAGTTCTTTGAGTTCTATCCACGTTTGTGCACACACATTTCTACCACCTAACACAGCTCTCATATTTGAGTGCTACATGACTTTTTTTTTTTTTTTTTGGGGGGGGGGGGAAGAGAACATTCCTTAATTCTGCAATCATAGTCAGATCCATCCTGATGTGACTAGATACCTATTAAACACACATTAATCTCATTTGACACTGTACAGTTCAAAAGCAAGCCTAAAAAGAACCCAAAGAGTTTTATTGTGGAAGACAGGTATCTTCTCCCCACGGACTATTTTAAAATTGTAATGCTTTCTGAGGACTGTGTCTGTCCTTACTTGGCTGACTGGATTCTTGGGACAATGCTCCTTGCAGGTGCCATGTGGCAATTCACCTCTGTCCTGAAGATCAGCTTTTGCTACTTCACAGGAACCACAGCCACGATCTGCAAATGACAAGAATGAATTCCAGATTCAGTGCCCTTTAGGACAAATACTCAGAGTGGTTGTCGTAAATTGTTAATCTGATTCAAAACTTTTTTTTGATTATTATATAGCGGGGAGAGGGAGCTCTCCTGAGCATGTTGCTTCTAGACTGTAAGTTCTCTTTATGCAATAGTTGAAGTAGACAGGATGACAGTTTTGTGGGTGTGGGGGAAGTAGGACCAGAGATTATTAATGGGCAGTCTCATTTCAAGCAGTGCTATGGATGTCAAGATACATGACATGTGCCATAGCTTGACCCTTCCCCACTCATCCCTCAATCTTGGCACCAATGATTTTTTAATGATACATGTTAACTTCCTCTTGGAAGCCATTGCTACCAGTATCGTGTCAGTCAATGGAAAGCTTTGACAGATCTTTGATATGGTACCTCATATTGATGTAGCCTGTCAGGCTCTCCTGCAAAGTAATCTACTCCGATAACTGTCCATGTAAAGTTCAATTACTTGTGACAGTGCTTCAGACAAGAACAAAATGCTTAAAGTAGCCAGGCAGAAAAATAATTTGGGTTTTGCTAAACTGTTTCTTGCATCTCAAGATTAGGCAAAGAAAAGGTTTTGATTGAGAAATGGAACTGAACATCTTAATGCTCCACAAAGCCAAAGTGAGTGGAAATCAGAGGTCACATCTTTCATTTTTTCCTTTGGAAGTTTCCAGTTATTTTTTATTTAAAAAATTTGGTAGTTTGCTAGAGATGTAGACACCTGGAATATGAATTAACCTTACATTCAGTGTTTATCACTCTGAATATGGTTTAATTGTTCTTGCCTTTAGCTGTGTAAATATTTTGTCTGATGCCATTTGCTTGAACTGTGATAACTGAATGGTGTGTTAAAGGTTTGGGTTTCTTTCTTTGTTTTGTCTTCTGTGGCCATATTCTGGCATAAGGGTGCAAATCGGATTTATTGGACAGCTCTGTGGATCAGAAATTGAGGTCATTTTGTTACAGCAATCATAGTTATTAGGATGTACAATATAGCTCATTTTTATCATTCTCCCATTGGCAAGGCCCTGTTGAAGGCCCTTACTTCCCAGCCTATCAGGAGGAAAAAAGCCAGGGTCCAACACTGGGTTTTGAAGTACCCTTGTGCATGTAGGAAAGGCTTTTCTCCTTCCAGATATGTGCAAAATGCATCAAGGATGTGCTAGGCGGAGGAGAAACATCATGGCATTCAGGAGCTGTCGTTGTGACCAACCCCTGTACAGCCTCATATGCACCTTAACTATACCTGACTTTCAGAGGAGTGAGTACTCACTTTCTGAAAATCAGACCCTTTTAAGGCACTCTCAAGTTGGGCACCCTAAATCACTGTCTAAGTTGGAAAATGTAGGCCAGTGATGATGGGATTGACCCGGCCTAGTCCATTGAAACCAATGGCAAAATAGGAGTAGGATTTAATTTTGTGGGAAGAGGGAGATGTGAATATGTTGAACATCTGCATGCTAAAATCATCATTATCGTTTTAGGAATCTGTTCTTAATTGTGGAAGACAGTGGAAAATAAACCAACTCTCCATGTCACATGGTTGGGTCCAACCCAGACCAATGGGGAAGTTGTTTCACCACTTGTCCTGTAACCCCGAGTGCCTTAAAATGTTCTGCTGCTGTAGCTCTGTCTGGGCACTAACACCCTGCATACAAGCATGCCCTGGGTGTCTGTGCAATAAGCAGCCCTGGTTCAGCAACTCTGACTCCAGCAGCTGGCTTGTTATACCACAGCCACACTCTGGTCTCCACCAGCCTTGGTTACTACTAGCCAAGTGACACCAACACACCCCTACTCCGGAACTTCTGCAAAACAGTCCACCCTGAAATATCCAGCCCACTCCTCAACATCCAGGAGAGAAGTGTTGAGCTCTGAGGCTCTGCAGTGGGCACTCACCACCACAGCACTTCCTGCTGGTCAGTCCAGGAATTAGCTCGTGCAGCCTCAGAGTGCCTCCTGCTGGTTGGTATCTTCCTACCAGTACCTATTCTTCACCACTTGCAGCACGTCAGGCCCCGTGTCCCTCCCAGACCCTGGTGCCTTTTACCTTGGGGTGCTGCCCCACAGCAGTGCCCCCACACTTTGGGTCCTCCCCAGGGAACCCCAATCCCCTAAACCCACCTCATCTCACCAACCCACTGCCAATCCTCATCTAGCCCCTTCCCTCTGGGGCAAACTGCAGTCTGAAGTGGCCACTCATCATCAGCAAGGGGGTTTGGACCTGCTGCCTTTCTCCCTGCCTCCCCACAGCCCTAATACCTCCCCTGGCCTTTAGCAAGGCTTCAGCCTGGGGACTCACCAGGCCAGAACTCCCCAGCTCTGCCTCAGGTACCCCACTTGCTCTTCTAGGTAGCCTGGTCCTCTCTGCTCCTCAGCTTGAGTAAGAGTCTCCTCTTACTCCCCCAGCCTGCCCTTTTTATCAGAGTCAGCTGTGCCCTAATTGGGTGTGGCCACACCTGTGGCTGTTTATCCAACCAGCCTCCCCTGACTGCTTTTAACCCCTTCCTAACTGGATTGGGGTGACTACCCCGCTACAGGCTCCTTTAAAGAGACAAAAGCATGGCAGCTAGAGTTAATAATCAATTCAAACACAGTAGTAGGTTGATTTAGAATACAAGTAAAACAAGTTTCTTTAATAAAAAAGAGGGAGGTTTTTAAGTGAGTTCAAGTATAAGGAATAAAGTCAGGAATGGTTACAAACAAAAGTGAAAACATGCATCTAAAAACCTAAAACTTAATCGAGCAAGATAGTCTGTATTCAAGATGGCTTTCCTCTCACACACAGTCATCTTTCCAGCTTGTTACTAGCTGACCTGGCCAGTATCCATCATAGACATCAGATCACTTGGGTTTTTTTGTCTCCTTAATGTGAAGGATAAAGATGGAGTCCCTCTCTGTTCCTTACATTCCAAAGGGATTGTCTTTGTCTTACAAGTCAGGAAGGCCACCTGGGAATTCAGCTTCCTGTATCTCTCTGGCGTGAAGGAGCCCATGTTAATTCTGTCTCTGAAGTTCAGACTCAAGAGAACTCCACTGATTTAGCTTGATAGCTTTGGTTATGGCAAATGTAAATTGAGGTCAACCCACATTCCTTTGTTTAGGACAAACTTCTTTATTACCTTTATCTAGGCTGTCTTTATTTTAAGCATGTTCTAGCAACATTATGCAGAGGGAATTCATAACTTCACATGTAAGGTTAACATGCATTTTACAATTATATTAATAAACAGCTCATTATTAGCTTTCATATGATACCTCACATGGCATATTTTGTACAACTATTATTTCAGTAGGATGTAAACATAGGGGTGCCTAGGGTCACACTTCATGGCTTCATCTCAAATGTTTTCCTGGTGTCTGGTGAAAATGGGAACATCTATTTGTCACAATCAGGACTTTTTGTTTTAGGCAAATAAATAGTTTAAGATTTTTCATTACATACTTCTGAAGAAATGCAAGAAGTTCTTACAGAACCAAATCATCTGGTGTAAGTCAGTATAACTCCTTTAAAACCAATTGAACCTCAGCTGAGCATCTAGCCCATGATGTCTAGTCTCCTCTCAAAGCACCTGTTAAATGCCATTCTGCATACACATTAAGAGTATTCACCCTTTTGAAGATTAGATTTCTATCTGTTCCGCATCACTTTGCTGCAGTCTTGAAAGATAATCATAAATGGCCTGATTCTCCCCTGCCCTGCATCTTTTGTAATCATTTACACCTGTGCATATAAAGTGCTACGCCTATTTTTACAGGTATAAGATAACTGTGCCGGGTACAAGACTAAATAAAGAATTGGGATCAAAGATTAATATAGTTACACTAGATGGCAGTGTGGAAACAGGAAAAAAAATTCCAGACAGACTTTCCAGAGCTACATTGGAACTTCTCTACTCTTTATTTGATTGCATTTTTAATAATAAATTTTATCATTTAAAATCACATCAAAATTAATATTCAGGATGGGTTTCTAAGGAAAACCCCCAGAGGGCAAGTATTCAGAAAGGAGGAAAAATCATTAAACCATGCAATATTAAAAATAACGTAATGATTAAATAATGAACAATTTGTCAAAGGTTATTTAATAGAATATACATTTTCAAGCTATCTGATCAGAAAAATATTAGTATTCAAAGAGATCTTAGTGAACTCCTAGGAAAACTGTAGGATGCTGTGAATATAATTCTGCATGACCTCTTCTCCCTTAAAATAACAGAGATTATTTTAAAAAATTATTTGATACTCAATGGGAATCATTCCTTCTCCTGTCTGAATAGTCCACATCTCTCTGCATATTGCCTCCCTTCTGTCCCACTGCCTCCCCAGTCCATATATACAAACATTATCCAATGTAAACTCTTTTTTGGCCCTAACGTATATCAAATGTGCAAGACTATGAGCAAATAACACCTGTTTCCTGTGCATAAAGCTCAGCTAGTTTCATTTATGAGTCATAGATCAACAACTGTCTGATACTCCCAAGAACCACTGCAGTTAAACTTGGATATGTTGCACGTCACATATCAGTATGAAAACATTCTGTTGTCTTTTAAATTACAGCAGTGATGACTGTGATAGGGAATCTCAAAACTAAGGTAAGCCAGGAGTTTTGTGGTAAAATGCTGATCCAGGGTATGAAATATTGTTTGTAGAGTGAGACAGTGTAATCCATTCTGGAGCCACATATGGTCTCCTGAATTCATTGAAAAGGAACTCATTGCATATATGTGGTAACTCCACACCACTAGGAACTGGAAAATGTTTAACTTCTAATGAATGCCACCGTAGTAATATTAGACCAAGGATACATCAGTGCTAGGGCCCCATTCCCCTCCCACACTCACTGCATTTACCATGGCGTGTCTCCACTGACTGCAATCTGTGTGAGAAGGAGGAGACCTAGCACTGTAGGCGATGCTAAACTTCTGCCTAGTAAAAGTCTTTTTCTTACATTTAGAGCAATGTCTGGTGGTTGGATAACTGAAAAAAAAGAATCTATAGTCTTCCCAAACCACAAGTTCCCAGCCAGGGTAGCTGGAAGAAGCAACAGAATCAGCCCCTTATCTTTAAATGCAACCAGAAAATACGAGAAAAAAAACAGAAAAATATAGCAGGAATGAGCAGCTGGTTATGTTAAACATCATCTTAAAAGTTATTTTTCTTAGCCTGTAAGTGGTGTCCAGTCTTTGAAGAAATGCTGTATTGTTAGATTGTGATTCACTTTCTTCAGGGGAGCTCTTGCAAACAGAGAGTTTGCTTTCTCCTTCAATCACTCTAACTGGAGTCAATTCTCGGGGCACAGTTGTTTCCTGGAAACTAGACATTGATGTATGAGCTGAGATTCCTGAGAGAGAGGTTTTCCTACATGCTATTTGTGACCACCTTTGTTCAGAGACTGGTGTATATAAAGTAAGAAAACAAGTTGCTCTAACAAAATACCAAGACACCATGTCACAAATTTCTGTTTTAAGGGGAAACCAATCTGCAAATCCCCAAAACCTGCAACCACGCAAAGGGGCTACAGTGCACTAACCTATGTTCATTGCCATTAATAGATGTTATGTGAAAGAAAGGAATATGCTGACAGACTACACTTTGAATTCTCCTTTCTGCTGTGCTGAAGTGTTTCCACAGATTCACACAATAGCCATCTGGCTACCATCTGCATCTTATCTGCCATGGTGGGACAATTCCAAATAACTAACACAGCCAGAAATTCAGCGTCCAGAGCCTGAGTAGAAGAGAGGATCTGGAAGAAATCTATGCCCTAACATGAGAGCCCTGTGCACCCAGTGTATGGTTCTCAGATTCTTCACCAAATAGCATCCCTGAATATTTAGCCAGAGGCATGTGGGCATAACTCTTCTGAAAGTACGGGAACTGCACCCACGTGCTTCAGGTTGAGCCTGGCCCTCATTCCTTGAGCTGCATTTGTACCAGTTTGTGCTGGGTCAGAAATTGCTGCTTCTGACACTAGTGAGACAGGCTGTACATCTGGGAGAAGGGGTTCACTATTGGGGGCCATCTACCACCACCTTCAGGGGAAGGCAACACTTGTTTGCAGCTGAGTCTCCATAGGTTTCAGAGTAACAGCTGTATTAGTCTGTATTCACAAAAAGAAAAGGAGTACTTTTGGCACCTTAGAGACTAACACATTTATTTGAGCATAAGCTTTTGTGAGCTACAGCTCACTTCATCGGATGCATACTGTGGAAAGTGTAGAAGATCTTTTTATACACATAAAGCATGAAAAAATATCTCCTCCCACCCCACTCTCCTGCTGGTAATAGCTTACCTAAAGTGATCACTCTCCTTACAATGTGCTGGAAATGGCCCAACTTGATTATCATACACACCCACCACATGCAAACAAACAAACAAAAAAGTGTAATTTAAAAAAATCAGCTGTTCTGACTTTGATTCATTCTGTCCTTTCCCCACCCAATCTGTGCCGGAAATGCCAGCAATCCAGTCCAGTGCCATTAAGCTGGAGTTTGAGAGTGTACATGATGGGCTTGTTCCTCTATCTCCGTTGAGGTGAATGGAGCTATGCCAGGTTACACCAGAGGAGGATATGGTCCCACGCCTACTGTGGTTTCTTGTGGGTTTGCTCACAATGCAGCGTGCTACCATCCCTTTTGGAGCCCAGACCGAAAATATTTAGCTAATGTCTCCACTCCATTTACTTGAGCTAATGATGTTCCTCCCACTTCTTCTGGGCTGCAGATATTATGTCAATGCTCTAAAGAGGTGGCTCTGCTAGAAACCTGTGTGCTTGTCTGTCTGCAGCTGTGGGAAGAGCAAATATCTCAATGTGCGGCCCTAACAGTCTCATGGAGGCAGTGCGAGAGCTAGCCCATTGGGGGCCTAAAGCAGGAATATTTGGGGGGGTGTCCCCCCACAACACATACTAATAATTAATAGAGGTCCCCCTTGAGCAGCTTGGGACCCTAAGCAATTGCTTAGTCTGCTTATGCTTAGCACCCGCTCTGCGATGGTGGGAAGGAGCAGGGAGTGCCTCATTCCACAGGCGCTGACTTTTGTTTTTGCTAGAGGCTGCTTCTCTCCACCCTTTCCCCCCAGGTGAGCAGCAGGCAGGGCCTTGGGGTGGAGTGGTGGGTGGGGCCTTGGGGGGGAGAGGCCAAGCAAGGACAGGGGCAGGGCTTCGGGGCAAAGTGCGGGAGGAGTGGGGCCACGGTCCGGGCAACAGGACTCACAAAAGTTTAATCCAGCCCTATGGGTGCTGAGCACCCCCCCCCCTTTTTTTTTCCGGTGGGTGCTTGAGCTCCGGAGCACCCAAGTAGTTGGTGTCTGCCTTATTCCAACTTCACAATGTATTTATCCCTGAGACAAACAAGTGTTATGGCACTGGTCAATTGTATTGGGTCTGTTGCAGTTGTGTGGGCTAGAGATGGGCAAACTGATTCAGCTAAAATAAGGAAACCCACTGCCACCTCAACACTAAGGTTTCACTCAGTATAAGAACTGAATATACACTGGAACCTTTTTAAGAGGTCCTGAAGTGTACAGATAAGTTCTCGTTGCTTCTGATTTTCAGGCAGGACTGTACCTAGACTCTACCCAGCATGTCTGAAGAAAGCCTGTCCTTGCAATATTTCTAGCCATCTTCCCAGACTGGATTATGGGAGATAAGGCCCATCATCATGCTACCTGAAGGTGGTGCAGAAGAGACCAGCTGCAAGAGAGAATGGGAAGAAGCTGGCTGGCTGACCCCTGAAGAGAGGGAGAAAATGAGGTCTGCTCTGAAAAATCTAAGGAAGCCTTTGTTGACCTCCTGGTAAGGAGAAGTGGCATGTTGGGTGCCCTGTGATGTTGGTGTGGGGGAGTCAGACCTCCAGAGAATTAGAGGATGATGGAGTTGATCCTGTCTTGAGTGCAGGGGACTGAACTAGATGACCTATTGAGGTCCCTCCCAGTCCTATACTTCCATGATTCAATATATTCCCCTCTGAAGATGCCAGGAAGAAGGTGGGTCTTCACACCACCTCCTGAAGATAGTGTAGGCTGTAATAGAGGATCTGGGATTTTGCAGTTGGGGTAGATTAGTTGCATCTTTATAAAAGAATAAATTGCAGGCTATCTAATACTTCTGACAAGCTATAATCGTTGAGATCAACCCAAAGGTTCAGTTTCCAATTGAAAAACCATGCTGCCAAACCACTGTATTCCCAATCTAAAAACAATGATCTTGTGGGCACCAGAGTTCACATTTATTATCTTAAAGGAAAGCAAAATCTTTCTTTATGAAAGGAAAGTTATTTGCCAGAAAGAAAGAAAAAAAATAAACACATTTTAACTCCACAAAAATTACATCTCTACACAATGATTTATGAAAGCTATTTTTAAATAAATAAATAACCCCTACACACTTTGTGACATTTATGATGTCAGCAATGGGATATGTGACAGTTGTGAATTGCTATAAGTGCCAACAGCAGAAGGGAAAAGCACAGAGAAAAAAGTGTCCCATAGTCTTTTTTGAAGAAGAAAAAAAAAGCGAAAAAAGACAGGAGCAGGAATTAGGAACCACTTAAGAAACAGCAGCTGTTGAACTTGTCTGAACGCTAAGATTTGTCTGCTGCTGAGGTGAAGAGATTGGAGGTGGTAAGCTATGCTGTGCTCAGTCTGAGGCGGGATGGGACACTCCCTCCAGATAGGGGACCAGGAGAGCTCCCTTTTCCTCCTACAGGGCATGCAGGGGACTTAGGAAATAAGACCACAGATGGTCCAGCAGAGGTAGAGGCAGTAGCTAGAGGTCCAGAGATGTGGAGTGGAAATGCTGCTTATGCAGAGAGACAGATGGAACTGGAGGTATAGCTGAAGCATGAGAAGCTTTCTGGCCAAGACAAGCCCCATGGACTGGCACAGGAGAAGAGGGTCAACTGATGCCAATGGACCCTGGAGGACCGATGTGAAGGTGTACCTAATCAGGAACTGGCAGGCAAACAGGCATGGGTCGCACAGGTGCCGACTTTTCTTTTTCCGATAGGTGCTTCACCACCACTCTACCATAAGGCCCCGCCCTTGCACCTCCTCTTCCTGCCCCAGCTCCGCCGCTCCCCCAAAGCTCCCCTGCCCGCTGCTTGCTCCTCTCCACCCCACCCCTCCCCCAAGCACCTCCCGCTAGCCGCTAGCTGATCGGCAGCCAGCCCTGGGGGCCGCAGAACCACTGTGACAGGGTGGTGCTGAGCACCCCCTATTTTTTTCGGTGCGTGCTTGAGCCCAGAGCTCCCACAGAGTCAGCATCTATGCAGGGGTGTGATGAACCCCAGCGATCTGCCTGTGGCCTGAATCAATATGGACACCACAGAAGGCTCTGGGAGCCTGACTGTGGAAATATGGGATTCTATGTCTTGTGAGGTGTTATTTTTGGGAAACAAAACTGGGGCTTTAAAACCAAATGCAGCTTTTTCTCTGAGAGAGGTGGAAAGAGTGAATCAGACTCCTGCAGTGGGCTCCAGACATGCAGAGGGAGGTGTCAGCCAGAATACAAATAGAGCCCCCCTGCAGGTAACAAAGAAATTAATACTCGAGATATCCAGAAAGGAAGGGCAACTTCTCCCTCCACACCAGTGTGACTACCTGCTGGTCTGTGAAAAAGTAAAGCACACTGAGCTGGATGAGGGAGGAACTGCTGCTCACCTTGACTCAGTGTGTGGGGGGGGAGGGAGCGGGGGGCTGTAGGCCAGGCCAGCTGTGTCTCTGAGCAGGAGGAGATGTTCTATCTTCTTCCTCTTCTCCTCAGAGAAAACAAAGTTCTGCCACAGGGATCCTAAGTGTGTGGGATAGAGAAAGGAACTGGGCTATGAGGAAGAATTTTTATTATGTGAACTGTTGTAATCTGAAATTGTAAAAGGTATTGATTGTCACACCATGCAGAGATTAAACCTGTGGGTTCCCTAGCTCACTGGTCAAGCATCCTAGTTACATTCACTTCTTTATGGGAGAGATATGACAGATATTGCAACCGCCCGCCGTATCTTTGGGGACCATATTGTATTAAGTGTATTAGTGGTTTATGTATCACTGTGGGCCAGGGATTGTTGCAGTTCCAGTGGGGAGGGTTACTACAGCTCCTCCAGGAACTAAAAACAGTGTGTGTGGAGGGGAGGGTTAATTAAGATGAATTACTCATCTTGTAAACACCTCCAGAGAGGTACCACCTCCTGGGGAGGTTCACATATATTGGGTCAAACTGAGTTTCCAGACACAAAAAAACAAAGGGCTTTTGGTTTTAAAAGCCTGAGTTTAAACGGAATCAGGGCCTTCTTTCTGATCCAGCCAATGGACAGGACCTTCTGTTCAAGGAGGGACCCAGTCATACCAGAGCCTGAGGCTGGACCTTCTTAGCATATGTGTAGATTCTTTTATTATGTTTTCTCTGTAATTCACCAAGAATAAATGTGCTTGCTTAGAAAGAGCCCTTATAGCCTTCAGAGAGAAAGCAAAGCCCAGGTGCTGGCCTGTTTTGGAAGTCTGGCTTGGTGGGGATATCCATGTAGGGAAGAAACTGTGCAGCTTTAAAGATCCCCCAGTCAGGAGGGAGAGTGACGTGGGTCCCTGCTCAAGAGAGGTGACAGCTACAGAGCTGGGAGCTTACAGTGGCTGCTCTTGATGGACCACAAGGGGGGAGGGGGGATATAGATACAGTCACCGTGAATTGTGACCCCCCCACCCACCCACTTTTTCTAGTATTTGAAAACATTTATTTTTAATTTAACAGAGAAAATTCTAAAAAGGAGCCTTGCTGGTTCCATTTTTTTTTTCCAGTCATGCTGCCAGCTAGGGCCACTTAGAGTGATACAGAAAAACTTGCCCACTGCCTTAAGTTAATAAGACTTTTAGTTTTTTTCTTTTTTTTACCCTGAATCATTGCAGTATTCAAGGTATTCCCAGTAGAAAGTAGAAGAAAGTACAAGGGAATATTTCAGCTGCTGAGAGAAACTTATTTAAGGTCAAACTGGTAAGTATTTGGGTACTGACACTATACAAAAAGATTCACTGAGCCTGATTCTCCACTGCTTTGCCCTTTGAACGAAGCTAAGAGCACACACCCTAACCCAAGTGCTCTGGCTCTTGTATTGGCTCTTGGCTACCTCACTCATCAAGATCTTGACCTTCTAAAACAGCCGTGTTCATCTGAAACTATGGATGTCAACCTCAGAAGTAAAACTGGTGTCCTTAGGATACCAAGCTTTCTTGGCAACCAATTCTTGGAACTACCACAAACCTCAGCACCTTCAGCTCAAAATGTGCTGAGGTTTGTGGTAAACCTTCCCACAACAGAACAAAATGAAGAAAAGTGCAAAAACTCTGCATCAACCTGGTGAATAGGGGAAGAGAACGTTAGGGACACTTTGTGTTTGTTTTTAGAAATTTTAAAATGCTTGGATACCACAATGAAAAGTGTGGTATAACTGCAAATCTAGATTACATTAGGTAGATTATGCCTCCTCAGTTATTTTTTCAAGCTTTCTGTCTTCAGACTCTAATATCACAGCATCAGTCACTTTTGGTTCACATTTTAAAGGTTTTCTTTGCAACCATAAAGGCTAGAACGGTTTAAAAAATAGAATCTTAGATTCTGATTGGATGAGGAGGGAAAGCCTGCAATGGTTTGGATTCAGATAAGCATCTATAATGTTTGAATACTTATTCAAACCAAATCCAAACTGCCAAGGTTTAGAAGTTCCATCACTGTGTTATCTTCCTCTTCGGTTACCATTAACATAACTCCTATTATTTTTCCCTTCCTCAAAAAAATCATTGCTCAACAGACAGGCAGGACTTTGTTACATTTCTGTTGCTATGCTAAGACTTCCATGTGTGTGCTACAGACATGACATCTCTCTAGGCTACAGATCAGATTGATGTTTGGAGTAGAGCTCGTAGTCACAACCCTGAATGTGTTTAGAGTGTTTATTGTAGAACTTTTCTGGGCTTTACCTTTTCTGTATGACTGTGGCTATGAAGTTTGAGCTGTGTTATGACTGAATCTCGCTCAGCACAAGGTGAAAAAAATCTGCTTACTGGCATTAACGTTGCTTGGTTGGCAACAGATGTTGATGACGAAGCTGATTTTAAATAGTGTTTACTGTTTCTTCTGTCAGGTTGTTAATTTACAGGGAAGAAAGTTATTAATGTTCAGATCAGGTGTCATAGCCATCAAGAATCCAGCATTGCTACACTAGATTCAATTCCTGGCACACATTTTCCCAATGATATCAATTTAACAGTGGGTTCACACATGCAGAATTATTTCAGCATCAGAAATAAGATTCTAAGGAACCATTACAAGAGTCAACATATGATGCCTGCTTCCTTTCTCCTTGCCTTGCTTTTGTCAAAGTAAGGACTGCAGTCTAGTCTACTACGACAAATAGAGTGATTTGTGGTTCTCAAAAAGCAAAGGAGTACTTGTGGCACCTTAGAGTCTAACCAATTTATTTGAGCATGAGCTACAGCTTCATGCATCTGATGAAGTGAGCTGTAGCTCACGAAAGCTTATGCTCAAATAAATTGGTTAGTCTCTAAGGTGCCACAAGTACTCCTTTGCTTTTTGCGAATACAGACTAACATGGCTGCTACTCTGAAACCTTGTGGTTCTCAGACTCTCAAGAACATGTCAGCTCTACTGAGAGTGATCTTTCTTTTCACATTATTTTAGAAATCCCTACACCTGGTGCTTAAAATCTTTGCAGTCTCAACCTATGTAGTAGATGCTATTTATAACTCTCTGAATCTTCAACAGATTTTGATGGAAGACAGTTAGCATATGTTGTATGCAGTGTAGCTTGCAGCTGTGTCGGTCCCAGGATGTTAAAGAGACAAGGTGGCTAAGGCAATATCTCACCCATTTTATCAGTCAGCATCTGTGTCACACAGATCATTCCTCATTCCAGAACATCAGTTTTAGAGGAGACAAAGTCGGCTTTTTTATGTTGCCTCCTCTTCTTGCCACATGCTTCCTGCCAACAGACAGCCTGGTGTTTTTCCTTAAGAGGCAAAGGAATCTAGGCCATCACTCCAAAATGCAGAAATAATTGGAGAATAAATCTCCAACTGTGAGGAGTTGGAGTCAGTTTCCTCTTTGGGTTTGGTAACTGTAACCCGTACTGAGGTAGCAATTTTAGGAGTGGGTATATTGAACATTATGTTGAGTGCACTCTGTGGTACCACTGTCCACATCTCCAGCCAATCAGCTGAATGTCCTAGGAAATTACTATGTATAGGCCTAGTCTTCTCTTGTTGTTTATGAGCCAGCGACAATTTCAGACATACAAATGGACAAAATGGCTTTCCAAAAATCTATCAGAAATAATGTCTTCCAGCTGTGGACTGAGGAAATTTGACTTAAACATCTTAAAAAAATTAAAATCAGATTACTGCATTCAGAAACCCCACAAAGATGTTCTAACTGGGAGGCTGGATTTGATCAATTTCTCTACAAGCACTCCTGCTTCAGTATAACCAGTAAAAGAACAATCAAGAAGTAAGAACTCTCCCACAGCGTGGGGTAGCCCTCTTGGATAGTTTATCAGGCTGCTAGTCGATATCCATTGTGTCTGAAGAGTAGCGTTCTGGGAGTGGGATTAGGATTGTTGTCCTCACTTCACAATGATAGCAGAAGATTTGACATTTTCTCAAGGCTCCAGCTGGGAGTTTTACTGAGTCATTTTTTCTCAAATGAAGTTGTATTAAAACAGAGTAGAATCTATGTAATTTAAACCTTTTCTCCAGCTCATCCACAGCACATTACACATTTCTTAGCAGCATCCACAGCTGCCAGGAAATGTGTACTAGTCTTATATTCTTCCAAATATACAAAGTAGGTACTGTACTTCATGGCCCTTCCTCTACAACATTGCCCATAGCGCATTGGGATATCACAGATCCACCGCATCGATTGCAAGAGTAGCATTTAGGATATTGTGGACTTAATTGTGTTCCCATATAAGTATTTGATTTCAGTGAGGGAAGCCTTGCTGTAAATGTGGGATATATTCCCTGATTAAAGAGTAGAAAGAAGGGTGGGAAGTCAGAGGAATTGTTTTTTCATCCCATTGGGCCTATGGAACTGAAAGTTTGGTTTGCGGCAGGTTGCTACAATTGACATAACTAATACAAATGTTTTACATGAGAATTTGCAAGTCTTTCGCGACTGATAATTCATATGAAACTCCCCATAGGCCTGATCCACTGAGGTCAATGGAAAAACGCTAATTGATTTAAACTGGTTTTAGATCAGGCTTATTATCCCAGTGTCCCTTCCTTGTTCCTAGGGTTGCCAACCCTCTCAGTTTCATCAGGAGTCTCCCAGAATTGGGCTCTATCTCCCAGTGGCTACTGAAGCCAAACCGGGAGATTTTAGGCCATTAAAAGTCCAGCACACTGCCCCCTCTGCGTACTGCTCCTAGAAGTGGACAGCATGTCCCTGCGGCCACTGCGGGAAGGGGCAGGGGTCTCCGCACACTGCCCCCGCTCCAAGTGCCTACTCCGCAGCTCCCATTTGTCACAATTCCCGGCCAATGGGAGCTGTGGGGGTGGTGCCTGCAGGTGCGGGCAGCGTGCGGAACCCCATGCCCCCCACCCCCAGGGGCTGCAGGGATGTGCTGGGAGCGGCACGCAGAGGGGGCAGCATGCAGAGCCCCCTGGCCCCGCTTACCTCAGGCAACTCCCTGTCAGCAGCACAGCAGAGCTAAGGCAGGCTCTGCCCCCTCAGCTTCCATTGTCCACAGTTCCCGGCCAGTGGAAGCTGCAGAGTTGGTGTTCAGGGCACAGGCAGAGCACGGAGACCCCTGGCCCTGCCCACCAGAGCCGCAGGGACGTGCCAACCAATTCCGGGAGCAGCACTGAGCTAGGGCAGACAGGGAGCCTGCCTTAGCCCTGCTGTGCTGTCAACCAGGAGCCGCCTGAGGTAAGCACCGTCTGGCCAAAGCCTGTACCCCTCCCTACACCCCAACCCTGAGTCCCCTCCAGCACCCAAACTCCCTCCCAGAGCTTGAACCCCTCACCCCCTTGTACACCACAACCCCCTGCCCCAGGCTCAGCTCAGAGCCCCCTCCCATACTCTGAACCTCTTGGCCCCAGCCCAGATCCCACACCCCAATCCCCTGCCCCAGCCCAGTGGAAGTGAGTGAGGGTGGGGGTGAGCAAGCAATGTGGGGGGATGGAGTGAGTGGGACAGGGCCTCGGAGAAGAGGCGGGGCAGGGGCAAGGCCTCCGGTAAGGGGCGGGGCAGGAGGCAGGACAAGGGTGTTTGGGTTTGTGTGATTAGACAGTTGGCAACCCTACTTGTTACATCCAAAATATACGTACACTTATAGAGTCAAAAGTTACCATGGGGCTTGGATTGATCACCAAAAACAACTTAAGGAACTGCTAACAGCTAAAGGAACTGGCGGCTGTGATTGCAGAGCCATTTGCCATTATCTTTGAAAACTCGTGGCGAATGGGGGAAGTCCCGGATGACTGGAAAAAGGCTAATGTAGTGCCAATCTTTAAAAAAGGGAAGAAGGAGGATCCTGGGAACTACAGGCCAGTCAGCCTCACCTCAGTCCCCGGAAAAATCATGGAGCAGGTCCTCAAAGAATCAATCCTGAAGCACTTACATGAGAGGAAAGTGATCAGGAACAGTCAGCATGGATTCACCAAGGGAAGGTCATGCCTGACTAATCTAATCGCCTTCTATGATGAGATTACTGGTTCTGTGGATGAAGGGAAAGCAGTGGATGTATTGTATCTTGACTTTAGCAAAGCTTTTGACACTGTCTCCCACAGTATTCTTGTCAGCAAGTTAAAGAAGTACGGGCTGGATGAATGCACTATAAGGTGGGTAGAAAGTTGGCTAGATTGTCGGGCTCAACGGGTAGTGATCAATGGCTCCATGTCTAGTTGGCAGCCGGTGTCAAGTGGAGTGCCCCAGGGGTCGGTCCTGGGGCCAGTTTTGTTCAATATCTTCATAAATGATCTGGAGGATGGTGTGGATTGCACTCTCAGCAAATTTGTGGATGATACTAAACTGGGAGGAGTGGTAGATACGCTGGAGGGCAGGGATAGGATACAGAGGGACCTAGACAAATTGGAGGATTGGGTCAAAAGAAATCTGATGAGGTTCAATAAGGATAAGTGCAGGGTCCTGCACTTAGGACGGAAGAACCCAATGCACAGCTACAGACTAGGGACCGAATGGCTAGGCAGCAGTTCTGCGGAAAAGGACCTAGGGGTGACAGTGGACGAGAAGCTGGATATGAGCCAGTAGCGTGCCCTTGTTGCCAAGAAGGCCAATGGCATTTTGGGATGTATAAGTAGGGGCATAGCGAGCAGATAGAGGGACGTGATCGTCCCCCTCTATTCGACATTGGTGAGGCCTCACCTGGAGTACTGTGTCCAGTTTTGGGCCCCACACTACAAGAAGGATGTGGATAAATTGGAAAGAGTTCAGCGAAGGGCAACAAAAATGATTAGGGGTCTGGAACACATGACTTATGAGGAGAGGCTGAGGGAACTGGGATTGTTTAGTCTGCGGAGGAGAAGAATGAGGGGGGATTTGATAGCTGCTTTCAACTACCTGAGAGGTGGTTCCAGAGAGGATGGTTCTAGACTATTCTCAGTGGTAGAAGAGGACAGGACAAGGAGTAATGGTCTCAAGTTGCAGTGGGGGAGGTTTAGGTTGGATATTAGGAAAAACTTTTTCACTAGGAGGGTGGTGAAACACTGGAATGCGTTGCCTAGGGAGCTGGTGGAATCTCCTTCCTTAGAAGTTTTTAAGGTCAGGCTTGACAAAGCCCTGGCTGGGATGATTTAATTGGGGATGGGTCCTGCTTTTGAGATGACCTCCTGAGGTCCCTTCCAACCCTGATATTCTATGATTCTATGATTTTAACTTAAACAAAAACATAAATTCCAGCCTAAGCCATCTCCCCAGTTTTGGCTGCCCTAGAATTTGTCCCTTAGGATCTATGTATCCCAAACCCTAACCTCCTCTCTAGAAAACTATTCTCACTTCAGAGTAACAGCGTGTTAGTCTGTATTCGCAAAAAGAAAAGGAGTACTTGTGGCACCTTAGAGACTAACCAATTTATTTGAGCATAAGCTTTCGTGAGCTACAGCTCACTCATCCGATGAAGTGAGCTGTAGCTCATGAAAGCTTATGCTCAAATAAATTGGTTAGTCTCTAAGGTGCCACAAGTACTCCTTTTCTTTATTCTCACTTCCTTTACATGCAGGGTGGAGTTTAATGAGCCTCACCTGCTCTCTGAAGGATTCCAACACCTGTTATCAAGCTGGAGATATAGCAAAATCCAGCTATACTGTCAAATCCTTTTTTACATAGGTTTTTTTTTTTCTGATTACTCTGTCCACTGTATATTAAAGTGAGAATGTATTTGCTCTTTCCTGTGTAGGTATAATAGATGGAAGAGAAATATAGTTAGTAAATCAAAAATAGTGTATTAAATTGCAAATTTGTGCTCATGCAATATGTCAGGAAGACTTTTCCTAGGAAAGTGAGGATTTAAATTTGAACTAAATCCTGTATTTTCTATCAAACTGTTTCTGGTGACTGCTAGTTTTTAACAGGATAAGGAAAAATCCTATTTTCTTTCAGCTGATTCATCAGCACCATAGTATAAAGAAGCATTTCTTGTTGTGGTGCTTGGTTAGACTTCAAAAGATAAAAAAGAGAAGAGAATAAACAGTGACTTTGAATCATAACCATGATATGAGTCAGGTTTACAAAACTGTGGAATAAAACTTTTTTTTAGCTTTGAGGTGTGGTGGATAAACAAATACCCCTATCTGTACAGAAACTTGACTCAGAAAAATTGGGTTAATTCAGAGAATGGCAAGAATACTAGGGTAACCATGGCACCATATGAAAACAATCCATTGTTACTTGTTTTGGGGGGCATATTCTACACTAGTCTTGAGGTCACTGGAATACACTTGCATTTATCTGATAAGATCTTGAATGGTCTTGTTCAGAAACATATCAACCTATAAAAGTACCAAATTCTTCTTTTGCCTAGGCCAGGCTTTAGAGGTTCGATGTTAGCATATGTCAGATAACATGTACTATCATCACACTTGAAATCCTAATCTAGACAGGGCCTAGTGACTCCATCAGACTTGCTCCACATTTAAAGCCACCTCCCATAAAATGTTCTGTGCGCTCCTCAGCTGCAGCTGAGAATCTGGGAGTCTTTGAATCTCTTCCCTGACTGCTAGCAAGATGCTCACTTGTGTCTCTGTGATCTGAAATGGGCTTCTATTTTTCCTTCCTTCGGCATTGCTCCTCATGATCTAGTAAGTTGGAAAGCCTCCAGTTTATCATCCAGATGTTAATGCAGTATATAATGTTAAAAGCTTTTCCAGAACTGTCAAGGTTCCTTCCCCACTCTGAACTCTAGGGTACAGATGTGGAGACCCTCATGAAAGACCCCATAAACTTATTCTTCCCAGCTTAGGTTAAAAACTTTGCCTTGTCCTTGAACCGTATGCTGTCACCACCAAGCGTTTGAAACAAAGAACAGGGTGTGACAAACTTCCTCCTCTACCTTGGTGGGTCTTGCGCTTATTGGTGGATTTGCTCGCCTTGGAGCTTCACAGCAGCCCTTAGTTTGGCCGTTTTCGTGAACCCACAGTCCAGGTCAACTCCTCCTGTGTCTGACCAGGAGTTGGGAGGTTTGGGGGGAACCCGGGCCCGCCCTCTACTCCGGGTTCCAGCCCAGGGCCCTGTGGAATGCAGCTGTCTAGAGTGCCTCCTGGAACAGCTATGCGACAGCTACAACTCCCTGGGCTACTTCCCCATGGTCTCCTCCCCACACCTTCTTTATCCTCACCATAGGACCTTCCTCCTGGTGTCTGATAATGCTTGTACTCCTCAGTCCTCCAACAGTATGCATTCTCACTCCTAGTGCCTCTTGCTCCCAGCTCCCAGCACCACAAACTGAAGTGAGCTCCTTTTTAAACCCAGGTGCCCTGATTAGCCTGCCTTAATTGATTCTAGCAGCTTCTTGATTGGCTGCAGGTATTCTAATCAGCCTGTCTGTCTTAATTGTCTCCAGAAGATTCCTGATTGTTCTGTTACCTTACCCAGGGAAAAGAGACCTACTTAACCTGGGGCTAATATATCTGCCTTCTTTTACTCTCCTGTAGCCATCTGGCCTGACCTTGTCACAAAGGAAAGAGCCCACTTGGAGACGTCTTCCCCCAAAATATCCCCCCAAGCCCTATACCCCCTTTCCTGGGGAAGACTTGATAAGAATCCTCACCAATTTGTACAGGTGAACACAGACCCAAACCTTGGATCTTAAGAACAATGAAAAATCAATCCGGTTCTTAAAAGAAGAATTTTAATTAAAGAAAAGTAAAAGAATCACCTCTGTAAAATCAGGATGGTAAACACCTTACAGAGTAATCAGATTCAAAACATAGAGAATTCCTCTAGGCAAAATCTTAAGTTACAAAAGGGCACAAAACAGGAATATACATTCCATCCAGCACAGCTTATTTTACCAGCCATTAAACAAAAGGAAATCTAATGCATTTCTAGCTAGATTACTTACTAACTTAACAGGAGTTGTAAGGCTGCATTCCTGATCTGTTCCCAGCAAAAGCATCATACAGACAGACAAACCCTTTGTTCCTCCCCTCCAGCTTTGAAAGTATCTTGTCCCCTCACTGGTCTTTTGGGTCAGGTGCCAGCAAGGTTATCTTAGCTTCTTAACCCTTTACAGGTGAAAGGGTTTTGCCTCTGGTCAGGAGGGATTTTATAGCACTGTATACAGAAAAGGTGGTTACCCTTCCCTTTATATTTATGGAAAGAACAATTTGAAAAAAATAAGGCCTTTCAGTTTTGCATGCATATTTTAATGATCCACTGCTGTATAGCGATGTCAGACAAATCACAATATGCAACCATTTTTTATTCTTTGTGGGCTCTTTTCTCTCTGCCTCCCACTGTCTCCCAACTTTCCTCTCTTTTGCCAATTTATTATTTTATGCGGTGATGTTTTCCCCCTTCTTTTGACTGTATCCAAGCTGTAGCCACTACTGTCATAGATGTTGCTTACGTGTTTCTATTCCAAATCGCTATATTCAGTACTTATAACTTTCTGAAAATCTTACCTTTGGGACTGAAATTTTCCAGCCTTGGAACAGTGACCTGCCTGAATATACACAGATGTATTTGTTTCAGCAAAAATCAGTTAGCCTTTTTGAAACAGAACAGTGGAGGAAGAAGGAAATTTCCAAATTAAAAAAAAATCCTTAAACCTATAACTGAACAGGTCTAGTCCTGCAATAGCTGAGACTCAAAAGTTTAAATTTGGCGTGGGAATGGTCCTCCTTGAGGAAAAGTGCTCTTGAATAGTCCAGTGGACTATTCATTCAGTTTGATTTGACTTGGTAATTAGCCTCTGAGTACAGCTTTTGGTGAGTTCACACTACAGGTATGAAAATTTTAGCAGCATTTGGACTGTGGCACAGGCATACATGGTTACCTAGCTGCATAGTGAAAAACGAAGTATAAATGCACAGCAAATGAGTCAAAGGAGCAAAGTCAATAACCCTAATTCTTTTTTCTTTTCTTTTTTATCCCCAGGATTCTGTTCTGCAAACACAATAGGCTCCTGTCTGCCTGACATAGCACCCAACAGGATGGCATTGCTCTGTGTTAGTGCTTATTGATCCTTTGCAGATATGTGCTGCCAGCTATACTAAGCAAGAACATTTCAAGTTAAATTGATCACATCAGGCTTGAAAGTTAGAACATCTTTGTGGGAAGTCAGTGTAACAGTCTGATTTAGAACTTTTTAGTTTTTGTCAATAGCCTGAGACCACAGCTCGAAGAGATTATTTTTGATGGACCTATGACTTTATAAAAATCGTTTGAAGTGTGTGTTGAAATCTTTACTAATAGGATTGAGGCAAGCAGATCTGGGACCTCTTGCAAAGCTGTCTATGATTGTGGCATCTATCTGCAAAGTCTAACATTCAGTGGGACTTCCTCTGCCTGGCCCAAATGCCTATGCCATGCATGGTCAGAAAGAGGGAGGGACAGGTGTTCGGTCCCTTTGGGATGAAGATTTGGTAAAGAATAGCAAATTGCGTGCGACACTGCACCCCATATTCTTCATAGTTGTATGATTATGATATAATTATGATGCATTTTGTAAAAGACAGAGCACGTAAGGTGTCATTGGAAAAATTATGATTTCCTGAATATGATTATCGTATTTGTATGCATGTATCATTTTTATATCTGAAGTTATGAATATTGACTAAGGATCTGTATTTCAAATGGGCTTACTCTGGAAAACACCCACAGCCAGCCTTTCAGGTACAATGATGAAGAAGCCTGATGAGGTTGATGGCCCATCAGCAAAGGCAATGGACTGTGGAATAACATAACCTTCCTGTGGGCATTTTGGCCAGCCTGTAAGCAATGGCTGCTATAACACTGCAAGGACCTTGTCAAGGTTCCTCCCCCACTCTGAACTCTAGGGTACAGATGTGGGGACCTGCATGAAAAACCTCCTAAGCTTATCTTTACCAGCTTAGGTCAAAACTTCCCCAAGGTACAAAGTATTCCACCCGTGGTCCTTGGAATGGCCGCTACCACCACCAAACTAATACTGGTTACTGGGGAAGAGCTGTTTGGACGCGTCTTTCCCCCCAAAATACTTCCCAAAACCCTGCACCCCACTTCCTGGACAAGGTTTGGTAAAAAGCCTCACCAATTTGCCTAGGTGACTACAGACCCAGACCCTTGGATCTTAAGAACAATGAACAATCCTCCCAACACTTGCACCCCCCCTTTCCTGGGAAATGTTGGATAAAAAGCCTCACCAATTTGCATAGGTGACCACAGACCCAAACCCTTGGATCTGAGAACAATGAAAAAGCATTCAGTTTTTTACAAGAAAACTTTTAATAGAAAATAGAAGTAAATAGAAATAAAGAAATCCCCCCTGTAAAATCAGGATGGTAGATATCTTACAGGGTAATTAGATTAAAAAACATAGAGAACCCCTCTAGGCAAAACCTTAAGTTACAAAAAAGATACACAGACAGAAATAGTTATTCTATTCAGCACAATTCTTTTCTCAGCCATTTAAAGAAATCATAATCTAACACATACCTAGCTAGATTACTTACTAAAAGTTCTAAGACTCCATTCCTGTTCTGTCCCTGGCAAAAGCAGCATACAGACAGACACAGACCCTTTGTTTCTCTCCCTCCTCCCAGCTTTTGAAAGTATCTTGTCCCCTCATTGGTCATTTTGGTCAGGTGCCAGCGAGGTTACCTTTAGCTTCTTAACCCTTTACAGGTGAGAGGAGCTTTCCCCTGGCCAGGAGGGATTTCAAAGGGGTTTACCCTTCCCTTTATATTTATGACAGACCTACAACCAGACCACATGTCTCTGGACTCCATCTTGGGATGTCAGTATTTTTCCACAAACCAGTCTGGGAACCAAGTTCTGAAACAAAGGGTTCCTGCCATATGCTAAAGCTATATAAGGCAGGGAGTGACATAAATCGTCTATTGTTCTTCACTCCCCACACAAGACTCCTGGAAACACCCAAGAAACAAAGACTGAACTGGGGGAAGTGCTGGACCCAGGCTCAAGGGATTTCTAGCCTGTCTATGAGACTTAGGTTGCGTTTTTGTTTATTTGCTAGATGATCTGTTTGCTATCACTTATAATCACTTAAAATCTATCTTTTATAGTTAATAAACTTATTTTTGCTTTATGTAAACCAGTGAGTTGGAGTGAAGTGCATGGGAAATCGTAGCTCAAGGGGAAAAGGTAAAGAGGGGACGAACTCTAGGAGCTTATGCTGTACAGTTCCCTGTGCAATGCAAGATGGTATATTTTGGGTTGTCAAGGTTCCTTCCCCACTCTGAACTCTAGGGTACAGGTGTGGGAACCTGCATGAAAGACCCACTAAGCTTATTCTTACCAGCTTAGGTAAAAACTTCCTCAAAGTGCAAACTTTGCCTTGTCCTTGAACCGTATGCTGCCACCACAAAGCGTGTTAAACAAAGAACAGGGAAAGAGCTCAATTGGAGACGTCTTCCCCCAAAATATCCCCCAAAGCCCTACACCCCCTTTTCTGGGGAAGGCTTGATAAGAATCCTCACCAATTTGTACAGGTGAACACAGACCCAAACCTTGGATCTTAAGAACAATGAAAAATCAATCCGGTTCTTAAAAGAAGAATTTTAATTAAAGAAAAGTAAAAGAATCACCTCTGTAAAATCAGGACGGTAAATACCTTACAGGGTAATCAGATTCAAAACATAGAGAATCCCTCTAGGCAAAACCTTAAGTTACAAAAAGACACAAAAACAGGAATATACATTCCATCCAGCACAGCTTATTTTACCAGCCATTAAACAAAAGGAAATCTTATGCATTTCTAGCTAGACTACTTACTAACTTAACAGGAGTTGTAAGGCTGCATTCCTGATCTGTTCCTGGCAAAAGCATCACACAGACAGACAGACCCTTTGTTTCCCCTGCTCCAGCTTTGAAAGTATCTTGTCTCCTCATTAGTCATTTTGGTCAGGTGCCAGCAAGGTTATCTTAGCTTCTTAACCCTTTACAGGTGAAAGGGTTTTGCCTCTGGTCAGGAGGGATTTTATAGCACTGTATACAGAAAGTGGTTACCCTTCCCTTTATTTTTATGACATGGATTCATGCTACAGAAGGAGAGCATGCTTGGGGAGCTGAGAGTTACCTTGGCTTTAGCCTTTCTATTGTTGGTTTGTGCAGTGGCTAGTCAAAGAGCCTGCATGTAATTACAGCTGGGTGTGTCCCTACCTGTGTGAATGCTGCTGGAAGTGTAGGACCGGAAGCGGGTCTGCAATTTGTCACAGCAGAACAGTGAGAGAAGGATCCTAGGCTGGTGGGCAGAGGGCTTAGTGGTACCCCAGGTCCTGGCGGCATCTGGGGGGGAACCCATCACATTGAGTTTTCCTGTTACACAGGAAGCATGGGTACCTCCATTGTGTCACTGTTACGGTCACGATAAAAAGGGACTCTCACCGATTCCCCAAAGGGCTCAAGTTGTCACTGTAGAGCTGCAGTGGCATGAAGTAGCCCGTATATCATGCCACGCAGTACTGGGCCATGAATAATAAATAATAAATATAACACCAGTAATGGGGAAGCTATAGTATATGTAGAGGAAAGAGAACTCCTCCACTTTCAGGAAGGGCTTGATGAGAGAGCATAGTGTGTGTGAAGGAAGGAATAAAGCCTGAATATTCCACTGTCTCGGTTCTCTTCCTTTTACACTAGCATAAGCACTGAACCATGAGGTCTTTATTGTGCCATTAGGGGCTGTGCCTTTAAGAGCTGAGCTTCCCCAACAAAGTCTGGGCAGGGCTCTGTGAAGCTCTTGTTGCTGTTATGTACAGCCAGTTGGAGCAAGATGCAGAATAAAGCCTATCTCTTGCAAGCTTCTGAGCTTCTGACCTGGGTGGGCTAGGGGTGCAGGTTTGGCAGCATTGTCTGAACCAGCCTTGATCAACGATTCATAATTGAATTGAGACTGATTAGTTCAAAGTGGGTTGAATGTGCACAAAGCTAACCCCTCACAGAGATGGTAGTTCACCAGTGCCACATGCAAGGTCAACATTTGACATGGAGCCCTATAATTTTTATTATGGTATTTTGGTGGAGCCCACTATATGCTAGGTGCTGTCTAGGCATATTAAAACCCAGTCGGTGCTCTAACCCTCCTGACCCACAGTGTACTCATTAATTAACTACACTCACCAAGAATGCCCCTTAACTCTGCACTTAGTAAACAGCTTGGTTGCAGGCACAGTTCCTTAAATTTCGCTGCTGCTGCTATGGAGAATGTTGCTATTGGAGCATGTGCTACACTGAGTGGGGCACTGGGGCTGTTACTCACCAGGATGCTAGAACCTCTGCATTGCAAGTGTAGCAGCTGTGATTGGCACACAGAACTACAGCAAAGACATATTTATTATACTTACACTTCTACCTTTCCAGCTGGGACAGAAGCACCACACCAACAGCAATAAAACTCCTTAACTTTCACCTAGTTAAAATGTATTCTCATAAAATATAAAGTAAAGAGCATATGCTGAGTCTGGGAAGGAAAAAAAAAGATATTTGTTGGTAGAAAAGTGGTGGACTTTGTTGACAACACACAGGATATTCAATATGCTGACTTCAGCATTTACACCGTATGACACATGTCCGATTGTACAATTTGGCATGAAAATATGAAGAGCCTGGTTGGGGAGAGAAGGAGCAGAGTGGAGAATCCATGCAGAGAAGTGGGAGTGAATCAAGTGATGTGAACATAATGGAGCTATAGGAATAGCATGCTGGAATCTGTAAAGAGGGGGTGTGAGCATGTATCAAAGGTCTATCTACTGAGGGTGTAAGAGGGTCAAGGGGGTGTGGCACCTCCTTCTTCTTGTCAGCCTCAGCATTTCTCCCTTTGGTGGTGGGGATCCAGGAGCAAATCAGTCCTACTCTGAAGGTTGTTTTAATTCTTAGCTTTGGTTTATTTTTCAATATTTAAAAGGAGTCCTCTTAAGCAAAAACAAACTCACAACCATAAGGATGCTTGGGGGGATGGCATGCGGAGTCAAGTGCCTCCCAAGATTTCTGCTCGGCGTGCCGGGGGCGGGGATGGAAATAGTTTCTGTCCTTCTCCCACTGTGCCTTCCACCAGGCACATTCAGCCCCTGTCCCTGGCAGCCGGGCTTGGATCGGGAGCAGAAGGGGCAGGACCAGCTGCTTCTCACGCCAGCTGAGGATGGTCACTCTGGGTTGCTGCTCTGTGAAGCGCGGCAGCTGCCTGCGAGAACCCAGCTGTGAAGATGGTGGCGATTTTCCCCAGGGGTGCGGCAACCGTTTTTATAGTAGGGGTGCTGAGAGCCATTGAACCAAACTCTAAACCTTGTATATGATAGAAACCACTTCAAGCCAGGGGGTGCAGCAGCAACCCCAGCACCCCTAGTTCCAGCACCTATGCTCACCCCCTCTGCTCCCCACCCAGGCCTGGATGCTGGGAACAGGGGCGAAGCAAGCTAAAGCCCTCCCACCCCTTAGCACATTTCCAGTTTGCTCAGCCCCTGTTCCCAGCAGCTGGGTTCAGTTGGGAAGCTGAGGGAGTGGGCCGCCGCTGCCTCCCCAGTCAGGCTCTCTCTCAGATCTCTGTGCAGCATGACAGCTGCCGCAACCTGGAACTGCCACTTTCAGCCAGTATGAGAAGCGGTTCCCTCCTGCTCCCCACCCAGCCCAACTGCCAGGGACAAGGGCCAAACATGCCAGGGAGGAGGTGCAGCAGCAGGACAGAGTCTCCACCACCCCCACCCACTCCCAGAAGGTAACTCTGGTGAGGCAGGGAGAGCATGGCAGTTCCAAAGCTGGGGGATCCCTAGGGAAAGCGCTGGGAACAGGTTCCCTGGCCTCTGCTCAGCCAGCGGTAGGGGCATTGGCCACACCCCACGCCTCCCCTGCTGAGGTATCCATGAGCTCCAGGGAGACACTGGTTCCATGAGTCTCCCCAGGCCAGAGCTGGCCCCAGAGGCACATACTCCCCGCTCCTGTGGTCCCAGCCCCTCAAGAGCCAGAGGGATTGGCTGCCTTGGCTCAGGGAGGTGGGGCTGGAAGTTCCTCCCAGATGCAACACTGTGGGGCGGTCATATTCCCCCCACCTTTATATTGGGCCCCCCCAGTATCAGAAGGCATGCACTATCTATGCTCACAGCATGAAAGAAATGTATTTCCCTGTCCCCTTCCCAGAGCTTTGTCTTATGACAGTGGCTTCTGGTTGCCAGTCCTTCCCCACACAGAAGTTAATCTGATTGTTTCTCCTAAAGGGAGGAGTGCGACCTTCCATCTAGAAGCCTTTTCTCCCTGCTGCCATTAACTCTGCTGCAGCTTGTTTCTCATCCTTCCTGTCCCTGTCCCGCCATCTCTCTCTCTCTCACTAGAAGAGGCAGCGGAGGGCGGGGGGTTTAAAAATCATCAGCAGCCCTTAATTGGACTCAGGTGTCTTGAGTTAACCTGAGATAACCTCTTCAGTTTGTAGGGAAAGGGGCTTTACCATTCTAGGCCTGAGATACAGTACACCCTTGCTATATTGAACCCCTGAGGATCTTAGCCATTTGTTTGATATAGCCAGGAGGTTGTTACAGTGAGGGGTGGGGGGACAGATACTCCAGCCCCGGGGCCAGGGTAGAGTGGTCCTCCAGCCCAGGGGTCGCTGCAGGAGCTGACAGAGCCACCCTCCAGCCTCAAGGCCACTGCCAGGAAAAAGTACTCCTCTGGCCCCGGGGTTGCCACTGGGACAGGTCACACTGTCCTGGCAGCGGCTCTGGAGTGAGAGGAGCACTCGGCCCCCCGCCAAGGCCCCAGAGCCGGAGGAGCACTCTGCCCCCAGTTGCAGCACTGGGCTGGAGGTGCTGTCAGCCCCCTGCCCCTTGGAGCCCAGGGGCCTAAGGAGCTCTCAGACCCCACCACAGCAGGCAGGACTGAAGGTGGGATCCAGGAACCACATTCAATAGAGCCCAAGGTTTGCTATTACGAAGGATATTATATTGCGAGGGTTTACCGTACCTGCTTTCCACCACTCTTAGCTGTCAACTCTGATTTTGTCAGAGGGGATATCGAACTGAACCAGGATTTTATTTGAGGAATATGAACATTCATAAATGGAGTCTTTTCACTTCTGGAGGAAGAGAGTTAGGGAGGTGTTGAGCGACATAGGGAGTTCCTATATCATTGGGAGTCTTTGGGGATGTTGGGAGCTCATGAGAACATCACATATCTATTGGATCTGTCAAGGTTGAGCTAGTATAGATCCTGAAGCCTTGAGGAATATACAGGAACATATCCAGTCAAAAGTCTGAAGAAAGAGAAACAACCGAAGCAAGTAGAAAGCACTTGTGGCACCTTAGAGACTAACAAATTTATTTGAGCAAAAGCTTTTGTGAGCTACAGCTCACTTCATCAGATGCATGTAATAGAAAATACAATGGGTAGATTGTATATACACAGAGAACATGAAACAATGGGTGTTACCATACAGACTGTAACAAGAGTGATCAGGTAAGGTGAGCTATTACCAGCAGGAGAGCGGGGGGTGGGGGGGGAATAAACATGGGGAAATAGTTTTACTTTGTGTAATGACACATCCACTCCCAGTCTTTATTCAAGTCTAAGTTAATTGTATCCAGTTTGCAAATTAATTCCAATTCAGCAGTCTCTCGTTGGAGTCTGTTTTTGAAGTTTTTTTGTTGAAGAATTGCCACTTTTAGGTCTGTAATCAAGTGACCAAAGAAATTGAAGTGTTCTCCGACTGGTTTTTGAATGTTATAATTCTTGATGTCTGATTTGTGTCCATTGATTCTTTTACGTGGAGACTGTCCAGTTTGACCAGTGTACATGGCAGAGGGGCATTGCTGGCTCATGATGGCATATATCACATTGGTAGATGTGCAGCTGAACAAGCCTCTGATAGTGTGGCTGATGTGATTAGGCCTTATGATGGTGTCCCATTAATAGATATGTGGACAGAGTTGGCAATGGGCTTTGTTGCAAGGATAGGTTCCTGGGTTAGTGTTTTTGTTGTGTGGTGTGTGGTTGCTGGTGAGTATTTGCTTCAGGTTGGGGGGCTGTCTGTAAGCAAGGACTGGCCTGTCTCCCAAGATCTGTGAGAGTGATGGGTCGTCCTTCAGTATAGGTTGCTGGTAATAGCTCACCTTACCTGATCACTCTTGTTATAGTCTGCATGGTAACACCCATTGTTTCATGTTCTCTGTGCATATAAAATCTCCCCACTGTATTTTCCACTACATGCATCTGATGAAGTGAGCTGTAGCTCACGAAAGCTTATGCTCAAATAAATTTGTTAGTCTCTAAGGTTCCACAAGTACTCCTTTTCTTTTTGCAGATACAGACTAACATGGCTGCTACTCTGAAACCTGTCATTAAGCAAGTAGAGTTGCCTCATTTGGCTTCTTGTGCTGTTTGCTGTGAAAACTGCTAGATTGTTTTCAGAGCTCATGTTCAGCCAACACCACTAATAATCCAGCAAACAAGAACAAATCCAGTTTATTAGCCAGGTGTGCACTATTTTCATCTACTAGGTGGCCACAAAGACCTTATAAGATGCAGATTTGCCGAAATGCATGGCCTCCCCCATCCTTTTCCTGACACTCAGAATTTTCTATTTGTCCATCTCCCCTCAGTTATCTCTCCACAATCATGTTAGTATTCTGACTGTTTTTTTGTTGTTTTATTTTATTTTAACCTTCCTTTCTCTTGAACTATCAGGAAATAGCTTTCAAAAAGCCATCTGCACTTATTCACTGCCAACACTCAATAAGATTTTAATAAGCATTGTGTGGTTTCTTGTTTGACACTTGCTTCCCTCTGTATAAAAAGCTTATTTCCTCAGCTGCCACATAGTTTGTCAGTTCAAGAAAATTTCCCAGTTGCTTTCTCAGCTGCCCAATTTATACTCTCACTGTATGCATCAGGTTAAACCTGAGGACAAGAGCAATGCAGATATTTCTCTGCACCAGCCACTGGCCACTTGCCTTGAACATAGAAGCTGTAACTCCCCACTAATCAGAATCCTTTAGAGGTGGACAGAATACCTTTAAACTGCTTATATGTTGTAAAAAGTGACTGTAAAAATGGTATGGTGGGTTCAATGGCAGTACAGCTTAGTGACTTCCAGATTAAATATGCACATTTTACAAGAAGCTATAACAGACTGCCGTATCTGCAGCCTCATCTTGGATCTGAAAGTAAAACTTGGCTCTTTGCATTCTCACACATCATCACTAGTAGTAATAATTCTTGGTTGCATTCATGCCCTTTTTAGGCCTCGATTCAGGGAAAGCATCCTTGTTCATAGGAGCGCTTAAACATTGCCTGGGATGATTTGGTTGGGGATTGGTCCTGCTTTGAGCAGGGGGTTGGACTAGATGACCTCCTGAGGTCCCTTCCAACCCTGATATTCTGTGATTCTAGTCTATGATGCTATGATTCAAGTCTCACGGGACTTGAGCATGTGCTTAAAGTTAACCATGTGCACAAGTGCTGTCCTGAACATTGATGGGTTTAACCATGTGCTTGAATGATTTCCTGAATGGGAGTCTTTCACCTCTGCAATCCCATGGTCTTCACTTCATGCCAGGGACTAGGCAATGAGTGTGCCAAGACCCAAACAATTGTACCACTACTGTGTGTCTACCCCTACCCCACCTCTTTTCTCTTGTCCTATGCTTAGATTGTAAGACGTTTCGGGGTAGGAGTATACTCACATATTTGATTACACATAGGCAGAAGGCAGTGTTGCACAGTGGATAGGTCACTGGGTTGGAAGTCAGGAAATCTGATTTATATTTCTAGTTCTGCAATTGAGCAGCGGCGTGACTCTAGGCAAATCATTTGATCTGCCTGTGCCTCTGTTTCACCTCTCACCCTGTGTCTCAACTGTCTGTTTATACTGTGAGAAATTCAGGCAACGGCCTAGCACAATGGAGCCCTGATACTTATTTAGGACCTCTAGCAGCCACTGCAATACAAATAAATAGCAACAGCAACAACGGAGGGCAAAGTATTGCCCTGCATTTGGAACTTAATTAACAGTTCTGATGATATAGGTGCCAGCATAAAATCCAAGTCACTCTTCTGTAGCTGAGTTGGCTCTGAGGTACAGAAAGATTGTTGTGAAAACTTTATCACTGAAGCAAACAGATTTGTTGCATAAGTAGGTGCCATCTTTATGTACTCAGTTTTCTGCATAGAACCACATTTTAATCAGCGAGATTTTATAGATCAGAGATTCCTGCAAATTTCCATTTGATATAGATCTGAACACTGACATAATATTTTATCTGCCAGCCTAGTTTTACCTTATGCACATATGCAAGGCTTTACAATTGTGTGGCTAAAAGAAATTCATTTTAGATACGTGTTTTAAACCCTTACATGAGTGTTTAAGTGACTTTGTAAAAACAATGTTATTGGATCCTACATTTATTGTGTGACTGATATTTTCATATCAAATTTGTTCAGTTTGCAAGTAAAAAGATGAGTGAGTTCATGGGGGAATCTCCAGCTCTGATCACTGTATCTGGGCTTGGAAGGGTAAGCTGAATCTTCCTCTGGTGTGATAAATGCCGAGATAGCTAGTGGCCCAAGCATCATCATCTGTGGTGAGATGCTACAGTTCAAATCCTTCCCCCATATGCACCTGTGTAATCAAATGCCTTCTGTGAGATAGTAAAGGTGTAGCTGAGGGTATAACTTGAAGACAAAAGGGGGCACATGGGGGCCCTGCAGATGGAATTTACTTCTATTGATGCATGAGCCAGAAAAGAATGTGATTCACCCTCCCAGATTCTGCAGGGTTGATTATAGTTAGAAATAGTAAATAATTGCTTTTTCCATGAAAGTCAGCTGATGGAGCTCTAAGTTCAAACAGGGAGTGGGTCTGCTGAGTAAGCTAGTTTTTCTACAGTCACTTTTCAAAGCAGAACCACACTTTGAGCTCCATTATAAATAAGGAAGTTCGTGGCAGAATAGCTTCCTATTCATGCCACACCTCAGAAACTGATTCAGTATAACATATGTCCATAATGGAATGAGTAGAGGTCAGCAGAGAAATGTGGACAGTTTTGCCATTGGGGAAAAAAAAAAAAAAGCAGTTTCTTTGAAATCTCAGAGTGGAATTTTTGTTTTGTGACCAGTCCTAGAAATGAGATGGGTGCTGTCAGTACTGTTCTCTAGCTCTAGTGATCACTTTTCCTCCCTGTGATGGGGTGTATACAGCCCACACTGGGACAGAAGGGGTTAAGGAGCAGTTCTGGCTCTGCTCCAGCTGGAAGAACTTGAAAGAGAGCTAGTCAGCTCAGAAAAGGGCAGTCAGCATCAGAGTACAAAAAGCTGCTGAGTAAAGGTTCAGCTGGAGCCCTGGCTATAGGAGAGAAGTCTGCAAGCAGCAGCTACCTCAATCCCGAGAGGAGCAACCAGCCTTTCCCTAGCCCTAGGGAACCCTTCAGTCCATTGTCTGATAGATCATTTGTGATGCCTTCTGACCACCCCTGGACTTGTTGGGTAAGGGGTAGCAGGTGGCCCTGGAAGGCAGCTCTGAAGCACTCCTTGGTATTTGATATTGCTGCCTCTAGTAGGGCTCTGGGCCAAAGCCTGATGGAGAGGGATGGTGCAGGCTCCCCTCCCACAAATGGGGCACAAAGCCCTTCACCCCTGAAGCTAATGGAGATAGTGACATTGTAAACCCTGATGCAAGGGTGCACAGTCTACAGAGGCCTGTACGGTGGGCTGAAGACTCTTTCCTTCTGAGGGGACGTTAGATTTGTATATGTTTTGTTGGACTCTGTTAACCTTCCCCTCACGCCCAGCCTGTCAGCTTTTTCATTGCTACATCTTGGACAGTCTCTCTAACTGTTGGCCACCTAGCCACTGTTATCTTAACTCCTTGGAAGTTGCTACCTGAGGCTGTCTTATCTGTCATTGTTTTACCTTTCCTGTTCAGTTCCGTAATACCCTTTTACAGCCTCCTTTGATTTAACCCTATTTGTACAGGCAAGCAGCTCTACAAAATTGAACAGGGAAATTGACTCACCGGTGATTTCACTGAAATAATGTAGATAGCTCCCAGTTCACCTATTACACTGGACATGATCAAAATCTTTACACAAACAAGAAAGCATCAGAGCATGATATGTCCTTTACATAAGAGCAAAGAAAGCACCAGAAATGGGAAAGAGATTAGAAGCCCCACAAACCGCAATACTTTCATTAGACTTCCTAAATTTGGTTACAGACAAGAACTTGTTTTCACTTTTGTTCCTGAAGAAGCACCCCTTCCCCTCAAGCATCTTACCCTTTGATATTCTTAGTTAACATATGTCAAGGTTCCTCCCCCACTCTGAACTCTAGGGTACAGATGTGGGGACCTGCATGAAAAACCTCCTAAGCTTATCTTTACCAGCTTAGGTCAAAACTTCCCCAAGGTACAAAATATTCCACCCGTTGTCCTTGGACTGGCCACTACCACCACCAAACTAATACTGGTTACTGGGGAAGAGCTGTTTGGACGCATCCTTCCCCCCAAAATACTTCCCAAAACCTTGCACCCCACTTCCTGGGCAAGATTTGGTAAAAAGCCTCACCAATTTGCCTAGGTGACTACAGACCCAGACCCTTGGATCTTAAGAACAATGAACAATCCTCCCAACACTTGCACCCCCCCTTTCCTGGGAAATGTTGGATAAAAAGCCTTACCAATTTGCATAGGTGACCACAGACCCAAATCCTTGGATCTGAGAACAATGAAAAAGCATTCAGTTTTCTTACAAGAAGACTTTTAATAAAAATAGAAGTAAATAGAAATAAAGAAATCCCCCCTGTAAAATCAGGATGGTAGATATCTTGCAGGGTAATTTAGATTCAAAAACATAGAGAACCCCTCTAGGCAAAACCTTAAGTTACAAAAAAGATACACAGACAGAAATAGTTATTCTATTCAGCACAATTCTTTTCTCAGCCATTTAAAGAAATCATAATCTAACACATACCTAGCTAGATTACTTACTAAAATGTCTAAGACTCCATTCCTGGTCTATCCCCAGTAAAGACCAGCATATAGACAGACACACAGACCCTTTGTTTCTCTCCCTCCTCCCAGCTTTTGAAAGTATCTTGTCTCCTCATTGGTCATTTTGGTCAGGTGCCAGCGAGGTTACCTTTAGCTTCTTAACCCTTTACAGGTGAGAGGAGCTTTCCCCTGGCCAGGAAGGATTTCAAAGGGGTTTACCCTTCCCTTTATATTTATGACAACATAACTTCCCATTTATCTTCAGTTATTAACACAGTTTTTAAACCTCCTGCTGTTACCTGACACTCTATTACTCAGGCATTTGCAGTCTGCTCTCCTTTCTATTCTAAATTTCACACTGTATGTCCTCTTTCCTCCGCTCATTGGGAGCTGAAGTAGACCAGAGATGCTTGTTTTTTTTAAAAAACAACACTTTAATTTCTGTCTTGTTATCCAGCCACAGTGTTTAAAAAGGGAAGTTCTGTCAATTATTTTCATTCACACTTCATGCCAATACTCATGAAATTCATATGGGAATGTTTCCCTTAATTTTTTCATTATGTTCATCTCTCTGATCACTGTCACACTTTCTTTTAACACTTTTCATTCTCCCCAAGAAGACTGTATTGCCCATATGTTAGAAAGGAATCTCCATTTTTCCTCTTGTTGAATGTGATATAGGCCAACAATGATTCTTCTATTTCCAGTCTTGTTGAGAGAGTCTTTTTGCACAGGTAATAAAGGAGGATTTATGAGGCACTGACTTACCAAATTTTCATTTACATTCTGTAACAGCTCATCTCATGGAGACAGCTTTGCTTCAGGTCACCAAAATCTTTCTTCAAAATGCTAATGCTGTTCTGATAATTTCATTTTTTGTTGTTGCTTCTAGACATTTAAATTGCATTTGATAACATTAGTCACATTCTCATGAGCCTGGTTAACTGTGTATTTTGCACAGTTCTGTGATGTCAGCTGTCTTTAGCTAATGGCACACATTCTTTTAAATGTGTTTGTGCCAATTTCTCTTCCTGTGATACTGTTGTTTACAGTAAACAGGGCAGGATTTCATTATCTGAAATGATAACTCAATAAGGTAATACAATATTTCCTTACTAATGTGACAGACACCATTAGGCTGACCATTTGGCTATTCTGGGCAAACAGCTTGAAGCTGTCACTATGTGTTTACTAATGCAGTTGTAAAAGCCAAAGAAGCCTGAACAAAACTGTTATTTTCCAGAATAGCAAAGAATAAGGTAAATAGCTGGGAATGCCAGATACTCTCATGGCCAGCTTATTACATCAGACAGATTGCCCATTACTGAGACACCATCTGAACCAGAACCTAGTCTTGCAAGATGCTAAGTACCTCCCACACTCCCTTTCTAAGTGATTATATCACATGCATAGCTTAAGAGTTTATTACTAAAATCGCACCATTGCAATGGCTTAAAGGAAAACTTTTTGAATATTTCTTGTTTCAAAGTCTGTACAAATCTTCACAAAAGTATGAAGTTATCTCTCTCTCACACACACAATCTATGTTAGTTTATTCTTACAGTCATGTCCTTCAATCCCTGCCAGGACGGGCATGACAGGGAAACAAAGCTAAAATTATTTGTAAAGCACAGGCTAGATGTGTGGTTTTAATGTCAGACCCACAGATCTTGGCTGCTGTTCCCATCAACCCAGGATATCAGTTGATAAGGATACTTAAATTCTTGCTCATCCATGACTTTATTATGGATGAAGCCCAACTTTGCAGGAATAATGAAAAGCTGGCTAGATGACACTGCCGAGCTGTTAGTGGCCCAGTTGTGTTGTGGACATTATTCAGTTCAATATGAGCCTCCAGAGGGCTGGGGAAGGTAGAATGTCTTTTTTAGTTGCATCTGACCTTACTAACACTTACCATCATTCCAAAGCTTTTAGTCTTCATATTTTCTCTGACTGTGACTTTGCCTCTTTTCCTGGAAGCTACTGCCCCTGCTTCTGTAGCAAAAGATGCCAGTGAGGTGAAATTGTAAAATTGGACAATTTTTTGTTTTTTAATAAAACATCAGAACAAATCAAGCACATTTCTGTATGTTTGTTTATCTGACAATGGAATAAATGCAGTCCAAGATTTCTGGGGGCATCCCTTACACTTTTTTTTCCTTTGCAAAGGAAGTCAGTTTTTAATAGTTGAAGTTCAAATGCTTTCAATTACACCAGATACTGATTTGCAGTTCTTTATAGACAAATAATTAGCACAGCACATACACATTTAAAAACACTCGCTCTGATGCCAGAGAGTGCCAGGGCTGATTTCCCCGGCTAGCTGGTACATACGAACCTCAGTGATCCTCACAGGATTGTTAGCAGCATTTTACTATTTATTTACAGAAACACAAAATGTAAGGAATCTACAGTCTAGTGAAGAATCTACTTTGTTTACTTCATCAGATTAAACAAATGCTGAATGTGCACCATGGTGGAGGATGGAAGTACCTCTTTAAAAGCCCTCTTCAGAGAGGTTAAAGGGCATCAGAAGAAAGTACACATTTTAAGGAACACTACCAATTTGAAAGTCACGTTTCTATCTCTAAATGTTGTAGTTACTGCTGTTACCTGTAAGATTACAACAGCTGGAAAAGACGAGTGTTCTGCTCTATTTTTTCAGCTTGTTTACTTTGTCCATTTGGTAGCACTTTGTGAATAGTCAGTTTCACATCCTATCTCATACCCTAGTGTGATAGCATTACTTCCATGTAATGCTCTGGGGCAACTCAAGTGTACACTCTTCCTCAGGCCCTGCAAGAGAATTTTTAGCAGTAACAGCAGCTGCAAGGTTGAAGAGGTGATAGTGAGCATAGGGAGGAAAGGGAATGGGGCAAGGAGCAGGACTGAGCATGTTTGGCATTCCTCTTGGGCCCACCGTCAAGCCCCCTCTAAAGAGCAAAAGGAGAGAAAGGAAAAAACACTTGAAAAATGTTTAAAATGTAAAAATAAAGATTCAAGACATGCTATCTGAAGGGTTCTCTATCAAAAGACTGAATTACTTTAAAAATAGTTTATTTAAAAAAATTCAAGCTAATGGTGGCTTTTCAAGACCTTACATTATAGCTGATAATAAAGAAAAGCACAGAATGTGATTGTGGAAGACTACAATCTGACACCACAATTGCGACTGAATTTTCAAGCACCTAAGTTAATTTTATGTAAGAACCTCTCTTGCAAAATGCTCCTGTGCATGGCTTGAGTAATACCAAGTATGATGCAGTTATAACTACATCATATATAGCCAGGGGCATAATTTGCTATGAGCAAGGAGGTCAGTTGCCTCTACCCCCATACTTTTCTGATATCTTTATACTTCACTTCCCCTTCTCCCCCACACCGACTTTTCAGGATATAAATTATTCACTATAGGTAATGTTCTATATGCTGACATAACTTTGTCCCTACTTAATTTTTCTGTAATGACATCCCTGTATACAACTTCTCTCTTTCCCCCCCATTCAAGCACTGGACTTCTTACCTAATTGTGTAAAATCAGTGTAGAAATCTGATCACCTCTTGAAAACTGTGAAAACAAAAACAAACACAAATAAAACATACCTTGCTCCTAACAACTTTTGTCCACTGTTTTGTGGTCCAGGGGAAAAAAAAATCTGTTCCTGGTTTAAATCCCTGAGTTATTTCTGCACTTTTGTACCTTTTTGGCAAGTGTTCCTACACAGTAAGGTGAAAGAAATGAAAACCTTTGATATAAATTATTACTAAATGCCTCTCACTTTTATCAAATAGAGCAGTCAGAGTTAATGTGTTGAAACGACATTAAGATCTACAGCCAACAGCTTGCACCTGTTTACACCAGGTCTTAATTGGGCCTAAAATGTGTATTTATTTGTTATTCACTCTCTGATTCCCCCGTCCTACAATGACAGCACTAGAGCAGACTACTGCACACATGAGCAGTCCTTCTTATGTGTTTATTGATTTTAGTGGGGCCCTGTACAGGCAAAGCCTCATGATTCCAGCTGCAGGATCAGAGCTTGTATATGTTCTAAAAATGAACAGATTATTTACAACAGAAGCTTAATTATTTTATCACCTTTTATTGCCTGTCTGGTCATATAATCTCTATCTCCCTCCCATCTCCATCAGTTTCTAAGGGCTGATCCTGCACCTGAATTCAATGGGAGTTTTGCCATCAACTTCAGTGGTGTGCAGCAAGGCTCCTAATAATATCTAGGTGATATAAACACAACTAAAAAGAACATTTCATGTGCAAGGCTCTGATATTCCATCTCTCAGCCTCATGTCGACACTTGTGAACTGGCAGTAAGTCAACACACCAGAAAACATTGCCTCTCTAAGATTATGGAGAGCAAACAAAAAAAGTAAATCCTCTTACTGTATTTGAGCTTTTATTTTCTTGTACTAAAATCCATCATCAACTATCTAATTTTATTTGTTGCTGAATCCTACTCACTCATCCAAGTCTACCAAAGACGTATTATACAGTATATTATGCTATTCCAAGATACAGCAGCCTTGTTTCTCCTCACCCTTGCATCAGTGGTGTCATTGATTTCCAATGGAATTTACACAAGCATACAACAGAACGGAGAATCTTTACTGTGACATAAAAAGTGAAAAATCTTGCAAGACCCCAGTGTCCGAGGTTCTTACTCCAGCAAAATTCTTAATACTTCAATGGAAGTTTTGCCTGAGTAAAGACTGAAAGGTTCTGACCCAAGGTTGAGATATCGACTGATGGCTATGAAAGTCAGATGTGTTAATGGGTAAATTAAAAAAATGGGAAATGCAGTCTGTTCTGTATTTTAGGAGTGTTTTCTTTTTTCTTCTCTACTTTAGTAGCTAATTCACATGAGCCCAGGAATGGGTGAATCTAATAGAATTTTGGATTTTGTGAAAAGTTTAGAATTTTTATGTTTGGGGTTTCCCAATCCTTATATATAATCTCCTCCTTCATTTAAACTACAGATTTCTCTTGGGGGAAATATTTAGGTTTTTCTGTAGTGCCCATCACCAGAGTACCTAATGGACTTTAAAAAAAAAAACAAAAACCTTGCAATTCTAAGCAAATGAAAACTGGTTTGAAATAATTTCTTCTCCTACTTCTAGTACACCTCAGAAAATAAAATTTTAAACAGTAAACAGCTGCCTTGAACTCACATTTTTGCCAGAGCCAAACAGAAATTGAACCTCAGAAGTTTTAAGTTCTCTAGAACTTTTCAGATAGTTCTATGTTTTGCAGAATCAGATCTCTTACCAACATTGTTCCTTTCTTTTGCCTTTTTCTGGTGCCTTCTTACATATCTCTTTGTTTCTAATGCTAGTCGAATAGGTTAGAGACTAAATGCAGTACATACTTGAGGATGGAAAGAGCCAAGGAGTGTAACTAACATGGAGGGAGGAGCTGTTATATTTGTGTGAGCTTGTTTGACTGCAAAATCCAGTTCAGCCCTGCTGCTTGCTTAACTCAACAAAAATATAGCAGTCGCTTTGTTTTCTCTTTTTCTACCTTTATTATTTCCCTTGATTACTACCTGTTCTTGAAGACTGATCACCCAGAGTTTGTGTCTGTCTTACTACATGCTACTATTTCTTGCCAAAAAAAAAAAAAAAAAAAAAGCCCTCCCACTGGAATGCTCTTACATTGGCAGTGCAATTTATTCACATAGGAGGTAACTATAAATAATGTAAATCAGGGGATCCCGCACAAGTGGAAGGGACTGGGAAGTTATGTTTAAGGAGTTATATTAATGTCTGAAGATTATACAAGACAATCAATGTCTTTGGCAGGTGATTAACTGCTGAAACAAAGCAGTGTATAAGTGCTTATGGGAGGACAGATGGGTAAGAAGAAGAATTAGAAGAACAATTATTAGAAGCAACTGAACATATGGGCACAACTGGAAATGAATGAGAAAAAACAGATTGTTAACACCTTCATTCCTCTTTTCTGCGAATTTTGGAGAGAAGAGGAATGAAACTGGGAGGTGAATGAGTAGCTTTGCCAAGTTAGATGATCAGGTGGGTAATGACTTGGTGGCCGATTCTTAATCGGAGCACCTCAGGGAGAAGATTGGAAGAGAGAATAGTGGGAAGAAGGTGGGATGGAAGTACTCATGCATTGCAAATAGAGGGACCAGGAACAGAGGTAAGAGGAGGAACCAGAGAAGATACAGGAAGGAAGTGGGGATTACAAGCTTTTGGTGGAAAATAGGCAGAGAAAAGAACAGCAGGGGAGAGATGGGGCAGGTAGGTGGAAGCAGGGTGACTACAAGGGATGGGATGGTTGAAATATGTGAAAACAAACAGGCAGAGAGATTTGACCAAGAGCCAGCTGGGTGGAGCACCTGAGCAGTCCATCCTAGGCATTCAGCTGACCAGTGATGGTTGAAGGAAGGTGTTTATTTGGAATGTTACTAGCTGCCCAGAAGCAGCAGCATGCCTGCAAGGGGTGATGGCCAAAGATCTCCAGGACTGCTGTTTTGGCACATTACTTCTCTGGTGAAAGATGTAGCAGGGGAAATCATCATGCTAGGATTCAAAAGAGGACTGGCCAGATACTTGAATACTACCTTTATTTATTACTTGGTGACTACAGGCTGCATGCTCAGCACTGTCCAGAACATGGCAGCTGCATGAACCCTGACAACATTACAATCTAAGCAAACATAGACAACAGTTCAGACACTCCAAGCACTGGGGTCCAGAAGATGGATTCATAACTTGGATTCATCATGAATTCATGGACGTGCAGCTAGTATCTTCTTTTGCTTTTTATAATTAAATAGCAGCCCTTCTTTGGGTGGTGGATTAGAAATGAAAAAGTTCACCTAGGAAGTAACACCAATCATATTAAATGTTTTAATGGAAATTCTTGCTCACATGCACTGGGTTAAATCAATAATCTAATTTGGGGTCAAGTATAAATGTTTTCCTAGGGGCCTACTGGCAGAACATTAGTAGAGTTTTTACTTCCTGTAGGCAGGGGCATCATTCCAGAAAAATTCAGAGGATGGGGGGCGTGGGGATTGTGTAAGCATATACAATATTATATGTGATTATATTATATCCTGCAAGGTCATGGCAAGGTGGGGAGGAAAAGTGGAAGACATAATGGAGCATATGGACCTATGAAAAGGTTGGGGGTCGATTGTCCCCCCTTGGTCCATAGCAAATGATGCCCCTCCCTGTAGGGTTTAAAGGGGAATCATCTGGTAGATTTTGTAAGATACACACACCTGATCCTATTTCCTTCAGTTGAAGATGTGACCCACAGCAGCATTTGACTTTGTTTCTCCGTGGGAGGGGACATGGAGTTTAGTTGGATACTGTGTGTCTTTGCACATGTGCAGAGAGCAGGGCAGAACAACTTAGAAGGACACAGAAACTTCCAGAAATAGGGTGTGGCAGTTACTAGACATAATCAGTAGCTGTTTCTGAGGCTGTGTAAAAATTTTCGTTGTGGACAATCCACCTGGCAGGTCCCATCCAGTCACCCTCTGAGAGCTGAGCCCATCAGAATACAAATGGAAAGGTTATAAATACAGGCGTTTTACACAGCGCTTTAGACTCAGCGGCTGATCAACACAGGACCAAGAGATGTGGCTATTGTGATGGCTGGGTCCCAATCCCTCTACCACTTTGGATACAGTCAGTGCTATTCCAGCTTTACTTAGTAGGGAAGCCCTCCATTAGGATAGCGTTTAGTCCACCATGGTGTGGTTTGTGGGCCGGGAGGGAGGGAGGGAGGAAGGAAGGAGAGCATTTGTTACCCCTGGATGCTACAGAGCCTGTGGTACTTACAGTTAGCCATCAGCTCACTGCTCCAAACTGGGGTTCTGTCTCTCTGAAAAAAGAAAAGGAGTACTAGTGGCACCTTAGAGACTAACCAATTTATTTGAGCATAAGCTTTCGTGAGCTACAGCGGATACAGACTAACACGGCTGCTACTCTGTCTCTTTGAAAGAGAGAGAATGGGGGCAGCACTTAGTGAGATGAGGGTTTGAATTCTTGCTTGACTTATCTGGGCTTTTGGGGAGAAGATTGTTCCCTGTAGAGTGGGAGATCCCTTATAGAGATCCAGGGAATGGATATTTTATATGCTGATCCCATCCCTGACTGTACCACCCTGAATACAGGCTGCAGAGTTCTGTTTCACCAGCAACTGAGAGGAGCAATCAGCTCTTACCCCCAGGGCAGGAGTGCGGAGATCCCCAGACTGTTTGTTTGCCAACAGGGTTCTGAAGTGCTTGAAAGGATTGAGATGCTGCCATTTCTGAAGCTCTGAAGAGTCCTGGTCTCTCTCTCTCTCTGTCTCTGTCTCTCTCTCTCTCACACACACACACACTATAAAGACTGAGAAACCATCTCTGAGAGAAAATGAGAGCGAAAAGTGTTTTGATGTGTGTATGATAAAGTATGGAATATGTCATGTTGAAACTTTTAATATATTTGAATGTTTTGTAACAGTAAAAAAGGGGGAGACAATCTGTATACACTTCACCAATAAATTTACCAATAGCTTTTGTTTAAATGTTATTCATAGTATTCCAATACTATTTACAATATTTTATACTAATTACAGTGTGTTTTATGTGCGATAAATGTTTGTTTGACTAAGAAAGTGTATGGTTCTCTTTCTTTGAAGTTGACTGGGAATTATTAACATCTATTTATCGGGTTTTACACAGAACACCCCTGAGGTTTAACTCAGTGAAATGCTTTCTGAAAAGTCCTGAAAAGAGAACTCTGGCCTGTGCTTCAGCAAAGAATTAAGCTGAGGTGCAGGAAGAGGGGGAGTATATAGTCATTAGAATATTGCCTGAGCATTCCCTGTTATATAGCATTATATAGCGAATAGGTCTTCTCTATCTGTGCTCCTGTAACCAACAAGCCGTTTATTGCAAGAATAAGTGTAGGACAGGAACTTTATTTTTTTTATTCTATATTACAACAAGAAAGCCACAACATAAAAAATGGGCTGGTTTAGGTGGCTGTTTTGTTGTTTTGTTTGGTTGGTTTTTGGTTTTGTGAGTAACTGCTCCTGCTGGTTTCTCAAGCTTTCCCCTCCCATCATTTTGCAATACTTAGTGTGAAATGAAGCTTTTCTCACCCAAGTCACCACTTTGTTATCCAATCCATGTTGGTAGTTACTGAATGTTTTTGTTTTGTTTTTTTGGTGGGGGGTGCTTCTCTGTGGCTTATGTAAAATAAACGTATAGCCTCAGGCCATTTGCAACTGAGTGGTGTCCACATTACAAACAATCTTATGTCATGAAACCATTATGGGAAGGAGAGTGAATTACCCTCTCTTCTCTGCAGATGGTCCCTCCAAGTCAGGGTTGGAGCACATTGGTAGAGCAAAGCAGTATTTGTTATCTACTATGCCTGTTGAGTGGATAATAGCGGGTTTGGTTTCCAAGCACTGTCAATAGAGCACCTTTCACAAGGGTTTATGCATTTTCTGTAACAAGATAAATCCAAATCCACCCTAGACTTTTATTAGATAAGACTCTATGTATAAATTGTTATAATTAATTTGAAAATTTGGGGTTATCTGAAAGTGAGAAAGATACAGGCAAAAGAAATGGTAGTATTTGTCCAATGATCTGAAGGAATCAAGCATGATATCTACATTACAAATGTTATGTTCTCACATGATAGCAAAGAGTGAAGTTAAGAATGATCATATAAGCTTAAGCAGGGTAAGCGACATAGCAATGAATATAATCTGCCCTGGACTAGACTGACCAATCAGTTATATTCAGCATGGTGTTCACTAATGCAGTTCCTTGCAACCATGCCTGAACACAATAACATTTTGTGAAGCAGCCAGTGGGGCCTCCTTATGTTTACTGCAAATTTCACACTAGCCACAGGCTCTTCCAAGAAATAGTTTGCGCTAGCCTTTGTTAATAAGTGTCACAATATTTCACATTAAAAAGCAGCTGCCTGTGTTGTAAATAGCAATAAAATGAGATTTTGCAAGTGTTTTTCTTTTCATACCACACTGGGACTTCTATCAAAGGAACAGCCTGAACCTCACTGCTTCTGTATTGCTTATTAAGACTCAGGAAGCGAACTGGAAATAAATATCCCCATCACATTTCTCAAGATGACTCAAGAAGAGAAATCCAGCAATAAAGTAAATTCTAGTGATGACAAGGTACATTAGCGGTGGACTTTAGACAACAGCTTTTTCTAAAAGGACCTGCAGTTATTATTCAGAACTGTGCATCATCCGGTATCTGAAAGGGAATTCTTAGAGTCAGATATTGACCTCATTGGGTCAAGTATCAGGTGTAGCCATGTTAGTCTGTATCCACAAAAATTTAATTTTTTTTTAAAAAAACCTGCTATAGCACGGGAACAAATCTACAAGGACACACCCCCCAGAGCCCCAACCAGGGGTATTCTATCTGCTACCCAAGATCCATAAACCTGGAAACCCTGGACGCCCCATCATCTCAGGCATCGGCATTCTTACAGCAGGATTATCTGGCTATTTGGACTCTCTCCTCAGACCCTACGCTACCGGCACTCCTAGCTATCATCGAGATACCACTGACTTCCTGAGGAAACTACAATACATTGGTGATCTTCCTGAAAACACCATCCTGTCCACCATGGATATAGAAGCTCTTTACACCAATATTCCACATGAGGATGGACTACAAACTGTCAAGAACAGTATCCCTGATGAGGCCACGGCACACCTGGTTGCTGAGCTTTGTGACTTTGTCCTCACCCACGACCATTTCAGATTTGGGACAACTTATACCTTCAAGTCAGCGGCACTGCTATGGGTACCCTCATGGCCGCACAGTATGCCAACATTTTTAGGGCTGACTTAGAACAACGCTTCCTCAGCTCTCGTCCCCTACTGCCCCTCCTCTACTTGCACTACATTGATGATATCTTCATCATCTGCACCCATGGGAAGGAGGCCCTTGAAGAATTCCACCTGGATTTCAACAATTTCCACCCCACCATCAACCTCAGCCTGGACCAGTCCACACAAGAGATCCACTTCCTGGACACTACAGTGCTAATAAACAATGGTCACATAAACACCACCCTATACCGGAAACCTACTGACTGCTATACTTACCTACACGTCTCCAGCTTCCATCCAGGACACATCACACGATCCATTGTCTACAGCCAAGCCCTAAGATACAACCGAATTTGCTCCAATCCCTCAGACAGAGACAAACACCTACAAGATCTTTATCAAGCATTCTTAAAACTACAATACCCACCTGGGGAAGTGAGGAAACAGATTGACAGAGCGAGACGGGAACCCAGAAATCACCTACTACAGGACAGGCCCAACAAGGAAAATAACAGAACACCACTGGCCATCACATACAGCCCCCAGCTAAAACCTCTCCAGCACATTATCAGCGATCTACAACCTATCCTGGAAAATGATCTTTCACTCTCACAGACCTTGGGAGGCAGGCCAGTCCTCGCTTACAGACAGCCCCACAACCTGAAGCAAATACTCACCAGCAACTACACACCACACCACAGAAACACTAACCCAGGAACCAATCCCTGTAATAAACCCCGTTGTCTACTCTGTCCCCATATCTATTCAGGGGACACCATCATAGGGCCTAATCACATCAGCCACACTTTCAGAGGCTCTTTCACCTGCACATCTACTAATGTTATATGTGCCATCATGTGCCAGCAATGCCCCTCTGCCATGTACATTGGTCAAACTGGACAGTCCCTATGTAAAAGAATAAATGGACACAAATTGGACATCAGGAATGGTAACATACAAAAGCCAAGAGAAGAACACTTCAATCTTCCTGGACATTCTATAACAGATTTATAAGTAGCTATACTTGAACAAAAAAACTTCAGAAACAGACTTCAAAGAGAAACAGCAGAACTAAAATTCATTTGCAAATTTAACAACATTAATTTGGGCTTGAATAAGGACTGGAAGTGGCTGGCTCATTACAAAAGCAGCTTTGCCTCTCCTGGAGTTGACACCTCCTCATCTATTATTGGGAGTGGACTACATCCACCCTGATCGAATTGGCCCTGTCAGCACTGGTTCTGCACTTGTGAGGTAGCTCCCTTCTCTTCATGTATCATTATATAATGCTTGCATTTGTAATTTTCACTCCATGCATCTGAAGAAGTGGTTTTTTACCCACGGAAGCTTATGCTCAAATAAATCACTTGCTGGAGGATTCTCTGCTCCTTGAGGTCTTTAAACTACAATTTGAGGACTTCAATAGCACAGATATAGGTGTGAGGTTTTTTTTGTAGGAGTGGTGGGTGAAATTCTGTGGCCTGCGTTGTGCAGGAGGTCAGACTAGATGATCATAATGGTCCCTTCTGACCTAAAAAATATCTATAAATCTGTTAGTCTTTAAGGTGCCACTGGACTCCTTGTTGTTGTTTCTTACCTCATTGGGGTTGCACTAGGCAATAATGGGCACAGAATGTGGCTATTAGACTGTATTAAATGTTGGAAGCGTGCTGGGAGTGTGCACAATCCAAACATATTGCCAAAGAGTTAATTTTCACATTTCCTAATTAAACTGATATTTGAACGTGATAATTTTTCAAAACGTGACAGATTAAAATATTCTGCTGTTAAAGGGATACTGCCAACATAATCTCAAATCTGATTTTTAACATATTTTTGTTACAATAACATCTATAGAGATTATAACTATAAAAAATTGGAGAAATGGGCAGAAGACAAAAGTATACAAAAGTGAATCAACCCAACTGAGGCCTAAAATTTTATTTGTGTCCAATAGTCTCAATTTATTAATCTCAATGTGCTAAAGAGCTCAAACAGTTGGAGCAGTCGAAGAACATTGCAATAGCTTCTTTTCACAGAGAAAAGCTGGTGTTAGACATAGGCTGGAAAGGTGGCCAGCTTTGTTATCTGAACAAAATTCTCTGTCACTTGCACACTCTAGGGCACCCACCTCTACCTAGTTTCTAAGGCTCAAGGCGTAAGCCTCTTAATTTAGACACCCACCCTTACCCCATTCCTAGGGCTCACGCATAACCTTACACTCTAACTTTACCCCTCCATTGGCTCTGGGCTCTACTCCTCCAGGCCATGGGTAAACACCCATTCCCTCTGGACTCAGGGCTTAATCTTTTGCAGGTTTACAGGGTCTTTTACCAGTGAAAGAGCCTTACACAGTAATATCCTACTTACCCTCTATTTATTAACAATCACCAAAACAGAATGCACACGCTACACATACAATGTTCACCACTCCCAATAAGACAGATGAACTTTTCTTGATGGCCAGTCAGAATCAGGTCATCTGGGGGACTCCAGTTTCTGCATGGTGTCATTGGCAGAGTGCTGAGGTCTGGCAGCTCTGTTCCTGGAACTGTGTCCTAGAGTTAGTTCCCAAAGAACTTCCTTTTGGGCCCCAGTTTGTATAGCAAAACTTGAGTCTTGCTTAGCTGTACCTTAATCAATCATTTTACTCAAATTTTACTAACCAATCCTAACATATTGTAACAAAATTCTCTAACCAATCATACCCCACCACCTTAATTAATTTACACCTAGCAAAATTAATTATGTAACAGACACAAACAATTAAAGAACCAGACAGAGCTCATACAGACAAACAATAGGAAAGTGGGAGTATAAAGATAAAACAATAAAGAAATGAGGAGTTCACAACCACAACTATTGGTCAGTTGTTTCTTGCCAGACAGAATGCTATCAAACTAAATTTTCTTTAACCATCTTAAAATCTATTTCTTTATCTGGTGATAGTGGGTGCCATTAGGACAGGATCTCCTTCTTAACAGTTGCATCTGATGAAGTGAGTTGTAGCTCACAAAAGCTTATGCTCAAATAAATTGGTTAGTCTCTAAGGTGCCACAAGTCCTCCTTTTCTTTTTGCGAATACAGACTAACACGGCTGCTACTCTGAAACCTTCTTAAGTCTATTACATTGTTTGTTTTAATGTAATTTAGATGGAATGTGATGATGTGACTTCCTGCTTCTTAGCTAATGGCTGCTGCTCTCTTAATATGGCTGTAGACAAAGGCCGCAGACCTTACAGCCACCTTAGTGTTTTATCATGAGTTTTGCAATATTTGGTATGTTTTGGAGCAGGTCAAAACTCAGAATTTCCATTCAAAGGGAAATTCTGACATTTTGATAATTCATTAATTATCAGTAATAATAATTATTTAATAATAATTCATTCCCAATCGGAGTGAAGACTTGAAATTTCTCACAAAACAAAATTTCCTCCAAAAAATCATTTTGGTCAATCACAACTTTTTCTTTTTATAAAATCAAAATATTTAGCTTTGATTTTGACTTTTTAATATTTTTTAAATTGAGTGTTTTATTCTATTTGATAAAATATATCTCAGTTTCCATTAAAGAGTAAATTTCTAGCCTTTATGGTTTCAGAGAAATATTTGAAAACACGGCTCAAGTGTATTCTTGTCATCAGGAGGCTGCCTCTCCTGCCCCCTCCTGGCCTCAGGGTAGCCCCGGGAGGCAACCCCCTATGACAGTGGCACAGTTGGCAATATTTCAAGCCTCCCTTCCCCCCAAGGAGGGAAAGGGAAGTGGTTCAGAAGCTGAAGGAGCAGAAGTCAAGATGAGAGACATGCAGTGGACTCAGGCAGTTTATCTCCAACTCCTGCAGACCCAGTGGGACAGTGAGGTGGTCCAGCTTGAGAAGGCACAGCAACAATGGCAGGGAGACCACCGTTGCCAGCAGGTGAGGAAGGTCCTGTTGTGTTTTAAGTGTGGGGAGCCTGGACACAAGTGATTTGAGTGTCCCAGATGGCAATATGAGCACTGGGGAAGAGGCACTGGTAGGGCCCATTGAAGTGTTTTAAATGTGGAGAGCTGGGGCACATCAAGAGGGTCTGCCCCCTTAAGAATGATAAAAATGTAAATGAAAAGAAAGCTGAGCAATATACCAAATCAGGAGACTCTTTTAAGATGTGTGCCCAACCAGTACAAGAAAGGAAGAAGAACCCTTCTAAGTGGAGTTTCAGGTGCAGGAAAGAAGTATGTATTAAAGATTTGTCCTGATGGACTCCAGAAAGGAATCCTGAGTCTTCAGAAAAAGACTCCAGAGAGGGAAGGCCTGGGTGTATGAGCATGATCAGCGTTACGGACACCTCGTGTGATGTTATTGACATAAACTGTGACCATATAGATCATTGTTGCAACCACTGTTATATATTTGCAGCAAGTATTGTACAAAGATTGGCATGTGAGGTGTCTATGAAGAGGTTATGATTTGCTGGTTTTAATTATGTAAGCTTTATGTGTGTATCATTTTTGTATTTGAAGTTATGAATATGGGCTATGTACTTGTATCTCAAATGTATTTGATTCAAAGTAGCCTCAGTGAAGCATTTGGTCAGCTTCTTGTGAAAGGACTATTCTCAGTAAATGCCCAATCAAGAAAAACTTAACTGACAATGGATTTTGGGAGATGCCAATCCACATTTGAGTTTTCCTGAGAACCTTCAAAGTAACATGTAAACAATGGCATGGCCTGCAAACTGAGTCCTGCATGGACATCTGACTTGCCCATATGACTCCAGACTCCATCTTGCTGCTGTGATTTTCCACGGTAAGAACAAAGGGGTGTCCTTCCATGGGCAGAGAATATAAAAGGCCCGGAAACCACTCCATCTTGTTTTTAATCCTGCTTTTTGCCTCTGGAGGAACTTTGCTACAAGCTAAAGCTCTGAAAAAAGGACTGAATGACCCATCCCAGCTGCGGATGTACTCCAGAGACTTAATTTGAATCTGCAGTTTATTCCATCACTGCTACAAGCCTGAACCAAGAACTTTGCCATTACTGTATGTAATTGATTCCATTTAACCAATTTTAACTCTCATCTATATTTCTTTTTATGAATAAACCTTTAGATTTTAGATTCTAAAGGATTGGCAACAGTGTGATTTGTGGATAAGATCTAACTTGTATATTAACCTGGGTATGGGGTTTGGTCCTTTGGGATCGGGAGAACCTTTTTTCTTTTACTGGGATATTGGTTTTCATAACCATTCGTCCCCATAACGAGTAGCACTGTGGTGATACTGGAAAACTGGAGTGTCTAAGGGAATTGCTTGTATGATTTATGGTTAGCCAGCGGGGTGAGACCGAAGTCCTCTCTGTTTGGCTGGTTTGGTGTGCCTTAGAGGTGGAGAACCACCAGCCTGGGGCTGTGACTGCCCTGCTCTAAGCAATTTGTCCTGAATTGATACTCTCAGTTGTGTCCCACCAGAGGCAGCATGGTTTCACCTCGGGAATGGAGGTTGTCCATAACTGTGAAATGTTCGTAACTCTGAAAAAAGCACCGTTTGGGCTTCAGATCCAGCAGCTGACACTCCAGGCCAGGCTCCAGCGGCAGCTGAGCTCCCTCCTCAGCGCCGGCAGCTTCTTTCCCTAGGTCAGACTGTGTTTTCAAGCTTGTCCCCCTTCCAGCCGTAGGTGGGGGGGTAAAAACAGTGTGTTCCCCTCCTGGTGATAGGGAGGCGTGAAAGTGGCACTGACCCCAGCGCTGCTCTTGCTCTGTTAGCTCTGGCTGTGTTGGGATGGCAGCCCCAGTGTCTTCTCCTCCTAGCTGTAAGTGGCTGTCCTGTGTGTGGGGGGTGGGGTGGGGACAGGCAGCCCAGATGTGCCTATCATTAAGATTCAATACAGGCAGAGTACAGTATTAGCTTTTTTTTGCTCTCTGCTGCTGCCTTGTTGGTCACTTCCATTTTCACATGGTGTCCGGTTGACCAGTCAGTCACTCTGGTGTTCATAGCTTTGAGTTTCCATTGTATTGAATTATGTCACAGGATGCAACCTCTTTGGGTCTCATGATACCCCTGAGTAGTTAAGCCTCAATTGCTACCATATCTATCTAGATACTTATAGGGCTCATATCACTATAGTACTCAGATTTCCTTTCTGTTACTGCAGAGTCAGTCTTCCCCAGAATGACCCAGCCAGCCTCAGTACTTGTTTCCTTCTCCTATTTATACCCAGCAAATAAGCCTGAGAGTTAGTGAATTTGGCTCACTCCTTAACCTTTTCCTTCTACATCCGTACCAACCTGATGTCATCCCCTGTCTGATTCTCTATTTGCTCCCAGTCTTTATGCATAAAGTCACCAATAAAGCCCTATAAACTTGATCCTACCTACGTCTCTGCTTTCATTTTCTTTTCTGCCCCGTCCTGCCCTTCTAAATTCTTTGTGTTATGGTTCTTTTCACCTCATTTTCCCCACTCATCTTTTTGCCCCTGCACCTTGAACCTGTCCTCAAACATCAAACCCCCATTTCTCTTCTTTCAAATCTCTCTGAAACCTGCCTCTCCAAACAGTCCCTCCTCCCTTCATCAATAATCCCACATTTTTCCCCCCTGAACTGCTGTCCTGTGTCTTACATTGTGTTTGTTTTTGTTCTCTCTCTCTCTCTCTTTTGTTTTTTAACATTGCAAGCTCTTCAGGGCAGGAAAAGTGCCTGTTTCTGTATCTGTAAAATGCTGTGCAAACCTAGGGGACTCTATAAAACAAAGTAATAAAAAGAATGTTGCTTTTATAAACAGAGTCAAGACATAGGCTCTTTAGTTATCCCCAAGGGAATATTGTGCAATAGATGGCCATTGTGGGTGACAGATGAAGCAAACACAGGGATTATCCCTGCTCAACTTCTCCTTCCCGTTGTTCACATGATCAAGGAAAAGACTACAAGAATTGCTGTTTAGAACACAGAATGGAGAGAATACCATTTGGGAGGATGTATACTCTACATCTCATGACTTGGCTGAACACCAGGCTGGGGAGTTAGTTATTTTATTTTTATCTGTGCTAATCCCTGAGGAACAGACCTTGCTGACTGTGATTTTTTCGCTGAGTCATTCCACCAATTTACATTCAGCCAGATTGTAAAGATATTTGTGACGATCATGGTCCAGACACCTCAGGGGGAAAACAAAGGGTCTGATCCCCAAAGAGTAAGCAATTGAATCAAGTGATTGCATATGACATTACAGCACTATAAAAGTGTATTGACTAAGCTGTTTTATGAAAGCTGGTGACACTGATGATTAATGTAATTGGAAAAGGTATGTGTATGTGGAGTTATGGATTCTTACTGATATTATACTTTAAAGTCTGTGACCAAAGAAAGGGACAAATAGGTTTTCTTTCAGAAAGGAGGGAAGGCAGCTATATACCTGTCTCCAATGTAAATTAAAAAGAGTGGAATTAAAACAAAGAAGCCTTCCTGGCTCTTGAAACAGAGACAATGAACTCTGGGATGATACAAGGGGGTCAAAAAGACGTTCGAGTTATCCACCACTTGAGGAACTAAAGAGGCCAGAGCCCTTGAAATCACAGAATGATGGATCCTTCAGCCAAGGAGGTTGAAGTCTGTGGGAACTGAGAATAGGAGAGAGAACTACTTAAGCAAAGATTATAACTTGCTGAAATTAAGTTTTAGTCTTAGAAGTATATTTTTATTTTTGTTGGTTTGCAGCCATTTCTGTCCCAATTACTTCTACCTGGTATTGCTTAGCTGTCTGTTCTTTGTTCATAAAATTAATCTTGTTTTCCTCCACAGTCCTCTCAGTGCAGTGTTTCAAACTGAAGATTAAAATCCTCAACCCAGCTAAAAAGCTGGTGCTGTGTATTGTCTCTTTAAAGGAGTAGCAAACTTGATAAGATTTTGTAGCTGCTGGGGCTGAGCACTGCAGAGGAAAACAGTGTTGGGGTTCCTGGGAGGGTGTTAGTATCACCCTGCAAGGAGTAACCAGCTGGTAGAAGCCAGGGGGAGGTTATTGTGCTGTGAGCACCCTGTTGGTGCCAAAGCTACACAGCACAGAAGACACCAGAGTTACAGAGCAGGTGGTGAAAAAACCCTTTAGTGGTCTGGGTTGAACCCCAGAGCCTCCCAGTATTGTTGTCCCTTTTCAACCCAAGCAGCTGGGCAAAGTTTGGAGCCCTGGGGGTGTGCCAGCTGGGGGTAGAAATTAGTGGTAGGTAGTTCTTTGATAGAGTTTTGTTTATTTACAAAGAATGTGTAAAATCCTGTCTCTGAATACAGAGGGAATCAAATAGCAGGAAACAGCTTCTTTTGCTCACTGCACAAAGAGCAGCCTTTACACCCTGCACCCCGATGCAAAAAACCTCTCCCCAGGTTTCTTCCAGGGTCAGGCACATGCTTTCAGCTGCTCCTTCAGCCTGTCTCTCTCACTCAAGCCTTGTCTACACTACAGAGTTTTGTCGACAAAAGTTATCGACACTCAAAAAGCACTATCATAAAAATCGGTATTGCATGTTCACACTCACTCCCTCTGACAGCAGAGTGCATCCACACTTGGGGTACCAGCATCCACAGTGTGAGCAGTGCAATGTGGGTACCTATCCTATAGTCCAGCTTGACATGTTCTGCCGCTAGGTCTTGTGGGAAGGCGGACCGGATCACAGCACATCTTGGGACAGGGCTCAATGTCGCATGATTCATTGCTTTCTGTCCCAGCATTCCACGGGCTTCCGGATTTCTTTCACAGCATTTTTCAATGGCCCTTGTTTGCTGTGCACCCCGGCATCTTTGTGAGAAGGGATGGATCCCGCACTGCTCTCCTATGCTCTAATAACTGTCATGAAGACATCGTGGATGGCAGTGCAGTTAATCGTGAAGTTCCTAATGGAAGAAGACTTCCAATTGCCTGACATGCTGTGTGACATGGATAGGAGCAACTTTAGATTGCTTTGGCATTCACAGAACAGCTGCAGAGGGTGGACCATTGCTTTTGGGCTCAGGAAACAAGCACTGAATGATGGGATTGTATTGTCATGCAGGTATGGGATGAGCAGTGGCTACAGAACTTTCGGATGCAGAAAGCCACCTTCCTGGAACTGTGTGAGGCGCTCACCCCAGCACTGCAGTGCAAGGACACCCGAATGGGAGCTGCCCTATCGGTAGAGAAGTGTGTGGCAATCACTGTGTGGAAGCTGGCGACTCCAGACTGCTACTGGTTGGTCGCAAACCAATTTGGAGTTAGGAAGTCGACTGTTAGGGCTGCGTTCAAGCAAGTGTGCAGGGCAATTAGTCACATCCTGCTACGAAGGACTGTGACTCTGGGAAATGTGCGTGAAATAGTGAATGGCTTTGTAGAAATGGGTTTCCCTAACTGTGGAGGGGCGATAGATGGCACGCATATTCCAATTTTGGTACCAGACCACCTTGCGATGGATTATATCAATAGGAAGGGGTACTTCTCCATGGTGTTACTTGTCGATCACCATGGGCATTTTACTGACATCAATGTGGGGTGGTCTGGGAAGGTGCATGATGCATGCATCTTTAGGAACACCAGCCTCTATAGAAAGCTACAAGCAGGGACTTTCTTTCCGGACCAGAAGATTACAGTGGGGGATGTTGAAATAGTAATCCTGGGAGACCCACCGTACCCCTTACAGCCATGATTCATGAAACCTTACACAGGAAACCTGGACAGCAGTAAGGAGTGGTTCAACAACAGGCTGAGTAGGTGCCGGATGACCGTGGAATGTGCCTTTGGCAGATTAAAGGCGCGCTTGCGATGCCTTTATGGCAGGTTAGACTTCAATGAGGGTAATATTCCCATGGTCATAGCTGTATGTTGCATAATCTTTCTGACACTAAGGGTGAAAGGTTTGCTCAGGGGTGGAGTGTTGAGGCAGACCCCTTGGCTGCTGATTTTTGAGCAGCCAGATACCAGGGCTGTCAGAGGAGCCCAGAGGGGGGCAATTCGAATCAGGGAGGCTTTGAAGCAACACTTTGGAAATGAGAACTAGTAACATATATTTCTGTGATTGGTGCTGCAATGTTACATTACATGTAGATTTCCTAGGAAGCAATGACAACAACTGGGGCCTTACAGTCCAGTAAGCTAATGATTAAACTGCCTGTGCATGTATTGGTAGTGCCTGGTATCTCAATCAGTAGGATACAAATAAAGATGAGATACCATTCAAAACCTTTGCTTGTATTGCACAAGAAACAACACACACACACACACACACACACACACACAAAGATGCTTTGTGGGAAAGGCGGAACCAGGGAAGGGCAGACTTTCAGAGCTGTGTTTAGGTCCAGCTGTCATTTTGAAAGTTGTCTGAGGGGGTGGAGTGAAGGGGAAACCGAGAAGTCCGGGAAAGTGGAAATGACGGTGCGGGCAGAATTTGGAGGGGGGCATAGAAAAGAGATCTGAATGTGCTGCAGGGGATGATGGGCACTGATTTGCTCAGTCTGCAGTATTATTAAGGACTTCAGTATCTGTGTTTGCTCCTTCGTGACTTTAATCATCCACTCAGTAGCATCCTTAACAAACACCTGATTTTTCTAACATTCTCCTACAATTTGCCACAGGAGGGAGTCATTATAATAGATATCTCATGGCTGAGGGTAAGCAGGGAAGCGAGGGTACATCTACTACATGCTTGTGGCTTCCGTCCTGGTCCCTATACTGCTCGCCTGTGTGCCACTTTGGTCCCTGCACAGGTGATTGCCAAATGGTGCAGGAAAGTTTCCTACAATAGGGGAAGGAACAAAGCTCCTCTGCCATGGAACCTTCAGCAGACGATTACCGAGTACCTCCAGGAAACTTTCCTAGAGATCTCTCTGGAGGATTCCCGTGAGATCTTGGCGTGCATCAACACCTTGTTCCACAGTACTGATTAGCTACACAGGGCAATGTTCAACAGAAACACAGCCAGCCTTGCACATTTCTATACCCTGAACCCACCTCCGCACTACACAAACCACAGCCACTTACCAGGCGTCTCCTCTCCTGCTTCTTGCTCGCCGGAGAACAACTTCTGCGATGGGCTACACACCTCTGGAGTAGTGAACAGTTCCTGGCTGCCTGCCCCACCGTATGACCCTGCTGGGAGCTCCACATCGTTGTCTAACTCCACCTCTTCATCCATAACTTCATCCTCTGGGTTAGGTCCTCTTTCTGTCACCTCCAGGGCCACCGAAGTATCCCTGAGGCTCTTGGTGGTGGAGGTGGGGTTGCCACAGAGGATAGCATCCAGCTCTTTATAGAACTGGCAGGTCTTAGGTGCAGCACTGGTGCGACGGTTTGCCTCCCTCGCTTTATGGTACGCCTGCCTCAGCTCCTTTATCTTTGCTCTGCACTGCAGCATGTCCTGACCATAGCCTTTTTCACACAAGCCTCAAGAAATCTGCCCCTAGATATCAGAATTCCTACGGTTCAAGGGCAGCTGGGGCTGCACAGCCTCCTCTCCCCATATACTGAGCAGATCCAGCATCTCCGCAGTGGTCCAATCAGGAGAGCGTTTGCTGCAATAACCTGCCATGGTCACCTGGGAAGATGTGCTGAGACCTCTCCACGCTGAGCAAACAGGAAATGGAATTTCAAAAATTCCCAGGGCTTTTAAGGGGGAGGGGAGGATGGTTGTTTACCTAGCTGCAAGGCAGTAGAGTTCAAACTGCTGACCAGAACGGTCACAATGGGCATTGCGCGACACCTCCCGGAGGCCAATTAAAGCAGTAAAATCAAGTGTGGTGTCTACACTGGCACTTTGTCGACAAACATTTTGCTCAAAAAGCCTTATGTCCCTCTTCGGGGTGGTTTTATTTTGTCATAAAAACAGGGCATTTTCTCCACCAAAAGTCGCATTGCAGTGTGTACGCTTCCACTGTTTTGTCGACAAAAGCTGCCTTTTGTTGACAAAACTTTGTAGTGTAGACAAGGCTTCAGTCTATGTATGTTCTCTCACTCACCTAACACACACCTACCAAAACAGTACTCAGCCCAAAAGCTCCTGGGTGGGTTCACATACACTTTTTGTTTTAGGTGCGGCTTATATTACAGTTAAGTTAACTGAAGCAAGAGTTCACACCCATCACCCTCAATAGGGCTTTAACCCAACCATCGTGTGACTGGCTTGTTATAGATAAATTTTCCCTGATAGAATGAAGAAAACCTGAAATTCGAGGAAGTGAAAGTTTTCTGACTCACTGTTGACTGCATATTTTGGATTTTACAGTCTTTGATGTTCCTGTATAAACAAATTAAAATTATTTCCCTGGTAGATCATCAGTACATTAAATTTTTTAATCTGACAAAATACTTCAAGACTCTTTAGTTTATTTTAGGTAATCCTTGAATTTCTTGCTTCTATTAGATAATCCTTGAAATATCAGTTGTCTGCAGTGGTAGAATTATTACTTACTTTACATGTCAACTCCACTGATATAATGCAATTATATCACTACGAAGTTGCTCTCTTGAGGCCCAGCCTAAGGAGTCAGTCTCTGTTCAAGAAATTCATCTGACTCATTCCATCCTAGAGAGGAGCTCTGTGGCAAGGCAAATCACTTTAATTGTGGAATGCGTATATCAGTGATCACTAGGCAACTTGTTTAAAGGGACATTCAAAATGTAATCATGAGCTGTATATACTGACATCATTCAAAATATCATTGTAGGGACAGCAACTCTATTGGGCAGGAGGGCTGGAATAATACCACCATGTGGAGGTTCAAATTCAGGTCCTGAGTCAATGGGGAACACTGAAGAGGCAAAACATTGAGGGACTGATTCTGTGAGGTACCTCCTGTGAAGTATACATAGCACATCTCAGAACCATGGGAGTTGAAAGGGCTTACCACTGACAGGAGACACTCAGCACCTTACAGAATGGGGCTTTAGATGTTGAGGGAGGGGGTCTATGCAGGTGAAGCAATCACTGGTAACACTTGTAAACTCATAGAGCAACAATCTTCTGTGGAGAGAGCCACATACACCCCTCCTGTGTCAAAGGGGACATTGTGGGCAAGGAGCAAAGCATACACAAATCTGTATTGAATAGCTAAGATCTTCCATTGTATTTAAACAATAAAGTAAGGGGTGAATATTGCTGTTCTTAGGAGTTTGGCCTGTATAAAGACAGCAGGATTTGGCCATTAATCCCTAAGAGGACAGCTATAGGATTGAAAAACAGAAATGTCATGGTCGTGTTGTCCACCATTTGGAATCAATAGCTACAAATCCAACTGTTTGCATTATTTCTCCTGAGCTGCAGAGGGAAAAATTGACTGTGTTTGTGATGTTCTGTGGGCTACAGTTCATGTCTAAACAGAAAAAGGATGTTGTTTCTGTGAAGAAATGCAGAAGTTATAAAACCAAGGGAAGGTTGAATCACCAAGATGTTGAGAACTGTACTTATTTTTAATTCTGTAAATAATATATTTCATAATGAAATGATGAGACTGAGGTGCTCACCTGATTGGGACCATATAAGTACCTAGGCAGAAGATATACAATGTGACTCAGTTAATGTTGCTGTGGGAACTAGAATATTTCACATTTCCTGATTATTGTAGTATGACGCTGTATGGCATCTGGGAGACACTTTATGATATTGTTGACACCAATGTTATAAAATTGAAAGGAATCTGACCAGATATGCTGTGTAAGATATCTGCAAAAATGTTACAATTTGCCAAGTATGATAATCTTATTTCTGTGTTTGTATCACCTTTGTATTGTGAGTTATAGATCTATATGGTATATCTGTATTTCCAGACTTGTGCTGTGTTTCTGGGTGGCACCCCCAGACAGATTTGCATCAGCACTGCCTAGCCTGTTCGATGGCCCACCAAGGGCCATCAACTGTAGAGTGAACCCATTGAAAGGAATTAGGGAATACACCTTACGAGTCAGCAAGGCATGTGGTAGGCCTTGGACAGAGAACTCTAAGGCTTCTCCATGCCATGTGCTGGGCAGCTCGTGTTTGGGACACAGGAAGTACAAGCCACATGGCAAAAGGAATATAAAAGGCAGCTGCATCATCTCCATCTTGTCTTCATTCCTGCTCCATACCTCTGGAGTAACTTTTCTTCAAACAAAGGACTGAATGACTCATCCAAGATGTGGATGTGTTACAGAGGGACTTTCAAGCCAGCAAACTCACCAATATTGCTAAGAACCTGATATATGGACTCTGAAGTCTCCATATGTGGATCTGCGTGCTTTACCATTTAACAACTCCCTTCTTGTCCTTTCTTTTTTCTTTATAATAGAACCTTTAGTTTTAGACACTGAAGGATTGGCTTGCAGCGTGGTATTTTGGGTAAGATCCAGCCTGGCAATGTGGCTGGCCCTTTGGGGTCAGAAGAACATTTTGTGTAGTGAGCAGAGTTTCAAATAGCTTCTCACTGTACTGGACCTATGTGCTGATTGGGAGCCAGAGAACTGGAATGCAATCAGAGGGGCTGTGGGATCCCTTTTTTAGCTTCTTGATAACCAGTGTGGGGGATCAGGAGCACAGTTTGTGACTGGTTGGCGAGTCTAACTTCAGGTTAACCACCAGTTTTGGGAGAATCTGCTCTCTTTTTGCAGTCCGCCCTGCCAATGGCATTTTCAGTGCGGGCTGCCCCAGGCACACTGGGTCACATGTAGCCTAAAATTCTCAGACATAGGTGGGGCAGTATTATTACCCCCATTCTAAAGGTGAGGAAGTGGTAGCAATAATAATACCCTGTCCCCGGGCTTAAATTTTTACCTACTGGCTCCTCTATTGTAGACTCATTCCTGGCTCTCTTGTAACTACAGCAGATTTTCTTCCTTGCAAAAGCCCCCAACATCTCTAAATTTTCCCACAAATGGATCATGTATTGCACATGTTGGTTGTTTTGGGGCTTTGATGTTGCCACATCTCACAGAGGAGATTGAGGATCCCGGGTCGCTATCTCCCATACAGTAGTTTGAATGGGGAGAAACCCATAGATGCCTGCGGCACTTCACAGAAGGCAAACAGGAGGCATAGGAGCAATTGGTCTCAGTGATGGGAATCTGAGGCCACCAAACCTCCTTACCATCTCTTTCAGAATCTTACTGAAGTGATCAACCAGCCCATTTGTGTGAGGGTGATAAACCAATGTCTTTACAGCTTTGATTTACAAAAGACTGCACAATTCTTTTGTTACATGAAGTGAAGTGGTCAGTCAGTATTTCCTTTGGTATTCCCACCCGAGCAACAGTTTTATCAGTACGGGAGCGATGGTCACTGCAGTGGTTGAAAGAAGAAGGATGGCCTTATAGTACCATGTGGCATGATCAGAGATGACCCGTACGTGCTGATAGTGTGGGGGGGAAGCACAATTTAAAGGTTCAGCCACCCCTGGAACAACTCAAGTCATGGCCCCCTCAAGCAATCCCCCCCTTACCCTCAGTCTTCCCTCATGGAAACCACTGGCCCCTCCCAGCAGCTCCCAGCTGTTGTTCCTGCCTCTCCCCACAGGGCACAGCTCACTGGTTCCAGCAGCTGCCACACAGGGAGTGGGCGTATCACCAATGTGTGTTGATATCCAGCTACACTCTTTTCCAGCACTCCCACCAGATCCATACCAATCCTCTCAAAGAATATTCCTACCATCAGGAGAGGTACTAGTGAGGCCTTTGGGAGTCTTCTTGGGCCTACCCACTGACATTTAGGGCATGACACACAGTAGTCTGTAACTTCTTTATGTATGCCCAAGACCATAAAACCTGAGGGACACCCTTTCAAAAGGTCTTCTTTTTCCCCAATTGTCCCCCACAAGGTATTGCATGGGCCAGCTGTAATACTTTCCTGAGGAACTTCTTTGGAACCAAGAGTTGTACCCTCACTTCTCGGTTTTGGAGGTTCTTTGCCACCTGGTACAGCCAATCCTCTCAGTTCAAACTGGGGCGACGACTGCTTCATCAGTTGTGGATTGATTACTTTGCCACACAACGTAATCAATTGTTGTTCGTACAATTCAGGGTCCAACCAGAGTCAGATCATACTTCTTTTAGCTTACAAGGCTGCAAACAGACCTAGGTCCAGGGGTTGCAAGGTCCCCTCAGCTTCCTGATTACCAGGGCGGGGGGGAATTGATTCCAGCCAGGAGGTCCCTCCACAAGGGTCTTCTGTCTCTCCAACCCCAGCTAACTCTACTGGTTCTTATGACACAGGGGCCTCTATGGGATGGTCAGTCCTTTCCAGATATTCACCCCATGATTTTATGACTCTGAAAAACTTTCAATCTCAGCCCTGATTCACTGGGTAAGCTAGAGACACAGCCAAACTCACTCATACTGTACCTGTGCAATTTCCCACAGTTAATGGTATTTTCTTTGTGGGGTATGGGTGTACACCCCCATGTACATGCTGAAGGTAGATGGTGCCTCCTGGGCCTGGTAGTTGTTCCCTAATCAATATTTGGCTGCCGCCTGAGTCTGTTAGTCCCAGCACTTCTACCCCATTGACCCGCACTGGCACCAACATCTTTGCTGGACCTCTTTTCCAAGCCCTGGTGTCCACTGTCCATACTTGCCTATACTTGCACTCAGTGAGGGGGCAGTTGTGGTGGAAATGACCCCATTCTCCACATGAAAAACAGCTTCTGTTCAAGGAAACCACCCCATCCCCTGACTAACTCAGGGCGAGCTGAGCGCTTGAAAAACACTTTCTCTTGGGTTCAGGCTTTTCCTCAGCCTTTTGGTTCACGTGGGAACAGGCTCCATAGCCTTGCTATAGCTTCTGATAGTCCAAGGAGTTGGGCTAGGTATTATGGTTTCTCAGAGGCCACCCTTCTTGCCTGGACCATAAATCTGTAGGCAGTGATCCCTTGGGACAAGCAACTTCAAATCTAGGCTTTCCAATGGCTGGATCTATGACTGGCATACAATTTTCCCATCAGCCAATATCTTGGGCCTATGCTGGAATACCCACTCTCATCCCCCAGCAGGAAGTGTCTGTGTAAATTGTTCTAGTGTGAGCTGCTTGGTTCGCTTCTCAGGTTGGAGCCATTGCGAACAATGTTCTTTAAGGCTTTGGGCCACTGCTCAAGGTCAGGACCCGGTGGGGATCTTTCCCAGAAAAAACACTGTCACTGGGTCTCAGCTGTGATGTTGAAGACATCTCAGATGGCTCTTGATCTCTGTATCATCTTGTGTGGCTACAGTGTTGAAGCCCTGATACAGAGCTTGGGCTAGCCATGTCATGTAGGATGTCAACAAAATAACACAGTGTTCAGGTGGCCACAGTGATGACCTACTTGAAGGTGACAAGGAAGGCTTTTGGGTCATCTCTGGGCCCCATCTTTGTGAATTATCAGAATGTCTGGGTCTAGAGTAGGGTTCAGGGGCCCTGCCACAAGTTTGTGTTCACCCCCAGTGGTTGTAAAAGAGTCACCATTTGTTGGATCAGGCGTTGTTGCTGCATGATAACTGCCGAGCGAGCTGCTGCTATGTGGCCATTTGTTGTAACATCTGGTTCTGCTGCTGTTGCTGTAGGGCTGCCTGTTGTTGGCTGTCCATCAGCCACTTTAACAATTTCTCTACATCCATCTCCTTTTCTTTCTCTCCTTCCCCCTTGTGATCATTTTTTTCTTCTTTTCTTTTTCTTACAGCAAACCTGGGACACTCCCTATATTCTCCACCAAGTTGTGACAGAGGAAGTTGGACTTACTGGTTATATTGCCTAGTGGTTAGGTTGCTGGCTTCCACTTCCTCTCCTCCCCCTCTTCCCATCTCTGCTGCCTCTTTCCAGCAATGACTCCAACACTGTGACAGCCTGCTTCTGGGTGGGTGGCAACTCAGCCCTCCAGCCAAGTCACCGATTTAGTTCATCCCCTTCCAGGGTAACAGAGTCCAAAGAAATCTATGGAGTCCCACATCCTTGCAGCAGGGAGGTCCTCAAGTCCATCTCCTGATCCCTGCAGGTCACTTGCCTTCACCTCAGGGCCTTCAGCTTCTCTTTAGTTCTGAGAGGGGGAGTGTGAAAGCAAGGTTTATGCCCCCACACAACAGTGGTTTGAGAAGCCCAGATCCACCCACTTGACTGGGCTCCAACCCAAGGCCCTGTGAGAAGCAACAATATCAAGCACCCTGGAGAGCCTGTAAACTGCCTCCCTGGGCCACTTCCTACCATTCGCCTCCCCCAGAAGTCTCAAAGTTCAACATAAGATAGAAAACTAACTAGTGGTTTCCAAACTAAGGGCACCGCTTGTTCAGGGAAAGCCCCTGGTGGACCGGGCTAGTTTTTTTACCTGCCGCAACCACAGGTTCGGCCAATTGCAGCTCCCACTGGCTGCAGTTTGCTGCTCCAGGCCAATGGGAGCTGCGGGAAGGGCAGCCAGCACATCTCTCAGCCCGTGCCACTTCCCGCAGCTGCCATTCACCGAGAACAGCGAACCGCCGCCACTGGGAGCTGCGATCGGCCAAACTTGAGGACGCAGCAGGTAAACAAACTGACTCAGCCCGCCAGGGGCTTTCCCTGAACAAGCAGCATCCCTAGTTTGGGAACCACTGAACTAACTGAACCTTCAGTCCATCTGGGTTCAACTGGTAGTCTCTCTCTGATAGCAAAGGCTTCTGTCCTCAGGATAGGCCTGTCCTCCTCTCCTGTCTGCTTCCTTCTGAGTTCTCTGGCAAACTTGTAAGCTCCTCCTACACCTGGAGCAGGTTCTACAAGTGTTGAGGAGTGGAGTCTGTCACGCTGTCTGGAATGTCTCATGACGGTGAGTGCCTACTTCAGAGCAGGCTGTCAAAAACAGGGCAGACACCCAGAGGTGAAAGTAACTTAAAGGACTTGCCAGTACACCGCCGCCTGAGTGGGGGCATGGCCTCAACCAGAAGAGGAGATATAAAGGCCCCAGGGCTCTGGCTGGGAGCTCTGGGGCCTTTAAATCACCCCGCTGCAGAGACAGCTGGGAGCCCCGGGGCTCAGGGATGAATTAAAGGGCTCCGGCTGTCACAGAGCTCTGGGCATTTTAAATCCCTGCTGGAGCCTGGCTGCCAGAGCCCTGGGGCTCCGGTAGCCGGGCTCAGGCTGGGATTTAAAGGGCCTGGTGCTCCAGACACTGCGGGGAGCCCCCACCAGAGCCCCCCTGCCAGAGCTCTGGTGGTGCTTTAAAGGGCCTTGGGCTCCGTGCAGTGGCCGGAGCCCCGGGCCCTTTAAATCCCTGCCTGAGCCCCGCTCCGGCAGCTGGGCTCCGGCATGCTTTAAAGGGCCTGGGGGTCCTGCCACTGCGGAGAGCCCTGGGCCATTTAAAGCACCGCCCAAGCCCCGCTCCCCGAGCTCCGGAGGGGATTTAAAGGGCCCATGGCTCCCCGCAGTGGCAGGAGCACTTGGCCCTTTAAATCACTGCCGGGGAAGCCGGTCCGGACTGGACCAGCTTACTTTCTCCTCTGCAGACACCCCAAACTGGTGGTGTGTTCTCTAATTAGATTTCACCAAGTCAGTAACAAATATGAACTGTTGGATCACTGTAATAGTTTTACCACTGAGTCACAGACGGTCCCCTTAGACTCTCCAGTTTATCTTGCCACCCAGATAAACTGGACATTGTGATAAATGGTCACTTACTCCAAAAATCACACTGCGTTCAGGTCACCAGTCACTTACCCCAGATCAGTCGGTATACTAGATCTTACACCAAAGGCAATGCCTGTAACCAGTCCTGTAATAAACTGTCTAAAGATTTATTAACTAGGAAAAAGAAATAAGAGTTATGTATAGGTTAAAGCAAGCAAGCATATTGCACAAATGAGTTACCATGTAAATCCTAAGAGTGACAGAGCTGCAGTGATCTGTCAATTCGAAGTGTCTTTCAGGGCAGACCTAGAGGCAGACCCTGGAGATCTCTGGCTTCAGTTTAGAGTCTCTGGTCCTTCAAAGTTCAAACAGGCAAAAAGATGGAAAATTGTCCTGTGACTTTGTTTCATTTCCTTCATTTCCAAGCTCACAGGATGAGCTTCCTTGCACATAGCATTTCCAAGGACAGGGCCATTAACCAATCCTTGATATTGCAAAAAGAAAAGGAGTACTTGTGGCACCTTAGAGACTAATCAATTTATTTGAGGATAAGCTTTTGTGAGCTGCAGCTCACTTCATCGGATCCGATGAAGTGAGCTGCAGCTCACAAAAGCTTATCCTCAAATAAATTGGTTAGTCTCTAAGGTGCCACAAGTACTCCTTTTCTTTTTGCAAATACAGACTAACATGGCTGTTACTCTGAAACCTTGATATTGCAATGATCCTTGATGACCCATCCGATTTTGATAGTCCTTTTGGATGGGTGGGGGGGATGATTCCTGTGCCTGAGTTCACAAGTTCAGAACAAACATTTTCAAAGTTATAAAGCAAATACATATTTTCTTATAGCATGAATTGCAGCCAGGACAAGTGAAATTAATGCATGAAGCAATTTACAAGCATTTCACAGAGTCTAAACACTACATACATTCTTATGAGACTAATACCTATTTTGAACAAAACTTACATTCAGGTGACCTGGTCTGGTCTCCAGCTATGAGATTGTCTGTTCTTAGTTAATGCCTGGAGCCTGGGCAAGAGCTGGCATCTGGCCTGCCAGCCTCACAGAATCCCCTGGTCTCAGAATTGCTCCTTAATCCCTTCAGTTCCAGTGTGGGGTTTATACACCCCATCACACCAAGTCTTTAGATGTTTGAGAAGAGCCCAATCAATTATATGGGAATGAGACCTTTTTGCTGGCCTGGAGTTTAACAGACTTCTCTTGCAGCTTTTGTACAATGCTGTCCTTTAAGAAGGAGCACTGTTAACTAAATGGACTGCCAATATCTCTGCACAGATGATTGCTTTGGTATTTAAACATCCGGACTGAAGTGAATGTGCTTTGAGGATGACAAGGAGAAGGATTATTGGTTAATGAATGACAATATTGGTGAATGCTAGCAGAGTTGCCTCTGTATTTTTATTAGAGCAGAACTCACCTCTGAGCTAAGTTCTCTTGCCATCATTGATTTTTCTCCTAATCTATGTATTAGGGAATATAGAGTAGTCTAACTACGTGTTTTGTTTCTATAGATAATTAGACTCTGGTTAACTGGCTGCCTCAGGGGATTGGTAATAAATAGTTTCTTTCTTCTAGGTCTCTGCTTCGAATCCAACCCAAAAGCGAGAGCCTGATCCAAAGTTCATTGAAGTCAATGCTAGTCAGCCCCTAAAGACTAGAGAAGGCTGTGGTTTAATATTGTAGAATCAAAAGCAAGTATGCTTTAGATCCAGCTTCCATTTCATCCACAGGTTTAGTGGCAGTGAGGGGAAATTCTGATAAAATATTTTTATTTCAGACCATTCTACCAGAGATTGAAAGTGATTACTAGTGAGTACCATCCAAAAGCAATTTGGTGATGTGAATTGATTGTCTAATTCTAGTTCTAATGGACAGATATCCAGGTGACAAAAGAAAAAAATACTTTCCCTTCTTCCCCCCCCTCCCACCCCTAAATTGTTTACCTAGGACCTTGTTTTTCTATTTTGACTCAGGTGTGAATACTTAACTATGCATTGATTACAGGTGGAGGCTGTCTCACTCAATTGTTCCACGTCTGCTCTGGTCTATTGCCAACACTTCACATTGTGTCTAGCTGTTGTTCCTTTGCTTGATTGTCTAGGGCTAGGATAAGAGAATTTCAGTGATTTCTGTTCTGTTCCTTTGTAGCAGGCTGTTATCCCCCTCTGCCTGATGCACAAAGAGACTAGCCAGAAAAAGCATTAACTGCTTTCACTGGCTGGTTCGCAGGCTAGAAAGGAACAAAATGATGTGAAAGCAGCAGTACTCATTTCCTCTTCAGTCTTCCCACCCTGCCTCAGAGGCACATTATGTGGGCAATTTTCTTGCTGGGAAGAGAGAAACTTTCTCTCCCTATTTGCAAGCGTGGGGTACAAAAGGTTGCTAAAATTTAGCGTTAACACTGAAAAATATATTTTTAATGGATGCCTTTTTTGCTTAAAAATTATCTTTCACTATAAGATGTTTTGCTTTTCTTTATGTAACTTTATAGCAAACATTTCAGAGCGGCAATCAGTCCTATTCACATGCTGCTCTACACACTGAAGAATATAAGAACATAAGAACTGGCATACTGGGTCAGACGAATGCTCCATGTAGCCCAGTATCCTGTCTGGCCCACGCCAAGTGCTTTAGAATGAACAGAACAGAGCATCTATAGAGTGATCCATCTCCTGTTGTTCACAGACAGCTTCAGGCAGTCAGAGGGACCCCCAGAGCATAGGGTTGCATCCCTGATCATTTTGGCGAATAGCTATTGATGGACCATCATGAACTTATCTTATTCTTTTTTGAACCCAGTTGTAGTTTTGTTACCCTGGTAATGAATTCCACAGGTTGACTGTGCGTTGTGTTAAGAAGTACTTCCTTTTGTTTGTTTTAAACCTGCTGCCTATTAATTTCAATGGGTGACCACTGGTTCTTGTGTTATGAGGAGTAAATAACACTTTTTTTTCATCCTTTCCACACTATTCATAATTTTATAGACCACTATTATTCCCCCCCCCTTAGTTGTCCCATGTCCAGTCTTTTTAATCTCTCCTCATATGGAAGCTGTTCCATACGCCTAATGATTTTTGTTCCCCTTCTCTGTATTTTTCCCAATTCTAATATATCTGTTTTGAGATAGGATGATCAGAACTGCATGTAGTATTCAAGGTGTGGACATACCATCGATTTATGTAGTAGCATGGTGATATTTACTGTCTTATTGTCTATCCCTTTCCTAATGGTTCCTAATATTCTGTTAACTTTTTTTTACTGCCACTGCAGACTGAATGGATGTTTTCAGAGAACTATCCACAGTGATTCCACAACCTCTTTCTTGAGAGGAAACAGCTAATTTTGTATGTATAGATAGGATTATGTTGTCCAATGTGCATTACTTTGCATTTATCAACATTGGATTTCTTCTGCCATTTTGTTGTCCAATCACCCAGTTTTGTGAGATCCCTTTGTAATGCCTTGCAGTCCGCTTTGGACTTAACTAACCTGAGTAATTTTGTATTGTCTGCAAATGTTGCCACTTCACTGTTTATCCCTATTTCCAGATCATTTCTTAATATATTGAACAGCTCTGGTCTCAATACAGATCCCTGCGGGACACCGTTATTTACTTCTCTCCATTCTGAAATGACCATTTATTTCTACCCTTTGTTTCCCATCTTTTAACCAATTTCTGATCCATGAGAGGACCGTCCCTCTTATCCCATGACTGCCTACTTTGCTTAAAAACCTTTGGTGAGGGACTTTGTCAAAGGCTTTCTGAAAGTCCAGGTACACTATATCCAAGGGATCACCCTCGTCCACATGTTTGTTGGCTCCTCCCCAAAAGAATTCTTATAGATTGGTGAGGCATGATTTCCTTTTACAAAAACTGCATTGACTCTTCCCCAACAAATCATGTTCATCTACGTGTCTGATAGTTCTGTTCTTTATTACAGTTTCAACTGATTTGCCAGGTATTGAAGTTAGGCTTACTGGCCTGTAATTGCCAGGATCACCTCTGCAGCCTTTTAAAAAAATTGGTGTCACGTTAGCTATCCTGCAGTCATATGGTACAGACGCTGATTTAAAGTGATTGCTCACATACCACAGTTAGTAGTTCTGCAATGTCGTATTTCACTTCCTTCAGAACTCTTGGGTGAATACCATACAGTCCTGGTGACTTCTTACTGTTGAAGTTATCAATTTGTTCCAAAACCTCCTCTATTAACACCTCGATCTGGGACAGATCCTTAGATTTGTCACCTAAAAAAGAATTGCTCAGGTGTGGGAATCTCCCTCACATCCTCTGCAGTGAAAACCAATGTAAAGACCCTCTGCAGTGAAGACCGATGCAAAGTATTCATGTTTAAAGGTCTTCATATTCAGTGAAGCTGAGTCTGTAAACAAATTTTACTACACAACCACTCATCAGTGGTCAGTGTAGATTCTACCTTCAGTAACAAAAGCACAGGCCTCCACCACTTGAGTTAAAGGGACAACTCCATAAGCTGGTAGCAGTAGTAGGCTCATAGGGCCCAACCCTGCCAACACTTAGGGCTTGTCTTCACTGAGTTCAGGCGACCTAAGTTACACTACTCCAGCCATATGAACAACGTAGCTGGAGTCGATGTAGCTTAGGTCAATTTACCCCGGTGTCTTAACTGCGCTGTGTCTGCAGGAGACGCTCTCTGGTTGACTTACCTTATTCTTCTTTGGGAGCTGGAGTACCGGAGAGCTCCCTGCCATCGATTTAACAGGTCTTCACTAGCGTTGATCTCCCTGGTAGTGAAGACAAGCCCTTACATGTGTGCGTATCCACAGACACATAAGAGTACTTCAATTTGTACTCCAAATGTATTTAAAGTTAAGCACATGTGTAAGCGTATGCAAGATCATAGCCTTATTCTGCTTGGGTACCAGCCACTAGAGTAGGACGATACACTAAGCCAGAGAATTAAAAACACTTAAAGGGACACAAACTTAAAAAAAATTTCAGTCAAGTTTTATTTTATTTTATCTACTATTGTTGCAAATAATGCCCAAAGCAACTAACATTAAACGATTAGAGAAACAAAATATTTCTTTATTTTTTTCAGTTTGTTGCTGTATTTGACAGCACCTTGATTAACGTCAATTTTCCTGTACGGTCAGCTCGGGGGCAGATGGCCCCCATTTATATGGGTTTTTCACAAAGCAACGGGGGACAGAAAAACAAACTTTTATAAAAATAGAAAAGTGTGATTGTAAATTACAAATATTGGCAGGAGATTCAGGAGCAGGTGTAGTACTTGAAACTATTTTTCAATTTTTTTTAAAAAAAAGACTAGATATAAACACCCCTTTAAAATATGCTGTGTAACCACCCTTTGAAATACTAAATCTGAATCCTCAACACTTAAAATACACCATTGCCCCAAGTATTAGCAGTCATTTCAAGTATGACGCAGTTCCCAGCTACAACAAAGCCTCATAACTCGTTGATACTCCCTCCTGCTATTCCAGCTCCAGCCCTAAACTCCTTTCCACTAGTCTCCACTTCTGCAGTATTTGAGATTCACTGAGTAACAAAGGCAAACTCTTCAGTAATCCACAAGTCTAAAAAAAGTGGATTCACCTCATGGCTAAACGTGCTCGATGACTAATAACACACATTGCTGTACAGTGGCTGCTATTAAAAAAGGCATCCTTTGCTTATAGTTATCATATAATTTCCTTATGCTTAGAATAGGAAATAGCTATGGTTGGCAAATGTTGACTTCTTAATGATAATCACTGTACTTCCTGTGGAAGTGCAGAACATCTACACTTCTTGGTTATTAGAAATCAAACATACTAGAGATATTCGGGTATCTGGTATAACCGGACACTGCACTTGGTCCTATAGCATTGCTTAGATAATATGCTTGTCATTGTAGAAGGCATGATAGGATCCCAATAAGGCAATCTGAAAGGAGGCCTTATTTGCCTCTTCACAGCCCTCTGTTTCTCAGTTACAATTCTCTTGCTATTTCCCATGTTCCACTCTTTCCGGTTTGTGCTGGCCCATCTGCTGCCTCTGTTCCCTTTTAACTCATGGGAACAGGGGCAGATGGCTGCAGGTGGTTGTACACTGAGCTCTTACACTCTGCTGTAGCTGGTGTGAAGAAATCTCACTGTATGAATATTTCAACTGCACTATTGACTATAAAATAAACAAACAACAGAAGCACAGGTTATTGAGGACAGAAAAAAATGGTTCTTCACAGTAAAGTATGGGATTCCTTTTCTCCGAGGAAAATAAAAAGTAAAACAAAAATGTCATTTGTAATATTGTTTATTAAACTTGTCCATCAACTTAAATCACAGAAGGAGAAAAAGGGATGGGTAACAGCAATACTAAAAGAAAACTCAGGACTACAAAGGACAAACCTGTATGCTACTAGTGCAATGTAATCTGTACTTCATTAATAAAGATGAAGCAGCTGGAATCTTCTTTCTATGATTTTTCCATACTAACAGCTAGAAAGAGTTTTGGAAACCTTCTCTCTCAGGAAAGACTGGCAAAGAGCTAACACTGCAGAGGAATAATACACAAAAGTTGCACAATGTTCAGTAGTTGTGTGCTACCTCTAGCCTTCTACATTTTCTACAGCCTCCTCCAAGTCTCAGTGCTTCCCCAACTGACTCCGAGGAGAGCCCCAGACGAATACTTCCCGCAGATCTCCTTTCAATCTGAGACTTGGTATGTACTACTATACCTATGTCACCACCCAAAACAAGGGCACAGGCATTACCCATGTAAGCGGAAGGATTTCTGCTGGCTATTGTTTTGTATGTCTGTGAAAGAGAGGCAGTAAGAACCAGAGAAGCTGAGAGAAAAGATAGCAGGGGCAGAAAAGCTAAAGGAACAGCCGGAACAAGGTCCTGAGAAAAGCTTGGCGAGAGAGAGCTTTTTGGGCTGCTTGGTGGCTCAAAATATGAATTGGAAATTGGAAATATGAGCAAAGAAACTATCTCCTATTCTTTGATTCCTACTGTGTTCTGGGAAACAGGATTTTGTGCATTCTTTGTAAAGTAACAGGATTGCACCAAAGAAACACCAGACTCCATCACCAATTTCTCTTCCTAATGGAAAAAGCCCACAAGACCCCCAAGTTTTGGCTAACCTCTACAGTAAAAACATGAAACATTCTTTCTGTAAGGAGTGTTGTATTTTTTACTCCTAAATTCACGTAAATAAGCTGTAGTGGTATAAGCAACTTTATACTAATACAACTGTTTCCACACACAAGGGGGGGGGAGGGAGAAGTCCATGCCACTTTCGTTATACCTGTCTAGTTAATGTGGTATAATTCTCATGTAGAGAGCTCCATCCACAGTCACACGGTTCCCTCTTAATCTCAATATCTCTGTAGCAGCCACAACCATCCTAAATGCTTGGCCTTAAAAGTCCCAGTAACAGGCAGTCTGGCAGCACCTGCTCTTACAGGGGTCAGCACAGTCTGTTATACTGTTTAATGCAGAGTTAGATAACAGTGTCAAAAATGACAGGTTTCAGAGTAACAGCCGTGTTAGTCTGTATTCGCAAAAAGAAAAGTAGTACTTGTGGCACCTTAGAGACTAACCAATTTATTTGAGCATACGCTTTCGTGAGCTACATGTATCCGATGAAGTGAGCTGTAGCTCACTTCAATGATTTATGAATGATTTATTTATGCTCAAATAAACTGGTTAGTGTCAAAAATGCTTACACTTCAGTTTCCATAGTGGTTGCATTGGTGGAGAAAAATGCTCAGAAATTTTCCCTCTAAAGACAAGACCCAAGTGATTACACAGGTCAGAGCTGTGACCATATCACAAACAGTCCCACTCTCCTTGGAATTTCTTATTCCACTCAGAATGTGGTTAGTGACTGAGTGGAAGATAACAATCAAGGTTAATAGTTTGGAACTACAATACTGTTGTCTGAATCATACCAACTAGAACCTTAATTAGTCTTTTATTTTACCCAGTGGCTTGTGTGATGCCTCCTGAGGTACCCAGAGGTAGAAGGCTTCTCACTACCACCTGCCCTAAGCAAGAGGAAGCCTCATCTGTGCCTGCCAGGGGTCAGCTCCATGACTCCGCCAGCCACAGGCAACACAAGCAGTGCCCTCTCATCCCATGCAGTCTCTGTTGTCGCTCTGCAGGTTAGCAAGAGGCACGGTCCAATCCCCAAGTATCCCCCTGAAGTGCCCAGGCTCTGCTCCACTGGACACTCACAAAATTCACAGACCCACTATTCCCAAAGGAGCAGCACGCCCCAGATTACTGGTTACACCTCAGCATCACCACTTCACGCAACTCACAGCCCTTAGATATGTTTATAGTCAAAGTATAAATTTGTTTAACAAAGAATAGAGATTCAAAACTAAACAAGTAGAATTAATGGAAACAAATTGTTATATAAAAAGTAAACCCACAACATGCTTTCTAGAGCCTACACGGAACTAATAAAACTTTTTCAATCTTATAAATGTTGGCTCACCCAAAGTCTCTCTCCCGATATTAAAGATCCAGTTAGTGTTGACCCTCCATTCATAAGAAAAGCACAATGGTAGCTTGTCCCCTAAGTGAAGGATACGAGGTACACCCAGGTACCCTGAGATATATTCCAGGAATTCACTGTCTTTACTCAAACAGGATGTCCCTCCCTCAATTGTTTTTTCCTAAAGGATTCTTTCTTGCAGATTTTGCATGCAGATAGGCACAATACACACCTGACCAAACAGAGAGTGAATATCTCCTAGCCCCTGCCTGAACAGAATCTGTCCAAGGCCTGTCACCTGCTGATGACTTGCTTTTAATTTCAATGCTGTATGAATATAATTTCCAATATAGATACATAACTCCTTAAATACCATCCAGTATACATCCCACAGTCATTAGTATGACCAATATGTTACTGGCTGTGGGTAGAGACCTCACATCCCACCCTCTGGTGCACTACTATGTAGATATTGGACACAGGGGATACTTGTAAACCCCTACGCACCTCTTATGCCCTCTGCCAGTTGGCAACAAGGGATCTCTGGGTCACAACTTGTGCTCATTTTTTAGTAGCAGAACAAGACTGCTTTGAAATTCTGGGGGAAGGAGTACAGAATGGCAAGTGACTGGAAATTCTTTTGGTAGTTCTTTTACACATGCTTGTCCATTAAATGTCCTTTTCATATTGATTTAGACATCCCAGAAACCAGTACAAAGCTCTTGATTTGTGGATGTCAAATGTGGCATTCAAAAACAGTCATCAAGTTACCATCTCCCAAGAGCAACAAGGTATCCACGTTTTACCAAAAAGGCAGTGTGTTGACTTTGTGCATCGCTCCTGAGGAGAAGATTCACTAGCAAAGCGATAAAGAGCAGCAAATGATGTTAAGTACGTGACATTTCCCATTGATTACCTCATTCCACTTCCTTCTTTTGGCAGAAACAGATAGACGTGATCTTTTCCCAGTTACTGTGACCCAAGAATAACCACTCAAAAAAACCCAACCAACCAACCAACCAAACAAAAAAACACAAGGCTAATGAGGTAGAAAGGTACAACAAAAAACACTGAAACACTGTAAATATGGACACTGAAATGTAACAATATGACATGCAGAACCACAATAAATGACACATGCTTTATTGATTAGGCTCCATCATAAAACAAACCTCAGCTACTTATTTACAATGCTCATATTAGATCTTGGAACTCTTCCTAGCAATCAAAAGATAAAATGGAACCTGCGTGAAGCCCTGAGTGAGGAGAGGAGTGGGCCAGCCCCTGGACAGTGGTGTCTTTGGAAGCACAAGGTGTCAAAGGCAATGAGGTCTGGGGAAAAAACTGTAACAGCTGAGGCATGCCTGTAAGGTAGAGGCGGGGCCTGCTGAGCCTAGATGAGCTGAAGGTTTGATATTTTTGCCCAGAGATTCTAAGGCCAGGAGGGACCATTGTGACCATCTAGTCTGACCTCCTGTATAACACAGGCCATAGAAATTCCAAAATAATTCCTGGAGCTTATCTTTTAATAAAACATCCAATCTTGATTTAAAAATTCTCAGTGATTGAGAATCCACCATGACCCTTGGTAAATTGTTTCAACGGTTAATTACTCTGTTAACAACGTACGCCTTATTTCCAGTTTGAATTTGTCTAGCTTCTACTGCCAGCTATTGGATGGTGTTATACCTTTTTCTGCTAGACTCAAGAGCCCATTATTTAATATGTTGCCCATGTAGGTACTGCAGTCAGGGCACCCTTTAACCTTCTCTTTGTCAAGCTAAATAGATTGAGCTCCCTGAGTCTATCACTATAAGGCATGTTTTCTAATCCTGAAATTATTCTCATGGCTCTTCTCTGAACCCTCTCCAATTTATCAACATCCTTATTGAACTGTGGGCACCAGAACTGGACACAGTATTCCAGCAATGGTTGCATCCATGCCAAATACAGAGATAAAATAACCTTTTGACTCCTACTCAAGATTCCTTTGTTCATGCATCCCAGGATCTCATTAGCTCCTTTTGTCACAGCATCAGGCTGGGAGCTCATGTTCAGCTGATTATCCACCATGACCCCCAAATCTTTTTCAGAGTCACTTCTTCCCAGAATATAGTCTCCCATCCTATAAGTATGACCTACATTCTTTGTTCCTAGATACATACTGTGACGGGTTGGATCACAGAAACCCCCTGAGAGCTGCCACCTGATGTGCCAAGACTACTTCTGCTCCTGCTTTCCTGCCCTGCCAGCTTAGGACTCCAGCACCCTGCCTGGTTTGAGCCGGAGCCACTAGCCTGCTGCAAACCCAGACCTAGGTCTGAATCATGTGCCCTAACAGCTGTAGGCTTAACTGAAAGCAGCTTACAGAAGTGTTCCCATCTTTAACACTCAGATACCAAACTCCCAATGGGGTCCAAACCCCAAATAAATCATAAATTGATTGCCCTCTATAACACTGATAGAGAGATATGCACAGCTGTTTGCCCCCCCCCCCCAGTATTAATACATACTCTGGGTTAATTAATAAGTAAAAAGTGATTTTATTAAATACAGAAAGCAGGATTTAAGTGGTTCCAAGTAGTAACAGACAGAACAAAGTGAATTACCAAGCAAAATAAAATAAAACCCACAAGCCTATGTCTAATAAAACTGAATACAGACAAAACCTCACCAGTTCCAGTAAGCTTCCTTTTACAGGTTTCAGAGTAACAGCCGTGTTAGTCTGTATTCGCAAAAAGAAAAGGAGTACTTGTGGCACCTTAGAGACTAACCAATTTATTTGAGCATAAGCTTTCCGATGAAGTGAGCTGTAGCTCACGAAAGCTTATGCTCAGATAAATTGGTTAGTCTCTAAGGTGCCACAAGTACTCCTTTTCTTTTTGCTTCCTTTTACACACTACTCTCTTTTTAGTCCAGGTCCAGCAATCACTCACACCCTCTGTAGTTACCATCTTTTGTTCCAGTTTCTTTCAGGTACTGTTGGGGGTGGAGAAGCTATCTCCTTAGTCAGCTGAAGACATAATGGAGGGGTCTCTCACGGGCTTAAATGGACTTTCTCTTGTGGGTAGAGACCCCCTCCTCTTTCCTATGCAAAGTCCAACTTCAACATGGAGTTCTGGAGTCACATGGGCAAGTCACATGTCCCTGCAAGACTGAGTTCCTTACCAGTCAAGCCACATTCCTGGGAAAGCTCAGATGTGGATTGGTGTTTCCACTGTTAAGTGCTTCTTGATTGGGCACTTAACTTGCACATTCCTTTCTCAAGAAGCTGACCAAATGCTTCTTACTAAGGCTATATTCATAACTTCAACTACAAAAACGATACAGGCACACAGATAGGAGGAATAGATTCAGTAGATCATAACCTTTACAGAGATATGTTACATGCGTAAACCATATTCCAGTTATGTCCCAAATATACATTCATAAGCATAATTCCAGAGAGCTTTATGGGGTGCACCGTCATAATTTGCTTGTGGTCAGTTTACCAAGTGATCTAGATGGCTCTGAATCAGTGAGCTGCCCTCTTCATTATTTACCCCTCCCTCACTTCTGAGGCCCCAGAAGGGGCTGGACTCAGTAAAGCAGTCTGACTCCTGCAGCTGGAGTAGGCCGAAGGATAGTGGGGAAAGACTTAGGCAAAAGTTGCTGCAGTGCCACAGCCAGCCAGGAGGGGATGTGTTGGGGCTGCCACTTTGCCACGCAGGGAGCGTCATCCAGGATCTACTGAGACCCCCTCAGAGATAAGGAAAAGCAGAAAAATGGAGGAAGTAGTCTGCCTGATGGCAGCGCAGCGGGACCAGACCCAGGTTCTCCCCCTGCAGCTGCTGCAAGGACAACAAGAGCAATAGGAAACACAGCAGCTGCAGCAGGAATATTTCCTGTAATGTATGGAAAAATGGGCCCCAGGGAATGGAGCAGCTCCCTGGGAAGAAGACCCCAGGCAAAGTTAGGGCCAGATGACGACCTAAAGGCTTTCTTACATGTTTTTGAGTCGGTAGCAAGTGCAGCATCCTGGGCAGCTGGGATGGCCCTGTTTCTGTCAGGGGTCCTATCTGATGAGTAGGCAAAATAATATCTGATGGTCAAAGAAGCTATTTTAGATCAGTTGGGGCTCACAACTGAAGCCTATCAACACTTCTTTAGAATGGAACCATTCTGCTGAGGAGTATGGTCCGGGGGGGCGGGGGGGGGGTATCTCAGTGACTCCGAGGCCTGGCATTGCATGGGCTATGGCCAGAGATACTCAAATAAATTGGTTAGTCTCTAAGGTGCCACAAGTACTCCTTTTCTTTTTGTGAATACAGACTAACACGGGTGCTACTCTGAAACCTGTAGTGAGAACTGTGGATCAAATCATCCTAGAACAATTTTTGCAGGTTCTGCCAGCTGGGGCCCAAAGTTTCTACCAGCACTGCAGTGGAAAGATCAGAGGCCTATTTAGAGGCAGATGGTACTAAGCAATCTGACCAGCAGGCCAGACTGAGAAGATCACCACCAGAAAGGCAGGAAGATATAAAACCCTGGTCTCCAGAGGCTGGAGGAGATTACAAGGGGAGAAATTCCTGGGTGGCTCTAAGTTTTGAGGTCCAGAAGAGCTATTGGCACCCCAGTCTTTTCCCAAGCCCAGTGGAAGCACTTTGGGAGGTAGCTGGGAGCTGTGACTGATCAGGACATATGAGACAAGAGTGTCCCCTGATGGAGTGTGACTATGTGGGCTGTTGTTTATAACCCGGTTTGTGGCTTGGGATGCTCCTTAAACCCGCCACACGTGGAACAATCAAACTGGGAAAACAGGTTAGTGGGCTTGGGTTGTGGGCAAACTTCCATCTGGTCAGATAAACCAGCAGCTGTTAGTCCACATATCCTTTGTGTATGGAGAGACCTGAGCGTACCCAGTGGCTGTGGTGGAGTTAGAAGTACAAGGCTGAATAAAAATCAGAGTAGTGAGGAGCCTTCCCTGGTCCATGATTCTGGGCAGAGACTGGCAAGGATTCCCAGCCCTGATGCAGCAGAGGACAGTATCTGAGCCAGTAGAGGAGAAATCTATTGAAGGTCCTGGAGCGTTGGTCAGCAATGCTCAGCCGTTATGGGCACACAGAAGAGGACTGGATGGACTTGTTCGATTGCCTGGAGAATGCTGAGGAAACTAGAGAAGAAACTCTGAGATGTCTTCACTGCTTGGAGGAACATCTACAAGAAGCTAATCAGGAGCTGGCAGAAGTAAATGCCTCCCAGCAGAAAATTATAAGGCATGCAGCAAAGCTAGAGCAGGATTTGGTTTGGACAACGGTGGAATTGGAGCATGACAAGCAATGGTGCCAAGGGTTCAAACAGCAGCTAGCTATGTTTCAGGTGGCAGGAAATTCCACAAAAACCAGGGCTGGAACAATTTACTGTAGGGATACAAACCAGCCCCCCCTGCCAGAAGCAGAAGGGATTTTGATGGCAGGAGAGCACCAGCAGATGGGGGAGGTACAGGAGGCACTCAAGCCAGGGATAGGATGAGAAGTTGTCTGAACAATCCAAAGGCCCAGCGAGCAGGCATATTTAAGGGGATGGTGATTGAGAAAGCAGTGATAGAAACAACCAAGGTACAGGAAAAGCTGACAAAGATAGATTTCAGAGTAGCAGCCATGTTAGTCTGTATCCGCAAAAAGAAAAGAAGGACTTGTGGCACCTTAGAGACTAACAAATTTATTTGAGCATAAGCTTTCGTGAGCTACAGCTCACTTCATCGGATGCATTCAGTGGAAATTTTTTTTTCCACTGAATGCATCCGATGAAGTGAGCTGTAGCTCACGAAAGCTTATGCTCAAATGAATTTGTTAGTCTCTAAAAAGAAAAGGAGTACTTGTGGCACCTTAGAGACTAACCAATAGTCTGTAGCTCACGAAAGCTTATGCTCAAATAAATTGGTTAGTCTCTAAGGTGCTACAAGTCCTCCTTTTCTTTTTGCGAATACAGACTAACATGGCTGCTACTCTGAAATTAGTCTCTAAGGTGCCACAAGTCCTCCTTTTCTTTTGACAAAGGTAGAGCAGACCCTGTTGGAGGCTCACCAAGAAAGGCATAGCTGGAAAAGGAAAAAAGAGGGTTGGAATTCCATGAGGAGCTCTTGGACAATGAGATGGGCCCCAGTGGACTGGGAGAAAGAGATGATCTATTGACATTATGGTATGAAAAGGATGAGAAGTGGGCCAAGGTGGGCAACTCCCACCGTACTCCCCTTAGAGTTGCAAGACCCTGGCTTGGTGGCTATTGCATCTGTCCTTATACTGGGCGTGTCTCATGGTAATTAGCCTCTTCTCTGTTACTCATAATCCATTCAAATAAAGCTTATTTCCTCCAAAGTAACTTCCTCCTCCCTCCCAAGATCTGTGGAACTAACATGCTGTTTGTTGCCAGTACATTGGTCACTCTGCTTGGGTGTTCTAGCCTTTCCTGCACCCTCTGTTTGCCTTTGTCTTGTTTGTTCAGATTGTAAGCTCCTTTGGGCACCACTTTGTGTTGGTAGCATGCCTAGGACACAGGCCCTTGAGTGTACCCAGTGACTGTGGTGGAGTACCAATGTACTGTCCCTGGTGGGCTTTCAGGCACTTCCATAATAAACATGATTAATTAAGGTCAGGTTTCAGAGTAGCAGCAGTGTTAGTCTGTATTCACAAAAAGAAAAGGAGGACTTGTGGCACCTTAGAGACAAACCAATTTATTTGAGCATAAGCTTTCATGAGCTACAGCTCACTTCATCCGATGCATCCGATGAAGTGAGCTGTAGCTCACCAAAGCTTATGCTCAAATAAATTGGTTCCTCTCTAAGGTGCCACAAGTACTCCTTTTCTTTTTATGATTAATTAACACATCTTAAATAGCCCAAACTCTTAAGCCCTTACCGGCTCTCTCGGGCTGTATCCTGCTCCCTCAGCACTTTTCAGAACGGGGGCAGGGGGGAGAAGGGCCCTAGCCCATTTCTTACTGGTCAGGCTGGGAGATCTCCCACCCCCGCCTTGATCCAAGTAGATCCTGCTTAGCCTAGGAGAGCCCCTGTGAGCAGAAGATCGCCCAAGGGAACGCGTAGCCTGCGGCGAGTTTCCGCCCCATCCTCATGTCAGGCAGCGGGCAAAGTTCACAGCGTGACCCACGGGGACAGGTTGCTCCAGTAAGTGCAGCCGACGCTCCAGAGCTTTGCTCTTCCCGGCCCTGGTTGGCGGGCAGCTGGGCTCTAACGAGCCCCGGGAGCTTCTCCCTGCCGAGCAGGCGATTGCAGCCTCCCAAGAGCCAGCAGCTTGGCGGGCAGCTCCTTGGTTGCAGGGAACCGCTTTCCCCTCTGCCCGTGGGGAAGGCGCGTTAAAGCGAAGAGGGCAGCGGCTCCGCTCCACAGCCCGGCAGGCTCGCAGCTGCCCCAATGCGCGTTTCAACCCGCAAGAAGCAATTCGCTCCCCCATCCCAACGCCCCTCAGCAGGGGCCAGGGAAGGCATAGGAATCCTTCCCCCTCCTGCAGCCCCCCCCCCGGGAACGAGATCCCGGGCCCCTTCCCCCTCCTGCAGCCCCCCCCCCCCCGGGAACGAGATCCCGGGCCCCTTCCCCCTCCTGCAGCCCCCCCCCCCGGGAACGAGATCCCGGGCCCCTTCCCCCTCCTGCAGCCCCCCCCCCCCGGGAACGAGATCACGGGCCCCTTCCCCCCCTCGCAGCCCTCCCCCCGGGGAACGAGATCACGAGCCCCTTCCCCCCTTTGCAGCCCCCCCCCAGCGGGGAACGAGATCACGGGCCCCTTCCCCCCCTTGCAGCCCCCCACCGGGGAACGAGATCACGGGCCCCTTCCCCCTCTTGCAGCCCCCCACCGGGGAACGAGATCACGGGCCCCTTCCCCCTCTTGCGGGCCCCTTCCCCCTCTTGCACCCCCCCCCCCGGGAACAGATGACGGGCCCCAGCCTCCCGGGGAACAGATCCCCCTCCTGTAGCCCCCTGGGCCCCAGACCATTAACCGCAGTCCCGGCCCCCAGCGCCAGCCCTTCTCCACGGGCGCGCGGGCCGCAAGCCAAGCCCCGGCCCCCAGGGCGAGCCCGGCCGGCTGGCTGCAGCGCTGAGGAAGAGGGGCGAGAGGAAGAAGCGGGGTGATGAGTTGTTGCCTGTCGGGCTTTCCCCGGAGGAGAGGCGTGTGCAAGCGGATCCGGAGCAGAGGCAGGGGGTGGGGACGGAGGAGGGGAGGGGGAGAGGGGGGATGCCAGCGTCTCCTCCGCTCCCGCCTGCCTGCCTGCCTTTCCCTGGGCTGTTTTTTCAGTTTCCTGTCTCGCCGGGTGCGCACGGCGGATATGTGCAGCGCCTACAGGTGTGTCTCTCCCTCGCCGCTCCTCTGGCTCCGCGGGGCCGGCGCAGGCAGCAGCCGGGCGTAGGTGGAGGCGGAGGCTCGGGCTCATCATGTGATGATTAATTGGGTGCTGGGTGGTTCCTCTCTCTCTCTCTCTCTCGCTCGCTCTCCCGGCGCTCAGACGCGGGCTGCGGCGGGCGGCTCCTCGGGAAATGGGCAGCGAGTTGGCTGCTATCGCTGCGCGGTGGCTCGGGGGGCTGCTCGGCTGAGCCGCTGTGAGATGGGAGGAGCCGGAGCCGCGGCAGCCTGAGCTGGGATCGGAGGCCGAGCGGCAGGGCGCAAAGGCGCTGCCCAGCCCTGCTCTCCAACTTGGGTAAGTTTGATTCTCCCCCTCCCCCGGGGATTGTTCCCCACGGTGGCTCCACCTGTTGGAGGCAACGGGGCCGGTTCGTGCTTGGTTTGTGTGAGGGGGAAGGATACACAAATCTGAGGCTAATAAATCACTTTCCCCTCTGGAAAGCTCTGCCTCCTGATTGCCTGTATGGCAACTTCTGCTGTTCGCCAGTCAGCATGTGGGTAACCTCCGAGGGAAAGGGAGAAACCAAGGCATGAAACAAAACGCGCCCAGCGCTCTCGGATCAGACCCAGTTTGAATCTCCCCGGTAGCTGGGATCGGAAGAGTCAGAAACTTTAAAAGAAGCCCTGGAGCTTGTTCTTCCCTCGCTCCGAACGGCATATGGCTTTCATTAAGGCAAAACCCAGGGCTTCCTAGGCTTTGAACCTTGATTGCGCTGCTTTGCCTTGCAATCTAAAAAAAAATCTGCAAACTTTCCTTTTCTAAATGCCGATGTAGCGAGCTGCGTGGATTGTGATTGTATCAAACCGAGCGTGAGAGAGTTAAACACAATTTTTAGGTAAGAGCATTAAGAAAAAGAAAAAACCAACAAGGATAAAAGCTTCGTGATCTTAAGCAGAAAGTTGAGAAGCATCCTCTTGTGCAGAGAGATTTTTAGCTCCAATCTTCTGGTATATAGCACTGGATTTATAGTTCATTATTATCCTCAAGAGTTTTGTAATTTCCATTTCACGACAGGAATAATTGTAACCCATTCTCTCTTGCGTGGCTAGCAGTTGGTTAAGAGCCATTTTGACACTTGAGTTCTTCAGACCACTAGCTTCAATTCAGAAGCTAATTTGGATTTTAATGCAAACACTTCGTTTTATTGTGTTAGATTGCTTTAAACTTTCTCTCCAAACTGTTCTTTTTAAAAAATGGTGTGTTACTTGCATGCATGCACCCTAGGCAAATGAAACAACGAGTCTCTGTAGGGTGACTTCTATACTGTTTGCTTTGGAACTGTACAAAATCTTTGCTGTGCTTGGTCATGCTGTAATTCAAAGTACCCTGTCTCTTCACTCCCTACTTATGAGCTTCCTGTAGTGTCAGTTTTTATGGCAGGCTATGAGGAAAACAATCACAGAATCGTTAAAGTAACTTGTGGGTTAACCAAAGACTGGGGACAAATATCCAAAAGGTGAACTGTCACACTACCTGTTGGCAAAAATTCCTAGTCCGTTCCTTGTGTGCTAGAGTACTGTGGTGCCATCCATAACTTTTTTTAAAGTAACTTCTTCTGAAACACTAAAAACCTCTGTAACTGTGTTAATGTTTCCTTCAGTGTTTCTTCTGACAAAGATTTTCTTAATTTATTCTAAACTGCATATGGCATTTAACAGGTAACCCACCCAGGATAAATGTTATCAATTTCCTTATTTGTGCCCAATTTAAAGTTGGGTTAGAAGTATGAAAGGGTTAAGATCTAGGATTTACTTGGGATTTCTCTGCCATTGCTGTAAAGGGCCACGAAGGTTGTCAGGCCCAAAACGGAATTTAAGAATTTCTTCCTTTTTCTCTTTCTGGGATGAGAATTGTGTACCATGCTGTAGATCAATCAGGTGGGTGACCCATTAATAATGAATTTAGGGTGCTGTTTGTGTAATTACCTATGTATAGGGGGCCATCCTTCTACTCTGCATTCCTCTTCAACTGTGAGAGAGCCAACTTCTTGTAAATTTCAGTACTGTGCCTGCTCCCTAGAATGGAACAGAGAGCATGCCTGCAACCACAAGCCAAAACAAAGCTAGCAGAGGAAGTCTAATCCTAGGCCTACCACCCTTGACCTCAGCCTTTATGAATATTTGTATCTCTGAAGGGCTTTATGCGATTTTTAACTTGAGTGGTTTGAACTAGAAATCAGCATGTTGTTCTTTACTCAAGAAAAGAGCATTTAAAGTAATACAAAAATTAAGTCAAAGCACTGTGAAAGTTGCTAGAAAGGTATTTCTGGACACTGAAGCCCTCTCTACAGCCAATTTTTGTGATCTAGAGATGCCCACAAGAACCTGCACTGGATCACCAATTAATTCTGCATAGCTGGACTTCTATTGTAGCATAGTAAAAAGCTCCCATCCAAAGCTTTGAAAACTCTGACAGTCTATTAGAAATGTGCTAATTAATAGACCTGTCAGTTACCCCAAGATTGCTACTAACTGGGGGAAGACTTTCCCATAATCTGGGAAATATTGCTCCAAATAGAATTTTTCCCAGTAAATGTTAATGCACATGGAAATGAATTATTTTCCCACTGGGAAACTACTATACTACAGGGTTTTTCTGCACAGTGAGTTTCGTTGTAACAGTTTGTTTGACTGCTTTGCTGACTCTGTTTCTTATGTTTCAAAAGAAACTACTGGAAAACTTAACTGAACAGTCCTTGATTTTGGCCGTGTAATGTTAGAAGGCATACTGGAGAGCGACAAGCAATATATGTTTACTTTTTAGAAAATGAACATAGAAAATGTAACAAAACAAGAGTTAACTTGTTAAAATCTCTGAAATCTGAAAAGATGGTGATTTAAGAGCATGATCTAGCCCGGGGTGGGCAAACTTTTTGGCCCGAGGGCCACATCTGGGTGGGGGAATTGCATGCAGAGCCATGAATGTAGGGCTGGGGCAGGGGGTTGGGGTGCGGGAGGGGGCTCAGGGCAGGGGGTTGGGGTGCGGCAGGGGGCTCAGGGCGAGGGATTGGGGTGCAGGAGTGGTGTGGGGTGTGGCAGGGGGCTCAGGGCCGGGGATTGGGGTGCAGGAGTGGTGTGGGTTGCGGCAGGGGGCTCAGGGCCGGGGATTGGGGTGCAGGAGTGGTGTGGGGTGTGGCAGGGGGCTCAGGGCCGGGGATTGGGGTGCAGGAGTGGTGTGGGGTGTGGCAGGGGGCTCAGGGCCGGGGATTGGGGTGCAGGAGTGGTGTGGGGTGCGGCAGTGGGCTCAGGGCCGGGGGTTGGGGTGTAGGAGTGGGTTGGGGTGTGGCAGGGGGCTCAGGGCAGGAGTTTGGGGTGTGGCAGGGGGCTCAGGGCAGAGGGTTCGGGGTGCAGGAGGAGGATCAGGGGGTTGGGGTGCAGGAGGGGTACAGGGTGAAGCAGGGGGCTCAGGACAGGGGGTTGGGTGCAGGGTGCAGGAGGGGTTTGGGGTGCGGGTTCTGGCCCGGCACCACTTACCTGGAGCGGCTCTGGGGTGGCAGTCACGCTGCTAAGGCAGGCCCCTGCCTGCCAGGGCCCCACGCCAATCCCGGAAGTGGCTGGCACCGTGCCTATGGCCCCTGAGGGAGCGGGGAGGGGGGCCAGAGGGCTCCGCATGGTGCCCTCACCTGTGGGTTCCACACCTGAAGCTCAAGACGTTCCAGCCACTTCTGGGAGTGGTGTGGGGCCAGTGGCGCGGCAATCCCGCAGGCTGAAGCCAAAGCCCTGAGGAGCCGGATCTGGCCTGCGAGCCATAGTTTCCCACCCCTGATCTACCCCCCTAGTGAATCTTTCCCTTGACATCAGTGGGAGCTGGATCAAGGCCTAAAATCTATTTAAAAACTTGGATTAACTTTCAGGAACTTTATCGAAAAAGACACAAAATAAAATCACCAGAATTTCTTAAAGTTGAGTTACTGTCATGTTTCAAGAATTAAAGTCCCAATGACTTGCGGCCAGCATGTTGAAACTTGTTTGGATCTTGGCCTTGGGGGCTGAGGAAAGGAAAGGATTCATGCTCTTACTTTCTTTAAAATCGGTGTTGGTGACAAAGGAGAAATCGCTCTTACTGATTCTGTTAGCTCTCTAGCAAACAAATAAGCTCTTATGTATTGGAAATTTGAACAAATCTAAATGCCTATAAGGTTGAAATAATATTTGGTGTTTTAAAAAAATATTGAATTGTCAAGTAAAAAATTTTTACTGTACCCAGCTTAATTTAAGTTTTGCAACATTTGAAGCATTGCCAACAAACATTTAATGGCAACATTAAATGAATGATAGTAAACTAATTGCTGAACTTCTATCACTGTCACTTTCCTCTTCCCATTTCCCTTCTTCAAGCAGAAAATCCTGAAGGCATGTAATGAATATTATGCAGTAGTTTGGCATTGCCTCTTGTGTAAGTGCTCATCAATTTTACAGAACTAGAATGTGTATATTGCAATGTACAGTTAGTTAAACATACCTAAAATAAACAATAAGTCTAAATTCCTTAGATTCTGAAGCTGCAAACACACATGCTTAATTATTTACTTAGTGAATAGTTCTGTCCAATTCCGTGAGACTACCCAATGAATAAAAGTTGAGCACATGCATAAGAGTCTGCAGGATCAGGACCTTAGATGATTTAATCCTCTTCTCTTCCCTTCACTCCCCAATATAATTGTTTCTTCTGTCTTTTATTTGAACAAAAAAAATAAAATAAAATAAAAATCAAGTATTCAGTTCCCTTTTGTTTAAAAATTTTATATGCAGGCTCTGTTATGTTGTCAGGTTTAGCTTGCAAATACTGCAGGGGAATGTTAGTGTGTTTAAAAATAACTGGAATTTGTAAAAGTGAAAATGCTTCTGTTGTAGTTAGGTTTTGGAAATGCTTACTTATATAAAAACCTAAATGAGGCCAACTTGGACCTGACACTGGCCCTCTAATGCTTTGCTAAAATAAACAAACCAGTTTAGGTTAGCTGAATAGATCAGTTTAAAGAGCAGTATTTGGATACCAAGGACCCTGACCTTGTATTCCTTACTTGACCAAAACTCTCATTGACAAAGTGGAAACAGTGAGTTCCGTAACATGGCTATTCTTCAACAACCAGCTGCTGTCGATCACTCTTAACCTGACAAATAATAGAGTGTCATACCAAAATCTAGATTGCTTTCCCCATTCATGGCTCTCTAGTTAAGGTACGATCACTGGAAACAAACAAAGTTTTGAGCTTCTTTATGCACAATGAATTCTATTTTTATCTACCTTCACCCAAATAAACGGGTGGAGAGAAGATTGGAAGGAAATTATTATTAGTAATTATTTGAGTTGAGATTTAGATTTGCACTGATGGAACCAGGAGCAGAATTTGGCCCCTCAGATATCTGGCAGTGGAATTCAAGTAAATAAGAGTGTGGAATATGAAAAATGCTAATTATATCAATATACTTCTTGTTTTGGAATTTCAGCTTCTGAAAAGCCAACCATTGGTGCCAGACCGATTTAGTAATTAGCTACATTGGCTCTTGATGTTTGGAATTCCAAGGTTTCGGGTAGCACAGATGTCTAACATAGTCCATCCAACACATTCCAGGTCTGTTCCTGTGTTGGTTCACTGGTGTGTTTAGCCTCCAAGTTTCTGTCTTCATGCTGGACATGCATCTCTCTCAGCTGGAACAATTGACAGTTATAGAAATGAATGAAACTGTTAACTCTGTTTACATGTGTACAATTCAAAAGATCTATTTTATATAATTAAAATCCTGTTTCCAGTGTTCCAGTCCTTCTCTTAGTAGTTGACATCCCTGTATGGTTACACATGAAGAATAAAATTCACTTTGATACTGACAGTTTCCTCGAAGCTAGTTTTGAATAATGTGACCTTCATAGCTTCCTTTCCTCAGCAGATGTCTGTATGCATTCTCACTCTGAACACTTTGAGGTCAAAATGTACACACTTAAAGTTGTTTAAATTTGTCATCAGTTTTATACACAGTAAGAAAATCAGAATTATATGGAAAAACTTTGGCCTGAAACACTGTTGCTTAATACACCTATGCCCTCCCTGATCCTTCACCTAGACCTATATGAGTTTACACCTGTTTAAACTGATTTCAAAAACAGTTCCAGTTAGGCTAGTGTGATTTTGTGTGTAGGTGTTCTAGAGGAAAGTCTTGATAATCCTGAAGGTCCTTCTTTCTGTGTCTGAAGAGGCAAATCATTGGGTCTCTTTTGCAGAAGTAATGTACAAATCATGACCTTTGTCTTTTGTAACTTAACTTTGTATCAGCAATCATTGTGTGTGAGCTTAAACTACAGGAAAAATAATTTATAAAACACAATCCCAAAGTATTTTATTAATTTAAATTTATGTACACTGTCCGTAGCAGGGTAGATTTGATTTAAATCACCAGTCAGGAAGACTCAATTGAATCATGGATTTCTGCATAAAAGTGCATTCTTGTTGTTTGTTATAACCTTAATACATATTCTTCACAACTCAGAGATAGATGTAGGTTTCATTTTTAGAAGGTACACACTATACATTTTTAAAGTGATTTATTTTGAAAACTTTTCAGATTAGTTTTACAGCTATATCAGAAAATGAATGATTGTTTGGTTATTTCGTTTACCAAAGGTAACTGAAGCAGATATTTATGAAGTCATTGGGAGGTGAATTATCTCCAATTCAACAGGTTAATCATTAATATTTGGAGGATTTTCTTGCCATGCTGTATTCGGAGGAGAACATCACTAGATGGACATTTTAAATTGTTTTATTTAACTAAAATGTTATGTATTCAACTGCAAACATATGATATTTTAACAAAACAAGCGCATGAATTTTTGAATTTAAATATTCAAGTGTTTTAAAATTAGGTTTGTTTTTGTTAAAATTGTTTTTAACTAAAATAGTTACATGAAATATTAAAAAATCAACTATGTCAGCTAGGTCAACATGAGAAACTTGAAATATTGGCTTCTGCAGCTAATTCAGTCGTCTTCACCTCCGTTTTCCTGTTTGTTCATAACCTGGAAAAGAAAAACAAGATTTCCTGCTTTTTCAGGTCCCAAATGATTTCTCAATTTGGAATGAATTAGTCCAAAGGAAGAAAATATCCTTTCTACACTGGCAGAAGAAGCTACTGCTGTTAAAAGTGAGATTATCACTTCAACAGTCACTGAATCCAAGCGCTTAAGTGACTTCCCCTCAGTTCACTGGTGTGACTTTCTTTAAAACATCATCAGCAAACATATATTTCTTGAATGGTTCACACTTCGCTCTGAAGTTTATCATAGTTGGCATTATGGAGGGATGATTGCTGGATGTCCATGTCGTAGCCAACTCGTTGTCTTCAGCAGTTAAGGTTTGACCCTGGTACCGAGGATTGAGAATATTTGCAAGAAAATGAGCTGGAGATAGTGCTTGTTCCATCTGTTTTTTTTAATGCTTGTAATTTAACTCCGTCATTGCATATTTCTCCTTTTTAAGATCTCACTCAGTTCCTTCCAAATTTTAGCAGCATCAGCAATAAAACAGCTATTTCCCTGCATTTTGTTCAAGGCTACAGAAATAGGCTTCAGGGTACTCAGCATGTGTTCAGCATTTCTCTTAAGCCCAATGTTGAGAACTTTGGCGGTGACAGTGCCATCTAGTTTTTCACAATTTTGTTCACAAACTGTCATCAGATTAGGCCAGTTCAGTGCTCAAAACAGTCCACTACTGAGTTCCATCGCATGTCTTGTGGGAGCATTAGCTTGGTTCGCCCTACTTTTTTCAGAGCAGCTGCTGCAAAGTGGTTGTTATGGAAGTATTTTGCAATTTCAACAACATTAGCCTTTATGTCCAGAACACTGAAGTCTTTGGCTAGTAGATGCGTCAAATGAGCACTGCAACCGTATGTTGTTAGCTTGGGACTCTCCTCTAAATAATTTCTTCTCATCTTGGATACGTTTGCAGCATTGTCTGTGACCAAACTGCGTACTAGACATTTGAGGTTTTTTTCACAGTTTGTTACAGCTTTTACAGCTGCTTCTTGTAAGTATTCTGCTGTGTTTGCATTCCCTGATGTATCAATTGTTTCTGTAAGGAAGACATTCCCTTCTTCTGTTGTCACACAAGCACATACAACAGGATCATTGTGGACATTGCTCCACCCATCAAGCTCAGGTTAACAATTTTACCCTCTAGACCTTTTGCACACTGCTCAATTTCTCTTTCATACACTTTATCCAGCAATTTACCTGCGACATCTGCTCTGTTGGGTGGACTGTATCCTGGTCTTAATGACTGAACTATGCTAATGAAGTGTAGGTTCTCAGTCATACGGAAAGGAGAGTTTGTTGCATAAACAAACTGGGACAATTTTTTCATCAATTGCCTCTTTTTGTAATCTGCTGGTTCTTATCCCAAGCTTATCTATGGCTGTTTCTTGTTGATGGAGTTTTTTTTCTTTTTGCTACAGGAGATATACTGTGGCTATGTGACATACATGATTTCATTGAAACACAATCATTGGCAGATAACTCTGAAACTATAGAAAATGATGGTGATCTTGAAGGTGGATAGTCTTCAGAATCCTGTATGTTGAGGATGGATTCTCCTAAACAAAATAAGTCCATGCAATTATTTAATTATTATTACCATACTGCTTATTTAGTATTACTCATTGCATTCACTGACACTCAGAACTACTTTAAAGGTGAAATTGTAATAGCAAAAATAGGCAGATCTTCCTATTTATTTTTTATCACAGCTGCATCGAAAATGATAGTACCATAGAGTAACAGCTATATATTTTTTTCTCAAACATGAGAATTCAAGAATAGTCCAGAAGAAAGACCGGCAGTCCTCAAGAAAGAAGTATGAAATAAAAAAAGTTTACCAACTGGAAGATCCTGCATGTTCTTACATGTTCCCTTCATCATCATCAACACAGCTTCCTCCTGAGAAGGAACACTACTCGTGATGTTGTTTCATTTGGGCAACCAGGCCTTGCATTTCTTTGTTGCACTGTTTGCATTTTGCACGCATGCCTGTCCTACCCACAAGTAGAGGAACTTTATTAAAATATTCCCAAACTGGGTCTCTTTTATTGCCTGCTGCAATTATAAGTTTTCCTTTCTAGTGAGAGAATGGTATGGTAGATCTCAAATCAATGAAGGCTACACTCAGAAAGACCTCAAAACTTCTGGAATATGCTGCTCAAACAGTTTCACTTCTGTTTCTACTGCCTGTCCCTCCCTTCTCACAGTTTTCTCCAGGCTTACTCTCCTTGTCCAGATCTATTCTGCCCCCAACAATCTTGATAAGGGATTGACTCCGTGTACACATTTGCAGAGGGACAATAGGGTTGAGGTCTGTTATTTCTCACGTCTATATATTATTTATTCTTTAAAAACATGTTTGCTGTTAACAAGCATGTTGTCTTTGTAGACACAAATCCACAGTTTGAGAACTGCAAAACTAAGCATCTCTGATGGTATCTTCTAGACTGAGCACTGAGTCCCATTCAGTAGATAGAAAGATTAACCTAAATAATCTATACAGAAGCCCCTTGAACCCCATAAAATTGGGTCCCTAATCCATGAACTATTGGAACTCATTTACAAAACTCTTCTTAAACATTACATGAATATATTGTCTCATACTATAGAATTAGACTTTATAATCCTGTGACAAAGTTCCTCCTCTACCTTGGTGGGTCTTGCTCTTACTGGCGGATTTGCTTGCCTTGAAGCTTCACGGTAGCCCTCAGTTTGGCCATTTTCATGACCCCACAGTCCAGGTCAACTTCTCCTGTGTCTGACCAGGAGTTGGGAGGTTTGGGGGGAACCTGGGCCCGCCCCCTACTCTGGGTTCCAGCCCAGGGCCCTGTGGAATGCAGCTGTCTAGAGTGCCTCCTGGAACAGCTGTGCGACAGCTACAACTCCCTGGGCTACTTCCCCATGTCCTCCTCTCCACACCTTCTTTATCCTCACCATAGGACCTTCCTCCTGGTGTCTGATAATGCTTGTACTCCTCAGTCCTCCAACTGTCGTTCTCACTCTCAGCTCTTCGTGCCTTTTGGTCCCAGCTCCGTACACTCGCACCACAAACTGAAGTGAGCTCTTTTTTAAACCCAGGTGCCCTGATTAGCCTGCCTTAATTGATTCTAGCAGCTTCTTGATTGGCTGCAGGTGTTCTAATCAGCTTGTCTGTCTTCATGGTCTCCAGAAAGTTCCTGATTGTTCTGGAACCTTCCCTGTTACCTTACCCAGGGAAAAGGGACCTACTTAACCTGGGGCTAATATATATGCCTTCTATCACTCTCCTTTGGCCATCTGGTCTGACCCTGTCACATCCCTATTCCATGATGAGATGTCTTTGAGCTGTAATCTATCTTTAGATAGGTTTTTCCCCTCAAAAAGCATTTTATGAAAAAAATCTTTTTTTTTTTTTTTAAATCATTGATTTTTATCCACCCTGGTCTGGAAGGATTACTTTATCCACCCCTGAAATGCAGTCACTTCTAGGGTGAAAAATGGCAAATATTCCAGAAGTGCCTAGCAATGGGAGGTGGTGTGGAAATCTTTTGATATGATGAAAACAGAGTACAAAACAAAAAACAGGGTGAAGTCTCCGAAGCTTGTTAAAGATTAAGAATGTCAGGAATGTGACAAGAACTGGATACATTTCTCCTTGGGCTTGTGTGTCAGGGCATGGGCCATTGACCTAAGCATACTTGGTAAATATTAGCCATTCATCTTTCGTGAAGATGACCTCTGAGTAAAGTAAAATAGTACTAGAATACTTTCTCCTCAGGCTTTTCCTAATTGTTTAACTGTTCCCTGTTTTTAGATTATTTGCTGTGGGAGATTGGATCTGTTTACATTCACCACAGCTGAAAGTCCAGTATATGCCATTTCTCTTTTAAATACATCAGCAAATGATAATTTTTCATGTGGTTCCTCAGTGTATGTTAAAACGTGTCTGATATGATTGTGTTGTGATTGAGTGAACTTGAGTGGGTAGAAATGTAATGCTTGGACTACTGAATATTAAGCCAGTAAAAACAATACCTGTACCTCTTCTATTTCTCAGCCCTGTGGGAGTAGTGAGTAAAAGAAAAGAGCTTTGAAAAAGTTTTTAATATGCATGTTGGTTCACATCAGAAACTGAACTTTCCCCCTCCCTCCCATAAATTTATAGAGTTCAAGACTAGAAGGGACCACTGTGATCATCATCTATCATTTGTATAATACAGGCTACAGAACTTCCCCAAAATATTCCTAGAGCATATTTTTACAGAAACATTCAATATGGATTTTAAAATGGTCAGTGATAGAGAATTAACAGTTCAATGTAGATTCCAGTTGGGAAAGGCAGTCAAGGCTGGGCCCCTTGGCACTGATGGCCATTCTAGAACCTCTGAAAGGACAATAGGCAGCATAAGCTCTCTTTCATAATGAAGGAAGAAGCCCTGGGTTTCCTCTTCTCCCCCTCCTGGAGCAATGTCTTGCAGAAGGGACCACTACCCTACAGCTATAATGGCTCATGTTTAGGGCCCTACCAAATTCATGGTCCATTTTGGTCAATTTCACCGCCATAGAATTTTAAAAATAATAAATTTCATGATTTCAGCTATTTCATCTGAAATTTTACAGTGTTGTAATTGTAGGAGCCTTGTCCCAAAAAGCAGTTGGAGTCAGGGGGTGTCACAAGGTTATTGTAGGGGGGTTTGTGGTCCTGCTACCCTTCTACGTTGCTGCAGGCGGCAGCACTACCTTCAGAGCTGGGCAGCGGGAGAGCAGCGGCTGCAGGCCGGGAGCCCAGCTCTGAAGGCAGAGCCGCCGCCAGCAGCAGCGCAGAAGTAAGGGTGGTACGGTATTGCCACCCTTACTGCTGCATTGCTGCCTGTAGAGCTGAGCTGTCAGTCAGCAGCTGCTGCTCTCCGGCTATCCAGCTCTGAAGGCAGCAGTGCAGAAGTAAGGGTGGTGTGGTGTGATATGGCCTTGCCACCCTTACTTCCGTGCCGCTGTTGGCAGGGTGCTGCCTTCAGAGCTGGGCGCCTGGCCAACAGCCGCCCTTCTTTGGCTGCTCAGCTCTGAAGGCAGTGCAGAAGTAAGGTTGGCAATATCACGGTACCCCCTAAAATAACCATATGACCCCCTGCAACTCCCTTTTGAGTCAAGACCCCCAATTTGACAAGCTCTGGCCTCGCCTGTGAAATTAGGATAGTATAGGGTAAAAGCACACACAAGACCAGATTTCATGGAGGGGAGACTAGATTTCATGGTCCGGGATGTGTTTTTCGTAGCCGTGAATATGGTAGGGCCCCACTCATATTCCTTGCACAGAGGAAGTGGCTCAGTATAAGGAGTAGTGCTGCTTATGTACACAAACTTACATGAGTTTCTTTTCATTTCCCCTCTCCAGATTGGCTCTGTTACTCATGTATCAGAGGGGTAGCCGTGTTAGTCTGTATCCACAAAAACAATGAGGAATCCGGAGGCACCTTAAAGACTAACAAATTTATTTGGGCATCAGCTTTCCTGTGTAAAAAAACAAAACAAAACACTTCTTCAGATGCATGGAGTGAAAATTACAGACACAGGCATAGATACACTGGCACATGAAGAAAAGGGAGTTACCTTGCAAGTGGAGAATCAGTGATGACAAGGCCAATTCAGTCAGGGTGGATGTGGTCCACTCCCAATAATTGATGAGGAGGTGTCAATATCAAGGGAGGGAAAATTTGCTTTTGTAGTGAGCCATCCACTCCCAGTCCCTATTCAAGCCCTAATTAATGGTGTTAAGTTTGCAAATGAATTATAGCTCTGCAGTTTCTCTTTGAAGTCTGTTGCTGAAGCTTTCCTCACTTCCATCTAGGGAAGTGAGGAAACAGATTGACAGAGCCCTACCGGTACCCAGAAGTCACCTACTATAGGACAGGCCCAAAAAGGAAAATAACAGAACACCACTGGCCATCACGTACAGTCCCCTGCTAAAACCACTCCAGTACATAATCAGTGATATACAACCTATCCTGGAAAACGATCCCTCACTCTCACAGACCTTGGGGGGCAGGCCAGTCCTCGCTTACAGACAGCCCCCCAACCTGAAGCAAATACTCACCAGCAACTACACACCACACCACAGAAACACTAACCCAGCAACTAATCCCTGTAGCAAACCCCATTGCCTACTCTGTCCCCATATCTACTCTAGCGACACCATCATAGGACCCAGCCACACCATCAGGGGCTCATTCACCTGCACATCTACTAATGTAATATATGCCATCATGTCCTAGCAATGCCCCTCTGACATGTACGTTGGCCAAACCGGATAGGCTCTACGTAAAAGAATAAACTGACACAAATTAGACATCAGGAATGGTAACATACAAAAGCCAGTAGGAGAACACTTCCATCTCCCTGGATGTTCAATAACAGATTTAAAAGTAGCCATCCTTCAACAAAAAAAACTTCAAAAACAGACTGTTACTCAGGCATGGCGCAAGATGTTTTTGCTAAGGAGTGGTTGGCTTGCTTTGCCAACAGCAGAGATGGCCTTCTGGGGGCTTTCGTGCCCCAGGCATAAAGTTAAGTAATGAAGCCTAAAACTAAATGCAACAATTTTATATAAAAGTATGGGGGATGTCTTAAGTCTCTTGGACACTCAGTCTGGTTCAGTGTTGATGTGTATTTTCGCATATCAAGGATGTGTTTGTAATTTGATATAAAGTAACTTGTGAATGTAAATCATCTCCAGGGTAATCTGGTTATCAAAACATAGTAACTCAAGTGTAGAATAATACTTGTTAATTACAATTTTGCAATCTGCATTGTTCGTGCCACTGTTGTTCAAAGATTAGCATGTGCAGGTGTACTCGGTAGGATTTGCCAATTTACTTTTCCCAGTTGTAGCAATTAGTCACTATCATTTCGTTTCAATCTTGAGGCCTTGTAAATAAATAAGTAATGTTTCAAAAATGTAAACAACTTCCAAACTGATGGTGATATTTTTCACCTACAGCAATGATAATTTGCAGAGGCAGCCAGTTTTTGTCAGCAGTGGCATAATTAATCCATTTGAATGACAGCCCTAATGTCAGAAGAAGGTTCAGAAACCTTGGAATCAGAAGTTTGCAAATTAGCTTACAGTGGGAGTTGATGCGGTGGAATGTTCTTGTGCATTACTTATCTCTCAAAAAGAAAAGGAGTACTTGTGGCACCTTAGAGACTAACCAATTTATTTGAGCATGAGCTTTCGTGAGCATGCTCACGAAAGCTCATAAAAGGAGTACTTGTGGCACCTTAGAGACTAACCAATTTATTTGAGCATGAGCTTTCGTGAGCTCACGAAAGCTCATGCTCAAATAAATTGGTTAGTCTCTAAGGTGCCACAAGTACTCCTTTTCTTTTTGCGAATACAGACTAACACGGCTGTTACTCTGAAACCTGTTACTTATCTCTGTTTCCTAAAACAGCCTTAGTAAGCTGTTAGTGAGGGGAGGGCCAAATACTTCTTTCTATATTGCTTCCCCATTTCCTCAAAATTATTCTGGCCTTCATCTATTCTAATAGACACCCTCCATGTGATAAGAGTCAACTTTATTTTTAGTTCTTGTAGTATTGCTTGTGTGTGTGCGTTTTTCCTTTATCTAAAATCCATGGTAGTACCACACCACACTAACAACTCTTCCTACAGTTAGCGTGGTAGTACTTGTCATGCACAGTGAATCTGCCTCTGAAAGCAGCCTTACAAAGGAGGTAGGGCTGTTCTTACATCTGGATTTGTGTCTAGAAGGCAGTATGGGCCACTCGATACGGTCTCTTGACAGTTGATCCAGTGCCCTAGGTTCCATTCCTGTCTCTGTTGTTGACCTGTGTGATTTCTGGCAAATTACTTCACCTTTCTGTGCCTGTTTTCTGATTACCTTCCTCTGTAAAGAACGTTGGGATCTACCGATGTCATTGCTGTATAAGTACAAAGTACTATTAAAAGTAGTAGTAGGGTCAGCGCATGCTACTGCATCCATAGTTCCTATGCAGGTTTGGTGAGGAGCCCACCAGCCCCTTAATTTTGTTCTCCAGTGGGTTATTTTTGAAAAGGTCAGGGTTTTTTTGTTTTCTTTTTGTTTTTAAAGAGCGTTCCTAGCAAGATTTAAACCTACAGTGGCCATGTCATTGTTCCACTGCCCCTAGTCTCCGTGGGTGTTTTAGCTTCTGAAGCAGGAAGTGTGGTGTACATAAGTGCTTGAAGAGGGAGTGAAAGAATAGGCCAGTTTTCACACCAACTGCCGGTTTGATCAACCTAACATTCTTCACTACCTTAATGGCATGCCAGCAGTAAGCCAAGCTAATAGAACAGTGTTAACCATGTATATAATCATGTTTTTCTTCTTATCTCATTTTGTAAGACTTTGCTTTTGAATCTTGTAAATGGGGTGATAACTAGAGGTTGTTTACTCTGAAATTTTCTCTTGCCAACTTCTTGCCCAGAGGGTATGCAAAGTAAACAGAGAAGCTAGGAAATTAGTCTTGCACCTTGTCTCATATTGCAAGCCAGTCCAAATCTTAGGACATCTGTTAACTCAGTTGAAACAAAAGTAATGAATAAAAATGTGGTAATGAGATTGTTATACTGATGCAGCATTTTAATGTGAGGAGGCCATTGCACAGATCATTCCTTAATATTCTGAGGGAGCTTTAGAAACCCTGAGGTGTAGAGGGAGTGTGTGTGTGTGTGTGTGTGTGTGTGTTTTAATCTGAAACCTATCTTAAACTTCTGTCACAGGGGCATAGAAATCTATGGATAGTTGGGTTTTTTTGGCTTGTTTCCTTACCATTTAAAAAACTTCTGTGTAGTGAAGCAAATTTATTTTTACCCAGATGTGAGTTTATGGTGGAAGGGGGAAAACTATCCCTAGCTACCAGGGGATCCTGGATCAACTTTAGGATTAAAAAAAATACTCAAAGTACTCCAGGGTATGCCTGCATAGATGCTGGGAATGTGTCTCCCAGCCTGGGTAGCCAAATATGCTAGCTCTGCTCAAGGTAGCACACTAAAAACAGTGCTGTGGGTGTTGTGGCATGGGCTAGATGCCTGAGTACAAGCCTACCTGACCCCATGGGTCTTTGGTGAGGTGGCTAGCCCATGCCACCAACTGTCACAACATACTGCTATTTCTAGCATTCTAACTCCTGTCTGTCTACCCAAGCTGGGATGCATGCTCCTAGCTGTGGTATAGACATACCCTCAGATGCCAGCCTGTCGTTAATATATCTGATCCTAATGCAGTAAAAATGTAGGGCTAGATCTGTAGAATTGTGGGTATCTAATTTGCAACATTCGTTTACTTGATTGAATACATATTAAGAACACCTGCAGATGCACAGCTAGGTGTCAAAGTGGTCACTTATGTGCTATCATGGTGGTGGAATGTGAGAATGAAGTGTGTGCAATTGCACAAATCTGACTCTTAAGAAACTACTGTATACCAGACAAAATACTGGTTAACGCCGAACACCTTTTATGTTTAAACTTAAAATATAAATGGCAAAAAACATAGTTATTGCAGAGTTAAGGGTGCCAGGTAATAGCTTGTATCCTTCCAGAATGTCGAGTTGCAAAATTCAAACCACTGAAAACCAGGAAATAGAGAGTGAAGGTAAACGCCCATGCAATCGTAACTCTGCCCTCCTGGCGCTCACAATCGCCATTGGGAATTGTCAGAATGTGCTCCAGTTGTTAGGTGTAGCTGTATTGAATGGTGGAGGAATACGTTGGAGCAGCTGGGAAGAACTGTGATTGTAATATGTGAAGGTTTGGGGATTAGTCTGCGGAGCATCATAAAACTGCGATTTTGAGGAGATCGGGGTCTGAGTCTTCCCTCTGGTTCCACATGTGTGTCGTTCAAGGTACACACGCATCTCTTTCCTTTAAGTTCCCACTCTGCGTCATTTCAATACAGAATTGTGTGGGTTGTCACTAGCAGGGCACTGGAGTCTTCTTGCCCTGGGTATTGTCAGTAGTGAAGTGGGTTATGAGAGTAATTTGTAGATTTAATGATGTATCGGGGAAAGTGTAGGGTTAGGTGGTATCCTGTGTGAGGGGCTGTAAAAGGGTATGGAGTGGTTGTTGAATTGTACATGTCTGGTATTCTGTCAGGGCAGTAGGCTCCATGTTTGAGTGTAGAGCAAAGCACCCGTGTGAGTGTTAAGGGTGCTTTGGGACATCGCTCAAAGTGAGCAGAGTTTAAAGTTGAATGCAAGTTTACCCTAACTCTGTATTTTCTGGGTTTCAGTAGTTTGTGTTTCACTGAACTCTGTTCTGAAAAGGCACAAGATATCATTAGGCAACTATAATTTTGCATTAATGACTTTTTTTTTTTCAATTTAATTTCCTAGCTTTTTAAACAATTATTTGGGTGCTATTTTGGGTGCTTTATTTTTGGAATTGTTCTTTTAAAATCTAGTAAAAGCCTAATTTCCAGATGTATTTTTTTTTCCTTTTTGTTTTTAATTTACCTTTTTTAAAGGTATTATTGATCATCTAAGTAGTGGTCAGCAGTGTGATAAAATCAAACTTATAAGAATAGACCAAGCCCTAGCTTTTATACTGTACTTTTCATCAATTGATCTCAAAGAACTTGACACCATTACCTGTATTTTACAGATGGGAAACTGAGGTACCAGTTCAGTGACTTGCTCAGGGTCACCCAACCAGGCCAGTTATAGAGCTAGGAATAATCCCAGTCCAGTGGTCTTTCCACACAGTTCTTGTGTGATTCCTAAATGCTCCTCTCTGCTCCTGTACATTTGTTATAGAGGAATGGGAATGATGGTCATGGTTTGAAGCATGTAGCTACAAACAGGGCTGGTGGGAGAAATCTCATCCATGGTCTATATCCCCAAACCTTAACAGTTTTATTTCATGGTTGTTACAGTAACTTTAAGTGTATGAGAAGACTGGTGTGTGTCTTTCCTTCTCCACCCCTATGTCCTGCCATTCCCTATATCATGTAGCCCTGCAGCACTGCCAGCTCCCTTTCCTATCCCGTTAAGCTATTAGTTGCACTACAGAAGCCATTTACATGTAAGAAGTTGCTCTTTGCTGTTTCCTGCCTTCTGCTGACGCATGCATGTATTGCAGGCAGCAGCTTTCTAGAGGGTCTCAGACTTCCTTGGTTATGGTTTGTGGACTCTTCTGTGCTAACCCCAGATGCTTTTGCTTGCTTGTAACCTTTAAGCTGAACCCCCCAAGAAAGCTATTTTGGGTGCTTTATTTTTGGCATTGTTCTTTTAAAATCTAACAAAAGCCCAAGTTCCAGATATATTTTTTTTCCTTTTTGTTTTTAATAAAATTTACCTTTTTTTAAGAACAGGATTGGATTTTTGGTGTCCTAAGAGGTTTGTGAATGTTGTTTGATTAGCTGGTAGCAACAGCTAATTTTCTTTGTTTTTTTTCTCACTCTTCCCCAGAGGGGGTGAAAGGGCTTGAGGGTACCCCACCGGAGGAATTCCCAAGTGCTCCTTGGTTTCAAAGGTTTTTTTGTTTTTGTTTTTGTATTTGGGCGGTGGCAGCCTTTACCTAGGCAAGGTCAGAAAAAAGCTGTAACCTTGGGAGTATAATACAAGCTTGGAGGGGCAAGTATTAATTTTTAGAATCCTTGCAGGCCCCCACCTTCTACACTCGAAGTGACAGAGTGGGGATTTAGCCTTGACACCATCAAACACACACAGTCTACTGTGGACTGTTATGCCAGCCATAGTGACCCTGGTTGAGGATGTCACACCAGGAATTGTAGAGTGAAGTTCCTAGATCTGGCTCAATCCTGTGAATCCGCGAGTCTCTGGGGCAGCCCTGTGGGCAACACCAACTACGGTCAGCGTGCATCTATGGAGAATTGGAGGAACATGGTGTGCTTAGGTGTCTCTGTCCATCCTGGTGACATGGCCAAAGGGCATCTAATTCCTCTTTTTGAATTTAGCGAGTGATGGGGGGAATGCCCCATCTCTGTGGGATTGATATGTTAGATAAAGTCGGACCACTTTATGTTCAGGATGGGGCACTGACAGTGCATATGGAAGATCTCTAGACACCCCAAGTCTGCCTGTAAGAGAGTCCAGGTTTTTGAACCCTATAGCAATATAGGCAGTATACAGGTTTGGTATATCCTGAACTTTGTCTCAGCGCGGAGACGTTTGTGTCAATAAGTGAGATATGGACTTCATGCAAGAGGCAGCAAGACGTAGTCGCTGGAGGACATCTGATTGGCTGCGATTGTTTGAACTCTGTTTGCAGCCTAGGTGGATGAACTTATCAGTGCTCTCCATGGTGCTCCACCCCACCTCTACTAGGGATTCTGGTAGCCCAGCTCTGAGGTCTGGACCTAGGTCTTCTGCTGTGAGACATGAAACCCTTTAGTGTGGGTGGTGTCTTGGTAACCTTGAAGGGCAGGGCTGAAATTCTTTGACTTCTTCACAAGCAAGGCAGCGTCATCAGCTTAGTCTTGGTTAGCGAACACTTCTTGAACAACCTTGATTCTGATGTACAGAATGGTAAGTCCTAATAGCCAGTCAGTAGTTTGACAGAATCATAGAATATCAGGGTTGGAAGGGACCTCAGGAGATCATCTAGTCCAACCCCCTGCTCAAAGCAGGACCAATCCCCAATTAAGTCGTCCCAGCCAGGGCTTTGTCAAGCCTGACCTTAAAAACTTCTAAGGAAGGAGATTCTACCACCTCCCTAGGTAACTCATTCCAGTGTTTCACCACCCTCCTAGTGAAAAAGTTTTTCCTAATATCCAACCTAAACCTCCCCCACTGCAACTTGAGACCATTACTCCTTGTTCTGGCCTCTTCTACCAGTGAGAATAGTCTAGAACCATCCTCTCTGGAACCACCTCTCAGGTAATTGAAAGCAGCTATCAAATCCCCCCTCATTCTTCTCTTCTGCAGACTAAACAATCCCAGTTCCCTCAGCCTCTCCTCACAAGTCATGTGTTCCAGACCCCTAATCATTTTTGTTGCCCTTCGCTGGACTCTCTCCAATTTATCCACATCCTTCTTGTAGTGTGGGGCCCAAAACTGGACACAGTACTCCAGATGAGGCCTCACCAATGTTGAATAGAGGGGGACGATCACGTCCCTCGATCTGCTCGCTATGCCCCTACTTATACATCCCAAAATGTCATTGGCCTTCTTGGCAACAGGGGCACACTGCTGACTCATATCCAGCTTCTCGTCCACTGTCACCCCTAGGTCCTTTTCCGCAGAACTGCTGCCTAGCCATTCGGTCCCTAGTCTGTAGCTGTGCATTGGGTTCTTCCGTCCTAAGTGCAGGACCCTGCACTTATCCTTATTGAACCTCATCAGATTTCTTTTGACCCAATCCTCCAATTTGTCTAGGTCCCTCTGTATCCTATCCCTGCCCTCCAGCGTATCTACCACTCCTCCCAGTTTAGTATTATCCGCAAATTTGCTGAGAGTGCAATCCACACCATCCTCCAGATCATTTATGAAGATATTGAACAAAACCGGCCTCAGGACCGACCCCTGGGCACTCCACTTGACACCGGCTGCCAACTAGACATGGAGCCATTGATCACTACCCATTGAGCCCGACAATCTAGCCAACTTTCTACCCACCTTATAGTGCATTCATCCAGCCCGTACTTCTTTAACTTGCTGACAAGAATACTGTGGGAGACCGTGTCAAAAGCTTTGCTAAAGTCAAGAAACAATACATCCACTGCTTTCCCTTCATCCACAGAACCAGTAATCTCATCATAGAAGGCGATTAGATTAGTCAGGCATGACCTTCCCTTGGTGAATCCATGCTGACTGTTCCTGATCACTTTCCTCTTATGTAAGTGCTTCAGGATTGATTCTTTGAGGACCTGCTCCATGATTTTTCCGGGGACTGAGGTGAGGCTGACTGGCCTGTAGTTCCCAGGATCCTCCTTCTTCCCTTTTTTAAAGATTGGCACTACATTAGCCTTTTTCCAGTCATCTGGGACTTCCCCCGTTCGCCACGAGTTTTCAAAGATAATGGCCAGTGGCTCTGCAATCACAACTGCCAATTCCTTTTAGCACTCTCGGATGCAACTCGTCTGGCCCCGTGAACTTGTGCATGTCCAGCTTTTCTAAATAGTCCCTAACCACCTCTTTCTCCACAGAGGGCTGGCCATCTATTCCCCATGTTGTGATGCCTGGCGCAGCAGTCTGGGAGCTGACCTTGTTCGTGAAGACAGAGGCAAAAAAAGCATTGAGTACATTAGCTTTTTCCACATCCTCTGTCACTAGGTTGCCTCCCTCATTCATTAAGGGGCCCACACTTTCCTTGGCTTTCTTCTTGTTGCCAACATACCTGAAGAAAGCCTTCTTGTTACTCTTGACATCTCTCGCTAGCTGCAGCTCCAGGTGCGATTTGGCCCTCCTGATTTCATTCCTACATGCCCGAGCAATATTTTTATATTCTTCCCTGGTCATATGTCCAACCTTCCACTTCTTGTAAGCTTCTTTTTTATGTTTAAGATCCGCTAGGATTTCACCGTTAAGCCAAGCTGGTTGCCTGCCATATTTACTATTCTTTCGACACATCGGGATGGTTTGTCCCTGTAACCTCAACAGGGATTCCTTGAAATACAGCCAGCTCTCCTGGACTCCTTTCCCCTTCATGTTAGTCCCCCAGGGGATCCTACCCATCCGTTCCCTGAGGGAGTCGAAGTCTGCTTTCCTAATCTGTCAACTTAATGAAACACCGTTTGTTGTTTTCTCTGAGGGCTGTAACTCAGGAACCCCTTGCCCAAATGATCCAACATTTGGATAACTAATCTACCTAACACTGCCATAAGGCAGTCTGTGTAAGTATGTAGATGTTTGCATATGTAGAAGGATTGTCCTTTTAAATGGGAAGGGTTTCCCAACCTTAGCTGCAGCAAAGATGGTACTCCGCAAATCCAGGCCAAATGGAGAGGAGGGGCTCTACACATCCATCAACAGCATAGGAGCTCAGAGAAGTGTAAAGTGAGTCCATTCATTGCAGGGAGATGTTCTCAGCTGAAAGAGAATACCCAAGGGACATCATTACAGCCTGAAACAGTAGCTCTGAGATGTGTGAATTGCCCCATTCATGTTAATGGGTGTACCCTATTCCCCTTCTTTAGCGCTAGACAGTTTCTGGTATCCCCTCAGTCTCAGCATTGTGTTCTTGGTGTGTGCCCCAAGCTAGCCTGTTCTAAGATCCCCACCCAGGGAGGCAGGGCTTCCCCAGATCCTAGCTCATATGGGGATAAGGGATGGATGGGCTCACTCTCTTAGTGGGATAAGGCATCCTAGCTCATGAGCAGTGGTAAAGAGAGGGGCTCAGCACCCCCAGAAAGGCAAGCCGCCACCCTTCTCCACCTCCCCCCCACACCTGTCTCACATATGGAACAGAGACAGGGGGGTCAGACTGTGACAGATATGTTATAATAGAAAGCTAAAGTATAGCCCTCTGTCACTTCGCTACAGTAGAATCTTTGTTAAATGTCACTAACTAGTATTCCTCAACCGTAATGAGAACATGAACAAGGCCAACCAACAATTCTCTGACAACACCTCCTATAAAGAACTCAAAGGTGACCCCACAGCACAGTGTACCCAGGAGTTTAAGGATATCCTCAAATCCTTTCTCAAACAACTCCTCAAACTTATCTCCCACAAATCCACCCCAGATACCTTCTACATGTTTCCCAAGATACACAAACAAGAGAGCTCAGGAAGACCCATAATGTCTGGCCACAATATTCTTTCTGAGACAATATCGGGACTCTTAGAAACCATCCTCCAACCACTCACCGCACAAAAGGCCAGCTTCCTCCAGGAAACAATCAACTTCTTCCACAAGCTCCACAATATTAACAACTTTTCTGAGAACACCATCATTGCCACTGTGAATGTCACTTTCCTATACATCACCATCCCTCACAATGACAGCATAGCTGCCTACTTCAAATATTTACAAGACAATGGACAATTCTCAGATATGCACCCCGAACACATTGCCAAACTCATCCATTTCATCCTCACCCATAAGAATTTTACATTCCACAACAAACACTTTGCCCAAACCATAGGAACAGCCATGGTAATAGGATGGCTCCCCAGTATGCCAACCTCTTCATGGGCCACCTTGAAGAATTACTTCTGGACAAATGCATCATGAAACCAATGATATACCTGAGATACATTGATGATATCATCCTCTGGACCGGGGTGGACAAACTACAGCCCTCCAGACGTTTTAATTCAGCCTTTGAGCTTCCACCGGGGAGCGGACTCAGGGGCTTGCCCCGCTCCTCACGGCTTCTGGAAGTAGCGGAATGTCCCCCCTCCAGCTCCTACATGTAGGGGCAGCCTGGGGGCTCCACACGCTGCCCCTGCCCCAAGTGCGGCACCCACAGCTCCCATTGGCTGGGAACCACTGCCAATGGGAGCTGCAGGGGCAGCACCTGCTGACAAAGCAGCACACAGAGCTGCCTGGCTGTACTTCCAGGTAGGAGCTGGAGTGGGGACATGCAGCTGTTCTGGGAGCTGCTTGAGATAAGCACCGCCCGGAGGATGCACCCCTGACCTCCTGCCATACCCCAACCCCCTGCCTCAGCCCTCATCCATCTCCCACCCTCTGAACCCCTCGGTCTCAGCCTGGAGCACCTTTCTGCACCCCCAGCCCCATCCCAGAGCCCGCACCCAAGCCAGAGCCCTCACTCCCCCCACACCTCAACCCCCAATTTCGTGAGCATTCATGGCCCGCCATACAATTTCCATACCCAGATGTGGCCCTCTGGCCAAAAGGTTTGCCCACCCCTGCTCTATTGGGTCAGACTATTGGTCCATTTAGCCCAGTATCCTGTTTTCTGAGTGTGGCCTATTCCAGATGTTTCAGAGGGAATGAACAGAATAGGGCAGTTATTGAGTGATCCCTTCCCCTATCATCCAGTGCTAGCATCTGGCAGTCAGTGGCTTAATCATCTTGGCTAATAACTGTGGATGGATTTATCATCCAAGAACTTTATCATCCCTGTAGTCTAGCCACTAGAGGATGGCACAGCTATATACACCCTTAATCAGTATATTGTGTATCCTCCAAATTAGACAAAAATAAGTCTTAAGTGTGTGAGGCTTACAGGAAATCAACAGTCAAATTACAATCTAATGAGGCATAAACATAAACAAAACTTCAATCTAAATCTCACAGATGGGGAATCAAGTTAGGGCAGGTCGACACTACAGCTAGGATCTAGGCTCTGAGATCGATCCACAGGTGGTCGATTTAGCGGGTCTAGTAAAGACCCGCCAAATCGACTGCAGATTGCCCTCCAGTCAACCCCTGTACTCTATCCCTGATGAGAAGAGTAAGGTAAGTCGACAGGAAATTTTCTCCTGTAGACCCCGCGGTAACTCGACCTATGGTGTGTTGACTTAGCTACGTTATTCACGTAGCTGGAGTTGCGTAGCGTCGGTCAACTAAGCGCGGTAGTGTAGACATAGCCTTAGTCCCATTGTGTGCAACATTATAATATCTTGTAGTTACATAGTATTTCATCTCCGTAGATCTCTGAAGTATTTCACAAAAATATCACTGTACTTTTTAAATTGATGGACAATGTACATTTAACATAACAAATAGAGTTGCTGTATTTTTATCAAAAAAGGGCTGTGACTTCCAAACTTCCCATCTGCTTTAACAACTTGCCCTCAAGAAACTGACGGCAAGCTTTATAGAATCTCACGAGTGGCACAGTCCATTAAATTAAAAAAACCTTACCATTTTTGTCTTCTAGAATATTGCTGCTGTTCTAGTGCCAAAAACAAAGCAGTGGGTAGAGATGCAGGGAACTAGTAATCATGTATTAAGAGTCTATAGAATGCAGGAGTTTTTAAGATAGATGTAATCCTGAATTCTTCTTATACTTCTACCACTGAATGGAGGGAAAATATTTCTATGCAAGTGCAGTAACCAATTTTCCAATCACTAATCTTTTAGTACCAGTCACAAACAAAGTAAGGATGGCATGTGCCTGCAATACTTCCATTTTTAATGACAACAAAGTATGAAGACAAGCATTTCAAATCATGAGACGCTTTTTTTGCTCTCTGATTCAAACAACAAAAAAAACTAGCTCAACTGGTTTTAGTGAAATGGTGTGTACTCTGTTCAGCCTAACCTAAGAGATAGATGGGGTAGCTGTGCCCTTTGCATCTAACTGGGATACAGTTGTGCCTTTTTGCCTCAAATTTGAATGTGTGTCCACTTCATGTGTGAATCATGGAATAAGATTAAAGTTGATTTATAAATATTTCCAATGCAATGTGTTTTAAAACTGCAATAAATCATGGGGATTTCATGGATGGTCCTGCCAACCATAGGAATATCCTAGATATCATGTTTCTCGGTATATGCTGGTTGCCATAATCTTCATCTAATGAGGCAGTGGCCCCATCACATTGAGCTATCTTGCCCTCATAGACTAATAAATCCGATGAGATTGCAGACTCTTTTTGACCAGTCTGCTGGTTACACTGTATTTTTCCCTTCCTCTATGGCCAAATAGGATGTTATGATAACTTCTAGTCCTCTGTCATCGGTATCTTGGCTGCTGAATATTTTCCATCTTCCCTCCTCTGCCACACCACCTTAACCTCCCAGGTCACCAGTATATTGATGAACCTAATTAAAGGAAACCAGAGCTCCAAGGGTAGAAATCTGTCTGACCAATTAAGTCATGAATTTTTGGAGGTTCTATGCAGGGGCTGTGGTGAAAGCACAGAGAGCCTTCTTTTCCTCCACCATAGCACCAGTGAAATCTTGACCAACAGAACTGCCCTGGGTGGTGACCATCTTGGTTAATGGGAGCTATATTTTAAGGCAGAAAATTCTTCACAGTGATAAAATGGCAACTGCCTTGTGTACAAACGAGAAGAGACTTGGATTGGATTATGTGGTGGCAGGGCTATGTCAAGAGGTAGCAAACATAATGACCCTTGCATTTTCATTGTTTCCTTCATGGATCTGGAACTGCTTGGAGACCTATGGCCTAAAGTTTGTGAGATTGACCCATGTTCCTTGAAATTAACAGTCCACTGTGTGAAGACAAGATGCTGGTTTCACTTAAATGAGCAATCAGAGACAGACAACTAGGGCCCTGTCTCTAATCTACTGAGAAGATTTGTGGCAAAGAAGATGTAATGTCCCTGATGGTTTCAGCGTGTCAAAGGTCAGAAGTGTGACCCAATCTTCTACTTGTATTAGTTCCAGTGTTCTCTCTGTATTATACACATTTGGTGTCTTCTCTTGCATTATTGAAGATTGTTTACATCCAAAATAAAGAATTGTGAAGCTGAGGCTATAGTGAGAGGATTTTACCCCCAAATGAATAAATCCCGCAGCATTTTAAGCTTTCTGTATGAACAAATTTTAGCTCTTAGCAGGTTGAGAGGAATAAGTACAGGACATCCACGCTCAACTATACTCGTCAAACTGCAACTGTACTAGCTCCCAATATTTTTCAGGAGCAACAAAAGGTATTTGTTTTAGTCTGTTTTAGTCCGAATGGTGTGCTCTAACTGTTTTAGAGACTGCCACACTGCAAGTGATTCAGCCAGGATGCTCTAGCCAACCATCCCCAGATTTCAATTTAAGGAGGCTGGAGACCGGAATGAAATTCTGGCTCTGACTGATAATTGCAAAAATCCCACTGATTTTCATAGAGCCAGAACGTCACTCCAGATGTTCTCAAGTGGGGTCCTTAAGTTATTTTCTGCATTGGTCCAGAGAGGTGTGAGAATTGCTTGGTCTTTTGGAATGCTTTCAGGGCCCTATATGATTATTCAGATAATCTGAATAAGTGGTGTGAGGGGGAATTAATTCTTCTGTTTGAGGTTGGGGAATTATTTTTATATAATATTTAGCTCTTATGCATACTTTTTCATGAGTAGATTTCAAAGTGCTTTATGAAGGAGGTCAGTATTGTTGTTGCCATTTTACTGAAAGGGAGACTGAGTTATAAAGAAGTGACATGATTTGCTTAAGGTCACTCTGCAGGTCAATAACAGAGCTGGGAATAGAACCCAGGGCTCCCAAGTCCCAGTCCACTGTTCTATCCCCTAGGCCATGCCTCCTTCTTAAGGTATCAATTGCTCATTGATTCAGTTGTACACTTTAACTGCTGTCAATGCATTCAGATTACTGACAAGTGCATATTTAACCGATAAAATAGAAACTTGGCTTTTTGAGCTGTGGATTTGCCCAGCAAGGTCTGATTTGAGGTAAAATGGCATATTGTGAACCTAAGGAACAGAGATGTGCGAAGTAAATGGTCCAAAATTGTTTAGGGATGCTTACAAATGACTGCTTTAGCTAGCGTGCTATATCATCTTGCCCTTTCAAGAGCACCAAATTCATCTACCATTTAAAAAAAAGAAAAGAAAAGGGAATTGTAACTGGTTTGGACAATATCACTGAATTGAATAGCTATTCTCAATATTTCTGCCTTTTTTTTTCTTTTCTTTTTAAAGTGAGTTCAGAGATACTCTTCTGTCTGTAGTTGTAAACTTAATTCTATATTTTGAAAAGTTCTGACTAGTTTCTCCCATGTGTAATATTAAACAGTCATACTCAATTGCTATTTTGAATGTGGTGTCCTGCACGGAATTGCTGACTCTACAGCATTGGTTGAGAAGGACATTTGGTAGAAGGCTAGTATCTGAACTTGTTTTGTTAATTTCAATTTCAGGGATAAGCTCTTTTTATTTATAGGAATGCCAGAAATTCTACAGACTTCCAGCGAATTTTATGGAGCAGGGGACAAAAGCCTGGCTTCCTCATAGGAAAAATAACGCAGTAGTAGAAGTTTCTGATGTATTGAGAGAACTTATTCACTGGGGATGGGATCTCGCTTTCAAAGAGAGGCCTGCTGCATGTGAAGACAGGAAACTTGAGGGAAAGCATGTCAATACTCCCTTTTCTTTTCAGTTTTAGGACTGCTGCTAACCTAACTACTCCTATATCTAATCCCACCACCCACTTTTTTTTGTTTTACCTCACTCACCTGGTTGCCTTGACGGTAATTTTCCATCCTGCAGCAAATATCAAGCACACAGACGCAACCCATCTCAAGGTTTGTGGAACCCTGGGTAGCCAGACACATGAGCTGGAGGGGAAAATAGAGATGGCCATTATCAGTTATGTTTTGTGTAATTCATATCTGATGTTCTAAGAAGAATTGGTGTGTACAGCTTTCTGGAGATCACAGGCGCTGACTTTTGTTTTTGCAGTTGTTGCTCCTTTCCACCCCCTCATCCTTGTGTGAGTGGCGGGCGGGGCCTTGGGGCAGAGTGGTGGGCAGGGCATCGGGGGGAGGGAAAGAGGCTGAGCAGGGGTGGAGTTTTGAGGTGGAGTGCAGGCAGAGTGGGGCCATGGTCCGGGCACTAGGGCCCACAAAAGATTAATCCGTCTCTGCAGGTGCTGAACCCGCCCCAACCCCCGCCTCCCCCCCCCCTTTTTTTTTTTTTTTTTTGCAGTGGGTGCTGCAGCCTCGGAGCACACACTGAGTTGGTGCCTATGCTGCAGGTAATGAGTGGTTGGAGCAGAGGTTCCTGTTCTCAGTTCCTCTCTAATGGTGCCATCTTGGATTTTTTTTTTTCCTGCTAAAATCTGGCACTGAATAAGGCCATTACATTACATTTCTGTATGTTCCAGAATCTATGATGATTAAAGAGAGTAAAGATCAAGTGTTTTCTCCTTCTCTCTCTACTTGTTTTCCTCACAAAATGGTATAATTATATAGAGGCTATTGTTACTTTACAAATGGCTTCTATATAGGAATTTTGCATGCTGGAAAATTTGTTACAGTAAATTAAGCCTGTGACATTCTATCCTGTGAGAAATGTTCCTCCATGCAATGTAGGCATCTAATTCATCAAAGTGTATAACTTGAACTGTTTCTGAGCCATGAATCCGGAATAGATTTCGGAAAGATGTTTGCAGAGGAGTCTAATCATTTATGCCTTGTGGAAGGGAAAGGTTAAAAACTGTTGTTGCAGAATTAATAGAAAGCTATAACATACATACTAACTACTTCAAAATATGAAAAATGTATCCTTTAAATATCAAAGGGATTAATATTTAATTAATCCAGCACTCATGATTTTCTTAAATAGTGTTATTTGCATAATAATACTTTGCACCTGCTGCATCTTCAAAGCACTTTACAGACATTAGCTGATTGATCTTCATAACCCTGTGATGTAAAGAAGTACTATTATCCCCACTTTATTGATGGGGAAATCAAGACCCAGAATGCTTAAAGTAATTTGTTGAAAGCAATGCAGAGTCAGTGACTTAGGTGTTCTGATCCTGACTATCTCCCCATCCCATGTTTGCTCTTCTAGATCTCACTGTTGCTCACAACATAACAGGTTCCTGATGATATATATTTCTCTCTCTCTCTCTCTCCTCTCTGCCTTCTATCCCTCTATCCACTATTTAAAAAAAAAAAAAAAAAACGGAAACTTATTCGTATGTTTTTTCTTTTTTTAGTAAACTAATGCTGTGAATGGCCAGAATCATCCTACACAAAAATAAGTTTAACATAAAACAATTTCTTACTATTTCTTCATTATTGTCCATTGTAGAGATACGAGTAATGCAGCTTAAATGACTTGTTTAATTAGTGTGCTAATATGAAGATAGCTCATCAAAGTGATAGTGCTACTTAAAGGGACAATGTTAGGTAAAATTTGGCCCCAGATTTTTGGTTTTGTAAGATGATTTTCAAAGGCCCGTTGAATTTTTCATGTGTCTTTTTAACACTACTAGAGATTCCTATTTCTAAACACCTTCTCCTGCTTGGTTTGCAATGCTGCCATTGTTGCATTGTGTATTAAAGATCAGTGATATTTTAATTTATTGTCTAAGGTAAGACGTGATTAGAGGAAGGGCAGTAAACACACACCATAAATGGAGAATTAAAATAGATGATGATTCTTTCCATCTTTATAATCTGAGATGGTGTTTATATACAAAAGGATGTTTTTAAAATATATATTGGCAATTTTTAAAATCTGGCAATGTTGGACTATTTATTTTCAGTGGTATTATTTGAAAGCAGGAAAATAAATATTTTTATGTGATAAGCTTTTGGTGTATTAGCACAGGTCTTTCTTGAATCTTGGAAAATGCCAAGACTTCAGTAAATACTGTTCCAAACACTGCATTTGGAAAGCCAAATAAGTTTGTCTATCTTGCAAGGATTGTAACAGTATAGTAGAATTACGTAAACATGTACACACAAATACACAAATTGGCTTTACTTACTTGCTTTCCCCTGTTCTTAGTCAAACATTACTATAAATGCCTTTGTACAATAGCTAGGACAGATGGGCTGTAATGTTTTTCCGCATCACAAATTACGAGGTTTACAAACGGTAAATATTTGATTGTTTCTCACTCTTAAATATCTCTTCTTGAAAGCAGTGTCTGATCATGTTACATGTTGATCTAGCTTCAAATAAGGCCACTGTCACTTTAGATTCTTTGTCCTCCGTGTACTCAGCCACTCCCATTTATGTGTATCTAGATTATTTTGTAAAAGGGGCTTACCCCATGAAACTGTACTTGGAGGGAGGGGGGGAGAGAGAGAGAACTTTTGGGAGATAACATAGAGAACATGCAAAGAGCAGCCTAGGATAGATAGGGATGTGGAACCCTGTTTTGCACCCCAAGTGACGTTTGACAGCGTGGGAAGGATTTCAGCTTCCTTTCTGATTCATGTCTTAATGATGCATTGAAAATTAGGGCGAAAGAATAAAAAGCTGGATCACTTCTAGAAACAGACAACGTGTGTTCCATGCTGGATGGAATAGTATCATACAATGTGGTAGGTAAGGTTGTACTGATGTAACATTTGAGCTTTGGAGTTCAGGGTTTGGTAAGAATTTTTGGTGATGCCATGCTTCCTTGGGCTATGTGACACATCTCGGGGCTACCCAAGGTATCTGGGGTGGATCACTTCCACCTCCTCACAGCAGGAGGGAGCCTTGTCTCTGCCCACTGAAGGAAATCCTCCCCAACTAGCAGCTGTTGGCAACACAAGCACTCTGCTCTGGGCTCCACGAACCCTATTCTTGCCCAGTGCAGGCTGGCGATTTACATTCCCTGCTTTGTTCCACATGAGTGCCCAGTATCTTGTTTCCTGGACACCCACAGTGTAAAGCAGTCTGCTGCCTCCATGGAAGCAGTGCATCCCAGTTGACTGGTTCCACCACAGTTCAACACTCCTTAGCACAAGGCATTTAAAGTTTAATTTGGTTTTACAATAGACATGTCTATTTAACATCTTAAGGTAGAGCTTCCCATAAAAGTAAGTTTGTAAACGTAAGGTTATATAACTAGTCTATATCTTATACTTATTAGCAAGTTACTTTTCCCTCTAATAAGGCATTTCTCACACAGTGGTTAGTTCTTGCAGTACTTGTCCAGTCCAAAAAGCAGGGATCCTCCTTTCATGAGACACCCACACTGGCAGAACATCTCCTCTGTAATGGATAACTTGTGGTTTTTCTGCATCTCTTATGTAGGTACAGACTACTGTCCCTTATCCCTGGAGGTCCCCTATGTGTAGACTTTCCTTTGGGGTTCTTTTGTCCTCAAGCCTGCACCTGGTCCAGACAATGAACACTCTGTTGTCAACATTGATTGAATTAGCCTTGACACCTGCCTCTCCTCAGGTGATAGGTTTCACTTCTGCATGTTACATAACTGTAAAATGATTTTCTGTATGAACATCACATGATAACCATGACAATCAGCTAATTCTTAGTTTTTTGGCAATGACCACACATGACTCCCTTTGGTGAAATATTGGGAAGATGGTCAGACACAGGGGTACTATACCTGCCTGGGCATGTCTGTGTCACAGGCTGTAACCTCAGTCAGATCTCACTCACTGGCGGTAATTGGATCAGGGCTGGTCAGTGCTTGGGAAACTACCAAGGAAAACCTCATGTGCTTCAGGAAATGGTGTTGCATGGTAAGCAGAGGATGCTCTTAGCTCTGTCAGTGCTTAAGAAACGCACCAGCATGGTATTAGCAACTGCTCTTCTTCTGGAAGCGCTGTCTCCTGAGTTTGACCAGAGTACGTGCTTGCTTGTGATCCATTAAAGATCCTTTAACTACTTATATAAGAGTCCTGTTAAAACTGGAATTTGGACAATTACCATCTGTCTATCTAAATGTCTCTTTTACTTAGATAGCGTTGACCTTTCGGCTTTCTTTCTGTCTTCAGCTATTGTACAGTTTTGTTCCTATATGGGTTCATAGAAACTGATTTGGGGAGAAAAGGAATTTTGCTTTCTATTTAACAGCACGGATAAGTAAGTAGCCTGTGAGTCAAAAATTAATGTCCCCCCCCCCCCCCAGTAATAAACTAACGAAAGATCTGTGTATTAAAATATGTGTTCACCCCAGCAACCATCTTGTGTCTGGGTGTTCTTTTAATTGTTGGTTAATGTGGTGTTTTTCTTCATAGGACATGAATAGCATTCACATGGCTTGTATATACTTGCCCTGTGAATGTGCCTCAGTCTTGAACTTCAGGCACGACTGGGGAAATATATCCTTCATGCTCATTCAGTTTTGGGTCCAGTAATATCAATAAATGTGATAGTGGATTTTTGCAATATGGACACAGCTGTTGGGAAATGGATTGAGACAGCTGCCTTCTGTGTAGACTGCACACCAACCATTGGAGGGTAATGGCTTCTAGGCACTTTCAGCTTGGGCTAAATTTGGATGGGTAATCTAGAAGTGAAAGTCTGTCATAATCAGTCATCCACTTTTTAAAATTAGAATTCATGTTTGCCTACTTTCAGACACTTGAAAATGTGCTTTTAAACCATTTTAGTTACGCTTCATTTGCAGAAAACAGAAATATACTGTGACAGGTTTGGTCACAGAGACCCCCTTGGGACTGTCACCTGACGTGCTGTAATTACCTCTGAGCCTGTTTTCCCTGCCAGCGTGGGACTCCAGAACCGTCTCTTGTTGAGCCAGACACGCTAGCCTGCTGCAACACAGACCTAGGTCTGGTCAAAGCCCCCAAAGCTGCAGACTTTAACCAAAAACTGCTCTGCAGGTTACCTGACTCCAGCACCCAGACACCCAATTCACAATGGGATCCAAACCACAAATAAATCCACTTTACTCTGTATAAAACTTATACAGGGTAAACTCATAAATTGTCCACCCTCTATTACACTGATAGAGAGAGAGAGATTCACAGCTGTTTGCTCCCCCAGGTATTAATCACTTACTCTGGGTTAATTAATAAACAAAAGTGATTTTATTAAGTATAATAAGTAGGATTTAAGTGGTTTCAAGTAATAATAGACAAAACAAAGTAAGTAACCAAGCAAAATAAAACAAAAACACACAAGTCTAAGCCTAACTACATTAAGAAACTGATCACAGGTAAAATCTCACCCTCAGAGATGTTTCAATAAGCTTATTTCACAGACTAGACTCCTTCCTAGTCTGGGCCCAATCCTTTCCCCTGGTACAGTCCTTGTTAGTTTCAGCGGACAACTTAGGTGGAACTGAGGGGTTTTCTCATGACTGACAGTCCCCTTTGTTCTGTTCCACCCCCTTTTATAGCTTTGGCACAAGTTGGGGATCTTTTGTCTCTCTGGGTCCCCACCCCTCCTTCTAAAAGGAAAAGCACCAGGTTTAAGATGGATTCCAGTATCAGGTGACCTGTTCACATGTCCTGTGAGACCCTAGCCGCTACCCGTCCAGGGCTGGCCCCCCAGTACGCAGGAAGGTTTGCAGGTAAATAAACCATCTACAACCAATTGTCCTAGTCAGTGGGAGCCATGAAGATTCTAAACCACGATTAATGGCCCACACTTTGCAGAATTACAATAGGACCTTAGAGTTATACTTCATATTTCTAGCTTCAGATACAAGAATGATACATGCATACACATAGGAGGAATATATTCAGTAGATCATAAGCTTTGTAACAATACCTTACAAGAGACCTTTTGCATAAGGTATATTCCAGTTACATCATATTTACACTCATAAGCATATTTTCATAAACGTTATGGAGTGCAATGTCACACTATGTACTGCATGTGACTTCGAGATCATTGAACTTGGGTTTGCATCAGTTCAATAGACTCAGTAACTGGCAAGGTTAGCTTAGTAAATTTTCCAAAACTTCTCATCTTTTAAAAAACATTTGCTTGCAGGCCCTGTTCATAAATGAAGTTCTGTGCCTTTCTTTCTCCTTTGTTTACTTTTTAGTAGGAACAAAAATGCCAGGCCCTCCCTTAGAGGGCCTTTTTCTCTATTCTGGTTGATTCACAACACGGTGCAGCACACTGGAATAAAGAAACCTCTGTTAATTCAAACAAGGTTTGAGGATGGGGAAGAAGAGGTAAAAGGATGCCTCCAGTTTGCCCAGCCCTTTTTTGGCCTTTTTAAAGTCAACTCAAGGAATTTTTTCAGTGTGTCCCGTACAGTTGGGTCACTGGAGCACCTCGTTTCTGGGAGTCAGTTTAGTGCCTGGTCCTTTGGAGGAGCCCAATTATCTGTTTCGTTGGTGGTTCAATATTTTATTGTTAAAGATCCGGGTGGCAGGCAAAGTGGTCAGCATGATATCAATGCTTTATTTTAGGCAATTTTATTTCTCTGTATACTATAAGAAACAATGCATCCTCTTGGCAGGTGTCACTGTGGTTGTTGGAAGTCTTTAATCCTGAGGTGTTTCAGACCAGTTGGTTCTATTTGTCTTTAATGGAAGCCAGCAAACACATTTCATAGATTTTAAGTATTCTGGTAATTTTAACCTTATTGTTAAATAAATACCTTGTGTATTTCAGCTGTAAGGGCTAAATCTAATAGTAGAGAGATTAAATTGTACTGAAGTAATATTGCCTAGTCCAGACATGAAAAATAAATGGTTAGAAATGGGATTCCATCCAAAATGTGATCACTCCTAGGAAAGAAAACTACTTACTGCAGTGCTTTGCTACATGGTTCTGTGCTTTTCACGTTCCCTTTCCATACTTCATATAGATGAAAGGGTTAGCTAGGTAGTTACAGAAATACATTGTTACACAATATGAAGGCTCTTCCAGACTGATGCATGGAATTGCCTTGTCTAGTAATAATCTGACACTCTCAATGTCCGCTATAATCTTTCTGGTTATTGAGGTCTACATTCCTTTCTCTCCCCCCCTCCCCCCCCATTTGGTTACATATGAACATGGGTAATGGTGAACTCTTCTGTGAATTACCATGAGAAAAGGGGTAAAGAAAGTGAATTCATCTCTCACCCAATGTAACTGGGTGGCTTAGCCCACGGGTTGGAGAGCCTGGGGCTAAACCAATCCTGATTAGAGGATCAGCCCCACCTGAGAGGGGAATCAGGTGATTCAAGTACAAAAAGGGCAGGATGTTATCGTGAAGGGAGGAAGCCCAAGGAACTGTAGACACTGCAGGGAGCAATAAATCTGCAGAGACCAGAGTCAGCAGGAAAAAAGCTCAGGAAGCAGAAGAGAGTGAAGGACTTTCTATGTGGGGAGGCCTCGGAGGGACTGAAGGCCCAGTTGAAAAGGCCTCCTGGAGAAGGACAAACTCCAGGTAGTGGGAGGTGCTGGGAAGCAGAAAGACAGAGGGCGATGGAGATGGAGCAGTGCTCTGCTGAAACTGGGATGAAGACTGTGTGAGTTCATGTTCTGTTTTTGAAACACTGTGTTATTTTGGATTATCAGGTGAGAGACACTGAACTGGGTTTGGGACTGGAGGGCCAGTGTGCACTTAAGGGCTCAGTAATTGGATCCTAGGAGGGAATTGTGTGAACTACCTTTGAATTGAGTGAGTTCTTAAAGGGTATCAAAGATGGGGGGGAAAAAGGAGGCAGGGTGCTACAAAACAACCGGTAGCCATGAGGGAGCATTCTGGAGGTGGCTTCCTGTGTTACACACAACTAATCAGCTTCTTATTTTAGTGGCATACTTCATTTTGTATCTCATCTACTATAATAGCACAAATGAAATGAAGCTTACCATTCCTTAGTTTTCCTGCCCATTAAGTAAAATTTTAATTGGGGTATTGCAGAGCTCTCTCCCAAACATTTCTGAACAATAAATGATGATGCTTCTGAAAGCTTCAGCCTTGCCTGTGGGAAGAAAACTTTAACTGGATCGAACAGTAGATGAGTAACCTAGCTATACACAGCTCTTTTCAGTTCAGGTGCACTCAACATCTTATTCCAACTGTTCCACTAAAATTGCGAGGCAATCAATTTCCAGACATCCTTGTTCACCCTTTCTTGATTTTCTTGTCCTTAGCTTTATGCATGGCATTCCAAGAGTGATCACAGTGCTACTGTGTGTGTGTGTGATTTCTTCACTTATAACAAAATCTGTTTAAGCTCCGTTAACTCATTTCTGCTCCATCTAGTGTTCTGGCTAGAATGTTGGAAATGGGGACTCAAGATTATTTTCAAACACCCCCCCCCCCCAATATAAATAAAAATGACCTGTAGTAAGGAAGTTTTGGTCCATTCCAGCATGCAGATGGGTCACCCTACTTCAACAAATGCTATCTTGTTTCTGTCAGCTTACCAAAAAGAAATGGGTCTAATTAAATAGAAAGAGAGGCTGAAGAATCACTGTGACTCAGTATGCAACTCCATTCCATAACTGACAGTGACGCTAAGATCTGGAGATGGAGAAGGCAAAGGCTCAGCAGAATATACCAAATAACCCTAACAATCCTTCCCCAACAATCCACAAATGGGAGCGAATATGTTCACAGTATGATGAATCCAGTGTTATTGCTGAATATTTTCTCACCTTTTGAGAGACTGTGCACACTCCATCAAATTCCTGAAGCTCACAAGATGACCACATTGGTCGCAAAATTGACTGGAAGAGCTCTGGACATATTCAGTAAGATGCCTATTGAGGAGGCTTCTGACTATAATAAATTCAAGGATTTGGTTTTAAAACAATTTCAAGTTACACCTGAAACTTACAGAGTAAAATTTAGAGCCTTTGAGAGGTAAAGAATGTGAGCGAGGCCAAACAGCAAAAATTAAGATGTTTGTACACCAACGCGAGGAGCACAGGTAACAAAATGGAGGAACTAGAGCTACTGGTGCAGGAAGTGAAACCAGGTATTATAGGGATAACAGAAACATGGTAGAATAGTAGTTATGACTGGACTACAGCTATTGAAGGGTATGTGCTGTTTAGGAAAGCCAGAAATAAAGGTAAAGGTGGTGGAGTAGCATTGTATATCAATGATGAGGTAGAATGTAAAGCAATAGAATGGATAAGACAGAGTCTGTCTGGGCAAAAAACACATTGGGGAAGAAAACTACTAGAGCCTCCCCTGTGATAGAGCTTGGGGTGTGCTATAGACCGCCGGGATCTAATTTGGATATGGATAGAGCCCTCTTTAGTGTTTTTAATGCAGTAAATACTAATGGAAACTGCGTGGTCATGGGAGACTTTAACTTCTCAGATGCAGACTGGAGGACAAGTGCTAGTAATAATAATAGGGCTCATATTTTCCTAGATGCAATAGCTGATGGATTCCTTCATCAAGTAGTTGCTGAACTGACTAGAGGGGATGCCATTTTAGATTGGTTTTTGGTGAGTAGTGAGGACCTCATGGAAGAAATGGTTGTAGGGGACAACCTTGGTTCAAGTGATCATGAGCTAATTCAGTTCAAACTGAACGGAAGGATAAACAAAAATAAATCTGCGACTAGGGTTTTTGACTTCAAAAGGGCTGACTTTCAAAAGTTAGGGAAGTGGATTGGACTGAAGAATTTATGGCTCTAAAGGCAGAGGAGGCCTGGGATTACTTCAAGTCAAAACTGCAGAAGCTATTGGAAGCCTGCATCTCAAGAAAGGGGGAAAAAATCATAGGCAGGAGTTGTAGACCAAGCTGGATGAGCAAGCATCTCGGAGAGGTGATTAAAAATAAGCAGAAAGTCTACAGGGAGTGGAAGTTGGGAGGGATCCGCAAGGAAAGCTACCTTATTGAGGTCAGAACATGTAGGGATAAAGTGAGAGAGGCTAAAAGTCAAGTAGAATTGGACCTTGCAAAGGGAATTAAAACCAACAGTAAAAGGTTCTATAGCCATATAAATAAGAAGAAAACAAAGAAAAGAAGTGGGACCCCGAAACACTGCGGATGGAGTGGAGGTTAAGGATAATCTAGGCATGGCCCAATATCTAAACAAATACTTTGCCTCAGTCTTTAATAAGGCTAATGAGGATCTTAGGGATAATGGTAGCATGACAAATGGGAATGAGGATATGGAGGTAGACATTACCATATATGAGGTAGAAGTGTAACTCAAACAGCTTAATGGGACTAAATCGGGGGGCCCAGATAGTCTTCATCCAAGAATATTAAAGGAATTGGCACATGAAATTGCAAGCCCATTAGCAAGAATTTTTAATGAATCTGTAAACTCAGGGATTGTACCGTATGATTGGAGAGTTGGTAACATAGTTCTTATTTTTTAAGAAAGGGGAAAAAAAAGTGATCCTGGTAACTACAGGCCTGTTAATTTGACATCTGTAGTATGCAAGGTCTTGGAAAAAATTTTGAGGGAGAAAGTAGTGAAGGACATTGAGGTCAATGGTAAATGGTAGATCGTGCCAAATCAACCTGATCTCCTTCTTTGAGAAAGTAACAGATTTTTTAGACACAGGAAAGGCAGTGATTCTAATTTACCTAGATTTCAGTAAGACGTTCGATATGGTGCAATTAATTGATCTTTAATTATTCATGGTAAATAGGCCCAATGGCCTGTGATGGGATGTTAGATTGGGTGGGATCTGAGTTACTACAGAGAATTCTTTCCTGGGTATCTGGCTGGTGAATCTTGCCCACGTGCTCAGGGTTCAGCTGATTGCCATATTTGGGGTCTGGAAGGAAATCAGCTGTTCTCGCAGAAAGCCGGGGGGCTGAGAAGCAAGTGGCGACTTCACGCTCAGGCCCGCGGAGGCAGAGTGGAGGTGAGCTGGGACAGAAGGGCACGAGGAGGGCTGCCCGCGCCGCAGCAGGTAACCCGGGGGAGTGCGCAGGGGAACTGCACCCCGCCCCAGCTCACCTCCGCCTCCCTGGGCCTGAGTGCGAAGCCGCCGCCTGCTTCCCAGCCCTCCCAGGCTTCCCGCGCGAACAGCTGATTCGTGCGGGAAGCCTGGGGCGGGAGTGGAGAAGCAGAGCAGGGCGGCACGTTCAGGGGAGGAGGTGGAGGCAGAGCAGAGATGAGCTGGCGGGGGGAGCTGCCGGTGGGTACTCTGCACCCACCAAATTTTCCCCATGGGTGTTCCAGCCCCGGAGCACTCACGGAGTCAAGTGTCTAAGGCTCCACTTTTTATGTGATCAGTGTGGGGAGTGGTTGCTCCCCCTTCTCCCCCACCAGCTGTGCTACCCTGCCTCTAGGAGCCAAAGGGACCTGCCGGATGCTTCCTGGGAGCAGGTAAGCACCGCTGGGACTCCCCACCTCGCCCCCCAGCAGGTCCCTCTGGCTCTTAGGTGCGGGTGGGCACCCGCTACGGTGGCCCACAAGACCCCCCCTGCCTGGATCTGGGGGCAGTCAGGAGACAGGGGAGGGGGGTGGATGGGGCAGGGGTCCCGGGGGGTGGGGGCGGGCCACGACCCCCTCGTGGGGTGAGGAGGAAACTGGTTATTAAGATTTTGGCAGCTCATCACTGGCTGTAACTAACTTTGGAGGAATGTGGGATTTGATGATACAGTTGCTCACAAAAGTAATCCCATTGAAGTCAATGGGCTACTTGTAAAGGAAGGTGCTATTGAAAGTGGGTAAGGGGTTAAGAATCTAATCTAATAAATTGGAGCTGCACTGCTCGTGGGCTGCTGTTAGGAGAGAAGTCTGCTGGTGTGGGAGTTACTGTGGTTACACAGGATGTTATAGGAATGTGCTGCTCTTGAAAAAATGTTTTGATTGCAGCACTTAATGAGCAGGTATCATAGCTCTGGGGAGCAGTTATCTTGCTTGTGAATTTGTAAGAGGGAAGTTCATTCTTCAAAATGATTACTTGCTAGCAGGAGGTTGGGGGGTGGGGGGAACAAGTATGTGGTGATGGTAGAATCCAAAATTAAATGCAGAGGGGGAGGAAAATAAAGATTGCCTAGATTTTCCTCCCCCTGCCCCCCCTCCCCCAAAAAGGGGGAGAAGCATGGGTGATGGGTCAGCCCAGGTGGTGGTAGTTTGATGTGAGAATGGCTAAGTTTCCTGCTGGTTTAGGTAATATACCTATTAAGCTTGAATAAAAGATTAAAGATGGCATTTAGGACATACTTTTCTGTTTGGCTGAACAGAGCTGATGCCAATAATACTTACTTTCTTTCCTCATTGGTGTGGGCTGAATCAAATCAAGACTTGGTTTGTTTAACCTTTACTTGTTTCTTGAACGTATAGATGCATGCATCAAAACCACATGGAACATCAGGGTATCATGAGTACATGCTTGATAAGTGCATTTGCTGGCTGTAGCTGTGATTCTGCCTGATGTGCTAAGCCTTGAAAGGTTCACGGTATTGTGTTAAGCAGTCATAATTAGGCGCACTCTAGTGCTGTTGTTGAATCTATAGGCAAAAGATATGAACAAGACAGCTTACAGTGTGATTTCGGCCCTCTCCCTATCAAAGGGACTAGAAACACTGTTATGTATGCCAATTCTTTTATTCTCTCCTCTTGCTGTTGGATCTTAAAGAGTTGTGCTATGTACTTGACCCACTCCCTTTCTCTTAGGGATGAAAAGAATTCCAGTTTCCTGCTGACCTATAGGGGTATACTCCAGAATAGTCTATACTGATGGGCATATACTTAAAAGGAATTCTAGGTGGTCCAGAGAGAATGCTGGGGTGCAGTAGAGCCCAAAAGTTAGCAGTTGACCTAATACCTCCTTTTGAAGTACCAAGTAGTCATCTTGCATTTTTTTCTCTTCCCTCCACATGTTTAAGGGTTTTAATTAGTGTGTGTAACTTCTAAAAGATGTGTGAGCAAACTGCCAGTGGGCCTACTGTATGTGTCGTAACCAACTTCAATTACCTTGGGGCACTGAGTTAGCTAGGACTTGGTGGCTAATTGGCGTATTCGAGATGTCAAGTTCAGGATTTGTTTTGTTTTATTCCACAAGCATTTCCCAAATAGCATTTCTGGGATAGTTGCTACTCTTGAAGCAGACCTGCTCTCTGGCTGATTGAGTGACATCCCTTCTAAAGATGGAGCTTCCAGGACTGTGATTGCAGAATACCAGGACTTTACGTAGATCTGCAGGTTTGGGGCTAACCTTCATTAGGTGTTAACTTCCTATCCCACAAAGTTTTATAGAATTTGAGAGGATGTCAATATCAGCTTGTAACATCTCTTAAACTTAGCTGGAACCTTGGCATCCATTGTTTGTTAGCAACCTTTTTGGAAAATAGAATTGTAAAATAGCCTGCAATTACTTCACAGTATGCAGCAGCCCCGTTAATCCAGCCCCATATTCACACTGAGTCATTCCCAGGAAACATAATATTTTGCATGAAGATCCTCTACTTGCGGGAGGGCATGGGGGGAACCTCTTGTTTTCAGACCTGTTTTTGATATAGGTATCCATTGCTTTTTAAACATGAGCAATGTAACTGGCAGATTCTTTAATATACAGTATGTAGTATTTTTCACTGTTACTAGTCAAAAGCACAGTGCTCATTTTTATTAAGTTGATTCCAAAGAGTCTAGTGTTGAGTACTTTGAGATCTGTCTGCCTGTTTTTCTGAAGCTTCCTGGTGACAATGGAAGGAAAGCAGTTTGAGTTCTCTCAGACATTACTCTTCTGTTAGGAAATTCTTCTGCCTTCAAACTTTTGATCAGTTGTGAAACACATTAGTTGGGAGGATGTTGGTTTATATAAACAGGTGGTTGAGAGATGTTCCCATCTGAATGCAAGGAGTCAGCAGTATTACATGCCAGCCTCTTAATGCAGTAGTATGAAATTGGCCGAAGACGTGAGGGAAAAGAGGAATAAAGGGGAAATAACGTCTCCTCTTTAGAAGCATGCGTGGTGTTTGCGTTTCTGTCTATAAAGTTGTAACTTTCCATTTGTCAGTATCTCTCAATGAGTATCTCTCTTGTTGACTGTTTTTGGTTATCCAAGGCCTCTGGAGTATATGTTCACAGGCTTGTCTGTCTACAAGTGATATTGTTTCTCCTGAGAATATATCCTTGAGGATCAGTGGCTCAGTTACTTCTAATAAAGCTGAGGCAGTCAGAAATGAGAATTCTTTTGACGCACTTGAGGCTTTCCCTGAGTCATACAATACTTTAAAACAAGAAGTGCACGAGCAAATGGCAGCAAGTGTTTGCAAGAGCCAGGTTGTCTAATGGCAGGTCTACACTAGAAGCACTGCATCGGTGGAGCTGCAGCACTGTAGCGCAGTGGTTCTCAAAGTCGGTCCGCCACTTGTTCAGGGAAAGCCCCTGGCGCGCTGGACCAGTTTGTTTACCTGCCGCATCCGCAGGTTCGGCCGATCGCGGCTCCCACTGGCCACGGTTCGCTGTTCCAGGCCAATGGGGGCTGCGTGAAGTGGCGCGGGCCAAGGGACGTGCTGGCTGCCCTACCCGCAGCCCCAATTGGCCTGGAGCGGCGAACCGCGGCCAGTGGGAGCTGCGATCTGAACCTGCGTACACAGCAGGTAAACAAACCGGTTCGGCCCACCAGGGGCTTTTCCTGAACAAGAGGCGGACCAGCTTTGAGAACCACCGCTGTAGCATGTCTGGTGAAGACGTGCTATGCCGATGGGATAGCATCTCCCACCAACATAGTGCCGGTGTGGACGACGAGCGACGAAAGTTACAGCAACCTAAGCAAGGGGGTGTCTCTTTCACCCCGAGCGACGTACGTTACATCGACTTAAGAGGTAGTGTAGTCCTGCCCTTAGAAGCTTACAGCCTTAGCAGCTTCCTAACTATATTTAGGGTCAGGTCAATGACTCTGCTTTTAGGCACAGAGGGGTGATACTGGATATCAGTCCAGGCTGATACTGGACTAAAGTGACTAGTAATGGCACAGAGAAGGGTGGTGGACCGAAGTAATATATCTCTCCCATCTTCCGTGCCTCTCCCACTCTCAAAACAACCTCACATCACTACCTCCTCCCCACACCACAGCAAAGCTCCCAGACAGCTGCTCTACAAAAATTAATGGGTTGATTATATAAAAAGAGTCCCAGATTAATTATTTTAAAAATCTCATGGCTTTTTAAGTCATTCTGATCACTTCTGCAGCTTAACTCATGATTTGGCAATACTGTTGCCTGAAGTGTCTTCTGTTCTGTGTATTCACAGTGCCTAACACAATGAGTCCCTAACACTGATTTGGGGTCTTCAAGTGTTACCAGAGTACAAATAAATAATTTTAGCTGTCTAATATAGACAAGGCATGCTGCCATCAACATGTGTTAAGATGGTCAAGTTACCTTCCCCGCCTCAAACGCAGGCTTTTATCCCTGCTGACGCTGGTCCTTTAAGCCGTCATTGATACAAGATGTGGGGGGTGTTTAAAATTGGGTTTTTTAAACATCCTTTTGGCAAAATGTCAGTAAAAAAGTGTTGGCTATTTTTTAGCTTGACTAGATAAGGGAAGTCTTTGCTGGTGTAATTAAACTGATTTACTGATCCTGGTGTAAACAAAAGCTAGCTGGGAATTTTCTGATGAAACAAGTGTGGAGTTTTTGTTTTTGTTTTTTAAATTCTCTTCCCCACTCCCTTGAAAATGCTGATTTGTGGAAACCAAATCTTTTTGCAGGAACATACTAGTTTGAAGGAACCTTTAGTCAGTCTGGTCAAGTATGGAATTTCCACTCCCTCTTTCCCTTTGCCTCTAGAAAGACCCTGAGTCCCCACCCCAGAATAGCCAATAGCCTGACGGTTAGAGTATGCACCTGGAATGAGAGAGACTTGGGTTCAAGTCCCTGCTCTGAATCAAGCAGAGTAGAGACTTGAGCCTGGGTTTCCCACATCCCAGCTGAGTGCTCTGACCTATGGTCTGTGGCTATTCTGTGGGTGGGGGATGGGGGCATCTCTTTCTCTGGCTTTTAACAAAACACTTTGAATGATCTTGGTTTCTTCCCACTGCAAAATTGGAACATGTCTGAAATCTAAAATTTTGGTGGGCCCGGAAATCTATTTCCCACCCAGCTCTGGTGTCAATCCCTAGCATAGATGCATGGTACTAATTCCAATAGAGTATGGTCTGATGTCATTTATCCTGGTAAGTCCCGCTGTCTTACACCAGTGTATCTATGCCAGAAGTTTGTACCAGTGTAGCTATATCAAAGTAAGTTTCTACTTGGTGCAAAAGAAACAAGTTTAAACAGAGTCCTGGTCGAGATGTACGCTGAAGGAAAAGCTACTTTCCAAAAGAGGAATACTAGAGTAGAAATATCAATAGTTTCTACCCTGCTATGGTAATTTCTAAGTAACCTAAAATGAAAGCAGCTATTCTCAAAACAGAATCCTACAATATTTAGTTTCTCTGTTCTACTTCATTAATATTGGGGTTTATAGTTAACCATTAAAAGACTTTTATTGTGGTCTTTAAAAAGAATCATACATATACTTTTGCCTTGCAGAGGAGATTCCAGGCAAAGTGTTACATCTTTCATGGCTCACCCAAGTCAGGAGTCTTTCATAAAAGCCAGAAAGCATCTAGCTCCTATGAAAAGATATTAATGTAGTCTCAGAGTAACAGCCGTGTTAGTCTGTATTCGCAAAAAGAAAAGGAGTACTTGTGGCACCTTAGAGACTAACCAATTTATTTGAGCATAAGCTTTCATGAGCTACAGCTCACTTCATCGGAGCTGTAGCTCACGAAAGCTTATGCTTAAATAAATTGGTTAGTCTCTAAGAAAAGGAGTACTTCTGGCACCTTAATGTAGTCTGCCCTCTCCAAGGGTGTTAGCCATATCCTAATCTGGGTAGAAAGATCCAACAAAAGCTATGAGAAGCTGAAAGAACTATGCCCTTGGCTCCAGAGACCCATGATGTCAAATTATTGGCTTTAAGCTCTGTGAAATGTTAAATAACTTATGATTTTTAGGTTTTTAGTTAAAATAAAACCTTAAATGGGCACCTTCATCTATGAAGGATCAGTAGGGGATGGAGTCTGCAGCAAGAAGAGAGATTGGGGAGAGGGTACTTCGGAAATAATCTTATTAACGGTGGGCCATGAGGATCCAAATCTGCATTTAGCCTCATTCCAGAGCACTGAATATCCTCGTCCTGACATGCTTTTACACTTCCCTGTCTCCAAGTAACAGTGACACATTCACTTCAGTCATTAAGGAAAAAAAAAATATTTCAAAGCATTTGATTATGAATCATACAAAAATGTTTTATCTGGGACCTAACAAGAACAATGAAGCACAGTATCATCTTCAGTTAATTGAAGTGTATAGCAGGAAAATACTGGGACCTACACTAGTATGCAAGCCACTGTATAGCTTTGCAAGAGTGATTTCTCCCAGCTTGTCAAACATTGTACATTTTGAACTAATCTTCCTCTGTTTATACAGAATATTACCTGTCTGTCACATCAAGCAGTTAGTTCATTCATAGAATAATCAAAGCACATCTGTTTTGCCTCGTCATGTCTATATTAATCAGCAGACATAAGTTACAGGTGTGGATCTCTCTGTACAGAGTAGGAGACTTTTTGTGCATAAAATAGAAAAGCTGAGGCATAGCAAGTTGTGGGAAAAGGGGGAAAAGAGAAACGACAGCCATGCTGCTCTTCCTAAGATACAGATATAATACTCTCCTAATGAAGCAATCATAACATGGTGATGGAAAGCTGTCCTGATGGGTCCTAGGCAAAAATGAATTTGGAGAATTCAATAGTTGCTTTAAGAAATAAATATCTATTGTGTAATGCTCTTACCAATTCAATTTCTTATAACTGATTTTCTTGCAGATGGGAGAATTAACAACCGTGTAAGTGTGATTACAGTTTCCTAGCTTCTTGGAAATTATTCCAAATATGGTGTTATAACTGCAGTAGTAAAATTTTACCTTTATGGCATTCAAATTATTGCAGTAAATTACAAGGTTAAACTCTGTATGTATGTTTGGACTGTTTTCAACAACTAGATTTCTGAAGTACTCAGTACAGGTTTTTGTGAGGAAAAGAATATTTAAAAAAATAAGCTAGTGTTGGAAATAGTGGCCTCTTCACACTGGCATTGTATTGAACAGTGGTTGGACAAATGCATTTATAAAATGGCTTCTGTGAAAGCTGAAAACAGCTGGTTGAAGAGAATTGCAAACCCGTGTAACTATCTCCCTGAGGATACACGCTCTGAGGCTGTTTCATCAACTAGTATTAAGTCTCTGGACTTTATCATGGGTCTTGAAGTTCTCTCTCTCTCAGCTCCACCTCCTGGTGTCATGTTACAAAGAAACTTGGCTTTCAATTTAAAAAAGAAGTCGTAGTCTTTAGCAGCTCAAATACTGGAATGCAATTAAAATGAACTCCAAATATATTTACCACTTGAAATCTCATGATTTTAAAACAATAGTTTTACTGTTGCAGTGTTACTGTTTGGGTTTTTTTGGTAACCTGACTCATGATGCTTGAACATTTGGTTGGTCATATTTCAAACCACTGTGCCACTCAGTGAGGTACATTAGTGTAGATTTAAAAACAGTTTGAATATTAAACTGTTTTTAAGTTTGCTTTGTGGGGCCTCCCCCCCGCCCCACTCTTAGATGTCCAAGCTGCTGCTCCACTCGATAAATAAAGACCAGACCCAACTCCCGTTGAAGTTGATAAGTGTCTAGTTTTTTCCCCTTTTACTTTTAATTGGAGATGGATTGGACATTTCAAATGTGGGTGCTGTGTTCAGCCTTTCCCCCCTACTTCTCCCGTACCCTCCCTGTTATCCTCATTTCAGAATTACTGTACTGCCTTGTCTGAGACTCCAGCACTAACATAGCTCAGTAAGTACCCCCACTAGGTCAGACCAGTCTCGTTGATAGTCATGCAACTCTGCTTATTTTATCTTTCTGGTAGATTTTTTCACTGCTGTTTAAAAACAGCTCTAGCTTCTTGCAGTGATTTTTTAGTATCAAAGGGCCCAGCTCAGTAGCAGCCGCCGCCGCCACCATGGAGACGCTGGAACTGAGTGTCAGGCAGGAATCCGGACAGTTCTTAAGCATTGTGCAGCTTGGGGAGGAAAAGTCCATATGAGCACACGAGTTAGCAGGTTTTCAGGCTAACCGTCTCTTAGCTTAGCGATGTCAGCTGCTTCACCACCACCTACCACGTGGAATGGAATCATCAGAACAGCAAACTTATGGGGGACACTAGTCTGCTGAAGTGTGTCTATAAATCTTTAATTATGCTAATTTTAAAAAGTAAGCTGAACTCAATTCTGCCCTCACTGATACCCAGGAAGAGCTGTGTGGGTGTCAGTGAGGAGAGAATTTGGCCCACTTTTTAAAAGACAACTTGTAATAACATGTCTATATTAAGAGAACTTGGATTGATAATGAGTAACGCTGAACTGGCTTTTTCCCCCCATAGATCCTAAGGCCTGAAGGAACCATTGTGATAATCTAGTCTGACCTCCTGTATAACACAGGCCATAGAACTGTCCCAAAATAATTCCTGGAGCATGTCTTTTAGAAAAACATCTAACCTTGATTTAAAAAATTATCAATGATGGGGAATCCACCACATAACCCTTGACAAATTGTTCCAATGATTAACTGCTCTCGCTGCTATAAATGTGTGCCTTATTTCCAATCTTAAATCTTACGCCTCGCTCCACACTGGTACAGCACCATTATAGTAGAGGATTGCACAGGCGTAGCTAAGACAGTCTGGTTACGCTGCTGCAAATATGTTCTCTCTACATCAGGCCTCAAAATGTGCGGGAGGTCGTTTAAAACTTGCCATTAGATGTTTGGGGAAAGAATTACATAACCATTAGGTAAACGTGATCTCAGACTCTAGGGTGTGAATGCATTAATCACTGTGCATGCCTGTGGTGCATTGAGGAATTCTTGGCACGCCCAAGGTGTGTGTGTTCCATGGTCAGTACACACCTAGAGTCCGGTTGCTGCTCGCCTACACCACGAGCACCATTCAAATCTCTCTCTCTCTTTTTTTTTTTTTTAAATACAGGTACTTCATATTGCAAATGAAATGATTTCTCACTCAAAATCATTTAGCCTATTACTACATAATTCACTTAATTAAAAAATGTAATGAACATAATCTCATTTAACTAAATCAGTTAAACATTTACATATTATAAATGGTGTACATGGGATATGTGTGAGTTAGATATTAAAAGCCTTGTTTTTTTGTATATTGTGTGTACACACTATTCCTATAGCAAAACCTATCAAATTCCCTCATACCGCTGTTTCGTAAGTAATTGAAAGAGAACCACTTAAACACTCAAATGGGAAAAAATCAGTACCTTGGAATTGCAGTTGCAAACAGATTAGCTGTGAAATACAAATCTGAAAGAGATAATCCTCAGTTCCTTGGTTTTATATTGGATAGTGTGAGACATTGAAACCTTTTGGTGAATTAATTTTATGGTGGTGGTGGGGGAAGTGCAAGAGGAAGGATAGATTTTTTTATAAAAGGGTTTCCCAAAGAGAGCTACCAAAATTTAATAGTGTTCCTCTGTTTTGCATATTTTTCTAGGGTTGGTTATTGTTTCCAAACACCCACTCCCCTTTCTGAAAACAAAAGATGTCCACCCCCTACAATTTTAAAACCTTTATTCTCTACATGAAAGTATGTGATCATTGCTGCTACTGCCAACAGTGTCAAATCACTGACACTCTGAATTGGAGGCTGTGGGAGGCATAGATGGAAATGAACCTGAAATATTTCTCCAGAAAAGGCAACCGAAGCTTTTAATAGCTAGACACTTCACTAACACAGATCTTATGCCGGGGGAATGATTTGTGGACACTGACAACCAATCAGCTTAGTAGCTTGTGTGCTCCTTTTTGAACATTTAGAAAAGCTTTTCAAATTGTGTAGCTTCCATGTGCAATTACCTAGAGGACTGGCTGCTTATAATTTTTTTTGAATCATTCAGCAGAGTAACACCTTCATGGCTTCTAAAATTGTACCTTCATGATAGCACCCACTAGTAATTATTATTCTGAGTCATCAACTAGTGCTCATTACTGCTTCATAGTAGCATTTATAATTAAAGTAATGTGCCCTATTCCAGTAGAGATCAAGTTAAAAAGCAGAAGACGTGTCTTTACTCATATTACTTGGACTGCTTTACTATATCTCTAATAAGGCATATCTATCTAATCCTTTCTAAGTACCTCCCACATATTAAAAATAGAAATAATTGCATTTTCTTTCTTCATTACCAGCCTGTAGGAGGTACATCTTGATTAGTCTGCAGTCTGGTGTGTGCAGAAATCATTGGAGTAAAGCTAAGTCAGTCAAATAAAGGAGTTTTCTGTTTAGTTTTGGTTAGGTCCAGCTCCTGTGAAAGTTGTCTCCTACACTCATAGATTTTCCCCCCGCCCCTCTTACGGCTTGAAGGACCCACTATAATCAACTTGTCTGACCTCCTGCAGTCATAGACAAACCATAGAATTTCACCAAGGAATTCTTGCATCAAGTCCGTAACTTCTGGTTAGAGCTTTCCTTTTAGAAAGGGAACCAATATTGATTTATTGACTTCAAGTGATGTGAGAATCTACTCCATCCCATTTTAATGGTACACTCATTATAAAAATGCATATTTTTAAACAGTCTGAATTTGTCTAGCTTCAGCTTTCAGCCCTGGATCTTGTAAAGCTGTTGTCTACTAGATTAAAGAGGCTTCTATCAGAAATCTTCCCATGTAGGTACTTACGGATGGGGGATCAAGTAGCATCATAACTGTCCGTTGGGATAACCAGATAGACTGAGCTTCTTTAGTTTCTCAGTGTAAGGCAGGTTTTCCACAACTCAAATCACTCTTTTGTATCTCTCTTCTGAACCCTTTCTAGATTGTCCCCATTCCGTATGAAGTTGACATTCGAACTGGACACAACATTCTCGTAATGGTCTTGCTAATGTTCTATACAGAGATCATAACACTCCCAGCTTATGCGTGGTACTCTGGTTGTTATACATCCAAGGACTGCATTTGCTCTTTCAGTCACTCTATTGCTCTGGAAGCTGATGGTCAGTTGTCTGTCCGCCATGATCCTGAAGTCCTTTTTAGTCACTGGTTTCCATATCAGTCACCCAGTCTACACGTGTGACCTACATTCTTGGTTCCTAGATGTATATCCTTGCATTTAGTTGTGTAAATATTGTTGCTGCTTTTTTACTTGAATCACTTAAGTTCAGGGCCCTGAAGGCGTTCCAGATGGAAGTAGAAGTTGGTGGAGTCTGGCAGTTTCTTTAATGCAAAGTCCTGCTTGCCCAAATGCAGGGGTACCAAGAACAAAAGGAGCAGTTTCTTAGATTCCAGCCCCAACCCCCAGCTAGCCAAGAGATCCAAAAACATTCTTTCTAGCTTTTTCCAGGATCCCTCCGTGCTTACAGGTTGCTGCTTGGCTGTCATCTTGCTCCTCCGTCTTCGCCAGTTGACGGAGGAGGGAGAGAGGAGACAGAGACACGCTGCTTCTGATTACTCTGAGTGATAGTTATATTAATTGAAGGCTGCGTTCACACCCAATCTCAGAGGTTTGTGATTCATTCAGTCACCAGTACCTCTCAGTATAACAAGTATGTTATATAAGTGAGCCCAATTTACCATGAGACCCAGAGCATTGTCAAACTGACCTGTCTTTATCAGTATTTGCGACGCTGCTAATTTTAGTCATATGCAAACTTTACCAACACTGACTTTATATATTGTTCCTGATAAAGATGTTGGATGAAATCCTGGCTCTACTGACGTTGATGAGAGCTCTGCCACTGATTTTAGTGGAGCCTTGGTTTCATTTGTTGAATAGCATTGGCCAAGAACAGACACGTATGGGGTTCTACTAAGACACCTCAACTTGACGATGATTCATCATATATAGTTTGATGATTTCACCATTTGAGTTTGATAAATTACAGTTTTTTTAAATCCTGTAATGTGCTGCTTTAATTTTATATATTGCTATTTTAAAATTAGTATGTCATGTGACATTATGTAAAATGTCTTGTTGGAGCCAAAGTACATGATTTCAACATAGTTACCTTTGTCAGCCAAACTTGTAATCATGAGATCCAGCTTGTTTGAAAACACCTATTTTCGTAAGAACATAAGAATGGCCATACTGGGTCAGACCAAAGGTCCATCCATCCCACTATCCTGTCTACCGACAGTGGCCAATGCCAGATGCACCAGAAGGAGCGAACCTAACAGGTAATGATCTAGTGATTTCTCTCCTGCCATCCATCTCCACCCTTTGACAAACGGAGACTAGGGACACCATTCCTTACCCATCCTGGCTAATAGCCATTAATGGACTTAACCTCCATGAATTTATCCAGTTCTCTTTTAAACCCTGTTATAGTCCTAGCCTTCACAACCTCCTCAGGCAAGGAGTTCCACAGGTTGACTGTGCGTTGAGTGAAGAACTTCCTTTTATTTGTTTTAAACCTGCTACCCATTAATTTCATTTGGTGTCCCCTAGTTCTTATATTATGGGGACATGTTAAATAACTTTTCCTTATTCACTTTCTCCACACTTTCTCATGATTTTATATACCTCTATCATATCCTCCCTTAGTCTCCTCTTTTCCAAGCTGAAAAGTCCTAGCCTTTTATCTCTCCTCATATGGGACCTGTTCCAAACCCCTAATCATTTTAGTTGCCCTTCTCTGAACCTTTTCTAATGCCAGTATATCTTTTTTGAGATGAGGGGACCACATCTGTATGCAGTATTCAAGATGTGGGCGTACCATGGATTTATATAAGGGCAAAAAGATATTCTCTGTCTTATTCTCTGTCCCTTTTTAAATGATTTCTAACATCCCGTTTGCTTTTTTGACTGCCGCTGCACACTGCATAGACTTTTTCGGAGAACTATCCACGATGACTCCAAGATCTTTCTTCTGTTTAGTTGTAGCTAAATTAGCCCCCATCACATTTTATGTATAATTGTTATTTTTGCCAACGTTCATTACTTTACATTTATCCACATTAAATTTAATTTGCCATTTTGTTGCCCAATCACTTAGTTTTGTGAGATCTTTTTGAAGTTCTTCACAGTCTGCTTTGGTCTTAACTATCTTGAGCCGTTTAGTATCATAAAACCATTTTTCACTGGTAGTATATGCCATACTTTTTCCTGGGCCAATTCTTTCAATATTTCAGGGAGCAAATTATATGTTCCTGAAGACTTGAAGATGTTGAAATGTAGCAGTTCCTGTTTAACATCTTCCCTCAGTACTATGGGAATAGAAAGTGCTTGTTTCTGTTCATGAGCCTCAGCCTTTTGGTTGATGAATTTGTAGTTAGGTGGAGCCTGGCTGTCCCTGGAGATAATGGAGGAAGCTTGGATTGCTAGAGCTAGCCCCATGAAAGACTCAGAATGTCAGGACAGACTTCAAACAAAACTGACCAATGGGGAAGCCAGAACAGAAACCAGAACACCAGTCTGTGTTCACAGCAATCTTATTGTACCAGTTGGAGCTTTTCAGGATGTGTGGTTTCATTTAGAGATATTGCAATAACAAAATCTAGATGTAATGAATAACAAAAACTAGATGTAATGATCTGACCAGGTCTCTGTCAAAAAGGATGTATTACGGCTGCTGCTGTTTGCGCATCCAATTGTTGTGTAGTCTAAAAGGAATCCTATGGCTGTGGATTGATGCAATTTTAATCTGAGGCTAGATGTCCTCAATATTGAAGGATACTTATAAAGTTCTTTGAAGTGCTTCAATCTTGCTATCAGCTTTGCTTCAATCTTGCTAGATGCTTTTTAATCTATGTGCTATCTTCAGCCAGCCAGTAGAGCTGAGTGATGGTATTGTTTATATTAGTAAGTAATATTTTGTTCTCAGAAATCAGTGTAGTGCTTCAGTTTCTTGTTTCTCTTCCATTGCCTTTCATGATTCATACTGTTTAACTGGGAGGAGCGGGGGGGTTGAAAGGAAAAACTGCCTGCTGCCTTTTGAAAAATCTTGTACCAATTCTAAGAATCAAATAATTACATCATCTTGTGTCCTTCAGCCACAATCGTAGCTTTTCCAGTGTTGGGCACACGATGTGGCCTGGTCTGTAGCCCTGGTGAGATTTTTCCATGGTGTGCGGTTCCTCCAGGAGCCGGCAGACCAAGAGGTGTTCTGTGGTTTGTGTTTCACCCCAGCCACAAGTGTCTGGGTTATTGGAATAGCCTCATGTCTGTATATTGACATTTGACCAGTTGTTCAGAAGCAACTTAAACACCTCCAGGTTGACCAAATCCTTGTGTCTGTACCTGCAGGAAGCCATTCAGCAACACTGATGTTCATTTTGACATCGTTGTCAAGTATTTTGAGCCATGTGCACCAGATTTCCAGTCATGTAGCTGTTGATCTTTTTTTTGTAATTAGTTCTGTTGCTGCTAGGTAGCTTTTCTGTTATTTCAGGCAGCTAACTGCTGCGGTGTGGACGTATAGCAGATGGCTGGTATCTTCAACCTGTCGTAATCATTCCGTTTTGCTTGTGCCCACTTTCCTGATATCCAGAAGAGCGATTCCAGCAAGCACATAAAGACTGTTCACGTTTGTTGGTCTTAGACATCTTGTGAGTTAGCAGCAGCTGTCATTCAGTGCAGGGTACAGCTTCTTTGAGTGAGCTGATCTTTCCCTCACCGAAAATAAATAATTACAACACACTCCCACAGTATTTTAGCACCACAAAACACCTCTCTCTTTCCTCTCCAGCCACACCCAGACCCTCCTAGTTTAAGTGTTTGGCAGTCAGCCCACTTTACCAAGGGGTTAAAGAAGACTGAAAGACAGGGGAGCTTTCACCACTTTAACCAAGGAGGAGGGGGAGCTGTGCTACCTCACAGCTGGGAAGAAGGAAGCTGCTTTCCCTTACTTTAATCTCAGCTTTCAGCTAACAAAGTTCCTTTGTGGGTGGGTTTGCATTCTCCAGCAGGGTTTTATTTCAGCATTTTATTTCACTCTAGCCTAATCCCTCTCCACTTCCTAAAAGAAGCAATAGTTTTTCCTGTCCCTTTTTAAACAGGAAGTGCCATATCTTCCTTTGTTTTAAATCTAGCACAGGTGATTGCAATACCATCTCCCTCTTTTTCCACCTTCCTAAACTATGGCTATAATTCAGACCTAAACCACTCAGTCTGATTGTGTCACAGGTTTCTTAAGGTAAAAGTTGTTGTGGCTAATGTATGAGAGAACCTGTTGTCTCAGTTTACATCCCATTCTTTTAACGAGAGAAAATAAAATTGTCATAGAGCAAAACATTAAGGGAAAACAAGTAGTTTATTACTTATGCAAGTGCAAGCAGCAAGCAGGAGGCACGACCATATACAAACAGGGAGCTTCAATGTTAATTAGCACTTGCCATCTCGAGGCAAATGCTGTATGTTGCCAAGCAAAATCACTTTCAATATTAAGGGTACCTGATTTTTTTTCAAAGCCTATTGCAGGAAATAAGAGAAGAAACATGTTTCACCAAAAAGTGAGTTCAGCTTCAGGGAAATGAGAAGTATTTATCTGTTGTCCTTCATGCTCAAGGAAACATTAATATCCTTAGTGAGATGAATTCCTGCCAGCATCTCAGAGTGCACTGGTATGGTTAATAGCTAACTTCTGTTTATATTTGTAGCTTACATAATAGCCACTAACAATCCTGTGCTTCATGATTCCCAGCAACATAGGAAAGCACTTGCTGTGCAGTGTACAGATGAGCAGCCCGGCTAAACCTCAGAGTGAAGAATACCTGAGTTCCATCCCCATGCTGACTCAATGTGTGGCATTATTCATAGCACTTGATCTCTCCGGTTTGAGTTTTCTCATTTAGAAGATGAGGCAGATTCTTCACTTCTCTGCCTCTCAAGGTTATTGTGAGAATTAACTGTACTTTGAAAATGGATCGAGGTGCTGACTCGTGGTGGTGTGCAACATCTAGAGAAGCCTTGCTTCTGGGTGGTGCTTACCAGTCCTTGTTCATGCTGTTGTATTGCGAAAGCCTTAAAACCTGGAATTGTAAAAGAAAAATTGAGAGCAACTAGAGCTCTAATCCTGTTAGAAGTTTCAGGGACAAGTCCTGCTCTTATCACCACTGATGTGCTTAGGTGAAGTAAGAATTAAACAGCAGTTCCCACCACAGCACAAAAGTTCAGTAAAGAATCCTTTTGCTATCTCCATTTGAAAGAAGGAATTGGGTGAGGTGATGCTACTGGCAGCTGCTCCTTTTTCCCATCACCTGCTCAAATATCCTGTTGGAAAGCACTTACTTTAATCCTTTCGCTGTCTCCTACATGTGATCTTTCTGAACTTCCAGCAGTTTCTCAGCTTGACTCCCCTTACCCTCCTGCATCTAGAACTGCACGTGTTCTAGAAGGATTAGTGATTTCAGCACAGTCTTAATTCAGTGACAATAGGGCCCAGCAAGAAAGCTGCCGGCTTCTCCTTAAAGGAGGGAAGAGAGACACTCCTCTTTTCCCGCCTTTCCGTAAATGTTGCTGAAGTGTGGACGTGGTTAGAGAAAGGCCCTGCTTTTGGATCCTCAAAAGCAGGGAGACCATTGAGGGATTTTTATTTCGGGGAAGGAAGGGAAATATATGTTACTCAAGGAATGCAGAGTTCTACCTATGTAGATTCTTAGTGTCTCTATCACCAAAATAGCTGAGCGCTGTGTGTATATTCTTGCAATGCTGGCGTAGGGCAGAGAAGTATTATCAGCCCCTGTTCTAGAGATGTGGAAATGAAGTGTGAAGAGCTTTTTGCACTAGGTCACACAAGAAATCTGTTGTGGAGCTGGTAATAGAACCCAGATCCCCTTACTCACAACACCAACCTTCATCTTGCAGTGGGGTTTGTGGAGGGATAGTAAGGGAATAATGAGAGCATGGATCATGAGATGGAAGAAAATGGAAAAACACAAAAACTCAGGAGGAGATCCCATTGTGCTAGGCACTGTACAAACACACAAGAAGACAGTCCCTGTTACAATCTGTGTACTCTGGGATTTGTCCCAAGACCTTCCATTTTCCTACTGCATCTGGGTTTCACAACCTTCAGTAAATCCACTTCTTTCTCTTGGTGTATCTCTATTTTACTGCCCCTATTTGTATTAATCTGATGTCATGCTGGTGCCTGCCTTCAGCTCCCTGCCACGGCTTTTCCAGGAGAGACCTCACAGGGGACCAAACAGTCAACCCCTGACAGAAGGCTGTCTTTTTTGGGTTATGCTTCCCTGATCCTTCCACATTTGAATTTTCATTGTGTCTGGACACAATTTTCATTCAATCTGGACAGCACATGCACTTGCTAAGCAATGAGAATTCTGTAAGTGAGGAAACAAAGTCTCTGGCTTCCCTAGGGCGTGGTTTGACCAACGGTCATCCCTGTTTCTTTATCGTCTTTGTGAACTGTTACTTTAATTGCGTTTTAAGAGTTTTTGGACTATGTAAGACCATGTCATTTGCTGCATTTCTGGCTGATGATAATATACTACTTTCTTATGAAGCATGGTAGCAACTGACAAATGTATTTAAAATAAACTTAAACTCCAACTTCATAAAAGTCCTGTTTTAGCGCACTCTAACTTTTTGGATGTTTCATGTGGAGAGTTGATGTTGACAAATAGGTGTGGCCTTTAACTTCACATGAAGGGAAAAACATGGAAAACACTTCTCCCCTTTCTTGCTTTGGAAAGTGGGTGAGTGGGCTAGTCCAAACTAGAAATGCTACATTGGCGCAGCTGCATTTGGTGCATCTGATGAAGACACGCTGTAATAATTCCACCTCCGCAAGAGGCGGTAGCAGCCCTCACACTGACATAGCACTGTCCACACTGGCACTTAGGTCACAGCAATTTATGTCACTCGGGGGTTAGCTTATTCACACTCCTGAGCAATGTAAGTTATACCAAAGTAAGTGGTAGTGTAGACCGATCTCAGACTGAAGTCTAGTTTTTTTGAAAAATGTTGGCCAAAGGATGCTGTCAGTGTTCTCTTCCCCCACTCCCCGAGGAAGCTGCCTGATTTGAATGCAGAGGGGACAAGAGCTGGACCTGGGGGCCATGGAGGCATGAGGGTGTCCTGGATCTAGTTTGGAACAGTCTGTAGGAGGAACCCCTTCAGACCCTTGATGGGTCTACAAGGTAGGTCACCCAGCCCCACCACCTCCTTAGATTGTACCTGTGGGACTCCAGTCCTCCTGCTTCAAACCATGATCTCTATTCAGGAAGTCCAGCTGATATAGACTCATGTTGGAGACTTGTGCAGTCTTTAGAGATTAATGCATTTCACCAAGCATTTGCAGTGACACTTGAACAGTATCAAAGGAGTAGTGTTTTAGTCAACTGGAACACAGCGTAGGAAGACCTGAGGTTAGCATAGAGAAAGGCAGGTGAAAACATAGGCTATTCTGGTTACCCCAGAGCCCAGCCAAGCTGTAGTGTACCCTGTTGTTCAAGCTCTGTCTGACCACTTTGGTCCATTCCCAAGTTAGAGCCCCGATTCCTTCCAGCAGACAGCTCTTGTCTTCCCACCTTCCAGCCCTTTGCTCTCAAGCTGGGGGATTGTGCTCGGCTTCCGTGCTCAGAGGTGGGGAAATCCATCTCCTGCTGGGTCATTTGTTGTTAGGTGTCAATGTCCTGGTGATTTATTTTGAGTCCAGTCTACACTACGGAAATTGGGGACTCTTAATTCTCCCCAGTGTAATTCAGTTAGTGGTACTAATAATAGAGACTGTGATGTTAATAGGAATAAATGTCCATATGGCATTCTGTTGTTATGTCCAGACAAATTTATTAGTGACGATCGTTAACAGATTTTGCTGTATCCTATTCTTTCCAATTTAGTAATATACTGTCCATGAGACTCTCAGGAGGCACAGATATGTCCCTACCTTTGTTCAGCAAAATTGCTAAAACCTCTACTCGGAGCATATGAGAAAAACCTGAAGTCTGGTATTCAATCAACAGTATATTGATCCTTATCTACTACATATTCATGCATTACAAATAATAAGGCAGCTGTAAGTCTATACTCAGGGGCCCAATAATGTTAGGGAGGTCTATAAAATCAATTATACTAGAAATTATTCCCAGACAAACTTCAGTAAACCAGATCTAAGATCGTAAAAAACATGAGTTTATTCAGTGTGTGTGTAGGGAGAGAAAATGGACTTACAGTTACAAATAAAAATTGAAATTCAGAAAATTGAAAGATGTAATTGAACTTTAAAACCCCCACCAAATGTATAGCAATGTAGAGTCCAGGCACTCCCAACCTCATTATCTCTCAAGTATCATACTTGCCCATTTTTGTGGTTTTTCAGAGTCATGCTTTCCTGTTTAAGAGAAAAATGTGTGTTTTCCTCTGTGGCTGTATGAAAGATCCACACAAATAGGGGAAATTACATTGCAGAGAAATGGGCTATTTGCAAAGTGTTGTCAAATGAACAGCATTAAGAAGATTAAAGATTTTTCTTTCTACTCTTTCAGTTATCTTGGTTATTACTGAGTCAAATCATTTTCAGACAGAAGTGGCTGCTTTTCAAGTGGATGGTGTCCCTTTCAGGACACAACAACGCCATTATTTGATTTTACTGAATTGGAGTTGTGACAATCGACTTCACTTTTTAGAAAAATGAAGATCATGAAGAATAATCGGCCATTTTTGGTCTTGTTTTGGGCCTGTCTTTTTTTCCCCAGCATAAACCTCACTCCTTCTGGAAACTCCTTTATATCATCCACAGGAGGCATGGTCATCAACAGTACCTACAGCAGCAGTTGTGGCCTGTGAAGAGAGGTTCTTGTAACCACTGCCCCGGTGAAGGTTACTACTCTCAGGGCAGATGAGGAAAGGAGTGGGGAGCTGGTGTGAGGGAAGCAGAGTAAATGACATGGGTGGGAGAGGGCACAGGGAGCACTGATCCTAGGAGCTCAGTTGGCCAGGCCAATGGGTTTCCTCTCCACTCCTGTTGAACCAGCCTCTACCACCTGAAATTGGTTCAGTGGCTCATATAATATGCCTGGGAGACACCAACCACTTTGACTTTCTCGTCTCTCCCCACATTTTAAATGTTATTCAGACACTTAACTTTTCTCAAAGCTGAAGAAAATTGATATGAGACAGCAGTTGGCTGGGCTTTTCTTTTTCTTCTTCTAACAAATATCATAGTATGAGGGGTGGGGTGTGGGGTATGGCTTTCAATTTCGCAGTTATACAGGTGGAGTTTAATTCACAGAAACCATCTTTGCTCTGATTTCTGGGATCAGAGATTGGCCCTACCATACAAAGATGGACTCCTCGCTACAGTGCTGTCTTTAGGAACTAAAGTGAAACCAAAAGAATGTTTTTACAGTTGCCCATAAAGAGTCTTCACTGTACTTGTATCAGTTTTTAGCTTTTATCACCTTGCATTGTGCTATGTAACTTTGACATTTGTGATGATAATAAAAGATGGTAATAGTGAATAAATTAAATCAAATCTCCTCGCAGATTGCTCCACTGTATGATTTTGTTTACAAAGACTCATAATGAGCATAAGATATCTGACAGATTTAGTACAGAAAGGAAAGACACGCCATGGCAGCTTTTTCTTGAGGTATAATATTTCTTTTAAGGTACTTACGGTGACATGGTAGTGTATCTTAATAATGGTAGAGAAATGTCCTTATTTTGTACTCTGATTGTGGCATTTTCTCATCCACTGTTGCTTTAGAACTGCAAATATAATGTCTGAGGCTTTAGCAGCTGCAATAGGAAAAACTTGCATTTCAAAACTGAGGCATTAAATCTCTATAAAAACAATTGGGGTTTTCTTTAAACATTGACTGGTAGCTCCTGCTAAATACTTGATAAAGAATAAAAAGAAGCATACGGCAATCCCACAGGAGTGAAAAGATGAGCTAATCCAGGGACCAACAAGCCTTTGGATGAGTTAAAAAATTAAAATAAAACATCAACCAGTATTTATCATGCTTGATAGCACCACTATTGTTTGAAGTCTGTCACCATGTTGATTATGAACCCTTACCCCTTGTTTTCTATAGTCTAGTTGAAACTTGGCATATTGGGCTGTGTTGTACAGAAGGATTAAATTTACTGTGCAGACTTTAAAGAAACCAGCCATTAAGAGGCTTTTTTAATGCCAGTAGTGATGTACTTTTGCTCATAATTCACGCTGTTTGAATCTAAAAAATAAATTGGCCAGTGGTCAGTGCATAACATGCTCTATTTATCTTTGGGATGGAAAATGCAAATGGCCAGGGTGATGAGTCAGCTTGCTTGTGTAAATGGTCATGTAAGGCATCTGGGCTGGATTCTGATCTTGATTTCATGCTCTGAAAGTGCTGCAAAGTTGGCATGGTCAGCATCTGGAATGGAAAAAGTGCTTCATGCTGCCTCAACAATGACGCTGAACTGACCTACATGGTCCCATGGTGAAAGAGGAGACAAGAAAGCTCTGCTGCTTCCTCTCTCGGCTCTCTCTCCTACACTGCCCTTCTTGCCCCATCCCTGACATTTCATAAGCAATTAGGAAGGAGGCTGGCTGTAGGGAAGGTGCAGCACTTCTAATAACTACACAGGTCAGATTGAGACTATTCACGTTTTTGGAGATACCTAGTTCAACCTGGGCATGCACGGATGCTTGACTAGAGTTTGGAGAACTCCCTGCCTGATGGAGGCGTTGTCTTAAACATATTGTTGTTCAGCTACTCCAGAAAAATTTCATGTACAGGCTATCCCTAAGCAAAAAGTGGCTCCATGTCAATTCTCCCCTATCCCTGGCCACTGGTGCTGCTTGGAGCCACATACACTTTCCTGCCTCCTGGATTCAGGGTGGGATGTGACAGGGCATAAGTGGAAGGTGCCGCAAGAAGTCTCAGTGGCAAGGCTGCCCAGCAGTGATTAAAAACAAAACCAGCAAATAACTAGGAGAGGAGCATTTAATAGCTTTGAGGATGAAAAGAACCACAAGGGACAGAGGAACGAAAACAAATAAATGCTAAATGAGTTCGGCATGTGCATTAACTACTTCTGAGAAAAATTCCATAAGGACTTCTCCTGGCTTTTCTTACTGTGCATACACCAGTCCTAGATACATACCATGTTTACTCAGTATACCACAGTATTGTGAAGTGTCCTCTGATGCTGAGTGGTCTTTCCTTCCTCTCTCTCTTTGCCCTCGGTTCCTGTATGAAGGCTATCAGCCCTCTCCCCCCCCCTCCCCCCCCCCCCGAAAAACTCACTGGGTGGAGGAGTGGGGGGTGAAGAATTCTGTTGATACATGAGTGTTTCCAAATCTCCCTATTATCAGTGATGGGACAGCCAGCAACATTTGTGAAATAACTGAACTGGAAAAACATTCTGGATCTCGGCATGCAAATTATTAGGCTGATATCTCTTTATGTATGTCAAATCAGTCAGACAATGAGCTTTATACATGAAGGTAGGGTTTCCCGATGTCATTACTAGCAATTTCATATTTTAAGTAGTTGTGACTACATTTTAAATAATTTATTAATTATTTGGGCGTGAAAAAATCTCTTGTCTCAGGCAAGTGGGAAATCTAGACCACCAACTTCTGGAGAACCTGTTTTCATTTAAAACAAATTAATTTTTTTTTTTTTTAAATCCTTAGTCTTTATGGTGGGGAAGCAGTCCTTCCACATCTTAATGCTGTGTAGAGTAGACTACAGACATGTCCTATTCCGGAACCTGAAGCTAGCTCCAGTCACTTTGCTGCCACTCACAGCCAAGAGCGGCAAGACGAAATTACACAGCTAATCAATTTGACTGCTGCTATGTAAACCCTGCCTGCAGCAGTGAAACTGGCAAAAAACACGTCCGTTACGTGCTGCTGCTATCTGGAAAGGCCATGAGAGGCAGGAGCCAGAGCCATTTTCTACTCCTGAGGGCATTCTGCTTCAAAATTCTGTGCACAATGTTTTAAAATTCTGCAAATTTTATTTGTCAAATAAATATGGAGGCTCCAACATGGTATTGGGGAGCAAAGGCCACTGGCTGCATAGAGGTGGGAGATGACTCTGCAGTTCCCTTCTCCTCTCCCCCCCCCAGCCACGGGCTCAGCGGTGAGGCTGCACCCAACCCTGACACAGCGCAATGACTGGGCCTGCCCCAGAAACACCCCAGGGCCTTCCCCCTCTGTTCCAGGTGCACTGGGTGTGGGAGATCCAGGTATGGGTTGAAAGGGTTCTGTGTGGGGCAGTCTGGGTGTGGGTGGCTCAGTGGGGGATCTGGATACACAGGGGTTTGTTGGGGAGTTTTGGGTACAACAGTAATGGAGGTCCGAGTGAAGGTGGTTGGGGCTTAGCGGGGGCAGGGAGGGTGTCTTGGTGGGTGTGGGGGGGATAGAGCTCAGCAGGGGGTCTAGGTGTGGCAGTCCAGATGCTGGGGGAGTGGGGCTCAGTGGGTTGGGGATCTTGGTGCAGCTGGTTGGGGCTCAGTGGGGTGGGGATCCGGGTGTGGGTGGATCGTCAGGGTAGTCCAGGTGCAGGGGGAGTGGGGCTCATCGGAGGGAGGGGGTTCTGAGTGCAGGGGGGGGTGAGGCTCAGTGGGAGGGTCTCGGTATGAGGGGGTCTGGATGCTCTAGGGTTTGGCGTATGGGGGAGCAGCTCCATTTATAGGGATCCCTCTCCTTGCAGCTGAGGAGTATTTGGGGGTGGGGAGCCAGTTTCCAGAACTTCCTGCAGCTGGGACAGAAATCTGGGGGTGGGTCTGACCCGGCCCCGGACACCATGCAGGGGAAGAGGAAGTCCCGTCCTCCCCAGCCCAGCTGGGACTAGCAGCTGATCCCAGCACAGGATAGGAGCCATCAGCTGGGTCTTCCCCAGTCCTACCCCAGGGTGATTTACCTCTCCGTCGGCTGCCCTGGGCACACAAAACATACTGCTAGGGAGGGTTGCATGACCGCTTTTGTGGCTTCTCTTTGCTTCCCAGTCAGAAAGTCATTTTTCTGTGGGAAAGCGAAGAAATCTGCATGGCGACACAAATTCTGCGCACGTGCAGTGGCACAGAATTCCCCGAGGAGTAAGACTCTCCATGGTGATGTGGAGGCAGAAGAAGAAACAACAGCTCCTCTCTCCCATCAGCTGGAGGAGGGGTGTATGTTGAAACTTTATTATGCACCAGTTAGAAAGTTACAGTACAAAATGACTAGGAATGATGAAATCTCCAAATAGGACCCAAGGACAGCAACCTGGTAAAAATCCCCAGTACTTTCCTGGCAGTTGATGTCAGGGGAGCTGGTTTTCTCACTAAGGTATGGCCCTTGATCTTGCTGGTGAAACCACTTATGCACACACCCTGTCTCCTGTCTGTACCTCTGATTAGTAGGCATCTTTTTGCATTAATAAATAAGTCCATGTTCATTCGATGGGTGCTAAAAATTGTGATTACATTCAAGGAAGCCACATGTAGGCAGTTGCAGTTCTCACCATTAACAATGTCAAGGACTTTGAATTGGCAGAGGGCTGTGTTGTCTTCTGCTAGTACAGAGCCTGTACACTATGGATGCGTATCAGTGTTGCTCTGTCAGTGTGGTCACACTGGTGTGAAAACCCACTGTGTAAATTGACCTACCCTGCTTTAAGTAATGCTGATGTAATCACTTTTTACACCAGGGGTGCACTAATGTAGCTACACTTTATTTAAAAAAAAAAAAAATCCAAACAACACAGTGCCAAGGAGCCATTACATTGTAACAAATTAGTAACTTTCAAAGTTGTGTCTCAAAGCATGACCCTGGTATTCTTCCTATTTGTGCTGAAGTATTGCAACATCCAAATAAAATCTCTAATCGTGGGAAGAAAGCTCCAATAATTCCTAGGCACAGACAAGTGGGTAAAAAATGGAAATTCCAGGTTTAGGTATGAATTTTCCTGACATGACTGCCTGGTTAATTGTAATATAATTGTGGAAATGTTTTTCAAATAATAATTGTCAGTCAGAATAGAAACCTACAAGGATAATTTCTGCTAAGAAATATTAGCTAGAGTAAACTAGGGAGTTAACGCACAGAGTACATGATCTTGAGCTCTAATAAATGGTGTTGCATAACAAGCATATTTTAGTGAGGAGGATGTGTCAGATTATATCATTATATCATTATATCAGTGTAGAGTTCAATATATTTACAGGACTTCTCCTCTCAAGAGGGCTGAGGCCTTAATAAGCAAAAGGTGGGGGTAGGGAAGGGCAGCGCAAGAAAAGGTGTCTCTAAAATTGGAAGCAGAATGATGAGTATTCTAAGCAGTGACATTGCTAGTATGTGTATCTATCTCGCTGTGTGATTTCTCCCACACACACACGCACACGGATTATGGCACAATTCTAAAAAATGAATAACACTGCAGGGTTTCCCTTCCCTTTTAACAGTCCTTTTTTTTTTTTTAAAGGCTTATTTAAAAAGAGAAATGTTTGATGCTGCAAATGCAAGAAAACTGCTAATAAGCTGAACTGTCATACCTCCTGAAAGGGAAGTGTAAAATTGGCATTGAAAACCAGAAGACTTCTTTACAAAAGTACATTCTATTTTCCACATCAAGTACAACTTCTCATTTGCAATTAATTGTTTTAAGATGGTAATTTTAAATCCAGCAGTTGTGCTAGGCTTCTGCTGCGAAGTGGAAATTAGAAGGTGTTTTCCTTCTAAATTAAAATGAAACCCAGGGAGCAAATATTTTAATTATGAAAAAAATTAAAAGCCTTCTTTTTAATAAGATTGTGGAATGGTGGCTTCCTTCTGTGATCAGCTTTATGTTCTAGATTGAATAATTTTGCTTGTCTTTATTTAGTAATCAAAACCATGTACACACGTGTCCACGATGTACAGACACTAATTTTTCAACATATCAGTCTATGGTACTAGGATCAAAGATGTTAGCTGAAATAATTTCTATGTACCAAGTCGCTGGCTGGCTTGTCAAAAGTAGCTGATTTAATCTCTCTTTCATGTTGTACGTTTAAATGCAAAAATCTCTTTGTTTACAGGGGTTTTGGAAGTAATAGTCTGTATACCGGCTAAATTTTTAACTAGTAGGTTTTGCAAAAGGTAGTTTCTCTGACTCCAGTATGCCTGCCTATGTCTAATTCTCCCTCCCCGTGGATACAAATCCTGGTCTTGCATAGTTGAGAGGAGGTAGGTGACTACAATACACACATAGCAAAAGGATCTTCTGATTTCTTGTAGAGGTTTTTGCAGTCTGCTCCAATCCAGGTTCAGAGCTCCTACTGGAAGTTGAAGAGGCTAAATGAAAATTAAATGCAATGTATTTATATCTTGGCTGTGTCAGCCGCTGTTTGCTTTGAAAAAAGAAAAGGAGTACTTGTGGCACCTTAGAGACTAACCAATTTATTTGAGCATAAGCTTTTGTGAGCTACAGCTCGCTCATCGGATGCATGCAGTGGAAAATACAGTGGGGAGATTTTATATGCACAGAGAACATGAAACAATGTGTGTTACCGTACACACAGTAATGAGAGTGATCAGGTAAGGTAAGTTATTACCAGCAGGAGAGCGGGGGTGTGTGTGAAACCTTGTGATAATCAAGGTGGGCCATTTCCAGCAGTTGACAAGAACGTGTGAGGAACGGTGGTGGGGGGGGAAATAAACATGGGGAAATAGTTTTACTTTGTGTAATGACCCATCCACTCCCAGTCTTTATTCAAGCCTAAGTTAATTGTATCCAGTTTGCAAATTAATTCCAATTCAGCAGTCTCTCATTGGAGTCTGTTTTTGAAGGTTTTTTGTAGAAGAATTGCCACTTTTAGGTCTGTAATCAAGTGACTAAAGAGATTGAAGTGTTCTCCGACTGGTTTTTGAATGTTATAATTCTTGATGTCTGATTTGTGTCCATTGATTCTTTTACGTAGAGACTGTCCAGTTTGGCTAATGTACATGGCAGAGAGGCATTGCTGGCACATGTAACACCTATTGTTTCATGTTCTCTCTCTATATAAAATCTCCCCACTGTATTTTCCACTACGTACATCCAATGAAGTGAGCTATAGCTCACGAAAGCTTATGCTCAAATAAATTGGTTCGTCTCTAAGGTGCCACTAGTACTCCTTTTCTTTTTGCAGATACAGACTAACATGGCTGCTACTCTGAAACCTGTCATGTTTGCTTTCAAGTATTTGTGGGGAACACAATGGTGTATGGAGGTGGGTGGTGGAATATGTGGCTTTTTAAAAGGGGTGTTCTCCTAATAAATATATTCATTGTGTGTTTGCACGTGTGTATCACAGCTGTTGCCCTTATCCAGTCTTCATAACTGGAAAATTAGAATAAGGACTGGTCGTTCTACACTGAAAAATTACATCGGCGTAGCTATGTGCGTGAAAAACTGTTTACAGACGCTCCCCAGGCCGCGCAATCGTTCCGTTTCAGAATGCCTTGCGTAACTCAAATTTTGTGTAAGTCAGAAACGTATACCTGACCGTTACGCAAAAAAACCCCTAAAAACTGTCATATTTCTACCTTATGGAACTTTTTCCATAAGTGAGAATTTGCATAAGTCAGGTCTTGCGTAACCCAGGGAGAGTCTGTATAGGCTTTGTTTGTATGCTCAGTATTACTTCTTTCCCTGGGAAGATGGACCTCCAGAGCCAAGCTAGGGCATTTCAATAGACTCCAAGGAGAGAAACCCTTCTAATGAATCACCATTATCACTACCATTTGTGACTTGAATGTTCCATTGGGGTCTTACCCAAGTAATGATCAGGCCTGAGCCTGCTTATATAATGATATCGCAGGCTGAGGAAGTATGGCTGCCTCATTGTTCCCTTATATGTCAGGGTACATCAGAATGTTCTTTTGCCCTTGGTTTTTGGACTTCTTTCACAAAGGGATTGATAGTCTGCTTCCTCTGTATTCTAAAGGCCACTTCCATGCCCCTCAAGTGTTTCTGGAGAATTGCTGAGTTTCCTAGGGTCTCAAACATAAATCTCGTTTGTTGTTTGCAAGGGTATCTGCCAGTATTGGACATAACTTCAGTTGTGTGGTTCCCCTTGGAGACTCAAAAAAATTGCTTATTGCCCAGCTGAGCCGACAGGGACTGTTCCCATTTCTCCTTTCTCAATTTGTGTTCATCATGAGACTGCTTCACCTAGGAGGATTGGCCTTGTTTTGGTTAATGGCCTTTGTTTTTGTAGGGTGGGGGAGAAATGTTACCTAGTTTAATATCTGTTCTTCCCCAAAGTAGCCTAATGGGAAAATTCTCTCTGCCTATATTTTTAGGTTTTTATACCTTTTTTTAAAGTTCTGCTTACCAAGCACTAGCATTCTTTAAAATGGTCTGAAGTCTTTTATTGTAGCTAGTGTCCTAAGTGACTTGACTAAAGACTCCTAATTAGGTTTCCACAGCAGAGATTTTATCTGGAGGGACATTTCCCTTGAACTTCAGTCAGCTTTTATGGATTGAGTAGTATTCAATCTCTGGTGAAGAAATATGTAGCCCTTGTTATCAGTGTGGGGTTGACCTTTGCAAGTATCTCTTTCAAACAAGTTTGAAAAAAGAACAGGAGTACTTGTGGCACCTTAGAGACTAACAAATTTATTTGAGCATAAACTTTCATGGGCCACTTCATCAGATGCATGCAGTGGAAAATTCAGTAGGACGATTTTATATACACAGAAAACATGAAACAATGGGTGTTACCATGCACCCTATAACGAGAGTGATCAGTTAAGGTGAGCTATTACCAGCAGGAGAGGAAAAAACCCTTTTGTAGTGATAATCAAGGTGGGCCATTTCCAGCAGTTGACAAGAACGTGTAAGGAACAGTAGGGGGGGAAATAAACATGGGGAAATAGTTTTACTTTGTGTAATGACACATCCACTCCCAGTCTTTATTCAAGCCTAAGTTAATGGTGTCCAGTTTGCAAATTAATTTCAATTCAGCAGTCTCTCGTTGGAGTCTGTTTTTGAAGTCTTTTTGTTGTAATATTGTGACTTTTAGGTCTGTAATCAAGTGACCAGAGAGACTGAAGTGTTCTCCGACTGGTTTTTGAATGTTATAATTCTTGACGTCTGATTTGTGTCCATTTATTCTTTTACATAGAGACTGTCCGGTTTGGCCAATGTACATGGCAGAGGGACATTGCTGGCACATGATGGCACATATCATATTGGTAGACGTGCAGGTGAACGAGCCTCTGATAGTGTGGATGATGTGGTCAGGCCCTATAATGGTGTCCCCTGAATAGATATGTGGACACAGTTGGCAACGGGGTTTGTTGCAAGGATAGGTTCCTGGGTTAGTGGTTTTGTTGTGTGGTGTGTGGTTGCTGGTGAGTATTTGCTTCATTTTGGGGGGCTGTCTGTAAGCAAGGGTTGGCCTGTCTCCCAAGATCTGTGAGAGTGATGGGTCGTCCTTCAGGATAGGTTGTAGATCCTTGATGTTGCACTGGAGAGGTTTCAGTTGGGGGCTGAAGCTGACAGCTAGTGGCGTTCTGTTACTTTCTTTGTTGGGCCTGTCCTGTAGTAGGTGACTTCTGGGTACTCTTCTGGCTCTGTCAGTCGGTTTCTTCACTTCAGCAGGTGGGTACTGTAGATATAAGAATGCTTGATTGAGATCTTGTAGGTGCTTGTCTCTGTCTGAAGAGTTGGAGCAAATGTGGTTATATCATAGAGCTTGGCTGTAGACAATGGATCATGTGGTGTGGTCTGGATGAAAGCTGGAGGCATGTAGGTAAGTATAGCGGTCAGTAGGTTTCCAGTATAGGGTGGTGGTTATGTGACCATCGCTTATTAGCACTGTCGTGTCCAGGAAGTGGATCTCTTGTGTGGACTGGTCCAGTTGAGGTTGATGGTGAGATGGAAATTGTTGAAATCATGGTGGAATTCCTCAAGGGCTTCTTTTCCATGAGTCCAGATGATGAAAATGTCATGAATGTAGTGCAAGTAGAGTAGGGGCATTAGGGGACGAGAGCTGAGGAAGCGTTGTTCTAAGTCAGCCATAAAAATGTTGGCATACTGTGGGGCCATGCGGGTACCCATAGCAGTGCCGCTGATTTGAAGGTATACATTGTCTCCAAATGTGAAATAGTTATGGGTGAGGACAAAGTCACAAAGTTCAACCACCAGGTTTGCCGTGACATTGTTGGGGACACTGTTTCTGATAGCTTGTAGTCCATCTTTGTGTGGAATGTTGGTGTAGAGGGCTTCTACATCCATAGCGGCTAGCATGGTGTTTGTAACTGTGATAGTTTGAGCAGTTTCTCCTTCCTTCCTTAGTTTAAGTTTTAGATAATGGTGGGTGTTTAGTCTGGCTTCACATCTGAGTGGTAATCGTCTATGTGGAAGTTCAGGTTCTGTGATTGTTTCATCTTATCTGCCACCCTTCCAGTCCTAACTCTGGTGAAGTTGACCTAGAGAAGCTTGTGCATGTGTTCTGTTCTGTTGTCTAGAATGGTGTTGCTATTGGGAGTGCTGTTGTGCAATGCTTCATTTGCACGTCTGTCTACCTTGTTAATTGCTACCACTCTCAAAAAACTACACATTAGTCTATGGTTATTTACTTGAAAGCGGGCTGAGCCCATTGTGTGTTGGGCATGTTTCATTTGTCTCACTCTGTGCAGGTTGGTGACTCTAATTTTTGAGGATACCTCAAAATAGGTGCTGTGCTATCCAATGAGCATGTATTACTTAGTTTAACGTGAAGATACAAGCTTGTGACTTCTTATGCAAAAGGGATCTTTTTTTTAAATTATTATTAAAGGAATGCCAATAATAATGAAAGCTACTTCAAATAAGATCTGAGTTTCTTCACTTTGAATGGGAAATTATGTAGATTACAAACCCTGAGACGCCTCTGATATTTAATATCATGATTAGAGGGTGTGAAAGTCTGTTTGAGGGCTTGGCCAATTGAAACAATTTGAGCTTTACAGCTGAATGACTTCAGGTAGTGCTTGACAGCTGTGTTTTCAAGCACTAAGGGCTCAATGTTGTTGTTGTTTTTTTCTCCAGAAGATGTAGTTTGTTTTCTGTTGTAACTCTTATCTCATTTGCCAGTGATATTTGTGCTAATGACTGTTTTTGGAGAGAGGGGATGGATGAGGGGGTATGGTTTTACTAATTGAATTCCAGATTGAAATTATATGATTGAACATGGAGGAGGCATTTTGTGATTGCATTGTGGTTTAGAGGCATGATATATGATATATTGGCCATGTAGAGAGATCAAAAAAAGCTTCTTAAAAAGTTATCTGTAGCAGCCATATTCTGCTGGCTTCCAGTACGCTTTGTAGTCTTTTCTTTGTGAGTGGAAAGTGTGTGTATATTTCCATAAAGGCAACATACATGCTATATAAGTGAAGGTGATACCTATGTGTGACACATAGTAGTGGGCCAGTACTGTGGTCATAGCCATCTGATACATATATTTATCACCACATTACTGGCCCATGAATCTATCTTGCTGGGGCTTCTTCTAGCATTCCAACCCCTAGCGACTTCAAACAGCTGTCTTATAAACAAAAACCTACTAGGAAATACTACATTCTTCAGTTTCTCCTCCAAAATCAAAGCTTGTCCCAGGATATCCAACATCATTCTGGGATCATGGTGGCCAGAATTCTGTTCTTACTCCACTTTGATAGAAGAGGCAGCTGCAAGTTAATTACTGCTGATTCACTGAGACAGGGTGGCTTAGGCTCTGAGCTGAATGTAAAGGACATGAGAGTAGCCCTCTAGCAAAAAGCAGCGGGTGTCTAGGCTAGATAGGTTCTGAGGGAAGGAACCATAGGAGCAGCCAAGACTGGGGAGACATAATTAGTGCCTAAATGGCTACTAATACGGACAATGGTAAGAAATATTGCTTCTTTTGGTGTCTCTGGTGTCTGTTGTCATTTCTCCAGGCAGCCGTTAACTTTTATGGTAAACAAGATTTCAATTTCTCATGTAAAACAACAAGCAGTATTTTTGGTTTTGATAGAGGGAAAGTGGCCACTTTTCTAGCCTTTTTTGTACATCAAAAGAGGTGCAAACTATTGTATTTTTTCCTTTGCCAGGTCACCTTTATGTTTAGTAACCCAAATTTGAGTGAACTTTCTAAATTACATGGCATCTTTCCCATGAAATCAATAGTTTGACATCTTTGACAAATTATGCTGGCAAATGTCATTGGTTTGAGACAGACGCACACCTCAACTTTATCAAAATATTAATAAAGTGGATTTTTGTGCACAAATGTTTGGCTCTAAAAATAATTTGCAACTGTTAGGGTTTGTTGGATCAGTGAATTTTCTTAAAGACAATTCTAAGGAGGCCTCACTTATAAAATGTTGCCCAAAGAGCGGTTAAGATTTCATGTATCAATCTATATTTATTATTTGGAATTGTAAAAATTTCATACCTGTAGAACTACTAGATAGAGGAATTAGAGAATTTTTAAAGCTACATTACTAGATGCTTCTATTTTGTAATGATGGGGAGAGGGGGGGAGTCTAGCTAGCTACCTTTTAGTGTCTGACTCAAATACACAAGCTCAAGGAATAGAGATTCCTGGTTTAGAATCATACTCAATCATTTTCTTTAGTTCTTTTGCATTTGTAACTTCTGTTCAAGGAAGTGTAACCAGTCTAGAGGTTTCCAGAATTGGACATATTCTTGCCACTCTTATGGGGCTAGCTGCACCTTTGACCCCTCTGTTGTCTCTCTGAGTGCACCCCCAGGTGTTAGGCCTTTTGCTTTTTACCTGTCCTGGGGGGAATCCCACGATTCTCCCACTCCTAAACCTGGGTCTCAGGCTGCAGCCCTCGGGTACCAAACACGATTACTCAGCAGGCCCAACTGGAATTGGTGCCCACAGGACTTCTCTTTGGGAGCTGTGGCCCGTGATTAATATAGTGTCCAGACAACTTTCTGGAAACAAAGAAGTTTGAGATCTTAACAGCAGGAACACAGCAAAACTTGAGAGAGAGGATTTTAAAAGAATAGAAGTCTGTACTCATATCTGTCTTTCTTAAGGCTTACCATCTCCTGGAATCTTAGGAATCCAACTGCTTCAGAGCACCTGGTCCTCTCAAACAAACCTGACAACTGCCTCTCTCCTCTTCTCCTCCCCTCCCCTCCCCTCCCCTCCCCACTCCTGCCAGTCACTTTGTAGCCATTTCAAGTCCTTTTGATCTGTCCCCACCTTTGGCAAAACAGCTGTGTAATTGTGGGCTAGAGCCAAAGTAGCAGCCTCTTCATAGCTTAACTTGGCTCTGTTTCTTAAGGATCCCCTACCGTGTGTGTGTGTGTGTGTGTGTGTGTGTGTTGATTACCTAGAGACATTGTGTTGCTAGTTCCCCAAGAGCCCTGTTAGTGAACTGAATCAACATATGCTTACAGTAAGCCAGTGGTTCTCAAACTTTTGTACGGGTGACCCCTTTCACATAGCAAGCCTCTGAGTGTGACCACCCCCCCCCTTATAAATTAAGAACACTTTTAAATATATTTAACACCATTACAAATGCTGGATGTAAAGCGGGATTTGGGGTGGAGGCTGACAGGTCGTGACCCCCCATGTAATAACCTCGCGACCCCCGAGGGGTCCCTACCACCAGTTTAAGAACCCTTGCGGTAAACCTTCCAGTAACACACTAAATCTATACAGTTACAATTTGAAAAACCAGGTCGTACACAGTATTCATAATTGATTACAGATCAATCCCACTCCTTCAGTTTTTCATCAGAATCCTTGGCCTGCAACCTGAAAGTATGCAGTGTGTTTGAAAAGGCTTCATTTATGCCTTTGCCACTGCCATGCGCCCTTCTTCCCTCTCCCTCCCCCTCTGCCCGCCCATTTGTACTGGCTCTGGCAGGCCTTTTCACACCATTCTCCATCATGTGTGGGTGGCTAGACAAGCACAGCAGTGTCATATCCATACTATCATCAGGAGCTGTTTTCATAGAGCGAAGCGTATCTCTTCTCAGTATGTAGATTAAGAATAGCTGTGTGTGTCATTCTTCGCCTGCAGCAGTCTGTGAAAATTTTATCTATTGTGGGTTTTTTTTCCCCCAAAAGAGAAGCTAGGGGAAGTGTGTTAGGCTTTTATTTAACCCTGCACAAAAGTCATGTAATAGATTTGCTATTTGGCTTGCTTCTCCTCATTTAAAATATATCTGTGTTCACCTACATTTTCTAATTGAGTATTTTACAACCAGTTTACCTCAATCATAAACAACAATTATCATTCTAAAATGAAACTTCCCGTTCAGGCAAATCCCCTTCTTGGAGGATGTGTTGTTTCTTCAAAACAGTGGGAAGAGGAATGGGGAACAAAGTAGCCTATGGGCTTGTCTACACTTACATTTTATAGCGCTCTAACTTGCTGGCTCAGGGGTATGAAAAATCACCCCCCCTGAGTGCAGCAAGTCTGAGCGCTTTAAAGGGCTAGTGTAGACAGGCTCTGAGCGCTGGGAGCTAATCCCCTCATGGAGGTGGATTACCAGGAGCGCTGGGAGAACTCTTTCCCAGCGCTCGCGCGCAACCAAACTTACACTGCCCCGGGAGCGCTCCTGTGACCGCGCTTTGAAGTTTCCAGTGTAGCCATGCCCTATGGATAATAGTTTTCTAACAGCATTCCTTGTTCAGTCTTGGAAGAAAGGTAACCTGTGATTCTGTACAATTATCATGTGATTTTTTTTTTTTCTTCGAGATACAGATAGGCATTGGGAGACTGATTCTCCCCTCTCTTATACCAGTTATAAGCAAATGTAACTACAATAAATTAATTACTCCTGATTTATACTGGTGCAAAGAAGAAAAGAATAAAGCCCAGAGCCTTTTAAACAGAAATGAACAAGAATGTGCATAGACTATGTCTAGAAAGGGAAATGCACAGACTTTCAGTTTCTAGCTTTTTTTTTCTTTTTCTTTTTTCTAGGTTTTTAGACATGGTAGCAATGGTCTATGCTGAATAGTTTTCCATTTTTAATTTTTCTCCACTTTTTATATTTTTATGTTGTTGCCTGTTTGTATTATGGTGGACTCAGAGCAGAATCTCCCCCACCCCTTTTTTTTTTTTAAAAAAAAAAATCCCAAATCACTTCAAATCGGGCAGAGCAGGGACTTCCTCATTCTAGGACATACCATAGCCACCCAGCTGTAGTCTCCCCATTCCCCCACCTCCAAAAAGGCACAAGCACTCTTTCCCCATGAGAGTTTCGTGGAAAGAGATATGGTTCTGCAAAACACTTGGTATTGGTAGAACTCGTATTTTGTCCAAACTTACCTTTTGTGGGGATCCTTGCTCTTAATTCTAAGAGGACATTTTGGAAGTAACTGAAGTATTGCAAGATATGGTAAGGGTCCTAGGATTTGCTCTGTGTCAAGAAGTCAGTAGAAATATCCATTAGCTACACAGTCTTATTTTTCTAGATGTCCAGATACTTCATTTTCTCCAGATTCACTGTTGGGCAGGATGATTTCTCATACTAATTTCTAACCTAGAGGTGATCTCAAAGCTACCAAGTTGATGTCAGATAAGTAGCCTCTACTGTGAGAAACACCTTTGAAATATACCCATAGTTGGAGGACTGGTTTTTGATTTCTATCCAGACAGGAGGTAACTTATGCCTTGAAATGTGACAAGCTCACGGTGTGGTTTTTTAATCAATGAGACATTTCAATTCATCTTCATATAATATTTATGCTTTACAAGGTAACATTGGATTGAAATAGGGCAGCTATTTCATTCTCAATGGAGAGGTTTGGAGACCATGTAGTAAGTATAGACTGTTTAACAGGGATGGGTTATAAACCCTGGTTTGTGGGCAGAATTCTGATCTCTGTTACATTGTTAATCAGATCGGATGCTGATGGCAGGAGGCATTGTTACCGTCTTTGCCTGATTTAGTAGGAGCCTTCTGAAATGGAGGCAAGAGGTGAGAATAGGGACAGCGAGACAGACTCTGAAGAGAAAGCTGCTCCCTAACCCTCTGAGACCTATCTTTTTAAAATGGAGCTATTCTTGATGCTCCTTCCTCATTGTTCTAATATTTTGGATATCATTTATTTCCATTCAAGGTAGGTTTGCACCATTCTTCACTGTGTGTACAGTGTGAATGCAGTTTCCTTTCAGTAACCACTTTTGACTGGGATTCAAGTTTAAAATCTCTCTTTAGCAGTGTTTTTGTCACAGTTCGACACATAGTACAATTTACATCACCAGAGACAAGTGAACCCTTTAGAGGGATGTATATTTTGTAGCTGTGGAATGAAGTTACCTTTGAAGATTCTTCTTGAAATACATTCCAGATAGGAAAGCAGCACACCGTAAATAGATGCTATCAATCTTTTTTGTGTGTGCGCATTCTATATCAAACTTGTACTTCAAGTTTTCTAAACTTTAGTCAATAAATATGAATTAAAAAGTGTTCTTATAAGAAGGCACTATTCCTTTTTGTTTTATTTTTTTAAATACTAAGAAGGAATGTGTTCATAAAAGGAACATTGAGATCACTGGAAACTTCAAAGATTAATTTGAAAGGCAGAGAATGATTGACTTGTATTTATGGGGGTGGGAGGAGAGAGGGAGAATCTTTATTCCCAGCTGGAGAGGAAACGGGACTGGCAAAAAAAAAAAAAAAAATCTTAGAAGCATTTGTTCACTCTAGAACAGTCTAGTCTTTTTTTGGGTTTTGTTAAATGAATTAAAATCAATTTCTCTACTCCTATTGTACTGAATTAGCAAGCAGAGATTAAGGGTAATAGCCCAGTTAGAAACCTTAAAACTGGATCCTAGCACATTTTAAAATAAATTCCATCTTGGCTAATGTTGAATGAATATTTCACTGGAGAAGTTATTAAAAATGAACATCTTTGCTCGTGGAAAGTTGGGGCACATAGTTGAAATGTTCTGTACATTTTCTGCACAAAAGAGGGCTCTTTTTGTCTTGAAAGTATGACTAGAATCTTATTTAACTCTTTGAATCACATGATCAGGAATGGAGGTGAGGTTTTGCCCCACAATTTAAACTTTATAAATATTCAAACTTTAAATGTAGCTGTTTTTCAGACTTGTCCTAGACTTCCCTCTCAGTGAGGACCAAGACCTTTGATACATGTTGGAAGAAACTGTCATTTACAAGCAATGATATTTATGATTTCATATGCATGCTTTTAATTAACTATTTTATATTGTGTGCATTTTATATGGGGCTCTGCAGGTCGAAATAAACACATTTGTCACAGTAAAATAGTTTGAATTTATGGAGAGAGAGCCTTCTTCAGTCATATGGCTTTCAACTTTTTTTAATGCCACCTGGAGACCAGTTACAGCATAGAATACTAGCTGAATGTAATCCAATAAATAGAACTGGTGACCTTGACTGACCTTATTTTATCCAGTTTGAAGGATGCCTAGCCACCATCAGACCTCATGAAAGATACATTTACAGCAGTTATTTTAGTATGTGATCATCTAGGGACAAACATGACAGCAGTGTCAAATTTCAATATTTATTTTTGTGATCGGCAATGTATAATGAATAGAAGTACCACATTTCAAGACTGTAGCACAAAAGGCCATGTGCTTATTTGATTTCCAATAAAGACTGATTACTTAGCATTCATTTTTATAGTCCATATAGACCTTTTTTTGCAATGCATTAATACTTCTAGTAACACTTAATTTAGATTCAGTAAGACAGTAATTATATGGTAAACCTGCACTAATTCATCTTAAATACTTGTTGAAGTTTAACAGAGCTAGATGTTTCCCTAAATATTGGTCAGTTCTATTTGAGGATTTATTGTGTGAATAAATAAACTTCAGTCCAGTTTCCAGGCTTTTGCTGGCACTCACAAGCACTGTAAAAACAAAAAATAAAAAGGCTTGAGTAATTGGTACGACGACTATTCTATTAAATGGGTGGGAGGCACTAGAGGAATTTTACTGTACCGTCACAGGAATCCATTGTAGGGATTTCACAGATGTATTTAAGATTTTCATACAATCTGAAAACAAAAGCATCATAACATCACTCTCTTCTAATTCCCCTGTTCAGAATTTTGATGCCGATATGTGGTCAGAAATCAGACAAAGATAATTCTGAGCTAAACAAATGATTAAACTTTCAAGAATGGATGCAGAAAATAGAAAAAGGAAAGGAATTAGCATATAAATTTACTCCTCCCCTCCCCCACTCTGTCTCCAATTAAGGGGATAGTTTGGAAATATGGAGAACTTCACAGTAGCAAGATAGGAATACTGTAGATATGAGGGGACACACTTTGTGGCCAAAAATAAATACTTTGGGCATGACATTTCTCACACCTGTTTTCCACCTGAGCTTGAAAGTTTCTTTTGTAAATTTCACTTAATCTGACTTTTGAATGTTATCTTCCTGTTTGTTCTGCATGATGACCAAACTATGATTTGACTGGTGTTCAGAGTTAGCATGTAAAAGTATCTAGTTCTCAATGCAACATGCATATTTTTGGGAAGTGTGTTGAGAGGTCCTTAATCTGTTCCAAGTGGCCATCAGGGCTACTTTTGATATTTTGGGAGAAGCGGCAAGATAATTATTTAAAGGATCTCTTTCTCTCCCTTTGCATTTGCTCTACTCCCAAATCTTTGGGTGTCTCCTCAAACCTAAGTTTTGTCTGCGCACTCACGCACTCTTGCACTGGTTTAGTTAAACTGTTGCACCCCCCTGCATGGACACTCTACACTAGAAACTTCAAAGTGCTGCCGCGGTCACGCACGAGCGCTGGGAGAGAGGTCTCCCAGCACTCCTGGTGATCCACCTCCACAAGGGGAATAGCTTTGAGCACTGGGAACCTATTCACAGTAGCGCTTTAAAGCACTCAGACTTGCTGCGCTCAGGGGGGTGATTTTTCACGCCCCTGAGCTAGCAAGTTAGAGCGCTATAAAATGTAAGTGTAGACGAGGCCTCAGTCTCATCTCAGTTTATCTTCATTGTGCTCCTAATTGATTTAAGTTTAACTGAAATAAGCTGCTCTTAAATAGTTTTAAGAGTGTCCGCACAGGAGCTTTGTACCAGTTTAACGAAATAAGCTTAAATTCACACCTTTAGTTAAACTGGTACAACTGTCAATGTAGACAAAAAACTTTGCGGTAGGTCTACAGCGCCATAGTAGTGCTTCAGTGTAGACACTACTGACATTGAAGGTCAGGGTTCATCTCTCATTTTCGGTAATCCGCATACCTGAGAGGCAGTAGCTAGGTTAATGGAAGAATTGTTCCGTTGACCTAACATTGTCTCCGGGGGAGTGGGGGGTAGGTTGGCATAGGTACATCTCTCAAGGAAGTGGGTTTTTTACACCTCTGAGAGAGGTAGCTATGCCAGTGTAAGTTCCCTGTGGAGACCAACCCCAAGTCTCATTATAAATAGTAACCGGAAGTTCTTGGACTGCTTCCTCTGGGGTGTGTGCATGGTTACAAAACTTGGAAAAAGTTCTCCAAATAAATCTGGTAAATCCCCCAGTTCAGCATGCATGCTGGTAATCTTAAATTGTCTAATTGTACAAAGAATATCCAGCAATATAAAAGTAGGTTATCAAAATACCTATTCCATCCCCCTTCCTGAAAATTGATATGGGTTGCCTGCCAGGGAAATACAGTAAGATACACTGTATCTTATTCTGTGTTGTAAAATCCTAAGGACATTGAGCTTTCCATAAATGACAGTGAAGGTTCAAATGCCAATTTAAAATCAATTTACGAAGACACTTAAACATTTAACTAATCCTCACACCATAATTCAGACACAGAAAATGGATATCTGTGTACTTCTTAGCTAAGATTTGAGTACTGTAGACATTTTATCATGTTCTTTTTTTTCTTCTTCTTTGCCTTGTTATAGGAATCAGGGTCAGCAGCTCTTGTTCTTCATCTACAAATGTTCTTGTCAGTGCATCTTCCAGCCTGACATCCCCCTTCTTCTTGTCTTCTGTCAGCATCTTTTTCTAGATCTTTCTCATGGCCTTTGTCATGTCACTAGTTCTTGTACTTTCTGGCCGGCGTATCCCACATCTCATTGTCTCTCATGATCCAGCCATCTCAGCTTTTCCATGATGGGGGCTACCTTCATCATGGCCTGTAGTGTTTCGTTGTGTGGCCTATCATCTCTTGTCTTAGCCAGCGTCTGCCTGAGCATTCTCATTTTAGTAATTTGAAGTAGTTGTTCTCTCTTCCTCATTGGCCAGCATTCCAGCGCATATGTCATGGCTGGTCTAAACATGATATTATATGTTTTGCTCTTTACTTAGCATGTTCTCATCACAGAGAATTCCCTCCATTTAAACCAAGTTCTCTTTATGTGGCCCCTAACATCCTCATTTGCATTCCCATTATGGCTTAGCACTGAACCAGGGTATTTAAATTGTTGCACTGACTATGCCATCTCGTTTTACTGGCTTCTTCTTGTCCCTCTCAATGAAGCATCACATGTATTCCATCTTTTGTCCACTGATTCATAAAGCATTTTCTTTTAATGCCGCTCTCCATAGTTCTAGTTCTCCTTCTAGTACATGTTTACCTTCATGGTACAACATGTCATCAGCAAAAAGCATGTTCCATGGAGCCTTTCCTCTATCTCCTGCATCAAGGTTTCAAATTACAATCACAAATAGAAATGGGTTTAAGGCTGATCTTTGATCTAGACTTACCTTCACAGTGAATGACAGCTGCTTCTCGTATAGAGACTCCGTAACTTTTCCAAAATGTATTACAGAACACTTACTAGTATACTAAGAAGTATGATCAATAATTGAACACAACCTACACTTGCTAAAGACAGGAATTTTGGGATGTGTAATCCTTTATTTGTGTTAGCAAATAAGCACATTTCAAAATTTCAGTAATCTGCAAATGTTTTCATAGTATTTAGCATGAATTAGCCAAATTCTTCATATTTCTAGGTAGGGGTGTGTGTGTGTGTGTGTGTGTGTGTGTGTATAAGATGGGTCTGAAGCAGAAAATATGATCTCAAACAACAGAGAAATTCAGATACAGAATATATTCCTGATGTGAATTTACCAATTTGGGCCCAGTTTTAATAATAAGCCTAGAATGTTGCCTTACCATTTATTTCCAAGATGAGGAAAATCAGTACATATTATAGAACTTACATCAAGTTTTGGGTTTCTCAACTTTTTTTTTATTCAGTCACCAAAGTATGTCAGTAGCTTAACCACACACTTTTAAATCCTTTTAGCATTCTGCTATTGTTGTAGAATTCCAGCAGGAGTAGTACTGATAATTTTACAATGTTTGCTTGGTAACAAATCGGGTTGAGAAAAATCCAATTGTCAGGCAATCCAGGACAGTGAAAATCTCAGTCTGGACAAGTGAAATTTAATTACTTACTGCCCAGACAAGTGTAAAGTAAATTTAATTACTTACAACACACAAGCTGCTGATCGCCACTTAAAATACTGTGTACATAGACTGACTGGCAGGTCTGAGTTGAGACTGAAAAAAGAAATGGCCTTGCTTTCCTCATAAATGACACACAGCTGTAGTTACAGCCTGTACTGCCCTTGTGGAGGAAAACACACCAAGTGCGGGGAGTCCACATATCTAAGTGAAGCCTAAGGAAAAATTTAACAAAGTAGTGGGCTAGGCAATACAAATACTTCTAAACTTTCAGAAGTGCCAAACTGATTTTCATAGGATTGTCCTGCATTTCTGGAGGCCAGCCTTTAAGGTTGGATAACCAAGTTTTACAATCTGTAAAATAGTGATCTTTTTTTAAAATTTAAATGAGTATTTTGTGACAAGTCAGTTGAGTTCTATGGAATAGAAGATGCACTTCCCGCTTTTCATTGCGATGGTTCTTATCTTATGGCTGGATCACAGTTGAACTTTGAAGCTTAGACCTCAAATATTTTACTTTACTTCAGTGCCAGAAGTTTGCATTGTGTTTCACAGACAAACAAACACATTTGCCAAGAGGTGTCTACCACCTTAGTCAGGGGTTCTCAAACTGTGGGTCAAAACCCCAATGTGGGTTTTAATGGGTTTTAATTGTAATGGGGTCGCCAGGGTTGGTGTTAGACTTGCTGAGGGCTGGGACCAAAGCCCAAGGGCTTCGGCTCTGGGTGGCAGGGCTCAGGTTACAGGCCCCCCTCCTAGGGTTGAAGCGCTTGGGCTTTGGCCCCCCCACTCGGGGCAGTGGGGCTCAGGCTTTGGCCCTCCCTGCCAGGGCAGAAGGGCTTGGATTTTGCTTCCTCTCCCACCCCGTCTGGGTCAGTGGGGCTCAGGTGGGCTCAGGCTTTGGTCCCCTCCTCCTTGGGTCATGTAGTAATTTTTGTTGTCAAAAGGGGGTTGCGGTGCAATGAAGTTTGAGAACCCCTGACCGAAGTAGCTCTTGTTGAAGAGTAGGACTCTAAGGTAAAGCATGGAGCTTTGCGTAAAGCTCAAGCACAGGGATACACTAGTGTAGAGCACATTCTTAAATTTGAGGGAAAAACACAGATGGAAGTAAATAGCTAATGCTAGAAAATTAACCCAACTAGACATACGCTGTCTAGTTCAGGTAATGTGAGCTGCTCTGTGCATGCATCACAGATTGATGGTTTTATATATGGAAATAGAAACCTTGTACATGTGTGTTAATAAGCAGAAAGAGGCTCTAATGATTTAAGATGGCCTTGGTGGTATTGTCATTGTGCAATCAATACCGCAATAGAAAGTTGCAAATGAGCTCCTCTATTTCCTATTCCTGTTGTCTTCTGACTGAAGCTCTGATCCTGCCACGCACATGCATGGATTTAGGATTACTCACATGATTGAAGTTATTAAAGTCAATTACTTTAGTTAATACATGCCCCTTCTGGTCTGATTTAGCCTGAAACTTACCCAAATCATGTGTACGTGTTTGGAGGCTCAGTGGCTAAATTTTTTGTTTAATTTATTACTATTCATTTAGTTGTGTATGCCAGAAATATACATAAAATACACAAGATCTACAACCTGGTAATGTTGTTGTTGCTGTAGGCACCTAAAATATTTGCAGTCATGACTTTTATTCTAGCTGTGCAACATTAATGTTGCACTAAGGGTTTTTTTGCATGTACAAATAATACAATACAAGTATCTAATATTTTTGTGTATGACTGTAAATATATACACAACATAATTATTAAACAGGTTGTATATCATTTTTATGCCTATATTTTCTTTGCATGTGTGTATAATACCTGAGTTTTTCTTCTACATTAAGAATAAGGTGCTCAATTATGGGTCTCTTGCATCTTGATAACAATTCACTGATGAAGACTATAGTACTCAAACTGAGGTACACAAACCGGGGAAAACAAAACTGCATAGATCTTCTCAGTAAAAATACGTGCCTCCAGGGAAAGTGGGGAATTTTATAGCCCATCTATTGCAAAGATTGCGGATTTTGCAAGGAGGCAGGGATAATTGTGCTGTCGGCTACCTAGAGAAAACTGCATCTTTTTTTCCTTCACGGAAAATAAATTTGTCTGATTCTCCAGAAGGAAGCAGTGCACTTGGAAAACAATGTTTTCATTTTTAAAGGAGCCATAAGTGGAAATCAAGCATGGAGAGAAGAGGGGGAAAATACAGACCCTCAATATTGTTTCTATATATAAAATCAGTGATTTTGGCATGTCTGTCCTGCCATCCCCGTGCCTTTATTTTAAATATACACTCAGAGAGTTTTGGTGTCACTTTATTGGTTTGGGAAGGGTAACATGGCATCTTTGTAATGAGTTGCAAAGCAGCTTTGTCAAACACAAGGAGGGGTACGGAAGGGGGGAAAGAGAATTCCCACTGAAGTCCTTAATGTTCTGTGTGGGCATAGATGTCCTTGTGCATGCATTTATTTGCAGGATTGAGACCTTCCTGAAGGTTGCTCCAGAGGTTGCCTTAGTCCTTGGACAGGTAGCTGTTGGGTACGTTGGTCAAGCTGTTTGGACTATATGAAGGAGATATATCCACAAGGCTGATGCTCAGGATTCACATGAGTGACGAAACAGTGTTTAAGTAATGTGAAAAGTGTTTCTTGCTGGCCCCCCCCAAAAAAAGTCAAAATCTGAAAACTCTCCACTGTATATTTTGGCCAGCCTACCAAGTATTTTCTTCCTTTGGGAATAGATTGGTCTCTGGGCTAATTTAACTCAATATGAAGCATGATTTTTGGCCATAGAGAAGGGTGGTTAAAAATAATCTTGCGTTTATGCTAAATGTCCCCGATTGTTAGTTGACAACCCTTTTAAATGTATGAAGAGCGTATTTAACTTTCTGTTGACATATGTTTTAAATGTTGAATGTTGTGGTTCTGAAAGTCTACTCGCTCTTGCTGCTGCTAGTACAGTATAAATTATCGGCTTGGTTTTGGTAGTATTGATGTATTTTCCCCTCCTCTCTAAGACTGTTATGGGAAAGCATGCATTTTGGGCTTCAGAAGAGCTCAGATGGGATAAGAGGACTATTGCGGGTTATCAGGCCAGGAAAGTGCAGTAAAATTTCATACACTTAGCGTGCTTGCTACCTCCCCTCAAACGTTGGATGTTCCTTCTCTCCAACTACACAGCACTTTGACTGCTCAGGCACTGAGAGGATGTGACACAGTATTACAAATGCAGATTCAGAAATATAATTCTTTCTCTCTGCAGAAAATATTGTAAGCAGAATCTGATGCTTTCCAATGTGTTGTACGCATTAAGTTACTGGTTTCCCTTTCTTAAACCATATGTAAAGTTGCATTTTTTGTCTCAGTTGAAAATGCTGGGAGGGATGGTTAAATGTACTTTTAAAATGTGAAAGTCAAGGTTTTTTGAATCTTGGTGGGCTAGGTTCAGTTGGGACCCCAATACTAACGTGGGCCTCTGGATGCTATTGCAATACAAATCAAGAATGTTTTTGCAAAGGTAACATGAAAGCTGACTTGAGTACAAATTTGTGCAAAATTTCTGAACTAACTACAGAGTACACGTGTGTGGGGGGGGATTTGTGGGCATTCAGCACATGTTAGAAGTTCACTATTTTAATAAATATTCGTTTACTCTGGTACTTCCTCGTGGTACTTCCAGGTTCATTGAAGATTTGCCTGAATGTATCCTTACCAGCAACTGCTACAGATTCCACAGATATAAATAAGAAAAAGTTACTTCTGTGCTGAATGTCCTTCACTGACTTTATGGGGAAAATGAGTCCAATGATTTTGAAACATTACACATTTTCTTAGGTACATTTCTCCTCCTCACCCCTACCCCTTTGGATCTTTTCCAAATCAAATTAGCCATCAGCAGGCACACACCTACTGTTCATTTTTGTTTAATTTTCAGCTTTGGACCCAAGCTGTTTAAACAGATTACATCCTACCTGTATCAGAGAGAACTTCCTCATGCATTTGTCAAAGCCAATAGGGTTATTTGACTTATTTATTATCTCCTGACACAGTGTGTATTACAAAGGAACCGTATGTTAAGTGACAACAGTGTGCTTTGAGTCATAAAAGGGATGGATGGATGGGCATATGCATACAAACACCCAACAGTTCCTCATGGGTTCAGCAAAGAGAAGACATCTAGGGCTGAATGCTCAAAAAGAGTTACTCAACTTCTTTTTAGGCTCTTCATTTCCATTGAAATGAGGTTAGGAACCTAACTACTTTTGAGCAGTCAGCCCCTAAATCCTGTTTATTTTGAGGGTTCTGTAGCACCCATTCCAGTAGTATGTAAATGCTTTAAATTAGTACATTTGAAATAATTCAGTTGCAGAAGTAGATTAGGTGTGGGTATATTTGAGTTTGAGTAATAGTATTCAGTACCATGTTGTCTTCTAGTCCTAGTGTTTTGACTCGAATAGTGTGCCTCTTCCTTACAATTCTTATGTATCTTGAGCCTAGATTGTTAATACTTGGCAAGATGGCATAGCCTTAGACCTGTGTTGGGAGCAACCTTGGTATTCTCTCTCTTCACAGGCTAGCATGTGAAGCTACTGTGATCCAGGAGGATTGATGATAAATGACCACCCTCTGTAACTTGGCTCAGAGAGAGGCATTAACATCTGCTTCTGAGACCACCTGGCTACATTTCCAGGTCAGAGGCAAGATGAATAATGGCCCTCCAGGAGAGGGAGAGGAGTAAAAGATGCATGGGATCAAGTGAAGACCGAAAGAATGTCTCAAAAAGCGTCTTAGTTGGCTCCATCTATGGAAAAGGAGATTCAGTGCCTCTGTGACTGGGAAGACTCCCACGGAAACCCAGGGCATATCTACGTTACCGGCACTCCAGTGGCAGCACTGTTGCTATGCTGCTTTAGTGCTGTAATGTAGATGCTTCCTGCATTGACAGAAAGGGTTTTTCTGCTGGTGCAGGTAATGCACCCCCCCCCCCCCCAAAAAAAAAAAAAAAAAAGAGGTGGTCTACACCAAGGACTAGGTCAGCTTAACTACAGTGCTCAAGAGTGATTTGAGGTCTCTAGGTCTATCTAAATTTTAATTGTAGACAAACTGGAAATATCAAATGACTCTTCCACGTTGTGTTTAAAAAAACAAAACAACCAAAAAAAAAAAAAAAAACGGGGGCAGCAGCCCCTGACCAACCATGTCAGCAAGATTAATTCACAGATCAAGATAATAGGAGGAGTAATGGCAGTTTTTTATTTGAAACCTACACCACAATATTAAAATATATATAGCTCTGTAAAAAAAAGCTGTTTAACAGTATCCATAGCAATTGCATCCACTGATGGCGCATTTGAGACATAACTTTAATAAAGAAATGTTACGCTAATTATTGCGTTTCTGTATGAAAAACAGTTCAAGATTAGTGTTGCTATATTAGATTATGATGTGTTGCCTGCATAGGCAATTGCATAGTTATACCTGTGCATGGAACTTAACCTCCTGGATGCATTTGGTTTATCATATTTTTTTAAAGTTCTTTGAGTAGGAGAACATGTGACTCTTTGATACAAAAATTGTATCAGCTTGTTGGAGCAGTGGGTAAAGTTAGTGTATAAGTGATCAGTGAGATGCAATAGAACAGCCTTTGCCCTCCTTGAAAGCATAACAATGAAAATTATTATTTTTTCCTTGTATAAAACTCTTAACTGTAGGAACATAGGAGCCTGTTCTTCCCTTGACATGGGTGCTTAACTCCTATTGGTTCTTAGTGGGAATCTTGTATGCATGCTGAGGTGGAAAAACTGACTCAGAGGCTGTGTGCATTTCGTTGACTGTTGAAATGTTTTGAGGACCAAAATGATTCAGCAATGGCATGTTGAAATGGTGACTGCAGTATATTCCCAACAACAACTAAAATTATGATCGGCTCACTTGACTGTGGAAAGCAGCCTTTCTGTTTTATCAAAATCCCTTCTAATTCTGAATCTGTATACAGTGTGAATTCCTACAACCTGACCTCATGAAGTGCTCCATCTGCATTAAAATGATGCACTCTAAATCTCAATAATTTTTAAATGATCTAGGCCTGAAAAGATTAAATGAGCAGCACTCCAATTAGTTTACATAACTTTGTGGACTAGAGAGTGACTTCAAAGGACTTGAGTGTATATTTAGAAAAAAGTACTCCCTATTTGGGGAAAAAAATATAAAAGGTTCTGTACGTAGTGGTGAAACATTTGAAGTCACTTTATCGATCTGCATGCAAACCAAACTTTAAAGAAAGTGTTTGAAACATTTTTTTAAAAAAAAAAGAGAAAAGAAAAGGGAGCTATTTGGTTAAGATGAAAGGGCTAACCCCCCAAACCCTCTTAGTTTGCCCAGTCTCCCCTGCTCCCCCATCCCATTCCACTACAGTCAAGTCATCTGTCAGAGTGCTTGATACCTGCTCTGACCATATGATCCTATCATCTTTCTGTAATAAGACTTCAGCACTCATTGTTTGTGCCATATTTGAAGATCTCTGCTCACCTTTAACAAAACATATATGCCTATATTAAATGGAGGCCAGGCACAAAATAAACTTCACTGCAAGATACAATAAACGATCCATTCCCAACCCCCCACAAGCTTGGAAAGAAAGCAATCCACGAGTCTCCCGCAGAGAATACCACAGATGTGCTCTGGCATTCAATGAGAGGAAGAGCATTCCAGAGTTGGAGGCCTTCCAGTGCTTCATCAGATTGTACCTAGGGACAGTTGGTATTTCTAGCTTCAGCAATCCTTATTGGTGTTGCAAGACTTTTAGCGACAGGCACTCTCTCAGGTAGGCTGATTGAATTTTAATAATGATTTAAATACTAATAGTAAAAACTGTGAAGTATAATGGGGAGCCCAGGAAGAGTGCAGGCCATTCTGTTTTCACTCTTGTTTGTTCTCTCTCTCTCTCTCTTTTTTTTTTTTTTTAATTTTTTTAAAAGCAGCTGTTTACTTTAGTCACTTTTGACAGTTTCTTTGTTTCCAATAAACCTAAGCTATGGCAAGGCTTGTTTTGCACAATTTACAGTTAGTACCAAATGGATGATCCAAACTGTTAAAAACCCTTCATTTGACCTTTTGCCTTTGCATGGTGACAATATCAGTAGAATTCCTTATCACCTTCAGCTGTCCTGTATATTTTTACTGGAGGGGAAGTAAGGGAAGAGGAGTACATCAAAGTAAATGATTTTAATAAATATTTTCTTAACACCAACTGTGTAAATATTGAGGCAGTGTTAGCATATCGTGTCCTTGCAAGCCTGATCAGGTCTAGGTGAAAAATAAATGTTTCCCTATTAAGTCAAATGTCAACTAGGAAAGCAAAGGAATAGAAAACAATCCTCAGGGCTGCAGGTCCAAAAATGCATGCTAAGGTAAAAAGTATGATGAAATGGGAGGGAAACTTACACTCTGACACATTCTGTTACTGTAATTAGAAGAATCTGGAAACAGTAACAGAAATAGTAATAGAGAAAACACGGCAGGAGAACTCTTTCCCCCCCCCCCCCGACCTGGCAAATCCCAAAATCAAATAAGAAAAGTGAAGCTTTTGGGTTCCAAAAATCGAAATGAAATATGTCAGACAAAACATTTCATTTTAACATTTGCAAATTTTTGTTTTAAATTTTTTTTCTTTTTTGAACTTTTTACTTTCTAAGAAGTTATATTTTGATACCTTTTTGGGGGGGTCATGATTCTGGATAAAATGACTTTTTTAAAGTGCGAAAACATCCGGAGGATGAAAATTCCATTTCCCAATCAGCTGTACTCAAAACCTACACCTCCTTGGGCTGCCTCCCCTTCAAGATAATGGAGCTGTCCTTGTTGCTGGCAGCCTGTGGCGTATCAGTGCAGTTGAGAGGATTTCAGTCTCCTAGGATATTGGATTGGATTTCTCCTGAGTACTAAAGTCACACACATCTTACATTAAAAATCAAATTTTTCACAAACAAAATCCCTGAGATGCTAATCTATCTATTCAGGCCTAAGCCTTTGCAAGGTGCTTATCACTGTGTTATTTAAACACTATATGTATATAAATAATCAAAAAGAGTACTGAATGAGCCTTAAATAGAGAATATTTCCGATCTGTCTTTGTTTTGGGCTGTATGGTTTGTTTTTGTATTTATTTTCTTCTGAGTCGTTCTCTCCTATAGTATTTCCAGTTGTGGTTGGCCAGTCATAGAAAGAGGTCATAAGGATGGCCTTATCAGAGGCAGGCCTTGGATTTAGACATGAACATGGTCAAACTGTGTGGTCTCCTTCAGTGAGGCATTCCATAGCTGATGAACACTCACTGAAACAGCCCCTTAAATCCAAGATGCCCTTATTCTTGGGCCAGTCCGTTTTGTATCATCCCTGTCAAAAGCACCCTACCTGGGAGGGTTGCAAGTATATTTGTAGTCAGAGCTTGTGTATAAGGTCCCCTATATTGGTACTTATCTGGCCATCATCACCATAGAATCTGGGAGGAGAGCCTGGCCTTCTCTTGCAACATGCACACACTTTCCCCCCTGTACTCTATCAACTTCTGTAAACTTCTTTTAAGAGAGCCAGATGTTGTAGGGAGCCGCTTTGTGGACAGAAGTGATGGCTCATCTCCCTTTCTTAGAAGCTATTGGTTGGACGAACTGTCATTTTACTTGCAAAAATGTGTGTCCTCTCTGCCTTTGTGGAAGTTCTCTTCCCTTATATTATGCAATGGAATAAGGAAAAGGTAAATTTCATCTGCCTTAGGCCATAGTAAATTAAACTTTTCCTAACATAGTTCACTAGAGCCTCATAGTTAGATCTTCTAAAGGAAGTGCCCAAAGTCTGGCTTTATAGCTGTAATACTGTCACAATCAGCTGATAGACCAGACCTGCCTAGGATTTTAATTTACAATCCATGGTAGAAAAGGCTTTTATCCCTTCTCCTAATGCTGTAAACTAAAATTGAATTTTAAATTAACCCAAGACCCTGTGCTGTTTTCAAGTTTAGATAAATAATTTCCTTTCTATAAGAATATATCTGACACCTTAATGTGAACTGCATTTCCAGCATGGATACTGAATGTATTCTGCTTGTCCTTGCCTTTCGTTGGAGGGGAACACGGATACTGTGGTGCCTTTAAATTACTGGTGGCTTGTCAGCAATCTGCCAGTTTGTTCTTGTAGTTTAAGAATTCTCAGCTTTTTCTGTTTCCATTTCTGTCTGTTGACCCTTCTATTTTATTAGTACAGGTGTAAAATGATTGGACAAGGTACCAGACACTGGAGAATCTGGGTCAGTGCTGCTTAATCTGAAGACTCATGATGCTCGCATAGAACAAATCTCCCTGAAACTTTAAACATAATGTAACTGGGAGGAAAATTGGGAGAGTCAAATCTGCATTTTTTGAAATTTAAACCTTCTGAACCCACTGTAATGTGCTGCCAATATCTTAACAAGGGCTCTGTCAAACATTTTTTCCCATTACCAAATGATAAATTGGGTGTGTGGGTGTGGGGGGATTGTTTTTTGGCAGAGAGCTGCAGTGAGGAATTGTTGTTCGTTCCCCGGCCCCTTGCCCCAGCCCTTGTAAACAAAAACACTTCTCGTAACCATATCCAGGAAGCTAACACTGAAAGAAATCTTTGCTGGGCAAATGAGCCTGCATTCAGTGCGCTAGCTAACTGGGCAACATTTGTTTTTATTCCTGGAAAAATATCCCAAGTATATTGATAGCACCGAGGGCAATGTGTATTTTGAGATGAAGGGTCGGGGGTATTGTCCACAAGGGGAATATTTTTCAAATACCTGCCATTTTGGTGCAATCCTGTGCGTTCCAAAGCAAAGCTCTTCAGAAGCAATTTGGTGAACTCTAGGGATAAATACCTCTGTCTAAGCTGACTCAGTAGTCACATCCAGAGCAGGAGTACTAAAGAAAAAAAATCGCCCTGAGCTTCCCCTTCAGTTATGGTGGAGTGATTTTTGACAAAGGGCTTGTGACAGCCTTTGCAAGACCCCTGCTTCCTTTTTCTTCCCCATCCTCTCCCCACGCCTTGTGGTTGATTCATGCCAGCAGGAGCCAGGCATCTGACTCAGCTTTGTTTTCATTAACAAGTATAAAATATTTGAGGTATTCCATTTCCTGGCCTGCATAAATGAAGGGAAAAATAGTCTTAAATTGGGACCAGAAGTTAAGCAGGCCTAGACTGACTTCCCAAGAAGCTTCCCTTAGACCCAGGCCTTAGCTGTTTTCCCACATGATAGTGAAAAGTCTTCTTAAAGTCACCAGATAACAGAGAGACACACAAACACAGCAATAGGTCCAAGCCTAACATTTTTGCCATCTCCTCCTTCACCCTCGGGAGGTATTTGAACATAAAGGATTTCTTTCTGAAGTATTTACACAAAGAAGGTGCTATGTCATAGATGACCATCTTTCTGATCAAAGGTTTCAGAGTAGCAGCCGTGTTAGTCTGTATTTGCAAAAAGAAAAGGAGTACTTGTGGCACCTTAGAGACGAACAAATTTATTTGAGCATAAGCTTTCGTGAGCTATGCGTCCGATGAAGTGAGCTGTAGCTCACGAAAGCTTATGCTCAAATAAATTTGTTCGTATCTAAGGTGCCACAAGTACTCCTTTTCTTTTTTCTGATCAAAAGCACTTTAGTGCGTTCAGATAATTCCACAAAGAGAGTAGACTCTGGGAAAAGCCCCAGCCTTAAAGTATGTTATTACATCGGTGACGAGGTCATCCCCAGTGTGCAAAGAAGCCAAAAGGAAGTATCTCCCCAATTAAAATATCCACAAAGGCTTCTCTAACAGAGGACATTGAAATGCCATCTCTGCACAGTAATATATTTATCCTGAATGTTGTTGTTCCTTTTAAATGAGGAGTATAGTCTTTGGGGGGAAATAAACAGCAGATGCTATAATTCTGCATCTAAACATTTTCTTAAACATGAACCTTACATAGTGGTTTATACCGTTAATAAATAAAGGGCTCTGTTATCTCTTTTCTGTAGGGCATTGAAAGTGTGAGGTGGGGGGGGGGGTGGAGAATGGGGGGTACGTGGAATTGAACTTCAGCCAGAGTATATGCTAAAGAGATTAGGCTTCATCTTTGTTCCTGGGGAGAGGAGAGCCTAAGTGGGTTTATCATGGGGTTTTCACTCACTGTCATTTCCCCCTTCTTTATATTTCATTGCTCGTCTTCTAATTTTTCCAGACAACAGTGCACACCCCTGCAGCTGGGCCTGCATAATGATCGCCTACTTCTAGAGTGACATCAGTGTGGCTGCCTAAATCTGAAGCCATCGGGGTGCCTGTCTTAGCACTCTCCCCCACCTTCTTTTTCTGAAGAATAAGTGTCCTCTCTGCAACGCTCTCATTTACCACCCGCTAGCGGTACCCACCGAGCCAAGAAGCTGCTTGTGACTATTCTCCTGCCTATGCTGAATGTCTGGAAAATGTTCTTTTCTAACAAATATACAATTATATTTTTTTCTTTTCCAATGACAATTAGTGTAAATTGAAGCTTGTTCAGTGGCTGTATTTGACACAAACACTATACAGTATGGCATTCTGTATGACTCTCTTGATGTTTTGAATTAGGGAGTTGGGAGTATGAAAGAGCTTTTTAGGACCAAGAATCTTGTTGGCTGAAATACTAGTTTTTATAGGGTCTTAAGCTAGATATCACCATATCCTCTGAGGCCCTATATTAATTCTGAATGGTTGCTTCAAACCTTTGAATGAGGGCAGAGCTGTTGGCTTCCCAGCTGCCGAATTCATCCAACACATTGGCAGCTTGTAAATCACAAAGGGCTTGTGGACTGTTTAAAAAGCATTATTTTACAATAGGTCTCTTCCCCACCTCTCAACGCACAGTATAAGTGTACAATGTGTATTCAGAGGGCAGCAGCTGATATTCAGGAAAACGAAGGTTTTCCCTCTTGTCCCCCATGATTGGCAGCAGAAACATGCTGATTGAAAACAAAACAAATAATAATGCAAAATTGGTTTAAAAGAGAACATCCTGAAGTATTTTTTGTTCTGTGCTCAGGATGTAAAATTCACAGAACAATTATGCAATGTACAATGTTAGCATGCTTTGCATACAGTTGCAGATCCATGCACCTTCATTTGCCTTAATGGTAGTTAGAAATGAAGGCTAGATCTCTGGTGTGTAGAAAGAATATATAATTAACCAGCGAATTACTAACAATCTAACATTTAGAGTGGGAAGGATTGAAGACTTGTACTTCCAAGAGACTCTTTAGGGCAGTGGTGGGCAACCTGTGACCCACGGGCTGCACGCAGCCCGTCAGGGTAATCCGCTGGCTGGCCGCGAGACAGTTTGTTGACATTGACCAGTTGCCCGCAGCCCATGCTGCTTCCTGCAGCTCCCATTGGCCAGGAACAGCGTACCGCGGCCGTGCCTGCGGATGGTCATTGTAAACAAACTGTCTCGTGGCTCACCAGTGGATTATCCTAACAAGCCGCAGGTTGCCCACCACTGCTCTAGGGCCATGTTTATACTTCACGGTTTTGTTGACATAAGGCAGCTTACCTCGACCTAGCGAATGGAATTGTACGCATGGCAGTGCTCCTCCTGCAGCTTTAACTCACCTGCTACTCCAACATAAAACCACCTCGACGAGAGGCGTAGAGCTTAGGGCGACGTAGTTAGAGCGACGTGGTGTCAGTGTAAACACTGAATTGTTTGTGTCGCCCTAAGTGGCCTCCAGGAGGTATCCCACGGTACCCACCATGACTGTTCTGGTCACAGTTTTGAACTCCGCTGCCCTGCAGCCAGGTACACAGATGAATGCCCCTCCCCTGTAAAACCCCTGGGAAGTTTTGAACTTGTCTCTTCCTATTTGCTCAATGTGGAGAGCTCACACAGCAAGTTCCCAGCTGAGCATTCTGGCTCCACACAGCAAAGGCACTCCTGCCTGTAGTGCACGGGAGGTGGTGGCTCTCCTGGGTCTGTGGGGAGGGGAGGCTGTGCAGTCAAAGCTTCACTCCAGCTGCAGGAACTTGCTGGGGCATAGAGGGGATGGGCTACAATAGGGAGAGATAGCAGTGCCATGTAAAACTCAAAGCCGCAGAAGGCAAGAGGAGGCAAATAGTTGCCTCTGGTGCAGAGCTGCTGATATGCTGCTTCTACAAAGATGGGACTGTGGTCAGGGCAGTGAATAGCCCCCCTGTTAAGCGCTTCTTACAGCCTCGTGTTCATAACGCACAGCGCAGTACTCAAGGGCAGTGCAGGATCCATGCTTTCTGCCACATATGGCTGGTTTGCATGTTTCCAGGGCAGTTGAAAAGCAGCTGGAAACCTTGTAGGATGCCCTTGGAATGATGGGGCTGAGAAACTTGCATCATGTGATGCTGAGCCTGCACCCATGAGGCATTGCAAACCCTTCCCAAAACACCTTGTGGCAAGTTGCACAATGGAATAGCTACCCACGGTGCACTGCTCTCTCTGTCGATGGAAGAGCTGCTACTGTGGATGCGCTCTGCTGACACAAGGACCATAGTGTGGACGTGCAATAGCGGTTTAATTACAGTGGTGGCTGTATGTCGACGTAACTTAAGTCGACTTAGCTTTGTAGTGTATACAGCCTAAGAATTAAGTGGGTTGTTTCTTAATAAAGAGTGGGAAGGTTGGTGAGTTAATATTTTTTACTGGACCAACTTCTGCTGGTGGAAGGGATAAACTTTTGAGCTTCCTAGAGCTCTTCAGGTCTGGGAAGATAACCAGAGAGCCTGAGTTAAATACAAGTCGGGGCAGATTGTTAAGCATAAAGGGTTTGCACATGCTGTGAAGACCACTTAAAATGAAGTGAGCAATTAAGAGCAGGCAGAAGACTGCATTACAAACTGTAATGAGCCTTAAAACCAATGTGCTTGTTTAGTCCACAGTTTTTAGTGTCTAGCAGAATTATTAATTTAAATTCCCAAGCTCATCTTTTGTGTGGGTTTCCTTTGAGGACACGGACTGAGAGGTCAGATATGGAGTGATCATTTTGTGAAAAGTGTTTGCCAACTGGTGATATGGTGGTTTGTCTTATCACTTTTCTGTGTATGTTCATTTGAGAACTTAACTATACATAATGGCTGTTTCCTTACTTCTGACTCATGATGACTCGTTGCAGCCATGAGAAAGAGGCAAATCCAGTATGATTGTTTGTATGCAAACAGAATATGGAACTGGATGCCAGAAACAAATACCCACTGAAATTTGGCTTATTAGGTTGTTTCATATTTGGACTTTGTTTATATCAGAGCTAGCATACAAGACCCTATGGAAAGAAGAAAGCTCTATCGCTTTTCAAAGTATGCTCAGTGTTAATGATATTTTTTCTGGTCTCAATTGACTGTAAAATGTCATAAGTGATAGCGTGTCAATGACCTTTACCTACCCAGCTGGAATAATAGGAGAGAGCTGGTCTAAGACATGTTGCAGTCATCACTGACAGGTTGCCTCTACAGCCAAATCCGTATAATTATAAAAGGAAAACACGGGCATGGGTGAAAGTGGTTGTCAGTTGTAATAGTTCTTACTTCCCTTGATTAATTTAAAAAACCGGTGTAATAAAATACCAATTCGTCCTGTTACCTACATGATCTTTTAATTGAAGCTACAGGGTTATAGATTCAGGCCTAGATGAGTAACACCAGCATAGACCCCCTCTCTTTTTTTCTTTAGGAAAGCAAGCAGGGGTTATTAGCTCATGTTGACTTGACATGAACAACTATTGGCCAATTTCCTATGTATTTTCCACATAATATACAAGTAGAGCATTACAATGGATATGTTTGGGAGCTCCCATACCTGTGAATTTCTGTGCAGAAAATATACGTAAGAGTGGAGTATTTTGCTGTAGTTACCAATTTTGAGACCATTCTTGCCTGATATTTAAAGTGAATTAAAAAAAAACCAACTTACTGTTGATTTACTGTACACTGGGTAATAACAATCTGAGTAAATACGTATGGGATAGAAAAAAATCTTTCTCTGGTAGTCTGTCATCAGACTTCTGGATCTCTGCAACTATTTCTAATTAACGCTCAACGTACAAACACTGCAATACCAATGGTAGAATTTGATGGTATAAAGCAGTTATATTGGACCAGTCTGCGAATGAAACTGTGTAACCCAAGATCAATAACAATGTGCAATAATCTCAAACTAGGTCAATCTGGACAAAATCTGCTGTAGCTGTAACATATCTGTCCTTCTTCCCTATGTAGCATCAGTGCTCCTGAGCAGAGCTAGCAAAACATGATTAGATTAGAATTTGAAAGAGTGAATGTGCATTCATTTCTTCACATCTCCAATACCAGAGACATTTGAGACGCTTGCAGTAGAAGGGAAGTGGAAGAGTTGGAAAAAATGACCCATCCATTCCTCTCTAATAAAAAGAGGTACTTAAAGGTTCTCTCTGCACTGCACAAGCTCTTCATAGGCTTTTCTTAATCAAGCATAAATATATTAGTTGTCTAAGGATTGCAAAAAGGGTTCATGAGGACCTTTGTTTTCTGTCTCTTCAGAAAGGAGGCTTTTAAGTGCTTAATAAACCTCCCAAAGAGCAGTTTAATAATTCAGTTTGAGTAAAATATCAAGCCAGGGCAAAGCTCAATGACTCGTTAGCTTTCTGTGTGCCATTATGTAGGTTTGTGGGTGACCCCTGGGCCTTTTGCCCTTTGTCTTGGCACAGGGTGGAACAGAAGCATTACTGAGAGCAGTGTTGCAAGCGAGGGGTAAGAGGAGCATCACTGATTCAATTTCCTGTAAGCCCTTGGTGTGACAGCTGTATATGATATGAGAACTAAGAGAAATGGATTTTTGTTTTTAATTTAAATATGCACCTTGATTAAGCGTCACAGACAATTATATGTGTTATTGAGAAAATAATTGTCCATTTTATACAGCAAATACTAACAAGCTTTATAATGCGAAGAAGCATAGTAATAATTTTAAAATTCTTCCCGGAGGTTACCAATGTAAGGAGCTAGAATTTTTTCCTTGGTTTTCGTCTTCAGTTAATTCCCCATTCACTCATTAAAATCCTTCAGTTTGATATGTTGAGAAAGCATTTTATATGTTGTTTTTAAGGCCAAAAATAACAGTGGGCTTTAGATGCAACTAGAACTCTTGCTGTGTAAATTTCCTGTGAGAACCCACCCTGGAGGAAAATGCACAGAGTAAAAATGTCAGTGGATATTGTGAGAAAAAGTTTGTGTACATCTGTAATTGCACTAGTTTAGTCTTTTTCCTCTAGTGCTTTATGGACAGGACAAATATTGCACAAAGACATGGCTTTTATTTCTATACTCACAAAGAGATTAAGATTATATTAATTTTAATACAGATTCTGACTCTATAGTAAGGTACATTTATGTTCCTCAAATTTAAATAAATTGTCAACATACTTTTTTCCTAATTTCTGAAGGAAAAAATATTCCTGAACCACATTTCGAAAATCTTTCAAATTGGAATTTGTTTCCCCAGTGGTATGTGCACATGCGGACACGTTATGGTAGGCGTGCTCATTTTCCCTACATTGCTGGCACTTACTTTAAAAGGGAGGGAAAGTATTTAACCATCTTTTTTCATTTGGAAAGAAAATCCCATTGGGACAAATTCTGTCAGACATTTTACTTACTTTCTCCTCCAGTTGGTGATAATGTCCTACTGAAGGTAGGACAAGAAGTAAAGGATTTATCTGTAACAAGGGAGATTTAGGTTAGATATTAGGAAAAACTTTATAACTTTTAAACTGTGTGGGTAATTAAGTTCTGGAATAGGCTTCCAAGAGAGGTTGGAATCCCTGTTTTGTTGGAGGTTTTTAAGAACAGATTGGACCTGTCAGGGATGGTCTAGGTTTACTTGGTCCTTCCAAAGCACATAGGGCAGGAATTAATGACTTCTCAAGGTCCCTTGTAGCCCTACATCTCTATGGTTCTACAAATGGGAGTTGAGGTCAAGGTCATGGATCTTCAAAAATTGGTACCTATAAGTTAGTTCCTGAAGTCAGTTGGAGGTGCTTAGGTGTTTGTTGATTTTTAAAATTAGGCCACTTAGTAAGGTGCCTTCTCTAGGTATCCATTCTTGAAAATCTTGGCTCATCTAAATTTATATATATTTTAAGCCTGAATTTGGCTCTCCTAAATAGTACACTTATGTTGGGAAACAGATTAGAAAAGAGGTCGGTTTATGGGATGGCTCAAGGAGATAGTATATAGAGCCTCTACTGTTAGGTCATGATTCAAAAGCAACCCTGATTTGTTATGACCCAAGAGTCATCACCGTCTGAAATAGAAAACTTCAGTTCTTTTGTGTTGTAAAAGTTCTGTCCATCATAAAAACAGAAATCTACTGAAAGGGAAAAGTACCCAGCTTTTAAAAAAAAAAAAAAAGGGGGGGGGGGGGAAGTCAACTGAACGACTTACTGGTATCAATCTTAATAATGGTTGCTTTGAATCTATGGTAGGTTGGGTTATGTAAACAGAAAACAAAAATAAACATTTATCATAGTTACATTTTCTGTTTTTAGTGTGTTCAGATGTCTGACTCCAAAATGTCTCATCACATCTATGTCGTGAGAGACTAAGTATTCCTTTTTTCCCCTTACAGGTAGGCTGACACAAGGCCAGGCCAAGGCTTGGTTCCAGGGTTTGTTTTGGCTCATCGGAGTTCATCTGAAAAACCTTTCTAAAACGCCAAATACTTATACCATCCCATCTCCTTCCTCATTCCCAGCTGGAGCGTATTATCATATTCCACGCAGTGCTGCAGTGGTGTCTGCACATATTTTCGGATGAATTTTATTTTCAGGTAAGCCAACATTTTTAGTAAATTAAATATACACTTTAAAAGGAAAATACAGTTATGTTCCTTGTCAATTTAAATAAAATAAGGTCTCATACTTTTTTTCTAAGCAAACTACAAATCACATTTCCCCCATCTGTTCTGTCCCCCTCAAATGCTCATCTAGTGATCAAAGACTAATACAGTTGATGTATGTTCCTAGTCACCAAATGCTATTGGAGCCCACGCTAGATTTTTATTGCTATTAATGGAGAACACCGGGTAAGAGTTGATTTCTGGAAGGGTAGTGTTTAAAAAACAAACAAGTGGTGGTGATTCCAGTATCCATAAATCTATGTAAGGAGAGAATGTTTTATTAGAACAGGTTTGTGCCAACATCAGCAACATGCTACAACCTACTAAAGTGTTAGTGAGTTAACCCTATTTTTCTTTCCTTTCATTCGGAGTCTCCTGTAAGGGACTTAAACAGACAATGTGACTCCAGTGAGACTTGAAAGTGTGGCATTAAAACTGTGTCCCTGGGGGTGAACAAATAGATTTAGGATTGTTCTGCTATCAAGCTTGCTCACATTGATTAGTGAACACTGGTTTGACAGGAATCGTAGCAGAGACTGCAGTCAAAATCTCTTCTTCCCACTATGAGTTTGCTTCATTGTGAAGTGTCTTAAGACAGTGTTTATCAATCTTTTTGATACCATGGACTGGCTTGCTGCCTTCCGAAACTGTGTCAGGGAGATCTCGGGGACTGGCACCAGGCCACGGACCGGTCATTGCGGAACGTTGTCTTAAGAGACATAAGATTACTGTTGAGATTAATAGATTGCACACACATGGCTTTGGGTGAATCTTACTTGCAAACTGACTTGAAACCATATAAAGAGAGCCTGCCAGACATTTTGACCATTCCTGCAAGTTCTGACTTCTGGAGAGGTACTTCAGGTTTTGCATCAATGTGAGATAAATATGAGGTTTGTAACTATTTTCCTATCAGTTGTGTAGTTCAGAGGTTGATCTTTCCTTACCAGTAAGAGTTGTCCATAAGTGATACTTTCCCAAAGATAACAGATTTAGCTTGTCTTAAAAAAGAGAGACTCTTAAATATCTCCTGCATTAACTTGAAAGATACTATAACCCAACAAAATGGAGAAAAAAACAAGAGTAAAATAGATAGATACACTTGCTAATTTAAGATCAATTAGGCCAATTTTCCTAATTTTGCATCTCTCACTAAGCTGATAACTGGCTGCATGTCAGCTGTCTTTTCTTTTGTTATAGATGGTGCAATATAATTTTAGACTTTTCCCTGGGAACTAGAAGAAATCATCTGTATATAATTTTATAGATACCTGTTCAGCAGAGTGAATTGAAAATGGATAGACTGATTATAAAAAATCATCAGATGTGTGTGATTCCCCCCTCCATCCCCCCCCCCCCCCAAGTGTAGGAATGAGTTTGAGCAGCCACTGTTTTAATTTGTCTAAAGTGTGTGTATGTGTGTGTTGGCAAGGGTGTCCAGAATAAGGTGAATGTTAGTACATGGTTAATTTTCTTGTGATATTTTTAAACTATGCTGCAGTTTAAACCAGTTTAATGTAGTTGGCATCTCGCCCAACTTTTTTTAGCTTAAAAAAAGTGAAGTTTTACTAATTGCTGAAAAACGTTAATGCTCTATTTTAAAGTCAGAGACTAGTAAACTAAAGTGCTTGGAGTTAAGTCACTCCTTGTCACAGTATTAAGTCAAATAATGGAATATAAAATCTATTTCATGGCCATTAACGATTCTGTTCTCTACTGTCAGAGTGGGGAGTATTGACCTTCATGTCATGGTTATATTCCAGCTAGGGTAATTGCATTCTCTGAAACTAAGATTTTCCTTGTAGTTTTCAGTCAGGTAAGAGATTCTTCCTCACTTCCAGTCCTAATCCTATATTTGCCCAAAGCAAGGGATCTGCCTTTTTTCTGAGCCATGATACCTGGGTACTACAGAGTAATAGTTCAGCTATGGCTCCACATTTTCTGACTTTCATGGACCCTTAATTTTGATCTTGTATGTCTGGGAATGATAGTTGAGAACTAAATCTGACACCTTTCTGGATTTGTTGAAACATCTGATAAGAATGGTCATACTGGGTCAGATCAGTGGTCCATGTAGCCTGGTATCCTGTCTTCCAGCAGTGGCCCATGCCAGAGGTTTCAAAGGGAATGAACAGACCAGGGTAATCAAGTGATCCATCCCCTGTTGTCCAGTCCCAACATCCGGGAATCAGAGGCTTATGGACACTCGGTCGTAGGGTTGCATTCCTGATCACCTTGGCTAATAGCCATTGGTGGACCCATCCTCTCTGAACTTATCTAATTCTTTTTTTGTTGTTGTTTTTTTTAATCCAGTTATAGTTTTGGCCTTCACAACATCCCCTCACAATGAGTTGCATAGGCTGACTGTGTATTCTGTTGAAAAGTACTTCCTTTTGTTTGTTTTAAACCTGCTGCCTGTTAATTTCATTGGGTGGCCCCTGGTTTCTCTGATTACAGAAGAATATTTTAAGCATAGAAAACATTCCATCTGATTGAAGGTTAGCCATTGTAAAGGCTCACATTTTAAAAAATTAGACCATTACCAGAATTAGTATGCAAGTTCCAGATAATAGCTGGACTGAAGAGGTTAATTTTTTTAATTTTTCAGAATCCTTAACTGAGCTGGTAGCTGTTTTGTTGAGATCTCTTCCTTGAAAGAGATGAGCATCCCTGTGCTTTTATAATAAAATGTGTTAAGTAATAAAAATCCGTAGTCAGTAGCCTGGATAGAGGTTCAGAATATCTGTCTCATTACTCTAAGGGATCTGTAGGATAGTAAACGTGAATATTAACTGTTCTCATTCTTAACAGTAGAAAATGCTCAAAGGAGCAAGAAATGAGTTTAGGGGACTGATTCTCCACTGCCTTGCATGTTGTTGTTGTTTTCACCTGTGCAAAGTGCGTATAAAATGTCACCAAATCAGAATGGTATCAAGCTGCATCCACATTGCACTTGTGTAAATTACAACACAAAGTGCAATTCAGTACTGAATTAGGACTTGTGTATTATTTTTGGTCTAATTTTGTAGCAGTTTTATGAATTGTGTAATTTTTTTATTTTTTTTTAAGGCTTTTAGGTTGTACAGTCTGGTGTTATGTATACACCTCTTCATTTTTAAAAAAAAAAGAAGAAGAAGAAGAAACAGCTTTGAAATGCTGGAAAATTAATATATAATGAAAACTTCCCTGATATATACACAACACTATCAGACCGTAGAAGCGACCTCTGTTTGTTTCCAGTTTATTACATTTTCTTTCCTTGACATTTATAAGCATTCTCAAAATTTGATACTCTAACATGTTTCCCTTTCCAGTGGCTAGCATAAACATTTCTAACAGATTCATCTCACCTGGATGTAATTGATCCTTTCTTTAAAATTCCAAAATATGTCTAGGTGTGTCATCATTACAGTGATGTGTCAAGTGTTCTCAAAGCACATCAAGCTTCTTACACACAAAGATGATATGCTGGAAGGTGTTAATGGTAGCCATCAATCCAGACCTGGTAAAAGTCAATGGGTATACTAACCACCCTTTGTTCTGACTATAGGAAGGAGAAATTAAATGCCCCTTTGTTCAGTGATAGCTGAAACAATAGAAGCCACTGCCCAAGGTACAGATCGGCTTAACAAGGAGTGAGTAAAAGCTAAGCCATGTGGTCTGGGGAGTTTCCCTGGCGACTGATAGCAAACTGACTGAGGGCATGGCTACATTGGAAACTTCAAAGCGCTGCTGCAGGAGCGCTCCCGGGGCAGCGCTTTGAAGTGCGAGTGTGGTCACGCGTGAGCACTGGGAAGAGCGCTCCAAGCGCTCCTGGTCATCCACCTCCATGATTTTTCACACCCCTGAGCCAGCAAGTTAGAGCGCTATAAAATGTAAGTGTAGACAAGCCCTGAGACCTTGATTCCTTTGCAACTGTGCGTGAAAGGAATGAGAAAATGAGCAGTGGTTCATGGCCCTGGGAAAAAGCAGAGAGCGAGAGCATGAACTGCTTTTGGGTAGAATACTCGCTGAGAAGGCAGACCTGGATTTCTGAACAAGAAAACTGCCTCCTTTTGTCAGTTTCTGCTGTGTTCAGAGAAACAGGGCTTTGTATACATTAGTGGTGGGCAACCTGCGGCCCGTCAGGGTAATCCGCTGGTGGGCCGCGAGACAGTGTTTACATTGACCAGCCACAGGCACGGCTGCCCACAGCTCCCATTGGCTGGGAAAGGTGAACCACGGCCCCTGAGAGCTGCGGGTGGGAGTGCATGCGGCCGGTCAATGTAAACACTGTCTTGCGGTCCGCCAGCAGATTACCGTCGCGGGCCGCAGGTTACCCACTACTGGTGTACGTTACTTGTAAATAAACAGGATTGCCCCCAAAGAAATACCTTGCTCCTGTAATCAACTTCTCCTAATGGAAACAACCTGGCAAGGCCCAAATATTGACTAACCTCTCGGACCAAGAAGCAACAGTATTAACCTACATTAATGTACGTGTTTTATCGGTCTTGTTTGCCAAGGCCTGCTTCAAAGCCCATTAAAGTCAATGGCAGTCTTTTGATTGACTTCAGTTGGCATTGCCCACTTAACAGTTCTGCTACAAAGTTCTATATGTGCAAAAGTCCAAGCTGCACATCTGCAAAGGAGTATGTCGTCTCTAGTTTAAATGGCATCATTTTCACCCTTTTGTGCAAAATAATACTAAATGCATTGAGAACAAGCTGTTAGGGTACCTGATCTCCTGCAGCTCATAGGACTGCCTACAAGATAATTCACAGCAGCTTGACTGAATTGAGAAAAACAGCTCACTGGTATCTTAGGTCTCTAAAGAAGTGTCACAGCAGGAAATTATTTCATTCTGAGCCTGAGAAGTATTTCAGCCAGGTGACAGCAATCATCAGAAGCATTTGACATCGTTAAAGAATCCATAAATACCTAGTGCGCTCTGCATTAAAGGCTGCCCACCTACAGGGAGAAAGTTCCATGGAATGCTACGTCAGTCACAACTCATTCTTATGGGAGTTTGAGCAAATGAAACACAACCACCTAAATTAAAAGGTTTGTAGAAATCAATAAGCATTAGAACTGCGCCAGTATTGAAAGCCCTGGCAGCTACTCTCATTGGTATTTTGCTCCCACACACTATCCACTCGACTCCAGGACACAGCCCCAAGACCAGAGCTGCCAGACCTCAACACTCTGCCAATGACACTTTTCAGAAACTGGAGTCCCTCAGATGGACTTTGGAAAACTTAATCACAGATCAACTTTTTAAAAGCCAGCTACCTTTTCAAGAGTGTCTTACTGAAGTATGGAACAGAATCTGTAATGAACAAAATACTTTTACCAGTTACAGCCATACTGTTGATAGGCATGGGCTATTGTTGATATAGTGTCCGTTGGCATAAGATAGCATGCAGGCTTTTACCACTGTCATGACAGGCTTTAAAGATGCATTGAAATCCCAAAGTCACTGATAAAATATCATATCTGAGAATTTTGGATGGACTTTTAGTGGGAGAGAAGCCACTCTGACAAAGACTGTTCCCCCCCGCCACCAAAAAAAAAGAAAAAAAAGGTGAATTTATTCTTCTTCTGAGCTTTCTTATGCAGTTAAGTCTTGTCTAGTCCATACACAAATCTATTCACTTTCAGAATGTGTTGTAGTTCTAAAGAGTTTAGATTTTTACCTTGTGTACCGTACACGTATAGGTTTTTGTTCCTTATATGTAGATCCACCTAGCAGAATGCTATTTTTGTTAATTAGAAGATAGTTAGAAGATAGTCCAAAGGGCAATAGTTAGATAGCAGATAATGACAGAGGAAAAATTCAACAGGCAAACAAAACATTTTCTAGATGGAAACTCTCTGTAGAAATGATGAGTCTGCCAATTCCACTTGATTTGCATCTTTATTAGCAAAAACTATGAAGTACTGCTGTTTAATTCTGAACATGTCCATTGTATGAGCACAGGGGACTTGGTGTGATTTTGTAAAATTGGATTCTGCTTCTGCAGAATAATGGTGAATGTGTGTGTGGTAATCTATGAGCCTGTGCCTTTTAGTTCAGTGGTGTCCAGTCATTTTAGCATGAGGGCTAGACATCTTATTTCAAAAAGATCAAGGAGCTTCAATCAATACTTTGGGGGTAGACTTCTCTTCCTTGTTCCACTCCCTTTCTGTCACTCTGGCAGCAGAGTGGAAGGGACTTCTAAGCCCTCTGCTGCAGATATCCTTGGCATGGGGATGTACCCAGCAGTCATAGAGCCCGTGTAGCCCTCTTTTATATCTCCCAATCCAGTCTGTGGTTCAGGGGCATGTTAAATGGCAGGCGAGGAAGTGGCTGGTGTGCACTGTGCTCACACTGTTCCCAGCTGGCTCATGCCCCCTTGTGATCCATTGTCCGTAGGTGCACATTAAGGCAGCCTTTGGGCAGAAAATCAAGTAGCTGTCAGTAGTTGTGGGGTCTCAGCATTTCTTTTTCCTCTGCCACAGCTGCCCTAGGGGTAGCTGTGTAGGGAAGAGGAAATAGCCTTTGCTAGACACTTCTCCTGGTTCAGGCAAAACCAGTCAAGTTCCTGTCCTGCTCTCCTTGCGGGCCCCACAGGCCATCAGTGAAGCAGTACAGCCAGATCTTCTCTGTCACCTGTGATATGCCTGGTCACCAATATGGATGCTGCTAAACAATTTCTCGGAGTACTCCTGGCTCATTCCAGAGCTGTTCCTTAAACTGCTTGGAAAGCGAGGGGAGGAAGTTGGGATACCTGTTCAGCTACACATAGAAGTGGGGCTAATTCAGACATGTCAATTTAAGAACCACAAGGTGTAGCTCAATGAAAACACTTCGAATTCATGTACAAATACAACAATTCTTCTTTCATAAGGCTTAATTCAGTGCATTGTTTGGTTGGACATCTCTGCTGTAGCCCCCAAAATTATAGTTATACAGAGCCGGCAATTAGGACTGTAGTGAAATTGTGGGCAGAGACCAGTGTTCCCTCTAATTTTTCCCCATGCGTGTGTGGAATAAATTTTGTTGTGTGTGACGTGTGACACATCACCTCCATACTGGTGCACGTAGCAAAATTCACATGGCGGGGGTGGGGCTGAGGGGTTTGCCATGTAGGAGGGGGCTCAGGGCTGGGGCAGAGGGTTGGCATACGGGCGGGGAAATGCGGGCTTCAGCTGGAGGTGCGGGTTCTGGGGTGGGGCTGGGGATGAGGGGTTTGGAATGCAGGCTGCCCTGGGGCTACGGTGGGGAGAGAGGATTCCGTGCAGCGCGCTCTCCCCCCCGCAGCAGCACCTGGACTGGGGGGAGGATGGGTGCCTTTCCCCTGGCTGTGGCAGGTCCACACCAGGGCTGGGATGTGGCTGGGGGAGGGGAGCCTCTCTCCTGGCCGCAGCAGGTCTGGGCCGGGACTGGTGGGGAGAGACACCTCTCCCTGCCGCAGCCTGAGCACCTGCGCAGTGCATAATAGGCTGCTGCGCGGCCGCACAGCTTAGAGGGAATTTACGCAGGGACCAGATATATTGAGGCCTGGATTACATCAGCTGCTTAAAACTGAACCCAGGTAAGACCAAAGTTCTGCTGGTTGAAAGAGGGAAAATTCTTTGGGCTGGTCTGTAGGTCACAATTGTATCCTGCTGAAACACGCTTGTGAAGAGTCAAGTTAGGGGACAGGATGCCACAACTGACAACATGCCAATAAAGAGCCATGCAGAGTAGCTGCTGTTGTTTTTATAATGATGTGGATGTAGCTGCAGAGACAAAAGGACGTCCTCCATTTTGGAAGCTGGGGTTCTAGCCTGCAGAGTGGAAGGCTGCTGTCAGAACCAGACTCTGATTGCTGTTGCATTAGTGATGTGGTGGTTTAATTGAAAATCTTCAGTCGGCTCCATGGAGCCTCTCCTGCACCCCAAAACCTTATTACAGCTGCCATCATTCCAACAAAGAAGAACTGGGAAAGGAGGTCTAAACCACTCCTGAATGAATTCATGACTTAGCAACATGAATCTGTTGGTGTTTATTGCTGGTCTTTGCCCCCTGGAACTGAGCACTCTTCATTTCATTTTTTTTCTTCAGTGACTGTTGGCAAAAGTAGCAAGAAAGGATCTAACCAGGCCTCCTAGGCTGTAGTACAGAACTCTACTTTCACAGCCTTCTCTCTTCCCCCCCATTTCTCAGTCCCTTGTGCTGGAGCCTGAGCTACCACTATAATTTAAAACTGAAATTAAGCAAAGATGGTGCCAATCTGTGTTTTAAACTCTAACTGAACAGCTCCAGACTAAATATTGTTGTAACACATTTTAGCCTCCGAATACAGGATGGGCAGAACCAAGTTAGAACAGTATTGTTGCAGCCCTGAGTCTAAGCTCATGTTTCTATACATAAGCAAGAGCTTTGGGTTTTTAAAATACAGTTTTGCTCTATTCTAGCTGGCTGGCTAAAGTTAAAATGAGTTTAGAAACCCATTGAAGCAGGGACTGTGGGTTTTAAACATGGTTTAGTGTGCATTAACTCATTTCCCAGTGCACTGCACTTAAGGCCTCAAGCCAAGATTTTCAAAGTGACTGGTGATTTTGGGTACCTGAATTTTTGGATGCTCAGCTTTATACTCCTTTTAAAAGAGCCTGGCTTTCAGAGGCTGAGCTCAGCACTTTCTTCAAAGTGTCTGAAGTTGGGCACACAGGTATCATTAATCACACTTCAGAATCTTGGCTTCAATTTCTATTTTTAAATGCAGGCAGTTACCATATGGGATGTTAATGTGTTGTCTTGCTGGCTGGCAATACCTTATTTCATACCAATTAAATATGGTTTTGTAAAGTGGGGAGGCTCTGAAGAATGCCACTGCAGTAGAGAGCCTTTCTTCATTGATCATAGACTTACATTTGGCCCAGGTGAGATGTGACACAGATGTTCATGTATATGGATGTTTGCTAGCCCACAGCGTGTGAATTATTAGTCTCCATCCTGTTCTGGGTGTCTTTATTTAGCACAGGAATTCTTGGCATAGATGGAAACTACTATAGGCTGTTTCAGAGGCCGAGGATTGTTTTGTGTTAGGAAATCATCAGCCTTGTCCTCACCTGTAATAGCCTCTCCAGAGGATGCTTGTGGAGTTGCTACCTGTTCTGTGGAGAAAAACATCACTTCAGTTTATCTTCCAGTGCTCTCAGCATCTTTCACAATCCCCATATTTACTTAGTAAGTGTACATTATGCACGTTGGTTGGAGTCTCATAACTTGGGAAGAACAGCAACAATACAAAGTAGCAAACATGAGCTTCCACTAGTTCTACAGGATTAGTCACATTCCTCCCTCATGTTTCCCCACTTCATTTCCCTCTCACCTCCTTGGGTGATAGGCAAACCTGCTGTTGGAGTAACGTGTTAGGTGACCTGAGCCTGAATGACGCATTCTGCTGTGCAGGAGGTTGCCCAAGGTAACACATTGATTGACAAGTGAGGGAAGGGGGAGGAATCCTTGAAGATAGTACATGTGACAACTCTCCTTTCTGGGGTCAGATCAACACTGAGCTGCACAATCTGAACTGTGTTTGCAGGCATGTGTATGCTAAGCTTTAGTTTTATTTTTGGTTAGTGACCAAATTAAAAGCAACCTGGGATCACCTGTATTGGCCTGAATATGCTCAGAACTTTTGCAGCTCTGCATTAATATAATGATTATAAAGAAATCTCATGCTTCAGCCAGTCATCTGTAGGGGACGGGGAGAAGCTTTTTCCCCCCCCGTGATGCGTAACTAGCAAGAGACAAGACACCAGATGAAGGTGGGGGCAGGGGCAGTGGAGGACTGGTTCTAAGGTGGAACAGAGAAGCCTCTTTTCCAAATGCCTGGCTAATGTGTCTTGCTCACACACTCGGGGTTATGCTGTTCACCAGATTTGGGGTTGGGAAGGAATTTTCCCCCAGGTCAAATTGGCTGTGACCTTGGAAGTTTTTTAACGTCCTCTGAAGCATGGGGTGCTGTGTATGTATCACCTAGTCCATTCCCTGCCATTGCAGGGGCCTCCGGCGTTAGTGGCACCTTGGTCTCTCTCTTCTCTTCCTGTGATGCACAGTTTAGTTTCCTGAGGACTGAAATATTTTGGTGTAGCTAAAATCTTTGGGATTAATGTAGGAGTATCTGGGTGTAAATTAATAGCCTGTCATTTACATGAGGTCAGACTAGATCTAATGGTTCCTTCTGGCCTTAAACTCTATAAAAGTATGAAGTTACTTATGATGACTTGATTTTTATTTAACATTTCTCAAGAATTGAAACACCGAAGTACAGTTCTTAATTCATGAAATAGTTTTTAATGAAGTTTGTTTTCAATGCGTTGAGAGGTGAAATGTTTCTGGAAATTTAAGAAATTCTTCTTCTCTGAGGTTTCAGAAGCCAAGTGTTCCAAAACGTTTCTTGCTGATAATGGGCATGAAGTCCTGTGGGAGATTATTTTGAAAAATATTTATGGCTTTACTGCTGACACGAACATGGTTGTTAAAATATTTCAAGTGCCTGATAGCATAAAGTGGCCTTGACTGGAATTTTGGTAATCTTGAGTGAAAACACATGTTAAGCCCTTTGTTGAGCTATCCTGCAGAGCTATGGCTGGTAGTGTAATATTGTGCTTAGGAAGGGGGTTTGTGCTAGCACGTTCTGTATCGTTTCCAACTCAAAACCCTTTGTACTCTATTTTGAGGGGAATGGGTGGGGAAAGGAGAGTTGACTGTACAAAGGATGGTCCTACACTAGTGTAGTTTTTTTTTCCAATAGGAAAATGTGGTATTTATGAGTGAAAGGTTGCAGCTGAGTCTATAGTAGAACTGCACATTTGTACTGATTTAATTGCAGTGTAAAACCTCATTATTATCTTGTGAAAAGCACCAGTGATGCCCTGACTTCCTTGATAACATAAGAATCTGTTCATGGTAATGACCATTAACTCACTGACAGGGTGATAACGAGATTACAGGGTTCAGTTTCCTCCTCTTTATAAAAAATTGGTTAGTGGATGTGCTACCCAGCCAGTCAAACTTCAGTATATGTTGTAGAACAGCCAGAGTGAAGGTTTGCACACTTTTTGTTTCTTGACAACCTAATCCCCATGGGACACTGGGTGTTTTCTGTTTCTTTCTACCTCCTCTTACACATCAATTGCATGAATGTTTTGCTAATACCCTGGAGTGATGCATCTGTGATTTGTAACGCTTCCCATTGTTTGGTTCCTGAAGTGGTAATAGACTTGTAGAGACTCTTCTAGAGGCCACGCTTTTTTCATAACTACTACATTTTTCATAACTACCGTATTTTTAATAGAGATTTTGCCTACAGATCTTCACTCACTTGGATAATGGAGTAAAAATAGCTTGTGTTTAAAGTTAAAATAAGCCAGTTAGTCTCTAGCATGGACCACCAATGACTTCTGATACTATCACCCTGACTTCTGATACTACCATCCCAAATGGAGTAGCTGTGTGCACAGCAATCACATACTCATGTATTTCATCAGACACCTCTTGATAACATTATGAAAAGTTAATTTTTTTGTGCCGATTCTTAGTGATTTCAAGGAAATGGGGACTTGATAAAAACTCGGTGGAAAAAGCTTGTTTACATGCAGAGCTGATACAACCTCTCAGAGGCATGTACTGATTCCCATAACACAACGTATTGACAAAACACCTGAACGCTCTCATCAGTGATCCATGTCTTAAAGATCACTGACATAGGAGGTAATGAGACCACCGTTTCAGTGCAGGAATATTCAGTTAATGTTCCTATCCTGAATATAAAAAAATTCAAGAAACTGTTACCATTCTAATGGCTAAACATTAGTCAGTGTGATGTCCAGACAATTGCATAATATTTCTATTGATGGTATTAGTCAGAACCTACACAGCAGTGGCAGAAATACAATACTAAGTCTCAAAAAGTCCTGTGGCACCTTATAGACCAACAGACGTACTGGAGCATAAGCTTTCGTGGGTGAATACCCACTTCGTCGGATGCATGTAGACAAAGTGGGTATTCACCCACGAAAGCTTATGCTCCAGTACGTCTGTTGGTCTATAAGGTGCCACCGGACTCTTTGCCGCTTTTACAGATCCAGACTAACGTGGCTACCCTTCTGATACTTAATACTAAGTCTCCTCAATGACCATTGAAAAAGTTGCTTTGTTCGTGTAACTTTTGTCTGCCTGCTTATACCTGATAGACCAGTTTTGTGTTAGAAGTTTATTTTGCTTTTCCTGACTCTGCTGTCCACCTGTAACCATTTCCGTTGTTGCTTCTGAATAATTATTTGCCTTTAGTTCAGTGTCACTGTACCTTTAATATTATACATCCTATATTTTCTCAAGTTGTGACTCTAGGGTTATAATTGAAATATAGACAAGGACTATAGCCTTGAACTATGTGGCACATTAGACCTTAGTTATGCAGAAACCTTTTATCCTGCTCCCGCCACCTACCCAACCACGTACATTCATGTATGTGGAAAGGCTGCACTGACTTGAGTGATGGCAGGAGGGGAGGTGAAAGGAAAAGTAATAACTGAAGGAGGCAGGAGGCTGTTATCTGGGGCTGTTAAGCCACGAAGAAGCAGAGCTTTTTCAGATTGACTGCTAAAGTCTGTTATTTCTACTGAGCAACTCAGAGAGAATACCAGTACGACACATGTTTCCCTTATGCAAAATAAACTTATCACAAGTTATTCATGTGTGACAGCCACCATCTTACCCAATGTTGGAGTTGAAGTGGAGCCTCCATGTCTAAAATTACAGGTATGTCTACACAGCATTTTGGAGTAAGCCTCCCTGCCTGGGCCGACAGACTTGGGCTAGCAGGGCTCGTGCTGGTGCTGTAACAGTAGCTGTATAGACAGCACTTGTAGTTGTAGCTTGGGTTGGAACTCGGGCTCTAAAGCCCTTCGCCTCTCTTCTCCCACCCCAGTGTTTCAGAGCCCGAGTCACAACTTTGTCTATACTGCTATTCTTTTAGCACTAGCAAGAGCCCCGCTAGCCCAAGTCTGTTGACCCGGCTGGGATGCTGGTTCCAAAGGGCTGTGTAGACATACCGCATGAGTATCTACAGCTTGAGCTAAAGAACCAGGCTCTGTAACTTGGGCTGTAAAAGACCTACATGCTCTTTAGATGGGGCACAGAGGGAGATGCTACACACTGATTAGTGGGTTGTACGTGCAACATGTAATTTACCATTGCGCTCTCTGAGATCCCAAATGTGACCTACCTTAGGGCACTAGGAGTGAATAAAAATAAAATGGTTCAGAAAAGCTCCAGAAAGAGAGGAAGGGGAAGGATGGGGAGTGCCAGTGACTCTGTGGTGTGCTCCACCTTCTTTAGGAGCCTAGAGGGACCTCATCATGACAGCTCTGTGGCTTAGGTGGGGGGACATGCACATTAGGTATCATGCTTTCTTCTGCAACCAGTGGAGATACCATTTTTTTTTTTTTTTTTAAAAGTGAGTTGGTGCTTATAGGTAAACTTTAAGTCAAAAGAATTTGAAGCAGACTAGTAACAGACGCCAGTAAACTGATGATGGTTACTGTGAAGAGTCTGGAGTGGCTCACAATTGTGTAACATTTACATGCTTGCAAAACCAGTACATTTTAAAAAAAAAGTCTCTTGATTTTGGATGCTTCAATTTTGGGGTGCCCTGATTTAACACTTTTTAAAGTATCCACCCCCTGAAAATCAGGCCTCTTTAAGGTCTCCCAAAATGGAGGTCCCAAAATCACTAGGTACTTTGGAATATTTAGGCCCTGGTGTATGTTTGTTTTGTTGGATACATTCACTTACCTATTGTCTCGATGCTTGCTAAATCGGAAGTTCTTTGGATCCCAAACCAAAAATAATTCTCAGTAACGCATAATTAGGTATGGGTAAATTTCCAAACACATGTTTAATAAACTAAAAATTCTCACCATACTTTTATTGCTATTACAGGATATATTTGTAGTCATTTACCCTCCTGAGATGTAAACTCTAAATCATGAAACTAGTGGGTGATTTTTTTGGTACACAAACTCACATGCTTGTTTTAGTTTCCTCAGTGCATAGCACAATGGAGCCTTTCAGAGATCTGAAGGTATTTAAAGGTGGTGGTTGATTAAAGGTGGTGATAGTTCTACCTGTCCTTTAAATAAATAGTCCATATTAAAACTTGACTACCTTCTCATATAGAGGTCCCTATTTCAGTTTGCAAAATTGGTCTGTGAGGACCTTTCTTCCACCAACCTTGGATCCCTGCTCTCATGTGAATTTGGCGACAAAAGTCTCCTTTTAACCTTCTAACCTTTAACCTTATATTCCACCTTCTGCAGCAGCTGACCCTGGTGGAGTGCACCACTTCAAATATTAGATGTTCATGTCCCACCACCACTTCCTGTCCCATGTATATCTTGGTGTTCCTGAAACTCAACATATTTATAAAATTTCATCATTCCAAAATGTAAGACTTTCAACTTGGAAAACAGCTCATGGGTTCAAAGTAGTTACACGTTCTACACCTGTCCTGCTGTTCCCCGGACATTTTTTGTGCTTATGTAATCATGGTTTCCTATATTATTTTTTTTTAAAGTGTTCTCTTTCCTGTTGCTGTGTGAAACATGCACGCAAACAGAAGGGGAACTGGTGAAACTCACTACACACGATGTTTTGCCAAATGCACAAATGCTTTTCTAACATTACTTTTCCCCCGCAGGACTGGAGAATTTTGTGCAAATCAATCTGTTGGAACAATTTTATTTTTCATTCTTAATTAAATAAAATGGAGAACAGGAGAACAAAAAAGACCAAGATAGATTAGATTTCCAGCCACTGGGAATCTTTATTTAGACCTGTGTTTAGCCTTCTGCTATTCAAAACTCAGAATACCAGCAAAAGATGACTTTTATCTTCCTTGTTTTTATGAAAATATTTGACAGCGTCCACAGAGAAGTCCTCTGGAAGATCCTGTGGTACTATGGCATTCTAAGAAAGATGGTTAAGTTGATAAAAGCTTTGTACGATGAATCTGCTTTCTGCATCAGGACAGAGAGCAGAGACACAGAATGGTTTAAAATAATCCCTGGTGTAAGGTCAAGTTGTGTACAATCTCCATTTCTCTCCTGCATTGTCATAGATTTTGTGATGAAAAGAACTGTTGCTGAGGACACTTGTATTGTTTGGGCAAGAGAGAAGCGGAGACATTTAGATTTTACACAAAGTCATACTGGATACCAGCTTGGGTGGAATGAAAAGACTCTTTGAGTATAAAAGCAGAAGCTGCTAAAATGGGACTTTGTATCAGCATGCAGAAGACCAAGACCATGGAGGCAGGAGAGAATACTGTCAAAGTTGACAGATGTGTGATTGGTGGCAAAGAGTACAGAAGAGTTGATTACTTTGTCTGTCTTGGAAGTATAATATCTGGTAATGGCCGGCTTACTAAAGAAGCAAAGGAAAGAATTGGTGAAACCAGTGGATCATTTTTCCATTTGTGGAATATCTGGAAAAATAAGATGATACATCTAAACACTGTAATGAGATTGTGCAATGCTATTGTCCTTCCAACAGTATTAAATGCCTCAGAAATGTGTCAGATTGTGGAAATACAAAACAGTAAGGTGAATGCATCCCACCAGCATTGTTTAAGAAGAATCTTGAGAATTTATTGGAGGGGTCATGTAATTAGTGTGGAAGCATTGTGCCACATGGATCAGTAGACTGCAAACTTAATAATTAGACAGAAACAGCTACAGTGATTTGGCCACGTCACCAGGCAACCCCATGGCAGAAGCCCAAAGTCCATCTAAGGCTTCCACCTGAAGAGAAGAGAAAAGGCATGGAGGGCAAACCATGACATACTGCAGGATGATCAAAAAGCATGCTGTCATCATGAAGACCGCTTACGATAGAATCAAACATCTTGCTGTGGCAAGAGAGCAGTGGGGAGAAAGGGGTTCCCTCACGTGCCACGAGGCACGGAGGTTCTAAGTAAGTTAGCTTTCTGAGATGTTTCTTCAGCAAAAGTGGCATACCTATTGATAGAAGTTTTTAGGCTTTTCTAAAAGTTGAAAAATTTGTGTGTGTGTAAAATCAATAATATGCTATGTAAAAACTGCCATCCCACATCAGATTAATGGTCAGTCTGCTCTTGTGTCCTGTCATTGATAGCAGCTGGGATCAGATTTTTAACAGAAGGTGCCCGCAGTCGGCATTTATTAGTGCCTGTTGGAAGTTGGCTTATCCCTGAAGCATGAGAGGTTGTAGCCTCTTTTTAAAAAAAAAAGGTTAAACTCTTTTTTTTAATTTGATTTTTAATCCTTGCTATTATAACTCTGTATGTGCTTGTTGTCTATATGAATATCCAATCCTTTTCTCAGACCTGCTGAGCTGTTGGCTTTGATTATATCTTGTGGCAATGAGTTGGCTAATTGTGCACTGTATAGAATGTATTTCCTTCTATGAGTTTATGTATGCTGACTTCCTGTTTCAGTGTATGTATGCTCTTGTATTCTGAGAGACAGTGAGAAGTTCTCAATCAATATAGTTTATTATTGAATGCTCCTTTATCATCATCCCTTTTATTCAGCCCTCTGTAAACAGTCCCATTCTTTTCAATTTCTTCATATGGAAGCTTTCCATAGAAGCATTGTTTCTGTTTGATTAATAATTAATTATAAATAACAATTTGCAGAGCCCATATCATTATTCATTTAGAACTGGAAAGCAGCTTTTCCAGAACTACAATCTAAATGTTTGTCTGGTGACAAAAATGAGTAATGGTTAAACCTTTAGCCTTAAGGCAACTTTGGATGCTGTCAGGAGTTCTTAAAAAGTGTGCAACCAGACAAGAGCACTATGAGTACAGCCATGAATTCTGCATGGTTTGTCTGTTTCAGTTTCTTCTGTGATACGAGTAAGAATTTGGGCAGTACTTGAATGAGAGGTGATACGGTCTCTTAGCCAGGAGTGCATGCGTGTCTTCACACGCGTGCACACACACAAAATTGCACTCCACACGCAATTTTTCCCCTGGGGAAAATGAGATGGGGGTTGGGAGAAGAGGGAGCGAGAACAAACCAAAAATGGTAGATGTTAGTGAGGCCACTTATTACACCACTGTAAGGTGCACAATGCTACAGTGATGAGGGCAGTATAAGAACCTATAGAGAATAAAACAATATAGAATTGACACAACTTAAATAAGGAACTATAAGCCCATTTTTAAAAATATGGACGGAAAAGCCTATTGAGGGCCTTTCACTTTTTGTTAAGAGTATTGAACTAGTTTGATTTGTTTTCCTCTAGGTTTTTTTAAATCTGCCAGTTGAGGTTATCTTTCTCTTAATAGTTTTATTATTATTGCTAGTTACTACTGTTTTATACAAAAAGAATTCACAGTGCTTAAACACCCTGTCCTTCCTCAGTCAAAGTCTATAGTCTGTCTTTGTATAGGTACTTATGACCTCATCACCATTGTGTCTAAACATCTCCAAAGTATGTAAAAAAAGAAACGACGATTCCAGCTCCTTTCCCCATCAGTATGAGGAATAGCATGATTTCATAGGATTCTTAGTTCCTGAGTTCTTATAGGTTTCATTGTGTGTATGAAGAAATTGAGGGAAGTCTCCTCTGAAGAAATGAGTATTACACTTTGGGCTCGGCTACACTTGTGAGTTACGGCGCAATAAAGGAGCCCTGGGCGCACTAGCTCACTATCCATCCACACTGGCAAGGCACATAGAGCACTCTGACTCCACAGCTACAGCGCTGCTGGTACTCCACCTCGGTGAGTGGAATAACATTTGCTGCGCCCCCGCTGGAGCGCCGCGGTGCCAGTGTGGATGAGGGGTTGCATTACTGCGCTCTGATCAACCTCCGGAAATGTCCCATAATCCCTTTAAGTCAAGTGGCCACTCTTGTCATTGTTTTTGAATCACTGTAGGAATGCGGATATGCCCTTTGAAAGCTCCGCTTCCGACAGCCGGCTTATCTGCTCCGAGACAAAGCAACCATTAGAGTGGAATGCTGTGTGTGAAAGAGAGAGAGAGGCTGGGGGGGAGGGGAGGGGTGTCTGCTGCTGTCTGAACTTACAAGACAGCATGCTGACATGCTCTCAGCGCTCCCTCCCCAAAACCCACTCTCTCTCCCCCCACATACACACAACACACTCCCTGTCACACTTTTGAAAAGCACGTTGCAGTCACTTTCATGCTGGGATAGCTGCCCATAATGCACAGCGCCCAATGCTGCTGCAAGTGCCGCAAATGTGGCCACGCCAGTGCCCTTGAAGCTGTCAGTGTGGACAGACTGCAGCGCTTTCCCTACTGTGCTCTACGAAGGCTGGTTTAACTCAAAGCGCTCTACATCTGCAAGTGTAGCCATGCCCTTAGTAACACTTACACTTCAGTGGATAGTTCTATAGCCATTCTTGTCCCTTGCAAGAGGAGAGTTCCATAGTCTATGGCCCATTCCTGTGAAAGTTCTCGCCTGTTCTTATGAGCCTTCCTTTATTGGTAGGCTTAAATATGGATTGTCTAGCTCACTTTCAAGTCAATTAAAATGATTTTTGCTCTGGAATGAGTCTGGTGTATAGCCCCAAGTCTGCCCTCTTCTGATGAGTATAGATGTGGGGTTGCCAACTGCTCTGAGTTTCAAGGGTCCCTGAAACTTTTCAGCATTTTATCACTACATTATAGCTTTAGTGAGCTGTCCAGGGCCACATTGGGCATTCCAAATATGGGTTCTCGTCCCCTGATATCGTGCTAGATTGGCTTCCTCTGACATTAAGGTCTAGTTTCCCTTACATCTCATTACTCCCTACAGATTGTTGTGGGTTTTTTTCTTGTTAGGCAGTCTACATTCCACAACATACAGCCTACCATAGCTTTTCTCCACCAAGTTTGTTACATCTGTAATGAATACTAATAAAAGTATATTTTATCATTCCCATAAACAGGATGTCACTTCAAGCTGTCAGCTGAATAGCTTTCTCAAGACACTTTCACTATTGATACCAAATTTTCACTGCTTTCTTCCCTGCTGGTAATATTCCAGAGCAACTTCAATGGGATCTTTTAGAAATTGAAAATATTGAAACCTGCTAAATCTAAAAGACCCATTTGTATAAACTATGGGCTAATTCGTAAGGTTATTGTACTCAGGCAAATTTCCACTAACTGCACTGGATGTTTTCTTGAATAAGGACTGAGTAAAAATATAAGGACTTTGGGACATGGGATGATGTATGGAAGATGGCAACCATGTGATTGCTATGCTGTCTGTGTTTTACAATACAATTGCCTTTTTGTCTGTTTTTGCATCCTAGGATAAAGATAAAATTTGATACTTTGTTTTGAATTAGTAATGTTAAAATTATTGCTTCTCTTTTGGCAAAGCAGAGGCATTCCTGTATGTACAGGAAAAAAGTTGAGGATGAATTAGATAGTTTTGGATGCTGGCTAATCTAATCCAGCTGCCCTTTTTTGTTTATGAATTGGGAGATCAGTGGAGGAAAATATACAAATTCAGGAGGATGAGGAAGAGAATTCCTTAGGGAGGAACAAGTTAGGTTGTTTATATTTTCTCAGTATATCAAGCCATGGATAGTTCTACTGCTATAGCTTTTATTCTGTAAACATTTCTCTCCCTACTGGTGTATCAGTGGGTATTTATCAATTTGGTATGTGTATCTGAAAAACCCCAGGGGATAACTCTGTCCTGGTTAACTATCTGTGCACCAACCCTTAAATCTACAATAGCTGTTTAGTTAATTTGTAGATATGATTATCAACCTGTTTGTAAATTACTTGTATGGCAAAGGGTAAATTTAAGGTAAGGGGTAAGAAAGCTTGTTTAGGACATTATTGTTGCAAAGCACACAGACTTTGCTCAGAAATAAATGTCCCATAGCCCCTAGCAACTGCACATTAGGGTAGAGATTATGGGCTGTCTGCCTGTACATGGAAACCTATGACCACTCTACTAGAAGCTGAGATAGTGAAGCAAGAGCTGAGAAAAACTGTATGGGGCTGTGAATCCTGTTTTACCATGCCATAGACTGGGGCTAACACCAGGAAGGAAGAATGGTTCAGTGGTTAGGACAATGGCCCAGGATTTGGGAGACCCAGGTTCGGTTCCCTGCTCTGCTGTGGACTTTGTGTATGATCCTGGGCAAATCTCTGTGCTTCAGATACAGAAGATGAGAGTGGGAGGTCACCTCAATTAAAATCAAAGTGAGGAGAGGACCCTGGTCTTAAGGGGGCAGAATACCTGTGGAAAGCTTAGGGAGGGTGGGACCCAGTAGATCTTGGTTTTATTTCTGCCTGTACCAAGTTGAACTGTGTAACCTTTATGAGGCTGAATTTTAATAGGGATTAAAACCTACCTACCACAGAATGGTGAGAGGCTGAATTAGGTGGTGGCTGCACCACATGCTGATATATAGCACCTTAGGTGGAAGGATAAGTGCTATTAATCAAAAGCATCATGAAAGGCTTTTTTTAAAGAAAATTGTGTTCAACAGCTAAACGCTACTTTGTCCAGGTAACCCCACTAGTGGTTTCCAGCTCTTGGAGCTCTGGTCTGAGCCTTTAGGGGCCCCTACCAAAAGGACTACAAATAAAGTGGCCACCAAAACCCCCTGACCCAATTCCGAGCATCCTTGGAGTCAGGACAAAAGAAACTAGAAACCCCTGCTGGAGCGAATTAGGGAGGCTTTTGCCTGGGTGATCAGAATGAGAAGTCCACTGGACCAGTAACAAGCCAGGGCTGTGCAGACTCGGTAAGTTAACAGGACAGCAGCCGGACAGAGAGTGTTTTTTTAGTTTGGAAGCTGGGAAAGAGAGGAGGAGTCCCTGCTAAATCCTCATTTCCCCAAAGGGAGTTGCACTACTCTGAGGCTCTGGTTGCAGAGATCAGGCAGCTCCAGCGCTGTAGTGACCAGGTTCCAGAGAGAGAGGAAGAGAGACGATCTGGTACTGGCTATTAAGAGCCACCCAAGGCCCTAGGAGGATTCCAGACCAGGGAACAGCAAGCCTGGTTGGAGTCAGGAGAGGACCCTCCCCCTCTCAGGGGTGAAGAAAAAGTAAAGTCGCTTGTTTGAGCCATCCAACACCACAGCAGTGCAACACTCCATCTGAGGGCATGCAGCCTCTGGCTTCCATCTGCCTTGGCATGGTGCCAGGGAGGGTTTGGAGAAGTTTGTGAGTGTTTGGAGGTGGGGAAATTGACTTCCTTCCTTCCCCACATGCCTAGTGTCCTGTTCCCAGGGGTGAAAGTAACTTAAAGGACTTGCCGGTACTCCGGAGTCCTGAGGAGGGGCGTGGCCTCTGCCGGAAGAGGACTTTAAATCCCCGGGCCCTTTAAATCGCTGCAGAGGTGGCTGGGAGCCCTGGGGCTCGGGGGCGATTTACAGGGCCTGGAGCTCTAGCGGACGCTACCACAGCAGAGCCCCATGCCCTTTAAATTGCCGACGGAGCCCCGGGGGTCCAGCAGCAGGGTTTGGGGCTCCGGCTGCTGCTACCCTCCAGGGCCCTTTAAACTGTCCCCGGAGCCCTGCTGCCGGAGCCCTGGGGTGGTGGCAGTGGGACTCCAGTGGCTATTTAAAGGGCCCAGGGCTCCCGATGCCTCCACCACCCCGGACCCTTTAAATCATCCCCGGAGCCCTGGGGTAGTGGCAGCAGGGCTACAGCGGCAATTTAAAGGGCCCAGGGCTGTAGCGGCGGCAGGAGCCCTGGGCCCTTTAAATCGCCACCCGAGCCCTGCCACCGCTACCCCAGAGCTCCGGCAGCGGGGCTCTGGTAGCAATGTAAAGGCCCCAGGGCTCCTGCCACTGCTGGGAGCCGCAGGCCCTTTACATTGCCCCCTGGGGAAGCCGGTACACCCTGGTACGGCTCACGGGCTCTTGCCGGCAGGGTGGCAGGTTTGTAGAAATTTTGGTGTGGCCCAGAACATGCCCCTGCCCAAACTCTGCCCCCCCCAAACTCCACCCCCCACCTGCCCAAGGCTCTGGGAGGGAGTTTGGGTGGGGGAGGAGGTCTGGGGTGCAGGCCCTGGGTTGGGGCAGGGGATTGGGGTGCATGAGGGGTGAGGGGTGCAGTCTCTGGGAGCGTGTTTGGGGGTGGGAGGGGGTCTAGGGGTGAGAACTGTGGGGTGAGGCTGGGGATGGGTTTGGGGTGTGGGGGAGGCTCAGGGATGAGGCAGAGGGTTAGAGTGTGCGGGGGATGAGGGCTTTAGCTGGGGCTGGAGATGAGGGGTTTGGGGCATTGGAGAGGCTCAGAGCTAGGGCAGAGGGTTGGGGCGTGGGGGGATGAGGGCTCTGGCTGGGGTTATGGGCTCTGGGGTGGGGCAGGGCTGGGGATGAGTTTGGGTGCAGGCAGGCTGCCCCAGGACTGGAGCCAGAGAGGAGGACTCCCCCCCCCGCCCCCCAGCCCTCTCCCTGCTGGCAGCAGCGAGCTCTGGGGTAGGGGCCCCCTCTCCCCCTCCCCCCCCCGCCCCGCCCCGCCCCAGCAGCACACTCACCCCTACCACTGTCACTGCATGTGCTCCTAGGGCCCCTTTCAGGTCCAGGAATCTCCTTCACCTCCCCTGTGGTGGGTGCCCTGCAGTGGGAGGGCTGCCATCACATGCGCACTTCATCCCCTGTTGCTGCCCCTCACTGTAGCCTCACTGGGGGTGGGGGATGGGGCTGCCCCTTGCCCAGCGTGGGGCAGGAGCAGTGACTGCGGGGGGGGGGGGGGGGGGGGCGCGGCTGTACTGGTGGAGGGTCCCCTCAGAAAATGAAAGGGTCTGAAGGGGAAGGGCATCCTTCCCTGGCAGTAGTGGATAGGGGGGCACTAAGACCGTGCAGCGGCAATTGATGCAGGGAGGGAGCATGGAGCTGCAGGGGAGAGACAGGGATGCTCTGCTTCAGGCCCCAGGGAGGCACGCAGGGGCAGCAATGGGGGACCAGGGGACACTCGGGGGAGGCGTGGGGGGGCAGCAGGTGGGACCAGGGGGGAGACCCGGCCCCGTACATTGGTGGAGCTGGGCCTGGGCCCTCAATATTGCTGGAGCCACGAGCCCATATAACTTGTCTCTGCTGCTTGCCGGTGCCGGGGGCATGCAGGCTTACTTTCACATCTGCCTGTTCCCAGCAAAGTCACTCCCTCTGTTACACTGTTGTTTTTGATGTAGCAGGTGGCATTCCTTTGGTGGTGTTTGTTTTACTTTGTCCCCTGTGTCCTTGACGTTTACACTCCTGGCTATGTAGTCGTGTTGTCATTGATTTTTCTGAAGGGACAGCACTCCTGCCTGTCCGGCACAATGTGGAGGCACCAAAGTACAAAGGGTGGAAAAAAACAACCACCCAGGAGCTAACCCATATGAACTGAGAGGAGAAGCTGCTCCAAATATTGGTGATAGCAAGCCATCTGGGAGGCGAAAAAGGTTTCTAGGTCTTGTCATAGTGAAGTATGTCTCATTTATTTGTTTCAGAGTAGCAGCTGTGTTAGTCTGTATTTTCTTTAATTTATTTGTGTGTCATTTGATGGTGAATGGGTTAAACATCTTATGATCTACTGACTGACCTTGAAGGCTTGCTTCATAACTAAAGGTGGAGCTCCTTTGCCTCACAATAACCTTTATGTATATAGGTTTCAGAGTAGCAGCCGTGTTAGTCTGTATTCGCACAAAGAAAAGGAGTATTTGTGGCACCTTAGAGACTAACGAATTTATTTGAGCATAAGCTTTCGTGAGCTACAGCTCACTTTATCCAATGAAGTGAGCTGTAGCTCACGAAAGCTTATGCTCAAATAAATTTGTTAGTCTCTAGGGTGCCACAAATACTCCTTTTCTTTTTATGTATATAGGGCACTCTACTTAACATCTCCATTTTACAAGTATACTTCCAAGATTATTAATCCACATCAATCACCTAGTTTTTCAGGGATGACTGAGTTTGTTTCAAGCTTGCTCTGCATGATACCATGTTGGGGAGGAGTAAACAATGAAATTTGGTGTTGAAGTAAATTAATATATTTTGGTTGAATGAATATATGTAAAGGGAATAAATGACCATTTACAGATAGGTAGATACTGTTCTCAAATATTTCTATTGAAATATAGATCAACACTTGTAGATTTCAGTAAATTGCAGTAAAAACCAGTAGGTTTTCTGGTTGTCTGAAATGAACTATTTCTCAGTTGATTTCAGTTTGCAAAATATGAGTTTAGATAGCTGGAAAAATGAAAACAAATGGTTAAATATGACTTCAGCTAACTGGCGCGTTAAGATTTAAAGAGCATAAACATACAGGAGGGATTTGAAAGTGATCTCCAGGTGACATGAAGAAGCATGTGTCTATCTGGGAAAATTAAAGAATTAATTGAAAGAGAAAGTTGGTTTGTTAGCTGAGGCAGCCAATGCTAAAAAACCTACCTTTCTGGTTTGTTAAAACTTTTATGGTGAGTCTTCAGAATTCTTATTATAAAATGACATTTTGTAGACTCCCTCCTCAGGCCCTACGCTACCAGCACTCCCAGCTACCTTCGAGACACCACTGACTTCCTGAGGAAACTTCAATCCATCGGTGATCTTCCTGATAACACCATCCTGGCCACTATGGATGTAGAAGCCCTCTACACCAACATTCCACACAAAGTTGGACTACAAGCCGTCAGGAACACTATCCCCGATAATGTCACGGCTAACCTTGTGGCTGAACTTTGTGACTTTGTCCTTACCCATAACTATTTCACATTTGGGGACAATGTATACCTTCAGATCAGCGGCACTGCTATGGGTACCCGCATGGCCCCACAGTATGCCAACATTTTTATGGCTGATTTAGAACAACGCTTCCTCAGCTCTCGTCCCCTAAAGCCCCTACTCTACTTGCGCTATATTGATGACATCTTCATCATCTGGACCCATGGAAAAGAAGCCCTTGAGGAATTCCACCATGATTTCAACAATTTCCATCCCACCATCAACCTCAGCCTGGTCCAGTCCACACAAGAGATCCACTTCCTGGACACTACAGTGCTAATAAACAATGGTCACATAAACACCACCCTATACCGGAAACCTACTGACCGCTATTCCTACCTGCATGCCTCCAGCTTTCACCCTGACCACACCACACGATCCATCGTCTACAGCCAAGCTCTGCGATACAACCGCATTTGCTCCAACCCCTCAGACAGAGACAAACACCTACAAGATCTCTGTCAAGCTTTCTTACAACTACAATACCCACCTGCGGAAGTAAAGAAACAGATTGATAGAGCCAGAAGAGTTCCCAGAAGTTACCTACTACAGGACAGGCCTAACAAAGAAAATAACAGAACGCCACTAGCCGTCACCTTCAGCCCCCAACTAAAACCCCTCCAACGCATTATTAAGGATCTACAACCTATCCTAAAGGATGACCCAACACTCTCACAAATCTTGGGAGACAGGCCAGTCCTTGCCTACAGACAGCCCCGCAACCTGAAGCAAATACTCACCAACAACCACATACCACACAACAGAACCACTAACCCAGGAACTTATCCTTGCAACAAAGCCCGTTGCCAATTGTGCCCACATATCTATTCAGGGGACACCATCACAGGGCCTAATAACATCAGCCACACTATCAGAGGCTCGTTCACCTGCACATCCACCAATGTGATTTATGCCATCATGTGCCAGCAATGCCCCTCTGCCATGTACATTGGTCAAACTGGACAGTCTCTACGTAAAAGAATAAATGGACACAAATCAGATGTCAAGAATTATAACATTCATAAACCAGTCGGAGAACACTTCAATCTCTCTGGTCACGCAATCACAGACATGAAGGTCGCTATCTTAAAACAAAAAAACTTCAAATCCAGACTCCAGCGAGAAACTGCTGAATTGGAATTCATTTGCAAATTGGATACTATTAATTTAGGCTTAAATAGAGACTGGGAGTGGCTAAGTCACTATGCAAGGTAGCCTATTTCCTCTTGTTTTTTCCTCCCCCCTCCCCCCCCCAGATGTTCTGGTTTAACTTGGATTTAAACTTGGAGAGTGGTCAGTTTGGACGAGCTATTACCAGCAGGAGAGTGAGTCTGTGTGTGTATGGGGGTGGGTTTTTGGAGGGGGGTGAGGGAGTGAGAGAACCTGGATTTGTGCAGGAAATGGCCTAACTTCATTATGATGCACATTGTGTAAAGAGTTGTCACTTTGGATGGGCTATCACCAGCAGGAGAATGAATTTGTGTGGGGGGGTGGAGGGTGAGAAAACCTGGATTTGTGCTGGAAATGGCCTAACCTGACGATTACTTTAGATAAGCTATTACCAGCAGGACAGTGGGGTGGGAGGAGGTATTGTTTCATATTCTCTGTGTATATATAAAGTCTGCTGCAGTTTCCACGGTATGTATCTGATGAAGTGAGCTGTAGCTCACGAAAGCTCATGCTCAAATAAACTGGTTAGTCTCTAAGGTGCCACAAGTACTCCTTTTCTTTTTGCGAATACAGACTAACACGGCTGTTACTCTGAAACCTGTCATTATGCAAGGCACTGCATTTAGCCGTATGGAGTGGAAATCTATCAACTGCATGAAAAAACTTGCACAGATACAGACAGACATCATCTTCCTTTCCAAATGCAAACAGATGGACATCGTACCAAAAGGACTGAAGGTAAAAAATCCATTACAATCTACATACCACACAGACTATGCTGACAGCTTGTGCCACACGCTCTCAAAGAAATTGCGGAATCACCTGATCAACATCCTCTACAGCAAACAGGGAAAGATTAAGAATGAGCTCTCAGAACTGGATACTCTCATAAAAAACCAACCTTCCACACAAACTTCCTCGTGGCTGGATTTTACTAAAACTAGACAAGCCATTTACAACGCACACTTTGCTTCTCTACAAAAGAAAAAGGACACTAAACTTTCTAAACTACTACATGCTACAAGGGGCCACAGCAATGGTTCCCTCAACCCACCTAGCAATATTGTTAACCTATCCAACTATACTCTCAGCCCAGCAGAAGCAGCTGTTCTATCTCGGGGCCTCTCCTTCTGCCCCTCCACCCCCATGAACATGATACAGTTCTGTGGTGACCTAGAATCCTATTTTCGACGTCTCCGACTCAAGGAATATTTCCAAAATACCTCTGAACAACATACTAATCCACAGAGGTCTCCCTACCAACACTACAGAAAGAAGGATTCTAGGTGGACTCCTCCTGAAGGTCGAAACAGCAGACTGGACTTCTACATAGAGTGCTTCCGCCGACGTGCACGGGCTGAAATTGTGGAAAAGCAGCATCACTTGCCCCATAACCTCAGCCATGCGGAACGCAATGCCATCCACAGCCTCAGAAACAACTCTGACATCATAATCAAAAAGGCTGACAAAGGAGGTGCTGTTGTCATCATGAATAGGTCGGAATATGAACAAGAGGCTGCTCGGCAGCTCTCCAACACAAGTTTCTACAAGCCATTACCCTATGATCCCACTGAGAGTTACCAAAAGCAACTACAGCATATGCTCAAGAAACTTCCTGAAAAAGCACAAGATCAAATCCGCACAGACACACCCCTGGAACCCCGACCTGGGATATTCTATCTACTACCCAAGATCCATAAACCTGGAACTCCTGGGCGCCCCATCATTTCAGGCATTGGCACCCTGACAGCAGGATTGTCTGGCTATGTAGACTCCCTCCTCAGGCCCTACGCTACCAGCACTCCCAGCTACCTTCGAGACACCACTGACTTCCTGAGGAAACTTCAATCCATCGGTGATCTTCCTGATAACACCATCCTGGCCACTATGGATGTAGAAGCCCTCTACACCAACATTCCACACAAAGATGGACTACAAGCCGTCAGGAACACTATCCCCGATAATGTCACGGCTAACCTGGTGGCTGAACTTTGTGACTTTGTCCTTACCCATAACTATTTCACATTTGGGGACAATGTATACCTTCAGATCAGCGGCACTGCTATGGGTACCCGCATGGCCCCACAGTATGCCAACATTTTTATGGCTGATTTAGAACAACGCTTCCTCAGCTCTCGTCCCCTAAAGCCCCTACTCTACTTGCGCTATATTGATGACATCTTCATCATCTGGACCCATGGAAAAGAAGCCCTTGAGGAATTCCACCATGATTTCAACAATTTCCATCCCACCATCAACCTCAGCCTGGTCCAGTCCACACAAGAGATCCACTTCCTGGACACTACAGTGCTAATAAACAATGGTCACATAAACACCACCCTATACCGGAAACCTACTGACCGCTATTCCTACCTGCATGCCTCCAGCTTTCACCCTGACCACACCACACGATCCATCGTCTACAGCCAAGCTCTGCGATACAACCGCATTTGCTCCAACCCCTCAGACAGAGACAAACACCTACAAGATCTCTGTCAAGCTTTCTTACAACTACAATACCCACCTGCGGAAGTAAAGAAACAGATTGATAGAGCCAGAAGAGTTCCCAGAAGTTACCTACTACAGGACAGGCCTAACAAAGAAAATAACAGAACGCCACTAGCCGTCACCTTCAGCCCCCAACTAAAACCCCTCCAACGCATTATTAAGGATCTACAACCTATCCTAAAGGATGACCCAACACTCTCACAAATCTTGGGAGACAGGCCAGTCCTTGCCTACAGACAGCCCCGCAACCTGAAGCAAATACTCACCAACAACCACATACCACACAACAGAACCACTAACCCAGGAACTTATCCTTGCAACAAAGCCCGTTGCCAATTGTGCCCACATATCTATTCAGGGGACACCATCACAGGGTCTAATAACATCAGCCACACTATCAGAGGCTCATTCACCTGCACATCCACCAATGTGATTTATGCCATCATGTGCCAGCAATGCCCCTCTGCCATGTACATTGGTCAAACTGGACAGTCTCTACGTAAAAGAATAAATGGACACAAATCAGATGTCAAGAATTATAACATTCATAAACCAGTCGGAGAACACTTCAATCTCTCTGGTCACGCAATCACAGACATGAAGGTCGCTATCTTAAAACAAAAAAACTTCAAATCCAGACTCCAGCGAGAAACTGCTGAATTGGAATTCATTTGCAAATTGGATACTATTAATTTAGGCTTAAATAGAGACTGGGAGTGGCTAAGTCACTATGCAAGGTAGCCTATTTCCTCTTGTTTTTTCCTCCCCCCCCCCCCCCCCAGATGTTCTGGTTTAACTTGGATTTAAACTTGGAGAGTGGTCAGTTTGGACGAGCTATTACCAGCAGGAGAGTGAGTCTGTGTGTGTATGGGGGTGGGTTTTTGGAGGGGGGTGAGGGAGTGAGAGAACCTGGATTTGTGCAGGAAATGGCCTAACTTCATTATGATGCACATTGTGTAAAGAGTTGTCACTTTGGATGGGCTATCACCAGCAGGAGAATGAATTTGTGTGGGGGGGTGGAGGGTGAGAAAACCTGGATTTGTGCTGGAAATGGCCTAACCTGACGATTACTTTAGATAAGCTATTACCAGCAGGACAGTGGGGTGGGAGGAGGTATTGTTTCATATTCTCTGTGTATGTATAAAGTCTGCTGCAGTTTCCACGGTATGTATCTGATGAAGTGAGCTGTAGCTCACGAAAGCTCATGCTCAAATAAACTGGTTAGTCTCTAAGGTGCCACAAGTACTCCTTTTCTTTTTGCGAATACAGACTAACACGGCTGTTACTCTGAAACTTGATAGAGACAAGAATTCTGAACAATTGCCAGATTCCTTATGAGAGACCTAATTCAGGCTATTTTCAAGGTCTAGACCTCACCACACAATTAGAAATTTTCCACAAATTAAGAGGTAAACTTTATAGTTAAAGCAGACTTGTGTTTTGGTTAAATACTGTAAGCAATCCTGAATATCTGCCATGATTTGCCTCTTCCACATCCTCTAGAAAAGTACTAATTGTTGAAGAAGATGTACAGATCTTCAAAGGCAAAAGGAATATTTTAAAATGAATTATTTAGGCAAAACTAAATGTATTACCTTTTATGAGCGTCTGTGTGAGAGATTTTTTTTCAAAATACTGTCGTATAAAAAAGTTCAAGTACTATTTCCAACGTGAGCAGTCAATAATAATGATTCAGGCCCCAAATCATGAATTTGGCTTTAAACATCACGAGATTTTTAAAAATGTAATAAATGAGGTTATTTTGACAATGTTTTTGAGCCTTTTAGAGTTAATGTTTGCAAATTTTCCTCCAGAACTATGAGGGCTAGAAACTTTTGTTAACGCGAGAGTATCAGCTTTTAATTTATCATCTGACTGCAGGAGCTGGGGAGACTCAAACTTGTGAATTGGCAACACAGAGCCAGTGCTGTATAGCTGCCCTGCTAGACCAATCCATAAAACATTAGCTGGGGCTGACTTCCAAAATTTGAGATAATCCCAGTTAAACTAGGATTGTTGGCTGAGGGAAGCATATATTACATATAGTGGAGTTTTTAAAATATTTGCAATTCTTGTTTTTATTTGGAGGCTAAATCAGATTGAAATCTATTTGTGGTCTATATGCACTGTACAAATGAAACCAAATGTGTCTGGTAAAGGTTCTAGGGTTGCCACCTTTCTAATTGCTGGTAACCGGACTACCGAGGCCCTGCCCCTTGTTTATCTCATCCCTTAGGGCCCCGCCCCCGTATCTTGCTCTTCTTCCTCCCCTGCCATCTCCTGTCACTGGATCATCTCCACCTCCTTCCCCAACCAGCTGGGCTCCCTCTGCTCCGAGGCTAGTATAGAAGCTGCTGCAGCCTGACAAGGAAGCCTGCCTGCGGGTAGGATGCGGCCCTGGCTGAGTAGGGGCTGGCGCAGGTTAATGACCCTGCAGCTCCCTGTGCCCTGCAGTAACTGAACTTTTGGTGTCCGGTCAGTACCTGTTTCTGGACATTACCCAGTCCTCTTTTTGACTGGACTTTCTGGTTGAAAAATGGGCAGCCGGCAACCCTAAATGGCACCCAGACACAGAAGCTAAAAACAGGACTGTCCTGGTAAAACCTGGAGGGTCCATAATCCTAGATTTAGCACTATTTTAGTATGATTATTTTTCTCTTATTAATAGAATGTGATACTTTTAATAATGAGCGGCAAAGAGTCCTGTGGCAACTTATAGACTAACAGATGTGTTGGAGTATAAGATGAAGTGGGTATGCTCCAATACATCTTGTCAGGCTATGTAGACTCCCTCCTCAGGCCCTACGCTACCAGCACTTTCAGCTATCTTCGAGACACCACTGACTTCCTGAGGAGACTACAATCCATCGGTGAATCCATCTTCCTGACTACAATCCATCTTCCTGAAAACACCCTCCTGGCCCCTATGGATGTAGAAGCCCTCTACACCAACATTCCACACAAAGATGGACTACAAGCCGTCAGGAACACTATCCCCGATAATGTCACAGCAAACCTGGTGGCTGAACTTTGTGACTTTGTCCTCACCCATAACTATTTCACATTTGGGGACAATGTATACCTTCAGATCAGCGGCACTGCTATGGGTACCCGCATGGCCCCACAGTATGCCAACATTGTTATGGCTGACTTAGAACAACACTTCCTCAGCTCTTGTCCCCTAATGCCCCTCCTCTACTTGCGCTATATTGATGACATCTTCATCATCTGGACCCATGGAAAAGAAGCCCTTGAGGAATTCCACCATGATTTCAACAATTTCCATCCCACCATCAACCTCAGCCTGGTCCAGTCCACACAAGAGATCCACTTCCTGGACACTACTGTGCTAATAAGCGATGGTCACATAAACACCACCCTATACTGGAAACCTACTGACCGCTATTCCTACCTACATGCCTCCAGCTTTCATCCAAACCACACCGCATGATCCATCATCTACCGCCAAGCTCTATGATATAACCGCATTTGCTCCAACCCCTCAGACAGAGACAAACACCTGGAAGATCTCTATCAAGCGTTCTTACAACTACAATACCCACCTGCTGAAGTGAAGAAACAGATTGACAGAGCCAGAAGAGTACCCAGAAGTCACCTACTACAGGACAGGCCCAACAAAGAACATAACAGAATGCCACTAGCCATCACCTTCAGCCCCCAACTAAAACTCTCCAACGCATCATCAAGGATCTACAACCTATCCTGAAGGACGACCCATCACTCTCACAGATCTTGGGAGACAGGCCAGTCCTTGCTTACAGACAGCCCCCCAACCTGAAGCAAATACTCACCAGCAACCACACACGGCACAACAGAACCACTAACTCAGGAACCTATCCTTGCAACAAAGCCCGTTGCCAACTGTGTCCACATATCTATTCAGGGGACACCATCATAGGGTCTAATCACATCAGCCACACTATCAGAGGCTCGTTCACCTGCACATCTACCAATGTGATCTATGCCATCATGTGCCAGCAATGCCCCTCTGCCATGTATGTTGGTCAAACTGGATAGTCTCTACTTAAAAGAATAAATGGACACAAATCAGACGTCAAGAATTATAACATCCGAAAACCAGTCGGAGAACACTTCAATCTCTTTGGTCACTCGATTACAGACCAAAAAGTTGCAATTCTTCAACAAAAAAAACTTCAAAAACAGACTCCAATGAGAGACTGCTGAATTGGAATTAATTTGCAAACTGGATACAATTAACTTAGGCTTGAATAGAGACTGGGAGTGGATGTGTCATTACACAAACTAAAACTATTTCCCCATATTTATTCCACCCCCCACCGTTCCTCGCTGGTAATATCTCACCTTAAGTGATCACTCTCGTTACAGTGTGTGTGGTAACACCCATTTTTTCATGTTCTCTATGTATATAAATCTTCCCACTGTATTTTCCACTGAATGCATCTAATGAAGTGAGCTGTAGCTCACGAAAGCTTATGGTCAAATAAATTTCTCTAAGGTGCCACAAGTACTCCTTTTCTTTTTACAGGACTCTGCTGATTTTACAGATCCAGACTAACACGGCTACCCCTCTGATACTTTTAATAATAAGCACATCAGAATTCAATATTCTAAATCTATTCCCAAATGTGCTATTTCTAGGTTTATAATCTGTTCTCAGTGGGCTGGTAAAGGCCCAATACAAATACTGATGCAAAAACTAAGAACAGATTATTTTTGGTAGTGCTTGAAAGACCGAAATGAAAGTGGAAAAATAACAGACTTCAAAGTAGGATCTGGCCTCCTGACCACAGGTCTATGAATAAGTGGGTACAAACTGAGTCTTTTTTATTTCACATTAGAAACTTGTATTAGCAACTATTCCAGAGGAGAAGACTAAAAATGCTATTAAATACAATGCCTGCCAGCATTAATTTACACGTTTTTGATCATTACAGGTCAACTATAAACATACCATTCTCTTCCTTGAAATGAGCTGAAAACCACATACTGCTTAAGTGGTTCTGTATAAAATATTTATGCATTTAGTGTTAGTCACACAATAGTAATTGGAAAACTATGTTCTGTTTAATGTCTACTATTGAAACATCAGTGCAACCATTTGGTTTTATAAGTAAGTGCAGCAAATTATTGATTTTTTTATAAATATTCCAGCATAATTATCAGTCTCTTTGATACGTTCAGCTCTTATGTGTGTATTGTGATTGAAGTACAGTTTCCTCTAAAATTAAACTTCTAGTTCTTAAGTGGTTGACGTGGAAAGAAAAAACAGTTTGCTGTTTCATTAGACAAAACATAAACTGTGGAAGTCTGATGTTCTTTTTGCTAAATTGTGCCGTGGTAAGGTGGAGATTTTAGAGGCAAAAAGGCAAATGATTTTTGTCTACTTGGGTTCGGAAAACAGATTTTACGCTAATAATCTAGGGAACATGCAAAATGAGTACCTTCTTTTAACATGCTTATTAATTAAATAAAATTTACATCTTCATTAAGATACCTTTTGTGGGGACACCTTTTGCTTTTTGAAAATAGAATGATCCTGGACAGCATCTAACATGAGTTCTTTATTCCATCTTGATCTCTCATTAGCACCTGCTGGAGGACAGGCTTTTTTCGTAAAACTCACTAACTGCATAGGCTCTCAATACCAGTCTTGTCTTTCACATCACATAGCTACCATTGTGTGTTTTGCCTATGCACAACTATACTTCCCTTCTCTGCTGTCCTACTAACAAGAATACTGAACAGTTGGGAGGAAAGTTTGTCAAGTGATTTGATGATCAGTGGGGGAGATGCTGTGTTTCTTAAGGGAGGGAATAGACAAAAGCTGACACATCTCTTCTAAAGATAATCTAATTGAATGATTTTATAATTGCTTGACCAGACGTAATTGGCTTGAGAGAGCATAATCCCCCAGGAGCATATACAAGTATGCCACCTTTATTATTTATTGACATTCATTATATTAAGCAGGAAAAAAATATTATTGATCTGCTGCATTCACCTCTCTCTACAGGATAAGAGGAGTCTACTGTGATAGGTGGGGAAATCTAGAAGTACTTAGATGCTGTTTGTGAGGATGCAATATTGAAGGAACCTTGTCTAATTTAAATTTTTCCCCTCCATCAGATTAAAAATCCATGTTCTGCTGAAAGGGGGAACAAAAAGTTGTAGCCAGCTGTAAGGGATTGAAATTACTCAGAGTAAATACTTTAGTGCTTTCTAGTTAAGTACTTTTTAGTGTAATGAAATTGTAACTATTTATTTCATGCCTGGAGGCCTTTAGAATTAACCTGTGTTGGAATGGTGTGAATTGTTTCATCAAGAAGACAAAAACATAAAATCATTGCTGATAAAGTTTGTAGATGACACAAAAGTTGGACGAGTGATAAATAATTAAGAGATCCAGAGTGCTCTGAATCAGTGACTCATTCTCTTCAACTGGGCATAAGCAAACAATATGCTTTTTAATATGACTAAATGTAAATGTATGTGTCTAGGAACAAAGAATGTAGGCCATACTTACAGAATGGGGGACTCTATCCTAGGAAGCAGTGACTCTGTAAGAGACTTGGGGGTTGTGGTGAATGATCAGCTGAACATAAGCTCCCAAAGTATCACTGTGGCCAAAAGAGTTAATACAATCCGGGGATGCATAAACAGGAATCTCTAGTAAGACTAGAGAGGTTATTTTACCTCTGTATTTGGCATAGGTGTGACTGCTGCTGAAATACTATATCCAGGTCTGGTGCCTACAGTTCAAGAAGGATGTTGATAAATTGGATTAGAAAACATGTTTTATAGGGATAGACTCAGAAAGCTCAATCTATTTATCTTAACAAAGAGAAGGTTAAGGGGTGACTTCATTACAATCTGCTAGTATCTATACCGGAAACAAGTCTTCAGTCTAGCAGAGAAAGGTCTAACACAATCTAATGGTTGGAAGTTGAAGCTAGAGAAATTCAGACTGAAATAAGGCATACATTTTTAACTGTGAGATTAATTAACCACTGGAACAAGATCATGTTGATTCTTCATCACTCACCATTTTTAATTCAAGATTAGATGTTTTTTCTAAAAAATATTCTCCAGGAATTATTTTGGGGAGGTTCTATGGCTTGTGTTATATAGGGGTCAGGCTAGATGATCACAGTTGTCCCTTCTGGCCTTGGAATCTATGAATCTATAAGATCGGAGCTGACTGTAGCATTTTGAGGTGGACCTAGAAAACATGCCGCCTCCTAACATAACCCCAGATTTAACTGCTTCAACCTCTGTAATCTTACAGGACAGTCAGTGAGGAGGTGCTGATTTTCATAATCTGTTATACAAAATAAGTTAAAATATGTGGTGTACAGTTGAGGAAGGGATGGAATTTTTGCCTGTAGAAGTGGCGCCCAGTTACTTGTGATGTTGTTTAATGTCTAGCTAACATAGTTACAAAATTCTTTCAAGGGACAGCTCCCAAATAAGATGGTATCCAGGGGGCCACTGTAATAGTTTAAGTGAATTACAGGAATACCAGGTTATTTTGTCTCCCCCTCTCCTCCTCCTCCTCCTCCTCCTGTACCCTAAATCACTTAAATACAGAATCCAGAGCAGCCAGAAATATTAATATACAGCAAATGCACAAAATAATTACTTCGTTCCTTTGACTTCTAAACTAGAAGTATCGAAGTATGTCTGACAAGGTAACATAGTAAAAATAATGGAGCAGAAACTCATTTAATTAACTCAGCTGAAAGGTTCCCTTATTTTCTAGTTTATTTTGAGTGTCTTCTCTAGTTTATTTCCTCCTTCCATTTCTTTCTCTACTTCCAAATCTAAATCATTCTCTTTATTCGATGCTCATATAACTCTTGTCATTGTAGTTATCTGAGTGTCTGTCATTCTAGATCTCTATTTCCCCCCTCTCTTCTATTTTCTGTTTTTATGCTCTCCTGTGTCATTGAGAAGCATTTTCTCTTGAATAGGATATTGTCATGAGCCAGCCAAACAGTCCACATTCCTTTCAGGATACCAGTATAGTAGTGCCTCAGTCAGGTAATTGTCCTTCATAATTTTATTCTTAAAGCAAAACAAAGTCAATTTACCCAAATGCAGAATGACTTATAATGTGCAAACCTGTAGAACTAGCAGTTCAAAAATGCCAGCCCCCATTCTACATGTTTCTGCCCTCTCAAGTGTTATGCCTGTTGCTATTGAATATATAGGTACTTGGGATAACATGGTGAATATCCGACTCTCCCATCATATTAGCTTATAGCTTTTACGTTTGCCATATTAGGAAATGCTCTTTGGTGGAGTGTGACCCTAATCTTCTCTCAGCGATTGTGTTATGTTGACTGAATTTGAGGTGGACACAGTTATCCAAATTGGCGCTATTAATAATAATGCTTAGCACTTTACATCTTCAAAGTGGCTTAAGAACATTAACTTGCCATTAACCTTCAAATAGCTCCCTTGAGGTAGGCCAGAACTATTCTCCTATACAGTGCCAAGCTACACTCATCACTGAAATAATATAATAAAAATTTGATGATAAAATGGACAGACATTAAGTGGCTTTCTCAAGACCATGATAGTGTGGATTAGAACTCTGATTTCTTTCTTAGATTGAAAATGCTTTGGGGGCAGGGATGTAATAGCAGGACAGTGTGTCTAGCACAAGAGTCCCAATTTTTGACTGGGTCCTCTAGGCCTGTTAAAAAAAAATACACACTCCCACGCACACACAGGAGTCCCAGTCTGTGCTGAGTCTGCTAGACACTGCTGCCTGTCATAAAATCACATTTTCAAACACCTCTGTCTTAAAGAATCCAAACAAACTGTATGTAGATATGCTTGCATATTTATACCTGCCTCTGGAAATTTCCACTACATGCATCTGATGAAGTGGGTATTCACCCACAAAAGCTTATGCTCCAATACTTCTGTTAGTCTATAAGGTGCCACAGGACTCTTTGCTGCTTCTATGTAGATAGACTTCAAAGTACTTAGTCCATTCATTCCCTTGTTTGGTATTATGCAGTTATCAATAACTGTTTCCTGATTCTACATTCTGAACTAGAAATGTCTGCCTCTGTAGAACCATATTCTTCACTACTTGCCTTTAACTGTGCTGTTGCTGTGTAATGTTGAGTAACTCTCACTTTTCACCTCAGAGGTGCGTGAACACACAGAATGTTGTTCAGAAAGCAATTTGGGAATCTTTCAGGCTTCCTGGCAGTAGACATACATAAAGTCACTATCGTTATTTTGTCTGTTCTTTAGAGGCAGAAGCAGCAAATTCATGTACCTCCAATCACCACCACCCTGTTGTAATAGTTTTTGAAAGGAGACACCATTTCCAAAGGGAGGAAGTGGGTGAGAAGCTCTAGTCTAGTGTAACAAACCATGCTGACCCCACCTATGTACATAAAGGCAAATATTTCCTTGTATTTGAAATAAACTGCATTTTGGTCAAGTGCATAGAACACACTTAGGAATTGTATTGAAGTGCAATGAATGCTGCAGTTACGTTTCTGAGATGGACCTTTCCCCTTTCTCTCCAACCTCTTTCACACTGTTTTCTAGCTTCTTTGTTTCTACTCTTAGCTTTTTTGTAGGGAAGTGGTGGCCCATTAAATTGCAGGTTTTTTAAGCTGAACCAAAGTATTTGACCTACTATATCAGTTCTGTTATAATGTTTAAATGGCCTGTGGTTTTATGATAAATTTCAAATGACTTTAATCGTTCACTGCTTTCAGAATGTAAACTGACCCATGTCTTGTTAAGAGCTGCCAATAGATACTGAAAATTATCTTCCTAGACACTTTGACAGGAGAGAGAGCATTTTATGCAGTGCATACTATCACATGAAGGGATAGTTCTGCCTAACAGCTCAGATTTGCCTGCTTTTATAGCAGAAATGAGCAAGTGTTTCTCCTATTAAGTTGATACCACCAAACCATATATTAAGACACTGGGCAAATTAGTGTTCTTTGTTCATTTTGTGGCAAGAAGATTTGTGAAGAACAACTTGTTCTGTCTTTGGGGGCTCTCAAAGTTTATCCATAATGCCTGAATAAACATACTTTGTGCAGAACTATGTGGAGATTAAGGACATGGCAACAGATTCCATACTTGAGCTTATGGGTAGGGCATGGAGCTGTGCAGCACTTCCATGACTGCTACGGGGGTGGAGTAAAGACTACAGCTCAAGATGAGAATTTGAGTCCATTTAATCTATTTAATTGCAGAACCGCTCTCTGGCTACTCCCTGCATTTCTCTTACCTGCTTCCCAGAGCTATCACACAGCACAGCTGTGCCTTGCCTACCAGCTGCAGTGTCACTCTTTCAATCCACTATTCCTGTGAGTATCAGAACTAAAGTGGTTAGTCTGCATGGGGGGGGGGGGGGGGGGACACACTTCACTTTTAAATGTATACATCCCGTATGTACATAAACATCAGCAGTAGCATACTCTCCTAATTCTCCGTGTCAGATTTGACATGAAAATGGAAGAGAAAATAGTTTAATACTGTCTTGCATTGCATGTTTTACCACTGTCAAGTGTTCTGTGTAGTTTTCCATTTCCTACATATCTTCTTTCCATCTTAGCAGCATTTTATTTCCCTCTCCTACCTGTACTTTCTTTCACATATCTTTCACTTACTACTTTGTGTATCAGCATCACTGATGGTCTAATACAATCTAGAGTCATTTCGTTTAATGTCTGTATATAGTGGCTAGAAAGCAAAGCTTGTTTCAAGCAAGCAGTGTGACCTTATTGGTGGGTCACAGCTGCTACATACCTGATTAATAATTTCTTGCTCAAATAGTGACTTCACTTGCAGTTCCATATCATAATTTATTCGCTTCCAAACATTGAGAGAGAGAGAGAGACAGAGAGAGAGTGTGTGTGTGTGTGTGTGTGTGTGTCAATTGATGATCCTGGAAACTGCATTTTATAATGAACAAGCAACATTGCTTTGTTTAAACAATCTATAAAATACATTTTATTACAATACATAAAATACAATACATAAAATACATGGATGTGTGTTTGGTAACTTCCAGTTTCTGAAGAAAGCTTTTATCTTCTTTCAACTGTTGGTGTGTAATAAGTTTGTGTAGGGCTACGAGGTAATTTCCTGGGTAGGTTTATTTGGAACTAGTTAATTCAATGTTTTTTTTACTCCATTACTGAATAGGAGACATAAGAATGAGAGAGATAGAGCAGTACTGATATGCTTTAATATACAGTTCTTAACTTCCTTGCCCCCGCCCACCCCCCCCCCCCAAAAAAAGGCATCAGCGCATTGTTTGAATAAATCTAGATAGACCACAGAATTTTGTTTCTATTTTTTGTATAATTTTGACAGTGTTTAAGAATTTTTTCTATGAGGGGGTCAGAAAATAATTGCTCAATGATAGTAGACATTGAGATTCAAAAAGTTGAAGCATTATAACCATTAAAACACAAATTGTCAATATCACATGTCAAAATATACCAAGTAAATATCTTCAAATCAAATTCCAATAAATTCTCAAGAGGCATTTTTCTTGCATTGTCTATCTGTACATTTCTGTAATTATCGATGGAAATATTTTTGTCATTGGTTTGTGTATGTATCATGAAATCCATGTTTACCAACATTTACCAGTTAAAAATCTAGTCCTTCTAAGCCTCTTTATCAACAGTTGCATTATGAAAGGTACCTGGGTCCAGCAGTTACTTACTGACAGTTTGACCAAACATGTTTTTTCCTAGAAATACTGTACCTAGTAATAATAATGGAAAGCTTCTTTTGAATACCCTTTTCCACTTAAGTTGTTGAGTACATGGTTGATCTTCATCATTCATGTGAATACAAAGATGGAACTATCAATTTTATACCAAGATGACTGTATGCATTTGTTTTAAAACTGTTCTCTGGCGTTGCTATACTTGGTACTGTGATATAGTGCACCAGCCTTTCAATTCAGGGGGCCTATGTTTAAATCCTAGTTGACTCAGAAAAGGGGATTGTTTATTATTCACATAGTGGATGAAAATGTAAATAAAAGAAACACTTCACTGCAACAGTTTCTGGTTAGGAGAGGCCCAGACTTAGCATATGGGTGTTTCAGGCTAGGCTTTGAAATGCTTTGTTATAGCTATCAGGCAGGATGGAGTGAAGTAAATCTGATTTAGTCTAACCACACAATGCCTGTCCAATATAACTTATTTTGAGGGGCTCATAACTGCCTTCTTAAATAAGCACATATCAGCCTCCCAATACTAAAATCTAGATGATAGACTCTCAGAGCTGAACTGTGCAACCATTATTCATACCAATGAGCACTCACTCAAGAGAGACTAAAGGCATATTACACTGTCCTGCAGTTTGGACGATGGGGGTGTGAATAGCCATGCACACCAAAGTGCTGCACTGAAATTCTCCTGTGTGGATGCCGTGGGTGTGAACTAAAAGGTTCCTAGTTTGTATTAATATAATACTGTTTGAAGCAGACTACTTTAATGTGAACTAGGAGCCATTTATTTCATCCCACGGCATCCACATAGGGGCTTACAGCACAACGCTTTGGTGTGCACTGCTATTCACACCCACATAGCCTGCACTGCAGGGTAATGTAGACAGACCCTGAGGGTATGTACACACTACAGCTTACGTCAGTGTAAGTTATGTTGAGTATGAATAAGCCCCCGAATGACATAAATTACACCTACTTAAGTGCTGGTATGGATGGTTCTATGCTCCCGCCGAGATAGCTACTGCTGCGTGTGGGGGCTGGAGGCATTAAGTCGATGGGAGGGCTCTCTCCCATTGGCTTACAGCCACTGCACTAGTGGCACCACTGTAGGATGTGTAGTATAGCCAGATCCTGAGGAAGCCATCGCCAGCAGGAGTAAGATTTGAACAAACCAGTCCACGCTGAGGGGCAGCAACAGGAGCAATCCTGAAAAAGATTCAATGTGATTAAACCAGAAGCTGCAGAAAACTTTATACATTATACTGAAATTTAGCCTTTCTGATGTCCTTACTTGCTGAAGTGTGAATTACCTGCTTTGTGTGGGCCAAAGCTCAGATTTGTTTGTAAGGAGAGGTGCAGCTGAGAAGCAGGCCAGGGAGACTAGCACCGGAACTACTTTTCATTTGTTTTATGGTTTGACTTCAAATTAAAGAACTTGGTTGATTAAACACATCCTAGCCTTTACAGGAAGCCGGATTATAGAGCAACACTAGAAACTCCACAGCTAAGGCTATGAATAGCTTTCTGTTATATACCAGAGATTAGAACGGTTTCTAAAAAGGCAGTTTTTGAAGTCACTCCATCTATAACGCTTCTTTTCAAGGTAAATATTGGCCAGAGCTAATGTAGATTAGTGTTCATAAGAGTAAGGAATAAACAGTTGCAACACGAAATACAATTTAAACCTCAAAAATATTTGTGTTTTTAACCATTTATTTGAGGTAAATGGATATTAAAAACAAATTTTGAGATTCTCTGTGGATAGAACATATCATTTGATCTCTTTGAACCATATGGTTGGAGGTGGGGTGTCCTTTCTCTTCCTTCCTTCCTTCCTCCTAATACTTCTGTGTTCTTATGCATTTCTCACTATTGTGGTATCGCGTGTGTGTGTGGGGGGGAGGAAACGGGACAAAAGGTGCACTTTGAATATATGTATCTGTCTTCACATGAACCTAAATATTATAGGGTGATGCCTTTCCCTTTAGACGCGTATGCCAAGTAAATCAAAATACTGATTTGGAAGTTTGATCCATGTTCTGGATTATTACAGTAGTCATTTCATCGTACTAATGAGGAAGAAAGACAAATCTGACAGCTTTCGAAACCCCCAGAAAACAGTTATCTGCCTGAGAAACTATTGAGCACCCATATGGCAGAGTGAAAAGTCAGCATATTCATTCCTTGAGCAATACAGTCCTTAGCAAAAGGATATGTTCTGTTCAACAACCAATGTTTATATTCCATCTACTTGTTGTTTGATTAAACAAAACCATTCAGGGATGCAATTTTACTTGTTGTACCACTTCCTATATATTTCCCTTTGTGCTTACTGTCTTTTCATACACATTCGACCATTGTTCAGAACTTGTTTGTGGGGAATCTGCCAATAAGTCTCTTGTGCACAAAAGAGGAATATTGGATTTGCATTGTTATTTCTTACTTGTTAGTGTCCAGTATCTCTAGTGCGTGATAGCCCCTTCTCCTCTTGCAGTCCAACATAGCTCTAGCTGTTTTCAGATGTACAGTACTATGTAAATGCAAAATTTTGCTTCATGTGCTGTTTCATTTTATACCCCATAACAGCAATTAAAGATGAACTGAGAGGCTGACTGTTTCTGGGGTTATCACGGATCTGGTCATGAGCTCTGTCGGCAGCTCTCCACATTGTTGGGAGGGAACCCAGCCACTGGGGCTCCCATAAGGTTTAAGCTTGCCTGGGTTGACTCTAAGCAGGCTGCAGTAGTGTTCCCTCCCTTGGCGTCTCTGGCTCACTTTCTGAGCACCAATTCTGTCTGTCTGCTCACAGCGCAGACGCCCAAGATAACCCACCAAGCTTCAACACACCCTCTCCCAGAACTCCTCACAAAAGTGTGAGCCTTCTGGTGTGGAAAATCCACACTCCAGAGCAGTGGAGCTATGCCAGCCTAACCGCCAGTGTAGATGCAGCTAGGTAAGCCTAGCTCCTGTCTGTGGAGACCCACTTTCTGTTGCACCCTTCTGTTGGTGTAAGCTGTCTACGCCGGTGGTCTTCAACCAGGGCTACACGTTGGGGGTACACAGAGGTCTTCCAGGGGGTACATCAACTCATCTAGATATTTGCCTGGTTTTACAACAGGCTACATAAAAAGCACTAGCGAAGTCAGTACAAACTAAAATTTCATACAGACAATGACATTTATACTGCTCTATATATTATACACTGCAATGTAAGTACAATATTTATATTCCAATCATTTTATTTTATAACTATATGTTAAAATGGGAAAGTAAGCAATTTTTCAGTAATAGTGTGGCTGTGACACTTTTTTGTATTTTTATATCTGATTTTGTAAGCAAGTAGTTTTAAAATGAGGTGAAACTTGGGGTACACAGCACAAATCAGACTCCTGAAAGGGGTACAGTAGCCTGGAAAGGTTGAGAGCCACTGGCCTATGCTATGGGGTTGTGCATTCATAGCTACAGCATCGTAGCTACTTTCCCTGTAGTGCAGATATGACTAGCTCTTTATTTTTTTCTTTCAGGTTTTTTGTTGCTGACACAATGTCACAGCATGATTTTTAATATTTCTTTAGGTTGTTGGCAGTGTTCATGGTGGGCAGGGTTATATAAGTGACAATTTCAAACTTTGTGAAGAGGTTCAGGGTGCTCTGTATAGAATTGCAAAAAAAGGTAAGATTTTGTTCTTCAGCGTGTCCCAGATGTGTGATCTGAACTGCTCCGAATGAATGCGGAGGAAAAATAGGAGTGCAATCTTTGAAACAGAAGAGTCTCAGTGCAGGAAGAACTTCGCTTGCTCCAGACTATGGATTCTGCTGAGGGTACAAGAACAAGCCAGTGTGATCATTGATTTATTATGTAAAGTAACAGTCTGCATGGATTTGTCAAGAACAAATTGTGTCAAACCAACCTACTAGCTTTCCTTGACAGGGTAACAAGCCTTGTGGATAGGGGGGAAACGGTAGATGTGGTATAACTTGACTTTAGCAAGGCTTTTGATACTGTCTTGCATGACCTTCTCATAAACAAACCAGGGAAATACAACTTAGATGGAGCTACTATAAGGTGGGTGCATAACTGGTTGGAAAATCATTCCCAGAGACTAGTTATCAGTGGTTCGCAGTCATGCTGGAAGGGTATAACGAGTGGGGGTCCTGCAAGGATCGGTTCTGTTCAATATTTTCATCAATGATTTAGATAATGGCATAGAGAGTATGCTTAAAAAGTTTGTGGACGATACCAAGCTGGGAGTGGTTGCAAGTGATTTGGAGGATAGGATTAAAATTCAAAATGATCTGGACAAACTGGAGAAATGGTCTGAAGTAAATAGGATGAAATTCAATAAGGACAAATGCAAAGTATTCCACTGAGGAAGGAACAATCAGTTGCACATATACAAAATGGGAAATGACTGCCTAGGAAGGAGTACTGCAGAAAGGGATCTGTGGGTCATAGTGGATCACAAGCTAAAGATGAGTGAACAGTGTAACGCTGTTGCAAAAAAAGCAAACATAATTCTGGAATGTATTAGCAGGAGTATTGTAAGCAAGACACAAGAAGTAATTTTTCTGCTCTACTCTGTGCTGATTAGGCCTCAACTTTAGTATTGTGTCCAGTACTGGGCACCACATTTCAGGAAAGATGTGGACAAATTGGAAAAAGTCCAGAGAAGAGCAACAAAAATGATTAAAGGTCTAGAAAACATGACCTATGAGGGAAGATTGAAAAAAAAAATTGGGTTTGTTTAGTCTGGAGAGGCGAAAACTGAGAGGGGACATGATAACAGTTTTCAAGTACATAAAAGGTTGTTACAAGGAGGAGGGAGAAAAATTGTTCTTCTTAACCTCTGAGGATAGGATAAGAAGCAATGGGCTTAAATTGCAGCAAGGACAGTTTAGGTTGGACATTACGAAAAACTTCCAACTGTCAGAGTGGTTAAGCACTGGAATAAATTACCTAGGGAGGTTGTGGAATTTCCATCATTGGGGATTTTTAAGAACAGGTAGGACAAACACCTGTCAGGGATGGTCTAGATAATACTTAGGGTATGTCTACACGATGAAATTAGGTCGATTTTTATAGAAGTCGATTTTTAGAAATAGATTTTATACAGTCAATTGTGCATGTCCCCACTAAGCGCATTAAGTCGGCGGAGTGCGTCCTCAATACCGTGGCTAGCATTGACTTACGGAGCGGTGCACTGTGGGTAGTTATCCCACAGTTCCCGCAGTCTCCGCTGCCCATTGGAATTCTGGGTTAAGCTCCCAATGCCTGATGGGGGCAAAAACATTGTTGAGGGTGGTTTTGGGTACATGTCGTCAGTCCTTCCTCCTTCCCTCCATGAAAGCAACGGCAGACAATCATTTCACGCCTTTTTTCCTGGGTTACCCATGCAGACGCCATACCACGGCAAGCATGGAGCCCACTTAGCTCACCTCTGCTGTTGTGAGCATTGTAAACACCTCGCGCATTATCCTGGAATATGTGCAGAACCGGGCTAAGAGACGCTAGCACGAGGACGATTGTGGAGAGGACATGGACACAGATGTTCCTCAAAGCACGGGCTGGGGCAATTGGGACGTCATGATGGCAGTGGGGCTAGTTGATACAGTGGAACGCCGATTCTGAGCCCGGCCAAAAAGCACAGACTGGTAGGACCGCATAGTGTTGCAGGTACGGGATGATTCACAGTGGCTGCAAAACTTCTGCATGCGTAAGGCCGCTTTCCTTGAACTTTGTGAGTTGCTTTCCCTCGCCCTGAAGCACAGGAATACCAAGATGAGGCCTGCCTGACAGTTAAGAAGCGAGTGGCGATAGCCCTGTGGAAGCTTGCAATGCCTGACTGCTACCAGTCAGTTGGGAATCAATTTAGAGTGGACAGGTCTACTGTGGAGACTGCTGTGATCCAAGTAGCTAATGCAATCATTAACATTCTGCTATCAAGGGTAGTGACTCTGGGAAATGTGCAGGTCATAGTGGATGGCTTTACTGCAATGGGGTTCCCTAATTGTGGTGGGGTGATAGATGGAACACACATCCCTATCTTGGCACTGTACCACCTTGCCAACCGACATCAGTGTGGGATGGCCGGGAAAGGTGCATGACGCTCATATCTTTAGGAACTCAAGGCTGTTCGAGCAGTTGCAAGAGGGGATTTACTTCCCATATCAGAAAATTACCATTGGAGATGTTATCCTTGGGGACCCAGCCTACCACTTGCTCCCATGGCTCATGAAGCCATACACAGGCAGCCTGGACAATAGTAAGCAGCAGTTCAACTATAGCCTCAGCAAGTGCAGAATGGTGGTAGAACGTGCCTTTGGATGTTCAAAATCTCGCTGACACTGTTTGCTGACTAGGTCAGACCTCAGCGCAGCCAACGTTCCCATTGTTATTGCTGCTTGCTGTGTGCTCCATAATATCTGTGAGAGTAAGGGGGAGACATTTATGGTGGGATGGGAGGTTAAGGCAAATCGCCTGGCGTCCAATTTTGAGCAGCCAGACACCAGAGCGATTAGAAGAGCACAGCTAGGTGCGCTGCGCATCGGAGAGGCTTTGAAAACCAGTTTCATGACTGGCCAGGCTACAGTGTGACAGCTGCGTGTGTTTCTCCTTGCTGCAAACCCGCCCCCTTTGTTGATTTTAATTCTCTGTAAGCTAACCACCCTCCCCCCTTCGATCACAGCTGGCAAAAGAAATAAAGTAACTATTGTTTTGAAACCATGCATTCTTTCTTTATTAATTAAAAAAAGTGAGATAACTAACAAGGTAGCCCAGGTTGGGTGGGGTGCGGGAGGAGGGAAGGACAAGGCCACGCTGGTTATTGTAGCCACACTACAAATCAAAACTGTTTGAATGACAGCCTTCTGTTGCTTGGGCCATCCTCTGGAGTGGAGTAGCTGGGTTCCCAGAGCCTTCTTCCTCCCCCCTCCCCCGGCATTCTTGGGCGTCTGGGTGAGGAGAATATGAGTCTTGGGGAGGAGGGCAGGCGGTTGTACAATGGATGCAGCGGGGGTCTCTGCTCTTGTTGGCTTTCCTGCAGCTCCAACAGACGCTACATCATGTCCGTTTGCTCCCCCATAAGCCTCACCATCCCCACCTGCCTCCGCTCTTCATGTTTACTTAATGCTTTCCTGGCCTCTGCCACTGAATGCCTCCATGCATTAAGGGAGGACTGCATGAGCTCAGAAAACAAGTCATTGTGAGTGCCTTTTTTTCGGCTTCTAATCTGCGATAACCTCAGGGACAGAGATGATGGGGGAGCATAGAAACATTTGCACCTAGGGGGAGATAAAAAAGGAGAGTAAAATTTAAGATGATACATTTCGGAGGACAAAAGGGAGACTCTTTCACAGTGAATTAAGCAGTTCACAGCAGACAACACATGTGCTTTAGGTACAAGGTCGCATTTTGCCTGTTATATTGAGCACCTGCCCATATGGTGACACATCGCACACAGCTGGGCTGCAGAATTCGTTTTCCAGCAGCCATGGTAAGCCTTTTGGTACATGGAGTTGGCTTCTTCCGCCTTCATAACATGTGGGAATGGTTTCAAACTGCAGCGCCATCCTTTCCCATAGCAAGCAATGCCAGTTGGGTTTCACATTTAAAAGGAGGGGCTGTGGTTTTCAGGTGGATGTGCAGCACACAACTCCCCCCACCCTACCACATGGCTATTCTCTGGGATGATCCCTTCACCCCTCCCCCCACCGCATGGCTATTCTCTGGGATGATTCCTTTTAGCCAAGCGCAAACAACCCGGTATGAACAGAGTCCTTTTACTGTTCCCTTACAAAAATTCCCCTATTTCAACCCCTGACCATGAATGATATCACTCTCCTGAGGCTAACACAGAAAGATAAAGACTGAATGTTGCTTGAATGCGACAAAAACCCAGGACCATTCGCTACCATGCTTTGTGCTGCAGTCATTCCAGACTACTTGCTACTGGCTTGGCGTGGTAAAGTGTCCTACCGTGGAGGATGAAATAAGGCATCCCTCCTCAGAAACCTTCTGCAAAGGCTTTCAGAGTACCTCCAGGAGAGCATCATGGAGATGTCCCTGGAGGATTCCCGCTCCATCCCCAGACACATTAACAGGGCTGTTTGAGCAGTTGCAAGAGGGGATTTACCAAACAGGAAATGAAATTCAAAATTTCCCAGGGCTTTTACTGTGTACCTGGCTAGTGGATCAGAGTTCAAAGCGGTCACATTGGAGCACTCTAGCATAGCTCCCGGAGGCCAGTACCATAGAATTACATCTGCATTATCCCAAATTCGACCCAGCAAGGTTGATTTTAGCGCTACTCCCCTTACCGGGGAGGAGTACAGAAGTAGATTTTAAGAAACATTTAAGTAGACAGAACGGGGTTGGTTGCGTAGACGCATTCATTTTAAAATCTACCTCACACGGCTAAATTCGACCTAACCCCATAGTGTAGACCAGGGCTGAGTCTTGCCTTGGGTGCAGGGGACTGGACTAGACTTGAGGTCCCTTCCAGTTCCAGTTCTATGATTCTATGTTTGAGCCTTGCTTTTTTAACCTCAAACCTGGTTGATGAGAAATACTGAATGTGGAAAAGGACGATCTTCTAACTCTGCCTGTGCCAGCTATAGTTGCAGGAGATGTGTAATCTTCCCAAATAGCAAGGAGCCAAGACTGTCTGGCTCAGCTGAAGCTCATCCTTAATAAACAGAATTCGCTTGATCCCCAAAGGGGCTCTGTTCCTTAATAATCTTCTACCTTCCCTGTAGGATTGCCACGAACAAGGAGTCTGATCTACTTCTTTCAAGCGCATGCAATAGTGTATGTAAGATTTCAGTCACCCAAGAGATTCTGCTCCTTAACGAAAGAAGAATGTACCTTAGACTCTCTGGTATTCCTTGCTGTATGGAATACTTCAAATAATGGGATGACGTCCCTTCACAAAGGAAATTAGCATGTTTTTTAAGGGAAACCATTAGTGAGCTGTAGCTCACGAAAGCTTATGCTCAAATAAATTGGTTAGTCTCTAGGGTGCCACAAGTCCTCCTTTTCTTTTTGTGAATACAGACTAACACACGGCTGCTTCTCTGAAACCTGTCATTATGCTGTGTGCATCGTGGTAGTATGAAGGCAAGAGGCTTCCCTCCTCCCCTTCTGTCTCTGTACTGCTTGTTCTCAGTAGGAATCTGGTACCAAATGTTGCAAGGACCAACCATGGTTCCTCATCCTTACTATCCTTACCATCACCATTTAAGTCAGCATTTGAAGCTGATTTGGATGCACCAAAGCAAATATCCTATCTTTGTTTTCTGCATCCTACTTGCCAGGGAATCACTGAGTTGCTTCAGTTAGAGCAGAGGTTCTTAGACTGTGGGTCGGAACCCCAAGTGGATCATGACCCCATTTTAATGGGGTCACCAGGGCTGGCATTAGACTTGCTGGGACTCGGGGCTGAAGCCCAAGTTCCACCTCCACTCAGGGTGGCAGGGCTCAGGCTGTGGCTACCGCTCCCCACGCTTAGGGTAGTGGGACTCAGGCTCCCCTTCCCTCCCCTCCCCCCCAGGTCATGTAGTAACTGTTGTCAGAAGGGGGTCGCGATGCAATGAAGTTTGAGAACTCCTGAGTTAGAGGCATATGGTGCAGAGAGATGAGAACCTCGTTTAGAAATACATGTATCTGATCCAGGATACATGACATAGTCTGGTCTGGCAGGCTTTTGGGAGCAAGTTGGCTTTTTTTTTTCCCCCTCCATTTAAACTTAATGTTAAAGGGCCACTTCCCTGCCCCTCTTCTGCCTCTCCCCACTCCAACTATGACACTTGTACTTGCAAGTAACTGAGAACCGTTTGCAGTATTGCCAGATCCAAGCCTCTACATCTCATTCCTTAGGTCTCACAAAATTATGAATTTGGCTTAAAAGTCCTGAGATTTTAAAGATAATAAATTTGGAGTTCTTTTTATATACCTTCTGGTTTCTGAGCCTTTAGTTTGCACTCCAATCTTGTTTTCAAGCTTTTCTCTGCAATTACAAGGGCTAGAAACTTCCTCTTTTTGTAAACGAAAGCTGAGATTCTCACCTGATCACAAGCCTTGGGGTTGGGGCTTTAAGAAACGTATAAAATATTGCCAGACTCATGATCAAATGATAGGAGTTGGCAACATGGAGTCTGTTGGTTTAATCTCCAGCCAATATGTGGCTCAATTGACAGAACCAACAAAGAAGTTGCCGTAAGCCCTTGTTTGGGGTTAAGGCAGACCCAGCTTTCAGTGTGGCACCAGCTGGAGCTGCAAAGTGCCAACAGCTACCTGCATGTATTTGGCTGACCTCCAAAGGTTCTGGTTTGCTGTACAGAGAGCAAAGGAACCACAATGAGCTCAGTGACACAGATCTGTCTGTAATTATCCCAAGCGCAGTACTTCCTTCTAAACCCTCTTTACCCATGTATTGTTCTATCCCTGGTCTCTTTCTAGCACTGAGCACACACTACTCCTACTCAATGCTTCCCAGTGAAGTAATAAGCAAGGAATGTGAACATGTACATCGTTCCTCCTCTTGGCAAGGGTTTTCAAACTGCTTCTCACTGTTCACCCTACACAGACACCTCTGGCTTCTGGATTTTTAAAACCTGTCTGTCACCATATGAGCTCAGTTAAATTTACAGAACTGCAATGAGAAAAGGAGTACTTGTGGCACCTTAGAGACAGTCTCTAAGGTGCCACAAGTACTCCTTTTCTTTTTGAAAATACAGACTAACACGGCTGTTACTCTGAGAGCTGCAATGAACAGGCTGAACCAAACAATCCCAATCAGCAGCAAACCATTGCTAGAATTTCCTCGTATTCCCTTGGAAGTGATAAGCTTCCCAGTAAACATCCAGCAGCCATATCCTCTTGCAGCTTCCTCCTTATGAACTGGTTTATTGGTTTCCTTATTTATGTAAATAAAAGCTAGACTCGGTAATGGTGCAGCAGGAGGATAAATGTCCTGTACATCATGGGCGTTCAGACACTTTCCTAGTTTGGCCTGCGTCTCAATAGAGAGAGAGAGTGTGTCTGTTTTGCAAACCAGCCTCCCTCCTATCTGTGATCACTTAATATCCATGCAGTCATTACCGTAGCCCATATCTCTGCACCACATAGGTGATTCCTTAAGGTGTTTGTCCTCAAATGCCAGATTCTCTCCCCACCCCTGTATGCCCACAGGCCAACTTCTCTGGCCATAATGCTTGTATTCTAGGCCTGGAACATGTGCAAAGAGTTTCTTGAGTGAAAACTTAATGTTGCCGATGCTATGTCTTCAGTAAAGCTGTACGGAACTTTTCTGAATTTAGAATTTTCAATGTTTTGGAATTCAAAAACCAGAATAAATTAAAATCTTGTGGATTTTCCCCTGTTTTACTATCCACTCAGGTTTTGAGCATCTTCCCCATCTCTTTTAATTTGTTTGTGTTCTGTTTTAAGATTATTTGTTTTCTCAGTCATTTTTTTCATTTCCTCCTATATTCTTACCCACAAAGCCAGTGAATAGGGGATGACCCAACCAACTCATCCACGGTGAATGTGTGTACTCGTAAACATTAATAATTCTCCACATCAGAGCTCCCTCAGCACAAAATCATCTGTACAAGAGAACAAAAAAAGGTGCAAAGTGGCTGACTTGCAAAACTATTAATGAATATATTTGGGTGACTTTTTTTTGGCCAAAACCTCTTTTGCTGAAAAATGCAGACTCAGACCAATTGAAGTGCTGTGTAAATTTGTGTTGATTTTTGGTTAGTTGTTTCAGTCAGAAAAATATATATTTTTTGGAAGTATTGAAACATTTTATTTCGATGTTTCTCTAATGAAATGTTTTGATTTGTTGGGTTAGATACACAGGAGGACTTAGGTACCATTCACAAAAGTGACAAGCAGGAGGAGATTTCTCCCTCATACCCAATGGTGAGGGCACTCATGTCAGAGGAAGGAGATCCAGGTTTGAATCTCAGCTCTGGAGCAGAGATTTGAACCCAGGTCTCCCCTGTCCTAGGTGAGTGTCTGAACCACCATGCTATTCCGGAGCAGGATTCTCTGTCTCTCCTGTTGAAGATGTTCAATTGTGTATAAATAATTAACTCTATTAATTGGAGCAGGGACTGGAACCCAGGTATCCCCCTTCCAGGCGAGTGCCCTATGCTAGTCATTTTCTCTCTCTGGCACAATATAAATGGAATTATTTTAGCAAAGTCAGTTTAGCAAATGACAAAAATCTGCCCAGGATTAGTGTGAAGGAGCAGAGAGATTGCAGCAGGGAACAGCAGGGGTTAAAGAAACCTGTGGGTTCAGCTAGCCCTGCCCCATTATACCTGCAGCCAATGCCAGGCCTGGATGGGGGAGGAAGAAAAGGGAGCCTGGTTCAGTCAGGGGCTGACTGGTGAAGAGGCAGCAGCTCTCTGTGTGCTTGCCCATAGGCACCAACTTCTCCTGGCACCAGTGAGTGCTCGTGCCCTCCCAGCCTCTGCCCTGCCCCTATTCCAGCCCCTTCCCCAAAGTCCCCACTCCAGCTCTGCCCCCGCCCTGGCCCACCTCTTCCCCACCCCCTCCTCTGAGTGCGCCGCATCCCTGCTCCTCCCACAGCTTGTTACGCCGTGAAACAGCTGTTTTGCAGCGGCAAGCGCTGGGAGGAGAAACGGGGAAGGCGTGCTCAGGGGAGGAGGTGGAGACGAGCGGGGGTGGGGGGGTGCACTGCCGGTGGGTGCAGAGCACCCACCAATTTTTCCCCATCAGTGCTCCAGCCCCGGAGCACCCACGGAGTTGGTGCCTATGTGCCTGCCTGAAAGCACAAACCAGCAACCTGCCTGCCAGCGCAGCCACTGGAGGCAAGTAAGTCTTCCCCGGCCACGGGGAACCTACAGAGAAGCCCCAACTGTGGGGCAACTGGACTAGCGGGGCCACGCCTGAAACCAAAAGGACTTACATAGGGAGCAGGCCAGGAAAACAGGCCCTGAACCGCCCCCTCATGGCTGGGAGAAAGATCCATCTCCCCTGTTTAGGGATTGAGCAACACAAGACCCTGTGCCAGAAAGGGAGAAGGAGGGGTCAGGTGCCTCTACAGCTCCCCTAACCAATGATCTAGCTACTAGGCAGCCTGACCACTGAGGGCTCTATTACAATTAGCTTCAACTTGTGCCATTTTGAGGGGAACAATTACACTTGAAGTTTTTGTGGATTTATCCCCATTTTTTGTAATCATTACTTTTCTTCATCCCCCTCTTATAAAAGCTGAAAGGTCGCTGGGACCCATGTGACTATTAACAGCAAAACATAGATACAGTTTAAACAAGAACCTTGTATTTTCTTATGGCCATCTTATCACAGAATGTGCCAGTGTGAGATAATGCTTCCAGGGATGTCAGCATCAAGCCTCGAGTGTTGAATGATTTAGCTGCTCCTGCTTCCGCCTCTTCTAATTTTTAACTGTGTCTTGTATCATAAGGCAGTCCCTCCTGAGCATTTTAATACAATGAGTGAACAGATTTCTCCACCCAAAACGTGTTGTGACGCATCTGTTTTATATTGTGAATGCTTATTTTCTGCTAAATCCTCAGGCACAAAGGAGTCCCTCTCTGAATCGTTTATTCTGCATTCCAGATCAGAGGTATTTGCCCGGAAAACAGAAAGTAGTGCTCCCTCTCCTTTATAAAGAACTTAGTACCTTTTGGAATGCAAGTGCCTTTTCTAAGGAGCACACTTGAAGGGGAACATTGTAAAAAAAACAAACAAACAATTAAAAAAAAGTCAGAAGATGAAGCCCATTATAAACTTGCAGGAAGGAATGACTTCATCAGTATGAAATCTGTTTCCCTTCACTTCCCAAATAGTTCTTGTTGGCTTCTCTATCTTCTTATATTTCAGAGTAGCAGCTGTGTTAGTCTGTATTCGCAAAAAGAAAAGGAGGACTTGTGACACCTTAGAGACTAACCAATTTATTTGAGCATAAGCTTTCGTGAGCTACAGCTCACTCCATCGGATGCAATCTCTCCAGGGTGCCACAAGTACTCCTTTTCTTCTTATATTTGTTTGTTTCTGGATCTTACTGGTTGCAGTGGGCTAACTATTGGAGGACAGAGTTCAAAAATCACTTTTTGAAGAGGTGTGTAGTGCATCTTTGTGGACACATGAGTATTTTGATTTCAAGAAATGTTTTCTAAAAAATTAATGATGGGTGGGCTGACCTCAGTCTCTGCTTTTGGGTATGGTAAGTGATAGAACCCTGAAACTCACTCGTTTATGTCAGAACAATTTTTCTAAATAAAAAACTCTTTTTCGCATTGGTTAACACTCTAGTTTCAGAAATGTAGTTGCATCATACAAATGTACTTCAGAAAAAATAGGTTTAGTTAGGGTTCTCCATCGTACAAAAATGTAACTAAAATAGTTCCAATGCGAATCGGTGTCATTTTAGTTAGGATTTTTGTCCTAATAATTATTTTGTTCCAGGCTCCAGATGCTGAAATACTTCCTCTTGCAATCTGTTACTAAGTAAATGTTCACTTCAATATTTAGAAATGCATTTACTTGGTAACTGCCAATTTTAACCGGGCTAATTATTCTTCTTGCCAAATGTTTTTTTTTTCTCATTCTATTCTATCCCACTTCTAGATGATGTGTCAGCAGAAACCCAGTAATAGTGTTTGAACTAAACTTGCTGGAGGGAAAAGATGAGAAAACAAAAACGTCTATATACTTACACAAGGTTTTTCTTTAAGTGACTCATACAAATGTGCATAAAGCAATACAATCTCTAGGTTTTAATTAGTTAAATTATAAAAATAGTCTGTCTGAACTGTATCTACATAATTTATAACCAAATAGAAAACATGCAGTTTCCCTTTTAATTATGAATTGACCAGAAACACTTCTTATATAATGTGCATTACACTTAAATTAATTTTCCTTCAAAAACACCTGCAATTGATAAGAATGTACTTTTTTACTCCTATTATGTATGTACTTTTGCTGCTTTTGATTTTATATTTTTTCTTTTTAGATCCTTCCTGCCTTTCAGAGCTCACCTCCTTAATTATATAGTATATAAAAACACACCCACACAATATACACCTCCACATTTAATCAGCAACTTCTAGAATATGGTGGCATCCTAGCGAGATCGATATTTCAGGCTCATGATCTAAGCACAAAAAAAAGGGGGGTTCCAATATGAAACCTTTCAATGGTGGACCTCCCCTAATCTCTCAAGTAATCAATATAGTAATTACATTCTCCTTCCCCTGTCCTCCACTCTGTGTTCCCCTCTGTTTGTCTTGACTGTGGAAGAATTTTGCTGGATAACATTAGATATCTCTTTGTGGCATGTGCCTCATAGTTCTTACTAGGTACATTATGATCAAATCTCCATGTAAATGTACAGAATAGAATGACTTCACAAATGTGGAAAAAGTCACATTATTCCTGGAATGTAGTGGTACTTCTAGCCAGGTGAGAACAGGTTGTTTTTTGTTAATACATACAGGTAATTCATTCTTCATACTCAATTTAACTCAAGCATTATTCAGACTAGCTGCCAGTTGTGATGCATGCACTACTTACTTTGTGGTACATTCTTTTGTTCATATGGTAACAAATTGTGCCCACTGCACTAGTCTGGTGACTTTAAACCTTTGGAGGTTAAAAAAAAAAAAAAAACCCAACCAAAAAAACTCTTATTTTTGCAAACTGAAAGATTCAATTTGTTTTGCTTCTGCCTGTTTTTTACAGTTATCAGCTAATAAGGAATGTCACCCTTTTTTGTGTGTCTGAAAATGTTCGTATCTCTTCCTGTAAGTGAGCAAATATGTTACAGGCCTCAGTACTGAAGACCAAAGTACTCTTGTTTCCTCCATTTTCGCTGAAGCAAAGGTCACCTTGTCATCCAGCACAGTGCACCATTCATATCGGCTTAGAGAGGAATCTGAATATGAGAGGGTAGTGGCTCAGTGTGGGGGCCCTCCCACTCCGGGTCCTCGGGGGGCTATCCCGCCTCACTATGTCACTGATACATCGGCCACTGTGGGGAATGAAGCGGTCTCCGATTGCAGCTGGGATCCAGGCCTGTGTGCAGGCTGAGCAGCAAATGAACAGTCAATTAGCCCAGGCCGTGGATCAAGGCGGGCAGCAAAGAGTCTGATGCTCAGGCTTCTTGCCTGGGGAAGGGGAGACTGCCACCCCCGGGCTGGGGTGGCAGGGGGGACGCAGGCCCACCCACTCCACTGCGTCCCAGCCCAGGGCCCTAGCAGTGACAAAGCGTTTTGTCACTGGGTCAGTGGGGATCCACACCGTAACACGCTGACTCACCCTTTGTCAGTGTTGCGGCCAAACAGGGGTCTGCTACCCCTGGGCCACTTCCACATTCCCCTTCTTGGTGTATCTGTTGCCGTGAGGAGGGGTCGGGGTTGACAGTTGCTTCCGGGACTGCGAGCAAGTCTTTGCGGGTCTGGTCCGTAGGTGATCCGGGCCAGTCGTCCTCTCCCTCTGGGGTCAGGTCCAATGACGGTCTGGGCCAGTTGTCTGCTTCCTCCAGGTCTGAATCAGCTAACGGCCCCGGTCGCCCAGGCCAGTCCTCTGCTCCCTCGGCACCCTCCGCCGCTTTCTAGTTTGGGAGGCCACAGGAGGCTTCTGGTCTCTGGTGGTTGCCTCCCTACTGAGCTTTCTGGGCCAGCTTTTATACTTCCTGCCCTTCCCGCCCACTTCCTGGGGAAGGGGCAACTAGGCCCTGGTTCCGCCCACCAGGGCTCAGTGCGGGGCCCTTCTACTGCTGGTCCTCAGGAGGCCACCCCGCCTCACTACAGAGATGAAAACTTAAACAAAACAAAAATACTACAAAAAGCTTACATTCACATTTATATTTCGCTCTGTATCTTTGTTCCTCAGGGATTATTTTTCCTGTGAGATCATGAAGATTGAGAAGAGGATGTCATTCACATCAGCATAGGAGTTTTTTGGTTTTTTAAATGCACTTTAAAGTGGCATGGATGCATGATTGATAATGCCCAAAATTTGTTGAGCAATGGTGCTTTAAAATATCATCAAGATAGCTGAGTCTATAGATGATTCCATATTTTGTGGATGTGGTGAACAGTGTGAGTTAAAATAAAATAAAAAATCACACTATATTTAGTGGAACTAGTCTTTTCCTGTCTTGTTTTCCAAGTCTTAAATTATTCTTTTTGAGTCCAACATTGTGTTAGGAAAAATGGTTTATATGTTTTTCATCCTGAGTTATCTATAGGCATGAAATATTTGGAAAGCATCTAGCTTAGCTCACTCCAGAAGCATGTTAATATGCAGAAAGCCGCAGAGACAGAGGTGGTTTATAGAATATTATACGGCAGGGTCTTGTTTCTTGCAAAGTAGGCTGGAATGATTGCTTTCCTGTTAAATAAATTTGGAATCCACTCCCAGGCTAACATGAGGAATGTGACTGAAGTATAAACACAAGGGTTAACATTGGACGTTGGAATGCACAGCTCTACCAACCTCTTATGAGATTATAAAATTGCCTGTTTATGTGGAGTAAATTTTGTTGCAAATAGCAGTAATTTCTTTTTGTGGTTGTGCAGTGCCTGAGGGGCTCTGGTTCATGATTAGGGCTTGTAGACAATACTGCAATACAAATAATAATATTCATGGGACTTTCAGTTGTTGATGAGTATTCAATTTGGAGAGACTTCCTATTAGTGCATTCGTGTAAGAACAAAAATATTTTCTTACTAGAAATACTTTCTCTTTGAGATAAGGAAAATCAATGTATAATGTTGCACAATTATAGTTTTGCAGTTGCTGTTGTACACTTAATTGGACATGGAAAATAAGTGTAGCGTCTGTTTTTTTTTTTTGTTTGTTTTGTTTTTTTAAGGTCTTTTTAAGATCAGGCTTGACAAGGCCCTGGCTGGGATGATTCAGTTGGGGATTGGTCCTGCTTTGAGCAGTGGGTTGGACTAGATGACCTCCTGAGGTCCCTTCCAACCCTGATATTCTATGATTCTATCATTCTATGATAAGATAGTAAAAATGTTTGAGGGACTTTGTCACCTTCATACCAAACTAAAATGTTTGGAATTTACATACCTTGAGCTTAATGTGAGTCAATGTCATGTTATGCTTTCCTTGCAGAAACCAAATCAAGGAAGTTGCCTTTCTTCCAACTGCCAAGAAAGTAAAAACAATGTGTTCTAAGAATCTGAAGTCACTGTTTTCTCAGAATTGCTGTGGTAGTGATATGGCATTTTAACCAAAATACTGAGTGCATGAACATGGCTATAAAACATTTATTAACTTTGGAACTTATTTAGATTCCTTTATTTTTCCCTTCCCTGTATGACACTTCTGGCGATACACACCTACCACCTCAACGATGTTATGTTGCAGTTGGGTCTTCCTTTTCTTCCCCCTCCCCCATTTTATTTATTTATTGCCTGCCATCTCCAGATGGGAATGGGATAAAGGCTTTTCTTAGTCTTGCGTGAAGAGTCGACATCTGTTGCACTTTAAAGCAGATTTCCAAGTGAATCCGGGTAAACTGTAGGAAATCTGTAATCCTAAAAGGGCGAACTTGAAATAATCTCTACTTTTTAAAATCACTACTTTTTAATGAAGTATTTTTCCAGTGTATTTGGAAACAATTTAGTAGAGTATGCTAAAAGGTAAAGAGGAAATTTAAAGTAATGAAAATGTTGATTAAGCAGGTAAACTTTCTCATCTTTTGGATTTTCTGTAATGATAATTAAGGAAGGTTCACAGTCTTGTGAAGCCACATTTAGGTTAAAATCCTGCCCAGTCATAAGCTGCGGGAATGGAGTAGAGGGTGTCTTCCTAAGTGCAGCATTTGGACAGGAATCCAGACTCTGATGCCACAGTGTTGAGTGTGGATGAAGAACCTGTATAGACTAGAAAACCTAGTGCACTTCTTCTTGGGCAGTATGAGTGCCTGGGGTTTAGAAAGTGTTCCAAGGCCCCAGTGCGATGTGATTTGCTGGCCTGGAGACATAGCCAGCTCCACAGTGCATGTGTGGCTTCTCTATAGTGCAGTAATAGAGGGACTATGGAGATGATTTCCCCCAGTCTTTTCTTATGCCATCCATCCTGTCTCCACCCCATAGAATGACCATAGATCCTCTGCTTGACCACTGCTACTTCTCCACTTCTCATTTATTCCCCAGCATGGACTGGAAACACGAATCATGATGTGTGATACTCTTGGGATTTTGTCCAAAAAGATATTGCTATCCCATAATATTCACTTACTTACAAAACGTGTGTGATGGACATATTGAAAATCCTTTTGTTTTAAAGAGAGAAGCCAGAATTTTCAAACTTACAATTCCTAAAGTTAGACTTGTAAATCCTTATTTGGTGCATAAATAAAACTGGGTGATATTTTTCAGAGGTGTTAAGCCCAGCAGCTCCCAGAAGCTGTTCAGTAGGCTTTACAGGTGCTCAATACTTTTGAAAATCAGGTAACTTTTATTTAGGTGCCTAAATGTAGATTTATATATCTAAACTTAGTCAACCAAATTCAAAAATATACCTGTTTCTTTGTGCTTCAGATGAACATTGTCAAGGGAAAAGAATTCCAAAACTGCTAGCTCAGGTTTGTCCTTTTCCTAGTTTCTTATTAAAATGTCACTTGGAGACACCTAACACAAAGTTCCCAAGAACCATCAATGGTGACTTTCATTTCACCTTCCTGAATCTGTCTCGCTCTCCTGTAGCAACATCTGGAAAATTCATTTAATTTGCTTCAAATGTGAAATTACTTTCCATTTGTCAGACATCCACTTTTACTTTCAGAGTTGAACTCCCATGTGGAACTGCTATCGTTTAATGACATTCTGTTAAGAGTTAAACTTTATGTAACTAATCACCTAAAACTTAGTCAAACCCAAACCTTGCTGCTAGTGCTTTAACTGCTTTTCAAATTAATTTGTTGCAGACAGGGCCAGCCTTTGGAATTGGCTGTAGGGGCCCCCGCCCAGGGTGACCCGCCCAAAGGGGTGCCATGCACAGGGTTTGGAGTCCTAGTTGACCTCCGGAGAGCCAGCTGGGCTGACGAAGGAGGCAGGCAGGCAATCAGCGAGGGGTGGGGTGGTGGGGAGAGACCCGAGCTGCAGGGGGCTATTGGACGACCAGCCGTCTGAGCCAGGTGACTTCTCCGGAGCAGGGGTACCCCTCCTCCACCCTACTCCATGTGTGCAGCCGTTGCTGTTCCTGTCCCACCCCCGATCCCCACTTCCTCCCCGGAGCTGCTCCTGACTGCTCCAAACTGGGAGCGTCCTCCTTTCTGCTCTATTGGGGGGGGGGGCAGGTTAATGTTGGGATGTCTCCCTTCTCCCCACCCCTGTACTTGATTTCCACTGAGCTGGGGTGACGGGACAGGGGGAGTCTGTGTGTGCTGCCTCTCTGGAATCCGAGCTGCTGGTGGCTGCTTGTGTCTTGCCTTCAGGCTCCTGATCCCACACCAGGGCTCCCTGCATCCAGGTCACTTCCCAACTGCGCTGTGCTGAGGCATCAGGAGCTGCTGCTCTTCTGCCCTCCCCTTACACAGTCTGCAAAGAAAGTGACCTGGATGCAGGGAGCCCTGACATCGCTCCTTGCTCCCCCCATCTCCCTCCATCCCCCTAGCGCTGTGCAGCAGTCGTCCAGTGGGGGAGAGCAGCAATGCCAGCTGCTTTGTGCATCCAGGTCAGTTTCCCCACCTGGGTGCAGGAGGTGGAGGCAGGGGTTAGCAGCAAAGGGGACACAGTACAGGGGTTAGGGGCTCAGGAGGGGCAGTGGTTGGGATAAAGGGGACACAGTGCCGGGGTTAGGGGCACAGGAGGGGCAGTGGTTGGGATAAAGGGGACACAGTGCAGGGATCAGGGGCACAGGAGGGGAGTGCAGGGGTTGGGGTGAAGGGGGCACACAGTGCCGGGGTTAGGGGCACAGGAGAGGCAGTGGTTGGGATAAAGGGGACTCAGTGCAGGGGTTAGGGGCTCAAGAGGGGAGTGCAGGGGTTGGGGTGAAGGGGGCACACAGTGCCGGGGTTAGGGGCACAGGAGGGGCAGTGGTTGGGATAAAGGGGACACAGTGCTGGGGTCAGGGGCACAGGAGGGGAGTGCAGGGGTTGGGGTGAAGGGGGCACACAGTGCCGGGGTTAGGGGCACAGGAGGGGCAGTGGTTGGGATAAAGGGGACACAGTGCAGGGATCAGGGGCACAGGAGGGGAGTGCAGGGGTTGGGGTGAAGGGGGCACACAGTGCCGGGGTTAGGGGCACAGGAGGGGCAGTGGTTGGGATAAAGGGGACACAGTGCTGGGGTCAGGGGCACAGGAGGGGAGTGCAGGGGTTGGGGTGAAGGGGGCACACAGTGCCGGGGTTAGGGGCACAGGAGGGGCAGTGGTTGGGATAAAGGGGACTCAGTGCAGGGGTCAGGGGCACAGGAGGGGAGTGCAGGGGTTGGGGTGAAGGGGGCACACAGTGCCGGGGTTAGGGGCACAGGAGGGGCAGTGGTTGGGATAAAGGGGACTCAGTGCAGGGGTCAGGGGCACAGGAGGGGAGTGCAGGGGTTGGGGTGAAGGGGGCACACAGTGCCGGGGTTAGGGGCACAGGAGGGGCAGTGCTTGGGATAAAGGGGACACAGTGCAGGGGTTAGGGGCGCAAGAGGGGAGTGCAGGGGTTGGAGTGAAGGGGGAACACAGTGCAGGGGCCAGGGGCACAGGAGGGAGGTGCAGGGATTAGGCAACTGTGGGGAGGGAGAGCACAAGGCAGGCCTGGGGTTTGGCTGTGGCTCCTCATGCACATACAGGAGCCCACCCGGAGGGTGGGGGGAGAGGCACAGCTTCCATCCCTGCACCCTGCAGCCTGGACTTAATGGTTACAATTCTGCTGTGGCCTCACCAACTGGTGGTTACCACAGCAACTCCCTTATGAAAAGTCTCCTGGGGTGTGGTGAGCTGCCTTGGTGACAGGGCAGCTTCTTGAGGCACTACTCGCTATTCCAGGCATTGAGCCTCATGCAGCACTACATTCTTCTAACTTTCTAGCATTCATTTAGCTCCTTGAGAGAGTGAGTTGTGACCTCTAAATCAAATCACAATTTGTCCTTACATCCGTATGTATTTATCAATTAAATAAAAAAGAATATGCAAGACGTATTTTGTAGCTTTGGGGAACTCTTGGTAAGGCAGTGCCCTGCTTGCCTGGGCTGAGGAGCTGCCCCTGAATAGTACCCTGGTGGAAAATGCCCGCAGGAGAGAAATGTAATGTTGGAAGGAATACAAATAATGAACAATAAAATAATGAAGTTGAGATCTTCTCCCTAGGTGAGGCTTCTCCAAGCATTCCTTTCTCTATGTTGCTCAGCACTTCTACCTCCTGGGCTTAGTGAGACAGCAGAAACCACTTAGCCCTTTCCCAGAAAAATCAAACCTGTTAAGGGTAAGACATTTAAGCAAACACTGTCAATCTGTTTGTTAGTTATCCTAGTTGTCTTTGACGTTGATAAAACTGTTCCATACTTTTGCCAATTAAATGAGCCAATACGTTGCAGGAAATGTTTATCTGAAAGTTTTTGAAAAATCCATTATGCTTTTGGCATACATTAGAAATAATTGTCTGGTCCTTACAATGACTCATAGTTGCCTTTATTTCTAACCAGTGAGTCAAATTCTGTGCTAATTTATACCCTCAAAGTCCAGTGGGGTTGCATCTCAAGGGAACCAGTGAGGGCAGAATTTGGCCCTTAAAATGGTAACTCTAAATAACTAGTGTTTTGAAATGTGCAGGTACCCCCCTGGATTTAGCAATAGCTATATGATTGGTTTTAGATGACTTGTTTAAAGCACAGTTAATTATAATGTTTCAATATTCATGATCGTGCTGAAAAATATACCTCTTCATTTGCTGCTACTCAAGATCACAGGAATATGAGTAACACTAAACAATAATCATTCTGTTGAACATTACATTGATTAAAGTGAATGCTATCAAGTGATTTGCATACCCATTCAGTCCCCCTGTTTTCACTGCAAATCTTAGCATTATTTACATTTTAATCAGGTGTACTGGAAAGCATTGCCAGTAAATGTAGATGAGTTCTACAGTGGGGAAGATGAAGTATGAAAAGCCTGGTTATAACAGCACAACCAGTTAAAAATCTCCCCTCCCCCTTTATTATGGATTGCACAACAGGAATTTTAAGATTCCTCTGAAGATACAATTTTTCTAAGCTCCAGGGGTTCATTGATTGCTATTGATATATATATTCCCCTTCTGCATGAAATTGGTATGGAGGATTATCTTTCACTTAGGCTCCTCTGTCAGTCACACTTCTATCCCTCCATTCTTCACCCAAACAGTGAAGGAGAACTACTGAAATATGTAGTAGGTTACTTTGCCGAAAATTGCATGCTGTTTCCTTCCATTTTAAATGCAAATGCAGAGGACCTAAAATCCTTCCCCTTTTTCACCAAAATACTTTTAATCACTGCTATTTTACTGAGAAACTGCAGTGTAGTGAGCATCCTTTTAAACCAGATGGAAATGTAAAGAATGGCTTGCATTCTACTAGAAATGTATAATTAATTTGTGTATTAAAATTCTGACTTTGTTTTCTTTCATGGTTAAATGGTATGCTAAGCAATTGCTTTATAAGCCACCCCTATTTTAGTCAGTGAAAAAGGACATTAAAACATAACCTGTCATAGATTTCATGTTTTAGGCATTAAGTAAAATGATCAATGACTTGCTTGCAACATACAGAACAAGCTTCTCTTGTTGTTTAAATACACCACAATTGTTTATATGGTGATGTTATCATACTCTCATATAAGGCAGCTTTACTTTGGCCCCAGCTGCACTGAATAGCATTATAATTAGCAGGATTGTTAGCTTAATCAGAACTCTTGACTCCAGAGAGAGGTGTTACAAACAGTGTGCAACATAATTAATATTTTTATTCCTTTGATCTTAAGTGTGTTCTTTATTGACAGAAATATCAAAAAGCATATTTATTTTTCACCCTTCAAGAGGAGGAAATAGATTCTTTCAATTAGCATATGTATTGATGAGGGTTTTCTTAAAACATACACCCTCCCAAAGGACATAGAAGGGAAAAATAATGGTGTATATCTAGGTACTTTATCTATGGTCATCATCATCATATTATCTGAGCATCTGTATAGCTAGAAAAGGTCTCTGTTCTTGCAACTGTATTTGGTACAGCTGCAGGCCATGAATGTCCCATAAACAATTTTAAAATGCCATGACTGAACAGCAAGCTTGGGCATTGGAGGACTGGGGCCACCAAGGTAAGCATATATATTTTTCATGCTCCTCAAAGCTAACAAAAGAAGATAAGTATGGCAGAAGGAAATAGGGTCTTGGTGATAACATTGCCTACATGAAGGTTTAATCACACTGCTGTAGCCATGGCAGCATTATAGCAGTGTAAAGAAGCTGTCGAGGTGTGCCCCATGACTTGTACCACTACAGCTTATGAGTTTAGGTCATTCCTGTGTTCATTAATTAATAGCTTCATCCTGTGTCTAGAGATTTTGCTGCTTCTCTAATAAGTGTGGTGGCTGCAGATGAAGTTCCAAAGTAGTACTGAACTTACATCCAGAAGAATTGTCAGGAATGGAACGAAGTACACCCACCAAAGATCTCAAAGCTTGACTGACTTTTTTCTGGGACTGAGACTATCCTTACTCTTCTTTATCATTCTTTTCCTTCAATTTAGTTCTCCCATCAGCACATTAATCTGCATAAGAAGCATTTACCCTGTGACGAGGAAGGTTAAACATCCATCATCTTCCCATGCCCCAGCATGCAACATACAGCAAAATCATCTCCTTCTGGCCCCCTTTGGTGTTCTTCTCCCCGCGCCCCTTTATAATTAGACACCAGACCAGGGAGGGTGAGGAAACAGGGAGCACAGGCTGAGAAAAAACAGCTGCTCGATCAACAACTGAAAATTTGCTCCTATGGCTGTAGGTCAAAAAGCCACTGTTGGCTTGTTGAAAGCATTCCTTCCCTGATTATAGTGCTGCAGGAGCAGTTCATATGTACTTGGCTCTAGGATCAGGCCAAAGTCTCCTTTTCTTTTTCTTTTTTTTTCTTTTTTCTTTTCTTATTTCCTCTGATAGCCCTTAAGCTCTGCCACAATACCATATGTGGCCCTGTCTTACCAGGCAACCAATAGATCCCCTCCACACCCTACTAGAATGCAGCCATCTGATGATATTACATGCTGGTCATGGTGGGGCTATCCTAAGCTACGCACACAAGGCTGAGTCCATGCTGCTCCCAGTGCTAGTCTTTGCTGCAGCAGGGAGGAAGTGCATCATCAGACACTGGTACCTACTGGGCTTAGGCATCTGGGGTCGAACATCCTGGCAACAAGTTCCTCCTGTTAAATATCAGGAGCCAGTACTTCCCCTGCAGCAGTCAACTCAAGACAATTGAAGAGCTGGAGCCATTTGAGAGAAGCTACCCTACACTTCAGCTATACTGTCCAAGCTTCTTGTAGCCTAACTGAAGCTGCCCACTTAATGGATATTCTGGGGTGAGATGGCGACAATGCTTCTTGCACTGTCTGCTTCCTTTAGCATATCTGCACTGGATCGGATATAATTTGACTCATGCTACTTAGAGCTTTCTGCTTGATTGTGTGACAGCAGTTTTATGGACAAATATTTTTCTCGACTTTCAGATGATATCACCTTTGATGTTTTTGTCATAAATCGCTCTCCACCATCAAGTTAAAAATGGCCTTGTTAATTTTAATACTGTTTAAAATACAAAAAACAAAAAAAAAACAAATGGAGGATGGAAGAACGGCTAAATGAACAGCTAATACAAGCTGTGAAGAATTAAAAACAAACACTAGCTCACTTTTTAACGGTTTAGCCTGTCTTCATGTTTTCTTTATATTCATGGTATATTCCCAATACTTTCTAAAGAGCAAGAATTACAACATGCCATTACTTCTGCAATTAATTTGTATCTGTTCTGCCAGCAGAAAAATATCCCCACTAATGTAGGTTGTGAGGAATCAGCCATTATTAAGGGACTGTCTATATTATCCTTGACGTTTACTTTTGAAGATTACTTCTGTTTGCTGAAGATGGATGAGTAATTCTAAAACATTTATGTAACTGGGTTTTAGGTCAATAGCAGGTTAAATGGTGTATTATAGTAATCTTGTCTGACAGAAACTGTTGAAAGACCCTCTATCGAAATGCTTACTATATTCTTCAAGATTATTTTCTCACCAGTATTAAAGGAACAAGCAGTCTTCTCAATACTAGACTTGGGAGGCACCTTTATGTGAAGGACATGATAAAAGTAGTGTAATTTCTTTGAATACCTATAGAAAGCAAGCGATTGTTTGTTTCTGCCATTCTGATTATTGATGTACCATATATACTTGTTCATAAGCCAAATATTTTTGGTAAAAAAGTGATGCACCAAAGAGCAGGGGTCGGCTTATAAATGGGTCTACATCAAAATTTGATGATTTTAAACTCTATGAAATCATTGAATTGAATATCTAATACATTATCGTTTTGTTTACCTGGAGCATCTGCAGGCATGGAGCCCCGGGGCTCCATGCTTTGCAGATGCTCCAGGTAAACAAAACATCTCGACCTGCCAGCAGCTTACCCTGACGGGCTGGAAGCCAAAGTTTGCCAACCCCTGAAATATAGGGTTGGCTTATGAAAGAGTCATACAGTTTTTACTATTTTTACCTATCCATCTTGGGGGGTTGGCTTATAAACGAACGGGCTAATGAACGAGTATATACAGTAATTATTTTTAATGCCACATAGAGTTTGAGAAAACAGAAATTGTTAATACTCGCGTTTAATGCTCCCCATTCTAAGATCATAAGAACAATAAATGCCTCTTGCTGGTAGAGAGAAGAAAGTGAAACTCTTACAATTTAACAAAGGAACCTAACTGAACTGTGGGAACGGGTGATTTTTTCCTGACTATTTCTCATCCATTTAGAGAAATTATTTCACAAGCTCATAGAATGCTAGGAAATGCTGTCATATCTTAGCATCGCTTGAGTTCAGACCATTAAGACGTAAGGACCTCGTAGCTTTGCAATTGATTTCAGTGGCTCAGGTTCTAGCTTATGTCCCCAATTGTTCAGTGATATGCTCCATTTTCATCTAATGCAAAGCAGATGTAAAGATATGGCCATTTGTATAAGTAGATCAATGGGTGGTACAGGGCACTGTAGCAACTCCTACGCTGCCTTGCTCTTAGTTATTTTCAGTAGGGAAGAGAGCCAAGGAAAAGTATGTGGCTGCAAGATCACCAGCTTTGGGGTTGGGGGATCACTAACGTGATTTAAAGTCCACCTTCCTCTCCCGTCCTGAGTTGTGCCATATGGCTCTTCACGTGCAGCCTTAGATAGGTAGAACTCTAATCTCTATCTGAATTATTATTTAAGAGTGCCCAAGAAGGATGGGTCTGGATCCATATCAAGCTTACAGCATCCAGTTCTCTTCTCAGGGTTAGCATTTGGCTTCAGCCGTCCTAGTATATCACAAGCTGCATTAAAACAACCTCCTGAAAAATTGAACTGCACCCCCACAACCAAACACACATTCATAGACTTTAAAGACAAAAGGGACCATTATGGTCATCTAGAGACTAAGCACTTGGATGATGCAGGCAAAAAAATTTCACGCTGTAATTCCTGTATCAATTTTATAACATCTGACTAAGCTAGAGCATATCTTTTAGAAAGACCTGTAATCTTGATTAACAGAGTTCATGGGGTGGAAAATTCACCACATTCCTAGGTAAGTGATTGCAACAATCACTATCACTATTAAAATTTGCTCCTTATTTCTAGTCTGATTTTTGTCTAGGTTCAGTTTTCATCTGTTTGATCCTGTTATGCATTTTTCTGTTAAATTAAACAGCTCTCTACTCTTTAACAGAGGTACTTATAGTCAGTAATTACTGGTAAGTCATTCTTAACTTTCTCTTTAAGTTAAATAGCATGAGCTTCTTTGGTCTCATACTGTAAGGCGTGTTTTCCATACCGTGAATCATTCTTGTAGTTCTTTTCTGAATTCTTTCCAATTGGTCACCATCCTTTTAGAAGTGTGGGCACTAGACTGGTACACAGTGTTCCAGTAATGGTTTCACTAATGCCATGTACAGCGCTAGTAACCACTACCTACTTCTCAATATTTCTTGTTTATATATCTGAGATCCCATTTGATCTCATAGCCACCGCAACACTCCCACTGCTTATGGTCAGTTGGTTATCCACCATGACTCCCAAGTCATTCTTTGAATCACTGCTTTCCAATCTATTGTCCCCCATTCTATAAGTATGACCTTTATTCTTGTTCCCTAGATGTATGACCTTGCATTTAGCTGGATTAAAACTAACAATGTTCAAGTGAGCTCAGTTTACCGTGCTATCCAGTTCACTCTGTAGAACTGATACATCCTTATCATTATTCACCACTCTACCAGTTGTCACCTGCAAACTTTACCAGCAATCATTCTGTTTTCTTGTAGATAATTGATAAAATTATTTTATATTATTGGGCTAAGAATGGGTCCCTGTGGGACCTCACAAGAAATCTTCCCATGTGCCACATATAGATCTGGGTCTGTTTCTCCACAACAGTTTTTTACTATCTACTTTTGTTACTAACACCATTTAGACTGTAGAAATAAAAACACTCAAGTTTCACATTTAATGAAATTTGATATTGTGACAGTGGGGTGAAAAATCAGTAACTTTAACTTTGTGGTATAATACTACAATTGGGTTGTAAATACTATGTGGAATGTTGAAACTGAAGCAAAAAGCAATTAAAATGAAGAAAAAGAATCAACATTTCTATTTTTAGGTTTTGTAAAACTTGTTTTTAATAGAAACACTTATCTTAAATTACCTGATAATCCCTCTTTAATTTGTAGTCTTTGCTGCATACTACAATTTAAAACAAAGAGTGGAGGGTGGCTGGATAGCATTTTTCAAAGTATGCAGTCTTTACTTGAATATTTTAGATTCTCTGATGCAATGCTGAATTTGAATAACTGAGAGGAAGAGGGGGAGAGAAAGAGGAAGTAATAAGCGAATTAAACAAACTACCTAACATTTTAAATAATTCAGTTAATCCCTTCTATTTGCTGACACCCTAATAGGGCAAGACCGCCATAGTTAATACCAAAACAAAACAAATTGAAAACCGATCCAAAAGAATAGTTTTGTAAGCTCCAATATTTCAAGTTAATGAATCTGTAATGGAACGTGCAGCGTGACACTTTTTTCCTTTGCTTAGGCTCCCCATAGCTAAACTTCAAGGCTATGGTATTTGCATTAATTACACTACCTGTAGTGTGCCCTGAAGTACATTGGAAACACACTGCGTAGGGAGTAATGCCATCCAGGAACTGGAAGGAGAGTTTGCCCTGCTGTTTTGTACAGATAGTGCATCTCCATGTAGAAAAAAAGAGTAGTTAGTAGCAGCTGACTGCTGCAAACAACTGTAATTAAGTTGATTGGCCAGTGACATAATTTATGAGCCTAGTCCAAGAAAATAAGTATAACTGATACATAGCTCAGACCGATTTTTTTTGGTTTGTTTTTACTGCTTCCAAAACTCATTCAAACAATTTTAATGAATTCCAGAAATCTGGTGTTTTTTCCATGCGGAAAATCCTAAATGAGCTGCTATATCTCCATACTGTTGACATTTAAAATATTGGGGCCGTTCAGTAATTGGGCAAAATGCAGGATAGATTCCAGACCAGTTTTGCAGATTAACTTCAAAATCTAGTATCACATGAACAGCAACCGTTGCTTTCATTATGACTTAGGAGCCTAACACTTTTATAATGCCATAAAATAGGATCAGAAATCAAATGTTAGTAAAATGTGCTTCTGTTTTTGTTTCCATATGCTTGGGAAAACTGGGGTTAGAAATTGGTAAGTAATCATAATCCCAGGTTTCATTCCTTGCCAAAAATTATCTTTAGCCCTAATAGTTGTTCTGATGCTGTTGCTTAATGTTTCATGTGCTGCACGACTTCACCCGTGTGTCAGAATTATTTGAGAAAGATATTAGTTGCATCCCTAACACATGGAAAAATCTTAACTACTGCATCACTCCAAGAACTATGTATGCACCTGACAGACACTTTAGCAATAGCTAGATAAACAGAGAATTTTGGCAAACTTTTCCTTTTGTATAGACACTGGGACAAATTCACTTCCAGAAAATTTAGGAGGCACCTATTGATTTGAATGGCATTTTCCAGCAGTGAACTGTTCCAAAATGTCATGTTTGTTTTTTCTCCCATATTTTTTTCCTGGGAACGAAACTCCAAAGCTTACTACAGATGTTTTAAGTTGCAGGAGTGGGAAATAGTGTTACATTCTTACATAACAAGACACACACAAATTTTACTTTTGACAACTGAAAAACTAATTTATGACAATTAACAATTCAGACTGGATCTGACAGTAAAAGGTATTTTACTGACATTAAACATTTTAAGTGGTTGTTTAAAGAAAGTACATATGTAATGTACCCATTTTAACTGTCAACTTCTAAGAGAACAAGTCGTGGTGATGGGTTTTTTTATTGCATACCCTGCTTAATTTCAGTAACTCTTTCTACAATATACTTGGATCCCATTATTGTAAAGTTTTCTGGAAGTACTTTCTTTGAGCTCTTCTTAATGTCCTATAAATATAATGCTCGTAAAAATACAGTTGCGAATAGTAGAGCTTGAGACCTGGAAATTACAGCCATTTTTGCTAACCCCTCTGAGTGGTTTTGGTCTAAAGCTGGACAGAAAACAAGAATTCCATTTTGCAAAAAGATTTGTGGTTTCAATTCTGGTTTTCATTACACATCAGAATGAAAACAAGACTTTTTGAAAATTGCAAGATACCTCCACTCGGAATAACCAATAACCTGGTGATGTGAGAGACCCAGGGTCAAGTCCCTACTCAGCGTGTGTAACCAAATCAGGCGTTCTTGTTTTGACCAAAAATTCCATTCTGGATCCGAGGAAATTTTTGTCTAAACAGACATTTCTGGGGAAAATAAATATTGGTTGAAAAATTCCCAGTGAACTCTAGTTGAGTCCTACTGTGGACACTATACAGCTGGAGTATGTTAAATTTACACCCTCCCTTTCATAGAGAGAATTGATTGGTTTCCACTAAATTTCCACTTAAAAAAAAATCAATCAAAATGGGCCAAATTCATACCTTAGTGTCACCGATGACATCAGTCGTGTCAAGGTTATTTTAGACTAATATTTCCAGGACCATATCTAAGCTTCTTTTTGATTGGGGAGAGGACTGTGGTTTGTCAAATATAGGGAGCAAAAGTTTAATTTAACCATGTTGGGATAAATGTGTCTATAAATATAATGCTCGTAAAAGTACAGTTGCGAATAGTAGAGCTTGAGTTTTGTTTCCCTACAGACTCAGTGTAGCATGTACAGTGACAGTACATGCTTCCCCATAATACTTCAGCAATATTCCAGAATCCTGACTACGGCCCTGTCTACACTACAGGGGAAAATCAATCTAAGCTACAGAATTTGAGTTATGTGAATAGCATAACTCAAATCGACATAGCTTAGATCTACTTACCACAGGGTCCACACTATGCAATCTCCCATAGACTCCCCATACTCTTCTTGATCTAGTGGAGGAGTACAGGAGTTGATGGGAGAGCAGTCTGTGGTCTATTTAGTGGGTCTTCACTAACCCAGCTAAATCAATCACCGATGCATCAGTCACCACTCGTGGATCTCCCGCTAAGTGTAGACAAGCCCTTAGAAAGGATCTCTTCTTGGGATAGGAGGGGCTAGTTCAGTCTCCTGCTTATTCAGCCCATGACCTCTTTGGCATCCTTGTTAATCTTACAACAATCAGTGTTGTTGGGTTTTTTTTGTTTGGTTGGTTTTTTTACAATGTAGACTTTCTGTTGCTGAAAATTGGACTGATTATTATGATGATTTTTTTTCATTTATAGCACTGCAGTAACCTATCACTACTTCACTTAGGCTGGAGTCAAACTCAATATTTCATTATCAGTCCCTGAGCCATTCAGTCACTCAATGGGTAATTGAAAAAAAAACTTAATTCTGTTTAGCTGATTCTTAAATTACACTTGTAAGAAAGCAAGGCAGCTATTAAATGCAAATGTCAGTGGTAGTGCTGATAAGTAAGTATCACCAATTCTAAAGGTGAGCGGAAAGTTACTTTTGAAATGTTTGTTAGGAACATTAAACCTGAAACTTGCAATGAGAATTTAAACCTGAAATTCACAATGAGAATTAAAATTAAAAGTATATTGTTCTTGTGCAATGTTTCTGCTTTTAAGAAATTAAGTATTATGTTGGCTAAATGGTAATGAATGACCCAATATTTACTACAGGAATGAGCAGTTACAATTTAATATCTTATGGACATAACCATTAGATAAGGGTTATTTAGCTTTAGCATTTCCAGCCAGAAATGCTGCAGTTGAATGGAATATTTTATTATATAAAAACCTCTGTAGCTAACATATCCTTTGGGAAACATACGTGACCTGTGATCTGTTTGGAAAAAATGCTTCAGTTTTATGAGATTGTTCAGAAGAAACTATGCACAGCAGGCTGTATCTTAATGGATATGAAATGTTCTTTTTCCCTGTTCATATGCTTGCTGCAGACTTTTGTGAACTTTCAAAGTTTTCCTTGCACACCAGCATATAATTTTGGACTCATTCCCTGATGTGTGGCATGAAAACAGGGTTGTGAGAAGGGGTATATTTTGCATACTACTGATATTTGTCAGGTTTCAGAGTAACAGCCGTGTTAGTCTGTATTCGCAAAAAGAAAAGGAGTACTTGTGGCACCTTAGAGACTAACCAATTTGCTCGTTCACCTGCACATCCACCAATGTGATATATGCCATCATGTGCCAGCAATGCCCCTCTGCCATGTACATTGGTCAAACTGGACAGTCTCTACGTAAAAGAATAAATGGACACAAATCAGATGTCAAGAATTATAACATTCATAAACCAGTCGGAGAACACTTCAATCTCTCTGGTCACGCAATTACAGACATGAAGGTCGCTATCTTAAAACAAAAAAACTTCAAATCCAGACTCCAGCGAGAAACTGCTGAATTGGAATTCATTTGCAAATTGGATACTATTAATTTAGGCTTAAATAGAGACTGGGAGTGGCTAAGTCATTATGCAAGGTAGCCTATTTCCCCTTTTTTCCTACCCCCCCCCGCCCCCCCCCCCCAGACGTTCTGGTTAAACTTGGATTTATGCTGGAAATGGCCCACCTTGATTATCATACACATTGTAAGGAGAGTGGTCAGTTTGGATGAGCTATTACCAGCAGGAGAGTGAGTTTGTGTGTGTGGATTTTGGAAAAAAAAAAGGGGGGGTTGAGAAAACCTGGATTTGTGCTGGAAATGGCCCACCTTGATTATTATACACATTGTAAAGAGAGTGGTCACTTTGGATGGGGTATTACCAGCAGGAGAGTGAGTTTGTGTGTGGGGGGCGGAGGGTGAGAAAACCTGGATTTGTGCTGGAAATGACCCAAATTGATTATCATACACATTGTAAGGAGAGTGATCACTTTAGATAAGCTATTACCAGCAGGACAGTGGGGTGGGAGGAGCTATTGTTTCATGGTCTCTGCGTATATAATGTCTTCTGCAGTTTCCACAGTATGCATCCGATGAAGTGAGCTGTAGCTCACGAAAGCTTATGCTCAAATAAATTGGTTAGTCTCTAAGGTGCCACAAGTACTCCTTTTCTTTTTACTGATATTTGTGTGTCACAGCCTTTTAACAGAATAGGCTTTGCTAGGAGGTATCCTGAAACTTATGTAGTGGTGGTAGGGTTCATATAAGAACTGTAGTGAAGCCTCTTGAAAGGAAATTTTGAGATTATAAAGTACAACTGCTACTAGAACAGACCACATCTTTAGTGTGCTTCTAACTCGGCCATACTGTATTTGTGGTCACTTTTCTGCAAGAAGTGAAGCCAGAATGTGTCACCATGGCTTCATTTGCAATGCAATCACTGCAGCTCAGACCCTGGTAATATTTTGACTGGAAAACAAAATAAGCTGCAACTGTTGAATGCCAATCAAAATCTGTGAATTTTGTAAACCGGCAAGAAGAGCAGATAGACTGCTTGAAATTGACAGCACATTTGGTACCTGACCTTGTGCTTATCGACATCTTAAAATGTGTGTTAATGCATTCATTTGTCCTGTTAATTCAAAGGTGAAGTAACTGGATATGTTAAGCAATTACAGATGAAGTAGGCTTTTGGGGGGATTTTTTTTTTTTTTTAATGCCTTGGAGGGTGACAGCCTGCCTCATGCAGCACAGGAAAGTGGACTGTGTTCTGAACTGAATTATAATCTACCGTCGATATGTAAATGAACTATTAACACACCGTACAGCTTTATCTTAGAGCAAACATAATGTCAGAACTCACTGAGGTTACTACTGCAATACAGCCCTCTGTTTTGGAGGCAAAAACAAGATTTGCTTACACCTAGAGCTGGCTATTCAAAAAAATTGGGGGCGGGGAAGTGGGGAGAATTTTGGTTTAACTGAAATGAAATTTTTAATGAATGAAAACATTTTAAAAAATTGTTTCAGGTCAATATTACATTTCAATTTTGAGTGTCTTTGAATGTTTTTGAATTCTTAAAATAAGACTGAAATAATTTCCAAGTGACAAATAATTTCAACTTCCCAAAAATCTAAATAATTTCATTTAGCAAATGCCAAAATGAAGCATTTTGACTTTTCCAGAATTTTTTTTTACATGAACAATTCCACAAAACCCACACACATTTGCAAAACTTTTTGGTATTACCAAATCTGTATCTTTCACCAGAAATGTTTCAGCCAAAACATTTTCCCTTACTCTACTTACACCTGTCATTTAGGAATTCATATTTTCATGATACCTACAAGAGTTTTACAGAGTGAATTAGGCCTTGGTGCAGAAGTGGAGGGGATTTCTTAGCTAAGAACATTTTTTCCTGATGAAGAGGAGAGAACTAGCACTGTATTTTGAGAAGTTTGTCATATCATTTGAATACTGAAACAGTGTTGTGCACTAACATGCACCACTGGAAAATCAGAACCAGCAGTAGAACTTCTGTGAGGGCATGCAAAACAGATTTTTGGTCTCCCTTCTACCTTACAAATGTGGAAGAAAACAAGTCCTCACTCTGCGTTTGTCAGTAACAAATCAGAGACAAAAAGAAAAGGAGTACTTGTGGCACCTTAGAGACTAACCAATTTATTTGAGCATGAGCTTTCGTGAGCTACAGCTCACTTCATCAGATACATACCGTGGAAACTGCAGCAGACTTTATATATACACAGAGAATATGAAACAATACCTCCTCCCACCCCACTGTCCTGCTGGTAATAGCTTATCTAAAGTAATCTTCAGGTTAGGCCATTTCCAGCACAAATCCAGGTTTTCTCACCCTCCACCCCCCCCACACAAATTCACTCTCCTGCTGGTGATAGCCCATCCAAAGTGACAACTCTTTACACAATGTGCATGATAATGAAGTTAGGGTGAGAAAACCTGGATTTGTGCTGGAAATGGCCTAACCTGACGATTACTTTAGATAAGCTATTACCAGCAGGACAGTGGGGTGGGAGGAGGTATTGTTTCATATTCTCTGTGTATATATAAAGTCTGCTGCAGTTTCCACGGTATGTATCTGATGAAGTGAGCTGTAGCTCACGAAAGCTCATGCTCAAATAAATTGGTTAGTCTCTAAGGTGCCACAAGTACTCCTTTTCTTTTTGCGAATACAGACTAACACGGCTGTTACTCTGAAATCAGAGACACTTTATTATGAGCAATTGCAAGGGAAGACTGCGTTTGGACAGGGCGGTCCCCTGTCCTTAGGCAGATCTCCGCCAGATAAACAATTAGGGCAAGCATTCATACCTTTTGTTGCATACAATACTGATCAACAGCTGCACCTTGTTTATACATATTCCTTCCTGATACCTTACTTTTCTCAGTAGTTCCTGCTACAGTCTGCGTTCCATTCTTATCTAACACAAGGTCAAAACAGCAGCTCTTACAGTTTTTCCCACTCGCCCAGGCCCTGCCTTAAAGTCTCGTGTTATCAGAGTTGGAGTTAGCTACATTGATGACATCTTCATCATCTGGACTCATGGAAAAGAAGCCCTTGAGGAATTTTACCATGATTTCAACAATTTCCATCCCACCATCAACCTCAGCCTAGACCAATCCACACAAGTGTCCATTTCCTGGACACTACTGTGCTAATAAGCGACGGTCACATAAACACCACCCTATACTGGAAACCTACTGCCTGCTATACCTACTTATGTGCCTCCAGCTTCCATCCAGGACACACCACACGATCCATTGTCTACAGCCAAGCTCTAAGATACAACCGCATTTGCTCCAATCCCTCAGACAGAGACAAACACCTACAAGATCTCTATCAAGCATTCTTAGAACTACAATACCCAGCTCCTGAAGTGAAGAAACAGACTGACAGAGCCAGAAGAGTACCCAGAAGTTACCTACGACAGGACAGGCCTAACAAAGAAAATAACAGAGCACCAGAAGCTATCATCTTCAGCCCCCAACTAAAACCTCTCCAGCGTATTCTCAAAGATTTACAGCCTATCCTGAAAAATGATCCCTCACTCTCACAGATCTTGGGAGACAGACTAGTCCTCGCTTACAGACAGCCCTCCAACCTGAAGCAAATACTCTAGCAACCACACACCACACAACAAAAACACTAACCCAGGAACCTATTCTTGCAACAAAGCCCGATGCCAACTCTGTCCACATATTTATTCAAGTGACACCATCATAGGACCTAATCACATTAGCCACGCCATCAGGGGCTCGTTCACCTGCACATCTACCAATGTGATATATGCCATCATGTGCCAGCAATGCCCCTCTGTCATGTACATTGGCCAAACCTGACAGTCTCTACACAAAAGAATAAATGGACACAAATCTGACGTCAGGAATCGTAACATTCAAAAACTGGTAGGAGAACACTTCAACCTCTCTGACCACTCAGTAAAAGATTTAAGGGTGGCAATTTTGCAACAGAAACATCAGCCACACTATCAGAGGCTCGTTCACCTGCACATCCACCAATGTGATTTATGCCATCATGTGCCAGCAATGCCCCTCTGCCATGTACATTGGTCAAACTGGACAGTCTCTACGTAAAAGAATAAATGGACACAAATCAGATGTCAAGAATTATAACATTCATAAACCAGTCGGAGAACACTTCAATCTCTCTGGTCACGCAATCACAGACATGAAGGTTGCTATCTTAAAACAAAAAAACTTCAAATCCAGACTCCAGCGAGAAACTGCTGAATTGGAATTCATTTGCAAATTGGATACTATTAATTTAGGCTTAAATAGAGACTGGGAGTGGCTAAGTCATTATGCAAGGTAGCCTATTTCCTCTTGTTTTTTCCTCCCCCCCCCCCAGATGTTCTGGTTTAACTTGGATTTAAACTTGGAGAGTGGTCAGTTTGGACGAGCTATTACCAGCAGGAGAGTGAGTCTGTGTGTGTATGGGGGTGGGTTTTTGGAGGGGGGTGAGGGAGTGAGAGAACCTGGATTTGTGCAGGAAATGGCCTAACTTCATTATCATACACATTGTGTAAAGAGTTGTCACTTTGGATGGGCTATCACCAGCAGGAGAGTGAATTTGTGTGGGGGGGTGGAGGGTGAGAAAACCTGGATTTGTGCTGGAAATGGCCTAACCTGACGATTACTTTAGATAAGCTATTACCAGCAGGACAGTGGGGTGGGAGGAGGTATTGTTTCATATTCTCTGTGTATATATAAAGTCTGCTGCAGTTTCCACGGTATGTATCTGATGAAGTGAGCTGTAGCTCACGAAAGCTCATGCTCAAATAAATTGGTTAGTCTCTAAGGTGCCACAAGTACTCCTTTTCTTTTTGCGAATACAGACTAACACGGCTGTTACTCTGAAACCAGACTCCAAGGAGAAAATGCTGAGCTTGAATTAATATGCAAACTAGATACCATTAACTTGGGTTTGAATAGAGACTGGGAGTGGCTGGGTCATTACACATATTGAATCTATTTCCTTAAATTAAGTATCCTCACACCTTCGTGTCAACTGTCTAAATGGGCCATCTTGATTATCACTACAAAAGTTTTTTTTCTCCTGCTGATAATAGCTCATCTTAACTAATTAGCCTCTCACAGTTTGTATGGCAACTTCTAACTTCTGTGTGTTTGTGTGTGTGTGTGTGTGTGTATATATCTTACTATATGTTCCATTCTGTGCATCCAGTTAAGTGGGCTATAGCCCACGAAAGCTTATGCTCTAATAAATTTGTTAGTCTCTAAGATGTCACAGGTACTCCTATTCTTTTTGTAAAATATCCTGAATCTTAAAGAATAATTTTTTCCAAACAATATTCAAACAAATCACTAAGATGCGAAGGCCTTGGCCAATGGGTTTCATCAGAGTAGATGGGATTGTCTGTATTTGGGTGTGTTACAGGGGTAGTAGTTGTAGTAGAGGAAATGGCAGGGCAGTGGTTGTGGCAGAAAGGCATCTTTGGTATTCGTCATCTGAAAGCCAATTAGGGAGAGCAATACATGCCCTGTCAGGATCTTATGAGGGCTGAGTCCAGTCTTTCGATTGGAGGGGCCTTCTTGCTCATTAGTGCTAATGGGAGGGCATGTGGCCACTTTAAGTTAGTCTCAGCACAGATCTTGGCTAGTTTATTTTTCAAAATCCCATTTTGACATTCCAGTGTTCCAGCAGACTGCGGGTGATGGGGGCAGTGGAGGTTGTGTTGGATCTGCAACGCTGCACATAACGCTTTTACAAACTGTCCAGTAAAATGAGTTCCACGATCACTGTTGATACTCACAGGTATGCCAAATCGTGGTACAAAATCCTTAAGCAAAAGTTTCACAACAGTCTTGGCATCTGCCCTTCTGCAAGGGAAGGACTCAACCCACTTTAAAAATACATCAGCTAAAACTAACACAAACTCATAAATACAACATTCAAACATTTGAATAAAAGCAATCTGGATATTTACAAAAGGTCCCCAAGGAGGGGGACGTGCTGCTTTTCTAGTTTTAATTGCTTTTCCAATATTATGTTGCAGGCAGATTGCACACTGTTGGCAGTAGTGTTGGGCTACAGAAGAAAAGATCAGGTGCATACCAGTCTCGTTTAACTGCAGCAATTATCCCCCCTTTTGCTCATGACCCTGGAATTAAGTGTCCCATGCTCTACCGACTGAACTAGCCTGGCAAAATAGGGAAGAGCACCCTAGGTGCAACCATGCAGCCGTCCGGAGAGCGCCATAGGTGATCAGAGTGTAAAGTGCTCCCAGCAACATTCCAAAATCATTTTTCAGCTTTTGGCACAGCCTCTGTCACGTATATTCAAACCTTAGTATTTCCTGACAGTATCTAAAACACTTTGTATTCCAAGTAAAAACAAGTATCTGCACTTTGGTTTAACCCTTCCATTTGGTTTTGAACTAGGCAGTCCTGTAGAAAAATTAAACACAACAGTTCTAGCCACAAGACAAAAAAACACAAGGACATAGAACACAAAACACAGTTTCTATTGTGCCAGTAAATGCATGGTATGTCGGGTTGCTCTTTAGCTGGCATCAGCTTTCTCTGATTTTCTGAAAGATGAAAGAACATATTTCAGCCTCTTGTGGGGCAATCAGTCATTGCTTAAAATATTACCTTCTTATACAAATATTCTTGTTTATTGCAGGCAAAACAGAGGAATTACCCCCATATTTTTCTGTATTTGTTTCATAGGCAGGCCAGGTTTCAGTGGCTTTTACCTTTATCAGTTAGGTACTTTGCATTAACACAGATGTTTTCTGGCTTGCTTTTGGATCCAGAGCCATTCACAGGTTAAAACCCTTACTTAAAAGGGACACAATTAACTTTTACCAGAGTTCTGATGGCCTTTTACTTGTAACTCCTGCTTTTAAAACACACAGTGATCTGAAAAGGAAAACACCACCTATTGTAGCCCCTTGGAACCTAATAGGATTTTAATTAAATAGCATTGTATATTTACATTCTTTTTACCCCTTCTACAATATACACTGCACTTTTTCTTTTTCTTAATATCCCCTTTATACAATTTTGGGCGGTTAAATTCCAATAGACACCCCTTATGTTCTTTTAGCTAATCTGACTAAAATATTCATAGCCAAATGATTTCAATCAAATAGTTTCTTTGCCTGGATTTATTTACAGACGTTTCTTTGGAAAAGGGCCCATTTTTCCTTCAGAATGGCTGCAAAGAAACCAAAAAATATTTTTTCTTTTTAGCGTTTTTACAAAATCCAACTGATAATTCCCTCCAACAGCTACAGAGCTTCCTTCAGTGGGGGGAGAAATCTGGGGGTGGGTCTGACCTGGCCCCAGATGCCATGCAAGGGAAGAGGAAGTCTCATCCTCCCGAGCCCAGCCGGGACTAGCAACTGAGCCCGGCACAGGGTAGGAGCCACCAGCCGGGTCTTCCCCAGTCCCTCCTCCTGCCCTACAGTGATTTCCCTCTCTGCCAGCTGCCCTGGGCCCCTGAAATATATTGCTGGGGAGAGTTGCATGACCGCTTTTTTGGCTTCCCTTTGCTTCCCTGTCAGAAAGTAATTTTTCTGCAGGGAACCAAAGAAATCTTCAGGGGACATAAATTCTGCACATGTGCAGTGGTGCAGAATTCCCCCAGGAGTAAACCTTTAAACTTACCTGGTTATTTCAAATAAGAAAAAGAGACTCCAGTTTTCAGCATCTAATGAATTTGATCTTCTTAGGAGTCAACCACCTTCCATTCCCACTGAATTCAATAAAGGTTCTTACAGGATTGGGTCCAACTGTTTCAGACAAAATATTAATACGGTTTCTTTCATTCTAGGTAAAGAATATGCAATATCTGTATTTAGTTAGATAAGGTGTAGGAAGACTGGAAAGACTAAGTATAGGCTTTTGGTATTTGTTTTCACATTAATTGACTTTTTCATGAGGTCAGAGAAGTGTTTTCAGGTGTTAACTGTCTCTTTAAACATTCATGGAGGCTCTAACAGAGATGAGCAGAAATACAAATGGCATGGGTTGCTGTATTGATAACCGTTGAACTCTTCATGCAGAAAACACAGCATTCATTATTTGCAAGTGAAAGTTTTGTGGATTTATTTTCTACTTGTACTAGTATGCGCCGTGTAAGGAAACAATGAAGAAAGCTTTGTGTGATACAGTTGGCCTAGTGCCATTTAAAGAAGGTTCCATTATTATAGTTACGATCCAGTACTGGATCACCTTTTGGAGACATGAGTACAGGTGATAAGTAGGAATGGGACAACTTTTGTCTGATTTTGAGCCCAGTCAAAAATCATGAGGTAGAAAGTTCAGCTTTAATGTAATTGGGTGAGACTTATGTTTAGGACAGACTGTGCAGAGAGTGGAAGAACAGGCAGAGAAGGTTTTTCTGTCCATCACATATCCTAATGAGCAAAATGCAGTTTACATTTACTGTTGCCCCTGTGCTGAGTCAAAGCATATTTGTGGAGTCTTGCAGGTCAGATTCCTATTTGGAGCAGAAATGTGCAATCAGATATTTTCTTAGTGTGTCAGGACCAGTGTCTGCACAGGTTCTGTTCTCTTGAGCAGGAATGGTGGTAAACTGCATGCAGGCAGCTCCCTCTGCGGAAACTTCAGGTAAAGCACCTCTGCCTTTTCCCAAAAAGTCATTTTTATCACCCTTTATAGATATTGAATCACTCTGAGACTGATGGAGGGGGGAATGTTGCAGACTCTCATTAACTTTGCAACCCCCTGAAGTACTAGTAGGGATTCTCAAAACCCCAAACATCACAAGGTTCAACTGTTCTTTGTAACAGAATTGGTGATTTCACAGTTGGGAAGGAAATATGGAACAAACAGAGGGGCAGGTTAAGTGACATGCTAGTTACTTTATAGCTTGTTTATAAGCTTTATAGCTTATAACAACTGTTAGTTTGTTCCAAGTGGTTGAGTGATTTCTAGTTGCTACAACCCAAAGAACACCTCCGTGATGAACCGAGTTACAATTAGCTGGAAGTTTTAGTTGCTGGAAGTTTTAGTTGTGCAGCAGTGAATCACTCATGGTGCCTTTCCCATTCCAATCTTATCACTTCCTTGCATTGCCCTTCCAGGCAAGTGATCATGGCAGGAAATCCCCAGAGAGTCATTACAGTGGACAGCAGCATCAGCAAGTTATTAACAAAAATAAATCTACTTCAACTTCGCAGATGTCTGTCTTTCTGTGAAACATCAAAATGAAGATTGCCTGTATCTCACTGTTTCCTGTCTAAGAGCAAAGTGTGTGTGTGGTGGGGGGAACAGGGGGTAAAGGGGGGGGGGGGCGTGGAGAATTGTCATGCTTGTTTATGAAAGCAGATAGGGATAACGGGATAAATACTGCTTGTTTGGGGTTTTTTTCAGGAGGTCAATGCCTTTTCCTTGCATGGCGCTTGGCTAAGAGCCTGATGAAAGTGGTGTCCAAGAAATGACTGAAAATAGTATAGTTTGCCCCTTACCAGCAAGAGATGTGCCTCAGAAACACCTCCGAGCTCTTTCATACAGGTCTATGATCTTGTGCATCTCAACCCGCTTTAATACTTATCTGTATCCTTTGCCCAAACTTCCCACTGAAGGCTATTTAATGATGTAAGCAAGTTTTGGTTAGTAATTCCCTTTTGCAGTTATGATGGCATGGCAGCCTATTTATATTAATGATATTTTTCCTTTTTTACTGCTTGGCAAATGATACAAGAGTTGAAACAAATGGAGGGATACATTAATTATTCAGCAGCCAATGAATTTCTCATCCTCACAAACTCAATTTAGGTTTTGTCGACCTCTTTGCGTGAACTATTTGCTTCTCCTCCGTGGTATTTCAAGATTTTTTTACAAATGTCTCTTGTCTTCTCTTGTCCTTCTCTAAAGAAGGAAATTCAGGGAAAGTTTAATTTTGAAAATACAAGATTTTTTTCTGTAGTTAGTATCAAATCAAATTTAATAAATAAATCAAAGCTGTAGATTTTTCTGGAAACTCAAGGTTGAATAAAGTTCAAATCCAAAGGTGTGTCCTATTCTAAAATTAAAAATGTGAAAATTGACAAAAAACCTATTTCCTAAACATTTAAAAATCTCACAGTAAGCATAAATTTCTCATTGAAATAAAATTGAGTACTAAAGTAATCAAATCTCCTTGCAATTCAAATGCAAATAAACCACAAAACTGTGGGAAGTGTAAATGATATATTTTCAGCAGATTATACTGAGAATTAGATGGATAATTTCAATTACCTTGGCTAGGAAATTTGGACAAACACTATCAAGTGATTAAAAAATTTCCCTTGCCAAATAGGCTTTGACTCTTTCAATAGACCAGTGATTTGTCTAACATATTGGGTCTCACTCTGGCAAAAAATTGAGATGACAGAGTTCAAAAGCCCTGTGGTAAAAAGCTGATCCATTGCTGGCAGCTATTGTCAGCAACGTCCCTACCTCCTGCACCTCAACTACTAGTGTAGATGGGACAGAATTGTTTCTAGCATGATTCAGACTTGTTGGAAGTCTCCATGATACAGCAGCTAGTTTAGATACCTGTACCATACTGACCGGCAGGGTGTAAGATGGAGGTAAAAAGTGTGGAAATTAATGTTGCTCAGAGCAGCATTACTGTCTCCTACATACACCAGCTGCAGCAGATAAGCCAACAGAAGCACAAGTAACGCGTGGGATGTGCTGCCAGCCAGGAAGGGAAGTGCGGAGGCTGGTCAGAATCTCCACAATGGGGAAGAGGTCTGTAGGGCCTCTATTTCCGCAGATTTTTGACCATGCATGTTTCAGAGGCTAGGTCCTCATCCCTGCTGACCCCTTCCCTCAGGCACTGGGATGTTTGTTATGGGCACCGAAGAACTCAGATGGATAGACATGAGCTACATTACTGACAGCATCACAGACACTGCTGAGTGAGATTTCTCCTCCATCATCTTCTAACATGAGAACATAACACTTTACTCCATAGATGATAAATAATGAAGCTCCTATTGATTGCTGAGGCAGCAAACTGCTGACCAATCCACCCCTCTTCAACTTGGTACAAATCTGCATGGAAGCCCGCTCCCACAGTTGTTCTTGATGAAATGCTCACCAGCTGAAAGTGGAAATGAAGGGAGTATGGTTAATGAGACTGCTGATGGAAAGCATAAACTAAGACTTGCAAGGAGTTCAGAGAAGTTCTCAGCATTTTGTGGAGCCAGTTTTAAACAGCCTTAATTATATTTGTGGTTTGGATTGCTTTGGTTGGCCATTAAAATTCATTTAATATAGAGTAGCATTGAAACGAAAAAGGAATGTTTGTGGCCACAGTGGATTTCCTCCATGCCTGTAGGAAGAGTAAATTAGTTAACAAGAACTTGAAAGTATGGCCCAAGTGATTAACCCTTTTCTTACTGGAGCTTGCTCTTCCATTGTAATCTGCTTTAAAAAGAAATGCGGTGATCAGTGGTGGTTTTCCGCCTTCTTCGTCGTCTTTGTCCTCCCCATGGGAGAGCTTTAATTACGAAAACAGCAAGGTGTGAGTTGTTTGAACAGAAAATCTGGGCACTTCCTTTATAAATATTACTTTTCCGTTCATGTGAAACCAAAGCAGTTTCCTCTGTTCCCACGCACACGTTTTTCTGACTCGGGCACTATAAAAACATGGGTATAAAAACATTAAATGTAGCCAGAAAAGGTTAATTAGGAAATGATACAGTTAGGAGCAGTTGAAGTTTAGTTCACAACAAACTGAAAAGGGAATACAGGGAACATCCTATTTCTGCTTTGTGATCACATTTCCATCTCAGATGCCAGTCATTACTGGGCTGGATCAGTATTAGATGGCAGTCCTTCTAGTAACACTAGGTGCTGCAGGACGTGGTTTCAGCAATTCAATAGGTGGTATTCTCCCCTTTGAGTCAGAATTCCATTAAAGGGCATTGTGTTGCTGGAGGCTCTTTGCAGAGCTCATAAAATCATGGTCCTTATCGTTTGATTATTAAAGCTACCATGGTATGTTTCATAAGAAATGGGGTTTTAACTTGATAACCAGGTCAAATTCCAAATTGAGTAATTATTTTTCCTACCTAAAATTAGCCCCATCACTTTCAGTTGGGAATGATATTCTTCCCATGCCCTCAACTGTTGTGCGGTATTACACCTGAGCTGGAAAACTGAGATTTTGGTCATGCGGGAGGGAAAGAGAGTGTTCTCTAGCAGTATGAAATTTTTTTCCCGTGGAATAGCTGCATGGCAGGCAAGCCACCTGCCTGTCCTCCATTTGGGCTACCCTGGGAGCCAACCAGGTGGGGAACAGATGCCCAGCTCTCCAGTTAGCCAGCCAAGTAGGGAAATAAAGGTCTGGGGAACCCCAGCTCCAGAGGAGCCTGGGAGCCCAGGTGTACCTGAGAGCTTGGGAGCTAGGGATTCCAGGCTCCTGACTCCCCAAAAGTCCCCCAAGCAGTTTGCCGAGAAGCAGAGAGTCTGAGCTGCTGAGGAATGAGCCAGGCGAGCTGGCAGGACTCACGGCATCTTTTGAAAATTGCCTGGCAGGAAAGATTCCATTGGGAACCTGCCTGGTTTCCAATGGAACTTGGTTGAAATTTACTGATTCCCATGGAATGTTTACATTTCAGTGAATTTTCTAACTAGCTTTAGTTGTGACAGCTTTGTTTTTGTAGCATTTAATTAGCTGTGCACAGGGAATAAAACTCCAAACATAGTGTGTAAGCCCTGTCTGGGGCACATTTTACCTACCTTAGATACCCAAAGGGTCCGTCTCTCTCTTTTAAAAAAAAAAAAAAAAAAATGTCTACACTTGTATGGCTTGTCATGCCAGAAAGTGTCATAAAATTTTGTGCTCCACTCCAGAGGAGGCTGCATTTCATGAATTTCAATGGGGGAAAGTGATCCCTTATCTCAGCATCATGAAACTGAAATAGTTTGTGTAAAGCTCTGAACTCTCTGCTCAACGTTATCTTCTCTAACCCCTTTCTCCTTCTCCTTTCTCTTTCTCTGAAAGGCAAACATTTGCAATATCCAGGAGGAACTCTCCATATCTACACCCTCCTCTCCCCTCAATTTTACTGTTGCTGAGTCCTTATGTCCCACTATCTTTCATCACTTTCTCCCCTCCTTGTTATGTTAATCTAACCACACTTCCCTCCTTTTGCTCCATCTTCTAAGACTGCCTGTGCCTCTGGATCTGTAAGGTTTCTCTGCTTCTCCACCAGACTGCCTGCCTCTTACTCACACAAGGCAGCCTGTGTTCTTCGGGAATAATCCTTGAACCTGTTATGCAAGTACTCCCATTGGCTATGTGATTAAGGAGTTGCAGGACTGGGCACGTAGTTTGTAAAATCTCTGAGGTAGGGTAAAAGTCCTTTTGGGGGGCCAGTTTTAAACTGCCTTAATTACATTTGTGCTTTGGATGACTTTGGCCATTAAAATTCACCTTTCTAAAGCACCATGCACACCAATGGCACTGTATAAATAAAGCACTTTGAGGGCTTGATAGAAAAGGCTCTACAGAAATAATATATTACTTCCAGTCTAGAGAAATGTAGGGCACTTCAAAATTAGTTTTTACAAGCCCTGTGTGTTTAAAAACTTTTACGTCTTTTTTTTTGTTTCCCTTTTGTTTAACCACCTCTGCAGGCTGGGCATGTTTGAGCATCCAAAGATCCTATTTCATTGTAGGATCCTATTTCAAATCCAGGTCAGGCCAGATCAATAGAAAATCAGCACACTCTGAAATAAAACTGTGTCTGTGAAATTCCTTCACCTGTGGGAAGAGGACGAGTATAATAAAGCAAATACTGATTTTCTTTTTGAGGTGAAAAACTCTGAAATGCTATCCTTGGGTGTTGCACAATCTACCTTGACTGAGCATTGATCATAGCACAATTTTGGTGTATTTTGTGTCCTTGGGTAGCAGATAATGACTGTTTTTTCAAACTAGCCACACAGCAATGGTAGGATATTTCATAGAAAAAACGGAGGTACTTGTAAGGTTGAACACAGCTAACATGATGAAATATGCCTACTGATGCTTGTGATCTAAAAGTGCCCGAAGCTACTTCACTGTCAGATCAAGTATATATTTATTAGTTTGAAAAATTTAGGGTGAATCTAATCTAGTCTATAATTTGATTCAAGATTACATCAGCTCCTATGATCTTCAGCAACTTTATTTGGCAACACAGCTTCTTCAACGTTCAAAAATGCCTTTGAATTAGAATCATATTATCCAAGGTTGTTGCGTGTGCTCCCCCCCCGCTCACCCTTTGTCTTTTTCTCTCCCTGAACACAAAAGAGAGAGATGATTGTATAATAGTTGGATCAGAGGAAAACTGCAATATTGTTTCAGATCAGGGAGGGGGCAAGGGATGAGAGAGAATCTAAACCAGTTGGGAGAACTTCAGGTAGCTCTGAATGTATGGATCTTTGGATGTCTGTCAATATTATGCTGAATACCAGGGGAAATTTTCATATGGTGAACTTGGTTCTACTGTGGAATTATGACCTTAGGGGAAGTCCTGTCACTTAGCACATTTAAACCCCGTCAGGGCAAAATCCTAGTGAATGTCTAATAGGGAGAAACTTGTACTGGCAAGGAGAAGTGTTAGATGAGTCTCCTCCATAGGGTCACCATAGTATAATGGTTAACGTATTGAACTGGAAAACCAGGAGTCCTGTATTCTATTACCACATCTGCCATTCACTGTGTGACCTTGGATCTTTTTCTGAAAGATCTGCTCTAGGAATTATTTTGGGGAAGTTCAATACCCTGTGTTATACCGGCGGGCAAACTAGATGGTCATAGTGGGCCCTTCTGGCCTTGGAATCCATGAACCTTGGGCAAGTGAATTAACTTCTGTGCTGCATTCCCCATCTGTAAAAAATGGAAAATAATATTTGCTCTTGAAGAGTGCTGTTTTTTAAAATTTTCCTTTCTTGAGGCGTCACTGCTTCTGGAGGCTGTGTTTTGAATTGTGCAGGTGGCTAGAATTTATCTCAGGATTTTATACAGGGCCATTAATAACAGCTTGACACGTTATGGTTGTATATTAGAAGATCATAAGGTACTCACGTGGACCCCTTAAAATGTTATGCTCTCAGTTGCTATAAAGAGACCAGAGGCTGAGATCAAAAGCACTGATTATATCAGTTTAGGGAAACAAGTCTCTTTAGCAGACACAGCCATACTAATAAACACAGATACAAGCTAGAACATTAATTGGAACAATATTGGATTTTTAGTCTGTTCCTAGAGGTTCCGACTATGTACAATAAACTCTGATATCTAACCTTCAGCTGCTGGAATAGAAGGTTGTGCCAAGGTTGTGCCATGTATGCCTCTTTCCAGGCATATTGCCTTTATTAATCACTATACTAGGAGTCATAAATGAGAGGGTTATCCAGTTCTCCTGTGCCTTTGGATATCCCAGTTGTCTACCCAATTCCTTTTGATGGAAGGAGAAGGCAGAGAGCTGTACATTCTCCTCTTACTATTTCTTTCTTCTGTGTCCTCATTCTAACTGGGAGCTTTTCCCAAGCAGCTGACATCACGACTCATCTGCCTTACTATAACGGGATAGCCTTTGTTATAATCATTTTGATCATTATATTTATAAACAGTAGCGCAGGGTAACGAGTTAATAGCTAATTTCTAATGAAGTATGTTTGTAATTTTTAAACCACCCAGAGTTCACAAAGTTATCAAGAGGGATACGTTCTGCCACATAGTAACTAATTGTACTAAGGTGTAAAATTCCATTCGGGGTAATCATGTAGCCAGTTTCCCAGCTCTACAGCAACAACCTGGAAGCAGAAATCTCCCTTGTGTGTGCCACCACAGTAATGGGACCAGCAACAGCCAATGTATTCTATGTAACTGTGGTGGCCAACATCTTAGCTGACACATTGGGGATTGAATTGGGGCCTTTGGCGCTAAAAGCATGAGTCTATACAGCATAACCTAGAGCACTAAAGCTCCCTAGCTAAGGTAGTGTCTATACTACCAGCTAAATTGGCACTGCTACGATACAAGCAGCAGTGTCAATTTAGCAGGTCTAGTGAAGACCCGCTAAATCAATGGGAGAGCACTCTCCCATTGATTTGTCTACTCCACCTCCCCAAGAAGCATAAGGGAAGTCACAGCGTAGTGTAGATACCGCGGCAAGTAAATCTAGCTACATTGACTTCAGTTCTATTATTCACGTAACTGAAGTAGCGTAACTGAGATCCATTTTTCGTGGTAGTGTAGACCATCCCTCAGGCTGCAATAGAATCTCCTATTTTAATCAGGCACAAAGGAGGGACCTGTAACACATTCAATAGTGCATTACAGAACCATTCATGAAAAGTAGATTCTAACATCAGACAAAGTACACATACAAACTAGTTGCATTGAAAACTTGCATCTCTCATATTTTTTATAATGCTCCACTCATATACCATGATATGATATAATTGTAGTTTTCCTTCTGTAAAATAAATCTGCCCTTGTTCAACTGTATTGTTGGAGGAAGAGGGAAATTGGTTTTAGGAGTTTCTAAAATAGGTTGTCTGTAAATCATACTGGGTCTGATTCTGCTTTGCTTTGCTCTGTCATTTACACCTGTGCAAAGTAGATACTCCACTGGCTAAATGAGTGAAAAATATGATGTGGTAGCATTTTATACTCACCTTGCACTCACTTTGCACAGGTCTGAATGATTATATGAGGGACATGGTAGTACAGAATCTGGACCAGTGTCAGTTCTAAGGTTTGATAACTTGTGATCGGTCAAGGCTAGAAAGAAGTGCAATGTCCCATTGCAAAGGAGTGATTCCCAGTTATTTTCTGTTGGTGTAAAACCCTGATTCTTAGCCCTGATATAATGCATAAGATGTTGGATGGTAAACCTGTTGCTGGTCCAGAGCAGAACATTGCTTGACCTCCCTCTTAGAGCAGTGTAATTTTGGGGGGGAGTAGGTAGGAATTTCTTAAGGGGTTGGGGGAAGAAAGAAGGCAAATGTTCCATGGCAGATTATTTTTAATTCTCAAAATTTACCTGTCTGAAAGCTTCCAAGTGGTTTTGAATGTAAAGTTACCTTCAGGGGCTAGGCAGGAGAGCCAGTCTAAGAGGCACAATAAATACCGTTTCTAACATGGATCTCACTATCACATTTGGGACCCTGACCAGGGGTATTCTATTTGCTACCCAAGATCCATAAACCTGGAAATCCTGGACGCTCCATCATCTCAGGCATTGGCGCCCTGACAGCAGGATTGTCTGGCTATGTGGACTCTCTCCTCAAGCCCTACGCTACTGGCACTCCCAGCTGTCTTCGAGACACCACTGACTTCTGAGGAAACTACAATCCATCGGTGATCTTCCAGAAAACACCCTCCTGGCTACTGTGGATGTAGAAGCCCTCTACACCAACATTCTACACAAAGATGGACTACAAGCTATCAGGAACAGTATCCCCGATAATGTCACGGCAAACCTGGTGGTTGACCTTTGTGACTTTGTCCTCACCCACGACTATTTCACATTTGGGGACAATATATACCTTCAAGTCAGCAGCACTGCTATGGGTACCCGCATGGCCCCACAGTATGCCAACAGTTTTATGGCTGACTTAGAACAACGTCCTTAGCTCTCGTCCCCTAGTGCCCCTCCTCTACTTGTGCTACATTGATGACATCTTCATCATCTGGACTCATGGAAAAGAAGCCCTTGAGGAATTCCACCATGATTTCAACAATTTCCATCCCACCATCAACCTCAGCCTAGACCAATCCACATAAGCGGTCCATTTCCTGGACACTACTGTGCTAATAAGTGATGGTCACATAAGCACCATCCTATACCGGAAACCTGCTGACCACTATACTTACCTATGTGCCTCCAGCTTTCATCCAGACCACACCACATGATCGATTGTCTACTGCCAGCTCTACGATAAACCGTATTTGCTCTAACCCCTCAGACAAACATCTACAAGATCTCTATCAAGCATTCTTACAACTACAGTACCCACCTGCTGAAGTGAAGAAACAAATTGACAGAGCCAGAAGAGTACCCAGAAGTCACGTACTACAGGACAGGCCCAACAAAGAACATAACAGAATGCCACTAGCCATTACCTTCAGCCCCCAACTAAAACCTCTCCAACGCATCATCAAGGATCTACAACCTATCCTGAAGGACGACCCATCACTCTCACAGATCTTGGGAGACAGGCCAGTCCTTGCTCACAGACAGCCCCCCAAAATGAAGCAAATACTCACCAGCAACCACACAACAGAGCCACTAACCCAGGAACCTCTCCTTGCAACAAATCCCGTTGCCAACTGTGTCCACATATCTATTCAGGGGACACCATCATAGGGCCTAATCACATCAGCCACACTATCAGAGGCTCGTTCACCTGCACATCTACCAATGTGATATATGCCTTCATGTGCCAGCAATGCCCCTCTGCCATGTGCATTGGTCAAACTGGATAGTCTCTACGTAAAAGAATAAATGGACACAAATCAGACGTCAAGAATTATAACATTCATAAGCCAGTCGGAGAACACTTCGATCTCTCTGGTCACTTGATTACAGACCTAAAAGTCGCAATATTACAACAAAAAGACTTCAAAAACAGACTCCAATGAGAGACTGCTGAATCGGAATTAATTTGCAAACTGGATACAATTAACTTAGGCTTAAATAGAGACTGGGAGTGGATGTGTCATTACACAAAGTAAAACTATTTCCCCATGTTTATCCCCCCCCCCCCATTCCTCAGACGTTCTTGTCAACTGCTGGAAATGGCCCACCTTGATTATCACTACAAAAGGTTCCCCCCCCCCGCCCCCCGCGGACACCCCTCCCCTGTTCTCCTGCTGGTAATAGCTCATCTTAAGTGATCACTCTCCTTACAGTGTGTATGATAACACCCATTGTTCCATGTTCTCTGTCTATATAAATCTCCCCACTGTATTTTCCACTGAATGCATCCGATGAAGTGAGCTGTAGCTCACGAAAGCTTATGCTCAAATAAATTTGTTAGTCTCTAAGGAAGCACAAATACTCCTTTTTTCCCACTTATATGTATGTATACATAGATCTTCTTACTATATGTTCCATTCTATGCATCCGATGAAGTGGGCTGCAGCCCACGAAAGCTTATGCTCTAATAAATTTGTTAGCCTCTAAGGTGCCACAGGTTTTCTTGTTCTTCTTACTCATTATTACATTAGCAGAAGATTTAGTAGGCAGAGTTTCACATTTGCTCCTTGTGGCATCTGAAACCATTTTTCAAACATCCAGCAACAGTTTTTAGGAGGCTGTTCTCTGAAGATTCAGCCTTGCCTCAGTAAAAGTTGCTTGTGCTCTGACATGATCTATCAGCCCCTGCTTCAACTCAAAGAGCATCTTATTTTGCAGCACTAGAATAAGTTACTTTGCCAGGTATTTTATAGTACAGCAATTGCTCTTGGACTGCTTATATATTTTGACAGTGCTAACTACACTACCATGTATGGTGGTGTTCATCTTTTGATGTCCTGGAGAAAACTTGTGTTTGATAGAAAGTGCAATGGTTGCATTCTGGAGGACAAATCTGGAAGCAATTAGGTATGTCAGAGTGAATATAGCCTGGGTAGATCGATCACTTATGCTACTGGCGCATAGATTTTGATTTCTGGAAGCTGGTTGCAAAGACCCTATGTCTTGTGGTACTTGATGTATTTATGAGGGGCAAGGTAATAGGTTCCCTGCTGGCTATGGGCTCTTATGTTACCATATCTACAGCTGAGCACCTTTCACATACTTTGCTGTAGGCTGCAATCCTAATATGAACGTCCAAGCCCCCCATGTCACTTGCTCTTAAGGTGTTGAAAAAGAGCTGTTGTGGCATGAACAAGAGCTTAAAATAAAATCTTGCAGCAGATGGTATCACCTGTACCCAACTTAATTCAGCCAAAACAATCTGCTACTGAGAGTGGAGAAGGCTGGAAACCTGATAACTCAGTCTGAGGAAGGAGGGAGTGAAGAGTAGCAATCTGCCACAAACCTTGAGCCTATCAGGAAAGAGGCTTCTTATTTATTTTATAGATCACTAAATTACCTACTAGTTTGGAGGAGACGTTCTCTGGAACTGCTAGCTAGCAAGTACAAACTAAAACACTTGGGTGCCTGATATATGCTGTTACATTCCTGTGGTAGTTGACAGGTTTCAGAGTAGTTGAGGCATTTGCAGTCTACTTACTGTATGCTAATTTCTTTGGGTGCACTGGGAGGGATTTTCTTAAGAAATGGAGTTCGTGGTACTGCTGACAGTGTGTGTAAATTATCATTGAGGAAAGAGAGCCTTGTATTTAAAGCACAGGAGAACTGGGAGTTTGCAGACTTGGGTTTTATTTATAGGCTGTATTAAAGACTTCCGTGTAATCTTCAGCAGGTTGCTTAATCTCTGTATTACCACAGTTTCCTCCATCTGTTACCGACTTCATGGGTAGTTGTAAAGCTAAATTCATGAATGTTGGTAAAGAGATTTTTGAATGGAAGACAACCTGTAATTGCAAAGTATGATCTCTATTTCAACATGATGAAAACTGAGACCCACCTGATTGCTCACAAACACTATCATCTTCCTTTTTTCTTGATTTCTGTTAACACCACAATTCTCTTCATGATTCTGACACTGAAGTTGTGGGGCCTCCCCTTCCTTCACACATTCAAGATGTTGGTCTTTTCTCCACAATATATTAAAATAATCCCTTTGTCTGTCCTTGACGCTAAAACACTTGCCAATGTCTTGCTTAGCTTCTGCCTTTGCTTACAACTTCCTCTTTTATGCCCATCCTGATTCCTGTGGTACTCAACTCCAGTCTATCCAGAACATCTAAAATCTTCTTTTTTGCCGGTCCCTTCTGCCACATCACTCTCCTCCTCAAGTCTCTATGTGAACGTCAAAATTCTCATCCCCTTCTTGAAGGGATTGCATCATTCTGCCCATGCCAACATCTCTCTTCTCAATTCTTGCTACTCCTCTCCTTTGCCCTCTTGCTGTAATGAAGGACCCCTCACCACTCTGTTTCATGCCCCCTTCTTGCTTGGAATGACCTCTCTAGCCCAGTGCATCAAGCATCCTTCTTTCTTCAGATTCAAACACTGAAGCTGCAGAAAGGTGCCCTGATTCAGCGCCCCTGAGTTTTCCAAAGCATCTTTGTGTCTGATCTTTGTCTATTTTGATTGCAAGTTCCTTCAAAAAGGGATCCAATTTTCCTTTGTGTCTTGTATAGCTCTGAGCAAATTATTGGTACATCATAAAGAATAATAAAGTATTATCTGAGAATGGAAGTGGGGTTGAAAGAGATGATTTGTGTGTACTCTTAAGTAGTGCTTATTACCATGGCAACTAGACACATGGAATGCAAAAAACATTAAACCCAGTCAGATTTTGTACAAAATAAATAAGCCTTAGGTGGCATGAAGCACACTGGACTCTGGTGCTGACAAACCACCGTGAAGCATGACTTCCAAAAGTGAAGGCCTTCAGCTGACACTCCTTCCATGATCCTTGAGGGAGCTAGAGGCCAGCAAGCCTTGGTTACAAACTGAAATCCAGAGGTGAACTGGAGTGGGGAATGGTTTGAATCTAGTAGTCTGGTTAAGGACTATGTCCAGGTTTGCTAGGGACTGTAGTTTCACAATCCTTTATTGCATATATTGGCATACACAGTACACTGCTTAAAGGGACATACACTAATCTGTATACGCTTACAGAAACTATCTGTAAGAAAAAACAGTATTGCCTACCGATGGACATCCATTGCTGAAGATTTCTTCCAAAACAGTCATTCTCTTCATATTCAAGTGGAACAGCCTAGTTTTACTTCCTTTTGACATCATTTTTATAATAGAGCAGTGGTCTTGAGTGCTAATGAGACAGTATTTTATCTGCCCTTAGATGCCTAGGTGCTATTTCCCCTCTATAAAGTATTCTGAAGCTGTCTGATACAGCCAAGGCACTGAGCACTTCAGACAATGGAAGGTGAGAGTGCTCAGGTTCTGCTAGAGTAGAGTCAGAACATACAAAATCCAATCCTTAATATAAAACATACATTCTTTCAGGTACTCTACCATATGAGTTCTCAATTCTTTAGTGATTAGTCATATGTCTGCAACTGATTGTATGTCTGACTTGCCTGAGCCACTATTGAAAGTGAACCCAGAGCAGTACTCCGTTTAGTCTTGGGATTCAAACTTATGCTATGGCAAAAATTTGTTTAAAAAGAAATAAACTTGACTCTATATACATTTTTTTAAATACAAGGTTCTGAACCATTACAGATCACTTTACATAAGTAGTCCGAAGTGTAAAAAGAATAAAAATAATGGATATTTTTGTAATCCCTTTCCTTGTTTTTCATAGGTAAAGGTGAAAAAGAAGAAGATTGAAAACTGTCCTGGAAAATAACTAAGTGCAGTAAAGAAGAGTTAGTGAAAAAGTGAATGTAAGTATTTCAGTTTTTCACAAATAAAGCAGTTTATAACTGCTATTGCTGTATGATCAGTAACCATATAAATGATTCAGGTTTCAGAGTAACAGCCGTGTTAGTCTGTATTCGCAAAAAGAAAAGGAGTACTTGTGGCACCTTAGAGACTAACCAATTTATTTGAGCATAAGCTTTTGTGAGCTACAGCTCACTGAAAGCTTATGCTCAAATAAATTGGTTAGTCTCTAAGGTGCCACAAGTACTCCTTTTCTTTTTATAAATGATTCAGTAAACCAGCAGATGATGCCAAAACGAAGACCTAATTTTGAAATCCAAGTATTTTTAATATTCCTATGGAACTTGGGACTAATTTTGAGCACACCAAGAATGCTCAGTCAGGACTTGTGTTTTTTATTAATTGTAAAAAGACAAACTTTAAAAAAATATATCTGTACATTTGTAGCCAGTACTTGACTTAAACTGTTACCATGGTCTTGTCAGTGTTGTTAGCTATCTATATGTCTGCTTGAAACGAAGAGGCAACATTGGGCTGTCTGTAAATGCCAATTTTTAAACAATCTGTTTAAACACCAGTTGGGATCCCTGAGTCCTGTACTGTAGACATATTTTCCATTTCAAATGGGATTTAGGTTTACTTTGTATAATACAGTCCCATATGTAGTATCTATAGCATGTATTTTTGCACTGAAGATTTGGATTTATAATACAAACTTCAGTGCAATGTTTTTCTTTTTCACTGTAAGTAGTGTTTTCAATTCCTGAAGTTTCAGTCTGAGAGCATTACTGCCCTCTGGAAGTAGCTTTTTCAAATCTAGAGGCAATTGTTTTCTAACAGTAAGCTAAGAACTCCAGTTAAATCCTTTTAAAAAATGTTATTACATCACCATCAGTGTATAACCCATTATCATATTTCATAACTGTTACAGTTTTATTGCAACCTCTATTGAAAGCATATACCATATTTTACTTCTCCTTGGTCTAGGAGTGTTTGATAATATTGTTACATACCTTACCTATATAGTAGCTATGATACCTTTTAATAGGTAGAATTAGAACGCGTTATCTGTGTGTCATAGACTCTCTGATGCTAACGGAAGTCTCCTTTAGCTCATGTGTGTTTTTGGAACAGAAAGATTTTTTGGAACAGAAAGATCTGAGTGAGTTGTATCCTTGCTGTCACCATGGGAGGTTCTGCGTGGCTATAATGATAGTGACAACCATGCTGCCACAGATTTCTTCCAGTCTTTTTAATTTGCTACATTTTCCCAACAATCTCACCTCCTGTTTCCCATTGCTGCAAGTTTCTGTGAACTTGTAAAATTACTAGCCAGTCAGTAGTCGAAAAACCATCAACGATCTATAAGAGGGCAACCTTGGCAAACTTATAGGATTGTTTTGTCTAGAAGTTATTGGGATCTACTTAAATTGAGATTCATCAGCAACGTATATAAGCCAAAGGTTCATTGATCATGTCTGCACTGAATGAATGTCCATACAGCGCTAACTGGTGCCTGCTCTGCACATCGTCAGTGTAAGCTTCACTAGAGAAGTTGATGGTTGCAGAATCAGAGCTTAAAAACCTCCTAGCATGCAGTGGAGTTAAATCTGGAAGGATTTCCGAGGAGCTATCACCGGTTGTTCAAGTCCTGAAGGTCTGGGGCTGATGTCCCTAAGGCATTACAATGACCCTGATTCAGCCAGTGATACTTTTTGAGAATCTAAGGATGTTTGAGTTGCGTGTAGTACTCTGCTCTCACGACTCACCGTCTAAATCCCACAGTGATACATGCTTTAGAAACACCAAAGCAAGACATATTTAATGAACATGTGGCAATAACTATACATTCAAACTTCCTGAAGTCTCTGGGCGGGGGGCATGGGGAAGGGGGGAGCACACTTGTATAGCAGTTGAACCATCATGTTTGCGTTATGGTTGACTGAGCTGTTTTTCATGTCAGTCTCATCACTTAGTGCCCCATTTCACATTGTTTATTTCCTTCTGTTTTCTCATGCTTATGCAGTAAGCACAATCTTTTAAAGAAATAAATATGCAGCAGGGTACAGAGCCATTTAGTGTAGGGTTTTAATTTCAAATTGCTTAAAAGTTAAAAATTGCCCTTCAAAATATATAAAACCTCATGTTTAGGAAATGAGTCATTTTATTCACACATCGAAACTCAGAGTATACAGCAAGCCGCTTTAAATTGATGGTTACCATGTTGGCCAAATCTCTTGCTGTATATGTTCCTCTGTCAATTTCAATAGAAAAACATGCTAGTTAGTTAAATTAGTGTCAACGTTTTTATCCATTGTGGCAGAATTAATGTGATCTCCAATACATGTTGTTTTTCATCTGTTTTAACTGTATGAACATACAGATTAAAGCTCTGAGTGGAAACATCATTTCTAATTTATATACGTGCCTTTGTACCAGTAATGCATTACAATTAGAAGCATATATTCCTAAATTTTGAATTCTTTGTCAGATACTAATCCCGCAGTGTCTAAGAGATTGGGATAGCACTGGATTAGCAGATATATGGAGTGGGACAATGCCTCTTTATAGCCGCTATTTTTAAAAGACTTAATTATTTTGTATTACCATAGCACCTAGGGGCCCCAAGCAAAATCAGTGTTTTATTGTGCTAGGTACTGTCCATACACAGAGAAACTGGAGAGCTTGCAATCTGTATGGACAAAACAGAGTGGGAGGAGAAACAATCACACAGAGAGGTCACATGCAGAACCAGGAATAGGATCCTAAGAACCTGTCAGGTTCCCCTTCCACTAGGCCACTCTGCCGCTTGTCACCTTTTCTAATGCCCAGAACACCCAGAATAGATTTGTGCAATAAAAATTATTTTTTTGTTTTGACAAAGAAATGTGGGAAAATGATATGAAGCACGTTAAGATCGAAGCATGTTATATTAATTTGTCATTGCAGTTGAATGGTTTTGTTACTCAGTCACTTTTAAAACTGATAGATTAGAATAAACCTCCAAAAATACTTGTAAGCACTTTCAGCTTGTGCTTCCAAATGCTTATTAGTCAAACTGGAACCAAAAGGTGGGTGACATTTTGCTTTACTGCTTTCCCCTCACAGCTGAGTTAAATGGTGGAAGGAAGAGAGGGGAGGAAGGGCAACAGTAGTAAAACTAGGTTGTTTAGGGAGAGATGGAAAGACAGAAGGGGACAAGAAGGTGGTAATTGCACTGGGACATGCTAATTATGCAGAGTGAAGGGGGTTGTCAATGTGGGAGGATGGAATGGGACAGTGCCCATGGGGCTGCAGAAGCAGAAAGCATGCAAGGAGCCAAAAGATCACAGACTGACTAGGTTTAAACCTTGTGTTTGGGGGGGAGGACACGCAAAATGAGACAGTTGAATTGGATTCTTCTTGTATATTTATCATAATCTGAGGTTGGCAGGACAAATACTTAATGTATTCCTTTTTCCTAATTGCTCCCAAACAGATCATTATTAAATAAACACACCCATAAAGAGCCTGGCTAGAACACCAGTATTTCGACGGTCCTTTTTTTCTCAAGTGTTTGCACAATGCCCAACTCGCTAGGGGCCAGACCCTTATTGGGAGCTATGGGCAGTACTATAATAATTAGACCATAAGAATACAGTAGAACCTTAGCTTTACGAACACCAGAGTTATGAACTGACCAGTCAACCACACACCTCATTTGGAACTGGAAGTATGCAGTCAGGCAGCAGAGAGCCCCCCTCCCCCTCAAAAGGCAAATACTGCGCAGTACTATACTGTTTTAAACGTAAACTACTAAAAAGGGGGAAAAGTTTAATAAAAAAAATTGAAAAGGTAAGAACTGTTTCTGTGCTTGTTTCATTTAAATTAAGATGGTTAAAAGCACCATTTTTCTTCACAGTAAAGTTTCAAAGCTGTACTAAATCAATGTTCAATTGTAAACTTTTGAAAGAACCATAATGTTTTGTTCAGAATTACAACATTTCAGAGTTATGAACAACCTCCATTCCCAAGATGTTCGTAACTCTGAGGTTCTGCTGTATGTCTGTATTGCAGCTGGGAGTGAGGCTCCCTGTCTGGGTAGACAGACTTCCACTAGTGGGGCTCGAGTTCGCATGCTAATGTGGATGTTGTGAGTTGGGCGGCCCATAAGCTTAGGGCGTCTGTGCATTAAATGAGACAGGGATCCAGTGGAAAAAATAGTAAGAGGATCATGTAATTAACAACTGTATCATAATGCTTATGCACTCAGATTCCAGAACACTTTTTCCTTTTTTATATTTTAAGGAATACATTTGTCTTTCTTGAGATGTTGAAGATCTGCACATTAATCTTTTACTTTCTGGTATTCCTGCCAAATAACCTACCACAGTGCTTAATTTGTACAATTTAATATCTAATATCAAGGAGACAGTAATGTAAATTCTTAGCATTATAGGAGAGCTGTGGCATCAAGTTCAACTTCAAAATATCAGCCTGCCAGAATGCTTAATAACATTTTGATCTTCAAGAGTGGTCTCACAATATTAGCTAATCCTCACAGAACACCTGTCAGGTAAGTATTATTTATAGATGTGGAAACTGAAGCAGTGTTTAAAGCCAGCATTTTCAAAGTTGGGTGCTGAAGATTTAGACTCCTAACTAACTAGCCTGATTGTCAGAGGGGATGGACACACTTAGCTGTCGTAGACTTCAATTGGCGCTTCAAGTGTTTGCACTCCTGAAATTCAGGCTGGTTATTTTGATGCCTCAACATGAATTTAGGCTCTAAATCTGAGGCCCCAAGGTTTGGGAGTGTTGACCAAAGTGAGTGGCCTGGCCAAAGAGAGGACCTGTTAGATCCAAGACTGCAAGTCAGGAGTTCTTGGTTCCCAGGAGCTCAAGACCTTGGGCCTGCACCCCTTTTCATAGCATCAGGCAAAGAATTCTTGTTGGAGCAGCAAAAGTAATGAGGAATGTGCACAATATAGGCAAGTCTGGGAGGGTCTTCCTTTGAAGATTTTATTGAGCAGGGGTTGTGTGAGGGCTGTGTAAAGAGGGAAAGGTGCTTGAATTTGGAAAGCAAATATAATGACAGTTAATTTATCCACCTTCCACTGTTAATTTCATTAAAAATGTGAGTTTGTAATGCCAATAAAATAAAAACCAGCAGGATCTTATTAAAGGGGAAAAGACAAAATGCCACATTTATTGTGAATACAGAAAGAATCATAGTAAGCAGTTAGTTAATTGCTATAACATTCCATTCAATTTCATATTTATTCACATATTCATTCATACACACACACAGGTTCTGCAAGAGTTGCTCATGCCAAGCCACTGGCCAGGTGGCCTGGACACGAGGAGGGAGCAGGGCCTTGTCAGGTGCTCATCTGACGCTCCTGGAAGTTGGTTTGCAGAATCAGACCCCAAAGTTCTCACTTTCTAGAGTCCATTTTTATGGGAATTTCTTCCTATGCCAGTCTATGGGAATTGCTTCATCATGCTGTTGCTGAATCAATCAGCAGATGGCACATTCCTGACCGCTCCGTGCTGCCAGATGTTATCTTGTTCTTTGGTTCTCCTATTCTTGAGGCTGTTGGGTGGATTCCAGTCTGCCCTCTGGGGGACTTCTGGTTATTTCCACTTGATGCCTTCTTCAGCCGATGGACACTGCATTCTTAGGCTGGCACCTCCCTGATCATTCAGTTATTATCCACACCAAGCATCCATTCACATACATCCTCTATCTCTATTTTAATCACAATTGTTAACAAAGCCAGATGAATACAACAAAAGGGCGGGGAGTCTCTGGGTGCTGTTTCTGTTACAGAGTATTGCTTTGAGTCTCTTTCTGTGTGAGTAGTTGTTGTTACAAAGAATTGCTTTGAGAACAGATTCTGTCTTAGAATGTACTAACACAATTAGCAGCTTGCAAGTTTCACACATAGAGGGAGAGAAACAGTACCAAAAACCAAGAGACCTCTTAGTTTAAATTCCAGGGTTTTACTAATTATGGGGAATCAAACTCATTTGTGATTTTAATACAGAACTTGTTTAATATGATCCAAAAAGTTACCTTGTTATTTCTGACGTACTTTCTGCTCCTCTTTCCCCGATCTGTTACACAGTTAGCACAGTGGCATAATTGGGCTGGAGAACAAATTTCCCATGCTGTTTGGCCATAACAAAAAAAAGAGCACTGGGATATTAAATGAGCAATGTGTCCCATTCAGCATGCCATTTAATGTATTGCTAAGCACAATTTTAGTTAAAATGTGGAATTTATTTTCAAGTGCATTGTTATGTTATGTAAACGGTTATTAGATACCTGTTTGCGTTCTGAAATTCTGCGTATTATACAGCACCTTTGTACTTGTGAGTGACACACTGAGCTTACAGTGCTACACCATTCCCTTCTCACTATTGCAGAGCAGGTGGGAAACTAAACAAAACTGCAGCAAAAGGCTTGTGGCTGATAGGGATTGTTACATAGGGGAGGGAAAAACCTAGAGTACAAAGAAAGGGTCTCAACTGATTGAACAGCACAGAGCAGGCACATACAGCGGAATTAATACTCGGCATTGTCTGGATTTCAAATTCAGAGAACTTCATTGCTGCTTTGGCCCTACTTGGAGTGAATAAATGCTACTGCCAGGAACAAAGCCCAGAACAGAGGGGGAGAAAAGGATTAAAAAGGAGAAAGTGATGACTCACACCCCCATCTCAATCCCCATTAAGAGCACTCAGCTCTCCCCCACCAATGGCCATGTGTTCTGTTTTTATAAATAACTAAGCATTTGAAATGTTCAGCGTAGGCTGGGTATGCATTGATACCGTATTAGAAGAATGCAGGCATCTACAGAGAAATGCTAAAGCAAAATTAAACTCTAGTTTATTTTTGGACTGGATTGTGTCATCCTATCAGGATATTTGGAGAGGAACAAAGCAAAACTAAGCCTCCTTAGCATTCAAGGAACCAGCTAGAAACCTGTGGTCACACCAGAATGGAATTTAAGCTCAGTCACGTAGGTTACTATTTTAAAGCTGAACCACAGCTTTTCTGGTTCTCATTTTGTTGTGGCTTCACTGAACAATTTCTGTTTAATGCACCACATACTTCCTTTTCCCCTTAAATGTGAGGGAATAAAAATCTGCTATCTTTATCAGCCACAAAGTAATCTGTAGACAACATGAAAGAGATCGTACTAACACCACGTTTCCTATTGGCTACTGATGTCTACTGAATATTAAAAAAAAAGAAAAAGAGAGAGAGAGAGAGAGAATTTAAAAACCAGTGCAGTATATAGCTAAGCAGCCTTTAAAGAGTCCATCTGTGAAAAATAATTGATGACATTGATTCTAGATCCTCAAAATATATCTTCAAAAAAACCCTAATTTATAGATGTCTTTGAAAGGTTGGGATTTTCAGGTTACAATGCAAATTTGGGAAATCTAGGCTCCCTGAGTCAAGTCTCACTGCATTTGTCTGGTGTTTTTCTTCTGGATTGACAGACCACACTCCTATTTAATAACTGATACCTGTTTAGATGTGTCTCACATACCTAAGCTACTTAGTATTCTGATTACATCTCCATGCAGCTTCCTTCTAAGATGTTCCACAGTTTTTTCTTTTCTCCACCTATTTTTAACTATTGGACAAAGATAACACTCCCTCATGACCATTGGTGCTTGGGTCAGAGTGAAACCAAATCTTTTTGCTTCAGATAAGTAAACACCACTGGTGTGAGCAAGCACTGATATGGGCACCAATCTTCTTTTCTTGCTTAAGGAAACTGCTGCCTACAACATTCATCTGACTGGTGTAGAGGAAGTTTGTGAGCATGCAGTGCCTGCTGTGATTGTAGAATTATTTATGGATGATTTAAAGGCATCCCATTGTTGTTGGGTGTAATTCACCCTTCCCCCCCTGCCCACAGAACCCCACACATTTAATTTTGTGCGGGGATCTCGGTAGTCCCTGATGTGGCAATGTGTAGACCCTTTTCTCTGCACCCTGCCTCCCTTTCTGCCCACCCCATGACTTTCTGTTCCAGCCCATAGACTGAAATAATGACCACTGCTACTCTGCAACCCCCTATATGGGGCTTTCAGACACTGCGTCTATATAATCACATAGACAAAATTCCAAATCCTCATACCCCAGTCTATTTTGGTTTGGTGGAGAAACTGCTTCTGCTACGAAGGAGTTATGGCAAGCATTTAAAGTGCTATAGAGGGTCTTGTGTGGGCCTTCTGGAACATCAGAGTATTTCATAATTTTGTTTTACAACCGTGATTTAAGCAATTGTTTGATATGAACAGATGTGAACTGAAACATTGTAATTATAAATCAAAACAGCTTACATTAACATGTCAATCTGTTTTCAATATACTTCCTCCACCGCTCTCCACCTTTACCACCACTAGTTTTGTGCTAACGAACGTGAAAAAATGCCCTGGGCTCTCGGGATTTTTATGCTGTTCGTATGAATATATTTGTAAAAGCCAATGATTTTCTTTTCTCCACTTGCAGACTGTAAATTAGTATTTATGAACTGTGTTTATATTTAATAATGAAAATCCTCACTTATTAGGGCAGAAATAGGGATTAAATAATATTTGTCTCCTTCGTAATTTTATGCCAAACTCAATATAAGTACTAGTCAAGTAAATCATTTAATGTTGATCTTAAGTGTGTTCATAAAAAAGATCCTGTTTGAATTTAGATACTACTTTGTTCATTAATGTTTTTTATATTTGACTTTTCTGTTACTATAACCTTTAATTTGACTTTGCAATGTATGATAAATTAATGACCCCAAAAGAGGAAGTAAGATCTAGATTTAAATACCAACCTTTTTATTAGAGGTCAACCTCTAAAAAGGCTTTTTTGGTTAAGTTATTTTAAAATGATACATAGTATATAGGCTGGTTTACATTTGGTTGCTTTATGCAGAATGACATGAGTTCCATTTGTGGCTAGCTCAAATGAACAAAGAGCAGAATCTCAGTCTGCAGGAACTTTTGAGTTGGGCTTTACGATGTTACACAATGTTTATGAAATAAACAGTATTTTTTAAAATGTCTAGAGGTAGACTTGAACGTAGTCTTCATGTTTGGGGCCCACTACTAAGAAAGCTGTGTCCTATGTGCCTTAAATCTTGTCTAGGACAGGTAGTCTCTGAGGGTATGTCTACACTGCATCTGGAAGTCAGCCTTCCAGCCTGGAGAGACAGTTGCATTCTAGCAGAGCTCAAGCTTGTGCACTAAAATAGAAGTAGACTACTCTTCTCTCACAACTAGAGCTGCAACATCTGCATTGCATCTGATGAAGTGAGCTGTGGCTCACGAAAGCTCATGCTCAAATAAATTGGTTAGTCTCTAAGGTGCCACAAGTACTCCTTTTCTTTTTGCGAATACAGACTAACACGGCTGTTACTCTGAAACATCTACATTGCTATTTTTAATGTGCTAACGTGAGCCCAGTTACCCCGAGTCTGTCTACCTGGCGTGGGAGGCCTGCTGCCAGCTGCAGTTTAAACATACCCCAAGCGCCTTGCTCTGTCCCATTAAGGGCATTGTAGATTAGGACTGAGTATGAAATTCAGTCTGTAAATAGAGAGCCAGTGAAGTTTGTAGAGCACTAATGTCATGTGTTCTCATCTGCTTTTGTTGGACATTAAGTGTGCTACCAGGGTGCATTGATTTAAATCAACAATTTTAATCATGATTTAAATCAGCAAGCAGGAGACCTTGATTTAAATGAGCAACTTTAATGGAGTTTTCCATTTGTACTTCTACTTTTTCGATATTTTCCTGAAGATTGATTTTTGTTGGTCGGTAACCATTAAAGCATGTTGATTTGCAACGAAACATAACTAACTGTGGTGCTTTTTTGCTAGCCAAGAGAGTACATTGTATCTATACATATTTATTAAAGCAGTTATGTAGCTTAACTAACACTTATTCCAATTTAATTTTTACATTTTTATTATGTTAGAAAATGGTGAATAATGCATGTCTTGTTAGATTAATTTTTTACTTGTGATTGGTGTCAGGCTCTGTTTGAATGGAAATTTAAATTCAATTAAGAATGCACAAAAATAGCTTTTTTTTATTTAATAAAAAAAAAACTACCTTGTGCTGTATACAAACTTTTTTTCTCATATACACATGTTTTTCATTTAAACTCTTTTATTAAACAATGCAAGTATTACTGCAGTTAGTGAATTGAAGTGATTGTTTCTGCTAATCATGTGCTTCAGGATTTTAGAACTAGTAGGTCTCATCTCTTACATCTAGTTTTTATTCATAGATTGGAAGAGACCAAGCTTTCCTGCTTTCAACTTCTGATTGGTTTTTAACTTTGAATGAAGTAGTCATTGAGCTCAACTAGATGAATAAACTGAAATAAAGAAAAAATTCTCTCTTCACCTGCAGAATAGGCTTCTGCTCTCAAAAGCTGGTTTAGCACTTTAAAAACAATTAGCTTGGTTCCAAGTGATTAGCAAGTGACTTCCCTTAGTTTATTGGTTTGACTTTCCGTAAAGTTTTCCAGGAAATATGTACTGCTTTAATATTATTTCTGGTTTTTAATTAAAATGATTTTAATATATTATAATAAATATAGGGCTTAACAAAGGTTGTCAATTTAGAATTTAATTTTAAATGTTTGTTTTTAAAAGAACCTGTATTTAATTTAAATTTTTAAAAAACTTTGATTTTTGTCCACCCCTTGTGCTGCAGCTGCATGCTGCATCAATTGCAGTTTTATAGTTGCATTTGTATTCATACCCTGATGATTCATAATGGCAAATGCCTAATATTAGAGGAAGAATTGGAGTACCTTGATTAAACAAAGTTGGTAAACGTTGTTCCTCACCACTGATGCAGTTCTGTCTAGCTATCTTATCTTAATGAGTAGGTCATATGCCCTTAAATTTAAATATTTTTATTGTAGTAAACAGCACTGTTTAATATAGTTAATGTCAAGAAGAAATCATAAAAATCCTTTCTAGAAAGCATTAGCTAGGATGCTTAATACAAAGATTGGGAGAAACTCATAGCCCTTAAGGTCAGATGGGACCATCATGATCATCTAGTCTGACCTCCTACACATTGCAGGCCACAGAACCTCACCCACCCATTCCTGTAATAGACCCCTAACCTCTGGCTGAGTTACAAAAGTCCTCAAATAGTGATTTAAAGACTTCAAGTTACGGAGAATCCACCATTTACACTAGAAACTGTCTGGGCTTGATTGATTCTCTGCTCTGCACTGGCTTCCACTTTGTCACAGAGCCTCTGAAGGTAGAAAGACAGCCAGTGGGAATCTGCACTGGAACAAAGCAATTCAAACTATGCCTCAGGGACCTACAGCAGGCCAAAGCTAACTAGTAAAGGTGTGGGGTCAGAGCAACCAAGGGGTGTGCTGATTCATGCCTTTGTGGGCAGTTCGCAGTCCTTGTCCCAGCTGATTCCAATCAGGCCCAGTGTATTTAAACTGACCCTTGAACTGACAAAATATTAGCTGGTATAATTGTGACAGATGGCCCACCTCTGTTTGCATGATAAAGTATTACCAAAGAAGTTCCATATGAAGTAGTTAACCCTACAAAGGAGAAGTTAAAGGATACATGTATAAGGAGAAATGGACCAGCCATGGGGACCCTAAAAGCCCCCCTAGATACACTAATGGAAATCTATACTTGAAAGGGTGCCAAGTACCAAGAAGGAGAAAACAAGTAGCTGGCATAAACTGGGAGTTAAAGACTAACACTTTGTAGAGTATTTCCTAATGTCCATGTATGTATGTGACATGATTAAAAAGAAACAAATGTCCTGAAACAAATGTCCTAAACCAAATGTCTCACTGTTGTAAGTGAATATGGAAGCAAGAAAATAACCATCCTATGCAGAGGTAGCCATCTCCCCATGAAAAGGAGGAGAACATATAATGGATGGACATGGGGCATGAAGGTGTTTTCTCTGACAAGTGTGAGAGACCGCACTTCTGCTCTAAGTTCAGATAACCTCATATTCTATAACTTTAGTTGTAGCATCATTCTAGCTATGTTGAATGGAGGTGTTTAAGTATATTTATTTTATCATTTGCTCTCATTTTGGTAAAATCACATATAAAACCAGTTTGTTTTAAGAAGAATTAAAATGTGTACCTGTGCTGGCTGGGCAAGTTGCTGCCTGACTCACTTGAAGAAACAAAACTCTGACATTGTGGGAAGGTAATTCAGCCTAGGTATGTGGCAGGTTGTGGCATTCCTCTGGATACTACAAAACAGCTGGGAAAAACAACTGGTCATAGAGAGGGCTCAGGAACTACAGGGGCACAAGTGATTGTTACAATATCTTATTATACATTTCTTTTTTTAGCTTTGATGAATGGTTTGTTGAAAAGACGTTTGTAACCTTATTCCGCCAAGTTTTTTTCCTGTTTTGTTTTGTTTTTTTAAAATTTCGCTGTGTATTAACTTCTTTGCCAAAGAAGGTAGTCTGATAGCCTGTGTGGTTAGTGCTCACACTTCCCAGCACTGAAGTTTGCAGTTTATATTTATAATACTATTGCATATGAGCAGTGTGCTGTGTTGTGATCGTGGAACCGGGAAGAATATGGAGAGTAGAATCTTTGCTTAAGGCTGTGTCCTTGGGGTACACATAGAATCATAGAATATCAGGGTTGGAAGGGACCTCAGGAGGTCATCTAGTCCAACCCCCTGCTCAAAGCAGGACCAATCCCCAATTAAATCACCCCAGCCAGGGCTTTGTCAAGCCTGACCTTAAAAACTTCTAAGGAAGGAGATTCTACCACCTCCCTAGGTAACGCATTCCAGTGTTTCACCACCCTCCTAGTGAAAAAGTTTTTCCTAATATCCAACCTAAACCTCCTCCACTGCAACTTGAGACCATTACTTCTTGTCCTGTCCTCTTCTACCACTGAGAATAGTCTAGAACCATCCTCCATACAAGATCACGGAGCTGTTAGACAGCAGTTGTTAGACTTCTCTAAGATCTTCAATTTTGCTTGATATCATTCTCCTGCACTGGGAAATGCCTAAGCTTTTGAGAGGTGTAAATCCATCCAAATTGTAGTCATAAATGCAAATTTTATTAAAATTGTTTCTCTGTCAGTGTATGAGGGTTCTCTGTAAATTGGATTACCAAATAATTTTGTACCAGACAATCCTGTTTACATTATGAGTGAAAGATTATTTTACATATCTGAATAAAGAGTAAAGTGAGCTATCATATGTAGTTGCCAGGAATGATCAGAAATTTTCTGGCTTGTGCTTCTTAGTTGGAGAGCTGCCTGTTATCCTTCCTTTTTATTCTTCATAAATAAAATCTGCCTGTTATCCTTCCTTTTTATTCTTCATAAATAAAATAAGATCAAGATGCAAGAGGGTAAATGCCATATTATTATTCCTATCACAATCAATTATTTTTATAGGGCTCTCATTAAAGACCTATAGAGACCAAAATGGCAATACATACAGGTGCCAGACCAGAAAGGATTAAAATGGAGTCAAGACTGGTGGTGCCATAGAACTGAAGCACTCTTGTTCTGGAGCAAACAGCTTGTAAAAATCTTGTGGTGCACATGCACAACACGTGGAGAGGTTGCCCATATCTCTGGGGAGCTCTGTTTAAAGAGCAATGGAATGCTATGGCCCATATAGAGTAACCAGCTAAGCCAACCTGGCCTGCTAACTCACTCAGTGGCATTAATGGGCCTTATGGATAGCGGTAGCAGAAAGAGATTGATCTGGCAGGGAAAGCTGCCTTTTAGCATAATGAAAGAAGATATTACTGTGTGCCATTGCTTACAGGATGTAATAGGAATAAGGAAATCTATCAGCAACGGATGGGAAGTACAATTGCCCCAGTCCAGCTCTTTGGTCAGGTGGCTGTCTAGGAGATAGACCAAATTCAAACCATGGTTAAAACTGGCTCAAGACTGACAATAGCATCTTTCAGAGCATTGGGAAAGAGAACTAGTGATCAATTTTAAAATATATATTATTTAAGTTAAAGAACCTGCTATCTATGAAAATATAATGGTGATTAGGAGCAGTCAATACCTGGAGGTACAGGGTAATCTTTCGTTGATCTTGGAGAGGGAAAATGAGAGATTAACAGAGATCTGAAATGAACAAAGGGAGGACTCATGTCTTCTCTAGATTCAGTAGCTTATGCATCCAAGAGTATGATTTTCAAAGACACCCCTACTGAGAGAGAGCAGCTTAGCAGGTAAAGTTGACAGAGTCTATTACAAAGTTTTCATAGGTTTGGAACAATGGTATTCTAAAGAACAGGTCACCCAGAGAACATAAAGGAAGCTTCTCAAAGGTCTATGAATCTGAGTCTCAAATGTGTCTGAAAACCCTGGGAGACCAGTTTACACTGTTACAAGCACCTCAGCACCGAATACTAGCTATACTGTTAAGCAATATGTAGATATATATTTAACAAATACTTTCTTGGTAAGCAACACGTTTGTGGTACAGCAGTGATGGTGGACTGATGAAACCCATTGTTCACAAGTTGCTAAAGGCCATTGTAGAGGCTATAAATGAAGTAAAATTTACACTAAGGTAGCTTCTCCTTCCCTGCCTCTTCATTTTTCATTGTTATTAATGAAGCAGTAAGAATTTGTATATTGAATAAGAATGGGGCTTTACTTTTGAACATCATCTCTACAGGTGGCTATTCATTAGTCTCAGGGCAAAGTACAAAGGTGACATTAAACAAAGTGTTGCCTGTAGTCATGCAGTGACTGTTTACATGAAAGGGTAAAGCTCTCTTGGTAAATGAGGAAGGAATAAGTCTGTCAACTTTTTTAGTACCTTATCAACCTGAAAAGATTTAGTGGGAGACAGATTTTTACCTGACTTTATTAGATTTAGGATTAAGGAAACCATCTGCAGTAACAGATTGGATTTGTATGAGGCAGACTGGTAGCTGGTGGCAGAGAGAGTGTAGGAGTTATAGAATGCCTTAGGGATTATCATAACACTTAGTAGTGGTAATCTAAATAGGTATGGAATACATAGTCACATTCTACATATTCTGGGCAAAGAAACTGCAGTGTGCAAGTGGATGTTTGAGTGGAGGAACATAAAGCTATGTAGGATTAACTGATTTTAGAGCCCCTTTGAGTGCAAAAGTGTCTGCCAGTGGCTGATAATAAGTTCCTGCTCAAATGTGCTGCCTGATGGAAAAAAATATTGATTGAATCTTATTTAGTGTTTGTGGGCTGTGGCATATTTGACATGGTCCAGGCCTGGAAACAGAAGTATTGGTGTCGAATAAGACTGATGATTTATTTCTGTGTACGTGGTCATTGTAGAAAAGTAGCATGTTAAATAAAGGCATCCTATCGTTTTTCTAGAAAGTATATTGAGACTGTATCTTGCTTGGAACTTTGTTGCTTTTACATTGGGACAGATATTTAATTCCCTTGATTTCCTGAGAAATGCATTAAGAGAATGTAACTGCTTAAGGGGCCAAAGGATTCTGTTGGGTACATGGTGAGAATTTCAAATGGGCACAAATACATTGACTTCTCTGTTTATTTTTCCTTATTCTTTTTAAACAATCCTGTTAAATTAAGTAAATATGTCAAATATTGGGCCTAACTACATTTAGTGATTATTATTATGTTACAGTATTAAATGTCTACAGAAATGTACACATATTAATTAATCCTCACTATACCCTGTAGGTATTTCACAGAGGGTGAGACTGAAGCACAGAGAGGCTATGTGATTTACCCAAGGCCAAGCAGTAGGTGAATCAGGGGTTATAACTCAGGAATTCTTGGGCCCCAGCTCTGTGCCTAATCCACTAGACCGTACTGCTCTGAAGTTTAAAATATGAAGGCTGCATCTCTTTCATACAAACACCCTTAGCACTCAGTTCTGACTAATTCCTTTATACATATGCTTTCAGAAATATATATTTCCTGTTGCCTTTTGCAATGGGTGTCATTTCTTTGTCCTGCTCTGGTTCCCTCAGAATATTGCACTGATCTCCCTGGGGATCAACAGTCTGGAGATCACCATGGCAACATTTAGAAAAATGCTCGCTACAGACTTGAAGCTTCATTTCTGTTATCCCTGTGAGCTCTGATGATCTGTGGACTTCCCAGACTAATGGAGGTGGAGTGGGGAGGGGGAAGGTAAACAAGAGAGATGTATGGAACTTGCACATTAAAAATCTTTTGTATGTAATTTTTGAGGCACTCAGCTGATATTGCTCAGTGATGTACAGCAGCAGCATCTAGCATTTTCATGGTATGCTGCTGCGACTGTCTTCTGTATGAAATAATCCCTCTGTTCTTATTCCACGTCATTTTAACATTAGTGTCTTTGTTGTCTCTGAGCTCTCCTCATTTTCACTCAAGGCTACTGTGAAAGCCATTGACAAGGAAAAGATTGCTATGGTAGTAAAGCCTAAGAATTTGTTGACAATAAAATTTGACCTCACAGGTTATGATATCACGTTTAAGAGTGAGTGCTCACATCACTGCTATTTCCCAGTCTTCTTTAAAGAAGAACCAGGGGAACCTTAAAGAAGCCAGATGGGATGGAGGGAAAGAGTGAGTTCCATCCAGCTATGAGAAGTGATTAAAGTGGAATATTAGTACTTTGCCATCTGGGACAAGAATTAAGAACTCTTGGTTGTATTTTGTCAGTGTCAAAGAGAACTTGGAGTTCTGCTTTATTCTGTTGATATGAGGTGTACAAAATATTCTGGTATAGGGAGATTGTTTTATAATTTCAGTGCAGTAGACTTCATGTCTGCATGTGGAAACAGTGCATCCTAAGATGTAAATAAATAAAAGGGCATTTTTCCATAAAAGGATATTTCATTAAAAAAAATTGAAATAAAACAACTGATGTTTGAAAATCTGTGGACATCAGAATGGATATAAGGTGTAAATTTTTAACAGTGAGGGGAATTAATAGTTGGAATCATTTACCAAGGGTTGTGATGTGTTATACAGATCAGACTAGATGACCATAATGGTCTCTTCCGGCCTTGGAATCTATGAAAATGCACCACTGAAAGTGAGGAACTGAACTCATCTTAAATAGTGACACTTGAGCAGATAAATAGTTAAAATAATAATTTAATGTTAAATGTTCTCCTCAGTAAAAAAAATAAAAAATGGCTTGACCGAGACCCTGATTGAAGACGGGGAAAATATATTGCTTTAACTTTTGTTGGTCTTTTTTAATTAAAATTAAATTTAAAAAAAAGGACACTGATTAATCATAAACTTTCATACAAGGGCTTCGGGGATGGTAATGGATGGTGGTGAATATTTATTGATAGCATTGCTGTTCCAGGCAACCACTGGACTCCAAATGTCATTACAATAGGAACCTATATGTCAAAAATTGTCACTTGAACACACTTTTAAATTGTGGTCACAGGTAAAGAATAAGAGAATTTTACATAAATCAAAAAGAAAATGTCACGGTCATGTGTGTCACTGTTGTACCAGAAGATCCAATGTAAACAACATACAAAATGAATGGGAGTTCATGGAATCTCAAGGAGAAATGTCCTTAAGGAGTGCTGCCTTTCTACAGCAACTCCAAGCTTCAGCATTAATCAACCATTCACTTTATGTAACCCAGTACATGTATCTTCCTTTACTACGTTAAGAATATCTAAACTGTTTAAAATTTAGAACAAGGTCATGGCTACTAATGTACATCTGCTCAGAAAGGCTCTGCTCAGAGCCAAACAAGTCACAGTAGGAATTCAACGTGTTGACTGTACCTGTGAAATATCATTGCTGGAATAAGAGGTATGATAGAGGTAGTGGATATTCTTTCTTCTGGACCAGAGGATAAGAGGTTCAGCTCACAATTTTTAGGACTCTGGCTCATTCCCACTGCCAAGACATACAAAACTCTAGCTCTGTTGAAATATAAATGGCTGTCTTATCTGTCCATGTCTACGCAGAGGAAAGGGTTAAAGATCCTATGAAGCTTTATGAGAAGAGTAGATGATAGCCTTGGTCTCCTGACAGTTTTAAATACCTATTTTATTCTGTCTGATTACTATAAACTTGCCTTGTTATACCAATAAAATAAAAACCAGCAGGATCTTATTAAAGGGAAAAAGGCAAAATACCACATTTATTGTGAATACAGAAAGAATCATAGTAAGCAGTTAGTTATAGCTATAACATTCCATTCAATCTCATATTTATTCACACATTCATTCTCACACACACACACACACACACAGGTTCTGCAAGGTTGTTATCATAGTTACCAGCCTTAGAGTTGCTCATACCAAGCCACTGGCCAGGTGGCCTGGACGTGAGGAGGGAGCACGGCCTTGTCAGATGCTCATCTGATGCTCCTGGAAGTTGGTTTGCAGAATCAGACCCCAAAGTTCTCACTTTCTAGAGTCCATTTTTATAGGAATTTCTTCCTATGCCAGTCTATGGGAATTGCTTCATCATGCTGTTGCTGAATCAATCAGCAGATAGCACATTCCTGACGGCTCCGTGCTGCTAGATGTTATCTTGTTCTTTGGTTCTCCCATTCTTGAGGCTGTGGGGTGGATTCCAGTCTGCCCTCCGGGGGTCCTCTGGTTATATCCACTTGCCACCTTCTTCAGCTGATGGACACTGGATTCTTAGGCTGGCACCTCCCTGATCATTCAGTTATTATCCACACCAAGCATCCATCCACATACATCCTCTATCTCTATTTTAATCACAATTGTTAATACAACAAAATGAATACAACAGAAGGGCGGGGAGTTTCTGGGTGCTGTTTCTATTGTTACAAAGTATTGCTTTGAGTCTCTCTCTGTGTGAGTAGTTGTTGTTACAAAGAATTGCTTTGAGAACAGACTCTGTCTTAGAATGAACTAACACAATTAGCAGCTTGCAAGTTTCACACATAGAGGGAGAGAAACAGTACCAAAAACCAAGAGACCTCTTAATTAGTAATACCCTGGAATTTAAACTATGGGGAATCAAACTCATTTGTGATTTTAATACAGAACTTCTTTAATATGATCCAACAGCCTATAGTATGCAGTCACTGCACTAACTCACTATTTAGGGATAACATGAATTTGAACAGTGCTATAGAAAACCAATTTCTATTCTATAAAATTCTATTCAGAAAAACTGCTTTTTATTTTTTTGTTTGTTTTTTGCATAGTTGTGGAATTTTTCAGTTTTTCCTCCTGTAGTTTCTAAAATCCAAGCCTTGAAAAGAATAATGCAGAAGGCAACCCTTTTAAACCTAATGAAAAATATGGAAACAGCGGGGAATGAATATCCAGCTGTGGAGGGGAAAAATTACGTGAAAGCTTTTTCTCCCCTCCTCAAATTGGTCTTATTCATGGGGCTTTTAGGGTACCACAATCATATACTTAAAATAATTATTCAGTAATTCTGCTTCATTTCCACACAGCAACGATATAAAATGTCAAACTCCATGAAGCCAGTCAATTTCCAGGCTCCCATGTGGAAACCAGTGTACTGTTAGTAAACCCTTAAAAGATAAGATTCTTTCTGTATCAGGGTTTAATTAGGATTAGAGGTCTGTGATTGGATACCAGTATAAAGGTCAAAAATTATTTTTAAAAAAACCTGCATATTTTTCCAGGTTAAAAGTCAAGGGAAGAACTGTTTGCTAGTTTGAGAAGGGAGCCTTCATTTTAATAAAATCCCATCTTCATACACATTTAATGGGAAAAAAGTTTAAATCATTTTAGAATAGGAAGTTTTAATCATTTTATTTGACAGGATGCTTCACCTTTGTTTGAAGAAGGCAAATACCAATGAATAGTTCAACAAGAAAGAATTAAGAACAAGTTAGATTAGATTGTATCTTCAGCCAGGACTGTATCTACCAGCTGTTTATCGTGCCTGACATGGTGGGCCTCTGATCTCTGTTGGGACCTCTGGTCACTCCCACAGTTGTTGTCTAAAACCATGTCACCACCTCTTAGATTTTGCCTGGTAGACAGGGTGGAGACTGTATTCTGATATGAGGCTTCCAAGGGAAAACAAGGTGTTGTAAGAAGTGTTGGTAATCAACAGGTGGTTTTCTTCTTTCAGTTAAAAATTAACCCAATTGCAATGTCTCATTGTTCAGTCTGATAGACAGTGCAAGGTCAGTGAAAATCCAGCATGCAGATTTTTGTCGTGCAATGCAATAGTGTGTATCTTATTGTAAAACATGGACGCTGAGTGCAAATTAGTGAATATACAAACAAAACTAATAAACAATGGAGCACACAGATTATTACACCTGGAGGAGTTTTGTGCTACTGCACGCACAGAGAATTCTTGTCCCCTGCAGATTTTTTTTGTTTGTTTGTTTCCCTGCAGAATAATAGATTCTGACAGGGAAGCAAAGGGAAGCCATGAGAGGGGGTCATGTGCCCCTCCTCTGCAGCGGTCCCAAGCAGGACTGAGCTTTGGGAGAGATGTAAATCACCACCTCGTAGGGAGGGGGTAGGGGCAGAGAAGAGAAAGCAGGGTTGGGTGTGTATGTGAGACTCTGTCCTTGTCATTCACTACTATGGTGTGCCTGGGGCAAGAGCCCCTGGGTGTTTCTGGGGCAAGCCCGACCCGGTCCTTGTGCTGTGTCAGTCAGGTGCAGGCTTGCCTCCAAGTCCTGCAGGGTGATTCCCCCTCCCCCCCCATCTCCGTGCTGCCAGTGGCCTGCGCTCCCCGTTGGGGAGGCAGCCCCAATGTGCGCCCCTTGCCCCTGTCACTGCGCTCACCCTGCAGAGGTGTGGGGTTGACACAAGCAGCTGTGGGGAAGATGAGGGGAGGCTTGGCCCGGGGTGCCATTTAGGGAGGGTTGGGTGGGGGGCACCTGCCTTACCCCGAGTTTCACACCGGAGGTCTGATCAGGCAGGCGGGTCCCTCCTCCAGTAGCCAGGGTTCTCTGGCTGTGGCTCCGTCGGTCAGTTTTCTCCGCTGCGCTAGGGCCTCTCGGGGTGAGGCAGCCCAGATAGGGGTCAGTCAGAGTGTGTGCAGGGGAGCACAGGGTCCCTAGTGGTGGTGGTTGGAGCATAGAGTACCCCTTGGTAGGGGCGGGAGCAGGGGCCCAAGTGTTGGGGGTGAGAAAGACACAGAGGGTCCCCAGTTGGCGGGGGGGAGCAGAGGGAGCACAGGGCCCCCGGTTGCAGATGGGGAATTGGAGCCTGGAGGGGGGCAGTGAGGTGAGAAAGGGGAGTCCATTTCCAGGGGAAGGGAGAGGTGAGGGCAGAGAGCTGTGCCCTGAGGGAGGGAGCAGTGAGTGTGGGAGAAGCAGCTGAGAGGGAACAGTCCCTGGGGCAAGGATTGTGAGAGAGGGGGAGCTGAAGAAAGGTGAGGGACTAGGCACAGCTAAGTAGGTCTTGGGGTCTGTTTGCCATCAGAGAAGCCGGGAGCACCCTCACCTCTCCCAGGGAAGAGATTGAGAACAGATCCCACTAAGCTAATGCATTCTCTGAACTGACTAATCTGCTCTCTGCCTTCCTCCCCATCTCTCCTATTTTAGGGTAACTTATACCTCAGTCCTGCAGTGAGTATCCATGTGGGCACAGGGGTTTCTTTAACTTTCTACTCCTAGGGAAATATTTTTTGTTGTCTGTATTGTTACAGGCATACTTGCTGATAGGTATTTTGACATAAATTACCAAAATAATTGAAACTGGAATGATAAAATTGTGTTATTTTGACAAAATATGCAGAGTTTTAAAATATTGTGCGCAGAAATTTTAATTTTTTGGTACAGAATTCCCCCAGGAGTAGATTTATATATTAATGACCTATGTAAAAAGAATAAATATCAAACTAATTCCAATTAGCAGCCTGGGACTCTCCAGCTCCTCTTTTTCCCCAGAACCAACCCAGACTCAACAACATCATGGTAACAATTATGTATATGTACAAGATAGGACCCCAGTGCTGCATCTAATTGGTGTATAGGAGTAATGTGCCTGTGGAAGTGTTTAATTTTATAAGCTATCCATCTTGCATTCTTAGCCTAAAATAAATGCAGGCCCTGACAGAGAAGCCATGGGGCAGAGAAGCAAAATCAGCTCCTTTCTCCAGAAATAAGGTATTTTAATGTAGGGTTTGCTTTCCTGCTGGCAGTCAGATGAGTGGGGGAAGATATGGCACATGCCAAAGTGAGAGCCCTCTGTCCTGACTTACTGAGTGCCCACTCTCAATATTAAATAATATATATAATATTAGTGTGTGTATAGTATATAGGAAACGAGGGCAAGAGAGGAGAAGAAGAAAACCCCACTTATTTCCAAGAGTCCTTTTGAAGCGAGGCATTGTGCATAATAATATGCACCAGTCACACCCAGGGTGTTGCTGAAGGAGCACTGTACTGTTGGAGGTGCCATCATTTGCATGAAATGAAACAAAGTGCTTCTAGTCATTAAAGATCCCATATAGCTTTTTCTAAGAATAGTATTTTGCTTCAGTGATTTGGCCAAATTCCAACTCTGGTAATTGCCTTCTGCTGATCTAAATTGCTCTGTTTATTTAATTGGAGAGAGTCCTGTCCCAAAAGATGTTGTGGAGGTTCCTGGTGCCAGTACAATGGCTGCTGTGTTTCACCCTCACTGATTTCGGTAAAGAGTGAAGTAATTCCCAGTCTATGCAGATCATAGTTTGTAATTCTGTGTAAATCACTCTGAGGCTTGCAAAAGATGTCCTAAATCAAATGGCAGTAGTAACAGACTTAAACAAAGGGTGATTAATAAAGTGCTGATCATTATCAAACTAACAAGACCACTATGGAAGTCATTGTGGTTATTATTATAATACACTGAAATGTATAAAAGAGAGGTGATTGGCTTGCAGTGAAAATTCAGAGCAGTCTGTCTAACTTCAAGACCAGCTGCCTGCCACAGGCATCTGTGATTATGTACTGATTCTGGGAGGCATGGTCGGATGGGACAAGAACTATGGGTTTTGGTTGGTACAAGGAAAATATATGTTGCTCTTTCCAAACCTTTGTTTTGTCTCTCTCTCTCACTGTCCCTTGAAGGCTAATATAAACAAATCCTCATAAAATATTAAATTCAGTATCTTCAATAAAGTCCTTTAGCACACCCCAGTGCTCCAGCATGTCCTGTCATGTTTATAACGTGAAGTTTCTCAAGTACATGGCACAAATGAAACTTAACGCCATCTCACACAAGAAGACCTGTTGACTTGCATTTTTAGGAATTAGAATTTATTCACTGGATTTGTACTTTGCTGGAAGAATATAAAAAGACAACACACAGGCTTGCTAGCTAAGGAACCATTTGAAATAAGCAAACAACATGAATTTCCTGTTGAACAGAGCTATTTTTAAGGTCAGGGGAGGAGTTTGTTTAATCACTTAATTGATCCTGTTGCATTTTTTCCTGATGTGCTCAGGCCTAACAATGACCTGTGTTGAAATAGGTGACTGAGCTTTTCAGCTTTGGATTTTCCCTGTTTTTTGGGTTTTTTTTAAAGTACGGAAACAGGAATCTGACCTTTTCTTCTAAATCCTCTTCCCCAGTATTAAGTAATCATACGTTACAAAATGAAAAGATTGAGCAAGGTGACCTAGGTTTGGTCTTTGAATGCTAACCTCATTAATCAAAACCCTAACGGTGTTTAATCTTAAACCACTAGACCTGTATTTTGGCTCAAAGCACAGTGCAGTGGGAGTGCACATACTTTAAATCCACTGCCAGAGACACACTTCGTTAAAGTCTGGACTAGTCAAGTCCCACCAGTGTTGCTCTTTATATCATATGGGATCAATTATTTCAGTGAATTAATATATGCACAAGACAGGCAATTTTTATGCCTATTCTATTTCATAGAAAGAAAAGGAGTACTTGTGGCACCTTAGAGACTAACCAGTTTATTTGAGCATAAGCTTTCGTGAGCTACAGCTCACTTCATCAGATGCATAAAGTGGAAAATGCATGGTCTGTGTGTATAAAACATCCTCACTGCATTTTCCACTTTATGCATCTGATGAAGTGAGCTGTAGCTCACGAAAGCTTATGCTCAAATAAATTGGTTAGTCTCTAGGGTGCCACAAGTACTCCTTTTCTTTTTGCGAATACAGACTAACACGACTGCTACTCTGAAACCATCCATTTCATAGGTAATTCCTGGATAGATATAATTTTTCTGTTTTCCATTCCAGACTATGGTCAGCCTCTCAAGATAGTTGAACAGTGAATTAGTTCCTCTTGTCACATCATCCTATGTAAATCTGTGTGCACAATACATATATTTGTGGTGTTTTTTCCTTGCTAAACTGTCTGCCTAAAGGCTTGTCTATAAACACAGAACTTGCACTGGTTTAGCTAAAGATCTGATGTTAAGGCAACTTTGTAAATTACAGGTGCAAACTAGACCAATGTAAGACCGGTTTAAATGTGTGTCAGTCTCTGGTTCTAGGCAGTCAGGCTGATTGGTGCAGTGGTTGAAGCTGGACATAGGGTTGGGACCAAGCTGAGGGCAGCACTGAAACCAGGGCCCAAGGTCAGTCCATGGGTCAGAACCAAGGTCAGAGTCTGTAGACAAGCTGAATCGGTATTGTAGCCCAGTCAGAATCCAGATGCAGGCCAAGGGTTGAAGCTGTGTTGTCATCAATCTGAGAGTCTGGGTTCAGAAAGCAGACTGGAGCGGGTCAGTGACAGGACTGGAGCAAGGTCAGAGTAGGGTGTGGACGAGACAGGAGTGAGCTGGAGCAAGGTTGGGATAGGAAAAGGAACCTGTTTAAGTGCAGGCTGGAAGCCTTGGGAGTCTAATGCACTGTGAAGGAGCAGGAGGAGGGTTCCTGGCCAGGTAGTGCTATTGAACGGACTAACTTCAGCTGCTGGGGTCAATGAAATACCTCTGTGGGGGTGGGGAGGGAAGGAATCTGATCCAGGCCCTGCTCAGGGATAGGCTGCTGCAGCATGCCTAAGTGATGAGTCACTGCAGGCTCTGTTGGAGGAGTGAGTCATGGCAGCGGAGTGAATAGCCCTGGTTTGGCTGTGGGTTTGCCTCACAATATGAGAGTAATCAAACAAAGTTGCACTAGTTTGCAATCAGTTTAATATCACCAGCAATTAAATTAGTGCAACTTCGTGTGTAGGCCAGGTTTAATAATGTATCGTCTTTATTCAGTATGGCCCTATGCCTGCTCCCACTGAAGTCACTGGCAAGCTCCCACTGACTTTGATGCAGGATCAGACAATATACGTGTTAGTCTGGTGTTTCTGCTATTGCACACACTATGCGATGCTTTCCATTCATTAAGTGGAATACCAATGGGGACCCACATACACTTTTATTTGTTAGGATGTGTCCTGTGAGATATGTATGTTTGTGCATTATATCCGACTCTGTTGCAGAATTGCAGTTCGTTCTGCAGGTATATTTGATGTGATCTTGATTAACATTTTCTAACAAGCGTTAAGGGACATATTGTGGTTGGCCTGTCTGGACATACAAGCAGGATTCAAGGAAGGGTTCAACAAGTCTTCACCCTCTTGCTTTTGCCCATGTGCAGGAACTAGCCACAATGTAGATGTTAAGCAAAGCCACTGCTCTATGCTAGTGCAAAGGAAGAGGGATTGGATTGGGATCGTCAATAGGCAGACCATGGGCCAAACTTGGACCACCAGATGCTTTTGAATGGACCCCAAAAGCTTTCTATTTACTTATCAATATTATTATTGGTTTTTTTGTTGTTTTCTCTGGAGTCTGGACCTTAACTATTCCTTGACCAAGAAATGTGTACCTAGACAAAAATAATTGACTACACCTGACTTGGATGATGACAGAGCTATAGCCTCACTATCCTTCATACCAGCTAACAGCTGGGAACACTGTAATGTGTACTCCATGTTTTCCTGTATTCTCCTCTCTAGCCCACCACCACCATGGCAGAAAGTCTGTAAGGCACAATCTAGTACCTCATTAAATACAGTAATTTAATTAAAAGGCATGTGTCTACTTATGTACAGCATAAAGAGAGATGTGTGCCTTGGGGATAGTTTTTTAGTGCAATTAAATCTTCAACATCATACTAGATTCTTTAAAAAATTGCAATGAAATAACATTACTACTTTTATGTAGTGCTTTTATCACTAGCATAAAACGCTTTGCAAAGATAGATGAGCACCATTAACCCCATTTTGCAGATGAGGAAACTGAGGGCAGAACCTTGCTCAAAGCTGCAGAGCCAGAAATAAGACCCTTGTGTCCTGACTTGCAGTCCTGTACCCTATCCATCAGACCATGTTACCTAGTACAGTTCCATTGCTGTACGAACCTTTTCCCTGGCCCAGTTCCTGAGCTTTGTGTTAATAGCAGAAATCCATTTTCTGATCACATGAGCAATATCAAATGACAGATTATTCAGTCTGAATAAACTTCAGTTGATTACAGATGCTGATACAGCACTAGTCTAGAGACCAAGTCAGAAGCAATTGAAACTTCTAGTCATAGAATTCCCAGAGCAAACTAGCAAACATTTCAAACTCTTACACACACAATAATTTTTATGCTCTCATTCAGTACTTCAGAAGCTGCTCTGTGGCCATTTCTGTTGTACCTCCTCTGGCTCACAGTTACTCTTCTTCCACCAAATGCCCTTTGAATTATAAGTTTGTGCAGTTCACCTCATAGAGGCTCAATCTACTGCTCCCACTCTTCCTTATATCATTCTCAAAGTCACCTGATTACAGCTATGGGGCCGAAACTGCCCTCAGAAATAATATATGCTATGCCCATTGACTCCAGCGGCAAGTGGTAGGTATTTGATGATGGATTTAAAAGCATAACAAAACTTTTATGTAGCACCATAGGTGCACATGTCACTTTATGGCTTTGAATATCGCTTCCTCTGACATATCTCCCTGGGGGCTGCAAGCGGACAGCATCAATCTGTCTTGTGTCAAGATACTGGCCACACTGAGAAACAGTGCATAGTTGAAATGAGACTCTGACCTCTTGACTGGCCTACAGTTTAGTTTTGGAAGGGAAACCTCTTCATGCAAGGTATTTCCTGCATGTGGAAACCTGTCACCTGCTCTGCAAGTCCCACAGTATGTTTTTTAATAGGGCCACCCTCCTTGATAGTTAACAATCCACATGGTCTTTATAGCCATATACAGTATATAGACACATACAATACTGTGAGCTGGATGAATCAGCATAACTATGCTTGGAGAAACTACATTGCTTATTAAATTGTGAATGCTCAAAACATACAAAATACTGACATCTTAACAAAACGTATTTAGAAATTCATGTGCTTCTGAAGAAGCCAATGTCAGGGGTTAGGAATTATTAGGGTATTACGAACGCCCAATGTCTTACAAATCCTTGCCAAAAAATGGCTAATTTATAGTGCATGACATTCATGTGTATGCAAATCAAGGCACGTACCATAGTTAGGCATCTATTTCAGCGCTTACTGTATCTGACTAATAAGGCCTGAGCGAAAGTTTATGGAGTTCACTTATCAGAGCTTTACCCTATCTGAGAGGGGGTGTGTGGCTACCATCTAAGTGGGCCAATTTGATTCTGGGCAAACAATTCTAATGAAACTGATAAAAATTAGATCATCTTACAACTAATAATGCATAACAGAAATGTTCAGAGTCATCTGATTAAATTGTAAAAATGCCTGCAGAGGGGAGGATTAATAAAAAGCATATTTTGCAAGGCTTAAGGAGCAATATCCCACAGAGCAAATTAGCTTTGTCCGTATTTGATCCTACAAAATAACAAATACAGAGAATATACAATAAGAACAAAAGTTTATAGTCCCTGGTTCCCAGTATTTGTTGTCCTTTACGCTTTACCTCTACCATAGTTAAATCTTTTGTGGTTACTTGTGCCATTAGCATACGTTATGCTATACATTTTAGTTCTTCTAGTGTAAGTCTCTCCAAATCAGGTGGATTTGATTTAAATCAAATTGATTTAAATCACAATTTAAATCACTAGCCAGGAAGACTCGATTTAATCATGGATTTCTACATAAAAGTGTATTCTTGTTGGTTGTTATAAATTTAATACATATTCTTCACAACTCAGAGATAGATGTAGGTTTCATTTTTAGAAGGTACACACTATACATTTTTAAAGTGATTTATTTTGAAAACTTTTCAGATTAGTTTTACAGCTATATCAGAAAATGAATGATTGTTTGGTTATTTCATTTACCAAAGGTAACTGAAGCAGATATTTATGAAGTCATTGGGAGGTGAACTATCTCCAATTCAACAAGTTAATCATTAATATTTGGAGGATTTTCTTGCCATGCTGTATTCGGAGGAGAACATCACCAGACAGACGTTAAATTGCTTTATTTAATTTAAACAACAACGTTATGTATTCTGGATTTTTTTCTTCAACACCAAACATATAATATTTTAACAAAACAAGCGCATGAATTTTTGAATTTAGTTAAAAATTCAAGTTTTTTTAAAATCAGGTTTGTTTTTGTTCAAATTGTTTTTAACTAAAATACTTAAATGAAATATATTTTAAAAAAAACAAACCAAAAACTAAATAGACTGTGTCAGCCAGGTCAACATGAGAAACTTTAAATATTGGCTTCTACAGCTAACTCAGTCGTATTCACCTCCATTTTGCTGTTTGTTCATAATCTGAAAAAGAAAAACAAGATTTCCTGCTTTTTCAGGTCCCAAATGATTTCTCAGTTTGGAATGAATTAGTCCAAAGGAAGAAAATATCCTTTCTACGCTGGCAGAAGAAGCTACTGCTGTTAAAAGTGAGATTATCACTTCAACAGTCACTGAATCCAAGTGCTTAAGTGACTTCCACCAGTTCACTGGTGTGACTTTCTTTAAAACATCATCAGCAGACATATATTTCTTGAATGGTTCACCCTTCGCTCTGAAGTTTATCATAGTTGGCATTATGGAGTGGTGATTGCTGAATGTCCATGTCGTAGCCAACTCCTCTTCTACAGCAGTTAAGGTTTGACCCTGGTACCAAGGATTGAGAATATTTGCAAGAAAATGAGCTGGAGATAGTGCTTGTTCCATTTGTTTTTTTAATGCTTGTAATTTAACTCTGTCATTGCATATTTCTCTTTTTAAGATCTCACTCTTCCTTCCAAATTTCAACAGCATCAGCAATAAAACAGCTATTTCCCTGCATTTTTGTTCAAGGCTACAGAAATAGGCTTCAGGGTACTCAGCATGTGTTCAGCATTTCTCTTAAGCCCAAAGTTGAGAACTTTGGCGGTGACAGTGCCATCTAGTTTTTCACAATTTTGTTCATAAACTGTCATCAGATTAGGCCAGTTCAGTGCTCAAAACAGTCCACTACTGAGTTCCATGGCACGTCTTGTGGGAGAGTTAGGTTGGTTCCTCCCACTTTTTTCAGAGCAGCTACGGCAAAGTGGTTGTTATGGGAGTATTTTGCAATTTCAACAACATTAGCCTTTATGTCCAGAACACTGAAGTCTTTGGCTAGGAGGTGCATCAAATGAGCACTGCAACCGTATGTTGTTAGCTTGGGACTCTCTTCTAAATAATTTCTTCTCATCTTGGATACATTTGCAGCATTGTCTGTGACCCAGCTGCATACTAGACATTTGAGTTTTTTTCACTGTTTGCTGCTTCTTGTAAGTATTCTGCTGTGTGTGCATTCCCTGATGTATCAGGTGTTTCTGTAAGGAGGACATTCCCTTCTTCTGTTGTCACACAAGCACATACAACAGGATCATTGTGAACACTGCTCCACCCATCAAGACTCAGGTTAACAATTTTACCCTCTAGACCTTTTGCACGCTGTTCAATTTCTCTTTCATACACTTTATCCAGCAATTTGCCTGCGACATCTGCTCTGTTGGGTGGACTGTATCCTGGTCTTAATGACTGAACTATGCTAATGAAGTGTAGGTTCTCAGTCATACGGAAAGGAGAGTTTGTTGCATAAACAAACTGGGACAATTTTTTCATCAATTGCCTCTTTTTGTAATCTGCTGGTTCTTATCACAAGCTTATCTATGGCTGTTTCTTGTTGATGGAGTTTTTTTTCTTTTTGCTACAGGAGATATACTGTGGCTATGTGACATACATGATTTCATTGAAACACAATCATTGGCAGATAACTCTGAAACTATAGAAAATGATGGTGATCTTGAAGGTGGATAGTCTTCAGAATCCTGTATGTTGAGGATGGATTCTCCTAAACAAAATAAGTCCATGCAATCATTTAATTTTTATTACCGTACTCTTCATTTAGTATTACTCATTGCATTCACTGACGCTCAGAACTGCTTTAAAGGTGAAATTGTAAACGGAAGATCTGCCTATTTCAGCTATTTATTTTTTTATCAAAACCGCATGTAAAATGATAGTACTGTAGAGTAACAACTATATTTTTTGCTCAAACATGAGAATTCAAGAATAGTCCAGAAGAAAGACCGGCAGTGGATTTTAGCCCACGAAAGCTTATGCCCAAATAAATTTGTTAGTCTCTAAGGTGCCACAAGTACTCCTCGTTCTTTTTGAAATAAAAAAGTTTACCAACTTGAAGATCCTGCATGTTCAGACATGTTCCTTCCATCATCTTCAACGCAGCTTCCTCCTGAGAAGGAACACTACTCGTGATGTTGTTTCATTTGAGCAACCAGGCCTTGCATTTCTCTGTTGCACTGTTTGCATTTTGCATGCATGCCTGTCTTACCCACAGGTAGAGGAACTTCATTAAAATATTCCCAAACTGGGTCTCTTTTACGGCCTGCTGCTAGTGAAAGAATGGTATGGTAGATCTAAAATCAGTGAAGGCTACACTCAGAAAGATCTCAAGATTTCTGGACTACGTTGCTCAAACAGTTTCACTTTTGTTTCTACTGCCTGTCCCTCCCTTCTCACAGTTTTCTCCAGGCTTTATCTCCTTGTCCAGATCTATTCCGCCCCCAACAATCTTCCATTCATTTAACTTTTTGAAACTTTGCACTTTTAGAGAGAGGTAAGGGATTGACTCTGTGTACACAAATGTGCAGAGGGACAATAGGGTTGAGGTCTGTTATTTCTCACCTCTATATATTATTTATTCTTTAAAAACATGTTTGCTGTTAACAAGCATGTTGTCTTTGTAGACACAAATTCACAGTTTGAGAACTGCAAAACTAAGCATCTCTGATGGTATCTTCTAGACTGAGCACTGAGTCCCATTCAATAGATAGAAAGATTAACCGAAATAATCTATACTGAAGCTCCTGGAACCCCATAAGATTGGGTCCCTAATCCATGAACTATTGGAACTCATTTACAAAACTTTTCTTAAACATTACATGCATATATGGTCTCATACTATAGAATTAGAATTTATAATTCCTATTCCATGATGAGATATCTTTGAGCTATAATATATCTTAATTAAACCTATCTTTAGGTAGATTTTTCCCCTCAAAAAGCATTTTATCAAAAAAATCCAATTTAAATTAAAAAAAATTGGATTTTTTTTATTTTTATTTTTAAAAAATGTTGATTTTTATCCACCCTGATCCAAATTACTGGCTCAGACTGAATATTAAACATCTTAGCTATGATAATCCTTCTATTCCATAGGAGAGAAATGCAGGTGCTATTTCAAATGATGTCATGCTTTAGGTTTATTGCTGTTCCTAAAACATATATACTACCCACAATAAACCTTTTGTCCCATCAGTTTTCACCTGATTTGGTTTCAGAGAAAGTTGATCATGTTTAGAATAGCTCTTGAATATGTCTCTGGCATTATAATACATGCTGATTGCTTGTTTCAGATGGGGGTTTATCCACTATACACAATACCAAATATATTGAACAGAAATTGTAAATTCAATTTGGAGATTTATATGCCAAAGTACCCAATATAGAGAGCATACAATGTAAGAGACAGTGAAAATGATTTCTTCACCATTGCAATGAGCTCCATAAAAGAAACGTGTAACATAATAGCTAAGAGGATGTGACTAAGGCTGCCCACCAGAAATCTCTGGAGATTGCCTGAGTCATTCGTCATGCAGGATGGAACTAGTCGCACAAATAGCAGGATTTTCATTGCTCTCTGTTCGCCTGTGATAATAGAGATAGTTTTTGTTGGCCATGCTAAATTGTGCTTCCAGAGGATAGACAAGTTGAACAAAACGACACTGCCACCAGCTGTTGAACATCCAGCTGCAAAGGCCTCCGTATCCAAAAGTGTGTTCACATGAGAAACTTGCTTAATTTCATGTTTCATCACATACTCTGGACTTATCAACGCTGTTCCAAACTGGAATACGCTGCACCAGTTCAAAATCTCTCTGCTATGCCAGTAGCAGAAATTCCCATGAAGACAAGGCCTCAGCTTTGCAGAGAGCTTTGTGAACAAGAGTACTTGAGTTTTTTGTCAAAACCACAGGGAGTCCGTGGCTTCACCAGAAGACATGGTGCAACAAGATGGCATTAGCTGAATTTTACATTGCAGTCTGCATTTTGTTCAAACCTGTAAATCAAAGCAGAACTCAGGGTTTGAAAGCAGGGAACTCTCAGTATCAAACTGAGAAAATCTTAGCATGCACTCCTCTGAGGCAGAAACTACCACTGGTTTGCACAGCTTAATTTCGGAGCTTGTATCTTGTAGTGTGGGTTTATGCTGAAATGCTTCAGGATCATGTGAGGCACTGTAATGCCTTCACAATCTATTGCTTAAATACACATTCCTACAGTTTGAAAAACTGACTTGACTCCTTTCTTAGCACAACTATAAGCCCCTATGCAATCAGATGGAGCATTGTCCACTCTCATCATTTTATGTTGTGTCTTACGATACACAAGGGGATTTTCCTTAAAGAGCAATACATGAGAATCTCAGCTGTCTTTTAAAAAAGAAAAAAAGAAGGTTTCTAGCGGTCATGGAGAAAAGCTTGAAAACACAGCTCAAGTGTGGCCTAAAGGTTCAAAAACCAGAGGCAAATAAAAATGCCCCAAATGTCTGTGTACTTAATCTCATATGGGTTTTAAGCCAAACACATGATCTTTGGGGTCTGACTCATGGTTGTTGAATGCTTAGAGTTGGCAGTACTGTGATAAAGTAAGGAAACGGTAAATTGGGGGCCAGATAAAATTAACAGATACTTGAGCTGGATCCTACAAACTCTTGTAGGGAATGAAGAGCACGGAGGGGAGATGCATGTACATGCTCCTCGGGCAACCTCCTCAAAGAGCGAAAGTTTGTGCAGAAAGCCCACACAAAGTCTATGGCTTAAGTGGTGCATAGGCATCATATGAACTTTCTGTATGGGGGATGAATTTTACCTACTGTACAGTGTTGTACTTCAGTAATCTGACATTTTCACCCACATGCCAACAGAACTAGGTTGGAGGCAGAGGGCAACTTGGTGCAATGGTGTTGAACCCTCCTGTAATACTGCAGAGCGCTGCATTCATTGATTGGATGGGGAGCATCCTAAATGGATGAAATATTTTGTACTCCGAGGCCTCACTGCCTTTTAAAAGAAAAATGCTCCTTGGGGCTGAAATCTTGTTGGACAACTCTGAAGCTAGGGAAGCACATTTCATGGCCATGTTATACATCCATAAAAAATGGATTTTATAATGGCAGTGCTGACAGACCATTAAATAGATGGGCACGAGTAGGTGCTGCTGTCAGATAGATGCAAGTTACTGGTTAACTGGCGTGTTCATTTGGAGTGAAATGTAATGAATAGAAACATGGAGCAAGTGCACCCAGTTCCGGCACAGGCACATTTGATCAACACAAGCGGCGGCCAGTCCATTAGGGCTAAGAACATTCCTCTCATTTCCTTGCTCTCAGTCTGTTTAAAAACTGAGGGGTAAATACAAGTCAAAATGCTGCAGCTCTGTTTTTTCTCTTTTCTCTGCAGTGGAGATAGAAAGTCCTGATGGATAAATGTTAACAGATAAGTAAATACAATTAAATGCCACTTTGTTTTGCACAGCATCTTTCATGCAAGTTGTATCCCGAAAATACTTACATTAACCCTTTATCCTCCATGTGCCATTTTAGTGTCTCTGATTTGCGGGAAACCTTTTGACTTGTGAATCCTCCCCCACTCATATTCACAACATGCTCTGAGCCTCTCCAGCTATTCATCCATTGATCCTTTTCATCCATCTGCTGCTCCAGCTACCCCACTCTGCTTTGTCCTATTGCTATAGACCTCCCTCCCAGCAACTCACATTTCCCTGCTGCACCAACTACATCCCCCAGACCAGCATCCCACACCATTCTCCCCTGCTGCACCAGCTTCCATCCACATACTTTCACTGTTCAATCTCTTCCTGCACCCACCTGCCACTACCCACTCTTTGCCCTTTACCTGCACCCTGTGCACCTCCCAGTTGGAACAATCTGGCTTCCCACCTTGGGCATTTAAAACAAAAATCAGCTGTCATGGGTTAAATAGGTTACCAAGCTAAAAATAAAAAATTACAGAGAGAGAAACTGCAGAATGTAGGTAAGGGGAAAATGTTTTTCAGGCAAGATTTGAAAATATATGGAAAGTCAGTGAGGCGCTCTGTGTGTGTGTTGGGGGGCCAGAGGCGGGGGCGGGACTGAAAATCACCCAAGGTTCTTGCTCTTTCTCCTCCACCTCCTCCTTTACTACCCGAGTGTCTTTTCTGAAGTAGCCAGACTGAACTAGCAGCAGTAGAGGAGAAAATCTTAACGAGGCCATGTCTCAAGATTAGAAAATTATGATTTTTTGTGGGGTGGGAGAGGATTCAAGTGACCATTTCAAAAGTGTAAAGGAAGCACCAGTTTGAAAAGCAAACAATGAACCTCCAGAGGAATGAAAACTATCAACATAACTGAAGACTTACAAAAGCCACAAAAAAAATTTAATGAGGGATAGACCAGACAAAACCCTGCAATTTATCTCTAGAGGCAGAAGCCTGGAAAATTCTCCATTCCTCAACTGTGTTTCTTGGCTCTAAACATTCAATAACTTTCCAGCCAGAGAATGTTTGCCTCTCTTCTCTCTCTTGTGGTTTGCATTATCAACAGCATATTCTGGAACTCTATTTAGCTTGGTTTACAGCTTTGCCTCCTTTGCATGGTTTCTGTCCCACCAACTAGGAATTTCCCAGATAAATGGTGGACACAGCCAGAGAACGACATTAAAGTGAAAAATGAAAGAACCCGTTAAACCCAAATGGGAAAATAAAATGAGAAACAGAAGAACACTGAAATATGAGGAGACAGAAATTCATAGAGGAAGCACCATCAAACAAGGGGCAGAATTCTTAAAGAAAATGTTTTTGTGATATGGGGCTTAATAAACTGCTCACTGCATAAATGTTGTTGATATATGAGTTAATAAATGTATGCAGCCTTAGCATTTAAGCTTATATACAATAGTTCTATTAAGCCCCATAATCATATTTTAGTGGGGAGGGGAAAATTATGGGTCTGTCTGGTGCCAAAGTGCCATTTAACTTAGAAAGTCTATTTGCCATTCTGCACCGCTGTAAGAGTGGGAAAATTCCTGACTGTTTACATATCCTTTCTTGTCAGGCCTAACTCAGCCCAGGGTATTTATGTCATAACTGTCACCCAAGTAGGATGGGTACTATAGAGAGCTGTAGCTCTCCACCATTGAAATCCAGAGAGCCATGTGCTGTTACTGTTCTTAGAAAGAGGGCTACATAAAAAATGGACGGCCCATGTGTGACCCTTTGAGCCTGATTTGCATGACTGCAGTGTCATGCAATGACAGTTCTAAGAAGAAAGGGTTTGAAATAGTTTACTTGCATTCCTTTTCACATGGCTATGCTCAGATTCACTTGCATTATGAAGAGTTCTGCTTTCCTACTCATTTCCTCCAGGGGAAGTCCAAAATCTGTCTGTGAAGATGACCTTAGCATTGAAAACAAGCATTTCGTTGTTACAGTATGGAACTAGCAACAGAGACCTTTTTACCGTCAGTGTAAGTGTATTTTTTCTCTTGAACAAAGATATCCTTCTTACAAAGAAACTAAAGTCATTCTAAATCTATAGTGCTACTCCCCATGGGCTAGATCCTTGGCTTCTTCTCTAATTCCTTACCTTAAGGGGGCCGGAAAGCTGTCCTGATGGTGCAGCAGGGGATTTTCCCCAGCATAAGGTAGTCCCTGGCTTCCAAACAACTGGATAACCTGGCAGTACACCACTTGCTCTTGACCCTTTCCCCCTGTATTTGGGGGGATGTTGGGAGTGGGGGTGGCATGGCCAGAGCCCCTTGCACTTGTGTGATGTCCTGCTTTGTAAAAGATCCTGGGGACCAATCACTAGTCAGTCAATGTAAGACAAAGTAGCCTTGAAACTGCCATTATTTACCCCCTGGGGCCAAACCAGCCCTTGGCTGCTCCTGGGATTGGGAAGCAGGATTGGAGTGTCTGTCAGCCCTTTCTGGGCCACCTCTTAAGGATTCTCAGGTCCTCCACTCAGCACAGCTTGCCCAGACCTTAAGATCTGGCCCCATAAGCATCTCTCTCCCACGCTGCACCGTGACCAGGGCCGGCTCCAGGCACCAGCGAAGGAAGCAGGTGCCTGGGGCAGCACTCCCTGCGTCATTGGGGCGGCACATCTGGGTCTTCGGCAATTTGGCGGCGAGTCCTTCATTCCCTCTCTTCAGTGGCAATTCGGCGGCAGCTCAGTCAGGTTTTTCTCTCTTTTTTTTTTTTTTTTTTTCTTTTCTTTGCCGCTTGGGGCAGCAAAAAAGCTACAGCTGGCCCTGGCCCCGACCACACAAGGCACGTTAAAGCACTGCTGTGGCAGCGCTTTAGCATGGCCAGTGTAGACTAGCCCACAGTCACAGACAATCCCCTTGGGTCATTCCAGCCTATCTTGCCACAGAGGCAAGCTGACCTATGTAATAGATGGTCACTTTACATGAAAAATCACAATAGTCAGGTGACTCCCAGTTCCAAAGGACCAGTCACTTACCTCAGATCAGTTGTACTCAGCTCTCAAACCAAAGACAACGCCTGTAGCCAATCCTGTAATTAACAAATTAAAGATTTATTAGCTAAGAAAATAAACAAGAGAGCCATTCATAAATTTAAAACAGGAAGCGTACACACAAATGGGTTTCACTCTTAGGTTTAAAAAGGTAATATAAGTTTCTTTAATAAGCAGCTCTAGATGTCCTTTCGGGCTGACTCATGCCAAGCAGCACAGGAATCTCTTGCTTATTGTTAGGCATCTTTGCCCCTCAGAGTCCAGACAGCTTACGGAGCTCAGTTTCTTCATGTCAGGGATTTTATCCCCTTCATCCCAGAATCCAAGCTGATGGGATGAGTTCATCCACAGGCCTCCCCTTCCTGGAGGGAGTGAGGAATGCAGTCAACAAGGTCTCTGTCCTTTGATGCTATACAATGACTCATTTGCCTTCCATGGGCCACCTTGTGTGCAGGATGAGTACTTTGCCTCAATTAATGGTTCTTTTCCTGGCTGGTGAGTTACACCAGTGGTTCTCAACCAGGGGTATGCATACCCCTGGGAGTACACAGAGGTCTTCCAGGGAGTACATCAACTCATCAAGATATTTGCCTAGTTTTACAGCAAGCTACATAAAAAGCACTACAAAGAAGTCAGTACAAACGAAAATTTCATACAGACAATGACATTTATACTGCTCTATATACTGTACACTGAAATGTAAGTACAATATTTATATTCCAATCAATTTATTTTATAGGGATATGGTAAAAATTAGAAAGTAAGCAATTTTTCAGTAATAGCGTGCTGTGACATATTTGTATTTTTATGTCTGATCTTGTAAGCAAATAGTTTTAAAGTGGGGTGACATTTGGGGTACGCAAGACAAATCACTCCTGAAAGGGGTACAGTCATTTGGAAATGTTGAGAACTACTGAGTTACACAGGTTTCAGAGTAGCAGCCGTGTTAGTCTGTATTTGCAAAAAGAAAAGGAGTACTAGTGGCACCTTAGAGACTAACCAATTTATTTGAGCATAAGCTTTCGTGAGCTACAGCTCACTTCATCGGATGCATTCAGTGGAAAATACAGTGAGGACATTTATATACACACAGAACATGAAAAAAATGGGTGTTATCATACACACTGTAAGGAGAGTGATCATTTAAGATGAGCTATTACCAGCAGGAGAGCCAGGGGGAGGGGGAGAAAACCTTTTGTAGTGATAATCAAGGTGGGCCATTTCCAGCAGTTAACAGGAACGTCTGTTTTTAGTTGGGGTTTTAGTTGGGGGCTGAAGGTGATGGCTAGTGGCGTTCTGTTATTATCTTTGTTGGGCCTGTCCTGTAGTAGGTGACTTCTGGGTACTCTTCTGGTATTCTCCAGTCCACACAAGAGATCCACTTCCTGGACACTACGGTGCTAATAAGTGATGGTCACATAAACACCACCCTATACCGGAAACCTACTGACTGCTATTCCTACTTATATGCCTCCAGCTTTCACCCAGACCACACCACACGATCCATCGGCTACAGCAAAACTCTACAATAAAACCGCATTTGCTCCAACCCCTCAGACAGAGACAAACACCTACAAGATCTCTATCAAGCGTTCTTACAACTACAGTACCCACCTGCTGAAGTGAAGAAACAAATTGACAGAGCCAGAAGAGTACCCAGAAGTCACCTACTACAGGACAGGCCCAACAAAGATAATAACAGAACACCACTAGCCGTCACCTTCATCCCCCAACTAAAACCTCTCCAACGCATCCCCAAGGATCTACAACCTATCCTAAATGACGACCCATCACTCTCACAAATCTTGGGAGACAGGCTAGTCCTTGCCTACAGACAGCCCCCCATCCTGATGCAAATACTCACCAGCAACCACACACCACACAACAGAACCACTAACCCAGGAACCTTTCCTTGCAACAAAGCCCGTTGCCAACTGTGTCCACATAGCTATTCAGAGGACACCATCATAGGGCTAATCACATCAGCCACACTATCAGAGGCTCATTCACCTGCACATCTACCAATGTGATATATGCCATCATGTGCCAGCAGTGCCTCTCTGCCATGTACATTGGTCAAACTGGACAGTCTGTACGTAAAAGAATAAATGGACACAAATCAGATGTCAAGAATTATAACATTCATAAACCAGTCAGAGAACACTTCCATCTCTCTGGTCACTCGATTTCAGACCTAAAGGTCGCAATGTTAGAACAAAAAGACTTCAAAAACACTCCAAGGAGAGACTGCTGAATTGGAAGTAATTTGCAAACTGGATACAATTAACTTAGGCTTGAATAGAAACTGGGAGTGGATGGGTAATTACACAAAGTAAAACTATTTCCCCATGTTTATTTCCCCCACCCCCCACTGCTCCTCAGAGGTTCCTGTTAACTGCTGGAAATGGCCCACCTTGATTATCACTACAAAAGGTTTTCTCCCCATCCCCCCCCGGCTCTCCTGCTGGTAATAGCTCATCTTAAGTGATCACTCTCCTTACAGTGTGTATGATAACTCCCATTTTTTTCATGTTCTGTGTGTATATAAATCTCCTCATGTATTTTCCACTGAATGCATCCGATGAAGGGAGCTGTAGCTCACGAAAGCTTATGCTCAAATAAATTGGTTAGTCTCTAAGGTGCCCCTAGTACTTCTTTTCTTTTTGACAGGTTTCAGAGTAACAGCTGTGTTAGTCTGTATTTGCAAAAAGAAAAGGAGTACTTGTGGCACCTTAGAGACTAACCAATTTATTTGAGCATAAGCTTTCGTGAGCTACAGCTCACTTCATCGGATGCATCGATGAAGTGAGCTGTAGCTCACAAAAGCTTATGCTCCATTAAATTGGTTAGTCCCTAAGGTGCCACAAGTACTCCTTTTCTTTTTTCTTTTTGAATTACACAATTACAGAGGATTACAATGCAAACACTCAATATACATGGGATACAGATGTAAGTAGGGTTAGTACATGTAGCGTCCTGCAGGCATTCCATAAAGACAAAAATCTAAACATTGTTATAGCACTGATATGTATTTTAATTATACTAACCCACAGATAAGCCAGGCTGGTTTACAGTTATGCATTTGTCAGTGTTCATTGAGGTCCCGGGTGTTTGGCACGTGCTGGCACCTGGTCTTCCAGCATCACAGTTGCAAAGAAAACGTGCCAGTGGAAATTCTTTAATCAGAGTACAAAATATTTAACCATGGGTATGTTGCCTGTGTCTAATTAGCTGATTGCTATAAGAGTTCCCTCTGCCCCTTTATTGGCCCAAGTCAGAATTTGGATCTGGATTAGAATTTTAAATACTCTGGAGCTCCGGTGTGTTTAGATGCAGGATTTTGATTTGGGCCAGTCTAATGTAAAAATACATTCATCAGCTTTAAGGTAATGATATGATTATTCATGTGGGCTCTGATCCTGCAAACTGCTCTACTCACACCTTTTAGCTCACACGTAACTCTTGTTGACTTCAGTTGTGCTTTACAAGCCCCTACAGAACTTCTTGCAGGATCATGTAATTACTGCTTAATAATAATAAATAATAAATTAATTTATCCTGTTTATTACAATAATGCCTCATGGCCAGCCAGGATATGAGGTAGTTCCTGCCTCAAAGAGCTTGCAATCTAAATAGATGAGACTGACACAGTCTGGGGAAAGGATATACAACACACAAGCAGAGTGAACAATGTGATGGCAGCAGACAGCATGCTTGTTGCCTTTTGGTGGGGAGGGGTTACTCTGGAGATTGGGATAAGCTAAATGAAGAGTGGGGAGGGGAAGGTGTGGAGTGAAACTGAGGTGAGGAGACTGAACGAGAGGGCTCGGTGCAAGCAGCCAATCAGTACAGGGCAGAGATAGTCCAGTCAAAACTGTAGAAAGTTCTCTGAATGTCCAAAGGTCCTTGCTTTGGCTGCTTGTGCCCTTACCAGTTGAAGTCTCTGGCTGGTTCCTCTGTTAAAGTTTCCCTGAATGCTATCTGGGTCATAGTGCTCCAAGAGGGGGCGAGGAGTTGTCCCCAGCACCATTCTGGGTCCGTGGAGTTGCTGGGGGGAATGGGGGCCCCAGCTGAGCCCTGTTTTGCCTCCTCCCTCTCTCCCACCAGTGTAGCAGTCCCTGCTTTGGCTGCTTCTGCTCCTATCAGCTGCAATCTGTGGAGTCTCAAATGCAAGTGTGTCATAGAATCATAGACAATTAGGGTTGGAAGAGACCTCAGGAGGTCATCTAGTCCAACCACCTGCTAAAAGCAGGACCAACCCCACCTAAATCATCCCAGCCAGGGCTTTGTCAAGCCAGGCCTTAAAAACCTCTAAGGATGGAGATTCTACCACCTTCCTAGGTAATGCATTCCAGTGCTTCACCACCCTAGTGAAATAATGTTTCCTAATATCCAACCTAGACCTCCACCACTGCAACTTGAGACCATTATGCCTTGTTCTGTCATCTGCCACCACTGAGAACAGCAGAGCTCCATCCTCTTTGGAACCCCCCTTCAGGTAGTTGAAGGCTGCTATCAAATCCCCCCTCACTCTTCTCTTCTGCAGACTAAATAAGCCCGGTTCCCTCAGCCTTTTCTCATAAGTCATGTGCACCAATCCCCTCGCTGCTGTAAAGCCTGGATGACAAAGTCTTAAGGACACTTTAATCTCTTTATGTTCAGACAGCCAAATACTTTTTAAGCAGGGGATTCATTGTGACTGGTAATTAACACTGTCTTGTATCTTACTGGTGCCGTTGTGTATGAGAGTACTGCTTGGAGTAGTTGCCAGAGCTGTGGGAAACTGGATGAAATTCCCTGTTGTTGTTTTTATGTTGTGTTTTGTTTTGTTTTTCTTGGAAGTTATTGTGAAAAATGTTTTGTGAAAGTCCAAAAACATAACTGTTTAGTTTTCTAAGGAAGCGTGACTAGCTACAGTGTCCGAATTACCCTTCTTCTGAACTTGTGGGAAATCTATACACAGTTTGAGCCTATAGCACCTTGTAGGTTAGCACCTTCTCTCCCCCAATCCATAAAAACTTTCTAGATGGCTTTGTACAAAGGCCAGAACATGGATACCACAGAAATTATTCATGTAGAAAACTTGCTGTGCGACTCATTCATTTAATCTTAATGATCTGATGATAACTTCAGCTTCATGCTTCTTCATTTCGGATTGTAAATAATTTTCAACAATTAGAAGGGCAAGAATGCCAAATTTTGTGTGGAACCTAAGTAACTTTGGATTTATGTGGGTGTTAACTGAGGGCAGAATTTACCCTAGACTGGCATAAGAAATTGCTGCAGTTTTCCTTAAGGGATATCCAGTAAATAAAGTCACATCTTGGCTCCTGTTGCTAAGCTTGAGGGGCAATATCATTTTATATACATTGTCTTTCCAGTGGGAGAGGAATGAACAAATGAGTCTGAGTTTATCTGTATTCACTGTGTCCTAAGATTTGTCCTTACATGCTAGATATAGAATTAGATATGATTATTATTTTAGCTATAATTTATAGCAGAGTAAGCCTGGTTCTCTAGCTCATTGCAGATAAGAAGATGGCACAAACAAGGTCACCATATTTTAAAGTGGATGACATGCTATGGCTTGTGCTGTTCCATCACTAAAATGTGGGAGGGAAGACGGCTTGTTTGTATCGGAACACTAAATTTCTGGGGAATGGTGGGGACATGAGGGGAGAGGGGACATGAGGGGAGAGGAGTCTTCTCCAAATAAGATAGAACAGAGCTGTTCCGACGTCTGGAGAGAGGGTAATAGAGCTGTAGAGGAGCACAGGGTTTCATTACACTTTGTGGCATGCATCAAAGTCTGCATTCCTCAGGAATGCGGTATAATTCTGGGCCCTTTCCTGATGGTTCTGGGATATGAGGTCACCCTGTTATCAAGAGGCAAGCTGACACTGCCTCTCCTGCTGTCTTGTTTAGTTAGCTCCTTGGTTTGGCCCATGACGGGAACTTTGGAAAATAGGACTGGGGTTAGTCTCTTTCGTTCTGGCCTTTTTTATTATTTTGAACTAAACTAGGTCTAAAGAAGACAATCATTCTACATAAGGAAAGCAGTCCTCCCCACTACATCCTTGTCGATGCCTAGAGCCATGAAAATACAGAGAATATAAAGAGAGATTAGAATTAGTGGATTATTCAAAATGCCAATGTGAGTCTTGGGCACAGTAAACAGTTTACTGTCTCGGGGAGAGTTCTTCCCTCCCAGCTTGAAAGGTTTCTGCAGCCTGGATGTTGACTTTTAGGTTCTGCTCTTCAGTGCAAATAACGATTCAGGCAATTTCCTTTCACCTCCCACCATAGAGTTTGCTATTGCTGCCAACTTTAACTTCTGTTTTGGCACAGGGATCTGGTTCTTTTTTTCAGTTCCTTACTCTGCTTTCGCACTTTATGTGGCTTGCACCCTCCTACAAGACATTCCACTGTTAGATTACTTTTTGTTTTAAATTATTTCTCTTTTTCTGGTGACCGATTTCTTATCACAGTCTAGATGTTTCAGATTTGACTTGAGATCCCTTATAGTTTTCCAAGTCCTTTCCCCATCAGACAGGCACCCAATTAACTTTCAAAGGAAGAGTTACTGTTTCATATTTCAGAGTAACAGCCGTGTTAGTCTGTATTTGCAAAAAGAAAAGGAGGACTTGTGGCATCTTAGAGACTAACCAATTTATTTGAGCATAAGCTTTCGTGAGCTACGGCTCACTTCATCGGATGCATATTTGTCTGCCAGATTTCTGTCTCCATGTGATTTTTCCCCCCCTTATAGCTACATATCTGGGCATGCATGCTTTTCTTTCCCCACCACCATAACTTAACTTTTGGAAGTCTGCAAAATGTTCCATGTTTGGGAAGCCAGCCTGAGTGTCATAGGTAAAAGCACACACTAGTTTAGGGCATTAATATAATTTCAATCAATCAGCTGCTCTATTTAAAAGTTCAAATGCAATTAGCTTCTGAAAACACAAATAGTAGAAGTTTCAAGAGAATTCTAAAAGCAATTTACGTAGGTAAGACAAATTATATACTATTCAAATTTGATATTTTATTTAAAGAAACAAAGTTGAGTGTTAAGACTGTGACACATATCAGTAATCACAGGAAAATTTAAAAGTTAAGGCCTGTTCTGCACACCAGCTGACACTCCTACAAGTACAGTGGCTTCCATTAAACACATGAAAGTCCTGATCGAAAGCTCAGTGAAGTCAAAGGGTTTTGGATCAGTCCCTTAATGAGTATAGGGGTAATGATTTGTTATTGGCCAACAAGCAAGATCTGAAGTTAGATTCCACTTCATGGTTTCATCATGCCCTTTTTCTCTTCACCCATGCAACCCACACAAAGTTGCCAACTCTTACTATTTTTTGTTAGTATCACAATATTTTGTAGTTTTCCTTAAAGCTCTATTCTGGAGACACAAAAAGAAAAGGAGTACTAGTGGCACCTTAGAGACTAACCGATTAATTTGAGTATAAGCTTTCGAGAGCTACAGCTCACTTCATCGGATGCTGTAGCTCACGAAAGCTTATGCTCAAATAAATTGGTTAGTCTCTAAGGTGCCACTAGTACTCCTTTTCTTTTTGCGAATACAGACTAACACGGCTGCTACTCTGAAACCTGTCATTCTGGAGACATTAATTTATGTGAGAAATGTCAGATCTCATTTTTAGTGTTTTGCCCTCATGATTGTGAAGAAAAGATTGAAAATGTAAGCACTAAGGGCTTGCAAAGAAGCAGGCAAATATAAGAATTCAGATATATATTTTTTAAAATCTCATGATTTTAAAGACACTTATGACTTTCTGGGGCCTGATTCTTGATTTCGGAGTACTTGAGGTTCACAATACTGCCCTCACGCTTCCATTTGCTCTGCCACTGTCCCCCATACATCCCTTCCAGATTTACATATCCTCCTTGTGTTTGGCTTTCTGCTCTCTCTGCTAAACAAGAGGGGGGTGGGGGCAGGGGCTGACATATGAGCACTAAGGACTTGTCTATGCAAACTGTCACCAACTACCTACATCGGTTTTTAATTCATGCTTTGTTGTTTTGGTACAAGACTGTGTCTGGACAATCTCTCATTTTGGATTAAGAATTCCTTAAATTACTTTTTTTCACCCTTTTTAAAGCCATTTAAGCTAAATCAAAATAAAAATGACATACAGACTGGCACTTTAATAAATAGAGGTGTGAATTAAAACCAGGTTTTTTTGGGTTAATGGCATCTTGTATGTAGATTGGCGCCAAAGTCACCCAGAGCGATTCTCCATGATTAACCTTCTGTGGGTCCCAAAATACTTCCCCGTCCCTCCCTACCTGCTGTAACATATCCATATCCCCTTCTGCCTCTGTGCTGAGCTTCAACACTGCCTTAGTGTGATCTGTCATTCTGCTCTCCTGCTGAATTTGTGTGCTGTGATAAGCAATGAAGTATAGGCTGGCCCTGAAACACCTCAGGCTCCATTGTAGCTGTAGTGTGCTTGAATTCATTGAGCAGACAGACAGGCTGATGGTTAGGTTCCAGTGCGCATACAAACAGCTGGTTCCAAAGTCATTGTTACGGCAGGAGTGGGTTGCAAGAGCAGGGTTGCAAGCAGGTGGACTGGGGAAAGGGGGAGAGAGAGAGTAAGAGGGGCTAAAAAAAAGACACACACAACCCTCAGACGTTCCCTCCCCCGGCAGGCCATTGTAAGAAAGGTGGCTTGGCTTTTGGCTTCCAGGAGCACTGCACCCTAGGAACTGCTGTAACAAATATCTAGTTCTCAAAGTGATTGGAAGATAAGCTGGATGTATCTACAGGACATTTGCTTTTCATGCAGTTAGGAATGAATAAAACTAGCTCTTGAAAGCCTAGTTCTGAAAAGAGATACATACTTGTTGCATCTTTGGCTCTTTGACAACGGTAATAATATGAAAATATCACATGGGCAGAATTGGGTCCCAAATAACTGTGTTTACTGTTTACAAACAAGCAAAGCTTAACTATTTAGATACCAGAAGTCTGGATGGTTTCTAGAACCTAGAACACAGTGCACACCACTAGAGGGCTCACAAACTACTTAACAGGAAGCTATCTAATTTCTGGTTTTAGAGTAGCAGCCGTGTTAGTCTGTATTCGCAAAAAGAAAAGGAGTACTTGTGGCACTTCAGAGACTAACAAATTTATTTGAGCATAAGCTTTCGTGAGCTACAGCTCACTTCATCGGATGCATCGGATCTAATTTCTGTATGCTGAAACACCAATCTACTTTACTGAAAAGTAATGAAGCTAATGGATTAGTTTTTTTCCCAAGCAATTTAGCATGATTGCTATAACTTTTAATCCATTAGAAGGATTTCCTGGCATGACAGAGATTGTTGCTCTTTGGATTAATGTAGGTATTCCAGTTCTCTTTCCTTTCCTTCTCCAACTCACCTGCTCCTCAACTAACAAATGTCTGGAAGGGCCTCACAGAAACAATAAAATCTAGTAGCTTTCAGTGTTAACATTTCAGCTAGAAGAATCATTGCTAATATGTAATGGAAAACATTAAATCCTTTGTGTTATACTGCATTTAGAGTTACTGGATATGTAAAAAGTTTGATCCTTTTTTATACTTTCAGAGAAGTTGCCATATGATTTTTAGCTGGCACTTAAACTTTCAGAAAGCTCCCATAATTCTGCTGTTTAATAACACTGAATTCTTAAGTTTTGTATTTTAGATTTTGATCTAAATTAAATTCCACACCAGACAGCATCCATCTGAAGCTCCTGTCTTATGTTCACAAGCCCAGTAAAAGGACTTAGAGAACATAAAACCTTCCAAAGCAGTGTCACTTCTCCTTCCTCCCACCCAACCACATATCCTGGCTTCATTGATAGTCTTTGGATAACCAGTCATGTGGCCGTATTCAAACTCACCATTACACTTTCCCACAAGACAATTGACCTCATTTCAGACACTTCAGAAAACCCCAGAGTTTATTTGGTTATACATCAATATTTTTAAAGATAAGGTTACTAAAGTTAGGTTAAACTTTATTTTCCTCTTGTTTTACATTTTCTCTCTTTCCCTTTTAGGTATTACATAGAAATGGCTTTATGGATCTGGACATTAAGCATTTTGAGCTGTTTTTGTGTCAGCTGTGGATTCAAGGTTAAGAAACTGCATTTTGAAAGTCCCACAGAGTTAAACCACCTTACAGTGAATGATGATACGGGGACTGTCTATTTAGGAGCAGTAAATTACCTGCATCAACTTACAAAAGACCTGAAGAAACAGATGTCTGTAGAAACTGGTCCAAAAATGGATAACAAAAAGTGCACCCCTCCCATTGAATCTCAGTGCAGTTCAGCAACAATGACTGACAATTTCAACAAGTTACTTTTGCTGGATAAACTAGAGAGAAAAATTATTGTATGTGGGAGCCTTTTTAAGGGAATCTGTGCTATCAGGGAGCTGGAGAACATTGAAAATATAACCTATTATGTTGATAGCAGTGGGGAAAAGTCCTTTGTGGCAAGCAACGATGAGACTGTGTCAACTGTGGGACTAATCACCTCCCTGGACAAAAAACGACTGCTGTTTGTTGGAAAAGGGAATGGACCAAATGATAATGGGATAATAATTAGTACTAGGCAGCTTTACACTGAGGATGGGAAAGACATTTTTGAAACCTATACAGACTCTACAGCTATTAAGTCAGTATATCACTCCTCAAACACACAGCAGTTTGTGGCAGTCTTTGAAGATGATAAATATGTTTATTTTATCTTTAATCAGCAGGAGAAACAGCCCCTTAATAACCGAACACTAATTGCACGTCTGTGCAAAGGTGATGCTCACTACTATTCTTATTTTGAAATGGACTTAGGCTGTCGAGATGATGATGGCACTTATGATCACTGTCATTCTGTCTATGTCACAACCCCAGGAGAAAAGTTGGCTGAGAGCATGGCCCAACCGGGACAGGAGAACAGTAGTGTCCCATCAGGTGACAAAGTGCTTCTTGCACTCTTTAGCAAATTCAACAAAGACAATGGCTCTCTCAAATCAGCCATGTGTATGTTTTCCTTGAGACAGCTCAATGAAAAGATGGAAGAATATCGGGAGGAATGCTACACTAATAAACCTAAAATAAACATGTTTTATAAACCTTTTTTATCAGAAGCTGCATGTGGATTAATTCCAGAGGTAAGGTGAACCTCAACTGTAGGCTCTGTTTAAGACTTTCTGTGATGGGAAATAAAATACTAGTAAATCTAATAAAGCATCTGGTATTAGGTAGCTGTTTGCTATATCGGGCAACGGCATAATCGGATCACGGGACTGGAAGTTGAAGTTTGATTAAAATCAGATTGGAAATGAGATGCAATTTTTAAAGAGATTAATTAGACGTTCTCACCAAAGAGAAGTGGTAAAGCCATTATCACTTGGAGCCTTTAAACTGATGTTGGATGTTTTCCTGAAAGGTCCATTCTAATTCAGTCACAAGCTATTGCACTCAACAAAGTTATTTTATGTAGTAGGAAAGTATTCCCTCCGATGTAGAAATTATTGGGTGAAATTCCATAGCCGGTGTAATGCATGAGATCAGGCTATAGATGATCATAGTGATGCTATCTGGCCTTAAAATCCATGAATCTATGAATTTTCAAATGCTATTTAAAAACCTTGAGACTGTTTTTTTGGGGGGGTGGGTGCTCTAGCATTTTTACTGTTGTTTTTCAACTGGACTCTAATTTTTGAGCATAAGGAGGTCTGCATATTTTTTTCTCCCCAGGCCATGACCACCATGTTTCGGCCTAAAATACTTCCATATAATGGTGGTCACCCTTTACTTTCAGAGCCTGTCAATAATACTGCTTCACTGTCTGGAGAGCCTTCAGCCTTGCTAGCCAAAATATTCCTTTCCTCCCCTCCCCCTGCTCCGAGGTTTAGGGTGTTGCCTCTGCAACACTCCCGGCTTTGTTTGCCTAGGAAGCCAAAAAGATCTACTGAGTGAGGTATTGATTACTGTGGTGTCTGGACTTGTGAGAATGACAATGAAATTTAGGAATTCTGCATGGTGACCAGGTCTTGGCATCACGTAAGGAGGGGAAGGTGTGGATTAAAGATAAAAAGGTCATTAGCTGGCAACCTTGTGGTACCAGATTCAGTAGGAAGGCTAATGTTTGAACGGTCATAGAGAAAAAAAATCCCTCTTCTAGAGGGCAGTCTCTCCAGGTCAGGGTTAAAGTGCATTGGCAGGATGATGTGGGGAAGCTTGCACAGCAGCTGCCTATGCTATACCTCTTCTGCCAACAGCACTAACTTGACAAACCAAAATCTGTTTAAATATACCATTTTATAGTGTGAGCAGGTCAGTCACATTTTTAAATGGTGGGTATTTTTGTTTTTTCAATCTGAAACAGCTCCTACAAAGTGGGATGTATTGGAGCAGTTGTAATTAATGATCTACTTTGCTGTTATCCTAAGGAGAAGAGCCATGCTTCTGCTTTTCTTCCTGTCCTTCCATGTCCTTTAAAAAAGATACAGAAACAGCTACAATTCTCAACTAATCATCCTTGTATACGGTTATATTGTGATAATAGTGTTGCATTGTGCTCTGAGTTAGGAGTTACTGATTTGAATATTTAACATCATTCTAAATCTCAATTCATTCTTAGGGTGCAAGCAAAAGTTTCCCTTGTGGTTCTGAACACTTACCATACCCTTTGGGAAGCAAAAATGGCATTTTTGTGGAGCCGCTGTTACAGAAAAAGGGGATGAATCTAACAGCAGTTACTGTGACAGTGGAAAATGGGCATATGGTGGCATTTTTAGGAACCTCGGATGGTAGAATTCTTAAGGTAATGTTTCCGACTTTTAAAAACCTGGAACATGTTTAAAATCTTTCAAGTTGTGGCAGTAGCATGGTTCCTATTAAAGACAATTAGCTTTTTAAAAGGTAAAGCAGAATTTCAGGTGTAGATTCTTTCTGCTCTTCCCATTCTTAATTTTAAAGAGGAGTACATAGGCTATTTCTGAATTAGTTCTCCAGCTCCTCCAATGTGCTGTTTTATTTAGTACCACACACATGACATCATTTAAAGTAGTGGAAAAAAGAAGAAAAAATAACTCTTAGAAAACACAAACAGTAATAGGCACTCTAACAATTAAACAATTGCAAATTATAATCTCCCTGCAGCGCACATTCACACACACACACACACAAACATATACAAACAATGAATGAACTAGTCCTGCCAATAAATCAAAGCAGGAAAATATCCCTTTTAATTCTTCCTACCATCCCGTATATATACACCTTCAGCTTTCCCCCAAAGTCCTGCCAAATACATGGCTTTTGCAGCATGCCCAGGAAGGTCATCAAGTTTTGGCTATTTCAGACTGCATTCATTCATAAGGCATTAGTAAGAGCAATAAATAGTGTGCCTACCATATATATTTAATTAGCACTTTGTATGGTGAGCACAGAAAAGATCTTTAGTCTTCTCTCCATTCAAGGCCAGTTACTTTAAGAACAGTTCTTATGGTTGTAATTCTCCATTCTCATCCTATAATAATCTGGCCCTCCAGTGACTATAGAAACCTGAAAGGCAATATGAGGGCTATAGACAAGGCTCTTGTAAATTGTGACTATAGGTTGTTGGGTTTTGGGGGAGGGGTGACCCTTCATTCATATAGTGTTATGGATCATCTTAACTTAGGAAGCCACCCAAAATGGTTTTGCTTGTATGTTAACAATAACCACATATCTCATATAGTTTGAAATTTGGAGCAAACCTCATTGGATAATAGTAAATAACCAACATGGACGTGTTTCAGGCACGAAGGCATGAAGTAGAGACTCTGTTGACTGGTCTAAGTAAGATAAGTTGGTTAAAAAATCAATACAAACATGAAATACATAGAATGAAGGGAGGTTTCTTTTCATGCCTCGTGATCTGTTTACTGCTTTTGAAGTAGGTTTCGTTAAATTAGAATGTTTTCCCCAAACACAAAAATTTGAGAGACTCAAGTAAACACAGGATTTTCATTCAAAGTAAATTGAAATAATAAAGTAGCAGCATAAAGCACCTGTCTTTTATTGAATAGGTGTTCCTGATGATTCCTGCAAATGAATACAGCTCTGTTCCCATTGAAATGGACAAACCTGTAAAGAATGACCTTGTCCTTGATGCTAGCCAAGAGAACCTGTACGTGATGACTACAACCAAGGTACAGTATCTTGCTTTTTGGAAAGGTCTATAAAACTTGAGGTGTGCAACTATATCTGAAAAGATTCTTATAATTCACAATTATTCTCATGAGCCTTCACATTTGGTATGATTTCAGCTACCTCTCCATTTATGTCTATATACATGCCTTTACAGCTAATGAGAGCTCAGTTAGTAGTCAACAAATGAAAAATGTGTTTCAGGGCATAAGGCAGAGCAGAGAGAAGGTGGCTACTGTCTGCTCCTTCCTTTGCCTGCTTCAGCTCCTCTTTACTGTGCATTCATGCCAGCTGGGCAAGTGGAAAGTGGGTGACTGTAAAACCAAGGACAGTGGGTGTAAATCAAATTCCTGGTGTTGACAGTTCTCATGATTTCAATGGCGAGTCTCGGGATATTTGGTCTAAAAGTCCCAACTGCTGGCGTCAAAAGAGAGTGTGAGAATATTAGCTTTCGTTTAAAAAAAAAAAAGTTTCTGGTCCTCAAGGTACAGAGAAAAGCTTGAAAATGTGAAGCAAGGGCACCCTAAAGGCTGAAAAACAAAACAGTAAATTAAAAACACCCAGATTATTATTTTTTTTTAAATTATTTTTAGGGGCCAGATGCATGTTTTTCGAACAGTTGAGGGTGGCAAATACTGTGTTCCAGGAGTCCCTGTACTGCTTGGGGCACAAGGAATCCAGTCAGCAATGGAGGACCTGCCTCTATTATAGTAGGAATAGTCAGTTCTAAGCTAAGGGATTCCCCCCCTCTTGTCTGGCTGGTGGCGCTCCATAAGAGAGAACGGAGAACCAGTAGGGGGCAGGAAGGGATGCCAAATCTCTGGCAGTTCCTTCATAGCACCTGGCTACTACCTGCGTCCCCTTTCCCCCCCACTTCTCTTGGTGGTTGCTGGAGCAGCCAGCCTGGGAGCAACAGATGTTGGTTTACCAAGCCCACCTGTATAGGCAGGGGAAGCCACTTTTGCCAGTCACTAACATCAACAGAATCACTGGGAGAGTGGGAGGTGAGGAATGTGCCAGAGGTACTAATGATGGGCAGAAGGCTGAGGTGGAGTGGAGTGCCACCAATGCTACGGGGAAGGATGGACACTGGATGGGTGACAAAAGGACTACAGTGGTGAGGAGGGGCAAGGGGGAGTGTCTGTGGAGATATTATTCTCAAGATAAGGGCTTTAACATGAGATGCCAGAGGGGGAAATGAATCAGTTCAGTGAATGATAAAGTACATATTGTGTAGACTAGATACTACAAAGGTAGTTGTTTTTCAGAAGATTGCAATATTTCAAAATCTGGTTCCATTCTGATTCAAAACACACCCGTAAAATTTCAAACTTCTTTGTGAAAGGGAAAGGTGCCCAGGCTCTGGGGCAGGCCGCCCAGAACCATGAAACTGGAAAGCCCTGGCATCCCTAGCAGTCGTCCAGGAGGGCTGTGGAGTAGCCAGGCAGGCAAGGAAGCAGGAAAACAACCAGGTTTCAAACGCTGCATGGTAGGCTAGGTTCTGTCAGGTCCCTGCCTGGTTTCTGGAGAAACTCTGTCAAAAACTCTATTACACTGTCTCTGCAGGACATTTCAATTTCAACAGATCAGAAGATTCCATTGTAGTATAGACTACAAATTCTGAATGCTGTCTGTCTATACTCCAACGGACGCTGTAATTCGGAGCTCATTTTAGCTTTTTTCTAACTATCTCACTAAAAATAGTGAGCGTGCGGTGGTACCAGCTTCAGTGTAGTCTAGCAAGACGATAACATAGCCAGGGAGCCAAGCAGGCTTGTACAGCCCCCATCACCATTCACAGCCCATATTGCCTCACTGCTATTTTTAATAAACTAACTAGATTACAGCTAGTGTGGGTACATCTACACAGCTGCAAATTGCACACTGGTTGTCGCAGGATAGACCTACCTTAGTTTTCTTCTATAAAATATGTATTCTGCTTAGATACTATTATTATTTAACCGTGGGTGCTGTATAAATGTGGAAGATGGAAGCAATGTAACTCCATTAATTGCAATGAACAGTCAAATCCTTTCACCTACTTTTAGTAACTACATAACTTGACGGAGACTAAAAGTCTTAATAGCGCGAAGAAATAAAACAGCATAATTGAAGGGAGGGGAAACAAATGTTGAAAATTGTACTTCTGTTCTAGTGTACCATGTGAATATGGGGTTGTTGATATGTCAGAGAATCTAGTGCAGAGTTGAAAATTTAAGACCAATTTAAACTACAGTAAACAACTTAAGGACTCTATCCCTGTGCTGATACAGGTATTCAGTGATAAACGGTAACTGTCAGATGCAATGAACCTTGTCACTCAGAGACCAAGTGCTGGGTCCTATGTGGTTACCACAGCAGGGACATTATAGCAGAGTGAAGGCAGACATACGAGGTAGTGTTGTGCTGGGAGATATTTTGGTGTATCAAATGTAAAACTTTAGAACTGGCGGAAAGATGGTAAAGAAGCAAAAAGAGATTAAAGTCAGAGAGTGAAAGAGTTTCCTGCTTTCCTGATTCAATTCTTCCTCACATCTGTTCAGTGTTTTCTTCTGTTGTGTAAATAAGCAGTGGGTGGTTTGGTGCATATGTTTTTTAAAGTCTAGCCCCCTCCCACCTGATTCCCAGAGCTCATAAAGAGATCAGGAGAAGTCCCCTGCAGCTTCACTGAGAAATTGGAAAAGACTGCATCACCCCTGCCATACCTATTTTGGTTTATTCAAAGTGTACAGAAGTGGTAGGCTTCCAAATTTGGCATGGTAGCTAGCTCCCATATTGGGAATAAAACAGCAGCCTGTGGCAGTTACATACCATTATTCTTGCCTTGTTCACTGTTTAGCTTTTACCAATCTCTTTGATTTTAAGTGTCAGAAAATCTGTAAAATGAGCTTGTTTGCCTTTTAAAGCTGAATCTCACAACCTAAACGGAGCAGCTTTTTTTTTAATCCAATACGTTTACATCAGACTTGTAGAGACACTATAATATCTCTTAGGGCTTGTTCCTGCCTGCCAGGATTATGAAACAAATACTTTGTCATAAGGGAGAGCGAGAGTGTCATCCCTTTTAATATTATGTTACTCATGACCATAGTACCAATTAGCAAGAGGGTGTTCCAAGATCTGAACTCCATTTAAGTAAAAATCTAAATGAAAAAACAGTATGAAAAAGAAAAAATGGGAACAAGGACACATCTTAATAGATGGGAACTATCAGATACTGGCTTTTTTTTTTTTTAATTGACCCATATCTTGGTCTCTGCTAATGTGCAAAATAAAAACTATATTTTTGGATTTTTAGAGTAATTTTTCAGCTACCTGCCAGTTGCTAAAAGAAAAAAAGACTGAGTTATGATTTCCAAAGTTTTTGTCGTCTTCAGAAGTAAATCTCAATGGTCAGCAGAAAGAGTATGTCCTATTTCCTTCAAGAGCTTTTGTGCAATTTCAGCAGCATAATTTAAAACACAAGCATAATTTAAAACACAAGACTGTGCCTTGGCTCACTTTGTCATAAACCAAAGGAAAACAAAGTTATTTACACCCATCACTACAGGAAATCAAAAGCAGAGGCAGTGTGTTTGCTGGGGGTATGAGTAGCATGGCTGCTATTTTCTCCACTACTGCTTCGTTTCATAGTTTTACATTGCTTATTTCAATTTTTCCACTTTAATTTGTTGTATGGCAACAAGGGATATGAATAGAGAACTGAGATACCTCTGGGCATTCCAAAATTCTCTTGCTTTTGAACATGCTGAACTGCTGCTGGATAGAAATAACACTTCTGGATGTATTTCCAAGCACTGGGCGGTAGTACCAACTAAAATGGGAGGGTATCTAGTCATAAAGGGAACTGGAATGGCTGTTTGCGCCAATCAGTTCAAAGTTAGACATGTGGAAATGCCTGTCCTAGAGCAGCTATTCTTTGAAGAAGTGGAAAGCCATTTGTGCAGTGTCTAATGTTTGTGTCCTGCAGTAGTCATTGTAATGGGGATTTCCAGAAGGCACCTGCCTAATCTGGGGAAAATGATGGACGCATTCATTTCCAGCAAAAGGCAGATTACATGTTGACTGTCCAAAATATCACATTATATTGGACAGAAAATAGATGAGACTTGCAATATAATAGAGCAGAAAAAAATGTGAAATTGGACTCCAGTCACAGAGTCAACAAGTCAAGGATTAGGGAAGTGATTGATACGTCTCTATGTGGCCATAGTGAAACTAAGTGGAATACTTTCTTCAGAAATGAAGTTGAGCTAAATTGGTCCTTATTTTCTTTGTTCATATTGTGTTACGTTTTTTTTCATCTTCATTCTCCAGGTGTTTCGCCTTCCTGTCCAGGAATGTGCTAGTTACTCAAATTGTACTCTGTGTACTCAAGCACAGGATCCTTACTGCGGCTGGTGTGTAATGGAGGGGAAGTAAGTATTGTTGATATTTTGCAGGTGGTGTGTAGTGTAGTGTGGGGTGGGTTGACACTGTTCACAGACAAAGTCCTTATATGCATGGGTGTAGCAGGCAAGCAAATAAGACAGCAAGGAAGAGAACTACTAATACCCATAAAATATAAATCAGTCAAACACAATTTTATTTTGAATTGCTCTATAGTGCAAGGCATCGTATGCTGAGCTCACAGCTAATCACAGGAGTATAGGAACTGACACTTGACTGACTTATCTATGTAGGTAACTAAATTAATATTCAGAAATATGTATTCTTCTTTGAGTGATGGTCTCTACTGTATTCCACTGAGGGTTATGCGCCTGTACTGCCTCATGGATTCGCGCAAGGCAATAAAGGTCACGGTGGGCTGGCGGCATCTCCAGTTCCTTGTCATTGCTGCATGGTCCCAGTCAGAGCTTCTATTCTATCTCCTTGTGATGCACTTTCCAAAACTTTACGAGAAGACTCTTAGTACTGTTCATAGTTTAGATTTATTATTTTGTTCTGTATTTTTTGTTAGATTTTTCCTTCTTCGTAGTAGATTTAGGACTTGGGAAGCCGATTTGGCGGGGTTTCCAGCCAAACTTCCCTCCCACCCAACCCCATCCAGTACCCAGGCTTAGGTACTAGATTATGCCGAAGAAGATTTATGGGTTCAAAATCTGTGCTCCCTGCTTGTTTTCCATCTGCAATGAGCACCAACGCTGTTTGTACTGCTTGGGGAAATCCCACATAGCATCCATTTCTTTCTCTGCCCATACTCAAGAAAACTGGGCTCTCCACCTCAGGAAACACATCATGGGGTTTGCCTTAGGACCGGCATTGGATCCTGGCCGTGGAACCCCCCGGTACATCGGCCTGAACAAGTGGAGAGTGCTTCCCCTATTGTGGAACCTTCATTGGGCTTCACCGGTACAAGTGCGAAGGACCCCGTGCCAGGCCTAGCCGTGATCCAAGGAAGCATGCACATGGGCATGGCAGTGTATCGTCCTCCAAGTCTAAGAAGGACTTCTTATCCGTGAGTTCTGGCCACAGAGGAATCAGGCTTTCCAAGACTCACAAGACCAAAAAATGACCATGCCGATCACCGGATCCATCAGTACCGATTACGGATCCTGCAACTCTGCCTGCTCCAGCTCCATCAGTGCTAAGGGAGCCATCCGTCTCCAGACAGATGCAGTTACTGGTGCCAGGTCCTCCTGCAGAACAGACCACTGACCCCTGGGAGACTCGTAAGTGTTCTGGGTCCGCACGAGTTGTTTGCACCAGAAGGGCTGTGGGCTCCACGTGCCCTAATCCGATTATCAGCTTGCAGTGATTTGTTCCCCACTTGTTCCCACCACCCCCCTTTCTGGTGGTTCTGAAGGCACCATCATTTGGAGACATTTCCAACTCCTCTGATTCAGATGATATGGATGTCCAACACAGTCCACTGGTTCTGTTTTGGAAGCACGACTACCAGAAGGTTTTGATGGTATCGTGGCAGTTCTCCATCTTGCCTTACTCACAGAGCTGGTATCCGGCTCCGTGGTTACAGGCTATGGGTCAGCCAACAGCAGGTTCAACCAGCTTGACCAAACTGGAGCTTGTGGCCCCAAAATTCACCCTTCGAACAGGCCCGCTTCCCATCGTCCACAACCGTAGTCGGGAGGCACTCCGATATAGCATTGGACGATGCACTGATTAGTCCAACTCCAATGGTACCAGAGGATCCGGAGAGGCATCCCTCATCTTCTCCAGATGTGGCCGCCTCTTCAATCCCCTCCTCCCCACTGGATGACTATTGACAGTTCTTCTGTGGAGAATAGCCAAAGTGCTAGGGATCCACTCGACAAAGTACAGGACAGTCAACACCAGCTGCATGACATGTTGCACATTTCAATACCAGCGAGGGTGGCCCTACCAGTCAATGACACCATCCTCCAGCCAGCACACACCCCAGCTATGTGTACACCCACCCTGAAAGAGGCTAAGAAGAGGTATTATGTTCTCCCCCAAAGGGTCAGCTTTCCTATTTTCTTATCCTCCATTGAACTCATGGGTCATCCAGGCAGCATCAGAAAATTCCAGCAAAAACACCCCCGCTCCACCCCATCCAATAGAGAGGATAAGAGGCTAGACCTGATGGGCAGAAAGGTCTTCTCTTCGGCAGGGCTCCAATTTCGTATTTCAAATTACTTAGCCCCAATGAACAAATATGATTTTAACAACTGTGGGCAATTGGCTGAGTTCACAGACAAGCTACCTCACAAGATCGCAATCAATTCCAGGCAGTTTTGCAAGAAGACACGTTATTCACCACGTCCATGCTGCTGGCCGCAGTGGACTCTGCAGACACAGCTTTCCATGTCTGGGCAATGGGGAATCCTGGTTACACTCCTCTGGCTTCCCTAGGGAAGTGCAGAACATTGTAGAGAACCTTTCATTCAATGAATCACATCTCTTCAATCAGAAGACAGATGAGACCCTGCACTCCCTAATGGACACTAGAGCCACTTTAAGATCTTTGGGTATCTACACACCAGCACCCAAGAGGAAATGCTACCACTCAACCACAATCACATCACGTCAGGGCTCCACCACCTACAAGCTTCCTCAAAAACGCCCTAGGATACACAGACCCCGTCTGTCTATATCGACTGCCCAGTCATCCATGCAACGCACCCATTTGTCGCGTAAGTGGTATTTCTGAGTGTCCTTAGAGAGCTGTCCACCACTCTCTGTACACCCTGCCTATCTCCTTCGGGGGTGCCTCAGACTCTTTCTACCAGCATGGAAAGCAATAACAATGGACAAGTGGGTCCTAGATATTATTCGGAGCAGCTGCATCCTAGAGTTTACAGCAATGCCCGCATCTTGCCCTCCACCTCAGGCCACATGCATGGAACACCCTTTTGCTAAGGGGAGCTGTGGAGCTAATCTCAGTTCCCTTTCAGGGAACAGGATTCTACCTGAGTTATGTCTTAGAACCTAAGAGAATGGAGGATGGAGACTAGTATTTAATCATGACACCTCAACCATTCAACTTCTAAACCAAGATTCCACCTGGTCACATTTGCAACAATCATTCCCTCACTGGAGAAGGGTATGTGGTTTACGACTCTTGATATGCAGGACGCCTACTTCCACATCAATATACACCCGACACACAGAAGGTTCCTGAGGTTCAAGGTGAGACCTCGATATCTTTAATAGAGCGTTCTCCCATTTGGACTTACCACTGCCCCACGACTGTTCACAAAAGTTTTCTTGGTGGTGGCAGCAGCTCATCTCAGACATTAGAGAATCCGCATTTTTCCCTATCTAGATGACTGGCTGATAGCAGCACAGTCCAAGGAAGAGGCCTAGGAATTGACATCACAGCTGCTTCTACTCCTCAACTCCCTCAGGGTCAGCTTCAACATTGAAAAATCGATTTTATGCCCTACACAATCCCTGGAGTTCATAGGAGCTTGCACAGATGCGACTTCCAGCCAAGCTTATCTGCCACAGAACGGATTCCAGAAAATGCAAGAACTAATCCCTCTGGTCACATCCAACCCTTCAGTTCTGGCCAAAATCTGTCTTTCTCATTTGGGACACGCGGTGGCCTGCACATACGTCATACCCTTTGCTTTCCTGCACCTGTGCTCCCTCCAGCTCTGGCTACAAAAAGTCTACTCCCCCATGCATCAATTTATGCACTCTTCTCAGCATACCACCAGAAGTCATCTCCTCACTACAATGGTGGAGGGACCCACGATGAGTCTGCTTGGGGATGACCTTCCTCCCACCCTCATCCAATCATAGTGACAGTCATAGTGGATGCATCCCTCGTGGGCTGAGGCGCCCACATGGGCGACCGCATGATACAAGGCACCTGGATGCCATAGGAGGCCAGGATGCACATAAATGTATTGGAACCCTGGGTAGTACACAAAGCTGGCCAAACATTCCTGCCCACCATTCAGGGCTGACATGTTCTTATAATATCAGACAACACCACCAAGGTCTTCTACATAAACAAGCACGGGGGAACAAGACCCTGAGCCCTGTGTGTGGAAGCTGTACACCTCTGGGAATGGTCCATCACACATCATATCCTTCTGACGGTAGCCTACCTACCGGTTACCCAGAACATGATTGCCGATGGTCTCAGCAGAAACTTTGCAACCGACCATGAATGGGAGTTGCACGACTCTAATCACGGACATCTTTGGTCGGTGGGGAACCTTAGTAAGGGATCTTTTGGCATCCCACAACAACATCAAATTCACCCAGTATTGTTCAAGGAGAGGAATTGAACTCACTCAAAGGGAGATGTCCTATTCATCAATTGGTCGGACCGGATGCACTACGCCTTCCCTGCCTTACCTCTCCTACCACAAGTAATCCACAAGATCAGACGAGAGAAAGCAACAACTATCTTGATCACCCCCTTCTGGCCTTGCCAATTCTGGCTCCTGCTTCTCCTCTGCATGTCGAAGCACCCTCCACTCACACCTCGGATGTTCACAAAGCTACTGACTCAACAACACAACAGCAGACTCAGACACCCCAACCCACACACACTTCCATTGACTGCTTGGTTTTTGGATGGACGCCTCTACTAGCACAGGAATGCTCTCTGGCAGTTCAAGATATCCTTTCAAGCAGCAGGAAAGACTCCACAAGACACTTGTATCAAGCCAAATAGACGCATTTCACTTCCTGGGCTGCACGACGGGGCCTTGTCCCTGAAACTGTGGGCATCCTGCTATTCTTGGAATATTTCATCTATCTGAAGAACTCGGGACTTGCCCTCAGTTCCATTAAGGTGCATGCAGCTGCCATCAGCGCTTTACACCCACTGGTGGATGGGCATTCCATTTTTACCCACCTCTTAACTACGATTCTGGAAGGGCCTTCTGCGAAAATACCCTCCCACTCAGCCTATTGCCCTCCAATGGGACATTAACCTAGTTCTCTCCTCATTGACGACCACTCCCTTCAAACCTATGGCCTCATGCTTGCTGTCACTCCTGTCCATGAAAGTCACTTTCCTTGTTGCTATTACATTGTCTAGGAGGATTGGCAAACTGGGAGCCATGATGGCTAACCCCCCTTTCACCATTTTCCATAAAGACAAGGTCTCTTTATGCCTTCACCCCAAGTACCTACCCAAGATGGTTTCCCAATTTGACCTCAGTCAACCCATACGCTTTCCTTCCTTCTTCCCCAACCCTCACGCCTCTAATGAGGAAAGGAGACTTGACTCAATAGATGTTCACAGGGTCTTGGATTTTTATCTTGAGCAGATAAAGCCATTTTGGAAATCTCCTAGGCTTTTTGTAGCCATAGCAGAGAGAATGAAAGGGCAAGCCATTTCCACCCAGAGAATTTCCAAGTGAGTCTCAGGGTGCATTACACACTATCAATTATCAGGACGATCCCTACCTGAAGGGATTCAGGCCCATTCCATGGGAGTGCAAGCATCAGCCACACTCCACAACATGCCCCTTGCAGACATATGCAAGAAGACCACGTGGAGTTCTGTACACACCTTTTCCACACATTATGTTCTAGTAGTGGTTCTCAACTGGGGTCCAGGGCACCGTGGGGGGCCGCGAGCAGGTTTCGGGGGGCCGCTAAGCATGGCCAGCACTAAACTCACTAGGGCCTAGGGCAGAAAGCCGAAGCCCCACTACACAGGACTGTAGTCTGGGGCCCTGAGCCCTAACACCTGGGACTGAAGCTGAAGCCTGAGCAACTTAACTTCGTGGTGCCCCCTGTGGCGTGGTACCCCAGGCAACTGTCCTGCTTGCTACCCCTGAAAGCTAGCCCTGTCTTTTTTTATGGAGAAAAACAATTATTGTGGCACAGGTGGGCTGTGGAGTTTTTATAGCATGATGGGGGGCCTCAGAAAGAAAAAGGTTGAGAATCCCTGCTCTAGTGCATGATTCCTCAATGGACACTTTTTTTCAGAGCAGCAGTCCTCCGTTCCACAGTCTCCTCATGCCATCCTCCCACCTAGGCACTCACCTTCAGTGGAATACAGTAGGGACCATCACTCGAAGATGAAAATGAAGTTACTTCCCTGTAACTGGAGGTTCTTCAAGATGTGTGGTCCCTATCCATCCTCCAACAGCTCTGCGATAGAGCAGGAACTGGAGATGCCGGTGGCTCGCTGTGCCCTTCGTCGCCTCAGGCGAAACCATAAGGTCCTGCAGGTCGCATGTGCAGACCGCTGAACAGTACTACTTGCAAAAGCTCTGGCTCCAGGCACATGGTGCATTGCACAATCCTCAGTGGAATACAGATAGGGACCACCCATCTCGAAGAACCTCCAGTTACAGGTAAGTAACTTCCTTTTCTATGAATGTGCTGAGCAATCTTGGAATGTCTCTTGTTTTTACGCTGCATTGATGGGGTTCGAATAGGGGGCTACAGCCTTATAACTCTGCTTCTGACTGCTAGGTTAATTAGTCCCTTGGCATGAGCTGTTGGGGTTTCATGATATGAAGTGCTTGCTGTCCGCACAAAGGGGTTATTTAATTGTGGTATGCAGATAAATTTCAGGCCTCTTGCTTCCTGTCTAAAAATTAGAACGATCACATTAAGTTACAAGCTTGATGTGAAGCAGAACACGGAGTACCCCAGCAAAGGTTATGCATTCCATGCAGGTTTGTGTAATACACTGTTGCTTTTCAGTCTGTACGTCGGTTAGCATATATATAAACCTGGGGATTCAGAATATATGAGCAAGTTCAACTTGAACTCCTCTTAGGCTTCTGGGAGCTGAAGGCTGTGTCATATATCATACAAATGGCAGTTTTCCCTAGATTTCCCTTCAGGTTTCTGATATAACCTCTGACCTCAATATTGCAAAGTATTAATGGTCTCTGTGACACATGGGCAAACATGCATTTTTGTACATTTTCTAGTATTTTATTAATTTACAAGGAAAATCTAGAACTCATTTTTAAAGTTTTTTACTTAGTTACACCACGTTATAACCCATGATCAGACACAGTACTTCACCAATTGTGTGTGTAGGTATATATGTGTGTTTACCTACACACACGCAGTTTGTATATGTACAATATTCAGAAGGTAGTGTGGCTATTAGAACTGTACACTAACCAACAGTACAATGATTGTATTGTTACTTGAATGCTGTAATTTTAATATTAATATTTCAGTAACTGTCCAGAGGCATTAATCAGGATTGGGCTCCATTGTGCTAGGCACCATACAATAGGTGTAAATGGTGTACAAGGCTGACCCAAAGTTTTGTGGGGCCTATTCAGCTAACTCCCCTCCTATAACCAGGTCTGTCACCTCTTAGAACCAATGACACCTTCCCTGTCTGCCTCCTGTCTTCCATCTGTGACAATCCCCCTGACCTGTTAGTGAGACACCACAGCCCCTGTTACCCCTGCCTCCAGTAGTAGCTAAGAAAGCGAGAAGGTGGGCCTGGAGTGGAATCTTTGACGCAAGAGTCATAGCTAATAAATTCACTTACGTTAATAGCCCTCTAACGCTGGAATCAGACAAGCCTACAGCCACAGCTCTGATGCTCTCTGAGTTTTATGGGTCAGTTGTGTGTCTGCTGCTGTTACACCAGTAAAGACCTAAATTTTCCACTTGAGCTGTAGAAATAGAAGACTGGTCAAGGAATTTAAAGTAGTATGTTAAGGCATAGATGGAATGGGTCTTATTTGGATGAACTGCAGGTAACTGGTCCATTCTCTGAGTTCTTTGTATTAAATATCTCTCTGTGGGATTGGATTGTCTAGTTTTATGGAATATAAAATGGCTTATCAGTAAATATTTGTGTTTTGCTTTATCACCCAGATGTCTTACAAGCAGCTATTGTGTTATAATTAAAAACCTCTTCTAACTGAAAGCAAAATTGTCAATACCTAATTTTTTTTGAAGAAGTCTTTTAAAACAGAGAACACTGATCTTAATCAGCTTTGTATTAGATATTTATATTGTTGTGTTTTTTTTAATCAGGTGCACAAGGAAGATAGACTGTAAAAGGGCTAATCAGCCAAACCATTGGCTGTGGAGTCCAGATGGTGTATGCATTACTATTACTAGTGCGCATCCTCAAAATATGAGCCACAAAGCCACTGGCAAGGTATGAAAAATAGACTTTTTGCCTATTGTATGCTTAAAGCACACATACAGTTGCTATAAGCAGCATATCAGAAAAATACATATCGATACATATTTGTTCGCAGTGGTAATTTGAAATTGTATTGAAAGAAGCCTACATCTACTCTTTTAGCTGCCATTTTTGCAGGCTGCAATTACAAAGAAGTGTAGTTTTTAACTTTAGCTGTATACAAAAGTGGCACATGCTGTTATGGTTGTCAAAATGCCTCTGTCTGAGTCTAGGCTACATTTGTCTGTATTATGGGGAATAGATTTTTTAAGTTGAAGTTAATTGATTAAACTTGTGTAGCTTTTGTTTATTTTTCAGTTTATAAAATGCACGTATCCAGGATGTTCTATAAGCACATGTTTGAAACGTTAAAATAATACACAACTCATTAATGTTAATTAAATGGGCCATCTCCAAGAGGGTTCCATGCCCTCTCAGTACCCACTTGCAGCTCACTGAGGCAGAAATTTGAGTCAACAGTTGAGCCTTAAACCATGCTTTGAAAGTCAACTAGTAATAGGAACACAGGAATTGTCATATTGGGTCAGACTAGTGGTCCGTCTAGTTCAGTGTCCTGTCTCTGGGAGTGGCAGATACCAGATGCCTCAGAGGAAGGTACAAAAATCTCTGCACTAAATCAGTATGACCCCAGTTAGTTAGAGGTTAGCTTTTAAGCCCTGAAGCATGAGAGTTCATATCTGTTCCAAAACCCTTGCATTTTGTTTTAGTATTTACTGTTACAACTCTGGGTATTCCTCATTATTCATATAAATATCTAATCCCTTTTTGAATCCGGCTGAAGTCTTGAAAGTCAGGCTCTGATGGACCAGTGGAAGCAAGCTGCTGAGTTGGGATCACTGATAATACCCTGTCACTATCCCCAGATAGTGAAAACTATTAGTGAAAGTGTCCTATTTGATCAGGATTGATATGGTGGAGAGCAGAGAGAGTGAGAGAAGACACTCAAACCATATTGAGCTCCATTAGATAAAAATCTACAACTTGAATTGTACCTGAAAGTGAACAGAAAGCCAGGTCTCCCTCTGGACAACAGGTTTTATGTATTCTCTGTGGGTAATACACTAAAGCAAGCAGGCAGATACATTCTGCTTGAGCTGAGACTTCCCAAGTGGTCTTTGACTCTAGCTCTATTCTAGAATGCTTTGTGATAACCCAATCAGGAGGTAAGCAAGGTGTGAGTGTCGATAGGGAGCTGACCATTTTAATAAATCCATTGCTGGAGAATAATCTAAAAGAAAATCATCTGTCTGGGAAAAAGTCACAATCAAAACCGTGAAAAGAACATGGAAATCACCATCCTCCATTTAATTTACTCTTTCCTGTGATACATCCAAGCTTTTATTGTAGTCCATCTATTCACCACAGAAAATGCTGTAATTCCTGCAGTAAGATGTCTCAGAGGGGAAAAAGAGGCTATCTAATTACTGACTGTAGTACCAGTGGCTGTGGAAAAGGGGGACAATGAGAAACTATAAAAACAGAACCAGTAACTAACACACCAATTTCCTGGAGCATCAAAATCCATAAAAGCACCCGGTCTCCATCTTAATCAGTCTCCATCTTAATCTGTCTCTGACCTTGCTCATTTTTGTTTGAGTGGTGGTTGTTTTTTGTGACATTTTTTCTAAAGTAGAATTATGCCTTTGTGTTTCCAGGTAGAACTGACTGTAAGTCCGTTGCCAGAGTTAACTGAAAGTGACATGCTTTGTTGTCAGTTTGGTGAAACAACCAATATTGCAAAGCTGAGAAATGGGACTATTATCTGTGATCCTCCCACTGCAATTCCTCCCACTCCAAAAGGTCAAGGTAAGGACACTGTGCTGCCTCCCATTTATTTTATGTGGGATGATCACTACTATTGTAATCCTCCATTATCTATCATTTGCTTATAAGTTTTTCCAAGGTCAACCCATTGGGCTGAATTTTTTTCTTTTCTTGATCTCTTCCTAGTTTCAGCAAAAACCAGTGCAGTCACTTCCATGCATGAGGTTAGTGGAAAAATAGTTTGGTCAAAGTTAAGTTTTTCCAACTATTTTTTGAACAGTTCTAGCACTTCCAGTGTTTGCAGCAGGAACTTGAAATGAGGCAGACGGGATCAGAGATGTGCCTTTTCCTGTACTCATGAAAATCTGTCTAGATTTGACTGACTTATCAGTCCCCCCTCAATTGACATTTGCACATGTGCAGTAGGGCTTGTTCAGCACTTGCTCCTAAATTTTATGAATTTCCAAAGTGTGCCTGCCTGTTTCCTTGCACCACAGACCATCCTTTCTCATTTGGCAGTTCCCTGTCTTATTCACTACACACCGTTCAAATTCTGTAACAAACTAGATAGGGGTCCTGCAGGAAAAAATAGCATGCCATGTAATTAAAGATGCTATCATAATTCTGCATCCCTGTTTGTATGCAGTTGGTTTCCGTGAGCAATCATAGTTCTTCTGGGGTTTTCTAGCTATTGAGTGCTTGACATCATAGCAATGTTCCCCTAACATATATTCTTCTTCGAGTGCTTGCTCATGTCGATTCCATTCTGGGTGTTCATGCGGCCACGTGTGCGGCCGTTGCACGTTTTTGCCTTAGCAGTACCCGTAGGGCTGGCTGTGGCACCCTCTGGAGTGCTGCACTCAAGCCGCGGTATATCAGGCACTGCCGTCCCTACGCCCTCTCAGTTCCTTCTTACCTCCCGTGGTGGTCAGTTGGAGTGTCTTTCTTGCTTAGCAAGAGCTAGCCGTTTCTCCTTTTGAACTTTTTGCCTTAGGGCCTTTGTACATAGTTTGCATATAGTAGTGTTAAGTGGTTGTTAAGTGTGTGCTTGTTAGTAGTTAGGGTCCCAGCCAGGACTTTGCCCCAGGCGGCGCATGCCCCTGTCTCCCAGGTTTGTCCTTGTCCATGTTGATAAAGTTGATGTAGTTTGACTCCAGTCAGCACATAAAGTGTTATGGGAAGCCTATCAGGAGGAGCATTGGAGTAATCAAGGCATCTAGAAATAATAGAGGCCTCTGAATTTCTCACGAACAAATCCATCTGAGAGAGCCTTCAGAACCAATATGACGATGTTCAAAAGCCTCACAGGCACCACAACAGAAGGCAATCTGTAACCACCAATGGCAATGGAATGATTGCTAGTAGAACGTGACAAAAATCCAGACACAACCATTTAGTCTTGAGAAGCTCCGCCAAGTTGAAATCATCCACACTGCTTTAGTTGTGAAAAATTCCAAAAGGACTAGGATGCATTCTAATTGGAAGGACACTGATTTGCAGATCTCATTTTAAGTTCTCTGCAGTAGGAGTTGGATACAAACCTAACTGAAATTTTCCACAAAACCAATGGTAGGTAAAGTGATCTTACAGCCAAGCTGCCATCACTCTTTCAAGAAATTATTTGAGGAAAGCACAGTTTGCAGTTGCTCAATAGCTTATGAAATAGCTTGTCACAGGAGTTTAATGATTTCTGCAAGAGGAATTGTAAAGATCCTCATTGTAGAAAGCCCCAATTTCTAAAGATACTTTTTCTATTCTTTCTTCAGTAATGATCCAGATTAGAAATACATTCATGGGGAAGTTATGTACAATGAGCCAAAGGTTCAAAGTGCTAGTTTAATATTTCAGGCATTACTGTAGTTACTGAATAACTTGTACAAGGTTGACTTGTTCTAATTCATATGAGTTTATAGAGTTTGATGTACAAGTCGTACAAGCAATTTTACAGGAAGAAATATCCATACTTTATGAAAATATTTTCTTAGAAATAACTCTTCTATCATTTTTTTCTTTTGTATTCAATTCTCATTTTCCTTATTACCTCAGTTTTCATCATTCTAGTACATTCTTAAGGCATTTCCATACTATAATACTATTCTGTAATGTTGCCTACTTGCTGTTTCTCTTTATGTATCCCATCCTATCTTTGTACCATCAGTTACTGAAAATTTAGTAAACATTAAGAACAAATAAAATTAGTTATATCATGAGTGTGAAAGTTTTAACCTTGTGATTCCAGTGAGGTGTTTGTTTTACATCTTGAACAAATAATAAAAACGTCATAGAATCATAGAATATCAGGGTTGGAAGAGACCTCAGGAGCTCATCTAGTCCAACCCTCTGCTCAACGCAGGACCAATCCCCAACTAAATCATCCCAGCCAGGGCTTTGTGAAGCCTGACCTTAAAAACTTCTAAGGAAGGAGATTCCACCACCTCCCTAGGTAACGCATTCCAGTGTTTCACCACCCTCCTAGTGAAAAAGTTTTTCCTAATATCCAAGCTAAACTGCCCCCACTGCAACTTGAGACCATTACTCCTTGTTCTGTCATCTGCTACCACTGAGAACAGTCTAGATCCATCCTCTTTGGAACCTCCTTTCAGGTAGTTGAAAGCAGCTATCAAATCCCCCCTCATTCTTCTCTTCCACAGAATAAACAATCCCAGTTCCCTCAGCCTCTCCTCCATAAGTCATGTGTTCCAGTCCCCTAATCATTTTTCAGAGTAGCAGCCGTGTTAGTCTATATTTGCAAAAAGAAAAGGAGTACTAGTGGCACCTTAGAGACTAACCAGTTTATTTGAACGTAAGCATTCGTGAGCTACAGCTCACTTCATCGGATGCATTCAGTGGAAAATACAGTGAGGAGATTTATATACACACACAACATGAAAAAATGGGGGTTATCATACACATTGTAAGAAGAGTGATCACTTAAGATAAGCTTTTACCAGCAGGAGAGCAGCGGGGGGGGGGGGGGGGGGGAGGGGAGGAGAAAACCTTTTGTAGTGATAATCAAGGTGGGCCATTACCAGCAGTTAACAGGAACGTATGAGGAGCGGTGGGGGGGCGGGGGAGGAATAAACATGGGGAAATAGTTTTACTTTGTGTAATGGCACATCCACTCCCAGTCTCTATTCAAGCCTAAGTTAATTGTATCCAGTTTGCAAATTAATTCCAATTCAGCAGTCTCTCGTTGGAGTCTGTTTTTGAAGTCTTTTTGTTGTAATATTGCGACCTTTAGGTCTGAAATCAAGTGACCAGAGAGATTGAAGTGTTCTCCAACTGGTTTATGAATTTTATAATTCTTGACAACTGATTTGTGTCCATTTATTCTTTTACGTAGATACTATCCAGTTTGACCAATGCACATGGCAGAGGGGCATTGCTGGCACATGATGGCATATATCACGTTGGTAGATGTGCAGGTGAGCGAGCCTCTGATAGTGTGGCTGACGTGATTAGGCCCTATATTGGTGTCCCCTGAATAGATATGTGGACACAGTTGGCAACGGGCTTTGTTGCAAGGAGAGGTTCCTGGGTTAGTGGTTCTGTTGTGTGGTTGCTGGTGAGTATTTGCATCAGGATGGGGGGCTGTCTGTAGGCAAGGACTACAAGATTTGTGAGAGTGATGGGTCGTCCTTCAGGATAGGTTGTAGATCCTTGATGATGCATTGGAGAGTTTTAGTTGGGGGCTGAAGGTAATGGCTAGTGGCGTTCTGTTATTTTCTTTGTTGGGCCTGTCCTGTAGTAGGTGACTTCTGGGTACTCTTCTGGCTCTGTCAATTTGTTTCTTCACTTCAGCAGGTGGGTATTGTAGTTGTAAGAACGCTTGATAGAGATCTTGTAGGTGTTTGTCTCTGTCTGAGGGGTTGGAGAAATGTGGTTGTATCGTAGAGCTTGACTGTAGACGATAGATCGTGTGGTGTCGTCTGGGTGAAAGCTGGAGGCATGTAGGTAGGAATAGTGGTCAGTAGGTTTCCGGTATAGGGTGGTGTTTATGTGACCATCGCTTATTAGCACCGTAGTGTCCAGGAAGTGGATCTCTTGTGTGGACTGGTCCAGGCTGAGGTTGATGGTGGGATGGGAATTGTTGAAATCGTGGTGGAATTCCTCAAGGGCTTCTTTTCCATGGGTCCAGATGATGAAGATGTCATCAATGTAGCGCAAGTAGAGGAGGGGCACTAGGGGACGAGAGCTGAGGAAGCGTTGTTCTAAGTCAGCCATAAAAATGTTGGCATACTGTGGGATCATGCGGGTACCCATAGCAGTGCTGCTGACTTGAAGGTATACATTGTCCCCAAATGTGAAATAGTTATGGGTGAGGACAAAGTCCAGCCACCAGGTTTGCCGTGACATTATCGGGGATACTGTTCCTGACGGCTTGTAGTCCATCTTTGTGTGGAATGTTGGTGTAGAGGGCTTCTACATCCATAGTGTCTAGGATGGTGTTTTCCGGAAGATCACTGATGGATTGTAGTTTCCTCAGGAAGTCAGTGGTGTCTCGAAGATAGCTGGGAGTGCTGGTAGCGTAGGGCCTGAGGAGGGAGTCTACATAGCCAGACAATCCTGCTGTCAGGGTGCCAATGCCTGAGATGATGGGCGTCCAGGATTTCCAGGTTTATGGATCTTGGGTAGCAGATAGAATGCCCCAGGTAGGAGTTCCAGGGGTGTGTCTGTGCAGATTTGTTCTTGTGCTTTTTCAGGGAGTTTCTTGAGCAAATGGTGTAGTTTCTTTTGGTAACCCTCAGTGGGATCAGAGGGTAATGGCTTGTAGAAAGTGTCCACGTATCTATTCAGGGGACAGCATCACAGGGCCTAATCACATCAGCCACACTATCAGAGGCTCATTCACCTGCACATCTACCAATGTGATATATGCCATCATGTGCCAGCAATGCCCCTCTGCCATGTACATTGGTCAAACTGGACAGTCTGTACGTAAAAGAATAAATGGACACAAATCAGACGTCAAGAATTATAACATTCATAAACCAGTTGGAGAACACTTCAATCTCTCTGGTCACTCGATTACAGACCGAAAGGTCGCAATATTACAACAAAAAGACTTCAAAAACAGACTCCAACAAGAGACTGCTGAATTGGAATTAATTTGCAAACTGGATACAATTAACTTAGGCTTGAATAGAGACTGGGAGTGGATGTGTCATTACACAAAGTAAAACTATTCCCTCCCCCCCACGCCGAGATGTTCCTGTTAACTGCTGGCAACGGCCCACCTTGATTATCATTACAAAAGGTTTTCTTCCGCCCCCCCCCCCACCGCTCTCCTGCTGGTAATAGCTCATCTTAAGTGATCACTCTCCTTACAATGTGTATGATAACACCCATTTTTTCATGTTCTGTGTGTATATAAATGTCCTCACTGTATTTTCCACTGAATGCATCCGATGAAGTGAGCTGTAGCTCACAAAAGCTTATGCTCAAATAAATTGGTTAATCATTTTTGTTGCCCTCCGCTGGACTCTTTCCAATTTTTCCACATCCTTCTTGTAGTGTGGGGCCCAAAACTGGACACAGTACTCCAGGTGAGGCCTCACCAATGTCGAATAGAGGGGAACGATCACGTCCCTCGATCTGCTGGCAATGCCCCTACTTATACAGCCCAAAATGCCACTGGCCTTCTTGGCAACAACGGCACACTGTTGACTCATGTCCAGCTTCTCGTCCACTGTAACCCCTAGGTTACAGGTCTCCTTTTCTGCAGAACTGCTGCCTAGCCATTCGGTCCCTAGTCTGTAGCAGTGCATGGGATTCTTCCGTTCTAAGTGCAGGACTCTGCACTTGTCCTTATTGAACCTCATCAGATTTCTTTTGGCCCAATCCTCTAATTTGTCAAGGACCCTCTGTATCCTATCCCTACCCTCCAGCGTATCTACCTCTCCTCCCAGTATAGTGTCACCTGCAAACTTGCTGAGGGTGCAATCCACACCATCCTCTAGATCATTAATGAAGATATGGAACAAAACCGGCCCGAGGACTGACGCTTGGGGCACTCCACTTGATACCAGCTGCCAACTAGACGTGGAGCCATTGATCACTACCCGTTGAGCCCGACAATCTAGCCAGCTTTCTATCTACCTTGTAGTCCATTCATCCAGCCCATACTTCTTTAACTTGCTGACAAGAATACTGTGGGAGACCGTGTCAAAAGCTTTGCTAAAGTCAAGGAACAACACGTACAATGCTTTCCCCTCATCCACAGAGCCAGTTATCTTGTCATAGAAGGCAATTAGATTAGTCAGGCATGACTTGCCCTTGGTGAATCCATGCTGACTGTTCCTGATCACTTTCCTCTCCTCTAAGTGCTTCAGAATTGATTTCTTGAGGACTTGCTCCATGATTTTTCCAGGGACTGAGGTGAGGCTGACTGGCCTATAGTTCCCAGGATCCTCCTCCTTCCCTTTTTTAAAGATGGGCACTACATTAGACTTTTTCCAGCCATCCGGGACCTCCCCCGATCGCCATGAGTTTTCAAAGATAATGGCCAATGGCTCTGCAATCACATCCGCCAACTCCTTTAGCACTCTCGGTTGCAGCGCATCCAGCCCCATGGACTTGTGCTTGTCCAGCTTTTCTAAATAGTCCCAAACCACTTCTTTCTCCACAGAGGGCTGGTCACCTCCTCCCCATGCTGTGCTGCCCAGTGCAGTAGTCTGGGAGCTGAACTTGTTCGTGAAGACAGAGGCAAAAAAATGCATTGAGTACATTAGCTTTTTCCACATCCTCTGTCACTAGGTTGCCTCCCTCATTCAGTCAGGGGCCCACACTTTCCTTGACTTTCTTCTTGTTGCTAATATACCTGAAGAAACCCTTCTTGTTACTCTTAACATCTCTTGCTAGTTGCAACTCCAGGTGTGATTTGGCCTTCCTGATTTCACTCCTGAATGCCTGAGCAATATTTTTATACTCTTCCCTGGTCATTTGTCCAATCTTCCACTTCTTGTAAGCTTCTTTTTTGTGTTTAAGATCAACAAGGATTTCACTGTTAAGCCAAGCTGGTTGCCTGCCATATTTACTATTCTTTCTACACATCGGGATGGTTTGTCCCTGTACCCTCAATAAGGATTCTTTAAAATACAGCCAGCTCTCCTGGACTCTTCTCCCCCTCATGTTATTCTCCCAGGGGATCCTGTCCATCAGTTCCCTGAGGGAGTCAAAGTCTGCTTTTCTGAAGTCCAGGGTCCATATTCTGCTGCTCTCCTTTCTTCCTTGTGTCAGGATCCTGAACTCGACCATCTCATGGTCACTACCTCCCAGATTCCCATCCACTTTTGCTTCCCCTACTAATTCTTCCCGGTTTGTGAGCAGCAGGTCAAGAAAAGCTCTGCCCCTCGTTGGTTCCTCCATCACGTGCACCAGGAAATTGTCCCCTACATTTTCCAAAAACTTCCTGGATTGTCTGTGTACCGCTGTATTGCTCTCCCAGCAGATATCAGGGTGATTGAAGTCTCCCATGAGAACCAGGGCCTGTGATCTAGTAACTTCCATTAGTTGCCGGAAGAAAGCCTCGTCCACCTCATCCCCCTGGTCCGGTGGTCTATAGCAGACTCCCACCACGACATCACCCTTGTTGCTCACACTTCTAAACTTAATCCAGAGACTCTCAGGTTTTTCTGCAGTGTCATACCAGAGCTGTGAGCAGCCATACTGCTCTCTTACATACAATGCAACTCCCCCACCTTTTCTACTCTGCCTGTCCTTCCTGAATAGTTTATATCCATCCATGACAGTACTCCAGTCATGTGAGTTATCCCACCAAGTCTCTGTTATTCCAATCACATCATAATTCCTTGACTGTGCCAGGACTTCCAGTTCTCTCTGCTTGTTTCCCAGGCTTCTTGCATTTGTGTATAGGCACTTGAGATAACTTGCTGTTTGTCCTGCTTTCTTAGTATGAGGCAGGAGCCCTTCCCTCTCGCGCTCTCCTGCTCGTGCTACCTCCCGATATCCCACTTCCCCACTTACCTCAGGGCTTTGGTCTCCTTCCCCCGGTGAACCTAGTTTAGAGCCCTCCTCACTAGGTTAGCCAGCCTGCTTGTGAAGATGCGCTTCCCTCTCTTCGTTAGGTGGAGCCCGTCTCTGCCTAGCACTCCTCCTTCTTGGAACATCATCCCATGGTCAAAGAATCCAAAGCCTTCTCTCCGACACCACCTGCATAGTCATTCGTTGACTTCCACGATTCGACAGTCTCTCCCCAGGCCTTTTCCTTCCACGGGGAAGATGGATGAGAACACCACTTGCGCCTCAAACTCCTTTATCCTTCTTCCCAGAGCCACGTAGTCTGCAGTGATCCGCTCAAGGTCATTCTTGGCAGTATCATTGGTGTCCATGTGGAGAAGCAGGAAGGGGTAGCGATCCGAGGGTTTGATGAGTCTCAGCAGTCTCTCCGTCACATCGTGACTCCTAGCTCCTGGCAAGCAGCAGACTTCTCGGTTTTCCCGGTCAGGGCGGCAGATAGATGACTCAGTCCCCCTGAGGAGAAAGTCCCCGACCACCACCACCCGCCTCCTTCTCTTGGGAGCAGTGGTCATGGAACCCCCATCCCTGGGACAGTGCATCTCATGCCTTCCAGTTGGTGGAGTCTCCTTCTGTTCCCTTCCCTCAGATGTATCATCTGGTCCACTCTCCGTATTAGTACCTGTGGAGAGAACATGAAAACAGTTGCTTACCTATATCTGCGTTGCTGGTACATGGACGCTCCCCTTTCTTCTTCTGGAGGTCACATGCTGCCAAATTTCTTCACCATCCTCCTGTCCCCACTGCACCGCCTGCTCTGAATTTTCAGAACATTGTGTCTGTAGAAGCATATCCTGACGTCTATCCAGGAAATCTTCAGTTTCTCTTATGCGGTGCAGGTTCGATACTTGTTTCTCCAGACCGTGAACCTTCTCTTCCAATATGGAGACCAGCTTGCACTTTGTACAGACAAAGTGGCTTCTGTCCTGTGGAAGAAAGACAAACATGGCACATCCTGTTCAGGTCACAACAGCTGAACACTCCCCATCCATATTACCTTCCTTCTACGAGCTTCCTCAGGAGTTGTAGTGACAATTCAGAGAAGCCAGCAAGATGTAAGCCTCAGTGGGGTCTCCCCAGGCGAATTCCCAGGCGAACTCCCTCTGTTAGCCTCTCTGCTGTTCACCACTCAGCTGGTTCGCAGCTGACTGGCTTTTTATAACAGTCAGGCCCACTCAAGGCTCACCTGGAACAAAGCACTCCCAATTCACACTTTTCAAACAACCAGTCAAGCACACGGTCATTGCACCGTTCTACACAAGAGCTAAAGTATTCAACAACTTATTTACTTTTTTTTGACAGATCACGTTTCAGTTTCACTAACATTAACCTTCGGAGAGGAAAAGATGTTTTTTGCATCAGCTACATATCCTTTCTATGACTGTGAAGAAGCAATGAATCTTTCTGCAAATTTGCCGTGAGTATTTTATCTTCTTAACTTAAGTTGTTGCATCATGCTGTATGTGTTCAGGTAACTGAACTGTTTAGTTAAGACAGCTGAATCCTTCTATAGCAGATCCTCTGGCACAGTCAGCATTCCCTGATAAGTCCTGTTGGCATCCAACTTGCAGACTCAAACTGTAGAATCAGACATCTAAATTATCTGATTTGCAAGCACAAACTTGACCTACCTGGGAGTCCAGGGCTTTCAGACCTCACAGATTCAGGCCCAAAGTTCCTGTGATCCATGTTGTGGCTTTTTCATGCATGCTGCTGTTCAGGAGAGGCAAGTTACCAGACTAGGTTCTTTAATTATTCTCACTATGAAATTGTGAACTCAGCATAGTAAGGATTTTGTAGCAAATTGCTCTACTTTCTATGACTAAAAATGGAGTTTGTTGGGTTTTGGTTTTTTTTACAATGAAATTTGAATGTTTAGGACCAAAAAAAAACAAAAAAACATGGGTCTTGTTATGACCCATCACGTTATATTTGTAGATGTTATTCCTGTGCAAGCAGTAGATGGAATTGCCGGTGGGACTGGAAGAATCATATCTGTGAAGACTCATCTTTGGAAAAGGATGTGATCAAACAAAATATGGTAAAAATTTAAAATTAGAATAAACAGGTTTTATTTGAACACTTTTTCATATTTTCTTTAGCATTGCTACCAGATCAGTTGGTTGGACTTGGGTATTAAATAAAAATCATGATTCTAAAGTTAACTTCAGAAATACAATTTTTTTGTGACTTTAAGTGGGGTTGGGAATGTAGAGGTGTGATTAGGGAGGGGAAGCAAGATAGAATAATTTCTTAGGGGATATTTTTGTTCATTTTACTGTTTTGCTTTAATGGGAAGAATAAGATTTCAGGGCTTGGAAAGATAATCATCTACAGCTTTGGCATATGCTGTAGTCATTTTTAGTGTGTCTAATTTGAAAGGGTGTAATCAAATCTGTCACTTTATTTTAAGCATGGAGTTCTTCAGAACAAGAATGCCTTTGTCAAAAGGCTGTTGAAATTTGTTGTGATGGAAGATTTTTATTTTAAATGTTTATCTCCCTAGGAGGAAAAATGCCCACAGTTTCTAAATCCCAACCCTCCAATAATACCAATGGAGTTCCCAACAATAGTTCATTTTGAAGGAAAGAATCTAGAGAATTATCAGGTAAATGAATTAATTCCAAGTAGTCATTTGACCTATAGTTTAATTTCAGCGCTCATCCTAAATTCCTAAGACGTTAGTATATGTTTCCTCTGGGTAATGTTACTGCTTTCAAACCCCTCCCATTTAAAATGTATGTGTAACTATTAATTATTGTAGGCTGCCCATAAATGAGTAACCCATGCACTGCCAGGATACATTTTTTTTCTCTGTACTGGCTTTCAGAAATCAAAGGTGAAATAGAAATGAAGCTGAATGAAGGAGAAACTTTATTTACTAAAAGTTCAGTTGCTAAATAGGGACCATATTCTACAGTGATCTTGGCGTAAACCTCCCATTGACGTCAGGATGGATCAAGGGTAGTGTTGGTCCTAGTTTTGTAGATGTGACCCATAGATCATAATTTGGCCACTTGTGCAGAATGAGTTTGATACCCCTGCCAAATGAGTTTGATGGGGGTACCTGGAATGATGAAAATTTCAGAGCTGGGGACCTGGCAGCTACCAGAATTTTTTTAACGTTTTTCTTGTTGGTTAGTCCCCCAGTGGATATCCATTATGTTTCTCCTGGATTGCCTATTTGAGGTGTCTTTGCAATGACAAATGACAGGTCCCTCAAGGGTGAAGGAAGTTTTCCTTTGTTTGTGGTATTTTGAGGTGCCAACCATTATAGTGAGCTTTAATATCTCCATCAAAAATAAGAATGGAAGAGAGGTGCATTCAGAAGAGAGATGAAGATTTGGGATCTCTAGTTCTTATGGCTGATGCCTGTTTATCTCCCAGTGAATGAGGAGAGAGGATACTTTTGAAAATGCTGTTCATAATTCTTGTAATAGGCTGGGGATGGATGAATCACACACCATAAGATTTTTATTTTGGATTCTTATCTGTACCAAACAAGTTCTTGACCTGGGGACAAATGCTCCTCACTAAATGGAGCTCCTGGTGGAAGCATTTGTTGAAGAGCAAACAATGGATCTTTAGGTTGCTTTAAATAGGGGAAACTGCTGTTTTTCTGTCTCTCCCTTTGAAAAAATTCAGTAGGATGTTAAAGTAAATCCAAGCTATTACAGTACCTCAGGGGAAAACTGCTACCAGAACAAGCAGTTGAGACAGGTGCTGAATTGGGAATTGGATGCTGGTCAGTTGTTTTACTTTTAAATTCTAAGAGAAAATTTAATCTGAGTACTCAAAAGCCAGGCAGGTTTTCACAATGTGAAGAACTGAAGGCTCCACATTAAAGGTGTGCTAGATAGCCCTCATATACAGTTCAGTTTGTTTTTCCACCATGGAATCTTGGATACAAGATTCTCCTGTCTGGATGTGCCATCCTCTTCTGTAAACATTCATATGTAAACCACTGGTCAGTGTGTGTTGTCCTATATGCTCAACTCACAGAGGATTCAAGTCTCTGATAGTCCTCAGTTAGGCAGCTTGGTTGTTTACCTCAAACTGTAGAGATGCATTTTAGTTCTGGAGGTGCCTAGTTCAGTCGTTGGTGTCAACCAAGATAGCAGTCATCACGTATATGTAAACATACACCATTTCCTGGGTTGTTCTGTCAGGAATGTGAGAGGCTGAAATACAGCTTCAGCAACATAATTTGAAGATTATTGAAAAAAATTATTGTGTTATTGTAGTATAAAGTGGAGATGAGTAAGGAAAGTGTCAGGCAATATTCCTTTAGAAAGAAGATCTCTGATGAAATTTAGCAATTGGATGAGTATAAAAACCTTGTACAACTTGGAGTAAGGCAATCCTTTGTGTGTCTTGGGGTTGGGTGAATGGTGTCTGAGGTGAAAGGGTGGTTTTTAGAGCTAGTCAGGAAGTTATTTTTGCTTTCCTCAAAATTTCCTGTAGTGAAATATTTGAGGAAATATTTTAAGGTAGAATATTCTTTAGCAGCTTCTGGTGGGGTTTGTTTTTGTTTTTTGTTAAAAAATACAGTCAGTGGAAAGCAGACACTTCAATGAAAATTCATTTTGTCAAAAATCCAATTTTCCATTAAAAAAAAAAAAACAATTTTAACAGAAAACTTTAGACCACCCTAGAGGCCTTGTCTTCATGGCTTTGATGTTTAAATGCATTGGTCAGGGAGCCTTGTTTTTAGTTTCTGTAAATAAATCTTGTTCGCTATATTGAAGACATTTTGATCTATTCAGCAGTGAAGTCCTGGGACATTCTCCTGCCACTGCCTTTATTTATTTATTTAAAGCTTCAGGAGAAGCCTTTTTGGAGCTTGGTAGCCCATTTTCCCCCCTTGGTAGCCCATAAGATCTTGTTATGTGTAGGAAAAGGTCCTTCTCCCCTAATAATATTACAATGCTCTTGGGATTTGCAGTGGAGGGCATTGCCTCCTGTGTCTGTCCTCACACCCAGCCCTTCCATGAATCTTCTGGTGGATGAAAGACTGTCCTCTCCGGCTCTCCCCATTTTTGTCATGGATAAAGGACAACAGGAAGAGAAAACCATTGCTGCTTCTTGCTACTGCTATTAGTTACATAAGCCTTGTGACCCCCAATGCTAGCTATGACTACTGCTTTTGAGCCACAGCTACATATAAAACAAATTTGGGCATCTCTTAGGCCTCAAATTATTTGGATGGCAGCAGCCGGAGAAGGTGATTTACCTACCCTTGCAACAGGACTGGAGAGTTGAGTAACCAAAAAATTGTATAAAAACATTGGAAAGCATCCATCTTGTCATGCTTTTGAGCAGGGGGTTGGACTAGATGACCTCCTGAGGTCCCTTCCAACCCTGATATTCTATGTACCACTGGGAGCAGAACCTCCCAGTGCATCATGAAGATCCTGATTTAAAGGAGGAGCAGGCCATTGAATAAGGTCTCAAAGTCCTCCAAAAGCATCAGAAGTGAGGGAGGACCGCTCCCTGCTGAGGCAAAGGGAGTAGTGAAACTTTCTGGTTTCACACAAAGCTAGCAAAGGCTGGCTCCAGCTTCACTTGGAATTCTCGGGTCGGGTTCATGTAGTCCCATGGTCACTGTGCAGACAGAACCTGCCTGCTTTGGTTAATAAAACTCCCATGAGCCTAGAGAATGGGATTCACACAGCTCTGTTGACAACACAGCTGATGTGGGAAGGCATACGCTGGATAACTTTGAATTTTGTTCTTACTTGCTGAAAATGAGTGCTAGACACTCTCGTAGCTTTTAGTTGTGCCTCTCTAAAGCTTGGCCTTTAAATGGAGCAAGTAACAGATGATGTTGACACTATCTTTAGCTTTTGTTTTCACATGATGATTTAATTGGTTAGCTTTCTACATCTGATCTTGTCCCTGTCAGTGCTGAGCAGCATATTGCTTATTTACTTTTTATTAAGCTCAGTGGTACTGTAAAAATTCTAAGCTGACCATTTCTCTTGTATAGGGAAGATCTTTTAAGATTGGAAATGACCAGTTTGAATTTGAGGCTCCTGTTGACAAATCAAATGATGGAAATTTCTCATTCAAAACCAAAGAGGTAAATATTAAAAAAAATTGTTTGTTTAAAAAAGATATAAAATGTTTTGTCCTGTTGTAATACAGAGTATGTGCACGTGGCTGGCCCTCAAAGGAGATAAACCCTAATTACAGACCTGTAATGAAGGTTCTTCTCCTTCGCCCAAAGGCAAAAGCCTACAACTTTTGGAATTGTAGTTCCTGAATTCCCTAGTCTTTTTTTCTTCCTGTTAGCTGTGATTTCAGCATGTATGCAGCTCATGCATTCATTAAACTGTGCCTATGGAAACTCTGGGCCATATGATTTTGATTCAGCTTGGTCAGCCTGATCGAATATTGGACTTAGAGACAGGGCTCCTGAATTCTTCCCTGCCACTGACTCATTGACCTTCCTGTGATTTAGTTTCTCGGTCTGTAAAAATTTCACCGTTCACTGGAATTAAGTGCACTCAGTCTCTGGGTGCCTTTTCAGAAAAGAGAAAATGTATGCAAAGTTCTATTATTCTGTTTACCAAGTTATAAATTAGACTTATAGACTTTATCCTGCTCAGGAAAACGCCTGAGTAAATAAGCTGAAGGCCTACTAGCTCACCTCACAAGATTCTTTTTTTCTTTTGAGGATTGATTAATGTCTATGCAGCTGTTACACTGATTTATATGATAAGTGTTTTCTTCTTCGTCTCCCCCACTTTTGAGGCCTCATATTATGACCATCTTCTTTTAAATACAAGAAGTATGATTTGTTTCAGAGCCTCTGAATGCTAGTCCTTATTTAGCCAGAGTGTGTATAGTTAGGAAGAGGGAGGGTGCTACACTGTTGAAGAAATATCAGACCTTTCCTTAGCACATTGAGTGATTATGCTATATTGTCAGGAATAATACATCCTGCTGGCTTGGGAAGGAAGAGTTTAACACAGGGGTGGGCAAACTTTTTGGCCCAAGAGCCACATCAGGGTTGCAAAACTATATGGAAGGCCGGGTAGGGAAGGCTGTGCTTCCCCAAACAGTCTGGCCCCCACCCCCATCCACCTCTCCCACTTCCTGCCCCCTGACTGCCCCCCTCAGAACTCCCGACCCATCCAACCTCCCCACACACACACACTCTTTGTCCCCGACCACCCCCGTCTGGGACCCCCTGCCCCTAACCACCCCCTATCCGACCTCCCCTTCTCCCTGTGCCCTGACTGCCCTAACACCCATCCACCCCCTTGCCTCCTGACAGGCCCCTGGAATTCCCACACCTATCCAACCCCCCCCCCCGCCGTTCCCTGTCCCCTGATCACCACCCCCAGAACCCCCAACCCATCCAACCCCCTCCGTTCCATGTCCCCTGTTCACCACCCCCAGAACCCCCGACCCATCCAACCCCCCCGTTCCCCCATCCCCTGACCACCACCCACAGAACCCCCGACCCATCCAACCCCCCCCGTTCACCATCCCCTGACCACCACCCCCAGAACCCCCGACCCATCCAACCCCCCCGTTCACCATCCCCTGACCACCACCCCCAGAACCCCCGACCCGTCCAACCCCCCCCCGTTCACCATCCCCCGACCCATCCAACCCCCCCCGTTCACCATCCCCTGACCACCACCCCCAGAACCCCCGACCCATCCAACCCCCCCCCGTTCACCATCCCCTGACCACCACCCCCAGAACCCCCAACTCATCCAACCCCCCAGCTCCTTGTCCCCGACTACCCCCTCCCAGGATCCCCCTCCCCTAACTGCCCCTCAGGACCCCCCCCATCTGACCCCTCACTGTCCCCTGACAGGCCTCCCATGCCTATCCAACTGCTCCCCGTCCCCTTACCATGCCACTCAGAGCAAGCAGGAGCTGGAGCCAGTCACACCACTGTGCTGCCCGGCAGGAGCGGCAGGCCAGAGTGCAGGCGGCCCAGCAAGCTGAGGCTGCGGGGAGTGGGGACAAGAGAGGAAGGGCAGGGGCTAGCCTCACTGGCCGTGAGCTCAAGGGCCAGCCAGACAGGACAGTCCTGCAGGCTGTAGTTTGCTCACCTCTGGTTTAGCAAGTCTAAAGCTGGCAATTTCAAGGAGTTACTGAAACTCTCTAAATGCAATATGCTAGCTACTTGGATACTTACCTCTAAATATAAATCAGATCATGAAAATTGATGATCCAATGGCAACTCAGTACTGCTCTCCATTAACCCTTCTAGGTTCTGATTGTTATGAATTAAGTTAATTACCAAAAGTTTCGCTCAATACATTTGACTAAGAACAGAAACAGAGCATACATTTGAAATGTTTTAGATGCTTTCTGAATCCTCATAGATCATGTTCAGAATTATGCGACACAAAAATTAACCTTCCGAATTAAAATAAGCAGATGCAAATGTCTTCCTGTGTCATCTTTTCCAGTTTTCCTATGGCGCAAATGAAACTCTACCACTTAATCTGTTCATTAAAACAGATAAGGTCAAGATTGACAGTAAACTCATGGGTAAGTATGAATTATGGGACTCATGGGGAGTGAAATTACAGTAAATTGAGATTTATTCCCATAATAAATTTTATCTTCATGACTCCAAGAATGTAACCATCTCAAGTTTTACTGGTTTTAGTAAAGCATGTAATTAAATGACAGGGCAAAAGTGTTAATACAGCTGCATAAATTAAATATCAATGTTGATAACATCTTTAAAATTTTATATATTTAAAGTTTTATATAAAAAATATCTTTATATCTGATTCTGCTCTGAAAAGCAACTCTTTTAAAAATGGTATTGTGAGGTTCCCTTGTTATATCTCAATAATATGATAGCAAACTTAGTCCCTTCCTGGGTAAAAAGGTGGCTTTTCTTACTGTCATCTCTACAAACCTCACCAGAGATCTGAAGTCTAAAACTGTGTTCTGGCTCATGCATCGTCATCAATGATAGATTCTGCAGTCTTCAGTTTGGTTGACAATGAAAAGCCACAGAAGTATTCTGTGGCAACAAAAAGTATGCAAAGTCACGAGACCTGCCATAAATGGCTTTTTCATTTAGTTAAATTTATTTATTTATTCCAATTTATGATGGCACAAAAAATGTCTGTTAAATCTATGGTCCTGGTCTTGTAAGCTACTAGGTGCTGGCAGAGCTCCAGTGAAAACAATGGGCTCCATGTGGGTGCCCTGATACCCCACCTCCCCCATAACAGTTCTCAGATTAAGATCTGCAAACACTTTTTACCAGATATAGTGCTTGTTACTACGAGTCCATATGAATGAGACTAATGTCACTCATGAGTAATGTCCCCATGCAGATAAATATCTTTATACATTATTCCTGGTATATAATAATATTTAAACAGTTTAATTTTGTATAGGCAACACAGAAGCAGTGGAGTTTGAGGGATTACCCTATGTTGCCTCTGCCTGGCTGAGAGCAGTTGTTGTTAACTCGTGCTATTTCTTGTCCTCTTATGGGGAAATCACATTGTAACAGTGCAGCATCAACATTTCCATTCCAAAGAATTATGATGTTATAAATCCAGAATCTTACAGGATCTGGTGCAAAAGAAAAAAAAAAAGGAAAGAAAGAAAGAGAAAAAAGGAAGCAGTGTTATTATTAAAGGAAGGCTCTTGTTCAAATACAAATCTACAATAATCACAAAGGCTGAAAAATACTGGCAAAATGTCTTTTTTTTTCTCTTTTGTATGAATGTTTTTATCCAAATTCTCCCTTGCTTTAAAATGTCCTTACCGTGTGAAGTCCATAGCATAATGGTTTTTAAACATCACATTGCACCTTGAAAGGAACTGACTTTGGAGGAATGGACTTTGCTCAGAAGGTACTCAATTATTTCAATTCCAGCACTTTTGAACCCTCCAGTGTAAAAAAAAAAAAAACCTCTTCTTTGTACAACACAAGTGAATACTAAGTTATGATAGCATTTTAAATCTCAGACCACTGGGGGTTTTTGAACAGTATGAAATCCAATGTATCTATCCCTTTCATGTTTTTGTCCTTGTTACCAGTTACTTCACAGCTTGGATCTAAAGGTGATGGATAAGTCTGAATCTAATGAGTGGATTGCTGCTCCTATATTTAATGATTTGGTCAGGGAGTGAAGGATTGTTTAATACTTTAAGACTCTGTCTTTCCCTGTCCCTTTCACACCTCTGGGTGTAAGAGACTTCAAGATGTTGCTGTGCTGCCTTTGTTTGCAGAGAAAGGGAGCGAGACTCCTGTTCTAGCCAATGAAGGATGACGAAGTAATTCAGTAAATATGTTCCTTTGCTTTGTCAGGTTGTCATGTGGTGGTGTGGGTGGAGATTGTAGGGTGTGTGGAGGCAAAGGGAGGAATTAACAACCCCACTTGTTAAAGTTCCTGTGCAAACTATTACCAGTTTATGAGTGCTGGATTAAGAAAGCAATCTGTTACATCTTGCAAATTATGTTCATGTTTGTAGATGTGGGAAAAGCTTTCCCTGCTGCAGCCTGTGCTGTCTGTTCCAAGGATAAAGGGAAGTGTTAATTCTCTTGTTAAAGTGGGGTTGTCAGTCTGGCACCTTTTCCCCAGCACTAAATTTGCTTTTTTTTTAATTGCAGAATGAATGAGTAAATAAATACTGTTTAAAATGACTCAGTGACTGAGAGGCTCCATATCTAAGTGGTTTTCAGACCAAATTAGCTAGGTGTACAAGTAAAAAGAGACTCTCCTCACCCCTCCCATAACTCTTAATACTGCAAACTCAACATGAAATCTCAGTCAAGTTAGGTCTTTTCCTACTGTTTCATCATTAGCAGTAACAAGGGTCCTGCAGCCCACCGTAGGCACCCAGCGACCAGCAGTCCAACCCCATTACATTGAATGGGTTCACACTGGTACAACTGGTTGAATTATAGAAACTATCATTGATAGTGCACAAGAAGGAGTAAAATCCAGGTCTTTCACTCTCAACTGTATTAATGCTGCACAGTAATGAAAATAAAAACTGTCATTGAAGTCACCAGCTGGGGCTCTGAATACACGCGGCAAGCACATCTGCTGTTTAGAAGGTGCTGTTTTTAAAAAGGCACTCTCCAAGGAAGAACCATACTGACGTCATTCAATGTACGTGTTGCAGAGAGACTGGCTCTACTGGGCACCATTATATTGTGCATGCCTAACAAAGACATCACTGCACTACTGAGGACAGAGATGGAGAAAATGTGTTTTTACATTACTATTGAGTTAGAAAAGTAATCTGATATGGTAGCCTCTTGGAATTAGCATTAAAAACCTATTGCTGTTACTTCAGTGCCTAATTGCTTATTATTAAATTAAGTATCTTCTGTTATTCTTTTCCAGTAAATAAAAGTGCACTGAAATGGTAGAAGTTGGAGAGTAATTTAGCTGATGCTCTACCCAGAGTTCTAATCCTCTAGGAGCTAAAGAAGGGCAAGTGCATGCCCTTTTCAGTCAGACCTTTTGAGGATGGACTTAACCTATGCATTCCAAAGCAGCCATTCTCCTCTCCCTCCCAAACCTCCTTCCTCAGCCTCCATTCAGCAATGATTACTTGCTGCACTTCACTCTAAGGAAGTACCTTCCTCCAGTGCTTTCATTAATATCACTTGGTAAACTGACTAGCAAGAAGAAAGATCTCTACAGGGTTGCTTGCACTGCTTACGTACCCCTTCTGTCCTGAGATGGTGTGGCACCTCTTCAACCTATCCAGTTTCCACTATAGTAGCTATCAAGTGCATGTCCAAAAGCTGTCTTCCAAACCTGGGCTTTTCTCATGGTGCTGTAATGCTTGGCTGCGTAGCTAGGCTTGAGCTTTACGTACTAAGGGTGATTTTGTGTGCTGATTATGTATCACAACAGAGACTAAGGGCCTATCTCCGTGGTCTTGGCAAAGCACATTGAAGGGGTATGATTTGTAGAGCACTCTGTGCACTTTAACATAAACTAGGTACATTTTAGTTTGTGCCAGCAGGGTCTACACGGAGCAGTTAGAGCGGTTCTATCCTAATCTGTTTTGCTGTACAGCACAGACAACCCTAAGGTCTAAGGTAAACTTTGCTTCTCTGGGACTGTTGCTGCATGGTTCAATAAAAGGAGCACTGTTCAGTAGCTAGCCAGCATGACAGTTGTGCTACCGTCTCTATGGGATGATTGGCTGTGTTAGTTGCTAGGTTACACACTGGGATTTAACTGCATTTTTTGCAGAAGGGACAGTGCATACTTAGAGGGTGGCAACTCAGAAGAAAAAGTATTGAAAACCATGAGACAGTTCACTTACTAAAAGGGAATAATTTTAAGGCCAGGAATAAATTAAGGAGAACTGCCTTGGTATTCAAAAACGACTAGATTGCTTCCACGGAGATTTTTAAAGTGTTGGCCTAGAAAATCCTGAATGACCTGGGAGCACCCTACATGAGAGACTCTCTGTCCCTGTGATACACTGATACATTTGTGATCAGCAGAGGTGCTGATGCTAGATCACCCTCAATACTATAGAGGGGGCCTTCTTCTTGGGAATTTGGACTCTGGAATACCCTCCTCTCTTCTCCTATCGGAAATAGCCTGGATTTTTAATAACTTTCAGTACACCTGAAAGGCCCGTTTGTTTCAGCTGGCCTTTGAATAGATGTATAGGCTGATGTACGGGGGTTGTAGTATTTGAAGAGCTACTCCCTGGTACAATGGGTGAACAGATTGAGCTGTATTTGGATCTCTAATTTTAAATAATTGGTAGGTTGTTCAAAGCCTGTGCATGGAAGCTTTTATTGTGCTAAATTGGCAGAAAGTAAATAAGTAAATAGAGCTTCTTGGTTCTCAGTAAATACCTTTTATGTAGTTAAATACACTGTGCTCTGGGCAGGATTGGCCTATTGAATGGGAAGACTCTGGCCACAGCATTATGGTTTTTCTTCCCCATCATCTTGTTAAAAGAGAGCATATCCTTGAAACAATAATTGGCTTGACACTGCACTTGTACATCTTTTTATAATTGTCATTTCAGTGACTTTATACAACTGCTCTTATGGCCGAAGTGACTGCAGCTTATGTCTTGCGGCTGATCCTGGCTACAAATGCGTCTGGTGTGAAGAAGAGGGAAAGCCAAGCAAGTGCATTTATGAGAACCTGTGTAAAGCTTCTCCTACGAACACATGCCCTCATCCCATCATTACTCAGGTAAGATTGTTTTTTCTGCCTACCAATGTATTGTCTTTTCATGAAGAAAACATTGCATACTGAAAGAAGCGTTTCTCAAAGCATTTAAGTAAGTTTTTAAATTAGCTGCCAGGAGTTGGTATTGGCGTGGTGTATCTGCAAAGCTTGCTGACAAGAGATCTACCACAATGTACCATGCTAGCAATACTTACTTAAACATGGTGGTTGGTACCAGGGAGTTAGCATGGTTTACTTGACCGGTATGGATTTATTCTTATCTGAGCTCTGTGTTACCCAATCATGCTGTAGAGCACACTCTACACCAGTGCTCTCCAACATTTTTACACCCAAGATCACTTTTGAATTTGAGGGCAACCCAGGATCTACCCTGCCCTTTCCCTGAGGCCCCACCCCTTCCCCAAAGCCCCGCCCCACTCATTCCATCCCCCCTTCTCCGTCACTCGCTCTCCCTCACCCTCACTCACTTTTACCAGGCTGGGGTAGGGAGTTGGAGTTTGGGAGGGGGTGCGGGCTCTGAGCTAGGGCCGAGGTGTTTGCAGTGTGGGAGGGGGCTCTAGGCTGAGCCTGGGGCAGGGGGTTGGGGTGCAAGCTCTGGGAGGGAGTTTGGGTGCAGGAGGGGGTTCCAAGCTGGGGCAGAGTGTTGGGTTCAGGAGGGAGTGCGGGGTATGGGCCCTGGGAGGGGGGTCAGGGCTGGGGCAGGGGGTTGGGGTGCAGGAGGGTTACAGGGTGCTGTCACTGGGAAGGGTTCTGGGTTGGGGTTCAGGGTGCTGGCACCAGGAAGGGGGCTGGGGGTTGGGGTGCAGCCTCCTGCCGGGCAGCACTTACCTCCGGTGGCTCCCAGTCGGCGGCACAGTGAGGCCAAGTCAGGCTCCCAGTCTACCCTGGCCCCGCTGCTCCCAGAAGGGACCCAACACGCCTCCTACCAGTACTTCTTAGGAATTCCACTTCACACACGTTGTCCCAAAAGATCAGTCCTGTCAATTGTATTGTTCAACACAGTCTTTTTGAAGTTCACATGATATCTCAGAGATTGCATTAATTCATATCTTAGAGAAATTACATATAATTCCACAATAACACATACACAATTGCATTTTTAATCCAATGAACCCCAGAGGTATTAAACTTAATTCAGTAATGTTTATCGTAATTCCAGGAGGTTTGTCCAGGATATTGTCATCTCTGTCAAAAAGTGTGTTTCAAACTGAGCCTGTAGCCTGCACTATAATTGTCATCACTATTGAAGAAGATCTGATCACTGGGTCACATGTGCTTCCAAGCCGTCTGGGTCTGGGTGAAATCTAGTCACTCTTTCTAGTTCTGGGAGTCCAGGGCATGCTTCTGGGCACAGACCTCTTGTCTGATGCCTTTTTGGTGATCTGGGACTCCTCCGTTCACCCACTCTCGACCCTGAGATCAGCATCTGAGACCTTCCAAGAACTCTCCCACCAGAGTTGCTTACACATGCTCCCACCAACCTGCACATAGGCTGTGGGTGCTTTCGGTTTCTCAGTTAACTCCTTCAGGGACAACATGAAACATGAACACTCCTCCATGAAAACAAGGAACACAGGCTTAGCAAAGGAATTTCTTATCCACATTGACTTTACTGTTGGAGCACTCAAAAGTTGTAGATCTTTGAAATGAACAAAAAGCCGTGAGATACACCCTCCCTTAGACTAAGCTCACCCCTTCTATGAAACAGTGGTTCATCAGTGTTTCAGGCCTGGCTGAGTCCCTCCTGCCCTCCGCTTCCTGCAAGTTCATATATGTAGCAAATTCCTATATGTTGCGTCCCTGCACAGAGCAGAACTCTGCTCTTACGTAGGGCCTCAGTCTCTGCACTGTGGGTTCCAATGGTGAAGGTCCATGTCCACCAGGCATGCATCTCCCCATCTAGAAAGACCACTGTTGCATGAGGATGGGCTAGTAGGTGTCGTTCAAAGTTGGTAGTCCTAGTTCTTCAGTGATGGTCCTTCAACGAGGTATTAAATGCCTTCCCCTGCCAGGGCAGCTGTCTGAAATGCTGTACAATAGGCTCCAGTTCTCTAAGATTAAAAATCTGAACGGGCTTTCTGGAACTCCTACACAGAAACTGCTAGACAGGTGAATTATCAAAACGTTGAAAGGTTCAGATAAGTGTTCAAATTCAGATGCTTGTCTAAGCTGTGGAAATCCACCTCTACCCTTTTTGGTCTTTATTTTCAATCACAAATATGATCAATAATGTTGCCGCCTCTCATCTGATACAATAGGGAGGGATAGCAGGTTAGCAGAAGTGTCTGTGATAGGCCTCTGTGCACCATTCTTTGTGTCCCAGAGTCTACTGGGCATGTGATACAATCCTCCAAAGCAGAAATGATTACAAAACAAAACAAAAATACACATGCACACAACAGGAAGGATAAATGCAAATGCTCTTGAATTAGCTAGAAATGCTCTCCAAAGTGGTGTGATTCAACCTAATAAGTCTCAATACATCATTTAAAGAATGTAATATTCTGAAAAATAAGCACAACAAAATAATAAAAAGGATAAAACACCAGCCAGGAATTTTGTATATAATAGATATAGTCTGCTGGGGGTCTTTGTTGTAATAAACTGTTATAGAATTCTATGTTTGCAGTTATATAGCATGTTGGTCACAGGATATTAGAGAAACAAGTTGGGTGAGGTTCCATGTAAGTTTGAAAGCTTCTCTCTTACCACCAGAAATTGGTCGAATAAAAGATATTACCTAACCCACCTTGTCTCTCTCATAGAATTGTATTGTTATTATAGATTTCAAATCAACAACAGGTTACTATAGATTCTGTACTTTTAACTGAGCATGTAATTTAAGAGGTTTCTTAGCCTCTTTTTTATGAGGCCTATGTAAAAAACACAACACCTGTATTTTTAACAGACTGCAAGGTGTTGTGGATTTAAACCATATGTAAGAGCAGCGCCATCATTGTAATTTCTTTTTTCCCCTCACAGATTGAACCAAAGACTGGGCCACTAAGTGGTGGAATCCTTCTGACCATAATGGGATCTAATTTGGGTATAAAAGCTGAGGATGTCAAAAGTATAACCGTGGCAGGCACAAAATGCCTTTTCAGAGAGAAGTTCTACTCTGTTTCCACCAGGTACGTGTGATGTTTTCTGTGAGAGATTTTAGAAAAAGGATTTCTGTGCAATTATCAGGAAGTATTCATACAAAGAGGCAGTAATACAGTGTTACTTAAAATTGTTAGAACTGACATCTCTCTCAAGATTTATACAAAACCATGTTATATAACACGGGTAGCCAAACTGTGACTTGAGAGCGGCTCTTTTACCATTAAAGTGTAGCTTGCAAGCCCCACACTCTCCCCCATTCTCCGCCTACCAGACTTGTGGTGGGGCGGGGGGGAGCTCAGGACTTCTGCCTTGCGATGGGATGGTGAGGTAGGGGCTTCTGTCCAGTGGGGACAGGGGTTCTCAGGGCTTCAGCCCTCCCGGGTGCACCTTCCAGGGTTTGGGGCTTCAGCAGGAGTGCCTTAGCTCTCGAACTGCTGAAGATTGTACGCAGCTCAGAGGGCCAGTAATTTTGGCCACCCGTTATATAACGACTTATATACAGAAACAGATTTGTCACATTAAGAGTGCATTTTCAAGCTTGTAATTGATTCTTTTGGTTTGAAAAGCTGTCCTGAATATTTACTACATATGTCTCAAAACTATCTGTTTGTTGTTTAAATTAAAGGCATCTTAGCTATTTAGCCCAAGTCTTGTCAAACAAATAATTTCAAGATGAAGTCAGTTTTGAGATGAGCTGATGAAAAGTGCTATGTAAGGAATAGGTGGTGATATTAGTAGAAGCAAGCAATACAATTGAACGGAGATGACTGATGATAATTTTTTATATTTAAAATTATGCAGTTGAAACTTGACTCTCTTTTGGGTTATTTTAACTGTATTACAGTAACTCCTCATATTTTAATCTGTTTAAAAGGAACTTTTGAGATGTTTAGGTAGTGGCTAGTTTTTGAGAACTCAGTTAATGGATTCAGATGTTCCGGGCTTTTCTACGCTGCCCCATAGTTCTAAGTGTGGGGGTGGGCACTGCTATTCAAACTCCCATTGTCTGAATGTCAGGCAATGTAGACATACCCTAGGTCCCAAGAATCTTGAGAATAATTTTTGGTCAGAACAGAAATCTCTCTATACACCAGTTTCTCAGTGGCTGTTTTTACACTTACCCATGCATGCAACATCACCCTCAGATGCACCTCTTTCTTTCCCATCCCAAAGTATTTGCAGAAGCATCAGAAGCACAGTATAGCCATACAAGAATTCCCCCAATGTCCTTGGTTTTGTGCCTTTTCTAAAACTTTGATTTAAACACTTGGAGGGGAAGCCAGATTTTAGGTGATTGTATCCTTGTATCGCAGTAATGTTTCTACTTTGCTTAGCTCTACCAGTGTGGTAAAAGGAATGAATGTATACAACTTGCATACTTTAATTTATTTATAAATCTAGGTGTGTATAAGGGTTGAAAAAATAAGGTATTCAAAAAACAATTTAGAACATATGCCTGTAACTTTCTTTTAGTGCCACTTTCCATTCTCTTTGCACATTGTTTTGTGTTTTACATTTTTCCTTTTTTGAAGATTTCTAAAGCATCCAATCCTTCCCATTGTTTCACCTTTTCTTTAGTAAAATGTTAGATGTTTTAGGAGACAGTATTGTCTATTTAGTAGAGAAGAGAGTATCAGGAGCCCTGGGTTCTCTTTTTAGCTCAACTATTCACTTTTTGTGTGACCTTGGACAACACACTTTCTTTCTCTCTGTTTCCCCGTGTAATATAGAGGGATACTCCTACTTATCTACCTCTGGAAATGGATTGTTGATTCTCAGATTAAAGACACTATTATACATCAATACAAACCCATTTAAAAAAAAATCCCTGTTATCCTGCCACTACTAACAGCACCACTGCATATTTTATATTATAATGACCACTTCTCTCTTTCAACTTCTAGTAGGTGACACATTTTGCAAATTCTTCTGAAGGTAACATTTCCTCTCTGTGCCTGACAAGAAGACATAACTTTCAAGGATACATAGCTTTCAAGTCAAAATTATGAGGAACTGAGTGCAGGCTCCAGCAGCAATACATAAGCCAAGGCTTACAAGAATTTGGAAAATTTTGTCCATGTGCCAGGACTCTGACAGATAATTCTGGAGTAATCTGCTGTAGGACTTGACAACCCTTTATTTAGGTCCTAATTTAAGTACATTATACTGGGAAGAGCGATTCTGATATTTAATTCTTAATAGACAATAGTACATTTTTTAAAGAAGAATAGCAATTATCTCAAGACTGAAAGAACCAAAAAAAGAGAGAGAAACTTACCAAGAAGTGCTCTTTAGTGTGCTACTTGATTACTAGTGTGAATTTTATCTGTCAATAGTGACCAAAAGTCACTGCCATTCAATAGCTGCTTAGTAGCCACTGTGTAGAGTTGGCGGTCCACAGCTTTGGTCCTAATGGATAGAGGACTGAGCTATCCTCTCGCATCCTTAGGGGATGGTCTCTTCATGACAGGTTGAGGTACAGTGAGATATGGTGAGGAAGCTTTCACTTCTTCTTGTGCTACATATGGTAGCTAAATAAAGACTTCAGATTCTAGTGCTGTCAAAGTGATGCCTTACGTGTGTGTTAAGATTCACTTTTTTCAACAGACAAAATGGAGAAAGTTATAAACTTACAGGTACACTATTTCTGATTAGGATTGTGTGTCAAGTTGGAAACGTCCCAAAACCCTTACACGGTGAAATTGAAGTTGATATAAGTGGAAAACGAGGTAGCTCAACAAATGAAGTACAATTTACATACCAAGTAAGTATGTTTTATAAGTGTTCTACATGTTTCTTGTTTTTAATTTACCATTGGGACAAACAGAAGTGATTGTATTTTATAGACTTTATTTCAGAAACAGAAATATTGGTCTTTGCTCATTCATGTGTGTTGGAAAACACACTCAAAGGTTTTAATGTATAATAGAAGCAATGAAGATCCCTCTGAACAGCAGATACAAAGCCTTGAAATAGGACAATGCTGTCCACAGTTCAAATGATGAAAACTATGGTAGAGAAAAAGCATCTGTAATGAACCTAGGTACTGTGTCACTGATGAACAAAAAACTCAACATTGAAAAAATGAGGCATTCTTTAGACATGGTAATTGCACTAGTTTTTTTTCATCAGTGTGTTTAGATTAGCCAGTAGTCTTAATCATGACAATTAATGTGTAGCCACTGAAGAATAAGTAATGACACTGCACATTTTAATTTAGTATTTTTCAACAAATTGTTTTGTTCAAAAGCACGGCATGCTCAGAAATAAGCAGTGCCACAAACAGCATGATGTGCAGCACATTAGACAAGCTATTTACTTTGATTTGTCACTATACTGAAGGAAAGTCCTCAACTGCATCTTAATTGCTGTGCCCCAGTGTGGTGCTTAGTTGCAGCTGTTGCAGCCTATGGCTTTAGTAGCCTGTGTTGTAGATTCCAGTGGCTTTAGTTGTATATGTGTGGGCACTAGAAGATAATATGGATCTATTATAATGGAGAGATTTAAATAATCCCATTATCAGATTTGATAGGTTAAAAGTAAAGCCTGTAAAACACAGCATGTAAGGGCTGGGTTTTACTCCTGTCCTTCCCCCTCTCCTCCCAGGCAGTTTTAACTTTCATGCTATTAACTCTTCAGAAACGCAGGACAACAAATGTGAGGTAAGAAGTGGGACCCAGCAGTGGAAGGTGAGCCAAGTCAAAAATGGCAGCCAGTGGAGCAGGGTAGGGTCCTTGTAGAGAGAAGGCAAGTCAACTCACTGTTTCCAGCACAGCTCCTCCTCTCGCTAGCTGTAGATCCTCTCTTTCTAGGTCCACTCCTTTGCTCCCACTTTTTACTGCCAAAAGCCCCCCCACGCTTCATATATCTCATTTTTCCATGAAACTTCCCTGCATTGATCATCACTCTCCTTACCTGGCTATCTCCACTAGTTCCCAAGACTGCCATATCTCATCTATCACAGTTGTAATATAAAGGTTTCTGGAGCATGGATTATATCAGTAGAGCGTAAAAGGGATGAGGGCTTCACAAGAACTTATTGTGCTGGGTGGATTTTGCCATAATTGTACCATCCTTCTAGCTGTAATGCATTCTGTGCTAGATTGTGTGACAACACTGGGCAAAATAAAAGTTTATTTTTAAAGAGGAGTCTTAACCAGCCTCCTATGTTTAGAAGACCTTTCTTCCCATCACCTCAGAATGGTTCCAAGCTGCTTATTAACTCCTCTTCAGACCTGAGGGAAGAGGTGGGCAGCCTCTGCTCTTTAGTACTAAAAGGAAAGAGAGACTCTTTAACTGCTTTGCCTTTGCTCCTGAGGAACCTTCTATACATAGACGTTAGCTGAGCAGTGTGTCTGAAAATTCAAGACAGATGGTGTCCCGGTCTATATGTCTGTTTGCGTTATGAGATTAGGGTTTTTTTTTTAAAGTATGATAGAAATGAGCAAGCCGTTGCTGAAAAAAAAAAAATTCTGAATATGGGAAAAGAAATAATACTTGGGAGGCTTCATATCTCCAACATGGCTCTACTTACAAAATGTGTAGCAATGCCAAGTAGCACCAAATCTGAAAGGGTAATGCTGTGTGCCTTAAGCTGAGATGCCAACCTCTTGTTTGGCTTGTCTTCCCTCTCTTTCCATGAGGAAACACAGACCGCTTCTGACAGCAGGAATAAAATTAGTATGTAGGTGTCACACATGCTTGCACACATCTACAAGGGTGGAATGGTCCTTTCTGGCTTCTGGAGTGGCAACAGAAGATCAAAACAGACAATCTAGTCTGTTTATGTGGTCTTAAAAGCTTCTGTTTTGGCATGGTTTTGAATCTTATTTATTCATTGTCTGTGGGTAGGTACTCTACAAGAATGCTCGTCAGACTTTTTAAGTAGAAAGAAGACATTTGTTTTGTTTTAAAAGTATCCAACTTATTCAGTATTTCTACACGTGGGAAAAAAATTCCTCTTTTAAAATAAATACAATTTCTGCTGTGTATTTCTACAGTTATGTATTTTTACTGATTCTTTCTTGGATACATTAACCTGCTGTTCTCCTACTGGGAAAGATGGTAATGTGCGTCTGTAATCCGCTTAGAGCACCCCTAGCATGTCAAATAGATTAAAGTTAAACATTCAGTGATCATTTTAAAAAATGTTATGGTTACACAAGAACATAAGCGTAGCATTACAATAGGAAATTAATGAAATAAAAGACAACACAGACCAATTCAGTTCCCCTCTGTAGCAGTCTGTTGTACATAAAGGCTTGCATGTTGTCAAATGTTTCTAGTCTCTTCCCTTTTACAGCATCCTTTCATATGTGACTAGGTGCAGTAAAATTCCTTCCATACCTTGTAAATTACTACCAACCTTTCCACTTGAAACTAACTGTTAAGAGCCCTGCTCCACTGAAGTCACCAGTCCTTTTGGCATTGACTTCAGTGTAAGCAGAATCAGGCATAGGTTAACAATGACTTGAACATTTTCTGTCAGTTTTAACATAGCCATTACTGGTACAATGGAAATAAAATGCTCCTTCTAATTTCTCAATGTCCAGCCATCCCAAACATCTGGAATACTGACAGCTCTACACGTCTTTACAAATGAAAGAGCAGCACCTGAACAGCGAAAAGCCAAACCAGTTTTCTTTCCCTTTATCTGTCTGGTTGCTTGTTACTATGGCAGTGAGTCACAATATCAGACTACTAAGAGTACTACTTCTGGGGGAATTCTGTGCCAAAAAATAAAATATTCTGCACACAATATTTTAAATTTCTGCATATTTTGTCAAAATAACACAATATAATCATACCAGTTTCAGTTATTTTGATAATTTATTTCATAATATCTGTCAGCAAGTATGTCATTAACAATACAGACAACAAACATGATTCCCCCAGGAGTAGAAAGTTAAAGAACATAGAAGCTACCACTTTCAGCTAAAATGAGCAAATTGATTAACATAGTGACACTAAACTTGGGACAAATAATTCAACCAATAGACACACAAGCAACCGTACATACCCAGAGTAGGCAATGGACTCTGCCATCCCTTCAACAAAGCCGCTAAAAACTTACCATGAGGTATCGGAAGACATCCCAGATGTTCAAGGAATGTTATACCTAGAAATAGATAAAACAATTAAGCCAATAGAGCATCTGCCTTGCAGAGCACCCATTACATAAAGAAGAAAAAATGGGAGTAGTAAAGCAAGTGGAAAAGAAGGCATCCTTGTTAGTCACAGAGCCCACAAGCTGGATAAACAGCATGGTAGTCACCGAGAAGCCAGGCAAGCTGTGTATTTGCATTGATGCAAGCAATTTAAGCTAGGTACTAACAAGAGCTCACAACCACATGCCTACAATTGAAGAAATATTGCCTGACTTAGCAAAAAGCAAAAATATACTCAGTACTTTATGCCAAAGACCGTTATTGGCAAGTGCTACTGCATAAGGAAAACGGATACGGAGCCACACTTTGGACGCCAGCAGGTAGATACAGATGACTGAGAATGTTTTGAGAATCAAACATGCAGCAAACGAATATTGACGCTGCCAATGAGATGTACTAACAGGATTCGCAGGCTCAGCATCATAGCTGAAGACATTCTAGTGTACAGAAATGGAGACGACATGGCAGTAGCTGTGATAGATCACAACCACAACCTCATCTATCTGCTACAGAGAGCCAGGGAAGTAAACCTAAAATTGAAAAAAGAAGATTGACTGCTCTACCATACACAAGACATTTACTGACCTTGCAAGTTCTAAGACCTGACCCTGAAAACATAAAAGCAATACAGTGGCTGCCCAACCTACAGATATTAAAGCAGTTCAGAGATTATTAGGATATGCAAGCTGATAGTTTCTCCCAAGCCTCTCACATGTGTGCAAACACTTTAGGCAACTACTGGACGAAGTTGCGAAGTTGCGTGATGGTTACCTCATCACGACGCAGCCATCACAAGTATCAGAAAGCTGGTGACCAAGTATCCAATCCTGAAATACTATGTTGTGAAGAGGCTCCTACACAATGTCAGTGTGGTGGGGCTTGGGGTATCACTCGTACAAAAGAGACAAAAATGTCTAGTCACCAATGGAAAAAGACTCAAATTGAAACGCAATGTCTTGAGATCATTTTCATATCATTTTCATATCATTTTCAAAAGTTTTACATTTGCATGTTCAAGGATGGCAAACCATTGAAGTAGAAAATGACCCTAAACCACTAAACATTTTTAAAAAACCACTGCTAGCAACCCCAAAACACCTTCAGTGTTTGCTACTGAAACTGCAGTGCTACAATTTAGATGTACATAACTGACTCCTTATCCAGAACAGCCTGGCAGCATGAATATATAGTAACTGAACAAGAATATGGGAACGTGACAGAAATCTAGAAAACAAAGACAGATAGAAAAAGAATCAACCAAGCCAGTTATGTACTAGTTTCAAGGCAGAGACTGGAAAGAATCCGAGAATAAACCACAAGTGCTCATGTCTGTCATTCTGTCAGCATGGCCCTACACCAGGGGAGAAGACTCACCTTCCTCTCAAGAATACTGGATCTATAGAGACAAGCTGAGCCTCCAAGTAGCATCTTGTATAAAGGCTATCACTGGACTTAATACCATCGCGTAGACCATGCAGTGGACTTACCTCCTGGGCCAGTGCCATCTGTAAAGGTTTAGGCTGCCTTTGAAAATGCTCGTGCTAATGTGAGAGAAAGTATACTGTGACTATTGCTTGTTCCACTCCTGATTCTGCATCCACATGCCTTTGTAGGCTGTATTGATAATACATGCTTGGCACACATGCAGTAGCGTGAGCCGTTTTCAATCTGTTTGCGTCTTAACATTTTGGATCAGACATGGATGCCATGGGAAGGGGTGGGGTGGGAATTGGGAATTATAGGGAACCTAGAACCAGCATTACAGCAAGCGAGCCCTCTCAACAGTTGTAAAGTGTGCCAAGATCCCCAAAGCAAAAGTGTTGTGCAGTTACTAAGTATCTAACCTCTCTCTCCTGTTGGTAGTTCATTTTGATACCAGCTGTGGTATCAGGCTGCCTTCTTTTCAGATAATTTGATGCTTATTGCTATCAAACAAGGCTAATGCAATTAATATTGCAGGTACATATTGAAACCATCTCAACATTCAGCAAGAGATTTAAAAGATCTTGTACTACACCAGCCAACGTGATTGCATTTCTGAAAAGTGCTTTTCATCAAACCATGAAGACACCCCGGAGCGTGTTTATTGGTCCATTAAGAAACACCTCAGGAAAAATCAAGGCACCCATTTCCCCGCCTGGTTTAGCATAATGAACCCTGGACAAGCAATGCCCACTTATTAGAGATCACCTCAAAGAATCTCAGATACGCAGTTCAGTACACGCTGTTATGCCATCTCTAGTAAGCACTTATATTTGTAGGTTTCATAGTATTTAGAACATTATTTTTAATAGTTTAGTACTGAATATTCATGTTCAGCCTCTCCATTTTATCTGTCTTTAAATTAGTTCTTTGAGGAGCTGTTAGTAAATGAGTTTGAGCTTTAGAAAAATAGGGATTAAAGTGCAACTTCTGTCCAAGTTCTGTCTCCTTCTTTACTGCCACCTACAGCAGCTCCAACAGGGATTCTTAGGTACCATTAACAGTGGCGATAGCCCTGTGGAAGCTTGCAATACCTGACTGCTACCCATCGGGTCACTCAACCCCACCCCTCTTAGTCTCTTCTCCACTGCCCCATCCCCCTTACCGCTCTTCCCTTCCCTTCTTCTTTCCATGTAGCTGATCCCCTTCTAACTAGACCACCCCAAAAACCAAAATTTTGGAACTAGCACGTTTGCAGTGATCACTTTGTTCATGGGGCTTGTGTTTCCCCCACGCCTCTCCCCTTCTCCCGTGTCTACCTTGTCTATTTAGATTGTAAACTCTTTGGGGCAGGGACTGTGCTACCATTTGTTCAGTGCCTAACACAGTGGGGCCCCATTCTTGGTCATCTCTTAGGCACTACCGTAATAAAGATGATGATTAATAATAATCACACTTCAAGTTCGATGCTACACTCTGGTGCAGATACAGTCCTTAGCTCTGGTCTACACTACGGGGTTAGGTCGAATTTAGCCATGTTAGGTCCGTTTTAAAATGGATGCGTCCACACAACCAACCCCGTTCCGTCAACTTAAAGGGCTCTAAAAATCTACTTCTGTGCTCCTCCCCAGCGAGGGGAGTAGTGCTAAAATTGACCTTGCTGGGTCGAATTTGGGGTAGTGCAGACGCAAATCGACAGTATTGGCTTCCGGGAGCTATCCCGGAGTGCTCCAATATGACCACTCTGGACAGCGCTTTGAACTCTGATGCACTAGCCAGGTACACAGGAAAAGCCCCGGGAACTTTTGACTTTCCTGTTTGGTCAGCATGGGGAGCTCAGCAGCACAGGTGACCATGCAGTCCCAGAATCGCAAACGAGCTCCAGCGTGGAGCGAACAGGAGACACTGGATCTAATTGCTGTATGGGGAGAAGAATCTGTGCAGGCCGAACTCCGATCAAAAAGAAGAAATGCTAATATATTTGCCAAAAATCGCACAGGGCATGTTGGAGAGAGGATACAACATTACCTGTTAATCACCTCATTCTCTAATGAAGGATAGTCTGTTGTGGAAGATCAGTTCATAACCCTATTATTCTCATAGATTTTTTTATTCTTCACATCCATATTGATACTGTCCTTTTCAAAATTGCCTCAAATTGAGACCCCTTAATGGGGACTGATTTTTCAGAGAAACAACTCTTTCTAAAAATCAGGCTTCCATTTAGGTGTTTCAAGTTAGGCATCCAAAAATACTAGTCATTGTTGAAAACTTAGTCTGTAATCACTAGAAATGTAAATAATTCCATTGTAAAGTAAAAACTTAAACCCATGTGTTTAATTAGTTTGTTGCCATTTCTTCCTTACAGCAACCTGATCCTACAGGAATAAGTCCAACAAAAGGCCCCCAAGCTGGTGGGACCATCCTTACAATCACTGGGAACAATCTGGAAACTGGTTCCCAGAAAGATGTTAGCGTTTTCCTTGGTGATGTGCCCTGCAACATGTACGTATGCAGCACTTAACTTCCATAATATTGACTTGTACTCCACTAGCACCAACCGAGATCAGAGCTCATCTATGCTAGGCATTGTGCAAATCTATTGTGAGAGGAGATCCCTGCCCCAAATGGTTTACCATCTCTAAACAGATAAGACAGACATAGAGTGAGAGAAAGGGATAGAACACAGAAGCGGTGCAAACATAGAGTGATGGTTTGTGAACATTAAGTTGGTGCCATGATTTTGTTTGTTCATTAATTTTTGGGGTAGGTTTTTGGTTGTTTCTATTTATTCTGTGAATCACAGGGGACGGGTGGGGGAGGATGGAAGGTAGGAGGGCATTAGCTATAAGAAGGCATTAAGGGATGGGGTGGGAAGAGGGAAGGAAGCGCTTGTCTTTTATTTTTTTATGAAGCTTTGCCCTTATTAAAACTTGTCACTTTGTGACAGTAATACAGAGTAGTACAAAGCCTTCCCTCAGCCCCCCACCATTCCCAGCCATGTGGCCAGGGTAAACTGCAGCCAAGAACCAGCCAGAGAATCCAGCAGGTAGGAATAGCTACAGAAGCAGCCAGAGCAGGAACCTTCTGACAGAAAACTTTGAGTTTTGACTGGACTTTCTCTGCCCTGTCCTGATTGGTTGTTTGCTCCAACCCTCTCCATCCCCCTCCTCACAATCTCTTCACCTCAGGTCACTCAACCCCACCCCTCTTAGTCTCTTCTCCACTGCCCCATCCCCCTCACCGCTCTTCCCTTCCCTTCTTCTTTCCATGTAGCTGATCCCCTTCTAACTAGACCACCCCAAAAACCAAAATTTTGGAACTAGCACGTTTGCAGTGATCACTTTGTTCATGGGGCTTGTGTTTCCCCCACGCCTCTCCCCTTCTCCCGTGTCTACCTTGTCTATTTAGATTGTAAACTCTTTGGGGCAGGGACTGTGCTACCATTTGTTCAATGCCTAACAAGTGAGGCCCCATTCTTGGTCGTCTCTTAGGCACTACCGTAATAAAGATGATGATTAATAACAATGCTGGTAATTTGAGCCTTGTTTCCCCTTTTTTTCCCCTCCAATTTCCAGCACTGATTTTGGTGAACAAATAGTTTGCATCACAGGACAACATGACAAAGTTGAAGAAGTTCATGTAATGGTGCATCACGGAAACACAAAGAACAAATTGGATAGTTTAATGTTTGCATATAGCAAAAATCCTACCGTCACTAAATTCTTTCCAAAAAATAGCTTCAGCAGGTAATGAAATGTTTCTATTATAATTACATTCATTCTTAGTAGATATGGGGGTGTGGTAGTTTTTCTTCATATGGAACTATTTAAATGAAAGCCAATATACTGTGTCTCTGCAGAAAGGTTAAGTATATGAGTCTGTACATTTTTTCCCAAACCATTGCCAACACATTTTAATAATGTATTCTGTTTACCTCAAAACTTTAATAATACCTTTTTCAAAGCTAAATCTTGAAATAGGAAAATTAATTAACTTCTTTTAAAATACAGATTTCTTAAAGGAAAAAGAAAAGAGATGGAGATGTATTTAAGGAGAACGTCAATCTACCCTAGTTTTACCTTGCTTTTTAAAATTAATCTTATTCCCGTTAAAGCAGAAGTCATCACCTGATAACATAAAGCTGTCAAAATGTCCGTGTCCATCCATTTCTGAAACATGGCTTGCTCGGCTATTAATAAGAGTTGATATGATGGAAATAAAAAAGAATAAATTATGACTTGCCGGCTTTGTTCCAGTAGGGCAAGTAGTAGCTGGTTAAAAAGCACAATTGGAGTTCAGCAGGGTTTTTAAGAGATTTTGTGTGTCTGTGTGTGTTGTTTTTTGTTTTTGTTTTTGTTTTTAATCTACAGCCAAACTGGTGGTTTCTCTCTGAGAATTCAGTTCTTTCTGAAAAGAAAAATACCGATAGCCTAAACATAAAAGCAAACAGGAAATCCCAACATGATACTTTGAACTATTTGACAGTGTACCTGTATAGAAGTCCTCCCAGAGTACTCCTCATTTCAAGGGCTCAGGACAAAAACTGTGATCTTTACTCATGGGCTTCAGCGTCTTAATATCTTAATCTTGCTGCCTAATAGAGGACATCTTGGTATTTTCATATCCTGAGAGATTAGAGGGAACGAGCCCAATCTCAAATGCTGTCACTTTCTACCAAAAACCCCAACATGAGATGATGACCCGAACAGCATCTTAAAAGTTAAATCAGCTGTGACTTACCATGCTCCTTGAACACGACCTTTTATGTAAAATAATGTTTAAGATTATTACCATTTAAGAGATTAGTGGGACAATAGTTGTCTTTCTTTTGTTTACTTGGTACATTTGACAGCGCTTTGTAATCAGTCTAATTTTCCCCCTTTATAGTCAGTCACTCCAGGGATTCTCAAAACTTTTGATAAAGTGGAACTCATTTTATTAGATTATTCTATGGATCACCTTCCCTCCCCGTCATGATTATTGGGATCGTTGGTGGGTGGAAATTTACGCTAAGTCTTTCTTAATTATTAATGCATCTATCAACTGCAACAAAGAGAGCTAGCACCTTGTGACCTCTATTCCTTTCTATATAGGTTCTTATAACACTCATCACCACACTATCAGAGCACCTTCCAGGAATGCAGTAAGCAACATGACTAATATGGCACATGTTTATTCTCTCATCCTCTCTCTTGAGGGAGATGTGCTTGCAGTGAAGTGTCCTGTTTTAGTAGGGGCTCTTTTAATATGCATGTTGCTATGCATTTATGTCAGAGAAGGTAAGGCTGAAGAAGTGCATCTTGCACTTGGAATGGAAGATGATGAGGTTTGTGGTGATCCTTAATTCCTGATGGAGTTCATTCCACAGTCTTGGACCAGCCCCTTAGAAAGCTTTATCTTCTGTTGTAGGGAGTTCCACTGAGCTGGAGGAGCAAAGTTGATGAGTATGGTCTTTGTCCCAGAGCTTTAGAGGCTCTTTGAAATATCCTGATGCCAGGCAATGGAGAACCTTGAAGATGAGGTCTAAGACTTGACTTGATTCTATGGGAAGCCAGGGTAGGGAGCAGAGGACAGGTGTGATGTGCTTGGGGTAACTAGCATTACTACAGAGATGCACTGCAGTCTTCTGAATAAGTGGGAGTTTAAGTGCTAAAGGTACTTCATCCCCAGGTATACTGCCTTACTGTAGTCCAGCCAAGAGGTCATTAAGGCATGAATAACTGAGGCCAGATCACTGTCTGTCATGATAGGGTAGAGTCTCCTAGGTACCCGGAAATGATGGAAAGCGTTACGCACAGATGCTGCTCTGTGAGAGCTTAGCCTCAGTGAGGAATCCAAGAGTAGTCCTAACCTGGAGACTGCATTGACCAGTTGTGGGTGTGTATCTTCAACTAAAGGAGAATGCTCCATGGCTACAAATTCTTCAAAATGCTTTCCTTTGCCCACCAGCATAACCTCTGTCTTGCTCAGCTTCACTTTCAGCCGGCTATTTTTCATCCATGAGCTGATCTCATCCAAGCACTGAGTCATTTTGGTAGGAACCACCAACCATTGTGTTAGGTTCCCCTGTTTGTTTGTGTAGTGTTCTCCCCATCTTCCCCACCCCTCTTCCGTGCTGCCAAAGAGTGATAAAGGCAAGGAAAAATATTTTAAACAATTTAAAAATGTCAATATAAAAATCACAAATAGGCCACGGGGTTTGGATCAGCTGTATCACTTCAAAATTTTATATCCATATTTGGTTTACTGGAAGTTCTTACATTTGATACCTAACTATTGTACAAGCACCTGCATGCAAAGCTATGCAAAAAATATTTTAAGAGGAAGAAGTCCTAGATGGAGCTAGTGTATGGTTGTAGAACTTTACTCATGTTTGATTTGCGTCTGCTTTTTCAGTGGAGGGAGAAATATTACTGTAACGGGAACTGGGTTTGATATCATCCAGAGTTTCTCCATAGTTGTAACTGCTGAACTTCATGGGCCTTCCAGAAGGAAGAAGAGACAAATACACAGTCTAGACTCCAGAAAGGTAATTTTTATTTATTTATTGGTCAGACATGCTGTCTTCATCATCAGTGTGATGTCTAAACAGAGCCTGATCCCAAACCCCATTGAAATCTGTCCATGGATGTCAGTGGGGTTTGGATTGGGCCTAAATGGTTTAAAGAAAACCTCAGGTACATAAACCCTGTCAATATTTGTACTTTTTTCAACCGCAAACTAAGGGCCCAATTCTTCCATCCTTACTTACGTTGATTAGTACCTTACAATGCAAGCAAGCCCCCTTGATTTCAAAGAGACAAACAGTAAGGTACTTTTCAACATGAATAAGGGTTGTAGAACCGAGCCTTGAACGGGGCAACTGAAATTCTTTGGCAAGTCCAAAGTGGAATCATGTATCCTATCCCCTGTCTTCCCTACTGAGCTGTAGATGTTTGGACAATTCTGGACTCAAATCTAAACTGCTCCTGCTCTTGGCTTTGCAAAATGCAAACCCATTCAATTTGGGTTTGCAAACTGAAAAGTTCCTACTTTTTTTGCCCATTCCTGGCATATTCTTCCTGTAGTGTGTGCATATCCTTATACATGGAATTTTAAAACTACCCCTCCAGCATCTGATGCTAAGCAGACCCCTTCACTACAAATAACTGCAATATTTCTCAGGAAGACTACAGTTTATCACCTGATTAAGAAGCTAAAAATGTCTCTTTGATGGGGACATAGTTCAAAACTTGTTCAAAAACTAACGTTTGTTTTCCTATTGTCTATTTTCAGTTCTAATTTCAAATACATAATTTAATTTTTAAGAATCTATACAATTTTTGTGCTCTTCTTAAGACACTGTCCACCTTTCTTAGTCTATTTACTGCAACTACTACAACGTAGGCTAACAGATGAAGTTCTACTATATCTGGCCTACACTAAACTCATGAAAAACTTTTCCTTAGCAAAACTTTGTTTAATATTCTCAAGTGTTTCTCCCCCCGTATATATTTATTCAAATATATAAAAAACCTCTATTTGGAGGCGCTGTAAATGCGGTCTGTCCACCATTTGTTTACTTTTAAGTTCACTTTATTTTCATTTCATTATATTATGGTAGTATCCAAAATGTACTAGAAGACATAAAGATAGCTGCTGGTTTGTGTGTTGTTATTTATGTTAATGATTGGTTGAAGAGGGTTCCTAGAGTAGACTATTTGTATAATAGTACTTTTTTAATGTGTCAAGGAACATCTAATGCAAAGGATTGGGATGGGGAGGAAGAAATTATATATAAAAAAAATTCTACTGTTAGGATCCAGACATTTTCAAGCATGAAGTGCCTTAGAAATAAACATTCATTGTGGTGGAAGATAAGGTTTGTTGTGAGTTAGCTGGTTGGTGTTTAATGTATTTTATTCATAAATGGTACTGAGCATTTATATTAAGCTGATAACGTCTCTGTTATTTATAAATGCCTTGAAGACAAGTGATGTGCCCAAAGTTGCAGAAGAGTCAAAACCAGTCTGGATTAAAGCTAAGGCGTTACCACCCCAGCCCCACCAATCCTATGTTCTCAACATTAAATCGCCCTAAAATGGTTCAAACCCACAAAATTCAGATAATGACACAAACTTTCTGCCAACTTCGGGAGTGTTCAGACCTTCGGATTTTGCTTTGGGCCTAAATACTAACCCACACTGAAGCGATGATTTATTTTTGTCCAGTGATTTTTTTCTTTTCCAAAAGTATCTGAGAAGCCTCACCTTTTTATTTAACTTGGTTGTGTTGTATTTTTAGGTGCTAAATGTTCAGCAGCAAATAACGTGATCTAATCAAAACCCAAAATGTTTTGTTTGCTTTTTAGTTTGAAGGAAAAGATATTGCAAAAATCAATGAAAGCACAATAGTCTTCTCTTCTCCACCAATATTAGAGGATCCAGAAAACTATAGGATTACTACTCTTATTAAAATGGATGGTTACAATTTGGTTCTAAACATTGAGAACAATGATTCCTTTAAATATGTTGCGGATCCAACATTTGAAAACTTCACTGATGGCATCAAAAAACAAGTCAACAACGTTATTCATGCAGAGGTAAACTTGACAAGACATGGCTGGTTCTAGTTTTATCATTATAATAAATATATAGGTGTGAGATTTTCCTTTCATCCTTAAAAACTGCATGCTGCCCTCCACTGCTGGAATCTGGAATTTCCATATTAACTGTGTTCCCATAGAATTAATAGATTTCCTCTGTGTGTAAAAGCCTGGGGGTATTTTTTCCTCCCCCTTCACATTGATGTCAGAACTACATCCTCTGTTGAAAATGAACTGTACAAAATATTGTGTAACTTGTGGATTGCTTCACCCGTGGCTTTGCAGCTAAAATGACTTAGCCTTATATTTTCTGTCTAGGGCAGTAATCTGAACAAAGCCATGACGATAGAGGAGGCTCAAGCTTTTGTGGGGGCAGAACCCTGCAACATAAAAACACTGACTGACAAGGATCTATATTGTGAACCACCAGTAGTACAACCTCAGCCAAAGAGAAGGCAGAAGAGGGATACAATCAATAACTTGCCTGAATTCATTGTATGTCACCTTCCCTGCAAGTTGTCTTTAATAGCATGTATGTAGAGAGGAGGGTATGGAGTACTGTGTTTGTGACACTGATACAGTAGCTTCCTATTTGCATGGGTTTATTTTTCAGTGTCACATTATATAAAGGAAACTATCTTGTGACTCCACTCCACTTCCAGATTCTGCCTGCTATCTATAAAAGGATTGCAGATAAATAGAATGTCTCAAGATGTTGATTGCCGCTTTTATTAAGGGGTCCAGTCTTATGCATACTCACAACTAGAAATCGGGTTTTCTATCTTGACAAGTCCTATTGCAGTCCATCACTATTCTGGGTAGTAAGTGCTTACAGGATTGGGCCTTAAATTCCTTTGTATAGTAATAGGTTTTTCTTTTCCTTTTATGTAATAAGGGCCAAATTACCTGCTGGAATAAATAGGTGCTGCTCCATTAATTCATTAACTTCATTGGAGCTATGCCAATTTATGCCAGCAAAAAAATTGTATCTGCATATTATACCTGTTTGGCAATCTGGACTAGGAATTCTATAGATTATAAAGATTACTAAGAAACTAAAGCATGGCAGCTAAATTATTGAATAATCTTCTAGTTACATTTCTGAGGCAGGTATAAGTATGTATTTAATTCTTCAGGTGAAATTTGGCCTCAGAGAATGGATCCTAGGAAGGGTGGAATATGACACACGTGTGAGTGACGTACCCCTGGATGTGATTTTGCCGTCTGTAATTTTTCCTATGGTGGCCATTATCATCATCTCTATCTACTGTTACAGGTAAGATAGTCGGATGCTATGGCTGTCCCAAAGCTCTGAAGGAGAAGGCTGATGGGACAGAAGAGCAAACTGTTCTCATCTGCAAAGAGAAACCATCTTGATCACTTAATAAACTAAACATTTTAAAGGAAGTAGCTGGATAACATTTGTACCAATAATTCCCCTCACATAGACCCTTTCAGTGGTATTCCTTGGTGCCAGTCAGCCCAGTATTTTTTTCTCTGCTGTAAGCCCAAACAAATTGGCCCAGGTTTTCACACTGCACACTGAGGGGGTAAGGTGCGCACACACAGTCTTGAAATTGCAGCTGAAGTGCCTTCATGCTAGTGAAAATATTGCTGCTTTGCATGTGTATTAGTCAATGTTTAAGCTTCCTATGTCAACACTCTGTAGACCTGAGATGGTTGGATCTGTCTGAGTGGATATTCCGGCCTTTACAGCTGAGCCACATATTACCACATACACATTTCATGACTAATGGTGAAATTCACCCCTTTGTGGAGTGCCAGTATCAGAACTATACACCACCTAAGTCCTACTTGGGGCCTATTTTGCAGTCTTAAGTGGGATGTAAGTAGTGTATAAGCTTGGTGGATTTCACTGTAATGGTGCAAAGCTGTACAACTGAGATGCAGTGCTTTATAGTATTTGCCCCTGTACAACGTTGAAACTCCCTTAGATCTCCCATAACCTGCTCAGTATGATCCTGTGCATGTACTGACTTAAGCCATGTCTATGCTCTGGATGTTACAGAAGCACAGCTACAACACTGCCACTGTGTTGCTGTAGTGTAGACACTTCTTACCGTGACTGAAGGGGTATTTCTGGCCATGTAACTAATCCACCTCCCCAAATGGAAGTAGCTAAGTCAACAGAAGAAGTCTTCTATTGATCTAGCCACATCTACACCAGGGGTTAGGTCATCTTAACAATGACATTCAGGGGTGTGAATTTTTCACATCTGTCAGCGTCGTAACTATGTTGACCTATCTTAAGTGTAGACAAGCCTTAGTCGTGACTCAGCAGCTGTTGTGGAATGTGCTGTGAGTGCTTATTGCATTCTCTGTCCAGCTTGTACAAGTGAAGTAGCTGTGTTTAAAATGTGCTCACAAATGTATCCTAATAAGGTTAAAATCATTGGGCCAGATCATCAGCCGATCTGTGTAAGCAGTTCCATTGTAGAGCTACATCGATTTACATTAGCTGAAGATCTGACCCACTATCTCCTCCACTTTCGTTATTAAAGGTGAAGAGAAAAAGAAACAGTCTTCCTATGATCCCTCAGCCTTTCCAATCAATGCAATTGCAAAATGCTTTACTTTTACCGTTAATAACTTTCAAAATCGTACTTTATTCCTTAAAGACGAAAAAGCCAACAAGCAGAACGTGAATATGAAAAAATCAAGTCACAGCTTGAAGGATTGGAAGAAAGTGTCAGAGATAGGTGCAAAAAGGAATTCACAGGTATGATTGATGTTAGATTTCTTATGGACCCTAATGAGAAATCCTAAATTGGGCTAAAACTACTGCACTGTCTTGCTTAAACTGTTTCTTGGGTGTAACTACAAGCCAATATAACTACTCTTGATTGCAGACATCAATGTACAGTACATATTCTTCTGACAATGAAGGCCATAAATAAGATTAAATAGAGTGAAAGTGATTAAAGGAAACAGGTTTTTAGGGTAAAGATAAAATAAGCACAAGGAATTAAATCAGCAAATGGAAATAGAAACTATGTTTTTTTATGATTACTATTAAAAAGCTGCCACTGGTACTGAAAAGTCACCTATTTCACAATAAGTAACTGTAGTCTGTATTTATGCTGTTGATAAAATGTGGCACATTTTATTTTAATAAAAATATTATGTTAGGAAAGCCACAAAATATATGAATTGGTGCGCTATGAGTTTATGAAGATAGACTGCAATATCTTTTAAGTCTGGGAAAATCAGAGAGAAGAAGAAAATGTACCTCTTTGTAACGGGAAATAATGGAACCTGATTTGAGGAGCTGGTTCATTCTTTCCTGTATGTAAAGAGACATCACCTGAAGGAAATCAATGGGAGCTGTAAGAGCACAGCACCTCTGAATATCAGGCTACTTATTTTAGTGTCTAATTCAGGCACCCACGTTTGAAAACTTTGGCCTAAGTGATTACCTTGACCTGTCATATCACTGTCTAAAATACACTATTTGTTTATACTGAAATAACTTATCTTTGCTTCTATAACAAAGCATCTTTTTTTCCTAAAGAGAAATTACTTGTTTCTTATTAACAGAGATGGGCTGAAAAAGTGGTGGTTGAATCTGAATTTGGCTTAGATTTAGCTTTGGGATTTCAGGGTATGGGTTTGAATTGACTCTGTAGATAATCTGACAAGATTTCTGCCATCTTGAATAGTGGAAAACTCATAAAATCTACTGTTACCCTGAGATTTCTGCCATTGGTGCCAAAATTGTCTCAGAATAGTTTTTTTCCCATTATACTTGAGTCACATCTGGAAAATTGGCCTGTTCCAATTTTGGACCCTACCCAATACCAAATCTCTGTAGCAACTGTTTGGACTAAGGGATTCAGCTTCAAAGGCCACTCTGAAATTTGAAGGGCTGAAGATCAAGGTCCCCGTTTGGAGCCATCTCTGCTTATTAGACTCCCTTACCAGCTGGCCTTCGTAATCCCTCTTCTTTTCTGCCCTCGGTTTCTCAAAGCTGTTTCTGGAATGTGAAGCTGCCTGTCCCCTGCCAGGACTCCCAGAAGAGTGCAGGGAGTACTGGTGCCTGCTGGAGTGTGGGGTTAATCTCCTACTCCAGCACAGCTGCCTCCTTGGGCACAGGAGAAACACAAATTGTCTCTAACAGTGTAATCTAGCACATAAGATTCACGTTGTCTTGGCTAGTAGTAAAGTAAAGCACTTAAATGAAAGTAGTTTCTAGATGCATATAATATTGATTATGGCAAATGTAGGAAGAGGAGTCTTCCTGCATGCATCAGAGCAGTCATAGTAAAGGAAGTGATGATTAGGGTAGAAGAACACACACAGCACGAAGCTTGAAACCATGAGATGTTTTCTTTCTTAGAATTGGCTGAGTGTAACAGAATAAAGAGAACCAGGATAAATTACGTGGTCAAATAAAAATTGCCACGATGACAGGCCATTATATTAATTAACATGGTATTCTAGTCAGTCAGCAATATCAGACAACTGGAAAGCCTCCAGCTGAAATGACCACTTTGTGGAAAGGTGACCTCTAATTGCTTTTTGTGTCAAGAACTTGAAAGCTCACAGAAGTGTTTTCATCATTTTCAGTGAATTATTTTACCTTCTTCCTTTCTACCCTTCTCCTAATAAAATGATTATTCTTTGTACTTCCTGTTGCTCTTGCTCCGTGGCTCAACATCCCAACTATCATGAAAAGAATTAAAGGGCAGCTTTCACAGTGATGTGGACTGAAAGGAATAGAAAGTATATAAACACAAGAAAAGTAGTTGGCAACAATTTCTTTCTTCCCTTTGCTGCTCTGTGTGTGTGTGTGTGTGTTTTAAGAAGAGCTCTCTGCATAAAGCCCAGCATTCAGTAATTACTGATCCTACAGTAAATTCATGATCCTCCACATATCACATTACAATATCCAATAAGAAAATATTGTAATGATGATGATTAGCATATGTATAATGATGCTGTGTAGGAGCCCCAGTTATCAATCAAGCCCTGTTTGTGCCTGCGTACTGTACAAACAGAAAACAATGAGATTGTCCCTTCCCCAGTCTAGGTAACTATAGGTACATCTTCACAGCAAGCTGCAGCCTGTGATGGCAACCTGGCTCAGAGCCCAGGTTGACAGACTCAGGCTCCTGCTATGGTGCTAAAAATAGCCATGTAGACATTCGGTCTCTAGCTGGAGCTCGGGCTCTGAAGCACACCCCCTTCCTTAGACGTCTAAAGTCTGCACAACTATTATGAGCACCTTAGCATGAGCCCCAGGAGCAGTCTATAGACCCAGACTCTGAGACTTGCTGTCACAAGCTCCAAATTGGTGAGGAGATATACCCTGTGATTCCTCAAAGACAGCCCTGTCAGTGTCTCAACAGGATCATCTGGAAAGAAACTCTGAGTTGTAGGGAACATGCTTTGGCAATTGGTGAACATACTATGGAAAAAGTGAAATGGAAGTGGAAGGGGAAAGGATTCTGAATAAGTTTGATCATTGTTTTCCCTGGTATAAAATGCTTTCATTGTCAGATGACAACAAAAGGTACTGTGGTTTCTAAAACTAACTCTAAAACTAGAAATATTGTATGTTCTAGATCTAATGATAGAGATGGAAGATCAGACCAATGATGTCAGTGAAGCAGGAATTCCTGTGCTGGACTATAAAATGTACACAGACAGAGTCTTCTTCTTGCCCTCAAAAGATGGAGAGAAAGATGTAATGATTACTGGGAAACTGGATATTCCAGAGGCTAGACAGCAAACTGTGGAGCAGGCTTTAAATCAGTTCTCCAATCTACTGAATAGCAAATCATTTCTCATAAATGTGAGTATTGAAGTAAAAGTCACTTTGAGCTCACCCTGTATTTTTCAGAAAAGTCTTTTTGCCTGGTATGTATGTATGTACATGTAGAGTCACGCATACATTTTTAAGCACAGATGAGCCTAAAGTTCAGCTCTTAAGTCCATATTTAGGCGCCTAAAAAGTGGCCTGATTTCAAGATTGATGAGCACCCACCTGCTCCCAAAGTGCTAAATCTTGGTACTCTTGTAAATCAGGCTGATTTTTAGGTGGCTAAATATGGAGTGAGAAGCTAATTGCAGGCACCTGGTTTTTTTAAGCATGGCCCTAATGCTCATTACTTAAAAGTAGTGTTGCATTCTGAGGCAGAGGAAAACAAGATCTGAAACTTACAATGTATGTATTCAGCTTGCAGTCCTTGTAATGGAAGTGGAAGAGTTTGGTTTTTGTTTGGTTGGGGGTTTGTTGCGGGAAGGATGAAGGGAGGTTAAACTTATAGTGCAGAGGTTTCCTTAAACAAAAACATCCTTCATTGTTTCAGAGTAACAGCCGTGTTAGTCTGTATTCGCAAAAAGAAAAGGAGTACTTGTGGCACCTTAGAGACTAACCAATTTATTTGAGCATGAGCTTTCGTGAGCTACAGCTCACTTCATCGGATGCATACCGTGGAAACTGCAGCAGACTTTATATATACACAGAGAATATGAAACAATACCTCCTCCCACCCCACTGTCCTGCTGGTAATAGCTTATCTAAAGTGATCATCAAGTTGGGCCATTTCCAGCACAAATGGAAGGTTTTCTCACCCTCCACCCCCCCACACAAATTCACTCTCCTGCTGGTGATTATCATGCACATTGTGTAGAGAGTTGTCACTTTGGATGGGCTATCACCAGCAGGAGAGTGAATTTGTGGGGGGGGGTGGAGGGTGAGAAAACCTGGATTTGTGCTGGAAATGGCCCAACTTGATGATCACTTTAGATAAGCTATTACCAGCAGGACAGTGGGGTGGGAGGAGGTATTGTTTCATATTCTCTGTGTATATATAAAGTCTGCTGCAGTTTCCACGGTATGCATCCGATGAAGTGAGCTGTAGCTCACGAAAGCTCATGCTCAAATAAATTGGTTAGTCTCTAAGGTGCCACAAGTACTCCTATCCTTCATTGTGTATTACTTCATACTTTATCGAAGACATAGAAATATTAGTTGAGTTAGCCCTGAAGACAGTGTGTTTAAAACTCTCTCGCACACAGAGAGAGAGGAGAGTTGTAGATAGTGCTTATTTATATGTAGTTTGTCCAAAACTTCGAGTGTTTTTTTTTCATGCTGTACTTAGAAGACTAACATTAAGACAATAGGTGTTTTGGGTTTTCCCCCTTCCTACCGTGCCAGATATGTTTTGAGCTGCTCTTAAAACTTGTCATGAATCATTTAGACTCAAAGCTAAATCTGCTTTTTCTGTTTTAGTTTATTCATACATTGGAGAAGCAGAGGGAGTTCTCTGCCCGAGAAAAAGTTTATTTTGCATCCCTATTGACTGTTGCTTTACATGGAAAGCTAGAATATTATACTGACATCATGAGGACATTGTTCTTAGAGCTGATGGAGCAGTATGTTGTGGCCAAAAACCCAAAGCTGATGCTCAGAAGGTTTGAATGATTGTCTTGTTTTCCATAGTCCTTCGTTTTTTGCAACATTGTTACATTTACCGTGTGGTGTTTTTCAGAGTGTGTGTGTCGTGCTATAGACTGTCTAGAAATCATCATGATGATGACCTGCCCGAGCACATTAGGGAACAAAAATGTATAGGATTTACTTTTTTTAAGAGCAACTAGAGCCATTTGTCGTGTCCAAATAATTTAAGTTAGAGCTTGGAAGCATCTTGCGCAAACATCTATCCATGAAGAAAATGCAATATTGAAATTTTTGTATGCTTATCATCTAATTTTATACCATATCATCTCCATAATGAATGCTCTTAAACAATTTTCTGATGCATCTCCTTCAATTAGATAGGTCTGATTCTTACTCCTAAATACATTACAGAATTTAATCTTTGCTGTGTATGTTTTGTTTCAATTAGTTTGTTCCCCAGTAACTAAAGTGTAGATTTATTTTAGGCACTCATTCTTACAACATGGAAACAAACTTCTGATTTTGAATATATGATATGTACCTTCCAGTAAAAGTAATGAGCTGAAAGTATCTAAGAATGTTGAACAGTGCAAAGCATTATCTAATGCAGGCGCATGCTTTAAAGAACCTATGTAAAATTATTGCATTAGGATAGCAAGTGCTGTTAATGTAGAAATATTTTATTTCAGGCAACACTTTAAAAGAAAATTGCTTTCTTGTCAGCAAACATTTTCGATATTCATATTTTTTAGATCAGAAACTGTTGTGGAGAGAATGTTGTCTAATTGGATGGCTATTTGCTTATATCAGTATCTGAAGGTAAGGGATGAAAGCTATGCATATACTTCTCCTTCGTTAAGTACTAAAACATATGGCATTGATTATACCTTCCATTTTTTTATTTTTGTTTTTTTCCCTTAAACAGGACAATGCTGGAGAACCTCTTTATAAATTGTTCAAGGCTATCAAACATCAGGTGGAAAAAGGCCCAGTGGATGCTGTGCTGATGAAAGCCAAATATACATTGAATGACACAGGGTTACTGGGAGATGATGTAGAGTATACACAGCTGGTAAGCAGCTCATCTGCTCAGTCATTAATTTATATCAAATCTTTTCCTCTTGAACACTGTGGAATTTAAATTTATATCCGTACACTCTTTCTATAACAAGTAATGAGAGCCAAGATGAACTATTAATGTGGGCAATAGGTGAAGAATTAAGAACTATATAGAAGGGCTTAGAAGCAAATCCCCAGATCTGAGCACCCCCAATCTCTGAAGAAGTTTGAGGGAAGACTCCCAATAGCCTGATCCTCTCTCAACCATTTTATATTGGTTTAATTCCATTGATTTCTGTGGAGTTACTCCTGATTTACACCAGCAGCAGTGAGACAAGAATCAGACCCTATGAATAGTCCCTAACTCTAATGGCGCGTATTGGGCTACTTCTTTAGGCATCTAAAAATGGACATAACCGTCTAAATCTAGTCATCTGGTTTTGAGACTCTTGGCTTGTTTGTTTTGTGCATGATCTAATAAACGTACATAGTGCTCAGAACTGTCCTCGGAAGGGCAGCACGGGATTTTCTTTGCCTTGAAAGTCACTCTGATATGATTACTCTGGCTTTATTATTGACACAGCTAGCAGCCTTTCCCATTTGCCTCTGATTGTGAGACATGCAATGACAAATTTGTAGTGCGGATGAAACTTAATAAAAGCCTTTATTAGGTGTTTGGTTAAAAGCACATTTTTGATATATTCCGAAGGGATTTGAGTAGGAGGGCAGCATGGGAAGCTTACCTTATGAATTGTTCTTACACACAACCTACAGCAACTGTAGTTAACAGACTGCTTGGGGGTGGGGGATGGATAAAGGAAAAATGTAACTTTTTTAATGTACGGTTTTGGACTCCGGGAGGATTCCATGTTTGTCTGAGCTGAAGAGTACACCTAATAGTTCTGCACAGACTGGACAACACGATTTACATTGTATCGTGTTTAACGAACAAGATATTTTTGTATCGTACGTCATTTGTGACTTACTACAATAATTCTTTGAAGTTGGTGTCTTTTAACTCAAAAAATGGCTTTTGCAATTAAGATTTATGAATGCAGTATCAAAGAGAGACGTGTGAATCCAATCAATTCTGAGCCAAATTAGAATAATTCTCATAGATATTTATTGTAAACATTAGACCAGATTTGGCCCGGATTTCATTGCATTCATCAGTTGTACATATAACAAAACAATCACATATCCTTCACAAAGAAGTAGGTTAATATTGCTTTATAATATTGGGATTATATGCCTTTTTTATGATTTTTAAAAAAATGTGCTAATTATGCCAGTGTCTGAATTTGGATAGACATTTATGTAGCACTTACTGCCTTAGGTAGATAAATGCAAATTTAATTTGCACACCTCTGCCTGAAACTGAGAGATGAACTATATTGTGCATGGTATTTATCCATTTTACAGTCATTATTTTTGTTTAAAAATTGGGTATGTTCATCAGTTGTTTCACTGACACACTACATTTTCAGCTGACAGCAAAATCATATATAATTAATAATATAAATAGGGAAGGGAAGAAGAAATACAATTAGCCTGCAAATTCTGTCTAGGGACAATGAAAACGTGTTTAATTTCACTGCATTGCAGCACAGTTTAACTACATAAAATAATACATGAAGTGCAGGGATCACTTCCACCAAGACCATAACTAAGAGAGAGGGAAGTTCTACTAGCCAATTAAAAGAGAAAGAAGCCCTATCTAGACATTTCTGCTATCAAAGTATGTATGTGTAGCAGAGTCCATGAAGATTCCAAGAATTTTGCACCGCCTTGACCATTGGAAATCAGGTACCCTCCATAGAGGGTGAGGTCACAATCCCTGCTTTCCCCTTTCAGGACATTATCCTTCCTTTTTTATTTTACCTGGACTGAGATTATCATCTGTATGCTGTGGGCACATTTAAAGTTCATTCTGGGTTTGGAGATTTTTCAAGAGATTCTCTCCGGTATAAATAAAATGGGGGAATACCAACGGAACCAATGATATCTTGAGAACCAGAATAAACTACTTAAGTGTGCCCTCTGTAATTGAGGGTTAATGTGACAAGTAATAAATAGTAAATTGACTCTTCTTTGCGTATTGCGTTATTGGATAACCTAAGTGGTACACAGACATTGGATGGTCCAGCATTTTAATACGTGCCTGTCTCTATTTGAAACTTTCCTTTAATAAGTTCCCAAGACACAGTAGAGATGTCATATTAGATATCAGTGAAGAAGGGGAACATCCAATCTGTGCCTTTTCTATTTTATCATAATAGAAAGAATGGGCTGGAATCTAGAGTAGCTAGTTGGCTGGATATTAGTGAAGAACTGTGCAGATAATCCACATTGCAAATGTACATTGCTGCGTGGTGGTAAGACTGCACAGTGTATCTTGGGCACTGCCTGGATTCTAATCATCAAAAAAAACCAGAGACTGGAATTGATATTTTTGAATAATTATGCATATTTTTTTCTTTCATAGACAGTAAATGTGTATGTACAAGATGGAGGCACTGATTCTGTACCTGTGAAAGTGCTGAACTGTGATACTATTTCTCAAGTAAAGGAAAAGATAATAGACCAAGTCTACCGAAATCTGCCTTGTTCACAATGGCCAAAAGCTGACAGCGTTGTTCTTGGTAAGTAGTTATTTTTGGTGCTGTTGTAATAATAGCGAAAACACTAATTTGATGCTCTTATCTTTCCTGAAATTTTCAGTAAAAGTGATTATTGAAATGAAAAAAAATCATTCAAAGGTTTAGTTCTTGAACTATTAAGCTGAATCTACCACTAAGCGTGATGCTCTCGTACTTACTATATTGTGAAATAAAGCATGTCCTTATTATAAAATGCCTAGCCCTTGTTCTTTGCCCAGTCTCATAAAAATGCACGGAGCACATTAATAACTCTCGGTAAAACCTATCAGAACCAATGAAATATTGATTGTTTCAGTTACTAATTCATGTGACATTGATAACATGAACAATTAATTGATGTAAAAGTAAGGACACAAATTTTCAGAAGTGACTTGTAACTTTGGGTCTGTCAGTTTCTGGTTGCCCACCTTGCAGCAACTTAAAGGGACCTGACTTGCAGAAAGTGCAGAGCACCCACTCTCTGAAAATAAGACCCCTTTAAGGTGTCTCCAGTTGGGTGCCCAAAGACTGACACCTCCAAAGTTACTAGTCACATCTGAAAATGTTGCCTTTAATGTTTTAAACACCAACTGATACCTTATCAAAAACTATGAAAAATAGTTTTGTGACATGTCCACTAATGCCATAATTTAAGGGGATAAAGTGTTTATTACTTTTTTTCTTTGGTGCATTTGCCTAAGAACAGATTTGTATTTATCTGTTCCACAGGAAGTCCCTAATCCTCTGTTTTGGACGGGGTTGCCAGGCATCCAGTTTTTGACCAGAATGTGCCAACCCGGCTGTTAAAAGTCTGATTGGCAGTGCAGCTGGAGCCCAGGGCTAAGACAGCCTCCTTACCTACCCTAGTTTTGCACAGCTCCCAGAAGCAGCTGCCAGCTCCTTGCAGCCCCTCGGCGCATGGGCAGTCAGGGAGGCTCCATGTGCTGCCCCCGCCCCGAGTGCTGGCTCCACAGCTCCCATTGGCCAGGAACCATGACCAATAGGAGCTGTGGGGGCAGCGCTTGCGGGTATGAGGACAGCGTGCGGAGCCTCCTTGGCCACCCATGCGCTCAGGGGCTGCAGTGCAGGGACCTGATGGTCACTGCCTGGGAGCCATGGTAAGCACTGCCAGGATTCCACACCCTAACCCCCTGCCCCAGCCTTGACTCCCCTCCTGCACCACAAACCCCTCATCCCTGGTCCCACCCCAGAGCTCACACCCTTCCCGCACCCCAACCCCCTCCCCCAGCCTGGAGCCCCCTACTTCACCCCCAGCCTGGAGCCCTCTCCCACACCCTGAACCCCTTATTTCTGGCCCCACCCGGAGCCCGCATCCCCAACCCAGATCCCATACCCCCCCACATCCCTGCCCCAGCCCAGAGCCTCTCTCACACCTCAAACCCCTCATCCCCGGCCCCACCCAGAGCCCGCAGCTCCAGCCAGAGTCCTCACCCCCCTCTTGCACCCCAACCCCCTGCCCCAGCCCAGTGAAAGTGCGTGAGGGTGGAGGAGAGCGAGCAACAGTGGGAGGGGGGATGGAGTAAGCAGGGGTGGGGCCTCGGGGAAGGGGTGTTTGGTTTTGTGCCATTAGAAAGTTGGCAACCCTAGTTTTGGATATCACAGCAATTTCTACAGCAACTAATTGTGGTGTCCTAAACTGTGGATTTTGACTTCAATTGGAAAATAAACAGAAACATCACATGGATTTTTAAACAAAACTTGCGCAAAGTTCCCTAGTACGAAATAAAAGGGAAAGGAGAAAAGCCCAAGTGTTTTGAAATGGAATATTTCAAAAGATATTTTATGATGATTCATTGGCTCTTTAAATGGAAACACATTAGTGGTGTACTGTCTTAGTTGCACAAGGATAAAACCTGTTTCTTTTCTCATTTTAATTACTCCATAGAGTGGCGTCCAGGTTCTACTGCCCAGATCCTCTCAGATTTGGATTTAACATCCCAAAGAGATGGCAGGTGGAAACGTATGAATACTCTGATGCATTATAATGTAAGGAGGATTGCTGACATCTGTGAATTGTTTTTCCGTAATAAATGAACTTTTATTAGCTTTCAGAGAAAATTGGCTTGTACTATCTGATAAGGGGGCTGGAACATGTAGCTATGTTACTTTCAAATTCTGGAAAGTGAGAATGTATCTATCAACTTTTTCACTAAGAGGGTGGTGAAACACTGGAATGCGTTACCTAGGGAGGTGGTAGAATCTCCTTCCTTAGAGGTTTTTAAGGTCAGGCTTGACAAAGCCCTGGCTGGGATGATTTAACTGGGAATTGGTCCTGCTTCGAGCAGGGGGTTGGACTAGATGACCTTCTGGGGTCCCTTCCAACCCTGATATTCTATGATTCTGTGATTCTATGAAATTCTAGTACTCTCACTGGTTTCCTCTCCATCACTGAATACAATTCCAAATTGCCCCTATATGGTCTATATTTCCATATCTCTCAGCAGTCCCAGGTTCATGGGATTGTCCTGCTTTAGCTCCCAAAACCCCATTGCAGTTGAAGTGACTCCTGTCCCATGGGGCTGGGTAGGCTCAGCTGTTCTTTCTGGGCATTGCAATCTGGCCCCCTGTGCACAGGGTCATAGCACCACTCCGGTTTGACCCAACCTGGCCCCCCTTATGGGTGGGGGCAGCCAGGCCAAATTTGAGTGAGTACCACTGCAACCCCATGGCTGGGTCATAATGCCACTCACTCAAATTTGACATGGCCACCCAATGATGTGCAGGTACCAGGGACTAGGTCTCAATGCCCAGAACGGGGAGCTGAGCCCAGCCAGCCCCTCAGAACCGGAGCTGCAAGAGCCACCACTGTGAGATGAGCTGAGGCTTGCTCCACAACTCCTCCCTGCCAGGCCTGCCAGTCCCTGTGTGCAGCACCTTACCCACTCACCCCAATGTGGGGGACAGGACTCGTCCCTCTTTAGCTACTGCAGATTTTGGGAGGTATGGGCGTCTGATATCTTACCTACCTACTCTTTTCCTCACTCCACGCGTCCCATTTTGGAAGCTGCTTCTCTTCCCCCTATCCCTACAAATCCCTCCATCAGAGAGTTGCCTTTGTTCTGCCCTGTCTCCCTGGATCTTGCTTCATTTGTCACTCTGCTTCACTGGTGTGTTTAAGAACTCTAAACCCTGAGGTGAAACAAAGGCACTTTTTTTTAAAGGACAGCTTGCTCTATTTTACCCTGTGTATAAACCCCTGACACACCCAGTCAAGTAACCAGTCTTAACATAATGTTTCAGGTTATGTATGACATAGAGGAAAAAATTTGGCAGGATCGTGGGAGTAGGGGCATTGAAATTCTTCGTTATGTAATCTATCTAGGTTTCATGCTGTGCTCATCGCCATGGGTATGGAAGCACTTGTGATCCTGTTATTTATTTTTCCCCTTTACACTACCTAACCCTTTTCTGACACCAAATATCCTGCCAGTTAGGTGGTTCAGAACAGCTCCTTAAAAAGGCAGATAGCTCTGCTCCTGTATGGGGAATTTAACCCTTGTGCAGAGGGTCCATGCAAACAGCTTGTGTGCCATTGAACTCTCACACTTTGAACATTATTATCAACCATGGAGGAAGCTTTACCTGTGGCCTCTTAGCCAGCAAGTATCAGAGCTGAGCCCTCCTACAGGAGAGGGGGTATTGGGGATGAAGGGCCTGATGGCTAGAAGTCAAAGTGTGCACAGCACTTCTCAAGATCCAAGCCCTAACTGGAGGATAAGAAATTGGTGGGTATCTTCAAATGCCTGCTTAGGTGGGGAAAGACTCCACAACAGTGAGGTTCAAGCCTACTTTTCGCAGGAATGTATTGTGGAATGATTTCCCTATGTTTGTGTTCTTGAAGGTCCGAGATGGTGCCACACTTATCTTGTCAAAAATAGGAATTTCCCAGCAGCCAGAGGATAATCAGCAAGATGTCCCAGGGGAAAGTAAGTACAATGGGGGTTCTTTATGCCCCCAAAAGGAGTATAAGACAAAATGCACAAATAGACAATATCATCTTCGCCTGATCTTGTCTGATGAGATTGTACCTACAGATGTACAGAAAGGGATTGTTTACTTCCATGCTCCATGACATGATGATTTGTTCATACAACCCAAAATTACACTGGTTTTTTTCACCTCTATATTGCTTTGCAAACTCATGTTAGGTCCCTATCTTCTGCTACCATGGGTTCTTTTCAGAATTACTGCTGCCTGGTTTCTTCCTCACACTGAGTACATGTCAGATAGCTTTTCACCAGTTTAGCTTTGCTTTTTTCCAAGTTGAGTTTCACTTCGCTATTTTCTGCCCACGTTCCTAATTTCTTTTGGTCCTATTTTATTATTCCTATCTCTTCACTGGAGTTTGCAACTCCACCTCATTTTATGTCATTTAAAAATTTCACTATTTTGTTGTTTACTGCCTCTTCCAGATCACTAATGCAGATATTACATAACACTAGTTCTAACATTTCTACCCACTAAACACCTAACTCAATGTATGGCCCTTTGCTTACAGCTGTAAAAGACGGTTTTCATTCCACATGACATTATTCCTATCCAAGCCAATTTGATATGAATTTTCAAGTAAGACTTTGAGACAGTATCAAATGTCTTGCCAAAGTTCATTGTGTTACATTAGCTGTTGTCTGTTTATTTCACTTATTTTGTCATTTTAGTCCCCTTCCCTCCCCACCCAAAAACTCACTGAAGTTTGTCTGGCAACATTGACTTTGTAAACACTCTTTATTGTGCTGGGTCTGTTGTACTTTAAATGTTCAGTGTCTTTTTCCTCCTCTTCCATCATTTCATGAGGGATAAAAGTTAGATTTATGCCATGGTAATTGCCAGGATCATTCTTCCTTCATGTTTTGAACTGATTTGAAATGCTTCTGTGACTGTCATTGCATGCTAAACCCTAGGCTTCAGTTATTAGTTTTCAATCTCTTTAACAGATCTGCTGGAAACAATATAACAGAAATGTCCATCTTTCCAGGGCTGTCAGCTGGTGGCTTTGATGTACATTGATTGTTATTTAATAAAAGTGTGCCAAGCTGTTGTTTTATTCATGTTGAGAGTTGGCTGGGGCTGCAGTCCAGGCGGTGCTACATGCAGTTAGATTTTACTCTCTTCCTTTTGGGACTCCTATTGAAATGTTATTTCAGGGTTCCTAGAAGGCTTTTCCAAGGGTATTAAGTATACTATTGCATTTATTTTTCATTCTTAAGTATGGAGGAATAGATGTTAAGCCTTTCTGGACCTGCGTTCCCCACCTTGCAGTTTGTTTTGGCAAAAGGAAGAAGTATATGATGTTCATTGCGCAAGCCCTAGGCAGAGGAGGATCCCACTTTTTTGCTTTATGGCTATGCCATTACATCCAGCGGTGTTGTGGATGAAGAAGCTTACTTAAAACAAATGGCCCATATTCCATGATTTAACTACTTAATCATACATGTCACTCTGCTTGGTGGAGGAAAGCCGACTTCTCTTGCTGGTGTCTTTGCAGAGAGCTCAGTCATGTGAAGAAGACGCTATAGTGAAATTTTAAATGGTAAAGTACAGGAGGCAACTGTTGTCTTCTTTCCATCCCATGCCCTCTCCCACACAATAAATAGCTTACAGCAGAAACTGGGAAGGCAATATTTCATGGCTCACCAGTGCATTTTCATTAATGCATAGGTCTTCTAGAAATAGCACATGCCAATTTGTTTGGAAAGCTATATAAATGTAACAAAGTCAGGTCAAAGCTACAGCCTACATGGACAATGATTTGTGAGATACTGTGTTGCATAAAAAGGAGAGGAAGGTATGCGGAAGCTTACACACACATTCTCTCACTGTTAGATGATACAGTCAAGGAGCTACGCATCCTGAACACACAAAATGTCCTCCTCCTTTTTATTTGAAAAGGACCAGTTTTCTTTTTAACCAGAATTTCACGTTAACTTAAATATTGCTTTGGAAATCACTGCCAAAGAAATAGGTTTTGCCCAAAATAAAAACATAAAATCATGTCCAAATGTTCTAAAACCTGACATTGCTTCCTTTCTGCTTTCTGCAGCCTTTAAACAAGAGAGATACTAGTTGCTGGTTTTTGTGGTAAATTAAGTGCAGAAGTCTTTCAGCTGAGGAGATAGGATTGCAGCTCCTATCTTGGATCAAAAATGAGAGTGAGTTTGCTTGTATACTAGCTTCTGTTTCTGCTGCACAGAACTAGGTAATTAGGCTAAACTGTCTATCTCTATTCATGACATTCTCTAATTTGAAGTATGAGGCGTGTTGCAGGTCAGAGTTGTTTACAGCCAATCTTTATAGGGCAGCTTGTACAGCACTTGCATGTACTGTGTCTGGCTCAAGCAAATGTAGAGGTTGTGGGTGTACAACAGGAAAAAGGCTAATGTAGTGCCCATTTTTAAAAAAGGGAAGGAGGAGGATCCTGGGAACTACAGGTCAGTCAGCCTCACCTCAGTCCCTGGAAAAATCATGGAGCAGGTCCTCAAGGAATCAATTCTGAGGCACTTAGAGGAGAGGAAAGTGATCAGGAACAGTCAGCATGGATTCACCCAAGGCAAGTCATGCCTGACTAATCTAATTGCCTTCTATGACAAGATAACTGGCTCTGTGGATGAGGGGAAAGCGATGGACGTGTTGTTCCTTGATTTTAGCAAAGCTTTTGACACGGTCTCCCACAGTATTCTTGCCAGCAAGTTAAAGAAGTATGGGCTGGGTGAATGGCCTATAAAGTGGATAGAAAGTTGGCTAGATTGTCGGGCTCAGCGGGTAGTGATCAATGGCTCCACGTCTAGTTGGCAGCCGGTATCAAGTGGAGTGCCCAAGGGTCAGTCCTGGGGCCGGTTTTGTTCAATATCTTCATAAATGATCTGGAGGATGGTGTGGATTGCACCCTCAGCAAGTTTGCAGATGACACTAAACTGGGAGGAGAGGTAGATATGCTGGAGGGTAGGGAGAGGATCCAGAGGGAACAAATTTGAGGATTGGGTCAAAAGAAATCTGATGAGGTTCAACAAGGACAAGTGCAGAGTCCTGCACTTAGGATGGAAGAATCCCATGCACTGCTACAGTCTGGGGACCGAATAGCTAGGCAGCAGTTCTGCAGAAAAGGACCTAGGGGTTACAGTGGACGAGAAGCTGGGTATGAGTCAACAGTGTCCCCTTGTTGCCAAGAAGGCCAATGGCATTTTGGGATGCATACGTAAGGGCATTGCCAGCAGATGGAGGGACGTGATCGTTCCCCTCTATTCGACATTGGTGAGGCCTCACCTGGAGTACTGTGTCCAGTTTTGGGCCCCACGCTACAAGAAGGATGTGTAAAAATTGGAAAGAGTCCAGCGGAGGGCAACAAAAATGATTAGGGGACTGGAACACATGACATATGGAGGAGAGGCTGAGGGAACTGGGATTGTTTAGTCTGCGGAAGAAAAGAATGAGGGGGAATTTGATAGCTGCTTTCAACTACCTGAAAGGGGGTTCCAAAGAGGATGGATCTAGCCTGTTCTCAATGCTAGCTGATGACAGAACAAGGAATAATGGTCTCAAGTTGCAGTGGGGGAGGTTTAGGTTGGATATTAGGAAAAACTTTTTCACTAGGAGGGTGGTGAAACACTGGAATGCGTTACCTAGGGAGGTGGTGGAATCTCCCTCCTTAGATATTTTTAAGGTGAGGCTTGACAAAGCCCTGGCTGGGATGATTTAGTTGGGGACTGGTCCTGCTTTGAGCAGGGGGTTGGACTAGATGACCTCCTGAGGTCCCTTCCAACCCTGATATTCTATGATTCTATGATTAATGGAGTGGATCAGTGAGTTTCTGTGGTCTGCAATGTGCAGGAGGTCAGACTAAAGAATCATAATGGTCCCGTCCAATCTTTAAGTCTATGAGTCTAGTGTAATTAGTCCCTCATGCTCATGAGTATTTAGTGACCTTAAAATTTCACTTTTAAACAGGGAAAGGTAGAAATTTCAGAGGGACAAGAGGGTTTTTAGAGCCTGGAGAGTCAGTTTTGTAAGAGTCATCTCGCTATTGACATCTTGAAACATATTGACCACCTTATTTGCAAAGGCAAGGAGTTGCCTCTTGTTATAATTTCTTTATTCACTTCTTAGTTTATTGTTGGTGAGAACTTAAAAAGCAACTGATATCTCCTGAAAAATCCTCCATTTACGAACCATACTAATATGTTTTGTTGCTCCATATTCTACATTTCTCTTCCTCTTTCATGCAGCTGTCCTTAGCATTGAAGTGGGAACTTTGTATCTTAAAAGTTCATCTGCTTCTCCTGTTCATTTCTGGGAAGACCTGATTTTCCATGAAATATTAATTATTTCATCAGCGACCAATTATGATCTCACTAAATGAAAAGGTATCAAATTCAGTCCTAGTGTAAGCGTAGGTAACCCCAATGAACTCAATGGGGTTGTGCCTGTTTACTCCAAAGCTCATTTTCCTCCTTTACCATTAGGAGGACATAGGGAGGAAACAGAGAAGTATGTGCATTAACCAGGCAGCTGGTTTAGTTAAGGTAGAAAAGGTTGTTTTCACTATAACTACCTATTGTCATCTATTTAGAAGTAAATAACAGGCACTGAAAAAATATCACAATACAGAGACCCACCAGTAATTTTTGCTGCATTCTATGATATTCTGAAAATTCCAAGATGTAGAAAATCATTTGGGCTGTCGATTAATCACAGTTAACTCACGTGATTAACTCAAAAAAATTAATCCGCGGTTAAAAGAATGTATTGTGGTTAATCTCAGTTTTAATTGCACTGTTAAGCAATGGAACACCAATTGAAATGTATTAAATATTTTGGCTGTTTTTCTACATTTTCATATATATTGTATTCTGTGTCATAACTGAAATCAAAGTGTATATTTTTTATTACAAATATTTGCACTGTAAAACTGATAAGGAAAAGAAATCGTATTTTTCAATTCACCTCATACAAGTACTGTAGTGCCACCTCTTTATTGTGAAAATGCAACTTACAAATGTAGATTTTTTTTGTTCCATAACTGCACTCAAAAACAAAACAATGTAAAACTTCAGCGCCTACAAGTCCACTCAGTCCTACTTCTTGTTCAGCCCATTGCTAAGACAAACAAGTTTGTTTACATTTACAGGAGATAATGCTGCCCACTTCTTATTTAGAATCTCACGAGAAAGTGAGAACAGGCATTTGCATGGCTTTTTTGTAGCCAGCATTGCAAGGTATTTATGTGCTAGATACGAATGTTTAGCATATGCCCCTTCATGCTTCGGCCACCATTCCAGAGGACATGCTTCCATGCTGATGATGCTCATTAAAATAATAATTTGTTAATTAAATTTGTGACTGAACTCCTTGGAGGAGAATTGTACGTTCCCTGTTCTGTTTTACCCGTATTCTGCCATATATTTCATGTTATGGCACTCTCGGATGATGTCCCAACACATGATGTTCATTTTAACACTTTCACTGCAGATTTCACAAAATGTAAAGAAGGTACCAATATGTGATTTCTAAAGATAGCTACAGCACTCAAACCAAGGTTTAAGAATCTGAAGTGCCTTCCAAAATCTGAGAGGGATGAGATGTAGAGCGTGCTTTCAGAAGTCTTAAAAGAGCAACACTCTGATGCAGAAACTACAGAACCTGAACCACCAAAAAAAGAATATCAGCCTTCTGCTGGTAGCATCTGACTCAGATAATGAAAATGAACATGCATCGGTCTGCACTGCTTTGGATTGTTATCGAGCAGAACCTTTCATTAGCATGAACGCGTGTCCCCTGGAATGGTGGTTGAAGCATGAAGGGACTTATGAATCTTTAGCGTATCTGGCATGTAAATAACTTGTGACGCCAGCCATAACAGTGCCATGAGAACGCCTGTTCTCACCTTCAAGTGACATTGTAAACAAGAGGCAGGAAGCATTATCTCCTGCAAATGTAAAAAAACTTGTTTGTTTGAGCAATTGGCTGAGCAAGAAGTAGGACTGAGTGGACTTGCAGGCGCTAACATTTTACATTTTTTTTTAATGCAGTTTTTTTGTACATAATTCTACATTTGTAAGTCCAACTTTCACAATAAAGAGATTGCACTACAATACTTGCATTAGGTGAATTGAAAAATACTATTTTCTTTTGTTTTTTTTTACAGTGCAAATACTTGTAATCAAAAATAAATATAAAGTGAGCACTGTACACTTTGTATTCTGCGTTGAATTTAAATCAATATAATTGAAAATGTAGAAACCATCCAAAAATAATTAAATAAATGGTGTTCTATTATTGTATCTCCACCGAAACAATTGCAGCAGTAAAGGTGGGAATGAATACTTTGTCACCCCATTTACCTCAGTGACATGTGAACTTATTACCCCCCAAACCTCTTAAATTCAAAGTCAAATTAAACCCACTTAAATATTAAGGATGGGGGGGGGAATTAAATATAATTAAATGGCAAAAATGATCATAAAGGAACATTGATTGCATAACTAATATCACACAAGAGTATATATGTCCAACAAAAACATTACCTTGGCCAGATTGCACATATGGAACTCTTTCTGCTTATGCGATATTTCAACGTACGTTCCATAAAACATGCCATAAAATTCAGAGTTAGAGTAGCTGTTGGGAAACTTAATTTTGCATTTCCTAATTCTTTTCCACAGTGAATCCTTACAGTTCCATTAAAGTAATAGTATGCATATGTTCTGAAATCCATGGAAGGTTGGAGTAATGCAGTGATGAATCAGGCCTATATGCATAACTGAGCATTTAAAACTACTAAAGTCTTCAGAAATTCAAACTTATGCTTCCCATAAAACCTGCAATTCAGCCCCATTGCACATATTATTTTTCATTACTGTTAAGTTTTATGCCTTAATATAAATAAATGTGTGCAATGTAACTGAGTTATAGCTGCTATGAGAAGGATCATTTTGAATCACATTTATGCATTTAAATTCTCAGGCATAGTGGTGCATTAATAAAGTTTGTTGCACTGAGTTACCACTCTCTTTTTTAAGAAGGAAATTAATTGCACATTTAGATCGTTGACTGTCAATTTGACTTATATCACAAGAAATATTCAGATGCACTGAAATTTTTATTTGAGTATTCTCATAGAATCTCACATTTGAACACAGATAATGCATTTATTCTGTTGTGTACTAATTGAACTAAATTTATATACATTTCCAGTCTTTCAGTATGTGGATCTCCAGATACAACCCTACTGTAATTTGAAAAGATGACTGAACTTGAGTTTCTTTTTTCTTGTGGTTCCCCCTGCATGCAGAAATCCTCCATTCTTCTCTCTTGAGGATAAGGGCTGGCCATGTGCCTTGCGACTTTCAGTTCCTCTTTCACTTTATGTAGAATAGAAGACTTAGCACTTTGATTTGGTTCATATGGAGTACTGTGTGCATTAGGCAGGAGTGAAGTCATCTAAATCCCCTGAATGAGAATGAAGGTAAGTTAACGATATTGCACATGTGGAAGAAAACAAGGTATCTGTGGGATAAATGAGCACAGTCTCTTACAATGTACATATACTATATTTTTTAACATTATTTTATTTATGCTGTTTCTAGGGCATGCACTATTGGAAGATGAAAATAAGATCTGGCATCTAGTTCGACCAGCAGATGAAGTTGATGAAGGCAAATCGAAAAGAGGGAGTGTGAAAGAAAAAGAACGAACCAAAGCTATTACAGAAATCTACCTGACGAGGCTTCTGTCTGTGAAGGTAGGATTTACTATTAAATTATTAGGCAGTTCTTTTAAGGAAGCTGGTTAACTTGCCTTGCGAGGTTCAGATGATTAAAATGCTGAGTTATTGGAGAGACAAAGGTGCGTGAGGCAATATCTTTTATTGGACCAGCTTCTGCTGGTGAGAAAGACACGCTTCTGAGTTTACAAAGAGCTCTCCTTCAGCTCTGGGAAAGGTACCCTGCGGGGAGGGCTACACTTGTAAAAACACTGCATTGTTGGAGCCTCACTAATGCAGCTCTGCCGCTTTAGCACGTTAATGAAGATGCTCTACGCCGACAGGAGAGAGCTCTGCCCTCAGTGTAGTTAAACCCATCTCCCCGAGTGGCAGTAGCAATGTCGATGGAAGAAGCTCTCCTGCCAGCATAGCAGACTACACTGAGGGTTAGGTTGGTTTAACTATGTTGCTCAGGGGTGTGGATTTTTCACAACCCTGAGCAGCATAGTTATGCTGATGTAAGTCTGTAGTATAGACCAGACCTCAGAGTCTCTCAGCTAAATACAAGGTGGAACAGATTGTTTAGCCTACATAGTTAACACATATTTCAAAGGACCATTTAAGATGAAGTGGCCCGTTAACACCCCTCCAGTCATAGTGAGGTAAGGCAGGGATGGGGGGAAAGGCAGTTTGGGGGTAATCTATAACCCACTAGCAACCCCCACCAGCTGCCTTTCCCCCTCTCTCTTCCTGGGCCAGATTCAGTACTGCATACATGGCAAGCCCAGTTATTGCCTCTAATCAGAGAGCAAGTTGGACATAGCTGATAAGAATTTGCTTTGTTACTTGGCTCTGTTTATTGGGTTGATGTGTAAGATTATGCTGTTTTCAAAAACACTATTACAATACTAACATAAGGTGTTCTGGAGTCATAAGATTACAGCTATGACCTACCATAGTTCTCTCTGTATCATAAAGATGACCTACAAAGCAGTTGTTACCAAAGGATTTATCAGGTGATTGTATATGTACAGGAAACTTAAGTTTGCAAATATACTCATATTTTAATACTCTTAGCAACTCGTTTCTCCCTTACCTGCCAAGTCCAGAGTGTGCATTTCTATGTTCCCTGTGCAATAGTTAGGAAATCACACCCCTTTTAAAACAGAACATATCACTATTTTCTTCACCTTCCTTGCTATTTTAGCTATTGGAAAGAACATTATGTGTTGCAGGCGAAATCTGCCTTTGTTGTGGCCTGTCATCATGCGTCCTTGGCATTCTGGGCCAAGGCCTTCAATGATTGTGATCAGAACACAAAGTATTAGTGTAAAGCAGAGAGAAAAATCTAGGATAACGCAACATTTGTACTGCAGGCTCAATTTTAATGTCATTTTCCTTTTTTTAATATACTTTCAGGGTACACTTCAGCAATTTGTAGATAACTTTTTTCACAGTGTACTCAACTCAAATCATGTCGTGCCACCAGCTGTGAAATACTTCTTTGACTTTCTTGATGAGCAAGCAGAAAAACATGAGCTCAAGGATGAAGATACCATTCACATCTGGAAAACAAATAGGTAGGACTCAAAATAGTAATTAGACTGAAAAGAAACAATACTGTAATCACTAACAATGCTGGTACTCTAAATACAGATCTAAGTGGAAAGGAAATAAATTTGTAATTCTGAGAATGGCTTTAATTGAAACAATTATTTACATTGATCAAAGAGGTTACCCATAAGGCTAGAAAATGCAAAAATAGAGCCGAACCTACTGTAAGTGTAACTGTCTGCAAAGCTTCTGTTTTCTTATCTTTTATCTGTCATCTTTCCTTAGTGCACCCAGAGCTGGGGATTTCCTGTAATGCTTCCAGTTGCCAGCAGTGAGAGGCAAAGGGACCTGTGCTAAACTATTAAAATTCACACCCTAACCAGATGATTAAAGGGCATAAAAGTAATACATATGCTCTCTAATTACACTTGTTTTCTCACACCATCTTGGGGAGTTCTGGGAAGTGTAATCATTCTCCTCCTCTCTTTCTATAAAACTAAAAAACGTACATGCTTTTGTTTTTAAGCAGGGAAACCAGACACTAAGTAGTTGTTCATATTAGAGTTTGAATGCATAAATTAGCTAAAATGTACTCAGAAGATCAAATGCAAAGTACGCATTTTAGTTTTCTGGAATCTGGTTCCTGCATTATGTTCATTGTGTAAGAGGGTGTGTTTATGTCTTTGCTTGCTTTGCAGTTTGCCACTTAGATTCTGGGTAAACATATTGAAAAATCCCCATTTTATCTTTGATGTTCATGTTCATGAAGTAGTGGATGCTTCCTTGTCAGTCATTGCACAGACTTTCATGGATGCCTGCACAAGAACAGAGCACAAATTAAGCAGAGTAAGTGATTTACATTCTACACCATGGCTATGTTCATGCTTGACAGACAACATGCATACTCCTGGAAGATTCTGGATAGATCTTTTTTTTATTTTTAACCCCTTAAATTTATCATTCAGTCAGTATCTGGCCATTTAATAGATTTGGTGAAAGTTTGTAGCTTACCTTGCCCAATGACATTTACAGTGTGAATAAGATCACAATGTTGTTCACCAAAGTTTTTCGAGAAATCTAATTTAGGAACCATTTTCTTCAGGTTTTCCATAATTCAAAAAGATTTTGTATCAATTGTATAAATATATTTTTTAAAACTCAACAATAATGTCTTATGAAAACCTTAATTCTTTTCATGACATAAATATTCCCATCCATAAGATGAGGGTAAATGGTTTAAGTATGAATAATATCCAAAAGAAGTTAAAAAATGCATGAACATATACTTATAAGTGTATAAAGGGATGAGCCTTGTATAAGGTATATTCTATTGTATTATGTAAAGGCTGCAAGTTTGTCACAGAGGTCGTGGAAGTGACGTATTTCATGATTTCTGCAACGGCCACTGCTTAGGCAGCCCCTGCGCCAGGCGCACCGGCCGCTGCTGGGGCAGTCTCGGGCCCCCAATGCCCTCCCTCAGCAGCAGAGTTTGGGTGTGGGAGGAGGTAAGGGGTTGGGGCATGGGACAGGGTGACGCGAGCTCTGGGTGGCGCTAACCTGGGGGGCTCCCCAGAAGCAGCGACATCCCCCTCTCTCAGCTGCTAGGCGGAGGCGTGGCCAGGCAGCTCTGCATGCTGCCTCCACCCAGAGCACTGGTTTTGGATTGGGAGCTGTGGGGGCAGTGCCTGCAGGCGGAGGCAGCGCGCAGACATCCCCTGAATGAGGGGGATGTCACCACTTCTGGGGAGCCCCCCAGGTAAGCACCACCCAGAGCCTGCCTCACCCCATCCCATGCCACAGTCCCCTTCCCCTTCCCACACCAAAACTCTGCTGCTGCTCGGGGGGTGGAGGAGGCACGGAGCCAGGTAGGGAGGACCAGCGGGGGTCTTGGGCTGAGCGCCACCGCTCACACCCCCCCAGCAGCAGCAGAGGTCCCGGGCCATGCACTGCCACCCTCCCTCCCCACCCACCCAAGCAGCCAGGCCACCCTTCCCCAGTACCCGCAGGGGCCCCGGGCAGCCCCCCGCCCGACAGGTTTTATTCACTGGTATTTTTAATAAGTCATGGACAGGTCACAGGCTGTGAATTTTTATTTACTGCCCGGGACCTGTCCATGACTTTTACTAAAAATACCTGCGACTAAAACATAGCCTTAATTACGTACGTTAACACTAAACCTGGAGGATAGGGTCTTCCTAGGTAATCAAAATATCCCTGTTATATATTTTCCAGGATTCTCCAAGTAACAAATTACTTTATGCAAAAGAGATCTCTAACTATAAGAAAATGGTGGAAGAGTAAGTATATAGAGAAGTTTTTTTTTGTTTATTCTTGGTCACTTGGTTTACGCTTCTGGATACTAGCATAGCAGCAGTATTACCCATGGAAATATTAATGTTGGAGGGAAGAGGCCTAAATTTCAACCACTGAAAATAGATAAATAAAATACCCTTTGAAAAAGTTAGAATCATGGTATTTGTCCCCGAGGCTGTGTGGTAAATGTTGAAATGAAACATGATTGTGACCGTATGTATGTGTTCATAAGTTATTGGCAACACTTAATTTTAAATTACCTGAAAAAGAGACAGCCAAAATGTGTAATTTCCCAGGGGCTCCCATTTTGCCAACACAATCTGTCTGATTGTTCAGATTTCCACAACTGGCTAGGGTTAGACCCTAAAATCTTTTTCAACAAAAATATATCTTCCCCCTTTTATTTTCTGATCTTAGGTAATACGTTTCCTTAGTTTCAAAAAGGTGAGATCTATATGAATAAAAAGAGCATTAAGAGTCGCATTAGCCATGGTAAAGAGTTTGAGCCTAGGTCTTCAAAAGTTTCAAGGCATAAGATAACTACCAGATGCCAGAAATTTCTTCCTATGGCAGGGCATTGCACAGTAGGGTACAACGTGTTTTGTGATGTGCACCGTCCTCTAATCCATTAGGCACAAATGACCAGGGGGAGACAGGATAGCTAAATGGACCATTGGTCTGTCGTGGTAGAGCAACTACTATATTATTATTTGGAAACCTGTTTAAATTAATCGCAAAATCAAACTAGAGTATTACTGTTAAACTGCTAGTGCAGTTCATGGTGTTTAAAGCCGGGGAGCAATCAGAATCTTCCTAAGGAGGGGACCCAGAGTTCTCTCTCCTCTGCCCTGCACCCAAGCTCTCTCCCTTGCCTCCACAGCTGCTACCTCTATACCCAGACCCACACTTTCCCCCGGCACCCAGGGGTACACACACTCCCCTCCTTCTGCCCCACATCCAGCCCCACACTCTTCCCTCCACATTGTCTCTGCCCCAAATCTAACCCTGAGCTCTTACCTAGAGAGGCAGTCAGGCTGAAGAGCATCATCTCCACCAGGGTGAAATGGGGTGTGGGGCTCCCAGACCTCTTCCTTCTGTCTCGTCGCCTCCCCAGCAAACACCAAACCTGGATCTAATCCCTTTGCCCTCCTGGGAACTGGGGGTTCCCAATGCCCCCTGCTCCACTTTTCACTGGGAGCTGGGGGTGCCTGGTGACCATGGGCACTGGAAGGACTATGAAGGTGCCAAGGCCAAGCAAGTGCACAGGGTTATAGCACCTCATCATGATGGAGGGGCAACAGGGCAAATTTCCAGCTCCAGTGTGGGCCTAGGTCCCCTGCCTCCCTCTACTTCCCCGTTGTGCCCAGTTGAAAGTTTATGTTAATTCATTGCAGTTACTACAAAGGTATTCGTCAGATGGTGCAAGTGAGTGACCAGGACATGAATACTCATTTAGCAGAGATTTCCAGGGTAAGTGTGAAACAAGCATTCTCGTCCTGAAAATACTAGTTTTCATTGTCTTCTCTGCATAGGGTCACAGTGTCCACTAACATCTGATGAATAATGCCACACTGAAATACTCCTGGTTAGACATAATATATTGTGCTTTTGAAATGTTGATTTATAAGAATATGATACGAATAGTAACTGTCTCAAACACATTTTAACTGACCCAGAGGAGTGTTTGGTTTTTCATGCTTATTGTGGGGAAAAGTTAGCGCTGTTGAACAGTTTTTCATTCTGCATTTCCTACGGATTGGTTTTGTTTACCATGTTGGAGAGATTGATGGCTAACACAGTGATTGTGAGTTCACTGTGCAATGCCACAGCAAAATTGAAAGATCCCAGAAATGAACTGGCCTTTTTATGTGTAGGGATTTCTTGCAAGGCAAGAGAGGCTTATGTTACTAATTTTTGTTACATTGACGTGGAGTAATCCATTGCTAAGGTTAAGATTTTGTCGTGGTCACTTTTAGTAAAAGTCACGGACAGGTTGTGGGCAATGAACAAAAGTCACGGGAGTCCTGACCTGTCTGTGACTTTTACTAAAAATAACAGGGAGTTGGGGAGAGCTGGGAGGTTGGGGGTGAATGACACCTGGATCCTCATGGAGGGGACTGACAGCCCCAGCCCCATTGCCAGCCGAAGCCATGGGTGATCAGCACAGGGGGATGGGCACACGGTTCCAGCCCTGGCCAAAGACGCAGGGGGTGCACAGCCCCAACTCTGACCCTGGCCAAAGCAGAGGGCGGAGGACAAATTATTTAGATTGTCCCCAAACAAAATTTTTACAGAATTTTTGTTCTGTGGGGAATTTTGAATTTTTTGTTTTTTGTTTTGTTCCAAATTGGAATGACAGCAAAATTCAAAAGACTTTGACTAGACCTAGAAATAATTTATAAGGGACACTAGTATAAAATCAAAAAAGAACTGGTATGGTTCTCCACTTTCCTGCACCTTGGGTAGTCATTTACACTGGTAGCAGCATTCCTCTGCATTTCCTTTGCACAGGTGTATATGACTATAGTGGGGTACAATGGCAATGGAGAATCAAGCCCAGTGTGTCTAGGTGACAGAGTTTCTTTTGGTTATGACCTGTTCTTTAATGGAGTTCAAGGTTTTATATTTTTAAGAAAAGACATACTGTAAAATTCTCCCTGATAATACGGCTACGAGTCTGTCACAGAGGTCACGGATTCCGTGACTTCAGGTGACCTCCGTGACTTCAGCCCTGGCCAGCGGGACTCTGGGCTTCCATGATTTATTGTTTATTGCCTGCAGTCTGTCCCTGACTTTAATAAAAATACCCGTGACAAAATCTTAGCCTTAATGATGATTTAGAAGCCCTCCTACCACTGTTATGATTTGATGACTTTCACCTTTGCTATAGCTTAAGTGTGAATTGTTTCAAACAGTTAAAAAGCTTGAAAGAAAAGGATTTCATATGTATGTGGCACTGACAGAACCAATCTGAAGTACCTTGAACACTATGCAGATTTTAACTGTGTTTCACCAATGCGTGTCCATATAGTTGGTAGATGTGTCTGAGCCTAAATCTGTCGTTTGACTAATACTGTAACTCAAAATATTTTTCCACTTCCTTTATTTGGGAGAGTTGTGTGCTGGCTGGAAAGGCTGCAGCAGGAAAATCTTGACATGTGAATGCTGAAAGTCATCAAACAAGATTTCTAATCCTCCCTACCTCTTCCAACCCCATCCAGTCACCTATCTAATGTTTTAAGATCCAAAGCTAGAGTCCGCAAAAAGAATTATACTGTCCCTGGTATTTGTGTGTGTTTGGTTATGATTGTTAAACAGCCAAGACCGTATTTTGACATTTTTTTTCTTTTAAATTACTAGGCACACACAGATTCTTTAAATACACTTGTGGCTCTACACCAGCTCTACCAGTATACTAACAAATACTACGATGAGGTAAGTTCCTTATTTGAATAATATAAATATTTAATATGCTGAGAGACTAGTCGTGTAAGCCAAATAATTGATTTGAGAACCCTCAGGGTGTGTCTACGCTGCAGTTAGATACTCACAGGTGGCCCGTGCCAGCTGACTCAGGCTAAGGGGCTTTTCCGCTATGGTGTAGACATTTGGGCTTGGACTGCAGCCTGAACTGTGGGACCCTCCCACCTCGCAGAGTCCTAGAGCCCAGGCACCAGCCCAAGCCCAAATGTCTCCACTGCAATTAGACAGCCTCTTAGCCCAGGCCTGAATCAGCTGGCATGCCAAGTGCAGGTTTTTAGTTGCAGTGCAGACATACTCTCAGATAACCAAGTAAGGGCAGTGCTAAACAATGAACCCACAACTTACTTCTCTTTTCAGTTGCACTAATGACCTGGCAGTTTCAATGGTCAAAAGTGCATTGTTGTAAGTGAACTCTTGGATTATCAAATACTATTTTTTCCCAATGATGTATTTTTAACGAACAGTATCATTTACCCTTCAATGCTCTTCCCATCCTATTTGCACCCTAACAATGCCAACAGGAAAAGAGCAATTGTAGGAGATACACTGTGTGTCAAACCCCAGTAATTTATATTAGGAATGGTTCATTAAATTGCCTGTAGAGAGGGAAGAGTGCCTTTTTTATTAGTTAAATTCTACTTGCAACTTACATGCATGCTACAATCTGTGTTATGTCATTGCAAACAAAGTGCCTTACCAAGGTAAACTTCGGTAGAATAGCTCTTGACTGTGGGCTGATTAAAAAGCAGGCTCATGAATTCTATCCAAAATTTGACTTGGATCCTAGAAGCCTTATGGAGGAGAAAAAAAAACACACTAGGATGTAGATGGCCCCACGGGCTCTAAGTTTTACTGTGAGAACAAAAAAGGAGAAAGAAATTTCCATTCAAGTGTTTCCATGGGGATGAATGTCTCTGAAAAGTCTTGGAATTAAATTAAAGCCAATAAGAACAGATGCTGAATCTGAAAGGAACTCTGCACATGTGATCTCTCTAGTCCATTTGCCCCACACCAAAGTGCAGTTTTGGGGTTCACTAACGCTTAGCATTAAAGGCAACAGGCCTCATCCTCAGCTGCGCTGTGGCTGCTTTACACAGCAGAACCAGCCTAAAGCAGCTTTAAAATTGGCATAGCCAGACATGGAAGGGTTAATTCAGTATACAGGGATCCCCCAGTGGTATAGAACCAATGTAGCACTTCCTGTGCCAGCCCCAGGGGTGTGACTGGGGTATGTAGAATGGTCAAGGACAAGATGGCTCAGCTCGTGGCAATGCCCCGCCACTGGTAACCCTTGTAATTTAGAGCAGCCTTTGATGTTACACCAGTTGAGTGGCCTGGTATACAGAAAGCCCAGGATTAAGAAGTACAAAAGAAGCTTAAAGCAACCTTTTTCTTGCCCCATATCTCCACTCCTAAATTGCAGTCTCCACTTATGCATGGGCTGCAGCTGAAGATTAGGCCCAGGGTGTTTTTAATGGTGTTACTGGCTTTCCTCAATTGAAGGCCAGCAAAAATGCTAAACATCTTAAACAGTTTTGCTGTAGAACAGCAGCTCTGAGAATTTCCTTTTGGGTAGAACTGCACAGAAGCAGCACTTCTATGGTACCATGGGTATCCTATCAGAGAACCATGTTGACAACCTGCCCACAGCAAATTTGCATAAAACAAAGCAAATTTAATTTGTGTGAAAAATTTAAATTGCAGTATTTTGTAGCTGCCCTCATCCTTTACACTGAAACTACCATTGCCAGTATGCAGTGCACTGTGTTGATTTGTGCGGTGTGTGACATTGACTAAGTGGGCACATTATAATTGTTGATAAATATATGAAGAGTGTGTTCACCAAGGAGATTTAGCCAGGAGAAAGGAGCTAAAACTCGATGGAAATTTATTAATTTAAAGGAAAGATGTCCACTTAAATTTGGCTGAATTTAAATTTTGTAATAAGTGTCTCTAAAATCTAAATCTCAGAAATGTTTCCACATTAAAACAAAATGTTTAAGATGTTTAAAAAACAATTGTTTTTAAACAAGTCTGCTGTAGTGTTTGGAACCTAAACATTGCAAGGAACACTGAAGTCCCTGAAAGAGAAACTATTAACAAGAGTGATACTGACTCGCTGATTTTTTATTATCTAAGCTGAAAGAAGGACAAAATGTAAATAAAAAGCATAAATAGTGACAAGGACACTTTATTTTTAAAGTTCTTGCACTTCTAATAAATTGGCATTTAAACATAAGTAAAGTCCTTTCTGTTTTTGTCTGTTTATAGCTTATAACTTGTGTTCAGAAGGTAATTTTTTGAAAAGAAACATTTTTACTATATGTCATTACCCCTCCTAAACTATTAGATTGCGGGGTAGTTTCCAAAAGAATGTGGTGAAAAATTTTAAATTTGACATTAAAAGCCCTAGGAAATGTATTTTAGGAACAGCCCTTTTACAGCAAGTGGAATAGATTAAATGACCTATTTGCCTCTGCCATCTTAAGCTTTTATAATTAGTCTCTTTGGGTTGTACCTTGGCATGTATTCTGCATATCATAGACCACGTTGTAGAATGCCACTCTTTGGCCATCTCCATGCTATTTAGACTATAAGACATTGAACAAGATTCTCAGCTATATCCAGAAAAAGCCATAAAAGAGCTGCATACAGCTCCCGGACTTGGTGACCAGTTCTGTAGTGGTTCTTTTTTAAATTCAGAACAGCCTTGGAGTTTCTCTAATCTGTGCTGGCTGGCTGTGGCCACCATGAGCCATCCTGTAGTCAGTAATAGCTGGAGTGCAGTGCACAACTCTCAGGGGTGGAGGTTGATTAATATTTGTAAAGGACTTTGCAAGCCTAGGATGAAAGGTGCAACAGAAGTAAAAGTTGTTATTGGAATAAATAATAATTATTAAACAAATGCTCCGTTGTTTATAGGTAGTATATTAAAAATCTAAAATTTTACTTCTTAAAGTCATTCCGATACCACAGTGATGGGAGATATTATAAAAACCTATATAGATAAAAGGCTGGAGACAGAATCTTCACTGGAAGAATGGAGCAGAGGGGCACAATGAAGGAAAATTATTTAGTACGTGCATACACTCTGAAAACCAAAGTAGTGTTAAACACTTGATGTAGCAACCTTGATGCCAACTGTCTCGTTCTGAGCATTCTGTTTCTGTTTCTTCCAGATCATAAATGCACTTGAAGAGGACCCAGCTGCACAAAAAATGCAGCTTGCCTTCCGTTTACAGCAGATAGCAGCTGCATTAGAGAATAAAGTGACTGACCTTTGATTAGAAAGCCACAATAAAGAAATCTGATCTGAAGATGTTTAAATTCATTCTTCCTGTTAAGGAAATAGTGTTCTATTTTTTAATGTATAATTACAACTTTAAATGAAAGATTTCCATGTTTTTGATAGCAGAGCTGTAATGTAAAGAATTTTTACTGTAAATTATGCTTCTAATTAAAATCTGTGTTGTGTGTAAATGAATCATCTGTGGGGAAGAGAATTGTTGGGGGGAGAATTATAGTTCATTTAATCAAATAGTACAATCTGAAACATCAGCATTTTTAGAATCATTATGCAAGTAAATTCAATACTATAGCATCCTTTATATTTTAAGCAATATTTGTACTCGGAAAAATGGTAGCATATTTGAAGAAACAGATGCAATATCCCCTCTTATGTTGATAACTGGAAATTAATTTCCTAATAGCCCTGAAATCACTGGCTATATTATTCTCATAATGAACATAGTAAATGACATGTCTGCTGTGATTTTGCTTTAAGATCTTGGGATGGGCTTTGGTACCGTACACTATTTCTCAGTAAATTAACTACTCCTGGCCATGACAATGCGTGATATTATACCCACCACACTTGATTGTGATGGGAGTAATTTAGTTATGTCACCCCTGTGGAAAGGTTCTGATGATAACTTCTAATTTGATTCAGAAATCACTACAAAGGAAATTCGCCTTTAAAACTTTACAACCTTTTATTTTTATTGTGAGTTTTACAATGTATGCTAATGTGCCTTACTTGTATTAATTCTGTGAATCTGATGAACAGTTTTGTAAAGAGAAGCAGATCAGAAAAAATATTTATGTGCTATTGAATGACTTTTTTTTGTGAAAAACATGACCAGCAGAATGCCTGTAATTAATTGCTTGCCAAGACTGTGCTGTTTAACATGATTGTTATGTATAATATCTTGTATCAGAATGGTTCTGGGTTTTTTTATTTGAATCTTGGAACTGTCCTAGAAAAACTACCACTTGTTTTTTTTTTTATTGTACTTGTGATGTAAAATACTAGTAGTGATACTAGAAAAATCTTATATCCATATAGCTAAATACCACTCAATCAAGCCTTGGAATGCTGCATTTGATCGAATATACATCATAACCAATAGCAGTGAAAATTAAAATTACTTGTCAAAAAGTGTATTTACAATATAAGTTCTGTACAAATTTGAAAAGCCAGGTACGTTTTTTTCAATTGCTGTATTGCACATCGGAGAACTTTGTTTCATTCTTTTCTCACAGGTTTTTGGCAGTTCAAGTAGCATTTGAATGTAGTGCTGCCATGTGCACTAATTCCCTTTCATTATTGCTTTTTTGCCTGCTGAGCACTTGAACTCTGCTGATTCTTGGCAAGATGCTGCAGTTTCTGCTGCCATCTCTCCCTTCCCTGTTTTCTGTCCTACAGTGAGTTTAACTTTTGCTGATTTTTATCCTTTTTGAAAATAGCCTCCAACGTGTGAATTGAATGGCCTTCCCCTAAATTTCTAAAAGTCAAAGGTCTCATCACAGGGTCACTCTCCCATCCCAATCCAGTTCTTTAAAAAAAAAAGAAAAAAAAACTTCTTTGCATCCATGTATAGGCATTACTCAGCATGGCTGGGACATAATTTATTTTCCATTTTTTTAGGACTGAGGTACATAAGAATGCTGCATCAAAGACATTGTGCCTGCTACTCCCTGATCAGCAAAGGCATCCATCATATTTTCATTGCTAATATGTTTCTTTTGTCATTATTTGTAAATCCTGTTCATTGTAAATCAAATACAATGTGTTTTTTTTCCATTAAGTGTCACAGGATCTTTACTGAATCAAGGTTGGGATTTGGGGGAAGAAGGGAAGGAATTTAAAGTAATGTAGATGCTTCCTCTAAAGGGTGATAGTACATACAGCACAATCTCTTATGGTTGGTAATGAAGGGTACAATGTATTCTGCAGTTGGCGGTCATTTGCTCAGAAAATGAGCACTCTTGAAAAAAGTGTAGTGCAGAATCCCACAGTGAAATCCCACAAGATGCACACATTTTTAGGGATTTGAAAGTAAACTTGAAAACGGTGTTGAGCCAGTTTATATAAATTGGCAAGTGCTGCTAAGTAACTTGGCTGTGCTCAAGGAATCTGAAAGTGTTCTCTCTCCTTACCCTCCAATTAGGTGACGATGCAGAGCAGCTGTCCATCAGCTATGGTGGGCTGTAGTAGTAACCAAGGTTGCATGACCTCCCTTCCATGTGGGATTTAGATATGTAGATCTGTATAGTAGTGGATCCATTGGCCACTTCCGCAAATCATCTTTGTCATTCACAGATTATAGATTCCAAGGCCAGAGGGGACCACTGTGACCATCTAATCTGACCTCCTGTATATCACAGGCCATAGAATTTCCCCAAAATAATTTTTAAAGCAGATCTTTTAGAAAAACATCCAACCTTGATTTAAAAATTGCAAGTGATGGAGAATCTACCATGACCCTTGGTAAATTGTTCCACTGATCGATTACCCTCACTGTTAAAAATTTATACCTTATTTACAGTCTGAATTTGTCTAGCTTCAACTTCCAGCCGGGATCTTGTTATACCTTTGTCTGCTAGACTGAAGATATTATCAAATATTCATTCCCCATTTATGTACTTACAGACTGTAATCAAGTCACTCCTTAACCTTCTCTTTGGTAAACCAATAGATTTAACTCCATGAGTCTATCACTGTATCATTTTTGTGGCTTTTTTCTGAACCCTTTCCAATTTATCAATTTATCCATTTTGAATTCTGGACACAGTATTCCAGCAGTGGTTGCACCAGTATCAGAAAAAAGAGTTAAAACCTTCCTACTCCTACTCAAGATTCCCCTGTTTATGCATCCAAGGACCACATTAGCCTTTTGGCCACAGCATTGCACTGAGAGCTGATGTTCAGCTGATTCTTTGCACAACCAGCAAATCTTTTTCAGAGTCACTGCTTCCCAGGATAGAGACCCCCATCCTGTAAACATGGCTACGTCTTGTGTTCCTAGATGTCTACGTTTACATTTAGCTATATTAAAATGCATATTGTTTGCCCATAGCTTACCAAGAGATCTAGATGACTGCATCAGTGACCTGCCCTCTTCATTATTTACCACTCCCCCAATTTTTGTCATCTGCAAACTGTATCAGTGATGATTTTGTTTTCTTTCAAGTCATTGATAAAAATGTTAAATAACATAGTATCAAGACCCAATCCTTGAAGAATCCCTCTGGAAAGCTCACTCATTCAATGATGACTCCCTGTTTACAATTACATTTTGAGATGTATCTGTTAGCCAGCTTGTAATCCACTTAATGTGTGCCATGTTAATTTTAGATCATTCTAATTTTTAATCAAATTGTCATGCCATACTGAGTCAAACATCTTACAGAAGTCTATTATATCAACTCTATTCCCTTTATCAACCAAACTTGTAATCTCATTTAAAAAAGAATCCGTTTGATGGGATCTATTTTTCATAAACCCATGTTGATTGACATTAATTTTATTACCTTCCTTTAATTCTTTATTAATTGAGTCTGGTATAAGCTGCTCCATTATCTTGACTGAGATTGATGTCAGACAGACAGGCATATAATTACCTGGGTCATCCCATTTACCTTTTTTAAATATTGTCTCAACATTAGCTTTCTTCCAGTCTTCTGAAACTTCCCCATTGTTCCAAGACTTATTGAAAATCCCTATTAATGGTTCAGTGAGCTCCTCAGGCAGCTCTTCCTCCCTCCCTATAGGGATTTTCCGGTTTCCAAGCATTCCAGCACCATTTACCAGAAATGTGGAGACAAAGAACAGTGAGTCAATGCAGGGTACAAAACAAACTCCACCCACGAGCTCTTAATTCTTTTATTTTTGTCTCTTCTCTTCTCCTAGCTCTTTGAATCCAGATCTCTTTTTTGCTTCTGGTAACTTCCAAAAAGGGTTATGAAATAAGATCAAGAAGAGGTACAAAGAACAGGAAAGACTGTCAGAAAAGGCCATGACTAAGCACCATCTGGTGACCTTCCACTGGTGGTTCAGGTTTCAGTGCCTAAAGAATCTCTGAGAGCATCCTCCCAGGGTTCCTGCACCAGCTGTGCCACCTGCCAACAGGAAGATTTTTGGAGGGAGACCTTCAGGGAATTGTTGTGATAATTGGGCCTACGAATGTACCCTATGTGTGGGTACAACTGAAAAGTGAGTAAACATTTATCAAGTGTCACAGTAAGCTATAACATTAAATGTTGATGAGAAAAGGTGCAAAAGGGAAATAGACTGAATTAGTCCAAACAAAAAGGCCAACTGATACAATTCAAGGGCTGTATTAAGATCATGCCTGGGAAACAAGAAAAATGTGGGACCAGGTATATTTGGAAACTAGGCCTAACTGGTGAACAAAATAATGAAGGGATGGGCTATTCTGCCCATTACTCTCTTCTGGGGTTCTCAACAAGACTTTGGGGTGTGGGGACAATTAGTAGATGCTAGCTGGTTAGAGAAGGAGAGGGAAGGAGTGAGTTTTACTATCAGGACTACCACCCCTGCTGCCTCCTGGGACCCTGGGATTTCCCATACTACCATCAGACCTTCTACATCCTGATGCTGAGAGGTGTCCTGACCAGACTCGGCCAGGGAGAGAGACCCAGGTGACATCACCACCTCCACCAGCTTTGGCTAACTCCTGAACACCATCTGGGATATGACACTTTGTCTCTCGCCCTCTCTTGTGTGTCCTTTCCTTCCCCACCTTATTCTTTTTCCTACCCCTCTTCTTTTGCCTTTTATCTAATAACAGTCTGGCTTTTACAACATTGCTGTAAGCCTGTGACTAAAACAGACAGCTAAAAGCAATGCCCTAAATAACCTGATGCTGGTATGAATTTGCCAGGTCTCAGAGTGGCTAATAAGACTAAATGCCAGGCCTGTGTTTTCCAGTAGTGAGGTTGCAAGTGAGAGTCAATACCAGAAACAGTAGCTGCATTTTCTCTGCTGGTTTTTTCTCTCCCCGCTTGTGTTTGTCTTGTTTTGTCTTCTAGGAAACATGATTGGACTGTAATAACAGCTCCAGCCCATCTCAACAAACTTATTTTTTCCACAAAAAGGACAGTAATTACCATCTTTCATACCATCTAAAAGACTGTCAAATGTGGGTTTGGAGGAGGCAGCTTCCTTCTAAAAGCTTTCTCCAATGAAAGGGAACAAAGGGTTTAAATGAGCCTTATTTAATACCTTACATTTCAAATGCTTTAACTGGTTTTCCTTCTTTTCCTGCATCTTTAATAAAAGGTTAAAAGGATTTTTAATAATGTTTGCCCTGGTACTAAGCAGACAGTGGTTTCTGTATACCAAACCCTGAACTTTGTTTAGCACCATTGAATGTTGGACAGTGACAGGGTCATGATAACACCTTTGATTAACCCATATATTCCATCTAACGTAATACAACAGAACTCTATGCCCCATTGAGAAGGCTCTCTCTGGAAGAATTCATAGATTTCCAGGACAGAAGGGACCACTGCGACCATCTATTGTGACCTCCTGTATAACACAGGCTAAAGAACTTCCCCAGAATAACTCCTACAGCAGATCTTTTAGTAAAACAGCCAACCTTGATTTAAAAATTGCAAGTTTGGGAAGATACAAGGGGAGAGAAGAAGCCATCTTGGCATCCATCACTGGACAGACACAAAAAGAAAAGGAGTACTTGTGGCATCTTAGAGACTAACCAATTTATTTGAGCATAAGCTTTCATGAGCTACAGCTCACTTCATTGGATGCATACTGTGGAAAGTTTAGAAGATCTTATTATATACACACAAAGCATGAAAACATACCTCCTCCCACCCCACTCTCCTGCTGGTAATAGCTTATCTAAAGTGGTCACTCTCCTTACAATGTGTATGATAATCAAGTTGGGTAATCAATGTGTATGATAATCAAGTATGATAATCAAGTTGGGCCATTTACAGCACAAATCCAGGTTTTCTCACCCCTCCCCCCCCCACACACAAACTCACTCTCCTGCTGGTAATAGCTTATCTAAAGTGACCACTCTCCTTACAGTGTGTATGATAATCAAGGTGGGCCATTTACAGCACAAATCCAGGTTTTCTCACCCCCCCCCCCCCCACACACACACACAAACTCACTCTCCTGCTGGTAATAGCTTATCTAAAGTGACCACTCTCCTTAAGGATAAGCTATTACCAGCAGGAGAGAGAGTTTGGGGGGGGGGGGGTGAGAAAACCTGGATTTGTGATGGAAATGGCCCACCTTGATTATCATACACACTGTAAGGAGAGTGGTCACTTTAGATAAGCTATTACCAGCAGGAGAGTGGGGTGGGAGAGGTATTTTTTCATGCTTTGTGTATATATAATAAGATCTTCTAAACTTTCCACAGTATGCATCCGATGAAGTGAGCTGTAGCTCACAAAAGCTTATGCTCAAATAAATTGGTTAGTCTCTAAGGTGCCACAAGTACTCCTTTTCTTTTTGCGAATACAGACTAACACGGCTGTTACTCTGAAACCTGGACAGACACAAAGGGTCAGAGCTCTTGCAACCTGAGAAAGTGTCTGGGAACTCAATGTAAGTGGAAAAACCTGCTTAGGCAAAGATCTTTCACCTAACGGAAACCAGCACCTTGTACTTCTGTGGAAAGTCCTGACTGAAAAAAAGTTTTATGTTTGCAAAACGGTAATTAGCAATACAATTTAGCTATTGCTAATTCTTGACTGAATGTGGGACCTTTTTTAATTTTAAAGTTATAGGATGGTGTTATATGTGTAAGCATGCCCCCTCCACCCTTGTGGGTACTCCAGTTTACAGTTTAACTCTTCAAGGACTTTGTGACAGAGGCTTTGCAAAGGAATTTTTAAACCATACACACTTTTCATAAATTTGTAGAGTTTAAGGCCAGAAGGAACCATTACAACATCTTCTGTGTATCACAGGCCATTACATTTCACCCAGTTACCCTTGTTGTGAACCCAATAGCTAGTCTGATTGAAGCATTTCTTCCAGAAAGGTCTGAAGATATCAAGAGATGGAGAATCCACCACTTCTCTTTCAGTTTGTTCCCATGGTTAATTCCCTTCACTGTTAACAATTTGAGCCTAATTTCTGATCTGAATTGGTCGGGTCTCACCTTCTAGCCATTGTTTTTTGTTATGCCTTTCTCAGATAGATTAAAGAGCCATTTAATATATTCTCCTTGTGAAAGTATTATATACTCCTAGACAAAGCACAAGAGAGAGACATACCTAGGTAAAAACAACAAATATCTGCATGCAAGATTCTGCCTCAGTTTTCTCACCCCTCTGGAGAACTCCATGGGTCTTAGTGTTCTTAAGGGAATCCAGGATCCTCCTGTCCAGTGTTCTGTTCTGGGGGGTCTCTTGCTAGAGAGTGTCTCCCTTTAGTTTTAACAGCAGCTTTAACACCTTGACTCTTCTTGTCCTTCCTTTAGATTTTTTTCCCGTTCTCCAACCCTCTATGAACTGTCTCCATTGTCCTGACAAGGCAAGCTTATTCAATTGTTGATGGTCTTTAATGTCTGTTCCCTTCAGGGATGGGCCCTCTAGTGCCAGACTTCTCCCTCCCCTTAACACAGGAGGAATGATACAAGAATACAGTGAAAGCATCAGTAAGGGGATGAACAGTGTTCATAAACTTAAACTGGAATTCATAAATTCACATAGGCAGATTTCCAAACTGTCAAGCATCTGTGTGTGTGTTTTAGTCAGGCTGAATAGGGGGTGAAAGCTCTCTGAGTCTGGGTTTCAGCTATCTTGGACTTCACAGTGCCAATGAGCTTTTGCTACCACTCCCTTATAGCTCCAAGTTTTACAAGCCCCCTCCTTAAGGAGGCCATTTTCAGACACATTAGTCCTCAACTGGTCAGACCTGCTGTGCCCCAGAATCCCTGGGGACAGATATTGAAGTGTTTCCTGCACATATTGACTGTGAAAGTAGCTCACTTCACTTCCATTTGCCATTTTGGAGGTTTCTAATTTAACTCCCCCATTCTTTTTCTTTTTTTTTTTTTCCATCTGACAAACTGATATACCAGCTGTCTCAGGAGTTCTGCCCTTGAAGGATTTTGGCATTCAATGTGATTTGTGACCACCCGTCCAAATCTATACACCCTTGAAAAGAACTGTTCTCTCTCGCTGTATGTATGTATGAAGAGAGAAGTGTTATGTACTTTGTATATAGCCCTTTAGAAGAACAGGAATGTCTTTTTCCAAAGCTCAGGATTTCTGGCTTCCATGTTCCTATCAGTCATTGGCAAAGTCTTGTGTTAATCTGATTTGTGAACAGATGGGTATGACACTGCTAGCGAAGGGCCAATCTAGCCAGGATATTTCCTGCACTCAGGTCACCACACTAGATATCTGCAGGGTCAGTCATAGTTCTTACCTCTCCATTTCATCTCACTTCCCCAGCTGGATATACCAGGCAAACTTAGCAGAGGCAAACTTAGCTCCTAAAGTTCTCCAAGCTGCCTCTTATGTAAGCCAACCTCCTCTTATGGGACTGCTTGTGTAGTGGCATGCTAAATGGTATTATACTGTTCAGTCACTAGATGGAACTGAAACATACCTCATTTAGACTAACCTCAGCCATTCCTGGCAGAACATTAAAGGATCGTAAAGTGAACACATCTAGTGTATCTGGGAAGGAAGCTCTGTAGCCAGTTCATATCTGATATGGAAACCTGACCTGCTAGTAGCAGCCCTGCAGCCTACCATGTACAAGGTGTACATGACATGGGGTCAGAAGTAAACTAGTGCCAGAGGAGAACAGACACAGAAGAAAAACAGAAGAAAGGTTGCAGATGGGGGAATGGGGCAATAGACAGGGAGCAACAAAGGTTGCAGAATCTCATAAGTGTGCCACCCTTCAATGCACCAGAGAATTTCAGTTTTGACAAACCTTCACAATGGACAGATTGGAAGCCATATTTTGCAAGATTGGGAATTGCTGCAAAACTTCAGAAGGAAACTGAATATGTACAGGTATGTTCTTTAATTTATGCTATGGGGAAGCAGGCAAAGCATATATTTAAATCCTGAAGATAGTCACAAAGATGCTTATGAAAGGGTTCTTGCAATGTCTGATGCATACATGTGATGACACAGCCTGCCTAGAGACTATTGACTTTAAAATTGACTCAGGAGCAGATTTAGTCACCTCAGAAGGGATTTACAATCACTTTCTACTCCTCCCAGAACTGCTATAGCTTTGACTAGCCCTGGAGGTATTCTGAACTACCTGGGCCACTTCAGCACAGAAACAACTTATGAAGACAAAATCTGTGCATTCAGAGTGCATGTGATCAAAGACCAACAACCTTCTCAGCCACAGTGTGTCAGCCATGACGGGCCTGGTGCGAAATGTGGAAGAACTTGATGGAGGATTTGATGATATTGGACTTTTGAAAGGCGATCCAGTGCAAATCAACTTAAGAGACAATGCTGAACCATACTGTGTACAAACACCCCCAGCAGAGAGACCCTGGAAAAGACTACCTTCAGATTTATGCAAATTCAGAGGACATCATTACCTGATCATATTGGAATATTTTTCCAGCTGTATAGAAACAAAAGTATTTGAAAGACATAACATATCACAGTGTTATTGAGATATTGAAGTGCACTTTTGCTCACATCGGTATTCAAGAATGACTAGTGAAGGACAACGGACCACAATTCACTGTGGCAAAATTTGTCATTCTGAACAAAATATGATTTTGATCATATTACTAGTAGCCCTCATTACCCATAAGTGAATGGAGAGGCTGAGAGCTGTACAGACAGCCAAGAAAATCCTACAGCAGGAAGATACATTCCTTGTTCTTCTGAGTTATAGATCAACATCAGTAGCAGCTATTCGATATAGTCTAGCACAGCTCCTGAAGACAACTCAGACGTACTGTTCCAACTTTGGAAAAGAATCTAGCTCCAAAGTGGCCAGGCATGAAGAGAGTAGCCAAATTGGATAAAAAGGCAAAAAAAGCCTACAACTGAGGTAACTCAGAGAACTGCCAGATCTAGAAGAAGGTGACCCTGTTTGTCACAAATTGGATAAAGGGATGGACAATTCCAGCTGTTGTAAACTGAAAGAATTCAGTGCCCAGATCATATGCGATGGAAACCAATAGCAGAGAGTTCAACAGAAACTGTCAACATCTACAGTTTGTTCCTCAGAAAGAACAAACAACAAAGCAAACTCTACAGAGGGCAGATGCAGTACAAGAAGAAGACTCAAGGATTCCCAACTGACCATAGCCAGTCATTGCAACTAATGGACAGCCAGATGACCAAATTGCTATGTGTTCGGGTCATGTAATTGGAAAACCAGAATGATTCAAAGATGCTTAACAGACTGATCCCTAGTGAGCTTCAAAGACAGCGTGATAGTGTACATTTTGTAAATAGTAGGAATGTAGAACTTAAAGAGGAAGATGTAATTGAATGCTAAGCTGTATTATACCATTCAGCCACTAGGTGGCAATGTGTGTAACACCTTATTCAATTAGCATGCCAGAGTCTTATTTAAGTTAACCTCAGCCATTCCTGGCAGAACATTAACGGGTCTTAGAGTGAACACATCTGGTGTGTATCTCTTTGGGAAGGAAGCTCTGGAGCCAGTCCATATCTGGCACAGAAGCCTGACAGGCTAATAGCAGCCCTGCAACTTACCGTGTAGAAAAAATACATGACAGCTTGCTAGCTCTGCTTGTAGTCTGGAATTTCCCGCAGGATGGGAGCAGAGGGAGCAAATTATAAGGAAAAATTACTCTGAGTAATTCAGTTTGTCAGAGTCCCTTCTATTATAGCCCTCCTTCCTTCCTCCCTTTATGTTATGGGAGATCCTATTGCAATTGGGAGTTGATAGATTTAAAATTTACTAAGGATCTGGTGGACAGCGTCTGCCTTATATCCTCTGCCTTTTGCTATTCTTTGTTTCCATGGTTCCTGGTATATACTGCTATAATGCTTGAAGTCTGGAATTTCCTGCAGGATGGGAGAGAAAAAAGAGGAGGACTCCAAGAAACAGAATTACCTCGGAGTAATTTTCCCATCCTTGTCCCATGTTGGTGACATGGAGTTCTGCTCCACATACCACGGACAATGCAGGGTTTCGATGCATAGCCTTGTCGCAACCTGCTGCTCTGTGTTGTAGCATTGCATCAATTCCACTCATTTAGGATCATCTTATGTCCAAAGTGTAAACAATGTTGGTTACAATTAATGTGTAGTTCTTGAGGGGGGAAAAACAAAGCACCAACCATAACTAACTGGCTAAGGACCGTTTAATTTGCTCATGTATTCTTATATCCTTACTGCCTTTCAAATAATTTACCATTGAACCAGTCAGAGGAGAAGAAAAGGAGTACTTGTGGCACCTTAGAGACTAACCAATTTAAGTGAGCTGTAGCTCACGAAAGCTTATGCTCAAATAAATTGGTTTGTCTCTAAGGTGCCACAAGTACTCCTTTTCTTTTTGCGAATACAGACTAACACGGCTGCTACTCTGAAACCTGTCAGAGGAGAAGGTTTTTTTTAAGATCTCAACGCGCCTGCATCTCTTAATACATTGAACACTTCAGAGAGAAAATCCAATTCTTCAGTGCCGCAGAGGACAATAGTTTTCAATTGTTTGTCTTAAGAAGAAATAAAAAAAACACCACAAACCACACACTGTGTTTTTGAAATCCCTTTTTTAGTGCTCTAATTCTGACCAATGTTTTTGGCTTATTTAATTCTCCTCAAAATTGAAAGCTGAACAAAATTTTATTTTTCTTTAATCTGTTACAAGAAAGGAGCACAATGAAAAATGTATCCTTTGATACGCGTAATCTTTCTTCTCCTGTGGCTATGTCCTATTCAGCTAAAGATTGTATTCACTAGTTATAGGGCCTGGATGCCAATCCATGGGATATAAAAAAGCCGCATGTTTCCTGCAGCTGCATCTGAATCTGTGGTGATGCTGGCAGTTGTAAGACTGCCTTGAGGTTGTTTCTCGGAACTTCATTGTTATGGGTCTGGCTGGTTTCTTTGTCTTTCCAGTGATTTTTTAAATTTGATTTGCACCTTACGTTTCTCTGATATTTGCTAAAACACAATACATTCCTCCAAAAATCCAGAGGAGCAAACAATGGGTGGTGCCCAGATTATTCATGTAGGCCCTAATCCTGTAATGAGCTCCATATGGGCATAAGGATCCTCCAGTGCAGAGTTCATTGCAGGATTCTGGATGTGGAGTTCATTACACTAGAGCACAGTCCTTTGTAAAATAGGGGAGGTATTTTATATGTCTAAGTCAAACTATATCTAAAAACAAAAAAACATCCTTCTAGTAACCCTCTGTAACGCCCTTGACATCCAGGATAGTGCCCCTCACGGCTTCCTCCATAATCTACCCCCTCCACCGTATTGCCTGGGAAAGCTGGCAAGCCATCTATGGCACGCTCCAGTGAACTGAGGCACTGATTGAAGCAAGTTCCAGAACCCCTCTGTGAGCATGTTCTGATGCCAGCCCACACCCAATTACATTTAGCTGAATTTAGACAACTTGGATGATCACAGCCATCACATTGAGAGAGAGCCAATCTGTAAAGGAGATGAGAGCTAAACCAGTTATGACTTTAGAGGCTAAAACCAACACTTAACCCAACCGAGAGACAAGGTGGGTGAGGTAAAGTCTTTTATTGGACCAGGTTCTGTTTGTGAGAGAGACAAGCTTTCGAGCTCTGTGTAGCTGGACAGCTTGTCTCTCTCACCATCAAAAGTTGGTCCAAAAGAGATTTACCTCACCCACTTTGTCTCTTTAATATCCTGGGACCAAAATGACTACAACAACACTGCATACAGGCTTAACCCAACTAGCAGCCAGTGCAAGTCATGGAGCACAGGTATCATGTGTTGTTGAGTGAAACACTGCCTGCTAAATGGGCTGTCTCTTTTGGCTCTTAGCTGTAGTTTCTGGTTGGTTTGACTGTGTAGCCCTAGTATAGTACTCCAACTCTGAGTTTAAAAAAAAAAAATTAAAATTCTTGCTGCTGTAAAATCTGCCTTTAAGTAGAGAGAGGCCTCAGCTGCAACATTGGGATCCAGATCTGAACTTCTCCAAAGTTCAGGGTTGTTTGATATGAGGTTTAGATGTGGTCTCATCTCTCCTTTGAAGGGACTGAAATTGGTCTCATAGGGACACCTAATGGTTATACTATAATATATCATTAGGGTCTGACCCAAAGATCACTGAAGTCCATGGAAAGACTTCTGTAGTAGACTCTGAAGCAAGCAGGGCAGAAAAGGTGGGGGAGTTGCATTGTATGTAAGAGAGCAGTATGACTGCTCAGAGCTCCAGTATGAAACTGCAGAAAAACCTGAGAGTCTCTGGATTAAGTTTAGAAGTGTGAGCAACAAGGGTAGTGTCATGGTGGGAGTCTGCTATAGACCACCGGACCAGGGGGATGAGGTGGACGAGCCTTTCTTCAGGCAACTAACAGAAGTTACTAGATCGCAGGCCCTGGTTCTCATGTGGGACTTCAAGTACCCCGATATCTGCTGGGAGAACAATACAGCCGTGCACAGACAATCCAGGAAGTTTTTGGAAAGTGTAGGGGACAATTTCCTGGTGCAAGTGCTGAAGGAACCAACTGGGGCAGAGCTCTTCTTGACCTGTTGCTCACAAACAGGGAAAAATTAGTAGGGGAAGCAAAAGTGGATGGGAACCTGGGAGACAGTGACCATGAGATGGTTGAGTTCAGGATCCTGACACAAGGAAGAAAGGAGAGCTGGCTGCATTTTAAAGAATCCTTATTGAGGTTGCAGGAACAAACCATTCCGATGTGTAGAAATAATAGTAAATATGGCAGGCAACCAGCTTGGCTTAACCGTGAAATCCTTGCTGATCTTAAACACAAAAAAGAAGCTTACAAGAAGTGGAATATTGGACAAATGACCAGGGAGGCCAGTTTTGTTCAATATCTTCATTAATGATCTGGAGAATGGCATGGATTGCACCCTCAGCAAGTTTGGAGATCACACTAAACTGGGAGGAGCGGTAGATACGCTGGAGGGTAGGGATAGAACACAGAGGGACCTAGACTAATTAGAGGATTCGGCCAAAAGTAATCTGATGAGGTTCAACAAGGACAAGTGCAGAGTCCTGCACTTAGGATGGAAGAATCCCATGCACTGCTACAGACTAGAGACCGAATGGCTAGGCAGCAGTTCTGCAGAAAAGGACTTAGGGGTTACGGTGGATGAGAAGCTGGATATGACAGTGTCCCCTTGTTGCCAAGAAGGCTAACGGCATTTGGGCTGTATAAATAGGGGCATTGTTAGCAGATCGAGGGACGTGATCATTCCCCTCTATTTGGCATTGGTTAGGCCTCATCTGGAGTACTATGTCCAGTTTTGGATATCAGGAAAAAACTTTTTCACTAGGAGGGTGGTGAAGTACTGAAATGGGTTACCTAGGGAGGTGGTGGAATCTCCTTCCTTAGAGGTTTTTAAAGTCAGGGTTGACAAAGCCCTGGCTGGGGTGGTTTAGTTGGGGATTGGTCCTGCTTTGAGCAGGGCGTTGGACTAGATGACCTCCTGAGGTCCCGTCCAACCCTGATATTCTATGATTCTAAGCTATATACCCCCCAGGTATTGCTTAGTAAGTCAAACTCCATTATTTTACCTTCATGAAGGTGGTGGCTTGTTTACCTTGTTGTCTTTTTTTCTTTTTTATATGTCCTTCATTTTGGCTCTTTTCTGCATTTTAGAGGCTAGAAAGTCTACATGCGGGCTTTGGCAAGTTAAGAACTGTAGCTGATGCCTTCACTCTTTTTAAATCTATCTTTTCATTACAGTTTTGGTGCTTAATGGTGACACACCTTTGTCTGTATACTTGCCTTATTTAAAATGGCATTTTAGAGAAGTAGGTTAGCCTCTGAAATCATTCTTTCTGAGGTCTGGGAAGATTCATGCATTGCCTTCTTTGACTGGACTATCAGTACTATAATGTTATGATTGTGTAAGTGCTCCGATAGCCTTTGTTTTGGGTTATGGTTGGGAATTCATAGCTCTCTGGTGAAAGGAGGGCTTTGGAAGACATGTTTCATTTGTTGTCTATCTGGAAAATGTTAATAATTCAGATGCATCTCTGTAAAAAGAAGAGAGGAAATATAATTTACTACGTTTGGGGTGAAGGTCTGTTCAGGCTATTCCTTTATAAACTTAAACCAAGTTGTGGTGATAGCGAACATTTCAGCCATCCCATCACTTTAGTTTATAGCTTCTGTTTCTATGTGGTTAGCCAGTCATATGAATAGCTGAGCAGATACTTAATACAGAGCCAGAATCCAATTTCACTGTCTCTTTTTATCAGGTTTTGGAGATGACAGAACACACAATGAATCTAAGATTAGAATCTGGCTTTAAATATTTAGACTACATATCACATGCGCTTGGATTTTGTTTCAACTTTGAAGTAATGCCTCAGGACTCACATTCTATACTAGTTAAAAATTACAAATAAAAAGAATGCTGAATTATTCATTTTAAGCTTTTAAGGGATTTAACTCTGTGTGTGTCTGTCTGTGAATTTAGTGCTTGTGGAAGGCATGGGACTGACAGCCCGAGATGTATTGTGCTTGTCCCCAGAATGGATATACCTCATCAGGAGCCATGCAAGCTTCCCAACACTGCTGGGCGCATGCCCCATCTGCTACCTGGGGGATGGATAAAGGTGAGAACATAGTCCAGTCTTGGCTCTATTTGCCAGCTGACGTTGATTGGTTGTCTGTGTCAGTTTGTAATTTGAGCATCTGTCCACTGGGAAATGGACTGGCACCACCAAACTCATTTTGCTGAATTATGTACACATTGTCAGTCTGCGTAGCTGCTTGATCTACAACTTGCTGTGAGCATGCAGTGATTGCAACATTCATCAAAGTGACTGGTCTTGCCACTCATGAACCACTCACCAATATGCACATTAGTGGGCTGGAATATCTCTGTGAGCCACCTGTTTGGAAGGAATTTTGTATTTACAGCCCATCTACAGGAAGTAGAGAAGCGTAGGACAAATCTGTTTATTGCAAGGTCTGAGTCATAAGTAAAAATCTGAGACTGGATTCCAGGAGGTGGCCATGGTGCATTCAGTGCAAACCCCAGAGAGTGCTCTGATATTCCGTGATCATGGAGCCAGACAGTCTAAGGGCTGCTCAAAATTATGCCTGCTAGAGAGGTCCCCTAGGGACTACTCTGCTGGCTGGGGACTGATGTTAGTGCCTCATGCTCTGGCCGTGCCCCACCATGCCTCCTCCCTACCACCCATTCCTGAAGGAGGCAAGTGGAGGGAGCAGGTGACATAAAGCTGGAATACCTGGCTTTAAACTACAAACTGGCAATTCCTAGTTTGCCCTCTTAGGTCAGCTCTCTACCTCCTGCAAGGGGCCAAGATCTGTATGATCTGGTCCCAAGTCTGTGAAACAAATCTCTCACAAATCCTTGAGGTGGGACAAGAAAGGTGCCTAATAACTAGAAAGGTACTGACTCGGGCCTGCGGGACTCAGGCTGCAGGGCTGTTTCATAGCAGTGTAGACTTCCCACCTCGCAGGGCCCTAGAGCCTGGGCTGCAACCTGAGCCCAAAAGTTTACACAGCAATGAAACAGCCCCACAGCCTGAGTCAGCTGGAAGGGGCCAGCTGTGGGTTTTTAATTGCGGTGTAGACACACCCTAGGAGCCTAACTGTAATGGAGAGTGTAAGGATGATGGATGTGTAAAATCCTAATTCGGAGTTAAAAAAATAGAAAGTGAGAACAATGTTAAGAGGAACAAAGGCCAGGCAGATCACCATGTACCCTACATTCAGGGATCAGAAGGTACTAAAGAGAACTTTAAAAAAATCATAGAATCACACAAATATAATAAAAAGAAAAGGAGTACTTGTGGCACTTTAGAGACTAACCAATTTATTTGAGCATAAGCTTTCGTGAGCTACAACTCACTTCATCAGATGCATACTGCTGAAGTGAAGAAACAGTGAAGAAACAAAGCTTATGCTCAAATAAATTGGTTAGTCTCTAAGGTGCCACAAATACTCCTTTTTGCGAATACAGACTAACACGGCTGTTACTCTGAAAGAAATATAATACAATTCAGACTTACTTAGTGTAGCTATTATAGGCCGATGCTGGTAAACATCAGTTTGCACAAAAATAATTGGAATAAAAAAGAAGTGGTACCAAAAATTAGTCAACAAGTGTATCTGCACTTCTATAACTCGCATCATCCTGGTGTCTGTGTGCCAACAGAATTAAACATTCCAAGGAAATTTATGGGTCTCCCTCCCTCTGCACTTATAGATTGGAATGTTTTTTGTTTTGTTGACTTAAGGCTGTGTCAGAGAATACACAAGGCTCATGGTCATTCTAATCTCTGCAAGTGGTGAGTTTCATGGTTATGGGTCAGCCACCAGAGTCGTTCTGTCTCCCTGCTCAAAAGTCTGATACTTGGAGCTAACATTTCTATTATGCCAGAGGAAGGTAACTGACATGGTTTCTTATCTAGTCACAGGGAGAATTACACACACAGCTCCCTGATAACAGAGCTAGGTGACTGTACTGTAAATTCACAGTCACAATTCTTTATACTTTGAAGACTGGTGAGTTTTAAGAAATTAAGGAGGTTTCACATCATGAGCCTGTGTGTATTTTTTTTTCTCCCCCCAAGTGGAAAAAGGATCAAATTAACAATACAGCAAACTTCCCATAAATTTAATGAGTGTTTTAAAGAGATTTTGAAATGGAGAAGACAACCAAAATTATTAAGGATGGGAAGGTTATCATATTAGGTGGAAAAACAGAATATTTAATGTAAAGTTAAACTGCCCACACTGTACTTTATATGAATATCAATACAGATATTCTTAATCACATTTGTTATTCTAAGTATATCATAATCACAGAGAAATCCAAGCTGCAGAGTTTGGATACAGATATGAAGTTTAAGGGTGTTCTGGCCTGTGTCTGTCTGTCTGAACCATGTCACACATGTCTGTAGCAATGGGAAGATGAGGTAAGTGAACTATTAAGAAGTGGAGGAGGAGATGAAGGAGTCAAATCAGACACATCTCCTGCATTTCTTTGCCATTACTGTATGATTGTATGGTGCTTAGCACTATGGAACTTCAACCTTGTTGGCCTCTAAATGCTACCACAATTCATAAGTTCCATGGACTTCAGTGCCCTTTGGATCACTCCCATTCCATACATGATTTACTCTAAAATTACTATAAACTGCACTGTTAGAATTATCAATGTGATAATAAATGCTGTTGGCTGAACTGGATGCCAGGATCCAAAGGAGAGATGATTGCTGGGGTCAGAAGAGACCAACAAAACCAGATATATCATAGCCCAGGTCAGGAAACATTGTGTTGTATTGGCTGGTGACTGTTCTACAGACTGAAGTGTGGTATGCTAAGGAACTGGCCATTAGTTATTGAGCTTTGTGTTTAATCATGTATTCTAATGCAGTGCCTTCATCCAAGGAGCTCAAAGTGCTTTACAAACAGTAATTAAGCTTCTGAATATGCCTGTGAGGCAGTATCCTGTTTTTGATGATGGGGAATCTGAGCAATAATGACTTTCTTGAAGTTACAGACTGAATTACTGACACAGCTGGGAATAAACTGAAGATTCTAGATTCTCAGCCCCCTGCACTAGCCCATTAACATTACAGAGAGAGAAATGAAAATTAAGCAGATAAATTGCTATCTCTGAGTTGATTCTTTCCCTTGCTTCAAAAGAAAAAAAAATCCAGAGACAGGAATGGGATGGAAAACCCAACTCTGCTTTGGCAAATATGATCTGTGTTTAAACTGCTCAAGCTCCTTGATTCAAAGCAAAAATTCTGTGTGCGCTTACATAAAAAGGACACCAATTTCTTGTGAAGGAGTTTACCTGCTCCAAGCTGAGGCACTACTGGCCAAAAACTGTAAACAATGGGACCAGAAGTATGTAGCAACATGGATAGCAGTCTGTCCTGCAGCTAGGAGATGGCACTCAGTTAGTTGGGTAAGATCTTTGAGACGGATTTGTGAACACTTTTTTCAAAATGGAAAAAAAAATACACCAAAGTTGGGCACCATCAATAGAGTGCAAGTGCTTAAAACAACCCCTTTCTGCAGAATAACTGTGTGTGTCTGAGATGGAAACTTACTCCTATAGTACCCAGCATTGTATGTTTCATTCATTTGTTTATTGATCCCACCAGTGATCCAGCTACAGGCAAGAGGCTGAAGAAACACATAGGCAGCGGTAGCCCAAAATTGAGGCAATGAAGTCAATTCTCCCCTCTGTCTGAGCACTGTTTAAGCATTTTATACGTGGACTGAGTGGAGAGGGAGAGGCTGCTGGGAAATTGTTGGTCCTTGATCCAGAAACACATGGTCGTGGCACAACTTATAGCTACACAAAGCATCCCTAGCTTATTCTAGCATTGTAATGTTCCCCAGGACCCTTATGCCACAGGCAAAGCCCTGTGCTGTTGACATGGCACAGAGTGGTCTTCGAGAACTAGAAATGTGTTCTTAATACAAATTTTTCATTTAAGTGAAAACGGAGCCTTTGCATGTAGTTGTTTCCCTGCAGTGTTTGCAACCCATACATGGCACCAATGTACTAATACATGAGAACCAGAAAAATGTAACTTACTAATGAAATTGACTAGTCCAGTGGTTGCTTTTTTTTTTTTTTTTGGATCCAGTTGAATGAAATGTAACAAGTAAACACCCACTATAAATGATAAAAAAAAGAAAAAAAGAAAAAAAAAGATTTTAAATAGTTCTTGTAATTTAAATAATCTAAAATTTTATCTAACAGATAACCCAAGCAAGGAAATTTGATTTTTATAGATACATAAATATGGGTATTATCTACATATATTTAACCTGATTGTGTCTCTTTAATAAAATTTTGTTGAAAATTCTCAGGGATGGCTAGTTCAAGCAGCTAACCTATCCCTTAAAGTTTATCCCTTAATAGTAAATTGTAAGTCCCAAAGCTTTAACATCTTTGTGTTTCAATCTGTTTCTTGAAACAACTCAGTGATTGTCAATATTAATATTCCCTGATGCAAACTGGTCATTGAAAGGCCAAGATAAAACCTACTTCGCCTGTGGATTTTACTGCAAGTTTGACCATTACTAATGTGTCTTTAAGACATGAACAAGAGAGGGAATGTCTGTTTTGGCTATATCACTAAAGAGCTTAGTTAAAAATTAAACTTCATGTCCTCTGTCTAGAATAATTTTCAGACATAAATTTAGAATTAATGTTATTTCAAGAGAGACAATAAAAATCTATGAACATTTGTGATCAACATAAACCCTGTCCACTCCTGATTGCTTTTGAGTCTGACACAGTATAATTTTTTCTTAATGCAGTTGTAACTTCTGTACATAAAATGTTGCAGACATTAATATGCTGCATTTTACATCTCCAGAACTCACTGCGGAGAAACTAAATGAATTCTTTGCATCAGTCTTCACTGTAGAGGATGTGAGGGAGATTCCCAAACTAAGTTGTTCTTTTTAGGTGACAAACCTGAGAAACTGTCCCAGATTGAGGTGTCATTAGAGGAGTTTGGGAACAAACTGATCAATGAAACAGTAATAAGTCACTAGGACCAGATGGCATCACCCAGGAGTTCTGAAGGAACTCAAATATGAAATTCCAGAACTACTAAATGAGGTATTAGACAGGTTTCAGAATAACAGCTGTGTTAGTCTGTATTCGCAAAAAGAAAAGAGTACTTGTGGCACCTTAGAGACTAACCAATTTATTTGAGCATAAGCTTTCGTGAGCTACAGCTCACTTCATCGGATGAGGTATATAACTGTAACCCTTCTGCCAGGCCGAGTTGATAGCAGCAAGGGTAGGGTTCAGTACACAAGGGTTCCCTCTCATCAAAGCAAATGCAAAACTGGCTCGAGCCCCCACCCAGTGACCTGGGAAAATCTTATACACACCCCTGGGTGCCTCAAAGAGGCAATACTTCCCCTCTTGCAAGCACAGAGTCTCGGTGTAGCAGAGAATCTTTAATAATATGAGGTAAACGACATCAGCATTAAATTGGGAAAACACCACAACTAGGGTTCATCAACCAAACCATGAGCAAAGACCCACCCCAGCAAATTGGGCCATATCCTTCCCCTCGGGTCTCTTGAGTCCAGCAACCCAAAAATCACTCAAAGTCCAACAACCCAAAAGTCCAGCCCCAGAGTTCAAAAGTTCATCTGCAGAGTGTTACTTCCCAGTCTGGGTGAAAATGTGTGTGTGGGGGGGAGGGGGCAGCACAGAAGAGGTAAGGGGCACCTTACATGACCTGAAGCTTCAGTGCTGGTGCACCATAAGGCCAAAGTGAATTCAGCTCAGCACCTGTAGCCAGACTCCTAGTAGACCCAAAATTAGCTCTGATGTTTTACAGTGGAGACAGATGGAGGTGCAATTGATGTTTCAGGCCCTCACAAAGGGGCCCACACCACCAGGTACTAATACCTGTCTCCAGCTTCTCTCAATTCACAGAGTTTTGGAACCTATGACCCTTGCCTAGCGAGTGTTACTTAGTTGATGGCGAGTCCCTCCATCATAACCAAAGGCCAAGTACAGTTTCACTGTCCTTGATTCCCATAATCAGGATAATAACAATTTATTCTTCCTGCCCCAATAACAGAGACACTGGGGATCCCACAGAAGCCAAAGTGACCATTTGGGCAGCTATGGGCTCATTCTAGGCATGGTGGGTGTGCCTATGCAAATGAGATCAGCCCCTGAAGTTCTTTTCCACAACTTGCCACACCTCACCACCAGATGTCAGGGTGAAGCTCATCCTGACTCTGCTTACATCCTCCCCCCAGCTGAGAATTTGTCATCCCGACAAATCATACTCCCTTTATACCAACTCATTGGTTTCCTCCAAAGGGCCTCAGGAAGCCCACTTTAGCATCCACAAGCCTGTGTGCCAAATGTATTGGCTCCTTACTAGTCACCCCAGGTGCATCATAAGGTAAACATTTTACTGGTCTTATCACCCTGTCTCGTCTATTGAGAATCTCTGTTGCCGTGGTAGGGGGAACATCCTCTTGAGTGACGGATGGAGAGGTTTCCTTCGAGAGTCCCTCGGCTACTGGTATAGGCCCCTGCACTTCTAGTTCTAACACTGGAGGGTCCAAGGTGCCCAGGACAGCTTCTACCAGATGTCAGGGTGGAGCTGATCCTGACTCTGCTTATATAACCTATCATTTAAATCAGCTTCTGTACGAGAGGACTGGAGGATAGCTAATGTGACACCAATTTTTAAAAAGGCTCCAAAGGCAATCCTGGCAATTACAGGCCGGTAAGCCTAACTTCAGCATCAGGCAAATTGGTTGAAACTATAGTAAAGAACAGAATTATCAGACACATAGATGAACACGATTTGTTGGGTAAGAGTCAACATGGCCAATCTATTAGAATTCTTTGAGGGGGTCAACAAACATGTGGAAAAGGGTGATCCAGTAGATAAAGTGTACTTAAACTTTCAGAAAGCCTTTGAGAAGGCACCTCACCAAAGGCTTTTAAGCAAAAGAAGCAGTCATGGGGTAAGAGGGAGGGTCCTCTTAGGGATCAGTGACTGGGGTAGGAAACAAAGGGTGGAAATAAATGATCGGTTTTCAGAATAGAGACAAGTAAATAACAGGGTTCCCCAGGGGTCTGTACTGGGACCTGTGCAGATGATACAAAACTACTCAAGATAGTTAAGTCCCAGGCAGACTGCGAAGAGTTACAAAGGGATCTCAGAAACCTGGGTGACTGGGCAACAAAATGGCAGATGAAATTCAGTGTTGAAAATGCAAAGTAATGCACATTGGAAAACATAATCCCAAGTATATATATAAAATGACGGGGTCTAAAATGATGGTAGCTGTTACCACTCAAGAAAGAGATCTTGGAGTCATTGTGGATAGTTCTCTGAAAATATCTGCTCAATGTGCAGTGGCAGTCAAAAAAGCTAACAACGTTCGGAACCATTATGTTTATTTTATGTATATATATTTCCTAAAATGAAACAATTGTTTACAAGACATAACTATGTCCTCTGAGACAGCAGAAATGCTATTCACACCCTTTAGTGCCTGAAGTTGCATAGCATGTGTCTAGTGAAAAAACCTTTGTGCAGCCCTATGGATTTACTCTGCTTTGCCCCAAAGTGTTAAGATTCAGAAGTGCCTGTTCAGACATGCCCAGAGCAGGTCAGTGCATGGTTTCAATATGCCTAGACTTGGGTTTCCTGTTGTGACTTGCATGTTTGACACCAAAGTTTGTCTTAATTGCTTTGACAAGAACCATTTGATTTCAGAACATTCCATTTGCACTCTTTGATGGGACGCAGTATAAATAAATTTGCAGGACAAGGCAGAAAAGCCATTAAAACAAACCAGCTGGCAAAGCAGGGAGAGTTTTTTAATACAGCATCAGATAAGAAAGAGTAATTTAACCATTTTGATTTAAAGAGCTCTCCAGGGGACAGCAGGAGGGCCTGGGACAAGAAAGATTTGTAAATAGAGAACTAAAGCTACCAGGAAGTAGCAGGAAAAAGTAAAAATTAATGTTTAAAACTGATTTTGTAGCACAAAACTCCACCGTGTTTATTACAAGAATCTGCATGAAGAGCATGTTGCGCTCCTGATGATCATTCCTACCTACTGGGTGTATGTTTTTCAATGTTCTGTCCTCAGAGACAAATGAATGTCGATGGATAACTTTGTTCAGCCACATGACTACTGAGTTGATGTCCTTGTAGAGCATTACTACTATCTTGTTTATTTCTGTCAATGCGCTGTCCCTTAAGCACCTCCTTGTAGGTCACCATGTTATGCAGATGGCCTATGACCAAAGAAATGAGAGGGAAAGAAGTAAGAGATCCTGTGGTGGAAGGCATGCACCGAATCCTGTCATTTGGGGGCATGGACATCACTTATATGGCTCTGGTGGCTATGGCCATGGTTATGGTGGAGACTAGAATGTTCATTGTTCTCCTCCGTGATCGATTCTGTGATGACAAAATGAATAGATGCATCCTGGTGGAACCTGACTGTCTCTGCTTAGAAACACAATTGTGCATTTCTCTCTTTGATCAACTGTGCCATTTTTGAGGCTTCAATATAGTTCCTCCCTGCCAGCAGATTGAAACAGTACACAAAATATCTTCTGTGAGGATATCGCCCACCAATTTGGTCAGCTGAATGTATCCTCTCTTCTCTTGTGCACATCGTACTTCATTTGAAAGCTTATTAATCTAATTTATGATGAGGTATGATGCGGAGCTGTCAAATGGTTCTGTTACGATAGAAACAGGGATCAACACGTTAAAATGACCACTTTGAAATATTTGCATTCATATCTGTTAGCTTAATGAATCTATGTGTTATTTCAAGACATAAAATTGGGTTTCTCTGTGACCTCAAAGCATCAAAACAGCAAAATCTGATAATAAATTTGTACAGGTATCATTGAAATGTAATAGTGCTGGTGACATTTGTAGGCAACATCATTTTCCTCATTTTGTTCATTATTATGATCTCTGTCAATAGTGCACACTCACAATTCCATGTAGGGAAGATTGTTCTGATTACAGACACGGTTGATTGTGCAGTGACCTCATACTGGTATAGGCACAAATAAGGTCTCGCCATTGGGCCCTTGAAGAATACAGGAACTTGTTCATCCGCCACATTTTTCCACCCATGTTGCCATGGTGATCCATTTTACCTGTGTGCAATGCCATCCAAATCTTTGTTTGCCAAGACGTTCTTTTGACATGCTCCACATGTCGAAGAAGCTACAGAGCCCTGGAATGCTCCCACTCTCCTAGTTACTTTTTATTATTTTTATTTTGTTGCAATAAAAATTAATGTTATGCCTTTTTAAAAATATAAGTGGTACCACACTATTTTGATATTATGGTTGGGGTATAACCATCATAATGTTATTCATTCCTTTTTTTTTTTCCACCCAGAAAGACAAAGGAACCAGCCTTTTGGCTTTGGGAGGGATCCTGACCTGAAAATTTGTTTAGCAATGTTGCCAGGAACACATGGTAAGGATTTTACCTTGAACCAAGTCTAGTTTAAGTTTTAGCATTTTATCTTTATTTGTCTTGTAACCATTTCTGACGTTAATGTCTTGTACTTGTACTCCCTTAAAATCTGCCTCTTTGTAGTTAAAAAAATTTGCTTTATTTTTTAATCAAAACTAATACAGTATTGTGTTTAAACTGAACTGTTTGGGTAACTCCAGTTAAAAAGCAAGCTGTTGAATATAGACCCTTCATAAGGACAAAAGACCTATAATATCTGAGAGTCTGGTGGCACGTTAAAGACTAACAGATTTATTTGGGCATAAGCATCTGAAGAAGTGAGTTTTTCACCCACGAAAGCTTATGCCCAAATAAATCTGTTAGTCTTTAAGGTGCCTCGTTGTTTTTGTGGATACAGACTAATATGGCTACCCCTCTGATACTATAATATCTGAATTGTCCTGGAGAGTGCAGAACACATGTTCTGGGGGAAGATTTGGGGCTGGGGCTGGGGTGTACGTGAGGAGAGGGATTGGGAGCAGGGTAGGCTTTCTGGGCAGCACTGGAGTCACCCTGCAAGTGGTAACCAAGGCTGGTGGAAGCCACAGTATGGCTGAAGTGTTGCTGGACCAGGGCTGCAGCTATACACAGACACACAGGGTGTTACCTGTATGCTGTCTGCATCTTTGTGAGGGGGCCCAGGTTGGCAGCTACAGCAGCAAAACATTGTGAGACACCCAAGGTTGCAGGGCAAGTGCTGACATAATCCCTCACTAGTCTGGATTGCACCTTCAAATGTAATAGGCTGCCTTCTTGGGTGGGACATGTAAGCGTGCTTGGACAGCAGGACACCTGACCTGTGGGTACATGCACCTTGGGCAGAACTGCCTGCTCCCTTCACTCAACCACCACAATCCAAACACCTCACGGCTAATAAAAACAGTGAGGAAACATGGAGCCCATTATTGATGGGAATTGTTAATGAATCACCTTAGTGAGCAGAAATTTCCTGCTGCCCTAGAACACAAAGTGGCTCAGCTCCTTTTCAAGAACTCTGCTCCTGGTGTTTATAATTTCACCAATCTTCTCTTTATGGAGCAGACTGTGATGAATCAACTCCAACAAAACCTAGGTTTCTGGCTTCAGACCCGCAATTTCTCCTATTTCTGCTGAGCCATAGGAAGTGCATTATAGCACAGCTCTTCTGGCATCCCACAGGAGGTTTGTTGTAGTTCCTCCATTGATGAAGCAACTGCTTCTCCCCATGCCCCCAGCCCTTTGTATCCCCCTCCCTCTGCAGCCCAGGCACCTCTCCCACAAAGTCTATTTACCCATATCCCCTTTGTAGCTCTATCCTTCCAGGGCTCTCCAAAGCCCCATTCACTCCTTTTTAGTCCCACTCACACCACCATTCCCCTATCCGCAATCAGTGCTGCCCTGGTTGCCCTTCACCCTCTCCTCCGTTCTCCGCAGCACTGCTTGGTATGCTGGGGGAACTTAGGCAGCAGTACTGGAAACACCAATACATGGGAGCTTCTGCTGCTAATTGCCCTGCACACCAGACATCAGTGCTGTGAGGAACTTTCCAAGCACCAATGCCTTCAAAGATAGAATCTATGCTTTTTCCCACCCTAGCCTTCCGAACAGCCCTGATCCCCATCACCATTACCATAAGGTCCATGGTGGCTCCACCCCACTCCAGGACCTCATAATATCCCACTCCCCCCTGCTTCATCTTCTGCCTGCCTTTGTCCCAAACACTCCTGCTTCATTGTCTATCCCTCCACACACTCCAACACATACTGCCATGCCTGCTGATGCCAGCCTGGCTCTCCAGGGTCAGGGGTGGTGGCTGGGGTGTATGTGAGGAGAGAGATTGGGAGCAGGGTAGGCTTTCTGGGCAGCACTGGAGAATGTGGAAGCAGAATTTGACAGTCCCATTGACTTGCCTTTATATAGCTAAATTAAGTTATGGTGAGTAAGTGGAACAGCGCTTTTTCTGTGTAGGTTTAAAGTGTTAACACTTCCCTGAGATGTAAAGGCTGTGTGTGTTGTGATGGGTTGGGTCACAGAAACTCCCTCAAGACTGTCACTAGATGTGCTGAGATACCACTGGGAGTAAACCGCTCTGCCAGAGAAGGTTTCCCTCCACTCCCATCTTGCTGAGTTAGACACTCCAGTCAGCTACAGCACAGATCAAGAGGTTGGGTCACGCCACCCTGCAGTGCACAGAAACTAAGATTCACTTAGCCCAGGGGTTTCTCAGTTAACGTGGACTTTCCCAGCACCCAGTATTCAGTCTTTCTGGGAGCCTAAACCCCAAATAAATCTGTTTTACTCTGTATCAAGCTTATACAGGGTAAACTCATATTTTCTGCTCTCTATAACACTTATAGAGAGATATCCACAGCTGTTTGCTCCCCCAGGTATTAATTGCTTACTCTGGGTTAGTTAATAAGCACAAGTGATGTTATTAAGTATAAAAAGTAGGATTTAAGTGGTTCCAAGTAATAACAGACAGAACAAAGTAAGTTACCAAGCAAAATAAAACAAAACATGCAAGTCTAAGCCTAATACAGTAGGAAACTGAATACAGGTAAATCTCACTCTCAGAGATGTTCCAATAAGCTTCTTTCACAGACTAGATTCCTTCCTAGTCTGGGCCCAATCCTTTTCTACCCAGCATTGTGGTTTATGGCCTGGGACCAGCAATCACTCACACCCCCATAGTTACAGACCTTTGTTCCACTTTCTTTCAGGCACCTCTTTGGAATGGAGAGGCCATCTCTTCAGCCAGCTGAAGACAAAATGGAGAGGCTTTTAGGGCCTTTTATATTCTCCCTCTTGTGGGTGGAAACCCCTTTGTTCTTCTGTGCAAAATCACAGCAACAAGATGGAGTCTGTAGCCACCTGGGCAAGTCACATGTCCATGAATGATTCAGCTTTTTTGCAGGCTGACACCATTGTTTACATGTTAGTTTGAACGTTCCCAGGAAAGCTCAGATGTGGATTGGCATCTCCCAGAGTCCATTGTTAGTTAAGTGTTTCTTGACTGGGCACTTACTCAGAATAGTCCTTTCTCAAGAAGCTGACCAAATGCTTTACTGATGCTACTTAGAATCAAACACATTGAGATACAAGTACATAGCCCATATTCATAACTTCAAATACAAAAATGACACACACATAATCATAACCAGCAAATTACAGCCTTTCCATGGACACCTTACTTGACGTCCTTTGTACAAGATTTAGTGCCACTATAGGACCTTGCTTGTAACAATGATCTATACGGTCACAATTCATGTCAATAACGTCACATGTGTAGTGTACACTTTAATGACTGTACTTTTTTAACTACAGGGGAAGGAGACACTCTCAGTGGGGATGTTTCATGAAAAATGCATCCCAGCTTTCAGGCCTGGACAAGCACGGTAAGGATTGACCACTGGGTGAGAAATACTCAGACAGGAAAGTAACTTGGTAATAAATATAGGCTATCTATTGCATTTTGTGGTGTTCTTTTAACCTGTAACCTCATGTTTCCAAACCCTTATACTCGGTTTTATTTGAATCTCTATCTTAAGCTCTGTTAAATAGACATCAATTTGGTTTTACAATAGACACATCTAAGTGCCTTGTGCTAAGGAGAGCGTTGAACTAGGGTAAAACCAGTCAACTAGGGCTCACTGTTTCCACGGAGGCAGCAGATCGGTGTTCCTGGTGGGTGTCCGGAAGATAAGAGACTGGGTATTCAAGTGTAACAAAGTGGGTGTATACTTTGCTAGCTTGCATTGGGAAACAGCAGTGCTTGTGGAACCGGAATGGAGCGCTTGTGTTGCCAGCAGCCGGCCAACTTGGTAGGCTTTCCCCTGGTGGGCATGGACAAGGCTCTCTCATGCTATAAGCAGGTGGTAGTGACTCACCCCAGACACCTAAGTAACTTCACAAAGTGTCACAGGGGGTCTGGAAAAAATATTTTCCCAGGGAATTTCAAAAAGAATTATAGTTAAATAAGCCGAGTAAATCTTAGACAAAAAAAAAAAAAATCCCATGGAAAATTCAATTGCCCTATGAAGAGAGAGTTTGTGAAATTGGAGACTAAATTCAGCCATTAAGGTGTGTGCCCCCGGGATTGTCACCATACTCTAGCCCAAGTGGTCTAAGGGAGCTAGACTTCCATGACCTATTGACTTTCAACTCTGATGTGTGCTTGTGAAAATCTCTGTTGAAGACTTTAGCTTCTATACCTCATGACTCAGTGGAGAAGGTGGTGTCACTGCAAGAGAGTGACCTATACAATTTGAAATCCTGTGGACTTAAGATGATCATGATCACTTTGTCATCAGCGAACACAGAACCTGGGAATTTCAGCTACAAAAGACACAGGCCTCAAATAATTGAGCTAAAACTTTGTTACCTGGTAGCAGTAGTAGGCTCTTATCACTATGAACCAGCCAGTATTGGGGACATGATATTCTTTCAACTCAGTGATACTGAAAAGGCTCTAGGGTCATAGTGGACAAATAACTGAACATGAGCATACATGGCAATACTATAAGGGCTATTACTTGGATGTATAAACTGGGGAGTAATAAGTAGGTATATGGAGGTATAGGGATTTTACCTCTGTATATGGCATTGATGACACCAGTATAGAATACTGTGCAAGTTTGGGTCTCCACATTTTAAATAAGACATTGAAAAAATTGAGAGTGTGCAGAATAGAGCCACAAAAAATTATCTGAGAGCTGGAAAAATATGGAATTTTAAGGATCTCAATCTGTTTAGCTTATCAAAAAGAAGAGTGAGCAGTGACTTGATTGTGATGTCCTTCATAGGGAGAATATACCGGGGACTAATGGGTTCTTTAATCTAGCAGAGAAAGTCATATCCAGAACAAATGGCTGTAAATTAAAGCCAGACAAATTCAAATTAGAAATATGGCACATATTTTTTACTGGGTGAGTGATTAACCATTGGAACAAACTGTCGAGGGAAGTGATGGATTCTCCAGCTTCAATGTCTTCAGATCGAGACTGGATGCCTTTCTGGAAGAAATGCTTTAGTTAAACAGTTATTGGGCTCAGTGTCATATAACAGGGTGAAATACCATGGCCTGTGATTGGACTAGATCTAATGGTCTCTTGTGGCCTTCAGCTCTGTGAATCTATATATGTTAGTTAAAAATATTTTACATTATATCACATCAGAAATGGTAAAAAAAAAATGCAGTAATATTATCCAAGATTTTTTCCCTTTTATGATTAGGTGCATTATTTACAATTGTACAGAATACCACAGAGGCAGTTTAAAAATATCTGCCATCTCTTGTCAGCAGTGTCAACAATGTCTCATGTTTCAGCCATATGATTATAGAGTTTTGAGAGGAGGTTTTACTATTCTATATAAAGTGTTTCTTTGGGTATAGACCATCTGGAAGACTTTAAAGTCTTCTCTTAGTCTTTAATTGTCACAGAAAGTCAACGTTTAGGGCTGTATATGTAGAAATTGGTCTACAGTTCCTGTTATTGTTAGTGGGACTTGCTTCCTTAATTCCCTGTGTTGAAATTGTCCTCCTCTGTTTGTTTGGAAATGGACTGCATTAAGTCATTGACTCCATGTTGTTTATAATTTTGAGCTTTTTCAGTATAATTTCCCCAAAGCTTTGGTTTATTTTCAGCTGCAGAAGAATAATCCAAGACTAAACATGTTGTTCTTTAAAATTAACATGATGACTAAAGCGGATTTCTCAACAAATTTTATTGAAATGCCGATGATTAAGATCTCTTCTCTGCAAATAACATGTAATTCAGATCAGCTGTAATGAATGTACAGTCTAATTATTTAAATGTAGGGCCAGTTTATTAACTGCAATATCATTCCTGGTACGCTTTGCATTACTTTTTGATATTCAGATGTGGTGCTAACATGCAGGAAGAGGGTTGTAATTCCAAAAATTACTGATTACCTGTGCCTCAAACTCTGCTCTTGTCTGCAGCCTTCAGGGCATCGACCACACCCTACAGACGAGGTCACTTTGGTCCAATCCCTTAACCAAGAACCCAAGGAGGCAGATTCTAGACACCCTTCATTACCTGTCCACAGAAGCTGCAGGGTCATGGGATACAATGTTACCTATTGGACAGAGCACTAGCCTGGGGCTCAGGACACCTGGGTTCTCTTCCTGGATCTGCCAATGGCCTTCTGGGTGATCTTACACAAGCCACTTCATCTCTCTGGGCCTCAGTTTCCCAATCTGTAAAATGGGGCCATTGATACTGGCCTCCTTGAAAAGGGCTTTGAGATCTGATGAAAAGCATTGTGTAAGAGGGAGGTATTTGACTTTGTGGGTTTCCCCACAATGGTTTAAACCCCATGTCTTAAAGATTAACTTATCAAGTTAAAATTAATGGTATTCAGATATAGCTGGAAAAACAGTTAATCTAGAATACAGACAATGATTGTAATTAAATAATAAAGAATATGGCAAAGGAAAGTGCTCACGTTTCTGGTTTCTCTGTTTTAACAGTCACCCTGTTGGACTTCTCCAACTGTTAGCCTTACTGCCCAGTACCTGTCATTCTGGCATCAGAGACCCAACCCATGAATTTTTCCTCCCTTGTAACATAGCTTCAAGCCTCCTGAAATCTAAATGGCACCTAGCTCATTATCATGCCAGGTATGAATGTGCATCCTTTTTACATCCTTGCAAAAATATCTGCATAAATGCATCAAAAGGACATTGTGATGTACAAAATCTATTGTCCTGGTTTCATCGATTATTGCAGGGCAACTTCATTCCCTGGGAAGACCAGGTGTCACCAACCATGTGCCCCTTCCCAGGTTAATTTCAGAAACTTATCTGAATTCATGGAGGTGTCTGCTAATAGCCTTAGTTAGTTTTTCCCTCATCAGAGTAAGACTCATGTACACAGTAATTGTCCTGTACTTCCACAGTGTTCTGACACACCCTTGCTTCACTGATTAGGCAACAGGTCAATTTCTTTCAGTCACAGGCTTAAAATTTCAGTGATCACATTTTATTAATCCCATATTTCCCAATTTCTTTTCTATCACATATAAACTGACAGAAAGATCCCAATCTGTCACAGAACTGATCTTCAATTTTGGAGGATGAAATATGAACAGATTTGTCTTGCAAATGCTGTTGCCTATTTTTGACTTTAAAGAAGATAATTCAACATATGGGACTGCCCTCATTGGAGTTACATAGTTCTTGTATCAAATTATACAGACCCACCCCTCCTTCCCGCCCTTCCCTCCTCCCCCCCCACTCCCCCACACACACAAGAACAGGCTCTAGATAATGGGCCAAAATCAGAAGTGATGTGCTAAATTCTGTTAGTTACGTTCTCTTCCAATAATTTATAATCCCTTATGCTTTGACTCCCTTAGATTTATTTACACTCACTCCACCTATGTAAAAGAGCCTATTTTACGTTACACTTTCATTTGCCTTCTAGGCATGTAAGTTATTGCACTTTTAGACTCACTTACACATCAGTAGAATTGGTGTGAGTCAAAGGGAGTCTAAACTGAGCACAAGAGCATTTAAATTAGTGTAACAAGTTTCAACTTACAGCCCCAGCCCATGGCTTCTGATTTCAGCCCATTACCTATAGTGTATTCATGGGTGTGGAGTTTGTCCCAACATTTTGTTTTTAAGTGCGAAAACTGTAGCCTCATAAAATCTCTAATATAATAAAGAATTTAAATGGGGGGGGAGTGGGTAGTAGGCAGTGGGTTTGCCATGTACCATGGTGCCACTCACTATTGTCAGACAATGCAGCATTGAACTCTTACCTTTACAGTACAGGAGGTAGGTTTTTGTTACTGTTTGTTATAGAAATGCAGGTTTGATGATGCTCCAATAGATATATAGTCTGGATTCCAGATCAAAATGCTCTAAAGAGAATACTGATTATGGCCAGCTTTACTACAAGTGTTCTGAAGGGTGTAAACGCCACATAGCGGGAAGAATTACTATGGGGCTACAAGCTATGATAGAGTAATGGAAAGAATTACCTTCAGTGTCTTAGGTCCTATAAAACAGGCCATCTATGTCTTCTTAAGGAGGTTCTCCTGCAGAGAGTACAACTTTAAATAAGCAAAATATGTAAATAAACAAACTCTAGGCAAGCCTTAGGATACTGAAACTGAGTTATATTTAGTACAAAATCCTTTCAGGCTCTGTATTTTCACTCTGTCAATAACAGAAGTGCTGTTTGTCTGGCAAGACTGAATAAATCTATTTTCAAATATCTCCTTGACTCCTTTACAATCTGCTGCATTCCACTGATACCACAGTAATCTGCTCAGACTGAAGAAAAATATCAAAGGTTAAGAACAAACTTGAATGTGCTCACTTTAAAAAAATGGGAAGGAATTTTTGGTTTGTTTGCAACCGAGTCAAATTTAGGAAACCTAGCTTTAGAAATTTCTGGGCTGCTGGCATAGTAGTAGCAGTGATAAATGTTAGCTCTCATTTGTTGAGAGCTCTCTTTTGTTTGCTTACAGTTTGCTTATTTACATGTTTCTTTAAAATTGTATCCACTCTAGGAGAGTCTCTTGAAACAGGCACAACTGGCCTTTTACCGGGATCCAAGACACAGCAAGTCAACATTTGAAATCATAAACTAAAAGTACATGAATTCATTCTCATCCAGTAAAATGATGATAGATTAATGTTTAGTTAGAAGATAAAGCAACAGTCTTTAACTTGATACATGAATGACTTGTCACCATTGACCATTTCAAAAACAAACACACCATTTTCAGAAAAATGGAAAAACAAGATTAGATTTTTTTTTCTATGAAGTTTACATTTAAATGACCAGGCTAGTTACACATCATTTTGTCTCGCTTACTTTAACCTGAGAACTCCAGTACTACTGGAAAACAGGATACTGGGCTAGATGGGCTTCTGGTCTGACCCAGTATGGCCAGTTTTATGTTCATATGTTTATGTTTATGTTCATATGTTTATGTTCTTTTGACTCAGGATCCCAAAATCATGAGATTGGCTTAAAAATCACAAGTCTTTACTAAAATAATAAATGCAGGTTCCTTTTTATTTGCCTTTTAGTGTTTGAGTTTTTAGGGTCCACATTTTCAAGATTTTCTGGGCAGGCACAAATGGTGAGTGTAAAAGGGACTGTCCCCTTTAAGGAAAGTAGGGATTAGAGATGTGTCAACCCCTTTTCCATGGTGTGTCCCTTTAAGGTTCCTGGATGAAGGCCTAGAGAAGGGCAGAGGCAGGTGCTGCGAGACAGGAAGATGGTGCCGAGGAAATAGTTAATGCTTGGGGGCTGGATGTGGGGGTGACCCAGGCTACCATTTCTTTAAAGGCTCAGGACCATAAACCTTGCAGGGTAGGGTGGGGCAAGGCTTCCTTCTCTCCCGGTCAGCTGGAACGAGCTCTGGGAAGGGGGCAGTATATATGCTCCCTCCTTGGTTGCGACAGGGAAGTGGCGCTGTCTGCTGATCCCTTCCAGCCTAGGGAAGTCAAGGACTAAGTAACAAGGAGAGAAGCTTCCCTGAATCAGTATAGCCCCAGCAAGGAGGGCTGTGGGATTCCTGAGACTAGGAGAGGACGCCTACCTGAATTAGCACCACCCCAATGAGACACTACAGGTCCTTCAGCTCTACTCATACAGAGAAAGAAAAATGTGCATGACAAATTCTGCTGGTCCTTCTGTGTGTGTGGGAAAAGACAGTCAGGAGAATTAGTGGACATAGCTGTTGTGCCTTGATCCCTCCCCAAATGCGCAGAGCTAACCCATCCATGCATGAGCCCTGTGCATGAGTAAGGGGCTGGTGTTCAGGGAAGACTAAGTGGTCAAGATGAGCCCATGTGTAAATGTGGAAACAACTGATTCTCCTGCAGCAACTAGCCAACTTCCCCTGCTTGGATTACTCCTGCTCCAGCAGGAATAATCAGTCGGGGGGTGGGGGGAGGGGATGGCCTCACAACTAGTCCAAATATGGTGTGAAATAATGGTGTAAGAATAGCATTAATCCATCCCTTTTTCGGGGAAAACTTGAAGGAAGTAAAGCCGGTTTGGCCTTCGTCAGTGAAAGCCATCCAAATTATTAACAGTGAAGTATTTATTATATTGCACTAGTACACAATCTGGCCTAGGCACCAAACATACATACATACAAGAAAAACCCTGCCTCTACCCAAAGCGTTTGGAAAGACATAAAACAGGCAGAGAATGGGGAAAAGGAAAACTTACAAGCAGAGTGGACAGGATGATGGCTGGCATAATATATATATGTATCTGCTCTCTGTCGTTAGTCCCATGTTTTTGTTTGCTTTCTGTGTATGAACTACCCCCAACTGTCCTGTTAACAAGACTGACAGGGACTTTTCACCACACAGAGCCCATCTCCCTTACAAATGAGGCAGTCTCTTCTCCTTCACATGTGCAAATCATTCACACAGTTCCCTATGAAGTATACCTCTTATTATTATTGTAATCCTACTTCTTTACCTCTGGATGTGGAAAGGCCTGCTGATCAGCAGGTGGGTACTTTGTCTTAGTACTGTATTTCTATGCGGGGCACTGACCAGATTGTCTATTATTCAATGTTGCTGCACACTGGAGACTTTCTTGCTAAGACAGACATGTTCCTGAATATATTCCTCTAGCTTAGTTCTTTAAGACACCTGATAGCTGGGGGTCTCGGAGACTCAGTGAGTTGGTTATGAAATGCAGAGATTTTTATCGCCAACCTATGTCCATGATAATAGTTTGGCACCAGCTGACTGTTAGGTGCCCTCTCGGAAATGAGTTGATTATCACAATCAACTTCCCTGTGTCCATTTACCAATACCATAACAGGCACCTTTGGTACTTCTAGCAGACAAGCACAGCAATCAGTGATCCTGGGTAGGACCCTACCAAATTTATGGCTGTGAAAAATGCATCACAGACTGTGAAATCTGGTCTCCCCTGTGAAATCCAGCTATTCTAGGGGAGTTGCAGGATTGCCACCTGTACTTCTGCATTGCCTTGGGAATTGGGCAGCTGGAGAGTGGAGAGCAGTGGCTGCTGGCTGGGCAGCCAGCTCTGAAGGCAGCAGCAGCACAGAAGAGAGGGTAGCATGGAATGGGGCTTGGTTGTCACTTTTTGCACGGGGGGCAGGGACAGTCTTATGGATGGGTGATGTGGATGACCACCCAAGTCACCATGGTCACCCCCACAAACACACACAGCCAGCCCAAGGCCCTTTTAACCCCCAACAGCTGGGACTAGAGCCAGGGAGAGATAGGGCTGCGGGTGTCCCAGCTAGGGGCTCCTACCTTGCACCAGGCTTCAGCTGCTAGTCCTGGTGCAGCTGGGGAGGGACGGAACTTTCTCTTCCCCGGCACAGGCTGCTCCCGGGGCCGGGTCAGACCCACCTCCAGGAACCTCCTCCGACTGCAGAAAGCTCTCATGGATCAAGAATTTGGTAGATCCCCAGTCATGGGGATTGAATGGTTCTTCTAACTGTCAGGGGTGCGTTCCCAATGTCATGACTAAGACACGTTGGCGCCACATTGTACCTACCACTGCCTATGTTGGACCTATTCTGTGGATAAAGACAGGACTCCAGATTCCAGGGCTGTCTATCTGGCACTTTTCATGAGCATTAAATTCATACAACAAAATGTGAAGAAAAAATATCGAGTCTGCATCTAGCCAGGGTTTTCCAAACCTACTAGAAGATGGGAGTAGGATTTTATTACCAAAAAATTAGGTTTCACAAGAATTTAATTGAGTTCAGTCCACTCCAGGATCTCAAAGAAACAACTCTACGGAGTTATTCTAATACCACAAGGCAGTGTATGCATTACTGTTGTAAGGAAGCACCTATACGTGTGGCTGATAGTGTCTTATCTTCAAAGAAATGGGATAAAAAGAGGGCATATATATGAAAACAGATGTTATTGCTTAATATGCTTATTACTTTCTCTTTTTAGATACATTTTTTTCCTATGTATTTGTTATATCCACTGACCCGCTTTTATTTGTTAGGCATTTCAGAAATGCATCAACTACATTTAATCTGATAACCTAGCATTGCAACAGTAGTATCCTGTGGGGCTTTACCAACCATGTGTATCATTTCTGTGTCAGTAGAGAAAGGAACAAGATATAAGTAATATCCAGCTCCATTTCTCAACTGTATGATTTTCAGTCTCAGGTGCAATACCATCAGACAGAAAAATGTTGTCTATCTCCTGCTTCTGATATTGTGTCCAAGTTAGTTGATGTCTATCACTCAGGATCTTTAGGATCATAGCTGTGGAAAAATACCTTTACTAAGAATAAAACAACATGAAGCAACTAACAGAAAGGAGTATAGGAACAGAATCTGAGCTTTTCTTGCACTGATGTACTTTTATCCATGCATTGCCATCTCCTGAGGTTTTGCAAAAACTGATGCACTTTATTTTTGACAGACAAAACTGAGAACAAATGTGAGATAAAGAGTCATCGTAGCTGCCCAGACAAAACAAAATGGAAAACGAATTACTCTCAGTGGAGGTTTTTAACTTTCTCAACTGCACTTCTAAATGTCTTGCATAGTTCCACCTCTGGACCAATAGAAACTGCTTCATTGTTACTGCTGTTTCTTTGACAGAAATCTCATGGCGGTGTTCATCGTAAGTGTCGTGCTGTCTGGAATGGTTCATTACGAGGAGTGCCAGTCTTGGAGCAGACTGTCTAAGAGCAGGGCAGAAACCCCAAACTGGGTATATGTTCTATAATTAGATTTCATCAACCCAGTAACAAAAGTAAGATCCTGAATCACCATGAAGTCCTACCATGGAGCCACAGACAGTCCCGTTGGTCACTCCAGTCTATCTTGCTACCCAGGCAAGCTGGACTTAATGATAGTTGGTTGCCATATCCCAAATATCACAAAATATTCAGGTTGCTCCCAGTCCCAAGAGACCAGTCATTTACCCCAGGTCATTTTGTATCTCAGATCTCACATCAAAGACAACAGTTTGTAGCCAGTCCTACAGTAAACTAACTAAGGATTTCTTAACCAGGAAAAAGAAATGAAAAAGTTATTTAAAGGCTAAAGCAGGCAACATATATACACAAATGGGTTCAGTCTGTGGTTCCAAAAGGTGAGAGGAGTTGTAATCTGTCAGCTCTGAATGTCTTTAGGGCTACCGCAGGTTGGCCTGGGAATCTCTGCCTCTGATTCCTAGCGCCAGCCATATGAGAGCCCAAACGTCAGAGAGAGAGAGAGAGAATTTTTTTCGTGTCCCTGTTTTATCCCCTTCTTCCAGCATTCAAGCTAATGTGAGCACTCTCTTGCACGTTAGCACCTTCACAGATATGAGAGGCCCATTAACCAAGTCTTTGTACTGTGATGTCCGCAATGGCCCATTTAGTTTTGATAGTCCTTCTTGATGTGCATTGGACCATTCCTCCTGACTGGGTTCATAGGATCAGAGCAAGCATTTTTACACTTATAAACCAAAACTTACATGTCACCTTATAGCATGGGATTCAGGCACCACAAGAGAAATTAATGCATGTAACAACTTACAAGCATTCCACAGAGTCTAAATACTAGACATAACACCTATCTTGAACAATACGAACATACAGGTGAGCTGGTCTGGTTTCCAGTTATGAATTTGTCAGTGCTCAGCTGACACCGGCAGCCTTGGCAGGAGCTGGCACCTGGTCTGCCAGCATCGCAATGAGCTCCAGTAACGAAATATAGGAGAGGATTCAGGAAGAGACCATCAACTAGTTTAGCAGCCCAGGACTGCATAAATCCTTTTTTTTTTTTTAAAAAAAAAGAACTCACAGAAGGGAATTTTAAAGGAGATAAAGGGAGTTATCAATCCCATTGAATTGTTATTCAGGCACCTAACTACCATAGTCTTTATTAGAAAATCCCAGTCTAAGCTAACTAGTGATCTTCCTGTATAAGAGAATAGAGTAGACAAATAATTTGTTATGCTGGACGATAAACCATCTTTTGGTTGTATCCTATATGTAGAGAGACAGAAATAGAATTTCTGCTAGTATGCCGTGTGTGGTGTGTTGGGAAGAAGCATTTCTAATTTACGAGAGTGTTTATGTATTTTCATGATGTTGTTTTGTTCCAAAATGGCTTCTTTCCACTCCCAAGTCTTTGGGGATAACCCACCACCTCAGGAACCAGTCCTCCCTGCCCTTCCTCCCCCACAATATTTTATTGTTTTTCTTTGGTAGTTACCAATATTTGGATGATAGTTAGACACAATTAGCAATTTAAACCAGTTTATTATTTAGTTTCTTTTGTTATTTTTAAATTTCACATTGCTCTGGGTACTTTTGCAAATTTTAAACAATGCTATGCTGTGTACAATTTAATATTGAAACCATCAAACTATATAAAGGATTACTTCTACCACATAGATATATATTCATCCACCTACTAATATTAACAATCACTGGCTTACCATCACTAGCACTAACCAAATCCACATCCTTCACCCCTTCCCCACATGCTGGGAATAAAAAGTGATGAAATACAAAGGCTAGCAAATCTGGGCTTTAGGAGATCAGCAAGGGAAGCAAATTCTACAAAGTTTGTAGCCTTTTATTTGCTTTAAAGTGAAGTCTATAATATGATATTACACCACCATGGGTTCGGCTCTGGCAGCTACAGGTTCAGGCTTTTAACAGAGTGAAAGTCACTTCCACTACTTGCTTCAAATTTAGAGTCTCTAGGAACACATAAAGACCAAAGGTAGTGACCACACATCCATTCACAAGTACAAGATCTAGTCTGCTTTGCAAGTTTTATTAAAGTTACAATTAAAGTTATGATTACCCAAGCATACAGAAATTCTATACAGACCTAGGCACAAGTTACAAACATAGTTATACTCACATCCTTAACAACAGTGTTCAGGTCTGATGGGGGTCTCTCGTGGCTTGATCATCACAAGAGGGATGGTTCCTGCTGGAGTCTCTCATAGGGAGCTCAATTTTCCCCTTCTGGGCATCCCATATTTATAATGCGATTCTGTCTATACCTACATTCTGCGTATGTTCTTCAGAGCGTTAACCCTCTTCTCTCTTATTGGTCTGTGTCCTCTGGAAACTTAAGGGATCCCAATTTTCTATAGGCTGTTTAAGTTCCCTTTATTCTCATTAGCACTGATGCACAGCCTATATCCTGTGGCTAAGACACATGTTGGAGACAGATGTGCCTTTACAGTATTTTTATGCTCTATATTAATCTTCTGGGTAATTTTGTGCAATATTACCACTCAGTACCTCTTTTCCCATAATCTTAGGGCATCAGGTTATTTTCTAATCACTTATGTCATCATTTCTTGTCTCCAAGGCCTAAAATAGCTTAAGCAGAATCTTGCAGACCTCAGCCTACAAGCCTTGCATTCCAGCTTGTCTTACTCATGTCTAATACTTGGTTTCTCTCAATACTGATCAATCTTATACTTTTGTAATCGTACAAATTCATTCTAATTAACATACAATGAATATATATGATGTAACATATTTATTAATCCTAATATCACTATAAATGGATAATAAACTAAAACAGCTGTTTCTGACACATTAGGGAGAAAACTAGGTAAGGCTGTTTTACTCAAGAATAAACCCTGCCATCCCTTTCCATAATGTCTCTGTCTATCTGAAATTTGCTGTGCCATACCTTAAATTTTGACTTGGGCTGCCAGAGAGTTAATGTTTAAAAATACCTAAGGGAAAATCTCCAACTTGTTTGATATTTCCATTAATGGAGAAATCATCAGTTAGGGTGGCTAATGTGGGGACCTTGGTTATTTCCTGTAGGAATTCTTTCTTTTTCATGAGATCTCCTGTTAGTAAGTGACATAAGGACTCATTATGCCTTCCTTTACTATGTAAAACTAATTTACCAGTGCTTGTGAGTTCTCTAATGAAGCAGCCTCTGTTAGCACTTACCATTCAGAGATGGGGAAGCAGCACTGAATATTTCACAGGAGGAAGAGCTGGTTGTGACATACCAGGGCATAATCCAGACTAATGAGTAGCTGTGACACCCCTGCTCTCTAACCTGGGATGCCCTTTACAATGCTTTGCTGCTGTAGCCTTCAGTCTGGACTGGTCACAAACAATGTTCCCTCTAATTTTTAACAGGCCGTGTACACAAAAAATTTCTTCTGTGCCGCCGCTGAAGAAAAAAAAAAAGCCAGAAAGCCACCGCCAAAGCCAGAGTGCGCACAGTGTTTTGCCGTGTGCGTGGAGTTTAAGATCTGTGTGCACATGTACACTTGCACAGCTTAGAGGGAACAGTGGTCACAAACAGCCTCCAGAGTGCAAGTCACTCCCAGATATGTCTGTGTGTGTGCTGCAGCCAGCCAGCCACACTGTGGCTCTTACCAGCTTTGGTTATATGCAGGGTGACCCCAACACACTCCCAGTCTTAGAGTTTCCCCCAGAAATGTACGTCCTGTACTGCCCAGCCCTCTCCTGCATAATACAAGTTTATATGAAGTCTGTTATTTCTTTAATAGAAATAATATGCACATATTTTGTTACCCCAAATGGCATTTCCCAAGCAGTTCAGTTTAAACCACTGGATTAGCTAACACAATAAACAAGTTTATTAACTACAAAGAGAGAGATTTTCAGTGAGGACAAGTAATAAAGCATAGAAGTCAGAAATGGGTACAAGAAAAATAAAGATAAAATGCAACCGGTGCCTAATTTAACAAACTATGTTAAATTAAAAGCAAAATTTTCCTACCTCATGCTTTCAGCAGTCTTACTGACCAAACTTCTTAGGTCAGGACCCCTTCTCTCAGAATTCAACAAATGCTTCCTTTGTCGCTGTGGTGCTGTGAATGTGCTGGGTCGGGGTTGGTGTCTTGGGGTGTTTGTCCCTCCTTTGTATAGTTTCAGTCCTCCTTTAGAAAAATATTTCCAGCTGAGATTCCAGAGACAAAGAGTCTATGTGGAAGGACGTTCACTGCCCCTTTTCTCACCTGTTTGACCGTCCTTTGTTTTCCTTCCTGCTTGATGACTCTGTTTACTGCTTAAATGCAACTTCTGCAGAGCACACATTCCTTTGTTTAAGACAGATCTGTTCGCCAACCTCAGTTTAGAACATGTGTTTAATAACCCCACACAGCAGAATCTTATAACTTCATGTATAATGTTGCCACGCATATTTTATCAGGACAATATTGACCAGCAAATTATGAGTTTTTAAATGATACCTTACAAGACATACTTTGTACAAAGATTATTACAATAGTGTGTGGAGCATGGACACGGGTACATTCTGTCACAGTGGCACAGAGGCATAAGCTGACAGACAGCCCCTTACCTCTTCTAGGGAAGTTTGATGGCTGACAGCACAAGTAAAGATAAAATTATATGGATCTGAGTTAATAATGTAGTTTCTCAGGAGATCCTTTTAATCCTGTCAGCTTTACTTTTGTAGGAGAGGTTGTGCAGTATGCACAGCATACAGAGTCCCAATACCTATGTCAAAAGTGAATCGTAATTTTGGACACCCAACTTCAGACATCTTAAAGGGGTGTGGGTTTTTTTTGAATCACTGGGCCCTTAGCCTCTGAAAATCAAGCTCCTTTAATGTGTTCAAGTGGGCACCCAAAAATGGAGGCACCCAAAGTCAGTAGACACATCTGCAAATTTAGGCCACAAGCTTTTTAAAGAATCCAGTTCCTGACGGATAGACGGGCTGGGAATTGTCATGATCTGTTTCAGGTTAAGTGTTGTAGTTCTGAACAGATATGCTGCAAAAACAAAGAAATATAAAGGTAATGCTTTCTTAGTTTGATTAATTGAATTAACGTCCCTTTTAATGTTAGTTTAAAAGCCTGGGACAATATATCCATTAGTAAGTGCGATTTTCCCTTAAAAGGAGTTAGATGTATAGACAGCCACATTTATAGCACTGTCTGCTGAAAAGCCGGGGAGTCTTGGTAAAGCTTGTGAGTGCTCATGGGACCACTAATCTCTCACTGACAATGTATGGGAAAACTGAACTCTGAGTTTTCCTGCAAATTCCTTCTCCTTTTCTTCAGATGGCACTTTTACTGGGATTTAAAGATGAAGTGGTCTTCTTGTCTCTCAACAGCCTGATATGCAGATAGTTCAAACCAATTTGGACACCTCCATCTGGCCACAAGTATATTACAAAAATAATTGGAAATATCTGCAGTCTCATATGAAAAGCATTGTGCTAAAAGTTGCTGATACTTGATCTATTTGTTTTTCACAAATGTTGATGCATTTATGACTGTGTGTTAATTTGGCAATTGTTCACCATACTAATCCACTCAGAGGAGCTAGGTGGCAATTTATTGCTAGGTAGATTATACTAAGGTTTCAAGCTGCACAATTCATGAAAGAGAGATATTGTGAGCAGGGAGCCCCATGAGGCTATCAGTTTCCTACCTCAGTGAACAGGGTGCTGGAATGAAACTCTCTCTCTATTTGCCCCAAAACGACATTTTGTCTTCATCTGGGGAGCCTGGCCTGCATCTTTGTATCATATTACCTCTGACTGTAGAAGGCAGTTCCTGTGCCAGTCTAATCTAGCCCAGCTGTGAGTTTAAATCAGAACAAAGGCCTGCTGGCCTTTAATAGTGTGTTCCACGTCGCATCTGGAATGTCTGTCTCAGCTGTGGACAATTATATTTCTTTGCTTCAATGCCAAGGCAGTTATTTTTCCCCAAAACCAGTTACTGTAAATAAATCCAATTAATTAGAATGTTTGGCTTTCCCCATACAAAAGAACCTGGATGGTTCTGCAAAATGGTAACTAAGTCTTTGCTTCCATTCTGTCAGTTGTCCCAGATTACAAAGCATGTTCCTTAATTAGGCCTCAACATACTTCTCTCCCACCCAAACGCAGTGTTATTTCATATTTCTAACTTTAAATCACTTATATGAGAGAGGCTGGATAAGACAGAGGCCTTAACTGTTTTAAAAAAACAAAAAAAACCCAAAACCCCCTAAAATAAAACCTGAATTGTTTTAAACATTCCTGCACAATTAGTTTTCTTGTGTCCCTTTTTTTTACCTTGTTATATAAAGAGATTCAGAACTCTTCTCTCTCATTCTGAGTCTATCCATCCTAACAGCAGCTTTGCTTTTTTTTCTTCTATTTTCTCCAAAATGTAACTGTGATGCACAGCCTGTAAACCTCTAAGAAATGTCTCTCTCTCGGCAAAATAAAATGCAGTTACAACTACAAGTTATATTAGAACATAAGAACATAAGAATGGCCATACTGGGTTAGACCAAAGGTCTATCCAGCCAAGTATCCTGTCGACCAACAGTGGCCAATGCCAAGTGCCCCAGAGGCAGTGAACCTAACAGGTAATGATCAAGTGATCGACCTCCTGCCATCCATCTCCACCCTCTGACAAACAGAGGCTAGGGAACACCATTCCTTACCCATCCTGGCTAATAGCCATTAATGGACTTAACCTCCATTAATTTATCCAGTTCTCTTTTAAACCCTGTTTATGTTTATGTGAAAAGTGTTTAATTCTTTTAAAACATATTGTTATCCAAGATACTAGTGCCATAGAATCTAGAGTAAGAAGGAGAGTGCCTTTCTGCTGTTGGGATCCTTTATTAAAAATGTAAATTTTGTGTTATGAAAGATGCCAAATTGACATTAACAGGGCCCTGTGTTTATTCACAGAACAGGCAGTATCAGGACAGACTTCTTCACCAATAGATCTCAGCCCTGATCTGGAAGGAACTCTCTCTTGAGGTTAGCTAGGATAGTTCAGTATATATGCCCATCCAACTCTTGCATTCTGCTGAGCCTGCTGGCAAGGAATCAATTACAGTTCTTTGCTTTTAGATTTTTTTTTAATTGATGTTGACACCCATCAACTAGGAACTGAAATCATCAGCTCCATTCACATACTCCTTTGAATGGCTCTCTGATAGGGACTTTTGCTCAGTATTAGAGGAGGGTGAGTAATTTGTAACAAATAATATACTTGGCAAACTTTGCCTCTTTTCCAATTCATGAACTGCATGTGAATAAATCTGGTTTTCTCTGATTTGTTATTTGAATATTTGTTATTGAATAGTTATTAGAATATTTCCTGGTCTGTAACTTGTTCACAAGCAGCTCATTGTAACATCCAAAATGGGAGTTGTTGACACTGGGCACACAGATCATAGGGATATTTCTGTTCCCTGACTGGATGAGTGTCTTGATGTAAGCAAGGTCTGAATGAATTATTCCCTGACAGCTAGCTGGGAGTGGGAGAGACTTTAGGTGTGTTCATGTAAATACAGTTTGTTCCTGCTCCACTTAGATATCCAGTAATCAACTTTGGCTGGTGTTGGGTTACAAATCACTTTAGTACTGAATGCAGGGGTAGTGAAATGCTGTTACCAATGTTGTCACTATTGTATGAATAAAGGGGAGCAGAACCGTGCTTAACCTGTCCCAGACGAGGGGGTCACCCTCAGCTGAAAGGACCTTGTTAAGCCAGGGGCTCAAATGCCAGGGACCTGTGAAAGTAAGAGGAGTGGGGACAGGTGTCCCAGCCAGGAGATGTGGACCTTCCCTAAGGGTCCTCTCCAGACTGGTTTAATCTGTCTCCCCTCTCTCACCCCCTCCCTAGTGTTCAAAGAAAGAGCTAAATAGGCTTCATTAGGAGCATCTTTGTTATTTTAAATGCTCAATCAGAGGTGAAATCAGTTGTGGTGGGACCGTGTTTCTGCCTAGCCTGCTAAGAGCTAAAAATCACTGACAGCTGAAATCACTTAAGATGGGGCAATGTTTTTGCCCAGCCTGCAAAGAGCTGAAAATTACTAAGAGACTCAGGTGGCAGCAGAAGGTGACTGACAGTCAGCTGGCGAATGAGTGGCTAGTGAGGTGGTGAGCAGAACGAGTGCAGGTGAGGCAGCAAGGAACCGCGGCTGGCAGGACGGCTGGCGGAGAGGAACTGTGGCTGGTGGGGCAGCCAGGTGGTGAGGAGCAGTGGCTGGTAGGGTGGCCAAGTGGTGCAGTGACCGGCCAGCAGGGAGGCTGGCAGAGAGGGCAGAGCAGCGTCCCGCAGAGAGGCGTGGTGATCAGCCGGCAGGGTGCTGGCAGAGGGGGCGGCGAGCGAGTGCCTGAGCAGAGGAGCGAGTAAGGTGCCTCCTTAGCTTCCCCCCCTCCACCAAGGGTGGGAGGCAAACTCTGCAGATGCATCTCTGAATCTGCACTGACCAAGGACAGCAACTGTGAGTGTGGTGCAGAAAAGAGTCGGGCACGTTAAAGTTTGGGTTGCTGGACTTAAGAACCTGAGTGGAAGAGGACACTACCCAACTTACTTGGGGGTGGGTCTTTTGCTCATGGTTTATGGTTTATGAACCCTGTTTGGGGTGTTTTCCCAAATTAACACTGAGTTCCATCCCTCCTTTTATTAAAAGTTTCTTTTCTACACTCAGACTCTGTGCTTGTGAGTGGGGAAGTATTGCCTCTCAGAGGCACCCAGGGGTGGTGTGTAATTTCCCCAGGTTATTGGGTGGAGGCTCAAGCCAGTTCTGTGGTGTATCAATGGAAAGGAACCTGGTTGCTGGCAGAAGGGTTTCATTAGTATGTTCACTGTTTCAGTAAATATTCACACCAGTAACTCCTTCACTGAAGTACTCCCAGAAAGCATGCACAAAAAGGGTCTAACCATGGATCAAACGAGTTTGTTTAAAAATGCAGACAAATCTTCAGAAAAATGTTTGCAGTTTGCCCAGCTTTGGTAACTATGGGCCAGATTTGTAAAGATACTTAGGTGCCCAAAGATACAGAAAGAAGCCTACTGAGATTTTTAAAAGTGCCCAGATGCCGAGGATTAGGTGCTTTTGAAAATGCCACTAGGAGCCTCTCTGCATCTTTAGGTATCTAAATATCTTTAAAAATCTGATTCTGTATAAATAAAATCAATATATACTCATGGGCCAGTTTTGAACTGGTGACCTAGGAAAAAGGCTCCATGTCCTATTACCCCTGTACTGAGTCATCAGGTCCCCCAAGTACAATTATATTAACTTAGCCTCCAGTGGTTGGAAATATTTTCTTTTTAAGTAAATACTTGCAGCAAATCATTTTGAACTGCACTAGAACGGAGCAGAGATTTGTGTTAGCTCTGAGGGCCACCTAGTGGCAACCATTCGTTCCCTCATGTCTGGAAAAAAGTAATCAATAAAGCTGAAAGTTTCTTTTCTTCTGTGATGTGCTCCGCACCCAGACGGAGACAGGAGATCCATATGATTATACCACCGCCTTTTAAGATCCCACTCTGTCTTTTTGGAGAGTTGGATGTGAATCCCTTCTGAGCCTTTCATTGTTGCGTCTTATGGGCCTGATTGTATCTGTCCCTAGTGCAGATGCTGGAGGCAAGGAGCTTTCCCCCTCACACCTAACCATGACGTCCCAATCAGCATAGCAGTCCCTGCACTCAGGGAAAGGGCCAACAAGACATTCCACAGCAGACAGGGAGGAGGCAGTGTCATGACCCTGGCCTCCTATCCACATTGTCCCTTGGAGTTCACCAGGCACATGAGAGAGCAGGCTGTATCATCTCAAGGGATGGTGAAGCAGCGACACTCCCTCTGCATACCAGGGAGCTTGGGTAGAGATTGTGCTTCCGGAGGCACAATTTTTCCTGGCACTCTTCCTAGGGCAGCACAGTCCCACACATGAGCTTGGGCCTCACCGGCACTATGTGGCCCTAAATCAGTTGATAAGGGAACAACAATGAAGATTTATTTTTAGAAGTACTTTAAAGATCAGCTAATCTTGTTCCTCTAATTGGTTGGGTGCCCACAGAGTAGGCTGCTTTGACTTTTTGTTCCTCATTTCTTCTATTCTTATAAAGGAATTGCCTAAAATATAGCTGTACATTCAGCAGAACATTAATCAGTTCATCAGGAAATGCAGAGTACATAACTCACAAAAACCAAGATTACAAAAAAAATCCATTTGTTTACATATTCCACGACCTCATGTTAAAAATCTTATGTCTGTTTTCTCTCACAAAAGAAAGTACCAGGGTGTCCTAGAGCAGTGGTTCTCAACCAGGGGCATACCCCTGGGCGTACACAGTGGTCTTCCAGGGGGTACATCAATTCATCTAGATAATTTGCCTACTCTTACAACAGGCTACATAAAAAGCACTAGTGCAGTCAGTACAAACTAAAATTTCATACAGACAATGACTTGTTTATACTGCCCTATATACTATGCACTGAAATATTTATATTTATATTCCAACTGATTTATAATTATATGGTAAAAGTGAGAAAGTACGCAATTTTTCAGTAATAGTGTGGCTGTGACACGTTTGTATTTTTATGTCTGATTTTGTAAGCAAGTAGTTTTTAAGTGAGGTGAAACTCGGAGGTACTCAAGACAAATCAAACTTCTCAAAGGGGTACAGTAGTCTGGAAAGGTTGAGAGCCACTATCCTAGAGCAGGTTTCAGAGTAAGAGCCGTGTTAGTCTGTATTCATAAAAAGAAAAGGAGTACTTGTGGCACCTTAGAGACTAACCAATTTATCTGAGCATAAGCTTTCATGAGCTACAGCTCACTTCATCGGATGCATAAAGCGGAAAATACAGTGAGGAGATTTATATACACACAGACCATGAAAAGTCCCAAACTCTACTGATGTACTGAACATTGGGCCTGAGTTGGTTAAAATATCTGTGAACCTTAATGAACACTTTGACAAACCTAGTTTGAATTTTGAGTTAGTGCTGAACCCAAAGTCAGGTGAATTTGGCATATTGTTGGATTTTATTCTGAGTTTTTCATAAAACCAGCTCATATAGCCCTCAGTGTCGATAATGATGGCATACTCTAGCAACCACTCTTCTCAGAAGTGTATCTTAGTTGCTATAACGTTTAGATTTTGATGCCAGGTTGTCCATTTTAAAATGCACTCTATGTGTTTCAGGTTAATTCCATAATCCTTATTGATTTTTAATGTAAATTTCAAATGGAAAGAGTTTTCAGGGTAAAGTACTGAAATGTATAAATGTACTATTGTCTTCTTCTGGATGATATATCCTACTTGATCAAGTATTGATCAATTCCCCATTCTGACCAAGGCTCTGTAAGAATGCTCTGTAAGAATGCAGTCACCTAGTGCTGTAATCTGGTTTACAGCCACACACAACTGTAAACTATGTTACAACTCTGTTAAGGAACTGGCCTAGATTAGTTAGAGCACAACTTCTTGGCCTATTTGTAATATAGATGGTTTGTAACTCTGCAATGTGGCTTAAAACCAAATTACAACCATAGTTGGCTGTACTGGTGTTTGGAAAGTTGTACTGAAACAGATTACCTAACATTGTTTGGACAGGGACTAACTGTGTTACAATGAAAACTCCACATTCATTTCTCTGCAGACTAGTCCTGCACCAGGAAATGGTGTGCTCAGGGGCTCTTTTCATCTGATTTTAAACAAAATAAAACCAATTCATCAACTACTTGAAGTACACCACACATTGTGTGCACTCTGGTTAGTGCTTTTAAAATTCCTGAGACCATGTAGAGGTTTTTAATGCAAAGTCTGTGGTTTGGTGGATTGACAAACATTTTTCTTTGGGCACTACAATCAGGGGAAATGGAAAAATGTTCTGAGGTTAAAGATCACCGCTGATGAGTGAATTGGAAGGTGTGAGCTTTCAAGTTCTCCAACTTTTAAATACAAGCTCCCAAACGTTTTGTGTGTTTGTTATTCCCAATCTACACAATAATTCACTAAAACAGGCTGGGCTTGCCTGCTTGAGATCTCTGTGTCTAGGCAGCTGTGAGAAGGGCAGCCTACCACATTTTATACCAATGCTGGTGTACTAACAGTCACAGTTCAGGGTAACTGCACCTGTATTCCCCTTCCGTGGGTGCAGCAAGGGCACCAACTCTAGGATCTCAGCTCCTCAGCCCTCACTTCTCTTGGGTGGAGACTTGCATGTCTCACTCTCCTGACAGAGATTTTCCAGACTGTATGGTTCCCTGACTACACTCTGAATCCCTCAGCAAAGGCAGTCCATGCTTTGCTTTCTTTGCAGAAGCTATGAGCAGTTGTAACTGCCCATGGTTTTAAGTTACCACACAGCTTTTTCTAGGCAAGCACATTTATCCATAAGGTAAAAGCATGACAGAGAAAACATATTAAAACAACACATTCATGAATGCTAATAACCTTACCAGAGACCACCCTAACTCCAAAAGGGGCTCTGGCCAGGGAACAGACCCCTTAAGGGTTTTGCTGTGGTCACAAGTTGAAAACAGCTTTTGCTCAGAACAAGCACATGGACTGGGCCAAATCCTTCCACCCCTTTTCACGGTGGATTGGGGCCCCCTTAGACAGAAGGTCTTGTCCATTTGTTGGATCAGAAAGGAGGCCCTAAGTCAGTTTACACTCAGGTTGTTTATCCAAAAGTCCTTTCTTTGTCTGCTGGCCTCTGGAGAATCCAGTTTGAATTAGTACAGTTAAGCTTCCCCAGGAGGTGATGCCTCTCTGGAGATTGTAATCTGAGTGAATTTGCCTAATCACCCCCCACTATTCTTAGTTCCTGAAGATGCTGTGGTTACCTTCCCTCTTGGAAATAGAAACAATCCCTGGCCCACAATGATAAATAAACTTAACACACTCAGATCTCCCCAAAATTTTTCAGGAAATTACCATCTCTGTCGCACTGTTTCCAGACACATGTTTTTATGTCCTCAAAAGCTGTCACCTTGGGTATTGTTCAACAGAACTGAACATTTATGGCAAACAACTATACAAGAACTGTATTTCTTGTCTAACTCAGGGAAGTGTCAGGGTTCCCTAACGCTGACTCAAAAATGATGATTAGGTCACAGAAATATTAGTATTGAAATAATCACAATACTTCTATAACAAATATCATTACATTGCCTTTCCAAAATTAATTTAACTTAGAAGAGAAGAAAAGACCATATTTCATATGGAATCATAGAAATTAGAATGATTCATCAGTTCACCCAGTCCATCTCCCTAATAGTGCAGGACTAATCCCTATGGTGCATTCTTTATGCTGTATTTCTGATTATATACCATGTCTAATGATATCCCCCTCCAGAACTGAGCTCTTAAAGGGATTAGTGTTTGTTGATTTCCTTAATGAGATAATACAGCCTTTACATCAATACCTATGCCCTACACCAGTCTTTGCTAAAATCTTTTTTTTTCAGTGTTGCAAAATTCTGAATAGCCGTCTGTAGTGAATAGCAGAATATATTTGCTAAAGTATGACAAATATGTGGTGTAATTATTAGCATAATACAGTAAATATACTGGGACAAATTCATCTCTTGTGTTATACCTTTGGTTCTAAGTGGCATTACACCACTCGTGAAGTTAGCCCACTATAACAGAACAAATCTGCACTTGGATGTTCAGTGAGTGAAAACCCCAGACGTACCTACTTTGATTTCCAATCTATATTAAGCCATCATCCTGGCATGTGCTGCTAGGATATAAGATATAGAGGACATAGGCAGAGATTCAAGAAGCCAGTTACTTCTCCTAGAGAAGCTGAAATTATTTTAGTGGATCCAGATTATAATTCAGATTCAAGCCAATTCTTGTGGATACCTGGGAATGGGCTGGCTCTACCAATTTGCCGCTGATTTGCCGCTGTGCCCCGAAGAGCAGCAGAGCAGCCGCCCAAAAGCCGCCGCACGGGAAGAGCAGCGAAGCTGCCACCGAATTGCTGCCGCGAGCCACGGACTGCTGCCTCATGCTGAATGCCGCCCCAAGCACTTGTTTGGAAAGCTGGTGCCTGGAGCCAGCCCTGCCTGGGAATGGAAATCATGAAAGGTGGATCTCTGAGCACTCTTTCTTCAGCAGTCCAAGACTGAAGAAAGAGAGCTGAACTACATTGTTGGTTTTGCTAGTCAGGCCAGTTAACTTCATTACTTGAAACAGGCCTTTGAAATTAAATTATAAAAGAAGCTTGTTGCCTTTCAGAAAGGCAACTGTTTAGGCCATTAGTTTATGGTTCATGGAGTTCCAAATAAATACAAATTCTGGTAAGTCATATCTTACCTTTCACGCAGTAATCTGTGTGTGTTCAACTGGATTTATCCCAGGCCTCCCATGCAGATTTAGAATGATTTCTTAAAAGACAGTGAGACCATTACAGAATACTGTCCAGTTCTGGTGTCCGCTGTTTTAAAGGGATGTTGACAAACCGGAAAGAGTTCATAAAAGAGCTACAAGAATGACCTGAGGGCTGGAAAGCCTGCCTTACAGTGCGGGTAGACAGACTCATGCTAATGGGGCTTGAGCTAACGCACTAAAAATAGCAGTGTGGCAGCTGTGACTGCGGCGTCAGCTCAGGCTCTCCAGACTCTTGGGTGGCTGGCCCAAGTCTCCACTGGAGCCAAAATGTCCATCCTGCTATTTTTAGTGCATTCGCTCAAGCCCTGGTAGCACAAGTCTGTCTACCCAGGCTGGGAGGCTCACTCCCACCCACAGTGTGGACTGATCCTGAGAGACTAAAAAAAGTCAGTCTATTTAGTTTATCCAAGAGAAGCTTAAGGGTTATGGTCTATGAGGCCCAGATCTTCAAAGATCATGGTCTATGAGGCCCAGATCTTCAAAGATATTTAAGCATTTGACTCCCATTTGTTTCAATGGGAATAAAGCATCTAAGTACCATTGAGGATTTGAGCCTAAGTACCTATATGGGAGAAGTTTTCTGATAGCACTGTGCTCTTTAATCTAAGCAGACAAAGGAGTAACAAGATCCAATGGTTGGAAGCTGAAGTAGACACAGTCAGACTAGAAATAAAGTGTGATTTTTTTAATACTGACGGTAATTAACCCATTGGCACACCTTACCAAAGGAACTGGTGGATATTCCATCATTTGAAGTCTACTTTGTGACATTGCACTCCATATGTTTTATGGAAATATGCTAATGAGTGTGAATATAATGTAGCTGGAATATGCTTCATGCGAAAGGTCTCTTGTAAGGTATCATTAAAAAGCTTATGATCTACTGAGTGTGTTCATCCTACTTGTTTGCATGTATTATTTCTATGTCTGGAGTTAGGAGAATAAGATATAAACTTGTATTACTGATGTAAACATGTTAAGTGAAAGCCATTAAGGGTGCTTCAGAATCAATGAACTGTGAATGGGTTTGTTTACCTGCAAGCCTTCCTATGTACATGTCTTCCAGCTACTAGGTAATGAAGAAGGAGGTCTTACAGTGACACATGATCATGTCACATGAACTGGAATCATCTTTAACCTGGTGCTTTTCCATTTAGAAGGAGGGGTGGGAACCCAGAGAGAGACAAAGGATTCCTGCCTTGTGCCAAAGATATAAACGGGGTGGAATAGAACAAAGGGGGCTGGCAGTTATGAGAAATCCCCTGGTTGCCACCTAAGCTGGAACTAACAAGGATTGTACCAGGGGAAAGGATTGGGTCCAGACTAGGAAGGAGTCTAGTCTGTGAAAAAAGCTTATTGGAACATCTCTGAGGGTGAGATTTACCTGTATTCAGTTTCTTAATGTATTAGGCTTAGACTTGTGTGTTTTGTTTTATTTTGCTTGGTAACTTACTTTGTTCTGTCTGTTATTGGAACCACTTAAATCCAACTTTTTATACTTAATAAAATCACTTTTGTTTATTAATTAACCCAGAGTAAGTGATTAATACCTGGGGGAGCAAACAGCTGTGCATATTTCTCTATCAGTGTTATAAAGGGTGAACAATTTATGAGTTTACCCTGTGTAAGTTTAATACAGAGTAAAACAGATTTATTTGGGGTTTGGATCCCATTGGGAACTGGGTGTCTGGGTGCTTGGAGATAGGTGACCTGATGAGCAGTTTTTGTTTAAAGTCTGTAGCTTGGGGGGCCTGGACCAGACCTGGGTCTGTGTTTACAGCTGGCTAGCATGTCTGGCTTAACAAGGCAGGGTTCTGGAGTCCCAAGCTGACAGGGAAAACGGGCTCAGAGGCAAATTCAGCACATCAGGTGACAGTCCCAAGGAGGGTCTCTGTGACCATAGCGGTCACATACTTGTGACAAGCATGAGCTTTGCACAGAAATCCTGGAAAGGGAGGTGTCCTGGGAACTAGACAAAACTTTCTCCTGTGACTTGCTCAGATATTCTAGGAGATGTCTTGCCCAGATGCAGAAGGCTATAAGGAAAAAAAAACCCTAATGATCCATGCTAAGGACCTGATCCTGTATACTGCTACTCATGTGAGTACTCCTTACTCAATGTTTAGCTAAAATGGTGATTGCCACTAAGTAAATATCAAACATAAACAATTAATCCTTCCATGAGTATCCCATTTACTACTTAAGTAAGTTACTCATGGGAGGATTGAGCCCTAACTTATGAAAATGAAGGGGAAAATTCATCAGAGATAGTTGGCTGGATCTTATACATTTATTTTTAAAAAATTAATTACTGGGCCAGGTTTATTAAAGGGGGATATGTCCTCATTAAACTTCAATAACTTTTTTGTGAGTTGACCTGAAAACAGCAGTCATTAATAGTAGTGAACTCATTTCAGTACAGATGAGAATTCCTGTTGCCATGTGGGTTTCTATCCTGCCTCTTTAAAAAATCTGTGTTTTAACACTGAAAGCAGACTTCTTTAACTTGATTTTTATTAACATGCCATAAATTGAGTCTCTTGTTTAAATTTCAGGTTCTTGGGTTAAAAAAATGTACTCTACTAAACTTTCCTCCCTTCACAAAGCAACCTGTAAGCAAGCACTTACTGGCAGGTAGATACATCTATAGTTAAAGTTGCCTGACACTTGATACTATAAGACCCTGTTTTCAGTTTTTTTATAGTTTTGCCAAAAAAAATTCAGCAGAAATTTGAGGCAGACACCTGGTGTGGAAATTTTCAGCCCAAACAGTCAAAGTTTGGCAAAGTTATAAGCGTCTTATAATAAGACATTTTCAGCAACATTAGAATCATAGAATCGTAGAATATCAGGGTTGGAAGGGACCTCAGGAGGTCATCTAGTCCAACCCCCTGCTCAAAGCAGGACCAATCCCCAATTAAATCATCCCAGCCAGGGCTTTGTCAAGCCTGACCTTAAAAACATCTAAGGAAGGAGATTCTACCACCTCCCTAGGTAACGCATTCCAGTGTTTCACCACCCTCCTAGTGAAAAAGTTTTTCCTAATATCCAACCTAAACCTCCCCCACTGCAACTTAATAATAGGCTATGCTATCAGTCCCACTTATGATAGCAATATATAATAGAATTTGATGCATTTAAAGAAAAATTCTTATTTCCAAAAGGTTACAATAATACCTAAGTATTAGTCATAGACTTCAGAGACAGATGCCCATATTTATTTAAGTTGATCATACTGTTAGATTTAAGTGAAAGTCTCATCTCTCCTGTATGGCCTACTCACTTGTATTGCATGCCAGCTTACAATGTTTAAACTCTCAGATGCCTCCCACATTTTATGGCTCAATCTTTTGGAATTTTCTTATCTTTTAGTTGTTAACAATTCACCGCAACTGATGGCTCACATGCCTAGGTGAATAAATGACCCTATAGATTTTAGACTGTCAGAAATGTCCACAAGTGAGAGATCTGATTCCTACTGACAATTTATATTTTGGTCCATCACCAGGGTTCTCACTTCTCGCTGGCTCCTAAGCATGCACTGTTATGCCCAGTCTCAGTCAAGGGGGTTTATTTTCCTAGCAGAGGTTAACAAACAAGCAGAACTCGGTCTACACTCAATCCTTGGTGACAGGCTTCAGGGCCCCCTCTCCCCAGGGGCCTCCACTGGCACTCCAGGTCTTGACAGCTTCCTAGCCTCAGGCAGCTCTACTCCCTTTCCTGAGCGGCTTCCCCTGGTCCCTTGCTCTAGGGAGCCACCACAGGAGCAAGCTTCACTGCTGCGTGGCTTTCTCTCCCTAGTGCTCAGCCTGTCTCCATCCTTCTTCTCTCCAGATGCCTACTAGCAGCCCTTTATAGACCCAGGTGTAGCCCAGTCCTCTTTAGTTAGCTGGACTGAATTCACCTGCTCTGGTCCAGGGGTGCTGGGCTTAGTCTATCCACAGGGACCAGCTACCCTGTGATAGTGTCCAAAAAATGTTTTTGGCTCCTTTATAGGTATTAATGAATCTGGCCCATTTTCTTGGGAAATCCTGTCGAGGACTGTAGAAATCAATTGACCCAGCTAGGTTCCCTGCCATAAGATACAGAAATACTTTTCCTGATGACATTTTACATGCTTCATTGGGTACAGATTTCTGAAAATATGCTTTAATGATACTTTATTTTAAAATGCAAAGTACCACTAAGAATTTTAGGAGCAGAAGGAAGCATGACAGGACAATCACAGATGGTCTTTTTCTTTCAGAAAGCAGTCTGGAGTACTTCCCCTTTTAATATTTTCAGGTTAAGCACAGCAATGTTTGAAATGTCTAAATATTGTATGCATCAGGCAGCAGGTCTGTCTAAAGTGGACTTTTTGAATTATCACTTCTGATTTTACAGGGAATGTTTAAAAATCAAGACAATTCATCTGCATTTAAGAAATTACCCTTAGAGTCATAGAATCATAGAATATCAGGCTTGGAAGGGACCTCAAGAGGTCATCTAGTCCAACCCCCTGCTCAAAGCAGGACCAATCCCCAACTAAATCATCCCAGCCAGGGCTTTCTCAAGCCTGACCTTATAAACCTCCAAGGAAGGAGATTCCACCACCTCCCTAGGTAACCCATTTCAGTGCTTCACCACCCTCCAAGTGAAAACATTTTTCCTAATATCCAACCTAAACCTCCTCCACTGCAACTTGAGACCATTACTCCTTGTTCTATCATCTGGTACTACTGAGAACAGTGTAGATCCATACTCCCTAGGACCCCCTTTCAGGTAGTTGAAAGTAGTTATCAAATCCTCCCTCATTCTTCTCTTCTGCAGACTAAACAATCCGAGTTCCCTCAGCCTCTACTCATAAGTCATGTGCTCCAGCCCCCAAATCATTTTTGTTGCCCTCCGCTGGATTCTTTTTCCACACCCTTCTTGTAGTGTGGGGCCCAAAACTGGACACAGTACTCCAGATGAGGCCTCACCAATGTCCAATAGAGGGGAATGATCACATCCCTGGATCTGCGGGCAATGCTCCTACTTACACAGCCCCAAATGCCATTAGCCTTCTTGGCAAGAAGGGCACACTGTTGACTCATATCCAGCTTCTCATCCACTGTAACCCCTAGGTCCTTTTCTGAAGAACTGCTGCCTAGCCACTCAGTCTCTAGTCTGTAGCAGTGCATGGGATTCTTCTGTCCTAAGAATCTGCACTTGTCCTTGTTGAACCTCATCAAATTACTTTTGGCCCAATCTTCTAATTCGTCTAGCTCCCTCTGTATCCTATCCCTACCCTCCAGCATATCTACCACTCCTCCAGTTTCATGTCACCTGCAAACTTGCTGAGGGTGCAGTCCACGCCATCCTCCAGATCATCAATGAAGATATTGAACAAAACCGTCCCCAGGACCGACCCTTGGGGCACTCCGCTTGATACCGCCTGCCAAGTAGACTTGGAGCTATTGATCACTACCCGTTGAGCCCGACAATCTAGCCAGCTTTCTATCCACCTTATTGTCCATTCATCCAGCCCATACTTCTTTAACTTGTTGGCAAGAATTCTTCCTCCTCTCTGTTGGACTTTTTCTTGCCCGATTCCTTAGACTGAAAGTGTGGCCCTGCTCAGCTGTGGAATAAAAGTTTGCCATCCAGCCTTGACTAATCAGAGGCTCTCAGACTTTAATAGCGTGGACTGCATCTTAATACAGATATTGTCTTGTAGATCATCTTCCCTTCTAGCTGTCCAATAATAATCCCATTCACAGTTGCACCATCCCATTCACCAGTTGCTTACATGGAGAAGTAATACTGTACCAGGAAAGTATTAATGTATTTTATTGGTCTTTAATGTGATAAATAGTTTCTCTTTTTTGAAAAATATTATTCATACACTGTCTTTTTGGCCTTAATTATATTTTCCCTTACCATCTAATCTATCCTTGATACTTCTTTTCCTTTGGACTTGCTGCCCAGCTGCCTAATCTTCCTATCCTCCTGCACATGGTTCCCAGCTACCTGGGTCCCCTCTCTTGTAACGTTTATTTCCTGCTAGAGGGAACCGTTGCCATAGTGATTCAAGTCCTTGAGAGTGGCTCCTCTTTCTTCTCCTCCTGCATAATAGCAGCAGTCTCTGCTGAAGGCAAGTAAGCTAGGTCATTGGTTCCAACTGCTCTTACAGGCATCTACACCTTAGCCGTGGGGCGCCTGATCACTTGTAAAGGAAGCTTAAAAAAGAAAAAGCCAGCACATTGGGCCTGAATCTCTGCTTACTTCAATGCAACTCTATTGACATCAGTAGAGTTACTGATTTACACTGGGCTAAGTGAGAGGAGAATAAGGACCAGTGTATCCAACCAGCTCTCTGTGGACCACTAGCACATGTGCCATGGATCACACTCTGAGAACTACATATTAGAGAAAAGAGAACAGGAGGACTTGTGGCACCTTTGAGACTAACAAATTTATCTGAGCATAAGCTTTCGTGGGCTACAGCTCACCTCATGGAACGCAGGCCCACATTAGATTTGGATGAACCATGGTTTTAAATTGAGTTGGGATAGTAGCATGCGCAATAGGCCCAAAGCATGCGACAATAAAGAACAAGCTCATGAGAAAGAAGAGTTGTATTTAAACTTGTAGTGACCCTTCAAAATATCAGTGTTATCTTATTTAAGGTTTGGGCTGAAGTAATAGAAATAAAACAAGGTTAATTGGGTACCAGGTGCAGGAAATAAAAGACTATATAAGAAACTGCTTCATCTTCAACTTCACCTTAGCTAAGGTCTGATCATTAGTTGGCTTGTGAGATCATTAGATGGTTTGTTCCTGCAACCTCAATGAGGATTCTTTAAAATATAACCAGCTCTCCTGGACTCTTTTCCCCTTCATGTTATTCATGACATCACTTGTTCTGTTACAGGGTATAAAAAGGTAAACTGTTAAAGTGTTCGTTGTTAATACCCACCTGACCAAGTTGGAGCCAACCAATATGGGTCTAAGCATCCCTGGGTTCAGCCTGTTTGTATCTTGATCAAATGCTTACATATGTTTTGTTACTGTTTGGATGCAGTCATTTTTTTATTTTTTAGGCAAGTTTAGAGCATTAGTATAAATACCATTTGGCCTTTGGATTTAATAAAGGAATTTATGGTTACATTGGTGGTATGGATATACCCTGCATAAATAATAATAATTCCAACAACTAGTTTACATGGGAGAAGAGTACGTCTGATTTTCTGATCTACATCAAAATTAATCTTTATGGCCCCAGTTCAGGAAAGCACATAAACCCATGCTTAAAGATAAGCACATAAGACCTTTGACATCAATGGGCCTTCAGCATGTGCTTAAAGTTAAGCATGTACTGAAGTGCTTTCAGGAAAAGAGCTATTTCCTGAATCAAGGCCTATGGATGCCAACCCTCTGAGGCCAAAAATACTATAGAATCATAGAATCATAGAATCATAGAATATCAGGGTTGGAAGGGACCCCTGAAGGTCATCTAGTCCAACCCCCTGCTCGAAGCAGGACCAATTCCCAGTTAAATCATCCCAGCCAGGGCTTTGTCAAGCCTGACCTTAAAAACTTCCAAGGAAGGAGATTCCACCACCTCCCTAGGCAACGCATTCCAGTGTTTCACCACCCTCTTAGTGAAAAAGTTTTTCCTAATATCCAATCTAAACCTCCCCCACTGCAACTTGAAGCCATTACTCCTCGTTCTGTCATCTGCTACCATTGAGAACAGTCTAGAGCCATCCTCTTTGGAACCCCCTTTCAGGTAGTTGAAAGCAGCTATCAAATCCCCCCTCATTCTTCTCTTCTGCAGGCTAAACAATCCCAGCTCCCTCAGCCTCTCCTCATAAGTCATGTGTTCTAGACCCCTAATCATTTTTGTTGCCCTTCGCTGGACTCTCTCCAATTTATCCACATCCTTCTTGTAGTGTGGGGCCCAAAACTGGACACAGTACTCCAGATGAGGCCTCACCAATGTCGAATAGAGGGGGACGATCACGTCCCTCGATCTGCTCGCTATGCCCCTACGTATACATCCCAAAATGCCATTGGCCTTCTTGGCAACAAGGGCACACTGCTGACTCATATCCAGCTTCTCGTCCACTGTCACCCCTAGGTCCTTTTCCGCAGAACTGCTGCCTAGCCATTCGGTCCCTAGTCTGTAGCGGTGCATTGGATTCTTCCGTCCTAAGTGCAGGACCCTGCACTTATCCTTATTGAACCTCATCAGATTTCTTTTGGCCCAATCCTCCAATTTGTCTAGGTCCTTCTGTATCCTATCCCTCCCCTCCAGCGTATCTACCACTCCTCCCAGTTTAGTATCGTCCGCAAATTTGCTGAGAGTGCAATCCACACCATCCTCCAGATCATTTATGAAGATATTGAACAAAACCGGCCCCAGGACCGACCCCTGGGGCACTCCACTTGACACCGGCTGCCAACTAGACATGGAGCCATTGATCACTACCCGTTGAGCCCGACAATCTAGCCAGCTTTCTACCCACCCTATAGTGCATTCATCCAGCCCATACTTCCTTAACTTGCTGACAAGAATACTGTGGGAGACAGTGTCAAAAGCTTTGCTAAAGTCAAGAAACAATACATCCACTGCTTTCCCTTCATCCACAGAACCAGTAATCTCATGATAAAAGGCGATTAGATTAGTCAGGCATGACCTTCCCTTGGTGAATCCATGCTGGCTGTTCCTGATCACTTTCCTTTCATGCAAGTACTTCAAGATTGATTCTTTGAGGACCTGCTCCATGATTTTTCCAGGGACTGAGGTGAGGCTGACTGGCCTGTAGTTCCCAGGATCCTCCTTCTTCCCTTTTTTAAAGATTGGCACTACATTAGCCTTTTTCCAGTCATCCGGGACTTCCCCGGTTCGCCACGAGTTTTCAAAGATAATGGCCAATGGCTCTGCAATCACAGCCGCCAATTCCTTCAGCACTCTCGGATGCAACTCGTCCGGCCCCATGGACTTGTGCACGTCCAGCTTTTCTAAATAGTCCCTAACCACCTCTATCTCCACAGAGGGCTGGCCATCTCTTCCCCATTTTGTGATGCCCAGCGTAGCAGTCTGGGAGCTGTCCTTGTTAGTGAAAACAGAGGCAAAAAAAGCATTGAGTACATTAGCTTTTTCCACATCCTCTGTCACTAGGTTGCCTCCCTCATTCAGTAAGGGTCCCACACTTTCCTTGGCTTTCTTCTTGTTGCCAACATACCTGAAGAAACCCTTCTTGTTACTCTTGACATCTCTCGCTATACGCTATACGGCCAGCACACCCGATCGCTTTGTATAGACCTTTGTAGATCACCCACTATGAAAGTATCAGCTTGAAACTTTATGTGTAAAACAAAATAGAAAGATGCAAATTCTTTAAAGGATGCTTGATAAATTGGTAATTTGTGGAATGATTTGTACCATGATTGCACTATTTTTTTTTTAAAACTCCAGTGCTCAGACTGGGTAGGCTTTATTCTTTCAAACTTCTTGGTTCTTGCTTTGAAAACATAAAATGTTAACTTATGTACTGTGCAACAGACAATTGTAGTTGATGCAGAAAATGTAAGTCAGAGTAGCAGTAATTACTGATACTCATGGGAAGTACGCTGACATAGATAAACCAAAGTTTAGTTTGTAGAGCTGTTTTTAATCCTATATCTTTCCATGAGTTGAGTTAGCATTTCATCCTATGGACAGTATTCCATTAAAAATGACTCATGGGTAGGTGAGTTACTAAATTTTGTGACTCTCCATAAACAGACCTGCATGTTGCAGAAGAATATTCTTCTGATACTAACCTAAGGCCTGACTGTGAGCCCAATGAATTTGTGCTTTCTTGCTTTCATTCTTTCTGTCTTTTAAACACTTTGTTTTGAATTATTTGACCCAGAATTGTAAAAGAGCAGCTTGATCGGATACAGGCCTCGGGACATGATAGACTTTCAAAAAGATTAAAAACATAGTTCAGACTGGATCTTTAATAATATTGTCAACTAAAAAATATACTCAGAACCAAAGTAATGGTTAAATACGAGGGATTGCTAATGTTTATTAATGTTATAAGGCCAACGGGGAGTTGCATTGATGTAACTGAGAGGAATATTTGTTGATAATTAACAAGAAAGACTTTAAGACACTGGGCCAAATTCTGCTCTCAATTTCAAATGTACATCCCCATTGGCTTAAGAGAGCACTGATGGAGATCAAGCAATGATGGAGAGTATTGACTTCAGTGGAGTTGCCTAAGTTTAACTAAGAGTAGAATTTCATCCAGTGTTACCTGTGAATCCACTCTGGTGGTGGTGGCAACTGTAGGAAGGCTGATGTCATGGAGGACATCTTTCAGCAAGAAGAAATTGTGCTGTTTCTCTGGGGACATTGAGCCTGATTCCCTGGTCCACCCTAGCACTGCTCAGTGCAGAATGCAAAGCAGGGGAAGAAGCAGCATGGTAAAGCTGGCTTTATATCCTCTTTGCACTTCCCTTGTTCTGGGAACAGCTAGGTGCCACCTTGACCCCAAGGGACAGTTCTGGCAATTGGAAACAGGCAGAATGTAGACACATTCTCTTTATGCCCCCTGCGCTGGGGGTTGCCACAGAGCTATTACACTGACTCTGTACCTCCTGGGGATTTCTCTTTCTGCAGGCAGTATTCACATCATCTGACTTTTTGACCCCATAGCACATGCATACATACCCAGGTCAAAGGGGCTGTAAAGCACCAGTGAATCAAGCCATTATCTTTTGCTTTGCTTATGGCGGTGCACAAACTTGATTGTACTGTTACCTCATTGGAAGGACAGAGAGAGTTCAGGAGTGAGAAGAACTCCCCGTTTTTTTGGGAGGGAAAATAAAGAATGTGATCTCTAGCGAAGTGTCCTTTTGTGCCTGAAGTCTTGAGGTCTTTAGTTAATGATTTGTCACCAAGAAGGTGACTTGGCCAACATAAATAAGGTAAGTTATGATTCAAGACTTCTCCTGTATTGTCAGGGGATGTTAGTAATAAACCAGCCCTTGATACGTTTAAACTCTGTCGATGAACTATTGAAAAATAATGAAGACTCTTTTCTGTCAATAATCAAAACGTTCCTAATAGATATTCTCTTTTAAATCCCAACAGTGAGATTGTCCCAGCTGGGAGGGGATTCTCCATAAACAGATCATTCCTGCCATTGGATGCCTTTGCAGCATAGTTCCTCATGCTCCTGGACCCTGTAGGGGCCTCTCCATGAATTCGTGGCAGGGGGACTAAGTGGAGAGTAGGCAAGGCATGACAGGAATAGGCAGGGGATATGCATTTCATCTCTCCACTTATGCCCAGAGATTCTCCCTGGGGCTGTATTATCTCTTTCATGATACCTCCATTCTGGGTCACTCTCGGAGAAGTCACGACCAAGGTGAATCCCTGGTGATGTGGTTCCAATGGAGCTGTAATGACGAAGAGCCAGGAAGAGAATGCAGGAGATGGGAGCAATTGAGGAGGGCCTCAGAACAGGGCCTCTGAGTGGATGATGGCTTTCCCTGGATCTGTCAGATTGGGGGTGGAGCCTACCATATTTTCCTCATGGTGGGAAGGCAAATACTGCCTCTCCCTTCCCCCAAAGGCATCAAGTTGGGGAGGGGGAGCTAAGAGAATATTCTTAGCCCCCCCTGAGAGTTCTTCCCTTTGAGACCCCTCCTGCAGATTTTTTAATAGGGGTGAACAATAAGAGTCTAGATCTCTAGGATACACCTTTCAGGTTGTTTGTGCTGAGTGAACTCCTTTCAAAAGAGAGAAAAGTATTTTTCTAAATACGTGAATTTTAATATGGTATTTGTGGGCGTACGTATTATTCAAGAAAGGGAAATATTATATTTTCCAGCAATAAAAACAACTCAGTGGCAAGTTTAACATTTTTAACTTTGTCCAGGTCAGGAAAAGTCTGACACCTGGGAACTTTTTTTAAGATTTTGATCTAGATCAGTCTGACTGGAAACTCTTTGGAGCTGAGTCTGTTTTCAGTATGCATGTAGTACCCCTATCAGAGCTGATTGGGACTTCTGAGTTCTACTGCCATACAAATCACAGTGGAAGAGTTTTCAGAGGCTGGGGACCTGGGCACTTAAATCTTCTTTTTGTCTTTGAAAATCTCCTCCAATAATAACAGGATTGTCATTTTAAATCTTGGAAGACATGGCTTGAGATGACAAATCTTATCTCAGTTAAATCCTATGGAGTCCACTTGAAAGAATACTCATTGTGACACTGGCAAACCAGGTGCCAGCTCTTGCCAAGGCTTTAGGTCTCAGCTGAGCCTTCACAAATTCATTGCCGGAAACCAGGCTGTTTCACCTCTGTGTTAGTAATGTTAAGATGAGCATTGAACTTATAACAGTATGTTTAGTGTTTAGACTTTATGAAATGCTTGTCAGTTTCTGCATGCATTAATCTCACTTACAATGTTTTTTTATCACATGCTATAAGGTAAAATTTTATCACATGCTATAAGGTAATATTTAAGTTTCAGCTTTATAACTGTAAAAAATGTTTGCTCTGAAACTGTGAACACAGTTAGGCGGGATTGTCTTTTAACCATCAAGAAGGCCTATCAAAACTAAATGGGCCATTGTGGGACATAACAATACAAAAACTTTGCTAATTGCCCTTTCACACCCATGAAGAAAGTGCAAAAGGGCTCTTCTTATCTGCTTGAAATTTGGGAGAAGGAAATAAAAACAGCTGATCAGGAAAATTTTCCGCTGTCTTTTGCTGTTTGGACTTTCACAGGGCTGGAGCTACAAAACAGAAGCAGAGATCCCTGGGGTCAATCTGGGTTAGCCTTAAAAGACATTCAGAAGACAAAAACAAGACATACAGACATTCTGACTGTAACTCATTTGTGTATATATGTTTGCCTGCTTTAACCTTGTAATAACACTCTCATTTCATTTTTCATTTTATTAGTTAATAAATCTTGAGTTAGTTTATTACAGGATTGACTATAAGCATTTTCTTTGGTGAGAGATCTAAGGTACAATTTGACATGGAGTAAGTGACTGCTCTCTTGGGACTGGAAGCAACCTGAATATTTTGTTATCTTTAGTGTAGAGCAACCATCTATCACTAAGTCCAGCTTGCCTGGTGGCAGGATAGACTGGAATACCCAAGGGGACTGTCTGTGACTCCACGGTAAACTGTTATAGTGCTTTAGGAGTTCACACTTGTTACTGGGTTAGTGAAATCTAATTATAGAATATACAACCAGTTTGGGATCTCTGCTCGGCTTCTTGACAGTCTGCCCTGAGGTTGGCACTCATGGTCATGAACCACTCCAGAAAGTGGGACACTCATAAGTGAAATAGATCTTTTAAGAGAATCCACAGCCCATTCCATAAATAGAAATTTAAGTAGAAATTAAATGCAGACTTTAGGTTAATACCTGATTTTTAAAAAAATGAACTTGTGACTAGTAGGTACAGATATCCAGTGCAAGTACTGTAGGCAGTAGGAAACTGATCTGTTAAAGGAAATTAATCAATTGCTGTAATACATTTTTGTATGAAATCAATACATTCTGTTTAAAGATTAAGCAGATAGATAATTGTTTACACTATTGGCTCCAGTTTTTCTGATATTACACACTTTTTAACTTCATTGCTTGATTATGCACATGCAGAATTTCGGTTCTATTCTTCTCATGTGCGGTGGGGTTATGTTTGCTATTTTCTGTAACACTTTAATTACCTTTAATAAAACAATAAAGCATTTTCCAATGAATACGTATTTAAGGACTAAATCTGGAAAGAGCATAAACTTGCATCTCACTCTGAAGCCTTTAGTCAAGGCCTTGTTCAGAACTTCCTTTGACTTCAACAGGAGTTTTTCTGGGAAGAGCTGCAAGATGGGGCTTTGTCAGCATGTCAAGGCTACATTTCTGGCAGTTACATGGCAGATCAGAAGCTGAAAGCCTCATTTTTCATTAGCAGAGTCCTGTTCAGACAGTACACTTCCTGGAATTAAAGTGTAAAACATGCAAATGTTACAGTGTATGCAAGCAGCAGTTATAAGGAGCAAAAGAAGTATTACTCTGGTGAACACTAATGATAATGTGGTGTAAGCAGCATAGATGACATGATGTGAGATCTCATTCTCACTGAATTCTAGCTATCAGTTGTACATACAGAAGATTTCACTTTACCATCCCTTTTGTTAAATATATCCTATCATTTGGAAACCATAATTTGTGATCACAGAAGGGGATACCAACAGCTACTGATAGACAAAAAATATAAAGCAGCTGTGAAATGCGCATTGCTTGGTGATGAACTGTTAGCTGTGAAGTTAAGAGATGTAAAAGGAGTCTCTGTGTATTATTCTGAACATTATACAATAAAACAGTGGCAGTTCCAGGCCTGCTTTATTATGCATAGTGTATGGTATCTCTGAAGCTATAGCATCCAGCCAATTACTGGGGAATTTAGATTTGTAGACTGCCATGAGCTTCAGTTTTTGTCTGAAAAAAAAGACATGAAAGTCTATGCAAAATAAATTAATGGACTGGCATTTTTACAAGTCCAGCCTCATTTCAAGCTTCCATCTTTATTTGGTGAACGCCCCTTGCTTTAGGCCTCTCTCTCACATCTTAAAGTCTTCTGGTATCATATATTTTGTTATTGGCCAGTCATGGTCATTCCATGTGTTGCAGTCTAAATTAATCCAATGAAAAGATGAACAGGGCATAATTTCTTGTAATGTTTGACTATTCATGGAAGGTTTTAATACTTCAGAATGAAGATATTTTCTTGCCTAAACTTATAAAATGCTAAAAGGTGTAAATTCAGTTTTAGTGCCATAAGCCATTCAAGGTCTTGGGTCTTATTTATCCTAACAATCTCACAATCAGGGGTCTCACAATCGCAAAACTGTCCCTCCCTCTGGGCCCCACCACAGCATCTGAAATTGTTAGGCTCACTTCATCTGAGGAATTCCCCAGGGTGGCATTTGCGGGGCTGGGTCAGAGTTTTCTGAATTGAGAGTCTATTCCTGTGACTGTGGAATTCGCTCCTGTTGCTCACTGAGCCAAAACCTTATCACTTGCAACAAGACCCATCTCTTTGATGAAGTTGGCAACTAACAAAGCTTCCAAATCAACCTGGCAATTTCCTTCTGGGTGGCCTCCACCTAGGAATATCTCCTCCTTACATTAGTAATGCAGTGATAGTGGAGGAAGGGGAAGTGAAAAGTGTGGCCCACTTTATGTGAGTCTGGAACATAATGTACAGTTATGTACTATAGTGATGGGTGCCTTAAAACAAGCATGTCGGTGTAGGCTGCCCTGTGACAGATGGGAAGGGAAGTAAAAGGAAAACAGGGCTGTAAACACTCATTTTTGGGGGATATTATTTTTTAAAGTTTCCTCAATCATATGCAAAGCTTGAAACAATTCCTTTATGCAAATACCTGTCAAATGTTAAGTACCAAAACATTCCTTTTAATCAAGTGTAACATACTGTACCATAATATTTGTCTTGGCTGTGCATTGTGTCAGAGGAGTTCATATCACTATGAATCATTTATTATGCTTTGTTGAAAGGTTATAGTGGGCGGCTCATAACTAGTGTCATGTTTTTGCTAACTATTCAGAAATGTTCTTGTTTGGACGATTTAGGCACAAAAAGGGATGGTCCCTAAGCTAAAATGGAGATTTGATTCCTATCCTTGATACTTGTCCAATCCTTGTCCCCACTGTTAGAAATGTTTGCATGTGTTGAAATTTTCTGTATGTTAAAACTCAATATAAAAATGGATTGATTGGTGTAATAACAGTGTAATAATGTGGCAGTACTGGTAAGAGACTTGTTTTTATTTCCTGGTTCCAATCATATGACAGTTCAAAGTTATTAACAGTCATACCTTCCCACATGAAAGGGGTCACTTGCTAGTGATACCAGTGGCTGCTATCTATTGTACAACTTTCTTTAAAAAAAAATCAAATGGAACAAAACAAAGAAACCAAAACCACTCTCCACAACCCAGTACAAGCAATTAATAAAATACTAGGGCTGTCGAGCGATTAAAAAAATTAATCGCGATTAATCACGCTGTTAAACAATAATAGAATACCATTTATTTAAATATTTTTGGATGTTTTCTACATTTTCAAATATATTAATTTCAATTACAACACAGAATACAAAGTGCACGGTGCTCATTTTATATTTATTTTTATTACAAATATTTGCACTGTAAAAAACAAAAGAAATAGTATATTTCAATTTACCTAATACAAGTACTCTAGTGCAATCTCTTTATAATGAAAGTTAAACTTACAAATGTAGAATTATGTACAAAAATAACTGCATTCAAAAATAAAACAATGTAAAACTTTAGAACCTACAAGTCCACTCAGTCTTACTTCTTGTTCAGCCAATCGCTCAGACAAACAAGTATGGTTACAATTTGCAGGAGATAATGCTGCCCACATCTTGTTTACAATATCACCTGAAAGTGAGAACAGGCATTCACATGATACTGTTGTAGCCGACATCACAAGATATTTACATGCCAGATGCGCTAAAGATTCATATATCCCTTCATGCTTCAGCCATCATTCCAGAAGACATGTGTCCAGGCTGATGATGAGTTCTGCTTGATAACAATCCAAAGCAGTGCAGACCGATGCATGTTAATTTTCATTATCTGAGTCAGATGCCACCAGCAGAAGGCTGATTTTATTTTTTGGTGATTCGGGTTCTGTCTGCATCGGAGTGTTGCTCTTTTAAGACACCTTAAAGAATTCTCCACACCTCGTCCCGCTCAGATTTTAGAAGGTACTTCAGATTCTTAAACTTTGGGTTGAATGCTGTATCTTTCCTTAGATATCTCACATTGGCACCTTCTTTGGGTGTTGTCAAATCTGTTGTGAAAGTGTTCTTAAAATGAACAAGATGTCCTGGGTCATCATCCGAGACTGCTATAACATGAAATATATGGCAGAATGTGGGTAAAACAGAACATGAGACAATACAATTCTCCCCAAGGAGTTCAGTCACAAATTTAATTAACGCATTTTTTTTAAATGAGCATCATCAGCATGGAAGCATGTCCTCTGGAATGGTGGCCGAAGCATGAAGGGGCATATAAATGTTTAGCATATCTGATATGTAAATATCTTGCAATGCTGGCTACAAAAGTGCCATGCGAATGCCTGTTCTGATTTTCAGGCGACATTGTAAATAAGAAGCAGTCGGCATTATCTCCCATAAATGTAAACAAACTTGTTTGTCTTAGCAATTGGCTGAACAAGAAGTAGGTCTGAGTGGACTTATAGGCTCTAAAATTGTATATTGTTTGTTTTTGAGTGCAGTTATGTAACAAAAAAAATCTACATTTGTAAGTTACACTTTCACGATAAAGAGATTGCACTACAGTACTTGTATGAGGTGAACTGAAAAATACTATTTCTTTTGTTTATCATTTACAATGCAAATATTTGTAATAAAAAATATAAAGCGAGCACTGTACATTTTGTATTGTGTGCTGTAATAGAAATCAATATATTTGAAAATGTAGAAAAACATCCAAAATATTTAATAAATTTCAATTGGTATTCTATTGTTTAACAGTGCGATTAATCACGATTAATTTTTTTAATCGCAGTAAATTTTTTTGAGTTAATCACATGAGTTAATTGCAATTAATCGACAGCCCTATAAAGTACACAAATAAAACCTCTAGAATGAAGGTTAGGGTAGATTAACTGATCCAACTCACCACCTCCCCAGTAGATGCGACAATTGGTAGACATCTATTAATAACCACTATCATTGAAACTCAGTGACTTTCTGATAACAGCCACCTCTTGTTCTCAAAACACTTCCTACTGAAATAGTCTGTTTCCCCCTGGAGCCTGTGTTTTTCATTGTAGTGATTGTGTGGGCTTTTACTGTTTCTGGCAGTACAGCCAGCAGCATTCTAGATTTCGTGAAGACATACAGAGCCAGTGGCATTGGTCCTGGTGAGATATCTCCTGTGAGACAGTTTATTGTTATAAGTGATATTGCAATGATTCTATCTATCTAAGGTACTTACATGGGCCTCTGATGGGGTGAGCTCCCCACACTAACCCTGCAAGAGATGAGTTGGGCCAGGTGGGCCCAATCAGCTAATTAGGTTGCAAACAGGGGAGCTTTAGGATGCAGGCAGCTAATTAGAAAGCAGGCTCAGCTGTGCAGGAACAGGTGCGGACTGTATAAAGCCACAGACAGGGACCCTTGCTCAGAAAGGGCAGTCACACCTTGGGAAGAGAGAGGAGTGTTTAGAGTTGGTATTCCCAGGGAAGGGGGGGAACCAGGAAGAAGTCCTGGGATGGGGGTAGTGAGGGCTGAGTGGGTAGAGCCCAGAACTGCTGAGCGTCCCTAGATAGGAATCCAGTGTAAAGGGTGGGCCTGTGTTCCCCTACCAGTTATTGAGGATATGACATAGAATTGAGGCAGTGAATGGGAAGACTGCCTAGGACTGCTGATAGCCTGTACGCTGGAATGAGGAATGCCCAGTGACCTAGCTGGTGGCCTAAGTCATGAAGGACATTGATGAGGGTCTTGGAGTGAGAGGTGCTGCAGACCAGCATTGGAACAATGGCATACAAACGGCAGAAGGGAGTGTCTACCTCAAGATGTAATCCTCAGTGTGACCAGGAGGAAGCACCAGACCAGCGGTGAACCCTGTAAGAGGCCCCCTTTACCATAATATCTGAGCACCTCATAATGTTTTAATGCATTTAGCCTCACCACACCTTTGTGAGATAGGGAAGTGCTATTATCCCCATTTTACAGAAAGGAATCTGTGCCACAGATCCCTAAGTGACTTGCACAAGGTCGCACCGGGTGTCTGCAGAAAACCAGGGAATTGAACCCAGGTCTCCAAGGTCGTGTCCTAACCACTACATCATACTGCCTTTATCTAGATGATATTAGATGTGTGCTGCATGGAGTTCCTGGCAGGTTATGGTCTTTGGTAAATAAGGGCGAGAAAGCTGGGACTCAAGCTGTGCTTATGTCTGTAGTTGTAGCTGTGTTCTCTAATAAACATCTTCTGTTTAAGAAAGACTGTGATTCCCTTTATTATAACAGTTATGAAATATGGGCTTGAAGCACTGCAATTACTTCCCCCCTAGTTCTCTGGTGCGGTTATCTTCCAGACTGAGAAATAAAGGTGGTTGTCTTAGCTCCATTTTTACAAAGATTTTGCTTCTGACACCATGTGATGCTCAAGAGTACTGGTAAGAGATGAGTTGTGCTCAGCACAGAAGTCCCAAGAGGTGACGGGGACTAAAGTAGTTTCACATCACTTTTGTAGCTCCCTGATTTTGGGGCAGACCAGAGGCTGATCCAGCCCAGATGTAAGTTAGAGCCAGTTCAAAACTGCTAATGCTTATGCCCAGCTACCCCCAGCCATAAGAGGCCATTCAGGCACCTGGGAATAGCTGAACTGTAAATACACTACGCTGTGCCATCTGGGGATTCCCCACATAGAGATGGAATTCCCAGTTGGCCAGATTCTCCAACTTTATGGCCCCTTTATGCTACTAAAGGGACACAAAGTGGCTGCACTGGAACAGAGAATCAGGCCCTCAAATGCAGGTGATTCAGTAACTGAGCAATGCAAAATGTAGGTCTCACCTGCTTATTTTGGGAGAGTTAACATGTGACCAGTAGCTCAGCAGCGGTTGTTAGTGGCAGCCAGTCCTCCTGTTCACAACTCCTGGCTGCCACCTTCTCTGGTTTGTGGGGAAAGCAGGGAAATGGCCTAATGGCTTCAGTTCCCTTCCCTTGATCTGTGCAGAGCATGAGAGAGACTGGCAGGCTTCTGCAATGAGACAACTGAAGAATAATATACCCAGAGCACTGAGAAGACACTTGTCAGAGCTGTCTTCCTCACATCCTATATCCAAAGCCACTAGTGACTACAGAGCATTTCTGCTTCTATAAACAGAATATAAAAAAGAGTGAAACAACTTTTGAATGTGGCTAAATTAAGAAACTAACAGCAGTACCAATTTGGAGATCATTTAATGATGCATTAAGGGGCAGATTAGTAGGTGGTATGCTAAATGAAGCAACCCAAAATGGTTATTTACTGAAATTGATTTGACCCTAAATTGTACACTGGTAATTGCTGTGTCAATGAAAACAGTACTAAATATGCCAGGCAGCTACAACAGTAGCAAGTGGTCTGTACAGTAAATAAACTGGGGTCAAGCATAAATAACACAAAGAACACTCAAAGACTGTGCTTTTGTTGAAGGGAACAGTCTCACAATGAACATTATTGCTAGTTCAAGAACAAGCTCTGTACAAACCCTAACAAATTGGGGTTGTACGCAGCAAATGTTCAGGTCAGTGCAAAAAGCAAAATCACCACCTCAGGAGGGCAATACCAGAGGATTTCTGATTGTCCTCTACAAGCTGATGAATGTGGAGTTCACTGAGAATGTTATAGCATCTCTACAGATGTTTCATGTTGAAAACAGTCAGCAAAGGGGTTTTGGCATTTATTTATAAGTGAAGGCAATAAAACTTAAAATAATCTTGATATAGGATCTTGCTATAGAGGCAATTACACAACAGAACTATTGAGACTATTTAGAGGTAAAGATGCAGTAAACCATAGTTTTCAGAGTAGCAGCCATGTTAGTCTGCATTCGCAAAAGAAAAGGAGTACTTGTGGCACCTTAGAGACTAACAAATTTATTTGAGCATAAGCTTTCGTGAGCTACAGCTCACTTCATCGGATGCATTCAGTGGAAAAAAATGAATGCATCCGATGAAGTGAGCTGTAGCTCACGAAAGCTTATGCTCAAATAAATTTGTTAGTCTCTAAGGTGCCACAAGTACTCCTTTTCTTTTGTAAACCATAATGTTTCTGAAAAGACATACATGAGAAATCTTCATTCTCCTGGACATTATTATAATGAAGGTAACATCTAACTGTAAACAGCATAGGCCAAACTTCTATGTTGTGAAGTCAGGGAGTCATGTGATACTTGATAGAGAATGGCAGAGAGATTCAGATTTTTAAAATTATGGGCTCTGGTCAAAACCAAAAAAATAGCTGAACTGTTGGAAAAGGCAGCTGATGTGTTTCAGGATGGTACTGGAACCTTAAAATATATGAAAGCAAAAACTCTGCTGCAAGAGTAAAGAACAAAATTGTCAGACATACATATGAACATAATTTGTTGGGGAATAGTCAACATGGTTTTTGTAAAGGGAAATCATGCTTCACCAATCTACTAGAATACTTTGAGGGGATCAACAAGCATGTGGACAAGGGGGATCCAGTGGATATAGTGTACTTAGATTTTCAGAAAGCCTTTGACAAGGTCCTTCACCAAAGGCTCTAAAGCAAAGTAAGCTGTCATGGGATAAGAGGGAAGGTCCTCTCATGGATTGGTAACTGGGTAAAAGATAGGAAACAAAGGGTAGGAATAAATGGTCAGTTTTCAGAATGGAGAGAGGTAAATAGTGGTGTCCCCCAGGGGTCTGTACTAGGACCTGTCCTATTCAACATATTCATAAATGATCTGGAAAAAGGGGTAAACAGTGAGGTGGCAAAATTCGCAGATGGTACAGAACTACACAAGATAGTTAAGTCCCAGGCAGACTGCAAAGAGCCACAAAAGGATCTCTCAAAACTGGGTGCCTGAGCAACAAAATGGCAGATGAAATTCAGTGTTGATAAATGCAAAGTAATGCACATTGGAAAACATAATCCCAACTATACATATAAACTGATGGGGTCTAAATTAGCTGTTACCACTCAAGAAGGAGAGCTTGGAGTCATTGTGAATAGTTCTCTGAACACATCCATTCAATGTGCAGCAGCAGTCAAAAAAGCAAACAGAATGTTGGGCATCATTAAGAAAGGGATAGATAATAAGACAGAAAATATCATATTGCCTCTATATAAATCCATGGTACACCCACATCTTGAATACTTCATGCAGAGGTGGTCGCTCCATCTAAAAAAAAAAGATATATTGGAATTGGAAAAGGTTCAGAAAAGGGCAACAAAAATTATTAGGGGTACGGAATGGCTTCCATGTGAGGAGAGATTAATAGGATTGAGACTTTTCAGCTTGGAAAAGGGACGACTACGGGGGGGATATGATTGAGGTCTATAAAATCATGACTGGTAAGGAGAAAGTGAATGAGGAAGTGTTATTTACTCCTTCTCATAACACAAGAACTGGGGTCACCAAATGAAATGAATAGGCAGCAGGTTTAAAACAAAAGGAAGTGTTTCTTCACACATGTAGTCAACCTGTGGAACTCTGCCAGATGACGTTGTAAAGGCCAAGACTATAACAGGCATAAAAAAAGAACTAGATAAATTCATGGAGGATAGGTCCATCAATGGCTATTAGCCAGAATGGGCAGGGATGGTGTCCCTAGCCTCTGTTTGCCAGAGGCTGGGAATGGGCGATAGGGGATGGATCACTTGATGATTTCCTGGTCTGTTCATTCCCTCTGGGGCACCTGGCATTGGCCACTGTTGGAAGACAGGATACAGGGCTAGATGGGCCTTTGGTCTGACCCAGTATGGCCGTTCTTATGTTTTTACACATAAGCTTTTAAACATAAGTTCCAGAGGAGATTCTCCACTACTGACACCTCCTGAAAAGACCAAGAGTACAATACAGCCACAGACAATGACTTGTGATAGTCAGTGAGTCTCATGTCCCTGTTTCCATAAATGAATCCTACAGTACAGAGCAGGAAGACATTGCTGATACAGCTACACCAGAAAGTGCAAATGCTTTTCCTGATGTTGTTCTGATGCCTATGAGACGTATCCAGTGAGAAGCCTTCATTTGTAATATGTTATATATTTAGAGATAATAGTTTTAATAATAATGGATTTGTAATTTTTTATATATCCTTTTACATTAAAGGAGGAGTATATGGTCTATTGAAATAGGGTAGTATCCCTCTAAATAGTTTGCAGGCTCTTACCTGGTGCTCACCTTGTTCTGTTTTTAGAAGTTGACAGGAGCCAGGCAGAGCAGTAATATATATGTAGATAGGCTTTGCATGTTTGTGTATATTTAGTAAACATAAAAAGAAAAGGAGTACTTGTGGCACCTTAGAGACTAATACATTTGTTAGTCTCTAAGGTGCCACAAGTACTCCTGTTCTTTTTCTGGATACAGACTAACAGGGCTGCTACTCTCAAACCTGTCATTAGTAAACAGTTACTTGAGACCCAACTGAGCCCATGTGTTTTCTTCATATTGCTTTTGTGAAAAGACCAATAGACACAACAGTACTTAGGTATGGGAATAATTTTAAGCAACGAGACTGCTCATGTGTGTAAAGGTAACATATGTAAGTGTATTCAGGACCAGGCCCATAGTTATTCTGTTAAGGGCACTTGATGGCCTTTTGGGGGTGGGAGGTGGGGCCAAAGGAGACCACATATTGGTCAGTCAAACAGGCTTGTCTCATCCCAATATACATCTTTGTCATACATCCTAAAAAGGTAGAACCAATCTACGATGAGCCCTTTGATGTGCCAACCACTAGCTGTTGTCAGGGCCATCCCTAGACATACGCCGAATACACAGCTGCGTAGGGCACCATGAAATTTGGGGCACCAAATTGCCCCCGATTTCATGGTGCCCTAGGCCGCTGTCTGCTGCATATGCGGCAGCAGCTCCGGCGGCCAGCCCTAACCCCGGCCAGCCACGCCGCGGGCTGTGCCCACTGCAAGGGGCAGGGCCGCCCCCCGGGGTGTGTGGGGCCTGGGCCAACTCCCTCCACCCCGCCGCTTAGTCTTCCCCCGCGCTCCGCCCCCGGCCCGCCCCCATTCCTCCTCTTCCCCGCGCCCGGCCTCTTCCCCCCGCGATGGACGCAGCCTGGGGGACTAGCAGGGAGGCTGCGCCGGCAGCAGGGGCCGGGCTGGACCCCGCACTCACCAGCAGCGGCGGGAAATGGAGCAACCCGACCCCAGCCTGCTCCGCTCCGCCGGCCGCGTCACTCCGCTTCCGGCTGCTGGGGAGTGCGGGGGTCGCTCCTGCCCCCCGCCCACCCAAGCAACACGGCTGGGGCCGGGGCGGGGGAAGCGGAGCGGGCTGGGGCCGGGTCGCTCCACTTCCCGCCACCGGGGAGTGCAGGGGGGCGGTCCTTTCCCCAACCCACCCGAGTGACACGGCTGGGGCGCTTCCTGCTGCCGGACCCAAGCCCCCCGTTAATCCCCAGGCTACTCTGGGCCTGTGGCACCCCCCCAAAACGGCCCTCCGCAGTTCCTGCCTCCCCAGCCCCGCAGGCCTTGAGCTCAGCCCAGACCCTCCGCGGTGCCCAGGTGCTCAGTCTGACTAGGGCACCATAATTGCTAGGGAGGGCCCTGGTTGTTGTACTCTATGCTGGGATCACTGGGTGAAATCTGTTGCCGGTGTCATAGAGATCAGACTCAAAAGTGTTTTGTTCTGGCCTTAACATCTACTGATCTGATCTTGCTCCCATTTAAATCAAGGAAAATGTTGCCATTGACTTGAATGGGAGCAAGAGTGGGCCCTTTATGTCTACAAATTTTGCTGTGTCCATATTGTGAGAGTGTCAGAATGGTGGTGTATCATGCCTGAGAATACAATATCATGGTGTTGTTTAGCAGCATTGCAATACTACTATATGTCTTGCAAGTCAGATACAGAGCAAAAAGTGGACAGGCTGTGTTATTATCCTATCTTGGACTTGTTTCATGATGCCTTGACCTTGGCCTCAATTAATGTGGAATTATCTTAAATTAAATGTGTATATATTTGGTTCATTGCAGCCTCCTTCTGCAAGTTCATACCCTGAGAGGCCCTCATTGACATGACTGAACAGGCCAGAACCCTATCCACTGGAGTCAGAATGAAGCATGTCTAATATTAGGCCTATCATCCACACAACTACATTTTAAATCTTCATTCAATAGCATGATTTCTCAGTGGATTTCCTATCTAGTGGCAGCAGACTGAAACTGGTGTCTTCAATTAGAAAATTTCAGGAGGCTAATTTTTCTACAAGAGAGACTCACTAGCACCCTTACAACAGTAAACAGAGTTTCTCTTATATCTAACATACATGACTAACTTGTAATAAGACAGCACATTTTTAGATTGGAGAAGTGGACCTTGGACCATACCCTAAGGTTACCAGGTAGGGACTTGGCAGGAAACAGGAAGTCAATATGTTGTTAAAACCTGAAATGCTGGCTAGTGCTACCACTTTGAGAGCTTATGCACAAATATTTTGAAATTCAATAACAAAGATATACAGACTATTGCAAAACAAACAAACATGCAAACTCCTAGATTAACACAGTGTAATGGCTGATCAGCTATATGCAAGAAATTCCAAGGAATGGTCCCTATTGCACCAGTAACTCTGTCCTGCTGCCTTTCTATTATTTGTATATGTTGACAAGGTTTCCACCTTAAAAATACTTATGTAGATAAGGTCTCTGAAATTTCAAGCACTTACCAATCAAGGCATAATTGTGATATACCACAATAACGTAACTCAAATATTGTGTGGTTTGATGATATATTCCATTCTAGGATCTCAGAGCTTTATAAACATTTAATGAATTAAACCTTACAATTAGAGAGCTGGTTGGAATTTTTCCATCTGAATTTTTTCTAATGGAAAATTAAACTTCCACAAAATCTTGAAGGAAAATCTTGTTTCCCTCTTCTCCCCACTACCCCCATCAGAAAATTATTCCGAGGCTCTGCAGCTCCCAGACTCCTTGGGAACCCCACCAGACTCCACCCTGCCCATATACAATGGCTTAGTCCCCATCTGCAGTTAGAAAACTGCACCTCACAAATGGGAGTATTAGTGATTGTGCAGCTTCTGCCTGTCCAGGAGCTCTGGCAGGAACTGTCTCCCCAAGGCAGAATGTTTGCTGGGGCTCTCAGTGCTTCCAGGTTCTCTGGCTCCTCTGCAGCCTGGGCTGACTAGTGGGATCCCTTGTTCCCCAGCTGGTTGCCAGGTGGGCAGCCAGGGAGCTGCTTTCTCCAGCTGCCAGGGCTCCCTGGCTCTCTTGCTGGCTGGCTCCTCAGACTACCTGGCTCCTGGGAAGCTTGGGATACTGATGAAACAGGGAGCTTGGAAGCCTGCCTGCCCACCAGATATGCGGTCATGGAGCCTTGTGAGCCAGATATTTGTCCACCTACCCACCAGGCACGCAGTTAGCAAGGTGAAACATTTCCATGTCAGTTCTCCCAAAACAGTATTTTTCCAGCCTTCTCTTCCCTTCCCATGAAAAACGTCAAGGTATTCCTGATTTTTGTTTTGTTACAATTCGGAAAGTAAAAAAATTCAAAATCTCAACATTTTTCATGGGAAGGAAAATCCTCTTCCCCCACAGCTCTACTTACGATACTTCTGTAAGAGAGCTTGGGGTGTGAATACAATTATCCACATTTTTGGATTTGGAAATATCTGTTAATTGACACACCCAAGATCTCAAGCAGGTCCGTGTCAGAGCTGGAAACAGAGCCAAAGTGATTCATTCTGAAATCACTCTGATCCCTTGATTTAGATGGAGTTCCACCGGATTTAGAATGGTGTAACTGAAAGCAGAAGTAGGTCTCTGATCTTCTGACACCCAGACCTGCACTCCAGAAGGCCACACTGAATTAAAGTGCTACAATTCCATTTCCAACCAGGAGATGCCATCTTTTTGGTATTCAAGCAACATTCTTTCCTCCTTTTGAGATTGCATGTTTATTATTAATATGAATGTTGCAACCATTAAATTGCATTAAATATTAAAAGAGTGATTTCTAACACTAACACTAAAGTTTGATTCAGAAGAAATGAGGGACCAAAGGTGTTGTAATGTGGTCAGCAAGGGCTTTTACCAATATATCAGAGGAAAAAAGAGTGAGATACTTGTTCTCCGGCAGACTATGGCTTTGGTGACTCTTATAATAAACATTTGTCCTTCACCATGAATATAGAGGGGTGCACAAGAAGAGCCAATCTGCACTGGGTGCCTGTGAGTTTCCAAATTGAGTTTGTGTGAGTTTGACATGAGGCTGGGGTCTCACACACATGCCTAACTTTAAATGTGTGTAAAACTCCAAGATTGGGGCCCAGATCTCTAAAGAGCTTGTGACCTGCCTATCTGTGAAACTGCCACTCTCCTTTCGCCATATGACCACAGCTGAATTCAGCAGAGATGTTTGACCTCCCTCAACATAAAATGAAAGCTGCTGGCAGGGTTTTCTTTGTCAGGGCCCCTCTGCTTTTTATGCTCCCCACCTTGTTGGAAACAGCCCCAATTTTCTGGCCAAAAGATCTCCAGATTCCTATGTGCTCTATTTATTAGACCATGGCTGCTCCCCGGGATTTAACATATCAGGATTTTAGTTTCCTAAAATCTTACTTGAAAAAAATAATGAAAATAGTGGGATAGAAATGTTCTCATTTTGATGGACTAGTGGATGAAAGACGTAGGCAAAGGGAAATAACAAAAGTGTCAGCGTAATGAATTGGGGGAAGGTGTTTACTGGAGTATAGCAGGGATCAATATTGGGTCCAGTCTTTTAACACCTTCATTATTAAGAACATCTCCACTAGTCAGAACATCATATAAGCAGTATGCTAATTAAATTAGACAGATACAGTGGTGAGTGCAATATAAATACCTTGACAGAAACTCAGAGCAAATACTAAACTGAGAGTGATTTCAATTACTAACAAGGAGGGAAAATTAATATAAAGGGACCTCTGAATGATTAGAAACATAGTAACAAGGGTAGGTTCAGCTTGGAAAAATGCAAGATACTACATCTGGTGAAAAATGATCCAGCATTTAATGGGAGGGAGAAACTCTTCAGGCAATAATTCTGAAAGAGACTGGAGTGTCTCTTTTGCAATTTGCCAGTATAAAAGGTTTAAAAGGCTGGGGGGGGGGTGATCATTCTTTTCTCTATAGCTCTGGTGTGGCTGCACTGGGATTTTTTATTAGAAATCTGGAAAGGTGATATTGAGAAAAACAAGCTATTGTAATGCACCTGCTGGCTCATTACTGGGCATTTTTACCTCTCAATTCACCATCTACCCAGGAGAGGGCTCCATGATCCCTCCAGCGCAAGAAAGAAGTGCTACTTGGGGGATGAGACTCCGAGACAGGTAGAAATGCTTCGTGAAAGGATGAGCAGCAGGTCTGACACAGACAGCAGCCTGGGAGCACGCTATGAAGGGAAGGCTGAATATGAAGCAGCCTAGGACCCAGGGCTGGAGGCCCTAAGAGTAGGATACATGCATACCCTGATTGTGCCAGAAGGTACCTGGACTTTGTTACCTTCACACCCCTTGTCTAGATTGCCCCAACTGAACATAAGAAGATAAGAATGGCCATACTGGGTCAGACCAAAGGTCCATCAAGCCCACTATCCTGTCTTCTGACAATGGCCAATGGCAGGTGCCCCAAAGGGAGTGAACAGACAGGTTATCATCAAGTTATCCATGTCCTGTCTGTCACCCAATCCTAGCTTCTGGCAAACAGAGGCTAGGGACACCATTCCTGGCTAATAGCCATTGATAGACCTATCTTCCATGAATCTATCTAGCTCCCTTTTGAACCCCATTATAGTACTGGCCTTCACAACACCCTCTGGCAAGGAGTTCCAGAGGTTGACACTGTGTTGCGTGAAAAAATACTTTCTTGTGTTTGTTTTAAACCTGCTACCTATTAATTTAATTTGGTGGCCCCTTGTTCTTGTATTATGAGAAGGAGTAAATAACACTTCCTTATTTACTTTCTCTAAACCACTCATGATTTTATAGACCTCTATCGTATCCCCCCTTAGTTGCCTCTTTTCCAAGCTGAAAAGTCCCAGTCTTATTAATCTCTCCTCATGCGGAAGCCGCTCTATACCCCTAATCATTTTTGTTGCCCTTTTCTGAACCTTTTCCAATTCCAATATATCTTTTTTGAGATGGGACGACCACATGTGCATGCAGTAGTCAAGGTGTGGGCAGACCATGGATTTATAAAGAGGCAATATGATATTTTCTGTCTTATTATCTATCCCTTTCTCGATGATTCCCAACATTCTGGTGGGTTTTTTTTGACAGCTGCTGCAAATTGAGTGGATGATTTCAGAGAACTATCCACAATGACTCCAAGATCTCCTTCTTGAGTGGTAACAGCTAATTTAGACCCATCGTTGTATATGTATAGTTAGGATTATGTTTTCCAATGTGCATTACTTTGCATTTATCTACATTAAATTCATCTGCCTTTTTGTTGCCCAGTCACCCAGCTTTGTGAGATCCTTTTGTAGCTCTTTGCAGTCTGCTTGGGACTGGTTGGGTTGCTAAATGTTGAATGGTTTCAGAGTAACAGCCGTGTTAGTCTGTATTTGCAGAAAGAAAAGGAGTACTTGTGGCACCTTAGAGACTAACCAATTTATTTGAGCATCAGCTTTCGTGAGCTACAGCTCACTTCAGCGGATGAACTTACCTTTTGCTGGTTTCAGAGTAACAGCCGTGTTAGTCTGTATTCGCAAAAAGAAAAGGAGTCCTTGTGGCACCTTAGAGACTAACCAATTTATTTGAGCATGAGCTTTCGTGAGCTACAGCTCACTTCATCGGATGCATACCGTGGAAACTGCAGCAGACTTTATATATACACAGAGAATATGAAACAATACCTCCTCCCACCCCACTGTCCTGCTGGTAATAGCTTATCTAGACTAACCAATTTATTTGAGCATTGTTTGTTGAAACTGTTAAGCAAGTGTCCCTGGCGATATTTATTTCTGGCAAACCTAGTGAAGGAATCCTGTTTTATGCAAAGTGTAGGCAGGGTATTTTGGCAATCCAACTGAAACCTGAAGACCCCAGGGCTTGGAGTGCCTACAGCACTTGTTTTCCGGTTGATGATACACCCATCACACTAGCAGACAGCTGAGAGACTGATGTACCACAATACACATTGACACCCTGCAGTGGGGTTGGTGACCCTATTGTCAAACTGTACGGAGTTCAGAGCAAAGTGATCTGGGAAATGGAGGATTTATAAGGGGATTAATGAAGAAAGATTAAATATATACTTTGGGTAAGTGATGATTGAGAAGGGGGTGCATAGAAATCTATAGATATTTAAATACTGTAAACACAAAATGAAGATACATTATTTAGAGCCACATGGGGGTGTAAGAAGTAATGGGAAGTAACTACAGGATGGGTAAATATAGGGTGAATATTGCCATATTGCCAACTTCCTGCCTTCAAAAATCATGAGATAGTAACAAAAAATAAACTTGGGGTTCTTTTTATTTGCTTTGTGGCTTTTGAGCCTTTACAGGATGTGTTTTTCAAGCTTTTCATTTTAACCCTGGGGGTTAGAAACTTAGTTCTGTAAATGGAAGCTGAAAGTCTAAGATAATCAAACGAGTCCAGGCGCTGGGGCTTCAAGAAAAATACTATTTATCATGAGATTCACGATCAAATCGCTAGAGCTGGCAACAAGATAAAACCTGCTGCTAGCCAGATCGGTTAGGTTGTGGAACAGCTTCCTAGCGTGTCAGTAAACGTACACTAGCCCCAATAATATACTCATACACGTGAACAGCTGATTTGGCAAAACTGCCTGAGCAGATCCGCCTTTTCTCTCTCGTGTCCATGCTGAACTGGAAGAGGTGGGGTGGGGGGTGCCCTGGCTCTTCCAGGCTCAGCCCGGCTTTCCCCCACCCTCCCTGCTTCGTTTTCTGAAATGATCAGCTGTGTCCGTGGGTTGTGCCAGGGTCAGGGGGAGTAATGCTGCCCTGCCCCTTGCTGTCACACTGTGTGTGTGTGTGTGTGGGGGGGGGAGATACTGTGACACTGGGCCTGGGCTTGCATTTCTGGCTACCTTTCTAGGTGCTTCCCCCCCCCCGCCGCCTCCGCCTCTCTCTTCTCTACTCCCCTCCTCCTGCCGTCTGCCCCTCCCTTTGCCCCTCCCCTGGTCCCTCCCCCAGCCCCCGCTGGCGGTGCCCGCCCGGTGCTGGCTCGGGCGGCTCTTTCCAGCTGGAGCGCGCTGGCTGCCGAGCCGCTCCTGCGGCTGCTCCGGAAAATGTCCGAGCGAGGCGGCTTCTACAAGCAGGAATTGAACAAGACCGTGTGGGAGGTTCCCCAGCGCTACCAGAACCTGACCCCGGTGGGCTCCGGAGCCTACGGCTCTGTGTGGTAGGTGCCAGCCGCGGGCGGCGGGCAGGAGAGGACGGGCCCCCGGGCAGAGGGACAGCTCCCTGCTCCCCCTCGCCCCCTCCCCGACCTGTCCGGCAAGGTTTGCCCGGCTGGCAGCCTTCTGGCTGGGCGCAAACAATGCCCGGAAGCCGTTTGCATGGGGAGCCGCTAGGCCCGGGTTGGTATGGGCAAGGCCGGCACTGGGGTGTGTTTGTGATACGCCCAGGATCGGGCCGGGTGTGTAACAGCGGGAGGGTTTCTCTGTGTGATCCATGCGGGATAGCCGCCGATGCAGGGTAGCCATAGGCAGGGGCAATTTGTGTGGTGGGGGTGCTGAGAGCCATTGAACCAAACTCTGAACCTTATGTAGGATGGAAAGCACTTCCAGCCAGGGGGTGGGGCAGAACCCCCAGTTCCAGCACCTGTGGCCCGTAGGCTCTTTATATGACTGTGTGCTATAGATCCTAATACTGTAGGCTCTCTTACCCTATATATTCTACACAGAGGATCTGTGTGTGTGATTTTTCTCTTCCCCGCCCCCCACGAGGGTTAGGAGGAGGGAGAGCTGGAGTTGAAGCTCTCACAATAATGTTGAGCTCTGGAATTCCTCATGGGTTGCTAAGGGTAACCTGGGTCATTCTGGCTACTGAAAAGAGGCTTCCCCCAGACTAGATTTAAGACTTTCCTCACTGCTGAGCAGCATGCATGAATTAAAGTTTGCTAGGATGGCCCTTTTATTCACACTGCTGTGGGGTGGGGGGAATCTGGTGCATTCATTTTAGGGGGTGAAGGTGACTAGCGCTGCCTTTCGAACAACTTACCATTGCTCTTTTTAAACAAAAGTTTAGGTGGGTGAATCACCAGAGCCCCTGTTTTTCCACCCCTTCAGGAGCCTGCTCACTAGTTGATATAACACTGTTACATCACCTCAGACCTTCACCTAAAAATACCTCCAGGCTCATTTAAACCTGTTTTTAGGTGTAGGGAGACAATGAGGAGTTTGTTTACAGAGTCCATCCATCTATCAAGGAGGAAGCCTTCATTTTATGTGCACTTTTAGCTCAGTGAAAATTGCAACACTACCAGGAATCTTGCAGAGTCATTGTCTCTGTGAATCAGAAATAAAACCTGGCTGCTTCTTTAGAGTCAGGCAGAGAAGAGTAAGAGTGTTAGTGCTGAGAGATTTTTGCATGAATAGCAAAGTTCTCCTTGTTAATGTTATGAGAACCTTCATTGCATTCTGTCATGCCTGTTTTAGGGTTATTGTGTGACCTGTTTTGCCTGCAACTCACTTGCTCCATATTTGTGTCTGAAATAATACCTCGTTTCTATGAGTTACGTGATTCCTGGCAAACAGGTTAATCAGAGTGCCAGCAGAGGAGTGGAGAACAAAGAAATAAGGAGAATGATATAGTGATAAACATTATTTGAGGTGATCAGTAGGATATATGGAGAAGCACATGACGTCAAATTCTGCTCTGTCTTATACCCCACACAGTCTTATTTGGCCAAATTCAGTTCTTGGATACGCCAGTGTAAATCAGTGAAGTCAGTAGAGTTACTCTGGATCAACATCGGTGTAAACGAGAACAGAATTTTGCCCACTGACTTCAGTCGAATTGTAAATCATGGCAGAATGGGACCCAAAGACTGTAGATTATTAATATTGTGCAGGGATCCATGATGTGTCCTTTCCATTAAACACTTCCATTTTTAATAATTGCTCAGTTATCTATCAAACAGAATTCGTTTAATTTGTGCTTCCAATCCTGCAGGATCAAGCTACTTTTCTATTTGATTCATATTTAACTATATCTGTAGAAACTTCAAATCATTTTCAGAACTAACTCTTTAAAAAGTCACTGTCAGTTTAAAAACCATACCTCTATCTGAATTATTTTGCCTACTATTTACAACGAAACTCCTATCATAACTATAATCAAAGACACTAATGAAAAAAAAGTTCTCAATTTTGTTTCCAATTGATTTGTTTTGTGCATTTGACAAAACCTTCTGAATGGTCAGTTTCACTCTTTCCCTGTATTGTCAGTTTCCTTTTTGTTTGGGTCTTTCACATAACAGGGGAAAGAGAAACATTTTTAAAATAGGAAAATGTGATTAACTCCCCCCCCTTCCGCGCGTGCACACACACACACCACACAAAATAATTGGCAGGTGATCTTAGGGCAGGTGTTTTACCTAGAAGTTCTCTTAACTCATTTTCTAGAATTGACTAGATTTCAGGTTTTTCCTTTTTCTACAAAATCTCTGTGATCATTCATACGTTTTCTTCCAACTAAGGACACAATTCTGTGAATATCTCTGTTCCCAAGTTGTTTAAACCATAGCTCTTAGTCTGAGGATTCGGGTTTTTTCTGTTAGTTTGAGAACTAAGTTAAGTTTGCAGTTGGAAAACAAGCCTTTTAGTTTTCTAATTGCACCTGATTGTTCTGTCCTTTTTCCTTAAGCTCAAATATTTCTAAGAAAAATCTGTAGTGTAATGTCAAAAACTTTTCAGTCATAATAAAGGAAATTGAAACATGTGGTGTTTCAAATGTTGCACAGCTGGTTTGTTTTCAGCTGTGGTAGAATTTACAATGTCTTCTACTTATTTTCCCCGCTCACTGATGCTAAGGAATTCCTAGCTGTTGACAAATGGGAAAGCATAGAAATTAGGAGAGAGAAAGCAGGGAAGTGCATCTGAAATGAAAGTGGTGGTAAGAGCTTATTGCTAAAATATTCATTTTTGGACCAAAGATTGCGTTGTTCCATGAGTTGACCCCAGTGAGACTATAGATGTGAACAAAAGCCCATCATTGTGAGAAAAGGATTCATGGTCTGTAAAAAGAAAAGAAAAAACATTGTACAATAATTTTAACATGCATTGATATTTTGAATGTTTTCCACACAATGGAATCAGTAATATGTTGATAACCAGCATATTCATTCTCTTGACTAATGTGTTCTGCCCCTTTATATGACTAATCCCAACCCTATGCAGCAAAGTACTTAAACCATGCTTAAGTCTTGTTGAAATCAACTGCATTTAAGCAACTGCTGAATCAAAGCTATAGTCTTGAAATCCAAACACTGGCTTTGAAATAGGATAAAAGTTTTTAATAGAATCATATGTTTCTTAACAGTATTGGAACAAATCTTTATTCGTAGTAAGATGTTCCCCTCCTTTCTCATTCAGGGTAACTGTTTCCTGTAAATCTTCCCCTTTTAATGTAACTTGTTACTTGCATCTGAGGGACTTTTGGGTAAAAAAATGTTGTAATTGTTGCATTCAATATGTTGGGCTAAATCATGTTAGTGAAGATTCTATCAGACAACTTCTCAGCCTTGGAGTGACTTTTTTTGAATTAAATTTTGTATGACTACATGTAAGCTTTTAAAGTAGAATTAGAAATAAAGTGGGGAGAGATCAGGTATTTCTGTGGTCCTATAGCTCAAAATGATTTTGGTATAAAACAAATGTTTTGCAGCCCCTTTCACTAGGTATTTATTTAAATGCTGGCAACGTGCTTTGATGTTGTACCAGATGCAAAATATAATCTCTGACCCACAGAGATTAGTCTCCTCACACTGAAGATACATCAGAGTGGCGCTCGTTCCTGCAAACTTTACAAAGCATATAGCAGACCTGCCTAGTACCCCATTGGACTTCAGAGCAAAGAACTTCTGTGGAGTCCTTGCCTCAGGCACTGCACCCCTATGCTGTATTTTCATCAATTAACTCTGCAGATGTAGGCTACACAGTCTTCCTTAGCTGAGAACTTTGCATTTTAGCCTTCACCCTTGAAGTCAGTGGATGTTCTATCATCGACTTTGATAGGTGCAGGATCAGGTCCGTTAAGCTTAGCACAAAAACAAACAAATAAGATATGGTGTATGTAGGTCCCATAAACTTCAAAGGGTCATAACTTACAATTTGTTTTTTGAGTAATACTCCACGGCATTTCTTCTCACTTAGGGCTGTTTACATGATGCCATATATCCACTTTCAAGGCCCAGCCATTTAACATGGAGAGTTGGGTTTGTTTGCATTTCTAAAAAGTTGCAAGGATTTTTATATAATGGAAAACTTGTTTTTGAATATATAAAAATAAGAAAAAAAATCACTGAAATGTTTTAGTTTTAAACTTACTCCCAAAATTTCTTTGTGCAGAGACCAAGCATAAACATATCAGCCCAGAAAGTGAATGTTTCAGGAAGCTGAATGTGACAGATAACTAGAGATTAAAATAGAAACTATTATGCAATCTTTAACTATAACCACTCATATCATAATAAAAATAAATTAGAGTAACTGTGACACCATCATGCATTTTAGCATCCTCAGTACAGATCCCTTTCTTGAAGAAATGCATACACATTAAACATCTAGGGTTAACTTCTAACTTCTCAGTGGCAAAACTTCCACTGACTTCAATGGGGCCAAGATTTCATCCCTACTCTGTGAGTTTTAAAACCACTTTGGATTTAAACTACACTTTTTCTGTTAACTTTGTATCCTCCCCTCCCCAGTGTCCCAAAGTCCATTTTGTAATATCTGCCCATTTGGATGGGAAAGTGCACTGAAGTGCATCTTGTTTCTGTTCTAGGAAGAATAAAATAAAATTGGACTATGTCATGATTACAGAGCAAGTTTGTTTTCAATCCTTTTTATCCCATTCGAGTGCACTTCTCAACTCACTGGCCTGGCTTCCCTCACCTTTTTCAAGGGTGGAACCCCAATGGTCCAAACACTCTTGGGCTACATCTACACTGCATACCTCTTGTGGCAACATGTAGCTATACACAGCAGGAAAAAGCAGGCTGTATCTACACTGAGATGTATAGCTACAGATGACAGTGAAAGGCTCTTTCAAGGGGAAGCAGTGGGGAAAGGCTTGTTAGCAGGAGTTGCCAGAGCCTTTCCCCACTGCCAGAGCTTTTCCCTGTGGCAATGGGCCACTACACTGTTAAAATAGCAGTGTGGATGGGGAGGCACTGCTTGGATGAGTAGAGAGCCTTGCAGGTTACATACACACAGGATTCAAGCATGTCTTTATTCGAGGCACCAAAGCAGTGCTTTGCTATCTACACTGCTATTTATACTTGTGCTAGATCTGTATGTAGCGTGTGTATTCTATATGCACCCCCTAGCACAGGGCTAAATGGCAGTGTAGCTGGTAAGACGCTGCTTAGGTGAGTTGGGTAAAAATCACACTTGAATCCCTAGGTTATGTACACTACATGACTGTCTACATGTCCAAGCCATGCCTGCCCCATCTACACAGCTATATTTAGCAGAGTGATACCCCACAGGCTCCAGCAGCAAGGAAAAGTTTTGGCAACGGGAGAGTAAAGGGTCATTCACTTCTTGAGTGCTACCAAGTGGCTGGGTGTGTCAGTTCTCACAGTCAGTTCTCACCCATGGCGCCTCCTGCAGGCTGCCAGCCAACCTCTGGCCAAGTCACAAAGTCCCAATGAAACCCTTCTGGAGTACTAAAGAATCCAATAAATAAACAGTCTATTTGCCCTCAATAGGATCTTCAGCACCAGCTCTGGCCCCTTTAAATTCAGCCCATTGTGCGGGCTCCCAAATAAGCCCTGTCTCCTTCTTGGGGCTTACACTACTTTACCTGTCTGGTATGGGAATCTGGGCACACCCACTACTCTGGGTTCCAGTACAGGGACCCTGTACACAGCAGCCATGTACTGCGGATTTCAGTCCTTTGGTGCTATTTCCCTGGGCCTCATCCTACTAGGCCCCTTTTATCTCCAGCCCTATCCCAGGGCCAGTGTGCTCAGGTCCTTCTCTCTCTGCAATCCCAGCTAAGTAAATTCAGCCATAAAGTCTGTCTGATTGTTAGGCTCCTTTGCCCAGAGAGCAGCTAAGACCAGGTAGCTCCTTCTATCTAGGCCAGCCAGGCCCAGATTGGCTGTTGCTAGTCCCTCTAACCTTTGGAGAACCAGGTTTCTGTGGTTTCCAAAGTGACTGCTCCAAAGAGGCCTCTCTAGGCAGGCTTGGAGAATCCACCTTTGCTGCTGTTTCTCCCACATTGCTGATGCCAGGGGTGGGGTGTAGTAGGACTGCGGGGCCTCCTGTAGGGAGCTGCAAAGGCCAGGTACACCCCACCCCTGGGAGGCAGCAGGAAAAGGTTCTGACAGCTCCAGAGCCTTTCACTGCTGTGGGTAGCTACACATGCAGTGTGGATACAGCTAGCTCTTTACTGTGGCATGTGCCCATGCCCTGCATGCTGACACTAGTGGAGTGCAGTGCAGACATGCCTTTAGACTTGAAGTCTGGGGTGCAGCCCCACCCTGTTTCCCAACCTTCTTAACTCAGCAGGCCCAATTGAGTTTGCCACCTGTAAAACTTTTCCCCCAGGAGCCTGTGACAGCGGCTGATTAAAGTGATTCAAAAACAGCTTCTTCACAATAAAGCATTATTTATTCACTCAAAGGGTACACAGCATGCAGCTCAAACAGTAAACGTGACAAAGCCTATATGCATATTTCCCCATACCTATATCTTAATCTTTCCTTGCCAGCTTTTGTAAGCTCTCCTCTGCCCAGTTAACCCATCTCTGTATGGTACAGGCACAGACTGCCTTCTGCAGCGTGCTCTTTATGACTGTCTCCCCTAGTGGGTCTCCTTGTCAGCATGCTGACCACCCACACTTCTCCCACCCCTCCCTTTTAGGTCAGCACGTTTAAAGTTTTAGCTTTCCCTTTGGGTCCAAGGTGCAGGCCTGGGAAAAGTACACCTTGCCAGACTAGCTGGAGCCAGGCAGCTATTCCCCAATCAATAGCTTCGCTGTTGTTTCCTCAAGGACCCTTGATATTCTTTATGATGGCACCTTATTTTAGCCATTGTTTCATTTCCTGTTGGTTTCCTTCTTACGACCTCCTTTGATTTAACTCTACATATTTAGGCAGGATAATATCACACTGGTAACTGAGGTGCATATTTTTGTTTTAAAAAATACACATAACTTTTTCATTCTCCACAGACTATAATAAAATATGCCCTGATTCAGAAAAGCACTGATGCACATGCTTAAGTCTGATTGACTGTAATGAAACATAAGCATTTGCTTAAAGTTAAGCTTACATACTATCCTGAAAAGAGATCCTTTCCTGAACTGGGTCTTACTTTGTTTTGAGGCATTGGAAGGAAGGTGAAGCAATAGGATTAAGGCTCCCAACTTCTAAAGTTTAAGGTCCTGATCCTGTGATTCTACTTTAAAATCAGCTTGGGGGTGCAGTGAACTGCATGACTGGAGCCTAAATTATAAAGTAATTGCTTACCAAACGCATTTCATAAATTGTCTTAGTGTTAAGAGCACCAAAACTGCTTCAGAGACCATTAAGTAGTGTTTGGGGAGGAGCGGGGGAGGTTGTTGGTATTTTTTAAAATTGTACTAAATTGTTAGACTGTAAATCACCTTTGGCTAAAAATAGAATCACTCCTGAGTTAAGATCTTATTTGAGGACTTTTAGCCCACAGCACCTTTTTATGGTAGTTTTAAACCGCGGGAAATATCTATTTCTAATGGAAATATTAATACAGTATAAATTACAGTAACACTAAATGTATGTAAATGTACAGGAACACTAAATGTACAGTAACACTAAACTTTAAGTAAAACGTCACCTCTGTAATTTGTGTCATTTGTAAAAGTGCCTGCTTATTTGAATGCTAAAAGAGTACAGAAGTGATCATACTTCAGAGTAATACATGCACTTTTTGTATATAGATATATTTGAGAGCCAAAGACTTGAAGGGTCTGCAAGGGCGAAGGCTCTGATTCTGAAATCATATCTGCACCAGTGGGCCTTTGCAGAGATAGTTGACTAAAGTGGGCTTTGTACAGTCTGAAAGGTGCACTCATTGGGATCCCTTTGCAGGATTTGGGCCTACATTCAGCCCTGGCGAGGGTTATCTCCATTGTCTTCATTGGAGGGACACCGCCTACATCAAGGCTAAACTTGGTCCTAATTATGGTTCTGCTGACATCTACATTGGTTCTGATGAGGTCTTTGTTTTAAAAAGGATAATGATTCTCACTGAAGATGACTACGCAAAGCTTTGTCATGAATTGCAGGATATGAATCTTACTTATAGGTGTTGTAGACTGATTTCAAAGCAAGGCTGGCAAAAGAGATACAAAAACCATCTCTTTTGGCAGCAAGGGGACACTTACTGCTGAGGATTTGGGTTTTTTCTAACACATTTTGTACAGAAAATGGAAGGACTCCTGCCAGGAGACAGGCTCCAGACTGATTTGTTCCCTTGAGTTTGCATTTCTGTTTCGTGGTACAAATTGAGTGACAATCCTGGTACGATGAAAAATGAACCGAGCAGAGTCTGCCTTCTTTCTGCTCTGTGACAGCTCTGCCATTTTGGGTGTTTGGCACAATCTCTCCTGCTCTCATTCAGTCTCCACCATTTCATGGTGAATCTTGACACTAGCACAGCTGAATTCTGATTGCTTGGGGACCTTGAATTATAGCTTTTGTTGTTGTTTGTTGTTGTTCATTTCTGTTACCACAGAGCCTGGGAGCCCCTAGTCATGAGCCAGGATCCCACCGTGCAAGACAATGTGCAAACACAGAACAAAACGATGGACCCTGCCCGAAAGAGCATGGAATCTAAATATGGGACAAGACAGTGGATGGATACAGACTTACAGGGTGCACAAGGAAACAATGAGACGATGTTGGTTAGCATGATGGGCGGTGGTCACAGCACACCCGCATCCTAACGGTTGTCATGTTTTTTGTACGCATCATGGCAAAGGAGAGTTTCAGGAAGGGGTCTGAAGAAGGATAATGCATTAGTTATTCAGATTTTTTCTGAGAGCTCCTTCCCAAGCATGTGAGGCAGCATGGAAGAGAGCATGAAGTTGCTTGTTTGAAAATTTAACAAGTAGGCTATGGAGGCTGGCATCACGTGTTGATCAGAGGTGGAAGTCAGCATCTCAGTAGCTAATAAGAGATGATAAATAGGGTGAGAATAAGCTGTGAAGGGCCTGGAAGTGAAGACAAGTGGCTTATGACTGATGCTTTAGAGAAAGGAGAGCCAGCAGAGGGTTGCAAAGAAAGGTGTTTCATGGTTAATCTATAGGCTAGGGAAATGATCTTTGCAGCAGCATTACAAATGGATATGAGTGGGGCAAGATTACAATTGCCAAGGCCAGAATAAATGATATTGCAGTAATCGAGATGTGAGATGCTGAGAACCGGGAGGAGAGTGCTGGCTGTGTGGATGGATCGTAAAGGCTGTATCTTAGAGAGGCAGACAGAATTAACAAGACATAGACATGGCCTGAGTGTGAGGATCTAGAGAATGGTCTGAATCGAAGAAGACGCTCAGGTTATGGACCTGAGTGACTGGCAGGATGGTGGTGTTGTCCACAGCGATCGAGAAGGGAGGTAGCATGGAGGGAAGGAGGGGACAGGAAGAGATTAGGAGCTCTGTTTTAGCCTCATTGAGCTTGAACTGATGGTTAGACAGCCACAAGGAGATGTCAGAGATAGAAGCTGAGATTTTAGTTTGGACAGAAGGAGACAGGTCTGGAGTAAAGAGGTAAAAGGACAGAGTCCTTTGGATCCCCAACAGAAAGTTGGAAAGGGGAAGAGAAGGATCCTTTGAAGGACATGCTGGAATGATTAAAGAAGTAAGAGGTGAACCCATAGAGGTCAGAAAAACGGAAGCCAAGGGAGGACAAGATTTCAAAAAGAAGAGTGTGATCAACTGTTGCAAAGGCAGCTGGCAGGTTGAGGATGAGGATGGAGTACTGGCTCTGAGCTTAGGCTAGGAAGAAGTCAGTGGTGACTACTGAGAGTAGTTTTCGTGGAGTTCAAGGGTTGGAATTTGGATTGGAGGCTGTCAAGGATGGAATTCAAGGAGAGGAACTCCAGACAGCGACTGCCAACAGCATGTTTCAAGAGCTTAGAAATTAAAGGGAGAAGGAACATGGGGTGGTAGTTGGAGAGGGAAGTGGGTCAAGAGTAGGTTTGATGTTAGTCTCTCCCATTAAAAAAACAAAAACAATTTTGAAGATGACTGAGGCTTGTGTGTGAGGGGAAGGAGCCAGGGGAGAATGAGTGTTGAAGGAGAAGAATAAGGAAGAGGATGAGAGTGGGTGCAAGGGAGATCAGGAAATTGGATGGGGTCACTGGGGCAAATGGAACGGTCAGAAAAGGACAGCATGTGAGAACTTCTGCATCTGCGCCATGGAAGAAGAGCAATTTGGAGGCGGGAAGGTGGGAAAGAGGAGAAAGGTGTGTTGAGAGAAAGTCATATTATATTTGTCAGTTTTCTCTTGGAAGAAATTGGTAAGACCCTGTGCAGAGAGAATAGTGGAGGTGCAGGAGAGCTGGTTTGAGGACCGAGTCAAAGGTGGCAAGTAAGGTAGCTGGGATTGTGACTATGGGATTCAATTAAGCAGCTAGGAATATGGTAGAACAGAAAGAGGTGAGAACAAATTCATAGTGGAGGAAGTCAGCCTGGATGTAGGATTTCCACCAGAGATGCCCTGCAGCACAAGAGTAGAAGCATAGGAAACAGATGTTGGGGGGCAAGCCAGAGCTATGGGTTGGTGGGGCAAAGCTTGTGATGGGAAGGAAAAGCAAAAGGTGGAGGCGAGTGAAGAATTGAGAGAATCAACGACCATATCGATGGAAGAAAGGGAAGAGAAGGCAGGCAAGAGAGAACTGAGAACAGGTGAGAAGTCATCAATGCTGATGAATTGGAAGTCACGGAATGGTCAAGTGACAGTGTTGGGGGAGGGAAGGAGCACTGATGGGTCATGCTGAAAGAGACCAGGTGATGACTGGAGAGGGGGAAAAGATCAGAGAGAGAGCAGTGCTTGGTGAAGACCAAGTCCAGTGAATGCTCTTTTGGTGAGTGGCAACAGAGAGAGTTGAACAAGGGCTGCCAGTCAAATGAAGAGGTGATGACAAGGAAACATGCAGCTAAGGGGTCAAATGGGTCATCTGCATGAAACTTCAAGTCACCAGGGATGAGTATAGAATCATAGAAGATTAGGGTTGGAAGAGACCTCAGGAGGTCATCTAGTCCAAATTGGTCATCTAGTCCAAACTCAAAACTGGACCAACCCCAACTAAATCATCCCAGCCAGGGCTTTGTCAAGCCAGGCCTTAAAAACCTCCAAGGATGGAGATTCCATCTCCTCCCTAAGTAATCCATTCCAGTGCTTCACTACCCTCCTAGTGAAATAGCTTTTCCTAATATCCAACCTAGATCTCCCCCACTGCTATTTAAGACAATTGCTCCTTGTTCTGTCATCTGCCACCACTGAGAGCAGCCTAGCTCCATCTTCTTTGGAGCCCCCCTTTAGGTAGTTGATGGCCACAATCAAGTCCCCCCTCACTCTTTTCTCTTCTGCAGACTAAATAAGCCCAGTTCTCTCAGCCTCTCCTCATAAGTCATGTGTCTCAGCCCCCTAATAATTTTCATTGTCCTCCACTGGACTCTCTCCAATTTGTCCACATCCTTTCTGTAGTGGGGGGTACAAAATTGGACACAATACTCCAGATGTGGCCTGACCAGTGCCGAATAGAGGGGATTAATCACTTCCCTCGATCTGCTGGCAATGCTCCTACTAATACAGCCCATTATGCCGTTAGCCTTCTTGGCAGCAAGAGCACACTGTTGACTCATATCCATCTTTTCATCCACTGTAATCCCCAGGTCCTTTTCTGCAGAACTGCTTTTTAGCCAGTCTGTCCCCAGCCTGTAGCAATGCATGAGATTCTTCCATCCTAAGTGCAGGACTCTGCACTTGTCCCTGTTGAACCTCATCAGATTTCTTTTGGCCCAATCCTCCAATTTGTCTAGGTCACTCTGGACTCAATTGCTACCCTCCAGCATATCTACCTCTCCCCCCAGTTTAGTGTCATCCGCGAACTTGCTGAGGGTGCATCCCATCATTCCAATCATTAATAAAGATGTTGAACAAAAGAAGACTGAGTGGTGGAAGACAGAGCCAAGAGTCAAAGAGAGGAAGGCTGATGGGGAGGAGTCAGTGGCCAATAAGTGACAGAAACATTGAGAGGCAAAGAAGAGGAGAGTTGGATGCAGTGCTGGTCAAAAGAGGAGAAAAGGTGGGCAGGCTGGTCAAAAGAGGAAGAGGTGGAAGCAGCAGGAGAGGGAGAAGAGAAGTCTAACACCCCCAACCTGGGCTGATTCATCGTGGGAATGGGAGAAGAAGAGGCCTCTAAGTTGAGAGGCTCCAGGTCTCTGTGAGAGCCAGGAGCTGGAAAGAGCAAGATATGAAGAGGTTGGAGATGGCTGGGAATTTTTTTAGAGATGGAGTGGGTGTTCCAGAGAGAGGCAGAGGAGAAGGAGGAGGATGGGCGCGAGGTTACAAATGGGGACACGAGAAGGGCAGCAGTGGTGGCAGAAATGAGAGTAGGAGGTGGAGAGGGTGGGGAAAGAGGGAGGCCCAGGGCTGGGGAAAATGTCGCCGAAGGTGAGGAGGAGAAGGCAGAATAGGGTGTGGATGTGGGATCTGGATTTGTGCTGGTAGGAAGAGTGGAGAGATCGGGATGAAGAGGAGCATGTAGAGGGAGAGAGTAACAAGGAACCAGTGAGGGGAAAGAAGCGGGAGGAGGAGAAGGAGATGGATGGATGGTATGATGCACCAAGGGTGTGATGAGAGCCATGGGTGAGCAGCAGATGGACAATGATTCCAAGGAGGAAAAAAGGAGAGTTTGAAAAATGCTGTGCGGGTACTTGGGGTGGGGGGATTGGGACAGAATTGGTTCCCTGGTGCTGATACCAGACGGACTGAGTGCTTTTCCCATGGAGGGGAAGGAGACAACCAAGTTGTACGGTTGCAAGGATCTGGGTGGGAGGGGAGGGTCACTGAAACAGGGGTGGCTCCGTAGTGCTTATAGCAGGACCCTCTGGAGTTCTGGTGAAAAAAGTAACTATAAAAATGATGCTCTGGGGAACTACAACCTTCAGTAAAGACAAATACCAAAAATGAGCACTTGTTTTGGCAGAGTACAGTTAATTCAGCCTGCTTTTGGAAATTGAGTTGCTTTCTTTGAGTTCCCAGCGTTGTAACTATTAATAACATCGTTACTTGTTTATCCAGTGCCAAAATGAGCATGGCAATTTACAAATAGAGTAAAACAGGGTCCCTTGTCCCAAAGACCTTTAAGATCTAACACCTGGTTCACTGCATATCGCTCTTTGCAAGATCAGGGGCTAAATTTAGGCATAATGACCAATATTTCTAGACTCTTAAGTCTATATTTATGGCCTAAGTGTGGGATTTTCAAAAGTGACTTAGGAGCCCAAGACCTGCCTCTGGAAATTTTTACCATTATGGAGAAAGCGAACAAGATATGGGAGGACTTAGGGAAAAGAAGGATATTGGTAATGTAAATGAGATTATGCTTGCTTGGGTTTATGCATGCATCTTGATGGCATTATTTTAAAAAGGAAAAAAAAGTAAATTTAGAAGCTGACAGTTTTAATTATAGTTTCGTATTCCATAATCTATAGCTACCTGACAGTTTTCTTTTTCAATGAAAGGTAGAATAAAATGCAGCTTGATCTTCAATAGTATATTAGCTTTGCAATGGTGACAGATCTTTATTATTTAAGCACTGGCAGCCTTTTCAAAAGCTGTATAAGATACAAATACCACATGGTCCCTGCAGTAACAGAGCTAACCATTCCAAAGCTCTAACCCATCATACATTTACACACATGAGTAACTTTACATGTGATTAGTCCCAATGACTTCAGTCATGTCATAACCGTTCCCCCAAAAAAGTCTTTAGTGTGACTAATCATGTGTAAAGTTACTCATATGCGTAAGTGTTTGCAGGATGGAGGTCTAAAAGACAAAGATTAGACTAAATCTTCCCTGTAGCCCAAAGATTGAGTATAGTTAGTATATTGATTATTTTTATTTTATAAATTGTGTTGGTAATAGATTTATATTGACATTGGTTAATGTTTGTAGTTAAGAACTACGTTTCTTTGCCAGTAAAATAAGGAGACATGACTAAATAGAAAAATAAGAAGCAAATATGTGCAATTTTATGATATGTTTAATACCGTATATGCAATGTAAGTTAACATAATAGCTGTTTTGGCATTCAGATGCTAGCTGTAAATTCATCTTAAATAATTGACACTAGTTGTGCTGGAGTTAAAGCAAAGCTGAAGTTCTTACAAACCTTGTGAGCATTACATAAGGCATGTAGGAACAATATTCAAGTGATACTGCATTGCAAAACCATAATATATCGCATCACCATTTGTAGGGTGAAGTAAGGGTTGTTCCTGGAGCAATGAGATTAGTATGTTGTTTTGCTGAAGACTATTACTCATCCTCTCTCCTTTTGTCTTGCTACCTTTCATATTTTTTATAGATTTATTCTTATGCATGTACCTGTACCTAATTGTGCGTTTCCTAATAGACAAAGAAGCACTCTGTGCTTTGTAGGGTAAATGTAGCTCTCTGAAAGTTGCATTCACTAACTTCCTTGAACTGCCATAAAATAATAAAGCATTTGTTTGGGGATGAGAGATGAAGAGAATATTTCAGTTCCCTGTGTTAGTTTATCTTGTTTGTTGGCACTGCTTATCCAAAGCTGACAACGGGAAATGCTCGTTTCTTTGCATTGGGAATGCAACATAGCCCCCTCCTGATTCTGCCGTGCTGCCAATTGCTCTTATGGCACATTTCCTTGTGGTTGGATTGATGGCGTATGTGCTCTTTCCCAAGACTACGCTCCATAATTCGGTAAACAGTGGCTGCTTTAAGAGCAGTCTCTTCTGGGTCCTTTCCAAGACACTGATGTTTGTAAACTTTGTGATATCTTCTCTATTTAGCAGGAGGTTTTTTTTATAAAAACTAAACACATTGTCATTTTCACTCACCTCTATGGCATAACATGAGTAAAATCAACATTCATCAAAACTGTACAGAAACCAAATTTCATGATTGGGAATGGTAAATGTATATAAGTAAATGCTATAAAATAAAATCATTAGTTTCTTCTGAACTGATTCAGAAGCACACTGAAATAAACCAAGAATTCAAAATGATCATGTAATTATTTTTTACTATGTCATGCAATTCATAAGCATAAACCACACTTTTTATTTATAAACAGCTGTATTGCCAATCCCAAGTATTCTAAAATCATGAGTCAGGATTCCAAAATCATGAAATTGGTTTGAAAATCATGAGATTGTTTTAAAATATTACATTTTGCGTTCTTTTCATTTGACTTTTGGTTTCTGAGCTACTCTTCTTTCAGCTACTCTTGCTTCATGTGTTGTTGCTTTTCTCGGCAACCATGAAGTCTGGAAAGTTACTTCTTTTAGGAAGTGAAAGCTCAGAGTCTCACATGATCTCTTGATTTAAGCAGCTGGGGCTTTCAGAAAAGCACTAAATATCACGAGAGTAAGCAACACTGAAACAGTCTCCCTAAATTAAGCAGTGATTTAAAATTACACGGAGCAGACGGTTTTGAACAGTGCCAAAACAACACTATTGCTCAACTGGATATCTCTTGACCACTTCCAGATAGCAAATAAATACCTATAACCACTGAGAGTTCTGGGTTGACTGAGATCACATCTGAAAGGGACACTGCTAAAATAATTTAAGGTCCCAGAGTTAGCTTTTATAAAAATAACATCAATGACAATGTTTTCAATAAATTAATGCTTTTGAATTTCTGTGGGGAAAAGCCCACTTAAAGAAATATTTCCCAGCAGTGTTTGCAGCCTGAACATCACCGCAGCCTGCTAACATTTGAGAACCAGAAAGTGAAACTAAAAATATGCAGTAACAAAATTGAATAGTTTATTTTCATGGTCCAAGGTGAATGAAATGCAAACAGTGAAGAGCATAAATGGTGGAAAGGAAACTAGATTTCACAAATTTCAGTTTTAATATCCAACGTGGATGGGGGAGCTGGTGAGACAAGTGAGAGAAACACTTCAAAAATATAATGGGCCAGATCATCACTTGGTGCAGTCCACTGGCTGTACAGGAGCTGTGCCAATTTAAACCAACTGAGTATCATGGGCATTAATTTTATATGCACAGTTTTGCTTTAAAAGTCCCACAACACGGGTCGCTACTTGCTTTTTCTCCCTCATTCTGTTCCAATCTGGTCTAAGCACCTGCTGGTTTAAGAACTGCTGAGGCTAAAAAGCAATGCTTTATACCATCTGAAAGCTCTGACTCATTCAAATGGTAGAAAGCAATCCATCACTAAGTTGAGCGTTTATCAAGCTACTGAATCCCACAATTGAACTGAAGTGGGGGAGAAGATGTTTATCAGAATGATGGGTCTTCCTAAGTCCTTGTAGAGAGCACCCAGGTTCTGCAAGGCTTTTGGGTGCCAGCAAAAGTATGAGTGGAGGTATATGCATTGGCACAAATAAGGTCAGTTACCTGCTAGGCAGTGCTCTGCAGTAAGCGTTAAGCCACCTGTGTATCCATTTCCTTCCTCACAAATGTGCCAAGTTTAAAAGAGCTAGAATGTAAGTGAAGAATAGGTATTCCTGAGGAGACATGGGGTGAAATATTGGCCCCATTGAAATCAATAGATTTCATTCATTGACTTCAGTGGGGTCAGGATTTCACCCTAGGATTTAGGTTTAGTCCTCATCATGCTAATGAGGCATGTGGCTACATATTTCTCTTATGACTTACTCCTATCCACATCGTCCCCTTTTCCAGTCATGAAAAACATAGCCACTAAAATCACCTTCTTTGCCTGTACTTCTGATCACACCAGCCCATGTCTGAACCCCTCTGCTTGCTCAAGCATCACATCAGATTGTGTCTCCTTATCACCATCATGTCTTACATAACTCTGCCTCCTCCCAACTTGTCAGGCCAAGTCTCTTATCATATCACTCTGCCTGCGCCTCCTCACCGGAGATGCCAGCCTTTTCCTGCAACTGCCTGTGCTTTCTTCCCTTTACTCATGGAGTCTCTTTTCCGGAGTGCTCTACAGAGCCACGACCCTCTCCACCCTTAAATCCCTCTTGAAGATCCAGTTCTGTGATGCTTACAAACTATCTGACTAAATAATCACTTATTTGTTTCATTCATCTCATGATTGACTCACTTCTTCGCTGATCCCTACAAAAAACTTGCTGATTAAGTCTACTTCTTCTTTCAGTGTAACTATAATTAAAAACAAATTCATTGCTCCATCCTGCTTTGCATTGGTCTTTGCTGAGTTTCTATGTAATCTAAGATAACTAGTTGTATAATGAAAAGGAGTACTTGTGGCACCTTAGAGACTAACAATCTTACTGATGTTGCCCTGGTTCTTCCTCCTTTACTTTACTTTTCCCCATTGTCTTGTTTGCCCCTTTTTTTTGCGTCTAGTCAGAAAAGAGGTCCTGATCCTGTGACGGGCTTCAGATGAGTAGACCTCCGCTCCACATGGAGCTCCATTCAGTTCAGTGAGGTACCATGCAAATGTGGAGCTCCATCCACATGGAGTACAGGAACCGGGCATTAGTTTGTGAACTACTTATGGCAAAACTTACGTCTTTATGCAGGAGCTCTTAGCACAATTTTGGGAGCCATTAAAATATATAGTGTGACTCCTAACCATTGCCATCTCACTCTTACACATACTATTGTTGTTGAATTTTCAACTAGATTTGTTACTCAGTGAAAGGATTCCTGTAAAATAATGTGTTAAAGATTATCTCTTTATGCTCATGCTGTCTCCAGCAACTGCAGATTGTGTTATCAACACTTTCAGTAGGCAACTTCACAGTTTTCTTAGCTGAACTGAATTTATTTTAAGGGGAAAGTAAAAATGCAGAGATGGTATTAAATAGAGTTGGATTATTGATTAACCAAACAAATAGTTTTCAAATGTCCTATGCATTGTCAGGAGGTAAAGTGTAAATGAACGAATTTTTCCCTCATTCGCAACATAATGAGCAGTATTTGTTTGGGGCTTGCTATTGGTTATGTAGACTTACTAATGTGTTGAAAATTAAGTCCCTATTCCTTCAAATGGTTACATACATGCTTAACTCTATGTATCTGAGTACTCCTGCTGAAGACTGTGGGTTGCTCAAATGTGTAAAATTGAGTGCATGCTTAAATGTTTGTGGGATTGGAGCCCTAATTCCATGTAAATTCATTTATACTGGTGATTTGTTTGTTAATAATGGTTCCTGAGGCAACTTTTATAGTCTGACAGTGGCTATTTTGAAATTTTAATCTGGTGTCAGTAGATTTGTGAAGATGTCATATACCATGCAAATGCTTGCTAGGCATAATTAATATTTGCTAGACAGTGTGGCAGCATCCCTGTAATTACTAAAGGCTCCAGTCTGTTCACTAAGGGCTAGAGTTCAAATCCTTATATTCCCTGAGAGCGCCTTGAGTTTGGGCAGGAGTTGGAAAGCAAAATTAATGAAGCTAATTCTCTGGTTATTTTCCATGCCAGATGGGGACAGGGTAATACCTAGGGATGAACAATATCGTTAGGAGTTGGCAATTTGTTAGGAAGATTGCAAGAGAGCTATCTTTGAATATTGGAGGTTGTCTCCAAATAGCTCTCCCAGAGATCGCTTTCAGGTGATAAAGCAGGAGGAAATAGAATCATAAACCCAAACTTTCTCAAGTTGTCTTTGGACTGTTACATCATGAGGTCCTAGCAATGCCAGGGTAGATCATGTTTTTTAATTTTTTTAAATTTTCTCTTAGTTCAACTTATGATACCAAAACAAGACAGAAGGTGGCAGTAAAAAAGCTTTCAAGACCTTTTCAGTCACTTATTCACGCAAGAAGGACCTATCGAGAGCTTAGGTTGCTTAAGCACATGAAACATGAAAATGTAAGTGAAGAGTTTGTACTTTGCATTCTGTTTTTATAAATGAAAGTTTATAAACCAAAGTTTAACTTACTTTACCTACGCTTATATTGGTAAAGTATACGTGATCCCTGCCTTTCCAAGAAATAGTTGCTCTTCCAGGGATTGATCCTAATTCCATTGAAGTCAATGGGTATTAATAGACACTAACAAATTGTCTTTTGTTGAAAGTATGTTGTTACACTAGTAGAGAAGGGCAGAGTAAAGCATCGAACCTAAATAAAACTCAGATCTGCATTTGTCAGTTTGGGATTCTACTGAGAAATTAAGGCCAGATTCTGTTTGCATATATGCTCATAGAGCTCTCACTGAAGTTAATGGGAATATAACATACTTATCAGAAGACTGGGTTTGGTCTTTGACCTGGGTGCAGGCTGCTAGGATTTATGGCCCTGATTCAGCAAGGTACTTAGCATGTGTCTAACTTTAAACCTAGTCACATCAATTTCAATGGGACTGCCAATTTACTAAAAGTTAGGCAGACGCTTAAGTACCTTGCTGAATTGGGGTCTGAATGCTGTTAATTTCCCAGACTTAAACGAAAATGAAAATGAATCCAGTCTCTGAGAGGAAATTACTCAATACTTATAGTTGAGAAGTGGTGTTACAGTAGATGGAAAAGTATGCTGGAGGGAGGTTACAATTATTTCAGTAAACGTGGTTACAAGAAAACATGTAAAGCATTACTTAGCTTTAAGTACAACAGAAGCAAATCGAAATCATACACTACTTGTTCTATACAATTTTGTTCATACAAATGGGAGATTAGGTCTCTTTCTTCTTGACTTTAGATTGTCTGAAGTCTTGTTCCATTTTTTCATAAAGTAATATAATTTTGGTTTGCCCTGAGAGATAATTTTTCTTCTCGAGGCAAAAACAAAACAAAACAAAAAACCAGTCATCTCCATTCAGGTTCATCCAACTACTATGCTGGTTTTGTTAAATATTCAGGGTGAAATCATGTTGTTCATATGCATAATTCCAGGGATTCTAAGGACAGCTAGCGTAAATGATGTGTTATCTCATGAATTTCTGAAATAAAAAGGAGATCCCCTTTTCTGTTTCAGGTTATAGGATTACTAGATGTTTTTACACCAGCAACTTCAATAGAAAATTTTAATGAAGTGTAAGTAAAATTTAACATTAGTGTGACTAATTGGTAAGATATGAAGATAGATGCGGCAGTGTTGCTGGAAAACAGATACAGTTTTCTGTTCTAGCTACAGCCAAAATGAGCTTTGAGAGACTAATGTGCCTTTGGTCCCCTTTTCAAAAAACGGGAAGGGGATTCTGCCCAAAGGCCTTAAGGCGTGGTACTTAATAGATTGCAGGGACTCTATTACTGTACCTGGCATGAGATTTGATCTTCTGTATGTCCCACTAAATTTGTGGTCTGATCACCTTAACCTCATTTTGGATGTGGATTGTTTATTCTAGGCAGTATGTGTGACGTCAGCCATGTAAGGAATGCAGGAAAATATTCTGCAGTGGGTGATGTCATCTCTTGGCTTGATTCTCGTCTCATCTAGTATTAGTTTTACACTAGTGTAGCTTCATTAACGTTAGTGGAGTTACTCCAGTGTAAATCAGGAGCAAGTGAGAGAAAAATCAGGCCCTCAGTCTTTTAGGAGAAACACTGGGTGAAATTCTGACTTTATTGACGTCAATGGCAAAACTCCCATTGATGTCAACGGGGCCAGGATTACACTCTCAGAATCTAGAATCTAAGACAGAGCTGGTAAATTAATTGGTTTAAAGCTGATAGAATGCTTTGAACACTTGAAGTGCCAATAAATAAAAAACTGATTTTCAAATGTTTGTTTTTAAAACGTAGTCATTTATAAGTATCAGCCTGGATGTTTGGGGTCTGATCACATAACCCTTGCTCTCTCCATTCATGGGATTACTCATGTGATAAGGGCATGAGGTACCTGAGATACAGCTCCCATGAGGCACCATAGTTATTCAAGTGGACACATTTCAATGTTGAACAGAGTCAAAACAAAATACTTCAATCTTGGTTGACAAACAAAAATGAAACGTTTGATTCAGGAATGTCAAAACGTTTTTGTTTCAGTCAAAAATACAGAATCAAACATTCTGGTATTTCCAAATAGAAATTTTTCAGAATTTTCCATTCTGTGAATTTGGACTTTTCATCCCAATTTAGGATGAAAGCTAATTTCAAAATATCAGAATTTCCCAAGGGACTCAAATTTTGTCCATCTCTACTCATTGAAGGGAATCTGTGTTGTAGCAGGAGCCTTACAAGCAAAACCAGGCCTGACATTTTTATGGGAGATTTGCCTTTGATTTCAGTGGGAACAGATGGGAACCCAGATAGATTCAGTGTGGTCTTTCCTGGCCAACAGTTTTCTTGTTCTATGATCATTGTTTGGCTTGCTACATTTGCAGTGAGAATACACTGACCACATACCTATGGCTATGAACTGCCATTGTTATATGATATTTTTTTCTTAAATTGCCCAACTTACTGAGTTTGTACAAACTTGTCTGGCAAAAAGACATTAAATGTCTTATGGACTGTAAGGATCTTTTCTTAGCTTGGCAGGTTATTAAACTCCTAATTTTGGGAAGGAAGGGATTTTTATCTCACGATTGATGGATGGAGAAGGCATATGCACGGGAGTGAGTAATTACTATGAAATTAAACAAATTAGATTTACCTGCTGCTTGTCATAAATAAGTTTTTATTTTTACAGGTATCTTGTGACAAATTTAATGGGTGCTGACTTGAATAACATTGTAAAGTGCCAGAAGCTAACAGATGACCATATACAGTTTCTCATCTACCAGTTACTTAGAGGTCTTAAGGTACACACTGCATGATGGCATTTATTTTATACTCAGCAACCAAAATGTTGTAATAATGAATATTTCATTGCAAGGGCAATATTTAAATTCATTTTCAGAGCTGAATGGACTTACAAATACTCATGACATCTCTGGTGATTTATTTTTATAAACCATAGTAAATTTAGAACTCCCCAGATTCCTTTCAGAACTAAAGACAAGACCCCAATCCTTCAAATAGTTACCCACAAGTTTGACTTTACACACGTGAGTAGCCACATTAATTTCAGTGGGACTACTTGTGTGTAAAGTTAAGCACCTCTGTAAGCATTTGCAGGACTGGGGCCTATGATTTGTAAAATGGTAGAGTGGGATTACAAGATTATAGACTTGCAGTAAATTCATAGCTAATCAGTTCAATTTGTACATAAAATATATATCTATTTTTCTAATTGTCAGTGCTGTAAACTCCCCCTTGGATAAGAAAATCACATCAGGTTATTTCTCTCTTGGATATTGGCCTCAGTAATCAGATCCTGCAGGCCTAATTAGGCCCTCTTTACTGTTGTTGATATGCCAAGAAGGAAAAAAACCCATCTTGACTTTCACATCCCAAGGCAAATTCACAGGGCTGAAAATTATAACAAACAAATGCATCTTTGTACTTGTAACTGATCAAAGCTTGACAAGGAAACACTGAGAGACAATAAACGTGAAACCCCAAGGTGCCATATATACAGTAATTTTTCAAAGTACAGTTGCTCTTCAAACTTTAGGTAAGTTGTACCTGAAAGATGGAAGTGTTCTTTTTTAAAACAGTCCTTGATCAGATTTCATCTTATCAGCATCCTAATTGTGTTTTCCTCTTGTTTGTTGTGAAAAGCAAGGACTCCCTTTAAAATGAGCACATGAATATCTGCTTGCAGTGAACCCATCACCACTCTTCAATAAAAATGCAGTTACACAGCCATGTATTTTGTGTGTGAAGATTCTAGCTGGTAGCTAGGGTATGCATCCATTGACTTGCATAGGAAGGCGGCATGTGGATCCAGATGATCAAAATGGAGGTCCAAACTGAAATGAAATGAATGTCTTTTTATCAAATACTATATAGTCAATCAACTTTTGATAGAAGGGTGTGTATTACAGCTCTAAGGATATCAGTGTAGTTTTAATGGTTAGTTTTTTTCCTGAGGTGTTCATATTTGAAAGAGAGAGAGAGAAAACTTACATCTAGGAGCAAGTTGGTGACACTTGTGCTACCTGCCCATTAGTATTTGTGATTGCTGCTCAGATAGGAATGTTTCCTGATCTAAATCTTAACTCTATATAAAACCACCAAACATAGAGGACAAAAAAATATGAATAGAACAAGTGACTGTTACCTTTTTTCCACTTTTTTTCTAATCTTGCTTTCTTATCTTTTTTTTTTTTTTCTTTATTCCACAGTATATTCACTCAGCTGGAATCATCCACCGGGTGAGTTCAGTTAGCTAGAGAATACAAATCAATGCAGTGTGCACTGCCCAATGTCAGGCTTGATATTGTTACAATACTAATTTAACCTTATTAGGTGTGCATGACTAACGCTGTGTTTGTTCTGATACAGGACTTGAAACCCAGTAACCTAGCTGTAAATGAAGACTGTGAATTAAGGGTAGGATTCATGCTATTGTGATGAAGGTTCTTGTAATATCTCTGGAACTAGAACTTTTCTGAACCAACATTAACTGCCATTTTTCTGTTAGTACACATCCATGTATTTAGTTACTGTTGCTTTACTGGCAGATAAAAAATAAATTGCATTAACAATATTTGTGAGGATACAGATATTAACCGCTATTTCAGGTAGCATGTACAAATTGTTTACTGTGAATAAAAATCCTCTTCACATTTAAAAACTGAGAATAGGAAGCACTTAGGTTAAAAAATGGGCTTAGGGCCCAAAATTTTAGCTGATACTCAAAGTGACAAGACTCCAGGATCTGGCCCCAGATGTCGAGGTGAAGCAGTACATACCGCAACTACCCTACACCTACAAGACATACACTTATAGAAAGTTAACAACGATTAAACTGGCTGAAATATATAAATGGGTACTTTGGTAATGCAAACACCAGTATTACCAACCCCAGGTATTCAAAAGTCATGAGTCAGGCCCCAAAAATCATTTTTTTTTTTTTTTAAATAAAGTGTGGAATTTTTTTTTTTTTTTTGGCTTTCTGGACTATTGTTGTTGGTTGTTTAAAATTTGTATCATTGTAGCACCTAGAAGCCCTAATGTTGGATCAGGACCCCATTGTGCTAAGTGCTGTATAAACAGAACAGGAAGACAGCCCCAACCCCAAAAAGCTTAGAGTTTTCTGAGCCTTTAGGGTACACTCTCTTCACTTTTTCAAGCCTTTCTCCACAGTCATCAGAGTCAGAACACATTTCATTTTCATTTTTTTTAATGAAAGCAGAGATATGATGATGATGGCTTTAGTCTGAAATTTGAAAGAAAACACCAAATTTCATGAGACCTGCAACAAAATCACAGTAGCTGACAACACACCTAGTACAGTGCAATTAACCTGAGGACTAAAGCACATACAGCTTTTGTTCACCTCAGTGGAAGCTGAGGAAGCTCAGCAAATATCATGACTGGCCTTTAATATTTTCATACCTGTATATGGAGTCTCATTTTTGAGGTATTATGGGAAGTCTTTGCCTGATCATTCTCTTTATAAAAGTCCATGTTATTCTTTATACTCTACGGTGACAAAGAAGACTTTAAATCTTCTTTTCTAGAATTTACACACCACCCAATCTCCTCTCTCCTCACCTAGTTTTTGCCTGGGTTACATTCATTTTTTTCATTACTTATTCGCTTGTATGATGCCAAACTGTTATGGGAAAATCTAAATTGGTGGTGCTTTAAGGCATAGCCAAAAAGGAAATAAAAAGTGTACCAACATATTTGAGCAAGAAATGATCAATTGTGGAAAAATGTGAAAACACATCGCTGTGAAATGCCCTTTCCTTGTACTAGGCAGATGAAATTTAATGTTGATAATAAATGCAAAGCATAGTCCCAACTATACATATAAAATGATGGGGTCTAAATTAGCTGTTACTACTCAAGAATGAGATCTTGGAGTCACTGTAGATAGTTCTCTGAAAACATCCACTCAATTTGCAGCGGCAGTCAAAAAAGCAAACAAAATGCTGAGAATAATTAAGAAAGGGATGGATATATGGGACAGAAAATATCATGTTGCCTCTATATAAATCCATGATACACCCACGTCTTGCATACTGTGTGCAGATGTGGTTGAACCATCTCAGAAAAGATATATTGGAATTGGAAAAGGTTCAGAAAAGGGCAACAAAAATGATTAAGGGTATGGAATGGCTTCCATATGAGGAGAGATTAATAAGACTGGGGTTTTTCAGTTTGGAAAAGAGACGGCTAAGGGGAGATATGATTGAGGTCTATAAAATCATGACTGGTGTAGAGAAAGTAGATAAGGAAGTGTTGTTTCCTATTTCTCATAACACAAGAACTAGGGGTCACCAAATTAAATGAATAGGCAGCAGGTTTAAAACAAATAAAAGTAAGTATTTCTTCACACAACGCACAGTCAATCTATGGAACTCCTTGCCAGAGGATGTTGTGAAGGCCAAGACCATAACAGGGTTCAAAAAAGAACTAGATAAATTCGTGGAGGATAGGTCCATCAATAGCTATTAGCCAGGATGGGCAGGAATGGTGTCCTAGCCTCTGTTTGCCAGAAGTTGGGAATGAGCGACCAGGGATGGATCACTTGATGATTACCTTTTCTGTTCATTTCCTCTGTGGCACATGGCACTGTCAACTGTCAGAAGACAGGATACTGGGCTAGATGGACCTTTGATCTGACCCAGTAGGGCCATTCTTATGTTCTTAGTGTTGCAGAGTCTAGTCGTTATTCATATGGCTCTTGCTTCAGATGTTGTAATTCATTATTTGCTTACTTAGAGAAAATTAATAAATAGAAAAGTTATTTTTAAAGTATATTACAAGTAAGGGTGGGATTTTAATATATATTAATCACATGTATTAAAATCAGGTTAGTTAAGTAGCTGTTTTAAAGAGGAATATTTGTACGTAACATAACATTAAAACTGGATTATCACTAGGGAGTTTGAGTGTTTTCCTGCTCCCATTGGAATTGCTGGGAGTTTTGCCAGTGGCTTCACAAGAGCAGGATTGGATCCCATCACACAAGGTGCTGAGCGTGTCCTGTGATAGTGGTGGTGGGGGCCAGATTTTTAAAAGTATTTAGGTGCTTTTATTTCCCATCTCACTTGAAAGATGCTGATACCTCTGTTGATTGGGTCAATGGACTAGAATATTTTCCATCAGTGCCTCTGGATTTAGGAATGATTTTACAGCACAGTCATTGTTAGCATGCTGACTATCCCAAATAAAGAAGTAGATAGCAGAAAGCAAAGAAATATACTGAAACATAATGCTTTCTCTTGGACATGAGCTTTCCAAAAGGGGGCATTCAGCGGGCAATATTGTGCCATCAAATGCGTGTGTGCTATTTTTAAGAAAAACTCCCTTTTCATTTCAGTGGGGTGTTAGATGGTACTCTGAGCTTTTCCTTATACAACTTACATATGCCTCTCTTAGTGGCATCAAAATGTGTGTGATTGAATAAATGCTATATATGTTACAAGGCCTAAGCACAAGTCGCTGAGCTAAGGAAACAAGGGAACATTGGGGCATTTGTAAGTAATATAGTTGTGCTTTTAACATGTCATAATCTGATGTTTTTGGGTGTTGGCATTTTATACTTATACAATTCAGGCTTAATTTTCTTTGTTGATATTCTTCAGCTCTGATATACTAGTGGTGATTATTGCTATCAATGTAATGTTACAGGAAAATTAAATTTAAGGTCAAATTCAGAGTTTGTGTAAAAGGGTCCAATTCCATTTAAGCTCCAACTCTACTGTCATATTACCATGAAGAGACCCCGGCATCAACATGTAGCCCTGATTACTTTAATGGGGCACGCATAAGTCGGTCCACTGACATCAAGGTCAGGTTGTTAGTCATTAAAGGACTCCATCTTTCTTAGTATTACCAGAAAGCATGAGCTGGGGAGCAAACTTGGGCTGGGTATGAAATGTTGAGGGTCGAATTCATTGCAAGCTGAGGTGTTTTAACGGCTGAAGTAAGCCAGAAATAAAGAACAGGGAACAAATCAACTCCTATAATAAAAATAATGAGAAATCTTGGAAATTTTTTCATCTGTAGATTTTAGACTTTGGTTTAGCCCGACAAACTGATGATGAAATGACTGGATATGTAGCAACAAGATGGTACAGAGCTCCAGAAATTATGTTAAACTGGATGCACTATAATCAAACAGGTAAAGTAAGATACTTATTTTTAAACTACAAACAATATAGTCACAACAGGAAAAAGCAACTGCATTTAACCATTTTTATTATGTTTATCATGCATATCCCTCTCTTCTTATTTTTGGCAGTTGACATTTGGTCAGTGGGATGCATCATGGCAGAGCTATTGAAAGGCAAGGCTCTTTTTCCAGGAAATGACTGTATCCTTAACATAAAATGCAGTTACATAAAGTGCAAATGCACCACAGTTCTTCCTGTTCTCTAATCGCCAAAATGTTCTTAAGGCTATATCTGCCAGGTAACAAGCCTTCAATACAGCAAACTGAGCTTTGCTAATAGTTCAATTTACTATACATAACTGCTGAATGTAACAGCATCAGAAGAAAAAGCAATAACAGATGTTCTTAAACCACAAGACGCTACATGCAATCTTTATTTTATGCCTGATATTTAAATAATGACCTAGTTAAATAATGACCTAGAAGGATTGATTTCTTTCATTTGTGCAGCTTCTCAAAAACAACATGCATTTATTACAGGGTGACCAGATGTCCCGATATTATAGGGACAGTTCTGATTTTTGGGTCTTTTTCTTATATAGGCTCCTCTTACCCCCCTACTTCCTGTGCTGATTTTTCACCCTTACTGTCTGGTCACCCTAATTTATTAAAATTGAATTAATATGCATGTCACTTATTGTTGTAGAACTGCTGTTTTTATTTGTATGTAGGCAAGAGAGGCAACGTAAAAATCCCTCATTCCAACATAAAGTAGTGGGACTATTATGGTTTATGGTGCAATATTGCTGGGCTCTATTGCAGCCTGTGTTGTTTCTCTGACTGACAGGAGGGCAGAAAAGGCCATTGCTGAGTAGAGTAGAATAATAGTAAAAGGAAATGTAGAGGAAGTAAAAATAGAGACTGAAGAGAGTGTAAGATAAAGAAATGATTGCTAGATCACATCAGAAAACCTCTCTGCATTCAAAACAGAGGCACAGTGTACATCAGATTCTGTTGTGTTCCACACTAAGGGCACGTCTACGCTACTGTCCTAACTCGACCTGTGTTAGGTGAACTTGCAGCCACTGCAGTCGTTATTGTAGTGGCTGATGTCCACTCTACCCTCCTTCTGTTGGTGGTGTGCATCCTCACCAGGAGCGCTTCCAGTGACTGCAGGGGGACTGAGAGCCAGGACTCTCCGCTCCACGCAGCTCCCTGCTGGAGCCACCTGGACTTCTTGCCTCCCTGCGTGGGAAGTTGGGAGCCTTTGGGCAGCAGCCAGTCTGGGAGCGTGGAGCCAGGGGCAGCTGGGCTCTAGCTGCCCAGCTTTCTTGTCAGTGTCTGGAGCCGTGAAATTGACCAGACGGCCAACAGCCGATGTAAGTGATGCAGTGTCTCACATTGCATCACCCTAACTGCACCGACATAGGCCCTGCACCTCTTGTGGAGGTGGCATTATGTCAGTGTAAAAGGGCACTTTCATAGTAGCTGCTTTACGTCACCCTAACTGTGTAGTGTAGACCAGGTCTGACTGTTCTCACTACTCTGAAAAGCGAAAAAATCCGAACATTGCAGCTAAATCTACAATATGGCCAGGTGTGGAAAAGGCATGATGATATTATAGATCCCTGAAAAACAGCTAAGACATGGTAACATCTTGCCATTGAGCTTTCTGTGGTGTTTAAATCAATCAGACTCTATTGTCAACAATGGCACGAGGGCATCACTCAGATGTTCTTAATAATACCTGTTGCTTTGCATCCCTTGACTAAGGTGGTGTTTCTGACTATTTTTGGTAAGCTGGTGTGTATTGTTTGCAAAAATAGGATTTTTGCAAAATATAGACTTACCAGTTTTTTTTTCTTTCTTGTAAAATACAATCTAGAGTTACAGTGTTTCATCAACTTCACTGAGACTTTAAATTAATCTTGAATCACTAAAGGAAGTGTTAATGTGGTTCACTTTTCAGGTCATATACGAACTCAGAAAATGTACATTTTAAAGATTATGGGCCTGGTTCTACGCTCCTTTGCCCCAGTGCAAAATGGGTGTAATATGCTACCCTGTCAGAATTCTCCACTCAGCCCCCGAGTCAGCAGTCATCCCGGTTCAGCAAAGCACTTGAGCATAGGCTGAAATTGTTAAGCACATGCTTAAGTCCCATCCAACTCAAAGTTAGGCATATGACTGTGTTGAACTGGGACCTCACACTGGTGGTAGCATTTTACACTCATAGTCCGTAGGTGTAAATGAATACATGAGGTTCTGGGCAGTGGACAAGAAGACACTCTGGATGTAATCTTCAGCTGGTATAAATTGGCTAACTCCATTGCAATCAATAGAACTGTGTCACTTCCTCCATCTGAGGATCTGACCATCTGTGCAGGACTTCAGGGTTTATTTAAACAAAAAGGCTTGTCTGTTGCTTACTTTTACTATCTTTCCTGGAGTTTTCTTGAATACTTGCAGATATTGACCAACTAAAGAGAATAATGGAAGTTGTGGGAACACCCAGTTCTGAACTCCTCAAGAAAATATCATCGGAACACGTGAGTTCACCGTTCCATAATTTAGCTGAGTTAATAATTTAGTTTTTCATGGACTGTCACACACTGGTCACACAGGCAGTTAATATTTTTCACCTTAATGAGTCAGATTGTGCGTGTGTGCGCGTGTACATGCCCCAAAGGGTGGGTTTATTTCAATGTGCTACTGCAACACTTAATGCAGAATATAAGAGCTGTGTAGGTGACAAGTAAATAAAGCTGGTCTAACACCTTTTTGCTAATTTGCTGGATTTCTAACAGTGCTTTATTTCTCATTCTGTGAAGGCTTTTTTTTTGTTTGTTTGGCCTTTGTGTGTGTTTAATGTTTTTCTTACCAGCATATTCATATCTGTTGAACAATTGAGGAAACTAACATAGCTAGGCTAACACTCCATTTTCTTGCAACTTCCAGCTGTTTATTTTTTTAAAATGTAACTGTTATGGGCTTGGGGGAGCTCCACAGTTTGTGAGCATTCAGGCTCCTGGGAAGAGTTGAGGCAGGAATTAGCTGATACGTTGGCTCTCCCTCCATACCCTGTGCTGAGAGATTGGGCCAGCCAAGAAATGTAGGGAAGGTTCTCCAATGCATGGTCACTTGGTTGTTCTTGAGGCCAGTGTAGTACAAACCTCTGTGCTTTGCACCTGTCTTAGGTTCAGAGGCGTATCGTACGTAACTCATGAATGTTCAGAGTAATTTTGTGGGCTCACTGATGGGGAGAGTAGACTTCTTATTATGGTGGCTTTTATCTTTTCGTAGTTCGTTTCTTTTGTTTTAGAGCCACCTTAATGAGTCAGATTGTGTGTGTGTTCGCGTGTGCATGCCCCAAAGGGTGGGTTTATTTCTGGTGGTAATATTTCCTTGAAGGTTAAATTCCTAAGACTATGCCTTATCTGGAGGGCAAGTCTGTTTAGTTTTGTGAGAGTGTCCCAGTTGGGCACTAATTTGCCTGTACAAATATTTGTTTGATATTTCTGTACAGAGTTTTACACAATATTTTACTGTCTTATCTGCAGATGTGAAACTCGTTTAATAACGAACAATTGCATGTTCTTAGATGTTCACTGACTAAAGCCCAGTAAGTTTAATCAGTGGATGCCAGGAATCTCTCTTTATTTATTTTTATTTTTTCCCCTTTTTATAGTTCATGGGTTTTTTTGCAAAGGTTTCTTTTGTGATTCCTTGGAAGATCATGTGATGGGACATGAGGTTTAAGAAGCTTCAAAAATTTGTATTTTGGTTTGTTTGTAGATCTAAAACTTGATTATTAAAATTATGATCTTTCTCAAGCAATTGGGAATTTTGGGGGGAGGAATTCAACCCTTGCATTGTATCCTAGCTGCTCCAAAGTAGTCACAACAGGTCTATACAAACCCTGCCTCCTTTATGACTCCCCCCTCCTTTGGTGTATTCCCCCCACTGCAGAACACACACCTCTACCCAGGGCAGAGCCATCTCTATATCACCTCCAAAGAAGCCCTGGGACAGGGGGAATTCTGGAGCGGGGGTGGGGGCATATTGGGGACCAGGAAAGATGAGATGAATGGAAGTGTGACACAGGGAGACCTGTGCTTGGTGATTCCTCACTGCTGCAGGCCCCATAGGGGAAATGGCACCAGGAGGCACAAATTAGATCAGCCCCAGAGCTTGCCCTATATTGCAGCTTGGGCACCATCAGCAGCAATAGTATAAGGGCCTTTGCTGGCCGTAACAGAGATCTGTTACCACAGAGATCTGGCCTGTCCTTGAGGTTTTAGCCTGACTGGTCAGACAAAACAATGGAGCAACCTGGCATAGTCATTGAGGCCTTCGGGTGTTCACCAGTTTCTCAGAATATTTGGCTCTTGGTTAAAATCCCTCTCTCTCTCTCTCTCTCTAAATTTAAAATGGAAGCCCATCCTCTTCTCTCATACATTGAAAAAACCTGTTGTCAGTTTTTTAATCTAGGTAAAGAAGAAGGTTTTATTTTGCTTCCTTATAGCTTCACCCTGCACATCGCAGGTTAAAGAAGTTGTGTGTACAAGTGAAGAAGTGCTGTGCAGCATAGAGAGTACAGGAGAACCAAGAGCAGCAGACCCCAGTTAATGAGAGTCCTGCAAGTTAATGACCAGTTAATGACCTCCAAGTTACATCACTCTCGTAGCTGGAGTAATGCCAGGGAAGCTGATCCATAACTGTGTACATTGTTTTCAGGCTGAGGATAGCACTTACCTCCTCATCTCCTCAAGTGAGCCCGTTCCCTGCATGCATCCTGTTCCTTTTACTTTTCAACTTCTGCTCAGAGGACTATGTCTACTTTTTAATGTTGCTTGTGGCCTCCATTCATATTTGTCCTGAAGAGCAAAAGTTGTGCATTCCCAGCTACGCTCCACTCAAAGCAGGATCAAGACTTAAATGGAGAATCCAAACTTATTTTCAGAGATAAACAGAGGATTAAAGAATTGGAAAAATAGAGGGAATCTTTATATAAACTTCACCAGATGTTTCAGAACAAGTCTCTGAGTTAGTTTGTAGATCTGATGTCTTAAATTGGGGTTAGCCCATAATCCCACTTTCAGTATTTCCAGATTCAGAATTATTTAAATACTCTGGGCTCCAATAGGTGGGTTTCTGTGGAGATGACAAGGACATGGAGGAAAGGCTGGTGAGTAAACAAGGTACAGCCATGCTGATATTGGTCTCAGTTAGCAGTAGCCGGAAGACAAAACAGGCCTGGTCCCCTACAATCGCTGATGGATTCTTGAAATGAGAAATTGGGATGTGAATAAATCCAGCACAGATTAGGCACAAATAAGGTCAAATGCACAGAAGTCTGATGATTTCTGTTGAGTAATGGTTGATTTCCATCTTACCCCATAGTTTCCATGCAAGAAAGTGTAACCGCTATATATTTTAAAACTGCACAGCAAGTTATATTAACATATGTCCCTAAAGGTCTGATTCTCTGAGGTGCTGAGCTCTCTCAGCAACCATGGGAGGAGAACATGCTCAGCATCATCTCCCAGGCGTGCACAACATCTTTCAGGGATGTATTCCCATGGGAAGGAAAATTAATCCTGTTCTCTGTCCTTTAAACCTGTACTCTCTGTAGATGACTGGCTACCACTGGTAAGAGCAATCACACTTTTAGAAAGCTGAGTTGCCAACCTCCATAATAAAAAGAGGAAAATATATTGAAATATATTAGTAATGGCAGCCATATTGGTCTGACTCCTCTTGACAACTTCCAGTAAAATAGAAAGTAAAAAGAAATATATTTCTACTTCTGGTTTCCCAAGTTTGTTGTATGTAAGTTAAAGATTAACCCTGTACTTGGATACATTTTGAATGAGACTGTGTCTTGGAATGACCTCTCAGAACACTTTAAAGTATCTTTTGTTTTAGTGCATAACAATTGAAAAGCTTAAAAAGATTGCAGGGAAATTAGAGATCTATCAGTGATGCGCTGTCACACAGAGAGAACTGAACTAGGAGCAGGATTCCATCTTTCCAGTGGCTGTGTCCTGACCCAGAGTACATACCAGGAAGGCTCACAGTAACCTCTTATTACTGTGTAAACCAGGATATGCAGGGCCAAATGATCGTGAAGGTTGTCGGATCCAGAGGAGAAAGAAAACACAAGTCTCAGTGCCTGCTCTCTGAGCAGGAGCCAGGGAGTTGGTCGGCATGAGCTCACCGCCAGTTTGAGCAGCTCTTTTCATATTTTGTCCCTCTTGCTGTCTTCTGTGGGGCCCTGGAGGGTTTCTCAGTTTCCTGCAGTAACATGTGAAGAGGGGAAATAACCCATGTATAGGGAAGAGAGATGGTCAGGGATGAAATCCCTGTACTATTAACAACCTTCCTTAAAGAAACTACAGTTTTCTCAGAGACTCTCTTTCATGCATGCAGGGATGCTCTGTCCTCTCTCCTTTGACAATTCCGTTTTCAGAGCTGTCATCTGCAAGGGTCTCTCTGTCTACCCTCAAGATCCCCATTTAGTCTCCTCTGTCCCATAACCAGTAGGTCAGCTGCTCATCAGCTTGGACATCAGGAAAGCAATATCTTGGATGATGTCAAGTCCCAGCACCTTGCCTGCAATATGTGGGTTGGGCAGCTGAGTATGTGCGATGTGGCTGTCTCTAGGGTGGGGGCCCTGAGGATTCTAATTCACCCCCACATCCATGGAGCCAAGGCAAGCTACAAAGGTCCTGAGGCTCTGCACCTTGGAGGCATCTTAAGTCAGGATTTGATCCTTAGTTGATTAAACATTAGTATTTGAGAGTGGGTAGTTTAGTACATCTTTGCCAGTGGTAACTGAAAGGAGATATATGCTGACTTCCTGGTTGAAAGACATGTGGCAGATAGTATGGTTATTTTAGGATCTATGGTGATAAACCAGTTGTGCAGGTAGATGAAAACATAAACAAGTTTTTCCATGTGAAATAACTATAACTTTAACTTTAAGGGGAAAATTCCACCTTTTAAAACCCTCTTGCCTGTGGGCTTTATAATTATAGACATATAAAGATGATTGTACCTACACACAATGAGTTTCTGTAGACAATGTCTTCCATGAGTAGGAAATGTAGCAATTAGAGATTTTTATTTTCCAGCATTTGCCATGTTTACTATTGAGCAAAATTGTAATCTGTATATATGCTTTGATTTATTCCCAGGCTAGAAAATACATTGAATCACTACCACATATGCCTCAACAGGATTTGAAAGCAGTATTTCGTGGTGCCAACCCATTAGGTAAGAATTTGTTAGGGTTTTCAGACTGATGTAATTTGGTTCCTTCACCAGCATCTGAGCTCAAGTTTTACTGTTGCTATACTAAACCCAGCCGAATGACAACAGGGTGCAATGTCATAAGCATTACCAAACCTCTTGATTCTGAAACCACCATTTTACTCTAATTAAGCCTATTCAGACCCTTTTCTGGGTAGGAAGAATAGACAGGTAGCTCCCAGTGAACAGCAATTCATGGATTAGAGGGCAAATGGCTGCTTTCAAAAAATAAAAGCCAGTCAAATATTGCATAGCTACACAGATAGAAAGAGAACTAGAGTTAGAGCAAAGAGAAAATTTGGAACTGCCTAACAGAAAAATGATCAAAAATGTTTTATTTGAAATGAGTATCCATCATCTTTTTGCTCCAGTGTGGTTCAAACCAAAGATCCTAGAATGTAACGACTCTTCTGGGACATATTAGGCCATCAATATTTTATTTAAATGGGGTTCCTCTTAAATATGACCCACTGTTAGAAGAAAATACATAAATACCGAGAATTAATGAGGCAACATTCTCAATAAGCAAATTAAAATGTAACTAAATCTGTAGAAAAATACGGGGTTTAATCCTACTCTGCGTCAACTCACAATAAAAAATTTAAGTTACAATGTGTCAGTTTTTCTAATCCCATGCAAAGGTAAAGCAGAAACGTTTTTAATAATTAGTATTTTTGTCTGATAGAGAAAATATACTGAAGTTAAGCAACGTGTTTATTGATAAGGTGTTGATCTGAGATCTCACAATTTAACTGGGAAATGGAGTGCCGTTCTCTGATACAAATGAATTAAAAGATAAACTGTCTGAATCAACATTTTGCCACTTTCTCTGGGCCACTAGAACAAATGTAAGCAGCAGATAGTGTGATTTGAGAAAGATGCTAGTAAGAAATATAATGCATTAAAGAGGAAAAATCAAACAAAAAATCTAATGGTGATCGTTTATATGTTAAAGCAATAAAACTGCTTACATTTTCATATATAAATTATAATATATGTATATTAAAAACATAATATATAAACCACTTTTAGTCCTCCAAATATCTTACATGTATAATATTGTATAGTTTATGCAAATTTAGAATGAATACATTTTGTACATATTCTGTGACTGTCCCCTTTAAGGCTACCTTACAATCGTCATATGAACATTTTTTATGGGTACAAATAATTGCAAGTATAATCTTGCACTCACAATTTAGGTCACTTTGGTCCTAATACTGCAGGCACGTATGCATATGCTTAATTTAAGCATGTGCACTCACGTGCTTAATTTTAAGCATACGACTACTGATGTGCTTAACATTAAACACGATCCATGTGCAGGGCCAGGGCCTTGGAAGGAAATCTAAATCAGGTCATTTTAGACATCTGAATCCTAACTTGCACCCATTATAACCTATGTCATGCACCAACTAAAACAGAGGCCTGTTTAATGGCTGAAAATTCTACTCTGAATGTGTATCTTCATAAGCCATGGGCCGTATTGCACAAAAGAATGCTTTTTACATGATCTTGGGAGAAATGATGATATACTGTGTGTATATAGACACAGTTTGTGTCTGATATAATTTTTTTCTCCCATTACTTTTCCTTTTTCTTGCACTAAATAACAAGAACAAGGAAAAGGGTGATTCTGAGGTAGTATGTAAACTTTCACTATGAAATATCTTCACTTCTAGACTTTCTCTTTAGCCACGTGACATGTTTTAAATTTAATTTGAGTGTCTTTTTTGCCCTAGCTGTAGATCTTCTTGAGAAGATGCTTATATTAGACAGTGATAAAAGAATAACTGCCTCAGAAGCGCTCGCACATGCTTACTTTGTTCAGTATCATGATCCTGATGATGAGCCTGAGGCTGAGCTATATGATGAGTCGATAGAGAATAAAGAACGAACCATAGATGAATGGAAAGGTAAGGGAGAATTGTACGCAGCTGTGCAAACGAACAGCAAAAAATGTATTTGCTTAAAAAACAGTTTTTGTCTGGTTCTTGCCCAGGGAATTGCAACACAACTTGAAGTCAGAAACTTCAGAATAACAAGGCAAATCTGTGTGTATTTCCCCCCTCTGGTTCTAGTCCCTCTTCCCATCATCTGATCACTGGATTTTCCTCAACATGCACAGCCCCACGTGAAGGCAGGTGCAAGTGATCTTGTAAGGATCCTGTACTTTTATTCTTCTGTAGACTCTTGTGGGCCAGATCCTCAGCTGGGATAGTGGAACAACGCCAGTTTACATCATGTGAGGTTTTGGCTCTGACCCTTCTGCAGTCATAGCAAACGTGTCTACAAATGGCCTGTTAATGGTTTCCTATGCATGCAATCACAGTAAAAGCTAAAGCAAATTAGGAGTGCGCACCCAGGGTGAAGTTTCCCTTTGTGTAGAGAGCCAGCCTGTGGCTTTTGCACCATTTCAATTCCAAAAGAATTATGTGGGATTAAAGTGCTGAGTATGCTTTTTGTTATCCCTTTCTACAGGGTGAATCTGAACCTCAATGCTTGCCCAAACTGTTTTTCCAGTTGTATAGTGGGCTTCCAGAAATTTGGCCCCATATGTGCATGGCCAGCTGCTATGGCCATTAAAAGGTCTGTTGCAATTCTACCTTTCAGCACACCCATGTCAACAAGAAACTCTCCCTCAATATTTTTGGACTTTTTTTTACATATTCCTTTTGAGATGGAGGAAATTGAAAACATGGAAGATAAAGTGGAGTGCACAAGACATCCTGAGTCTTTCTTAAATCTCCCATCCATGTGGTAGTTGGAGAGGGTGCAGGAATAATCATTGCCCCTGGCTGGGTTCTCTGAGCACATGCTCTCTATTTAGCACCTCCTCCTAAGAGTCGCAGTCCAACTGCCTAGCCCCTGGGACCAGAGGTGATCCCTTAGACACACTTAGATCCCTTAAGCACACCCTTTCCCAGGATTCCACCTCCTGGACACTGTGTGTTTACCATTTAACTCTTCAGGGGCACATGACAGTGAAAGCCAACAGACATACAGACAGCCTTTGCACAGGATTCTAAACACAATTACCCTTTGCTTACCATGAGGAATACACAGATCTAATAAACACACCTATATGCATTTTCACTGCCTCCGTTTCCTTACCACTCTGTAGAGTTCTTTGGGGTGTCCAGGATCCTTCTCCTGCAGCTCATGGCTTCTCTTCAGAAACTTGGAACTTCTCTCCCTCTCTGTCAGCTAACTTTCTCTGACCTCAGCTGATCCTGCTGTTAAACAGGATGCTCCTCTCTCCTGCCCAAAGCTTTCCTGAATCTCCCTGACCCACCCAGCCTCAGTGGCTTTTAAAAGCCAGCATCAGTCCCTTGGTTTCTTTGTGCTGCTGCTGGGGATTTTCTACTCCTACCCTTCAGCGAAATTTGAGTAACTAACTCCCAGCTTCAGCCAACAGACTGTCCCAAGGTGATTCCACCAGAATAGGTAACCATTTTAGGTCTAATGACCAACCACTGACCCTGGTCTGATTGACTTAGAGACATGATACAGCCCCTAACAGCAAACAGTGGGTTCCACATACACAGGCATTCAGAAATACAGCAATTTCATAACACCAACCAGAATTCATAAATGGTAGATAGACAGATTCCCCAAATTATCATAGCGGTACACAGGGGGATAGTCTGTGGGCAGAGGATTGTGTTTATTTTTGATTGGCACCCAGACTCTAAGGTTTTGATTCTGTATTCCATCCAAAGTACGCGGCTTCATGTAGCTGGATGCAGCCCCTTAGTTCAGGACTGACCAGTGCAAAGGCAGTACTAACGTACGTGTACGTATACTACTGGCATAAGGGACTATACTCCAGTGGAGAATCTGTGTAGTGAAGCTCCAGTCTGGCATGCCCCCTTCTCTCTGAGCCCTGTAAGGTAAGTGCCGCCCCACCCCCACTGGGGTAGCAGCAGCAGCCCGGGGCTCCGGGGACAATTTAAAAGGCCTGGAGCTCCCCTGCTTCTACTGTCTCGGTCCTTTAAATAGCCTCCGGAGCCCTGGAGTAGCAGTGGCGGGGCTCCAGCGGCTATTTAAAGGGCCGGGACGGTAGAAGCAGGGGAGCTCCAGGCCTTTAAATAACCGTCGGAGCCCCGCAGCTGCTACCCCAGGGCTCTAGCAGCAGGGCTCTGGAAGCAATTTAAAGGGCTTGAGGCTCCAGCCACTGCTGGGAGCCCCAGGCCATTTAAATTGCCCCCGGGGAAGCCGGGCTGCCCCAGTCCGGTGCACCGGCTCTTGCCAGTACGCTGTACGGGGCCATACCGGCTTACTTTCACCTCTGACTAGTGGAGGGTTTGCAGGGGAGGGGGGGAGGGCAAGAATTCTGTCTCCAGCCAATTTAAAGCCACTTTGCACTGCTTACATAGTGCTGAGTGGCCCAAGCAGAGAATCCTGCCCTGACCCTTTATGCGGTTCCCTCATCACAAAATGGATATGGCAGAGCTGGTTTATACAGCATATTTTAGCATGTAGTTTAGCTATAGGGAGCCTGGTTAATTGTATGCTCTTCTATGGAGTTTAGCTATGTTGATGTGAGTGCTATAAAGGGGGAGCTTGAGGAAACTGCTCTAGACTAGATCCTGAGCTGTGACTGGGGAGGTCTCAGTGCAGAAGGGGTGCTGCAAAACTAACTGTAAAGGATCTTTGCACTCCCCCAGTTCTGAAGCTGGTCCCTGTTGTAAGTGAGAGCAGACTGATGGCTAGTCCCAATTCCACTCTTACCCAGAGCTCCAAGGATCTGTTCCAGCAGCTGGAGATACCTGTAGTTTAAGGGATCCTCTCCAGTGCCTTCTTATCTTCCCTTTCTCTCCCACAATCATGTTCCCTTAAACTGGCTGCCTATATCTGTGCCACCCAAGAATCCCTCCACACTGGTGAAATCCTACAGAGGCTGAGTTATGGTAGTGGTGTAAAGCTATGCTAATGCAGGGCAGGAAATGGGCCACAGTGTCCAGTCAGGGAAGAGCAACCCTCTGTTAACCTGAGGAGGGCTGTCTCATAATTCTGCTACCTCTGGATAGATGATGAAAGCTGATTCATAGAATCATAGAATATCAGGGTTGGAAGGGACCTCAGGAGGTTATCTAGTCCAACCCCCTGCTCAAAGCAGGACCACTCCCCAACTAAATCATCCCAGCCAGGGCTTTGTCAAGCCTGACCTTAAAAACCTCTAAGGAAGGAAATTCCACCACCTCCCAAGGTAACGCATTCCAGTGCTTCACCACCCTCCTGGTGAAAAAGTTTTTCCTAATATCCAACCTAAACCTCCCCCACTGCAACTTGAGACCGTTGCTCCTTGTTCTGTCAATTCTATGATTGCCATCAACTGCTCCCTCCACAAAATTTGTATGCTGCAAAGCCAGCACGTGTTGCCTTGCACATATCTTGTCTAATATGAATCCGTGCTGCATTTGCTGCTGTAACTACAGGTACTTAATTTGTTTGTCTGCTATTTCCTCAGATGGTTGAGTCCTTGACAGGAAAGTTTAACAATTTCCTTTTCACAAAATTAACTCCTCTTCATGATGCAAACCTCTTTTTAAATGGTTGCAGGGGCAAACTTGGCTTAACACTTCCTGAGCTGAAACTGGGAAGTGGGGATAACTTCTCTATAAAAAGCAAGAATGTTTTATGCAGCAGCAGCAGATTCTGGTGCATCAAAAAGATGGTGAAATTAACCCTTGTTAACCCTTGTTCAAAGGCCCAGCCCAAGGCCTATGGGCCACGTAAGCCTTCAAAATAGGGCTTGCATAGAATTGAAGCTGATCATAGGCCTTGTTGTTGGACCTCTGCACAGGGATGAATTTCACCCCAGAGATGTATAGCTCTCCTCATTCTCTTCTCTACATACTTCATCTGTCATTAGAAAATGGCCCTTGAAAATACCTAATGCTCTGAAAATCAGACAAATACTAAGTCTGATTCTGTGGTCTGATTATTTCAGTTTAATTATTTTGATTTTTAACTGTATGAATAGAAGCAGAAACATCTAGGTGATCAAACAATTTCTCTGAGGAAAATCACAATTAATATTTCAGATGCTGCATTCCAGCAAATGTGTGTGCTCATTCCATGTGCTGAATAATTAAGTGCATAGGCAATCTTATATAAGAATTATTTGAGAGGTTTGTTTGGTTAGCATTTCTTTAATGGGTTCAGGTAAAAGCATTCCTTAGTGAGGCTAACCTGGTTGAAATTCTTGAAAGGGGAGAAATCAAGGGTTTTGGATTGTTTAGAAAGAAATGTCCTTATCTCCTTTGTAGGTCTAAAGAATGGCTTGATTGAAATAATATTTTTGCAGCTTTAGCTAGGAGAGCATTAAAAGATGGCAAAATATTGTCATTTTGTTCTTATTAGGGAAGAATAATATTCCAAATGAAGGAATAGAGCCATTTGTGCATGATCGCTTGTAGACATTTACTAGAAAACCCCGCACAAAACTGAAGAAGTTGCAGATCCTCTAATCTGATCACAACTGAGTTTCTGTATTACAAGAAACTGACACATTATGAAGCTTTGATATAGTATTTTTGCCTCTTTTCTGTTAGAATTTCTCTGGAGACTAGGAAGCTGCTTCTTCTGAGTCTTAAGGCATTTATGGCAATGTTACTGCTGTATTGAGGGAGGGTTTATGCTGCTTCCACCACATATACAAGTTCTTGATTTTTAACATTAAAACATTTACAGTCCTTGGTTTTGCTAAGTAAAACAACTATATAGGCCCAGTTATGGGCTGCTTTACTAATGCTTTACTAAACTTCGAATAGAAGTTTTTAATCCTTGGATATATTCCATATTTGAAGCTTATTTATAACAAAAATGTAAATAGCCATTTTGTAAGTATTACAGCTTCCTGGGGGCCAGGGGTGAGAGATGGGTTAGTTAGTATGTTCCTGACAGTCAGTGGAGTTTTGGCTGAGAAGAGATGCTGTGTGCATTCAGACCTGCGAAGTATTTACATCAGTACATTCAAACGGTTGTGTTATATTGACAAAAAATGCATTACCTGAGGTTTGCATAGATAAGTACTCTATTAAATTTATACCATAAAGGAAGGAATACCAGGAACTAAAACTCCAGCACAGAATTGTGGTTTATGCTGCTCTGAATGCAAGAACTGTCACTTTCTTGTGCAAGTTGCCCATTTCTTATTTTATAAGGTAATACATTCAAACTTGTACTTAAAAGGTTATTTCGGTTCCATTTAAGAGGAATCGATTTTTCTTTTTCCTTAAACATTGTTATTTGTATTGTACCAATACTGTGGATTAAATTGAACACTGATTAGACCTTTGTAAACTAGCTATTGGTATTTTTAATTTGAAGGGACTCTTTGAATGGCTACATAGTCGGACATGAGTTCCTCTTAAACTATGAATCGGAGAGTCATAGCTTACATAATTGAAAAAGCAGTGTTACCTAGATCTTCAGTAAAGTTTCAGGTTTAATGTATAGAGAGCTCTCCTGTCAGCTTAATAACTCCTGCCTCCATGAGAGGCAGTAGCTGTGTGCAGGAGAACCCCCCCGCCCTCCCCCGGCGCGCTGACATAGTGCTGTCTACACCTGCGCTTGGGTCGGTGTCACTTACGTCCCTCAGGGGTATGGATTATTCACACTCCTGAGCGACATAAGTTATACTCAAGTAACCTGTGGAGAAGGGGAGAGTTTGGCCATTGTTTAGCCAAACGGTTCCTTGACTTGATTATTGTCTTTTTTTAAGAAATGAAGTTACAGACAAGTGCAGTGGGCATGTGCTTTTGTTAAACCATGTTTTCCTTGATGAGGGTAGAAGGGTGTCCATTGAAATGTTGATTTACTACCTAAACGAAAAAGACAGGGATAGGGTTTTTAAAATTTTTCACACAGCTGCTCAGCTCAGTTTGTGGATCTAGTTTCCTATCAGTTTGTAAGATTTTTATGCATGTCTCTCCTCTAGCTTTTATGGAAATAACTCTTGTCCCCATCAATGGAAGAAGTATACTGTATTAAAGAATCTAATGTGTGCGAGACATTTCTATTCCATTTCTGAGGAATTTCATGGGAAAATTCAAACAACTAGGGGAAGAACGCACATTGTTCCTTTTTTAGTCTGTTATTAAAAATATATTTTAATCTGAATTTTTTTATTGGTTTGTAAGGAATAAACTTCATTCGATTTAAGCACATTCACAGAGTAGTACAGTGTACTTCATTTCGTTTTGGGACATTGAAAGGGAGATGTGGGAGTGTCATAAATATAAAGGGAAGGGTAAACCCCTTTGAAATCCCTCCTGGCCAGGGGAAAGCTCCTCTCACCTGTAAAGGGTTAAGAAGCTAAAGGTAACCTCGTTGGCACCTGACCAAAATGACCAATGAGGGGACAAGATACTTTCAAAAGCTGGGAGGAGGGAGAGAAACAAAGGGTCTGTGTCTGTCTGTATGCTGTGCTTGGCCAGGGATAGACCAGGAATGGAGTCTTAGAACTTTTAGTAAGTAATCTAGCTAGGTATGTGTTAGATTATGATTTCTTTAAATGGCTGAGAAAAGAATTGTGCTGAATAGAATAACTATTTCTGTCTGTGTATCTTTTTTGTAACTTAAGGTTTTGCCTAGAGGGGTTCTCTATGTGTTTTAATCTAATTACCCTGTAAGATATCTACCATCCTGATTTTACAGGGGGGATTTCTTTATTTCTATTTACTTCTATTTTCTATTAAAAGTTTTCTTGTAAAAAACTGAATGCTTTTTCATTGTTCTCAGATCCAAGGGTTTGGGTCTGTGGTCACCTATGCAAATTGGTGAGGCTTTTTATCCAACATTTCCCAGGAAAGGGGGGGTGCAAGTGTTGGGAGGATTGTTCATTGTTCTTAAGATCCAAGGGTCTGGGTCTGTAGTCACCTAGGCAAATTGGTGAGGCTTTTTACCAAACCTTGTCCAGGAAGTGGGGTGCAGGGTTTTGGGAAGTATTTTGGGGGGAAAGACGAGTCCAAACAGCTCTTCCCCAGTAACCAGTATTAGTTTGGTGGTGGTAGCGGCCATTCCAAGGACCACGGGTGGAATACTTTGTACCTTGGGGAGGTTTTGACCTAAGCTGGTAAAGATAAGCTTAGGAGGTTTTTCATGCAGGTCCCCACATCTGTACCCTAGAGTCCAGAGTGGAGGAGGAACCTTGACAGGGAGGTATAACAAAATACCGTCCCTTGTTGGTTGTCAATGGTCTCGGGAATAAATGAAACCGCTAATCTCACATTTTGTAAAAAGTTCTATGAAGGATCTGTTTTCTGAGACATGAATCCTGCAACATGTAAAAACAGCATGTTGCTTTAACATCTGTGTAGTAATACATTTTGAACATTCTGTTTTGCATGCACATTTTAGAATCAAAAGCCTTAAATACTGAATTATTTACCTAGCATCACTTCATTGCAGGAGTTACAGTGGAATGGGGTGGTATTTTTATATATCAAACTTTTTACATGCTTTTACTCATAATATCTGTTTGCCCTAAATCTTTAGTGCCTATGTGTATTTTGTTGAGGTTTTTTTATATCTGACATTTTTCATATTTTGGTATTTATATCCCATGTGAGCAGTAATAAAGGACAGATTAGCAAACACAGAATTTACTATATTCCCTAACCAAAAGCATTGGTAAGGTAGAGTTAAGGCTGTAAATCAGCCATTAATTGATGATGTTTTAATAATACGGTGATTTCAAATCAGGGGAATTTGGGGGTGGGTTAAAAGTCTGGAATTTCAAATGTTTTAGTTATTGAAAAACAAAATAAAAAAATCCATCACCTAACTGCCAAAAAGAATACTCCTGCTGAGGTACCCAAAACAACCTTAACTCTGCCTGCTTATCCTACTTCTCCTGCCAGTGAGAGAATCCCACTAGCTGCAACAATAATGAAATTAAGAGCCTGATCCTCTTTTTACTTATATCAACCAGTGAAAATCAAGAGTAACTCAACTGAAGTCAGTGAAATAACACCTGTGTTAAGACAGCTAGGCTTGGTCGTTCCTGTTTCACATATGACTTATTCTTAGAACTGATAGAAACGTTTTGAATTTCACTTTTTGACAAAAGAGAAATTTGTCTGAGAAAATCCTTTTATCTGCAAGCAGCTCCAATTATTATGCAATGGTATTTCAGTTTTGGGTGATACAACCCACGGCTACCCTTCTAACTTAGATCAGGGATGGCATCTCAGATGTGCTTTGGCAGTACATGAAGGGTCATATGGTTTTTGGTCAATATGTTCAGGATCAGGCAGTCCTAAGAGATTTTGAGAGGATGTACAAAAAGTACCCTAGGAGTTCTTGTTCCCCAAAATTCACACGATCCTCCCTCTTAACACTTGTCTCCCTACTGCCACCTCCCAGCCCAATTCAGTCAGCTCTTTTCCCCCAAGAGGCTAAAGCTTTTCAGCCAAAATTTGTGACCAGACTGGAACAAAAGTATTGTACTTTGCTTAACAACATGTTTGTAACTTTAGAAGAACTGACATTTAACGATTCCACTTTTGAAATGTACACCGCCTTAATATTCATCAATTCATATAGAGATTCTTTGAGCTAGTTTATTGCCCCGGGGGGGGATTATTCCGTTGCTTTGATACATACTATAAAAATCTGAGGAATAGTCTTCAAAGAAAACGTAATCAGCAATGACAGAATATCGCCAAGTGCTTAGGTGTCTGGCTTCCTTTATTCAACTCTCAGGTGAGAGATTCTCTGGTGGATAAGCCTGAGCTTATGTGTAATTTTATTTAATGAAAGCCATCTCGATAGTAGAAAAGTCCTACTATATCCATGTAGTCAATAGAGCAGGACATGTGAAATGGATGACAATAGAATAATCCTTCTAGGAAGACCAACAAAACAAATAAGAACATTCCAGTCAAAATGTTTGAATTTGGGTGCTTAAAGTTAAATCCATATTTATTCACCTGAATGAAGGTGGCCTGATTTTCAAAGGTGCTGAGTGTCCTCACCATCCATCAACACCAGTGCCAGTTCAGCAGCTCTGCAAATCAGATTAGTCTTTCTTTTAGGTGCCTTAATAGGTAGTTAATCAGGTGGCTGACTTTCAAAATGTGGCTTTTATGTTTATAGTGACTCAACTCTCAGCAGGCAACTGCAACTCATATTCAAGTAGAGTCAGGTTTGTTTGACTCAGCATTTCGCTATGTAGTAGAAAACTGATTTTCACCCAAACGATATACCAAGGGAAACAGGGTTGCTTTTTCTTCTTTTGATTCAATTCTGTAAAGTTAAGTCTATTTTTATTTTATATTATGAATAATAATAATAATTAATAAAAGGAAACACGTAGCATTAATTCAAGTGCTTACCCAATTATCTTTATACAAACAGTCTAAAGTTTTAACGCTTCTTGAGAGAAAACCGAATAAACCAATTCTGGATTCCTAGATCAAATTGTTTTTGAAAGATGTGGCAAAAAAAAAGGGGCAAAGATAGATTTCAGAAAAAGTGCACTGTACTGATTTTCCAGCCTGTTTCAAGAATGCCCTGTCTGATTTCCTCTAAACATTCCAGGATGGATTTTCCTTGGCACAGGATAACACAAGAAAACTTTCAGATTAATAGATATAGGCTAGATGAAAGTAGAGGAGTGATCATAACTGGGACTTTAATAGAAACCAGCCCATAATGTTAACTGCAGAGAGACTATGTCCTCTCATTAATCCATACAAACTCCAGGCTCGTGTACATCTCCACACTGACAGCGTTTCATGATGGAAACAAATAATCTCTTTCCATGAATAATATGATCCTGAATATTTCCTGCAAGCAGAATTTCTACAAGTTTTATTACGACAATTAATATTATTTATTACTGCTTCTCAAGCACAGTAAGTGCTACATCGAAATAGGGAGACCCTGAAGACCTCATTTACATAAAGGATTTCCCCGAGTTGCTAATGGAATATTGGCCTAATTCCAAAAGAAATTGATAGCACATTTCTCCCTATTTTTTATCCTTCAAACTTAAGTCCCTAAGTGGTTGATGCTGAGCAGAGAACCGAGCACCTGAAGTTAATGGGGGTTACAAGTGCTTGGCATCTCTCAGGGTATGTCCTAAGAGCTTCCTAAGTCTCCAGGACATATTGCTGAGGTTTGCAGCCAGGAAATTCCTGGCTGTTTAATCAGTTAGAAAATATCTCAGAATGCAACGGCTCAGAACACCTCATTTGGAGTTGAATGCATTATGCAGTACGCTTCCTTAGCTGCTGCAGCTCTTCCACTCATTTTGGCACAACATTTGCAGTTGCACTCTCAGTAGAATAGATGGCGTGAGACTAGAATAAGCGGTTTAATAACTGCAAAAGCATAGCATACACAGCCTCCAGTATTCATTTCTAATACCGTCTCTGACACCAGGTTTTGAAGAAATTAAGGCCTGGACCCTGGGGTTGCATTTGAGCAAGGCTCAGTGGCTCAAGGCTGCTCTTTTTTATACCAGGCTGTCTTAGGCTCAGAGGGGCCATTCTAGGAGCTAGGGATCAATCACTGGGTCACAGAGACAGCCCAACTGTTCCCGCCTGTATCCCAGACATGGGGGATTGTGCAGAGTAACACAACTCAGGGATTCCTTTCAACTGGGGGAATCCTCTGGTAGTCAGTAAAGCAGTCATCATGATTGCTTTGCACCACCTGAGCAGTGCAAAGCAGCTACTGCAGGGGCCAGGATCCGGCTCTAAGACGTTACTGAACATTGAAAGACTATTTTAAAGAAATGCCATTCATGCTTACTGCATACGTGCACACTCTCTCTCTCTCTCTCACTGCCCCAGTACATGGATCTTTTTACTAAACCAGTTCACATGAGCAGGTTGATCAGCTCTAAACACTGGCCAGTGATCAAAGGCTTGTTCCTGTGCCAGAGTGAAATATGTCATTTACTTCAGTGTGGAGAAGATCAGGCCCTTAAAGTCTCTTTCCAGTTTGAGAAAAAGGTGCATTTAACAAAAAGGAGCCATAATTGTGATTTTTTTTTTCTGTCAGTTAAAAGATGTAACTTGCTCCTCGCTGAAGGGAAATTGCTGTCATCGTGGAGAGAAAAGGGGCTGGGCAAGAAGGCAGGGCAAAATGACACTGCATTTTGGGCAAGTCTTGGTGTAAGCAGGCTTGAGAGCTAACATGCTGTACAGCAAACAAATATCCTGTAAGAAAACCTTAAATCTACATACATTACAGCACTACCCTCAAAGGACAAAGTGTAACTGCAGAGGTTCAAGTGTTTCATTTATGTTTGAATACAATGGATTGAGAAATGGAGGAAGAACACTTTTCTGCAGCTAAAGAAATGAGATGGCAACATGTACATTAAAATAAACATGTTTAGGCTTTTCTAAAGGTTGCATGTTATATTATATTTTGTCTTTCATTAAGCCATTCTGGCAGCTCTTTGACAGCATACTCTGCATTTCCTTTTCAGGGCTAGTGTGTTTTTGTAGTCAACTGCTGAACAAAAATACGTTATAAAATAATATCTTAGAGCATGATCCACAGTCTACTGAAGCCAATGGAAAGACTCCCACTGACTTCAGCAGGCTTTTGATTAAGTCCGTAGTAAGGTTAGAAATACAAATAATTTCATTGTACCTGTGTTCTGTTTTGCCTTGAATATTTTCTTTTTAAATCAATACAGCTCATGCTCAAATAAATTGGTTAGTCTCTAAGGTGCCACTAGTACTCCTTTTCTTTTTGCGAATACAGACTAACACGGCTATTACTCTGAAACCTGTATGGTGCTTGTCAGCTACTTTAGGCTAAAGGTCTACATGCAGTCACTACTTAAATGCTATGTATTTCAGATAGTTCACACCTATTTTTCTTTTTTGTCCCCTCCAGAGATTACATATGAAGAAATGATTAGCTTTAAACCACCTGATTTAAAAATGGATAGCCTGGAAATAGAACAGTAAATACAACCAGCTGTGTTTTGCCTTGCTGCACTATCAAGACTGTTGAAAACACAGCATTACAATTTAACCTATATTCCCAAGAGTAGATTTTACTATCCAAAGATGTTGGAGAAGGAATGGAAGAGCAGGTAAATGATACTGAAGCCAGATGGCTTTTGCCTTGTACTATGAATGTAATCACAGAACATAAAAGGTGATAAAGAACTGCTTCATTCTGACAAAATGATGCACTGAGTTCTGTTTTCCTGGATTTTTCTGCATGTTTCATTTTATCAGTTGTAATGCCAAAAATGAAGGTAACTTTTTTATTATTTTGAATAAACTTTTTTTGAAATTGTACATTTAAAGCATGAATGTGTGCAAACATGAAAGTAGACGTCCATACACGCAACCAGTTGTTTCCTGGCATTACCCTAATTTTATCTGTTTTTCGTTTTTTATTTATAGCTAGTGCCTTTAAGAAAAAGAGGGCATGGTAGTGAGTTAGACATAATATGCAAATGTAGTCATATCTGTGGTGGTCTTATAAACATACTGGCTGTGTCTTGAGTGGTTTAACACCAGTTGGAAATCAATGAATAAAGCTTTGTCATGTTGCCATTTAAAGTGTCTGTTCTCATTATTTTCCATATAGTCTTTAAAACTGCAGAGGATAAGTTTTTGAGAGACAATGTTTCTGTGTGATGCTACTACGGATTGTGTTATCAGCAAAGAGTTAGTGAATTTGCACAGATTACAAGAATTCACACCACAGACACTTTGTGGAATTTCTCTTGTTTTCCAGAAATCTCACCAAAGATACCACAGATTGTAACGTAGGGATAATGTGTTCATTCATTGAACTCAACATCTCCCTACTCTATTCTTTTCCTTCAGTCAATCCATGAGAGGCCAACATAATAAATGAGATTAAAGAACAAAATAGGGATAAATTTTAAGAAGAATTTGGACAGTTGTGAAAAGCAAAATACCACAATCTCATTGGAACTGCATTTTTAAAAAGCAATATTTTAAAAGGCCCAATGTCTCTGAAGAGTTAGACAAACTAAATATAAAGCTAATTCCTAGCAGGATATATCCGATGCCAAGATGTCTTAAAGAATTAACTCTATAATCTCATTTATCCCCTGGAAGTGTAACCATGATAAAGGAACAGTATTATTAACATCTTTTGGTCTGAGATCCTCTGGTTAATATATGGCCACGTTTGTCTCATTCCTTAGTGATTCACAATTGCAAATACCAGTAGATGCTGACCATTTTTTGTGTATTTTGTCATGCCATGTCTCATTCTGTCAGTGTCTCATTTTGGGGGGTTGCTTGTTTTTATATTAATGTTTTTACTTTGTTTTGCTGTGATGACTTTGTCATTAGTTTGGCTTGTACAGCTATTCTATCAGCTGATGAATTTGCATACATTTATTTACTTTCTCTGTAGTTTTGCTGCTTGATCTTTTTTCTTAATAAACTACAAAAAAAAAGCAAAAGGAAATTTTATTTTCCATAGCACTTGACTACTATCAATGATTGAATTAACCTAAATTAAAATATGTGAATATTGTACAGTTGTAGGAGGTACCGTACATACTCGTTCATAAGCCGAATATTTTTGGTAAAAAAAGTGACGCATCAAAGAGCAGGGGTCAGCTTATAAACGGGTCTACATCAAAATTTGATGATTTTAAACTCTATGGAATCATTGAATTGAATATCTAATACATTGTGGTTTTGTTTACCTGGAGCGTCTGCAGGCATGGAGCCCCTCAGCTCCCTGTGGCCACAGTTTGCCGTTCCCAGCCAATGGGAGCCGTGGGAAGTGGCACGCCACTTCCCACGGCTCCCATTGGCCTGGAACAGCGAACCGCAGCCACTGGGAGTTGAGGGGCTCCATGCCTGTGAATGCTCCAGGTAGACAAAACGTCCAGGCCCACTCATGGCTTACCCTAATGGGCCAGGAGCCAAAGTTTGCCAACCCCTGAAATATAGGGTCGGCTTATGAAAGGGTCAGACAGTTTTTACTATTTTTACCTATCCATCTTGGGTTGGTCAGCTTATAAATGAACGGGCTAATGAACGAGTATATGAACAAGACAGAGACAAACACCTACAAGATCTCTATCAAGCATTCTTACAACTACAATACCCACCTGCTGAAGTGAAGAAACAAATTGACAGAGCCAGAAGAGTACCCAGAAGTCACCTACTACAGGGCAGGCCCAACAAAGATAATAACAGAACGCCACTAGCCATCACCTTCAGCCCCCAACTAAAACCTCTCCAACGCATCATGAAGGATCTACAACCTATCCTGAAGGACGACCCATCACTCAGAAATCTTGGGGGACAGGCCAGTCCTTGCCTACAGACAGCCCCCCAAACCTGAAGCAAATACTCACCAGCAACCACACACCACACAACAGAACCACTAACCCAGGAACCTATCCTTGCAACAAAGTCCGTTGCCAATTATGTCCACATATCTATTCAGGGGACACCATCACAGGGCCTAATCACATCAGCCACACTATCAGAGGCTTGTTCACCTGCACATCTACCAATGTGATATATGCCATCATGTGCCAGCAATGCCCCTCTGCCATGTACATTGGTCAAACTGGACAGTCTCTACGTAAAAGAATAAATGGACACAAATCAGATGTCTAGAATTATAACATTCATAAACCAGTCAGAGAGCACTTCAATCTCTCTGGTCACTCGATTACAGACCTAAAGGTCGCAATATTACAACAAAAAGACTTCAAAAACAGACTCCAACGAGAGACTGCTGAATTGGAATTAATTTGCAAACTGGATACAATTAACTTAAGCTTGAATAGAGACTGGGAGTGGATGGTTCATTACACAAAGTAAAACTATTTCCTCATGTTTATTTCCCCCTCACACACAAACTCTTCCTCAGATGTTCCTGTTAACTGCTGGAAATGGCCCACCTTGATTATCACTATAAAAGGTCGTCCCCGTTCTCCCCCTCCCCCCCCCGCTCTCCTGCTGGTAATAGCTCTTCTTTCTTGATCACTCTTGTTACAGTCTGTATGGTAACACCCATTATTTCATGTTCTCTGTGTATATAAAATCTCCTCACTGTATTTTTCATTGAATGCATCCGATGAAGCAAGCTGTAGCTCACAAAAGCTTATGCTCAAATGAATTGGTTAGTCTCTAAGGTGCCACAAGTACTCCTTTTCTTTTTGCGAATACAGACTAACATGGCTGCTACTCTGAAACCTGATCTATGTGGGTAATAATTCTAGGAAGGGAAAATAAGTATTCACTTCATGGTGAATATTCAGATGCAGCAATATAGTCTTATTTGTGAGAACTTTAACTTTACTGATTAATGAACAAAGCTAGTGCTTGTGTTAAGCCAACTGAGACTCAGTAAAACCTGACCATGGGAATAGTTTGTCTTCATGCTTTTTTTCATTTGAAAATTGTGTGTATCAATCAAAGACTACTGAAGGCAATACAAAGTCTATTGAAGGCAATGGGAGTCTTTCCATTAACTTCAGTAGACTTTGGATCAGGTCCGTAGTGGCCACTGAGTGATTTCTTATGATTTCACATTGATTAAATCAGTCAGATTTCCTAGGAATCGTGAATTTTGTGTAAGCCACCCTAAAGGACTGCCCTGACTGTATAATGAAAAAATCATGATCAGTTCATCTCCAGAAATAGAAATATCATGTAATTGATCTACCACCTAGCCAGTTATTCCCCATTTTGTAGTTGTGCATTTGACTTTTCCTTCCTAAGTAAAGTATTCTGCACTTATCTTTAATGAATTTCATCTTGTTGAATTCAGACCAATTCTCCAGTTTATCAAGGTTGTTTCGAATTCTAATCCTATCCTCCAAAGTGCTTGAGGTAAGTAACCCTGTCAAAGAATGACAGTAAGTTCACAGTTGCAGTTATATGCCAGGGTGTGATATAGTTTAGGGTATGTTTACACAGCACCTGGGAGGGCTCTTTCCAGCACAGGTAGACTGACATGTGCTAGCTCTGCTCAACCTAGTGTGGTAAAAATAGCAATTTGAAGACAGCGGCACTGATGGCAACTCAGGCTAGCCACCCAAGTATGTACCCAGGGGGTTGATTGGGGTTGTTGCAGCTTCAGTGTTATTTTTAGCTGTGATGACATGGGAATTTTCTGTTATAATTTTATGAATCCTGTGTATGCTTCAGTTTCCCCTATAAGCTGCCTTATTAGAAAAGGACTGTTTGCTCTCAGGGCAGGCTAAGAGACACAGGTATGAATATTGCCTAGCTGGCTGAGACTAAATGGATCATTGGAAAAAGTCTGGCTGAGGCTGACCCCATCTCAGTGGAGAATCTGTGAAAACCATGGCAAAGCCAGTCTCCAGGCTAGATTCTCCCACCCCTCAGCAGGGAAGGTGAGCATAATTCCCTGAATGCTGAAGTCCGGGCTGTCATCTGGAGTCTGATCAAGGAAGTCAGACTTAGGCTATGTCTACACTAGCACTTTTGTCAGTAAAACTTATGTCACCTAAGGGGGGTATGAAAAACCACCCCCCTGACCAACGTAAGCTACACCAACAAGCACCAGTGCAGACAGCACTATGTCAGCGGGAGACGCTCTCCCACTGACATAGTTAACGCCGCATGTTGGGGGTGGTTTAATTATACCAATGGGAGAGCATAGAGAGGCTACACAGGAGACCTCACAGCAGCGTATCTGCATCGGTACAGGTGTGCCACTGTAAGGTCTCTAATGTAGACACAGCCCTGAGAGAGAGACAGACAGAGCTTGGCTGGGCTAACCAGAATGGTCTATGCTTTGACCTTCAGTTCCCTCTGCTAACCTGAGGACTTCTTATGCTGTGTTCCACTTGACTAATAAACCCTACTGTTTTGTCAGTGCTGCTTGAGTGTCACTGCAAATGTTTGCTGAGGTGCATTAATCCCTGAAGAATGCACAAGTCTCTACCAGGAGTCTATCTCAGTTGGACGCAGTAAACAGAGCTCACGGTGTGAAGCGGGAGTGCTGAAGACCCAGAGGTCCAGTCTAAGGAGGCAATGAAGCCACCTGGCTTACCCTGGAGGAAGAGTGAGACCCTCTAGAGGATCTCGCACACTGAAGGGGTTCCTTCTAGAGACTCTTCCAAAGTTGGGGGCATAGCACCAGTCCTGTAGATCTGTGACATTAGCATGCTAGCTCAAGCAGAGCTAGTGCATGTCTGTCTAGCCACTCTGGGAATTACATCTCCAAGCTGTTGTGTATGCATACCCTAAGTATAGGCTAATATGAGCTCAGTTATTTCTACTGAAATACAATCACAAGCCATAAAATGTCATTATCTCACCTGAATGCCTAAATAAATGGAAATCAGGGGGCAACCTTCTTTTCCCAGACTTTTCAAGTTCTGGGAGATATTTCATAGAAGGGTACTAAGGGCCTTTTTTATGAATTCACTTAAATCCCAATAATCAAAATATTTTCCAGTTTTAGGTCAGAGATTCTCCTATGCTATGGTAATGTGATAAGTTTATCAATTTACACTGGCAGGACAGGGTAATTGAAAGGGAGTTACCCCCTTGAAGTGAATATGTGGGAAATGTATTGCTAGAAATGCTTATCATTTGAATGCAGGTGAAGAAATCATTTGTCAGCCTAGCCAAAATAGGCTGTTTTAATGTAGGTAAGCATTTTAGGAGCAAGTCTCTTCATGCCTAATAGACCTACAAGGCATTTAACCAAAAAACCACACATAAACTGGTGAAGATTTTATTTGGTTTGGTTTGGTACTTTTACTAAAAACTTCATTTTATGAGGAAATTGCTTGTTTGGCTCCAAGTTATATTAATAGAATTTGCAGTAGTGGAGTGTGTTAGAGTATGTATGTTCTTTAAGATCCTCACATTTTGCTTAGTCAGGTTATTACAACCACATTTTAATATGTTCTTTGTACATAGTGTGTGTATTTTTGTAAAGAATTTCATATTCCTAGATTTTAAGGCCAGAAAAGACAATCGTAATAATCTAATTTGACCTGCTGTATATCTCTGGTTGAACTAGAGATTGTCTTTTAGAAAATCATCCAATCTTGATTTTAAAATTTCCAGTGATGGAGAATCCACCAAAATCCTTGGTAAATTATTCCAATGGTTAATTACCTTCACTGTTAAAAATGTGCATCTTATTTCCAATGTGAATTTGAATAGCTTCAATTTTCAGTTAATGGATCTTGCTATGCCTGCTAGACTGAAGAGCCCTCCATTATCAAATTTCTAACTCTAATCCATTTTAAATGCAATGCCAATTAATAAAGCTTTTCTTGAATGTCTTGTACATAGCACTTGACTACTGTGCCATATGCATTAGCAGCCCTGTCATAAATATAAAGGGAAGGGTAAACCCCTTTGAAATCCCTCCTGGCCAGGGGAAAGCTCCTCTCACCTGTAAAGGGTTAAGAAGCTAAAGGTAACCTCGCTGGCACCTGACCAAAATGACCAATGAGGAGACAAGATACTTTCAAAAGCTGGGAGGAGGGAGAGAAACAAAGGGTCTGTGTCTGTCTGTATGCTGGGTCTTTGCCGGGGATAGACCAGGAATGGAGTCTTAGAACTTTTAGTAAGTAATCTAGCTAGGTATGTGTTAGATTATAATTTCTTTAAATGGCTGAGAAAAGAATTGTGCTGAATAGAATAACTATTTCTGTCTGTATCTTTTTTGTAACTTAAGGTTTTGCCTAGAGGGGTTCTCTATGTTTTTGAATCTAATTACCCTGTAAGATATCTACCATCCTGATTTTACAGGGGGGATTTCTTTATTTCTATTTACTTCTATTTTTTGTTAAAAGTCATCTTGTAAAAAACTGAATGCTTTTTCATTGTTCTCAGATCCAAGGGTTTGGGTCTGTGGTCACCTATGCAAATTGGTGAGGCTTTTTATCCAACATTTCCCAGGAAAGGGGGGGTGCAAGTGTTGGGAGGATTGTTCATTGTTCTTAAGATCCAAGGGTCTGGGTCTGTAGTCACCTAGGCAAATTGGTGAGGCTTTTTACCAAACCTTGTCCAGGAAGTGGGGTGCAAGGTTTTGGGAAGTATTTTGGGGGGAAGGACGCGTCCAAACAGCTCTTCCCCAGTAACCAGTATTAGTTTGGTGGTGGTAGCGGCCAGTCCAAGGACAACGGGGGGAATATTTTGTACCTTGGGGAAGTTTTGACCTAAGCTGGTAAAGATAAGCTTAGGAGGTTTTTCATGCAGGTCCCCACATCTGTACCCTAGAGTTCAGAGTGGGGGAGGAACCTTGACATGGTGGCATAGTGGTGGGATTAACCTGAAATCATTTTGAGATCCAGTTGAGATTTTTTGAACTAGAAATACAGATTTTAAAAAGGAAATTTTTTTTTCCTTTGGAAAGGAAGTCCAGAAAGCAGCTGAAACTGAAAGCAGCTTGGTTTTTCTCTGCTTTGTGGCCAAGCAGAGACAAAAGGGGATTATCTCTGTGAATTGCAGGTTTTCTTTGCCTGGAGGCAGGGTACTTAACTCCTGCAGGGAAATTCACAGTCTTCCAACCCAGAGTTCTTTTTTTTCCCTTTTCTTCCTAAAAGTAAATAGGGGGTGTGTGTTCTACCCATTTGCCTGGAGACAAAAGTGGCAGGGTTTTTTTTTTTAGGATTTTGATTTTTTTGTTTTACAAGGAGCACAGGTTTGAAAAGGAATTTTTTTTTCCTTTGGGCTGCTGGTAAGCAGGTTTCCAAGTAGTTGGAGGTTTTTTGCTTTGATTTGGGCCCAGAGCAGAGACAAGGGAATTGTCTTTTTCTGTAGGCTGACAATCACTATCAGAGAATAGGTATTCTACTCCAGCACAGCAAAATTTTACAGCCAAGTTTTGTTTGTTTATTTCTAAACCTTGGGTGTAAAGTTAGTTAAAAACAGAGAGGTTAGAATGACAAAATCCACGGCTCGACAAAAGCTGGAATTAGCGAGATTTCAGGCTGCGGAAAAACAAAGGGAACATGAAAGACAGATAGAACTCATGCGGCTGAAAATGGAAGCAAGGGACAAAGAAATGGAAGCAAGGGCCAAAGAACTGGAGGAGAAGAAAAAAGAGAGGAAGCATGTGGAGGAGGTGGAGAAGATAAAGGCTCAGCGGAATATCCCAACAAACCCGAGCAATCCTTCTCCAAGTACCACTTCCCATCCCAGAAAGTTCCCCACCTACAAGGCAGGTGATGATACTGAGGCCTTCTTAGAAAACTTCGAAAGGGCCTGCCTTGGGTACAACATCTCTACTGACCAATACATGGTAGAGCTGAGGCCGCAGCTCAGTGGACCCTTAGCTGAGGTGGCAGCTGAAATGCCTAAAGAACACATGAACAAGTATGAACTGTTTAAATCCAAGGCGAGAGTCAGAATGGGGATAACACCCGAGCAGTCTCGTCGGAGGTTCAGAGCCCTAAGGTGGAAACCAGACATGTCATTTACCCGACATGCCTACCACATTGTGAAACATTGGGATGCCTGGATATCAGGAGCAAGTGTTGACTCTCCAGTAAATTTGCCCTTCCTAATGCAAATGCAACAATTCTTAGAGGGTGTTCCTGAGGAAATAGAAAGATACATCCTAGATGGGAAACCCAAAACTGTAATCGAGGCAGGAGAGATTGGAGCCAGATGGGTGGAGGTGGCAGAGAAGAAGAAAACTGGTCGCAGTTGGAGCAGAGACCAGAAGGGACCACCCTAGACCACACCCTATTACCGGGGGCCGCCCAAAGCCCCACCTACCTCCCAAAGAACCCTCCAGACCCCTTATCGTCCCACCACCCCGTTCTCCAGCAACCCTCCTCGCCCCAGTGACCCATCAGCTGGACGATGTTTTAAATGTAACGAGCTGGGGCATGTAAAGGCCAACTGCCCCAAGAACCCCAACCGATTACAGTTCATTGCACCGGAATCACACCAGAGGTCCACAGGCCCAGATACCTCCCAGATACCCTTGGAGCGGAGGGAAACTGTGAGTGTGGGCGGGAAGAAGGTCACCGCGTGGAGGGACACCGGAGCACAAGTGTCAGCTATCCATGCTTCCTTAGTGGACCCCAATTTAATCAACCCAGAGATCCAAGTGACGATTCAACCCTTCAAGTCCAACTCTTTCAATTTGCCTACAGCCAAGTTGCCTGTCCAGTACAAGGGCTGGTCAGGAATGTGGACTTTTGCAGTCTATGATGATTATCCCATCCCCATGCTGTTGGGGGAAGACTTGGCCAAGCATGTGAAGCAGGCCAAGAGGGTGGGAACGGTCACCCGCAGCCAGGCTAAACAAGCCGTGAGGCCTAGCTCTGTTCCGGAAACTTCTATCAGGACACGGTCAGAGGTGATGCACCTGGACCCCAGGCCAATGTCTGCAACAGCAGTAGTGGATCCAGTCCCAGAGACCCAGACGGAACCAGTCCCAGAACCGGAACCAGCCGAACAACCAACACCAGACCCCGTGTCAGCACTGAATCCAGTACTTGCAACCTCAACACCAGAGGGCCCCACCGAACCTGAACTGGCAGCAGCTGATAACCCTACACAAGAGGCTCAACCGGAGCCTGAATCCCAACATAGTGCACCAGCGGAGAGCGGTTCACAGTCAACAGAAACAGCTCCATCCCCTATATTGCTTCCAGAGGGACCAAGCCTAGGTCCACAATCCCATGAGGAACTGATGTCCCCAGCATCAAGGGAACAGTTCCAGACCGAACAGGAAGCAGATGAAAGCCTCCAGAGAGCTTGGACGGCGGCACGGAGCAACCCACCGCCCCTCAGCTCTTCTAATCGATCCAGGTTTGTTGTAGAAAGAGGACTTTTATACAAGGAAACTCTTTCTGGTGGACACCAGGAAGACTGGCATCCTCAGAGACAGTTGGTAGTTCCAACTAAATACCGGGCCAAGCTCTTGAGCTTAGCCCACGATCACCCTAGTGGCCATGCTGGGGTGAACAGGACCAAAGACCGTTTGGGGGGGTCATTCCACTGGGAGGGAATGGGCAAGGATGTTTCTACCTATGTCCAGTCTTGTGAGGTGTGCCAAAGAGTGGGAAAACCCCAAGACCAGGTCAAAGCCCCTCTACAACCACTCCCCATCATTGAAGTTCCATTTCAGCGAGTAGCTGTGGATATTCTGGGTCCTTTTCCGAAAAAGACACCCAGAGGAAAGCAGTACATACTGACTTTCATGGATTTTGCCACCCGATGGCCGGAAGCAGTAGCTCTAAGCAACACCAGGGCTAAAAGTGTGTGCCAGGCACTAGCAGACATTTTTGCCAGGGTAGGTTGGCCCTCCGACATCCTCACAGATGCAGGGACTAATTTCCTGGCAGGAACTATGAAAAACCTTTGGGAAGCTCATGGGGTAAATCACTTGGTTGCCACTCCTTACCACCATCAAACAAATGGCATGGTGGAGAAGTTTAATGGAACTTTGGGGGCCATGATACGTAAATTCGTAAATGAGCACTCCAATGATTGGGACCTAGTATTGCAGCAGTTGCTCTTTGCCTACAGAGCTGTACCACATCCCAGTTTAGGGTTTTCCCCATTTGAACTTGTATATGGCCGTGAGGTTAAGGGGCCATTGCAGTTGGTGAAGCAGCAATGGGAGGGATTTACACCTTCTCCAGGAACTAACATTCTGGACTTTGTAACCAACCTACAAAACACCCTCCGAACCTCTTTAGCCCTTGCTAGAGAAAACTTACAGGATGCTCAAAAAGAGCAAAAAGCCTGGTATGATAAACATGCCAGAGAGCGTTCCTTCAAAGTAGGAGACCAGGTCATGGTCTTAAAGGCGCTCCAGGCCCATAAAATGGAAGCATCGTGGGAAGGGCCATTCATGGTCCAGGAGCGCCTGGGAGCTGTTAATTATCTCATAGCATTCCCCACCTCCAACCGAAAGCCTAAGGTGTACCATATTAATTCTCTAAAGCCCTTTTATTCCAGAGAATTAAAGGTTTGTCAGTTTACAGCCCAGGGAGGAGACGACGCTGAGTGGCCTGAAGGTGTCTACTACGAAGGGAAATGTGCTGGTGGTGTGGAAGAGGTGAACCTCTCCATGACCCTTGGGCGTATGCAGCGACAGCAGATCCAGGAGCTGTGCGCTAGCTACACGCCAACGTTCTCAGCCACCCCAGGACTGACTGAACAGGCATACCACTCCATTGACACAGGTAATGCTCACCCAATTAGGGTCCAACCTTACCGGGTGTCTCCTCAAGCTAAAACTGCTATAGAACGGGAGATCCAGGATATGTTACAGATGGGTGTAATCCGCCCCTCTGAAAGTGCATGGGCATCTCCAGTGGTTCTAGTTCCCAAACCAGATGGGGAAATACGTTTTTGCGTGGACTACCGTAAGCTAAATGCTGTAACTCGCCCAGACAACTATCCAATGCCCCGCACAGATGAACTATTAGAGAAACTGGGACGGGCCCAGTTCATCTCTACCTTGGACTTAACCAAGGGGTACTGGCAGGTACCGCTAGATGAATCTGCCAAGGAAAGGTCAGCCTTCATCACACATCTCGGGCTGTATGAATTTAATGTACTCCCTTTCGGGCTGCGAAATGCACCCGCCACTTTCCAAAGACTTGTAGATGGTCTCCTAGCGGGATTAGGAGAATATGCAGTAGCCTACCTTGACGACGTGGCCATATTTTCGGATTCCTGGGCAGACCACCTGGAACATCTACAAAAAGTCCTTGAGCGCATAAGGGAGGCAGGACTAACTGTTAAGGCTAAGAAGTGTCAAATAGGCCTAAACAGAGTGACTTCCCTTGGACACCAGGTGGGTCAAGGAACTATCAGCCCCCTACAGGCCAAAGTGGATGCTATCCAAAAGTGGCCTGTCCCAAAGTCAAAGAAACAGGTTCAATCCTTCTTAGGCTTGGCCGGTTATTACAGACGATTTGTACCGCACTACAGCCAAATCACTGCCCCACTGACAGACCTAACCAAAAAGAAACAGCCAAATGCTGTTCAGTGGACCGAAAAGTGTCAGAAGGCCTTTAACAAGCTTAAAGCGACACTCATGTCTGACCCTGTACTAAGGGCCCCAGACTTTGACAAACCGTTCCTAGTAATCACAGATGCGTCCGAGCTTGGTGTGGGAGCAGTTTTAATGCAGAAAGGACCTGATCAAGAATTCCACCCTGTAGTGTTTCTCAGCAAAAAACTGTCTGAGAGGGAAAGCAACTGGTCAGTCACTGAAAAAGAATGTTACGCCATTGTCTATGCTCTGGAAAAGCTACGCCCATATGTTTGGGGACGGCGTTTCCACCTGCAAACCGACCATGCTGCACTGAAGTGGCTTCACACCGTCAAGGAAACTAACAAAAAACTTCTTCGGTGGAGTTTAGCTCTCCAAGATTTTGATTTCGACATCCAACACATCTCAGGAGCTTCTAACAAAGTGGCTGATGCACTCTCCCGTGAAAGTTTCCCAGAATCAACTGGTTAAAATCGTCCTTGAGATGTGGAAAATATTGTTAGTCTTTATGTACTTGGTAGTATATTTAGAGATGCATGTGTCTTATTAACTCTGTTTTTCCTAGAACTCCAGGAAGAAATCCCAGCCAGTGTTTCACCCTAGCTGAGATTTGGGGGGCGTGTCATAAATATAAAGGGAAGGGTAAACCCCTTTGAAATCCGTCCTGGCCAGGGGAAAGCTCCTCTCACCTGTAAAGGGTTAAGAAGCTAAAGGTAACCTCGCTGGCACCTGACCAAAATGACCAATGAGGAGACAAGATACTTTCAAAAGCTGGGAGGAGGGAGAGAAACAAAGGGTCTGTGTCTGTCTGTATGCTGGGTCTTTGCCGGGGATAGACCAGGAATGGAGTCTTAGAACTTTTAGTAAGTAATCTAGCTAGGTATGTGTTAGATTATAATTTCTTTAAATGGCTGAGAAAAGAATTGTGCTGAATAGAATAACTATTTCTGTCTGTGTATCTTTTTTGTAACTTAAGGTTTTGCCTAGAGGGGTTCTCTATGTTTTTGAATCTAATTACCCTGTAAGATATCTACCATCCTGATTTTACAGGGGGGATTTCTTTATTTCTATTTACTTCTATTTTTATTAAAAGTCTTCTTGTACGAAACTGAATGCTTTTTCATTGTTCTCAGATCCAAGGGTTTGGGTCTGTGGTCACCTATGTAAATTGGTGAGGCTTTTTATCCAACATTTCCCAGGAAAGGGGGGGTGCAAGTGTTGGGAGGATTGTTCATTGTTCTTAAGATCCAAGGGTCTGGGTCTGTAGTCACCTAGGCAAATTGGTGAGGCTTTTTACCAAACCTTGTCTAGGAAGTGGGGTGCAAGGTTTTGGGAAGTATTTTGGGGGGAAGGACGCGTCCAAACAGCTCTTCCCCAGTAACCAGTATTAGTTTGGTGGTGGTAGCGGCCAGTCCAAGGACAACGGGGGGAATATTTTGTACCTTGGGGAAGTTTTGACCTAAGCTGGTAAAGATAAGCTTAGGAGGTTTTTCATGCAGGTCCCCACATCTGTACCCTAGAGTTCAGAGTGGGGGAGGAACCTTGACAAGCCCAGTATACATTTCTTCTAATATTTTGATACTTTGGAGCTATCCACCTGACTGGCACCCGAAGGACCATAGTAGAGCATAAACCCCCAAGCCCCAAGAGTTATAAATAAATCTGAAATTCATGTACCATATCCAAAGCAAAAGTACACATTAACTAGAGAAATCGCTAAATTACAGACACACTAGTAGGAAGTAAAGTTGTGGGGACTGATGAGGAAACGCATATCATTGTATCTTGTACCATAATCCTCAGAGTGCTCTCCTCACAGGAGAATGTAGAAAAAGGTTAAATATCAGAAGAAATGTACTTGGCTGCTGATGCATTTTGGAATTGGTAGCAGAACAGAATCAAAGTAGGGAAACTACACTCCACAAAACTGTAAAATATGAAAAGCGCATTATGCAGCTATGGGTCAGAGACCCAATTACTTGATAAAATAGTTTTAAAAATCTTATTATGGATTCACAGATTCCAAGGCCAGAAGGGACCATTGTGACCACCTTGTCTGATCTCTTGTATCACACAGGCCATAGAACTTACCCCAAATAATTCCTAAAGCATATCTTTTAGACAAACATCCAATCTTGATTTTAAAATGGTCAGTGATGGAAAATCCAACATGACCTTCGGTAAGTTGTTCCACTGGTTAATGACTCTGACTGTTAAAAGTTTACGTCTTATTTCCAGTCTGAATATGTCTAGCTTTAACTTCCAGCCATCAGGTAATTTTATACCATTCTCTGCTAGATTGAAGAGCCCATTGCCGAATGTTTTTTTCCCATGTAGGTACTTATAGACTGTAATCAAGTCACCTCTTAACCTTCTCTTTGTTAAACTAAATAGGTTGAGCTCTTTGACTCTATCACTCTAAGGTATGTTTGCTAATCCCTTAATCATTCACCTAGCTTTTCTCTGAGTCCTCTCCAATTTGTCAACACCCTTTTTGACTTGTGGACACCAGAACTGGACAGGATATTCTAGCAGCAGTTGTACCAGTGGTAAAGTATGTGGTAAAGTAACCTTTCTACCCCTATTCAAGATTCTTATTTATGCATCCAAGGATCACATTAGCCCTTGTGGCCACAGCGTCGCGCTGAGAGCTCACTATCCACTACAACCTCCAAATCTTTTTCAGTCAGTGCTTCCCAGTATAAAGTCCCCCATAACGTAAATGGCATCTCCATTTTTTTAAAACTACTGCATGGGATTAAGGAGATGATGGCAGAAGGGGAACTCAGCACCTCACAGGATCAGGCTTATTCACACTTTTGCAAAAACTTTTAAGGATACAGTACAACATTTACTAGAAAAAGTTATCTTCAATTCGTTGAGGTCAATGATCAGTTTCCACCCTTTCCTTGAAGTTGTTGAAGAGCATTCAGTGTAAAAAAACCACTTCCTTCCTGCATATTTTTAGATCAAAAGAACACACACACTCCTCTAATTCTCAGAAGCTGTCAAAGATGACTATGAAGAAAGTACCTTCACTTGGGGCATGTTTAACTTCAGTCAAAGATTATCTTAATATCCTTTGCAATATTAGAAATCGCAGGCTCCACTCATGAATCTCTGAAAAATTTGCTGGTGATACAAATACAGTAGAACCTCAAAGTTATGAACATCAGAGTTATGGACTGACAGGTCAACTACACACCTCATTTGGAACAGGAAGTACGCAATCAGGCGACAGAGACAAAAAAAAGCAAATATTGTGTTTAAACATAAACTACTAAAAAATGAAGAACGTTTTTTAAAAAAAGATTTGACAAGGTAAGGAAACTGTTTCTGTGCTTGTTTCATTTAAATTAAGATGGTTAAAAGTGGTATTTTTCTTCTGCATAGTAAAGTTTCAAAGCTGTCTTCAGCCAACGTTCAGTTGTAAATTTTTGAAAGAACAACCCTAAAGTTTTGTTCAGAGTTATGAACATTTCAGAGTTACGAAAAACCTCCGTTTCTGAGGTGTTCATAACTCTGTGGTTCTACTGCATCTTTGGGTTTTGTTTGTATTTTTCATTTCATTCCATTCTGGAAAAGTTGTTTATACCTAGGCTTGTAGCACAAAACCTGATGGCTGTTCCCCGGATAAATTCTATCCTTTTTTTAGTAGCAGCAAATCTTTCAATCTAGCCACCCTCACAGTGTCAATCTTATTAGGAATCTAAGTGCTAATTACAGCACCTCTATTTCTCTCAGCAGGGGTAGGAGCAACAGCAGTGTTTGTTGCTGCAAGGTGCTCCATGTGAACCGAGCAGCTAGCACTCATAAGCACATTGCTATTCGTTAAGCCTGACTCTTTCTCTTGAAAAAGCAGCACTTCCTAACGGAGTGGTCAAACCAAGTGTGGCTCATTTATGAGGTTGTAATGTTGGTTTTTAACACAGTGTGCAATGTGCATTACTAAATGGGTTCTGTGTAAGTAGTGAAGATGAAAATGTAAGGATTTTTATGTGACTAGCATCAAGAAGGATGGAGAACTGCAGGAGTGCAGATGCCGGTGACCTTGTGTTCTCCTGTAATATAAAATATCAAAGTAACATTCATAAAACTGTCTATACTGTTTCCACTAAAAAGCGTGGATACACTGGGAGGTGTCTGAATTTCTAACCCACCAGATGTCCAATCTGTTGTACTGTAAGGCTCTATAACAAGCAAAACTGTTAAATTAGGCCTCAATCCCACAAACATGCACATGGTTAATTTTACATTCATGTAGACCCACTGGCTTCAATTATTGTCAAAATAACTTGTTGGCAGGATTGGGGCTTTAGTCAGTTAGAATTCCTAGCTTTTTAATTACAGATCTGAACTAAAGCAAAAGTGAAATGAGTGTAGTGGTCTCTACCAAAAAAAAAGAACAGGAGTACTTGTTGCACCTTAGAGACTGTCATAAATATAAAGGGAAGGGTAATCACCTTTAAAATCCCTCCTGGCCAGAGGAAAAATCCTTTCATCTGTAAAGGGTTAAGAAACTAAAGGTAACCTCGCTGGCACCTGACCAAAATGACCAATGAGGAGACAAGATACTTTCACAAGTTGGGAGGAGGGAGAAAAACAAAGGGTCTGTGTCTGTCTGTATGATGTTTTGGCCGGGGACAGAACAGGAATGGAGTCTTAGAACTTAGTAAGTAATCTAGCTAGGTAGGTGTTAGATTATGATTTCTTTAAATGGCTGAGAAAATAGCTGTGCTGAATAGAATGAATATTCCTGTCTGTGTGTCTTTTTTGTAACTTAAGGTTTTGCCTAGAGGGATTCTCTGTCTTTAATCTGATTACCCTGTAAGGTATTTACCATCCTGATTTTACAGAGGTGATTCTTTTTTACTTCTATTAATAGTCTTCTTGTAAGAAAACTGAATGCTTTTTCATTGTCCTTAAGATCCAAGGGTTTGGGTCTGTGGTCACCTATGCAAATTGGTGAGGATTTTTACCAAACCTTCCCCAGGACGTGGGGTGCAAGGGTTGGGAGGATTTGGGGGGGGGAAAGACGTTTCCAAACAACGTTTTCTCAGGAACCCAGATAAAGTTTGGTGGTGGCAGTGGAAGTCCAAGGGCAAAGGGTAAAATAGTTTGTATCTTGGGGAAGTTTTAACCTAAGCTGGTAAAAGTAAGCTTAGGAGGTTTTCATGCAGGTCCCCACATCTGTACCCTAGAATTCAGAGTGGGGAAGGAACCTTGACAGAGAATAACAAATTTATTTGAGCATACGCTTTTGTGGGCTACAATCCACTTCATCAGATGCATAGAATGGAACATATAGTAAAAAGATAGATAGATAGATAAGTTGGAAGTTACTATACAAATTGTAAGAGGCTAATTAGTTAAGATGAGCTATTATCAGCAGGAGAAAAAAAAACTATTTTTTTCCTCCTGCTGATAATAGCTCATCTTAACTAAATTAGCCTCTCACAGTTTGAATGGCAACTTCCAACTTATCTGTGTGTGTGTGTGTGTGTATATATATATATATATATATCTTCTTACTATATGTTCTATTCTATGTATCCGATGAAGTGTGCTGTAGCCCACGAAAGCTTATGCTCAAATAAATTTGTTAGTTTCTAAGGTGCCACAAGTACTCCTGTTCTTTTTCTGGATACAGACTAACACGGCTGCTCTGAAAACTGATCTCTATCTAGTCTCTAGTGATTGAAAACGGCCACATAATGTGGTGTAGTTGGCAGCCTGTGATCAGCAGTACCTCATTCTTTACAGTGCTTTCTAGCAGCGTGCAGTAGATTAGTACTGGCCTAGTATCACCATTTATTTTACAGTAGTCCAGTCAGGATTGAGCCCCCATTGTGCAAGGCACTGTACACAGATAATATGACAGGCTCCTGCCTGGTCCAGCTTCCAGTCTAGTTAAAACAAACATGAAAAATGAGTGAAATAACAAAACAAGGGGATCAGGGAAGAGAGGATGAGTGGCACACTAGTAAGCATGGTTGGTTGCATAAGCCAGCGATATGCATAACTCCATAATGCCAAATAATTTACGTAAATAACACCTCAGGCTTCTACCCATCCATTTATCAGTTGGCAGTTTCATTTAGGCATTGCTGTGCATGAGGGTCCTAAGGCAGGATTTGAAAGAAGAGAGGATAGTGGATATGTGAGTCAGGTTACAGACAAGTGTGTTTATCAGTCATGACAGTTAACATACCACCCCATCCTACTGGTTTTATTTCCTCTGCTTTTCCTACCAACAAAACAGTAGATAAACAGCTATAGGTCAGCCGTAAGTTCTCACTGTAACATCCAAATTGATTGACTTGTAAAATGCAAATTCATGAAAAGAATTCAACTGGCTGATGTTTATTCCATTTCACTTAGTGTTGAAACTGTTATTTATTTAGTGACCAAAAATGTACTCAGTGCTTTACATAACCAGTCTGAATGCAAGGACCTAGCCAAGAAGTCACAATAATAGCAAAACCAAAACTCTGGGCAGCATTTCAGGCATGGAAGGGTGTGAAGACAACCATGAAGAGAACAGCATGAAAAGGATTTTTCAGCAGAAAAAAAATGATTTTTGTTTAGTTTTTTAAATAAGGAGAAATAGTGAATGAAATAATTCGTTTAGTTTTTTAAATAAGGAGAAATAGTGAATGAAATAATTCTATTTCCTTCAGACAAACCAAGTTCTACTGATTAAAAAAAAAAACATGCTTTTTAAAAAAAAGTAGACTAGAAGGAGTATTATGAATGTGCCTAATTAAAGTGGGGAGAGGAAGCTGTTTTAAGAAACAAATCAATTTACACCTAGGAAATACCCTTTAATGATGCAACAAGACAGAGCCTTATTTTATATTTACTGAACTGTTTTTATCGCAAAACGTGAGAATATGGGCAATAGAACTACAGCCTGCAGAGGCAGTGTTAATAAATCTCCTCATTAAAAGCACGTAACTAAGTAGACAGTAAGAATCATGTGCACTTTTAATTTGTTCTGACTGGAAATATACATAATCTATCATTTAAGCAGCTGGGCTGGGAGGGGTTTGCTTTTCCTTCTGAGTTAGAATCACCTCATTTCCACTGGCAGAACTCATGCTGCTGGTTGCCTCGATTGTGGGTGCAGCAGGGTAAAATACCTGAAAATACCCCATCTCCTCTCTCTCTCTCTCCTTACCCCACCCCACCCAACCCCGGCTCCAGAGTTGACAGGTTAGCACACAAAGTGGGTAAGGATATCCCAGGAGTGGGTGTGGCTGTGAAATATACTGATTCAGCACCTCTCCCAGGCCTGGGCTGGTGGGGCTACTACTGAGTCCTGACCAGAATTTATAGTTATCATCCCCAGCAGAACCCCACAACGTGAGCAGAGTTAATCTCCCTGCAGCCATCCTGTAGGGCCAGGGATGAGCCTTCCTCTGGCACAGCTTGTCCCTATGGGTGAAATACGGTGCAAACTAAATTAGCAGCAACTGGGGGGCGGCATATAAGAGCTCCTGTACTTATCCCATGACCCAATCTTCTCTTGTGCCTCTGCACTGCTGGCAACCTTCCAACAGGCTGTGGGTCTGGCCCTTTTAAAAATAAATACATTTTTTGACAATAAGAACCTTGCCACCTATTGCCCATTTGCAAACCTTCCCTTTCTGGAGAAGGGCATTGAGAAGGTGGTGGTGATGTTCACACAGTTAATATGTTACTTTTTAGAACTGGAAATGCCCCCATCTTACTATTGACAGGCCTTGTTTTTGGACTGTATTTAGATCCTTTCAAACAGCACATGTGACTCGTACTTACCATGCAAACCTTATTTCATGGTTACATCCTTCTCCTGCTTTCAGCACTGATGTTTGTTTTATCCACTTATTGTGGCTTGTCATTATACAATCATGGGTATGTCTACACCACAATCGGTGGTGTGATTGCCGCATATGTAGACAGAGCCTAGCTAGCGCAACAGCGGCAGCAATGAAGCCACAGCAGCATAGGCTTCAGTGCACGCCAGCTGCTGACTAAGTACCAAGGGCTCTGGGCAAGCTTTTACAACCTGAGCTGACACCCATGTTACTATGGCTTTGCTGCTATGTAGTCACACTAGCTAAATCAAAGCTAGCTTGGGTATGTCTAAACATGCTGCAATCACACCACCAGTTAGAGTGTAGATATGCCCCAAGATTATAAATTCTAGGCGTAGAGGCTGTTTTTTTGTTTCACGTTTATACAACACGTTGGGTCATGGGACCTGATTCCCTCACAGCTGCAACTACTGTAATGCAAATCATTAAGTAATGTGCCAATGCCAGTCACAGCTAAGATCACTCTTTTTTTTTTTATTATCCCCAATCAATCTAGTTTAGGACTGGGCTAAGATATAACAGTAGCACTGCCTGGTGAAAGCCACTGCACCGCGCCTGGGGGAGGTCGCTGTGAACTGCGCCCTCCCCGGAACTGACAGCCAGTTGCGACCTGACGTGGTAGTCACCGACGAGGCCCAGAAAAAGATCCTCCTCGTCGACGTCACGGTCTCCTTTGAGAACAGGACCCCGGCCTTCCGCAAAGCCCGAGCTCATTAGCTGGAAAAATATGCCCCCCTGGCGGACACCCTGAGAGTGAAGGGCTATGAGGTGCAGATGGGTGCCCTGATCGTCGGAGCCCTAGGTGCCTGGGACCCCTGCAATGAACGTGTGCTGCAGACCTGTGGGATCGGTCGATGCTATGCACAGCTCATGCGGTACCTCATGGTCTCGGACACCATCCGATGGTCCAGGGACATCAACATTGAACACATCACCGGCCACTGACAGTACCAGGAGGTCTGAGCTGGAACGACATCGTGCATCAGTTACGAGAAAGGGACTGAGAGACTTTTTCCATTGGACCATATGAACTGGAACCATAAACTTACTGAACATTAAATCTCACCAAATGACGGTAAATCCATCCTCATCATTGTATCCACTCATTATACTCCACACCTGAACATAGCCATTATATGAACAACATATCCTCCTATCTCAATGTCTGTACTTTGACCCGTTAACCTTTTAACCCCAATCAGGGATATTGCAGATTATGTATTCCTTATGCCATCTGATTCTAAACTGAACTTTGCACCCCTTGATAATCTGTACCTTATTCTCTGATAACTAGACACTTCTATGCTTAAACTCTGTACCATTTTTTTTATTTTAACATCATCTTAGTCTCAGTGATAGATTTCCTTTAACCAGAAGACAATGTCAGACATCCATGTTGATACTATTAGATGTTCCAGCAGCTGTATACTGTTGATCACAAGTGCTGAGACTTGACTGTAAGATCTGGCAGAGGCGGACATAATGTATGTTAGTGTCACTGTTCATTCCTTTCTCAGATATCACAGAAGTGCTTATCAGGCAAATACTCTTCCTCACCACCTCTCACAGTAGTAATTCCTAATCGTTTCAGGGAAGGCTATTTGCTCTTTTGATGGGCTTGTTCTGTATGTCCCCCTGCTTATTGGGAAAAGCCTGTTTTGCATTTGATCTATCCTGTCATTGCACCCAGATGCAACAATATTGGGCATATTATCATTATTTGTAATAGTAACTAAGGGGAAAAGAGCAAGATTTAGCCTTAGGTGTTTGGGAAGGTCTCTACTAGAAAGAGTCAGCCTTTGCTCTAAAATCCTCTGAGCTTCTGGCAAGTGAAAGTTTTGTCCTGCTGCTGGTTCTGTTCATCACACGCTGTCAAATCAACCACATCTCTCTCCCCCCTGACCAAAAAAAAAAAAAAAAAAAGTTCTGATGGCATAATTTTGCTAGAGCCTGGAATGGGAAAAAGGGCAATCAGGTGCTGGGATGTACTGTGGAGGGGCCCGCACTCACTATAAAATTAGACACAAGCATATATTTGTTCTAGGTATGCCTGATGTATATAATAGATTGGCTGAAAATTGAATAGGAAGCAAACTTACTCCAGTCAGCCAATGACAGTCCCAGCCTACCTCTAACCACCCCAGGTTTCATTGTAGCCAACTCATCCCCTAAAAGTTACCATCCTCTGTTTGTTAGTACATTAATTTTAGTAAAGCAATCTTACTGGAGTCCTGGCTTTTAAAAAAAAAAACAGTTCTATATTGTTAATCTAACACTATACACACACAGATTGTACTACAGTATCTGCCAAACAGGAGTGCAAGTAGGGCGGTACCCTCCAGTACGCAGTACCAGCAAGCGATTTTTAGCGGATATGGGGTACTGGAAAGACTTGGGGCTAGCCCCGCATCTGGAGGGTGGGTGCGGCTGCGCTCTGCTCCTCTGGGGTTAGGGAGGGCATTCATTCTTTAAATGGCTTTAACAGCACAATACATATGCTAACAAACTTAAACAAAGGCTTTGTTTAAATTTGTTAGCATATGTATTGTGCTGTTACCTTGGTCAGGAGTCCTCAAGACGGGAGGGGTGGGGGGGACGGAAGGTGTTTAAACAGCGTTTTTGATTTTGTTTCTCCCCATTGGTCTGAATTATCCATGACATCCATACTGCATCACATCAAGTCCAATTCATTAGAGGAATGCCTCTGCTTGCACTGACCAGAGGATGTTTGGATTCTGTTGTCAGCCCAGTTCTGCAGCTTTACAGGAATCTGGTGGTGTTCCCAGTATACACAGAATTCTTCTTTGCAGCCAAACTAGTCTAACATGCATTTTGTTAAGTGGGACTGGAGCAGCTAAACAAAGAAAACAAATGCCTCATTTTCCAGCTTTGTGGGTGAGAGAAATATAAGTAAAAAGAAAAGGAGTACTTGTGGCACCTTAGAGACTAACCAATTTATTTGAGCATAAGCTTTCGTGAGCTACAGCTCACTTCATCAGATGCATACCGTGGAAAGTGTAGAAGATCTTTTATACACACAAAGCATGAAAAAATACCTCCCCCCACCCCACTCTCCTGCTGGCAATAGCCCATCCAAAGTGATCACTCTCCCCACAATGTGCACGACAATCAAGTTGGGCCATTTCCAGCACAAATCCAGGTTTTCTCACCCCCCACCTCCCCACACACAAACCCACTCTCCTGCTGGTAATAGCTTATCTAAAGTGACCACTCTCCTTACAATGTGTATGATAATCAAGGTGGGCCATTTCCTGCACAAATCCAGGGTTTAACAAGAACGTGGGGGGGGGGGGTTCCTCAGACGTTCTTGTCAAACCCTGGACCTGTGCTGGAAATGGCCCACCCCAACCACCACACACACTGCAAGGAGAGTGGCCACCTCAGACAAGCCACTACCAGGAGGAGAGTGGGTCCAAGTGCGCGTGCGGGGGGGCGAGAAAACCTGGACCCGTGCTAGAATTGGCCCAACCCGACCATCACACACATTGCAAGGAGAAAAGGAGTACTTGTGGTGCTTTGTGTGTATAAAAGATCTTCTACACTTTCCACAGTATGCATCCGATGAAGTGAGCTGTAGCTCATGAAAGCTTATGCTTAAATAAATTGGTTAGTCTCTAAGGTGCCACAAGTATTCCTTTTCTTTTTGCGAATACAGACTAACACGGCTGTTACTCTGAAACCTGAGAAATATAAGCGAAGATTATAATGCTGATGGCCTTAAACCAGCTGTCTCAGGAATCTGCCAAGAACTTTGCCGAAAAATATGTTCCTCTTCTTAGCAATGGAGCTAAGACTTATCACACATCTGCCCACCTTTATTCGAATGAAGCGCCTTCTGATCTGACAGCTCAGGCATTGTCAGTTTCATCCAGAACAATTTACAAACTTGGAACCTAATCCCCTGTAAACCCTTAATCATTTGATCAAACCCATTGAAGACAATGGGACTATTTGCATGACTATGGACCACTTTTGTGAACTGGTAAGAGTTTCAGGAGTCTGCTCCTATAAAGGAAGTTGAATCCCCCATTGAAATGCAATGTTTGGGTACAATACCATAAAGCAGTTTAGGATACAGTTCTACTTAAAATTTGTCTTTTAATAAGTCATACAAATGCTGAAATGGCTCCTCACCCAAATCTCATATTCCATATAAATAGACTGAATACTACATATTTGTGGTTTCAGAGTAACAGCCGTGTTAGTCTGTATTCGCAAAAAGAAAAGGAGTCCTTGTGGCACCTTAGAGACTAACCAATTTATTTGAGCATGAGCTTTCGTGAGCTACAGCTCACTTCATCAGATGCATACCGTGGAAACTGCAGCAGACTTTATATATACACAGAGAATATGAAACAATACCTCCTCCCACCCCACTGTCCTGCTGGTAATAGCTTATCTAAAGTGAGCAACAGGTTAGGCCATTTCCAGCACAAATCCAGGTTTTCTCACCCTCCACCCCCCACACAAATTCACTCTCCTGCTGGTGATAGCCCATCCAAAGTGACAACTCTTTACACAATGTGCATGATAATGAAGTTAGGCCATTTCCTGCACAAATCCAGGTTCTCTCACTCCCTCAACCCCCTCCAAAAACCCACCTCCATACACACACAGACTCACTCTCCTGCTGGTAATAGCTCATCCAAACTGACCACTCTCCAAGTTTAAAACCAAGTTAAACCAGAACATCTGGGGGAGGGGGGGTAGGAAAAAACAAGAGGAAATAGGCTACCTTGCATAATGACTTAGCCACTCCCAGTCTCTATTTAAGCCTAAATTAATAGTATCCAATTTGCAAATGAATTCCAATTCAGCAGTTTCTCGCTGGAGTCTGGATTTGAAGACATGAAGGTCGCTATCCTAAAACAAAGAAACTTCAAATCCAGACTCCAGCGAGAAACTGCTGAATTGGAATTCATTTGCAAATTGGATACTATTAATTTAGGCTTAAATAGAGACTGGGAGTGGCTAAGTCATTATGCAAGGTAGCCTATTTCCTCTTGTTTTTTCCTACCCCCCCCCCCCCCAGATGTTCTGGTTTAACTTGGTTTTAAACTTGGAGAGTGGTCAGTTTGGATGAGCTATTACCAGCAGGAGAGTGAGTCTGTGTGTGTATGGGGGTGGGTTTTTGGAGGGGGGTGAGGGAGTGAGAGAACCTGGATTTGTGCAGGAAATGGCCTAACTTCATTATCATGCACATTGTGTAAAGAGTTGTCACTTTGGATGGGCTATCACCAGCAGAAGAGTGAATTTGTGTGGGGGGTGGAGGGTGAGAAAACCTGGATTTGTGCTGGAAATGGCCTAACCTGAAGATTACTTTAGATAAGCTATTACCAGCAGGACAGTGGGGTGGGAGGAGGTATTGTTTCATATTCTCTGTGTATATATAAAGTCTGCTGCAGTTTCCACGGTATGCATCTGATGAAGTGAGCTGTAGCTCACGAAAGCTCATGCTCAAATAAATTGGTTAGTCTCTAAGGTGCCACAAGGACTCCTTTTCTTTTTACATATTTGTGAGTAGTTAAGTGAGTAGTTAAGCATGATGATGTTTGTATATATAAAGGGGGGTGTCAGAGAGGACGGGGAGAGCGTGGGGGCCCTGGGCTGGGAGCAGGGTGGGGAGGAGTCACATGGAGGGTCATGTGGGGAGGTCACGTGCCCCCCCTTGTATCCCTCCAATGAGTGCAGTACCAGCCAGAAATGATTTCTACTTGCACCACTGCTGCCAAATGTCAGAAAGTCTATAGTTTCCATGTTCATTAAAATAGTGAGTCAAGCAGGTCAGCTATCAGTAGAAAATGGCCATGGAAAAATATCTATGTTGTGAAAGGATGTCAGAGCTCTTCTGGTGTGGCTGCAAATTAATTTACAATGTGTCTCCACAAACAAGTTGGAAAGCCTATTTTTCTCCTGTGTCTGACATCTAAATCATCAAATGAAAAGAGGTGGGGCTGTTTTTCCAAACTTGTTATTTACACATGAAGGGGAACGGACCCTTGGCAACTACCAAAAAGGTGAACGGAATGATCAACTTGTCCACAGGTGGAGTTTGAGAGCCCATTTTGAGCTATGCCACAAATAGAACTCCAGTGACAGCTAGCCTGAATTATCTAACCTCAGCAACATTGCTTAGGGGTGAAGTAAGACAAAACAAAGGGTTTACCAGCTCCCAAAGGAAAAGAATGTTAATTATATTCACACAGAGAAAATGTAGAACATTTATAAAAGTAGGTGTTTGCTCTACACATACCTTACTGCAGTGGTCCCCAAACTGTGGGGCATGCCCCCCCTACGGGGGTGGAGGAGGAACATTCATGGGGGCACGTGGTGGAGCCCAGGCCAGCCCCCACAGGGGCAAGGCTCAGACCTGCCACACTCCACCCAGTCCAGCTCCATCTCCAGTCACAACTCCTTCCCCAGCTGTAGTTTTGCTCCGTCCCAGCCAACCTCCGGCCCCAGCTGCAGCTCCACTCTGCTCCGTCCCCAGCCCAGCTCTGACTTCAGCTCAAGCTCCTCTGCTGAGCCAACTGTATGAAGCGGGGTGGGGGTGCGGACAGATTCCATTACTGGCAAGGGAAGGGTGCGACAGATAAAGTTTGGGCATCACGGCCGTACTAAAGAAGTACTGTCAAGGTGCTTAAACTTCATATACTTGCACTGAAATTGTTCTAAGCTGCTGTAGGCACATTTTCTTGCAAATGTGCACCAGGCCGCTTGCACTGAAAGACTGTATAAGTCAAGTGTAGGTTGGGGCTTTTTTATTATTATTTTAAAATGTTGTAATTTGGAGTGTGCTCCTGGGATAAGGCTGAACAGCAGCAAGCACAATCCAGTGGTGTAGATGTGCAAAGGGACTTAAAGCTCACTTTTGCACTCCCTGCTCTAACTTACACCAGGGGGCAATGGCAAATAGAAGGCCAAAAAACAACCAAGCACTCACACAGCACAAAGAAAAGGAGTACTAGTGGCACCTTAGAGACTAACCAATTTATTTGAGCATAAGCTTTCGTGAGTTACAGCTCACTTGCATTCCATGAAGTGAGCTGTAGCTCACGAAAGCTTATGCTCAAATAAATTGGTTAGTCTCTAAGGTGCCACTAGTACTCCTTTTCTTTTTGCAAATACAGACTAACACGGCTGCTACTCTGAAACCTGACATAGCACAAAAGCAGCTAGTGCAACCCAGCAGCAGGAAGGGGAAATGGCATAACAACCCCTCCATATGGTGCTGAAGAATTACCCTCACACAGCAGTGGTGCCTGTTGCCTCAGGTAAGACTTCTTATCTGTCTACACAGTCTTTCCACTGCTAGCTCAAGTGCCTTTGCAGCTTCTGCCACCTAATACTGCTATCATGCGGGTCTCTGTTTCATTGACTCCACAGAGACAATTCTCTTTCAATTTACATCCTCTTACTCCAACATAATGCCAGTAACTGCAGTGGATTCATGATTTACTCTGAGGTAACTATGAGCAGAGTTAAGGTCCGTTTCTCATTTTAAATCAAAATTGAAAATAAACCTTTTCTCCCTTGCCTATAACTTTTCATTTCTTCCCCGCTCTATTGCTATTTTTACTTTTTATCCCCAAACACTTCAAAGAGTCAAACGCAGTTGCAGGTTAGATAACACATATTATATGAAATAAAGCTGGATCGGAGATGGTGTAGTGTAAGCCCTTTGTGCATACATTAAAGAGAAGCCTGGGATGTAGAAATTCATAGTTAAGGTTCTTTGTTTGTCCTTAACTTAACCATTGTGCAAAGGTGTACCACAGTACAGGTCTACCAAGCCTCCCACCGGAGGTGGTATTACCCCATATTACAGACCCATTCCCCAATAAGCCTCTAATTTTCTCGAGTTAGTTTTTGCTCCCCACTCTCTGGTTCTAGGCTCCGCTGCCACAGCAAAGATCCTGTGGTGCTCCAGAAGCATCAGAGCAATGGACTTCCCAGTGAAAATTATCAGACTTGGGAATTTTCCCTTAGCTTTGCACTTACAGGGTTTGCGACCCACGCAAGTAAGACCCTTACTGCAACAGAAACAATTCAGTCAAACAAAAACTTGAGGACAATGGATTTTGAGCACCATATGCACTAAGACAGGTCTCAGAGAAAGCAGAAAGGAAAGTGAGTTCTTGAGACATTGAATCCTGAAAACCACATTTGTAACAAGATTCAGCACGTGGAATGTGCATATTTTGCATAGTATGGGAAAGCTGGCACAGGTTACATGAGAAATGAAAAAATACCATCTGAACATACCTGGTGTCAGTGATACAAGATTGGCAGGGAATGGCAAGATGGCGTCTGATGGTGTTATACTCAGGAAGAGGAACACACAAATGTGATGTAGGAATTACGCTGGATCACATCATAGAGAAGACACTTGGGAGCCAGTGAAGGACAGACTAATAATAGCCAGGGCAGCAAACAAGACATGTCAAGTGTACAATAATAAGTATATGCACCAACAAATGCAGCAAATGACAGTGAAAATAATGCATTCAAGGAGCAGGTGCAGCAAGTATCAGATGACGTGCCTAACCACGACATCAAGCTGATGATAGGCAACTTCAATGCACAAATCGGCAACAACTTTATTGGCTGGGAAGGAATCATAAGCACAGTAGTGGAAGGCATCGGAATCGATAATGGCTAATGGCTCTTGAAAGTCTGTGGCACGAACACCCTAAAGATAGAAGGTAGTCTCTTCCAACTCAAGAGGATTCACAAGCTTACATGGAGATCACCAGACAATGTAACTGTCAACCGGACAGACCATGTGTGTATATCTAAGAGATGGGCATCTTCTTTGAGGCATGTCAGAGTCAGCAGAAGTGCAGATATTAGCTCAGATTATCTTTTAGTGGCCATGTTACATCTTAAACTAAAAAATACCATGAAGCTGGTCAAAAGAATGTTATAGCAACAGAGAAGTTCAATGACAAAGAAATGCAGATCAGATTCCAGATTGCACTTAGCAACCATTCTAATGTTTTAAAGTACCAGGCATAGGCGCTGGAACTAGGGATTCTGGGGGTGCAGCAGCACCTCTTCGCTTGAAGTGATTTCCTTCACATACAAGACTTATAGTTTGGCTCTCAGCACCCCCACTATATAAATTGTTCCAGCTCCCCTGATATCAGGCTGATGAGAGCCTGGAAGACAGATGGTCAAACTGGAAGATGGTACTTGAGACAGCAGAGGAAGTAGTAGGCCATCAGAGAGGGTCAAAGAAAGATACATGGATTACATCTGGAACATGGTCAGTGACTGATGAGCTGAAAGCTCTGAAGGCAAAAAAGGAACAGTGCAAGACACAAGCAGAACTCTTAGAGGAGTTTACGAGATACAGAGAAAAGGACATAGAAATAAAGAAGAGATGCAGGCAAGATAGAAATGCCTCGGTTCAGGAGAAGGCTGCAGAGGCAGAAGAAACAGCACAGAGGGGAGATTTCAAGCAGCTCCATAGAATAGCTGGCTGTATTTCAAGGAATCCCTGTTGAGGTTACAGGGACAAACCATCCCGATGAGTCGAAAGAATAGTAAATATGGCAGGCGACCAGCTTGGCTTAACGGTGAAATCCTAGCGGATCTTAAACATAAAAAAGAAGCTTACAAGAAGTGGAAGGTTGGACATATGACCAGGGAAGAGTATAAAAATATTGCTCGGGCATGTAGGAATGAAATCAGGAGGGCCAAATCGCACTTGGAGCTGCAGCTAGCAAGAGATGTCAAGAGTAACAAGAAGGGTTTCTTCAGGTATGTTGGCAACAAGAAGAAAGCCAAGGAAAGTGTGGGCCCCTTACTGAATGAGGGAGGCAACCTTGTGACAGAGGATGTGGAAAAAGCTAATGTGCTCAATGCTTTTTTTGCCTCTGTCTTCACTAACAAGGACAGCTCCCAGACTGCTGCGCTGGGCATCACAACATGGGGAGTAGATGGCCAGCCCTCTGTGGAGAAAGAGGTGGTTAGGGACTATTTAGAAAAGCTGGACGTGCATAAGTCCATGGGGCCGGACGAGTTGCATCCGAGAGTGCTAAAGGAATTGGCGGCTGTGATTGTAGAGCCATTGGCCATTATCTTTGAAAACTCGTGGCGAACGGGGGAAGTCCCAGATGACTGGAAAAAGGCTAATGTAGTGCCAATCTTTAAAAAAGGGAAGAAGGAGGATCCTGGGAACTACAGGCCAGTCAGCCTCACCACAGTCCCCGGAAAAATCATGGAGCAGGTCCTCAAGGAATCAATCCTGAAGCACTTACATGAGAGGAAAATGATCAGGAACAGTCAGCATGGATTCACCAAGGGAAGGTCATGCCTGACTAATCTAATCGCCTTCTATGATGAGATTACTGGTTCTGTGGATGAAGGGAAAGCAGTGGATGTATTGTTTCTTGACTTTAGCAAAGCTTTTGACACGGTCTCCCATAGTATTCTTGTCAGCAAGTTAAAGAAGTATGGGCTGGATGAATGCACTATAAGGTGGGTAGAAAGTTGGCTAGATTGTCGGGCTCAACGGGTAGTGATCAATGGCTCCATGTCTAGTTGGCAGCCGGTGTCAAGTGGAGTGCCCCAGGGGTCGGTCCTGGGGCCGGTTTTGTTCAATATCTTCATAAATGGTCTGGAGGATGGTGTGGATTGCACTCTCAGCAAATTTGTGGATGATACTAAACTGGGAGGAGTGGTAGATACGCAGGAGGGCAGGGATAGGATACAGAGGGACCTAGACAAATTGGAGGATTGGGCCAAAAGAAATCTGATGAGGTTCAATAAGGATAAGTGCAGGGTCCTGCACTTAGGACGGAAGAACCCAATGCACAGCTACAGACTAGGGACCGAATGGCTAGGCAGCAGTTCTGCGGAAAAGGACCTAGGGATGACAGTGGACGAGAAGCTGGATATGAGTCAGCAGTGTGCCCTTGTTGCCAAGAAGGCCAATGACATTTTGGGATGTATATATAGGGGCATAGCGAGCAGATCGAGGGACGTGATCGTTCCCCTCTATTTGACATTGGTGAGGCCTCATCTGGAGTACTGTGTCCAGTTTTGGGCCCCACACTACAAGAAGGATGTGGATAAATTGGAGAGAGTCCAGCGAAGGGCAACAAAAATGATTAGGGGTCTGGAACACATGACTAATGAGGAGAGGCTGAGGGAACTGGGATTGTTTAGTCTGCAGAAGAGAAGAATGAGGGGGGATTTGATAGCTGCTTTCAACTACCTGAGAGGTGGTTCCAGAGAGGATGGTTCTAGACTATTCTCAGTGGTAGAAGAGGACAGGACAAGGAGTAATGGTCTCAAGTTGCAGTGGGGGAGGTTTAGGTTGGATATTAGGAAAAACTTTTTCACTAGGAGGGTGGTGAAACACTGGAATACGTTACCTAGGGAGGTGGTAGAATCTCCTTCCTTAGAAGTTTTTAAGGTCAGGCTTGACAAAGCCCTGGCTGGGATGATTTAATTGGGGATTGGTCCTGCTTTGAGCAGGGGGTTGGACTAGATGACCTCCTGAGGTCCCTTCCAACCCTGATATTCTATGATTCTATGAATAGCGAAAGACATTTAAGGAAGAACCAGACTGTAACAGGTAGTGCCCAGCGGGGACTCTCATGGACATGTGTTGAAAATGCGTGAAGAACAAGCCAGCCAATGGAACAAACACTTCCATTCTATACTAAACTGTCCAGACCTGATGATCACACACAGCTTGGAGAGAAATGCCAATGATAAGTTAGAAATAGAAGAGACCAATAACATCCAATGAAATTAAAGCAACCATCAAAGGTCTTAAACAGGGGAAAGATCCTGCGGTTGACAGGATGCAAGCAGAGGTAATAAAGGCTGGAGGCAAAATTCTGACTGAGCAGCTAACAAAACTCTGTTACAAAATATGGGTAAAGTAACAAGTGCCACAAGACTGGAAAGATGGTACCATTGTGGCATTGCCAAAAAAGACTTATCTAAGTGCACAAGCTGGAGAGATATTGTATGGCTATCAGTCCCAGGCAAAGAATTGGCTACTTTTATGCTGAATAGAATGAAGGTGGCAGTGGATGAAAGATTACAAGAAAAGTCTGGGTTCTCTCCAGGTAGGTCATACTATGAACAGATATTCACTCTTTGACAGATTATCGAAAAAGCTACTGGTTGGTAACACCCCTTCTTAATTAATTCTATCTATTTTAAAGAAAGCAGTGTCCACAGAGAGACCCTGTGGAATATTGCTAGAAGTTATGGGATACCAGACAAGCTTATCAACATAATATGATGGAAGGAGATATAAATTAAGATGAGATACAGGCCTAAGTGAGTGGTTTGATATTGTGAGTGGAGTCAGACAAGGGTGCATGTTATCACCAAACTTCTTGGCATTAGCAATAAACTGGGTGATGAAGCGAGCAACAAAAGGCATCATGGACAGCGTAAAATGGGTTAGCAGAGATGAGTTTACATGACCTTGACTTTGCCGACAACATTGGTTTACTAAATATGACATGGAACTGAAGGATTACCCTTACATCAGAGGTAAAACAGGAAGCAGCAAAAATTGGATTGAAAGTAAATCCATACAAAACCAAGATGATGAAGGTAGGAAACTGGACAACCGATACAAAGATGTACACTGATGGAAAATAAATTGAACAGGTAGAAGAGTTCTGCTATCTGGGGAGCATGATGACATTTGAAGGTGGTTGTGATAAAGATTCATACGAGATTAGGAAAAGCAAAGACCACTTTTGGAAGGATGAACAACATCTGGCCTGACAACGATCTTTATACCAAACTAAGGGTCAGATTATACCATACAATTATACTGAGCATGCTACTGTATGGAGCAGAGACTTGGCCAATGACAATTGCTATCAAAAAGAGACTGGAAGCTGCCCACCATAGATGGCTAAGGAAGACATGACACATTTCATGGGAAGACAAAATAACAAATGAGAGAGTAAGGGAGCTGACAGAGCAGGACATGCTAGAAAATATTAGCAAAGAAAGAAGACACAGGTGGTTGAGACGTGACACTGTGTGGAAGATGGGAGACATGCTAAGTAGAAAGCATTGAATTGGTTCCCTGTGGGAGGAGAGAGAAAGCGAGAAAAGTCAAGCAAGAACTGGCAGAAGTTGGCGGTGGGCAGCTTCGAGTCTCTTTTTGTTAGCAATTGTCATTGGCCAACTTACGGAAGTTACAAAAGTTATACAACTAAAATATATACCAAATTTTACTGCAAACCCACCTTGCTTTTGGTTATTCTCCTCTACTTAGGTCTGTGCAATGTTTATCTAGGATCAAACTGCTCCTGGGGACAAACCCATGGGCTCCATATAGGCAACTAAATGGATTAGCCGGTAGGTACCAGTTTGCAGGATTGGTTGGTGCCTTACAAACGGCTCTTGGTAGGAACCTTCTCTGTAATGCAGAGTGCAAACCTTGCCTTCTTCCTTGTCTTGTTGCTTGCATGTTCCAGCACACTCTATTTAAATAAGAGTGTGCGATTCAGATATTCCCCCCCTTCCCCCCGACACTCACACACACTGGTTTTTTTATAAGAACTTTTCAGAGAGGGAATCTCACATAGCTGGAAGGTTGCCTTCAAATACAGCAGCTTTCACTGAAACAGGCTAGAAGTGGCTTTTTGGAAGGGGAGGGGTGTGTGCAGAGATATCTCACCACGTGATCTGAAACAAAAAGGCCAGTTTTTAGTTGGTTTGAGAAAGCCGAGCAGCTCCTCCCTAGCCCCTGGGCCCAGCCTTGCCACCAGGCAGCAACCACACACAGGAGAGTTATTTATCTGTCACAAAGCAGGCAGCCCCCAGATGCGGGGAGGGGGGTTCATTCACGGTGACTCCAGCAGGACCTCCTCCTCTGAGAGGGCATGCTTGGGGCGGAGGGGAAAGAGAAAGCAGGAGCCACATTCAATCTCCGTTAAGAGAGGGACACCCCCCCACACACACATACACCTCGGGAGCGCTTCCAAGCCCAGCCCCTCGCAGCCGCCGCAGCTCCCTTCTCTCTGCTCCTCAGGGCTCTTTGTTGGAAGGAGCCGACAGGGGGCTGGGTCACCATGTCCTCCGCCAAGAAAGGCTTTTACCGGCAGGAAATCACCAAAACCTTATGGGAGGTGCGGGAGCGCTACCGGGACCTGCAGCCGGTGGGCTCTGGAGCCTACGGCGCTGTCTGGTGAGTGAGGCAGGGGGTGGGTCTCCCCTCCCCAGGACACCCCCTGGCCGGGCGGGGCGCCCCGGTCCCCGCAGCGCTCCCCGGCTAGGAGGGGGCTGGGGGAGAGGGGGGGTGCCTGCGCGCCCCGGCTAGGAGGGGGCTGGGGGGAGGGGGGGGGTGCCTGCGCCCCCCGGCTAGGAGGGGGCTGGGGGAGAGGGGGGGGTGCCTGCGCGCCCCGGCTAGGAGGGGGCTGGGGGAAGAGGGGGGGTGCCTGCGCCCCCCGGCTAGGAGGGGGCTGGGGGAGAGGGGGGGGTGCCTGCGCTCCCCGGCTAGGAGGGGGCTGGGGGAGGGGGGGGTGCCTGCGCCCCCCGGCTAGGAGGGGGCTGGGGGAGAGGGGGGGGGTGCCTGCGCGCCCCGGCTAGGAGGGGGCTGGGGGGAGAGGGGGGGTGCCTGCGCGCCCCGGCTAGGAGGGGGCTGGGGGGAGAGGGGGGGTGCCTGCGCGCCCCGGCTAGGAGGGGGCTGGGGGGAGAGGGGGGGTGCCTGCGCGCCCCGGCTAGGAGGGGGCTGGGGGGAGAGGGGGGGTGCCTGGGCCCCCCGGCTAGGAGGGGGCTGGGGGAAGAGGGGGGGTGCCTGGGCCCCCCGGCTAGGAGGGGGCTGGGGGAAGAGGGGGGGTGCCTGCGCCCCCCGGCTAGGAGGGGGCTGGGGGAAGAGGGGGGGTGCCTGCGCCCCCCGGCTAGGAGGGGGCTGGGGGAAGAGGGGGGGTGCCTGCGCCCCCCGGCTAGGAGGGGGCTGGGGGAAGAGGGGGGGTGCCTGCGCGCCCCGGCTAGGAGGGGGCTGGGGGAAGAGGGGGGGTGCCTGCGCCCCCCGGCTAGGAGGGGGCTGGGGGAAGAGGGGGGGTGCCTGCGCGCCCCGGCTAGGAGGGGGCTGGGGGAGGGGGGGGTGCCTGCGCGCCCCGGCTAGGAGGGGGCTGGGGGGAGAGGGGGGGTGCCTGCGCCCCCCGGCTAGGAGGGGGCTGGGGGGAGGGGGGGGTGCCTGCGCCCCCCGGCTAGGAGGGGGCTGGGGGGAGGGGGGGGTGCCTGCGCCCCCCGGCTAGGAGGGGGCTGGGGGAGGGGGGGGGTGCCTGCGCCCCCCGGCTAGGAGGGGGCTGGGGGAGATGGGGGGGTGCCTGCGCCCCCCGGCTAGGAGGGGGCTGGGGGAGAGGGGGGGGTGCCTGCGCCCCCCGGCTAGGAGGGGGCTGGGGGGGAGGGGGGGGTGCCTGCGCCCCCCGGCTAGGAGGGGGCTGGGGGGAGGGGGGGGGTGCCCTGCGCCCCCCGGCTAGGAGGGGGCTGGGGGAGAGGGGGGGGTGCCTGCGCGCCCCGGCTAGGAGGGGGCTGGGGGGAGGGGGGGGTGCCTGCGCCCCCCGGCTAGGAGGGGGCTGGGGGGAGGGGGGGTGCCTGCGCGCCCCGGCTAGGAGGGGGGAGGGGGGGTGCCTGCGCGCCCCGGCTAGGAGGGGGGAGGGGGGGTGCCTGCGCGCCCCGGCTAGGAGGGGGCTGCCCACTGCCTGCGCGCCGCAGCCGCGGGAGCCGGGCTAGCGGCCCCCGCACAGCCAGGGACTTTGCCCGCCCTGGCGCGGCGGGCAGCTCCTGGGGGAGGCGGCTCGGTTCCCTGGCTCGCGGGGACAGCGCGCCAGTTCCGCGGCCACTTTCGCTTTAATTCCTTCCAACTTTTTGTTCGGGCTGCCCCGGCCCGGCCCCCGCTCCCCTCGGTGGCGGTGTCATTGCAGCCAATTCTGATGGGCGGCAGTTTGTGATATCGCACCGCCCCGGCCCGCTCCTGTGCGGGGGGAAGGTGCTGGCTCTGCCCAGCCCCGCTTTGTCCCGCCCCGTTTCCTGCTTTGCGCGGGACTCCACGCCCATTTGCCCAGCTAGCCTGGGGTAGGGTGACCAGCTGTCCTGATTTTATAGTGACAGTCCGGATTTTGGGGTCTTTTTCTTACATAGGTTCCTCTTACCCCCCCTCCCCCCATCCCCTGTCCCCTTTTTTCACACTTGCTGTCTGGTCCCCCTAACCCCGGGGGGCTTTCTGCTGCGAAGTTGCAAGGAAAGCCCAGAACAGACAGTTCTGCAATAACCTGCCCCTAGGGGAAATCTCTTCCTCAAGGGCCAGAGGAAGCAAGCTTCTGCTCTGAAGCATGAGGGTTTCTGTCCCTTCTGTTTTTCTTGTCCTGCCTATGGTAACTTTGCATGTTTCCATGTTCCCATCCATAGAACTGCTCAAGCGCTTTCCCAACCACCCTAAAGTCTTGCCCTCTGTGGTGTCCTGTGGCAGTTAGTTCCACAGTTACAGGGTCCTGTAAAACTGCATTTCGCTATGATCCTTTTGCATTTCTACTTCATAAAAATGTTCCACTGTTTATTAGAATATGAGAGCTGATTGACCTCTGTGCCATCCATTACTTTATAGACTTCTGCTGTGGCTCATCTGACTTGGCTAAGGGAAATGGTTTATTTTGTAGCCAATTCTTAATTTCCCCTCTTTCTACCTTTACCAAAAATCCTTTCTTAGTCCAATAAAATATAGTGGAATTAAGACATCTCTCTTTTTCCTGCCTAAATGTTCCCATTTACAGTTTTCTAATTCTAGCTTCTTATCGTCAAAGGGTCTGGGAGCATGCTAGAGTCTCAATATCCTTGTGAGGTACTTAGGGAGTTATTATCCCCACTTTACAGTAGGATAAACAAAGGCACAGCGGTTATGTGACTTTGCCTCTGTCACATGGCAGAGAACAGCCACACACCAGCAGTCCTCTAACCTATTGTTCAGTGCATCTTTGGTGGCAGGACTTGCAGCATCACTCCAATCATCACTCACAAACTCTATTCTTGTTCTCTTAAAGCTCAGCTATCGATGGAAGAAATGGCACCAAAGTGGCTATCAAGAAACTGTACCGCCCATTTCAGTCCGAACTCTTTGCCAAACGAGCCTACCGGGAACTGCGCCTCCTGAAACACATGAAGCATGAAAATGTGAGTTTAGTCACTGGCATATCCCCTCGAGTCTGCAGCTTGCACAACAAAATGCGTACACGCCACCATGCACACTGCCTGATCCACTGCCCCCCTTCCTCCACTATGCCCATAATCTGCCAAGGTAGATATGCCCTTGCACAATATCATCAGTAATTTAGCTGTATCGGAGATTTTTAGCCATGTATTACTAAAAGTCCTGATAAAGAGCAAAGCCATCAGTGGGTCAGCATACAGAATCTGATGATGGGGTGTGTGTGTGTGCCATCAGAGAGGAGCCATCAAAAAGTGACTACCACTTCTATTGTCTGCATGATCATACATTTGTAACACTTGTCTTTCCTTCCTTTGTGGCTGCTCCACTGTCTGTGGCTATCCTGAAGATTGTAAACTGCGAGGGTTAGGATTTTTCTGTGTGTCTATGCAAAGCCTAGCACATTTGGGGCACTACCTCCTAATACAAACAAATCAATAAATATACACATATATACATTGTAACCTATACTGTGAATATGCCTGTCTCCAGCAATGGAAGGCTTGTTGGAGTGGAGGGATATATGAGTAGCTTTGAGGATCAATTTAGGGTTGATTTGGAAGAGAGTAAAATGGTTTTGAGAGGAGCAGCAGTCAAGGCTGGCATTATTGGTGGACATACGGGATGGGGGAAGTGATAAGAGATAAGTGAATAGGGAGAGGTAGAATTGTGAAGAGCCATGAAGATTAAGGATATGTCTACACTAGAAACTTCAAAGTGTTGCCGCGTGAGTGCTCCCACGGCAGCGCTTTGACATGTGTGTGTGATCATGCACGATGGTAATCCTGGTAATCCACCTCCACGAGGAGAATAGCTCTCCCAGCGCTCGGAGCCTGTCCACACTAGCACTTTAAAACGCTCAAAGTTGCTGCGCTCAGAGGGGTGACTTTTCACACCTCTGAGCCAGCAAGTTAGAGCACTATAAAATGTAAGTGTAGACGAGCCTTTAGAGTAACATTTTCAAAAATGCCTAAGAAATTTAAGAGCCTTAGTCCTACTGATTTTCAATGAGATTTAGGCTCCTAAATGCCTATGGCAGTGGTTCCCAAACTTGTTCCGCCGCTTGTGCAGGGAAAGCCCCTGCTGGGCCGAGCCAGTTTGTTTACAGTCCACAGGTTCGGCTGATCATGGCTCCCAGTGGCTGCAGTTCGCTGCTCCAGGCCAGTGGGAGCTGCTGGAAGTGGCGCGGGCCGAGGGACATACTTGCCGCTGCTTCCAGCAGCTCCCATTGGCCTGGAGCAGCAAACCACGGCCACTGGGAGCCGCGATCGGCTGAACCTGTGGACGCCGCAGGTAAACAAACCGGCCCAGCCCGCCAGGGGCTTTCCCTGCACAAGCAGCGGAACAAGTATGGGAACCACTGGCCTACGGTCAGGGCTACTCTCAAAAGTTAAGTTGACCTAGCTGTGTCGCTCAGGAATGTGAAAAATCTACACCACTAATTGATGTAGTTAAGATGACCTACCCCCCAGTATAGACAGCATTACGTCGACCTAGTTACTGCCTTTTGGGAAGGTGGATTATCTGCACTAACGGGAAAACCCTTCCCTTTGCCATAGTGTGTGTCTACACTGAAGCACCACAGTGGCGCAGCTTCAATGTGCACTGGCACCACTGTAGTGTTTCAAGTGTAAACAAGCCCTAAGTCACTTTTGAAAATGTCATTTAGGCACTTCTTGAAAATTTTACCTAAAAGGAAAAGCTTGAATTGGAGATGTTGAAGAGTGATTAGAGAGGTAATAGGAGAACCAGGAAAGGACAGTGGCAAAGGTTTCAAGGAGAGCATGATCAACTGTACCTAAGTGGCAGAAAGGTAAGGACAACAGGTGGAGGCCAGGGCCTTAAATGTAGCCAGGAAGAAATTGTAGAGACTTGGGTGAGCGGAAGGTTGATAGAGTGAAGGGGTTGAAGCCAGACTGGAAGGGGCCCAAGATGGAGGATCAACATAATGGCTACAAATGGCATGTTCCATGGGTTTAGAGGGGAAGGAAGGGAGGAGATTGAGACATGTTGGAAAGAGAGGGAGGGTGGGGTAACTGGCAAAACATTTGAGGATGTGGGACATCAGACCATGCTTTTAATTTGGGAGGAGCAGATTGCTTGAAAAGAGCAAGAGCTTGTGCAGGAGGGAGAGTGGGGGCAAGGGAGGTTAATGGCTTGGAATAGCCAATCCTTGTCATTTAAAATGATGACATTGACACTTAGGACACAGCACCAACACTGTCTGAGTTCAGTTTTAAAACTAATCTGTGAAATACCTTGGTTCCCTGTCTAGATGAATCAGACTACTTTAGACTTACAAACCCACTAGTGTCTGTCCCTCAGGCATTTTAGCCTTAAGCCTCCTTTTATAATTTATGGTCAATTCATTTCACTCACTGCACCCCTAAAGTAATTGTGTTCTGCTATTAGCAGCTAGCATTTTATATGTTCAAAGTGCTGTTCAGTTAATGTTTGTACATCACGTAGGCCTTTTCAGTACATTTGGAACATTCACAAAGCACTCTGACTGAACACTTAGGAGATGATGGACTCATGCAATTACCAAGTGTCCATCATAGCTGGGTGATTTTTTCCCCCAGTTTCTCAGCGTAATCTGTCCTTCACTTGGCTAGTGTTTTTCAGCTGCTGTCTTTGTGCTGTATATGCCCTTTGGGATAGTAATCTTGAACTCTTCCATGTGCTACTTGATAATTAAAGACTCTAGAAGAGAGCAGACTCTGGGGATGTGATCTCAATCCATAAAAGGCTTAAGAATAACTATATACGAAGAAAAGGAGTAATTTAAGGTCTCAGAAGGGAAATCAAGGAGCAATGACTTGGAGCTATGGGAGGAAAAGTTTAGGCTAGATATTAAAGAAGAATTCATCACAAGTCCTCCCAGAACAGAGCCTGAGTAAGTGGTATCTGTGCTGGGAATTAGTGGGGATAGAGGGGGATGGAAATCAACCACTCTGCCCAGCCAGGAGTAGCTGGACCTGCAACACAGCCCCTCTGAGGTTTCCCAGCCACTGAATATAGACGTGTATGGATCCAGAGGCCCCCTACTCCAAGCCACCTCAATGGTTCCTCTGCAGAAACATGCACTGGACCCACCACCACTGTGTCCCAACAACTCCCTCTTCTTTGGGCAACCCTGCCACAGCGCTTAAGTGACAATGAGTATCCTGAAGGGCCTTCCTGAATTTGAATCAACTTCTCCTGGTAACAGCAGTTAGTCAGTGGAATAGGCTATGAAGTAAGGGGGCTCAAAGTACCATAGCTGCAGTTATTTAAGAACAAGTTCCAAAAGACATTAATGGGAAAGATATAGTGGGTAGTCCGTTCCTGGTTCTACTATACATACAATAGTTATAAAACTTAAATAGAGTTGCAGTGCTGGTTTCCAAAATAAGATGATGTTGGAACAGGACAGAGGTGAATATTACTAATATTTGTCTTATCTATCTTAGATTTTAATAGCACCTAGCCAATGACATCTAGAGTAGGCAGTGTATAATAGGCAATCTATCAGCACTGCATGTCAACATCAACAGTAAAAAGAAAAGGAGGACTTGTGGCACCTTAGAGACTAACAAATTTATTTGAGCAAAAGCTTTCGTGAGCTACAGCTCACTTCATCGGACGCATTCAGTGGAAAATACAGTGGGGAGATTTATATACACAGAGAACATGGAACAATGGGTGTTACCATACACACTGTAATGAGAGTGATCACTTAAGGTGAGCTATTATCAGCAGGAGAGCGGGGGTGGGGGAGGGGGGAGGGGAACCTTTTGTAGTGATAATCAAGGTGGGGCATTTCCAGCAGTTGACAAGAACTGAGGAACAGTGGAGGGTGGGTCGGGGGAATAAACAAGGGGAAATAGTTTTACTTTGTGTAATGACCCATCCACTCCCAGTCTCTATTCAAGCCTAAGTTAATTGTATCCAGTTTGCAAATTACTTCCAATTCATCAGTCTCTCCTTGGAGTCTGTTTTTGAAGTTTTTTTGTTGAAGAATTGTCACTTTTAGGTCTGTAATCGAGTGACCAAAGAGATTGAAGTGTTCTCCGACTGGTTTTTGAATGTTATAATTCTTGACGTCTGATTTGTGTCCATTTATTCTTTTACATAGAGACTGTCCAGTTTGACCAACGTACATGGCAGAGGGGCATTGCTGGCACATGATGGCATATATCACATTGGTAGATGTGCAGGTGAACGAGCCTCTGATAGTGTGGCTGATGTGATTAGGCCCTATGATGGTGTCCCCTGAATAGATATGTGGACACAGTTGGCAACGGGCTTTGTTGCAAGGATAGGGTCCCAGGTTAGTGGTTCTATTGTGTGGTGTGTGGTTGCTGGTGAGTATTTGCTTCATTTTGGGGGGCTGTCTGTAAGCAAGGACTGGCCTGTCTCCCAAGGTCTGTGAGAGTGATGGGTCGTCCTTCAGGATAGGTTGTAGATCCTTGATGATGCGTTGGAGAGGTTTTAGTTGAGGGCTGAAGGTGATGGCTAGTGGCGTTCTGTTATTTTCTTTGTTGGGCCTGTCCTGTAGTAGGTGACTTCTGGGTACTCTTCTGGCTCTGTCAATTTGTTTCTTCACTTCAGCAGGTGGGTATTGTAGTTGTAAGAATGCTTGATAGAGATCTTGTAGGTGTTTGTCTCTGTCTGATGGGTTGGAGCAAATGCGGTTGTATCTTAGAGCTTGGCTGTAGACAATGGATTGTGTGGTGTGGTCTGGATGAAAGCTGGAGGCATATAGGTAGGAATAGCGGTCAGTAGGTTTCCGGTATAGGGTGGTGTTTATGTGACCATCGCTTATTAGCACCGTAGTGTCCAGGAAGTGGATCTGTTGTGTGGACTAGTCCAGGCTGATGTTGATGTTGGGATGGAAATTGTTGAAATCATGGTGGAATTCCTCAAGGGCTTCTTTTCCATGGGTCCAGATGATGAAGATGTCATCAATGTAGCGCAAGTAGAGTAGGGGCATTAGGGGACGAGAGCTGAGGAAGCGTTGTTCTAAGTCAGCCATAAAAATGTTGGCATACTGTGGGATCATGCAGGTACCCATAGCAGTTCCGGTGATTTGAAGGTATACATTGTCCCAAAATGTGAAATAGTTATGGGTGAGGACAAAGTCACAAAGTTCAGCCACCAGGTTTGCCGTGATATTATCGGGGATACTGTTCCTGATGGCTTGTAGTCCATCTTTGTGTGGAATGTTGGTGTAGAGGGCTTCTACATCCATAGTGGCCAGGATGGTGTTTTCCGGAAGATCACCGATGGATTGTAGTTTCCTCAGGAAGTCAGTGGTGTCTCGAAAATAGCTGGGAGTGCTGGTAGCGTAAGGCCTGAGGAGGGAGTCTACATAGCGAGAGAATCCTGCTGTCAGGGTGCCAATGCCTGAGATGATGGGGCGCCCAGGATTTCCAGGTTTATGGATCTTGGGTAACAGATAGAATACCCCAGGTCGGGGTTCCAGTGGTGTGTCTGTGCAGATTTGTTCTTGTGCTTTTTCAGGGAGTTTCTTGAGCAAATGGTGTAGTTTCTTTTGGTAACCTTCAGTGGGATCAGAGGGTAATGGCTTGTAGAAAGTGGTGTTGGAGAGCTGCCTAGCAGCCTCTTGTTCATATTCTGACCTATTCATGATGACGACAGCCTTTGTCAGCCTTTTTGATTATGATGTCAGAGTTGTTTCTGAGGCTGTGGATGGCATTGTGTTCTGCACGGCTGAGGTTATGGGGCAAGTGATGCTGCTTTTCCACAATTGTAGCATGTAGTAGTTTAGATAGTTTAGTGTCCTTTTTCTTTTGTAGAGAAGCAAAGTGTGTGTTGTAAATGGCTTGTCTAGTTTTTGTAAAGTCCAGCCACGAGGAAGTTTGTGTGGAAGGTTGGTTTTTTATGAGAGTATCCAGTTTTGAGAGCTCATTCTTAATCTTTCCCTGTTTGCTGTAGAGGATGTTGATCAGGTGGTTCCGCAGTTTCTTTGAGAGCGTGTGGCACAAGCTGTCAGCATAGTCTGTGTGATATGTAGATTGTAATGGATTTTTTACCTTCAGTCCTTTTGGTATGATGTCCATCTGTTTGCATTTGGAAAGGAAGATGATGTCTGTCTGTATCTGTGCAAGTCTTTTCATGAAGTTGATAGATTTCCACTCCATATGGCTAAATTACATTAACAGTGCTGCTGCTGCATTTTATGCATGGCACACTGCTGCCATATTGGATTAATCTGCTAGTACGCAGTTTTCAATTTGCTTTTTTTCCCCCCCTCAAGATGTAAAGGATTTATAGATTCTGGAATGCCATCATAGTTAAAATTATATCCAATTTTCTATTTTCTATAATGTTTTTCTTAGAAAGTGTCTTTTGCAGTAGTTAAGCATTTAATATGGAATTTTTATGAAAAGTATTTGTCTATTATTGACAAAATGCTATAGAACGTGATGGAATATGTCAAGTAGCTAATAAAGTGAAAGATCTTACATTATGTTGAATATATATAGCTGTATTCAGCTGTAATCATTTCACTTGATGGCATATTCGGAACAATAGAAAAATATGTCTTGGTATGATGTATTTTATCAAAAACCCTTGCAATAATTCTTTGAACTTTCATCATGGTATGCTTAACTCCATCCACTACTGTGCCACAACAGTGCATCAGCACATTTGGAAGCAACTACTATCAATATTCTACAATGCCTTACTCACATGAGTAATCCTTATTGGAGCATTCCTATTGACTTCAGTGGGACTGCTCACATGAGTAAGGGTTGTAGGATCAGTCATCTAGGAAACAATCCTGCAAATATGTGAGTTGTCCATCTGAATTTAGCTGGAATGTCATCACAGTTGAAGCTACTCATGTCAGTAGATATTTAAGTATTTGCAAGACGCAGCCCCAGATCATAAATCTCTGGATGCTGGGATACGCACTCTAGATATATGTACTCTAGATCTTTGTGCATTTGGTGGCTTTGAAACAACAGTACACTATTAAATGTGTACTATAGAACAAAAGTTCTCAAACTGTGGTCTGTGAGCTCCATTCAGGTGGCCTGCAGATAGTTCCCTCTAGGGTGCGCGCCTGGGCGGCTGCACACAAGAGAATGAAGGGCCACCCAGCTAATTAGGGGAGCCGCGCAGGCATGGCTCCACAAATTAGGTGTCTGGACACTGGAGAAGTTGCACATGTAAGGTGAAGTGGTAGCCTTGGGGGAAGATGGGGTAGATAGGAGGGGGCCGTGGGGTGAGAAGAGGGGGTGGCGGGGAATTTGGGATATGCAGAGCTGCAGCGGCCAGTGAAAGAGGCAACTTTCCCCAGCTCCAGGGCCGCGGCTGCCAGGGAGAGACAGCCCTCCTTCCCAGCCCCAGCTAGGGCGGCTGCCACGGAGTGGGAGAGAGGGCACATTCATCCCATTAGAAAGGTAAGACTACTGATATTAAAATATGAGCTGTGTGCTTTTATTTGTAGAAAAAAACAAGTAATTATTATTAAGGGTTTTTTTTAATATAGCGCTTTTATCCAAAGAGCTTTACAGTAGTTAGCTAACGGTGCAAACAACATTTGAAAAGATCATTAAGTGGTCTGCTGAGACCCTCAGCAATTTTCAAGTGGTCCGCAAAAAAAAGTTTGAGAACCACTGCTATAGAAGATTTTATGAAGTCAACAAAGTCTTGGTAATGTGAGACTTCATGTCAGCCCTCTGCTGTTGAATCCATGTGGAGAAGTGATTTGAGACCACAGAGGTTTTTTGTGTGAGGGTGTTGAGTTTGTGGAGCAGAGAAGCGAGAACTTGGGAGATTCTGTTCCATTTGTATCCGAATTTCAAAATGAACCACTTAAGCTAGTAATGTCCATCTTTTTTTAATCTTTTGAGTTTACCTTTAATTTGAAAAGTTCTGGGTATAAGCTGATGGAGGATATTGTGGAGGTCAAGGCATCAGCCCATACAGAAAAACAGGCTGTTTACCAATGGGAGGATTTTTAGCGTTTTTTTTTTTTCTTTTGAACTTGACTTTAAATCTATAATTGTGACCTTTAAAACTCTCTACGTTATAGGTTTCAATCTGAACGGAAAAGAAAAAGTTGTTTGTAATACCCAGAAGGATACAAATATTTTAACATACCATCTTCGGACCTGATCCTGTAGACACACGTGTTTGCTTACCTCTCCTCCCATGAATCATCCCACTGAGATCAATGGAGCATAAAGTTAAATACTTGCAAATACTTGCAGGATATGGGCCTTTGTTACTTCCATTGGACCAAATGATTTTGGTTTTCGTTGTGCACACTGAATGGAGCTGGCATTAACATGCCTGTTTTTATTCAACAATAATTTGTATAGCGACCTATATTAAATCAATCTTGGTGTCCTCCTGGGGATATTTAATGACTGTTGCAAAGCCACCAGTGGGAGTACAGAATATTGGGGGGTGGATTTTATGATGCTCAAAACCAGTGTCTATTGTTAAAATAATTTATTTTAATTTCTCAGCAATAGAGTGAAATGTTTTAAAATATCCTACTGATTAAATCTAGAGGACATCCCTGACCCAACCCTTCCAAATATAAATTCAGAACATATTTTGGGGTCTAAACCCCTTGATAAGTGACCTATAATATTTAAAAGTTTTGAATTGGTTCATGTGCTACAGATGTTTTCTTTTCATTATAACACTGCATTTAGAGATTCATATTCAATATTTATTTAGAAGAAACTGTTCTATACTGTTCTCCTATTGATTGTTTGATTTACTGATCATTCTCTAGTGTATTCCCATGTCCAAAAAGCAATGCATGTTTTATAATATAAGAAATATTTTAGTTTTTCCTGACTTTTGGAGAGAATTCAGGTGTGTATTAGATACAAAATCAGCTCACAATCTCCCTATATTTTTCTTAGTAAGCTACAGCCCTCCAGTTTTTAGATAGGTAATATTAAATAAACTGAACTCTGTGTTTTTCAAAATTCTCATATTGTAGGGCTATTTGTTTAGACTTATACAGTGCGCCTATCAGGAAACTCTAAATCCATGAACAATTTAAAATGCATTTTATAAAATAATTCATCCTGAGGCAGTGTCAAAGCTAAAATAGCCCCGATCCCACCTAAACTGATGTTCCCCTGTCCAACCATTCATCTACCTTCAAAATGCCTGAGTAATAGATAGGCTGTCCAACATGTCCTGAATGCAAATAATTTCAGGTTATGTCAGACCAAGGGAGGAATTTGTTCCAGAATAAAGTGCCCTTTGCTGAGAAACTCCCTGTCCCCAGCTGAACAAATCTTGGGACTGTCAGCCCAAACATCTTGGCTGACCTCAACTGCCAGTTAAAACATGGGAAGAGTGGCAGTTTCTAAGATACATAAAACCCAAAGCAGGAAGGAAGTTATAGATCAAAACATGCATCTTGGATTGCAACAGGAAGTGTAATGAAAGTGTGCAGTTTTTGGAGCATAGACTCCCTGCAAGGAATACTGCTATGTAATTGGACAGCCACTTTCCGCACCAGCTAAAATTTCACCTACATCAGGTTTAGACTCCAGTAAAGTGCAATGCAGTAATGTAAGCTGGAGGTGACAAAAGAATGGGAGAGTGAGAGATCACATTCAAAAGACACATTCATAACTTTTTTGCCAAGAACAGATGGAAAAAAGCATTCTTGGCACCTCTGCTGTCTGTGTATTCAGAACAGCCAAGGATCTAACAGAATCCCCAAGTCATAAACTTCCGTAACAAAAGGCTGGAAAATCTTCAGTGCAGTGACATATCACTTCTGTCAAAAACCAACAAAGGAAGTGATAACTTACCAATTTACCTTTCTGGACCAAACTTCAGCTAACTAGCTGTCATCCAAGCCCCAAGCTTGGTTAGACACGAGGAAAGCAAATCAATTGCACAAACTTGATCCAATCAAACAGAGATGTAGAGTTGAGGGTCATCAGCATACTGATGTTACTGCAACCCACACCTTCCTTCTATCTGCCCTACTGGCCCTATATACACACTGAACAGGATAAGTGACAGAATAGAACCCTGCAGTACATCACAGAAAAGAGCCCTCAGGGCAGATGAGAGCAAATATTACCTTCTGAGACCTCTCAGAGAAAAGAATTGGAGCTACTCAAGCCTGACTTGAGAGTCTGTAGGCATATTGATATCAGCCCTTGGTGATGTTGCTGGAGTGTTACTTTGTCACCACACAAGTCAGCATGCAGTATTCACATGAGTCCTGATGTGCTTTTATTTTACAAAGACCATCATCTCCTTCAGCTCTCAGGACAGTAGTGAATCTATGACTGGGTAGGGAAGTTTTCTCCTGATTGCTCTGCTACTTTTTCTTCTTGGTTATTGTCGCAGGGTGCTGCTAGAGAGGCCTTAATCAGCTCCTGCCACTGCAGCCCTAATCGGGGGGATTGGATTGGGTCTGGATAGATAGCCTGATGCTTGCCTGGTGACTGGTCACACCTGCCAGCCTCATTAGCAGGAGCTATAAGGCTGGGAGGAAGTGAGAGCAAGAGGGGAAAGTCAGGCTCAGAGGGAGGTGGGGAGTCTCCTAGTCTGTTGCTGGCCAGGCCTGTGGTAGGCCAAGCCCCTATAAAAAGCCTGTATATAGTTGGAAACTGGTGGTGGGGACTTGATCATAAATAAAGAGCACCAGCCTGAATTGTCAGTACTTGTAATAAAATATTTATTAGTCTAAGGGTATGTCTACACAGCCAATGTTAGAGCGCTGCCACTTTAATAAAGAATAAATAGTGGGGAATAAAGAAAAGTGGGGTTGCCCTTATAGTTAAAATCTAGTATACAGAAAACAATCAGCATATTGCAGAAAAGTGTAATTTGACATTCAAAAAAGGGATTACATATCTGCTCAAAGAAGCTTCTGAAGTCTTTATCCAATTACATTGTTTTATCTATTCAGATACTTTAAAAAACTTAATTTACATCCTTCAGTCCTGCAGTCTGATCTGGGTGGATTCTTGTGTGTGTGAAGTCCTGTTAGAGTCACTGGGGCTCTGCAGGGGTGCAAGGGTCCACCCACACAGATCATACTGCAACATCTGGCCATTCTGATCACATGGTTGGTAAACAATGAAGTTTGATGAACAAATCTGGCTTGAAATTTATCCAGACCATCTTCAAATATATATGTAAAATACAAAGTTTGCTAGAAACAGAAGTATGGACAATCTTGGAAATAAAAACTCCTTATCAGACAGAAATAACAGAGGATATGACAAAACCTACATCAGAAATCCTATAGTAAATCTACAGTGCTGAAATGATGGTGGTATAACTTTTTTTCATTTGATTGTTATATTTTATTTAATATGAACTAATAAAATTATAAACAGTGTTCATTGTTCATCAAGCCATAATACAAGGCAGAGTCAATATATCAGTCACTCAAACATTTTGAATAACAGGAATCTTTTATACCAATAAAGGGTGGTATCCATATTGGGACACATCCCTGGCTATGAGACAGATGTCCTGCTTCATTCATAACCCACCATTCCTAGCAGCGAGGATATGTCCAGTTATGAATAAAGGCATGCTTCAGAAAGTGTTGATAGGATCAATAGAGCAACAGCTGTTTTGTAAAATATCTGTTCCTTTATCTCTGTTCCTATTGTCATACAATTCTAGTCTTCTAAATTCAAGTGTTGCATGTAGAGGAGCCAGGTCTCATGGAATTTATTGTGCTGCTCCCTTACTCTATATGTCCTATTCACTCATTTTAAATAGTTGACACTCATTTCCAGTGGTCTGACTTTGCTTTTAAATTTGATTTCCACAAATTCAGTACTTGGTTTCTTAATAGCTCACAAAAAGGCTTTCATTCTAGCCACCACTTGGGAAAACATCCCCAGCGCACACTGACCTGAGGAAGGCTACTAGCCAAAGTTACAAATACCTTTGTGGCCACTCCCACTCAGTTGTACCCTCTGCAGCTGAAAGGAATAAAAGAGTTGTGAATGGTCTTCAATTGTAACACACTGTCAGCTTTATATTTAATTATTTTTTTTAGCTGCCCAGTAGGAGAATGCAAGAAAGGAGGAGGAGGAGAGTTTGGAGAAGCAGCCAAGATTGAGCTGCTCCCCAGCCTGCTTTGTGAAGTCATAGAGCAACAGCACTCCAAGAAAGCTAAGGGTTTGTAGCTCTTAGATTGGTTCTGACATGCCAGTGAAGATGAAGTGAGCTGTAGCTCACGAAAGCTCATGCTCAAATAAATTGGTTAGTCTCTAAGGTGCCACAAGTACTCCTTTTCTTTTTAGGAGTACTTGTGGCACCTTAGAGACTAACAAATTTATTTGAGCATAAGCTTTCGTGAGCTACAGCTCACTTCATCGGAAATCCACTGAATGCATCCGATGAAGTGAGCTGTAGCTCACAAAAGCTTATGCTCAAATAAATTGGTTAGTCTCTAAGGTGCCACAAGTACTCCTTTTCTTTTTGCGAATACAGACTAACACGGCTGCAACTCTGAAACCTGTCATTGGAACCAAGGTGTCAGTGTTAATAGCTAACACTTGACATACCATTAGATACTTTTATCCAGAGCAGACTTAGGCCAAGTCTACACTATACATTTACATCAGTATAACTACATCGCTTGGGGAAGTTCCCAATCCCTCCAGTCTTGTGTTATTCATATTGCCACTTTTGCATGCAAAAAAAAAAAAAAAAAAAATGCATGTGAGTTTTTGTGGCACTGTATTTCATCAACTGTTTGAAAGTGGTATTTGATCAGAAATATGCATATATGGCTACAGATATTTTAGAAATGTTCTCAGACAGATTGTAGCCGTTTGTGAGAGATGTAATGGAGAATACTTTTGCTAGAAACTGCACAAACTTTTAAAGTTTTCCCTACTGTGTGGTAGGTTTTTAGGAATTATAAGGAATTGGGCCCAAAGATGTCTGCACCCTCAGTGAAGTTTGCAAATATTGCTGATAAATGGAATATACACTCATATTGTAATTACATCACAGCCTAGGTATGCTCAGAAGGATTCTTACCTATAAAACAAGAGAGTCATGCTGAAGCACAAATCTCTTCAGGAAAAAGGAATTTGAAGTTTCAGAGAGGAGGCGTGGCTCCCTCACCCTCCTTCACCACAGGCAGTAATGGATTATGAGAGCACTGAAGAATTCAACTGATCTGTTCCACAATTGCCATGGAAACATATCTGCAGATTTGAAGCTGTTTTTCATCAGCTGGGCCACACTTAGATGTTAGTCTGTCTTTGGCCACAGGTATCCCTTGCTTCCTTATGTGCCCTGATACAGGTAGGCACTTAAGCATGTTAACAATGGGATCTAAGCACATACTTACAGTTAAACATGTGCTAAGTGCTTTCCTCAATTAGGGATGTTTTCCTGAACTGGTTTCCTCACCAGGTATGTCTACAACAGTATTTTGGAGCAAGCCTCCCAGCCAGGGCTGACAGACTTGGGCTAGTGGGGCTTGGTATAGAACACCTTGAAGTTGTGACTCAGATTCTGAAATGCAACCTCCCAACATTTCAACTTTCTGCATCCTTTAAATAGGCTGTGATTTCTGTCCCTCGTGTCTTCTAAATGAATACTATAACAGTTTTTAAAAAGAATTAACAGAACGTGTCTTGTGAAAATAAGTAACCTTTATTTTGCAGGTTTCAGAGTAGCAGCCGTGTTAGTCTGTATCCACAAAAAACAAGGAGTACTTGTGGCACCTTAGAGACTAACCAATTTATTTGAGCATAAGCTTTCGTGAGCTAGAGCTCACTTCATCGGATGCATGTCTCTCCCCCTCATTCTCTTGGAATCTTCCTGTGTCATGTAATGTTTTCTCTAATCTATGATCTGAACTTGAAAGCACTCTCTAGAGCACCCACTGAGACTATTTCATGGTATTATGCAGCTCAGTAGTAAGCTTTTGCAGAATCAGCCCCCTAAATTGTAAGGTAGGGCAGGGACTCTGGGTGGAAGTCTGGGTTCATTGAAGTCAGTGGGATTTTTGCTTCGGGGAGCCAGAATTTTACCCCCATATTTTTACTCCATAAAGCACCATGCACATCTATAATGCTATACACAAATGTTCCATACATAAATGTTGATGGATACTGATAGATGAACAATAACAATTAAAGGTAGGTTCCAACGTTCTTTGTAAGAGTTACTTAAGCTAAGGAACATTTTGAAAGTATGTAGCCACAAATGCTAAAATTCAGGAGAGAGAATCTACTCAATTTTTTAATCTTGATGTAATTTACCTTAATCTTAGCTTTAGCTTTAAAAATAAATAAATAAATAACATCAGTCTTTGATAAATGTATGGCCTTTTCCACGATTTGCGTGTTCATTGATGTGCTGAGCTAAGAAACGGTCAAACTTAGCGATTAGCTCTCATCTGAGCCACGGAATTGCAGACCATGCTCAGCAAGAAAAACTATGGTTTCAACTATGCGCCTGAGAACATTCTTCAGTTCTGCCACTAACTTTCTTTCAGGCATGGTAGCTGCTAACTGACAATGTATGCTGCTCACTCATTGCATGATTGGTAATGTATGCAGTATTCTTCCAGCCTCCACAGAACATTCCCCACTTTTTGGTATCAGAAAACAGGTGTCAATAAAAACAGTACGCTTTCTTCTTAGAAGGTGAATAGATGAGCCATTCTCGCTTGCCAATCTGTTTGTTAGGCTTCACATATTCAAACATTGATTTGGTCAGATAACTATTCTGATTGGTTGTACTCTCGGTTTGTCAGTGAAAAGTCAGCATCTAGATTCTGGCATTTCTGTTGGCCCTTCTCAGTCCAGTGTGCCATGAGATCTTGAGAAGTCATGTCCCACCCGCGTGAATTGTTGGAGAAGGATATTTTTGTGTTACTATCACTGGGAAAGTCTTCAGAAGAGTGGGACGAGACTGCAGCTAGAGAAGTCACAGGAGGTTGCTCCTTTTCATCAGGTGCAGGCGCAGCAGGTTCACTTGGGCTGGTATTCACCTGGCCTCCTTCACCGCCAGACTAAGTAGGAGAAAAAATAGTTAGGAGAGAAGGAACACCTTTCAGCACTACATCTTGTCTTTACCATCTTTCTTTGGCCTCCTTCAATTTCTGCTATCCTCCTTTCTTTGACATAGTTTCTGTTGTCCAGTGTAGGCCTACTGTGTACAAAGTTCAGTATTGCTTGGGCCACAACCACTTCCTTAACCAACAAAAACAAAATCACAACCACCATAAATTGAATTCACAATCTTGATGGATTAATTTGTACAAAGCAATATCTAATAAGACAAAAAAATTTCCGATGGCCCTGCTACCATTGCTCAGCTGTTACTTCAGTATGGAATGGAGGGCTTACATTAGGGCCTAAAAATAGGAGGGCCTAAGGTTATAGCCTTATTAGCCTATGGGTTAATCCGGCCCTGGCTCCACATCGTTGTCTGCCTCCACCTCTTCGTCAATGACTTCATCCTCTGGGTTAGGTCCATTTTCTACCAGTTCCATCCCCAATGAAGTATCCAAAGGGCTCTTGGCAGTGGAGGTGGGGTCACCACCAAGGATAGCGTCCAATTCCTGGTAAAAACAGCAGGTCTGAGGCGCAGCACCAGAGCAATGGTTTTCCTGCCTTGCCTTCCAGTTCGCATACCTCAGCTCCTTGATCTTTGCTCTGCACTGCAGTGTGTTCTGATCATAGCCCTTTTCACACAAGCCTCAAGAAATCTGCCCGTAGGTATAGAAATTCCAATGGCTGGAGCGCAGCTGGGACTGCACAGCCTCCTCTCCCCAAATACTGAGCAGATCCGGCAGCTCTGCATTGGTTCAAGCAGAAGAGCATTTGCTGTGTGGAGCCACCATGGTCAGCTGGGAAGACGTGATGTGAGATGTGAGCTCTCCATGTCGAGCAAACAGGAAGTGGAATTTCAAAAATTCCTGGGGCTTTAAAGGAGATGGGGCAGATGGTTGCTTACCTGGCTGCAGGGCAGCGGAGTTGGAATTGCTGACCAGAGCGGTCAGGATGAGCATTGTGGGAGACCCTCAATTAAAGTGATAAAATCAAGTGCAGTGTCTACACTGGCATTTTGGCAACTAAACTTTTGCGTATAAAGCTCTATGACTCTCATTGAGGTGGTTTTATTTTGTTGCTGAAACTGAGGAGCTTTGTTGCCGAAAAGGGCCTTGCAGTGTGCACCTCCACTGTTTCATCGCTAAAACTCTGCAGTGTAAACAAGGCCTAACTTTTACTCCAAGTCCACGGAGCATACTTTCAATATAAATCCTTAAATATTACCCATACATACAATGATTATGAGTCTTGACCAGTTATGAGCTTTCTGTACATACCTTACGTGTTACTCTTCAAGGATATACACCCTGTAAGATGTGTTTGGTGTTGTGAGTTTGTCAGGTCTGGGGTGAGAGTTGTTTGCAAAGAACAGAGAACCCTTTGCCAAGGGGTCTCTGTGTCACAGTGGTATGTAAAGAAATCCATCTTTTTGTTTGCCAGGAATCAATTCTTTTAACAATTTAGTGTTGACTGTCTTGTCTTCTCTATCCCTAGACTTTCTTTCAGAATCTGTTCTTCTGGAAATATCCTTAAACATGGTGTTGCAGGCTGCTACTAACGATTCCTGAGAGCAATTTAATTTTATTGCTATTATCTTTGTTACCTTGCACTCCAGATTTTCAAGATCAGTGATACTACTTTATCCTCAGAGTAGCTCCTCCTACTCTATCAGGGAAGGAGAAAGCGGGGGCTACACAAGACACTAATATTGAACAAAAAAATCTGAGTTTGATTTTTTCTCCCATACCATTCACTCCACTTTGGATCTGTCTTTAAAGGGATGGTGGAGGGACTTTCACTGAGTTTACAAGGAACCAATGAACACCGGATAAAAAAAACAATCACTCAGATGGCCATGGGTTGATGGCGTACTCACCTCATTGTGCTACTGAATGCCAGAAATCTCATCTTAAAAACTGATTGGTAAAAGTGAAACCCTGGTGGAGAGCATCACTGCTAATGTCTACCATAGACATAGACCTTTTCCAGTGGTATCTTATAGTAGCATTCCTTGTCCACAGAACTTGCATCTCTAATAACAGCAAGTGCTCTGGTGAAGCAATCAAAATATAATTGAAGAATGTTTTTCATAGATTCCAAGGCCAGAAAGGACCATTGTGATCATCTAGTCTGACCTGTATAACACAGGCTATAGAAGGTCTTGAAAATAATTCCTTTTGAACTAGAGCATATATTTTTAAAAAGTCTTGATTTTAAAAAGTGTCAGTGATGGAGACTCCACCATAAACCTTGGTAAATTGTTCCAGTGGTTAATTATCCTCACTATAAAACATTTGCTCCTTATTTCCAGTCTAAATTTGGGTAGCTTCCACTTCCAGCCATTGGATTTTGTTATACCTTTGTCTGCTAGATTGAAGAGTCCATTAGGAAATATTTGTTCCCCTTGTAGGTACTTAAAGACTGTGATCAAGTCATCCTTTAACCATCTCTTTTTTAAGCTAAATAGATTGAGCTCCCTGAGTCTATCGTTATAAGGCATATGTTCTAATCATGTAATCATTCTCTTGGCTCTTCTCTGAGCCCTCTCCAATTTATTAACATCCTTCTTGAATTGTGGACACCAGAACTGGACACAGTATTTCAGTAGGGTTGCACCAGTACCAAAGAAAGAGGTAAAATAACCTCTGTGCTCCTACTTGAGATTCCCCTGTTTATGCATCCAAAGATAGCATTAGCCCTTTTGGCCACAGCTTTGCACTGGGAGCTCATGTTCAGCTGATTATCCACCATGACCCCAAATCTTTTTCAGTCACCACTTCCCAGTAAGGGCACCGGAACCTTTGTAGAAGTGGGGGGCGGGATGCAGGGTAGCATGCCCACACAGATTTGCTACTTGGCTTGTACTAAGCATGCTCAGATGGACTGAGCATGCTCAGTAACATCGGTTGAAACCACTGCCCTTACTGTGCCCACTATGGGCAGGCATGGGTCACCTCTTGGAGGGCAAACTCATATGTTTCTTTTGTTAAAAAGTGTGGGGCATGGCCCTCCCACTTTTAAAAGTGTGTGTGTGGGGGGGATTGCCCGCTGCTCCCTTTCCCGGTTCCAGCACCATTGCTTCCCAGGATAAAGTCCTCCATCTTCTAAGTGTGGCCTATATTCTTTTCTCCTACATGTATACATTACATGTAGCTGTATTAAAATGCATGTTATTTGCTTGTGCCCAGCTTACTGAGTCTTCCAGATCACTCTATATCAGTGACCTGTCCTCTTTATCATTGTTGATAACGTCAAGGTATTTTCTATTTTATTTTATACATACCAAGTTATAAAAGAAATAAGCACCGTGTGTCGTTTGTGCTTTACTATCCAAACTGGTCTTTATGTCAGTCATTATGTTTAAGAACCTTATATTTAATAGAGGAATGGCATTCCATGGTAACAAATGTTTTTGCAGGGTGTTATGGAGAAGAATATTTCCAACATACTAACCAGTAATTTTTCTTATATTTACATTAGTCACCGAAATTATATCTTCCTTAGAGTATTTATTTTATTTTATGTCCTCTTGTTTGTAATGTATCTGCAGCAGGCTGTAACATAAATGGAAATATTAATAACTATATTCTAGTTTGGAAAAAACACTCTGAAACATAGCTATTAAATAAAGGTCACTGATGAGAAGGAACCAGAGTTCTCTCTTTGATATTTATAAATGATTAATTATTTTTAGTGTGACTTGTCCATGTCAGTTTCAATGATGTTGCTTTAGAAAATCCATTATGAAAAAGAATAAACTAGTTTATCAAATCAAATGGGTATGACAATAAAAGAGGGACAACCATCCATTGCATGTTTATAAAAATATTCTGTGTTCAGTTCCCATTTTGCTCTCTACATTGGTCTTTTGAATGGAGTTGCTGCTCTTTCCCCGGTCTTTTCAATTCCGAGGATTTGCAACGACAAAGACTGATGACAAGCTTGTCTCAATTAGTTTGCCAGTTTACCTGAAAAGTATGAGCTCAGTTCTTTGCCTCTTAGGACAAATCCTGTTGTTAACTAACAGGATAGTCCAAGTAACTAATATACTCCCGCTGACTTTAATGGGAGATGAAGAGGAATTTTAATGAGCTTTACTAATCTCCTTGATTTTTGGCTGGTATTTTCTGTTGAAATACCTTTTCCAGCTTCCCATGTTTCACAACAAGAAAAGGAGCATATAATACAGGTTCCCAGGCTTTGTTTGCCTTAAGGACACTTTTTGCAAATCCATGTGGTGCAGCATCCATACATTGCCTCATCTTCTGCGGTATCAATTACTTTTCCTGCTGAAGCTCGCTGTCACCATCATGTAGCTTACAATCTAAAATAGACAAGACACAGGGCAACAGTTCAGGTAAATGAGGACACAGAAAGTGTATTAGTTAGAGGACAAGGAACGCTTCTTCCCAGGAAGTAGTGGGTTTTAATGGGAAGAGAAGGCACTTGGTGGCCAGGCTGAAGTTCAAATACTAACTTTCCATTTATAATAACACACTCTTTAGATGCTAGCTACATATATATTAAGAATTTTTGAAATGTAGACTCGGCAAGATGCAGCTTTAGGAAAGTGCACATGCAAAGTTTTAACTAGAAGCAAAGCCCTTAAAATTCCATGATTCAGCTTCGGTGTCACTTTCTGCATCATGAGTGAAAAGTTTCTGTGGTGGATATTTATAAAACTCTGCTGTAGAAATCTGAAAAATAAAATATTTGCTATAACCTCAGTACTTTAAAGCATGGTTTCGAATACATACATCCTCTTTTACTTTATTTTTGATTGTCTAGTAATGGGTCTTACTAATGTTTTGTGGAGCAGTTCTTTCATTTTTTTATTGTTCTTTTCATGGCTCCAAAAAGACTACTGTATATACTCGATCATAAGCCGGTTCGTTTATAAGCCGACCCCCCCCTCCCCAAGAGGGATAAGTAAAAATGGAAAATTTTTATGACCCATTCATAAGCTGACCCTATAATTCAGGGGTCAGCAAACTTTGGCTCCCAGGCCATCAGGATAAGCCACTGGCAGGCAGACATGGTTTGTTTACCTCGAGCGTCCAGAGGCATGGAGGTAAACCTAAGTAAACAAAGTGTCCTGGCGTGCCAGCTGCTTACCCTGACGGGCCGGGACAGGAACTGGTGGGGAAATTTTGGGGCGGGGAGAAGCTGGAGGTCAGGCGAGTAACCCCTGTGACCACCCCCCACAACCCCACCCGTAGCCAGGGTCCCCCACACTCTCCCTATCCCATCCCTTCCCACCTTATTTGGGGAGGGTCAGGGGAGGATGTCTCTGGCCTGGCTGGAGCTGCTCTGGCAGGCTGGGCAGCGTGGCCGCAGCCTGCTCCGGCGGGCCAGACCAGGTGGTGCGGTCTCAGCATGTTCCAGCAGGCTGGGCCGGGTGGCATGGCTGCAGGGTGCTCCGGTTGGCCGGGCGGCGCGGCCACAGCCTGCTCTGGGGGGCGGGGCCGAGCGGCATGGCCGCAGCTGCTTCAGAGGCTGGGGGGACAGCAGCATGGCCAGAAGCAGAGACTCTGGCCCCTCCTCTTCCCTTTTGGCTGTGCTGGCTGTGCTGCCTCTCCTTGCTCCCTCTGTTTGGAGGGAAGGGCTTTGTCCCACCTCTCCCTTGCTATACCCGTTCATAAGCCGACCCCCTTCTCTGGTGCTTCCAGGGCCGGTGCAAGGAGGTTTCGCGCTCTAGGTGAAACTTCCACCTTGCGCCGCCCCCTCCCCTCGGCCCGGGGAGCCCCCCTGCGGCAGCTCCCCGCCCCCGCTGCCCCCTCCCCTCGGCCCAGGGAGTCCCCCCCGTGGCAGCTCCGCGCCGCCCCCTCCCTCCCCTCGGCCTGGGGAGCCGCGTGCAGCAGTCCAAGATATAGAGTTAAATTCCCAATTGTATTCTTGATGACTTATGGTCACTTAAGGCCAATTATCGCTTTTCACAGGAATAAACAAGTTTAGTCCCAGGGTCCTGACCAAATTCCATTCTGGGAATTATATTCTGCCTACCAAAATTTCCCTGCAGATGAATTTGGAAAATTCATTTTATTTGCTATCCTAAATTATTTTGTGTTACTATGCATTGACCCACAGTTGGCTCACTTTTCCCCAGAAGTGACTGAATAACAATGATGGACTATTCCTGTGTGTACAGCATGGTAAAGTTTTAGTTTGTTTGGTTTTATCAGCTGTTTTATATAATTATCACTCAGCCTTGCTTATATATATATAAAAAATGTACGTTTAAAGCTTGTTTATCCTTAGGTCAAGCAGACCTAGTGATGGAGGTGAAAATTGATGGATAATGGGTGACAAACCTCATTTACACTAGAAGTTGTGTGCTTTGCTATAGGCAAGCTACTTCTCATTTTTATGTTTGTAACTAATGTCTCATTTTGGTAATGTTCTACACTATATTTCTTCATTTATTATGTGGCTTGGGAATTTTGTGTTGATGAAATCTTAATCCATATATTTCTGTTTTTTCTCTCTCCTGTTTTTAGGTTATTGGAATATTGGATGTGTTCACACCAGATGTAATACTGGAGAAATTTAATGATTTGTAAGTTTTTGGTTCTATGAGAAATCGTAGGCATTAGCTTGTGGTTTATTTCTGAATTACAGTTTAATGTCAGTATTATGTGCTTGCCTACAAAATTTCAAAGGATTGTAAGAGAGTTAGGTGCCTATCTGCCATTGAAATTCCGTGGGAATTGGTGCATCCCTCCCTTAGGCACCTTTGAAAATCCTAGGCTTAACGTACTGATTTCATATCAGAGAAACAAAGGGCCAAATTCTGATCTCATTTAAATTGTTGTACATGTAGAGTAAACCCATTACCTTCAGTAGATTGTAGTATGTTTCCTCTATTATAACTGGGATCAGAGTTGGGTCCAAAATGTTTTAAAATCACTCATCATTTTCTACTGCATGCATCCAATGAAGTGAGCTGTAGCTCACGAAAGCTTATGCTCAAATAAATTTGTTAGTCTCTAAGGTGCCACAAGTACTCCTTTTCTTTTTCCTCTGGTAATACATATCTATCCCATGTTGTTTAAAAATACAGAGTTAAAAATAAAAAAGTAGAAAACGAAACACAAAAGTTGGGTTAAGCCCAAACATGTGGACTGAATGCCCCCTCTGCCCACACAGGCCTCTGAGGCAGAGACCTTACAGTCTAAAGTGCCTGGAAGGCTGTGTAAAACGTCACCCAGGAGTTCTGAGGGTGCAAGAGGCAGATAGAGGCTTCTTTTCATGACCAGAAGTGCAGAAGTCTGCTGCAAATGTGTTGTATACACTCTCAGCAAGCTGTACAGTGTAAGCAAGTACAAATGTGTTTACAGTTAAAACAGAAATGAGGGGAAGCTTTTGTGCATTAAAGGTCAGATGAGTCATTCAAGGGGAGATCTGATTGTTTAATTTTTGCCAACTAGTCATATGGGAGCTTGTTTAGTCTGTGATATGAATTTGATCTTACTATAATGCAGCTGCCTTGTGGCTCAAAACAGCAGTGCTGGGAAAGGCAGTTCCACCATTGCCAGTGCCCTGGGGCGTTATTCCTGTCTGAATCCTTTAGGAATTGGAAGGAGCATACTTTAATGTGGCTCCTACCCCTACTTTTTAGAGGGAAGCATACACTTAGGTCTGCCATCAGCATCATTCTGCCAGACAATGTGGAAGAGGTAGTAGAGCCAAAGCCCACCCCTTCTGAGACCCCAGGTGCTGTCCCAGGTGGCACCTGACCATTTCCCCCACATACCCACACCTCCCCAGCCCTTTAGCTCAAGAAGTGCGAAGATAGGACCCTGATTCTGCAAAAATTCATGCTTATGTTGAATTTTCTGCTCTGTGAGTAGTTGTGTTGCTTTGTTAGCACTACCCACAGAACATACAGTTAACTTTATCATAGAATCGTAGAATTGTAGGACTGGAAGGCACATCGAGAGGTCATTTAGTCCAGTCCCCTCAGCTCATGGCAGGACTAAGAATTATCTAAACCATCCCTGACAGATGTTTGTCTAACCTGCTCTTAAAAATCTCCAATGACAGAGATTCCAGAACTTCCCTGGGCAATTTATTCCAGTATTTAACCACCCTGACAGTTAGGACATTTTTCCTAATTTTCAACCTAAACCGCTCTTGCTTCAATTTAAGCCCATTGTTTCTTGTCCTTTCCTCAGAGGTTAAGAAGTATAATTTCCCCCCGCTCCTTGTAACAACCTTTGATGTACTTGAAAACAGTTATCATGCCCCCTCTCAGTCTTCTCTTCTCCAAACTAAACAAACCCAATTTTTTCAATCTTCCCTCAGAAGTCATGTTTTCTAAACTTTTAATCATTTTTGTTGCTTTTCTCTGGACTTTCTCCAATTTGTCCACATCTTTCCTGAAATGTGGCGCCCAGAACTGGACGCAATACTCCAGTTGAGGCTTAATTAGCACAGAGTAGAGCAGAAGAATTACTTCACGTGTCTTACTTACAACACTCCTGCTAATACATCCCAGAATGATGTTTGCTTTTTTTGCAACAGCGTTACACTGTTGACTCATATTTAGCTTGTGGTCCACTATGACCCACAGATCCCTTTCTGCAGTACTCCTTCCTAGGCAGTCATTTCCTATTTTATATGTATGCAACTGATTGTTCCTTCCTAAATGGAGTACTTTGTATTTGTCCTTATTGAAATTCATCCTGTTTTCTTCAGACCATTTCTCCAGTTTGTCCAGATCATTTCGAATTTTAATTCTGTCCTCCAAAGGACTTTCAACCCCTCCCAACTTGGTACGTCCGCAAATTTTATAAGTGTAAACTCCATGCCATTATCTAAATAATTGATGAAGATATTGAACAGAACCGGACCCAGAACTGATTCCCACGGGACCCCACTCATTATGCCCTTCCAGCTTGACTGTGAACCACTGATAACTACTCTCTGGGAATGGTTTTCCAACTAGTTATGCACCCACCTTACAGAAGCTCCATCTTGGTTGTATTTCCCTAGTTTGTTTATGAGAAAGTCATGTGAGAAAGTATCAAAAGCCTTACTAAAGTCAAGATCTACCACATCAACTTCTTCCCCCCATCCATAAGGCTTGTTACCCTGTCAGAGAAAGCTATTAGGCTGGTTTGACATGATTTGTTCTTGACAAATCCATTGTTTCTTATCACTTCATTATCTTCTAGGTGTCTGCAAATTGATTGCGTAATTATTTGCTCCATTATCTTTCCAGGTACTGAAGTTAAGTTGACTGGACTGTAATTCCCCTTATTTCCCTTTTTATAGGTGGGCACTATATTTGCCCTTTTCCAGTTCTCTGGAATCTCTCCCATCTTCTATGACTTTTTGAAGATAATTGCTAATGGCTCAGATACCTCATCAGTCAGCTCCTTGAGTATTCTAGGATGTATTTCATCAGGCCCCGGTGACTTGAAGGCATCTAACTTGTCTAAGTAACTTTTAACTTGTTCTTTCCCTATTTTAGCCTCTGATCCTACCTCATTTTCACTGGCATTCACTATGTTATATACCCAATCACTACTAATCTTTTTGGTGAAAACTGAAACAAAGAAGTCATTTCACACCTCTGCCATTTCCACATTTACTATTATTGTTTTTTCCCCCTCTTTGAGTCATGGGCCTACCCTGTCCTTGGCCTTCCTCTTGCTTCTAAGGTATTTATAGAATGTTTTCTTGTTACCCTCTATGTCTTCAGCTAGTTTAATCTCATTTCATGCCTCAGCCTTTCTAATTTTGTCTCTACATATCTGTGTTATTTGTTTATATTCATCCTTTGTAATTTGACCTAGTTTCCATGTTTTGTAGGACTTTTTTGAGTTTCAGATCATTGAAGAATTCTTGATTAAGCTAGGGTAGTCTCTTGCCATACTTCCTATCTTTCCTTTACAGTGGGATAGTTTGCTCTTCTGCCCTTAATAATGTATCTGAAAAACTGCCAACTCTTTTGAACTCTTCTTCCCCTTATACTTGCTTCCCAGGGGATCTTACCTACCAGCTTCCTGAATTTGTTAAAGTCTGCCTTCTTGAAATCCTTTATCTTTATTCGCAAAAAGAAAAGGAGTACTTATGGCACCTTAGAGACTAACAAATTTATCTGAGCATAAGCATATGCATCTGATGAAGTGAGCTGTAGCTCACGAAAGCTTATGCTCAAATAAATTTGTTAGTCTCTAAGGTACCACAAGTACTCCTTTTCTTTTTGCGAATACAGACTAACACGGCTGCTACTCTGAAACCTGAAATTTATCTTTATTGTGGTGGTTTCCCTCCTACCATTCCTTACAATCATGAACTCTACCATTTCATGTCCACTTTTACCTAAGCTATCTTCCACTTTCAAATTTTCGACCAGTTCCTATTTGTCAAACAGCCTCTCCCCTAGTAGCTGTCTCCACCTTCTGAACTAAAATATTGTCTCCAATACATTCGAAGAACTTGTTGGATAATCTGTGCCCAGCTGTATTATTTTCTGAACAGATGTCTGGGTAGTTGAAGTCCCCCATCACCACCAAGTCCTGTGCTTTGGATGATTTTGTTAGTTGTTTAAAAAAGCCTCATCCAGCTCTTCTTCCATAAGTCTCTGCAGGATCAGAGCCTAGGTCTGTAGTTGCTTCCTGATCAAGTATGGAAGGCAGGGTGGAGAGACTTTGCACTGTCTCTTGCCTGCTCTTTACTCCTGAAGGAATTCTGCACCAAAAAATTAAAAATTCTGCACCAAAAAAATAAGAGTTCTGTGCACAATATTTTAAAATTCTCCACATTCTATTTGTCAATAAATAAATGTGGAGGCTCCAGCATGGCAGTAGGGAGCACAGGCCACTGACTGCACAGAGATTACCCTGCTTTCCCCCCATCTCCCCAGGACATAGACTCAGCAGTGAGGCTGCACCTGACCCTCATGCAGCGCAAGGGCCAGGCCTGCCCCAGAAACACCCTGAGTCCCTGTCCCTCCACACCAGGCGCACCAGATGTGGGCACGCAGTCTCAGCCTGGGAAGTGTGGAGGGGCTTAGTGTGGGGGGATCCAGGTGTGGAGTGAGAGGATTCTGTGTCGGGCAGTCTGCGAGTGGGTGGTTCAGTGAGGGTCTGGGTGCAGGGGGAAATCTGGATGCACAGGGGCTCCGTAGGGGTGTGGGGGGTTCTGGGTGCTGAGGGGTGGGGCTTGGCAGAGGTGGTCTGGGTGCAGGGGTGGGGGTCTGGATGCAGCGGGTGGGGTTCAGCAGGGGGGCCCGGGGGCTTGGTGGTGGGGTTCTGGGTGCAGGAAGTGAGGCTCATTGAGGGGGGTCTGACTATAGGGGGTCCAGATGCACAGGGGTTGGGTGGATGGGGGATGGGTCTGACCTGGCCCCGGCTCCTGGTGGGTCTGATCCAGAACCAGCTGGGGTGTCCCCAGACACTTCACTCCCCCAGTGATTTCTCTTTCCAACGACTGCTCTTGGCACCTGAAATGACATGCCTGCGCTGCTTGGAAGGGGCACATGACCACTCTTGCTGCTTCCCTTTGCTTCCCTGTCAGAAAGTCATTTTTCTGCAGGGAAGCAAAGAAATGTGTGACAGATGTGAATTCTGCACATGTGCACTGGTGTGGAATTCCCTTAGGAATAGCTCTTGTATCTGCACAGTGGGAAATATAATGTGGTCTGTGGTGGCTCTGTTTTTGGTGCTGTGGCTGTCAAGTGCTTCTTTATAGCCCTCTATTTGTAGGGATTAGGCTGGAGTCCTTAAAGGAACTTAAGAAAGTTAGGTGCCCAACTCCCCTTGAAATTAATTGGGGGTTTTGCACCTAATGCCATCAGGCTCCTTTAAGAACTCCAGTTTTGGAATTAACTATGAGCTTTGTATACAGTCCAAATAAGCCCAGCATGTTTTTAAAGAAATAGAAAATAAAATGAGAAAACAGTCTGAATTATATCAATGGTGAATTAATATTAAAATCAACCTTTGTGCGTATTAGTACTCAAATAATAGCTGTGTTTATAAAATGACTGTCAATAAACCAAAGGTCTCTGCTACCCAGTGAATTTGAACTGGTATGTCTAGATGAGGACTTACCTCATAATATTCAACTACACTTTTGGAATTAAAAACATTTAGCAGATAACTATGCAACTGAAGGAAAATATTTTCCTCGATTAATTTCCCTTTCTTTCTTGATGAATGTTGTTATTCCAACAAGCTCCTGAGACCTTAGATTTATAACCAGATGGTCAATTTTGAGAACTTACAGGAATCTCTAGGATAACATAGAGATAGACCACACAGTCTTAGTTGGGCTGGAATTCTGCCAAAGATGGGCTGGACCGAGTGTCTCAGTTTAGCTATGTCCAGATAACCCTGAGTCAGTCTTGTCTTGACTGACCCAATCCTGAGACATGCTGCTTGTACAGGGCCTTGGAAGAATGAAGCCTATTTATTTATGTAGATTTTAGTGATCTTCGTATCCTAGAGGCATGTTTAAAAATGTTAAATTGAGGTTTTGTTCTGGAATCCTACATTGCAGCTAATTCCTTTGTCTCTGGACCTTGTTTCCTGCTCCAATAATATCCAGAAATATTGGATATTCAAACTTTCTGTTTTATTGTACCACACCTGTGTGTTTCTCCCAAAAGATTGTTCTTTATCCTGATTCTTAAAAATTCAGAAACATCAAATTGTATGTAGTGCCCCCTATCCATTTGGTTACCTCCTTTAGCGCCAATCTCCTTATGGGTTTTGATGAACAGGCCTGGGTTCTTCTGGATCCCGCCATACATTCAGCAGGGTGTAACTTCTTTTTCTTCCCATCTGAATTTATTTGGTGGTGCCTCCACTCCCTTGCTCCTTCCTGGCAGGGTCACCAGGGCAGCTTGAGGGGAAAATTCTAATCACTGGGTAACCACCACTTACGTGCCAGATAGTTGGAGACTTCCATGAAATAACACAAACACATACAATATATTTAAGACAGTAATTATTATTAAACAGAAGATAAATATATCAAGGTAAAATACTATTCTCAGGGTCACCAGGGCCCCTGCAATATCCGTGAATTTCCCCAGTCATGCGACCTGATATAGCTAACGTAAAATTAGTGTTCTGTAGTTTGTTGGGGATCTTGATGATCTGTGACCACAATATCATCTGTGCAGCTGTTAGCAATGTGGCTGACTGGGTTCAGTACAGCTCAAGAGACTCACAAGTGGGATATTGTGGTAAGTCCCTCTGCAGATTTAATAGGCAGCAGGTAACAAAATCCCCAATCCCTTACCCCCTGGTTTGAGGACACAGTTGAGGAAGTGGCAGGGCACCATTTCAGATTTTGGTAGGGTGGTGCAACTTTTAACTGTGATTCCAGGGGCTTACTTAGGCACTTGAAAACTGAAGTTTTTTGGCAGATAACAATTAGCTGACAGGAGCACTGTATTTAATTCTACATAAAAGAAAGAAAATTAAATAAATATTAGACCCACTCAGCGCTAATACTAACATATTCTGATATCTTGTGGCAAGTCACCTAAGGGACACTGGTTAGGTTTAAAATTTGAATGTATATTCTTACTTTGTTACTAACTCTGTGGAGAGAGAGCCCCTGTCAGGATTCCTGGGTTCTGCCTCATCTCTGGGAGGGGAGTGGGGTCTAGTGGGTCGCAGTGGGAGGCACATACATCTGGGATCTATATAAGAACATCAGAATGGCCATACGGGGGAAGACCAGTGGTCCAAGTAGCCCAATATCCTGTCTTCCAACAGTGACCAATATCAGATGCTTCGTCGGGAATGAACAGAATATGGCAATCATCAAAATGATTCATCCCATAGCCCATTCCCAGCTTCTGGCAAACAGAGGTCAGGGACACTCAGAATATGGTGTTGGATCATGCCCCCCACCCCAGCTAATAGCCATTGACGGACCTATCCTCCATGAACTTATCTAGTTCTTATTGGAACCCTGTTATAGTTTTGGCCTTACAACATGCCCTGGCAATGAGTTCCACAGGTTGACCATGAAGAAATACTTTTATTTTGTTTGTTTTAAATCTGCTGCCTATTAATTTCATTGGGTGACCCCTAGTTCTTGTGTTGTGTGAAGGAGTAAATAACATTTCCTTATTCAGTTTTCCCATACCATTCATTATTTTATGGGCCTCTATCATATCCCCCCTTAGGCATCTCTTTTCCAAGCTGAAAAGTCCCAGTCTTTTTAATCTCTGCTCATATGGAAGGTGTCCATACCCCTAAGCATTTCTGTTGCCCTTCTCTGTTTCTTTTCTAAATCCAATATATCCTTTTTTGAGATGGGATGACCAAATCTGCACGCAGTATGCAATATGTGGGTGTACCATGGATTTATATAGAGGCAATATGATATTTTCTGTCTTAGTATCTAACCCTTTCCTAATGATTTCCAGTATTCTGTTAGCTTATTTGATTGCCATTGCACATTGAGCAGATATTTTCAGAGAACTATCCACAAATTCTCTTTCTTGACAAGTAACAGCTAATTTAGACCCCATCATTTTGTATGTATAGTTGGGATTATATTTTGCCATGTGCATTATTTTGCATTTATCAACATTGAATTTCATCTGCCATTCTCTTGCCAAGTCACCTAGTTTTGTGAGATCCCTTTGTAACTCTTTGCAGTCAGCTTTGGACTTAACTATCTTCAGTAATTTTGTATCATCTTCAAATTTTGCCACCTCACTGTTTACCCCTTTTTCCAGATCATTTAAGAATATGTTGAACAGCACAGGTCCCAGTACAGACTCCTGGGAGGCACCACTACCTCTTTCTATTCTCACCATTTATTCCTACTCTTTGTTTCCTATTTTTTAACTGGAGTGCCTGGCAATGCTTTCAGGATCATCTAACGATCCTTAATTTAATTTAATGACAAGCCTTTTGTTATGTTAATCACCCTGCCTCTGTTTATAAACAGGTTTCAGAGTAACAGCCCTGTTAGTCTGTATTCGCAAAAAGAAAAGGAGTACTTGTGGCACCTTAGAGACTAACCAATTTATTTGAGCATGAGCTTTCGTGAGCTACAGCTCACTTCATCAGATGCATACTGTGGAAACTGCAGCAGACTTTATATATACACAGAGAATATGAAACAATACCTCCTCCCACCCCACTGTCCTGCTGGTAATAGCTTATCTAAAGTAATCTTCAGGTTAGGCCATTTCCAGCACAAATCCAGGTTTTCTCACCCTCCACCCCCCCACACAAATTCACTCTCCTGCTGGTGATAGCCCATCCAAAGTGACAACTCTTTACACAATGTGCATGATAATGAAGTTAGGCCATTTCCTGCACAAATCCAGGTTCTCTCACTCCCTCACCCCCTCCAAAAACCCACCCCCATACACACACAAACTCACTCTCCTGCTGGTAATAGCTCATCCAAACTGACCACTCTCCAAGTTTAAATCCAAGTTAAACCAGAACATCTGGGGGGGGGGGGGGTAGGAAAAAACAAGAGGAAATAGGCTACCTTGCATAATGACTTAGCCACTCCCAGTCTCTATTTAAGCCTAAATTAATAGTATCCAATTTGCAAATGAATTCCAATTCAGCAGTTTCTCGCTGGAGTCTGGATTTGAAGTTTTTTTGTTTTAAGATAGCGACCTTCATGTCTGTGATTGCGTGACCAGAGAGATTGAAGTGTTCTCCGACTGGTTTATGAATGTTATAATTCTTGACATCTGATTTGTGTCCATTTATTCTTTTACGTAGAGACTGTCCAGTTTGACCAATGTACATGGCAGAGGGGCATTGCTGGCACATGATGGCATAAATCACATTGGTGGATGTGCAGGTGAACGAGCCTCTGATAGTGTGGCTGATGTTATTAGGCCCTGTGATGGTGTCCCCTGAATAGATATGTGGGCACAATTGGCAACAGGCTTTGTTGCAAGGATAAGTTCCTGGGTTAGTGGTTCTGTTGTGTGGTATGTGGTTGTTGGTGAGTATTTGCTTCAGGTTGCGGGGCTGTCTGTAGGCAAGGACTGGCCTGTCTCCCAAGATTTGTGAGAGTGTTGGGTCATCCTTTAGGATAGGTTGTAGATCCTTAATAATGCGTTGGAGGGGTTTTAGTTGGGGGCTGAAGGTGACGGCTAGTGGCGTTCTGTTATTTTCTTTGTTAGGCCTGTCCTGTAGTAGGTAACTTCTGGGAACTCTTCTGGCTGTATCAATCTGTTTCTTTACTTCTGCAGGTGGGTATTGTAGTTGTAAGAAAGCTTGACAGAGATCTTGTAGGTGTTTGTCTCTGTCTGAGGGGTTGGAGCAAATGCGGTTGTATCGCAGAGCGTGGCTGTAGACGATGGATCGTGTGGTGTGGTCAGGGTGAAAGCTGGAGGCATGCAGGTAGGAATAGCGGTCAGTAGGTTTCCGGTATAGGGTGGTGTTTATGTGACCATTGTTTATTAGCACTGTAGTGTCCAGGAAGTGGATCTCTTGTGTGGACTGGACCAGGCTGAGGTTGGTGGTGGGATGGAAATTGTTGAAATCATGGTGGAATTCCTCAAGGGCTTCTTTTCCATGGGTCCAGATGATGAAGATGTCATCAATATAGCGCAAGTAGAGTAGGGGCTTTAGGGGACGAGAACTGAGGAAGCGTTGTTCTAAATCAGCCATAAAAATGTTGGCATACTGTGGGGCCATGCGGGTACCCATAGCAGTGCCGCTGATCTGAAGGTATACATTGTCCCCAAATGTGAAATAGTTATGGGTAAGGACAAAGTCACAAAGTTCAGCCACCAGGTTAGCCGTGACATTATCGTGGATAGTGTTCCTTTGTGTGGAATGTTGGTGTAGAGGGCTTCTACATCCATAGTGGCCAGGATGGTGTTATCAGGAAGATCACCGATGGATTGAAGTTTCCTCAGGAAGTCAGTGGTGTCTCGAAGGTAGCTGGGAGTGCTGGTAGCGTAGGGCCTGAGGAGGTGCTCAAATAAATTGGTTATTCTCTAAGGTGCCACAAGTACTCCTTTTCTGTTTATAAACAAACTCCCTGCCGCAAAGGCAGAAGCTTGGAGCAGCACAGAACTCATTACAGGTTCCACTTTTATGCATCAGATGAAGTGAGCTGTAGCTCACGAAAGCTTATGCTCAAATAAATTGGTTAGTCTCTAAGGTGCCACACGTACTCCTTTTCTTTTTGAGAACTCATTACATATCACGCACAAATTGTGTTGCAGTTAAGAGCTCCGTCTGGGGCTAGGGCATGTGCTGTTAGCAAACCTCCAATATGAAAATGGGGGGGAGGGAGCCTTGAGCCCCCCTTGCACCCCCGAAATGGTGCTCCTGGTAAGTGGTCTCCCAAACTATTTCCCTGACTAGCTAACTAAAAGATGGAGACTCACAACTCCGCCACAGATCCTCAGGTTCAGAGATGGCTCTGGACTCCTCCGTCACTGCAGAGGGCTGACAACCACTGCTGGCAGGTGTCCTCTTCACATAGGAGTCAGGCTGCTTCTGGTGCCAGGATTTCCCCTCACCACAAAGGGGTGTAGGGTTTGAGGTGGAGATTACAAAAGTATAGTAAAATCTGGATTTTAGTCTCCCACCCCAATGCTCAGACACACTCACAGCAGGCAGCAGCCCCGGACTAGCAGCCAGAGCAAAGCTGGCCACGTGGTGACTGATCTCACATAGAGTTCAAAACTCTACAAACTGGAAGTCACCTTTGGAGAGGGAAAGGCCCAAGCTGAGGGACCTTGCTTTCAGGTCCCCAGAGGCCAGTCCTGCCCTTTCCTTGGCTGACTCCCAGGGCCGTACTTAGGATTTATGGGGCCGAACACAGTATTATTAAACTGGTGCCCCTATGCCCGACGGCAGCCCGGGCTCACAACCCGGGGGTGGGAGGGGGAGGCAGCAAAGGAGCCACCCGGTCTGCCTCATGGTGATGGAGAGTCATAGTTCCCTGCAGAGACCCCTGTACCCTCTCCCTCATGCAGAATGTGCGGCGCTGGTGCATTTGGCTCTGTGAATACGGCCTCTGCCTAAGGAGACTGCAGCGCGCCCTGGGTGTGCGGGAGCCGACCCGTTCTTATCTGCTGTCATGGGTGGTGGGTGAAGCTGCCGCTTGGGGAGGCTAGCTCCCCAGCCCACCTCTTCTGCCTGTGGCCCCGCCCTACTCTGCCCCAGGCCCACCATCAGTCTGCCCAAGCCCCGCCCTCTCCCCATGGTCTCCCTCTTCCTATTCCCTCCCCCTCCCTGCTCACCCCTTTCCAGCCAAATCCCTGAGCCCAAATGAAGCAAATGACATTTGAAAAAACACTCTTCTGCAATTTATTTCTAAAGAAAATGGAGCATATTTTCCACTGCGTGCCAGTAGGTGAAGGTAAAGACTGGACATGGAGAAGGTACCTAATTAAAAGCACTAATCTTGGGAATAAAAAATGGCAGTCACAGGTTTTTTGATATACCCTCAAGTTTGTCAGAGATTTATTTGCAAAAACTTTGAGGGCAAATCAGCTGTCCTGCTGAATACAACATTAAATATTATGGAATACATGATGCAGCTCTTCTCTGTTTCACATTTTCTTAATCAGTATTTCTAAACTGATTTTATATTTTAAATGTACTCTTAAGCCTTCATAAAGTAATCATTCCAGATTACTACATATTTAATTCACTGAAACAAAGACATTATTTTAAATTAAGCAGTCACAGAGGGTTAGTGTGTTCATAACAATGTTCACTGCTTTTAGAAAAAGGGAACACTAATTTACTTTGTGTAATCTCCATAACAATAGACATGTTTATGAAATTTCACCAACTTTAAAAAATATGTTTCCAAAAATTTTAGGCATAACAAAGGATTTTATATCTTACTAAGGTATTGATTTTGCTGGAGGATTCTCTTAAAATGAGTTAATCAAATAGTCAGAAGTAGAGAAGGGGAAACTCGTTTGTCCAGCTATCTGGAAGGAAAGGGATGTTGTGTGTTTAAGGGCTCTCTTCAACAGGGGAGTGAAGGAAGAAAAGGATGGACAGAAAGGACAGGAAGACTTTGGAAGCAAGTTTTTTGTACTATAGTAATTAAAATTAACATGTGTATTTTAGGTAAGGGTGGTCTTTTGAAGGATTTATTTAAAAAACTATATGTCTGAAGATCCAAGCATTTAAGGCTAAAGATGAATACTCAGATTGTGCATCTAAAAATCTATCCAAGGATATTTTAGAGATGTGATTTTGTAATCTTCAGCAATCTTCTAATGAAATATTTTTAAAGCAAATTTTAAACTAAGGTCCTGTAGACTGACATGAGAGAACCTGGATTTGTGCAGGAAATGGCCCAACTTGATTATCATGCACATTGTGTAGAGAGTTGTCACTTTGGAAGGGCTATCACCAGCAGGAGAGTGAATTTGTGTGGGGGGGTGGAGGGTGAGAAAACCTGGATTTGTGCTGGAAATGGCCCAACTTGATGATCACTTTAGATAAGCTATTACCAGCAGGACAGTGGGGTGGGAGGAGGTATTGTTTCATATTCTCTGTGTGTATATAAAGTCTGCTGCAGTTTCCACGGTATGCATCCGATGAAGTGAGCTGTAGCTCACGAAAGCTCATGCTCAAATAAATTGGCTAGTCTCTAAGGTGCCACAAGTACTCCTTTTCTTTTTGCGAATACAGACTAACACGGCTGTTACTCTGAAACCTGTCAGTAATGCACAACTGTTTTTGTCAGTAAATTCAGAAACTGATGGTATATACCTGGGGTTGGCAAATGCCTGTTAAATGGCTTCATTACCACTTGAATGGCTCCTTAACAGTTTCAGTGTGGTGCGAATAGGTCTGGAAAGCTGGAGGACTTTTTCACTTTTAAGTTACTAGATCCCCTCTGGAGGAAGACTCACCAGGCTGCAGGAGCCAGCTGTGGGAGCCTGCAGGAAGGGTCAGAACAGTGATAGGAAGAGGAGGGGTGGGTGGACACTAAGACCCAGGCCCAGGCTGCCCCAAATTTTCAGGTGCCCTACGCAGCTATGTATGCTGCATATGCCTAAGGATGGCCCTGCTGACTCCAGAGTCCAGACGGCTCCAAAATGGCTTCTCCTCTCTCCTGAGCTCCCTGGGAAGGGTATCTCTCTCCCTGTTTGTTGCTGAACAGACTCTGAGTCTGCCTTTGGCTGCCCCTCCCTATCAGGGACAGTGTGCCTCTCTCTGAGCTACCAGCACACAGAGTACCAGGAATTGAAGTAATCTCCTTGAGGGTTACATGTACATATAGCTAGTTAGTGTAATCAAATTACCTCATTCCCATCCTGTTGTTTATCACATTCACTAGTTGCATTTTGTTCTAAATTAAAGGAATTGGTGGTGGTCTGCATGCATGGAGGTGTCCACCCATATGTATCTGATTGCAAGCTCAGGCCCTTGGATTGTACGAGGTGTGTACAATCCACACAATTGTACAGCAGGGACTGTATCTTCACATATGTTTGTCCAATACCTAGCACAATGGGCTCCTGTCCCTACCAGTGTTTTTGTGTCACCAAAATATAATAATGAGTTTGCAAAAGCACTTAAAGGATTTAGGAGCACAAGTCCCATTGAATGTTGGATTAGTGCAGTAGTTCTCAAACTTTTGTATTGGTGACCCCTTTCCAGGGTTGCCTGGCATCCGGTTTTTGACCGGAACCCCCGGTTGAAAACGGACCCTGGCAGCTCTGGTTGGCACTGCCAACCAGGCCTTTAAAAGTCCGGTTGGTGGCACAGCGGGGGCCCGGGGCTAAGGCAGGCTTCCTACCTGCTTTGGCTCCGTGTGACTCCTGGAAGCGGCTGCTAGATCCTTCCAGCCCCTAGGCACAGGGAGGCTCCATGCGCTGCCCTCACCCAAGTGCCAGGTCCACAGCTCCCATTGGCCAGGAACAGTGACCAATGGGAGCTGCAGGGGCAGTGCCTGTGGGTGCAAGGGCAGCTCTCGGTGCCTTGGCGCCTCCCTGGCCGCCCATGCGTATAGGGGTCACAGGGACCTGGCGGGTACTTCCTGGGAGCCGTAGTAATTGCCTCCGGGACCCGCACCCCATCCTGTACCCCAACCCCCTGCCCCATCCCAGAGTCCCCTCCCGTACCCAAACTCCCTCCTGGAGCCTGCACCCTGTACCCTCCCTGCCCCAGCCATAAGCCCCCTCCTGTACCCCAAACCCCTCATCCCTGGTCCTACCCCAGAACCCACACCCCCAGCTGGAGCCTTCAGCCCCCAGCTCCCCTGCTCCAGCTTGGAGCCCCCTCCTGCAGCCCAAACCCCTAATCCCCGGCCCCACCCCAGAGTCCACACCTCCAGCTGGAGCCCTCACACCTCATCCGCACCCCAACTCCTTGCTGCAGCTCGGTGAAAATGAGTGAGGGTGGGGGAGACCGAGCGATGGAGGGAGGCGGGATGGAGCAAGCAGGGCGCGGGGCCTTGGAGAAGGGATGGGGCATAGGCGTGGCCTCTGGGAGGGGTGGGACATGGGGCGGGGCCGGGGTGTTCTGTTTTGTGCTATTAGAAAGTTGGCAACCCTACCCCTTTCACACAGCAAACTTATGAGTGCGACCACCCTTATAAATTAAAAGCTTTTTTTTTTTTATATTTAATACTATTATAAATGCTGGAGGTGAAGCGGGGCTTGGGGATGGAGGCTGACACTCGCGACCCCTCACATAATAATATTGCGAACCCCTGAGTGGTCACCACCCCCAGTTTGAGAACCCCTGGATTAGTGCTTCTGAATCCCTTCAGCATGTTTGAATATCTCTAATAATAATTAATAATAAAAATGTTGTTAGTAAATCCTCTAGATTTTTTTCCTTAAAACCTGTGTTTTTGCTAGAATGTTCAGTAAGTTCTTTCTAGCTCACTTCAAATATTCATGGCCTCTCGATAATTGACTTTGATAAGATTGTGGAAAAAATAATATGTCCATCTATGCTTTCATTGTTCAGCAACACCAACATATTGGAGGTTAAAATCTATTGTCTAGGTCATCCACTTTATCAGTGAGAAATGTTTTTTCATGTGCCATAAATACACTGATAGAGAGAGCAGAGAGATTTCATTCTCTGCTCCTCCACTTAACTTCTGTTTCTCCATATTTTACTTGAATTAAATTGCTTAAACTTTGCACCAAAGGAAGTCTAAGGGAGTTAGGTGCCTAAATTCCATTGAAAGGGATTTGGGAGCCTCATTCCCTTAGGCTCTTTTGAAAATCCCAGCCGTAGTTCTTTGAAACTACCTTATTGTCTCCTTTCTCTGTGGTTTAACATTTAATGTCTGTTGCTCTTTCTTTAGTTTGAGAATAAAATTTTCTATTTCTCTTTTAATGATGCTGATGCTGTGTGGCAAACCTCAGTTACTGTAAGACTGAACATAAGATATTGAAAGTCCATATATTTTAAATCAAGAAAAACCCTTTAAGACAAATTGGTGAAATCTTTATAGATCAGACAATGAGAAAATGTATTTCTACACTTCATAGCTGGGTCTAGTTTTTATGACATACAGGTGCAGCCTTAAGGTTTGATGTGTATGCGTCTATATTTGTTGCTATAGGCTGGACACCAGGCTCGATTCTGAATTTTGAGCTTACTGAAGGCCCTCAAAAACATGAGGTGCCAAACTGTCCCATTCTTCAGGCTAGGCCTGAAATATCAACTTGACATACAGCAATAGGTCTCAACTTTTTCCATACCTGGACTCCCTTCCCATTTAGAAATATGGGAAGTGCAGGGTGGTCATGACCCGCTGATACTTTTTCATGACTTCCACGTTGAGAAATCGTGCCTTACAGTAATACCCTCTTCTGCCTTTGATCAGATCTATTCCTGTGACTTTGACTCAGGTATGTCGTTGACCTTGTTATGGATAGTACCTACTGGTTTGCATAACTCATGATAGTTCTTCTAAGGTAAACAATGTGTAAATTACAGAGCTTTTTATCTAGTTATCTTTTAAGCACACACACTTTTATCGTGTTCAGAATTTGTTATTTCCTATTAATTGACAACTTCTTATAACGAGGTTTCAGAGTAACAGCCGTGTTAGTCTGTATTCGCAAAAAGAAAAGGAGTACTTGTGGCACCTTAGAGACTAACCAATTTATTTGAGCATAAGCTTTCGTGAGCTACAGCTCACTTCATCCGATGCATCCAATGAAGTGAGCTGTAGCTCATGAAAGCTTATGCTCAGATAAATTGGTTAATCTCTAAGGTGCCACAAGTACTCCTTTTCTTCTTATAACTAGTGATTGAATTACTCAGTACCTGCTTCAGGCAATCATAATTGATAAAAATAAAGCATGGAAGTCATATTGTTTTTAGTAGAAATTATTTGGTTCTAGAGGTATTTAATTCAATGGGAGATCAAATTAACTAGTAGCTTAATTAAATGGTAAGAACTGTAATTTCTAATGTTCATTGAGGTGTAATGTACTGGTATGTTTCACTTTGACAAACTTGATGGAGTTATTTTGTACTCAATTTTCTTTAGCTACCTAGTCATGCCGTTTATGGGAACAGACTTGAGTAAGATAATGAAGCATGAGAAACTAACTGAAGATCGAATCCAGTTCCTGGTCTATCAAATGTTAAAGGGCCTAAAGGTTTGCCATTTTTATTACTTTCTTACTTTCACAAGTTAATTTTTTTCTCAGGAAATTGATTTAGAGAGCTGCATACATTTTGCAATATTTGAAAGCTGAGCAAAATGTAATCTCCCTGTAGACATTGTGAGCTCTGGAATTCCCCACAATGGATGTGTTTCTTGATGATGAATATTTGCTTATATTTTTTCAAAAATCATGTGTGGAGGTTGGAGTGTGAGTCCCTTGCCCCAATGGTCTGATTTTTGTATACATTTGATCCATGAAGACTCTCTTGTAGGCTATCAACACTTTTATTTTAACAAGCCAGAAAAGTCACTACTGTGATTTTAGTCCATCCTCCTCCAGCAGTTGATTGGGCTGCTTCTTTGGCACACCTCACCCCTGCTAGCTGAGGTAATTAGAAACCAGGGATGAAATCCTTGCCCTGTGGAAGACAATGGCTCTGATTTCAATGGGGCCAGGATTTGATCCCAAACCAAGAATCAAACTTGGATTTCGCATATGGCGGTGCAGAGCACCAGGTTACATGGTTAGTTTTAAAAGTCTCCTATTTGCTAATCTGCAGATTTTTCAAAGTCAGTTTAAAGTGCTGTCATTAAGAGAACAGTGCTTTCCCCTGCTATATCTACTGGAGATGTGACATCAGATATGATGTCTTTCCAGTTTTTGCTTTCTCATTAGTTCTGTTTATTTTAATTAATTATCTCTGTGGATCTCCTTTCATGCACATATTACCTATGTTTATTGTAAATTTGTTTTAATCCCTTTTAGATAAGATGAACAGAGACCTTCGGGCATGGGCATCCCAGAGTAAAAACCTGCCCTTGTGAGGTGCTGAGCTTCCTTGACTCCCACTAGAGTTAATGGGAGTTGAGAGCCCTCAGCCTCTTATAGAATTGGGCCCCAGTTCAGCAAGGCACTAAAGTACATGCCTCGCTTTAAGCACATGACTCATCCTACTAAAGTCAATGGGATTGCTCACAGGCTTAATTACCTTGACTAATCAGGGTTCTAACATTACCTGTGAAATTCTAAAATATACTTCCATCTCATAACATTTTATGTAGCCTTTCCCAATAGATCAGAGGGATCTCTGAATTCTACTAGCATGAGACGGTGGAGTGGCTTGGTGTAGAGAAAAAACATGCTAACACACACTCTGGATTTTTAGTGACAAATTAATGTGTAATGTGGCTGAGAGAAGCTAGAACTTCTTCAAAACCTCTCATCCCTCCACCGCCCAAAAGAAGTCAACCGTCTGTACTAAAAAATTGTAAATGATGGGGGATGAAAGATGCTGGAAACGTATCCATTGAAACAGCATCACTTTTCAATTATTTTTGGGAGCATAGTTTGATACTATCTCAGGGTTTGATATTTTTATTTGATAATGGACATATTCAAAAAATTTAAGGCAAGAAAGGACCATTGTGATAATCTAGTCTGACCTCCTGCATAATGCAGGCTATAGAATTTCACTGTTTCCTACATTAAGCCCATATCTTATCTTTGAGCTAAAGCATATTTTTTAAAAGACATCTAATTTTGATTTAAAGACCTCAAGTGTTGAAGAAATCTCCACATCACTAAGTAAGTTGTTCCAATGGTTAATTATTCTCACTGTTTAAAAAATTCCATCTTGTTTCTAGCCTGAATTTATCTAACTTCAGCTTCCAGTCATTGGATCTTGTTATACCTTTGTCTGATAGATTATAGAGCCTTCTGCTATCAGAAATATTCTTCTCATATGTACTGTCTTTTAATAATGATACTGTTTATAAATGATTGTGGATCACCTCTGAAGTATCCAGTCTCGTATACTAAACTGCTATACAATGTGTATGTTTGTCTTTCCCTCATTTTAGCTAAATAAACAGATTTCCATCTTCATTATTCTCGGTTTTGTTTCACTTGGCTTTCATAAGAACAGCCATACTGGGTAAGACCAAAGGTCCATCTAGCCCAGTATCCTGTGTTCCAACAGTGAGCAATGCCAGGTGCCCCAAAGGGAATGAACAAGTATCCATCCCCTGTCACCCATTCCCAGCTTCTGGCAAACAGAGGCTAGGGACACCATCCTCGCCCATCCTGGCTAATAGCCGTTGATGGACCTATCCTCCATGAAGATATCTAGTTCTTTTTGAACGCTTTTATAGTCTTGACCTTCACAACATCCTCTGGCAAAGCGTTCCACAGGTTCACTGTGTGTTGTGTGAAAAAATGCTTCCTTTTGTTTGTTTTAAACCTGCTACCAATTAATTTAATTGGGTGACCCCGAGGTCTTGTGTTATGAGGAGTAAATAACACTTCCTTATTTACTTTCTTCACACCAGTCATGATTTTATAAACCTCTATCATATCCCCCCTTATTTGTCTCTTTTCCAAGCTGAAATGTTGGCAGTCGTTCCCTACCCCTAATAATTTTTGTTGCCCTTTTCTGAACCTTTTCCAATCCCAGTATATCTTTTTGAGATGGGGCGACCACATCTGCACATACTATTCAAGATGTGGCCATACCATGGATTTATATAGAGGCAATATGATATTTTCTGTTGTATTATCACAAAATAGACAATGATTATTAACATTCTATTTTTGAACCATGAATGATAAAAAAAAAAAACCCAGAAAAATATTTTTGAACCTCCATGTTTCTGAATGGATCCTATAAATGAAAGATTAGAATCCTTCTCTTTCTAGATTAGGAATGCAAATGAAAACATTGACTCTAACTTTTAAATTACAGTGCATGTTGTTTTGGTTTTTAAGTATATTGTTTATCATAAAGGTTTATTTTTTGTTGTTTCCTTCTATTGAAAGCTGTGCATCCAAAAGGAGAGAGCTTTCTTATAAAAGATGCTTATTAACACGCCAACAACAATTTTAGCATACAATTGAGATTTGATTGCTGAAAGTGTCTTGACCTAGTTTTGCAGGCTGAAACCTGTCTTTCGCACAGTGACAGCAATTTCTGTAGAATTGAATTCCCTTCACCTTGAGAGACAAACTCCGACAAGGCCATGGAATAGCAGAATTTTGAATTATATGTATATTTTTGGCGACTCCTTTCTCTGTGAATGTTTGGTCTTTAAGGCCTAGATCCTGCAATTTACGACACACAAGAAGAGCCTTGCACTGATGCAGAATTTCACTGAAGTTAAGATGGGTGGAGTGGACCCCCTGTGTTTTGTAAACTGCAGAATCAAGCCCTAAATGAGACAGGCGTATCATGCCTGATCAGATTCTAACAGCTTTTCTTCTTGATTTACACTAGACCTTTCAAACATTTGAAACCAAAAGAACAGGACACACTGTGCCTGGATACTATGGTGATGGGTGCCTAGGAGTGCTGTTTTCCCCTCCCCTCTGACCTCACTCCACTACTTTGTACATTTACCCCTTTGTGTCTGTATTGTTTTCTCCTATCTCCAGATTTAGTGTATATATTTTTATCTTGTCCCTCATAAATCCTGCTCCCCCATTTATTCATTTATCCCTGGCTCCAAGTAGAAGGGTTTGTGCTCAAGGGTTTCATGAACCTTAAAAGACCAGCCTGAGTTGACAGTAGTGGGGTAGATGGGATCTTCAGGGGGAAAAAACAATTCTGAATTTCCAACTAGAGGGCTTGGTTTATCTTTTTAGAATATCTTCCTAAGGAAAAGGGCTAGAAACCTACTGTGAAAAAAAAATACATAGATTAGCCCTGACATATTTAGGCCCCTACAATTATAGAGCACCCACAGGAGAAGACTTTGTGAGCCCCAAAGGATGTCTCTGTCTCTGCTAATCAGATGTGCTACATTCATAGGAAGCTGGGAAAGCAGGTGTGAAGAGCTGATGTATGAAGCACTCAAAGCACCACATTGGGTAAAGAGGAAATGGGAGGAAACTCCTTAGGTGACCTTGCATCCCAGGGTTTGGAGAAACTGGGGCATTCCAGTTCCAGTGAATCTTGCAGGGATGCTGAGATAATCCTAGTAAGCCAGTATAGCTCGATACCCTAATCTTACTGTATCTTTCAATAGAAATGATTCTCTTGACTAATCACCACAGCATTATCAGAAGTAACGTACAGCTTTATTCATCCATTATTTGTTGATGTTTTAGTCCTTTCATATTGTGAGTCAGACATTCAATAATAATTCACTTGTGATCCATGTCATTATACTTTGGATCTTTCTCCTTGTGATAATTCACTCTGAGCAAGCACTGTGTCTAGCTTAAAGAAACAACGAGGAGTCTGGTGGCACCTTAAAGACTAACCAATTTATTTGGGCATAAGCATCTGAAGAAGTGGGTTTTTTACCCATGAAAGCTTATGCCCAAATAAATTGGTTAGTCTCTAAGGTGCCACCGGACTACTCATTGTTTTTGTGGATACAGACTAACACGGCTACCCCTCTGACATTTGTGTCTAGCTGGGAAAGTCTCTAAGCAACTGATCTAAAAGCAGGGACATTGCCGTGCTGTTTGTCTGAGTGACGCTCCCACAGCACCAGCCCTTGTTACTTTAAACTCAACTTAGTGCTATTAGACTCTTGTTTTCATGAGCACTAAATTCAGTCATTCCCTTTTTTCCGCTTAAAAAATATTTGCAGGACTTCACTTTGCAAACTCCCTTGCCATATCTCCCTGTATTGATTATACTCTAAAATTCTCAAAGGAGTTGATCGAAAACTGTTGAAGTCAGTGAGAAGATACACATTTGGATGAGGCACCTTACTCTGCCCTCATATTTTATGTGCAGCCAAGAACACTTATTATCAGGTGTCTGATGATCAAGAGTTTACCAACAGGGTGCAGTAACTTACTGAACTGAATTTGCATAGGGTACCAAAATTTGCCTTTTAGCTATTCCCAAGGTTCCTGTACTACAAATCAATTTGTTCACCCTAATCAGAGAAACAAGACCAGTTGTTAAGATGAAATGGTGACAATGTTGTGAGGGAAATGACTGCTATGGTCTAAATACCTCTGCTAATCCATCATTTTAGGAGAGAATGGGTAAAAATCCATAATAGGAGAGTGCAAAATCCCATTTTAGAGAGAGACTCCATCAAAGTGAAAATATTCTGAACTAAGCAGTTTCCTCAGTATTGGAGTACACTGCAATGTAGATTCAAATATCTTGATTTACAAAGAAACAAACATTTATGAAAGAAACCTGGCATCAGAAATGTAATGTTAAATAATTTGGTCTCACCATCTCTCTATTAAGAAGAGTGTTTAGTAAACATGTAAATTATATCCAGCGTGTTACATGAGTTGTTTTTTCCTCCTTTGCATTTCTAACACTCATTCCCGGGTATGGTGAGGGAGAGACCATGAGCGAAAGTAGGATGTTTAAGGGAAACTATTCTCTTCCCTGAAGGTGCGTGAGGCCCATTTTTACTAAAACTCCTGAGGCTGAAATTCTTTTAAAATTCCTGTTTCTAGATCCTGCGTTCTTGTGCAGAAGTCCCTAGGCAAGAGATGTCTAGCCTTTCCTTGTTTGTTTGTTACCATTCTTTGCTGGGAGTCTGACTTCTAACAAACACTTTCCATAGGAAAACTCTCAGGACTCTGTACCCAAGTGACAGGACTTCCTCTTGCTTAAGCAGGCTTCTCTCATCCTGATATACTTCACCCTTCCATCCATGAAATAAATAGTACTTCATAGTTGCCAGTCTTCTCCAGTCAGTGGCAGAAGTAGTGCTCCAGGCTATATTCCATGGCACCAACATCTTTCCCCACTTCTCTCTACAGTAGTCAGTTCTTTGGAACCGAGTATGGGAGGTTGTTTTTCATTCCCTAGTGAGGTGCTAGAACTGTCTGGTCTTTAGGCAATTCACAAATGGAACTGATCCTCCAGCTGGAAATGTCCAGTATATGTGGTCCCTCTTCCAAGCCTACTCATTTATTGTGGCACTTTTTGTTATGACTCCTCTTGCACCCTCTGCTCATATTATGTCAAAACAAGAAACTACTTTATAATCACATCAGCTAAGGGGTGGTCTAGGAGAACATAAAGCCAAGGGCAGACAGATATGTCCGAATATGAAAGCAACGCTAGGAAGGCAAAGATGGAGCTTGTAAACTCACTATTGTAAGCAGTTCAAGACCAGGTTGGCTTTCAAAACAAATTATGTCAGGTGAGACAGAGGGAACCTCTGTGTAATGTGGTGGGATGAGGAGTTATTTAGTCTTTGCAATGGCAGAGATAAAATGGACTCTGAACAGCATTGCTCTAAAATTGTATGTCTAGCTGCATGGGAAGCTTGTGTTCTTGCTGTACTACACTGGGCCTGATCTTCAAGTATGGGTACAGGTCACTAGATTCCAGTACTAACGCTTAGATTTCATACATGGAAAAGAAAAAAACGCTACATTTTTGTCTATGAAGGTTTGTTTCCCCTTGCACTAAATGTAATAATAGTAGCTAACTATATAATCTTAATCGCTAGATCCTTAAATGATCTGATGTATCCATTGATACAACAAAGGGAAAGAAGATCACAAAACTAACATATGCATGGCAGGTATTTCATCCTTGTCATATTATTCCAGATTTTAAGCAGCGTACACCTTGAAATACTAGTTCCTCTGCTGGTCTGTTTCCTGTAAACAGAGATCTAAAACTAAAATACACAATATGTCTGCTGAGGAAGATGGCTAGGACACCAGTTAGGGTTGCCAATTTTGATTGAACCTATTCCTGGAGGTTTCATCACATGACATAATCCTTAATTTAAGATTAATATTTAATTCCTGGGGACTCCAGGACAACCCTGGAGGGTTGGCAACCCTAACACCCATCTGTGACTCCCCTTCCTTTTTACAACTGTAGGGTTTATGGCTTGACTTCATGGTTCCTTTTTGGGGTGGATAGAGGCAGGATTTGTGGACGGCTGCCCAGAAGGCAAGGAGCTCATTTGCCTGAGCTCTGTACCAAGTTCGGAGCTCCTCTGCACTCCTAGTACACCAAGCTATTGGTGAGCCTTACTGTCCCATCCTGCCACTTAGGTTCCAATCCTGATCCATCCCTGATTGGTTGTTTAGTGTTCGAAAAGCACTTTGCATATGGACATAACTGCTACTAACACACCCATTATAACCCACCTGGGTCTGGGTTTGCAACAGGCTAGCGGGTCTTGCTCAAACCAGGCAGGGTGCTAGAGTCCTAAGCTGGCAGGGCAGGAAAACAGGAGCAGTAGTAGTCTTGGCACATCAGATGGCAGCTCCCAGGGGGTTTCTGTGATCTAACCCGTCACACCCACCCATTATAAGTCTGTTGGAGAATTTCTGCACAAAATGGAATTTTCTTTTTACAATTCATACCAGCAGAATATTCATCAATAACTAGTCTGCTCTCTATGGAGATTTTGTGGACTGTTGGAACCATTAACCCAGCTGGGAGAGTCAGAGATGGAACCAGGCAGAACCATTCTTCTTATAAAGTGTGAGGATGAAGGTGGTAGTTTGCCTTCTGGTTGTTTTGTTTAGAAGTTGAAGTGGTTTACAAATCAAGAAAAGTCCCTTTTTGAGTAAAACCACCATGCTCCTGAGCATTTAAACTGAGACTACAAATCCAAACACACAGAGATTTTCATTTAACTCCCAAATGGTAATATAGTGAGCTTAAAGAGTCTGTCGTCATGGTATGACATATTGCAAAGATGCAGCACAATAGCATATAGCACACTATTCCAAGTGGACTGTCAAAACTGGTCTAATTCAAAATGCTACTAATACCAAAAAAGCAAACATTACATACATCTCAGTCTGGCTTTTGCATCTTTCTTGTTGCCCCTTTGAGGAACCAAAGTTATTAGACATAATAGTAATGTAACAACAATATTATCTCCCTTATTTACCAAACTGTCTACGGAACTGCAGAAGGTCCTAGTAACTGGAATGTACACATTGGCGTGTCCCTATCAGAACATAGCCAGTGCTGCTCAGTATGGTATAAACATCAGTTTCTTCAAAACTCTAGTCCTTGGACATCCATTAGGTTGAGTTATATGTGTTGTGAAAACTTGAGCGTCCTCACACAGAGCCCTGGAAAGATGATGAAAATATTCCAAGAAAGTAAAATGTGTTTTAAGGTTCCTTTCAGGTTTGTTTGCATTCAGGCCTTTATTCAGGAAAGGATATCTATTCAGGAAATAAAGCACTTATTTAAAGCTGAGCATCTGCTTTCCTAAAGTTAAACCTGTGCTTAAATCCGATGACTGCAGTCGTACAGCACATGCTTTCCTCTATCTGGGCTTTATCAGAGGCATCTGAACTTAATCTGTGATTGTGCAGTTTAGATTTCTGTTGTAGCTAGCTCAGGAATTTACATTAAGTAAACAGTCGGTTTTATTTTAATCCATATATTTCACAACCCAATTTCAGGATGATTTTATTTTTCTAACAATGCCAGAAAGTTTCTGGTCACAAAAATGATTTGTGAGGAAATTAAAAGTGAGGAAAAATGGTGACTTGATTCAATATCAATGTTCAAATAGCGCTACAGGAATAATGATTATAGGTTGAAAAAAGCAGCAGCTTTATACTTGAGACTTTCTTTAGAAAGCAAAAATAATCTTATAACCTTAAATTTAGTTTTAGGAGGCCAGTCTGACCTTCTCTAAAATCATTCTCTAATCTCTCTGGCAGGAAATCTGTAGGGTGAATGGGTTGCAATTGTATCATAAAATGAGTACACTTTTACTTTTTTTCTTTGAATATTTGATGTAAAGGTGCATAAACCTGACTATCACCTGCCTCTGACATTGTGATCTCTCTTCACTTTTCTACTTGGTATCTAATGATATTTCAGTTTTTTTTTATGACAACACATTTGATTGACTCGTTTTCTAAAAGGTGTATTATTAATTTCAGATCACTTTAGCACCACATAAGGCCACGTTTTCAGCAGAACTGAAATAATAATTTATTTAGAGTCCAGCAAGTGTCAATTAACAGATCTTTTTGTTTTCACAGTATATCCATTCATCAGGCATAATTCACAGGGTAAGTGAAAACAGTATTAAAAATACTTGTGTTTTTTTAATTCAGATTCTGTAGATCATGTTTGTGCACACGTATGTCCATAGATATAGTTCTCACATCATTCTTGACTTGATTCATTTTGGTTGGATGTTTTTTAATTGATATGGTCTGCACAGAGAGGGTTTCAGAACAGCCAATGACTAACTGGAACTGGTAGAAAATTTTCCATCAAAAATTTTTTTTTTTTTTTTTTTGAGGGTTTTTGGGTTTTATATGGGTTTTAGACTATACAAAAATTTGCATGAAAAGGCAGCTTAGAAGTAAGGTCATAACATTCAATAAGGTTTTTTGAGACTATTGCAAGAAATTGCTCTATCTTTCACGTAATGCAAGTGTTTTTATTTAAAAAGTGTATTTTTCTGTTTGTTGTAAAAGTCCATCTCAAACTTGATATATTTACAGGATCTAAAGCCTGGAAATTTAGCAGTAAATGAAGACTGTGAATTGAAGGTAGGAAACACTTCCTGAAGTATGCAGTTGAATTTGTTACAAACACACTGCATAGGAGAACATGAGTGAAACCAAGTCAATGACAGAACTCCTATTGACTTCAGTTGGGCTAGGATTTTACCCTATGACTTTTGAAGAGTCATGGAGAAATGTGGAAATGCCAGGAAATTGAGGTGAGGGAGGATCAAATGTGGTCCCAGGACATTAGCAGGAGGAAGAACCAAATGTGGTACCAGTCTTCCAAAAGAAGAGTGGTTCTGAATACTGTTGTCCCATATGTCTGGCTTCAATCCATACTAAAATAATGGAACCTATATTATTGAGGGGGAAAACTGACCTTCAAAAGCCTAATCATCTCATTGGGTGTATCTACACAACTCTGAGTGATTGCAAGCAGCTGATTGGATGATTGACCTCCAGGAGGAGGAGTCAGGCACCCCCAGGGAAATTAGGAAGTCAGCGCTTCTGCTTCTAAGACATTTTTACATGGAAAGAGGTATGAGCTGTTTCTTATGTTCCATTGTCCCTGCATATGAGTCTGCCCTAAGCAGATTCCTGCTGAACTGTTGTGCAAGTAGGCGTTGCCATCTGCAAGCTTCCCTCTAGATCATTAAACTGAAATACTGAATCGGATTTTATCACTCTGCTTCTTCTCTGTCTTGGGAATCTTCCAATCCATCAGTGTGTTAGAGCATAATATTTATTCTCCAGAAATAATTATGCCAACTAGCCCAGACCCCACAATATGTATATGCTTAATTGTAGTGAAGAGTTTGTTATGGAAAGCAGATAAGAAATCTTTATTAAATGTGATTTATACATGTCTCCATCAGCTTATTATAAGACTTCTGGTTATATCCCTTATATGAGGTCAGTAGATTCAGACTGGTCCCAGCTGCCACTTCACCTGGAATGGTCCCTTAGAATATGTGTTAACTACTTATGCTAAACTATCTGTTTTTATTTAGTATTTAGCTGTGACACTCTTAGTACCTTTCCCAGACCTGAAGAAGAGCTCTGTAAAGCTCAAAAGCTTGTCTCTCTCACAAGCGAAAGTTGGTCAAATAAAAGATATTACCTCACCTACCTTGTCTTTCTAATGAATTAAAAGGTATTCTCTCCCCAAGGTTTGGAAAGTCTTATTTATTTTGTGGAACTTGTTTCTGTGTGAGCTATCTTACTGGAAGGATTGCCAAGCTTATGCCCAAATAAATCTGTTAGTCTTTAAGGTGCCACCAGACTCCTTATTGTTTGTGTGGATACAGACTAACACGGCTACCCCCTGAAAGTTATAAACATCACCCTCATAAAAGGCTAGTAAGTGATTCAACAATTAAACTCAAAAACTGTGTAGAGTCAATCATTCAAATATCAGGAAATACACCAAGCATTCAAAAATCATAAGTCAGGCTTCAAAAAAGGATGAAATTGGCTTAAAATTTTAATTTTAAACAATAATAAATTTGGGGTTTTGGAGTTTCATTTGTTTTCTCTCTGTCTCTCTCGGTTTTTGAGCCTATTGGTTACACATGGGTCATGTGTTGTATCTTTTCTCCCTGTCCTTCTAAAAAAAATTAATAAATAAATAAAAAGTTAAAATTCTCCCCTAGTTGCATGATTCCAGGACTGGGACTTAAGAAAAACATCCAGCAGCCCGAGATTCACGATAAAATTGGAAGAGTTTGCAACACTGAAAACTTAAGTTTTAGTGCACAACTTCAACGCTCAGTACCTGCACCAAGTCACTGTAATTAGAGTTGGTTGGGGATCTGTTGACAAAACATTTTTGGTTGGAAAATGCCGATTCAGCAAAATCAAAACTTTTCATGTGAAAGGGTCAGGTTAGACAAAACTTGTATTGGGCAGGTTTTTTACGTCCAGGACAGAATTTCTGCTCAAAGCGAGAGAGAGACAGAGAGACCCATCCTAAAATAGCAAATAGCCCAGTGATTAGGGCAAAGAAACTCTAGGAGAGATTTAGAGTAGGAGCTTGAACCTAGGTTTCCCACATCCCAGGTGAATGCCCTAACCACAGGGATACTGGCTATTCGTGGGTGGGTAGTTGTCATTTTCTTACAAAACAAAACATTCAAAATGTCACAGTTTTCTCCCAACGTGAAATGGAAAAGATTTTTAAATACTGAAAATGTGTGCAGGATGGGAAAACCATTTCCTACCCAGCTCTCATTGTAATATAGACTCACTCCAATTCTCTGGAGCCTTAAGTCTGCTAATAAAGCAGATTTAACTTGGTGGATCCAGCCACTTACAGATTCCCCTTGTTAAAGGGATACTATAACCTTAGATACACAATAAGATAAATTGAGATCACATAAAGGCATTTCCTGACTTTCAAGTACTTAACTTTGCAGACCCTAATGTTGCAGTAATTTCTGAAGTTTATTGTATAAAAACAGGAAAAGAAATATGCAAGGCTGGTAATTAACAGGCATCAATTGTGAAAAGACACCTATTACCAGTAAACAACAGGCAGCAATCTATAAAAGGTAGACTAGTCTGTGTAAGAAATGCAGGCGAAGGGCCTGATTCTTGTCTCATTTATACCAGTGTAACTCCATTGACTTCAGTGGAGTTATAATGCCTCTGTACAGAATTGGGGAAATGTGGTTCCAGTCAGGCTGTAATCTCATCACCACTGCAGGTTGAAAAACTAACAACCTCTGTCACCTTCCCTGGGAGTGAAACATTTTGCAGAGCTTGCAAGGTGCACAAGTTCACTGTTCACTAATATACAGAACTAATAAACTCCACTGCTTTTATGAGCACACTTTGAAAGCCTCTTTCTCCACAGCTAATGGGCCTACGGAATATAGCTGTTCTCTTAACTGTGCACCACATCGATCTTTAAATCCACAGCTAAGACCTTAGCATAACTTTCTAAATCACATGCTCGGTCATGCATTTTCAGTCATCAAACTAATTTTTTTTTACCTACACTTTTAAGAAAATGCATACTGGACATTAAGCCCTGTTTATAGGCTATCTTTGAAGTGTCAAAGTTCAATTGTGTTTTGTTATTAAGGTGGAAAGCTGGAGTTTTATTTATTTATTTTATTTTTGCAGTGGGGAAAAATGTGTTTTCCACCACCCTATTCTTAATTTTAAAGTGGCTAAAGGGATTTTGCCCAAATTTGTTCAAAAAATCACTTTCCAGCATGGTAAATTCCAGCCCAAAAGGTTAAATGTTTAGGTCAAGAATGTATGAAAACAGTGACTTGATATGGAAATTGTAGTGCAGCCTTAACTGTGATGATCTTAACATTTATAATTAGAAATCTGTTCATAAGAATGAATAAACGTTTACTTTGTAAAAACAAAATGAAAATTCTAAAATGGCTGCATGACTACAGCTGGGTAAATAACGGATTTTTTTGTTTGCTGACAATTCCAAAACATTTTTTTTTAATTCCATTTTGGTTTGAACCAAAACCAATTTTTTAAATTTTTCAGTGAATTTAAAAGTAGGAGGGGGATATTTCAGGTTAAGCAAAATGCTTTTTTTTTAGATTTTGACCATTTTAATTTTTTTAAACATTTTAATAAAATTATCAAAAATTCTGAAACAAAAGGTTGTTTCAAAGTGAAAAAATGAAACATTCCACTTAAAAATGTCAAAACAAATTTTTTTTTGGGGGGGGGGGGTGAGGGGGAAGGGGGTTAAGCTTTTTTTCCTTACCAGAACAATTTGGCAAAACTGACACAAATTTGTGAAATATTTCTGTGTTGCTGTATCTGCATTTTTTGCCTACCCCTCAAAAAAAAGTGAAAAATTTTGCCCAACCCTATGCGTAACATATGTTCTAACTATTATTGTAATTGTTAGCTACCTATACTAAATAAATAAACCAGGATTTGCAATATATTGCAACTGTTTCTAGCTCTCAGTGAAACCACAGATCTTAGTCTGGCAAATCAAAAAAACGGTATAAAATAATAATAAATTTTATGTAAATGATACAGACCATAGAAAAGCATCAAAGTGTTGCATTTCTTTGATGTCTTCTGAAGACCTAGTGGAGAACACATATAGGATGTCTGGATGCTTCATTTAAAAGTATATCTTGCTATCCTGTTTCTGAAAATATTTATTTGCCTTGTGTCCAGTATTTAAATGACAAAGTTTATCCGTGATGTAATACAAAATAGGGATTAAGTGCCATTGAGCAAGGTGGAAATTATTGGTAAACATAGCAAATCTCTTGTTCCACTTTGCATCCCATTTCTGTTTTAAATGCAGTTGACACCTCAGCTGATAAGGGGGAGGGATAGCTCAGTGGTTTGTGCATTGGCCTGCTAAACCCAGGGTTGCGAGTTCAATCCTCAAAGGGGCCATTTTGGGATCTGGGGCAAAAATTGGGGATTGGTCCTGCTTTGAGCAGGGGGTTGCACTAGATGACCTCTGGAGGTCTCTTCTGACCCTGATATGATATGGAAATTATGTTAAAGTGATGCAGTGAGAATAAAGCCATAATATTTAAATTTTATATCCTGCATCCATGAATAACAACATCATATAACTTTCCTTTTTCATTAGTGCCAGGAGAGTGATGATACTATTTTAATTGAATAGTGAAGTATTTTAAATGGTTGAATTATAGTCAGCATGTTACAAATACTGTGTCCTTTGGCAGTGTCAATGAGTGTTTGTACTATAAATCTCTGCCCATAAGGTATTCATGCAGTCTGGTAAGCATGGAAATTTTTGCAGTTATTTATTTAGTAGATCTACATATTCAAGCATGTATTATTATTTTTTTTTAATCTTCCCTGCCATAGATGGTCCACTCAGTTCTATTTTTCAACAAGCCAGTAGGTGGGTACATTTTTTGTCATAAATCTGTTAATTCACCTCATCCAAGAGGCTCAATTTTCTGGTTAGGAATTTCTCACTGCTGAGTATGAGCCTGTTATTTCAAGAATTAATTTTCACCGTTGGCCTCCTGCTTTAGCTGGTCTCTACTGCTAATCCTCTAATTTGGACCATTTTGTAGAAGCTGATCCAGGCTTATACTTGTATTTTCAAGTGGCTGCCACTGGAAATGGCTAGCTGTATAGATAAATATCCAAGAGACTGCAATAATAGTTTAATGAATAAGTAAGTTTAATCATATATAACTTTGTAATTCTGAATGGATCACCTGTGGGCCTTGAACTCCTTAAAAGGCCCTTCAGAAGAGGAAGAGAGAGGAAGGTTGGTTAAAGCAGTAGCCTGAGTCTCAGGAGACTTAGGTTCAATTCCCTGCCCTGGCTTGCCTCAGACTTCATCTGTGACCTTGGACAAGTTTCTCTCTGCCTCTGTTCTCTATCTGTAAAATGGAGATAATAGTACTTCCCTACCTTATAGGGGTGCTATTAGGATGAATACATTAAAGATTGTGTGGCACTCAGCTGTGACAAGAATGGGGCCACATAAGTACCTAAGATGGATAGCTTCCTTATAACCCTGGAAAGATTTGATAGCGATTCCTTGGACAGGGTGTTTTGTTAGTAGAATTAAATATTTGACCAATATTTTAATAAAATTAATTAAAGAATTTACTGTTTCCTTCAGTATGGTTACAAAGTTCAGCATCTCCATTTTTGTTAAAGTATCATAAATGGGAGAGAAGCATTCTGAAACATAACTTGTATACTATTTCTGTCTAAATTTTACAATGCAGCAATAAAACATCAATGTGAAATGTTCACTTTTTCCTATTGTCTCCAGTTGGAATGTCTCTGCATTCATGTTATTCTTCTAATATAGATTCTGGATTTTGGGCTGGCAAGGCATACAGACAGTGAAATGACAGGCTATGTGGTTACTAGATGGTACAGAGCCCCGGAGGTCATACTTAATTGGATGCATTATACTCAAACAGGTAATGTGTATGTGTGGGTGCTAGGATCAACATCCTCTCCTCTGAACAGTCTTAGTAGCTCCCACATATGCACTGAATTAAGTAATATATAACCATATCTTTGTTCCTCGGGGGAAATGAAAAATGGTGGTGAGAATATGTGAAAATTAGGGGTGTTGATTAATCCCAGTTAACTCACATGATTAACTCAAAAATTAATCACGATTAAAAAAATAATCACAATTAATCGCACTGTTAAACAATAGAATACCAATTGAAATTTATTAAATATTTTTGGATGTTTTTCTATATTTTCAAATATATTGATTTCAGTTACAACACAGAATACAAAGTGTACAGTGCTCACTTGATATTATTTTTATTACAAATATTTGCACTCTAAAAATGATAAAAGAAATAGTATTTTTCAACTCACCTCATACAAGTACTATAGTGCAATCTCTTTGTCATGAAAGTGCAACTTACAAATGTAGGGGGTTTTGTTACATAACTGCACTCAAAAACAAAACAATGTAAAACTTTAGAGCCTACAAGTCCACTCAGTCCTACTTCCTGTTCAGCCAATCGTGAAGAGAAACAAGTTTATTTACATTTACGGGAGATAATGCTGCCCACTTCTTAATTATAATGTCATCTGAAAGTGAGAACAGCGTTTGCATGGTACTCTTGTAGCTGGCATCACAAGATATTTATGTGCCAGATGTGCTAAAGATTCATGTGCCTCTTCATGCTTCGGCCATCGTTCCAGAGGACGTGCTTCCATGCTGATGACGCTTGTTAAAAAAATAATGCATTAATTAAATTTGTGACTGAACTCCTTAGGGGAGAATTGTATGTCTCCTGCTCTGTTTTACCCACATTCGGCCATATATTTCATGTTATAGCAGGCTCTGATGATGACCCAGCACATATTGTTAGTTTTAAGAACACTTTCACTGCAACTTTGACAAAATGTAATCAAGATACCAATGTGAAATTTCTAAAAATAGCTATAGCATTCGACCCAAGATTTAAGAATCTGAAGTGCCTTCCAAAATCTGACCGGGATGAGGTATGGAGCATGCTTTCAGAAGTCTTAAAAGAGCAATATTCTGATGTGGAAATACAGCACCTGAACCACCAAAAAGAAAGTCTATCTTCTTCTGGTGGCATCTGACTCAGATGATGAAAATGAACATGCGTCGGTCCGCACTGCTTTGGCTCGTTATCGAGCAGAACTCCTCATCAGCATGGATGCATGTCCTCTGGAATGGTGGTTGAAGCATCAAGGGACATATGAATCTTTAGCGCATCTGGCATGTAAATATCTTGTGATGTCGGCTACAACAGTATTATGTGAATGCCTGTTCTCACTTTCAGGTGACATTGGAAACAAGAAGCAGGCAGCATTATCTTCTGCAAAGGTAAACAAACTTGTTTGTCTGAGTGATTGGCTGAACAAGAAGTAGGACTGATTGGACTTGTAGGCTCTAAAGTTTTACATTGTTTTATTTTTGAATGCAGGGTTTTTTGTACATAATTCTACATTTGTAAGTTCAATTTTCATGATAAAGAGATTGCACTACAGTACTTGTATTAGGTGAATTGAAAAATACTATTTCTTTTGTTTTTCACAGTGCAAATATTTGTAATCAAAAATAAATATAAAGTGAGCACTGTACACTTTGTATTCTGTGTTGTAATTGAAATCAATATATTTGAAAATGTAGGAAACATCCAAAAATATTTAAATAAACGGTATTCTCTTATTGTTTATCAGCGTGATTAATCGCGATTAATTTTTTTAATCGCTTGACAGCCCTAGTGAAAATGTAAAACAGTAAAGTAATTAAGAGCAAGTTCCCTGCAGTTAAAAAATTTGGGTAATCCTTTGTTATTGTCAGTCTTCAGAAATTAAACTCCAGTGTAGACAGAGAAAAAGGTCAGTCTAGGTTTGGACGTAGATGGTAGCGAGCTCTACTCTTTCTATATGCTGTAATCCTGCAGGATGTTGCAGACTGTACCCTAACTCCAACTGGAAGGGCAAACCATTCAGCAAAGAAGGGGTACTAAAGAAGCATGAAGGTAGCTGTAGTCCCTTCCTAAATGACCGGAAGAATTACTTCCTATATGCATCAGCTTAATATTGACAAGCTACCCTCTCCCTGTATCCTGGTCACGAACACCAGTTACCTTATTGCAATTTGCTTTTGGTAGACATTTATTTTCTGTATAAAGGATCAACTATGTTAATATGCTTCTTTAAAAAAGTATAATAAACTGAAACTGTATTTTAACCATACATTTGCGAGGGGATTCAGAAATATAATTCGGCAATTTAATGTTACTGATTTTTTTTTATTTCAGTTGACATCTGGTCAGTGGGCTGTATTATGGCAGAAATGATAACAGGGAGGCCACTGTTCAAAGGAAATGATCGTATCCTTTCATGATGAATTCCTGGCAGTAAGATATGAAAAGTGTGTCGGTATTTGTGTGTCACAATAAGTTGGTTTCATAATGGATATAGATTTAAAACAATGGTCAGTTAATTCTCTCCCTCACCAACTTTCACCTGCCTTTAAACCTTGGGCAAATTACTGGATGTTTGTGCCTTAGTTTACCCATCTGTAAATTAGAACTAATATTACCGAGCTACTTCACTAGAGAAATACGAGCATTGAATCATTAATGTTACAAAGCACTCTCAGATCCTCAGGTGGAAGGTTCTATGCACAAAAAAGGCAAAATCTTCAATAGCAGGCACCCCAGTTCAGGAGTGTGCACACACAAACCTGGTGCTGTGTGAACACCCAACCTTACAGGTACATACAGAGCACAGTTTAGATATGTACCTCGAGTTGGGTGCACACACTTCTCAAGATTTTATCCAGAATTGTTAGGATCTGGTAAGGAAGGTTCTCCATATTTGAAATAGAGTTGTATCATTCATTGCTGAGAACTTAAAACTTAAATCAACTTAAAAAAAATTAAAAATCCCACTTCAGTCTAGACATTTTTGATGTACTATTGTTACAAGTAACTCTGAAAATTAATATCGCTCACCAGGAATTAGAGGGGGAAATTGTCTAATTTTTTCTGTTTGTTTTGTTTATTTGAGGGGGCTTGTGTATAACCAGCTTCACTCTTTCCCTTGAATATGTATTCATTAAGGCCCTGGTTCTGCCAGCAGTTACCACACATGCTTAAAGTCAAGCATAAGATTTTGGGGCTTTAGTATGTTTCTGTTTTGCTTGTTTGTGTCCTATTCTTCCCTTATTATGTGAGAAAAACACTTCAAAATAGAAGAATGGGCATTGCAAAACCACAAAAATGAGACAACGGGACTAGGGCTGCTACAGTACCTTAAACTATTTTTACCACAATTTTTTAAATTAATTAGATTCAAGTATGTGTCCTTTGTTAACAACAAAATACAAAAATATCTTTTCCTGCTGGCCTAAGGGCAGCAGTTAACTAACCCAGTATTATTTCTGAAGCTGTGCTGGCCTTGAGGATACTTATGTAATGTTTATGCATGCACAAGGAAACAAGTGAGTCACAATTTCAAGCTGCACCAGAAATTCAGGAGGGGGAAAACCAGTATTTTAATAATCTTAGGAGATGAATATTTCAGAATGTATTGGGTGAAGTTCTACAGTCGATGTTATGCAGGAAGTCAGACTAGTTAATCATAATGGTCCCCTCTGACCTTAAAATCTGTGAACCTATGTTAGCTGTTGCAAGGAGAACACAATCTTATTCCAGTCCTTTTCAGCAAAGCAAGAAATATAATTTTTAGTTCTTTTGTTTTAGTTCCATAAATAAATTCTGTTGCAAATTTGATACCAAATAATTTTTTTAACATCATTTGTAAAAGCTTTTTAGCTTCATCCGTCATCTCCCTCTGACTCTACAGGCATTTGAATGTGTGATCTTCATGTATTTGGAGCTCTGCAATAACAATAGGCAAAGAGGTGCAACGCCTGACAAGAGCTGCTTTCTATGGCATCAGCCCCTGGAAATCTGCTGGAATCCCTGGAAAAGATAATGCCGGTACTGACTAAGCTATACTTCCTTAGGAGACATAAGATCAGGGACTACTCGCCTTATCCCACCCAGGTTGTCTCAGGAAATCTCAGGGTTTGGAATGGAGCAAGGGGGGGAAAGACTTTAAAAATGCTACAAAAACATTTCATGGAATATTTGTCAAAATTTCAAATTTTCAAAAAATTTCAACCAGCTGTAGTCAGGAAGCTACCTATGATGATAATTAGCTGGTTACCTCAGTTTCGAGGATGATGTCAACAATCATAGTTTGTACTAATGGGTCTTTGTGTGACTCTATAGACCAATTCAGGAAGAACAACATTTACCACGCTGGCCACAGAACCATTTGCTTAATTGTGTTGATTGAGCTGCACATTGTTTCTATGCCTGGCACTGTGTTTCCAGCTGCTCCCATGATTCTTTTCAAAGTCGTGGCCACCCACCGTTACGATGTGGCACCAGACAATATGCTCAATCGCCAGTTGCTCAAAAGACGAGTAAGAAATGTTCATTTTGAACAGTTTTTTTTCAGTGTCTTTGAAGAGTTTCGTCTGCCCTCAATGCTTACAATTGCCAAAACATAATTCAGAATATAAGATTTGTTTTGATAGATGGGTCTCAGGCTGGCCATGTAATTCAAATGGCCATCTCAATTGGGTGTGGATCACATGAGCCTTGATGCCAACTGAACCAGCTTGCACCAGGACTTCCATGTTGGAAACCCAGTCCTGCCATTTCATGTGCAGCAATCATCATAGGTGATGCAAATGGCAATTGGCAAGGTTTTTAATGTGTCGTCAATAACAGGTCCATGTTTCGCACGCATAGAGCAATGTCATGAGGACAACAGCATTATAGACTTTGATTTTTGTCTGCAGACAGATTCCATGTTGCTTTCAGATTTGGTGATAGAGGCGATCATATGTAGTGCTGGCTTTCTTAATTCGCACATCCACTTCATGATTGACTATAGCTCCGTTGTTCAATATGCTGCCAAGATATGTAAACTGTTTGACAGTTTGCAGCATAAAACTTTCCAACCTTATTGATGGGTCTTGGTAAAGTTGTTGAGGAGCTGGCAAGTATATAATCTCGATTTTCGTTCAGCTGATGGTGAGGCCAAAGTTACAAGCTGTTGCAGCAAAGCAGTAAGATGTATAAAGTTTGGTGCTGTTTGTGACATTTTTCCTGTAGTAGTCTCATGATGAAGATCATGTCAGCAGTGCTCCACTGAGCATGAAAGCTGCATTGTGATTCAGCTAGCATGTTGTCAATGATTTGGGTCAGGAGTGGTTCAAGACGGTCCGTGCAAGAATCTTGCTGGCCACAGAGAGCAAAGAGATACCTCAGTAGTTATCACAGTCACTGTTTGAGCCTTTACACTTATAAATAGTGACAATGTTGGCATCTTCCAGTTGTTGTGGTATAATTTCTTGAAGCCAGACATGTAAGAAAAATTCAAAGAGCTTGCCGATGAGAAGATTTCCTCTGTGTTTGAAAACCTAAGCTGGAATGACATTATTTAGTGACTCATCAGAAACAGTAGATGAACAAATAAGTAGTCCACTGAAATGTTCATGCCACCATTAGTGGATGGCAGTTCGATCTGTGATGAGAGATTCACCATCAGCACTTGGTAGTGGTGTCAAGACAGATCGGTTAGCCATACACAGCTTTGACTGCCTCATAGAAACCTTTGGAGTCATGTTTATTAGTAAGGGTGTGTGATTCCTCTGCTTTATGGTCAAACCACATATTTTGCATTTGGCAGAGTTTGGATTGGAGTGTACTGCAGGCTGCCCTATATCTGGTCTATTTCAGCTAAGAGCACAGCATGGACTTGTCACCTAACATCAAGGAGATTCAATATTTTATGATCATTTTCATCAAACCAGTCTGCATGATGGCATTTCGTATGCCCAACACAATTCACGACAGTGTTATCAATTGTGTCATGCAAGCATACCCATTTGGCAGTTACGTCATCACTGATCATTGGAAGAGTTTCTAAAAGAGTAGTTAGCTGTGTTGAAAATTGTTTGGCAATTGACAGATCATTCAGCCAAGCAATATTTACAAGCTTGACTGATGGTTTTTTACACATTTTTGGCCAAATAGTGAGGGAAAGCTTTGATGGAACAAGATAGTGGTCAGTACAACAATTAGCTCTGTGTAATACCCAAGTTATGCGCACATCTTGTAGGTCCCATTGTCAGACCAACACCTAGTCAATCAAATGCCAATGACTTGAGCAAAGGTGCATCCAGGTTGTTTTATATTTGTTGGGGAGTCAGAAGATACTGTTTTTAATATTTCGATGGTGCTCAGCATCTGTCCTTAGCAGAAGTAGGCCATTGCTGTTCATCTTGTTGATGCCATGTTTGCCAAGTACACCATGCCACATAGAGTCATCAAGGCCAACACAAGCATTAAAGTTGCCTAAAACAATCAACTTTTCTTCAGAGGGAGCCAATCGGATCAGGTAATTTAGTTTGAAATAAAATTCCTCCTTACCCTCATCAGAGTTAGTCATTGTTGGTGCATAAGCACTAATCAGTGAAGCATTACATCTGCCTCTTTGGGCAATCTTTTATCTATGGGTATGCTCTCCAAATGAGAGACAAGATTCTTTTTGATTGCAAAGCTTATTCCTGCATTGTATGGCTTATTTTGTGGGCATCCCTTCCAGGAGAAAGTATACCCAGCATTCTCCTCAATCAACCGACCCTCATCAGCAAGTTGCATCTTGCTCAGTGCTGCAATGTCAATACGTATCTTCCAGGCTGTTGAGCAACCAGAGCAGTCTGCCTGACAGGATGATCAGTTTGGTTTGGACAGTGAAGGAATGTACGGACATTCCATGTCACAACACTGAGACGAAAATGAACTTTTCAAGGCTTACTTGAATTTCGACACATGATGGGCCACCCTCCAGCTGTGATAAGCTGGTCAGGGCTGTTCAAGATGAGCAATTATTAGAGTACCTTCTTGAGCCCCCCTCCTTGTATTGAGGTCCCCTGTGCCGTCCCTGAATAGAGCAGACAAGTCGATCAAAATGCTGCTGGACTACAGCATCACCTCAGGTCAACACAGAGTGATCAAAGTCTTGACCTGCCTACATGCAGGTTCACAACTATGAGTCCCAGCAATGTCCATCACCTGTCACTTTCCCCATTCTCCCATAACCGCCGGACTTGTTAGACTGTTGAAGGCTGCATGAGAATTTGTTTAAAGTGAACGAGTAGTTGCACATTAACTTGCACACACTTTTAGCCAACAAGACCATTTCCAGTAGCAAGGTAAACCGAGACAACTGAGGGACTTGCTAGCTGCAGGTTTATTTCTGGAGTATACACCTCCCGGAAGTCCAACCTCTCCTCCCCATGGCATGGTGGGATGGTGGAAACAGGGCAAGTAGGGGATTGCCCTGTAGGGCGAAGTATGGTGGCGAGCTTTGCTTTCCAGGCTGCTATGGTGGCCATGAAGGCCTACAGGGTTTTACTCCAAAACACCTGGGCTAATGGGGCTCTGGCTGGGAGGACTAGGCGTGTTAGCCTGAGTAATTGGGCAACTGCTGTTGGAGAAGGAAACTACTTATACCCCATAGGTGGCTAAACCCCAGCTCCAATCACATGATCCATTGCAAATTTCACAAGTATAAACTACCGAAGGGGGAGGACGTTATCTGGTCCATAAAGTTGGAATATACTTGACTTTAGGTGTTTCAGTGTCTTCAACTTTAGCAAAAGAAAAACAGAACCTTGAGCTGCACAAATGTAAAGTTTCTCATTTCACCTTTATGTTGTGTGTTCCGCTATGATCTCCATTGGCAAGGAAATTGCATAATTTTTGTAGGGCTTTTAATTTTGTCACTGTACAAAAATTTGATTCCTGACATCTGGTATTCAGATCTGGACCAGCTCACAGAAATAATGAAGATAACAGGCACCCCAACTCAAGATTTTGTTCAGAAACTACAGAGTCAAGATGTGAGTATACTGCTTGGTATTCTGCTAATATTCTGCTTGTTCTCGTTTCACATGCAAGAAAACTTAATGGAAAGCTGTTCTCTGAATCTCATCATAAAAATATTCAAGAATTTTTTTGAAACCTTATTGGTTTAGTTCATTTAGTCAAACACAATCATCAAATAGGTTTGAATCAAGTACGTTGCAATAAGGTAATGGCCGACATTTTCAGAAGTGTTTATTAATTACAGCTACCCAACCTGAGATCCCGGAGCCGGGTTTTTGTTTTTTTTAGAAGACTTGAGCATCTACAGTTTCAGCTGAGGTCACTGAGAGCTGCAGGTGCTCAGCATGTATGAAAATTGAGTTCTCTCTGAAGGTGGTCATCCAAAACTAAAGTGTTTAAAAATTAATGGTCACTTGGAAATACGTATACCTACGTACTTAAAGTTTCTTACATATGTGGCACATCAACAGCTCTAGATGATTGGCTGCTACCTTTATTGAGAGTGCACTGACGATACATATAATGTATTTAGAAGACTGACATTTGTTCTTCTGTTTTTAACTTTGCCTTCCCTGGTCCCATGTGCACACTTCTCTAGAGAGTTTAACCCTGTTAAATGCACCTTAACATTCCTTAAAATACCTGTAAATTTTAAATATGCATTGAATATATCTTAAAAAGAAAGATCTACTTTTCTAGAAACTTGTATCAACCCACAGTGGGGAAAAAATAATTATAACTCTGTTGAATGATGCATATATTTCCCAAACTAAATAATATACAGGCTATAATAAACAGTACGAAAGCTCAATCTTAGGTATTGTTTCTCTCCTTTTTCTTAACACTTGCAAATAATGTGTCATTCAATCAGTATATAAAGACAACAAGGCCCCAGAATGATCTTAAAATAGAACCCCATTAATGATGTCCATATGCATAGCATGCTCTCACAAAACTCATGAATATTTACCTAGCAAGCATATTGCTAAATCTTATCAGATAAAAAGGAAGAACTGTTCTAACCAATGTTCATGTTTATTTTAAGGCAAAAAATTATATCAAAAGCCTCCCAAAAGTGCAGAAAAAAGACTTTGCAGCCATCTTGAAGTATGCAAATCCTTTAGGTAAGAAAATATGTTTGGGTTTCTACAATTTGTGGTGTGCTAGAGCAGGCCAGCAGCTGCTGCTATAAATAAGGTTGCATTATGGTAATTAAGGTTGGATTCTAACCCCTTGTTTTCCATTGCTCATAACTTTCATCTTAAGGATTGAAATTTTTCAAGACTAGTCCTTGGGTAAGCAGGACTTAAAAAGTTAAGCAAAAGTAGTTTATGCTGTTGGCCCTGATCCAGCCAATGCTTAAATGTTTTGCTGGATCAGGGTCTTTGTGAATACCAAGAAATCAAATATAGATAATATAATTTTCCTTTTTTAAAAAAATGATTCTTAAAGCCCTATTCTGAATAACTGATAGGGGTTGAAAACTGAAATTTGTCATGAAAATAGTCCTCAGTGAGAAGTATCTCAGGGTTCCAGAGAACATTGGTTTTGATTTGGTCGTTCTGAAGATAACATACTGAGTAAGCACAGTACATTTTGAATTTTTCAGTAAGCTCACATAGGGCCTGATCCAAATCCCACTGAAATACACGTAAAGATTACCATGGATTTCACTGTGTTTGCATAGCTGAGAAAATCGGTGCTATAGGTATACACGTGGCAGTCTGACGGCACTAGTGGATTGAAAGTGTACTGAACATGTGGACTGGTTCATAATGAAGTGGTTTTTGTATTGAATATCATAATGATATGACTTGACAGCAGCAAAACACTTTGTATCTTTATTTTCTTCTTAAAACATCAGATATATATGAAATGAAATAACTCATCTTTGTAACCATCTGTAATTCTAAAAAACAACAAAGCACAACAGCTTTAAAATCCAAGTTTGATTCAGTGGCAATATTTGAATGTCCTGTTTGGCTTGTGTTGAACAGCTGTAAACCTTTTGGAGAAGATGCTGGTGTTAGATGCGGAGAAGAGAATAACGGCAGGAGAAGCTTTAGCACATCCTTATTTTGAACCAATTCATGATCCTGAAGAGGAAACGGAGGCAGAGAAATATGATGACACATTTGACAATATGGATTTGCCACTGGATGAGTGGAAGCGTAAGTCCATTATGGTGGGGCTAAAAGGGACGAAGCAGAAGGGCTAGCTGAGAAGTAAAAACACTGTTATCTCCTTACAAATGACTTTCCTTGGTCTTGGCAGAACATAGGCATCAGTGGGGTCTAGAAACATAAAATGAGTCAGTGCTCCCATCTCACCTTGTACCTCCACCTAAGGTTGCCCCTGTGCTAGTTCCATATCTCTCCAGGGAGCCCACTCCACTCCGCCTCCTCTGCTCCTCCCAAACCCCCCATGCTTTATCTGTTTTTCTCCCTCCCGTCCCTTCTCCATTCCCCATCAAATTTTCTCTTCCTGAGCTCTTTCAATTCACCCTTCTTGGTCCCACCAAGGTTAGCTAAGGTTCTAACAAGCCTTCCCTGACCCATATGGGAAATGCCTTTAGATGACCAGAGATTTTCTTTACAGTGCAGCTATTTATACAATGAATGGAAATAAAAAATTACTTAGCAGTGAGGTTAAGCAAAGCTAGCTGGTAGATCTGAAGTGGCTTCTGATCTTTATGGAACATTCTGGGTTTTTATCAAACATTCTCACTGTCCAGTGGTGTCTTGAAAGTGGAAAATAATTAGATGTATACTGTTTGTAGAACACTATTACAAAGTTTTATTGCTATGTATATGTAACTTTAGCGCCCTCATGGCCAAGATGGAGTCTGCTCTGCAGGCAGCTCTGGCCAAGAGAAGGTGCGTGCAGGAATGCAGCAGGAAAAATCCCTTTCACCCCAGGGGTACCTGTTCCAAACCCCCAGAGTGAACACCCACACCCACAGGAAAAGTGCAATGGATATAAGAAAGGGAAATATTTATTGAAGAGGGATGAGAGGAGAAAAACAACAAGGGGAAATATAGGGGGAGCCGTAAAACAGGGTTGCACCCAAACCAAGGCCCCACAGGCCCAGTGGTAGCACAGTCTGAAAGGACAGACATGAGCAAAGTTCCAGTCCGTTGGTGAGTCTTGGATGCTTTTGGTCGTCTTCGGCGCCAGTGAACTTTTCCCAACAAACCCTCCGGTGTCCCGTTCTGCCACTCTCTGCAAAGCTACACAGACCACCTCCCCACTTAACTAGCTAGCAGCCTCCCTCCTTAATCCCAGTGCAGCGTCACAAGCTCCAGTACTCACAGCTCCATGCAGCTCTGGGAAGCAGTGATACTGGGTCCAGCGCCGGCCTGTCCTTCTTGGGCAATTCCTCCCTGGCACAGTGCTCCTCCTGGCTCCTATCCTGGGGTGTCCCCGATCAGCCACACTGTCCTTCCCAGGCTTCAGGCAGGTTCTCTGCTGCTTCACTTTGCGAGGGCCTGCTTGCTGCAGCCCTTCTTTTCTCTGGAGCTCCAGAGCCACACACCCTGGAGTTTCCCTCCTTATTCCCACTGCGCCCCCTCTCCCCTTAGGTAAAAGATTTAAAGGGGCCATGCTCTTTAAACCGCAAAGGAGTTATATATAGAATAAATTTAAATGATAATTTCCTCTTCTCTGAGGGAAAAAGGAGTTGGAATCAGTTATTGAGGATTTGGGTTCACTTTTTGTTCTGGGTTTTCTTTTTTTCATTTCCCTAATTCATACATCACAGGGATGGGAGTAGTGATGATGGATTGTCACAAATCTGCCTTTCCTAAAACAAACCTCTGCAAAGCTATCAACACCCTCCCATCTGCACGTGCCTTCCAAAGGTTGGCAACAAATGACAGGTATTAGCCTGTGCAAGGGAACATAAGAATAGTATTCAGTGTGCTGTTGGCTCCAATGACTGAGTGCAGGTCACAGTTGTTACCTTAGCATAACAAATGTTGAAAATGGAGGGGAAGAGGAAGTAATAAGTTGTACTTTGATCTCCTGGTTTTCTGCTGAAAGATACCTTGAAATGTACAGAAAGGAGGCATTTCTGAATTCTTATGCTGTGTATTATTGCTTACTGCCAATGGAGCTGGAGAATACTTCTCCTAAACCTAGTGAGCTACTGATTATGCTTGGGTGTCCCGTGAGTGGCTACACCTTCATATAAAGCAAGTTATGCAGTTGCATAATTAATGCATTTCAGTGATATGCCTCTATACACAGAAGAGATTGTGCTGATTATTGGTTACTTATATACTTTTTAAATATTTTTAACATGAATAATTGTTTTTAATGTTGCTGATTTTTCCACCTACTCTTTCCCCTCTGCTGCTGGGTCTGCTGGCTGTCCTCTTTCTAATCCCCCATTTCTAACTGCTTTGTTTGGTGTCACTCAAATTAAAACCAAATTCCCTTAAATTTCCTAAAATGACCAAGGCTACCCTCTAGAATCTACAAAACTTGAGTCTGCTGACTTTTAAATAAATATAAATGTTGAGTTAATTTAACTTTCCATTAAAAAACAAAATAAAAAGGAAATTTCTAGTCCTCACCCCATCTTGCAAACCAGGCTGTTTCTGAGATTCATGCTTTTCTTTCATTTCCTCACATCCTTACTTGCTAGTGTTGGCCAGGATGAGAAATACTAAAATGCCATCAGAAATGATGTTCTTGCAGTATTTCTGTGCTCACCAGAACTAGGAAGTTGTGGTAACTAGATTTACAGACTATGATGAATTAAAAATAAACTTCAAGCAAAGGAAGCAACTGATGTCCCTCCACAGGGGGATTGGATACTTAGTATGCAAATGTCTCATAACGAAACAAGACAGAGACATCAGTCGCTCCCATACATACCTGGCTCCGGTTCTGGAAATCTAAGGCTGCCTTCACCCAGATGTCTGGCAGTCAGAAAAGTGGGGATTCAGTTCCTTTTTCCCTAACAGCTTCCTGCCTGCCTGTTCCTGACTGAACTCTTTTTTGGTTTACCCTTTTATTAGGAGCCTTTCACAGCATGTTCTCCTGGTAGCTGGTGCTTTGAGTGTGAGACTGACAACCAGCTGTAGTCCTAAGGTCTCTACCTATTGCTACGAGAGTCTGAGAGACCATCTCTTTCTGATGAGATTTGGGGCCTCAGTTTTGGTCCTGATTGACAAACTTTGGCACTTAACTTTCGGTGCCCATATTTAGGCCCCTAAGCGAGAGGGCCTGATTTTCAGATTGCTCTGCATGGCAGCAGCTGCTGAAGATAATGCCAGCTGTAGATGCAACACTGACACTCAGGTCGCTTATTTAGGTGCCTAATTTTAGGCATCCACTTTTGAAAACTTGAACCCTAGCTCTTTGTATGTTTTCTTTCCCTCATCCATGTCTCATCCCCAAATAGACAACGTTCCAGCCATTTTGGGATTGGCTCCTCACTACTGTCTGAGGCTCCTTTTATGAACATATTAGCAATACTCTCTCTTACTGTTGTTTTTCAGGCATTACCTATAAAGAGGTAATAAACTTCAAGCCATATCCCCTGACTGAGTCAAAGGAAACGGCAGTGTAACCGTATGAACCGTCTCTTCAAAAATCAAAAGAAGCAGGAAGAGTATAAATGCTTGTGATAACTCAGTTGTACAAACCTTTTTATAAATAAACTGGATGTAATCTGTTATATCTGTATGGTAAGGAATACTGTAATGGCGTTTTTACTCTAACCAGGACGCTAGCACCTTTGGAAGTAGCATTTCAAGACTGTCTGGAAACTTACCTCTACCCAAATTTTCTCATCTTTTTGTGCAAATTTGTGGTTTCATTTAATCAAAGTACTCCTCAACATACCAGGGTTTTCATGAATGTGCTTTTAGACCAGGTATTGCTAGTTCGAGTCACAGGGTAATAGAGTAATAGTGAACACCTTAAGCAATCTGAGGCTAAACGGACAAGTGTTTCCATCTTTGTACATGAATGGAGGGGAGTATGAGCCCAGAAGCATCAAAGGGAGTGTGCTAGCTTCCCTCTTGGTTCTTTCCTTCCTGCAGAAGCCAATTTGTAGATGATCTGTAGATTGTGAGGGAATGAAAATGTTGCTGGATAGGCTCAACAAGCCTACTGTGAGGGGTGTGCACAAGCGGCAGCAGTGGCGGTCAGGGACCCCCCTGGCCACAAGAGGTTTAGCAGGGGCCTGAGAGGAGCCGCAAGTGGTCCTGATTTTAAATGACATCGTATTTTCTTCCTCTTCTGAATAACTTGCTCTCACTTTATATAGTGGAGTAGAGGTTCCTGATTTCCAGGGGAAAAACTGTGAGGATTTATAACATTCTATAAGCTCTGTAATTCCTTCATGGTTTTGATGTAGTGATTGAAAATGTACATAGTAATCGGGGGAGGAGGGGGGATCAGTGTGCCGATGTGAGTTAGAAATATAGCTACATGCAAAGTGTCACTTCATGACAATAGGGATGGGGATGATAATACTTTTATTCTTCTTCTGACCCTCAGCTAGATATTTTGTTCGTATTCTGCATAGGCAGTGTTAGGTGTACAGAACTAATTATTTTTAAATCTCCTTATCTCATTCGCTTGTGAAAAACAATCCCTTGACAGAAGGTACAATATCCACAAGAGACATCGACCTGATGAGTTACTCTGGGATATTGGTTAGAAGCTACGATGGGTTCTTCAGCTGTGTTCATCTCTTGCACTTTCCTAACTGCTTAGTTCATAGTAATCTCACAGGAGCAGGAAATGGAAAGTGACAAACCTTTGTACATGTTTTTATGGTTAAAGTTCATCTCTTTAAAAACTGAATACTTGCATTAGGGTTACTCCCACTACAATGTGCTGCTTTGCATCGGTGCCAAGTGGAACATCTGTGGAAAGAGACATTTGATCTTAGCACCTAATAACTGGAAAGGAACCCAGTGATGGCTCAGTTGACTTATTTTTTTACTCAGTAAACATTTTAAACTGGAAGGCTTCATCAACTCAGTTTTTAATGATTGTTTAATATAAAGCTCTATAAATACCAGTATCTAGCAGGAAGCTATTTGTGACGAACACTGAGCAGCCGGAAGAGGTACATGGAGAAAGGAAATGGTAGCTAAAACCCTGCAATTTTATGCATCCATAAATAAGCCTTTAAAAAAAAAAAAACTTGCATAAAAAGAGGCAATAAATGCAACCCAAAGGGAAACCTCTTAGCACATAAGACACGAAGGAATGCACATGTTGGGAGTCATGTTTCATTTTGCCACTACCATTTGCTCTCACCTTGAGTTTGGTCCTGTGGTTAAAGTAAATAAGTGCTTTGCCATTTACTTCAATGGGCACAGGATCAGGTACTCTAATATCTGAGACCTTCTGTATATGGAAACTCTGGGCCTGATCCAGCAAAGTGCTGAGAGCAAAATACCTTCAACTCTCATGGAAGGTAATGGCAGTTAAGGGAGTTCGACAGAGCTAATCAGGAAAAAGGGACAAATACTTCAATTCATTTTTTTCATAGTTTGTGTTGCTTCATATTTTTTAAATACATTTCAAAATTCTAAATTTCACCAGACTTTTGGAAATTTTAAAAATTCCTTCCTGCACTCCAGTTGGTCAAATCTCAGGATGAATGTTTTGTGAAAAATTTCAATTCTATTTTTCCTGTCTTTTTGTTTTGTTTTGTTTTGTTTTTTTAATTTAATTGAGTTTTGGAAAATGTTGACCAGTTCTAGTGCTCAGCACTTAGGATCATGCAATATCTCCTGCATTGGCTTGAAGATGGATTTTTGCCTCTCAACTTACTGTGATTTCTAAATGTAGAGCTGGACAGGCACAATGAGGCATAAGCAAAATAATTTTAATTTTTCTAAAACATCAGTGAATATAGGACTGTCTTATTTTTTTAACCCTTTCTTGGAAGAAGAAGGAAAAAAAAAAGATGTTGGGAAGAGAAGACCTTAATGAAATATACAGAATTCTGAATGTACCAGAGAAGATACAAAAAGAAAAGGAGTACTTGTGACACCTTAGAGACTAACAAATTATTATTATTGTTTATTTTTGGGAGGGGATACAGACTAACACGGCTGCTACTCTGAAACCAGAGAACATACAGTAGATGATGCAATATTATGTGAGCTTGTGTCAAATGACCAGGGATCATAGAGTTAACAGAAGCAGGAAGTAATATCTCTGCATCATATATCCTCAAAGAGCTTAAGATAAAAGAAATTGCTGGGGAGAGCAATAGGGATAATTAGTATGAATAGCTTATTAAAAGAAATGTGAATGTAGAGGAAAGTATACTTTGTGTGATACAACTGCTGATTCAAAGGGGGAGGCAAAGTTTCGTAGGTTTTTATTTGCTATTTCGACTGGTGCTAGGCAACTCAGGACAATAAGAACCCAATTTCTGTTTGCCTTAAGGAGAAATGTAAATATGATCTGCATGTACTCAACATATATTGTGAAAAATAAACTGTTTTTTTAATAATAGTGGTCTCATTTTCCTACTCCTTGACCCCTCTCCTCCCCCCACCACACACACAAACTAGCTGTATTGTTGATGAAAGATGTCTGGGTAAAATATTTTTGCTGTCAAGAAATTGTATGAAACCCGATATTATAGATGTATCCCATTTTAATAAGAAACGGTGGCTTTGTTTATTTTGGAATGAAATAAGCCCATAGATTCTAACCTCTTCCAGTCCAATGTCCAGCACTGCACATCAGCCACACAACATGACTGAGTGTAGTTTTTGCCACCTGGTTATTTCATAGGCATTCTCAGTTTAAAACCGTTCCCTAACCTGATTAAAGAACCACTGGCTTCCTGTCCACACTGACAATTAGTAAACCTGTTATGACATCAACACCTCGTAAGTATAGAAGTATAGCAGCGTTCTAGAAGTGGAGTTGGGACCTAAGTCTAACAACCTAAATGCGTACTGACCATTTTACAATACCAGTCCTTCCATTAATGTTCACTATCCACTGCCCTAAAAAGCAATTGCTTAGAATAAAAAAGCTTATGAGCTGCTCGTTTGAGCTTCCTGCTGTCTTACCATTTGCAAAATTCAAATATCAAGTGCCTTTTCCACCTGCTCCAGCTAAGGTTGTGTCAGATCTTATATCAGAAATTATTTCTTTATTATAACTTGGACTAAAATACTCCCTTAGGGCTCATACTTGGCACATGCACATGGTCAGCCCAGAAAGCAGGCTATTAAAAATGACGTTTCCATGCTAACCATTTGAACACTGAGCAGCAAAGTCTAGAACCTAGATATGCTATAGGTTTAGAGAGGACAAGAATGAAGATGGTTTCAGAGTAGCAGCCATGTTAGTCTGTATCCGCAAAAAGAATCGGAGTACTTGTGGCACCTTAGAGACTAACAAATTTATTAGAGCATAAGCTTTTGTGGGCTACAGCCCACTTCACTGGATGCACAGAATGGAACATATAGTAAGAATATATATACACATACAGATAAGTTGGAAGTTGCCATACAAACTGTGAGAGACTAATTCCTTAAGATGAGCTATTATCAGCCGGAGAAAAAAACTTTTGTAATGATCATCAAGATGGTCCATTTAGACAGTTGACAAGAAGGTGTGAGGATACTTTACTTAGGGAAATAGATTCAATATGTGCAATGACCCAGCCACTCCCAGTCTCTATTCAAACCCAAGTTAATGGTATCTAGTTTGCATATTAATTCAAGCTCAGCAGTTTCTTTGGAGTCTGTTTCTGAAGCTTTTCTGTTGCAAAATTGCCCCCAACTAAAACCTCTCCAGCGCATCATCAAAGATTTATAACCTATCCTGAAAAATGATCCCTCACTCTCACAGATCTTGGGAGACAGACCAGTCCTCGCTTACAGGCAGCCCTCCAACCTGAAGCAAATACTCTCCAGCAACCACACACCACACAACGAAAACACTAACCCAGGACCCTATCCTTGCAACGAAGCCCGTTGCCAACTGTGTCCACATATCTATTCAGGGGACACCATCATAGGACCTAATCACATTAGCCACGCCATCAGGGGCTCGTTCACCTGCACATCTACCAATGTGATATATGCCATCATGTGCCACCAATGCCCCTCTGCCATGTACATTGGCCAAACTGGACAGTCTCTACGCAAAAGAATAAATGGACACAAATCTGACATCAAGAATCATAACATTCAAAAACCGGTAGGAGAACACTTCAACTGTTCTCTGGCCACTCAGTGAAAGATTTAAGGGTGGCAATTTTGCAACAGAAAAGCTTCAGAAACAGACTCCAATGAGAAACTGCTGAGCTTGAACTAATATGCAAACTAGATACCATTAACTTGGGTTTGAATAGAGACTGGGAGTGGCTGGGTCATTACACATACTGAATCTATTTCCCTAAAGTTAAGTATCCTCACACCTTCTTGTCAACTGTCTAAATGGGCCATCTTGATTATCACGACAAAAGTTTTTTTCTCCTGCTGATAATAGCTCATCTTAAGGAATTAGCCTCTCACAGTTTGTATGGCAACTTCCAACTTATCTGTATGGACATATATAGCTTCTTACTATATGTTCCATTCTATGCATCCGACGAAGTGGGCTGTAGCCCACGAAAGCTTATGCTCTAATAAATTCGTTAGTCTCTAAGGTGCCACAAGTACTCCTGTTCTTTTTAAGAATGAAGATGGTAACTTTGGACTTGTTTTTAAGGGAAGGTCCAGTGGGGAGCTGGGGGGGGGAGTGCTTTATCTGTAGCTACGGGGGAGTTAGTGACATGTCTGGAAACCTTCCTGAATATGCTCTGCCTGCCAATCCACCTTCCATCTCCTAATTCCACGTCCACTCCTACATATGAAGTAGGACTTGACTTACTATGGCCAGTGGTTCTATCCAGTTCGGTGCATGGGCCACCAGCGCCCCAGGCAGACTTCTAAATGGTTTGAGAACAAAGCCTTAAGTTGCCGGCAGTGTAGGAAAGGAGGGTCTCTTTTATGTGTTCCCCTCTCCCCTCCACACACACACACACATTTACAACTGTCCTATGGTGTTGCTAGGTGATTCTTAGTGCTCAGCAGACTATTTGCACTCCCGCGTGATTGTTATCCCACTATTTAAAAACGTACATTGCCACCTAGCAACCGCTTGCATCTCTCAGACATGGGAAGTATGTAGCTTGTTATGCTGCTGGTAGCAGCCTCCCTCCGGAAGAAGGCAACTGAGGACAAAGAAATTGGTTTCAGAAGGCAGTGTTACATAATACTGCAGTACAAGACCACCACCCCACCCCACCCCGCTTTAGTCCTGCTGAACTTCCTTCTGCAGTACAAAGAACAGGAGTACTTGTGGCAGTTTCCTTGAGCTCTCCATGATCTCCTACATCAATCACTTGTGTTTTACTGAAGGATGTGGGGACTCTCCCAATTGGATTTGACTAGTGCACTAATCCCCTCACAATATAAACTCTACATCACTTGTACTGATGTATTTGAAACGCTCTTTTCACAAGTGTAAGTGAAATAATGCAAATGTAAATTGACTGCTATGCATGAAATCAAATGAAACAAATTACTGTTCAGATCCTGTTTTAGAATCTGCTCATTTTTGCTGTGGAAAGTACTGTAAACAGGGCAGGGAATGGCTAATTGTGTTTGGACAATGCCTAGCTTGGCAGGGCTCTGATCCTAACTGGCACCTCTGAGCACTACTGTAATATAAGTAACAATCAAAGGCAGTGACTGGGGCCTAATTCAGTGCCCAGTGAAGTCAATGGAAAAACTCCCATTGATCTCCGCAGACAATGAAAATACCATACAAACTGTAACACTTTTGAGACCACAATTCTGGCCACCAGGGGGCTGCAGCAACTAAGTTTCTGTTCCCTTTCCCAGAGGCTCACTGTTTGTGCAGGACAGTGCAGTTAGTTTTGTTGTCTTTGTGACACACGTCATTTGGTGTATATCCAACCACTTGCTGTTTTCAGGAAACTCCTTCCTTTTTTGTTTTTCATTTAAATTATTTAGCTGATATTTTTAAATGCAGTGGATCATTATTAGGGAAAAAAAAAGAATTGGAGAAGTGTGCACAGAAAGGTTTCAGAGTAGCAGCCGTGTTAGTCTGTATTCGCAAAAAGAAAAGGAGTACTTGTGGCACCTTAGAGGCTAACCAATTTATTTGAGCATAAGCTTTCGTGAGCTACAGGATGCAACCGATGAAGTGAGCTGTAGCTCACGAAAGCTTATGCTCAAATAAATTGGTTAGTCTCTAAGGTGCCACTAGTACTCCTTTGCTTTATGCACAGACAATCTTTGAAACAAAACCAAGGAGTTTGCTTTCTGAAAAGCATTCTTAAAATCTGGAATATATCGCAACATGAAACAATGTTAGTATTAAAGGCACTGAAACTACCATTCAAATAAAAAGACTCCTGAACAACAGTGGAACCACTTAGGCATATTCAATTAGAATAATCTGAAGAACAGCTCTGGGTAGCTTGAAGGCTTGTCTCTCTCACCAACAGAAGTTGGTCCAATAAAAGGTTTCTCTAAAATAACCACACAACATTGAACTCCCAAGTGAATGAACCCTGGTGAGCATTCTTTCTAGTGCAGCAACTAACATGCCACTGCAAAACCTCCAGTTAAAGCAGGCAGAGTAAGGGTGAAAAGGCCCCAGTGAAGTCAACTAGAGTTTTGACTGTCTGTCAAGTGGATGGGCAGATGCCAAGAATTGTTCATCAATTCAGACCAAAATTGTTTGGGGCACTTCTCTTACTGTAGCTAATACAAATGAATGTTGTGACTCTGTTTACTCTCTTATAAGGTAACTAGGGGATTTGACAGCTTTTGATCCGATCCTAAGGTGTGATGTGGTTGGCTGCTTTGCATTGCATTGTTAGTGGGTTCCAGCCCCAAAGCTGTTGTACCTTGCCATGGTAGGATAACCCCAATATAGAGGATCCTCCTGTGCTATACCCACACCTCATTGTATCCTGCTGGCTGCTGTGTGGCCCTCAAGGCGATAGGCAGCTACTTACAGGCTCCTCCAAATCATGCCGGGAGACCAGCCCAGGATCAGGGCAGTGCAAGGGCTGCCTTTGTACATACTTCTCTCCTCAACCGCACTATGTTCCCCATCTATAGACAAAAATCTGGGCCTTTTGGTATTGGATTTTGTTCAGAGGAACACAGCTTTTGTTTTTATATTTAATTTTGGCTTCCTGCCTGACAAAGCAATAAACACTTTATATAACACTGTTATGTAAAGCAATGGCTAGGTATGGAGTTCCATAACTAAAAGGGGAATTTGCCCTGAGTAATACATTTTCTTTTCTTTTCTTTTAAAGACAGGTGACTTCTTCGCTCTGATCACTCTGTTTGTATGTTGGATCCTGTTTCCCCACCTTTCATCTGTAATACGTCTTTCTAGATTATTTTATGCATAGTTTCTAGGACAGTAGTGACATTCAGCCTTCAGTGCAATGTAGTACAATACCATTAGCATTGGTGCTGGCAGAATCACCTATTATTGAGGTAGTCTGATTTGTCCCATTATTACAGTACCCTCTTTTCAGTTGCTTATACCTTTGACAAACTTTAATCATCAAGACTTCAATTCTTTCTACCACTTCCCCTCTCCTGCAGACAAAACAGTTCGGCTATTTTTGATAATGAGGCTAGGGGGAAATACATTGTTTTGCCAATGTTAAAAAATTCTGGTAACTTTTTCTTTCAAAAACTCTAGCACCCCATACTTTTGAGCAGAGGTATGAAATTTAGCCAGGGGGAGAGTGGCCTTTAAGTCAGGGAAGTCTCTTTTGCCATCCCTGTAAAACTCCCTTCAAATTTGTCCAAGTTATAAGCCTATGAAAAGTCTGAGTTTGCATATGCTCAGTAAGAGACAGATTTTAGCAGCTAAAATCTCTAAAGATTTTGTCCTCACTGAGCATGCTCAAGCCTTTCACAGCTCCTAATGCTGACCAGACTGCGCATTCTCCCTCTAGCCCAGGACTACAGGGGAAAAGCCAGACCTTCCCTCTAACTGCAGGTCCCAGCTGCCCCAGGCTAAGGTGAGGGCAGGCACCGGAACGGAGAATAGGGAGACTTTCTCTCGTGTGCTCTCAGTGACTTCCCTGCTGGCACCCAGGCATGACAGAGGAGGAAGCCGCCTGATCAGAATGCAGACGGGACAAGAGATGGACCAAGTCACAAAAAACGCCATAATGGGTGGGCAAGTGAAATTGTGACTGGCTGGGCAAGGATACTGGTACTGGGAGCTGGAAGAAGAGGATGCAAAGTAGGTAAGGTCAAAGAAATGTACCTTGCACTTATGAGGTTTGTGGTGGTCCTTTCTTCCCATGTGAATTCATTGCACAGTTTTGAACTGGCCCCCAAGAAAGGTCTGTCTCCTGCACAGACCAGCTTTATCTTTGCTGCAGAGAGTGGGCCAAAGGAGAAAAGTTGCATCCAGGGTCTTCATCCCAGACCTTACGTCAGTCTTTTAGATATCTTGGACCCAGGCTATGAACCAAGAGTTTAAACTTGATGTGATGTTCTATGGGAAGCCAGTGTAGAGAGTGGAGGACAACAGTGATGTACTTGTGGTAGCCTGTTTTTCTGAGAAGATGCACTGCAGTGTTCTGTACTAGATGGAGTTTCCTAAGTGCAGCCGAAAAATGAGGAAGGTGCGAATGACTGAAGCCAGGTCATGGTTTGCCAGGATGAGATGGAGTTTTGAGGTAACTAAAGATAGATGCTATTATGTGAGAGCTTAGCATCAGTGAGGAATCCAGGAGCACTCCTACGCTATAGACTGAATTGACCAACTGTGGTGTGTATCTTCAACCAAAGGAGACTGTCCTGTGGCTGCAAATGCTTTCCTCTGCCCGTCAGCACAACTCTCTTTCACTTGGTTGGGTCCAGGTTTTTTTGTTCTTGCCACACAGCATGCATCCAATGAAGTGAGCTGTAGCTGTAGCTTATGCTCAAATAAATTTGTTAGTCTCTAAGGTGCCACAAGTCCTCCTGTTCTTTTTACACGTGGTTATGGGTCACAACATTATTAGTCAAATTACATGACAAAAACACACCCCTGACTGAGAAAAGTTTCACCAACAAAAGTGCCAGTGTGGACAGCGCTATATCGGTGAGAGATGATCTCCCTCCGCTCATTAGGGGTGGTTTAATTATGCCGGCGGGAGAGCTTTCTCCCGCTGGTATAGAGTGTCTACACAGGAGACCTTATAGTGGTGCAGCTGCAGCATCTGTAGTGTAGACATAGCCTTAGTCTCTATGCCTCAGTTCCCCAACTATAAAATGGGGATAATACCATCCCCTCACTTCACAGGGGTACTGTGAAATAAATTAATTAGTGCCTGTGAAGCACTCACATACTATTGTGATAAATGGCAGAGCAAAGTTCATGAGGAAATTAATAATTCTGTATTCAGAGCACAGTTTGAATAGTGTGCAGTAAATAAGGCCTGTGGCCATACATTGAACAATGAGAAAACAAAATATTGAATAGCTTCATCTATCCTGTGGACTGAATGAGGCAAGGGTCCTGTGGAAAAAACAGTATGTAATCATATAGCTAAAGATTGTATCATAATGCATATGCACAAGGGGACCAAATTAAGGTTGCATAGGTGACCTTAATTCTGGTGTTTCCTATGTTTCGAGTGCTTGACTTTGCAACCTTAATAATAGAGAGCCAAGGTGGGTGAGGTAATATCTTTTATTGGACCAATTTCTGTTGGTGAGAGCTTTCAAGCTTCCCCTGAGCTGCTCAGGTCTGGGAAAATACTCAGGGTGTTACAGCTAAATACAAGGTGGAACAGATTGTTTAGCAAAAGTAGTTAACACGTATTTCAAGGGACCATTCAAAGTGAAGTGGCCTGTTAACACCCCTCCAGTCATAAGGATTATAGGAACAAGGCATAAATCTAGTGTCTCTACTTAGGTCATGATTTTTAGTATCTAGCAAAGGTGTGAATTTGAGCTCCCAGACTCATGTTTTGACAGTGTTGTGCAGGTTTCCTTTGCGGATGAGGACTGATAGGTCCGATATAGAGTGATCGCTTTGTGATTTGGGGTTTTTGTCTTTTTTTCCTGTGTGAGTTCATTTGAGAGCACAGTGATTGGCTGGCTGGTTTCATGCACACAGTTGCTATTGGGGCAGTTAGTGCAGTGGAGGAGGTACACACCACATGTTGAGATAGGCATGTGTAGGACCCAAGGATCTTCAAAGGTGAGTTCAGGGTGGGGGTAGTGTTGATCATTGTAGCAGTGGAGATATGTCTGCAGATTTTGCATCTGTTGTTCTGGAAGGGTCCGTGCTCTTTGAGTTGGTGTGTCCTGGTCTGTGCGGAGCTTGCCTCTGATGATGAGGCTGAAGAGGTTGTGGGGTTGTTTGAAGGTCAGAAGAGGGGGTTCAGGACCCAGCCCTGAAAGAAATCTTTCCTGAATCTTTCTGGCTTCTCCTGTCGGCATAGATACTCCACCTCCCAGAGAGGAGGTAGCAATGTTGACAGGAGAAGCCCTCTCATCAACATAGCACTGTCTATACTGGGAGTTAGGTCGGTATAACTGCATCGTCCGGGGTGTGTATTTCCCACACCCCTGAGCAACGTATTTATACCGATATAAGTTGTTCGTGTAGACCAAACCTTAGGCTATGGCTACACTAGACAGCTTACAGCAGCGCAGCTGCCTCATCTAAGCTGACAGGAGAGATCTCTCCTGTCAACTTAATTAATCCATCCCCAGTGAGTGGCGGCTACTATGTCAGTGGGAGAAGCTCTCCACACCAGCGCTTAAGTCAGCATAAGTTATATCACTCAGGGGGTGGCTAATTCACACCCCTGAACAACATAACTTGTGTCAACTTAAGCTGTAGTGTGGCCATAGCCTTCGTAAATTTCCCAGACTTGAAGCTGAGCTCTGTATATGCCCAGAAGTTGGTCCAATAAAAGATATTACCTCACCCACCTTGTCTCTCTTAGGCTATATCTACACTGGCACTGTTGTCACTCAGAGGTGTGAAAAAACACCTCCCTGAATGACAAAATGTTAGCGACGAAAAGCGCCTGTGTGGACAGCGTTTTGTCGGGGGGAGCTGCGCTCCTAGTGACAAAGCTACTGCCCCCATTGGAGATGGTTTTATTTTCTCACCAGGAGAGGCGATAAAGAGCAGCCACACAGCGCATCTTACAATGACGCGGCTGTGCCATCCTGGGATTGACACAGCCACAACAACACTGCATACCACCTTATTAATATTCTTTTAATGTAATTTTGTATGTATGTGTGTATATAACTACCATGTCTGATTGCTTATGTTCAATATTCAGTTAATATTAAACCTGCATATTGGATCTCAAAGTACTTTATACACTACCTCAATACAGCATCACTGAAAAGCTGCTACCTGGGATAAAGTGTAAAAACCATCCAGCACATACCAGTGTGTCAAAGGAAACTCTTGGCCAAAGACACTAGCTAGCCCTTGTCCTTATTTTTTTATGAAAAGTGCCATCAGATCTTTAATCAGAGAACCTCTGTTTTTAAGTGAAACACCCACAAACTTCGTAACAGTACTTCGTGATCTATCTTGGGAGGATGAAGGCTTGACATAACCCTCCTGAAATTTGAGCCTGCCGGTTTGAAAACATCTAGTATTTCAAAGCTGGTTCTTAGACCAGGCATTCTGTATAACAGCATGATTGAATTATGGCTGAAAACATTTATTCATAATTCTTAAAAATAAAAGGAAACATATTAGAAGTTTTCCTGTCATAGGGCGTGATCCAAAACCTACTGAAGTGAATGAGAGTCTTTCAGTTGATTTCAACAGGCTTTAGATCAGACCCATAGTAAGTGCAACATTTAAAATACTAGGATATGTAATTTGCCCTAGCAGTGACTAGCTTGTTTACATGTGCAGCAAGCCCTCACCCCCACCGAAGATTAGACTTGAGACAGAAAGGAAACCGAATGCAAACAAGTGAAGAAGTTCTCTACATCTGAAATGAAACCTTCACACTCATGAGATAAGTCAAACCACTGAAGTGAAAAAATTGCTAACAGAGACAGAGTTCTTCAGCCAGCAGGGTGAGAGGACAGAGGCACCAACTACATAAACACACTTCAAATCCCAGGTTACACAGGACAGGCTTCCAATATAACTCCTCTTATGGATTCCAAAATAAAACTCCCTGGTAAATTTTAAGTTAAGGTTGCTAAATTACAGAACAGCAGCGAAAGAATGTCCTACTTATTAAATTTAAAGATGCAAGAGTTTAGAAATTCTCAGTGTCTCAGTGTGACTTTCTCAGTTAATATTAATTCTCTAAAATTATAATTAATGGATAGATTAGCAATACCATCATAAGTCTTAAAAATGGAACTTTAACTCTATCTTCCTGTGCTGTAATATTAGGGTATGTGGAATTATTGGGGATTCTACAGCCTTCTATGGATTATGATTGGATTAATGCTGTGTGTCACTGATCTGATTCGATCAGTATAATGAGCTTGCTGCGTGTCTTATTGCATTTGAATTGCTCTCCCTAAACGGTATGTGTCTTCATTATTGGAAGCGCTTTGAGATGTATATTATTTATGAAAATGGAAGATTTTCCCAAAACTGTATCACCAGTGCTGAGAAATGGCATATGAATGATCATTCCTCGGCACTTTTTGATGGAAGTCCAAAGGATAAAGCTGAACAAGGAGAGGAATATATCACCCAAGGTCAGCTATACCCAATGTGCTAAATTCATACTAGAGTATGCCTATACGCCCCTATTGAGGTTAATGGGGTACAGTGGTGTGAGATCAGAACTTGGCATAATGTATCCCTTATGGTCAGCTACCTAACTTTAAAACAGGTTAAAATTTCTTATGGCTCATCCAGCCCAAAAAGTTAGGCTTTAAAAATTTGGGGATATCCACAAGATGGACTATAAAAACTCTTACCCCAAAAGTTTCATCCTTCCTGGAAATATATTCTCTGCCACACAAGACTGATAATATGGCATTTAGGCCCCAGTTCAGCAAAGCAGTTAAACATATGCTTAAGTACAGTAGTTAAGCACGTTAGGACTCATTGAAGTCAACATCACGTAAGAAGACACAGTTCCTTATTCCTCTTCTGTTTTGTTGCTTTAAAGTTCACAGAAATTTCAAAATGCGAACATATTTCAGAGGGGTTGTGTGAGTGTATTACAAGCTTTCATCAGTTCATATTAGAAAGGAAAAGACTGGTGATGCCAGCAGTATTACATTGAATTTACACTTGCCAGCCATAGTTTAGACTCCAAAAAAAGAAAAGGAGTACTTGTGGCACCTTAGAGACTAACAAATTTATCTGAGCATAAGCTTTAGTGAGCTACAGCTCACTTCATCGGATGCATGCAGTGCAAAACACAGTAGGGGGATTTTATATACACAGAGAACATGAAACGGTGGGTGTTACCATACACACTGTGCATCCGACGAAGTGAGCTGTAGCTCACAAAAGCTTATGCTCAAATAAATTTGTTAGTCTCGAAGGTGCCACAAGTCCTCCTTTTCTTTTTCCAGATACAGACTAACACGGCTGCTACTCTGAAACCTGTCAGTTTAGACTCCTTATCTGAAAAGCTTTTAGAAGCAATTGCCTGTGGGACCTAACAAGTGAACAGAAAAGACATCTTTTTCCCCAGCAAGTACAATTTCTCATACAAGATTAAAATGAAATATTATCTATTTATAATTTAAATAGATTTAATTTATAATTTAAGTAGATTAATCTGCCAGCAGGATAGGGTGCTGAGTGCTAAATAAGGCACAAAAACACGCACACTTCCTAAGAGGAGGTCACAGACTAAGCAGGCAGTCCAGACAGAAAATGGAGTGAGAGCCAGAGGATGATTCTAACAAAGGGCCCTACATAGATCTGGTTTTACTGGAGAAAGTTGGGGGTGGAGGGCCAAAAAATGTGTGAGAAAGTGGGGAGTCAATAAAATGTTAAAGTGAGAAAAAGTAACACTAGGAAAATTGGGGGTGGGAGGGAGTCAAAAAGGCAGAGAAAGTATCTCCCTCTCCCATGCTTCATCCTTTAGTGTTATCTTCCAAATCCATTTACCAAATCAAAACCAACATTTCTATCTATGCAGCCAGCAGAAGCAATCATGGTCAGGCTAGTGGCGTAATGCAAACGCAGGTGGAGGGCCAAATTCAATTCCGCACTTCCGGTATCTTTATCCCTGGGTGGGGCAGAAACTCTGTGTAAATAATCTGCTCAGCCTAAGGATATGCGAGCGGACTTTAAGTGGCAGAAGGCATTCTCTCCCCTTCAAGTTAGGCGTGTGCATCTGCAGCATTCCTAGCCTTTGCTGGCACAGGGATTCTGAGAGACCAGGATTTAGGGGATTATTTTAGCCAGTCTCCCATGTGCCAGTGCAGAATACTGGATTGAGGAATCCTTCCCATCTTAAATCCTTTTAAACATCCTGTTTTATAAATATGCATTCTTACATAACTACCTAAAAGTCAGTTGAAAAACAGGAGTAGTATGGGTGGTCCATTTACATACAGCCAGGTGCTGTCACCTGCTCCTGTGTTGAATAGTGCTGTACGCCATGAGCGGTCCACTGAAATCAGTAGGACTGTTCATGATATATGATGATACTTAGCATGAATAAGGCTGGCACAACCTGGCTTTCAGGGCTTGATTCTGCACCATTTAAGTCACTGGAAGCTTTGCCATTGACTTCAATGGGCAGGATCAGGCTGCCAGAGAGTAGCTTCATTCTACTTTCAGTGGGACTCTTCACTGAGACAAGTACTACTTAACATAAGTAAAGGTGGCAGAGTCTGACCCCAAATGGCAATTCGAATGTAACTATCTCCTGTGTTCAGAGGTGGATTGCTTTCAGTGCAATGATCCAGACCTGCCAACCGTCCCCATTTAGGAGGCACACTCCCTTAGTTTTCTTTATTTTAGAAAAGTATCACTTTTTCTTTCTGTGCCTCAGGAAAACTCTCCTGCACCGATATATTAATGGTGTTTAAAAGGTTTCAGAGTAGCAGCCGGGTTAGTCTGTATCCGCAAAAAGAAAAGGAGTACTTGTGCCACCTTAGAGACTAACCAATTTATTTGAGCATAAGCTTTCGTTAGCATACAATGAAGTGGGCTGTAGCCCACGAAAGCTTATGCTCAAATAAATTGGTTAGTCTCTAAGGTGCCACAAGTACTCCTTTTCTTTTTGCAGTGTTTAAAATGGTGTCCTTACTTTTGTCCCCTAATGTTCCTGAGTCTAGCCTTCAAATGTTGTCAGCTAAAACAATCCCACCTCTAATCTATTTACTCCTCTATTATTTTAATAATGAAAATTGCCTCTTCAGAGCATCAAGTGACTCAAACATTACAGTCATCAATCTTAGGCCACAAAACCCAGTGTGAAACCGGTAGTGTTATTTAGAGAATGAAACCCCTGCTGTTCGCTAAAATCACCCTCTCCAGATAAAATATTCAGTCAATTACATGCATTCCAGGCTCAGCTTTCCTTCCCTGCTCCTTAGAAGACCAGTCAAAGCAAACCGCATTCTTAAAAATAATTTTAGGGCACCATTTAAGTTTAAACAGTTTATAAATTATTGCCTGGTAATTTTTTCCCCATTTATTTGTTCAACTCCTGTTGTTCATTCAGCTATTTAGGCTGGATTCATCTTAATTTAGATCCCTGCTAGCACAGTTGGAAGAAAAGTGACCCAGAGACAGTAAATGACTGTGCAAGCCAATGTTATATTTCACACAAAGGCAAAATATGTTCTGTATCCAGACTAGCAAATGGGTGCTGGAGTCATGGCCTTCTAATCCTCGCCTGGAGGCTGAGCTGGTTCCATACATTTATTTTAGTCTGAATAGAATTTAAGCATTAGGGTGGAGACATCTTTATCAGTGCACCTCTCAGCAAGACATGATAATAGAAAGCAATCGTCTTTGATCTCAATATAGGCAATGTGTGTTTCACAAACCACCATGTAAAAGGAACCTGCCTTTGCAGTTGTATAAACCTCCTATTGAATGGAGATAGTGTCGCTGGTATCATGGAGGCTGAAGAAAAAAATGTTATTTCCCTGCACATCTTTCTCTGGTGATTGTTCTGTCTTTTGCTCTCTACACAACAAAAAGAAAATGAAACAATTTCAGAATGTGGGGCTGAATTAAGGAAGTTCACAGAGTGTTGTCAGATTGGAGAGCATTTAAATGCTGCATTAAGGGAGTGGTTAGCGGGTGGGATGCAAAGTGAATCAATACAACCACCACTGTTGACTGAGGCTGACTGTATCCTAGAATGTGCCCCAGAAATTATTATATTAATCGAGACATCGACTCACAAGGTCAGGGAGCAATCGTTGCATCTTTTGTTTATTTACAATAAATGTAAATAGTAATATGAAGGCACCACAGCAGCACATTGGGGGCCAAGAGACCAGGTTTACTAAGAGCTTTTCTACACGTACAGCACAGCAGCTGCACCAGTGCAGCTGCTCCACCGTAGGGCTTAGTGAAGATGCTGCCTACACCAACAGGAGACCGTCTCCCATCAGCACAGCTACTCTGCCTGCCTGAGAGGCAGTAGCGATGCCGAGGGTTAGGTCGGAACAACTACGTCACTTGGGGTGTGGATTTTCCACACCCCTGAGCGACGTAGTTATACTGGCATAAGTTAGTAGTGCAGACCAGGGCTAAGTATATACAACATACAAGGCCTACCTACATGTACACACTACTGCTCGGGTAGGTTTCTAAACACAGACCGCAGAGAGTGCCACTAGAGGACTCTAAGACTTTTTAAAGGGATACGGCCCAGTTCCTACACAATGCAGAGATAAAAATCAAAATTGTTCATACTTTTAAAACATGGCAACTTGTTCTGCAAACCTATTGCCACTTTGACATTTAAATCGGGAACTGTACTACTGTTCATCAGAGCAGGTAATATATCTAACATAATCTCTGTAAATTAGTAGGAATTCTAGAACAATGTATTTGGGGGGTGGTGCAGCTTTGGAGTATTAGATGAGGGTGTCTGACTGTGAAGTCATGTTATAAACACTCAGAATCCCTGATTCAAGGTATAGATCTATACCTAGAAAGAGATATATAGTGGGAGGTGATGTAGCAGTTAAAGCAAAAGACTTGGTACCAGGACTCCCGGGTTCTATTCCCAGCCTGCCACTAAATGATGTGACTTCTAGCCTCTCACTGAACCTCTTTGTGATCAAAGGGAAGTAGTAGCATAAAATACAGCTTTTGGCAGAGTAACAGATGGCACTAGTGGGAGTCCCATGCAGTCATCCTTATCCAGAAAGGGAGTGTCTGTAGTAGGGGGTCTCAAATGGTTAGGAGGAAAATGAAAACTAGGGAATATTCAAGCCTTTTGCAGGTATTTGGAGGAGTCCCATTGCCCCTCTGGTAGGGGGCAGTGGGAATAGAACAGAACTATTCCAATGGGAATTGTTTTTATAGTGATCAGGAACAAATAATTATCAGACATTTATATACCACTAGGATGTACATGATGCTCTATACAAGACAGTCCCTGTCCTAACAGTTTTATACCTAATGCAAACATATTTTCTTTTTCATGAGCTCAGAATGAAGTTTCCTAAAAACAAGCTTGGTTATAATGTTCTATCAGTTGATGGTTTAAGATACAGCCATTTCTTATAAGGGAGCTAGCCAAAAGGGCCATGTACATTTACCTGTTTGTGTTTATCTGAATGCAAAAGTTTGGAAAATCTAGAAAAAAAATCAGAATCCAAGAATACTATTCAAGTAGAAAGTTCAAAAGTAAAGACTAGTATTTCATTTAACAGTTTTTTCTTTGTAGAATTTTTAAAAGTAAATCCACTTACTTAAAAAGAATGTTATTATCTTGGTAGATTTATAGCAGGATCTATCAAAAAGAACCTACCAAGAAAAAAGAACGGGAGTACTTGTGGCACCTTAGAGATTAACAAATTTATTAGAACATAACTTTGCTCTAATAAATTTGTTAGTCTCTAAGGTGCCACAAGTACTCCTGTTCTTTTTGCGGATACAGACTAACATGCTGCTACTCTGACACCTACCAAGAAGCCACCAGACAGAAACACAATGCATCTGCAGGCTGTTGCTTTGATTATTTGCTGACAAATATTATTTTTAAATCCCTGTTCAGCAAAGCCATTTGAAAATAGAATTTTCATTTCACTCATTTATGTTACGATATATTTTTCAAATTAAATAAGTGGGCCAGACCTTGCCGTCATTATTCAAGCAAAGCTCTCACTGATGAAAAAGATCTCAAGATTTGACAATAAGGCCCAATTCAGCCTATGTACTTAAACCTATGCATAATCTTAAACACATATTTAAGACTATCCCTATTCTGTAGACCATTTAACTGTACGTTTCACTTTTAATCACATGATTCAGTCTCATTGACTTCAACTGGGTTACATAAGCCGCGAATTTGATCCTATGTTTATTATTATGAATGGCAAGCCACAGGGTTTTTTCCTCCAGGAACCTAGAATAATATGACAGGTTTCAGAGTCGCAGTCTGTGCTAATCATATGAAGTAGGATTCAGGAAGCTGGCAAGTCCAGTTGAAAGGAGCAGCTCCCGGCTTAATGGAGTCAAGTGAGTACTCACCTGAAAGTTTTACTTTCTTAACTGATTTGAGCTATCTCCAGTAACAGCAAGAGGCCAGACATAATTTTCAGGTCTTGATGTGTTTTTGTCTTATCATGCTAATCAGTAGCTGACTACAGGCCACAGACAAAGGAAGTGCTGGGAGCAGACAAGATGACCCTGTTTAATTTCTCAATGAACTACAAACAATTGGTATGTATTTGCTGTTTACTTTCATCCAAATGAATTTATCTTTGGCTTATGTTAAAGCATACATATACAGCATCTTTGGAACTATTATTACTTAACTTTTACTTCAAAAGGGGCTGGCAAATCATTCAATACACTCTTCTGTACAGCGTTGTCTTCTTTAAATCATCCTGTAAATTATTCTTAAAACCTGCATATTCGTTCCTATTATTATTTACTTACTGGGAACAAAGCATTCTCAGTGGAGGGATATAGCTATAAAATGAACTTTGCGGGAGATTCGGCAAAGCCAGACTCTGACCATCTTTACAAAATGAGGAAAAATCTGCCTCTTCAAAAGAATCTTTCCTCTGTAACAAGAATGACAGCCCCAACATTGAAATTCCACCTACCTAAACAGGACCCCACTTTTGTGCAAAAAAATTAAATTAAATTAAATTAAAACCAAGTAAATTAAAAAACACAAAACTAAAAATTAAAAACTAACAATAAATACAAACAAGCAACTCAAACCATCAACAATAACCACTATCCCCTTATGCATAGGTTAGTTTTTAATCCCTAACAAGGGGACTCCAAGAATCCACTAGAGACTTGGCTATTGCTACTGATCTTATGTGCAAGGTGCTCACATAGAACAGTGATGGGCCACAGAATAGAATCCCAATATAGATAGTATATTTCTAGCACCTACAGGTCCCAGTCAGGAGCTGGAGCCCCAAGCTCTAAGCATTGCACAGACACCTAATGAAACGATGGTCCCTGCCACACAGAGCTTATGTATGTTTGAAGAGCAGGAATTTAACTTTCATTATAATAATCTTCAACTCTTGTCCTCCTTTTCTCCTTCCACTGTCCTCTCAGAAACAACCTGTGTTACACACAGCATTTACCCCACAGCTGCCTCTAACTTTACTATCGCCTTTGTATTGCCATCCACCGAATGCAGCCTACATATACTTCTAAGGATGTTTTACCTCTTTGTAGGGCTGTACTGAATTGAGGTTCTGAGCCTAAAAGCTTCTCATGCAAATAGTCCAACTGACTTCCATGACTAATGATTACATAGGTGAGGCTGGACTGAAAGCAGAGTGGTCCCAGGAGTAGTGCATTGGATGGGGATAAAAGGAGATGTGAATCTTCTAATCCTGCCTTTGCCACTAACAACTCACCTCACTGTGCACCTCACTGTGCACCCTGTTTCCTAGCCCAACCTTTGTCTAGCAGATCTATTTAGAAGCTGTTACTTACTCACTCTTTGTACAGTGCTAAGCCGTGGATCCTCCCCTTCTGCTCAAGGGCCTGCCCCTCCTCCTCCCCTTCTGTCTGCCCTCCCCTGCAGGAGCCCAGAGCACAGGTTAGCCTTCCCTAATGGCTGGTTCACCAGCTGCCCATGTTCACAATGATTAATGTGTTTAGCGTCACCACACCCATGTGAGAATAGAGAAGTGCTATTATCCCCATTTTTCAGATGGAGAACTGAGGCACAGGGAGATTAAGTGCATTGCCTAGTGTCACACAGGAAATCTATGACAGAGCAGGGAATTGAACCTGGGTCTCCAAAGTCCAAGACAAGCACCCTAACCATTGGACAATCCTTATTCTCCAATAAATAATTAATAGTAATAAAGATAAAGATCCTCATTTGTAGCATCCCAGGGCAGTAGCCCTGTTCTCTTGAACTATTATTGCACTATGTGCACCTACAGCTCTTTTTAAATAAAAATAATATTTCTGATTTTTAAAAAATTAAAGCATATCTAAAAACCATTTCTATTAACAAATTAAAGAAAACCCTTTCAGTACCAAACACAACTATTCCTCACAGTTATATTGGTGCCAGTATCTATTTACCATCATTTTTTGTAATCCACCAAAATCAAAACCAAAAGAAGAGACTATGAAATAATTGCTTTCATGGAAGAAAGCATGTTAGTGTGGCAAAGTACAAAGGCAACTGGAATGTTAAAGTACAAAATATTTATTGTACTACTGACAGAGCAGGCCTTCTTGGAAATCTCTCATTAGGACTGAGAGTGGAAGCACAAAGTTTAAGGGTTGGATCCTTTTCAAACCGTCTTGCATTTCTACAATTATTTTATTTTGTTTGATATGGCTAAATACCACACCAAATCTTTAGTTTAACTTTTTTTTTTTTTTTAATACTTAGTTTTCTAATCTGTTCAGATTGCCCAAACAAACTCCTGCCTTCTTTGAGGAGAATTCCAGTCCCATTTCTTATAGAGTCTGATCAGTGGCTCCTCATTAATCTCTGTCTCCCTGGGAACAGTCAAAGGAAATGAAGGGAACAGGGTAGAGGAGGAGGGTAGTCTCCAGTGACTATTCAAGTTATCAGGGTCCATCAACAGGTGACTGTCTCTCATAGTCAAGAACAGTAAATATGGCCTGTGGCTAAGGGAGTGACCTCACAACTTTCTTCAAAAGTCTTGAAAAGAATCAAGCTTGAATCACATGTTCAGGAACAACATACCTGTAAAACATGGCAATTACTTTTTGACTGGACAACATTACATATTTCAAAGCTAACAAAACTTAGTTTAATAATAATAATAAAAAAAGGCATGTAGGCCCTGCAATTTCCTCACTCAATTTCCTCAGCAATTCTTACTTTCTTTGTTTTTTGTAGTCCTTACTCAGGCAGCCCTTCCATTGAAGTCCCACAGGGATTTGGAAGAGCAGCAAGAGATGCAGCACAACCAGATGAATGAAGTGAAACAACGCATCAAAGTGGGATGGGGGTGGTGAAACACATAGTAAAAGGATCCCCTTATGAAGCCACGTGCAAATTCACATGGCAACTTTTCCACACCATGCTGATGAGTTAAGTAGCCACAAAAAGAAAAGGCAACTTGTACTCCTGTAACTCCTATTTCTGTGGAGGAGTCAAAATACTAATTGATGTGAAGTGCTCCCCAAGCCATGTCTCTGTTTAGTGACTGGCTTGCCAGAGTCTTGTTAAAAATGATGACGTATAGCCAACTGCTGTCAGACTGCATGTCAATCAGAGTTCCCTCCATGGAGGATGTCAAACTACTGAGGCCTACAAATAAATATGGCCAGGAACTTCCTTGTACTTAAGACTGAACTGTGAATGTGTGGAACTGAAGTCTCAGAATGGAGAAGGCTTACCTGGGAAATGATGCTGCTGAGAATAGCACAGGATAAGCAATTTGACACAGCTAATACACCCTTGAACTAGATGATTACCAAGGTGCAACAGACTCAAGAGCCCAGTCCTAAGGACTTTGTTTTCTGGCAGAAGGCAGCCAGCAAAGATAACTAGAACTATGGCCTACTAGGTAATGGTTTCAGTTGCTGCCTCAAACCAGAAACAGTGACAAGTATCAAGCAGAAGGGGTATGTGTTTATGAAAGCTAGCGATCACACTAGGGCTGTGTGATCACTGGCTTTTGATTCACATGAACTAAAAAGCTGAAAGTGTATTTGAAACCATCACATTTTATAGCTAACAATACATGTATACATTTTTTCCATACTCAAGGAGCAGATACTTTTAGTCAGAATGATAAGAGTACACAGCAAAACAAGAAAGGGCAGAAGTGAAGCCTCCATGAGAGAGCACACAGTATGTGTCTCTTCTGACAGGCTGCACTGATCTCTCTGAGACAAGAGGAGTTGTCCCTCCAATCCCTGGTGGAGGCATATTGAGAGGCCAGCATGGAGACGCTTGATGTGCTTGTTCTATTGTGCTGTACCTGTTCTATAAACTGAGGCCTTGTGTCTCCAGGATGCTCAGTCCACCTGCCTCAATAAGCACCACATTCACTCACACACAATAGTTTTCTTTACAATTAGAAAGTGCAGATCCTTTTAAAGACAGAGCACAGTAAGCAAACATGAAAACTGATTTAACTTCCTGCAGTGCAAATTTGGGACTAGAGTGAGTCTTTAGATACAATGCTGAGTAAGTGGTAGCTCATAACTGCTCCACCCAGGAACAGCCCCAGGAAGAAATTGTGACTCAGAGATTTCCAATTCCTTACTTTGAAGGGGAGAGAAGGGGATTGTTGCTATATAATACAGCCCTGGAAAAGGTTCCACTTGCTTCCCCACTCATACCTGGCCAGCTTCTCAGAGCCAGGGCCCCTCCTACTTCCTACCTCTCCCCAGCCACTTGCCCACAACCCAGAGACCAGCAATTGTTCTCCATTCTACAGACTGGAACCCATGTAGGCTGAGCAAGAATTGGAGTGTTTAAACCCCATTATTCCCTTGCTTGGCTGAGAAACGCATGGGTACAATCTCGCCATTTGAGTGAAAGAATTAATGTTGCCTGCAACAAGCTGAGAATTTGTCATAGGTCTATGTTTTGCCATTATATAATAGTTTGGAAGAAATCAAATAGTATTTTTATATAAGGAGTGTGGGAATTATGGTCAAAATAGTTAATAGCCCTCAGGCCTTTTAATAATATATGTTTTACAGCACTCGAAGCTCACATTACAAATAAGAAGGCAGGGTCCCAATGCTGGAGAGCTTCCAACATGATTTCAGACATAAAGCAATGAAAAACACAACAAAATAATGCTGAGGGGCTGAAGCAAAGGGGTTACAACAATAGGATATGAGGTTACTCAGCAAAGGCTTGTGCACAGCATGGATGAATACAGAACTCCTTTTGGTTTGTTTATTTTGGACACATTGGGGTTCATTGGCATTGTACACATTCTCCTGCAGCTCCGAAATATGCAGTGCCACTAAGGCTGAGGGATGCAAAAGGGGCTGTAAACCACCTTTGTGCTCTCCTAGTCCTGCTTCAGTTGGGCATTGGCCAGCCCATCAGCATATGTTACATCACCTGTCAAGAAAAATTGTTACAGCTGCCAGGGATTGCAAGGACACAGAGAAGCCTTGATCTCAACTCTGCTTCTTATTTATGCCTCCTACTTTGACAACGAGAGGGAGTGGTACCCTAAGGGCCTTTTTGGAGGAGGATTTTACCTACATGGTGTTATCTTCCCATGGGTTATATATGTTGGGTGACCCCATTAAGGCTTTCCCCATTGACTTAACTGGAAGTTATGTACATAGAAGTTTTGCAGGATCAGGTCTATGACTTAGCTCTGTGCACACTGGGCAGCCAAACCATGTCAGAAGACAGTTTTAAAAGTTTATTTGAATTGGTTTGAAACTCAGGCCCAGATTCTCCTGTGTTAAGGCTGCTTTGTGCCACACTGTTGTTGCAAAGTAACTCTAAAGCCAACAGGTAAAAGCCTGGCCTAACTGAAATCAATGATACTAAACCAGTTTCTTTGGAACTACATTTTTATTGAGTTTAAACGTGGCTCCTAAATTTGAGTTGAAGATGAAGCACTTGATGAACTTGACGCTGATGAATAAAGGCTTGAGGTGTTTCCCCATAGCCCTAATTAGTCTTATTTTGTACTGATCTTCTCTAGTTTGAGGAAATGGAGACAGGTATAAATAAACCATATTTGTCCTCAGAAACAAGGAGCAAGAAACAAAACAATAAAAGAAAAAAATCCATGGAATATTTGTTTTTCCAAACAACACCATTAATCCCTGGGAACTTTTATGTTGTCTTTTATCAGGGTATTTAAACAGATCCTGTAATTTTCCTGCTAGCATACAAACAATAAAACAAATATGTACGGTGAAATCCTGAGTCCCGTGGGAGTTCTGTCATTGATTTCAATGGGTCTAAGATTTCACCCCTAGACATTTACACACAACTACTGATATATAGTGTATTGTCTTTCTCAAATCTGTTGAGGCTAGAGGTCTGAAAACATTCTGGAAGAGTCTAATCAAGCACTATAACTGCCATGTCTGAGCCCTTCAAAAAGATATTATGAGCCTATTTGTTTTAATTATATACACATCTATTTATCAGAGATAGGTTTCAGAGTAACAGCCGTGTTAGTCTGTATTCGCAAAAAGAAAAGGAGTACTTGTGGCACCTTAGAGACTAACCAATTTATTTGAGCATAAGCTTTCGTGTATGCTCAAATAAATTGGTTAGTCTCTAAGGTGCCACAAGTACTCCTTTTCTTTTATCAGAGATAATACTTTGTAGTAGATTTATTGTGATTAGGGCCTGACATTTTATTAATATCTAAAAAGTTCTTGAAATAAGTTTACATATTGTAAAGCAGCCCAATTACTGTCTGTTTCAGAGTAAAAAAATCAATTATTTGAGGAGAAATGGATCAAGTGATAAGAAATTGATTTTAAAAAAATTGATATAAATAGAGCTGATGGAAAAATCTGTTTTCATCAAAATTTAAAATTTCCATTAACTTTTTTTCTAGTTTGAAACTCAAAAATTTTCAACCCTCTTTTGATATAACTTTTCTAATAGCAATATGTATGCTAGCTGTAACTCAGATCTATATGGCCTCAACTAGTCTGCTCCTTTCTCTGGTATATCTGGCACCCTTTGTTTTAATACTATGTAAGAAAATAACTTGCACTGTCAGCAATTCTATTTATTTTTAATTAACAAAACTGACAATTGAACTTGTGCTAAAAAAAGGGTGATGGGAATAGTATTTGCAGTTATACATTTTCATGTATTTATAAAATGTTAATTAAATGATATTCATTTATTAGTAAAGTAATTAAAATACATAACCATCTGAATGCCTTAAATGTGTACCATCTTTCATCTCAAAGACTCCCAAAGTCCTGTGCCAATTATAAGCAATATTCTGGCTTTGTGTAAGTGTATGTTGACATAGATGACTGTAGCTGAAGCCAGAATATGGTCCTATACTATCCACTTAGAAAAACTTCTCCCACCTCTGAACTTGAATATACCTTCTGCTAATCTAGTCAATGAAAGATGAGAATTCTAAAGCTAAATATATAACCCTGCCTCTGGATATCCTAATGAATGAGACAATACAGTAAATTCCGTAAGCGCTCAGTTCTGTGACTCTTACTGAAATCAACAGTAGTTGTGGTGCACTTAACGCTTCATGGGATTGGGACCTAACAGAAGTTTCCAGACAGAATATTCTTTTACTAACAGAAAGCTGTCTCCTTTGTAGTACTTGGCCACATAAAGAAAGTGCCTCTTGAAGTTGTAAAACAGTGCAAGAGACATGGTGCAATTACCAAAAGCAAAACATTTTCACTTGATAAGTCAATCTGAGCTGTTTTTTTCTGCCAAATCAGCAATGTCTGACAACAAAAGAGACACACCAACCCCAGGAGACAGCCTGTCTGTCAAGTACTTTTCTAGGGGGTCACTTAATTCGATTTAGCAGGCACATAGCAAAACTACCATGTGTCACAATTTAATATGCCACATAGTATGCTGCAGCACTGACATTTTCAGACTCATGAAATCCCATATGTAAATTTTTGCATTTAAAGTCATCGTCTCCACCTCCCTGGTTATCACAACAATCACTTGAATGGGCAATAAGCCCAGGTCTTGTCTTGAGTGTTTTGATAAGCTGTTGATAACGAATGGGGCAGTGAGCTCATGGTGTATATAAACCACAAGGCTTGTGTGTCTGAACACTACAGAAGGACTTGACAACCCCACATTTAGCAACTCAGGAGTCACACAAAGATGTTTCCTGCAGCAGAGATGCTCTTTGCTCTCAGTGGCTTCCTAGGATTGACAATGGGTTTTGACATCGGATTATCCACTAAATGTGTAACGATACCTATGGAGATGGGCATGTGCCACAGCATTGGTTATTCTGAAATGAGGCTTCCCAACCTGATGGGACACACAAGTATGGCAGAGGTTATTCCAAAATCTGCTGAATGGCAGCACTTTGTGCAAACTGGCTGCCACCCTCATGCAAGGACATTTCTGTGCTCTCTGTTTGCGCCAGTCTGTTTAGATACGTAAGTACTATGTCACGTTCTAAAATTCTGCCTTGTGTACCTGAATAGATATCAATCTGAATGTATGTTGTTAAATCTTAAAATGAAGATAATTCTCAGCCCAATTGTTTCTCTTTTGCTGAAGAATATTTATTAACCTTTCTTTTGCCTGCCTGTTCCAGGAAAAAATTCCACACAAGAAGTGTTCTACTTAAACGTTGGTCATGATGTAAAAAAAGAGAGAGTTGTGATCAAACAATGTTGGGTTTTATTTCATTTGATTGCAGTGTTATTCATATTAATAATTTAGGGCCCAATCTAATTACTGCTGAAATCACTTATTGGACATAGAAGTAGGCCCTTATTGAGTGCCTATCAAAAATGACGTACAGGTATTTTTCTTAAAACAATGTATGACTTCTAAAAGCCAGCCCAAGGCCCAGATACAGAACCCCCAGCAGCACCCTCTGTCTGTGTGGACTTGCATCACTGATGAAGACTGAGGATGTTAAACCCTGACATATAAGAAAGACTTTCACAACTCTGTACAGAATTTACTGTAGGAATAATCACTATTGTCACTGACTTCCAATAAATTTAACTGGTTGGACCTGATTTTTATTTTTTCACAGCTTCATCCATCCTTGCAGGAGTATGTGTGTCGCTGTTCGTGACAGCTGTGCTCCTGTGCTCCTCTGCCATGGACTGGCTTGGCCTGACAGTTTGTACTGTGATCGTTTCCCTGCTGATGAGGACATGTGTTTAGCATCTCTTAGCAAAGAATACAAACATATTCATAAAGGTAGATGGAGTAGATGGGTCGGATTGGCTGTGAGCTCTTTTAAAATCAAGTGTACAGAATCAATCAAATACAACTTGCCGGACAAATTTCAAAAACAGTCTCTTTTGTAAACAGTCATTTCCTTGGGTGCACATTTATTGTGCATGCATTCAGATCCATTTTGCACCCGATCCTGTGAAGTGCTGAACACCTTCAGTGTAAACTGGGCCAGATTTTAATTGGTATAATCAGTATAACTGTACTGTAGTCAAGGAAGGATGGTCAGATGGCAGGAGGAAGGCTAATACAATCATGCATATATGCAGCATAATCACCACGGTATCTACAGAGCTCAATGTATTTTATTTATTTACTGATAGGAGTGTCTATGGCCCTCATCACCATGTATTTGAGTACTTCATATACACAATAAATTTGTCCTCACAACAGCTCTGTGAGGTAGGGAAGGATTCCCATTTTAGTGCTGGGAAACTTAGGCAGAGAGAGATTAATGCCCAGATTTTAGCACCCAGCAGCTCCTATTGAAGTCACCTTTGGAAATCTGGCCATAAATGACTTGCCCAAGCTCAGACAGGAAGCCTGTGGCAGAACCAATACTATTTCCGGAGCCCTAGCCCAATGCCTTAACCACAAGATCTTCCTTCTCGTGAATTTAGCATAGCATCACCAATAGAATTACTCCAATACACATGCAATAAATGATACAAATTGATACCCTTGTCACTCTTAGCAAGCAATGTGAAAGGGCATGGAAAATGAACCCCCTTTTCATCCATAGAAAGGGCCCATTTTCAGAGCACTGTCTGGAAGCTTGCCTACATCACACCTGTTCTGTGGTTAAGTGGAGAATGTTACTCTTCAGGCCTGTCACTCTCGCACCTTTCATTGGCTCTAAATTCAGACAGCGGACAAAACAATAACAAGACTTTAATATTTCTTACCAGAATTGCCAAAGCCTATATGCCAGACCTGCCCAGCAGTGGAGGAATTCTTTACACAGAAAAGAGTACTTGATGTTTTCTGTGCCAATAATTTTGGTAAGTTCTTGTTAATATATGTACAATTAGAGACACCAGTATTTTTGATTCCTGAATAGTGGACACACTTTGTCACTTCAGATGTATTCAGAAACTATCTCTAATATAATCGGCAGTTTGTGATGTCTCTGTGTGTGTGTGTGTGTGTGTGTGTGTGTCTCAGGATTTAGCCCCAAGCCAATATCTTCTGGAAGTTCTTTCCCCTATAAACAATATACAAATAGGCCCCACGCTGATTTCGTTTGAATGATGAGGTTGCCTTATTGTCTATTGTATAACCAAGTGGCTTTTTTGTTCTAGTCTAATTTGCTGTACTACAGTGTACTTTATGGATAACATCTGTGGCAAAAAGGAATACTTGTGGCACCTTAGAGACTAACAAATTTATTTGAGCATAAGATTTTGTGAGCTACAGCTCACTTCATCGGATGCATTATGCTCAAATAAATTTGTTAGTCTCTAAGGGGCCACAAGTACTCCTTTTCTTTTTGCAAATACAGATTAACAAGGTGCTACTCTGAAATCTGCGGCAAAGGAGTGAAGTGGCTTTTATTGGCAGTTAAAACCAAAAGAAAGCTGAGGCACTTGGCTGTTTGACATTAAAAGAGGAAGGTTCCTTATTGAATGTGTACATGTGCATTATTCCTGTTAACCACACAAAGCAAGATTCAGCAAATGCTAACATTAAAAAAAAAGTCTTACCTGATGAGGGTTTGAAAGTTCTGGCTGCTGCCTTGTTGGGCTTCCACTGACAATACTTTGAGATTACAGCTAGAAGCCTCTTCCAGAACCCACAGAAGTCAATGCTAAGACTTTCATTGATTTCAGTTGACTTTGGACCAGGCCTTAGGAGAAGTGGGCATGGAAATGCAATGATGCAGTTGGATCTGGGGAAATAGCTGGATGGGAAGCTTTACTGAGAAAGGGAAGAACTATAAAGAAGGTGGAGCAAAGAGCAGGCAGCAGTAGCCAGATATTTTGTTGGTTGATTCTGCTGAAAAATGGACAAAGTCACAATTTCCATAGGACCAGCTGGGATACCTGGGTTGCCCTACAAAGCTGGAATGATACCAGGGTGCTGGAACATCTGGTCACCCTAGTAGTTGGACACATGCAGTGTCACTAAAGATATATGACAGTGATCTTTGTGAGAATGTTACATTTTCCTGGTTGTGTGATTCAGTGAAAAACCTCTCTTATCTATGTCCCTCTTTAAAAAAATACTACCATAATCTATGGCAATGACCCAAAACAAAGGTATGACCTAATACTTATACTGTAGAATTCACTATGGATTCCTCCACTGCTCATTAGGCAGTATTCCTTGCTACACTTAAACAGTTAAAGCAACTTATGTGTTTTTTTCTCCCTAGCGGTAAAGGTAAAGCTGTCCAAAAAGAGAACAGTTTCTGGTGATCAGGAGTATAATATTGAATGCCAGGTGGAATTCATCAACCAGGGTTTGCTCTTGCCTTATGATACTCGGAACATGATACAACAGTGGTTGCTTATGAATGAAAATTGTACTCAGAGGATGACCCAGACCTACCGCCCCATGGTGTATCTCATTGTGGGGAATATTGAGGAAGGTACCGTTTTAGTAAACCAAATTTACCGCTGGCAGAGGAGGGACTCCCAGCTAACTTTGGCCACACGGAAGTGGAAACACCATAAATGTTTATAAATATTTATCTTATGATCCCTGATACATGTAAAAGGTGACTACTCTCCTCATACTAATGCAGTCTTGTAAATAGAAATGTATTATAAATGCAATGTAAAGTCTTAATGTAATTTTTTAAAAATATGTTATAACAGGTTGAATTCAACCTGGGTGTAAGTGGACATAATTTCTGTGTGGTAAATGGTGTTCCAGCCACTTTGGCCCAGCATGTATAAATGTGTATCCTCAGATTATTGTGAAAAATCTTGCATAATATGTATAACACTGTCATAAAACACTTTCTTGTGCAAATCATAACAATGAATGCTTCTAATGCTGTTTGAGGTGCTCAGCACCTCTGAAAATCTGTCTGTCTACAGTTTCTTAAGTTTTCTGTATTGCCCATCACTGTAATATCTCAGTATTGACTTTCACATGCCCTAACTGTGGTTTTAGGTGCCTAATTTTAGGCACCTGCTTTGATAAAATTTGGTCTACATCTACGCTAATCTACTTAATTTCTTACATTGATGGAGTGTTTTAAAAGAAGGTGGCCCTCTACTGGACATTTCTATATGGACAAAATGGTTTCCTTTTCTGTCAAATAGACATCAGTTTGAGTGCCTCAGAAGGACATGGTTGGGGTGGCTAGTTTTATTTTATAATGGGTAGCACTTACAATCACATAGTATTAATATTTTAAAGCATAAGACAAGTACAGGTTTTGAAAAAGTACTTTCTTGATCGTGTGTGATCATTTTGAAAAAGTGTACACTCCTACTGGAATCTGAATCAGAACTCTACTGAATGTATCTAATCTGTTTTCATTTTATTAATTCAAATAAAACATTAGTTACTTTAAAAAAATCAACCCAGGTGCTTTACAAGCTGTCTCTGGGAATTACATGGGACTAAGACAACTGCAAAAGACACTGATAATATTCAAGAAATGTAAAACACTATACTGCCCAAATTATTGTAATTAGCATCTTCAGTTGTAGTATGCCTGTGCTGATCTTAAAATACAGTGGTGATGGATTGGGCTCAATTTAATTTCAAATACATAAGAACTAATTTCATAAAGATGTATAATCAGCACAAAAACATGTAATAGCTACTGCATAAATTATCAGCTACACCAGTAATATGCTACCTGTTGTATCTATATATTTAAAAAGTTTAAAAAAGCATCTGGATTTTTAAAGCAAGGTCCTAAGGTCCCAACTACACCAACTAGAACATGATTCTCTACCATGCTCCAGGGCATCCTTATTAAAACTAAGCACATAGTTTTTTAGTGATTCATTAATCACCCTCTTGTTCACTTACATACAAAAATTTAAAAATCTAGCTTACACTTAGCTAATATATACAACCTTGTGTTCCTAACACTGTTAGCCCTGGCTTCTTGGCTTCTCTCCTCCTACCATTATATCCTATTCTCACCTGTCACATCTTGTCCTTAGTTAGACCCCAATCCTTTAATAAACTCTTTGATTGAGTCTACCCTTGCAGAGCTCATTGCGAACTGTAAGATCTCGGGGGCAGGGACTGTCTTCTGTTCCATGTTGCTCAGTTCCCAGCACCATGGAGTCCCACTCTTTGCCTAAGGCCAATAGTAACAACATGGCTTCTTCAAGAAAATATGGGACTGAATCAGATATTCCCTGATAACCAGAAACTTCTATGCCTAAACTCTGTACCGTTTTCTTTTTATTTCAATATTTTAGAGCTGTTTTCCCATCCATACTGGTAATAAAAAACTGTATTTAAATGGTTATAACAGTGTCCCCTATTCATAGCAGAGAGTTGTATACAAGCATGTTTATTCAAGTAGTGCAGATAGGCCCCAATATGAATCTTTTCTAATAATTAAAATCCATATGGCATAGAGGTTTCTGTATATATATTGTGGAACTCTTGTTATGAATTGAGTAGTGTTGTTACTGGAACAAATCCTCTTTGTTAGATTGGTGGCCACAATTCCCACTGACATTAATTAAATGTAAATCATTTTCCAGAGGAAGTTGTGAAGGCCAAGACTATAACAGGGGTCAAAAAAGAAAAAGATAAATTCATGGAGGGTAGGTCCATCAGTGGCTATTAGCCAGGATGGGCAGGGATGGTATCCCTAACCTCTTTTTGCTAGAAGCTGGGAATGGGCAACAGGGAATGGATCACTTGTTCTGTTCATTCCCCCGGGGCACCTGGCATTGGCCACCGTTGGAAGACAGGATACTTGGCTAGATGGACCTTTGTTCTGACCCAGTATGGCCGTTCTTATGTTCTTATATACATGCATTTGAACCAGAGCCAGCCCGTAGTTTGCTGTTATGGACTGGAAAACTAATACAGATTGAGAAATATCCAGAAGCTGAAACAACCTATTTTAAAGCTGTGTTGTATAATGAAGCAACTGCTTAAAAAAGCATGTAGTTGAAAAGCTCAGGTCATTCTGTCCTGTGGCTTGTGTGTCAATCTCTGGTGGTAAAATGGTAAATATTTAAAGAACTCTGTCAGTGCTTATACAAGTACCAACTCTCCCATAAAGGCCACATTAAAAGGCTCTCTTCATGGTAACATTCACACCCAGCAGTGGGTGACCCATTCTAGAAGCACAATACCTGTCAGAATGGTCAGCAACATCACTAACCTGGTTTTGATCATACTAAAAGGTACACTTTGAGTATGATCCACAGGGAATTAGATTCATGGTTCTTTATAAAAATAAATTTCCACTGAATGCTTCCGATGAAGTGAGCTGTAGCTCACGAAAGCTTATGCTCAAATAAATTGGTTAGTCTCTAAGGTGCCACAAGTACTCCTTTTCTTTTTGCGAACACAGACTAACATGGCTGCTACTCTGAAACCTATAAAAATAAAAGGAGTTATTTCCTTAGTTTAGTTTTATTTACCTTTATATTGGGGAATTTAGTTAGGATTTAGGTTGAAGGGTTTTGTTGGATTATGGCAAAAGTTTAATAAAATACTCCTGTTTTAAACTGTCCCTGACTGGGAGTGTAACAAAGACTGGCCTGGAAAACACATTCAAAACAATCCCTAACAAAGGGGCTGATGCCAATTTGCACTAACAATATGTCTACACTACAAGTGCTACAGCGTGTTGGGAACACTGGGGCATGGCCACTAGGTAACTCGAGGGGATGGAAGACCACGAGTGTCGATGAAGCCCCCTCACACTAGGCCCCGGTGTCCTTGGCCCCCCCCTCCTGGCTGGAGGCACTCGCAGCAGCTCTGCGTACTAGGCCCAAGTGTCCTTGGCCCCCCCCGCCTGGAGGCACACACAGCAGTTATGCTGAGAATCTGCAACAATATGTTGCAGAGTCAGACTGCCTGAAACTAAGCAAGGCCAAACAGGGGAGATATGGAAGATCAATGCTGAATAAAGCAGCTTTATGTATAGTTTAACAAATGATACAGAGAATCAGGGCACTAGCTGGGAACTGGATTGGCTGGCTATATGGATACTTGGGGCAGCTTGCTATTGGATAAGTATGCTGGGAAAAAGGATGTATAAAAGCCTGTGTAACTTCCTGCTCTGTTGTGCAGGATTTGAGATTTTATTCTCCCTGTATCTTTTTGCAGCCTCAAATAAACTTTTCTGCTTCTCCACCCCGTTGTGATTATTGGGTGTAGCACACCGGGTAACGAACCACTCAAGCTGTTGTTCAGCCTCTCGGCACTGGGTGCCGGCAACAGCTTTTGGCGTCCCTGGGTGGGCGACGAGGCTGCAATTTAGCCTTGCCCGGGCCCCTCCTGGAGGTCGAGGATTGCGGCGAGAACCGACGCCCAGCGCGCACTGGTGAGTTCATCGGGGGCCTCGGAGGAGACGCGATTTGATCGACCCCAGAGGGCACAACGGTGCAACGCACTCATATAGTGGAGAAGCTGTTGTGGACGGCGGTGAAGAACCGGACCCTTAGACATGGGGGAGGAGCAGCTGCAGGTCATGGTGAAGAACCGGTCCCTTGGATAAGGTAGGAACCTTTTAAAATCCGGATTATATGCTCTGTTGGAACCTGGGGACGCCCAGAGTTACCCTGTAGGTATGGGACAGGGACAGAGCTCAGAGGTTAGGGCACGGTGTACGCCCCTAGAGTGCATTCTAGCAAACTGGAAGGTATTTGGTGCGGATCCGATGACTAAGAGCCAATTAAAACGATTCTATACAGTTGACTGGCCTCAATATCAACTAGAGGACCAGGAGTGGTGGCCACCAGGAGGGTCAATTAATTACAACACGATCCTTCAGTTACTCCTGTTCTGTCAGAGAACAAGGAAATGGAATGAACATATGTATGCGCATTTGTTTCTGACTTTATGTACTCGACCAGATATTTTACAGCGCTGTAATCTGACTCCGACTGGTTCGGTAGTACCTAATGTTAGTCCCCAGACCCCCACCCCCACTGTAATGGCAGAGCCGGTGTCCCCTTCGGCCCCCACACCCCCACCGTATAAGGGTAGGATGCCTCGGGTTACAGAGATTGCCCCCTCGGTGGGACTCTATCCTTTGCTTACCGAGACTGTTGTGGCTTGCCCAGGGGCAGACGGACGTCAGGCTACCACTATGCAAGTTTACACCCATGTGCCATTCAATCCAATAGACTTAGCAGCTTTTAAAACACAGGATGGGGAATTCTCAATGAACAAAAGCAGGTTTATTTCAGTCTTTGAGGGGTGCCTCAGTAGTCACAAGCCGATTGAGACGACTGTAATATCCTTCTGAGAACCCTGTTGTCTGAGGTGGAGAGGGATCAGGTTACAGCTAAGGCAAGGGGAGCGTCAGCGTTCAAGTGAAAAAAAAGAAAGGAATCTATCTGTCAAGTTCCTCTCCAAATAATTGTAAGCGGCTCAGGGCATTTCTGGGTATGGCAGGCTTTTGCAGGATATGGATCCCAGAGTTTGGACTGTGGGCTAAACCCCTGTACGACTGTGTAAAAGGAGCGGATCATGACCCCTTCTATTGGACCCTAGAGGCTGACAGGGCATTTAAAATCCTGAAAAGAAAATTGATGGAAGCCCTGGCTCTGGGCCTGCCGGATCTCTCTAAGCTGTTTCAGTTGTATGTACATGAACGAAGGGGGGTGGCCCTAGGAGTGCTCACACAGCTGTTAGGAGCATGGAGACGTCCCGTGGCTTATTTTTCTAAGCAACTGGATCAGGTTGCAAAGGGTTGGCCGGCATGTTTACGGGCGGTCGCAACTACAGCCCTACTGCTTGAGGAAGCCGAGAAGCTAACATTGGGAGGGGTTATGCAAATCTATACTCCCCATACGGTCCGAGCCTTATTGGATGCAAAGGGAGGGCTTTGGCTCACCCAGGCTCGGATTGCTCGGTACCAGGCTAAGCTGTTAGAGAACTCTGAAGTCACCTTACAGCCTTGCCCCTCCCTTAACCCAGCCACCCTCTTGCCAGAAACAGAGGAACAGAAACATGACTGTTTAGAGATCATAGATGTCCAGTACTCCAGCCGTCTGGATTTAAAGGATGTACCCCTCCCAAATGCAGATTATGAGTGGTACACTGATGGTAGCAGTACTGTAATAGATGGGCAAAGGAGGGCGGGTTATGCTGTTGTGAAAGGAGGGATGGCTCCATTCCCCAGAAGGGAAGGTCCTCTTACCAAAGGGCCTAATCCGGCCAGTGCTGCAGAAACGACATCAAACCACTCATGCTGGCAGGGAAGCACTTATCCAACTAATGGGAAAATACTTTATCACTTCCGGACTCCGACCCCTGGCTGCCCAGGTACAAGTGAACTGCTTAGTCTGCCAAAAGAATAACCCCCGACCGGGACATCCTGTGCCACCAGCTGCCCTAGAACCCACTCCGGGCCCTGGACAAGTGTGGCAAATAGACTTTACTGAGTTTCCCCGGACCCAAGGGTTCAAATATCTCCTTGTTATAGTGGATCGGTTCAGCGGATGGCCAGAAGCCTTCCCATGCCGTAACTGCACTGCCAGAACAGTGGCCCCCAAGTTTGTTAAGGAGATCATTCCTCGCTTTGGACTCCCCCTGTGGATGGAATCTGACAACGGGACACACTTCACGTCAAAAATCATTCAAAGCATCTCACATGCCTTACAGATCCCCCGGAAACTCCATACGCCCTGGAGACCGCAAGCCAGTGGGGTAGTGGAGCGTACCAATCAGACCCTTAAACGGCATCTCTCAAAAGTGTGCCAAGAAGCCTTACTGCGATGGCCTGATGCTTTGCCCCTCGTCCTACTCCGTATCCGCGTTCTCCCAAAGGGTAGATTAGGGCTCAGTCCCTTTGAAATTATGTTTGGAAGGGCATGGCCTATGAATGGCACCCCGGTTCTGTCAGGGGAATGGGAGTTGGGTAATGGTTTTTTGTCACAGTATATGTGTTCCCTGTCTGCTGTTCTCTTGTCTCTTCACAGGTATACCAAGGATTCCCAGCCTCTCCCCTTGGACTCTCCTGTTCACTCCTTACAGCCCGGTGACTCTGTGCTTGTTCGCACCTGGAAAGACGAGCCTCTCCAGGAAAAGTGGAAAGGACCCTATACCGTCCTGCTGATCTCCCATACAGCGCCAAAGATCGAGGGACACAAGAACTGGATCCATCACTCTCGTCTGAAGGCAGTACCCGCCCCCTTGTCAGCAGAACAGTGGACCGTCCAACCTGCTGACTCCTCATCTAGTGACGATCTCGGGCTAAAGCTACTGTTTAAAAGACACAAATAGCGGGCACCTTAATGCTAAAATGGGCCCACCCAGGTACTGGAGACCCTGGGTTGGGAAGACTCTGGTAATAATTAATTGGGTAACATTGTTATTCTCTGTATTGGTATTTCCAAACTGTGCATATCGGGAGCATAACTCCTTTGTTTTGCTTGCGCACCATGTTGCTAATTTAACAAACCAGGCTGATTGCTGGGTATGTACTCCAACTCCACTATCCCCCAAAACGGGAATGCCCCTTGACATGCTGCCCTTGACCCTAGCAGAATTAGCCACCACCAAAGAGCAGGAAAGAACGGACTCGCAGTTCTGGGACAAGACCTCTTTACAGCAAGCCACCTATCAGGACCAGGAGTATTCAGTTGCAGTACTCACTGAGGGAGTGTTATGTTTTACCCGAAACCAATCTGATCACTATGGGCATCCTGTGGGAAAGAGCTCCTGTGTTATTACACAGTGGGCTGATGGGTATTGGATAAAGACCAAAAGGGGAGGCCAGCAGTGTGGGTGTAATGGTTCCTCCCCTTTTAGGGAAACTCTTACAAATAATCTTACCACAAAAAAGAAGGGTTTGGAAATATAACTTGCCGTCCAGTTAACATCTCCAATGTAGCAAGCCAATGGTGGGTTTGTAGTGGTCCCTATGGCGACTGTAATTTGAACGGTACAATTAGAAATGCCCCCACTTGTACCCAATCAGGAGGATGGGATGCCCCCTTAGGGGCATATAAATTGTTTAAAAAAGCAGCCAAAGCAGCCTTAAATATCCCAGGAATCCCCTTAAGAAACAGTCCTTACTGGGCCCTACAGGGTCACTATTTTGTATGTGGCCGAAAGGCTTACAAGGTGCTGCCAGCCAACTGGACAGGTAGCTGGGTTATATAGCTCATGGAGTTCCTCATCTTTCCATAACTGCCACACTGCCCAAAGGAAAGATGAGAAATGCCCGAGACACCTCTGTTGAGTCACGAGAAAAGACCCTGCGGCGACTGACTACGGCATTGGAGGGCAATATGAAGAATCCCCTCACAACCGAGAAGCCTGTAGGGTGCTCTGTACTGGGAATAGCGCCACTGGTTTCCGGGCCAGCCATGGCATGCATAGGCCGCTATACTATAAGGCTGCAGATGGTATTTGAGAAGGTGGCCTTAGAGTTAGAGGACTCGGTTAGTGATTTAGGGTCAGCAGTAAAAACATTAAATAAAGAGGTACAGCAGCTCAGGACATTTTCCCTCCAAAACAGGCTGGCTTTGGACTATCTCTTGGCATCCCAAGGAGGGGTTTGTGCCCTCGTCGGGCCCCGATGTTGTGTATATGTCAATGATAGCAGTTATGAGATCTATGAAAAGGTGGTACAGGCTGAAGCCCATGCCCGAGCCGGAGCACAGGTTGCCTATACTGCCCCAGAGAACGATTGGTTGCAAACCTTGTTTTCAGGCTGGGGTTTGTCGTCTTGGCTTGGTGGTTTATTTAGCCTGCTATTGAAAATTCTCTTTCCTGTATTGCTTGTATTACTGGTATTATGCTGTGCAGTATCATGTGTCAGGGCCCTTTTGCAAAAGTTAATAAGTCATTCTCTTCAGGGCTATCACAAAGTGCTTATGCAAAGTCATATTGTAAAGAAATAAGTAGCCCAAGTGAGAAAACTCAGAGCCAAGGCTGTTGAGTGTTCTCAAAGGGGGGAGTTGTTGGGAACACTGGGGCATGGCCACTAGGTAACTCGAGGGGATGGAAGACCACGAGTGTCGATGAAGCCCCCTCACACTAGGCCCCGGTGTCCTTGGCCCCCCCCTCCTGCCTGGAGGCACTCGCAGCAGCTCTGCGTACTAGGCCCAAGTGTCCTTGGCCCCCCCCGCCTGGAGGCACACACAGCAGTTATGCTGAGAATCTGCAACAATATGTTGCAGAGTCAGACTGCCTGAAACTAAGCAAGGCCAAACAGGGGAGATATGGAAGAACAATGCTGAATAAAGCAGCTTTATGTATAGTTTAACAAATGATACAGAGAATCAGGGCACTAGCTGGGAACTGGATTGGCTGGCTATATGGATACTTGGGGCAGCTTGCTATTGGATAAGTATGCTGGGAAAAAGGATGTATAAAAGCCTGTGTAACTTCCTGCTCTGTTGTGCAGGATTTGAGATTTTATTCTCCCTGTACCTTTTTGCAGCTGCAAATAAACTTTTCTGCTTCTCCACCCCGTTGTGATTATTGGGTGAAGCACACCGGGTAACGAACCACTCAAGCTGTTGTTCAGCCTCTGGGCACTGGGTGCCGGCAACAAGCGGAATAGCTGCAGCGTGGCAACTGTGCCACTGTAGTGCTATAGCGCAAACACTTGCTACAGCGATGGAAGGGATTTTACCTTGAGAGGTGGTAGCGAGGGCCAAGCGAGAATTCTTCTATTGATTTACCAGTGTCTATACCGGGTTTTAGGTCAGCGGACAGTCTCTGAGGATGTGAATTTTTCCCACCCCTGAGCGACGTAGCTAGGTTTCAGGTGCAGAGCCGAACTAAGTCTACTTTACACAGTGTAAAGGGGCCTCAGAATGGATATAACTTACACATGTACCCACCACAAGACCTCTTTACACACGAGAGAGGTGTAATGTGGCCTTCGTGTAATGAGAGCCAGGCCCTTCAAGTTTCCTCAGTGAGGTACACACACACACAGTGCCCAGCCACCCTTATCCTTCACACACACACACACAGTGCCCAGCCACCCTTGTCCTTCACACACACACACACAGTGCCCAGCCACCCTTGTCCTTCACACACACACACACAGTGCCCAGCCACCCTTGTCCCTTACACACACACACACACAGTGCCCAGCCACCCTTGTCCCTTACACACACACACACAGTGTCCTCCCACCCCAACCCACTCACACTGCCCTGTCCCTCACACGCAGAGTTCCCTGCCTCCAGAGCCCAGCCACGCGAACCCCGCGCGCACACCGTGCTCTGCCACCCCTAGTCCTAGTCCCAGTCCCAGTCCTAGTTTTCTCTCTCACACACACACACACACACACACGTGCGTGCCCGACCATTTGACTCCTCCCTCAGAGATCGGTCACGTGAGCCACTTAAATGGGAAGGACGGAGGAGGGAGGTGGAGCAGGTTGGGGGTTTCGCTCCGGGTTCACGGGCTGGCAAAGGAAACAGGAAGCGAAGACAAAGGGGCCGCGCCGTAGCAGCGGCGCAAAGACAACCCAGGTAGGGGACGCAAGGCCCCCGCTCAGAGCAAAGATACAGTCACCTTCCCGCTTCTCCTTTGCACCCGCCCCTCTCTTCCCCCGAGGGCCGGTAGCCTGAAGCCCTTTATCGCCCCCGCAGAGCCCAGGGAGGGAATGAGAAGTGCCTGGCCTCCCCCTCCTGCAGTTTGCACCGTCTTTTATTCCCCTACCCCCGCCTTTATTCCGCCCCCGGGGTGGTTGGCTGCCTGCAGGACTGATGCATTCTCATACCCTCTCCCCCAACTTCTTTTTTATGTGTTTGCACTGCTGAGCCAAGGGGTCTCACGGCCTTTTGCGGGGCGCCACTGAGCTCGGGACGCTAGTGAAGTGTCCGCGCTCTCGCACCGTAACCCAAGTGTTCATACAACTCGCTCTTGGGATTATTTTTACTGCTGAGGGTGGGGTGACGGGATGATCTGATTTTGCGATTGGTCCTGCTGCAAACACGCGCGCTATTTAAATAATAGGGAAACGGCTTTGTAATTTAGAAGTTATAAAATAAACTGATATGAGACTGAACTGGAAAGCTGAGCTGATCTGGGCAGTTCCAGGTTACATATTAACATCCCACTGGCTGATCTCTGGTGCTTGCCTTTGATGACACCAGTTTATTGTTTTGCATTTGAATTTGCTTTTGTCACTTTATATCCGTTTTTAAAATGAATTTCTTTTTATATCCATAAGACCCATCCTTCTAAAAGTAAACCTGATAAAGGTTAATGTGATCAATTTATTATAACTGTAATGACTAAGGTATAAATAATAACACTTTGGTTTCACCAGTCTGAGGATTACCCAATACTTCACAAACATACATTCAGACCAGCCCTGACAGATAGGTATGTAGCACAATATTACAGTTTGGATAACAGAGAAAGTCTAGTGCTCTAATGGCCAACAATGTTGGCTTGCTGCATATTCAGACAATTGCAGGTCCTGAAGTGAGCTGTAGCTCATGAAAGCTTATGCTCAAATAAATTGGTTAGTCTCTAAGGTGCCACTAGTACTCCTTTTCTTTGTGCTCCAGTTTCTGGATCACTGCCTCTGCTTTGTATTGTTGCCACTGTAATGTGGGCATTCATCCCCAAAATAGATTACACAGGATAAGATGATGTATGAACAGTTCAATCCTTTTTTTGTAATTTTTGTTTTCTGCCTGAATATGCAGAAATGTATCTTGGGATGTCTGTTTTGTTTTGTTTTAGCAATGGCTTCAGGAACAGCTTTGATTTATGATGATGAAATGACAAGTTACAAACTACTTTGGGATAAGTAAGTCAGCTGCAGGTTTGCTGCATTTTCTATGAACAAACCGTTATTAGAGCGTTTCTAGAAATGTCGTATACAAGAGTTGATGGGTGGCCCTGATTTCCATTTTGTGAGCTGCATTTTCTTGGGACCCAGAGAGTTTCTTTTATTTTTACGGCTTTTGATCAAAGTAGAATCCTGCTGTAAATCCCCTTTTTCTTTGCTGGCCTTGAGCATTATTTATCTCTGATACTCTTTTCATTTGAATACTCCTGCCTTCTTTATTTTAGGGCGCGCTCTCTCTCTCTCTCTCTATTTATTTATTTTATTTTGGCTTCGTTCTTTGTTGGTTGCACTCCTGATGTTTTTAAAGAGCCACATAAAATTTCTTCTTACTCATGCATTTTTATAACCAAAAAATGTTTGTTGTTCCCCCACCTCCCCAATTCCACAAACTGGAAAGTTTTCAAAGATCTTTTTTCTCTTATTCACCCCTACAAGAAAAATGAATCTTTTCACAATGAAATATTTGTGCCTAAGCATCCCTGAAGAGGATTTATAATAAGACTTGTTGATATTGTATTGTAACAAGATAATTTTTGTTTATTTGTAGCCCTGAGTGTGATATTGAAGTGCCGGAAAGATTGTTATCTTCCTATGAGCAACTTAAACGTTATCATCTTCTGGAAAGATGTGTCCATGTACCTGTCAGGGAAGGAACGGAAGAAGAGATCATGTTGGTTCACAGGTGTGATATCAAGTATAATGTTAATTTAATCACCTGGATCCTATTTGATCTTTACAAAAACTGTTCATATATTTTGCTGCTATGAAAGGTCCTGACCCAAAGCTCAGTGAAACCAATTGAAGGATTCCCCCTGATATCAGTAGGCAATGGATCAGGCCCAAAATGAAAGACTGGCTAGATCTAGGTGTAGTGGGGGCAGGTGCTGAACAAACTTCCCTGCACAAGTCTGTAATGCCCCTAAATCCTGTCTGACAATTTTCTTGGTTTTCCTATTCTGGGCTTCTTTTGAGCAGAGATTGCCAATTGTATCCAGCACTAACTGCATACAACTGAGGCTCTGTACTTGTAAAACTTTAAAAGTAATCTTTAAACAAAACTGGTCCAACTTTGCCAGAAAAAGTGAACACAGGAAAAATGGGGATTTGTATAAATCAAATAGGAAGAGATGTTGAGGGGAAATTATCTAAGATAAATTGAATCAAATAGAAAGGCATTGTATTTAATTCTGCAGAAGGCCCTGGGCCTAGAGGGACTGTGGCATACATACTCAGAGAGGGTGCCCCAGAGATGGGATTTCTGAAATCAGAAGGCTCTGGCTGTAGCCCTGGCCCAGACTTAATTGTGGCATGTTGTGTAGTGGTTTTTCAGTATGGGCAAGTGTTGATTGTACATTAGGATGAAACCACCAAGTTCAATTTTATTTGTGATCTGGATCGGTGCCCACGCATGTAGAAAATCAGGCCCAAAAGAGGTCCCAGGGTGACCCACTCTCCCACCTGCCTCCCTCAAAAGACATGTAAAGCTCTTACTCTTCCTAGAGGATACCGCAATGGATTGGGACTCAAGAGACCTGGGTTCTATTCCTAGCTCTGCCATTGGCCTGCTGGTGTCCTTGAGCAAGTCAGTTCCCTTCCCTGTGCCTCACGGGGACAAGGATACTGACCTCCTTTATAAAGGTGCTGTATAAGAGCTAGTTAATATTTATTTATGTTGCAATGTTTTGTATGTGTTGTTCACACCTGGTGCCTATGGGTTTAAGTTAGCTCTCTTTTTTTTCTTTTTTCTTTTTCTTTTTTTAAGTACAGTGAATTTGGATCCTACTCCTTAGTTCTTGCGAACCTCTTCATTTGGAGCCACTCTTTTACATCTGTTCCTATTAGGCAGCTGCCATTACTGTGTCTGTCTTCTACCTGGAGTGAGACTGTGGCTTGTGTTGCATGACCCCACATGAGAGTAAGCAGGCAGGGTGTAAGATGCATCATATCCTAAGTCACAGAGTGGAGGACAGAACAGGTTCCACTGGGATGCCATTACCATGCAGTTGGACCAGGAGGGGCAGGGACAGACAATGGTTAGAACATTGATTCTGCCCTTCCAATGCACTTCCAATGCCAGCACAATTGAGCCAGTGTGGAGATGCAAAAAATATAAACCTGATAAAGGGCTGACTCAAATGACTTCTTCCATGGAGCAAGGGGAGAATTTGGGACTGAACTGTGACTCTCAGAATCATAATATCATTCCCTCATCAGCTCTTGAGGCACAGCATCTCTGCATTGCTCTTTACTCAGGGCAGATTGCAAAGGGACAATCTCTCCTTTGGACAGTAAGGGTGTAGAGTACAGCGTGTAGAGTACAGATGTTGCATGCCCAGCTAGCACAGATGTAAACACAACTGGAAACAATGAGGTATGGCTTCGGTGAGTAGAGTGGAATGGAATGCCCAACACACCTGAACCCCAGGGTGCATGCCCTATACAGGCTCTCTACACCCAAACAGTCTCCCCCACCTGCTACACTGCTGTTGTTAGCAGTGTAGGATCCCACTGCCTCCTCGCTGCCAGAGCCTTTCACCACTGCCTTCCCCTGCCAGAACCTTTCACTGTGACGTGTGGTTACACACCACAGTGACAAGTAGCCTGTCTTTTACTGCAGCATGTAGCTACACAGGTACACGCCACCATAAGTGTACACAGCCTAAATGAGTGGCCTCCTTGGGGGCTGATAGCAGTCTCCAAACTGAACAACACTGCAAACCACACTTGGTTCTGCTCAGACAGGTTGCTAGTAGAAATGATAGTTGTCACGCTCTCATATGACCTAACATCTCGGTTTTGATCCCCGGAACACCACCGGATATGGGGGGTTGACATTCTGAAGCTAGGCCTCACATGTTACCACAAACCTCTCATATTATCACATAGTCTTTTGTTTTCTCTTTGCATTAGTAGAGATTTTTCAGGCCATATCTGAGCTCAGTTAACCTGCTTTCTCTTTTTTTTTTTTTTTTTTTTTTTTTTTTTTATTATTAAAGTTCAGAATACTTGGAAGTTGTAAAGAGCACCCAGACAATGAATGAAGAAGAACTCCAAAGAGTCTCAGGAAATTATGATGCTGTTTACTTTCATCCGGTACGTGGGCATGGCCATTTATATAAGTGTTTGTACTGTTGTGTTAGAAGCCCATTTTTTATAGCTGGAATTAAAATAGCCAACTTTTTTTCTTTTGTTTAAATATACTTGTCGTTTTTTTCACAAGGTACTTACGTTTGTCAGTTAAAATTACTACACTAATACTTGTAACAGCTCCACAGCTTCTGCTCTCTTAACCACACCACCCGATTGAAGTATAGTTCTGGATTTTAACTTAAACTAATAAAACTAAGGAGACTGATAGTTAAGGCCAACACTTTCCTCCCATAATTCTTCCCATTTGTGCCTGTGTATTGCTCATGCTTCAGAACAGTGCATGATATACACAAATATTTCTCGTAAAAGTCACACTTGAATTTCTATTGTCAAATTCTGCTCTCAGTTACATTCATGCAACTCCAACTTCACTAGGGAGGGAACACTTCAAATAATTTGTTATAGTGATGCAAAACATGTCAGTTATATTTAGTTTAAACCAACTGGTGGGTGGCTGATGATGATAATGGGATTTTTTTTTTTTCTTAGAATACTTACCGCTGTGCTAAACTAGCAGTAGGAGCAACTTTGCAACTGGTGGATTCTGTGATGTCAGGAAAAGTGTGCAATGGAATGGCATTAGTAAGGTAATGAAGTACTTAGGAGTTCTGTTAAGGGGTACTGGCAGCAGGAATCAAAGATGGGACCTCTTGAGCTAAATATATGAGCCTCTACTGCCTGAGCTAAAAGATAGGCCTCAGCCATGGCTATAGTAGGGTCATCAATCTATAGCTGGCCTAGCCACCACTAGAGGGGGACAGAGTGCCACTCTAACCAGGAAGGGGTTACATTACTTTTCAGCCAAAGTTCATTCATAGTGAGTAACCATGTCAAGCTTTGTTTCAGGCCTCCAGGTCATCACAGCCAGCGAAATGCAGCCAATGGATTCTGTGTGTTTAATAATGTTGCCATTGCAGCTCAGTATGCCAAAAGAAGATACGGTCTCCAGAGGTTAGTGTATATTTGTCTCTGGGGTAGGTTTTCAAAGGCACAAATGTCAGTTAGGTGCCTAACTTCCACTGAAAGTCCATAGGCGTTCGGCACCAAATTGCTTTTAACAATCTTCTCCTCTGTCTGTTACTTACTATCCTCTTGACATGGTTTGCTGTGGTTCTTCTAGTGAATATTTCCTTTTGATTCATGCAGAATTCTCATTGTTGACTGGGATGTGCACCATGGACAAGGAATTCAATATGTATTTGAAGAGGATCCCAGGTTTGTAAATTTTTTTTGCATGTCCAGTTTGTTTATTTTTGGTCTCCTCTCTGTAGAATAAAACCCTCCTTACTTTGAAAATGGAAATTCCTACAAAATGACTCTCATTCTTTTAGGTACTTCATTCTCTTTGAAACTGTATTTATTTATTCTCATTTGTCAAACAAAGCGAAACAAACCTTTAAACCTAATTAAAAGTAATTTGTAAGTCTACTCTAGAAAAACTGACACAATATGAGCCCCGTGGCTGCCTTTGTTTGCTGATAAAAAGCTCTCTCCGCACCACTAACCAAATATTCAGTGAACAGTTGGTCTATGCTGTTTTCTGAAAGCTAAAAACTTTGAGCCCATCAGCAAAACCCCTCTTTCGAAAATTCTTTTTCTCTGGCCCTAGAGGAGTCTATGCCAGAAACTTACAGCAAAAGTGCCCTAGCTGAATTTAACTGTTGTGCTAGACTATACAGAGCTTTTCAAGTAAGTGGGTGCCAGTTTGTTCAGAGATTAGTGGAGAGAAAGATGAGGAATATTTGCTACTTAAGGCCTATTTTCATGCTTTCTGTGAAATGAGCCAGAGAGGGTCAGATGTGAAAAGATCCTTCATAACTTTTGTTTCAGTTGGGTTTGTTTATTCTTTCTTTCAGTGTTCTCTATTACTCCTGGCATCGCTATGAACATCAGCAGTTCTGGCCCTTGCTCAGAGAATCTGATTATGATGCTGTTGGTCAGGGAAAAGGAAAAGGATTCAATTTAAATGTACCTTGGAATAAGGTAAATGTTGCTTGATAGCATAACAGTGGAAATTCAGTAACTTTGTCATGCATTCAGGGCAATGTTGTCTTAGCAGTTTTAGAAGTAATACTTTTTATGAGAAATGCATTGACTTGATTACTTGGCAGAGGTCACGCGTTCTGGTGAATGGAATGTCTACTGAGAAAATGACTTCCAGTGTGATGATTTAAACAATCTATCACCAATTCACACATTCCCCTTCCTTTATCTGTATGTTATTTAGTTAGGCCCCAGTACAGCACAGCATTTGAGCACATGATGAAATCCATCCCTCTTCAGCAAAGAACTTAAGCACGTGCTTAAGACCCATTGAAATTGGATGCTTACATACTTTGCTGAATAGGGATGGATGGCTGTACTGGGGCCTTAAAAGCTAAGGCTCCAGCTTTGTATTCTGTTCCTCCTGTTTAACCGTTGCTCCTGGCTTTCCCTAAAATCTTGAAGGAACTGAGACCTGGATCCACAGAGGGACTTAGGCATTGCAATGCTGAGCACTGCAATGCTTAACTTTTATGCACCTTGAAAACCACAAAGCCTGAGTTAGGATTTTAGCCCCTTTGTACAACACTTGGGGAGAGATAGGCACCTGAGAATGGGATCCATAAAAGCCAGCACTTTAGGCGGGCCAATGGGAGATGCTGACAAGAGGGGGATGTCCTAAGTCCAGCCTGCAGAGAGGCACCTGTCTCTGCTTGTGGAAACCCTTTTCCTGGAGTCAGGTGCCTAAACTATTTTTTAGGGCCTGTCTCACGCCACACAAGATGGCAGGGAAGGGAAGAGGAGGAAAGCTCCCTAATAACCTTTAGCCCTGTGATTATCCCTTTTCAAATCCCTTCTCTACATCAGGTAGAGGAAGGAATTGAACCAGGGTCTCCCACATCCCAGGTGTGTGCTCCAACCACTGGGCTAAAGATCGTCCTCACTGCCTATTTTGTTAGTGTTAGGCATGCTCTGAGCTTGCGTGCTGGACTCAGGTAGGATAAGCATTCCTCCATCTATCTTCTCCTGGTTTGAGCATTGGTCTGGGGCTTAGCCATGAGATAGGCATCCAGATGCCTGTCTTAGGCAGCAGTGCGCATGCTTAGAGGCAGAAACTTACCTGCCTACGGGACTTTTTTACAGCAAAAGTTTAGGTACTGAGTGAATTTAGGTACCTGTGGGGTTAGGTGGCAGCCAGGTGGGGGTTTTGCAGATTGCAGTGGTGCCTAAAACTGGGACATAGGCATCTGTCATGGGATTCTGGATACAATCCAGACCAGTGAGCAGTTGTGTCACCATTTTCCCTGAAACCCTGCATGCCTTACAGTGCTTTGCTGCTGTAGCTCCCAGCCTGGGATGTTCACCACCTACAAACATGCAGCCTACAAGCATGCAGGTCACACCCTGAAGTGTCTGTGCGCTAGACAGTCCTGATTCAGCAGCTCTGACCCCAGCAGCCTGTCTATAGCCCCACTGTGTCTTCCACCAGCCTCGGTTACAACCAGCAAGGTGACCCCAACACATTCCCAATCCCAAATTTTCTCAAAGCCTGTGTGCTCTGCAATGTCCAGTCCTCACCTGTTTCAGAGTAGCAGGACAGTGCAGAGAAATAATACATTTCATTTGTTTCTCTAAAGACACACAAGCACATCATAGCTTATTAACTTAACTTGAGTAAATGCAGCTTTCCCTTTAAACACAGCACTGAATTGGTTTATAGTAAAAAATAAAACAAATTAATTAACAACAAGACATCGGTTCAGTGATGCCAAGTAGAAGGAATACACCTAGAAAGGGCTACAAGCAAATAAAAGTGAAAAACACACATCTAAAACTCAATCTAGCAAGGTATAAGCTTTGTTCAAGATGGTTTCTCATCTACATTCAGTTTCCAGAGACTTCAGCTTCTCCTTGGTTGAAGGACCCATCTTTCTCAGCTTGCAAGAACTCTGTTCCCTTGTGTCCATCTAGTGATAGAAGCCATCTTCGGCTTCCATCTTTGCTTATATCTTCCAAAGTTCAGTGACTTTGTTTCAAGAGGTGGGATGATCTCATGCTGTTTTCCCCTTCCTGTGGGCTTCCCACCTCCCTGCATGTAAATGGGCTTCCATTGTTTTGATTCCACATGCTTAATTTACAGGAGAATAGTTTACAGGTAAATAGTTGCATTTTATCCTGTCTGGGAGGGAAACTGTTTCACCTTGTTTGGCCACAGACTTTAAAGCATAATATCATTTAAGTATCCATATTTCCTCATATAGTGTTAGTAAATACCTTTCCAATTATATTAATCACCAGTGTGTCATTAGCTTCCAGAAAAGACCTCTGTACACTGTATACAATATTACAGTCTTATAAAACTCAGTTGATTCAGTTGCTTATCACTTGAGATTCGCCACCCTGTGCTTATAGACCATTAAAACTTTGAAACAGATTCTTCTGAGGGTACCCCTCAAAGTAAAGTTTATTCAAGCTGTGAGGAAATCACCATGGAATCTGGTGATGAAGGAAGCTCTGTGCCTTTTCCCCTCTCTTCCCCCACTTGTTAGCTTTGTTACCTAATATTTAAAAGTGGACCGTCATTGTCTTTAACTGAATACTGGGCTGGTCAGAGAATCAAATACACATTGCTTTGTGTAAGTCATTCCTGTTTACCAGCTCCCCCGACATACCTGATTTCAACACATTTTAGTCATAATTCTACCGTATATCCATAACTCTTAATATACACTGCATACATATATCACACAAGAATATAAATAGCCAGTGAGTTATTAATTTTTAAATTATACAACACAAGGCATATTTTGTACAAAGATTATTACAGTAGTGTGCAGGGTGTGAATACAGGCATACTTAGGAACACAGCACCTAAAATCTTTTGTGGATCTGGCCCCTAGAAAATAAACACATTACTTTCTCAGAAAAAAGAGCTGCTTCGTATCTCATGCATTGGTTTTGCAGGTCGGAATGGGAAATTCAGATTATCTAGCTGCATTTTTCCATGTGTTGCTTCCAGTGGCTTTTGAGGTAATGTTTTTGTTCTAGTTTTTGAATAAAAATAATAAAAAAGAACCTGTTACCCTTTCTAAATACTTTTTAAAGTGGTGTTTTTGTAAATATCTGTAGGTATAGGAATGCTGTATGCATTTGAAATGCAGTCGGTCCATTGTTTCTACTGAAAGGAGTGGCTGAATGATTGATGCCTGACTAGTGAAATATTGAAATGAGTTAGGATTTTATTTTTACATATTCAGTGTAAAAGGCTGTAATGAAAACAATACAAAGGCTAAGTCTTGAATAAAGAATTTTCCTGAGTAATGTGTGTAGTCCAGTTGACAGGACTGGGCCCAGGGATTGCAAAAATGCCATATAACATATCTTTGTTTTATCTTAGTTTGTTCCAGAACTTATTCTGGTCTCTTCTGGATATGATTCAGGAATTGGTGACCCGGAGGTAAGCAATTTTACAGGATTTTGCATCTTTTCTCATTCATAATTTTATTTTAAAAGTATACTTATATTTTAAATGTCCTAATTGTCCAGCTATTGATAGATAGATTTTCACTTTGACCAAGAATAAAACCTCATGTTTCAGGCCTGAAACATATCTTGAACTTTTAGGAATTAGGCTGAGACATTTATGGGTTGGTGGGGGGGAGGTACAGATTTTTCCACATATTGCACATTTGTCTGAAATATCTGGTGCTGGAACCAGGATACTGGGCTATGTGGACCATGGGTGATCCACTGTAGCAGTTCTTATGTTACCAGCTTTGTTGACCAAGGCTTCTATTTCTTTCTAACATTTTCCTGGTTTTTAGGGTCAGATGAATGCTACTCCAGAGTGTTTTGCCCACCTTACACATTTCCTAATGCAGTTAGCTAATGGAAGGCTGTGTGCAGTTCTAGAGGTAAAGCTTTAAACGTGTCATTTTTTTGTACATTTTGGAGGGGAGGGTCTCTGTATAAGAGCCTCACCCTAGCCTGAAACTAGAAATAAAAAGCTCAGCAAAATAAATTCTTTCCCTATGCATGTGAAACTTTACTAGAATGTCTTTTTTGAGAACCAGGAATGCAAGAATGGTTAAGATTTTACAGTGCTCTTGTGAGTGTGTAGAAAAGCTGCATCTCTTTTAAACTAACATTTTGTAGTCTACACTTTTGATGGAGAGAGAATTTATATGATGATTTTATATTCGGATTTAAAAAAATAAAGCTTTCAATGTGGATTCATAGTGCTTGTGCACAGCAACTGGAGTGCTACTCCGAACCATATCAGATCCATTAAGAACAAGGCTGCATTATGGACATTTTTGCAAGTAAACCTTGCCCCAATAGAGCTTTTAAAGTCATCTGCCCAAGTACATATTTACCCAGTAATGGAGTCCTTATTGATTTCTCATTGTATTTATTAAAAAACCTCTACACGACCTACTGCTATTGAAAGCTATCTTTTTAACTAAGAAAATATTTTATTTTTCTGAACATTTCATGGTGCATCCTTCACACTCACCCTCTCGACAGCATCCTAAAGAACTGATGGCTCTTGTGGGCATGTTGAGTTTGTAGAGATATTACTACTCATTCAAGGCATCCAAGCCTGGTTTCTCTCCTAAGGCGAACCCATTTCTCATCCTCATTCTCCATTTAATTATTCCTTTTAAACCTCCTCTCTTCTGCCTGTTACAAAGTTACAGTTGCAGTCCCTTCTTTCTAGCTAAGACAGAAGCAAGCATTGTCCTCTGAGGCTAATGCCATGGCTGCTCCATAAGCAGGCTGCAGGAAGCACTTTACCAGCTGCAACCCAAGTACCTCACCTCTGATGGGCCATCAGGCCAGCCACATCTCATAATTTTAACAAAAGCTATTTGTGATATTGCCTGGCCCTAGTTACAATCCATTAGTCTTAGCAGAGAGGCCAAGAACTGAAAGGGCATGGAAAGTAAAATACCTGGAAAAGGCTCTTGTACGTCAAAATTAATGTACAGTGTGCCCGTGTTGCCATTTTGGGATGTATAAGTAGGGGCATTGCCAGCAGATCGAGGGATGTGATCGTTCCCCTCTATTCGACATTGGTGAGGTCTCATCTGGAGTACTGTGTCCAGTTTTGGACCCCACACTACAAGAAGGATGTGGAAAAATTGGAAAGAGTCCAGCGGAGGGCAACAAAAATGATTAGGGGACTGGAACACATGACTTATGAGGAGAGACTGAGGGAACTGGGATTGTTTAGTCTACGGAAGAGAAGAATGAGGGGGGATTTGATAGCTGCTTTCAACTACCTGAAAGGGGGTTCCAGAGAGGATGGATCTAGACTGTTCTCAGTGGTAGCAGATGACAGAACAAGGAGTAGTGGTCTCAAGTTGCAGTGGGGGAGGTTTAGGTTGGATATTAGGAAAAACTTTTTCACTAGGAGGGTGGTGAAACATTGGAATGCGTTACCTAGGGAGGTGGTGGAATCTCCTTCCTTAGAAATTTTTAAGGTAAGGCTTGACAAAGCCCTGGCTGGGATGATTTAGTTGGCGATTGGTCCTGCTTTGAGCAGGGGGTTGGACTAGATGACCTCCTGAGGTCCCTTCCAACCCTGATATTCTATGGTTCTATGATACATTGGTCTTTTACCATTCTATACCTGTTAATGGATGAATAGTGGATTTCAGTCTCCAGAGGTGTCAGTGTTGCAACCTTTGAGCACTAAGGTGTATATCAGAATAGATACTTGCAGATGAAAATGAGTTTAATAGAGATGAAAGCATCATGGGTGAGATCCTCACCCCCCCAATTCTGACTCTTTTATGTTGGGTAAGAGGGCCAGTGCAGTATAAAGGGGCCCTAAAATTCCTTGTTCCAGCTGAGTGAGGAGTCCCCTTGTGAAAGCACTCTAGGATCCTGCAAGGTGGGAGGGTCCCAGAGCTTAGGCTAAACATCTACACTGCAATTAAACAGCCCCTTAGCCTGAGCCCTGTGAGCCTGAGGCAAGGGCCAGCCGTGGGTTTTTAATTGCAGTGTAGACGTACCTTTAGTGGCTCAGTACGGAATCTCACCCCAAGTTTCCCAATTTTTTATTTTATTTTATTTTTTTTTGTAAGATCATAACTGATTTCCAGTAATGCAGTCCAACCATATTATGCTCATTGGTGTCATTTCACAATGACGTATTTTAACAAGCTGCTTCTGACTAAGTGTTTTCAGACTGAAACAGAAACTGTAGCTGACTATTTCCATGGCACTAGCCATTAGATCCTACTTTCCATTTAGCTAACATGCAGGCATATTTCAAAAGGTGGATGTAGAATATTTTTAAATGAAAAAATATACTTTCTACAAGCACGTTTTACAGATAGTTTATTTAGTACGTATTTGTTCTTTGCATTGCACAAAATATAGTTTAATTTTCCTAGGGTGGATACCATTTGAAGTCATTGTCTGAATCAGTCTGCATGACTGTAAAAACTTTGCTTAGAGACCCTCTCCCCCAGATCTCTGGAGAAATGGCACCGTGCTTAAGGTATGGATCAAGAAATATTTTGTTTCATGCTATATGTGTCTGTTCTTCTTGTTTATGGAAGACGCTGATTGTACATTGAACTGGAGCTATTGGAGTGTGAGCTAGAAATCAAGTCACATGGGCATTTCATACTATTTTTTCTACTTTTATCATCAAGCCTAAAAGTGTAAAGAAAACTACCTTAAAACCTGAATGTGGGAAACAGAACATTTCATTAACAATGCTACAATTTCCAGAAAATAATTAAAGTGCTCATTCCTTACTTTTTTAATCCTGATGCTCAAAAATATTAAACAATATTATGATATTGATAAATGCAAATTAAGAAGTTAGGCCCCAGTTCAAAAAGATACATAAGCACATGCCTAGCCTTAAGCACATGAATAGTTCCATCAATGGGACAGTTAAGCATGTGCTTATTATACCTTGCTGAATCAGGGCTTTAATATGCTGCTACAATGCATTATTTTTCTGACTCTGATCGCTCCCACTTCAAAATGATCCATGTATTTCTGGTTTTGTTTTCCTTTTCTGGGATTATTTCCAATTAAGCTTAAAAGGTGAAAGAACTCAGGAGGGGAATTTTTTTTACTATCTCTATCCTTAAGCCTCGTTTCTCTATAGACATCCACCTCAGTCAAAGCTGAACTCCTAATGCCGTGACTGGCAATACCAGATGATAACAGCCAGTGGGAGAGTGAGTTTGTGGGTGTGGTTTTTGGAAAGGGGGGTGGGGGGTGAGAGAACCTGGATTTGTGCTGGAAATGGCCCAACTTGATTATCATACACATTGTAAGGAGAGTGATCACTTTAGATAAGCTGAAGTGAGCTGTAGCTCACGAAAGCTTATGCTCAAATAAATTGGTTAGTCTCTAAGGTGCCACAAGTACTCCTTTTCTTTTTGCGAATACAGACTAACACGGCTGTTACTCTGAAACCTGTCGGACAGCAATGTGTTCGTGTAATGGAACACTAAATTGTATTATACTGTTCAGCCTCTAGGTTGCACCGTGTGAGAAATTCAAGCTATATTCAAGCCAACCTCAGCCATACCTGCGGGCAGAGCATTAAAGGATGGTATAGTGAGCACATCTGGTGTCTCTCTTGCTCACAAACAAGCTCTGTACTCAGTCGATAGCTGATCCAGGACTACAACACTATACATTCTCTTTCATTTTCTGTGGCTGACACTTGCAAGTAATCATTCCAAGTAACATGCCCTTCTCTTTGTTTTTCTAGCAAAAACTTCAGAAACGGAGTCTTATGTTCAGCTTGGCAACTTTCCCTATATTTTCATCTGAACTGATGATGCTAATCACTTGTCTTTTGTAGTGCTGTTGAGTCTATACAAAATGTGAGAGCTGCACATAAACCATACTGGAAATGTCTGATGTATGAAGGTAATTGGTCTTCGTTTCTTTTTGCTAATGTGATTGATAAATGTGATACATACTTGAACTCCAGAAAAGACTTATAATTAATATCCATAGGTTCAAATAACCTACCTACTTCATGGAAGTATTGTGAGGGATCACTATTCAGGGCCAAATTCTTTGCTGGTGTAATTTGGCATAGCTCATAAGAACATAAAAATGGCCACTTGGGGTCAAACCAATGGTCTATCTAGTTCAATATCCTATCTTCCAACGGTGGCCAATGCCAGATGCTTCAGTGGGAATGGACAAAACAGGGCAATTCTCAAGGGATGGATCACTTGTCGTCCAGTCCCAGCATCTGGCAGTCAGAAGCTTAAGGACGCCCTAAGCATGGAGTTGCATCCTTGACCATCTTGGCTAATAGCCATTGGTGGACCTATCCTCCGTGAACTTATCTAATTCTATTTTGAACCTTGTTATAGTTTTGGCCTTCACAACATCCTGTTTCACAGGTTGACTGTAAGTTGTGTGAAAAAGTACTTTCATTTGTTTGTTTTTAAACTGATGCTTATTAATTTCATTGGATGACCCCTTATTCTTGTATTATGTGAAGGGGTAAATAACACTCCCTCGCTCACTTTCTCCACACCAGTTATGATTTTATAGACCTCTATCACATCCCCCATGTAGTAGTCTCTTTTCCAAGCTGAACAGTCCCACTCTTATTAATCTCTCCTCATATGGATGCTGTTCCATACCCCTAATCCATATGAGGAGAGATTTTTGTTGCCCTTCTCTGTACCTTTTCCAATTCCAATATACCTTTTTTGAGATGGGGTGATCAGAACTGTATTTAGTATTTAAGGTGGAGGTGTACCTTGGATTTATATAGTGGCATTGTGATATTTACTGTCTTATTAGTAAGGCTGCGAGTCTGTCATGGAGGTCATGGATTTTGTGACTTTCTGTGATTTCTGTGACTTCTGCAGTGGCCAGTGCTGGCTTAGGGGCTGCCCAAGTTGGGCAGCCCTTGGGCCAGCAGCAGCAGTTCAGGGGTGTGGGAGGGGACTCGGGTTAGGGGCAGGGGGTTGGGCAGTGTGTGTGTGTGGATGCTTACCTCGGGGTGGGGGGCTCCCTGGTTCCCACTGGCATGGCCCTGCAGCTCCAAGGCAGTGGAAGGACTAGGGGGCTCCGTGTGCTGCCCGTGCCCATAGGCCCCTGGCCCGCAGCTCCCATTGGCTGCGGTTCCTGGCCAATAGGAGCTGTGCAGCCGGAGCTGGTGGCAGGAGTAGCGTGCAAAGCCCCCATGGCTCCTCTGCCACCTAGGAGCTGCAGGGACATGCGGAGCCGGGTAGTGAGCCTCTGCCAGCCCTACCAACCATCCAACTTCCCCCAGCACCTGTGGCCCCCTGCCCAAGTTTTAGTTAGGGGTATATAGTAAAAGTCATGGACAGGTCATGGGCTGTGAATTTTTGTTTACTGCCCATGACCTGTCCATGACTTTTACTAAAAATACCCAGGACTAAAACATAGCCTTACTTATTAGCTATCCCTTTCCTAATGGTTCCTAACTTTCTGTTAGCCTTTTTGACTGTCGCTGCATATTGAGTGGATGTTTTCAGAGAACTATCCATAGTGACTCCAAAATCTCTTTCTTGAGTGATAACCTCAAATTTAGACCATATCATTTTGTATGTATAGTTGGGATTATGTTTTCAAATGTGCATTACTTTTCATTTATCAACATTTGAATTTCATCTACCATTTTGTTGCTCAGTCACCCAGTTTTGTTCAATCCCTTTGTGATGCTTCTCAGTCAGCTTTGGACTTACAAAATTACTCAAGAAAGTTAAGTTATCATCTGCACGCTTTGTCACCTCACTGTTTACCCCTATTTCAAATAATTTATGTATATTTTGAACATTTATGAATATGTCCCAGTACAGATCCCTGGGGGATACCACTATTTACCTCTCTCTATTCTGAAAACTGACCATTTATTCCTTGCCAGAGTTTATGCTCCTTTCTATCTTTTGCTTCTAACCACCACTTTCACTCTTTTTTAGCCATGGTGGCACTTTTTGTTCATCTTACTATTTTTTTTTAAATTTTGGGGTATACATTTAATTTGAGCCTCTATTACGGTGTTTTTTAAAGTTTACCTGCAGCTTTCAGTCATTTCACTCTTGTTACTGTTCCTTTTAATTTCCTCATTTTTGTGTAGTTCCCCTTTCTGAAGTTATATGTTACTGTGGTGGGCTTCTCTGGTATTTCCCCTCACCCCAAAGGATGTTTAGTTTAATTATATTATGGTTACTATTACCAAGCGGTTCAACTATATTCACCTCTTGCACCAGATCCTGTGCTCTGCTTAGGACTAAATCAAGAATTGCCTCTCCCCTTGTGGGTTCCAGGGCTAGCTGCTCCAAGAAGGTCTAGAAAGTCTAGAAACTTTATCTCTGCATCCTGACCTGTACCTAGTCAATATGGGGATAATTGAAATCCACCATTATGATTGAGTTTTCTATTTTTATAGCTCCACTGATTTACTTACTCCAGCTGAAAATCTGGTCCTCAGTGTCTCAAAAATGCTGTGACATCCTTGGTTGGAAGTGCTAATATGTATTACAGGATGCACAATCAGTATTTGGTCCCCAGTGAGCAAAGGGTTAACCTTTGGTCAGCTTCCTCCTCCCTTTGTATGCTTGCTCAGATTGGCTGCTTGAGAGACAAGAGGGGCAGAGGATGCTTTTGTGAAGGTTTGGCACCAGTGTCATAAGTCTGGGTTAAATCTCATGCTGAGGAGTATTGTGTGTTCTTTTTCTGTTTGTTAATTTATTTTGCTTTCTTCTTACAACTACTAGTGATATTCCTTTGAGGCAAAAACCTTGCTAACTGCAACTGGTTTTCTTTCTGCTGAATCATTCCACCAATTCAGAATATAAAAGCGGTACATGTTCTGAAAAATATTCCTTTCATGTTGTTTGTTTCGTTCCTTCTACTGTGGTCCATCCCAGCTAATGGTACACATTGTAGGCTTTTTCAAATTGAGGTTGTTGGGTAAAAGCATCATATATAGGATTCTAATCTCTTGAGATTTACACAGATCTTCCCAGTAATGTTTATGGCTTTTATTCAAGGATGAGTATACCTTTAGGCCCCAATCCTGCAAACACTTCCTGCAAACACTTACACAGGTGCATAACTTTATGTACATGAGTGGGTCTGATGAACTCAGTGCAATTAATTCAGTTAAGCACCTGTAGGATTGGGGCATCAAAGAATACAGAACAATTTATTTTACACTGCAAATAAAAACTTTTAGAAACAGCTTTATTTGCTTATCTTTCATATTAATCAAAGGAAGGTTGAAGCCATATTATTATGAAAACAAGAATGCCAAATATCACTTCTGAAAATTACATATTTCTTTGTAGCATAAATATGTTGAAATCAGCACCTGCAAATATATATTTGCACCAGCCAGGCAAGTGCACCCCTCTATGGTAAATAAATGCAATTACTGTACATGTTAATATATAACATTTTTAGTGCCTAGGAATTACACTTGCGTTTTATGATACTTATGAACCCAAAAAATGCATTTTTTTTTTCTAGAAGCAACTCCTTTACACAATCTCGTTACCAAGTCAAAACAGATGATGGAGGCTGAGCTAATTCAAACTAGTACACATCCCACAGCAAAGCAAGCGTTTGGGAAGACTAACAGTGATGAAGCTATCAAAATAGACAGGTTTTTGGAATCACACATGAAAAAAATTCTCTTTCCAGTGCCTCCTGTTAAAACAGCAGCAGCAATTGTCTCTAAAGCTGATGCACATTTGCTACCAATATCTGTTCAAGTGGAGATGGAAATGAATGCACAAGAACTGAAAACTCTTGTCAGGTTGGTTTTATTTATGTGGCTGTCAACTTAATGTTGCGGAGTGGGCATGGTATAGTGATTTGACCACAGGACTGGAAACCAGTGACTCTTGTCTTCTAATCCTAGTTCTCTGATACTAACTTTCTCTTTGGCCTTGGCCTTCCTTAACCTCTGCCTCAGTTTCTCCATCGGCAAAATAGGGTAAATGATATATATCTCCCATGTCGGCAAAGCTCTTTGTAGAGCTTGTCAGAACATTTGTGACTAAAAGTAATTTAATCAAATATACTGGGTTTTTTTGTGTTTTGTTTTTTCCAAAACTAAAACACTTTGCAGAAACATACCGATTTCAATGAAGTTTGCAGTAGGAAGTTTTCTGAGGGCCAGGGCTCTCTGTTCACTTCTGACCAGAGAGAGGTAGAGGGAGACCTGAATCGAAAAGCTTAGGTTTTCGATCCATAAACAACTGTTTCAACACAATTCTGTTTTGGAAAGTGTCCCAAAGGGTTTTGTGGAGTGAAAACAAAGTTCAAGATCTCAAAAATTGTCATGAAACAAAATTGTCATCCTCTGACCACCTCTAGTTCTTTGAGGACAAATGTGTAGCACTTATAAAATGCTTTAGAAACATTTATTAATTAACATTACTATACTATTCAGAATATAACATTATTATTCATAACCCAATTTTAATTAGTTTTAAAAAACTTATTTTACAGTGTACTTGATGCAGAACTTGTGAAGGAAGAGAGAGCTTTACTCTCTCTTCAGAATGTGGTGGCTATCCTAGATAAAATACTAAAGAAGAAGGTAATATTAACTGCCTATATTGTTTTCTATGTTTCTTCTGCTCTTTGATTGTTCTTCAGTGTTAGCTCAATATTAGTTATGTCTTTTCCTATCCTGCTAGTCTCCGTCAGATTGTATCTGTTAAAATTGTGACTATTTACTAGAGTAAATGGGAAAGATAAGAGAAAATATATATGAACAGCAGCTTACTTCAGTTATTTTTTTGATTGTGTTTGATCAAGATTGTGCCCTGCCTTTATGTGAGCAGGGGCATATGAGGGAGCAAGAATCCCCCTTGTTCTGTAGGCCTACCCAGGTCATTGCTCTGACTCTTAAGGGAGTGCAGAGGGCTGTGCACTTGATGCTTCAAGCAAAACTGGGAGGGGAGAAGGTAGAGCCATGGCGATACAAACGGAGTATGTTGCACCCCATAAAGAAGCGTCTCAAATATTCCTTCCCCAGTGCACATTGGGAGTAATTTTTCCTTTTTGATCCTACCATTAGGGCAGTGCAGTTACGCATCCTCCCTTATTGTGGGTTGCATGTTAAATGTACAGTTTAGCCCTTTTATTATTATATCTGTTGATGTCTGAATAACAGTTTACTCAGAACTGAGCTTTTCTCTCTGTTTAACTCTCCAGCAAAGCAATAATCCTCTTTGTTTTGTTTAAAACATCAGTGTATTGCCATGAAAATTAATGTGATACCCCAAATTCAGTGTGATGATTTCACTGCAGGATCAGGAACTAAGGAAAGATGGGCTTTGAAGTATCAAGACTATATTTAAACACAATTGTTATCAACAATTAGCAGGAGTGACCAGAAGAATTACAAATAACAAGCGAAACATAAATAAGTTTGTATTTTGTCATTGTACAGTTGCAAACTTTCTCTCTGGATGAACATCTCATTCTAAAGTGCAGTACTTGTCAGAAAAGTAACTGTCAAAATGACCCCTTCGTACTCAACAGGTCTGCTTCCTGCTATTGATATTTAGAGTCATATTTGCAGATGTTGGTGGCAAAAGCAAGTTGTTTGTCTGCTAACATTACCAACCCCACTCAGCTCTGGGAGAGGGAGCTGGATTGTACAACAGTCAAGAGAACTAATAACTAAATTGCAGTTGGAGAACCTTTATTGTTCAAAATCCAAAAAGTTCCCATTTTGACTCAGATTCTAGGCTGAGCTTCCCATGCTGGGAATTGGGAAATCCTTGTTTTACTCCATATTTATGTAGCATCTGAAGACATGACACAGACATTAGCTAATTTAATCTTTGCGGGGGTAGGTATTGTTCAGATAGTGGGATGAGGAGGTGAAGGGATTTGGCCAAGATCACAATGACAGTGACAGTTAGAACTTGGCACAGCCTGATTCCCAGACCAGTATTTGTTCCTCATGAGCAGTGCCTACTTGTAAACTGAGCAGATTTATCTGTAAGTCATTGAGTGACAATAAACATGGAACCCCATGGTGCCATTTTTACAGAGTCACTTTTCAGCATAGAACAACGCTTTTAAATAGGTTGCCAGACAGAGCAACTATGTAGCATAACAGCCAAACACATCCTCTTTGCAGGTAGCGGGCCACGAGGACTTTTACCAATCTTGTTAGGCTACATCATTAATGTTCCTTTCACACAGCTGTAGCTTTGTTTGCATTTATATTTAATGTATAGACAAAAACAGGTTCAACTGGTACAAATTAAAAAATGGTATGATATAGGATTTATTATGATTTATTAATACAAATTTTTATTTTTAGGTGTGCAATGGAATTGCAGAATCATCTCTGGCTTCTGTTTCTACAACTTTTGCACTAAAGCACTGCTTTGATTTTGGATTACAAAGGTGAGCTATGCTCATTGGATATGGTGCTCTCTTATAAAATTTGAAAATGTGATGCAAGTTCATAAACTACAATGGGCTGCCTTAAAAACATTTCATTTGCCTCTGTAATGAAACAACATCACCTCAATATGTGCAGCATTGCCTATACTAAATATAGGCAACTCTGTAAATGTGACCATAAAGCTATCTAGTTATCAAAGGCAAAACGCAACGTTTTAAGAGTGATTGTTAAATAACAGTTTTTCTAACTCTGTTTTTTGATTGCCTAAGTCCCCATTATTTTTATCAGCCTGTTGTATTATTTGTTTTTTGTCCTGAGCTGTCATGAACCCGTATGCTATCCCATTGTTTTTTATATTGCTAATAGGTCAAATTCAGAGAAGACCCACGGTTGTTTATTATTTTTTCTGGATTGAATTCTCTTCCACACATGTAAACCCCTTAGCCAAATGGCCACATTTTCAGATTTTTTTCTTGTACTGATTACTTAATTGCACTGCATGTTTTTAAAAGTTAGAAACTTATCAATGTAAGGTGTGTGTGTGTGTGTGTGTATAACTAACACACACACACATAATTATTCTTTGTGTTCTGTAGAGTGCTCTGCATAGTTGTTGGAGACGTGGATCTTGAACTCGATTTAGATGATGGGTAAGACTTTCCATTTGTTTCAGGTGATTAAATCCCAGAGGATCATTTCTAAATGATTCTAGGTGCACATATGTCTGAGGAAACTTGCATTAAATGACTACCCAAGCACCCGACAAACATTAGTTGTTTAATGGAGTTGATACCTAATAAAGTTGGGGCAGAATTGTACTCAGTATGTTTAGGGATATTTTGGGATGGCCTCTAAAGACAGAAGGTTGCCTTATAAGGGTTGTCTCGGGTAGGTTTTGTTGTTGGTTTAAAGTATAATCCTTTTCGATATTATTGAAAATTGAGATTGAAATGTCAGGCTATTTAAAAAAGGGATCTAAAAAGAGCAATATGTGATCAAATGTATTGCTGTTAATCACAGATGCTTTATTTAAGTCACTAAGAGCCCAGCACAGGTGAATGTGATGGTGGGGAGAAGGCACAAAATATCTTTTGCCTTCACATTCATGTGCCCCTACAGAGGGGCCAGATACATTCCCAGTCCTTGTCTGAGGTAATGCCAGCTCCAGGCTAGAACAACAGTGAAACCAGCCTCAACAAAGGGTCAGACCATGGTCATGCCCTCTTGAACAACCAGTAGAACTGGCACCAGGATTAGGAACTGTATGATGCATGCTGTAAAAGGGTTAGCAGGGGGGTCATCTTGCCCATGCTCATCTAGAACCCTAGACTCAGTGGGACTCTATGTTGTTCTCTAGATTTGTATTAGGAGAGGAAGAAGCAGGACTGGGCAGATAGCAAGGAGAGGGCGTGCATACATCATTTCCCACCCAACTCTGAGTTTATCTACAAAATAGCTATATTATCTTTTCCATGGGGGTCTCTCCATGGCTAGGACCCCTCTTTGGTTTCCCTAGCCAGCCATGGGGAATGGAAAGCTACCAGGGGCACAGAACGGCTGCAGAGACACAAGATCTCCCTGCTGCTGGCCCCAGTCCACAACTGTTCCTCCAGGATCCATGTGGGTCACAGGGGACACAAGATTTCCTCCATCTGAGTCACCTCCAATGGGTGTTACCATGGGGGCTGGAAGCTTTCTTGGCAATCCCAGCAGAGCAATGGCACAGATTCTCAAAGGTATTTAGACTTCCACTGAAATCAATGGTTGAAATTCAGTTGATTTCAGTGGAAGCTAGGAACCTAAGTATCTTTGAGGATCTGGGCTAATATGGCTACACATGCTCATCACAGAGCTGTGCCTTGAAGACACAGTCTATTCCAAAATGTATACAAAATACCATGTAGGACTTGAATTTGCTAAACGGCATCAAACTATCTCAGTATTAGAACCTAACATGGAAGGCAAGTTTCTTGTTGTTTGTACAGATGTAGGCATATTGTGTGTGTACAGCACCTAGCACAATGGGGTCCTAATAAATAATAATGCTGTGTAGAGGTTTGTGGGGCAAGCCAATTGTGACATTAGACTCAAACTTTACATGATCTTGATGGTTCCCCTCGCTCACCCAGTCCTGTAATAGATCCCTAACCTCTGGCTGAGTTACTGAAGTCCTCAAATCAGAGTTTAAAGACTTCAAGATTACAGAGAATTCACTATTTACACTAGTTTAAACCGGCAAGTGACCCGTGCCCCATGCTGCAGAGGAAGGTGAAAAACCCCCAGGGTCTATGCCAATCTGACCTAGGGGAAAATTCCTTCCTGACCCCAAATATGGCGATCAATTAGTCGCTGAGCATATGGGCAAGACCCACCAGGCAGATCCATGGAAAAAAATTCTCTGTAGTAACTCAGAGCCCTCCCCATCTAGTGTCCTGTCTCTGGCCATTGGAGATTTTTGCTACTGGCAGTCACCAGTGAGCCACATGCCATCATAGGCAGTCCCATCATGTCATCCCTTCATCAAGCTCAGTCTTGAAGTCAGTTTGGTTTTTTACCCCACTGCTCCCCTTGGAAGACTGTTCCACAACTTCTCTCCTCTGATGGTTAGAAACCTTTGCTTAATTTTGAGCCTAAACTTATTGATGGTCAGTTTATATGCATTTGTTCTTATGTCCACATTGGGGCTTAACTTAAATAATTCTTCCCCCTCCCTGGTATTTATCCCTCTGATGTATTTAGAGAGAGCAATCAAATCTCCCCTTAGCCTTCTTTTGGTGAGGCTAAACAAGCCACGCTCTTTGAACCTCCTCTTATAAGGTAGGTTTTCCATTCCTTGGATTATCCTAGTAGCCCTTCTCTGTACCTGTTTCAATTTGAATTCATCTTTCCTAAACCCTGGAGACCTGAATTGCACAAAGTATTCCAGATGAAGTCTCAACAGTGCCTTATACACCTCTCCCTGATATAATATGGTCCTCGGGAGACAAAAAAAATCTCACCGCGTTATAGGTGAAACTGCGTTATATTGAACTTGCTTTGGGCCCCCTGCTCCCTGTCCCCTGACTGCTCCGACCCCTATCCACACCCTCTGCCCCATGACAGGCACTCACCAGCAGCAGCGGAAGTGGAGCAGCCCGGCCCCAGCTCGCTCCACTCTGCCACCTCCCAGCCACAGCGCTCCGCTTCCTGCCACCAGTGAGTACAGAGGGCGTCCTTTCCCGAACCTCCCCTCACTCACCGGTGGCGGGAAGCGTTGGGGAAAGGATGCCCCCCGTACTCACCTGCGGCAGGAAGTGGAGCACCGCGGCTGGGAGCTGGTGGAGGAGCAGCCCGGCCCCAGCCTGCTCTACACTTCCCACCGCTGGGGACGGGGTGAGGGAAGCGGAGCGGGCTGCCCCCCGGCTAATCTCCCGGGCCACTCTGGGACTGTGGGGCCCCCAAAAGTGCCCCCCCCCAGCCCTTTCCTCCCAGACCCTGGGGGGTGGGGAGGAGCCCCTGACCACCCCCAAGACTCTCTGCCCCTTATCCAACCCATCGGCCCAGCCCGGCCCCCTTAACATGCTGCTCAGAGCAGCGTGTCGGAGCTTTACCGCGTTGTATGCGAACCCCCATTATATCGGGTCACGTTATATCTGGGTAGAGGTGTATAATGATACTAACACTTCCCCGTTTCTACTGGAAATACCTCACCTGATGCATCCTAGGACTCCATTAGCCTTTTTCACAGCCACATCAAACTCATGGTTCATAGTCATCCTGTGATCAACCAATACATCCAGGTCTTTCTCCTCCTCTGTCACTTCCAACTGGTAAGTCCCCAGTTTATAGCAGAAATTCTTGTTAGTCCCTAAATACATGATCTTGCACTTTGCACTATTAAATTTTATCCTGTTTCTATTACTCCAGTTTACAAGGTCATCCAGATCTTCTTTTAGGATATTCTGGTCCTCCTCCGTATTGGCAATACCTCCCAACTTTGTGTCCTCCACAAATTTTATTAGCTCACACTCTCACTTTTTGTGCCAAGGTCAGTCATAAAAAGATTAAATAAGATTGGTCCCAAAACCAATCCCTGAGGAACTCCACTAGTAACCTCCCTCAAGCCTGACAGTTTACTTGTCAATATGAACTGTTGTAGTCCCCCCCACTTAAACCAGTTCCTTATCCACCTTTCAATGCTCATATGAATCCCCATCTTCTCCAATTTAACTAATTTCCCATGTGGAACTGTATCAGATGTCTTACTGAAATCCAGGTAGATTAGAGCTACTGCATTTCCTTTGTCTAAAAAAATCAGTTATCTTTTCAAAGAAGGAAATCTGGTTGGTCTGGCACGATCCACCTTTTGTAAAACTATAATGTATTTTATCCCAGTTACCGTTCACCTCTGTCCTTAATTACTTTCTCTTTCAAAATTTGTTCCAAAGACCTTGATACAATTAAGGTCAAACTAACAGGTCTGTAGTGTCCGGGATCACTTTTCCCCCCTTTCTTAAAAATAGGAACTATATTAGCAATTTTCTAGTCATAGGGTACAACCCCCGAGTTTACAGATTCATTAAAATTCCTTGTTATTGGACTTGCAATTTCATGTGCCAGCTCCTTTGATATTCTTGGATAGAGATTATCCGTGCTCCCTGATTTAGTCCCATTAAGACGTATGAGTTTTGACTTCCACCTCAGATGCAGTAATTTCTACCTCCACATCCTCATTGCCATTAGCCACTCTGCCACTACCCCTAAGCTCCTCATTACCCTTATTAAAAACTGAGGCAAACTATTTGTTTAGGTGTTGGGCTAGGCCTAGATAATATTTACTCTCCACCCCCATCCCCAGTGTTTAGCAGTCCCACTTCTACTTTCCTTCTTTTCTTCTTATTTATATGGGTATAGAACCTTTTACTGTTGGTTTTAGTTTCCTTTGCAAGATCCAACTCTGCTTGGCTTTTGTGAGTTCTCACTTTATCCCTACACTTTCTTACCTCCAAGAGGCTAGCTTTCCTTGCTGATCCCTCCCCTCTTCCATTCCTTGTAGGCTTTTCCGCTTTCTCTTCATCACCTGTTTTGTGATGCTTGCTCATCCAGCTTGCTCTGCCACTCTTCCCTACAAATGTTTTCCCCTTGCTAGGGATGCAGGCTTCAGATAGTTCCTGCAACTATGACTTAAAGTAATTCCAAGCCTCCTTCATCTTCAGATCCTTGAGTTCTTCAGTTCAGTCCATCTCTCTCACTAATTCCCTTAATTGTTTAAAGTTAGTTCTTGAAATCAAGGGCCCTTGTTGCAGATCTATTTTTGTTTATCCTTGCATTTAAACTGAACTAGCTCATGATCATTCAAACCAAGGCTGTTCTCTACAACCAGCTCTTCTATGAGGTCCTCACTACTCGCAAATACCAAATCTAAGATGGCATCACCTCTTGTTGCTTCAGCGACTAGTTGGAGAAGAAATCAGTCAGCTATCACATCCAGGAAAATCTGGGCCCTACTATTATTGGTAGCACTTGTCCTCCAATCTATATTTGGGAAGTTAAAGTCTCCCATAATCACACAATCTCCAGTACTATTTATTTCATTAAAAACATTAGATGTTCATATCCATATCCAAATTAGATCCTGGTGGTCTGTAGCACACCCCAAGCACTATGTCAGGGGAACTTCTAGAAGCTTTCTTCCCCAAAGTGATTTTGGCACAGACAGACTCTTATCTTATCCATTCCATCACTTCTAATTTCTTTACGTCTATCTTATCATTAATATACTTTGCTACTCTACCACCTTTGCCTTTATTTGTCTTTTCTGAACAGCACATACTCTTCAATACCTGTACTCCAGTCCATGTCTACGATTCCACCATATTTCTGTTATCCCTATAATATCTGGTTTCACTTCCTGTACCAATAGTTCTAGTTCCTCCATTTTGTACACCAATGCAGGGAGCCCGGGTAACAAATGTCCTAATTGTTGCTGCTTGGCTTCCCCGACATTCATTGCCCGATTGGGTACAGTCATTCTACTGCCAGTATCACCACTATTCTTCCTCTTAATGTACATTGTTGTACCCCCTGCTGTTCCTTTCTCCATTCCTGAATCCTTTCTTACTTGATTTTCCTCGCCCTCAATGTTAAAATCAAGTGTGGAAATTACATGAGCATTTCCCCTAAGTTCCTCGTTTAAAGCTCTTTTAATGAGTTGTGCCGACCTCCATCCTAGAAGTCTGTTTTCCTCCTACTCAGGTGGAGTCCATCCCACAAGAACGGTCCTCTGTCCATGAATGCCTCCCAGTGGTCAAACATCCCAGAGCCCTCCTTATAGCACCATTGCCTGAGCCATCTGTTGATCATCAGAATCTTGTCTCACCTTCATTCTCCTCCTCTAGTAATAGGCAGAATCCCACTGAAGATCACCTGAGCCTCCATTTCCTTAAGCTTCTTCCCCAGCTTGGCATAGTCTCCCAATTTTGGTACTGTGAAAGTAGTTATTTCTTTATTGCATACTATGAAAATGTGCTTGCTAATCATATGTGGGGCTGGGGGGAAGAAGAGTCAAATAGACAATTCTTTATTGAAGGCCAACTTTACATATCAATATCCTACTTCTCCAGCTCCTCTTTCCACTAAAAGTGGCTTGACCATTATTTTCCTAAAAACTTTAATACAAAAAAATTACTTTTATTGAGATTTCAGTTTTAACTGGTATTGACCTTTTTTAATCTTACTTTTCACAATTTAAACAAGGGACTACAATGATTCAGAAGTGTTTGCTGCTGAGATAAATTTGAGATCAAATTTATATAAGGGGCCACGAATATCATCCAAAGAATAATTTTTAATATCCACTTTCACTAATTTCACTAGTATTATTTATTATCTCATTAGAAGTTGTTGATGAAATAGTGAAATGTATTTTTTATCTACAGAAAAATACTTTTGATGAACATTTGCCAGAAACACCAAACTGAAAAGACCAACTCCAAATATCATATTTCTCTGAACTGGAGAGAGGTACATTAAAAAATTCTGGAAACCAAATAAGATAAAGGACTTCTTTTTTTTTTTTTTTTTTTAAACTAAGTTAGAATAGAATCAAGTATATTTACTAGTTCGTAAAACTGACAATAGTGTCTAAGATTATCAATTTGATTCAAGTTTTTACTAATGAAATTGGGGGGGAAATTTCAAAGATACAAATGGGAGTTAGACATCTAACTGCCATTAGGCCTTTAAAAATCTCCCCCCTTTTTTTTTTCTTCATTTGTGTATAGTGCATCTTAGGCACCAAAGTTGTGACAGCTTGAAGAAGGTTAAAATGGCCTCTGACACTAGTCCTGGAGGGGTGGAGTTGTAATGAAAGGGGAGATGAATAATGCATGATGCGTAATTAATACAAGTAATGATTCATATGAAAATAGGAACACTACATGAGATCAGAGAAGTATCCTGTTTCCAACAGTGATCTATTCTAGAAGTTTTTATAGTTCTCCTTTATTTCTTTGTTTTGTTTATTTTTTAATCTCTGTTTTTTGGTACATACAGGGATTTTGGAGTTTCACATAAATGTTAAATTGTTTTCTGTTTCTTGTTAAAGGATGCTGAAAGAAACAATTTCTTTTGTGCTGTACTTGGATTCATTCTTCCTGTAGCGTATAGCTATCAACCTGACTTAATGATAATAGTCATTGGACCAAACAGGAGCCTTGGTATAAATGGGATTTCTCTACTTACTTGTTTACTGCAAGGATTAGCTGAGTCTCAAATTCTTGTGGTAATTCAGGTAAGAAGTGGTGCTAATCTTGATTATCCTAAAATCCTTTTAGCTGACAAAGAAACTATTCTATTTAAGCACCATTGTCTTGAGTAGAAGTAGCAGTAGGCTGTCAGCATCCTCATTTATCAGAGCGTCACCAGAATACACCGTGCTGGGTGATATTCAATTTTATTTGGCTAGTTCTCTTTAAAATAATAAAAACAAAACATAGTTTTTTAAAAAATATTGCTATGTAAAAGAAGCCTATATAATGGTAGGGGTGTATAAGTGAGTGACTTGGACTAGGCCACAAACGGTCATATTTGTAAAGGTGGTTAGATGCCTAAAGATGCAGATAAGTGCCGACTGGAATTTTCAAAATCACCTGTGCATTGAAATCATTGGGAGTTAGGCACTAAGCTATTGTTGAAAATCTCGCTAGGCGCCTGGTCTGTAAGCATCCAAATACCTTTACAAATGTGGCTCTTACTTTCTCTACTTCAGATGTGTAAAACTGGAATAATACTGCTTTACTTACCACAAAGGTGTTATGCACTTTAACGCTTTTTAAGATAATTACATAGAAGGTGCTATTTATAAATACAAAGTAATAGCAGAATTATGTATCAGGAAAGAAGCAAAAAAGTGGAAAATGTAAGTTACCATGAATCCATTTACAGACTTACTGACAAGTACTATGTGGGGTAAATGTAACATTTATTTATTGTTTTAATGTAATGAAATACATAAAATGGAATCTCTTTCCTGGAAACTGCCCCAGTTAGGGACATGTTATTTCTCAAGATGTCAATTAAGTAATCTTACCATACTTTATTCTACATTTCTCTAGAATTTTCTTTGAATTTACTGTGCTATGATATTTAAATTTTGTGAACTAAATCTGTATATTGTGTGATACAGCATGGCCAGAGGGGAGCAAGAGAGTGTAAGAAGGGAGCCTTATTCCCTGTAGAGGGAAGAAAGTTTGCTATAGATTAATTAAAGCACCTGAAGCCAGTCACCTGATTTAAAAAAAAAACCCTGCTTCAATCGGACAGGAGGAGGATTTGAAGCAGAGTGGATTGGGGTTGGCGCAGAGAGCAGTTTGGAGGGAAGCAGAGGAGAGTTTGGAGAAATGCTGCTGTGGGCTAAGAAGACCAAGACCCTAGGTAAAGGGACACCTGGTTTGTGCAGAGGGAAGGCAGGAAGCCCCACAAGCTGAAGGGCAGGAGAGGAAAGTAGTCCAGGGGAAGGAACCACTAGTTCAAGTGGTTTACCGCTATCCCTAGGGCTCCTGAGCCGGGACCCGGAGTAGAGGGTGGGCCCGGGTCCCTCCCTCTCCACTCCCCCCCTCCAGGACACTAGTGGGGCAGTTAAAACCCCAGTTCAGGGGCAAGAAACGGTGCCCTGAACCGCCCCGCCCCCCCCAAGAAAAAGCGCAAGACCCATCATAGTAGTGCCGGCAATTTGCCACAATTGATATACAGTATTCTGAAATATTTGTGCACACTAACCAGGAGCATTCAGCTGGGAAGAATTATTGGGAGTCTGAAGGGTAGGCTGAGAGATGAAGGAGGAACTTGGATGGACATGTGAGCCTCTAATGAATGACTGAAATAGATTTATATTAACACTTAGCGGGTAGTACCTATAATAAAAATGTGGAGATTTTATATAGCGTGCTTGGCTTCTTAGAAGAACTAAAATCCACGTTATCCCTTTTCAGTGAAATTCAGTAACATTATTGAAGAATGAAAATAAGTGGCATGCTCTTCACCATTAGTCACAATGACCACAGAAAATGCTTTCAGTGACTTTACAACATTGATTTAAACTGTTAAAAGATTCTAGAAAATTTTTATAATGTCATTACTGGTCAAAGCAAAATAAATCACTGTTTATTAGTGACGGAAAATTCAGTGATCTATGAAGTAAATAAGACCTATTTTTCTCCATTTTTCCATCTCTAATTCTGTGCTATTTCTTTTGTCTCATAAAAGAGTAACTGAGAGGTCATTTGTATTTGCGATAAATTAGCTTTATAGGAGTTCACAGTATGAATTCCTTCGTCATCTGCTTCAGCTCCTCCACTGGTAGTACTTTCAGACTTGGAAAACTGAAAGTTACTTCATTATTACTACTGATACTGCCAACTTCATTACAATAGGTTATAAAATATTGCATTCTCTTGCTGAAACAAATAAAAGTTTGCTTCACCACTATATTTATTTTTAAATAGGACACAGAAATAAAACTAGTGCAAAGTGTGGCCAAAACCTTATCAGGTGTTCCTGCACCTGACTTTGGAGCCTATGCACCTGCTTCCCAAGAAAATGTACTTGAAATAAAACGATTAAGAAACCAACTTCAACGGGAATGGAAAATGCTTCGATGTTCAGGTAAGTAATTTGTTTGTAGTTCCGCTTCTTGGTACAGTTAGTATGTTTCTGAAAAGGCTATAAACTTACTAAGGGTTCAGTTGTGTACCATTAAAGTCAATGGGAGTTTTTCCATTGACTTGAACGGGAGCAGGATCGAGCCCTTAAATGCCTGGTGAGATCTGTCTTCCTAGGGTTCCCATCACTGAAGTAAGAAAGCACTGAATTCAGTACCACTGTGCCTGCATACAACATGGAATGCAGCCACTTCAAGTACTTAACGTTAAGCACTCACATTGAAAAGTAGTTTTCGGATCAAAATATTGTATATTCAGTGAACAATTCAGAGACACACAGGCTCTGAATCTGTTAATCTTTTCAGAATGTGGCTCAGTCTTCTATCACTTATTCACTTGCTTACTATTCTCGCATGAGTAGTCCCACTGAACTTCATAGGGTCTACTCATGTACTCAGAGTTAAGCACATATATAAGTATTTGCAGAATCAGGGTCTGGGTTGGTACAGGACTCTGATTTTAGCAGGGAAATAGGCTTTCAAACTTCTGTATCCAGAAAGCTTCCTCTTAGCCAATACATGTATGTTAGGGATAGGGCACACCATAATAACATTGTGTTATATCCAGCAAGTGGGTGATTATGTTAACACTTTTGCTTATTTATGTCAAGACATAGAGATCCCACAATTGTCTGCAGAGTAAAACGTAGCTTTTGGCAGTAGTGAATATAAAACCTGCCACAAGCAAGATACATGAATATTTGTCTTGGTACAAGCTTAGGAATGCCTTCCCACCTATTGGTACCTGGAATGTGGTAAACCAGAGATAAGGAAAGGTACAGAACAACAAGTTAAGAAACTGGTGTGAACTGGTGGGTTGGATCTTAGGTAACATATAAAGAGCTTTAACTTGTATAAAGCCATGACATAAAGGTAGTTTTGGGGAAATATCTTTTGAAGTGCACTTACTGGGTAAGGTGAATATGCTGTGAGATAAAAATTGCTTCCTGAAATGTCTTTTGCATATTATACAATCTCTTGCTTTAGGCAGTAAACTGGCTGCGCTTGGTTATTTGGTCTCTTGAATATTTTTAATATGGAACCCAACTGTAGTCAAACACTCTCTACTATATAACTTTTTATTTTGGAAGGGAGGGGAAAGGGAACAAGTTTAGACAAACAAAATTAAAAATGGGGATACAAACGCCCTCCACCCCCGCCACACGCATACACTCAAAAAAAACCCTGCAGCTGTTCGTGGAAGTAGGTTGAGATCATCTGACCAGTTCCTATAGACGGTAAAAATGTAATCTGGATTTTTGGGATTCTGCTGTGTATCTTGACTAATAATTGCGCTCTTATTTTTTCCCTTTGTAGTAAGGGACTGGATTTCTGGAAGCTGAGGTCACTTGACTACCTTTGGGCTCCATCATTTAACACATTTCATCATGACAGAAGGAAAAAGTGTGTCACTTTTGGTTGTTTTCTTTTAAATCAATGAACAAAGATTATCAAGATATGGCCACAGCAAGAGCCATTCACAATTGTTTTACGACTATTAAATATTTTTGTTCAAGAACCACATTTTCAGCTAAGAGCTCTTGCTGTGTGTCCGCAAAAGCGTTCATGTATCAAGTTGTGCATGCAAAACCTGCATTTGCTTGTAACTGCCTGCCAAATTATGGACCCAGTCCTGCAAACATGTATAGGTGTATCTTTTCATGCATAGAATCAGATGTGTAGAAGTGGAAGGGATCTTGAGTGGTCATCTAGTCCAGTCTCCTACACTCAAGGCAGGACTAAGTATTATCTAGACAAGGGGTAGTCAGTAGGTGGACCATGGGCCAAATCTGGATCGCCAGATGCTTTTGAGCATACCCCGAAATCTTTTTATGTACGTATTATTATTATTATTTTATTTTCTCTGGAGTCTGGACCTTGACTATATCTTGACCAAGAAATTTGGACCTTGACAAAAAATAATTGAGTACCCCAATCTAGACCATCCCTGACAGGTCTAGCCTGCTCTTAAAAACCTCCAATGAGAGAGATTCCACATGAATGGTCCTATGTAACTCAATGAGACTGCTCATGTGTATAAGTGTTTGCAGGATTGGGCCTATGTGATTTATGAGTGCAAAGATGGGTTTTGCACATGCAGTAAGCTGAGTGTATATGAATTGTGAAGCTGACTGGAAACTTGGGCCCAAGAGGAGAGCAGGGAGAAAATGAGTGGTCATAATACAGTAATTGAGGAGTTTTCTGAATTACTCCAAAGTATGAACAAATACTCTGCACTGCCTTCCAGCAACATGCATCAAACACATTTAATTCTGAATTAAACTTTTTATTGACAGTCCTCCAGCCTCCTTTTATCATCCACTAATCTCCTATTGCAAGCTTCCATCTTACTTTCCATGGACTAGATGCTGGTACCCAGGTTGAATTGCAAAATAATTTCACTTAGGTCAATGGGACTACTCATGGAGTAAGGTTATCATAACCTGACCATATGTTAGTAGTCACCATTCCCTACAACTCCCCCCACACAAACATAGCCACACTTTCTCTTGTTTCTTAATTTTTTTTGATCAACAGTTATCTGCCTAGCTATTTCCAGGAAAGAATTTTAAAAGAAAAACACTTGGGGGCATATTATATTTTGAAAATATGCATCTGGTGTTAATGTTTAATATCCTGACATATACAGCATTCTTTTATTCTTTATATTACTTTATTCAATTTATTCAGGCAAGGAGCCAGAAACTCCTGAGTTATCTTCCCTTTGTTAGTGGCTTCTTCTGTGGCTTTTGATAGTTCTCTGGCCAGTCTCTGCCTCAGTTTCTCCAGCTGTAAAATGTAATAGTCCTCCCCTCCCAGGATTAAATAGTTCATTTCTGTGAAGTGCTTTGTAGCTGAAAAGCACAATATAAGCACTAAGCAGTATTATTAAATGGAATGGTTTGAATAGCTAACACTGAAGTAGGCTCTGTTTTGTTTCTTTTGGGATATTTACATAGGTGGTAGCAAGGTGAGCTGAGAAGTGTTTTGATTTGTTGATGTACTTCATTTTGTATGACAGATTTCTATAGTAGGAGGGATGAGCTGGAGTGCCAATGAGGAGCGCAGTCAGGAAAGTAACAAATACTTTCCTCATGGATTGTATTTTCTAAATGGACAACTAACCTGATTCTCAATTACTGGGGGACAATCTCCACTCATTGACCTATTTTTGCTTTCTACAACCAGATCTCTGCACAACTTTTCATGGGTGATGTACCCAAGTATTCGGACTCTAGATTATAACAATACAGTTGAGATGATATTCACCTAAATCTGGGTTATTGCTGATCATGTACTCTATGTATCATATGACTTTTAAAAAAAACCCTAATTTTGTATTTGTGGATAATCTAAGCACTATACCCAGATGTACAGACACTCTTCTCCCAACCTATGTGTTATATAACTTTTTTTAACATTAGCTTTAATAAAAATTGTTAATCTATTGGTGCTGTTAAGGCTCAGCAAGGATTGATTAGGCATAGAGACTGGACTGAACCTACACTGCAGTTCATGCAGATGCACCTGTGCTAGGTGCAATCTAACTAGCTTGCTAAAAGGAGCAGTGAGGACATACCAATGCAAGTTTCGGACGGTCTACCAATGCAAGTACGTACCCAGTGGGGCCAGGTGGGCTTGTACAGCCTGCACTGAAGCCCATGCCACCATGTCCTCACTGCTATTTTAGCTATATTACAGCTAGTGCTGGTACATCTACATGAGCTGCAAATTACACCCCTGGATATCAATGTAGATGTAGCCTTAGAAGCAGTCCCGTCCAGGTCAGGCTTGAAGCACTGCTCTGCAAGCGTTGTACATGTTCAGTGGACTTTTCAGGCCAGCCTCTTTCATGAGCAGAAAGTTCCCCATACAACGAAGATTAAAAATAAAAAAAATAATAATAAAAATAAAAAAGGCAGGGAGTGTTGCAGTGCTAGAGTAATATGCCCTCCCTAATGTAACTAAAGTTAATGTATAGATTCTGAAGCCAGAAGGGACCACTGAGATTATGGAGTCTGACCCCAGCACACACACATAACGAGGCCACAAAATAATCCCTGTTTTGAACTAAAGTGTATTTTTTAGAAAAACATCCAATCTTGATTTTATGATTTCCAATGATGGAGAATCCACTACAATCTTTGGTAAATTGTTCCAATTATTAATTACCCTCACTATTAAAAATTTATATTTTATTTCTAGTGAAGGCCTAGGGCACTGGGATTAATAGCTTTGTTGCTTCTGAACACTCCAGGAATGTTTTGGCAGAATCCACCTGCTGTGTCGTTAAATGTGGCTACCAACCTTGCATTCCACTGTTTTCAATGGAATGTTAATGGGCAAACCCCTGCATAGCAGGGAACAATCAGCTACAACAGTAGTGCTTCTTGATCAGCGTTGGTGGGGAATTAGTCCCAGATACAGCATTGTTTTTGCTTATTATTTTGTTGCTTTTAAATGCATGTTCTGCTAGGGATGTCATTTACCATATGAATTCTCTTGATATACCCAGCAACTTTCTACATGAATTCCAAGGTTTGAATACTGTAAATTCTTTGTAGCTAGCTCATATTGAAACATGCATAATTTTAAAAGTACTTTATTCACAGGGACTTTGTTCTTCACTCTCCCAACTAATACTGGAAATTAGTAGGGTCTGTAAATGTTAAATGCAAGATTTAATTAAAAGAAGAAATATCATATTTAAAAATAGAGCACTTTAACTACTAACATCAATTTTAAATGTTCCAAGCAATGGAGAGATTGTATATTTCCTGTATATAGAAATATTAATATTTTATCATGATAAAGCAAGATGAACAAGGTGAACATTTGAAAATGAATAAGGATAGCCTACTTGTTTATCTGGTGACATAGTTCAGTTCTCAGCTTCAAAAGTAATGCTTCTAGCACAATGAGATCAGAGTATTAATTCCAGGTTCTAATACAAAACAGTGTCTTTTTACTTATCTCTACCAAGTCCATTCCTGTCACTTTGATTGAAATAAATGGTAGATATTTTTTTCATGATCTTCATCCTTAAAACACATATACTTACATGGTTAACTTGCTCAAGTCAAAGGTAAAGTTATCAAAAGCACCTAAGATGAGCCACAGAAGGAGGAGCCTAGCCAGCCATGGGAGCCCCAGCAACTTTGGTCCCTGCTAAGGAGGAGAGCCCCCAGAGATCCAGTTCTAGCTGTGTGTTATAGAAGTTTTGCCAAATCTGCAGCAGATTTAAAAAAATATTTTGGTCCAGTGCCTCAGCCTTTACTGAAAATTTCTGACTAGCTCTACTCATAAGTTACTTAGGCTCCTACATCACATTTAAAGTCGGTGAGACTGAGGCTTCTAAGTGACTTTAGATGCTTTTGAAAATTTTACCTAAAGTGACTACTTGCATGCTTAAAATTTAAGCATGTGCATGTGTTTGCAAGATTGGGGCCCATATGGGGATATATCACTTAACAGTACTTATGTCCTAAACAATCTGAATATCACAACTTTAAATTGTAGTAGAATTCTATTAAGAGAGGTCTTCTATGGCTATTCCTATTTTAGATTTTCTAGCTCATACTGACTTTTGACTTGAGGTGGGCAGGAAAAGGTTTTCCCATTCTGCAAGAATTTTTGAGATTTTGAAAACTTTTACTGTCCCAAATTGGGATGAAATGTCAACACCTCAAATTCTCATGAACCAAAACATTCAAATCAGGTGAAAAATTTGTTTTAAATTGGAAAATTGAATTTTTTGTGTCGGGGACATTTTGACAATTTCAAAACGAATTTTACCAACAGTAAAAAAATTTTGAATTTGTCTAAACCAACCCTTTCCTGCAAAATGTTTGTTTCAAATGATCAGCATTTTCTGATGGGGAAAAAACATTTTGTTGAAAAATTCCCAACAAGGTCTACTTTTGACCTGCCTTCATTAGATTGTAATATTCTATAGCCGATCCTTGAATCCAAGATTGTAGTATTTTTAATATAAATTATTAGGTTCTTGAGCTCTTGATCAAATTAAATGGAAGATTTTCCAGTGTATTTTTTCAGTAGGATTACTTTGCAGGTAATGTCAGAAGATTGTTTCTAAGGTTGATATGTATTAGAAAGTCAACTATTATAATATACAATAAAATGATGGCATTCTTTGCTATAACTTTGTCTACACAAAAATATAGTGGAAGAGTAAATGCTAAAAAGTGTGATGCAACAATAGCAATCAGCCTAAAAATAAACCACCAACCTTAGGAAAGGAAAATCCACTTTGGGGTATTGGTTTCAAATTATCAGTAAAGTGAACCAAAACGACAGACAGAGTTCTTCAAAGCACTTTACAGTAACTAGCGGTGGATATGAGAGGGGCACCTAAAAAGAGGCAGCGTAGTCTAAGGCAGGGTTCTCAACCTTTTTCTTTCTAACTATTGAAAACTCCACTACCCACCGGTGCCACAACAACTGTTTTTTCTGCGTATAAAAGCCAGGGCCAGTTAGAGGGTACAAGGAAGGCAGCTGACCGGGACCCCACATCATAGGGGGCTAGGTGAAGCTAAATTGCTCAGGCTTTGGCCCTGGTCCCAGGTGGTGGGGCTTGAGGGCCCAGACTGCAGTCCTACATGGCAGGATTTTGGCTTACTGCCCTGGGCCCTAGCGAGTCTAATGCCAGCCATGTTTGGCGGACCCCCTGGAACTGCTCGTGGTCCCTCAGGAGGCCCAAGATCCCTGGTTGAGAACCACTGGTCTAATGGATAAGCCTACTCCTGGGGGAATTCTGCACCAAAAAATTAAAAATTCTGCAACAAAAATTTTTAAAATTCTGTACACAATACTTTCAAATTCTGCATATTTTATTTGACAAAGTAACAATATATCACACCAGTTTCAATTATTTTTAGTCATTTATTTCAAAATACCTGTCAGCAAGTATGTCTGTAACAATACAGACAACAAAAAAGATTCAGAATTATTTTGACAAATAGATTCCTTACTAGGCATATTAATACAGAACTCTGAATAATAATTCATTTAAACTACAGAACCATATTTCCCGCACCCCCAGAAGCAGTGCAAAGTCTGGGAGGAGTCAGGGGTAATGGAGGAGCAAAACTTGGAGGGTTGGTGGGTGTGCATGGGAAAAGTATGGAACAGGTATTTTGAGGGTAGGGGTGGGGAGGGATTGTTAGGGAGCTTCCCCCATGCAGACCCTGGCTGTCCCCTAGACTCTCCCATTCAGTCAGGCACATGTGTCCCTCCACCTCCACTCAGACACCCACTCCCCCCATCCCCATGTGGCCCCGCACCCCCTCCCCATCCTCATGTGTGTTTGTGCCCCTACTCAGACACCCTCTGTTCCTATGTTGCTCTGCACTCCCTCCCCCATTACCATGTGGCCATGCACTTCCCTTCCCACTATGGCCCTATGCCTCCACTCCAATTCAGACCCGGCCCCAGTCTGTCCTCCCCTACTAGCCCTCATGAGCCCCTGTCTGACCCCCGTCAGCACTCCACGCTGTCTCCCCATAACCGCTATCTCCTGACCTGGCCCGCTGCGTAGAAGCCTCTGCAGGCTCTTTCTCTTCCCTAGCTTGCTGGGAGCTACTGATTTGTTCTATCACCCTCTGGTGGGCAAAAGGTAGCACTGCAGAAGTTATTTTCTGCTAGGAGCTGCTGCTGCGTTCTGTCACCACAGTGTCCTCTGGTGGGCAAAAGGTGGAACTGCAGCAACTTTTCAGCAGAGCCCTTCTTCTGCACAAAAAATTAAAATTATGCACAGCTAACTAATTATGCACATGTGTAGTGGCACAGAATTCCCCCAGGAGTAAAAAGGACTAGGAGCCAGAACTCATCAGTTCTATTCCAAAGTGCTACACTCTGTTGCCTTAATACTACTTAACATATTCAGCATATCTCATCCAAGGATTCAAAAATATTTTACAAATATTCTTTACGCCTTGTATTCCCTGTACCATGACATAAATATCACTGTTCCCATTGTTCAGGTGGCAAAATTTGAAGCTCAGAGAGATTTAAGTGTCTTGTCAAAAGCTACAAAGTGAGTGAGTGGTAACGCTACGATTAGAACTCAAGTTGCCTGACTGTCCCGGTATCTAATCAATTGAGAGACTTAAACTGTGTCCCATGCAACTCACTTAATTCCTCTATTCCTATTTGTGTGTATATAAAACAGGGATAACTTATTGATCTTGTGCTTTGAAAACATAAAGTAATGTAAAATTATTATTATTACTGGGGCAGATCCAAGAGCAGCACTACAAATAGACAAGTAAACATTTCTCCCTTCATCTTAGCTCTGCTGTCTCCAAAAGCCAGCAAAATCGTAGCTTGGCAGGAGAAGCTTGTTAACAATGATGCTGAATTCAGTTTTTAGTGGACCAAAATATGGCAACCCTTGAAACTACTGGCTAGTGTGATACATGAAAGCCCATGTTGTACATGAATGTGTTGCAGAGCTCCTCTTAAAATTAAGTTGCTCAAAGCCAAAGAAAATTCCCAGACACAAAATGTTGACCTGGAGTTAGTTGTACAATGTAACTGAAACTTAAGAGGAAAATACCTTTGAGAATTAAGCATCCTTGGGGCTAAATCACTGTTATGAAAATGTTTAGAAAAATCATGTACACAGGTAGCACATACTATCATTTTAATGTACATGCTCATTTTGTAGCTCAGAATCAAGTAACACATATACCTTGTTATAACTTGACACTTTTTTCACTGACAAATACACATAACAAAATGATTATTAAAGATGCAAGTCTTCTGAAGCACTTCTTTCACATATTTGTAGTAAAATCCCACCGAAATAAAATGTTAAAAGAATTCACTAAGATTGTATTATTTTATTTCGGATTCGAACATACCATTTGGCTTTCACGTTACTGAAAGAAACAGGAAAGTCACACAAAATGGCTTATCTTTTATTCCTGGTGTTTCAATGTCTGAAAGCCAGTAAATTCAAAACTGAGGTTACATTTTTTTTTTTTAAGGCATGGAAATGCAGAATGGAGGTAACCGGAACTACTTTACTTTTGTCTGCCCGTCTTTTGCCCTAAATCAAGACAATCATCTGTCTGCAGGTCAAGCAGTTTCAAAACTGTTCCATTGATCTACCCTGACTACTGACAGAGGGAAGAGAGGAGTTTAAATAGTACTTGTGGAGGAATTCTGCACCACTGCATACATGCAGAATTCATGTCCCGCTCAGATTTCTTTGCTTTCCTGCAAAAAAAAATGAATTTCTAATGGGGAAGCAAAGGGAAACTGCAAGAGTGGTCACACACCCCTCTTCAGCAGCCTGGGCGCATCATTTCAGGCACCCAGAACAGCCGGCAGAGAGGTAAATCACTGTGGGGGGAGGGGAAGCTGGGGACGCCCCAGCTGGTGGCTCCTACCCTGTACTGGGCTTAGCTGCTATTCCCAGCTGGGCTGGGGAGGACAAGACTTCCTCTTCTCCTGCAAGGAGTGATGGGGTTTGTGTGAGACCCACCCCCAGAAACCTCCCCTGGCTGCAGGAAGCTCTTCCCCCTTCCTGCCCCCATCACTCCTCAGCCATGGGAGGAGAGGTCACTGAGGATGGGGAGCTGCTCCCCCATCCACCCAACTCCTATGTATCTGGACCCCCCATACCCAGACTCCCCTGCTGAACCTCACCTCCCCCAGAACTCCCTGCATTCAAACTCCCACCCTGCCATGCCTCACCCCCTGCATCTGGAGCCCCTCCGCACCCAGACACTTCCCGCCGAGCCACAACCCCCTACACTCAGACCCCTATCTGCTGAGCCCCATCCCGTGATGAGCTCCGGACCCTCTTCACCTGGACCCCCCACCACATCCCATTGCTCCTGCACCCAGAACCCCACAACAAGCCCCTGTGCATTCAGCTCCTTCCTGCAACTGGGTCCCCCAGTGAGCCATAGAGTAGCCAACTGTCTATTTGCCCAAACCCAAACACCCTTACCCCCCCCTGCCACACCCCTTCCCTGAGGCCATGGCCCTGCCCTGCTCCTTCTCCAAGGCCCTGCCACCCACTCACTCCATCACGTCACTCGCTCTCTGCCACCCTCGCTCACTTTCACCGAGCAGGGGGTTGGGTGCGGGAGGGGGTGCAGGCTCTGGCCTAGGGCCGAGGGGTTCGGAGTGCAGGAGGGGGCTCCAGGCTGAGCCTGGGTCAGAGTGTTGGGATGCAGGAGGCGGTGCGGGATCTGGGAGGGAGTTTGGATGCAGGAGGGGGCTCAGGGCTGGGGCAGGGGGTTGGGGTACAGGAGGGGGTGAGGGCTCTGTCTGGGCAACACTTACCTCAGGTGGCTCCCAGAAGCGACCAGCACGTCCGGCTCCTAAACTCAAAGGCAGCCAGGGAGCTCTGTGCGCTGCCCCTGCCTGCAGGCACCATCCCCGCAGCTCCCATTGGCTGCAGTTCCTGGCCAATGGGAGCTGCACAGTTGGTGCTCAGGGCAGAGCCTCTGTGCCTAGGAACCAGAGGAATATGCTGGTTGCTTCCGGGACCACGTGAAGCCAGGGTAGTTAGGGAGCCTGCGTTAGTCCCACTGTGCTGAGGACCGGACTTTTAGTGGCCTATTAAAATCTCCTGGATTGGTTTCAGTAGCCAACAGGAGATCGATTCTGATTCCGGGAGACTCCTGGCCAATCTGGAAGAGTTGGCAACCCTACTGAGCCGCCTGCATCCAGACTGCCCCATACAGAACCCTCTCCCCCACACCTGGATGCCCCCACACTTGGATCCTGCTCGGCTGAGCCTGCCTACCCACACCTGGTGCAGAGGGGCAGGATCCTGGGGTGTTTCTGGGGCAGGCCTGGCCCTTGCACTGTGTCAGGGTTGGGTGTAGTCTTTGTGCCTGTGGGGGGTCCTGCAGGGTGATCTCCCATCTCTGTGCAGCCAGTGGCCTGTGCTCCCCACTGCCATGCTAGAGTAGGGTTGCCTGGTGTACGGTTTTCAACCGGAAAGTTTGGCTGAATGTCCAGTTAGCACTGTTGAGCGGACACTAAGTCTGGTTATCTGCAGTAACTGGCGTCTGGGGGCGAGTAACGTGGGGCGAGGATGCAGGAGAAGAGCAGCAGCTGCTAGAGCCTGAAGGAGCACCAAGGGACGGCTCCCTCCCGAGAGGAGCGGGACCCACCGGTACCTCTCTCCAGTGATGAGCTGCCAAAATCTTAACAACCGGTTCCCTCCTCACCCTCCTCACCCCACGGAGGGGGTTGTGGCCCGCCCCCATCCCCCAGGACGCCTGCCCCATCCACCCCCCTCCCCTGTGCCCTGACTGCCCCCAGAACAGGGCAGGAGGGTCTCATGGGCCACCGTAGTGGGTGCCCACCCCACTCCTAAGAGCCAGAGGGACCTGCTGGGGGGCGAGATGGGGAGTCCCGGTGGTGCTTACCTGGGGCGACTCCCAGGAAGCATCCAGCAGGTCCCTCTGGCTCCTAGGGGCAGGGTAGCGTAACTAGTGGGGGAGCAGGGGAAGCGGTCGCTCCCCACACTGATCACGTCAAAAGTGGCAACTTAGGCACCAACTCTGTGGGTGCTCCGGGGCTGGAACGCACCCACGGGGAAAATTTGGTGGGTGCAGAGCACCCACCAGCAGCTCCCAGCCCCGCGCCCGGCCCCAGCTCACCTCCACTTCGCCTTCGCCTCCGCCTCCTCGCCTGAACGTGCCGCCCCGCTCTGCTTCGCGGCCCCTCCTCCCCCCGCTTCCCACGAATCAGCTGTTCGCAAGGGAAGCCTGAGGGCTGAGAAACAGGCGGCGACTTCGCGTTCAGGCCCAGGGAGGTGGAGGCGAGCTGGGGTGGGGAGTGGTTCCCCTGTGCGGCCCTCCTCGTGCCCCCCCCGCCCCAGCTCACCTCCACTCCGCCTCCGTGGGCCTGAGCACGACTTGCTTCTCAGCCCCCCCAGGCTTCCAGTGCGAACAGCTGATTCGCGGGAACCGGGGGTGGAGAAGCAGAGCGGGACAGCGCGTTCAGGGGAGCAGGCAGAGAGGAGGTGAGGTGATCTGGGGCCAGGCAGGGAGCTGCCGGTGGGTGCTCTGCACCCACCAAATTTTCCCCATAGGTGCTCCAGGGCTGGAGCACCCACCGAGTCAGCGCCAAAGGTGCCACTTTTGGCCGGTTGTTAAATTTAGAAGCCCCTTTAGAACCGGCTGTCCCACACTGGTTGTCCCACAACCGGTTCTAAAAAGGCTTCTAAATTTAACAACCGGTTCCAGCAAACCAGCTTCAGCTCACCACTGCCTCTCCTCCACCCTGCCCACTCACCCCTCTGCCCTCAGACCATGCCTGCCCCCACCCCCGGCCTGCCCCACTCTCCCATCTACTCCTGCAGCCCCGGATCAACAGGCAGTGGGAGGGAGCTGGGGGGAGCCTCAAGAGAAAGAGGCGGAGCAAGGAGAGAGCCTGGTGCTCAGTATCCGGTTTTCACACTCTGATGCTGGCCTCCCTGTGCTAGAGCCTCCACATTTATTTATTGACAAATAACATTGGCAGAACCCTGCAGAATTTTACAATAGCGTGGGCAGAAATTTTCTTTTGTCTGGTGCAGAATTCCCCCCGGACGGAGCAAACACCAGGTTGATCTGGAACGGGCCTGTCAATGCAAAACCACCCCGCCTTTCGCAGCGACCTTCAATACTCCCCACAAGCACCAGCAACCACAAACCGCCCAACCCCCAACAGGCGGCTTTACGAGCCCCTTCCCGCGCTGCCCCCTTAACCCCTTCTTCTCTCCCCCCTCAGTGCACCCGCTAGGCGAGCCCCGCCCCCTCTGCCGTCCCCGCCCCCTTCTGTGAGCCCCGCCCCGCAGCAACCCCAGGCCCCTCTTCCGGTTCCTACGCCCACGAGCCGCGTCCCCCACCCCTGCTTCCCCCGCCCTTGGCTGCCGGGCCCCGTCGCTCTCCCGTGACGTCCCAATGGCGGCGCCCGAGCGCGGGGCCGCTGGCTGCTCTGGGGCTGGAGCGGCCGGTGGGCCCGCGGGAGCGCGCAGCCCTGAGAGGCGCCTGGGGCTGCTCAGCGCGGGGTAGGGGCAGGGGGATGGGCGGCCCCAGGCCTGGCGGGAGGGGGCTGGGGGCTGTCCCGACTCTTGGTGGGGGCTGCCGGCTGCCTCGGGTATTGTGGAGGGGCTGGGGGGGGGGTCACCCCAGTCACCGGGCGAGTACGGGCGTGCTCGGCTGGGACCGGTTACAGTCACTATACGTTTTGAAGGGGACGCGGACTGGTGCAGATCTTTTGGTGGGAGCGGTGGGGACAGGGTGGACTAGGCACTGCTCTTTTTACCTTTGTGTGCCCCTGGGGACAGGGTGGACTAGGCACTGCCCCTGCTTTTAGCAGCTCTTGACTACTTGCCCTGTCTACACTAGCACTCGAACTGTTACTATCACCAGAATAATTTTGATCTCACACTCTTTTTGCACTGTATTGTTTGAACTCCTAGTATAAATATAGCTGAGTTTGCAGCAGAAAGTTATTTTTGTTAATCAAGTTATTAGTGGGAAATATCCTGAAAAAAGTTGGTATTGACAAGACACGTGGATGTGTTAGTGCTTGACAGTGAAACACTCCTCTACCATGGTAACCTGTGTTCATTCAAGTACCAGGTAATCTGTGTTCGTTCATGTACCACGGCAGGCTTTTTATCTATGGTGTAACCTGTCCTCTTTATATAAAAAAAAAAGTGTGAGATCAAGTGTGTGTGTGTGTGTGTGTGTATATGAAACAGAGGTTATGATGTAGCGGTTTGGCTTTATCTGTAACGCTGCACATATTGGGCTAACTCTATTTTAAATTTAAGTACATTAACACATACTTCCAGAGGTTCTACATGTGTGATTAGTCACTAATGTCTCTTTTTTTTTCTTTGTATTTTCCAGGTCTTGAAATGGAATCAAAGACCAAACATACAGTTATATTTGCAATGAATTAACTTTACCACTTATTTGTGTTGAAATGGAGAGCATTACACAGTTGTTTAGTGACTTGTGTGAAGCGCACATGACAGGTTTGTCATGGAAGGTCCATCTGGGCAGACAGAAGATCAGCAAGAAAAGGGCTAAGCAAAATCTAAAAAGGATTGCGTATAATGCCCTATTCATGAATCTTTTTCAAGAGGAGGCCCGTAAAGTGCAAAACATTTCCAGACTTCCAGTGAAAAACAAAATTTTAATGCTGTCCTTCAACTTGAGAGTTGGCGGAATGGGTGCTCAAGCAGATAGGCTGGAGAAACTCGTGGAGGAACTGGAAACATCTGATTGCTTACCATTTATGGAAATTAATTCTATTCTGGATCTTCTAGTACAGCTTGTAGGAACTGGTCCTCCTCAGCTTCTACCACAAAAAAAGGACTATTTTCTGAACAACAAGTATGTTGGGAGAAATGTTAAATATCAGGGTTATGATTATTATGATGTGAGTGTATTTGAAGCTGATATACAGACTTTAATTACAAATGAAGAGTATCAGTTTAATGACACAATTCAAAAGACAGTTCAGATAATGGAGGCTGCACCCGGCACTGGACTTCCTGCCATCGGATTATTTTCACAGAACTACCCTGTTGGTGACAAGTTTGAGAAGGAAACACGTGTCTCACTCTTTGGTGCTCTTGTCCATAGCCGTACATATGACATGGACATCAGGTTGGATCTGCCACCAGTACCTGACAATGCGGATTTGTCTGGACTTGCGATTAAAGTATGGTGTCAATTTATTTTCACTATACTTATTATTTTACTTCAGAGTATATACATACTTCCAATATGCCTTTTTGAAACTTTTTTTTTTAATACTACTGTACGAAATGGCTGTTTATCAGCATTACAAAGGTGTGGATTTAAAACATTTGCTTACATCATTCCCTGCTCATAATATTTAATTTGCATGTGAGCATCCCTCTTTACATCTCTGTTCTAGTATCCAGTTGACCAGGTTGCAGGTTTTTTTAATTGGAGCCCTTCTTGAGATGGTTTTATGTAGCTCCCCGCTACATGCAACCTTTCACTAAGCAAAGTTTCCACTATCTCTTTTTTGGTATCATTTTTCTCTTTCGTCCTGTATTGTTATATAGCACTGATAAGAACTGCAGAAGAAGCTAGATTAACAGATTTGATTTTTTTTTTCTTTCTGACTATGGGTATCTTTTGCTTTTTCTGTTTTTAATCTTTCTTTTTTCTTATTTTATTGTTGCCCCTGTAATTCTCCCATTTAAAAGAGAAGGCTACATGCTACTTAGGGTGAAGATGGTCCAGTAGCACAGGGGTAGCCAACCTATGGCACGTGTGCCAAAGGCGTCACACAAGCTAATTTTCAGTGGCATTCCGGGGGGCTCTGCATTTTAATTTAATTTTAAATGAAGCTTCTTAAACATTTTAAAAACTTTATTTACTTTACATACAACAATAGTTTAGTTATATATTAAAGACTTCTAGAAAGAGACTTTCTAAAAATGTTAAAATATATTACTGGCACGCGAAACCTTAAATTAGAGTGAATAAATGAAGACTCAGCACACCACTTCTGAAAGGTTGCTGACCCCTGCAGTAGCAGTTTCTTTTGCCTTGGATGTGTATGCTTTTGCTACTGAGCTGAGTTTGGTGGGAGCAGAGGCATGGGCTAGCACAGTGGAGGGCAACCTGCGGCCCACCAGGGAAATCCGCTGGTGGGCTGCGAGACAGTTTGTTTACATTTGCAGGAAGCGGCAAGGGCTGCAGGGACGTGCTGGCCACTGCTTCCCACAGCTCCCATTGGCTGGGAACAGCGAACCACGGCCACTGGGAGCTGCGGGCGGCTGTGCAAATGTAAACAAACTGTCTTGTGGACCACCAGCGGATTACCCTGAAGGGGCCGCAGGTTGCCCACCACTGGGGTAGCAGGTTGCTGGCTGAATCTGTAGCCCTATACACGGTAATTGCAGATTCAACTTTCATTAGGGTTTATGACAGGAACACGGAAGGAAGGCTGGCATGCTTAAAGGAGCTGTATGCCACTTTACCTGTATCTGTGTATGCACGTTGTAGTTAAAGGGGTGAGTCAGATCCTGGGTCAAGGAAGCAACTCTTTTTCTTTACATGCCTGTACCCCTTCTATCAGGTTGGAAAACACTGTATGAAATGTTCTTAGGAGCAATCTGCGTCCAATCAATTTGACCTATTACACAGATTTGGGGTATTACACTGCACACCAAGCTCCCAACAAAGTCAGTGGAGTTCCATGGTTGGGATGTTTAGAGGCCCTGATCCTGCAAACCCGTGCCTGATTTTATGCACATGAGTAGTCCTAGTGAAAACAATGGAACTGGTCATGGACACTTTAATCACATGCATAAGAATTTGTGCGATCAGGGCCTTATTATAAGTCACTTATTTTGTGAAAAAGAAAAACAAAACAGGTTTATTGTTCTGGAGCATTATGTATTATTGGACATCTAGTTTCTGAACTGACGTTATATTCAGAGTAAAATATTTCCGTGTCTAATACTAACATTGTTAATATTGTAGTTTGATTATTCCATTGGCTACCAAAAAAAAAGGCTTGTCAGAAATTGAAGTGGATTTTATTGTTACAAATAGCAAAGTTTCGGTTTGTATAAATAATAAAGCCTGAGTACTTAAAATGAGTATCTTTGATAAATTGTTAAAGTGAGACCAACAATTAAATGGCATTAGCGTAATATTCCTCAATAAATGTTGCATATATGTGTACAGTTTGAACTCTCATGGTTTTTTACAGGTTCCTCAAAGTATAGATCAATCAGAAGATGAGGGATTCCAGTCAGCATCCAATCTGACTCCTGATTCACAATCGGAACCCAGCATGACTCCAGACATAGACCTCTGGGATGCCGTACTTACTTATGGACCCAGCAAACGAAGATGCTGGGAAAGAATTGGATGGTATGTGTCTGATGTTAAGATGAAAAAGAATTGTATGCTTATGTATGGTTTGTATGTATTTTAGTTGGAAGTGACCTTAATTAGAATAAACAAGCTAGGAATATACCATCTGATTTGGAACATGGAGTTCAATATCTTGAGGCTCAGAAGCTTATTTCTGTTCCCTCCGAGCTATGTTTTTGCCAGATAACAGTGTAGTGCTCTATGACATTTTTCAAGCAGCGGGACAGTTTTCCTTGCTGCCATTTAGATTTTGAGTTTTTAGTGGCATGGACTGTGTCTTCATATATGTGTGACAGAGACTAGCACATAGTGGGTGCTATCGTAATAGACATCAATAACACTTTAGGTCGAGGGAGTATTTCTCATTTTATGAACAGCTATTCTTGTTCTAAGGGGGGAGGAGATTTGCATATGTTAATACAAGTACTTGGAGCTTATAGGATCCCATTTCCTCTTCAAAGCAATTAACAAACATTAACCACAAGTTAGACAAAGTGTCCTCATTTTGCTGATGGGGAAACTGCAACATTTTCAGGGCTATGGAGGAAGCTGGTAACTCCAGTCCAGTGTTCGTTCTGTTTGTGAACAGTTGACACAAATAATCTATCAATAGGAACTCTTGACGTGTATATAATCCCCTTCACCCTATTGACTCATTTCAACCAATAAAATGGCATCATGCAAATTAACAGTAGCATGCTAATTAACAGTTTTAGTTGATTGGTTATGATGGTTGTCATTTTGTCAAATGACAGCATTTAAGAATAACTTAAGCTTTAACATGGCCTTGACTACCCAGTAACAATTATTAATGGTTGATATTTTTAGTTTAGCTAATTTCAACCTATTTTCTTCAAATGGAACCTTTGCACAAGGTTTTAATATGAATTATATGGAAAATGTTAAGAGCCTGTTTTGTTCCATTATTCAGATCATTTGGGTGAAGAAAAAGACAGGGAATGCTGAATTTCAAAAAATGATTATTTTTAAAATATTTGCGCAAGGGAATATAAGGAAGTACTTAATCCAGAAATTGATCTAGAATATTCACTTGTCCTGTGAAAAGCAATTATGCCAAGTCTTGAAACAAAATTCATTAATTACACTGGATAATAGGCTAAACATTAGCTGGAATTACCTATCAGTACGTCCATAATAACTATGTACCCTCCGAACCGCTGTGCTGTGGTGCCATTCACAAAACTGTGTAGTCTGGAGGGAGTATTGGTTAGAATGGTAAATATAGGTTTCCTTCTTGCATGAATAAGTAAAAACTTATTCTTTTAACCTTTAAACACTTTAAAAAGGTGTGTGTGTCATTTCCTAAATAAGAGCAAATGCTTATTTTGAGGTCATGTCCAAATAATACTTTTGGATGTCTGTCTAAAGAAGAATTGGTGAGACAGCATTAATCATTTTTCCTTCCAAAGGGTGCATCATATTGTGAAAGGTCTAGGTTTAAGTATGTTATGTTTTCAACATGGGTAATGTGCACTTTTAAATTTAGGCAAAACATCAGTGATGTCTTAACACATGTGTATGAACATGTAAGCTGAACCGGGGTGTGAGAGATTGCATATAGGAGGAAGTGGTTGCAGAGGCACTTAGGAAAATGAAAAAAGAAGAAAAGATTTGGGCCGGTGAAGTACCAGTGCATGTGATGAAGTCATTGGGAAGGGAAGGCATTAAGTATCTTAAAGTTTGTTCAGTTATATTCTTAAGAAAGAGAAAATGCCGGATGAATGGCATAGAAGATTAGTAGTGCCTATTTTTAAATATACAGGAGATATTACACTGTATGCTAATTATCACCCAGTTAAACTGACATCACATGTTCTAAAAGTATGAGTGAAGATAATTGAAAAGTGTCTGCATGGAGTAGTTGAGATTTGGAAGGGACAGTATGGCTTCATGCCTAGTAGGAGCAGAACTGATGCCATATTTGCACTACAAATCCTCATGGAAGAGTTCAGAGAAAAGAGATGGCAATTGGGTATGGTCTTTGTGGACCCATAGAAGGTGTATGATCATGTACCATGAGAACTATTTTGGTGGATTTTGTAATGGAGAGGTGTCCCAGAATGGTATGTCCATCTTATCGAAGATATGTACGATGGAGTAACTACCGTAGTCAAAACTAAATGGGGCTACGTTAGAGAATTTCCTGTAAGTATTGGCCTACATCAGGGATCAGCACTGATCCTCTTTTTGTTTGCAGTTATAATGGATGTGGAAAGTGAGAATATACAAAGAACTGCTTTGGAAAATGCTGTTCATTGGTGACCTAGTGATATGTGCAGAAGTTTGTGAGATCCTGCAAGTCAATTTTGAATAGTAGCAACGTAGTTTTGAGCAGGCAGGACTTGAAGTGAACATTGATTAGACTGTGGCTATGATAACTGAGGGAGAAGGACTCTCCATAAAGGAAAAGGAGTCCTTGTGGCACCTTAGAGACTAACCAATTTATTTGAGCATGAGCTTTCGTGAGCTACAGCTCACTTCATCAGCTCATGCTCAAATTGGTTAGTCTCTAAGGTGCCACAAGGACTCCTTTTCTTTTTGCGAATACAGACTAACACGGCTGTTACTCTGAAATCTCCATAAAGGAAATCACAGGCAGAAAGCTTAGAAGAGTGAAATAGTTTAAATACTAGGATCAGTGGCTGCAGATGATGGTGTCCTCCTGAGTGATATCCAGCATAATATTAAAGCTGTGTGATGCAAATGGCAGGAGTAGATCCCAGTTCTCTGTGACAAAACGATGCCAGTAAAGTTAAAAGATAGACTGTATAAAACTGTAATTCGACACATCTTAATGTATGGAACAGAGACTTGATCAGTCGCAAGAAATCAATATGCTTAGAGCCCTTCGCGGATACAAAATTTGTATCTGCATTCGATCCGCAATCTGCAAAAATGATCCGTGGATATAAAGTGGATATCCGCAAATTTGCAGGGCTCTAAATAGGCTCTTCACCATGGAAATGAAGATGTTGACAGAAGCTTGGATGCTCCATGATAGAAAGTGAAATGAGGTTGTAAAGGGCCTCAGGCAGGATGCGCCAATTGAACACAAATTGAGGGAGGCAAGGCTCTGTTGGTATGGGCATATCAGTGGAGACTAGAGAGTTCTATCATCAGAAGAGCTCTTGCAATTGTTGTGGATGGAAGATGACCAAGGAGGAGACAAAGACTCAGTATGTGGACCAGATATCAGCAGAGTACAGTGAGCGCAATCTGTACAAGAGCCTGGCATACAGTCATGAGTTTTGAAAGAAGGCTATAAAAGTTGCTGACCCCGAATAGGCAAGTGGAATGAGAGAAGGAGGAGAAGTGCCGTTTTCACTCATATGTTTTGTTTTAACCCAGTAGTTCTCAACCTGTGGTCTGCAGATCCCTAGGGGTCTGCAGACGATGTCTAGGATTTCCAAAGGGGTTCGTACCTCCATCTGAAATTTTTTTAGAGGACTGCAAATGAAAAAAGGTTGAGAACCACTGTTTTAAAACCACTTATAAGTTTGCCCAGGATCTTTGTAAGAAAGTATCCATTCCAACTCCAGTTCTAAATTGTGCACAGATACGAAAGATGTAATTAAAAGATGCATCCTAGAACACTGGAAAAATCTAGTTCCTTTGCTGTATAAGATATGCTGACTTGTGAATGAACTTGTGCTTAAGTGTTGTGGGGCCAGGTCATGTGTGATTGTTTTCTAATGGCTTCTCAATGCCATTTAGCAATAGTGATTTTTATAATTAAGTTATTACTGGAAGCTGTGGGTAATATATGAACAGTATTTTGAATGTTTTGTTTCTGTGTTTAGATTTCAGATTCTTTTATGCAGGGACATGCCTTTCTGTTTGTTCTGTAAATTCTCTGGAACACATCTGGTGCTGTAAAAATTATCGTAATTAAGAATGGGTTGGTAGTGGAGAGATTTTTAGGTTGTAGTTCAAAACTGGCTCTTGGCAGTTGCCTAGCTTTTTTAACATTTGCGCTGCAGAACTTCACTTACTATTTTAACAAAAGTTATTTGTAACTTCAGCAGTTAATTTGTGTAGGTAATTTTGTGTAAGCAGTGGTAGTCGTCTTCCCTTCCTCTTTGGGAACCCACCCTGGTCTTTTCACTCTTCCTGTCAGGAGCTGGTGCAGACAGGATCTTGGGGTCAAATACATCTATCGCTTTCTTCAAGAATGCCATTTCCTGCATGCTTTTGACAGTTGTCCACACAGCCTCCTTATGCAAATGTTGCATTGTAAATAATGCACGAGGGTAAAACATTTTTAATGACTGTGTAAAGTTCTGAAATGTCTTTATTTTAAAGGAAAGCAGTTGATTTATTCTTGGCTTTTATTGTTTCTGTATTTTTTCTGACACAGCCCACCTGGTAAAAAAGAGGAACCATATCTTACTGAAGCTGGAAGAGAAGCTTTTGACAATTTTTATAGGCTTCGAGAAGGGGAATTAGAACTATTTAGCAATACCATTCTCCAGCTTCCACAGCTTGTGCTAATGAAAGAATTTGAACTGGTTAAAGATGTTTTGAATGTCCTTATTGGTGTGGTATCTGCTACATTTTCACTTAATCAGGTATGAAAAACTTTTCTAAGAATGATCATGTTCAGTCACATCAGATTTCATGATTTTTGGTAGAGATTTTTGCAAGAGAAATAATTTTTTTGCATTTGAAGTTTTGTGATTCCTATTAGTATAACTTAAAATAATCAGAGAACTCTTTTACTGCAGTTTAAATGTCCAAAACAGTCTCCAGAGAGCTGTACAAGAAAATATGTGAGAAAGTAAATTAATGGATTCCACGAATGCCTTAAAGTGATTAAAATAATGTATAGAGAACTGTTTGGTTAAAAGATTAAGTAACAAGAATTTTTATATACACTTTAATATAATTATGATTTAATTTTCCTCCTAAAATTGTGCTACCTTTTATATCTGTTAATCTTTTTGTCTCAGGTATTTAACTCCAGTCACCATAATAAACTGCAAATCTGTGTGCCATTATTTTATGGGGGTTTTGTTTTCAGGCAGTTTGGGGTGAGGTTGTGTAATTATATAACACTGAATATATAGTTCTGAAATAACTAACTGGTACTGTCTCCCTTTCTGCACAATTCTAGGCTGCTCAGACATTTGTGATAAAGCAGGGGATATATGTATCTGGAACATCACCTGAGAGCATGAACAATCTCCTGTCAGAAGTTGCTGAATATGGAACATATTACACACGATTGAGTCGCTTCTCTCTTCAGCCAGTCTTAGACTCCTTGTACAACAAAGGGCTTGTATTTCAGGTAATGTACTTGAATGGTGCTGGCCTGCTCAATAGTGTGTTTATTGTTTCTGTAGAGGAATGATCTTGACATGCTGTTTATTGGGAGGTAAAGGGTGACTGTTTCTCAAGTTCTGCAGTATTGCTAAATATTTGATTAGTAAATATATTAAAAATATAATAGCTCTTTTTTGTAAGTGTAAATGCACTTCACAGTGTAAAAGAAATAAAATGAGGGAAACAGTCCACTTTAATACCTTTTATTAGATCATGTCAGTTTGAAATTGCTTACTGCTTCCTTGTAGATATTAGTTCTCCAAATGTGACTTGGATTAAGCAATGCGATGAATCTTCTGTGTGTGGTGAGGTGTAATTAACTTTGTTGTTGTCAAATAAGTATTCTTTTTTAACCAGAGGGGCAAAGGGAATCTTCTTTGTTTGTAATACCCTATTAAAATTAATATTAATTAAAATTAATAAAAATTAATTAAAATTAAAATTCATATTAATGTTAATAGGTGCTGTCCATATGCATGAAAAGGAAACAATCCTGTTATCTTTCAAATACACAACTTTTCTTGTCTTGCCATTGAAACTGGACTTTTTTTTTTAAGATAACGTACCCAAATTAGAATGCAGTAAATGTGTTTTAATGTTAATGTACTGTAATCAGTGTGAACATAAACTGAGCACTAATAGTTTTAAAAGCAGGGTGTTGTCAATGTTTTTTCTTCTACTAGGCATTCACAAGTGGATTGAGGAAGTACCTTCAGTATTACCGCGCATGTGTTTTGTCAACACCTCCCACTTTAAGCCTTCTAACAATCAGTTTTCTCTTCAGAAAATTAGGGCGACAGCTAAGGTAATATTATAATATTAAAGCATTGTAGACTGAAAAAATGAACACTAAAAAGCCACTACTAGAGAACCCTTCCTATTCAATCTCTGGTGTTCATTTCGTAATATTTTCACAGAAAAAAATCTTTAAATTCCAGAGGCTGGTGGTAGTAATTCTACTACCTAGCTCTAATAGTCGTCTTCATCAGTAGATCTCAAAGCACTTTACAGATAAGCTCCTATTATATCTCCCCACTTTTTACAGATGGGGAAATTGTGGCACAAGGAGGTGAAGTGAGTAAGGATATAAGGACTGATAGACTAGATAACTTTAGTATAGATAGTTAGACCTAGAGTCCTGGCCAAATTCCAACTTGAGTCACCATCTGCGTATCTAAATACTTTCTATAGCTTGAATTGGAGAAATGTTCTCCACCTCCCCTCCATACACCTGTTATAGTTTGATGCTGCAAAATGATAGCCTCATGCCACCCAAGTGTGGCACATTTCATTGATCACTGTAAATGACCTGGGATACTTCTGTCTGAAAGATGTTACATAAATGTAATTTTTTGGTTTAGGTATTTAGCTGAGCTCTGTGGCATAGGAACAACTGTTCTGGGGATCAGCAGAGGTGCTGGTGCTTCATTTCCTACGGTGATTATTGATCTTTTTTGGAAACCTATTGTTTTAGTTTTAATATCAGTATATCCGCTTCAAATAAATTGAGTAGGATTTTTTTAAATGTTCAGTGTTGGCCTCTGCTCCCAATGAAGTCAATGGGAGTTTTAGCAAAGAACACTATTAGATCAGTGCTGAATGCTTTTGAAAATTCCACGTAAATGTTGCATGAAATGAGAGAGAGAGAATTCATATACTGATTATAAATTGTTAAATTAATGTTGGATGTCTGTCACTGTTCTGCAAGTGGGTATACAATAGAAACACTTTTATAATATAACACACACAATTTTAAGTATTTTTCTGTTGTATTAGCAAGATAATCCAAGCATTAAAAGCAATGCTCAACAGAAGAAGGCCTGCTACAATCCTTCCTATTTAGCTTTGCCCCTCTGAAAAGTTTCAGTGAATAGATAAGACCTGAAGGTGAACATACGGGCTCAGTCAGACCAAAGAGGAAATGTGAACTTCAGCGTCTGTGGCTTTCCAATGAGAATGCCGTGCCAGCCCCAAATATTTAAATATTGGGACTTTGCCCTAGTGATTTCAATGGATGAAGTAAAGCTCAAAAAAAGTGGACCCTAAGATATTCAGGACCCAAATTAAAGCCTTTTATTAGAGTTCAAAACCAACCCCTTGAATTGTCCCTGGAAACTGGTTGGAAGGTAGTGCAGTCTATCGAGCACTGGTGTAATATGCTGTATCCTTGAAACTCTGCTATGTAGGTGGGCTGTTTACACTATTGAAGTTTCTATGGTAAAGAGGTACGGCCCCACATAGAGTATTGCAGAAATTCAGTATATAGAGGTAGTAAATGCAGGGACAATGGTGGTAAGGTGTACATCTGGTAGGTAAGATTACAATCTCGTATTCAAGTAAAGATGAGAAAAGTACTCATGGCTACAGTTGCTATCTGGGTATCCAGAAACAATCCAGGATCCAGAAAGAATCCTGACGATTCCAATAAAACTTTGTCAGTTGAAGGGGCATATGTCACCTCTGCCATTTCCTCTGGTTGTTGTTGACCCATCCCACCAATATCGTTTCAGTTTTATCCAGACTGAGCCATGACCAAATTGTCTCTGTCTAATAAATAGATGTAAAGATGTGTATATTATGAATCTTTTTTTTACTAATAGTACGATGGATTTTACTGTTTTGAAATGTAGTTGTTTTATCTTTTTTTTTTTTTCTTCCAGGGAGTAAGATTGCTTTCATACTTGTACAAAGAGGCTCTCAATAACTGTAGTAATGAACATTACCCAGTTCTTCTGTCATTGTTAAAAACCAGCTGTGAACCATATACCAGGTGGGTTGCAGACTGTTTGTTTTATAATTGTGCTTAGCAATGACTGTAATAATAACCTACTGGTTTTCCATTTGGGCATTTTTAATGTAATAACCACTTTGAAGAAGTGGATAACTAGGCTGGTTTAGTTTATAAAGGGCAGACCATTAGCTTGAAGATTTTCAGAGTGGATGTGAATTATTTTTAATGATTTAAGGTGTGGTTCGGCTCTGAAAACTGACTGCAAAAATGGCATTGTGTGGGTCCATATTTGCTTTCCAATGACTTCCGTAGCAAAACCTTTTTTCTTTTTTTTAACAAATAAAAGGATATTTTTTTCCTAACTGCCAACCCAACAAATTCACTCAGGGATCTGAGACTCAACCAGGGTTCAGTTTCTTTCCTTCTTGTACATCATCACCACCACTAAAAAATATCCTGCAGCTGATATTTAATTACACACAAAACCAGGAGAGATCCCACCTCACTCTCTCATACCTGTGTTGGCTTTTCAATGTTAATAGAAGTTCAAAAGTTGTAAAAACATCTTTTATATCACTAACGTAAGCATAGCTGTTGAGTAAGAAGTTGTTATCTTTAATAGAGTCCCTTGGATGTACCAGTTTCTTTAATCAATATCCACACAACTTTGGAAATTGCTTATCTACTTCTGTAGCAATGCTACGGAGTGTATAAGATATTAGACATTTTTAGGAACTACAATAGTAATTTTAAAAAATCAATAATAATGGGGCAAGTATAATAAAATTAAACAGGACAAAACAAACCCATCAAGATATTCTGAACTGAAGACTCCACCCACTGCCACCCTTTCCCTATGTTCAGTTCCCAGTCAAATTTTGGGCCTCAGACCTTCTCAGCTGTAAACCTGTTGAAATACTTAATTGTGGCTTCACTTCTGCAAATTATACCTTGACAGACCGTTGAGTCTTCATTGTGTTTATTGCAGGAGTAGGACAGTAAAGTTATAAGTACATGCATAAAAATTTGCAGGATTAAGGCCTAAATGAGTTTGTAACAAGTCACTATGAGAACATCAATTGTTTAAGCAATAATGGTTGCTATAGAGGTCATTTCCTGCCAGCTAATGTCTGTCTTGAGGATGTTAACCCAGTCATTAATTCATTAACTTCCAGGAAATGTACCACCTGGAAGTTGTTGTTGCTGTTAGAAATCATAAAAATATAAGGATATTAACACACAAGGCCTTATTTTTAATTAGGTTAAAGTTGAACTGCGGTTGCTATGGATACATTTTTCTGTTTACAGTACCAGTCTGTTCCTAGGCATTAGACCTTTACAGTAACCAGTCGAAAAGAAGGACTGGGCTGATGCTGCTATGGGACCCTGAATTTCAGTATCTGTAATTTATGATAATTTTGTTTCCTCTGTGCATATAGGGAGGATAACCTTTGATTCACACTGGGGTCAAGAGAGTGTTATCATAAATATATGAAAAAAGGAATATTTTCTCCCAAAGTAATAGTTCACGTTTCTCCAGATATATGAAAAGCTGCTCAAGCTCAAAGGAAAAGTTGTCTGAATTTGTGTCCTAGAGTTCTATAGCCTCTCTTCTCCTTCTAAACAAGTTGCATCTAATTAAAATTCTTTCTTCCTCCCCCCTTCCCCATAAAATGTATTCTATCATTATGACAGTGCAAAGGTTTTTATGTATGTCCAGATCAGTATAAAAGACTGTTACTGGAATTAGAATGATTTTAAACTAAATGTTTGCAGTTAAGATTCTCTAAAAAAGATGCTTCTTATGCCAAAAATGAGGGTTTATATTTTTTGGGAATTAACTGTCGATGTGATTATGCTTAACTTTTATATTTATCCTCAACATGACTTGAAGATTTACCGTTTTGTCATGACTTTGACAAATATGCTGCTGATACAATATTTGCGGCATGTGCATGCATGCGCACATGTGCATCCACACTGATTGAGATATAAATACATATGTGTGTGTCAAAGAAAATAATCTGTTATGTGTATTGGTTCAAATAAAATAATTTTAGAAAGGAAAGAGGGACTTAACTCCGTTGTATAATCTTTATTTTTTAGGTTTATCTATGATTGGGTGTACAGTGGTGTATTCAGGGATGTTTATGGCGAATTCATGATTCAAGTGAATGAGGATTATCTTAGCTTCAGAGGTACAGTACATAGATGTAGAACTTCTAGTTTGTTCAGTTTGCATTCTTGTTATCTTTATTAAATACAATATACTTTGATCTTTCTTGTCTTTGATCTATAGATAAACATTACTGGACCCATGGATATATTTTGATTTCAAAAGAAGTAGAAGATTGTGTCCCTGTGTTTCTGAAGCATATTGCCAATGATGTATACATTTGTGGGAAAACCATAAACTTATTGAAATTGTGTTGTCCCAGGGCAAGTACTTGCTTGGTTCTTTCATGTTGCACTACAGAAACAAATTCTTAGCATATGTTGACTGGTTCTGTGGCAAGTAAATTTAAATTTATGCTTTTATTGATAAGTGGCCCTGCCAAGGATGGATGTTGAAGAATGTTATTTAGCTGTTTACATTCAAGTATTCATGACCTCAATATTCCAGTGTAACACAGGTCTTGATAGCTAATTGACAAACTGTGAATGTGCAGAAGCAAGTTTAAAGTACCCTTTGTACAACTTTAGGTTTCATATTTTCCTTTGTGTAAACCCTGAATGTTTTAGGCCTCCAAGCAATTGTTCTCCAACACCCAGACAACACTGACCAAAGCAGGGGGCCTCCTCTCCCTAAAGACCTGAATTTAGATCATACCTTCCCCCCCCTATCATTTTGGCTTTTTTTGCTGCACACTTATTCAGACACACTGTAATAGTTCCATTGTACACATTTTTTGCAAAACAGATCTGTTTGTGGTAGGAAGAATGCTTGAAATAATAAATTTAAAGTTCCCTTTAATTTATACTTTGATCTTTTCATCTGATTTCTAAGATCTTGTCTTTTTAAACCTTTCAGGTCTCAGTCACAGGGTGTAGAAACATGATCCTGTTATATCAGTTCCATTTTCATATCTGGATGTATGTGTTGTACCTAAAGGCAAGCAGTGGCTGTTATCGGACATGTAATGCCATAAGCTATTCAAGAAAGTAATATGATTTAAAATAGACATTTAAACATCTGCAGAATGGCTCAGAACAAGACTCCTCCTAGGAAGCATCTCAAACAGTTGATATATGCATATACAATCATAAAGCCTGATTAGTCATTTAAATTCACAGGCTTTTTTCCCTCTATTTAACTGTATAATATTTCTTATTTGTAGCATTACATATGCTGGTCAGATATCCCTGTTCCTCGGATTTCTGTTATTTTTTCCCTTGAGGAGCTGAAAGAGATTGAGAGAGACTGTGCAGTATATGTGGGTCGAATGGAAAGAATTGCCCGTTACAGTTCTATTAGCAAGGAAGAAAAGGTAAATGAATATTAAAGAAGAAATAATTTTATATAATTAGTATATTTAAAGAGAGCTCAGATTTTTCATTTGATTGTATATGTAAAAGTACTGACATTCATGACTATAGTCTTCCTGTGGTGGTCTGCTTGCTTTGTATTGCTGTCTTGGGGGAAAAAAAGACTAACATAATTGCTTTTAGTTTTGTTTAACTGGCATGTCATTATTGTTGACATTTTCATGATTTTTGGAAATAGTTTTGGAGGATGTTCCACCAGAAATTTGTTGCATCTGCTTTAATCTATTAGGGAAAGGTAATCAAGACCCAACTAATACACTATCAGAGCCTAACTTGTTTATTAACTAATCAGATTGTTCCATTTGTCAAGTCCTTTAAATAATTTGCATGGCTAATTTATTTTAGTAGAACTTCATTACTGTGAGCAGATCATTGTGTTAATAAATTTTAGTATAACCTTAGATTCTACGTTCAGTGATTTGCCTAATTAGGTGTCTCATTTATTAAGTGGGTATAAATCCTGGAAGCCAGCTACCTGAGGACATTATTGCTATGTGTACATGGAATGAAAGCGTGCACTTTAAATTGCAACACTATCTCTTCATGTCTGAAAAGCATAATAAAACTATATATATTTATCTCCTAGGATTTGCGCATGGAGATTGCAAAACAGGAGTTGATTGTTCATGCTCGAGAAACAGCTAGTAAAGTACTAAAAGCCATTAATGGTAAGTTTCAGTGGGGTTTTCATCTAGTGAATTTTTTCTCTGTTTTTTCAGTATGTTGATGTAAAGTAACAGTATTTTCAATTTAAATACAGATCAACAAATATCAGAAAGAATGACTTTGGATGCAAGGAAACGGGAACAGTTTCAGAAATTAAAAGAACAGTTTGCAAAAGATCAAGAGGTATTTCTGTGACTTGATTGCTTTGAGAATTATATTATTTGCTAAAGAAAAACAAAGAAATTACAGTTTTACAGTGAAGCACCAATTATTATGAAATCTAATCTTAGGAACGGCCAGTTATACAAACCATTTTTCCTGAAGGAAGGGAAAAATCCCTACGCAATAGTGATGTCTGTGAAGAAAAACGCAACATCCCTTCACGTTCCGATGTTTTCAGTGCATTGGAAATCACCTTGCAGTGGTTTGAAGGACAAGAAGAAAGTAATGCAGTGCACCGTACTACAGTTTGTGCACAGTACCTACTGTAATTTTGAAATGTTCAATGTTATGACCTCCTCAATCCCCAATTAGTTTATAAAATAAGGGGTTTACTACACATTCTGAAATTGCTCAAACACCTAATGATATATAGTTTTAAAAGCTCTTTAAAATGTGTACATCTGTTTGACTGGGTTGGTGCTGAGAGTGATTTTTTTACGAGTTCTAAATGTTTATGTAGCGTCGACTTACGATGAAACAGGAGGAGATCGATGATGATTTCAGCTATGCCCGAGAGCTCAGGGAGAGAGAGAAAAGACTGAAAGCCTTAGAAGAGGAACTGGAAAAAAAGGCAAGGTAATGTATAAAGAAACAATATTTGTGGTTAATCTCCCAAAGGTTTCAGATCACATTTTCCCATAAGGTCTGGTTTTAAAAAACAATTAAAATATTGCTCTTCATTTTGGAATCCTATCAATGCTCTAAAGAACAGACAGTCTACACCAATGACATCCAGACTGGTTTTTGTCATAATCATGGCTTTAGAAAAACTTTAACAACAAAATTTGTGATCAAAAGCTGCCCACACAGCAAAAAAATCGGATGTGTCAGATCAGATTAAAAACCGGTATGGGGGAATTAACGTAGACTTTTTTTTTTGCTTTACTGCTAATGTTAAATGTTGGTTACGATACTTTCCTCTGAGTCTACATGGACCCCGATCTTACTTCAGTGGGGCTCTACTTGGGCCTAGTGTCCACCAAAGTGGATCTGATTGTATGGTCAGAGCCACAGTTTATACATTGGTGAATGCTATTCAATTTTATTTGGACTATGAATAGCTGTCAGAGGTTAAGGGCTGCATTTTAATCATTTAATCAGGCATACATTGATGGTGAATGAGTATGTAAGGTGAAATGTATATCTCAGTCAGATCCTTTTAATTTGATATATAATCAGCACTCAGATGCAGGTCAGGTATTTCTTGGTAGTTAGTCATTAGCAGGGATCGAGTCTTGGGCTTCACCACATACCTTCAAAATCTCCAGCTGGAAGTGGTGGATTCTCCGTCTCTTGATGTCTTCAGCTCAAGACTGGATGCCTTTGTGGAAGATATGTGTTAGCCAAACACAAGGTACATGGCTCAATACTGGGTAACTGGTTTAAGGGCCTGTTATATATAGGAGGTCAGACTAGATGATCGCTCCAGGGCATACTGTAGCCAGGAGTCATTACTGCTCCCATTAACCATCAAAAGGACACATAAAAGATATTTATGTGATTAAAAATTAAATTGATGAGGACAGTGCCATGGGTGTGGTGTGGTGTGCTATTTTTAATTGTTTTTCCTTATCAGATAGACTTAAACAGTAATGAGCAGGAAACAAAACACTTTTTCAGTGTTAAAATCGGTTCTAATTAAGGCTGCATGTCTGTCACAGAGGTCACGGAAGTCATGGATTCCATGACTTTTCATGACTTCCGTGACTTTTGCAGCGGCTGGTGTGGCTGTCTCAGGGGTTTTCCGAGCACTCGGGCAGCCCCTGGGCCAGCAGTAGCAGCAGTTTGTGTGTGAGAGGGAGCTCAGGGCTGGGTCAGGGGCTTGGGGCATAGGGCGGCACTTATCCCCGGGGTGGAGGGCAGGGGCTTCTCGGAAGCAGCTGGCATGTCCCTGCAGCTCCTAGGCAGAGGGCCAGCTTGCAGGCACCGCCTCCACAGCTCTCGTTGGCTGCAGTTCCCAGCCAATGGGAGCTGCAGAGCCGGAGCTCGTGGCGGGGGCAGCTCATGGAGCCCCCTGGCCTTCCCTCCCCTTAGGAGCTGCAGGGACATGCTGGATGCTTCTGGGGAGCTGCGTGGAGCTGGGTAGGGAGCCTGCCAGCCCCTCCAACCCCGCCCCTCACTCCAGTAGGGATCTTGGGCCATGCACTGCCACCTGGTTCCCCAGCACCAGCAGGGGTCCTGGGCCGCCCAAGTTTTAGTCAGGGATATATAGTACAAGTCATGGACAGGTCACAGACTGTGAATTTTTGTTTACTGCCTGTGACCTGTCCATGACTTTTACTAAAAATACCTGTGACTAAAATGCAGCCTTAATTATAATTGATATAAGTTCTGCATAGTAATTATAGCTGTTACAAGCTTTGACATTACTTATCAATATATACAGCTAATTGTAATTTTTCTTTGTTTTCTATCATACCTTTAAGCACATTTGTTATGAAAAATTAGTCTCCTAATAACATGGTTCTACAAAAACTTATTGACAAAAAATACCATCCTATTTTCATTACATTTTCTCAACTAGCTTCTGTACTGTGGATGAAACCTCTGGTTTTTAATTTTAAAAATATATAATCTGAGAGATCTATCATTTCCTTGCTCTTCTACACCAGCATATGGTCTCAATGTACAGAGTGCAAGATGAAAAATAAGCAGGTGGAGTGTCTGTAATATAGTATCTTTACTCTCCTTCAGGCAAGAAATAATTGATCATTATAGCAAACTTTCTGATGATGCAGCCCGTAGGGAGCAAAGAGCTTTATGGAAAATCCAGCGGCACAAACTGGAAACAGCCCGTCTCAACTTTCTATTAGAAGATCAAAAACATATCGAGGTATCTTTTAAATTTTTAAAAGAAATATCATTTATAGCATTTTAACATTTGATATATTAAAAGCTTTTTGGTTTTGCTATTTTGATTTTTAGGAGATGCTTGAAAAACTTCCTAATGGGAAGTACAGGAGGAAATTAGACATTATTCCGCATAAGCAATGCCAAACAGTTTCACTTATGGACGCAGCTGTAGAAGAACCAAGCTCTCAGGTTAGTGCATTTTCTTACAGAAGCATTGCATGACAATTCCAAGTTTTCTAATGTGAGTTTTGTAAATGTTTGATCACTAAACAGAAGAGTCACCATGGCAGAAATGTGAATGAGTATTACAGTATTGTGGTGCTGGCAATAAAAGGGCAGGACTGGAAATAAAATCTTGTTGTGGAAAAATAGTTTAAAATACATACAAACTGTATGTAAATAGCTGAAGAATGCAATAATTATTTGTGTTTTAGGTATCTTCTGTGGAACCTGTGCATTCTGACAATAATGTTGTCAGAGGTGATTCTGAACCTGGACTGAAGAGTGTTACTTCTGCTGAAAAACCATTGGCTTTGTCCCGGCCAGTAAATACTCATATTAATCAACGTCCTGAGCAAGATGCAGCAGGAACTGAATCTCAATTACTAAGTACAGAACAAACATGGGATCCATCGCAGAGTGCTAATTCTCTGCCTGAATCGAGTCTAAATATTGAGGATTTCCTACCAGAATCACAGGAAGAACAACCTGCTGCCGTTGGCTCTTTACTAGATGAAGGATCTTTACTAGACGAAGCATTTCAAAATATTAGCTCAGAACTTCCTGAAACTACTCAAATAAGTGAAAGTCAGCCTCTTTTGATAGAAGCACTGCAAGGAGAAGGTAATACACAGTTACATCAGCAAAGTGAATATGATTTTAATACAATTCTCAGGCCAGCTGCTGTTTCACAAGGACATGGCAGAGTTGGAGAAAATGTGTTGGTGGAAAGTAGGAGACTTCAGTGGAATATTCATGGACATGTATCCAATGCCAGCTTTAATGTAGGGGAATATGTGCCTTGTGCAGAGACTTCCCAGTCACATTCAAATCCATATGGACATTCTTCAGATTCGCACATAAAGATTGGGGAATATACCTCTGAAGTTGAATCTAGTCGGCCTCGCTGGAATATTCATGGGCATATTTCTGCAGCTCATATTAAAATTGGGGAATATACGTCGGAGGTCGAGTCCTCAAGGCCCAGATGGAATGTTCATGGACATGCCTCAGAAGCCAACATTAAGATTGGTGAGTATGTGTCAAACATAGAGCCTACAAGGCCTCGGTGGAACATCCATGGTCATGCATCTGATGCCAATATCAAGATTGGAGAGAACGTGTCTGAGCCTGTACCATCTAGAGCTCGGTGGAACATCCATGGCCATGCATCTGATGCCAATATCAAGATTGGGGAAAATGTGTCTGAGGCTGTACCATCCAGACCTCGGTGGAATATCCATGGACATGCTTCACAATCACACATTAAAATGGGAGAGCTAGTTTCAGACACTGAACTTTCAAAACCTCGTTGGAGCCCTTTTGGCCATGCATCTCAGTCGAACATTAAAATAGGGGAGTGGTCTCCATCCACAGAAAGTGATCCAATACCTCATAATAAAACCATCTCTGGTCACACATCAGACTCCACAGTTCAGACATTTCAGTGCAATGGAGAGTTTTCTCCCTCTGTTGAAAGTAAGAGAGACAATAAATCATCAGAAGGCAAGGAAGAGGTCTTACCCCAATCACAGTCCTCAGACAGTGTTCCAGTCCTTTCAGATTCTAATATTGAAGGTGAAAAGCAAGAAAACATCACAGAAGAGAGAGAGAAACAAGAAGGTGAGAATAAGACAATCAAACTGTATTCAGTTGGTCAGTAGTTTTTTAGGACCTTATAAAAATTACTATCAAGTGTGTTTGTTCTATCTGGATACTTATGAGTTAATTCACTGAGTATATGGCTAAACACTATTAGAATTTAGAGGTGAGAATTTGCATGTAGTCTTGTCTCCTGTATGAAAAGGGTGAAATATTTGTTAAAATTTTCCACTGGTTTGAAACTTTGCAGATCACTTATAATTCTAGTGTGGTTTTAAATAGCTACTTTGCACTCTGAAATTGAAGAATGTTCTGACAGTACTTTAAATATATTAATGCTAATAGTGTCACTGTGTAATATATAGAAGCATGTGAAGCTAAAGTTCCCTGTTTTTCAAGTGCAGTGTAATGGTGGTTTTGTTACAGATTTTGCATTCTTTTGGAATTATGATCAGGTCTGAGATATGATCCGGTGACTATAGGCAGTTCAGCTGTATTTTGTATGTTCATGGGTTGTTTTTTTTCTAATACTGTTTCAATTTGTGTTATTACAGTAATTGCAAAAGATGTCAGCAAAGATCTCCCTCCAGAGCTTCCTCAGGGTTCACAGGTAAGGAACACATCATTTCTGCATGGGATTTTTGAGAAGATCGGCTCTGAGAGAAGGTGTTAGTTATTGTCTGCATTTTCTTAGACAGAGGAACCTGAAAAATCGATTGCCCTGACTGTTACACCTCAAGAAACTTTACTTTCTGAGGCGTGTGCTTCTGAGACTAAAGAAAAGGAAGATGATGATGATACGTGGAGGAAAGAACAAGCTTATCTGAAAGCCTTATCAGACCAGTATTGCCTTGAAAAATACCAAGACAGCTATGATTTAATGTGTGAGTAGAACTCTTGAAATGGTAGTTCAGCAAGAATATGTAATGATCTTGAGTGAGAAATCAGGATTTTAGCCTAAGGAAGAGTTCTTAGACGATCTTTATCATCAAAATTATTAAGTACAGGAGCAAAACTATTTTTCTTTGCATAAAAATCTGAAGTCTACGGTAGCATGTTTTTGACTTTTCTAATCTGGAATGACTTTCAGGACATTAATTGAAATAGCTTAAGTATAACAGCATACAATTTTTATGTGTGTTCTTCAATTTAGCAGAGTTGCCAGTTTCCCATCTCTTGCATCATGTGATACCCAGGTCATACACTTTCCCAGTGGATCCTTTGGTACAGTCAGCAACAGATGAAACAGCTGTACAACTAAGTGAGCTTTTATCTTTGCCAGTGCTGATGAAACACTCTATTACTGCTCCACTCGTGTCTCAGTAAGTATTAATTAGGAATAACAAATCCACTTTTATTAACTCAGTTATTTTTTCTTTGCTGGTTATTTTCCCTTGAGACAGAGCTGCACGAAAATCTACTTACTACTACTTCGAGTGCTGGTCCGGTCCCTATGTGTATTCCACACATGTGTACACATGCATGCCATGTGCCTGAGTCTGGAAGTTCTTCAAAGCCGTGTCCATTGACTCACACATGCGCATTAGCTTCCCTCATGTTTCCGACCAAGGGTATAATAGGTGGCGTGGGTTGATGCCTCTCCAGTTCCTTCTTAACACTGCATGGCTTTGGTTGAAATTGTGTCCTTCATTGTATAACCTGTGAACTAAACTAGATATAAAATCAATTTACAATGAGTTTAGTTTACAAGTATAGGGTATAGGATAATTTCCTCCTACCCCTGCCTTTGGGGAAAGTCTTCCCCGGTCTCGGGACTATCCCCAGAGTTCCAGGGTTCAAGAATTGCATCTCCTGCCCTCTCTCCTTCTCTGTCAGTGACTAGCATCAAAGGTGCCTGTATTGCCTGGGTGAAGTACACATCTCTGCAAAGATACAGACATGACACTTGCTTAACCAGTCTGGATCCCACCAGATGAAAGCTTCATAAAGGGAGGTTACTGCTAATGTGTTTTCCTATGATCCATGTAGTGTCAGTCTTCAGATATGCTAGCAATTCCAATCAAACTATAGTTCTCAGTAGTGGTAGGTTTTAGTTCTGTGTCATCCTGGATATTATCTGTATATAAGGTTTCTCCCATTTTCTTTTGTGCATGTGAATGTCATACAAGCTGGTACATTATGCTAGATACTGAAACGTTAATTTGATAGTAATATCCACGACTGCATTTTAATAGCAAGGAAAGAATTGTTCTTAAGAGTGATTGTCACTTCATGTTTTTATTAGTGTTTCCCTTGTGAACAAAGCGATAGTCGATTACTACTTTGTGGAACTGAACATAGAGAAGCATTTTGAAGCACTAAGACATTTTTTGTTAATGGAAGATGGAGAGTTTGCTCAGTCACTTAGTGACCTACTATTTGAGAAGGTATTTGCTGGCTTGTTTTATAACTCTGGTATTTGGTCATTTGCAATAGGCACGATATCTGTGAACCTCTAGTATCTCATACAGTGATATTAAGGACTGTTCCCAGCGTTGACATAGGTAGCTAAAAAAAACCAATATGAGTAAGGGTGGTAGAGAAGTGTGGGTTAAAATCCTGTCTGCTATTTTTCCCCTTACCCATTTTGTATCCCCTTGTGCCAAGGCAGCAAATTCTGTAACAAAGAGGCCCTGCTGAGGCCCTAAGGACTGTGGGCCAAAATGCACCCTCTCTTAGAAATGCCCATGAGAGGAGCTACACGAGGCCCAAGAAACTCTGTAAGAGCACTATATTTGGCTGATATTCTCCCTGAGGAATGGGGCGGTGGGATTTGGCAGACCGCAGAGGATGCCAGGTGTCTGACCTCTAAACTAAGCAGAACTTGGAGATGTTCAGGGAAGAAAACCCCCTGTCCTGTGAAAGGCTAGATTGTTTGCACTATTGCTCTGGCCCCTGCTGCCTAATGGCAGCACAGCTGGAGGACACTGTTGCCACTGATTGAGTCCCACCACTCCCCTCCATCACCCTCCCACTTCAAAAATCCCACAGTGTACTGCTGAAGGAGAATTAGGGAGGAGAATATTGGAATCTGCTGCAGAGGTGGCACTTATATGCCCTATTTCTGTGTCCCTGGATGAGGTTCACCTGAGTAAGGTCACAGGAAGGATGGTTTGAGCTTATGTCTAGCTATCAGGACATGCATAGAATCATAGAATCATAGAATATCAGGGTTGGAAGGGACCCCTGAAGGTCATCTAGTCCAACCCCCTGCTCGAAGCAGGACCAATTCCCAGTTAAATCATCCCAGCCAGGGCTTTGTCAAGCCTGACCTTAAAAACTTCCAAGGAAGGAGATTCCACCACCTCCCTAGGCAACGCATTCCAGTGTTTCACCACCCTCTTAGTGAAAAAGTTTTTCCTAATATCCAATCTAAACCTCCCCCACTGCAACTTGAAGCCATTACTCCTCGTTCTGTCATCTACTACCATTGAGAACAGTCTAGAGCCATCCTCTTTGGAACCCCCTTTCAGGTAGTTGAAAGCAGCTATCAAATCCCCCCTCATTCTTCTCTTCTGCAGGCTAAACAATCCCAGCTCCCTCAGCCTCTCCTCATAAGTCATGTGTTCTAGACCCCTAATCATTTTTGTTGCCCTTCGCTGGACTCTCTCCAATTTATCCACATCCTTCTTGTAGTGTGGGGCCCAAAACTGGACACAGTACTCCAGATGAGGCCTCACCAATGTCGAATAGAGGGGGACGATCACGTCCCTCGATCTGCTCGCTATGCCCCTACGTATACATCCCAAAATGCCATTGGCCTTCTTGGCAACAAGGGCACACTGCTGACTCATATCCAGCTTCTCGTCCACTGTCACCCCTAGGTCCTTTTCCGCAGAACTGCTGCCTAGCCATTCGGTCCCTAGTCTGTAGCGGTGCATTGGATTCTTCCGTCCTAAGTGCAGGACCCTGCACTTATCCTTATTGAACCTCATCAGATTCACAGATTCCTGGGCACAGGATAGTTAACACCAACTCTCTAGAACCTGAGAGCATTTTGGTCACGATTGAGAAAAGTACTTTAGCACATGCTTAACTTTGAGCATATGTGAGAAGTTCTGCTGAAGTCAGTGGGGCTGCTTGTGCTTAAATGTTTTGAGTCCGAGTCTTACGCTCACTACTGTCATTTTAATAGTTGCAGGGGGATCAGGATAACATAAATGAAATGTTTAAAACGACATGATGTTTGTTGTTGTTCTTTATTCATTTTGAGGCTTGACACCTGCAATTCTGAATTTGCTGTGTAATTCTATTTTATATTTTCCATAACAGCAGTTAAGTCTTTGTGTTTTGAAAAGTGAATTAGTAAGTTCTCATTTGGATTTTCAACGAATATATTAATTTCATTAGTAAACAGATGTCGGAAAACACATTAAAATTGCTTTAAAGTGCTAAAGGTGAAAATTCAGAGGTTTATTTCACAGTATTAATTTTGATTCTGTCACATTAATGTGTTGATTAGGTTGTTCTGACGTTGATCATCATGGTACTGAGCCAAAAGACTAAGGGCAAAAATTTCAAAAGCAGCCAATTCCCATTTTCAAAAATGAATAAAACACTTGTGGCTAAGCCACTTTTGAAAATGGGACTTAGGTCATTTAGGTGCTTTTGAAAAATTTACCTTAAAGCAAGAACATGACTTGTATGTCTCTAAAAATTGTGTGTAATTAAGATTTCTTTTTTTCAAGCTTGGTTCAGGGCAAACTCCTGGTGAACTTCTGAATCCACTGGTTCTCAATTCTATCTTAAATAAAGCATTACAGTATAGCCTTCATGGAGACACCCAGCTTGCTTCCAATCTTTCTTTTGCACTCAAGTACCTTCCAGAAATGTTCAAACCCAATGCTCCTGATGCTCTGAACTGCTTGGAGCTACGGTACAAGGTAAGAAAGCATATAGAAAAGATTATTTGAAAGTTTTATACTTTGCTCTTATACCATAATCATTTGAGCATCCATGTTTCTTGTTCTTTGATGTATAGTAATTGATGATTTACTACCTCCTGGAGGAAAAGAGTCAAGAAATTAGGCTAATCTAAGTGAATTTATAGGGTTCACTCATCCTGGGCATTCTATGATGCCATTTATAAATTCATTCAGTTATGTTTCAGCAGCCTGTAGTACCTGTGACTGAAAGAGTTGTGAAATATTCTGAAATGATCAAATATGACATGGACAGGTAACATTAATGGCACTTGGTTTTATATATATATTTTAGGTTGATTGGCCTCTGAACATTGTCATTACCGAGAGCTGCATGAATAAATACAACAAGATCTTCTCCTTTTTGCTGCAGTTGAAGCACATGGTGTGGACTCTCAAGGATATTTGGTTCCACTTAAAACGTACTGGTAAGATAAATTAGAAAAGGTACTGCATAAAAATGTGTTTAGCTCCATGTGCCAGACAATAGATTGTAAACATACCATTTAAAACAGGTACTTTGGTCCTTAAAAGTCAAAATTTATTCAAGGAAACTTGTTTGGAATTTGAGACAGGTTTCTGCTAATAGTTTTGTCAAACCATGATTTTTATGGGAACAGTCTCTACAGTGTCAACAATAATATCTTTCTGTTTTTATTTTCAGCATTAGTGAGTCGTGCATCAAATTCTGTTCAATTTCGACAGCTTCAGCTGTATAAACATGAAATGCAGCACTTTGTTAAAGTTATTCAAGGTTACATTGCTAACCAAATATTGCATGTAACATGGTGTGAATTTGGAAATAAACTGTCTTCTGTAGGAAACCTGGAAGAAATTCACAGAACACATGCAGAATACCTCAACAAAGCAATTTTCAGGTAAGCAAAGCAGAGAAACACTTGAAGTCAACTGAGCTGTTTCAGCTTACTCCAGCAGTGGATTTTGCCCACTCTTTTGTGTAAATATGGTATATGGCGCACGCACTGTATGTATGTGTACATGTGCATGTGTATGGATATATATGTATACACATAAAATGATTTCAACAAACATACACAGTAGTAATTATACCAAAAAAAAATTGTAAAGACTTTGCATAGGTACAACAGAAGCATCCAGAATATCAGTGCTGTGATGAAAAGGAAGTTCATGATTTGTAGTTAATACCTACTACTTAGGGAAATGAGTGTTGTCTGTCTGAATAAGTAGTATGTAGAAATAATCCAAATTCAAGGATTGCGCAAGGGCTGTCTCTGTACATTTGTTTATGCTTTTAATACTTATGCAGAGCTAATTTCAGGCTGCAGGATCATACCTTGGCAGAGCAGTTGTCATCTGATGTACCCAAATATTGTCTCTTAAGAAAGACCACCACCAGGGTTCATGAATAGTGGAAGTAGTACTACTTGCTTTATGAATCAGAGGCTGCTAACACTTTAAGTCTCATACATTACAGTTGTTACTAACACCAAACTGTAGAGGCCCTGAGATGTTGTGATAGAGAGCAAAGAGGAGAGTAATAGGATAAGGAGAATGGAGTTGAGAGGTAAGTAGATATGGGAGTGGTGGGATAAGAAAGGAAGGAATAGAGAGAAAAAGAAGAGGTCCGAAATGACAAGGGAGGAAGATGGCGAACAGGAGGAGTAGATACAAGAAAAGGCAAAAAGATTGTGTCCCACTAGAAGTGGCATCTCTTGTTAGTTACAGACAAGAACAGGTGCATCCAGAAAGACCAGTTCAGGCATTGGGAAGTGGCAGAAATGATGACAGATTTTTAATTACCTGGGCAAATTTAAGAAGAACCAGAACATGATACTTAAAATTTGATCCCACCACCATAAAAGTAAAGGGCAAGTGTCTGGATTGAGCTCTTCATATGTAAATGTCAGCAACCTTGAAGAGTAGGTAAATCATACTGGACTCAAGAGTTACATAAATTCACTCCTGTAGGGTTCCATGTTTTGTTTTGAAATGATTAGAGAGGGAACCCAAAGGATTCTCTCTGCCTTCTAACCACTCAAATAAACAATGTCTCTTTAGTTCTTTAAAGTCTGTTTTTCTTTTGCTAGAGGACTATTGACTGAGAAGGCCACCCCTGTGATGAACATTATTCACAGCATCTTCAGTCTCATTTTGAAGTTCCGCAGCCAATTAATCTCTCAGTCATGGAACTTTGATGCTGGCGAGCAAATGGCTGTTCATCCCAACTTTGGTTTGATGCAACAATCTTATAATACTTTCAAATATTACTCTCACTTCTTATTCAAAGGTAGGAACTGGTATACATTATTGGGCTAATTTATATTGCCTCAGTCAACTGACACCTGAAAAACCCATCAGTTCTTGCAGTTGTCTCTGATAGTACAGCCTAAAATCAGGAGAAATGTTGAACTCATTTTGCTTAGTGCATTACTTCTGGGAAAGCTAATCTCTCCATGTCCACTAACATAAAGCATCAGAAGTCTGAATTTCTTGGCATGTGTCCCAGAGCTGACAATAAGTATCACATTGGTGGTTTACGGGGAGTAAATCCATGGTAAATAATTGCTTCTTAGGCAGATATATCTTATATTTACCATTTATCTGCAATGTAGTCTTTGAAACCGTATGACAGACAAAAGTATCTAAAATGGCAACACACAAAAAGTTCTTTGAACTGTATTTTACATCTTCCTACAAGTCAAATACTACATCTTACTGTGAGATTGAATTTCCTGGCTCCTGCAAGGGGTTAAGAGAATAAGGTCCACAGTCTGCTCACCTACTGCAAGATGTAGTTAAATCTAGTGCTACAGGCAAGAACTTTGCCACTGTGCAGATTTCTTGCCATGTAGTTCATGTTCTTTTTCACAATAGAATTCCTCGTGGCTGTCACCTCAGCTTGCAGGGTGTGTAAGTTAGAGAGACCCTATCTAATCTTCTACATTTCCCAAATAATACTGGTCTTACAGACCCTTCCCGTATTTCTACCAAAGAAAAAAATTCACCTTTCCATGTGAATACAGGCAGCTCCTCACTTTCCTTTGTTAGCAGACCCAATATCCAAAGGAAGTGCCACTTTTTTCTTTAAATATCAGTCTCTCACAAAGGGTGTGATCCAAAGCCTACTGAAGCCAGTGGAGAGTCTCCTGTTGATTTGAGTGGGCTTTGGATACTCTAATCCTGTATATTCTACACCTTTCTTTCTTACTTGCATGCTGTTACTGCTTGCTAATCCCCTTGGTGTATGAGATGTTTATGAAGCCAGGGCAATTTTTCTTTCTTTGATTTAAGGCCATATATTGGAAAGATCTCTTCTTTATTGTGAATGATGGTTAGCATTAGTAAGTTTATTATTCAATTTATAGTTAAGATTTGCAATCATCCCAGGTGTTTGTCTCATGGTCCCTTCAGTAACAGTGGTCTTGGCATAAGAAAACTAGCAGAGCTGCTTTCTTTTACAGAGGTCAGGCAACTCAGTAATGCCTGCCCATTGGTTAATATGATGTTATGGGAACCTAAAATTGTACTTTTATAATAGTTTGGATAAAGTGTACTTGTAATTAGAAGAATAAAATTCCATTTATATGCACACTGTCTAGGATTGACACTTCTATTCCTTGCCTTGCATCTGATTTGTTGTACAGACAGTGAATGAGAGTACTTTGTAATTCCACAAATAGAGGCAGGGGCTCTTTTATACAATATTAACAGATTTGTTTCCATCTACATCAGACATCTCCAATAGGCTTTTTCCATGATAGTATTCGTACATTTAATTAACAGATAGACTTGTTAGAGGTTTAAATTAAGATTTGTGTATTTGCTTTTCCTACAGTGGTAACCAAACTTGTAAATAGGGGATACCAACCTCACCTGGAGGACTTCCTGCTGCGAATCAACTTTAACAACTACTACAAAGATAATTGAGCTCTAGTATAGTGTAAGGAATACTGGTAGCATGGTAAAGAAAATACAGCTACAGCTTTATGCTTACTATTTATGGAAATTGATGCTAATAACAGAGGCTTATCTTAAGAAATAATCCATTGTTCAAAATAACTTTGAAGAAGTTCCACACAGCACTTAGAATATGATGCCATTTAGAATCCATACAAATCACAGCTTCATCAGTACATTGAGAATTGATCCCGTAATTACAGATATAGGGAAGAATGGGGCCTTTTGTTGTCATGGAAAGGGCATACATGTAAATCGGTTAATGTATAGTATGCATTTTTCCTTTCAGTGTTGTGAATAGATGTTCAATGTAAATATATGTTTGTGAAATAAATAAACAAAAAGATATGTTTTAAAACTTCTTGGTGTTCAGTATGCTCAAATTTGGTCCATTTAGTTTATTTAAAAACTGACGCACATTCTCAGTCTAAATCACATTTACATTTACTGTTCTGTAATTATTTCTACAAGGCTGCTAGTCACAAGGAATGAATAATATGGCTGAAATATGACATTTTGAGTACATCTTCTCAGCTGCTGGAAAGTGAGACTGGATTTGGAATATTTGTGAGAAACAGGAGGTCATTGGATCACATAACACAAAGCAGTTATTTAAAAAAGCAAACAGTTTGGTTGAAGATGTGCATAAAATGAGATTAGTATGAAAAATGGCAAGCAAGAAAGTTTAGTATCCCTAACACAAATCAAAGCTCTAACTATGAATAACCTCAAATCAGTGATTTTTTTTTAACCAGTAGAACTAGAAATCCCATATACTTATAAACCATTAAGTTGCAAAGATAAATCATATATTCATATATAGTAGAGCTGGTAGAAACTCAGAATTTCCAAAATTGATTTTGTTCTGATTCACCTGGTGGGGCTATCCCAAAGCCACAGACCCTGGAAACGCAGGGTTCCCAGCACTGGGGCAATGTGCATAGTGGGGCAGTTTTGAAAATTTGAGCCAAATGTGTTTATCCTTTTAGAGTTTTTTTTGGAGTTAGTTTTTTCCCCCCCTCCTATTCCTCCTCCTCCCCCCCGTACATTACTGAATTTTGAAGGTTCACAGTCCGCATGGAATTACTGTTCAGGGAAGTGTAATGCCTATACTAGGTTTGAAATATTTTGGTTTTGAGTTACAATTTTTTACAATGTCACTTTGTGCATGCACAGTAGAAAGACCCTAATAAAGCCTACAGGTGGGTGCTTAGCTGAACATGTGTGTTCACTATATATATGTGTGCTCTTCACACGTGTCTATGCACCTGTGTACATGCTCAGTTACTCACAAGAGATACCAGAGGTGTTTGTTAGCTGGTGAAATGGCGACCTTTTCTTTCCGTGTTTCTAAAAGATACCTGAGGACTTTAATGCAAAAACTTAATATTTCATTGTCACTAGGTTGTGAAATCAAACATTTCGGTCAGAAAATCCCAAGTATAAAGTTGGGAGCTGAGGCTGTTCAGTTCCTTGTAGGGGCAATCCCATATTTAATATTAAAGGATTGCAGTGTTCAAATAAGGCAATGTGTATCTCAGACTGTTTCATACCTGTGTCTGTATATACATACTTAGTGTCTTTCTTTGTCCTCAGTGGGAGGGGGAATTCACACCTGTAGAGTTATTATATAGGTTTACTCTTCCAAAATTTAGCCAGTTAATAATAAATAACTGGCTAAATTTGGGGGGAGTTAAACCTAGTCACAACAGCAATATTTTGGAGGGGTAAAATGGCAACAAAACAGCAAATTTCTGATTTTTGTCTGTTTTTGTGTTAGCCTCCACTAGAGGTCAGCCAAACAACTTTGAAAGAGAATAGTGGACCAATAGAAAGAGTTGCCTGAACCACACAAATCTTTTTCTATAATAAAATTTCAGAAGCACAGTGTTAATTTTCCTATGGGTTCAGTCCACTTATCTCTGAGTCAATGGAAAGATTCCCACTGATTTCAGTGGGAGTTAGATTAAGTGCTATGTTATTAAGGGAAGATAGATAGTAATGATAGGAGAAAATTAGACATGGAAGGCACCTATAGCTTACCTAGTTCTTCTCCCAAGAGACTCTTTGCTAGTAGTTGATCTAGTTAGTTTTTAAATTTCTTGAGCACTTTTTGAGAATGATTATTCCACAGTTTAATATACTATTCAATGGCAAAAACTACATCAAAGCAGAGTTGAGGTTGCTTGGTGATAGAATCATAGAATATCAGGGTTGGAAGGGACCTCAGGAGGTCATCTAATCCAACCCCCTGCTCAAAGCGAGACCAATCTCCAACTAAATCATCCCAGACAGGGCTTTGTCAAGCCTCACCTTAAAAATTTCTAAGGAAGGAAATTCCACCACCTCCCTAGGTAACGCATTCCAGTGTTTCACCACCCTCCTAGTGAAAAAGTTTTTCCTAATATCCAACTTAAACCTCCCCCACTGCAGTCTGAGACCATTACTCCTCATTCTGTCATCCGCTACCACTGAGAACAGTCTAGATCCATCCTTTTTGGAACCCCCTTTCAGGTAGTTGAAAGCAGCTATCAAATCCCCCCTCATTCTTCTCTTCCGCAGACTAAACAATCCCAGTTCCCTCAGCCTCTCCTCATAAGTCATGTGTTCCAGCCCCCAAATCATTTTTGTTGCCCTCCCCTGGACTCTTTCCAATTTTTACACATCCTTCTTGTAGTGTGGGGCCCAAAACTGGACACAGTACTCCAAAATTGGACACAGAGATGAGGCCTCACCAATGTCAGATAGAGGGGAACGATCACATCCCTCGATCTGCTGGCAATGCCCCTATTTATACATCCCAAAATGTCATTGGCCTTCTTGGCAACAAGGGCACACTGTTGACTCATAGCCAGCTTCTAGGTCCTTTTCTGCAGAACTGCTGCCTAGCCATTCGGTCCCTAGTCTGTAGCGATGCATGGGATTCTTCCGTTCTAAGTACAGGACTCCGCACTTGTCCTTGTTGAACCTCATCAGATTTCTTTTGGCTCAATCCTCTAATTTGTCTAGGGCCCTCTGTATCCTATACCTACCCTCCAGCGTATCTATCTCTCCTCCCAGTTTAGTGTTATCTGCAAACTTGCTGAGGGTGCAATCCACACCATCCTCCAGATCATTTATGAAGATATTGAACAAAACCGGCCCGAGGACCAACCCTTGGGGCACTCCACTTGATACCGGCTGCCAACTAGACATGGAGCCATTGATCACTACCCGTTGAGCCCGGCAGTCTAGCCAGCTTTCTATCCACCTTATAGTCCATTCATCCAGCCCATACTTCTTTAACTTACTGGCAAGAATACTGTGGGAGACTGTGTCAAAAGCTTTGCTAAAGTCAAGGAACATCATGTCCACTGCTTTCCCCTCATCCACAGAACCAGTTATCTCATCATAGAAAGCAATTAGATTAGTCAGGCATGACGTGCCCTTGGTGAATCCATGCTGACTGTTCCCGATCACTTCCTCTCCTCTAAGATACTGAGCTGATACAGAACACTGACCTGAGCAACACAAGGAAATGCACAGTAAAGGTTGTCCATGCAACATTAACTCCGCTCTGCTTCAGCATAGCCCCAGTTTGCCCTGTTAATATACATACCTTTACTCTGCCAACCGCACAGCTGCTGAAATGTACAAGCTGTTTATTTCATTTTAAAACCCATTCACTCTCACCCATAGCATTCCATCTAACACTAGTAAACACTATTAAAGGACAAAAAAGAAAAAAAAGTTTCCCACTAATCAATTGCTAATACATGGCAGCAAAGTCCGTGCAGTTGCCCTGACCATAGCACAAAATTGTCCATTTTTTTAAGTCATTATGTCCTGAATTATGCATAATGTTGCCATGCCAAAATGTATCCATAACTATTTTACAATGGAATAGTGTTGGGTGCGCTGGCAGTGCATGCCTCTCTCACCTGAGCTCCCACTCTCATCTCCCCTACCATGCATCCCCATTTATTCCGCTCCCCATAACCCCCCTCTCCTCACTGCAGCCCCAAGCCCCTGACTTCCTATTCCCCCACTCCTCTGCCCGCTAATAGCCCCTCCCCGGAAGCATTCACATGTCTAATTATTTTCCCCCGAAGACTTTGATTATATTCCCCCAAAATAAAATTGTCACCTGTAACTCCCAGCCAATGAGTTCAAAACTCCTTTTGCCTTAAACAGAAGCTCCCAGCTAATTTAGCCTTAGTTTTATGTTAGCTGAAGGGGGAATTCAGTCAATTAGAAGTCTGTGATTCATCTAAAGAGACAAGATGGGTGAAGGTAATACCTTTTATTGGACCAACTTCTGTTGGTAATAGGAGACAAGCTTTCGAGTTTACACAGAGCTCTTCTTCAGGTCTGGGAAATTCAGGCTTGGTCTACACTGGAGAGTTAGGGTGACTTAAGGCAGCTTATGTCAGCCTAACTATGTCAGTGTCTACACTATGGCCGTGCTGCTGCTATATAAGAGCCCTACTACACTAATATAATAATTTCATCTCCACAAGAGGTGTAGGCTTATGTTGGTGTAGTTAAGGCAAAGCAGTGTCTGTGTAGATGCTGCATTCCTTACATTGGCTGTTGGCTATCATTCTTGTCAATTTCAGTCATGAAATTGACAAGAAAGCCAGCTCCTGGCTCCCCAGCCAGGCTGCTGCCTGTCTCTGCTCCAAGCTGGGCTGCCACTTGGTCTCCCCACTCCCCAGAAGGAGCCCTGCTTCCCCTCTGGGTGAGGATTTACCTGCTGGGGGTGAGAAGCCCTGGGTGGCCGCCTCCCACCGAGAAGTGTCCCGGGATACGCCAGGGAAGGATGGCAGAAGAGATGGGGTGAACCATGAAAGAACCCTCCTTCTCCCCGCTTTCCCCAGCAGCCTGGCTGAACCTGTAGAAGGATCATTAACGGGGTTGTGACCGGGGGGCAGCTGGGCTCCTGGCGGGGAGTTGCACAAAGCTAAGAGACCTCACTCTGAGCCCCCAACACTGCCCCTCCTCAGTTGGTGGAAGCGCTCCTGGTGAGGATGCACACTACTAACGGAAGGAGAGTAGTGTGGACATCATCCACTGCAGTGGTGCACTGGCTGTAAATTGACCTAACATAGGGCGACTTAAGATTGTAGTGTAGACATGCCCTAAAAAATGTACATTTTCTTAAATATTATTCTCAGTTCGGGTCCACCAAGGATTTAGTGGGTACCATGCACTGCCTTATTTAAAACTTGATAAATGGAGACCATTTTGACTTGCACCACATCAATAGTTTGATCTCTAGCTCTGAGCAAAACAAAACCAAAACTCAAACCTAGAAACTTTTTTTAAAAATGGCTATTTGGGTGGTTGTTTTTTTATCTTTGGAACCCCTGGCTCAAATACCTCCAAATTTGGCTCAATAACCCTCCTGAGGCACACCAAATTTCAAAGAAATCCAACTGAGCATGTCAATTTTACATGAATTAGAAACGTTTACCTTTAAACAGATGTCATGACACAAACTAAACTATAGTGATGCAACCTTAACTACAATGCAGCTAAAGTTTTCCTGATATTTACTCTAAAGTCCTCTTATTCCTATTTTAATTAATAACTCCTTCTACTGTGCTTCTTCCTGCTTGGCATTTATCCCTTTCAAAAGCTCTTAGAGAGATTGTTCTTGTTTTCACTTAGCTAAGCTGCAGTTATTTTAATCCTCTTTTGTAGTTCCTGCCACCCCTGTCGTTATAATTGCTGCTTTACTCTGAACTTCTTCTCCTTTCTAGGTATCTGTCTAGCACTGAGGGGTCCAGAACTAAAGGGAGCACTTTAGATTCAGTCTCAGCAGATCCTTATAGAGAGGGGACTCTCTTTTTAAAGACAAAAATAGCTTTGGCAATTAGAACATAGCTTCTAAAATATGTGAAAGTCAATTGGGTTTATATTTGAAAGGTTTCTTAGTGAGAGAGTGCCAGTCTGAAGGTCTATATATTATATAAATAAAAGCAAGGAAAACCAGTGCTATGGCAGACAATGTGTGTAACAAATGCTACTCCATCTAGTTCCTAATCACTCAAGATTTGATATTTTACAAGAAAAATGCATGTGTGGGAGTCACTGCAACACCAGTACGCTCCATAGGAATATTTTGCAAAGCCAAGCTTTTTTTCCTACATATATGCATAGGGAAACCATTAATCATAGTGGATCAAAATGAAAGGCAACCAAGTACTGAAGAACTGAATTGTTACAGATTCATAGTGTACAAAGTGAGAAGGGACCATCATGATCCTGGCTAACCTAGTAAGGAGGGCTTTAAACTAGGTTCACCGGGGGAAGGAGACCAAAGCCCTGAGGTAAGTGGGAAAGTGGGATACCGGGAGGAAGCATGAGCAGGAGTGCATGAGAGGGCAGGGCTCCTGCCTCATATTGAGAAAGAGGGAGGATCAGAGAGTTATCTCAAGTACCTATACACAAATGCCAGAAGCCTGGGAAACAAGCAGGGAGAACTGGAAGTCCTGGCACAGTCACGGAATTATGATGTGATTGGAATAACAGAGACTTGGTGGGATAACTCACATGACTGGAGTACTGTCATGGATGGATATAAACTGTTCAGGAAGGACAGGCAGGGCAGGAAAGGTGCGGGGATTGCACTGTATGTAAGGGAGCAGTATGACTGCTCAGAGTTCAAGTATGAAACTGCAGAAAAACCTGAGTGTCTCTGGATTAAGTTTAGAAGTGTGAGCAACAAGGGTGATGTCATGGTGGGAGTCTGCTATAGACCACCGGACCAGGGGGATGAAGTGGACAAGGCTTTCTTCCGGCAACTCATGGAAGTTACTAGATCACAGGCCCTGATTCTCATGGGAGACTTCAATCACCCTGGGACTTCAATCTGCTGGGAGAGCAATACAGCAGTGCACAGACAATCCAGGAAGTTTTTGGAAAGTGTAGGAGACAATTTCCTGGTGTAAGTGCTGGAGGAACCAATCAGGGGCAGAGCTCTTCTTGACCTGCTGCTCACAAACCGGGAAGAATTAGTAGGGGAAGCAAAAGTGGATGGGAACCTGGGAGGCAGTGACCATGAGATGGTTGAGTTCAGGATCCTGACACAGGGAAGAAAGGAGAGCAGCAGAGTACAGACCCTGGACTTCAGAAAAGCAGACTCCGGGAACTGATGGGCAGGATCCCCTGGGAGAATAACATGAGGGGAAAAGGAGTCCAGGAGAGCTGGCTGTATTTTAAAGAATCCTTATTGAGGTTACAGGGAGAAACCATCCCAATGTGTAGAAAGAATAGAAAATATGACAGGCGACCAGCTTGGCTTAACAGTGAAATCCTTGCTGATCTTAAACACAAAATAGAAGCTTACAAGAAGTGGAAGATTGGACAAATGACCAGGGAAGAGTATAAAAATATTGCTCGGGCATGCAGGAGTGAAATCAGGAAGGCCAAATCACACCTAGAGTTGCAGCTAGCAAGAGATGTTAAGAGTAACAAGAAGGGTTTCTTCAGGTATGTTAGCAACAAGAAGAAAGTCAAGGAAAGTGTTGGCCCCTGACTGAATGAGGGAGGCAACCTTGTGACAGAGCATATGGGAAAAGCTAATGTACTCAATGCTTTTTTTGCCTCTGTCTTCACGAACAAGGTCAGCTCCCAGACTACTGCACTGGGCAGCACAGCATGGGGAGGAGGTGACCAGCCCTCTGTGGAGAAAGAAGTGGTTCGGGACTATTTAGAAAAGCTGGACGAGCACAAGTCCATGGGGCCGGATGCGCTGCATCCGAGAGTGCTAAAGGAGTTGGCAGATGTGATTGCAGAGCCATTGGCCATTATCTTTGAAAACTCATGGCGATCGGGGGAAGTCCCGGACGACTGGAAAAAGGCTAATGTAGTGCCCATCTTTAAAAAAGGGAAGAAGGAGGATTCGGGGAACTACAGGCCAGTCAGCCTCACCTCAGTCCCTGGAAAAATCATGGAGCAGGTCCTCCAGGAATCAGTTCTGAAGCACTTAGAGGAGAGGAAAGTGATCAGGAACAGTCAGCATGGATTCACCAAGGGCAAGTCATGCCTGACTAATCTAATTGCTTTCTATGATGAGATAACGGGCTCTGTGGATGAGGGGAAAGCAGTGGATGTGTTGTTCCTTGACTTCAGCAAAGCTTTTGATACTGTTTCCCACAGTATTCTTGCCAGTAAGTTAAGGAAGTATGGGCTGGATGAATGGACTATGAGGTGGATAGAAAGCTGGCTAGACTGCCGGGCTCAACGGGTAGTGATCAATGGCTCCATGTCTAGTTGGCAGCTGGTATCAAGTGGAGTGCCCCAAGGGTCGGTCCTCAGGCCAGTTTTGTTCAATATATTCATAAATGATCTGGAGGATGGTGTGGATTGCACCCTCAGCAAGTTTGCAGATGACACTAAACTGGGAGGAGAGGTAGATACGCTGGAGGGTAGGGATAGGATACTGAGGGCCCCAGACAAATTAGAGGATTGGGCCAAAAGAAATCTGATGAGGTTCAACAAGGACAAGTGCAGAGTCCTGCACTTAGGACGGAAGAATCCCATGCACAGCTACAGACTAGGGACCGAATGGTTCGGCAGCAGTTCTGCAGAAAAGGACCTAGGCTGGATATGAGTCAACAGTGTGCCCTTGTTGCCAAGAAGGCCAATGGCATTTTGGGATGTATATGTAGGGGCATTGCTAGCAGATGGAGGGACGTGATCGTTCCCCTCTATTTGACATTGGTGAGGCCTCATCTGGAGTACTGTGTCCAGTTTTGGGCCCCACACTACAAGAAGGATGTGTAAAAATTGGAAAGAGTCCAGGGGAGGGCAACAAAAATGATTTGGGGGCTGGAACACATGACTTATGAGGAGAGGCTGAGGGAACTGGGATTGTTTAGTCTGCGGAAGAGAAGAATGAGAGGGGATTTGATAGCTGCTTTTAACTACCTGAAAGGGGGTTCCAAAGAGGATGGATCTAGACTATTCTCAGTGGTAGCTGATGACAGAACAAGGAGTAATGGTCTCAAGTTGCAGTGGGGGAAGTTTAGGTTGGATATTAGGAAAAACTTTTTCACTAGGAGGGTGGTGAAACACTGGAATGCGTTACCTAGGGAAGTGGTGGAATCTCCTTCCTTAGAAGTTTTTAAGGTCAGGCTTGACAAAGCCCTGGCTGGGATGATTTAGTTGGAGATTGGTCCTGCTTTGAGCAGGGGGTTGGACTAGATGACCTCCTGAGGTCCCTTCCAACCCTGATATTCTATGATTCTATGATCATCTAGTCTGCCCCCTGTATAACACAGGCCACAGAACTGCCCTAAAATAATTGCTAGAGCATCTTTTTAGAAAAACATCCATTCTTAATTTAAAAGTTGTCAGCGATGGATAATCTATCACAACCCTTGGTAAATTGTTCCAATGGTTAAGTACCCTCACCGTCAAAAATGTATGCCTTATTTCCAGTCTGACTTTCCAACTTGGAGCCACTGGATTGTGTTCTATCTTTCTCTGGTAGATTGAAGAATCTATTATTAAATAGTTGTTCCCCATGCAGATATCTATAATATAGACTAAACAAGTCACCCCTTTGTTAAGCTTAATAGAATGGGCTTCTTAAGTCTATCACTATAAGGCATGTTTTCTAATCCTATGATCATCCCTGTGGTTCTTCACTGAATCTTGTCCAATTTATCAACATCCTTCTTGAATTGTGAGCACCAGAACTGGACACAGTATTCCAGCAAAGGTCACACCAGTGCCAAATCCAGATGTAAAGTAACTTCTCTGTTCTATTTAAGATTCCCCTGATTATGTATCCCAGGATGGCATTAGCTCTTTTGGCTACACCTTTGCACTGAGAGCTCATATTCAGTTGCTTATTGGCCACAACCCCTAAATCTTTTTCAGAGTCACCGGTTCCCAGGATAGTGTCCACGATTCTGAAAGTCTGGCCAACGCTCTTTGTTCCTAGATGCATACATTTACATTGAGCTGCGTTAAAACGCATATTGTTTGCTTGCACTCAGTTTACCAAATGATCCAGATTGCTCTAAATCAGTGACCTGGCTTCTTCATTATTTACCACTCCCTCAATTTTTATGTCATCTGCAAACTTTAACAGTGATATTTTTATGCTTCTTCCAGGTCATTGATTAAAAATGATAAAATATGGTCAAGAACCAACTGCTGTGTGACCCCCTAGAAACAGACCCACGCAATGAAGCTGCCCCGTTTACAGCTATATTTTGAGACCTGCCAGTTAATCAGTTTTTAATTCATTTAATGTATGCCATGTTAATTTTATATTGTTCTAGTATTTTAATCAAAATGTCATGCAGTAAAAGTCAAGCGCTTTACAGAAATCCAAGCATATTACAGCAATACTATTACCTTGTCAAATAAATTTGTTACCTCATAAAAAAAAGTTAGTGTGACAGGATGTTTTTTCCATAAACCCATGTAATTCATGGAAATCAACATTACCGGTCTTTATTAATCGAGTTCCGTATCAGACACTCAATTATCTTGCCCAGGATTGATTTCAGGATGACAGGCCTATAATTACTCAGGTCATCCCATTTACCTTTTTTAAAAACTGGCACAACATTAGCTTTCTTCCAGTCTTCTGCAACTTCCCCACTGCTCCATGACTTATTGAAAATCAACATTAATGGTCTGCAAGCTCTTCAGCCAGTTCTTTTAAAACTCTTGGATGCAAGTTATTTGGATCTGTCGATTAAAAAATATGTAACTTTGGTAGCTTAACATCCTATAGAGATACTAATGGAATAGAAAGAGTGTCTCATCATATATAGTGATAACTATATCATCTGTGTTTTCCCCAAATACAGAGCAGAAATATTTATTGAACCCTTCTAGTTTTTCTGCATTATTATTGATAATTTTACCATCTTCATTTAGTAATAGACATTGTCAGGATTCTTTTTGTTCCTAATATAGTTAAAAAATTCCTTGTTCTTATCCATAATGCTGCTATCCCTAGATTTCTCCTTGTGTTTCTTGGCTTCCCTTATCAATTTTCTACAGTGCTTACCTTCTGCTTTATATTCATTACTATCCACTTCCCCTTTCTTCCATTTGTGTATACTCTCTCTTTCTATCTCTCTCTCTCTCTTCTCTTCCCCTATAAACCAGGTTGTTGTTTTTTTAAATCAGCACAGCCGTATTCCTTGACTGTGGCTTTTGGGGCATTTAGGAAAGTGTTCTTAACTAATTCTGAATTATCATTCACAATTTTCTGATTAAATTCATTCTCCCAAACTGGTCTCACAGCTGTGACTAATGATAACTGATAAATGGGAGCCCTCTTCAGCTCTGGATAATAAAAGAACATGGAGTGTGGGCTATGAGCTACTGTTTTCACCCATTCAGCGGATTAATGAAGGGCCAGATCTATTTATGTTCACTTGTAGAACCCACATTAAAAGTCTGCGGCTGAGTCCTAGATAAGGAAATTAACTGTATATTCTGCATTTTCTAACAATATTATGAAGGACCCAAATTTTCTCTTTGCTCCTGACAGTATGGAGGAATAGCTGTCTAATATAATTAATGGTGATCATTGAGGGTGCTGGATAATTCTTGAGCCATATGACAGACTGTGATGAAGTGGAGAAACTGCCTGCCAGCACAGTAGGGGTTAAAGCCAGCCTCGCCTCCATTGTACCTGCTGCCAATGCTAGGCCTGGATGGGGGAGAAAAGGAGAGAGCCTGGCTCAGTTCAACATTGACTGGCGAAGAGGTAGGCGCTAGCTGTCTCCCTACCTGAGTGGAGGGGTCACTAGCCTTCCAGCCTGGGCAGCCACCAGGGACCCCAGCCAAGGGACACTGAGGAGGAGACATAGGAGTCTCTGGCACATGCGGTAACTGGGTGATTGCAGCACAGAGACATTGTGTGGTTTGGCCTCACCAAACTTATGCCTGCCCCACCCAGAGGCACCTGGGACCATGGCAGGGTGCTGCCCAAGGTTCATGAGGGAGCTCAGGAGGCAAGCCATGCTCCAAATGGAAGGGACAGTGGTAGGAAGTAGCCCAAGGCAGTATATTTAGACTTTTTGCTGGGACAGTCCCCTGTTCAGGGGTTGGCTCACACAGGACCTTGGGTTGGGACCCAGTTGAGAGGGAGGGTCCCACTACCTAAAAGACTAAGATACTTCAACTCAGGGAACCAAAGGATTGGAGGTTCGGCCTGCCAATCACTAGGCAGCCCAGTCCTCCAAGTTCCCTGTTAAACATAAAACTGAGAAGTTGCCATTCTACCACCAACTTCAAATTGGGCACAGTGCCCTCAATAAGATAACTAGTTGTTAATCACTACTGTTCTGTTTCTATTGATAGTATATGCCTACAGGTGTTTGGAGGAGATTAACCTCAACCACATACTGTCGGTGTCTGAAAATAGCTCAGTTCAAACCAAACTACATGCATGGTTGGGAGCTAGACTAGAATAAATCTAACAGGCCAAAAATAAGATAAAATATGATTGAAATGAAAGTGTAACAGAATTTTTCAAAGAACTAGTGGGTCAAAGGAGAGGATGGCTGAGCTCAGGGAATGAAAAAATACCTACACAATTGTGCACCTGTTTCCATGTGCAGAATAGGTGAATGAGCATGATAATGGCTAGCTAGAGGCACAGCTATTCACTTATTGTTCATTCACCCAGTTATTGAACAGCTGAATGTGCTGAATTTCACCGTAATCCATCCACCTCATTTTGTTTGTTTGTTATTCCACGCTATTTTATTTAGTCCAACATGGTCATTTGTAATCCAGCTTCTCTTAGTTCATTTTGGATATACAATAGCTGTATACTTGCTTCCAAGTACAACAGAAGAAAAAAAAAAGAGGAAACAGGATTTCCACTCTTTATTGGAGTTTTACAGAACTAACGTGAAGTACATTTTACTTTAAGCTCAGTAAAGAGTAATGAATGAATCCAATCCCAAGTTCCCCAGTACACTCCAGACAGCCAGCCCTGACATGTTTCTTTCGTATGCCACTCTCCATTGAGATTAGCCATGCCACAGTGACTGAACCACCACCCGGAATAACCTATATCCTGGGCACAATTGGTGTATGCATGTCCACCAGTTATACATACATTGCAGCCATCATTGTCTCTGTCACAGGTAGTGAAATTATGGCCATTTTGATCCCCAAATTCTTCTGTGCCTCTGAATGCATCTCCTAAACAAAGAAAATGCTGTCATTGGAATTTCAGTGAGATGGTGGCATTCAGTGATATGGTAAACCATGGCATCTTACAAACTTTTTTTTTTTGGCAGGAGTTGGGGGGTCAGGGGAGAGCAAGCAGCACTGCACTCTGCAAACCCAGAACTCCCACTGAAATCAATGGCAATTTCCTGCAGTATCTCGGAAGACCTTAGTGAATTAAGTTTAAGTATCTTTGGGATCCATTGTATTAAATGAATGGCTTATATATTATTGTGAGCCAGGATTGTATGTAACCTCTCGAGTGGGGAGACATGTGAGCCCTGGGGGTTTAAAAGAACTACATTAAACAATAAGAAAAGGAGTACTTGTGGCACCTTAGAGACTAACCAATTTATCTGAGCATAAGCTTTCGTGAGCTCCAGCTCACTTCGTCGTCCGATGAAGTGAGCTGTAGCTCACGAAAGCTTATGCTCAAATAAATTGGTTAGTCTCTAAGGTGCCACAAGTACTCCTTTTCTTTTTGCGAATACAGACTAACACGGCTGCTACTCTGAAACCCATATTAAACAATGTGTCAGACAAGAATGGACTCTTGGAACAACAAGAATTAAGTGGCTTTCCTGGGAAATATTTAGGGGGACGTACATGCAAATTCCCCACCTCCAGTTATGCAGCCTTTTGAAGCATCTCCCTGAAGAATGGGCATTGTCTGCTGATCACCTGTTACTTGGCACCAAAAACAAAGGCCCAAGCTGTATAAAGGAAAAACTGAACTATTCACATTTGTTCTCTTTCTGAATCTGAGACAAGGATCCGTAACCATGGGGAAGTCCCAGTTGTGGATTTTGAAGGACTGTCACATACCAGAGCCTGAGGTGGACTTGGGGCTGACCACTGGTAAGGTTTTTTTTAGCATGCATGTAGGTTCTTTTATCGTTTTTAATATGTTTTATTTGTAATGATTTCACCTTTAGAATAAATGTGCTTGCTTAGGGCTTGCCTACACTTAAAACACAGCAACAGTTCAGTATAGACACTACCTACCCACATGAGTGGTTCTCCCATTGACATAGTAATCCACCTCACTGACAGGTAGTAGCTAGGTCTTTGGAAGAATTCTTCTGTTGACCTAGTGGTGTCTCCTTGGGAAGCTAGGTCATTTTAACTAATCCACTCAGGAGTGTGGATTTGTCACACCCCTGAGTGATGTAGTTATGTCGACCTAATTTGCTAATGTAGACCTGCTCTTAGAAAGACTTGCAACTGTGCTGTTCATGGCCTCTGGAGAGAAAGCAAAGTCCAGATGCTGACTTCTTAGGGAATCTGGCTTGCTGGGGATATCACAGTGTAGTCAGGGAACTGTGCACCCTGGAAAACCTCCAGTCAGGAGGCAAAGAGATGCAGGTTTCTCCCCAAGAGAAGTGATGGCTCAGGAGTCTCGAGTGGGTACTCTTGGAGGACCACAGAGGGGAAATACTGATACAGTTGCCCTGAGCTGAGACAGTTATAGTGGGAAAAAAACATATATAGTCTGGTAGGGATTTTCTACATTTTCTTTTGGGAATGGTGGGAAGTAAGGGGTCATTATCATCCTGCAACTATAGACTAATTACAGGAGCTGTTACTGTGGTACCTCACCCTACAGGATAGGCTTTTCTTAATTGGCAGCCATTACTTTGCTTTATTAGTATGTAAAAAGCCAGCAAAGTAAAACAAAACCAAAACAAAACCCAAACCAAACAAAAACCCAACCTTACAGGGAGGGGAATTTTCCAGCCTCTTTTATACATTGTAAAGAAGCAAAAAAGGGCACAACTAACTTTCCCCCTTTAAGTAGTCGCCGTTAAATCTTTTTGTTTGATTGTTCAAATAGCATTTTCCTATATGGGAACGAATCCTACTTCCACTGATGTATATAGCCATCCTTCCACTGATTTTTATGGTTGGATCAGGACATAGGTGAAGAGTTCTCCACTGGACTGTCCCCATTCAGAGATTTCTACCATATTTTAACTCTTCTTCCCCCGCCATCTTGCACTAAGCGTCATAGTTAGGATTGCTTGCTGAATAATGGTATATGCCCATCTTGAGTTAGGAAAAGGAACTGAACTAGGGGACCTTTGGTTTGATCATCCACAGATTCTACGTGTATGTTAGGAGGTGTTAAATTTTTCCCTTCCCCCCTCCCATTTTCTGACACACTCTGGTATCTAATAAAAAGATTTTTACTATCCTTTTACATTTTTGAATCAGCTTGACTTCTTGGAGTATTTACCTACATTTCCTGTAAAGTTCCCTAGAGAAATTTGGCATAATTCACTTTCATTGCCAATTTTGAAGGTATCATATAGCACATACGCGAGCTCTTCTTTGCAACTCATCATATCCACTCTTAGCTGGCACACTTTGCCTGGCTGCTGGCTCAGAGCATTAATGCAGTCCAGCCCCAGCCAATGTTCATCTGGAAGAAAGTTTATATAGTTTCTCTATCAGGATGATGGTGTCTGAGAGTTTTATTTCTCTTCTATATAGTTTCATATACCACCCTCATCACCACAGAATCCTAACACCTTCCACTAGTCCATTAAGTGCCATGCCTAACATATCTCCAAATTAAATTTTACCAAGCTAGTGATGAGCTGCCAGCATGTTAACAAAACTGTAGTTTAGGAATTGGGTAATATCCCTTTGGGAGCTGTCTAGTGGCCTTCCTGCCTTCTGTTGCAGAAGCCACCAAAACCTAATAGGGTTCTGTATATAGCCTTGGATGTTTGCATATAGTTAATAAACATGGTTATTTGGAGCCCCAGCTGTGGCTGTGTGGTTTCCTGATACTCCTAATGTTGTGTAGAGAGCACAGACACAATAAAATTCCTCTCTTCCCCCCCCTCCACTCAGGCTGTGGTAAACTGTATGCGTCACAGGCATAAAGAGCAGGGAAGAACTGGGGAATCTATTCAAATATTTTTCTCATTTAAACAAACATATTTCCTGAACAATAACCATGCAGGAAGACAGCATCACTTGGCCAACAAATTTTAGAAGTGCCCTTTGATGGAAACATTTATGCTTGTTTCCCCCAACACAATATACAGGCCATATTATTAGTACTGTACAGTGTCCAACTTGTGATATTGAAATGGAGGGTGAGAATGTGTAAAGGCCTTATCAGAGGTGCAATTATATGTGTCCTCACTTTGGAAATACTTGACACTTGGTGCAAACTTGTACAACAGCAATTTAAAATGTGTGCTCTTTGAAATTCTTTCCATGAGCTGAACAGAGAAGTGAACACTGACAGAGCTGATAGATCTGTTGTGGAACTAAGTTAAAATTGGAGTTCTTGATCTTCAGATCCTAGGGAGGCCCAGGATATAGTGCAGGGGGAATCTAATGGACCAAGAGCCTTCCAGGTAAGACACCATTCTCTAAGTCTCTACTAAAGCACATGGTGTTTGTCTTGTTTGGTTGGGGGGTGTTGGTAGCTACCAGCAAGTGTCTTTGATTTATGGGCAATCACAGACCTTGTTGAAGCTGATGGGAATGCTAACCATCCTTGATTCAGTCTAAATGAGGGAGCAGTTAAGTGCCCTTTTATTTGGAATATGAGACATGTAGGGCTGGGAGGGACCTGGAGAGGTCATCAAGTCTGGACTGAGGCAGGACCTAGACTCTCCCTGGCAGGTATTTGTCCAACCTGTTCTTAAAAACCTCCAGTGGCAGGGATTCCACAATGTTCCTTTGTAACCTATTCCAGAACTTAAGTACCTTTACAGTTAGACTTTTTCCTAATATCTCATCTACAGCTCCCTTGCTGCAGATTAAGCCCATTACTTCCTGTTCTACCTTCAGTGGACTTGGAGAACAATTGATCACGATCCTCTTTGTAACAGCCCTTAACATATCTGGAGAGTGCTATCAGGTGCCCTCTCTGTCTTTTTCTCAAGATGAAATATGCTCAGTGTAACAGTGGCTTTATGGAAATATGCTTATGAATGTATATATATAACTGGAATATGTTTTATGCTACATATGCCATGTAACATATCTCTGTAGAGGTTATGATCTACTGAATCTATTAATCCTATGTGTATGCACGTATCATTTTTGTGTTCAAAGTTATGAACATTGGATGTGTACTGGCTTGATTTCTAAGTAACCTTAATAGAGCATTTGGTCAGTTCCTTGAGAAAGGAATGTGCAAATTAGGTGCCCAATCAAGAAACACTTAAAGGACAATGACTCTTGTAAGGCTCCAATCCACATAAGAAGTCTACCTGAGGACATTCGAGGAAGCATGTGAACCATGGCTGCCACCCGTAAGTTCTGAGTCATGCATGGACATGTGATTTGCCCATGTGACTCCAAAATGGCATTTTGGGATGTATAAGTAGGGGCATAGCGAGCAGATCGAGGGACGTGATCGTTCCCCTCTATTCGACATTGGTGAGGCCTCATCTGGAGTACTGTGTCCAGTTTTGGGCCCCACACTACAAGAAGGATGTGGATAAATTGGAGAGAGTCCAGCAAAGGGCAACAAAAATGATTAGGGGTCTAGAACACTTGACTTATGAGGAGAGGCTGAGGGAGCTGGGATTGTTTAGTCTGCAGAAGAGAAGAATGAGGGGGGATTTGATAGCTGCTTTCAACTACCTGAAAGGGGGTTCCAAAGAGGATGGATCTAGACTGTTCTCAATGGTAGCAGATGACAGAACGAGGAGTAATGGTCTCAAGTTGCAGTGGGGGAGGTTTAGATTGGATATTAGGAAAAACTTTTTCACTATGAGGGTGGTGAAACACTGGAATGCGTTACCTAGGGAGGGGGTAGAATCTCCTTCCTTAGAGGTTTTTAAGGTCAGGCTTGACAAAGCCCTGGCTGGGAATTGGTCCTGCTTCGAGCAGGGGGTTGGACTAGATGACCTTCTGGGTCCCTTCCAACCCTGATATTCTATGATTCTATGAAAACTCCATCTTGGAACTGGACTTTGCACAGGAGAGAGGAGGGGGTCTCCATTCACAAGAGAAAATCTATTTAAGCCCATGGGAGACCCCTTCATTTTGTCTTTAGCTGGCTAAAGAGAGAGCCTCTCCACCGCCAAGGATACCTGAAAGAAACTGGAACAAAGGACAGTAACTACAGGGTGTGCGAGTGATTGCTGGATCCGGACTAGAAGGAGATTAGTCCGTAAAAGGAAGCTTCCTGGAACTGGTGAAGTTTTGTCTGTATTCAGTTTTATTAGACATAGATTTGCAGGTTTTATTTTATTTTGCTTGGTAATTCACTTTATTCTGTCTGTTACTACTTGGAAACACTTAAATCCTACCTTCTCGTATTTAATAAAATCACTTTTTACTTATTAATTAACCCAGAGTATGTATTAATACCTGGAGAGCGGGGGGCAAACAGCTGTGCATCTCTCTCTATCAGTGTTATAGAGGGTGAGCAATTTATGAGTTTACCCTGTGTAAGCTTTATACAGGGTAAAACAGATTCATTTGGGGTTTGGACCCCATTGGGAGTTGGGCAAGTGTTAAGGACAGGAACACTTCTTAACTTGCTTTCAGTTAAGTCTGCAGCTTTGGGGCATGTGGTTCAGACCCTGGGTCTGTGTTGCAGCAGACTGATGTGTCTGGCTCAGCAAGACAGGATGCTGGAGTCCCAAGCTGGCAGGGAAAGCAAGAGCAGAAGTAGCCTTGGCACATCAGGTGGCAGCTCCCAGGAGGTGTCTGTGATCCAACCCATCACACTCAGTTTTTCTTTAACCTTTCGTCATAGGTCAGGCTTTCTAAACCTTTAATAATTTTTGTTGCTCTCCTTCAAAGTGTCCTCCCAGATTGGTGTCACCTCTAAATTTTATACACGTGGTTTCCACTCCATTATCCAAGTCATTAATGAAAATACTGAACAGAACCGGATCCAGGACAGGCACCTGAGGGACCCCACTAGATACATCTTCTCAGTTCCACAGTGAACCATTGATATCTACTCTTTGAGTGGGGGCTTTAACCCAGTTATGAACCCACCTTATAGTATCTCTAGACCACATTGCCCACAATTCCCTAGAATGTCATGTGAGACTGTGTCAAAACCCGTACAGAAAATGAAGATATCACATCTACTGCTTCCCCTTATCCAGTAGATAAGTACCATGTCAAAGAAGGAAATTAGGTTGATTGGGTATTATTTGTTCTTGACCAATCCATGTTGGCTATTACATATTGCCACATTATCCTCTAGGTACTTACAAATTCATTTAGTTTAGTGATAACTGAAACAACAGAATGCCAGGTTTCAGAGTAGCAGCTGTGTTAGTCTGTATTCGCAAAAAGAAAAGGAGTACTTGTGGCACCTTAGAGACTAACCAATTTATTTGAGCATAAGCTTTCGTGAGCTAATGCATCCGATGAAGTGAGCTGTAGCTCACGAAAGCTTATGCGCAAATAAATTGGTTAGTCGCTAAGGTGCCACAAGTACTCCTTTTCTTTTTGAAACAACAGAAGTCACTCACTGCCCAAAGCCATAAGACCAGCATGGCAAGGCTAGAGTAGCAGCTGAGCTATTGGGGTGAGGGTTTTCCCTGGGAACTTATTGCAAACAGGGTCTGGGCACTGGATTCCAGCTGGGTGTGTGTTTGTGTGTGTTAGTAGCAGAAAAGGAGCAGGAAAACTGGGAGAAAGCCACAGCAGTATTAATAGTGTGGCCCTGGGAAGAAGCCAAGATAGAGAGCTTCTTTTGGGCAGTGTACTGGCTGGCAGCAGGCTTAGATTTCTGAACAAGAGACCTGTCTCCTGGTGTGTGTTCTTACTGCATTAGGGAATCAGGTTTCATGTACATTCTTGGTAAATAAACAGGATTGAATGCAAGAAATACCTCACTATCTATCACCAATCTCTGCTCCTAACGGAAACAATTCAGAAAGGCCCTGAATATTGGCTAACTGTTCTGGCCTAAAGAAGCAACAATATATTCTCTCTCAGCTCCCACAACAGCAGTATCCAGCGCTGAGGGGAGGGAGGGGAATCCTTTGGGCCAAGGAAAATCACCTGAATTCTCTGGTTTATTTGTGGGAAATTAACAAGTTGTGCCCAAAAGTCCTTTCCAACGCTTCATTGCACTATGTGGGTGGAGCAGCTGCTTTACTGTAAAGAACTGTACACCAAGTGCCTGTCTTCTCAAACCACCTGTTTCATGAAGCATTCCAGTTACAGAATGTCTGCACTGCACTCCATTCTGCATTGCATCAGCTTGTACCTGAGGACTGGAAACACTTTCAACTGATACACTATGATTTGTCTGGTATATCAAGTCCCTCAGGTGCATGGCCAGACAGATAGTGACTTTAATCCACCTTTGCTTTTCCCTGATTCCAAGGCCACCTTGGACCATTCAGGTTGCTCTAACTTATTCCTGGCTACCTACAGCCCCAAAATGCTGTTCAAGTAGCTAGGAATCAGCTGGACATACATGTTCTGGCCACATCCCACTTTGCTCAGCCATATCTCCCAAATAGAAGATTGTAGGAGCTGTTCAGAGGGCTTATGCCAATAGGAGATTCTGCATCACAGAAATCCCCCACTGCCTGGATCCACTGGATATATAGTAGGGCTGGTTAAAAAATTTTCTTTCAAAATCATTTTTGATGGAAAATGGGGATTTGACTACATTACATTTTCTGCAAAAATTGTCTGCTTTCGAAGGAAAATGTTGACTTTTCATGAAAAAAACGAATGCCCAAAACCAAAAATATATTGATTTGGAAATGCTGCTGCAGTGCCTCCTGGGTATTGTAGTTTGGTTGTCTCATGTCACTATTCTTTTATAAGGGCTGGACTACATTTCCCATGATACACTGCCTCCCTGCCAAGAGAGGAGATCATGGTGCATGATGGGAGATGTAGTCTATCCAGGGAGCCAGCCCACTGAACAGAGTAGGCGCTTGAGATACCAGAACCACAACTCTCATCCCATAGCAGCATTTCCAAATCAAATATATTTCAGGGGTTTTTTGTCAAAAGTTTTCAATATTCAAATTTCTGCCAAAAATTGAAGTTTTCAGTGAAAAACAAAACCATTTTTCATCCAGCTCAACTACCAAATCATTCTGAGACGGTGAAGCAGCACAAAGTGGCACAGCATGGCCATGAATCTGGCCCTATATTTAAATATTATAGTTAATAGAGGGAAAATAGAGCTGACTTGAGTGTTAAAACAACATTTAATTACTCTTAGGAAATTGGCAAATCCTGAGGCTTTTGGTACTGCTTAATTTCCAGGGTTGACTTGGGACTTAGGATCATCAATTGCTGTGGGGCAAAGGGAGAAAAGGCCTTGGTTTGACTTTTCAAAAATCTATATGCTCCATTTTTGCCCCCCCCCCCTTTCCATGACTTGCAGGATATAACATCATCCCATACATGATCTAGATGAAGACACAACTTCCCCCCGTGATGACTCTGGGCGGGGGGGCTGCTAGGGTGCACTGCAGTAAAGAGAAAGCAAGGTCTGTGCTTGCCATGAGAAGGTACTGGAGTAGGCTGGGATTGGCCCAAAATCATTACCAATAACCCCACACCCTCTTCCCTAATGTATGTGACACCCTCTTCCCTAATGTATGTAAGCTGTCCTGGCCAACCTTACTGCTGGGCCCATCTCCTCCTCATACCCGGAGGCATTACACAAGCAGCTATGTAGGGAGCACTGGCGAGCCCCACTGAGCTGGTCATGGGCACAGATGGGAGAGGCTAGGGGCAGAGTGCATCCGATTCATGACCATTCAGAGGGGCAGCCTTTTTTAATACTTATCCACTGGGGTGGGAGTGGAGAAAGGCTTGTTGTGTGGATCTAGGAAAAGAAGGAAGCCAAGACTACTGCAAAGGAGAAAATGATGCGGGTCAAATATATATATATTTTTTGGATCCAGTCTGTTATCTTAGCTGGTGACAAGTATACCTGTTCTAAAGGTTTAACTGTAATATACACTGTCCAGGCATTTAGACTTCAGATTTTGAGACTTAATTTTAAGGCCTATTTAAATGCAAACTTCCTTGTAGGAACATTCTTACATAAATGTAACATGTCCAAATCTTTGTTTGTAGCTGTCCCAGACCCTCATGAAGTTCACTGGTTGACCATTTTCACCTTTTCCATGGCGCCTCTGAAATATAGTCCATCCTCCATCTTCACGCTTCTCACAGAACACCTATGAGGCAAAGACTCAACCTAAGGTAACGTTACAGCAGATTATCTACTTCATATACTGTTATGAGCAGGGTGGAATCTTATTATGGGTTGAATTGAAACCCCTGTCCCCCGAGACAAAAGGAGTGTGTAAACCCACCCAGGCACTTTTGACTGAGTGTTGTTTTGGGTAGGGATGTGTCTGTGGGGGGTGGGGGAGACAGAACAAGAAAACCTGAGAACGAGAGCCTAAAGTTGCTGCTGAAAGCATGGTGGCTGATCCTGGAAGTCACCTGAGAAGGGTTTCCGGGGCAGGGAAGCAAGCTGAAAAGGGTGCTCTTGGTGCTATGAGAAAAAGAAGCTATTCCCTGATATTTGATTCTTTCTGCATTAGAAGACACAGAATTTGTACATTCTTTGTAAATAAATTGAACTGCATCAAAGAAAATACCAGACTCCATCAATTTCTATTTCCAGCTGGAACATCCCCAGAGCCCTGAAACTTTGACTAGCCACTTGGGTCAAAAAGGGCCAACAATACTATAATGAAAAAAAGGGAAATGGCCCAGGTCTTGTTTACCTGCTAATTCTGTCTGATCAACAAATAGAACAATGGAATTCCAGGTTTAAAGTCAACTTTTAATTTGACTTTAAGCTAGAACAAAAACTTTTAGAACATAGATGGAAAAAACTGCCATGAAGTTTGGTGAAGTCATCTAATTAGCCAGTAAACATTGGGCTCATAGAGTGGACTGTTTCCTTTTCAAAGGAGATGGGGACACAGAATCAGTACGTTGTCATAGCTTAGTTACATTAAAAACATTTCAAGGCAGATATAGCCTTGAGCAGCTGTGCCAATTTACCTACACAGCACTTCTCTTGAACAACTCTGTGTATTCCTCAGTCCGCACAAGCCCTAGGTGCGTTCCCTTCAGTGGAACTGCCCTTTCCATGTTCCCAAACAGGCTGTGCACTTCAAGTCCCCCAACAAAGAACACATTTCCCATTGTTGTTAGCTTAGCTGTTTTACCTCTGTAGGTTATACAGGTACCTTACCATGGGCGGTGGGTATAATAGGCCAGTGGAAGCGCCTCTGGACACCTGGGCTGTGGTGGCCCTGCCTGCACGCCACCCCTTCCCTGAGATCCCCAGCAACCACTGCTGCCTGGCGAGTCTCTCCTCTCCTCCACTCCACCCCCTCTCCGCAGGTCCCCGCCCCTCACCACATTCCTCCTCCCCTCCACCTCCTCTCCCACAAGGCTGCCCGCCTCTCCCCAGCAGCCAGTGAGGACTCAGCTCCAGACGGCAGCCTGGGGCTTGGGCTGGCTGGCAGCTCAGCCCAGAGTTCAGGCCAGTGCTGGGGCCAACAGCACAGGCCGGGCTGAGCTGGTGCTCAGGCCAGTGCTCGGGCCAGTGCGCAGGCCAGCCCTGGGGCTTGGGCCAGTGCTCGGGCCAGTGCTTGAGCCAGCTTGGAGGTCGGGGCGGTTTGGCTGGGGCTCCTCTGGCCATGGGGGGATGGGGGAACTCAGGGCTCCGGTGTGCGAGGGGGGAGAAAGGGGCGGGGTAGTGGTAGGGGCACGGCCTTAGGTGGAAGGGCTGGGGCTAGCCTCCCCAAAGGGGGTTTCACCCACCACACATGTACCTTACTCTCTGCTAACCTGATTCCTCTTTGGGTGCAGCCATTTTGTAGACACAAGGCAATCCACTTGAAATCAAATATTAAGGAATTTCAAAAACTTCAACTTGGCAATGTCTAGTTAAGGGTCAAGAACATATTGCCACTGTATCCAAATGAAGGTTTTCTAACCATCCAGAGATAAAATTACAGCTAAACTACTGTATAAAGGACACAGGAGATGACCTTCAGTTGCCAGCGTGCATTGTCTGGGTCATGTTTTTTTCTTAATAAAACACAGATGACCATGAAGCACCTAATTGGGAAGATATTTTCACAGTCTAGTTGTAAGTATTCTGGCGCCACGGTAAATTAGTGAGCTGGATCTCTAGAAAGAGCAGTTCTCAAAGTCTCTTTATAAATGCTTGCTTTCATAGTTGACATCGCAGTTCACAAATGCCTTGATCCTGCAATCCAATCTCCATGGGAGAACCCTTGCACTTGTGTGGCAATCCATTGACTTCAGTGGCCCTCCCCGAAGGTGTAAGGGTTCACCCAGACAGATCGGCGTGGAGGATGGGGGCCAAAGTTTGGCTATGGATATTTTTATAAGTGTAGGGCTGTCTGGATCCAGGATTTTGATACAAGACCAACAAGAAATGTCCAGAATTTTTGGATTTGTTCTGTTTGCTGGAACAGGGTTAATGGTGGCTTAAAGAATTTGTAACATTCTTCTGAGCAATCTGAGTACAAAATTCATTTCAGAAGAAGAGACTCCCTTATGACTGTCTGTCTATCTAGTGCCAAATCACAGTATCATCTAAGCATTCTATCAACACTTTATCTAGTGGCTGATACAGAAGAAACAGCTAGCTATTTGTACTAGATGCTTTCTAGACAGATCTGAAACAGCCCCAATACTGGAAATAGCATCTTACCTTAAAAGGCTTTGCAACTTTTTCTGGTTTTATCAGGTAAACTCCACTTTCAGCATTAGGATTTTCAGCAAATATTTCTGTGCAATCATATCCTTTAACTGAAAAAAATTACAGGGTTTTTTTTTTTTTTGAGGCGTGGGGAGGGATTGATTTTGTTTGTTTTTAAAGCTGAATGAAGTGTCTGAGGCGGGAAAGGGTGCTATATACTAGCGTTTTTATTACACCTGGTCAAAAAATGTCCATTGAAACTTTTCTTTGACAGAACATGGCTTTTGATGGAAATTTTTGCCAAAAAATTGCTTGCATACAAAATGTTCTATTTTTCCATAGAAAAATTGCATATTTGTAGGGCAGGGGAAGATAACTATTATGAAAGCCAAAATATTTTGAAGAAAAATTTCAGCAAAAATGAACGTTTGTTTTCATCAACAATTTTCACGGGAGAAAAAATCATTTCCTGTCCAAATCTGAAAACCAGACTACTTATTTTATGTGCCTTGGCGAAATGTTTCAAACATGGTTTATGTGTCAAATTCCACTAGAAAAGCCAACATTTCTTTTGGTTGAGGAGTGTGAAATTTACTGCCCTTGTAAGTCTTCCAGTCCCACGAATCTTAAGGCTTGATGCAAGAAGCCATTGAAGGACTTCCATTAATTTCACGGGGCCTTGGATAAGGCCTTTAGAACACCTAGTTTTCACTGCTGTGGGCACTATGGAAATAAGTAATAATAATTTATGTAAGATCCATACAATAGAAAAAGAAAGACACAAAGTTATATTTTGGCAGTGCTGCCATTCTTAAATTTAACATTACCATTGCTCTTGATGTCTGAAATTAATTTAGCTTATCACATTCTCTATGCAAATATATTTATTTTTCTTTGTACTGGTAGCTGATTAATATCTGAATTAATAACGGACTAGTGGCTAAAATATTTACTCAACTTCTATCATATCATTAGCAGCCTCTGCGGTCATCACCTGCAAAGAGATTGCATAGTGTTTATTTTACACTAAGCTATAACACTAGTGGTACAATGCATAGAAGTTTTGCGTAACTCAACAATACAAACAGATGAAAACTAAAAGAATTCCTCCTTTTAAAAGGATTTCTAAGAGAAGGAAGAGCTCTGTAAATGAAACATTCACCATCTACTTTTAAGATTTAATATATGAGAGAGACAAGTTGGGTGAGGTAAAATCTTTTATTGGACCAGCTTCTGTTGATGAGTGAGACAAGCTTTCGAGCTACACAGAGCTCTTCTTCAGGTCTGGGAAAAGTAATCAGGGTTTCCAGACCTGAACAAGAGCTCTGTGCAGCAAAAAAGCTTGTCTGATTCACCAACAGAAGTTGGTCCATTAAAAGACATTACCTCACACACCTTGTCTCTCTCATATCTTGGGACCACTATGGATACAATACTGCAAACATTTAATCTATGAAGTATTTTTAATCCACACCCACTCATTGTGGCACTGTGTTCCCCTTTAGTGGTGGCTGGGCCAAACATAGAGGCTCATGAGCCTGTTACAGCCTGGACTAATAGACTTGGCTCTCTTACCTTAGGCTGCAGCGGCTCATGCTTAAAGTTCTAGAGGGTCAATGTTCAACCCCCACTGGCAATGACCCATCCAAGGGAAGGCAGTACCAGGTTGATGAACATCTGCATGTGGCCCAGCCACCACTGGGTTACAGATCATCACTTGACACACAAAGTGGCTGCTTGGTCCAATGAACATGGGATTAGCCTGGGAGGCAGGAAAGCTGATTTCTCTACACGACCACAAGACTTGAGAAAGTCACTTAACCTCTAAGCGTTTCAGTTTCCCCATCTGCACAATGACGATTATAATGCTTACTCACCTTTTGTAAAGCTATTTGAAATCTGTGGATGAAAAGTACTATTTAAGTACTAAATATTGTTCTGATCTGTTATTAAAATGTAAAATTCACTCTCTAAGTCAGTATCAAAACATAAAAGCATGAAATAAGTCAGCTTGATTGGTCAGTGAAAACTCCAATTTTCATCAATTTGGGCCAATAAACTTGTGTTTCTTTTTATGCGTATACTGAAGTAATGGTATATCTCACCTTTGCACTTGCTTGCTGAAAGTACAGGCTTAATAAGACTATTGCAATGCTGTTTAATCAGCCAAGAAAATTCAGTTTCATAACTGAAACAGAAAAAATTTCGAGAAATAAATTCAAACTGTTGTGTTCCTTTAGCTAAGAAGAGCAGGGGACAGTGATCTCTACCATCCTAGCAGAGGATTAGCCACTGCACAACATGATAGTGGGCTAAATTCATCCATGGTGTTAGTTATTTAAGTCAATGGGGCTCCTTTTGAACCACTGCTTTTATTACTGACCATTTAATGTAAGAACCTATTGCAAAGGAGGTGATTAGTAACATTTATTCCAGAAAATGATATACCTGCAACAAATACTAGTCTTAATGGCACTGCATGTTTTCAGTTAAATTTCATTTATTGTTGTCGCAATTACAGGGCTAGCTGCACCTCTGTCCCCCTCCTGGTCTGAGTCCATCCCCTCAGGTGTCAGGTCTCATGCCTTTACCTGTCCTGGGGTGGAATCCCACAATTCTCCTACTCTTAGACCAGGTCCTGGACTACCATAACCTGTGTGTCAGCCATTCCTAGCTGCAGCTCAAACTGGGCTCAGCACCTGTGGTTCTTCCCTTCCAGAGACTATGTCCAGTGACAAGACCGCCTTCTTAAAAACCATGTCTACCTTACCTAATGGATCACCATTCCCTGACTGTGATCTATGCAGCTCTAACTTCTTCACCCCCCAGTTTGTATCTGTGCCTGGTTTCCCAAACATCTAAGCCCCTCCCTTAAGATAGAGTCTCTGTTTAAAGTGTCAGAGGTCTTTTGTGCTTCTGAGTTTCTGGTCTTGGCCATCGTCATCAAAACCGGTTTTGTAGGTTGGCTGGAGCCGGAGGTAAAATTATCAGAGCGAATATATCCGGCTGACTCGTAACAATTCGCATATGTTTGCTGAGAGATGACTTATCTTTTTGCTCCCTGCTTACTTTTCCCAACAGGCCCCTATTAAACTAATCCAATATATTGATACAATAAACATTCCAATAACAAGGCCAACTTAGAGTATTTATAAATTATTACAGAACAGCTCGAAATCCATCATAACTATACATATAGCAACAGGACCTGGGTGCTATACAGTGCAAGAAACATGAACATATCGCACTCCCACAATCTGCAGCCCAGATGTATGTCGCAAGCAGCACTGCCCGCCGTTCAGCTCTGCCCTCACCCTGCCTAACGCATCCCACTAACCAGAACCAGAAATACAAATGATGGAAGAATAGAAACAAACCCAAGAGCAATTCAAGGAAAAGCCGGAGGGAACAAAAATCCTTGCAGCATGACCAGATTCAGGCTTTGGCTCAGAACGCAGCCAGAATTAGCAAGGCCCAGGACAAGCTATGGAAATGAGTCCAGAATAGCCCCAAGGGACAATGACGGTTGTTGGCAAAATAGACATGGGAAAGTGAGCTCAAAACCTTACTCCCTCCTGCAAATCTCACCTTTCCCAGCTCCCCACAGCTGCCCCCTATAAATCACTCTCCCACCCCCACATCAGTCAGTTGCAGAAATCTGCCCTTTATCCCTTCTACCCCCAGGGGAGTGGAGCAGGACAGAAATAACTTTCCCAGGGACCTGGTGGGGCATGGTGCCAGGAAATGTTCTCTCTCCTTCCTGAAGGAGAGCTGGCATTGGAGGGAGGGGCCAGGGGTCCGTAGGAACTTAAATCTCAACATTTTGGCCGTTGCATTTAATTAATATGGCATCTCTGATTTCTAGGAGGTGAAGTAGCAGCATCTCCAGTTACGGATGAGGAGCTGAGGAGCCTTTATCCATAAGGAATTGGCCTGATTTTCAAAAGTCCTGAGCACACACAAATCCCATTACAGTCAGTCTGAGCTGTAGGTGCCCCTCTCCTTTGGGAATCAGGCCATTTACATTTAGACACAAATATGAATTTAGGACCCCAACTCTAAACACCTTATTTTGAAAGTGTTGGGAATTATCACTGCCAGCCCAGCTCCCGCTCAGCCCTCCGCCTTCCTGCCAGCCCAGATCCCCCTCCCCACTGTGCCTGCCTGCCCGCCCAGCTTCCCCTCCCCACTGTGCCTGCCTGCCAGCCCAACTCCCCCTCACCGCTCTGCCTGCCTGCCAGCCCAGCTCCCCCTCACCGCTCTGCCTGCCTGCCAGCCCAGCTCCCCATCACCACTCTGCCTGCCTGCCAGCCCAGCTCCCCCTCACCCACTGTGCCAGCCCATCTCCCCCTCATCCACCCTCCCTGCCTGCTAGCCCAGCTTCCCCTTGCCCCCTCACCCACCCTGCCAGCCCAGCTCCCCCTCACCCACTCTGCCAGTCCAGCTCGCCCTCATCCATCCATCCTCCCTGCCAGCCCAACTCCCCCTCAGCCCTCTGCCTTCCTGCCAGCCCAGCTCCCCTTCACCTGCCCTGCCAGCCCAGGTGTCCCTCACCCATCCTGCCTGCCATAGAACCAATATATGCAGTTTTATCTTGCTATCCATGTTCCGTATTGGGAAAAGTGTAAGAAGCAGGTTACGCAGGCTGGTTCTGTTAATCCACTCTGGCACACAGAGACATTGGCAGTCTGTGTGCCCAATGCACCTGTAAATGTAAACTAAGCTGTAACTCCACCTGCAGCAGCAGCAGCAGCTTCCTTACCTACTGTGTTCAACAGAGCATGTCCTCTGCTTCACTGAGAAAATGATGAGAGCAACAGCGCTCTGGGTGAAAGGGACGCCCCGGAGGAAGAATATAGCCAGGTGGCGGAGTGGAGGCCAACTCTCTCCTCCACCGAGAGGATGAACCATTGCCTCTCACCTGGAGGTGGGAAACAGAGGTAGGAAGGGGAAGGCCTGAGCCTCGATTACCTGGTGCTCCAATTGTAGGCACAAGTGCGGGGAGAAGCAGTTTATCTGAAACATGTTAAATAATTGTACAGGCTTAGCCTGACCATGGTGAGCCTGACCCAAAGCCCCTGAAGGAAATGCCGACGTTGCCATTGGTTTCACTGGGCTATGGATCAGGCCCAGAATGAGCAGAGCTCCTGCCTGTCAGAGTCCAGACATTTGTGGTCGTATTTTCAAGATGTTTCATTCTTTGATATGGCACAGTAGGGTTATAGCACAGGTGGGGCCTAGCCCAGGCCCACAGATGCATGGAAGCTGTCACTAGGGATCTTTGGGGAGGAGACTGGGGACTCGCTTTGTAACGCCATTGAAATACACTGCAGGAATTGAAACAAACTAATAATGTCCAGGAAGGAATGTACCAGGGTGACACACTATGATTGTGACCTAACTCGGGGAAGGCATGTCCACAGTGCGCACACACAAACACCCACACCCACACCCACACGAATGATAGGACCTGCCATATTTAAAGAGAACAAAGGTCTGGTTAGTTCAAAATTCTGTCTCTTGTGGTGATGGTTCAGATGCGGGCAAAAAACAAACCAAGCACACACCCTAAAAAACCTGGACAACTGTACAGTATTTTTCATCCTGGCCCCAGCAGGTGGTCAGGTTATGCTCTGCAGCATGACATATTACCACTCCTTTGCCACTCTATTGAGTGCACCTGCTTTCTCATCTAATGTGCAGGGCCAATTGAGTACATATTATGTAGAGCTGTAGTCTGACTGCCTGAACTTAAGCATTGGAACAGTATTGCCACAGGGTGAAATTCCAACAGCCAGCTAACCCCTTTTGAGGCGGATACGTTGCATACCATGCAGTTTACTATGTTCTGGATCCTTCAGAAGAGACCTTGAAAAGCAAGCGCTGTACAGTCAACAAAGATTGAGCTTAGTTAGAGTTAGATAAAAACAAGCAACTGGTCAAAAATAAAAATAAGTGGCTGTATACAAATATGAGCTGCTTAAAAGAAAAAGCGGTGAATTAGACTGCCTTGTAATGGATAAAGCCTTTGATAATATAGGTATGACTGAAAGATGGTGTCATGATGCCATGACAGATGTGGAGCTGATATGTACTCATGTTATGAGTACTGAGATGTAACCTTTTTTTGAACACTGTATGTGATCTGGTCAGCAACGGGAAGTTGTAGTATAGTGACTCAGACTATCCTGTATAACTATCACTCTAACTTACTAGAGGGCTGTGAGAAGAGCTAACAGGAAGGCAATAAAATCAATCTACCTGAGGACACCCCAAAACACGTTTGACAGACAATGGGTCAAGCTGTTAGCTTCAAGACTCCTGTCTCTGGTCACTAATAAGTAGGGTGACCACCTGTCCCTTATTTTAAGGGACAGTCCCTTATTGCATTGATTTGTCCCTTCCTTAGGGGGACCAGCTGTCCCTTACTTTAAGATGTATTGAAATGTATTAAAACTAGTATGTACCATTTTAAACATTATATTGAAGCTTATGGTAATTGCATTGTATACCTGAGGGCAGTAGAAATGTACACTCGAGAGAAAAATACATGATGTGTTAAGGGAAATGGTTTTTCCCTAAAAATAAAGAAGCAGTAGTTTTCATGTTTTTTCTTTCCAACGAAGGAGGTCACCCTACAAATAAGTTGCAAGCTTCACTTTGCCAAAGCTCTGCAGCTAGAGCTCAAAACGCTAACAAGTTAAAAAGCCTTTCTCAAGGGCAAAAAGGGTACACTTGTCAACAGCTGTCTAGGGAGACAGGCTGCCAAGAGGAACTCTGCAGATGGAGTCCACGTGGTAGGGCCTTTCCCCCTCCAGGGAATGGTAAACCTGAAGGGGAAAGATAGACAAGCATAAAGGCTAGTTTATTGTTTTTAAGATGTTTTCTCTGAAATGCTTTTGTTCTAAATTCGCTTTAAGGAGCCTGTTTGGTTACTGATTACCACTGTCATTGCTTCCAGAGGGAACAGAGCTGCAGGCACTAACGATAAGTCAGGCCTGCTGAGGTAAATCACAGTTGATATACAGGGGACTAAAACTCAGAGCTCGGTCTGAGAGTGGAAGAACTGTGTTACTTCACCCCAAGAGACAGCTGGAGGCCTGAGACCTACTAGAGGCAATGCACTCAAAGAGACCAGGAGGGGGAGTCAGAGGTGCGTTAAACTGACAGCCACAGACCAATGGGATACTGTAATACCTGGTTACAAGACAGACTATCCCAGAGAGGTGAGGGAGTACTGCCATATCTAAAGGATTCCATAGATACCAGTGAGATAAACATTCTGACTGGAGAGGAACACACAGTTGAATCTATGTGGATACAAATCTCAAGCTGTAGGGATGTAAATGTAGACACAGGGTTTATAGTACTGGCTTGTGGATCAAAAAAAGAAGAAAAAAAAAAGGAAATTGTGTGCTCAGTGTTGAGAAAGTGGCAAAAAATTGTTTCTCTAAACTTTGTCCCATCTGACCAGTTTCTGTGTGGGTAGCTGAAGTCCTCCATTATTATCACATTATTAGAGGTTGCTGCCTCTCTGATCTCTAAGTGCTTTCTTCTTGAAACAGCTAATTCTAGCTCACACAACAGGCGAGACTATGCTCCTTAGTTTTAGGTAACAAGGGGCGCTAATTCAAGAAGTAACAGTGGCTGAGGTCCAGATCCTTAAATGTATTTAGGAGCTTGTCTGCCTCTTTACATGCCTAAGTCCACCAGTTAGGCTCCACTGAAATTTTCAAAGCCACCACTCAGCTGCCACCTGACCCCCATAAACACCTATGTCCCCTCGATGCCTACGTTTCCACCAGTTGGCATTTTCAAAGCAGCCTAAGCATTACTGCTACCCAATAGCTAATAACCTAGCTCAAGCTGAGGCCTGGAAGCAGGCTTTTATAGGCTAGATGGGGAATGCCTATCTCACTCTCAGGGCCCACTCCTGTAAGTGTGCGCTGAGCATACCTATGATGCTTGGGGAATCTGGCTAGGCATAGCTTATGAATTCTGTTTGATACAGGGGGCTCTTTAAGTGTATCTGTGTCAGACTGCAGACTCCATTTTCAATGTGAGGCTTACTGCCTTGTCTGTTGTCCTTTTACCTCCATGTTGGACTGAAATTCCATTGGCTGGTGGCCCAGGGATAACATGAGCGGGTCATTAAGCTTTGATGGTCAGCTATTCAAACAGAAACCACTACATTTGGCAAAGAGTTTGGCTGCCCCTGAGAAGAATCGGTCTGCCCAGGATGGATGGTAATCAAACAACAGATCACCGGTGAAGGACATTGATCACTGGATGATGAGGCTGAACAGTGTCACCTGAAAAATGGGACAGGAGATTATAAAAGACACGGTCTCTCACCAGCCATTTGGGAGAAGCGACCAGAAGAAGCTTGGTGATGAGTGGAAGGGCATTGATTGCAGCGGTCAAAGGGAGAGAGCCTGCATGATTCTGAAAAGCCATGTGCAGCAAGGGAAACCCAAACTCTGCAGAGGACTCTGCCCAAGCCCCGAGAACTCTCTGGAGTGGTGAGGAGGCCGAGGCAGGGAAACATGTAGAGGTGTGTTTATTATTTTGTTGACCTCTGTGCTAAGTAAAGAGTAATTGTGCTTAGAACCCTGTGCAAAGGTTATTTGTGTGGCTGTCAGCTTGCACTGTTATGTGCCCTGGAGAGTTAAACTGTAAACCCAGAGTGCCCAGGATGGGGAATCCTGAGAAACGGTGTGCTTAAGCTACAGGAGAGTGTGAGGGGCCTTCACTAGTCCCAGGGACTAGGCTGTTGGATTCTGGGAGTTCTCAGCACTCAGAAGGGGTTGCTTGGCAGATGATCAGCCCCCTGAGATTGTGCTTAGAGACCCCAGCCAGGGGAAGTACTTGGATTCTGTTCAGACTCAGGAGGCTGACGGCACATGGGGCCCAGTGAGATGGGCCCCCAACACAACAGCCTTGTAAGTGTCTAACCAGGGTTGTGTGTGTGTGTCTGTCAATGCCTAAGATCTGATGTCCATCAGACCCTGCAGCAGGAGGGCTGGATGCAGGCCACAAAGCGGTGGGAGGATGCCATTAGTGAACGGGACAGGTGCAACTCCCTGGGCAAGGCTGATGCAGGAAAAAAACATTTGTCAACAGATTTTTGAGCCTTTGGCCAGTGAAATGTCCAAGGAGTGGGAAGCCGGCTTGTCTAGCTGGACGATTCCTTGGGATTCTGCTGAATCTGTGTTCACCCTGTCTGGGCAAGAGGACACTCCCAGCTGCTGAACAGAAAGCAGCAGCAATGCTGGGGACTCCCCCTCTGGCTGGACAGTTTTGGCAGTTTATTTATTTCATTCCTGGCTCCCCACCAGGAGGCTGGCTGCCCCACCCTACCCTTGGGCTGTTGGCTCCCCACTCCCCACCGGGAGCATGGCAGCCGCCCGGGCTCTCCGCTCCCCACCGGCAGCCATGGGCCACATTTAATGGAGGCTGAGAGAGGCTAAGCCTCCCAAAAACCTCATGCTACTGGGGGGAGGCAGTGGTGGAGCAGCGAGCAAGGGCGAGGCCACACCCGGAAAAGGCGGGGCAAGGGGCACAGGCAGCATCTTCACCCACCGCCCTTGAGCAGATCCTTGGTGCAACTGGGCCCCCAGAGGGGAGTGGGGAGCCTCATTGTAGCCGGGCTCCAAACAGGGAGCTGGGCGCAGGGAGCACAGGCAGCAGCCTGGCTGGAAGAGGGGACCCCAGGCTCTAGATGGAAACTCGCACCCTCAGCTATGAGTGGCTTTCTTGTCAATTTCACAGCTCCAGCATGGAACCATGAAATTAACAAGAATGACAGCCAACAGCCAATGTAAGTAACCTGCAGTGTCTACACAGACACTGCATCGACCTAACTACACCAACATAAGCCCTATACCTCTTGTGGAGGTGGAGTTATGTCAGTGTAGCAGGGCACTTACATCCGCGGGAGAAGGCACTGTACACTGCCATTAGGTGGCTATAAGCTACCTTACATCAACCTCACTGTAGTGTAGACCAGGCCCCAGTATTGCCTCTTGAAGTTGTTCCATTGGGGCTACTTGCTTAAAGAGGCATTGGGCCAAAGAGAGCGTGAGAGACTGACACTATAGTCTAGTGGTTAGGGCACTGAGATGGGACACCCATGGTCCACTCCCCCATGCTCCAATGCCTCGTCAATCAGTTATAAAAAGTGGAACATCTTCAACAGGCGAGATTGAGGGAACCCACATCAGAATATCTCATTGCCCAATGGTTAGAGTGCTCTGGAAAGTTGGGAGATCCCGTGTTCAAATCCTTTCTCTCCCTCAGGCAGAGGTGGGACTTGAACCCAGGTCTTCGACATCCCAGGTGACTGTGCTGCCCACTGGGCTAAAAGTTAGAATGTGGGTAGTTCATGTGCCTCCTGCTGGATTTTGAATGGTGCTTAGGCGAGTAGGTGCGCTCTGAGCCAACCTACCAGGTCCAGCGGGCAATGTAAGATGGGACTGTCTAGCTTCCCCCAGTTTATGGGCTGCGCTGGGGCGTAAGCATCCAGCGTGACCCTAGGACTAGAATGACGTAGCAGTGCACGTGCCTGGAGGCAGACACGTAGGCACCGATGCAACTTTTATCTTGAAAATTTAGGCACCAAATGAGTTTAGCTGCCTAAAGAGTTAGACAGCAGACAAGTTGGCGTGTTGGGGAGCTCAGTGAAGCCTAAAACTGGGATGTAGATGCTTAAATTTGAGATTTAGGTGCCTCAGCCCCTTTGTGGTGCTGGGCCTTACTGCAGATTGAGGTGTGCAATATTTCCCTTCAAGTTGATTTTCTTCTAAAACGTGAATCAAAGGCTTGACTAGCAAAAAATGCCCAGTCTGGAATTTCATTAAAAATCTTGCTGTTGGCTAACAACAAACCCACCATGATGGAGTTGCTGACATGAAACTGCTGAGTGTCCCATTCCAAGGTACAGCACAGTGGCTCAAGGCACTCCCTGCCTGCCCCCAGCTTTATGGCTATTGAGCTGAAAATGTGACTGCTGGTCCTGTATCATTGACATGTTGGCAATACTGCCCCTGAGATAAAGGGTGCATGGTGTTAACAGTAGCTCACATACTGAGGCATAAAGCACAAAACCTTGTGGTTCTCCAGGCTGAAGGGGAAGCCTTCATTTATTCCACAAATGGAGGGGTAGGTAAAGAGCCTAAATGCTGCAAATGCAAATTTCAGCTTTGCTAGCATTTGACTCATATTAATATGTGTAAATTGGCACAGAGCCGGGCAAGCTACCACCACCAGAGGAAACATTTTGTGCTTGAACATTTATTGTCCACAGAGAGCCCTGATCGCCTCATTCCCTAGGCAGGGCTATGCAAGCAAAGTGATTTTTAAAAGGTCTTGTGTCAGGGTTTTTTAACATAAAAGCCAGCACCTCTTAAAGACTGATTTCCAGGGGTCAAGTTTCCTGGACCTCTTCATAGTTTTCTGCTTGTAATTACTCTATAGGTGGAGGAGGAAAGCAGGTGGTTATGGACAGTGGTGAGCTGGAGCCGGTTCGCACCGGTTCACTAGAACCGGTTGTTAAATTTAGAAGCCCTTTGTGAAGCAGTTGTCCCGTGAGGGCTGGAGCACCCAAGGGGAAAATTTGGTGGGTGCAGAGCATGCACCGGCAGCTCCCCACCCCACGTCCGGCCCCAGCTCACCTCTGCTCCACCTCCTCCCCTGAATGCGCCGCCCTGCTCTGCTTCTCTGCCCGTCCCCCCGCACCCCGGCTTCCCGCAAATCAGCTGTTTGCACGAGAAGCCTGGGAGGGCTGAGAAGCAGGCGGTGGCTTCGCGCTCAGGCCCAGGGAGACGGAGGCAGAGTGGAAGGGGGCACGCAGGGGAACCGCTCCCCGCCCCAGCTCACCTCCGCCTCCCTGGGCCTGAGCGTGAAGCCACCGCCTGCTTCCCAGGCTTCCCGCGCGAACAGCTGATTCGCGGGAAGCAGGGTGGGAGGGGCGGAGAAGCAGAGCGGGGTGGTGCATTCAGGGGAAGACGCAGAGGCAGCGCAGAGGTGAGCTGGGACCGGGCGTGGGGTGGGGAGCTGCCGGTGGGTGCTCTGCACCCACCAAATTTTCCCCGTGGGTGTTCCAGCCCCAGAGCACCCAGGGAGTCAGTGCCTAAGGCGCCACTTTTGATGTGATCAGTGGGGGGAGTGACCACTCCCCCTGCTGCCCCCCTAGCTACGCTACCCCACCCCTAGGAGCCAGAGGGACCTCTAGATGCTTCCTGGGAGCTGCCCCAGGTAAGCACCGCTGGGACTCCCCAGCTCACCCCTCAGCAGGTCCCTCTGGCTCTTATGGGCGGGGTGGACACCCGCTACAGTGGCCCACGAGACCCTCCTGCCTAGTTCTGGGGGCAGTCAGAGGACAGGGGAGGGGGGTGGATGGGGCAAGGGTCCGGGGGTGGGTGCGTCAAGGAACGCGGGGGGTTGGATGGGGCAGGAGTCCCCAGGTGGTGGGGGTGGGCCACGACTCCCTCGTGAGGTGAGGAGGGAACTGGTTGTTAAGGTTTTGGCAGCTTATCACTGGTTATGGACCTACGTTAGCAGGATGGTAGGAAAGCAGGGATCTTACTTCCTGTACGGCTATAAGGCAGGTGAAAAGGGAACCTTGATCTTTGGAAGGATGTGGGCAAGGGATAGAGGAGACCTGCTATGGGGCTAGTATGGGATCATGCTATTTGATCCTTGAATGGACTTTTAGGTGTTGCATTGCCTAACTTGTAGGCACCCTGCCACCCAGTGGAACCTGAGTTAGGCACCCACAACTGTGGGTTAGGCACCCAGGCTCCCCATACAATGAATGGGGAGACTTGGGCACATGAGAATGGAATTCATGGAAGCCAGCAAGCCAAGCAGGGAGCTGCTTAAGCTAGTCAGTAGGAAATACTGGGGAGAGGGATGGGGCCTAAGCTCTGTCCCTCAAATGGAGAGGGGGTGGGGTGTGCCCAGTGATCAGCACAGTCATCTCAGAGGTGGGAGACCCACATTCAAATCATCACGCTGCCTAACATAGAGCCAAGACTTGAATCCAACTCTCCCAGGTGACTACACTAGGCTATAGAGAGACTATAGCAGGGGTTCTCAAACTGGGCATCGGGACCCCTTGGGGGTCACAAGGTTATTACATGAGGGGATGAAAGCTGTCAGTCTCCACCCCAAACCCCACTTTGCCTCCAGCATTTATAATGGTGTTAAATATGTAAAGAAGTGTTTTTAATTCAAAAGCAGGTTGGTGGGGGTCACACACAGAGGCTTGCTATGTGAAAGGGGTCACCAGTACAGCAGTGAGAACCACTGGACTATAGGCTACTGGCTATGATGGGTGTGTGTATGTCTCTCTCTCACCTTCCTTGCCCCTGGTTTTTCAGAGTAGGGTAGGGCAGTGTTACCTAAGTGGCTGACCTGGCTGTCACCAATCTAACTCTAGGAGAAGATTCATGGCAGAGAATCCTTAGTGAAGGTGACATCGAGTGGCCCAGATCCATGCTAGTTAGGTGTTAGCCGACGGCCAAGGATGTTTGGTGAGGTGCCAGCTATGCCCGTTTATACCATCCGTGACTTTAACCGCTAGGACGCACTGTCCCTTCGCGGCGGGCAGCCCGGGCTAGGCTGACGGATGCCCCAAGGTCCTAACCACCCGTGACTTTAACTGCTAGAGCTCAGAGCTCCTTCGCAGCGGGCAGTCAATACTGACTGACAGGTGCCCCAATGGCAGCACTAAGAGCCTCTCCACACCCGTGACTTTAACTGCTAGAGCTCAGAGCTCCTTCGCAGCGGGCAGCCAGGATTGACTGACAGGTGCCCCAAGAGTTTGCCCCGTGGAGGCGGCACAACTCAACGCTAGGCTCTTAGTACTCTCACCTAATGGCCAGGCTTTAGAGCCAAAACGGCTGAGGTTCTTTAATTGTGTTGGCTGCTTTACAGTAAACCAGAGAAAACAAGTCAGGCTTATGCACAAATGGTTACCAAAATTTATTAAGCTAGATTCTAATCATGTGGTTACAAAATTGCTAGTGCCTACTTATTTAAATGTAGAGATGTTACACACACAAACAAGTTACAAAACTGAAGCCACAATCCCAAAGAAAGAAAACAAAGTATAGAGCTCTATTTCAAAATATGTGTACACTAAAGATAGGAGATCAGGTGTGGGTGCTTCTTACCCTCCTTGCATCTCTCGATTCCAGCGGTGCCAAGCCAGGATCGGTCACTCAATTCCGCGGAAAGACGAATAAGGGACAAGGCGTAGGGACCCTCTTAGCTGCAGAAGCCTTGGGAGGCTGTCACTTATCTGACCAGCAGATAGATAGTGAAAAGCACTCAAAAATCATGGTGCTGTAGGTCCCCTACTTATACCTCTGTACTCCTTTATTCTCTTTCTCCTTTCTTATGCCAAATTGAGGCTGGTCTGTCTGGGTGACGCCAGCTTTCGCAAGAGTAGTTTACACTTGCAAGGGAGAGAAACAATAAGTGTTGACTACTGGACATTTCTTTTATCAGGGTAAATATTTTCCCAACTAGGATGTTGGTGTGTGTGCATCACGCTAGTTAGTAGGGGCTAAGAGCCATGTCTGTCACAGGGCCTCTGCCTGCTGTGAGCTTAATCGTTGTATCTGCCCCCAGAGGCACATTGTAGCAGCACACCTGTGCTTCTCACAGCTTCAAAGGCTGTGCTGGAATATATGTTAAGTGCCCTGTTCCGGCTTCCTCCTGTATTTCCAGCAATGCTGGTCTGAGGGGGGGGGGGGGGGGCGGGGGGGGGGCTGGCTGTCTGGCTACATTAGGTTTCTAATTATCTTTGAGGATTTGGCCATAAGCTCCACCCTGGCTAGCTTCTGTGAGTCCCTTGCTTACATGCCTAACTCTCCCCATAAAATGCACAGGGAATCCAGGCATCTAACTCAGGCCTCAGAGTAGCAGCTGTGTTAGTCTGTATTCGCAAAAAGAAAAGGAGTACTTGTGGCATCTTAGAGACTAACAAATTTATTTGAGCATAAGCAGCTGTAGCTCACGAAAGCTTATGCTCAAATAAATTTGTTAGTCTCTAAGATGCCACAAGTACTCCTTTTCTTTTAACTCAGGCCTGTAAGTTCCAGGGTTTAGGTGTTGCATTGTTCAAGTACCTCTGTGGATTTAGTTTCCTATCAACCTGGAGATGAAAAGTCATTTTTAGATAGTGTCAATATCTGGTCATCCAAGCTTAGGAGCCTGAGGCTTAGCAATGCTTTGACAAATGGGAACTTCTTGGCTAGTTCTTCAAAGTGTTTCTCCTTTCTGACCTGCACGCTGGGTTCAACATGAGGCAGATGCTCTTCATCTAAGACGGTGGTTCTCAACTCCGGGCTGGTTTGTTTACCTGCCGCATCCGCAGGTTCGGCCGACTGTGGCTCCCACTGGCCGCGGTTCGCCACTCCAGGCCAATGGGGCCTGTGGGAAACAGCACGGGCCGAGGGATGTGCTGGCTGCCCTTCCCACAGCCCCCATTGGCCTGGAGCGGCGAACCACGGCCAGTGGGAGCTGCAATCGGCCGAACCTGCGGACGCGGCAGGTAGATAAACCAGCCCGGCGCGCCAGGTGCTTTCCCTGAACAAGAGGTGGACCAGAGTTGAGAACCACTGATCTAAGAGCTCATTTCTTCTAGGCCTTCTGACATCGAGCAGTAGTGGTGGTTGCATCATCTGCGAATGATGCACATTGGTTATCATTGACATTGGTGGCAGCTAAGTCCCTGGCATCTCCTGGTCTCTCCCAGCTGTCATCATGATGACGAGCACATCAATTATGTTAATTTAGAAGCCACTTCTGAATGTCAGGTTGCTCCACTCACACACTTCCTGTGAATGCTTTAGAGCAGTGGTTTTCAAACTGCGGGTCGCGACTCATGCTGGGTTGCAGAATGTAAGGCACTGGGTCACGGGTGCTCTGATCAGCACCGCCGACAGGGCCATTAAAGGTCCCATTGGCAGTGCTGCCTGGCTAAGGCAGGCTAGTCTTTACCTGTTCTTAAGAATGTAAGAATGGCCACACTGTGTCAGACTAAAGTCCATCCAGCCCAGTATTCTGTCTTCTGACAGTGGCCAATGCCAGGTGCCCCAGAGGGAGTGAACCTAACAGGTAATGATCTCGTGATCGACCTCCTGCCATCCATCGCCACACTCTTGACAAACAGAGGCTAGAGACACCATTCCTTACCCATCCTGGCTAATAGCCATTAATGGACTTAACCTCCATGAATTTATCCTGTTCTCTTTTAAACCCTGTTATAGTCTTAGCCTTCACAACCTCCTCAGGCAAGGAGTTCCACAGGTTGACTGTACGCTGAGTGAAGAAAAACTTCCTTTTATTTGTTTTAAACCTGCTACCCGTTAATTTTATTTGGTGGCCCCTAGTTCCTATATTATGGGAACAAGTAAACAACTTTTCCTTATTCACTTTCTCCAACAGCAGCCAGCAGCAGGTCCCACTCCTAGGTGGTGGTGGGGGGGGGGGGGAGCGGAGCACGAGGCTCCATGCACTGCCCCTGCCCCAAACACTGGCTCCATATTCCAACTGGCCACTTCCCATCCAATGGGCACTGGGGGGGGGAGAAGGGCAGTGCCCGCGGGTGAGAGCCATGTGGAGCTGCTTGGTGCCTCTGCCTAGGAGCCAGACCTGCTGCTGGCCGCTTCTGGGGTGTAGCGCGATCTGTGGTGCCAGGACACGCAGGAAGCCTGCCTCTGCACCCCTGCTGCACCAATGACCTGGAGCCGCCTGAAGTAAGCCTGTGCCCCAACCCCCTGCCTCAGCCCAGGGCCCCTTTCTGCACCCCAACCCCCTGCCCCAGCCCTGAGCCCCTCCCACACCCCAAACCCCTTATCCCCAGCTCTGTTGGGTCACAGGCATCAACAATTTTCTTCAGCTGGGTCACCAGAAAAAAAGTTTTAAATCCACTGCTTTAGAGCCTTCCAACACACTTCTTTTCCTTCCTCTGCAACCTACTTCCCTGACATGCCCTAGACACTCCTCCAAGCCTCCCCTCCTTGCACCTACGTTCATTCTTACGATTCTGGCATTGAGATTGTGACTGGCATTTGCTGGGGAAGCCCACATGGGGGACTGGAGTTGTGGGGGAATGAATATACACTAAAGAAGTTGCACTAAAGGTGGGTGCCTCACAAAAATAGGTGTGCACAGGAAGAGTAGAATAATCAGGAAGCAGGAGTTTCTTGGAGAAATGTGTTTCTACAGCAGCACCTCTGGAGAACCAGGTCATAACTAGCTTTCCCTCTTACTTCTCCATAAAGGCGTGATGGAGCAGGCCAGCTCATGCATGTTTAGTAACTGATGGCATTTAGTAACTGATGGCAGAAGTTACAACTGTAGCAAACAACGTGACTGGCCAAACCTCCATTCACACATTATTTTCAGTCTCAAGTTGCCCTTTCTTCTTGCTAGAACACTCTGCTCCATGGCCACTGACACCTTGATCTCTTTCCAGGATCTCTACCCCAACCAGCTGCCACAACTAAAACTCTTCATGCCAGGTTGTGAACCAGACTCTCCACCTGCACAGTGAAAAATTTCAAGCAGAGACTTCCAGCCTTGGCCCCTGAGCTGCTAGAATCTCTGCACCTGCTTCAGCTCCTTTATGGAGAAGTTGGGGGAGATAATATTGCATGCATCTTATTCTAAAATCCTCAGAAGGCAATATAAAAGTATTCATATTTTTAATCTTCTAGCAATGAGCTAGGTACTACTGTAAATACAGCTACTTCTAAAGAAACCAAGCCCACTGTAATAAAGAGTGCAATAGCAGGCCAGCAATTTAAAGCATTAACAAGGAAGGCAAAATTGCAGCTTTATCTCATGGTACACTTTTTTTTTTTTAAAGAGTAAGATATGAACACTTTTTAAACTGTACACAAGTAAACATGAATTAATGGCCAAACAGGCAGCTGTAAATTTACAAGCTTATGAATAGAGATTGGTGGTTACATCTTATTCAATCATGAGAGCAACACACCACTGGCTTTATGCTACTGGAAGAATTCAGAGACTTGCCCTGTCTTACATTTCTCATTTGAAAACTCTGCAAGCTGCTACCAGGTTGTATCTACTCAGGAGTAGCTCAGATAGGTGCCAAAGTGCTTTTGAAAATCCCAACAGGCACCTAAATAGCTTTTAAAAATCCAGCACTGAACTTAATCTCCTGGGTCCAAGTCCTGCCTTAATATAAAGCCCCGTATCCAAAGTCAAGCACTGAGAGACTCCAATAGCCTCAAATAAATTCTTAATAGAAATATTTGTTTTTCATGCTACAGGTGGTCATGGCACCTCAATTTATCTTAACATTCTTCCTGAATGCCTTCACCTGTTGGAAGAATTTAGTCCAAAGGGGAAAATGATTTGTGGTAGACTGACACAGATTCACATGAACATACCACATCACCTTGGTCTAAAAATTTCCTTCTTTTGCTCTGAATCTGGTCTAAAAGAAGTGAGAGTTGATCTGATTTAGAAAGAATCTGAATCAATTGAAGGCAGATCACTGTTTTTTCAAACTTTAGTCAACAGGGCTTTTGCAACACTCCTCACAGTGCGAGCAGCTTTCCCCTTCCCTTTCTGGGGTGATATTTACATGGTATTGACTCACTCTGTTAAACAAAACAAGCTTGGTTGCATGGTCTGTTTTCAGTGCCCTCAAATTCACATATGGAGTGTTAATCCCGGTTGGCAGTCGTTTCACTCACAAAAGCAGCAACTGAGAGAGAACTCACTTGTACAAAGATGAATTCTTTCTAAAAGCAAGGTAAGTTGTACCTGATAGTATTTCTCAGATCCGCATGTCTACGACAGCCACTCTGCCCTTTGACTACATCATACCACCATTGGTCTGATACATGTACAAGTAGACATGTTTGGATTTATTATTTTTTCAAAGAAAGCCAACACAAAAGCACCTCTTAAGACATACTTTTAATATGTGGCATTCTGTCAATGTCAGTCTGAGTAGTAGTTTATGAAGACTTATGTATTAATGTGTTATGTAATAAACTCTTTGGTATTCTTCTTCCACAGGTAGAGAAACAGTGTGATTGTTTAAACTGCTTTATTTCCAAGCTTGTCAGCATTTGAGGAAGATGTTAGAGTAGGACAGAGCAATCCTAATGAACAATAAAGTTTTTTCTGTGTGACTATTATACTGGGAGAGGTGTTGCCATGGTACATTTGAATGTCCCTAAAATCAGTTTCCAATATACAGTAGACCCCCTGCTTGATTTTTCTGACTGACAGATGTATTATCTGAAAAGCTCAAAACCAGTTTGTGACAGAACTTGGGTATCCTCCTAATTTCTGAGCAAAGAAAGGCACAAGATTTCAATTTTACTTTTTGGTTCCATTCTTTGATTAGTTTTTGCTGATAAGGCAAAAGCTGATCAATCCAGGGAGGCTGGTTACTCTTAACAATACGCAGATGAAGCCTTGTACAGTAATTGATAAAGCACACTTTAAAAGTTTTTGCACTCCTAGTGGAAGCAGCATGGCTAACCCTTAAAATAATAAAGCACAAAGGTACCACTCGAACACATTCTATTCTATGTAACAGTGTGACTGACACTAGGAATGTACTATCCAAGTGAGTAAATATTTTGACTGTTTTGGATCTGCTGGCAACTTCCTTCAACCAGTAGCAGCTCCTTGGAGAGACTGCAATATTGCTTTCTTTTAATGTGAATTTAGATCACATTGGTTGTCATTTTAAAATTGATCTTTGATGCATATTGCCTTAATTTGTGGTTTCCCCATATGACATTGAGAAGTACACAGCACCATGCACTATGTACAAGAGTGGGTTGCTGAGAAACACTTAAGGGATGATAGTGACAAACGGTGTGGAAGATTAATCTTTTTTGGTCAGTATTGCAGAAAAAAAAGTGAAACTGGAATACTGGCCAAGGATAACTATTTAGAAACAAGTTTGCTTTACAGGGTTTGGGCTGTCAAAATCCATAATTAATACTCTTAGAAATTGTGAGTAAGATTCACAAAGTTACTCTTCCATTATTTTTGCAGGGTCCAAAAGAAATAATGAGATTTCATTCATTGTATAAGCTTCCTGCCTGAAGCAGTTTCAGTACAGGTCATAAGCCTACCCAAAAGAATTATAAACAAAGCAGAAGTTTCCAGCGTTCTATTTACTGGTATGTGATGTGATCCATGGGGGTATGTCTACACTGCAATAAAAAACCCACAGCACCAAGTCTCAGAGCCCAAGACAGCAGACTCAGGCTCACAGGGCTAAAAACTGCAGTCTAGATGGTTGGGCTCAGGCTGGAGCCCAGAGTCTGAGACCCCAAGCCTGAGACAGCTGACCCAGACAGCTGACCCAGACAGCTGTGCATCTCTGACTGCAGTGTAGATGTACCCATTATAGTCAGAGAAAGAGCTCAGCATTATTTCAATGCCCAAATCGGGAGAACCCCAAAACAGTCTGAGCTGGCTAAACCACAGAGAAAGCTTAAGGTACATAAGCTACTGCTAAGGGTTTGTTTGAGTACCCAAATTATCCCCACTGCTGATACTACAGCCATCTCTTTTTCCCACAGCACACTTATCTTTATTCAATTTCTTTTCCTTTGTCCCTGATGATAATCATGCAAACCAAGTTTAAAAACAAAAAACTTAAATCCAACCTCCACTTAAAAATATAAAATGCTATAATTTAAAAAAATAATGCTTTAAACTACTGCCCTCTGGACTAAAAAACTGAATTAAGGTGACTGAAGTGGCTTAGCTCTGGAATACATTTTTCCAGTGAGAGACACATAAGAATGGCCATACTGGGTCAGACAAAAGGTTCATCTAGCCCAGTATCCTGTCTTCCAACAGTGGTCAGTGCCAGGTACTTCCAAGGAAATGAACAGAACAGGGTAATTAAGTGATCCATCCCCAGCTTCTGACAGAGGCTAGGGCCACGATCCTGGCTAATAGCCATTGAGGGACCTATCCTCCATGAATTTATCTAGTTTTTTTTTTTTTTGGAACCCTGTTATAGTCTTCGCCTTCACAACATCCTCTGGCAAACAGTTCCACAGTGTGCGAAGATGAACTTCCTTTTGTTTGTTTTATATGACCAATCAGGATCTATTTCCGACTCCCTAAGTACTATTTTAAATTAACAAGGAACAGTTTCACACTGCAGATATAATGAAATATACAACATTCAGAGCTCTCCCTTTCACCTCAAACATATCATCAGTATCCATCAAAACACAGAAGCAAAACTGCATAAAGTCAACAAGAGGGGAAGTAGGAGTATCATTTATATATTCTCAGACATTGCCACCCCAGATTTTAGCAAATAATATTAAAATGGCAGCTTTCAGAGTAACATTTCCATAGATTGATAATGATGGATGGATAGATTAAAGACTAAGTTATACAAGAAGAAAGTACGAATACAAAAGTTGCATTGAATAATCCTGAACAAGTACACATCTGCCAGTTTAATGTAGAAGGAACTGCGTCAACAGCATAATCAATCAGATAATGAACGCTTATATTAAGTACTGGGTAGCTTATAGGGAACAAGCTAAGTTGGCAAAGTGATCTTGTTTAGATCAACTGACTTACAAGTTGCAGTCCAAGATTTTAATAAATATTTGTACATGTATATTTCACACAAACATATTAAAGCTGAATATATTTTTCTGCTAGGACTTCCAAGTGCAAATATGTATAATCCCCCTAGGTTCTGATTTCTATACTATATATTATAAAAGAATTATACTCCATTGCTTCCCCCCCACATCAGCCTGCAAAAATTCTCTTAAAAAAAAAACTGATGTTAATATGAAGGTTCACAAGAAATGAACTACTCAGTTAAAGGAATCATAGCTTCAGAGAAGCAATGATAGGCCTATTCCTCCATTAAAGAGGATCAAACATCCCTGCAGAGTAAAAGCATTAACCACATTTTGGGACTAAGTACTATTAATTCATCATCAGTCAAAAATAGATCAGATTTCCGATTTGTTATTTTTGACTTCACACAAATAGTTACATTTGGATGTTCAAAGATCACTGTATGCCTACACCTAAGACATCACTAATTACAATGTGGTGAGGAGGAAAGAAAGTTGTTCAGCTCCCCAAACATTAATCTAACAACATACATGGACTGTTTGTCATTGGTCCATTAAACCTACGAACAATTCTTATTTTGATTCAATCATGGATGCTGAAGTGTGGTTGCAGGTACATCCAAATGAACTGTTTCAATGACTTAACAGCACTTTGATTTTGCCTTGTTTGATTCTCCACTACTGAAGAAGCATCTCCAGTTCACAGTGAAAAATAAAACAAAGCGGTTACGAAGATCACGTAACACAGAGTTCTGAAGCCCAGAGTGGAGGTTTACTGCTATATGGAAGTCTGCTGCTGGCCACTGGAGCACAAGTAGCAGCTGCTGCTGCAAGTGTTTCCTCCTCTTCTTGATCTTCCTGCACCGCAGCGAGACATTCTGTCTCTTCAAATGGATTTTCCAAGCATTTCAAAACTTCTCTTACCTAGGGGGAAAGCCGCAACGTGTTGCAGTGAGAAATTAAAAAGTAAAAACTGAACCTTCGATGGGTTCAAAGCAATCTGAAAAACTGTATTTAATGGATAAGCAGACTATGAAGAGCCACAAATGAAAAGATGAAAAAAAATGTGATACGCTGATATAATCTAAACTGAAAATAGAGATCTGCAATTATTTTATCGTCTATTGTAGCCTGCATGGAACACGGTATGAGTAACAGCAATTGGGAGGCTTATAGTATTCAAAGTAAAGTACCTGAACACCTTTACATTAGCATCAATACTATACATATATTAATTGTATCTGCACACTGTAGTATTTAAACATAACGTTGAGCTAAATATGATCAAATGTTGTATTTTAAAACGCCATTTGGCAAATAGGGTTTTAAGTACACACTAACCCTCAGCACTCCTGTGAGTTAAGTATCATTTTATAGATGCAAAAAAAAAAAAAAAAAAAAGAGGCTTGCCCAGTTGTGCAGCCAATCAGTGCAGAGCAGGGGTTGAAAAAGTCAGGAGTTCCTAGCTCTCTGCCTCATGCTGTATTCACCAGACAACCTGTAGCTCAAAAAAAAAAATTGGCCCATCATATTCTATTTTTGTCTTTTAATCTTGTTGCACATTATGCAACATGTAATCTGGACTGTAAAATTCCTTGGAGGATTTTCTGAAGTGTCCTGCATACACAGCCATGTTGAATAGTAATACTGTACCTCTGTGAAGTCTCCATTCTCAGCTGCTTCAATGGCATTCTGAGCAATGTAATTTCTCAAGATATATTTTGGATTGTTTGAATTCATCATCTTCACACGTTCAGCATTCCAGACATCAGCATTACTAATACTTTCTATCTCTTTTTCTAATCGGACTCTGAAAATAAGCAAGAAGGAACAAATTAAGAATTTTGTTTCGTTCAAGATTCTGTTTTTAAAATTTGGACCCATTTTCTTGAATTTGCAAGTGTAAATGGGAATTTACAGATGAGAACATGGCCTATGATCCTCCTTGTTGGTCTGGAAAGCTCAGCCATTTTTAAATTTCAGCTACAAAAACTACCTCCCACTTCAGTGAAGAACCAGTTTCACAGTCCATTAGAGGCAGCAAACTGAAGTACAGCATGCACTAAGTGGCAAGCATACACACTTCCCTTGAAGACTTCACATTTCTGAAAATATCATTACTTATTTGAACAGGAAAAACATGCTGCATAAGTCATCATATGAATGTTCCTGCACTTTCGGGAATCAACTCTGAAGCTTTTCTATGCACTTTATTGTATATTTAAGTTTCTTGCATGTTTACACTGGCAGAGAGATGGGATACAGTCAAGAATCAGATCTATGACTGGTACTTATTCCTGCTAGAATTCTCAGATGTAGTGAAGAGGGTCAGTCACAGGAAGCCAGCTGTGCCTGCCATCACAAATTAAAGCAGGACTTCGCCTGCCCTAACTTACACTGCTGGTGTAATAGGCTGCTACACTATACCAACCCCACCAGTTCTGGCCCAGCAGAGATTATTCCTACCTACACAGAAGGATTTCTCTGTCAGGAATCTTGAGCTATCTTAAAGCCTTGTGGCACTTCTATGAAGCACCAAGTGACCTTAGTGGTAAAGAGAATGTGGGCCCCATTGTTTTGCTTTACCTTACGCTCCCCACCTGCTCTTCTAAATTCAAATACAATACTCAGTGCTCTTGGCAGTAAGAGCATTGAGTATTTTCAGTTGCTTTATCTATTATTGTGTGGATTCTTCCCTCAGGCCAAGAACTATTAGCTGGGTGAACTACCCTAAAGGTTGGACAGCTCTGGTGTAAGTCATGTTTTGGTAATATATTTACTAACGACCCAAACGAATACAATCAAGTTTAGGTATACGTGTTAGAATTAAAGTCAAAATACCTGTTTGCATCCAAATGTCTTATTGTATGTGCACCAATGCACCAAACTGGGATTTAATACTAATTAATTTATGAAATTTCCATGGAAAAATATTGAGCATGTGGGGGTTTTATTCTAACTTTTGTAGCTTATTCAGATGTCGGTGATGCCAAAAAAATAGAATCTGTTCTATGTTGTAAAGCTTTGGAGATGGGGCCATGCGGTCTTCTATTTGTAGAGGGCTATGTACTGTTGCTCAGTATAGCAGAACCTCAAAGTTATGAACACCAGAGTTACGGACTGACTGGTCAACCGGACACCATGTGGAACTGGAATTAAGTAATCAGGCAGCAGCGGAGACAAAACCCCAAACCGACCAACCAAAAAACCCCAGCCAATACTGTACTGTGTCTATATTGCATCTTAAAGGTAGGCACATCTGGGCTACCTGTCCCCACCTCCACTCCCTACTCACCACACGGGGGGCAGCCACTTACAGACAGGAGGTGAAGATGCTGAAGTTTACAGACACAGCTGTTAAGTCCCTGAGCAGGAGCAGCACTGGGGTCTGCACTGCTTTCCTGTAAGCCACGGGTGCAGGTTCCCCCTCTACCCCTGTAGTCAGGAGGTGGACAAGCTTACAAGCTCAGTCCTAGCCCGGGAAAGAAGTTTCCTGAGCTCCTGATAGAACCCGACCTGGAGAGCGAGCTGCTGAAACTGGAGCCCAATCTCCTCCTTGCATGCTGCGCTCTGGAGAAGCGGCTCAGTTTTAAAGGGCCACAGCCTCCACTAGGGGCAGCTGGATCCGGCAGAGCCCAGTTTACAGATAAAAGATACTGCGGGGGGCGAAAGGGGAGGGTGGAAGAGGAAGGAGCTGGAGGGTTCAGAGCAGCTGCAGTTCTTCACATGCCCTGAAAGAAGGCGGCAGTGTGCAGGAAACTCCACACAAGCCTGGGACCCAGCATCAGGCTGTTTTCCCCTTTGGAGCCCTGAGCTCCCAGGGTTAGGAGGTGTGGGTGTCTGGGCTGGGGGGAGGGGAGGGGAGGCATGGAGGGGGCATAGCTGAGGTCTGGGTTGAGGGGGCCGCAAAGCTGGGCTCTGGCAGACAGCGGGTGCATGTGAGTGTCTCGGCAGGGGGCTCTGTAGCTGGGCTCTGGGAGATAGGGGGTGCAGATGTCTAGCTGGGGGCACCCCACGGCTGGGCTCTGGGGGTAAGGGAGCAGGTTTCTGACCCTCTGCTGGACTCTGAGGGGGAAGGGCAGAAAAACAGGGATTTACTTAACTCCCTACTCCTGGGGGAATTTTGTGTGTCTGTCTGTATTGTTACAGTCAATCACTGACAAGTATTTTGAAATAAATTACCAAAATAATTGAAACTGGCCTGATTATATCATGTTATTTTGACAAAATATGCAGAATTTTAAAATATTGTGTGCAGAATTTTTAATTTTTGATGCAGAATTTCCCCAGGAGTAGGAGGTGAAGACGCTGAAGTTTTCAGGAAAAGCTATGAGTCCCCGCTCCAAGCAGTCCGCCCTGAGGAGCAGCCCAGAACCTCTTGTGCAGAGTTATGAAAAACCTCCATTCCCAAAGTGTCCATAACTGAGGTTCTAACGTAGATATGACACAGCACAAATGTATTGCAGGCAATATTTAATAATCTCACCTGTACTTCTGCAGCCATTCTTTCCACTGTCTTTTATTTCTACTCAATAAGTCAGCTGCTGTTAATTGCTGCAGTTTAGAAAACTGTTCTATGCGTTCTAATTCTTTAGTTATATTAGCTTTTGTTCCAATTAATGCAAACAGTTGAGGATTAGACTGAGCCAACATTAGCATCATGGAAAGTTGTCTGCAGGGAAGAGGAAAGTTATATCAGACTTTAAACTCACAGTAACAGGTAAGAACTGACTTTTTGTATCCAGACTAGTTTAGCAAGCAAGTAAAGTAACCTTGTTTTCTGTCAGCAAAGCTAAATACCCTGTATCCCATAATAAAAGACTAATTTATTATGCAAAGAACATTAATTTTACTGTTATTTCCCTCCTCCCATTTGTTTAATCCACTTCTCTTGTTGTGTCAAACCTAGATTGTAAGGCTGAGAATTCACAGCCACCTAGGGGATTTAGATGCACAATTGCCCCCTGAAATTAATGAGCTGTGTGCCTAAATGCCCTAGAAAGCTTTGAAAATTGCAGCCTCGTGTTTGTAAAGTGCCAAGCATAATGGGATTTCACTTTTACTTGGGGGCCCTAGGTACTACTGTAATACAAACACCATAGTATCATAGAAAAGGAAGCAAAAACACTTTAGAAGAGTGGGGAATGAACGCAATGGTACCGCTTTATAATCAAGCGGTACAAAGTAATATAACCATAGACTTGTTATATTTTATCCTATTTTGCCAGAAAGGATTGTGGACAAAAAACATACCTAATTTATGTAATTCAAACTAATTTATTGGATAATCACAGTTAACTCACACTATTAACTCAAAAAAATTAATGGTGATTAATCGCACTGAATACCAATTGAAATTTATTAAATATTTGTGGATGTTTTTCTACATTTTCAAATATATTGATTTCTATTACAACACAGAATACAAAGTGTATACAGCTTACTTTATATTTTTATTACAAATATTTGCACTGTAAAAATGATAAAGAAATAGTATTTTTCAATTCACCTCCATACAGTACTCCGTACTGTAGTGCAATCTCTATCGTGAAAGCACAATTTATAAATGTAGATGGTTTGTTACATAACTGCACTCAGAAACAAAACAATGTAAAACTTTAGAGCCTACAAGTCCACTTAGGCCTACTTTTTGTTCAGCCAATCGCTAAGAGAAACAAGTTTGTTTACATTTTACAGGGAATACTGCTGCCTACTTCTTATTTACAATGTCACCTGAAAGTGAGAACAGGCGTTCGCATGGAACTTTTGTAGCAGCGTTGCAAGGTATTTATATGCCAGATACGCTAAACATTCGTATGCCCCTTCATACTTCAGCCAACATTCCTGAGGACATGCTTCCATACTGTTGATGCTCGTTAAAAAGAAATGCGTTAGTTAAATTTGTGACCGAACTCCTTGGAGGAGAACTGTATGTCCCCTGCTGTTTTACCCATGCTCTGACGTATATTTCATGTTATAGCAGTCTTGGGAGGATGACCCAGCACATATTGTTCATTTTAAGAACACTTTCACTGCAGATTTGACAAAATGCAAAGAAGGTATCAATGTGAGATTTCTGAAGATACCTACAGTCCTTGACCCAAGGTTTAAGAATCTGAACTGCTTTCTGAAATCTGAGGACAACGAGGTGTGGACCATGCTTTCAGAGGTCTTAAAAGAGCAACACTCAGGGCAGGTCTACACTAGTATACTACACTAGGAAGTATGGGCTGGATGAATGCACTATAGGGTGGGTAGAAAGCTGGCTAGATTGTCGGGCTCAACGGGTAGTGATCAATGGCTCCATGTCTAGTTAGCAGCCGGTGTCAAGTGGAGTGCCCCAGGGGTCGGTCCTGGGGCCGGTTTTGTTCAATATCTTCATAAATGGTCTGGAGGATGGTGTGGATTGCACTCTCAGCAAATTTGCAAACGATACTAAACTGGGAGGAGTGGTAGATATGCTGGAGGGGAGGGATAGGATACAGAAGGACCTAGACAAATTGGAGGATTGGGCCAAAAGAAATCTGATGAGGTTCAATAAGGATAAGTGCAGGGTCCTGCACTTAGGACGGAAGAATCCAATGCACCGCTACAGACTAGGGACCGAATGGCTAGGCAGCAGTTCTGCGGAAAAGGACCTAGGGGTGACAGTGGACGAGAAGCTGGATATGAGTCAGCAGTGTGCCCTTGTTGCCAAGAAGGCCAATGGCATTTTGGGATGTATACGTAGGGGCATAGCGAGCAGATCGAGGGACGTGATCGTCCCCCTCTATTCGACATTGGTGAGGCCTCATCTGGAGTACTGTGTCCAGTTTTGGGCCCCACACTACAAGAAGGATGTGGATAAATTGGAGAGAGTCCAGCGAAGGGCAACAAAAATGATTAGGGGTCTAGAACACATGACTTATGAGGAGAGGCTGAGGGAGCTGGGATTGTTTAGCCTGCAGAAGAGAAGAATGAGGGGGGATTTGATAGCTGCTTTCAACTACCTGAAAGGGGGTTCCAAAGAGGATGGCTCTAGACTGTTCTCAATGGTAGCAGATGACAGAACGAGGAGTAATGGTCTCAAGTTGCAGTGGGGGAGGTTTAGATTGGATATTAGGAAAAACTTTTTCACTAAGAGGGTGGTGAAACACTGGAATGCGTTGCCTAGGGAGGTGGTGGAATCTCCTTCCTTGGAAGTTTTTAAGGTCAGGCTTGACAAAGCCCTGGCTGGGATGATTTAACTGGGAATTGGTCCTGCTTCAAGCAGGGGGTTGGACTAGATGACCTTCAGGGGTCCCTTCCAACCCTGATATTCTATGATACAGCTGGAATCGATGCTCTGAGATTGAGCCACTGGCAGTCGATTTAGCAGGTACAGTGAAGACCCTCCAAATCGACAGCAGATCGCTCTCCAGTTGACCCCTGTACTCTACCCCTGACGATAAGAGTAAAGGTGTAGACCCACAGTGTCTCAACCTAAGGTACTTCAACTCCAGTTACGTTATTCACGTAGATGGAGTTGCGTAGCGTAGGTCGACTTACCGCGGTAGTGTAGACATAGCCTGAGATGCAGAAACTATAGAACTCGAACCACCAAAAAAGAAAATCAACCTTCTGCTAGTGGCATCTAACGCAGATGACGAAAATTAACATGCGGCAGTTTGCTCTCGTTATCGAGCAGAACCCATTAGCATGGACACATGTCTTCTGGAATGGTGGAAGCATGAAAGGACATACGAATCTTTAGCGCATCTGGCACAAATATCTTGAGATGCTGGCTACAACAGTACCACACAAACACCTGTTCTCACTTTCAGGGGGACACTGTAAACAAGAAGCAGGCAGCACTCTCTCTCCTGCAAATTGTAATCAAATGCCTTTGTCTCAGCGATTGGCTGAGTAGACTTGTGGGCGCTAAAGTCTTACTTTGTTGTATTTTTGAATGTAGTTTTTTTTGTACATAATTTTATACTTGTAAGTTCAACTTTCAAGGTAAAGAGATTGCACTGCAGTACTGTATTAGTATTTTTCAATTCACCTCTTATTTTTATAGTGCAAATAAAAAAATATAAATATAGATTCAACACTGTACACTTTGTATTCTGCATTGCAACGGAAATCAATATATTTAAAAATGTAGAAAACATCAAAAAATATTTAAATTGTATTATTTAATCGCGATTAATTATTTTTATCACTTGACAGTGCTAAAATGACTAATATACTCTGCTAAAGAGATATGTTAATGGTTTTAACAGGACTAATTTATTAAAGGACAGGAGTTACTATGGTTAATAGAGCCAAGTTATTTTGGTGTGGTTTTTATTAGGTTTCTAAAAGCTGTATACCGTTGGTTTGTGTTAGCGGGAGCTGTCCAACAGTTTTATCACTTATTCAGCTGTCTTCTCCTCCTTCTTCCAGTTTAAGTAAACATTTGTTTTTGTAATACTGTATTTTTGTCATGCCACACCAATGTAAGTGGAAGTCTCAGAATAATTTTCTAAACTTTTCATTAATGCATACATAGAAAGTAATTAAAGGACAGGAAAAAAAAAAAAAACCTATCAGCACCTACTAGCTAAAGGACAACTCATCACTAAAGATAATTACATATAATATCTAGCAGTTTTGATTATTCAGTCTACATAAATTACCCTCCCATTTGATCTACATATGCCTAATGCAACTATCACTGGAGTGCTGTGGTATAACAGTTGTTGCACTTAGTGTAATACAGTACTGCATTAAAAAGCTTTGCTTTCATACCACTCCAATTTATTCATTACATCTCCTGCTCCTCTGTACAAAGTCTAACTATAGTAACCCAAAAGGACTGATTTGTGTATAATCAGATTTAATTCTTATTACAAGATTTATGTTTAGGCTCCAGATTTGGTTTACCTTGAAATCATAATCTAGTAATATCAACTGGCTTCTTAAGTATTGATTTCTTCCTTTTTCAATTTACCACATCATTGCTGGAACTCAACTGCCCATCTATTCAAAAGGTGATAACCAACAGTATCTCAGCGTGATATCAGAAATGTGTGAACATTCCTACTGCTCAGAGTAGAAATTAGACACTTTTATTCACACTGACAATTCTGAGAAAAAAGTATATGTAATTATGTTGGCTTCTGCAACACTAGGCACACAAAACATCTGCCAAACAATTAATAGATCCTAGAAAAATATATAAAATCTATTCATTCTAGAAACAATGAAGAACACTAAGGGTCAGTTTCACTAGAATGCTCTGTCTAATTTCCACTGTTTCCAAAATGCAAAGCAGATGTAATCCTGATGTAACTGGCCACATGAGTCAAGTTTACAGCTGCTCTGCATTGCTGAGTGGTGCAGAACAGCTAGAGTGTACCAGTAAATCTGGCCCCAAAGATGGAAACTGGATGGCTCTGGGGATTTGAAACAGTATACAGAGCATCTAATACACATTTTAAATTATATTTAGCACAGTAATTGAAATATAATGCTACCACTCAGCTTGTTGGCAGTACATGTGAAATGGGTTTTGGTGATTAAAATCCAGTTTAGTGAAGTGTGTCCTTACCACAAAACTACCGAATTTGACACACTCATTAGCTTATGCCACAGAGAAGCCAAATATGGAGGAAAAAAAAACCCAAAAAACCCCCCAAACAACTAGTCTGTCAGGCCATGGTTAAAATGTCCTGGCATGGCAACACAGGAAAACTCGCACTGCTGTTGATCTTATATTCCTGGTCTGTGGACAGTCTGAGACTGTCACTCTGGCACCTTAAAGATCACTAAACTGATTTAAACATTAAAAAGCATACAAAAAACAGCTATATATAGATAGTATGCCTGAAAACAGTTCAAAATTGTCCTTGTTTACTTCAGTTGTACCTTGGATCCATCTGAGGCCTGAAAGCAACTTTTAATTCTTCCATGGAAGCACACTGCATGGCAATCTTTTCAAGGAAATCTTCCAATTTTAGAGGATCCAAATCGCCCGAGAAAGAGCTCAGCAAACGGAAAGTATTTGTAAAGTCTCCACCTGAACACAAAATTTTATTCTTCAGACATAAGACAGTCTAATTTAACTTCAACTTAAAGTTTATAGTCTAATTTGTTTCTACCCGATACATCCACATTTTTGAAATAAGGTTAATTTGTTGTCAGTGGAATATGATTCTCTGATTAGTTATTTTTCTAACATGGTAAACAAGACAACCAAGTTATGTCCTGTTTTCATCACTAACCTGTGAGATGCATAGTTTCCAGAAGTTCAGACACCAATTTATCATCATCTTCTAATTCCAAATGAATGAGACCTAGCTTCTTCCTCATCTTCTGCAAATAATGCCTCTCAAATTCTGCATCATACTCCTCTTCAAGAATGAGTTCACTGATCTCCAAGGGCAGTTCTGGGACTAAAGCTTCAGCCAGCTTCCCTAGATTCCACTTGCAGATCTCTGGCTGTTTGTTATAAGCATAGCGGCCTCCATTATCTGAACCATTGCAAATGTGTTCTGGGTCATATCTACAGACAAAGAAGAAATGGTTAGCAGTCTTCTTCTAGTTAACAGAGTGACTCCTGAGTTAGATCCTTTAGGAGACTAAAAAGTGCAAGAAGGAAGAGTGCTTTTAGTTCTGACATTCCTCCAAAACTATTAATCTAAGCATGTGCTTCTATTGCCCTTCCTTAGGATAAACCCAAGACCTTTCAAATACAGAAAAGAACCATGCTAGAAAATGAACAGGTTATACATATACGGTTGTGACAGCTACAGAAGGTTAGAAATGGTTATGTCACGGAATACAAACAATTAGGGCTAACTTAACTGGACTCGCCACAAATAGGGCGTAATAAATCCACTTAGGAGGATGTTGAAAAGGAATGAAAGCAATCAGGAAAAGCATGAGGATTATTTTGCACAGTAAACACACAGTTGTACATTTCAGGTAATTAAACTATACTGACCTGTCCATAAACCCAAAAGGGCCATAGTCAATTGTAAGTCCTACTATGCTCATATTATCTGTATTCAGCACACCATGGCAAAACCCAACACATTGCCATTCAGCAACCATCCTTGCTGTCCGCTTTGTTACCTAAGAAACAAACACTTCAACTTTGATTATGACTTAGACATGTCTATATATTTCAAGGGATCTATCATTTTAACCTAAACAGTGTTATTTTACAAGGTATGACTGCATTACACTGTAGGGCTTGAAATTCAGGAGGAAAAAAACAAACGCTACTTCCACTGAAGTATGGCCTCCTGCTCCACTAACATAGTTAATTCCCAAAAGCAAACAGCGATTTAGCCCAAGTCCCAGCAGTAGCAACATTTTAGCAGCACCTCCCCCAAACTAAAGGTCTGCTCTGACTGAAATAAAATTCATATGGACTTCAATGGGAGCAGGATCTGGCCCTCAGGATGTATATATAAAAAGTTTCATTAGCCTAAATGCTGTGTGTCTGTTTCCTTTGTTCATTATGACCCTATTTTCCACTCCCACTTTTTTCCTCATGCCATTTTCTTTCCTACTACATCTATCTTAACTGACAAGCCAGCTCATACAACTTGGCCCTATGAGTCACAGTGGCTCCCTTACCGTAGCCTGCCACTGAATTTGTTAATGGTGGGTTGGAAGAAGTGGTAACCAGAGAACAAAAAAAAGACAGATGCAAGAGGCTAGGAGCGAAAGAACAAAGGAAGTGACTATTAGCACACTATGAAACTAAGGGCACCTGTCCAAGAATGATAAAAAAGGCTTCTAACAGAAGGTCAGAACCACTAGACCAGTGGTGCTTAACCTGAGGTGCACGCACCCCCTTGGTGTGTGAGATGCCCTTTCTGTGGGTGCGAAGGTTTTTAGAAGGTAAATCATTGAAAACACAAATTAAGCACAGGCATGTAAGTACAACTACTTTGTTTCATCAAACCTATGTGTTTATTAACATTATACAGTTAACAATTACTGTAATATACAAACAAAAAATATATCTAAGTTTAAAGAACTGACCTACTTCAATGATTTTTGATATGGGGTGCAAGATCATATTTTGAGAACCAAAGGGGTGCAGGCTGCAGTAAAGGTTAAGAACCACCGCACTAGACTAAGGTTGATCTAGATTGAATAAACCTTCACTATTCCAGTCTTTGCAACAAATATCTCCTGTTGCCCACTTCTAATTCCAGAACAAGAGCTGTAGGATTTCCCCATAAGAAGTGTAAGTTGGTGGGGCGCGGGGACGGGACTTACAAAGGTTTAGAAAAATGAAGATGTGTTAAACAAGGATCATCAGTGTTAGACTTTGTGGTAGGGGAATATCACATTCCTTAACTATGCTAAAGAAACAAAAGATGCAAAGTTAAGTAAAAAAAAAAGTCAGGAAATGCCAAAATTGAATTTTCATGTACAAGCTGAACTCTTCCTCATTGTATCCATGCATTACAACAGTTTTTAAGTTACTTTTCCATAGTATTGTTTCCGCAGTGAGCAGGTTAGATGAGGTATAGCACATAGAGAAAGGCATGCAATATTTTTAAACAATTTATCAATTTCTTCATTTCTGTGCTATCTGCCAACCAATATTAAGTCTGTTCTACGAAAACAGTTATTTTAACTTTAAAATAAATCTAATTAGTAAATCTATTACTGATCTGCTACCATTACAAAAATCACTGACACAAACTATGATTTTCAAATCCTCAAAACCTGGTCAAATCAAAACCTATTTGCACCAGAACACTGACTTCTCCTCTGAAACAGCTATCAACTTGTCAAATTTCAAACTTCCAATCCTTCCTTCTAGAGCTGTTTACGGTAGAAAAAGTGTTTATATAAAAAAGAGGAAAAGCCAGCTTCACACAACTCTCATTCTCAAAAATGGCAGAACTGTCTTTGCTTAAACTTTCATCAAAATCAACCAATCGGGACAGGCTGGAAAATTTCAGCCCCGAGGAACAAAGTTCCAGAAAGTTAGAGAAACAGAAAGAAGGGTTTAGAACACCAACATTTTGGAAACTAACTTTATGCATTCCCCTCACCACCATTTTCCAGCTTCCACGCTGGCATGCATTATAGTGCTTTCAAGCACAACACTTTATATGGTTTCCACACTACTCAGAAGGGCGGTAGAAAGCCATAGGACACAAGTTACTCCAAGCAGCTACATGTGCACAGAACTGATTAGAAATATGCTATAAACAAGTGCAAGTGGCCACACTCTGTACTATGGCTCTATGCCAGAGAGATGAGATACCACCACAGAGTAAATTAATCATAAAGATGAGATCCAAGCTATTGAAAACAAAAGCTCACAGAATGATAAAGACATGTGAACTGCACGGTGCCACTGCATAAAATGATTTGTTATTCTAGCAATTGTTTTTTTTTTTTTTTCAAACTGCCAATGAAAAGCTTGTAATGCAATTAAACCATGGATCATTCCCAAAGAAGTGTGCGCTGATTAGAATGAGGTTGTCTGTGTTCTAGCTTCAATTACCACTTCTCTCCATCACCAATTTCTAAACTTACTGATTTTTACAAGTAAGTTTTACAAAAAGAAGAGCTTGGGAAATTATATGTTACCGAAGCACACCACTTTAAAATGCCTGTTTACATTTTACCGTTGTTAAAAATGACATCTAAAACTACTGTAACAAAGATTCAAAAAAAAAAAAAATCTGTTCTCTTTACATAAAGTGATATCAAATGCACTCACTTTTGCTCTTTCTCTGGTTTAGTTTCCTTCACAGCGGAAAAGAGGCGACAAAAGCATTTTATATATTATAGGCAGGCCACAAAGTGCTGCCTATTAAGGTTGTCCAACACTTCCATTATAAGACCCTACTTTCAGTTGCTTATAACTTTAACTGTCTGGTCTGAAATTTTAAATGTCAGGTGTCTGTCTCAGGCTGAATTTTTGTGGAAACTATCAGTCATTTCCAAGGAGAAAAATATGTTGTTTTGCCCTTGTTAAAAAATACCGGGGACCTTTTCTTTGAAAAGTTCTCACACCCCCGTGCTTTCGAGCAGAGACATGAAATTTGGAAGAGGGCGGCATATGTATTAAATGTGCCTTTTGCAATCCCTGTGAAAACATTCTGAAGTTTGGCCAAGTAATAAGCTTATGAAAAATGACAGCTGACACTTTGAACAGGTTACCAAGGGAGACTGCGGAATCCTCATCATTTGAGGTTTTTAAGAACAGATCAGACAAACTTCTATTAGGGAGGGCTTAGGTATACTTAATTCTGCCTCAGTGTTGGAGGATGGTCTGCTCACCTTTTGAGGTCCCTTCCAGCCCTACATTTCTATAATTCTGTACTCAGTAGCAATTTAGATTTTAGCAGCTGAAACCTCCAAAGATGGTCTAAACTGAGCAAGCCCTGAGGCTGGAGCAGGACTTTCCCTGCAATTGTAACTCGGGACTGTTGTGTGCCCGGCTGGGTCCTGCCACTTGAGCTGAGAGAGCAGGAAGGCTGTCTCTCCTGCACTCTCAATGACTCTGCCGCTGGGCCCAGGCAGTGCAGAGGAGGAAGCTGACTGATTTGAATATAGAGGGTACAAGAGATGAACCTGGGGGAGAACATGGAGTAGTTTGGAACAAGGAGGTTGTGGGGGAGTGGGATGAAACTGTCAGGAAGATGGGGAGAGCGAAATAGGGACATAGGGTATATGTGAGGCAGGAGAATGGGTCTAGGAGCCAGGTGAGAAAGCATGTGTGGGAAACTAGGAGCCAGCAGGTGGGAGCGTGAAACAGACTGGATGAAGAGCAAGGTGATGGAAACAGGGACTGGCTAGGCAAGTTCACTGGCATGGGTGATGGGAGCCTGGAGGAGTGATTTACTAAATTAGATGGGACAAGAAGCTTAAGAAGTGGAATTTGGGATGAGGAGTCTGGGATGGGAAATGGCTAGGACTGGGACAGTGACAGGTTGGAGGGAATGGAATGGGGTGAAGTTTGGGTGGAATGGACAGAGAGTCTGTGCTGACTTGAACACAATACCCAAGATTCCTAAGCCTCAGTGTCCCTAGGCTGTCACCACATATCTGTGAAACCCACTGGCAAAGTGCCCTCTCTACTGCTGGTCCACAGAAATGACGACAACCTATTACTATCATATACCCTATTAGCTCAAGCCACAGAGGTCTGTTGGGGATCAAGCAGTTGCAACCCTGCTGATGATATAGGTGTCTATGATGGAATTTGTGTTTTCACTTCGCTTTTTTAAAAACCCAGAAAATAAAACACAAAAAAAAAGTTAAAAGAAGATTAAGATTGCAAAGTCACACACACAAAATTCAGGAAATGCTAGAATTAAAGTTGCCTATGCAATCCGAATTTGGCACCTTTGTGCAGATTCATTATAAATTCAGTCTTTAATTACACAATCCCATACTATTTCCCCCCCCACAGGACCCCTGCCTCATTCAGGACACAGGATGGACCTACTCTAGGGATGAACCAGGATTGTGTAGCAAAGGAAACTCTTTTGCGGGAACCTTACCTCATTTGTGCAGAAGTAGGAAGATGTGGTGAACGAGGAAGGGGACTGCAGGGAGAGAAAGGACAGTCATGGGCAAGGGCTGCCCTGGAGAACTGGATTTATAAATGTCTATGCTAGAGTCCCTAGCATCATATAGGAAAGTCACTTAAATGAAACTTTTCACAGGGGTCACTAACTGTTCCTCGGTGCTAAGCATTCACAACTGCAACTGAAGTCAGTGGGAGTTGTGCTACAGAATACTAAGTACTCTGGAAAATCAGCTCATAGGCATCTTAAACTGGGTACCCAAAAGAAGGGAACTTTTAACTTTAGTTCCTATGCCTCAGTCCCCCATCTGTAAATTGGGGATAATTATACTCCCCCACTTAATAGGTGTGTTGTGAATATAAATTAATGTTTGTGAAGCGTTCAGATACAATGATTAATGCCATAGAAAAACCCATGAGGAAATTAATAATTCTGTCTTCAAAGCAAGGTTTGAATAGTGTGCAGCTAATAAGGCCTGGGGCCACACATTAATTGAAAAAAAAAAATGAGGAGAAAAAAATACTGAATAGCAATCGCCAAGAGAGCACCATCCATCCTGTGCACTGAATGAGACAGGGGTCCTTTGAGGAAAAATAGTATGCAATCGCATAACTGAAGATTATCGTAATGCATGTGCACAAAAGGGCCGAATTAAGCTTGGAAAGGCAACCCGAATTCTGGCATTTCATAACTGGAGAACCTGACTTGCAACCTTAATGTTTTAATGGTTTTTGAGTGCAGTATTATATATAAAATGACAGACCATAATAATTGGCAGGTGGGCCAGAGGTAGATCTACTACCTCAAACTAGTTTTAAACTTTTTCCACTGACTAGATTTAAAGTAAAACTGTCTAAGGCTTGAGACAGGACAAGAATCAATGATTAATTCAGGAGGGGGAAAAAAATCAATTTGAGGGATCTTGCCAGAACACAGTGCTGTTTGTAGAATTTACATAAATTATTCTAAAATAGCATTTTTATTGTTCATTTTAAGCTTCCTAAAGTAGCTGCTGGCTATTTCCTGTTAACCTTGCCAGCTTGAACAAAGCCTTCTGAAATACTGAACCAGGTATCAAGTAGCTGAAATGGTTTGTTTTACTGTATTGGCAAATTCCTCCTCTTTCACATATACCTCCTTATGTTGCATCATGTGGCTGCGCTAAGACTTTTTATTCTTCCTTTAAGAAAAATCAGAAAAGCCCAGAAGGCAGGTCGTATGGCCGCTTTCCAGCTTCCCGATTTAGGTATTGTATTTAAATTGAGTGTACTGGACAGAGCCCCAGAAAGCACATAATATTTGAATATACAATTAATGAAACAGAAACAGAAGCATTTCATCTTCCCTAACCCCTTATTTTGCTCATTGAAAAAAGACACACTTATTTCCACCACCTTACAAACAACTAAGGAAATTGTGTGAAAAGTGGTGTTAACACAATATCAATGTTTCGATGTATAAGTACACAACAGTCAGGAAATGTGAAGTTATAATTCCCACAACAACTTTAGCTCAGAAACGTTACATATTTCTATTAAGGCATAAATTTAGCAGTATATACACACACACCAATGCTACATATCTGCCAACAGCTCAAGTAATGGTTATTGAGGAAACCATAATTGAATGTTCTGGCTTCTGAGCATTTAAATTGCGAACCTTTAATTTACATTCTTCTCAGTCAACATCCTTTTTTCCCCCCCATCTTTCACATTACAAAATGAGAACAGACCCTTTTTACATTCTAAATCATTACCTCATCATCAGCCAATCAGGTTCCAGAACTCCCCAACATTCTGATATACTCAATTTATTATGCATAGTCTTGTACAGCTCTTCAAAAGCTAGGGGAATCTTGACTTGCTGGTGAGGAGGTAACTAGTCTCTTAAGTACATTTCAATATACAGTTCTACCAGGAGTGTTTTTTCCAAAAGCAACAAAAAAAGTTAAGATAACCAAAAGGGAAAAAAAAACAAACAACAAACAAAAAGTTAACTCACCCCATATTCCTCACACGATGAAGTTCTTGTACCTTACTTCTACATATACTATGAAAGGAAAGAATTATCAGTCTCATACCTCTCTGAAGAAAGCAGCATTCCTCTGAACACTGTTGTCAGAGTAAGCCTGCTGGATTTCTGGATAGAAAGTGCTGATCACATAATTAAGCATCTGTATTCGAATATCATTTCGGTTAACACTGGGACCTTTGCGTCCTGTGTGTTCATCTGTAGGTTTAAAAATCTCAAAAGATCCAAACCTGTTTTAAGATAAGACACTTCTTATTCATTTATATTACAGCAATAAGAAAATTACCACTTAGAAATATTACTGTAGTACCATCTCCTTAATTTAGGCCCCAGTCCTGCAAATGACAGAGATAATCAAAATAACAGAGCCCCTCTGAAGCACCACACAGCAAAGGTGTGCATCCACGTGCTGCCACGTGAAGGATCAGGGGCCCTAGAGAGCATTAACAGCTAATTCTTAAGAGCTTCCTAAAAATATTCAATGGAAGACAATGATTATATGGTGAACTTATTTTAAAAAGTAACAGCAAACCAAAATAAAATACTGCCTATACAAATGAAAGACATCTTGCAAAAAAATTGGAAAAAAGATTTTCCAAGCTTTATATATTTCCTATTCCTCAGCCTTTCATTAGGAATTTGTGACTTTGCAACGGACCAGAGATCTTCCATAGAGTCCTAATATGGTTTCAAGCAGGAACTACCTTCCATTTCTAATATGTAGTCTCACATTTATCATGATCTAGATTTTGACAATTTTATTCCTTATCCTAAAACCCTTCATTAAGTGGCTTTTAAAACAGTCCTCTCCCACATAATAGTCACCCACCAGCATCAGGAGTATCATAAAGGCGGCTTTTCTTTGCCAGGACTTGAAAATAATTTTTTTTTAAATTTATGAAGCTTAAAAAAATTCCACTTTCCATAACACCCCACCGTGATTTTCTGTTTTACTCCCTACTAATTAATGTTTACCTGGCAGTGTGCAAAGATGCCAGTGCATCCCATCTACTGGATGGAAAACACAGAGTTCCACCAGTCTAGCACTGAAGAGCTAAAACCCCAGAATGAGAATCATATATAGATGGCCTTGTTAGAAAAATAGTGTATTTCCAACAGGATGATGGTTTTGTTTTAACAAGAAAAAAATTGAAAACAGGCTTCTCTTTACCTTATAAAGGTGGAAGCTATTCTCAGGACAATTGTGCATCTTTCATTTTTTGGATTTCCATCATAGAGTATGTCCCGAACAACTTTTGAATCGGATGTCACACACGTTCCAGCCCTTGTTGTAGGTATACCTAGATGAAACATGGCCTCACTACACAGGAATTCTCTTATACTCGACCGCAGGACCTTTCGACCATCAGCTTGTCTATAAGAAAAACAGTAATACGACTTAGCTCTTGTGTAACACTTCTCATTTCTACATCTCAAAACACTTCACAAAAGCAGAGTATCATGACCCTCATTTTCTAGGTGGAGAAATGAAGGCCCAAAAGGCAAGTGACTTGTCCAAAGTTGCCCACCATCTCCTCTTAGTTTCAATTTACAATGTGTAATGCTATCTCCTTATTGGAAACATTTATTTTTGGTATTAATACCAACATTCATAGTAGAACAGTAGAAATAAAGTTAACATATCCTCCTTTCCAATCACCTCTTTTGTTGTTTGTACAGGTTCTATACACTCCTTAAGCTTATCCCAGTATTTAAATTCTGTAGAATACATTGTTAATGGAACACAAGGGCCAGCAGAAGTGTTCCCATCATTTTTTAAATTTTAATAAAGAGCTTTTCAAACAAGTAGAAATTCGTCTGCAGACCAGACATTACAGAACTTCACCTAGTATTGTAACTGCCTATAAAAAAAAAAAGTGAAACTGGCTTCATTATTTTTTATTATCCAAACTACAAAAAACCCACAATCTATGAACAAGTGAAATAAGTTGACTGAATTTTTAAAAGTCACTTAATCTAAGGTTTTATTAGTAACGTCTACTACCAAAGTTGACAGTGTCTCTTTAAAGAAACGATTTGGAATTAGCTGCAAAAGTAACTTCTTTCCCCATTCCCCCTTTAAAAATGGAGATTAAACATTCACAGGATTTAGTTATCTCACACCACCGACAAACAATCCAGTTTGAATATTAGCTACCACTGAACATAAGTTACTGCAGTAGTTTTCAAACTGGCCCGTGGCCCAGACATCTACAGCTTCTAAAGCTATTAGAAGAGTGTACAAACTGTGATTCCTTCTGCTAGCTGTAGCCTACTCTAGGACTTCAGTTTTAAGTTTGTTTTTTTTTTGAACCAGCTGAACTTTAAAAAAACCCTTTTTCCTTCATGACTGCTTCAGATCTTTCTTTGTCAGATGTCTTTAATGCAGTGGTTCTCAGCCCATAGTCCATGGGCCATTTGCGGCCAGATCAGCACACAGCTGCAGCCCATGTGACACCCTCAGGGCCATACACACAGTATATACCGTATATATTGTTTGGTCACAGCCCACATAACACAGAGAGCTACATATATGGCCCACAACGGTAAATAGGTTGAGAACCACTGCTTTAATGTATACATTTAAATATAATCAATTTTTTTGACCATCACCAAAATTAAAAAGATAGGAAACAAACAGAAACAGGACCAAACTGCACAATAATCGGAAAGTATAGAATAATAGGAGCTAAAAATCAGTTACTCAGTCTGTGCAGGTACTCCACTATAGCACCTTTTGACTTGTTTACCTATTGTTTCCCCGCTATTTCTATGACTAAAGCTCCATAATAACACAAACAATATGCTGGCAGCTACCAGTATTTTATCTACCAGGAGAAGATCCTGGCTGAGCTTAGTTAAACAATACAACAGAAGGAAAAAAAAGGGTGGCTGCTACACACTAGCATTCCCACCACTATTATCAAATCTCTAGCAATAACAAAGGTGGAAAATTTGAGGGAAAATGCCTACTGGGGAAGGAAAGAAACAACAAATGCAAAGTGCAGGAAATGTAATTAGTTTCATCCCTCTCACTAAAATATCTTTATTTTTCATCTCACCTCCTTTGTACCACTCAACATTATCTTTTTTAACCAAATATTATGATTGCTGTAGGGATGATGAAAAATCAGGGTTAAGAGTAGAGCCCTACCAAATTTATGGTCCATATTGGTCAATTTCACAGTCACAGGAGTCTAAAGATGATAAATTTAATTTAAATCTGAAATGTCATGGTGCTGTAAGCGTTGGGGGGGGGGGGGAGAACCAATACCATTCCACCCTTACTTCTGCACTGCTGCCAGAGGGGTGCTACCTTCAGAGCTGGGTGCCTGGCCAACAGCTGCTGCTGCTCTCCAACCACCTAGCTCTGAAGGCAGTGCAGAAGTAAGGGCAGCAATACCACGACCCCCCTGCAAATACTTTTGGGGTCAGGACCCCCAATTTGAGAAACACTGGTCTCACCCATGAAATATGTATAGTATGAAGTAAAAGTACGCAGAAAACCAGATTTTACAGGGGAGAAAAGAGAGGAGAACATGAGCAGGGCTGTCCCTAGCTATTCTGGGGCCCTACACAGCCCCCCTGCAGGGTGTGTGTGAGTGAAGCCTCAGGCCTCTGCGGGGAGGGGTGGAGGTGAAGGGGCAGGACTGGCTTGGGGGGCAGAGGGGAACCACCCCTCAGCACTCACTGGCAGCACAGCAGGGGCAGGGTCGCTGCACTTCCCACCCCACTGGTGAGTGCAGGCCCGCCCCCGCTGCAGCCCTCAGGGGAGTGTAGGTTGGGCTGGGGCGGAGCGGGGAGGGGGGCATGGGGAAGAGATGGGGCAGGGGCTGGAGCAGCACACAGCTGTGCAGGGCACCAAGAAACGTGGTGCCCCAAATTTCCTGGTGCCCTACGCAGCTGCGTACTTTGCGTATGGGTAGGGATGGCCCTGAACATGAGTGCCCCATCTACACTAGAACACATCCCCAGCTGCCACACCTGTCCCGGGCACTGGCGAGGCATTTCCCGCGGTGGCAAGCAAAGGCTCCTGGGCTGGGGACACTGTTGCGTGGCAGGATGGGCTGCCAAAGGGTGATGTGACTCAGGCTGTGAATGGCAAAGGCTTACAGCCCCTACGCCGAGCTCCCCAGCTGCAGCAGCAGCCCCTGGCAGCATCTCACAGGCGGGACCGGGGTGCCCCGGGGGCACCAGAGCAGTGGGCCAGGCGGGGAACCCACAAGCTCTAGGGATACAACCTGCGACTGACCCCGCAAAAGGGTGCGGCGCCCCCGCCAGCCCCTGCCCGGCAGAGGGGCAGGACGCCCCCGCCCCCGGCGCCTGCCCGCGATTGGTTACCGGGAGAAGGGGGTGAGCCCGGCCCCCTTGAGCTGGATCTCCCAGCGCTCGCCCCGCGGGCTCAGCACCTCGCCCAGGTACATGGCCGCGCCGTCGCCCAGCTGCCCGGCGAAGCTGCCGAACTGGTGCCCGCAGTAGCAGTGCGCGGCGGGCTCCGCGCCGGGTAGCAGCCGGTTCCCGCTGAAGTAGAGCGCGGCCTCGGCCTCCAGCTCCTCCAGCGCCCCGGCCGCGGGGGGCTCCAGGCCCAGCAGCGCCAGGGCGGGCAGCGACATGGCCACCAGCCGCGGGCTCTGCACCGGGCTGGGCCGCACCCGCGAGAAGCAGGCGCCGGGCACCTGCCGCGGCACGTTCTCCTCGGACGGGTCCAGCGGCAACGAGCGCAGCGCCCGGTTATGGAAGCGCAGCGCCCCGAGGCAGCTCGCAGCCGCCGCCGCCGCGCCGGGGCCCGGGCTCCCCGGCCGGGCAGCGAGGGGCGGGGGCTCCTGCATGGCGCCGCTGCAGCAGCCGGGAGGGCGCAGGCCGCGCGGGACCGGGCTGGGCGGCAAGAAGCAGCGGCCGCTCCGCAGCACCGCGGCCATTCACCCACCAGGGCGAGGGGCGCAGCGACCCCGCCCCTCCCGCGGGGACAAGATGGTGATGTCACGCCCAGCGCCTTATCACAGGGCGCGCTTTCTCCGAGGCCCGCCCCGCCATCCTATCCCAGGGCGAACCGCCCCGAAGGCCGCGGCCGCCGCCCCTCCGGCCGCTCCATGCCCGGGGCGGTGCCTAGCCCCCCAGCCACAGGGCGAGGTCGTATGGAGGCCCCGCCCCGTGGCTGTCTCGTGGTCCAGTGCGAGCTCTGGAGCCGCGCTGCTGTCATGGGGCAGGCCAGATCGATCCGTGCCTGGCCCCGCCGCCACCCCACCCCTGTCTCTGCCGGGCCGAGCCTACGCCGGAGGCCGCGCGCGAGAGAGCAGAACCGATCCGACACTCCAGCCCGAGGCAGACCAGCGGCCCTGGGAACGTATAACCCCTCGCCGCCTGCGCCCCGGGAGCCAGCCCGGCGCTGCTTTACTGCAGGGTAGACTTGCCCGCTGAGAGCATGAGCCCGGGAACAGTCCTGCACTGGCGGAGACGTGGACTGGGTGCTGGAGTCTCTTCCAGCTCTCGCTGTCCATATTTAAAGAAGTGCACCGCTTTTCGGGTGGAATACACCGTACAGTGCCCTTCTAATCCAGCTGCAGTGAATTAAAACAAACGCATTAATTACAAAGTTATTACACAGCAATGATTCACCTTTTGATTATATTCTGCAGAAGGCAAAACCCCAATTGTAAATAAAGTGTCAGTCTCTACCAAAGACTTTTAAGAATGTGTTTGTAAATGGCTACAATTAAATCGAAGGCCCAGAAGATGGTTTAAGATTGAGGGGAGTTTGTGTTCATAGAGGTATTTCTCCAACACAGCCATTTATATTTTGTTACATGGTTGAAACGGTGATATAAAACAAGCCCCTCTAAGGAATTCAAATTAATGCTGTTGTTTATAATTGGAGGGATTAATCTATCTTCTCTCATAACAAGTTCCCAACCAGAGATCCGTAGAGGTCTTCCAGGTGGCGTACATCAACTTGTCAAGATAGTTGCAAGTTTTACAGTAGGCTACATAAAAACATTAGCAAAACAGTACAAACTAAAAGTTCATACAATGACTTATTTATATTGCTTTATATACTATACACTGAAATATAAATAAAATATTTATATTCTGTTTTATTTTATAATTATATGGTAAAAAGTAGAACAATTTTTCAGTAATACGGCGGCTGACACTTTTGTCTTTTTATGTCTGATTTTGTAAGCAAGTACCTTTTAAGTGAGATGAAACTTAAGCATACAAAAGACAAATCAGACTCCTGAAAAGGGTACAGTAGTCTGGAAAGGTTGAGAGCCACACACAATTGTTGCCAACTCTCATGATTTTGTCATGAGCCTCATGATAATTATTGTTTTCCTTAAAGCCCAATCTCTGGGAGTCAAGTGAATATGTGATGATTTTCAGACTTCATTCTTAAAGAAAAGGCAAAGTTCCGGCTCTTGTGACTGTGGAGAAAGCTTTAAAATGTATCCTAAAGGCTCAAAAAGCAGAAGGCAAATAAAAATAACATATTTGTTATTTTTACATTCTCTCATTATTTGAAAGCTAATTTCATAATTTTTGAACATGTGTGTGTGGCAATACTGCAGTGGAAAGCTCCTTTTATCACTTTTGAATGAAATACTCAGATTAACACAATTACAACTAAACATGACACCATCACTGTATATTAAAACCATAACAATGTGTTCATCACCAGTAAACAGTATGGGGTGGACAGAGGTATTTGCATAATGTGAAATTGTCCACTGGCTTACCTGCTAGGGAAGGGTAAAAATAAAACTTCAACCAATCACTCTTAAGGCCATGTCTACACTGCCACTTATGGCGGCAAAAACTTATGTCGCTCAGGAGTGTGAAGAAAAAAAAAAACCCATCCCCTTGAGCAACATAACTTTTGCAACATAAATGGTAGTGTGCACAGCGCTCTGTCACCTGGAGGGCTTCTCCCACCAACATAACTACCACTGCTCATGGAAGTGGTTCTGTGGAGATGGGAGACCTCTCTCCTGGCAGCATAGAGTGGCTACATGAGCTCTCTTACATTGGCACAGCTGCAGCGGTACAGCTGGGCTGCTGTAAGCTCGCTAGTGTAGACATAGCCTTAGTTGCCTTTCTTTAAGGCTCACTTGAGTTGAGCAAAGAAAATCCCTAATGGAGAGCAAATCAACACAAAATAGTGGGGTAATAACTATTAGAAGCTTTTCCAGCTTCAGTCATCTGTGAAGGTAGAAGACACATCATTCCCCTGTAGTAGCCTCATCCCTGGTCTCCCCTTAGGCTGATGAACTCAGGGCAAATATCCATACAGTAAGTTCCAAAAATGGACACCTGATTACTGGTCACATGACCTCTGGACTCCGTGCCTCCCTAGGAATTGCAGCTCCCAGAATGCCTGTTCTTAAAGGCTAAAGGGCCATAGCAGATACAAATGCATGCACTCAATCCCCAGTACCCCACTGTACGTATGATTAATACTTGCACTGGTAAAGTTCTGAGGTCTACTTAGTGCTGTCTTCTACCTGCTGAAAATTACATGTAGAAACTGTTCCCAGGCACTGAAACTTAAGTCCAAACAAGGCTATACTTCAGCTTCAGAATTCTTTCCGAGATTTCAAAAACCAGTTGTGATTTGCACTGTCGGATCAGGACTCTATTTATATAATTCTCCAGCCAGAGACAGATAAATCCTGTTTGTATTCGTGTTAATTGGACAACATTCAGTGGTTTCAAGTTGCTGGGGTTCACTTGAAACTCATGAGGCCCTTTTCCCCCACTGCAAGTTCCATAGAACTTCCTTTAACTAGGTGCTAACTGTGCCCAGCTGTAGATGCTTCTAGGTTTTTAGGTTGTGCTTGGAAGCCCACAGCAGAGATCTCATTCACTCTTGGGGTCCTATGGTATAAATCTAGAGAATAATGACAAACAGTGGTTCTAAATTAATGAATTAATATTGTTTGGCTTTCTTATGTATATTTCTGAATGCTACTAAATGGGTGTAAATGGGGAGTGTAAAAGGGACCATTCTCCACCAGTGTTCCCTCTGATTTTCCCCCCAGGCATTTGCGGAATGAATTTTGTTATGTGCACCAATATAGAGGTGATGTGTGATATATGCACCAATATTGGGGTGATGTAACAAAATTCATGTGGGGGTGGGGGGGCTGAGGGGTTGGGCGTACAGGAGGGGGCTCAGGGCTGGGGCCAAAGGGGTTGTGGGCAGGCTGCCCCAGGGCTACGGCGGGAAGAGAGGACTCCCCCCAACTCTCTCTTCCTGCAGCAGCACCTGGTCTCAGGGGCAGAAGCACCTCTCCCCACTGCAGCAGCTCCGGGGTTGGTGCCGCAGGAGGGGCACCTCTCCCCCCGGCCTTGCCAGGTCCGGGGCTGGGGGAGAGACATCTCTCCCTGCCGCAGCCCTCAGCTGCTGCATGGCCACGCAGCATCGAGGAAACTCAGCTCTCCACCCCATTTCCTGTAACGTGGACCACATCTCTTTGCATTCATGGAGCATTGGACATCACTGTATGCTGGAAAAACAAGGAGTAGGAAAATACGTATTTTTAATGATCAGAATGTGACTTGCTATTACCTTATCTTCATCTTAATTTGTTTTATATATATTACCAACTTCCACAAAGAAATTCTTCAGTTGTGTGCCAAAATGTACACCAACATACTTCTAAGGTTCTGACCCAGTTTGGATGAGGAAGGCATCAATGGAGGGGGCTGGCTGGTTTATCTCCAATGTCATAATCCCACTACAGGACAGAGAAAGGATTGAACGGAGGCAGACGACAATTGCTTTGATTTATGTCTGTTGTCAGTCACAATAGGGAGGAGACGATGGAAGAGATATGGGCAAAGTAACACGGGTGCTATCTGGACAGTTCACTAAATGATAACAAAAGGTTGAGGGGAAGAGGGAGAAAGAACTGCCCTAATTATACCTGTCCTGAGACTGACTCCTAGGCAGTTACTATATAGGATGCTTGTATTGCTAATAATTATGATTGGTCATGTCTGGATGCAAGTTTGTACTGTAAGAGAGTTTCCGTAATCAAAAAATAAAAGTTTAAGAACTATGTGCATTTGCCATCACTGGGGAACATTTCAAAATACAACTATCCTCTTATTGAGTCCATTAGTTACCTCCACTTAAAAAAATATATATTGCTATTGTCATACCCCTTGCAGCCAGTTGATGGAACTAAATATTTTAAAGCATGCAAAATACAGCAGTTAAAGTAAAATAGGGCCAGATTCTGCCAGTATTACTCATATTGAGCAATATCTTATTCTGCAAGTAACCCCACTGAAACCAAAGGGGCTGATTTGCAGTTATGGGCCTCCGGTATTAATCAGACACCAGAGGGTCAGAAACTGGCCCTTAATTATTTTGTGCACTTTGTGTGTTACCTTCATAGTTGATAGCTGGTAGTTTGTACCATTGTTTGACATGGAGTTTCTCTTTGCTGGGAGGAGATTATTTATTTTAAAAAAATTTAAAAAGCTGAAGAGATGCATTTATGTAATTTTATTTTTAAAAAGCTGAACTCTCACTTCTTTCCTCAGCACAGCACACATCTAAAATATTTTGCATCAAGCTGGGATTGGGTGAGAGGTGGAAGTGACTGTATGACTCAGTTTGTTTATCCAAACCAGCAATCAGAAGTCTTCCCCTTGCAGCATTTAAAAAATAAAGAACACTCCAGATGAGTGAAAGGAAAGTGCTTACGTCAGAAGCTGTGAGCTCTTCAGAGCTGCCCTTGCACCAGCACAGCCTCTTGGAACACCAGCCAGGGCATCAAGCAAGAGGCAGGGGACACACTGCTGAAGGGGAGGACCTGTGAAGAAAAACATTACACAACCTCCTTGCTAATTGTGTCTCCCAGTTACCTCTTTTTCCCCCATTAGGATAACTCCATTTCTTTGCTGCTATTGGTTCCCCCAGTAGAGGAACCTCTCATCTGACTCCCTCCCAATAAGAATACAGCAGGCAAAAGAAGAATATACATGGCAATTTGACAAGTTACACATCTCCTTCAGCATAGGAATGCCGAGCAGAACATCTCCATTTCACATAGCTGGCACAAAGGGACTCTTGGTGGCTGCACAGTGCCACGGGAATCTACCACATAGTGGTATTTCCCAATTTTAGCCTAGTTGACACTCAGCTGCTCCCCTCTATAGCTCAGACTTACAGTCAATATCAAAAGGCAGGTGAATGAGCTTAGCCCCATGCTGGATATGGCCCTTCATTAGTGCAGCTGTAAAAATATGTTATTAGATAGGAGTTATTAGACTTGCAGTAAAGAAACAGTCCTGAAACATCAAAGTCTAAAATTAAAGTTTATTTTAATTTCAGAGGGAAACAACAAACAACTACAAGTTTGTCTTAGAATTACACAAATGACATAATTTTCCTCTTTTTTAATGTGTAGTTCCCACTACTGTCTGGCACTTTGAGATAACGTGTTATATTTCTCATAACTGGCACTTTTAAAAGGGTTTTACATTTCATATGCATAGCTTCAGATAAGCAACTTCCAGTGGAACTCTGGGTGATTTTTAATTCAATAATTTAAATTGGATTCAGTATTATGTCAGCATCTATTAAAAAGACCTTTCATCATAAATACTATCTTGGCCAAATGTATGTATACAGCAGTGATAAACAATAGATTATAAAAGTAGGTGGCTTCTATTCCTACACAAAAGAGTAGATTAAAAACATACTAGAAGGGATGTGGGTGGGAGGAGAGAGAGCATGGCATTCCTTTGATTTAGCTGCCTCACCCTCAGCACTTCTGTATACTGCATGCCCAATCATCGTGTATTATTTCCATTGGGTTAGCTAACTGATCATCTTTGCTGGAAGTGTAGTAATTTTTGTTTTACTTTAAGGCTTTTTTTCAGCAGAAAAATGAGGGTCCAATTCTGGAAGGGAACAAGGACCCTCACTCCATTCAACATCTTGCCAGACTGGGCCGCAACTGAGACAGTACTTTCAGAACTCATTAAACAATTTCCGTGGCATGTCAGAGGGAAGTTCCATGGCTAGCACTTTATTTTAACATTTATTTAAAAACAGCGTCTGCTTCCATCTAAATAGCCTATTCAGCACTCAGTCAAAGATCACATAAGCAAAACTTCTGCTGATGGCAAAGAAAGGATAACAGGACTTAATGCTTATGCAACCCTGTGGTCATAAGCTCCCTTTCTTCACAAAAATGCATACAAAGAGTATAGGAAGTTGAGTGGCAAATCACATAGCATATTCCATTATCAGTAAATTGACTATTATATATCTAACTGTGTTACATATGGATTTATTTTCAATATGAACATTATCCTGACAAAATTAAAGCTCTGCACATATATTTTTGCAAGGGTTATTTTGATTAATCTGGTCCAATTTTCAAGATTAAATAAATTCTGGTTTTATTTTGCCACAAATTCATGCACCTTTAGCCTCTTATGAGGCTCAGTCCTTCAAAGTATGAGTGTTCTGGTTCTGATCCAAAGCAGAACACTTAACCACATGATCTACTTCTTATGAAACTACTGATGTGCTCAAATTTAAGCATGGATTTAAGTGCTTTGCTGGATTTGGGCCAAGCTGTTCAGCAACATAGTCATGGTATAGAAAAATACGTTAGGTGGTGTGCATATTTTGCATCTATTTTAGTTAACCAGTATTTGTTTTTTAAAAATGATGACTAATGTAAAAAATAAATGGCTTCAAGAGAAACAGTGGTTAAAATATTTTATTTGGATAACATAGAACATACTGCTGTTTACTCTAAACTGTTGTAGACTAAAAGGCACACGCTTGTTAAAAATACTTCAGATTTACATAAGATGTACAAATGCATAAAGCAAATGCACAGTTTACCAAAAAGTACAATATGGCTTCACAGGGTTGAGTGAGGGCTGGGACAATTCAACATATGTTTAAATTTCACTGAATGTTGTTAACACCTAAAGGATTGATTGTAGAATACAGAAGGAAATTAATGGAGAGTAAAACATTGATCATGTTACATAGATAGTATAGCACATCAAGTATACAACATACACCACTTATATGTGGATTCATAGGATTGTTAGGTCTGCAAATTCATCAGGCATTTGATTGCCCCAGGATAAACACTTGTGGGTTTTGATGATCTGCCAGTTTGAAAACAAATTCTTCATCAACAAACAGCTTGTGTCAAGAATCTGTTTATATATTTTAAGAGATACAGAGGGGGAAACAATACACTTTTAAAAACAAATTTTGGTAATAATCAAATTGTCATTAAAATCAAAGAGTAACTGACATTATATCCATTTTCCAGGGGTGCAGGTAATTGTGCGCATGTGGGAAAAAATAACATACTAAGCATCTGAAAATGCTCCAAGACAATCATTTAGTGGTAGCCCCACACAAATTTAAGGCTCATTTGTCTGCAATTTTCCTTAGTTTTTTTCTTTTGTGTAAAATTACCTGAGCACAGATATTTTAAAGCAAAAAACATTAATACATTGAACTAAACCTCCTAGAGAAATCTCAGGAGGGGAAAAAACTCCCAGTCTTTTGGTAGGTCACTAAAGCCAGGAGAAGAATGGGCTTAAGCTTTTTCTTTAAAAATGTACATAAAAATGTAATAAAATTATTCAAATAGGACTGCGAACCAGGTTACTAAATTATTACAAAAGATCAAGACTCAGAATTCAGGTGGTCTTTCTAGTCACTTAGTTATTTGCTAATGCTGCCTTCAAGCTCAATACAGATCACTGTTTGTTTCTCAAACGTTAATAAATGGAAAACTGAAGACGAAGGACCCAATTCCGCTGTGTCCTGCATTGTCATTTGCATCTGTGAAAAGTGAGTATGAAATACAGCCTTTCTGAGTAGGCAGTATTTTACACTCCCTTGCACAGGTATATACCCCAATTCAGAAAAGCACTTAAATACATAAGTGTTTTAACTGGGATAGATTTAAACACATCCTTTAAATTAAGCATCTCCAGAAGTGGTTTCCTGGATTGGGATCTAAATAACTACACAAGGTGCAAGGAAATGGAGTATCAGGCCCAATGGACATACCAGCCTGCCAGTGATGTCAGTGGCATAAATGCAAACAGGATTAGGCCATTCATTTCTTAAGGGTTAAAGAGAAAAAGCTTCTAAAAAGACACTGCATGAAGGTTACACGCACAAAAACGTTGGACAAAGAATAGATTGTGTGAAGACATTTCCCCCACACAAGACTTTGGAAACATACCCTACTAATAACCAAGCACAGTTTGTTAACCTTATTGAACTGTATGAAAACCAAAATCAACCTCTCCTTGCTGCCATCCCTCAGATTCAGCTCTTCCTCCCCACGTAAAGGTACTAGAACAGATATGGACTTCACTTCAAGCAATTTGCAATTGCATAGGAGCTCCAGTAGCACATGGACCTCTTTCACACAAAATAAGAGATTAAAACATTATTGATATGACAAGTATGATTGCTATACCATCGGGGAGGGAATAGTTTGTTTCCAAGGGCACTTATAATCAAGGGCAATCCTGTCTTATGGATACAGAAAGAACTATAAAACATAATGAACATAGGGTTAGAAGTAGATGTACTGAAAAAAAGTGTTTAACGTTACAGTAGTTGAAGTCATACCCATAATTCTACAAACAAACAGCAAAGATAAAAAACTCAACCTCATAGCTAGTTAAAAAAATTAATTGATTTTTGCTTTTCTTTCTATTAAATAGGTAAAATACTCATCCACTGAAAAGTTATAGTGATAAAAAAAACATTTGCATGTATGGAGGGAAAACAGTAAGGTCAAGTACTGCATATCAACCCCAGACACATTGTCCAAAGAAAGAAAAAGAAAAAGCTTTGCAACATGAAAAGTAAATTAGACAGTAGTTCTAGCCTCAAAAGTTTACAATACTGAACTTAAAGCCAAAAGGATTTGGCTAACTAATATGGTTAAATAATCAAATCCAAAAGGAACAGAGTGCCCTGTAAACACTGGAAGTTAACCAACAGCTGCTGATAAAGCTACTGTGTGTACCTTTCCAACAGAGGAGAAAACTATTACTGATGTCTGTAAGGAGAGATGCAATTCTAAAGGCAACGTTTCAGTTCTTTAATAAGGCTCATAAAGAAACTTGGCGGTGTACGTCTGATAGCCTGTACCATTCTGATTTTTTTTGAAACCTCTGAAGTTTAAAAAAACCTAAATGTATACAAAATTTTCTGTAAGAAGATGTCCTTCTAAATCATTTTATAGGTGCTTAGCACCAGGAACGATCATTTGGTATTATTATACCGAAACACTACTCATAGAGGTGTCCTTGCGCTGTTGAGCGGAAACACAATTAAGTTACCGTATGTCGCTTTGTTCCTCTGAAAAAGTCAAGAATATACACTCTTTACACTGTCTGTACTACATCATCATAAATATATATTATATATACACATAATATATAATATGATATATAATATGTGTAACATATTTCATTTACCTCAAACTGGACTCATGTACTTTCATACCACACACTTATCAGGAAGCAGACTCATTCATTAGGTCACAGCTGGTGTAGCTTTTAATAGCAATCCATTTACTTCACAGCAATTCAGCATGGCTCAGCATCAAACGGAATCTATGACAAGAATCCTCAGTCCCTCTTTTTCATCCCAATTAGCATGTGTTGTCTTTAGCACTCTTTTCTGCAATTATCTCCAGACAGTATTTCAACTGGGCGTTCAATGTCGAGGTCTAATTTCCATCAGCCTCTGAAGACAGTTCTGTGTTGTTGGCATCGAGAGAACAAATTGAACTGTCCTTTGTCCTACCCGGTAGCAGCCATATCCCATCAGTCCGAAAACTGTTGCCTTTATGACAAATCTGAGAACCTTACTCGAAGTTGACGGTGGAGGCACACTGAAGTAAAGGTGATAAAGACAAAGTTACCATCCACATAGCTGGAAGAAAAAGATCCTTCCCCATCTTCATTAAACGCTGATGATTTTTGCCACAATGTTTGTCATTACAACACACTTTACTAGTACAGGAGCCCTTGCAAGGAATGGGTATATTAAGACAGAGCAAATGATTCTTTCAAGGTCATACATTACATCCAACATCTTATTCCAAATCTAAGGGTAAGTAGTATACTCCTGAGAAGTACTTGGGCTCTTAACTTCCACTGAAATCAGTAGGAGTCTAAATACTTTTGCGGATCTGGACCAATGACCTTTCCAGCCACATAGGGCACAACTTAATTCCCTAAGGAGCTTGACCTTTTACCATCAGAATCCCTAACAAACACAAAGAATGCTGTCAGGAGTATTGTGGAGAAATTGAAATCAATGCAGAATTGTTTTTAATGTGACTATTCATTTAACTACAAAGAACCAAAATCAAAGGTAATGTGTGAGGTGGCATAAGTTAAACATCAGTATGAGGATTTAAAGAGGGTCAGGACTTGCCATTACTACAAAAAGTTTCACTGGTACAAATAAGTGTATTTACATTTAATTACATTGGTGCCATCCTGTAATACAGACAAACTGGATTAAATTGAATCTCTATTACCATGATTTAAACTGGGTTAAATGTGTACATATATTAGAGATTTGCACCGGGTCACTAGGTTGATTTTAAATTAATTTAGTTACAATGAGTATAAGTTTCCTAATATAAACAAGATCTTGTATTTTGAGGGGTTGGAAAAAAGGTACAACTTAGAAAGAGAGAGAATGTGGGGGCGGGGGGAGGAGGACAGGGGATAGAGATACAACAACTACTTTAGCTTCCATCTTTTTATGTCCCTTTATTAGTTAGCTTTTCCCTCTTTTTCAGTCTCTCAACTAATTTAAATCACCTCTGAATATAAACGCAAAAGGGGGTTCAGTAAGTTCAATATAGGATGATCCAAAAATCTGTAAATGGAAATACACATTTGGATTCTGAATCCTAAGAAAGGTTATTTCCAGATCACTTTGCCCCTCATGAGGCATAATAAAAAGGTATCTGCAGTACAGCAGGAGAACTTTAAATCTAGGAAGAATACCCAGAGAATACACAGCCGTAACCACACAGACTGTACATCTCAAATATGCTGAGAAAGCTGAAAGTTCATACACCAGCCAAGAAGTCGGGGTTTGAGAATGGTTGTACTCTGAGGGTTATTATTTGCTTTATACTTAGGCTTGGGAAGATTCAATTTTTATCAGTAAATGGCTGTAAACATCAATTTCACTGTACACACACAAACTGACAAAACTATTTCCATTATTTGGTTATAATCAAATTTTACAGATAGGCAAAGTAAGAAAAATGCTGCTTAAATTAGAACTCAATTTGAAGATATTTACTTTTTATATTTTGACACGTGAAGTTGACAATTTGTGTTTCAATGGTTATAAAGCCCTCACTTTTTGAATCTATGCCCATCGTCATTAAATAATTTTTGTCTGACCCGTCCCAGTTTCCTGCAACTGTGAAAGTGTAAACTGATAAAAATTGAAAAATGCTTAAAAATTATCAATATCTTTAAAAATTATTTAAAAAATACCAAACCAAGTTCTGCCACACCTATTTATACTATTAAAAAAAAAACAGGAGAATTTAAGCAAACTTAGTGCCTTATGAAAGATGTTGGACTGACAACTCCTCCACAGTCAGAGCCTTGAGTAGTGTCAGTTCAGTCAAAATGTCTTAAGCTTGACTTAGAGGGATCCCCTGTGTAGGCATGAAGATAGGTAGGTGAATTTCCATGCCATTCAGTCTTCAAACTCACTAATGAAAATGCAAACAAATGTACCAATAATGCCAGTTACTGTGACTCTGATGTGGATCTCTGTCCACTAGCAACTGGACTGAGACTACTAACCAGCCATCAAAAGATACGGTCTAGTTGTTAGGGCACAAGCCTATGACTTGGAAGGGCTGAGTTCAATTCCCAGATTTCCTATGTGATCTTGGACAAGCCTCTCTGTGCCTCAGTTCCCCTTCTGTAAAATGGGGATAAAAGGATTTCCCTCCCTCATAGAGGTACTGGGAGGATAAATACATTAGAGAAATTAAGGCACTCAGGTACAACAATAATGGGGCATAATAGATTCAAGGGGAAAAAAATCAAACGGTGAATTCTGGAATTTGCTAATCTGGGCTGAATTCCAAGGTATTATGAGTATGTCTACACTGCAAGTCAGGAGCTGTGACTGCAGCACATGTAGACACACCCATGCTAGCTTTGAAAAATTAAAGCTAGCTTGAGGAACAATAGCAGTGAAGCCACGGCAGCATGGGCAGCAGCTGCCCAAGATGTGAGCAGGCGGGGCTAGTCTTTGTAGTCTCCTGTTCTGCCGCAGTTTCATTGCTATTCTTAGTAAATGGATTACGAGAAACTGTGATTTTGTACTTCAAGAGGCAGTGCTGCCTGAATACAACAAAAGCCCAGAGGTCAACAATGTCTCACTCTTTGGTTAAAATATATTTGAAGCTTCTTGTTTTAACATACTGCAGGTCCCACCTGTGAATCACATACTCTACACTCATTTTAAAAGCCCTAAACATAGGTCAATACAATTTTTTCCATGGCAAGACAGTTTTCTGATCAGATGCCTCACCCTGGAAATCCAGCTTCCCCCCTCCCTTTACAGCTTCTCTCATGTTCTTGTTGTAAGAACAATCTGCAAGTATTATACACCATTTCACGGCTGACCCCCAGAGCCCCGCAATGCCAGCTGGCAGATGGCACACCGTAGCACAACTCGCATCAGGCCTGGCACACACATTGCCCCACCTCAGTGTTGTCATAACCTGTATCTAAAAAGTGTCATGTAAGGTAACCTACCTGAACTGATAATATGCTGGTCATTAATAATACTGAGTGACGTATGTACATGCAGAGTATAAAGAATTATAGATGTGTGCTGCAAATGTGTTTGTAAAAGGCATTTGGCAAGCATGCTTAAAAGCCCAGCCTGTCCTAGACAAAGGCATGTTGTTTTGCCTGCTTGATTGTGTCTCCAGTGTAAATGGAGCATGATGAGCCCAGAAACAATGGAAGTATATTGACACATACAGTAAACGCAGCTATCAAACTAGCAAGTGGGGGAGATGATCACTTAGCACTTACAAGAGGGATGGAGGCTATACCCCTAGGAAGCCTTCCTGGCTCTTGAAACAGAGACAATGGACTTTAGGAATTATAAGTAGAAACAAACACATTTTGGCCACATCACTTGAAAAACACATGTGGCCAGAGTTCAAGACATCTGAGAAAGGTGGATCCTTCAACCAAGGGGGTTGAAGTCCCTGGGAATGTACTATAGGTGAGAGACCTGATTAGACAAAGATTGTAACTTGCCGACATTACGTTTTAGTCACTAGAAAGCATGTTTTGTTAGTAACCTTTCATATCTCATTCACTCTTACCTGAAGAGACAAGGTGGGTGAGATAATATCTTTTATTAGACCAACTTCTGTTGGTGAGAGACACAAGCTTTTGAGCCGTACAGAGCTCTTCTTCAGGTCTGTCCAATAAGAGATATTACCTCACCCACCCCGTCTCTCTAATACCCTGGGACCAACACTTAAACCTATGTTGTTTGTTAATAAACTTTTTTGTAGTAACACACGACTCTCTCTCAGTGCTGCTGTACCTAAGTGAAGTGTGGGTCTTCAGCTAACCTAACAAGCTAACGTGGGCACCATCTCTTTGGAGGCAGTGAACTTAACAGCTTCCAGTGAGAGGAACTGGATACTCCAGAGAGATGTCTCTTGGGAACTGGGGTTCACTGATTGTTACCTACAAGGCAAGTTTTGGACTGACAGAGTCCTGAAGAGTTTGCTGGCAAGGCAGACAAGCTGGTGAAGCGGGGAGCTGACACTCAGCTTAGCAGCAGCAAAGCTCATTCTTGTTGAGGCAGACTGGTAACAGTGTGGCTCACGGTTCTGGGTGACCTGAGCAAGATGTTATAAGCATTAAAAACAAAGGCTACTGCAGACTGTAAAGCTGAGGAGCTACTAAATCAACACCCAAAAAGGAAAGAAAGTTACCTCATGATTTCCTGGATGTTTAAGTCAGTGTTCCAGTTCTTTTCTATTCCAGGCACATGACCCATCCCAACCACTCCAACTACAACAGACGGGATACATTTTCTGGGTTCAGCTAAGAGAGAAGAGGGGAAAAAATATATCAGTCTCTTCTCCAGTGAGAAAAACATTGCCAAACTGTAAGCAATCTTTAAATTAAAAAAAAAAGTAATCATATTTCAAGGGAACAATTTCAATTATGCCCCGTAAACATGAAACAAAATTTTTCAAAAAGTTAACACACACATGTATAAACACACCCCCATATGTAACTTATTTTGACTAGCTCTAGTGCTACTTTAAGTCCTAGAAGCTCCAGCTGGGGCAGAATGCAACTCCTCACTAGTACAGCCTGCCATGAGCACATAAAATTGGGGGAAGTTTTTGCATTGCCTTCTTATTGGCTTCTGAAGGGCAGCATTCAAGGTTTTCAGCAATGATCCAAAAAGCCCTGAATGATCTCACACCTGGTCCCCTGAAAGACCTCCTCTCCTATTATATCCAGCTGTGGCAGTCAAGGTTGACAGATAAGCACTTGGTGTTGGAAGCTTACATATCGTGGTAAGTCCCTCTCCATTGCCCATCTTTGGAATTTGGGTAACCTAGATCACCTGAGTCTAGTGACCATCAGGGTACAATACAAAACACATTTGGGCCCCGAGCCTGCAAAGGGAGCTCTGCAAAATTGGACCCTTCCGTCTACACAGAGTGCCACTGATTTCAGTGGGGATCCTAAGCAGCACAGAGTTTGGCCCACCTGGTTCTCTTTACATGACTGGGCGATTATCCTATTTTTAAAGTATCTGATGGTCTTCTTTATTTTTGTTTTGGGAGCAGCATTTCCAATTTGTGTTTCAAGCACTTAATATCCCTTGCTCAAATATAAATAAAAAGGAACCTCAAATCACCTTCTAATATGCACTCACTATTTAGCCCACCAAAGTCTCAAGAACAAATTTTGAGGTCCTATTTGAATACATGGCCTTTGAATACATGAACCTCAAAACATGGTATAAGGTTTTAGCTCCCCAACTTGAGTAAATGCTGCAGCAAGACTAGTGCCATTCTGGTTCTCTCTGCCAGGTATGGTGGATCAGCATGATGGGGATAAATCAACATATGAATAATAAATACACAAACAAGATTCTCCTTTTTGCCTGATTCACTAAGAACTTCACACTCTAGTGTTTTCTGACACCATAAATTGCTTGTGACGTGCACACATGCGTGCACACACACAACACACAGTTGCGTGCTAGACTTCTTCAGCTAACAATTCAATAAATGAAAAGCCTCAGAGACAGACAATCTCCTTGAAAATCCAGCTGCTTTCTTCTATCCCCTAGGTCTTTGCCTGATCTCTCCCCTGAATTTTCTCTTTGTTCCAAATAGCTTTTATCTATCCTCCCTACTGTTTTTTCCTTTCCACTCTTTGCTTCATTGTCTCCCCTTCCTCTACTCCACGCTCCCCCCATTTTTACTTCTCTTCTCCCCCTTCACCAGCACGAACAGATTAAAGAGTTTTGGGGCCCTGTGAACTATGGAATTGGGAGCCCACCCACCTCCCTTAAACTAAACAAGAGCATGTGATATATTGTCTGCAACTAAAAGAAAAATCTACATTTATTATTAGATCAGAGGAGACTTTAAAAAATATGAAATATATTAATAGAGATAGAATATTTAAATATACATGGCAATTTAATTTAAAAAAAAAATCTAATACCCACTCTCCTTTTTCTCCAGGAAATGTTACCTAAGTAAGCTAATCACTTGGCTACATTTATGCAACATGACTTAGAAATGAGCTTGACTATGCTCAGCTGGCTCTGCACCTCGAGGGAAAGTGATCCGGACGAACACAAAACTTGCTGGAGACCATACAAATCACACAAGAGCAAGTGGTTTGGTACATTGGGTTTCGGAGGCTCTTGAGCCAGAGACAATTCGCTGCCTTTTAAAAAAGGGGCAGAACTAAGAGGAACTTTACCAGCTCCTAAGGAAAAGGGGCATTGAGTCTCAGCTGGCTCTGGACGCAAGTTTGATCCAAATCGATACAAATAAGGGACTGAGACACTGATTGTGGGATTGGGCTTCAGCAGCTGAGGGAGCAGGAAAGCTGGTTCTTTACCCCCTGGGAAGAAGAAACATGGGTGCCATAGTGGCCAGCCACCAGGACCCCAAAGTAGATACCTGATGGGTCACGACACCAGTGCCAGCAAGGAGGCCCAAAGAGCCAAGGACGAGCTGAACCCTGAGAAGGGACTTGAGAAACCAGACCCCACCCTGAAGTTCCCCTACTCTTACATGGCCCTGATCACCATGGCCATCCCAGAGACAGCCAAGAAGCAGCCCAGCTGCCAGGGTGCCAAACCTGTCTGCATCTCCCTAGGGAGCCAAACCTGAGTGGCACTGTGATGCTGTGTGGCAGGTCACAATGCCACTCACTGATGTTTGCCCCCGTCTTCCAGTCATGAGCCATGGTGAGGGGGGGGTGTCAGAGGGCAGCTGGGCCAAACCTGGTCAGAACCCAAATAGAGCTGCCACCTCCAAGAGTCCGAAAAAACAGCCACTGCTTTCCCCACTGCTTCAGTTCCCAGGTGCCACCCCTCCCCACACAGCCTGACCCTCCTCTTCCCCTCCCAGGTGTCCCCCCTACCACAAGCCTGAACCTCCCTTCCCCTTCCATGCAGTGCCATGTACACAGCCTGACCCCCCTCCTCTTCCTTGCCCAGGTGTCCCCCCCACACAGCTGGACTTTCTCCTCCCCACACAACCAGATCCCACTCTTCTTCCTCATCCAGGTGCCCCCACCACTGCCACCGGCCTGACTTCTCTTCTTCCCCTCCCAAGTACCCCATCCCCACCAGCCTGAGCCTCCCTTGCCCACCCCCACCCTCAGCCTGACTCCCTTGGCCTATAAGCCCTTAACACCCACCCCCTGCCAGGAGCCCCAGCCCAGGGAGCCCCCCTGCTATACCCTCCCAAACTCCAGGAGCCCCTGCTTCACCCACCACAATCCCTGCTCCTTATGCCTCCCCAATGGTAAGCCTTGGGCCCATCCTGCTTTCCAGCACCAAGAGAAGCAGGAGCTACCGTGCCAGCATGTTGAGGGCCCAGCATGAAGAGCAGGACCTGGGTGGAGCCCCTTTCTACTCGTGTCCCTTGTAGCATCTCCTTTTTAGTGATGGAATCTAATCTACCCTCCCCTTTTCCTCCTTCATCTCTCATCACCAGGCTCAATCACGCATGAGGCCATTGCCATGCTGTTCTTGCATAAAGCAGTTTTGTTTTGCTGCTGGAAACTATGTGATTCTGAGCAGTTTCACCCTGGTCCTCTTGGGTCACATGGGAAGTGCCATGCAGAGAAACTGCACAAACTATCCTCCACTACTGCTGAGGTATTTGGGAGGAGAGAGGTGGTAAGTTTTATCACCTTTTCTTCTCGGAGAACTCCAGACCCAACAGTAAAGGGAGACAGTTCACATGTTGCTTTGACACCTACTGCTTCCCTCATGACCCAAATGGGACTGACAGCAAAACTGAATGATTTTTCTCCAGTTTCACTCTGCTGCTGCTCCAGCTGGAATCACGGAGGAAAACACCATGTGAGGGAGCAGCAGAGGCCCAAGTGCAACATTTGTGAAATTTTAGAAGCGGGAGACAGTCTCGATGGACCTACACTAAAGTTACATCTAATATCTTCTTAAGATATCGGGTATAAAATAACCCATAATTTATTTTATGCATCCCAAGGGATTATGGATCACAAAAGTGACAGCCAAGTGCCTTTAGAGACTTGAGAAACAATATTCAGTATGCGCATCCTCCTGAAGTATATTATTGCTTTTATAAAAGAAGACTAGAGTCCCATCCTGTGCTGTAATATTGACTCCTGCATTTTTCAAACTTTAGCAGCCTAATTAGTATTTTCCTGTTTTGAAATAGGCATGATGGGAAGGAGGAATCCATTATTCAAAGCACTCTCATAAAGCTAAAAATTTCATTCTACTTCTATTGGTAGAAGAGGCTGTCATACTAATCTAACAATATTCTCCCTTATTTTTTAAGCATTATAATTTACGAAGACATCTCATTTATTACACCTGGTACCTGTCTACAAAGCAAGATGGCAAAGCTTTTCAGATTTCCTGAGAAGAAGGAAAATCATGGAGTACTACATTAAGAACATATTGCTTGCTAAACACCAAGTTAAGAATCTGCTTTAAAGCAATTACTTTCTGAAGCACGAGGTAGTTCTATTCGCTTAGCTGCTTGCTTCAACATGTAGGTCAAGTAAATATCTCGCTCCGATACAATTGTTCGATGAAGATCAGGAAATTCTCCAATCATTTCAGCCATCATCTGCTCCAGTAAATCCTTCTGTTTACACTTCTCCACGTCATCTTTACTGAAAGAAAGAGAAACAGTCCCAATGTCTGTATTATGCTCTCAAAGTCCAATATAGACACACAGACTAGTTAAATTATGCGAGTCCTGTACCTCCTAAGAAAGCAAAACTACCTCCCTATAGATTCATATTCTAAGCAGTGTGTCTGAACTCAGTGAAAGGGAAAGAAAGTGGTCAATCATCTAAGAGCTATTCAATAGAAGTCATTCATTACGCCTTACTCATGGGAAGCTAAACAAATACATAAATTGGCAGCACACCTGACAATGTGCCAAGGCTTTGAGGGAAGGCGCTATCACCACTGCCCAGTTAAGGATCATTATTTACAGTGCTCCTCCTGGGGCTTGTCAAGCAGTCCTGAAGCAGCAAGATCAGTCACCACAACACAGAGCATTTGAGAGCATGCACAGGGAGAGGAACAGAAGAGCACCTCCAAAGGTGTACCCTCAAAGCAATGAATTGGAGGAAACGGGTAGAATTCTGTATGTTCCTATTAAAGTCGGACACCCCTGCTGAAGATCTGAGGAAGAAAGTTCTGAGCTGGCAATCCCCTGAGTGGGAGTGAGGAATGAGGATGAGTAAGAAGCTGCAGAGCAAATTCAGCTCCTTTACCACGTAGTACTGTAGTATTTCTGGGAGTTCTGAGCCTTGGGTTTGTTTCTGGGGTTGTAGTGCAGGCGATAGTTAAAAGAAACATGAAAATAAACGTTTATGTAAATAAAAGTAATGAAGACACCAAAATGTGTTTTATTTGCTTACTTTCCATATAGCTGAGTCAGGAAACGTTCTGGGATTGGGGACATTGCCACAGGAGCCAAGGACAACCAAAAGCAGAAGTGTATTGTGCATTTTCTACAGAGTATCTCAAGGAGATCATTCCAGCTTGTTTGGACTAAATGTAGATATTTATTTAAAAACCCTTCACATAACCATCAGGATATGAGTGTACCAGAACTGAGTCATCATGATCTTAAAACGTTAACGCTGTCTTTCCTTACCTCCCTCTTACCCTCTATATTGTTACAATCAGTCGTTGTCACACACAAACTTAGATTGTAAGCTCACCTGTGTAGGGACATTTCCCATACACATAATAATCAACAAAATTTGCCTGTTCTTATTTAATGATCAATGTCTTCCTGGGAGGAAAATGCAGAGAGGAGTTGCATAGAAATCCACCTTTCAGTCAATGAAAATTTTCTTAAAATAAGAGCAATATTCATGTCACAGGCTGACAATGAAGCATATTAGTTAACCCCATATTTTGTAGATCAGCTGCTAGTTAACAAGTCAAAAGAAAGAGTCAGACATTGGCTCCAAAACTGGATATGACAATATATGCATAAATGGAAACAGCAATAAATGAAACCTAAGTTAAAGCAAGGATGGGAGACAGAAGGTGAAACCGTCTTGGTTCAGTTCTAGGTCCCTAAAAACCCATGTAGTTTCCTCTAAGCTGTTCATGGTTCCAGTCACAAGAGCACTGGACAGGTGCTATGGGTCAGAGAGAATGGTCCAATGGATTTTCGCATATATCCTCCTCACCCAATCCCCTGCAAACCCACTACCACTCTTTATACATCTGCTGGGAGCACAAGTAAATTGCAAGGGCATCTAGGAATGCACTCCTCAGCCATGCAAATTAATGCTGCTTTTGCAGAATTATTTGGCCCCAATTCAGGTGGAGCCAAATTTGGCCCTACCTATTTTTTTGGAGGGGGGAAAAAATCCACAGACAGAACAACGGGAATGGGAACCATTGCATTATTGTAACACTTCCTGGAAAGCTAACAAAGACCCTTTATAAAGGGTGATATTAATGAACAGCACAGTCAGACATTCATAGTCTCTCCTGTGCCAAGACCTCCTTGCATAGAGAGCTGGTAATCGTATCTCAGTTCTCAAGCTGAAATATGACAGCACGCTATGGTCCCTAAGGGACCATAAAACAGCTGTGAATTGACACACAGTAGAGCTCCACTTTGTCCCTGTCACAATCCCTTCTTCTACCAAAGGGTGCAGGGAGGCTGGACAGGAATAAGAACTTGCTGATAATTCTTCCTCTAGGCTGATTTTGAGCCCAATCATCTCCGACAGATTGCTGAGGACTTTCATCTCCCACTGAAGTGAAACTGAGGATGCTCAGCAAACTGCAGGATCGGTTACTTACAATCTACCTTTCAAATAAAGCTAAAAACACTTACTCATACCTGATTGGGTCAGATAAGAAGCAGAGGCCCCAGGCAAGCTTGACTTTTTGCCAGAAAGAAAGTGCAGCGATGGCTCTCTTAAACGTAACAGGGATAGGTCTGTCCCCAAGATGAAACTTACAGAAAGGTACTTTACCAGCCTGGAAGAGAAGGCACACATTAGCTGTTAGCAGATTGTTAGGACACCATTACTAGTTACACTAACCTACATGTTCTAAAGAACACTAAGGAAACAAGGGCAAATATCATCATACTTACATATCAGGTAAATGGAGGTTACTTACAGGTGACTGGAAGTTCTTTGAGATGTGTGGTCCCTATCTGTATTCCACACATGGGTATGCATGCGTGCCAGAGTCCAGAAATTCTGACAAGCAGTGTCCGTTGGCCCACACATGTATAGTAGATCTCCTCATTCTCCTGACCAAGAGCACAAGAAGCAGTGCAGGCTGATGCCCCTCCTGTTCCTCTTCTTACCTCAAATCCAGCAGGATCCAAAGCAGAGGGGACAGAAGATGGGTAGTGGAATACAGATCGGGACCACAGATCTCAAAGAACAGCCAGTTACAGGTATGTAACCTCCATTGCTTCTTCGAGTGCTAGTCCCATGTATTCTGCATATGGGTGATTGACAAGCAGTGCTCAGATATGAGCAGGGTGTGAGGAAGATGCTTGCAGTACTGCAATTCTCACTGCTGCATCTGCAGCAGAGGCCTGAACTAGCACCCAATGCATAGAGAACGTATGGAAGGAGCTCCAGGTGGCCGGTCTGCATATATCTAGTATTGGAATGTCTTGTATGGATGCTGTAGAGGTGGCGTTTGCCCTTGTGGAGTGTGCCCTGACTCCATCAGGAGGAGGTATGTGTGCTAACCTGTAGCATTCAATGATGCACCCAGAAACCCAGTTAGAGATTCACTCAATTTGACTGCATCAAAACCATATGCTCAGAGATTTGGGATAGATTTACAAGGTCCGGCTCTGTTTTCCACCTATAGGTTGCAAGCACAAGTAAAGTATTTTGGAAATCAGGTACCTGATTGTGCCTGCAAGCTCAGGTACTCAGTCATCCAGATTACCGTAGTTATATCTGCAAACAACTCTGGGCACAATTTTATGCCTATAATTACTACTTACTAGTTCCCACAAAACTATAAGTGCAACAAGAGTTAAGGCTAGGCTGAAAAAATGTGTCCCACTAACAACTATCCACCAAAGGACTGCAATAATCCTAGTATTTATGAATTCAGTTCCATGCAGATATGCAAGCATTGTATAAAACAGATTTGGTCAGTTTTGTTCCACTTAAACACACACTGGATTATAGAAAAAAAACTGGAAAATATTTTTCAAATTATGACATTAAATTTCCTTGAGATTATTGTGAATGCAGAGACTAACATCAGCATACCTGCTGACACCCTCTTTCCTCTTATTTAAAAAAATAATTTTTATATTACAGCCTGTACAAAACTAGATTTACAATAGTACTTGGAGGGTGGAGGGATAGCTCAGTGGTTTGAGCATTGGCCTGCTAAACCCAGGGCTGAGAGTTCAATCCTTGAGGGGCCATTTAGGGATCTGGGGCAAAAATTGGGGATTGGTCCTGCTTTGAGCAGGGGGTTGGACTAGATGACCTCCTGAGGTCCCTTCCAACCCTGATAGTCTATGATTCTATAATCCATTAGGAGTTCCAAAGACAATGGGCAGAATACCCCACTGCCTTGCATTTTGTGTAGTCATCGACACCTGTACAAAGCGGTTGTAAAATGCTACCATGCTGCTTTGATACCACAGTATTTTCACTTTGCATAGGTGTAAATGACTACATAAGGGGCAGGCAGTGAGGAATCAAACCAAATGTGTTTACAAAATACAGAAATAAGTCTACTGGCAGGATTCTACTTTTCTCCTTCAATTGATAATGGACTTTCAGAAAAAAGGAGACATCAAGTTAGCAGCATTTTTAAATTTAATGCCTGATGGGCTGACAAGGGTTCTGACACTGCAGAGTATTTGGTAGAACAATATGGGTCAGGACCAGTTAGTATATTACTACACAACCTTCTTGCTACTTTTCCCCCCCTCCATTCCATTCCAAAAAAGGACTGGACACACACAGGTCCCATCAGATTAGTATTCAGCTTTGTGCCTCATAGCACAGCCCAGACATAGCATGATCAGTGTAACTGTATTACTTACTAATTATTGAACGAAAGCTCTGCAGTAAATGGCACTATTCACTCAATTTGACTGCATCAAAACAATTCAGCAGTTAAAGATCCATGCAGTAAAACTGAAATGTCAAGAGACACTGAGTGGAGCAGGTCTCTGCTTAGTTTCCTAATACATCCAGTTCACTCCTTTCGAAGTCCTTCTACCTAGGACTCAGACTGTATTTCCCCATGAATTATAGCATATAGCTAAAAAGCAGTTTTCCTGGCATTGTTAAGCTGCAGGAGCACCATGAAATCCTTGTAGCATGTTCATGTTATCACACAAGTTTCTGTCCTGGGCTTAAAGGTGAACTGCAAACCAAACAAAGATTGTGTATGTGCCCTTTCCCTTATTACTACTATTTAGATAGCTGCAAAGACTTTTTTCAGTCTGTCTTTTTCTATTAGAGATAAGACATCCTGGATCCCCCCAGTTTTGGCTGGAGGATCCTCTGAACTAGGGATTCCCAAACTTTCCCCTGTCACAACCCTATTAGACTCTCCTAATGATTGTGGCCCCCCTAGAAACTCTATTTATAACAGGTTTCAGAGTAGCAGCTGTGTTAGTCTGTATTCGCAAAAAGAAAAGGAGGACTTGTGGCACCTTAGAGACTAACCAATTTATTTGAGCATAAGCTTTCGTGAGCTACAAGCATCTGATGAAGTGAGCTGTAGCTCACGAAAGCTTATGCTCAAATAAATTTGTTAGTCTCTAAGGTGCCACAAGTACTCCTTTTCTATTTATAACAAGTTTCAAAACACACCAGGCTCATGAAGAGACATCCTGTCTCAGCCAGCTTAGGGGAGATTTACCCCTCCACAGGACTGGCTACATTCTTATCTTGTAGGTGGTGTTCATAGGGTGGCTGGTTCTTCCTGCTACTGACAATAAAGGGAAATAAATGGTGCCGGGGAGCAGAGCAGCAGATTTTCACAGACACAAGTGTAGCAGAATCCATCCCTTATTCTTAGGGAGACAGCTGAATTCTGAGGCTGTCCTCATCTGTGTTCATGCTGCCGTGTTCCCCATGTGGTTCAACTGCCAGTTTAAGAAGTAGCGTTTCCTCTCTCACCCATTATGTGTATGTTCAGCTTCTGGATCACCAGACAGACAGTGCTGGCCAGCCTGCTCACACACCACCTCCCTTTCACATGAGGGATAGGAAAGACACAGCTTTTAAAAAAAAAAAAATCAGTATTCCCCCAACAGTCACCACACAGTGCTATGTGAGATAACATTTTACATAACATGTTAACCTAAATATAGGGAAAACTGTGGGAACTGTTGGCAAATGTTGATTTTAACAGTCACCACTTCATATATTTAATTCAATTAATTACGTTTTTGCTCATTGCAAAAGTAGTACATTTTGTTAATTCAAAGTCTCTGGTCCCCTGTCCCCACTTCCCCCATAGAGAGTTCCAGTGCAGTTGGGGAAATGCTGATCTGGAGAACTAGAAGGACAACATTGCCATCAGGACATAATGAACCTGAGCTGCAGCTCTCTCGCCCTCAGCTGGAAGGGGAGGAGAGGTCTAGTCAGACAGGTGTGTTTGTTTGCGATACCCATGCAAATCCTTTTGACTCCAGACAAAGGCATTGGAACAGGGTTCCACCCACAAGGAGTTCACTGAAGGACCAGCGCCAAAACTGGGAGAAAAGCTCTGTGTGAAATGTTTAGCAACCCCTCTCTCTCAGCTGGAGTCCTACTGTGATTTCATTATCCCCCAGCAAAAACAGAGATGTAAGAACTGAATATCACTATTTCTAGGGAGAAGACAAAAGCTGTTAAAAAAAAAAAGCCAAATTTTTTTGTAAAGTCTTTATGGAACCATCCTTATATACACATCAGAAAGGAGCAGACACCACCATTTTCCCTTCTTCTTTGTAGTTCACCTTTAAGGAAAAGATCTTTAGTTCTCTGGCCTCACCATGTATAAGGCAGGGATCAGAAAAGAGCACTCTAGCCAAACAAGTGCCTTTATTTAGTTTGACTGAGGTACAAGAGACCAATATTTTTACCTTAGAAACAACCAACTTCCAGCCCCTACCTCTTTGAAAGCCTCCCTGAATTCCCCTCCTGGGGCCATTCCCAGCTGTTCTGTGATGTGAGCAGAGACCTTCAGCAGAAGCATTTGCATCAGTCCTGACATAACTCCATTCTACCAGAAAAGGGAAAAAACTATTAAACAGGAAGTATCAAACTGTATGGATTATTGGGAAGTACACGCAGACATTGTGCCATTAACAATCACTGAGAACCATCAACCATTCTGATGAAGAAACATTGTAGCCGTCCTCTGGAGCTGATTTATGGCTGAACACCATTCCCATTATTTCAGCTTTCATCATTTATATGTGGGATCATCCTTAAAAATGCTCTTTGAGCAAACAATCTGGTGTGTAATCAAAGAAATAATTAAATAAATCAGTCTTGTTTCAGCCCCCCCTGCCCAAGGTGAGAAGAAAGCATCTGTCCATGTGAACTGTAAGAGTAGCTCATACCACACATTTGTAATTGAATGAATTAGAACAAACACTGCATTCTCCTCCGAATATAAGTAACACAGAACATGACCATATTTGCTCTGCATTTGTCCTGCTAGAGGGATAGTGGAGTGGGCTACATCTAGCAATCTAACCATGAAACAGCTAGATTCTTCAAACAGCGCTGAACTCTGGCTGAGTCCAATCAGACCTTCCTCTTTCTAATCTAGAAAAGCTGAGCACCAGGTAGTTTCCTGTTCATGGACTTGCAGATGAGATCTTAAATAAAAACCCTGAGCTTGATCCACTCTGTGGGCATAAGAAGGGATGCAACTTAGGGGGCTGGTAACTGTAGCACTGCCAGTTTCCATGAAGGGAAGACAACTTTAAACTCGACCTGGGGCTGCAGAATAAGGGAGGAAGGGTAGTGAAAATGAGTGTTCATTCACAGAACAAAAGACAAATGCTTCCATAAATTCAGGAGAGGTCCCCAGCAAGAGAATAAAAAATCCAAAAAAAAACCCAACACCAAACAAACCGGATGTACTTGAGGATAAACTAGACAATAAATACAAGCCCCCATCCTTAGGCTATATTTGAGTAATCTCTCAGCAGCATTTTACTCACATAATTGTTTGTGCATTTTCATTTAAGACTTTAAATCTCTTTGTCTGGACTTGTGCTGCTATCTGCTTCAGCCTATCACCTATTATTTTCTTGAGTCTGAGCAAATAGGACAGGCACTGCGTTTTGGGCAGATTAAGAACATGATTGACGGAAATACACTGCAGTTATGTCCTTCTGCTACAAAGCAGGATGGAGTGTTTCCATCGCTGTTCAAAAAGAAAACCCAGAACACAAGCGAGAATTAATTACATCTGTCCTAAAGAAGCAAACCGCAGCAAGTAATCTCAGCAGGAATCCAGCCTCAGCCGCTTTAGTTAAAAAAAATAAAAAAACCTCTTATTTTGCTGGGGATCTCTCTTGAATTTGTGGACGCATTTGTCCCATGCGTTCTATGAACGAACACTCGTTTTCACCACCCGCCCTCTTCCCTCCCACTCTCCTTGCTGGCCTGATGACTTCTCACTCCTGGTGCACTTCACTTGGTAGTTCCCCGTGACCTGGCCTGGCCTCACAACACCACCTCCCCAGCCACCTCCCTGTGGCCAATTTCTAGCTTGAGGAAGCAAATGGGCACCTGGCATAAGGGAGGGTGGGTCATTTCAGTCATAAGGTGTGGGGTGGGAGGGAGGAGAGAGGGAGGGAGAAATCAGGATGAGAGGCGAGGTAGCTCTTGGTTATAGGGTTTAGCAGTTTGGAATTTGCTCTTTTCCAAGAGTCCCGAACTGCCCACTTTTCAGAAACCCTCCCTTCTCCCCAGTACAGCACTCCCTGTCAGTCATTGCTAAAGAACCCTGGGATGATGACTGGGTGGCTTTGACTCTTTGACTGAAATCAAGGCAAAGTTCTGCTGTTTAGGTTGAGCTTTGCTTTGTATTTTGCGTCTCCACTGCAAATCAAAACTCAGGATGTGAACCAACAAGAACTGAAACTGGAAAAGAGGCCTCAAAAATCCCTGCTAACTAATCCGGGGCGTTTCACACTGCTCTAACACATCATGCTGTCACAAACAGGGAGCAGGTTGCTGAGAACAGCCAGTTATGCTGTAGAGTAGGTGGGAAACTGTCAAAAGCACAGATGACAGTTAGGGGGCGAGCTCTTATTGAGAGTCAGTGGGACTTGGGTGTCTTTGAAAATATCCAAGGCAGGCAGGCTTGATTACTATTGGGAATTGGTAAGATGCACAGTGTTTCTACATATACAAAGGACCCTCATCCACAGGCAACTTTATTTATTGACCTTATATTTTGAAATGGTCATTCAAAGAACAACACAAGAATTATAATAATTTAAAGAGAACAAGGTCCAATATCGTGTTACTCGCACTGCCCCTAGTGGCACAAAAGGAGAGTCCTCCCAAGTCCTGGCAGGAATTGCTGACTACATGACACTACAGAGCTGCCATCATGAGCTTTCATAAGTCTCCTATTTAGGAAAAAATATAAAAGGTCCAACAATGATTTAAAATTAGTTTTCTATAAGATTTTCATTGGTCTTTTCCTCTAACAAAGTTGCAAGGCAAAAAACTACTGCATTCATATTTAGATATAATAAGCAAAGAATAATATTTTGTTCCTATTTTAATTGTTTAGAAACTTTGATGATGATCCCTTGATTGCACAGAGGCTGTGTAATTTTGGTCATTGCTTAAAGAAAACCTTACAAAAAAAATGTAACATTTAAATATGTTGCAATATCCTGGTCTTTGAGACTACATAAATACAAAACAGGAAGGACTAGTTATTGCTCTAGCTACATGAGTCAGAGAGAGACCATACACACACAGAAAATTACTAACTTCTTATTCACATGTGATTTCAGATTGGCAACAAGTGTTCTTGTTTTGGGACCAAGCCTGTAAATACCAACTCACAAGCAGTCCCACTGATGTCAATACTACCTACTTATGCCGAAGGTTCAGGATAAAATCAAAATATCTGCAGTAGATTATGAACCTGTCCTTTTAACTTGATTATTTAAGACACCATTGATTGGTGACCCAATGCTTGTAGTCTGTTCAAGTTATGATAAATATACCATTTAATCAACTTTTATTTGTTGCCCCACTGAGTAATTTTAACTTCATTAAACACAAATACAATTCACTGTTTGATAAAGATAAAAAAGGACTGAATTTATATTTGCATACACACCCACACATTAACAACCAGCCAGTTGGATAGGACCTGAACGTAATCCACTGACAACCCATCCATGATATAACACAAATAGCAAATACTAACATGATGTAGAATGGAATTAATAATGAAGGGGAAAAGCAACCAAATCTACCACTCAGAAACTATATACCCAGAACACACACATATACAAGATGTCTGGCTAAAATTCCAGAAAATAGTGTCAAAAGAACATTAAGGTTGCAAAGTTAATCTCCAGTCCTGCAACAGGCTCCATATGGTGAAACCCAGGCAGAGCCCTGCTGACATCAAAGGGGCTCCTTGTACAAATCCAACTATAGAATCAAGGCCGTAAGCACTGAAAAGCCAGGAATTGCCGAAACCAAGGCTTAACAAACAACCTTAACTCTGAGGGTTTGTCTACACAGTGAAGTTAATACAAAATAAGCTAGGTTGTGAATTGAAAGCGCAATAGCTATTCTGCACTAGCTCCCCATGTAGACACTCTTATTTAGCACTAAGGCTATGCCTACACAGCCCCACACTTCGGGTTAGGGGAGCATGAACTGTAGCCCTAACAGTGCTTTTGTGCAGTTTAGCTTAATCCACTTCAAGAGTGCCCATATGGGGAGCTAGTGCAGAGTACCTATTCCATAACAGCTATTCCAGGCTATTTCCCCACATAGACAAGCCCTGACCATTGCAGCTATGCTCACACTAGGGCTGAAGTGCTAGTAGGCTTGGTAGAAGTTGGTAGCAGCCATGTTTCCGTTTGCTGAACTACCTTTTAGCACAGATAGATTTAATTTTCACTGAGGTAATCATACCTGCTTTATGGCTTGCTGAAGTTTCTCCAGATTGATTTCTTTGGCTTCCTTTAGTAATGTCTTTTCATCCATCTTTAACATAGAAACTCTGTATTGGCAGAGCTCAACCACAACCACATCGGGCTGCACCTCCTGTATTGTCTGAAAAAGATGAATTTATTTACATAAACGTGGACAAGATGGAGAGCTACTGCAGCAAATATTGATTTTTTTATGAGAGCTATTTGTAAGGTATGGGGCTTAATAGGAATCCATTCCAAAAAATCATTTTCAATTAACACGGCAATGAAAAATAAACTGCTTCAGGCCATTGATATTGCTCTGAGTTATCACGTGCTTTTAGCACCTGCCAACCATCTGGGGACAGGAACATGGAGTAACAATTGTGCTGGAAAAAAATCTGATTTTAACATATTCCCTGCATGTTAGCAAAGTTCATTTTAAACGGTACTTTATGACCTTCTGCATCACAAACCTAGCTGGGACAGGCCTTTCCATCAGCAAGGACTAAATGAAGAGCCCAAAGTGCTGGAGGGACTGATTCTAGCACAGATTTCCTCCTGCTCAGCTTCCAGTGCCAAGCAGGGCGGCGGGGCCAATCTATATTGCAAAGTTTGCATGGGACATGGAGCTCTGCTAGCTCTTCAGACCTGTCCTGATTCAGTTATTTCTGCCCCAAAGTTTGAGAAACAATCCCAGTTTTTACAGGCCTGTTCCGCTTCCCACAGTCCTAGCACGTAGAGCAATTAAAAGTTCCTTCCAGCTTCCATTCTCAGCATGATCCCAAATGACTGCGATAACATACGATCATGTGTTAGCATCACAAAAATGTTACAGTTTCCTGGAATGACTATCATTAAATTATCAATAGGAGAGAATGCAAGCCCTAAAGCCAGCTACCTGTACTATACCTGCATCTGGCCTAAAAATATACAATTACTGATAACATTTGGGACTTGCTAGCAGTTCACTTTAATCAAATTATTGTTTATACACTATGGCTTACAACTTCGTACCATAATCCTGTAGACCCAACAAGCTAACCTTAGGGAAGGAGTCTAGGAAAGCACAGGGCTGAGTCAAGAGACTTAGATTCTATTCTCAGCTCAGCCACGTACTTGTGATATGGTGATTAATTACCCTTCCACAGCAGTACTGAATCATTGACCCAGGTACTATAAAGTGTGCCATACTTTGGAGGAGATGTAAAACCAAGGTCTCAACCATGTATGAATACAACAGCACTCGTGGCACTTTGCACAAGATTAGAGCTGTGACGTCTTTGCTCTCTACATAGCTTTAAGAATATGAGGAAAAAAAACACAGACACAGTTGGGTTCCAAATAACTGATTTGAGGGACGGTATACAAAAATACAAGGCCTAGCTACATAAATACACTGTTGCTCTGTTAGGATCTAGTGGCTTCTGCAATAGAAGACAGGGATGTCTATTAGAAGCTACTTAAAGGGATGCTACCCAATCCTATACACTACCATGCGTATTAGTTGCAAAGTCATGGCTGAATCATGCAGTTATATTCTGCTACCCTAACCCCGAAATGCCCTGACACTATAGCAAAATTCTAATTATTATGAAAACAAGTTAGTTTCTTGTTAACTTTCCAGGATGTCATAAATATAAAGGGAAGGGTAAACACATTTAAAAGCCCTCCTGGCCAGAGGAAAAATCCTCTCACCTGTAAAGGGTTAAGAAGCTAGGATAACCTCCCTGGCACCTGACCAAAATGACCAATGAGGAGACAAGATACTTTCAAAAGCCGGGGGGAGGGAAAAACAAAGGGTCTGTCTGTGTGATGCTTTTGCCGGGGACAGAACAGGAATGGAGTCTTAGAACTTAGTAAGTAATGTAGCTAGATATGCGTTAGATTATGATTTCTTTAAATGGCTCAGAAATTAAGCTGTGCTGAACAGAATGGATATTCCTGTCTGTGTGTCTTTTTTGTAATTTAAGGTTTTGCCTAGAGCGATTCTCTATGTTTTGAATCTAATTACCCTGTAAGGTATTTACCATCCTGATTTTACAGAGGTGATTCTTTTTATTGTTACTTCTTTTTTACTGTTACTTCTATTAAAATTCTTCTTTTCAAGAACTGAATGCTTTTTTTTCCCAGTGTTCTGAAGATCCAAGGGTTTGGGTCTGTGGTCACCTATGCAAATTGGTGAGGATTTTTACCAAACCTTCCCCAGCAAGAGGGGTCCAAGGGTTGGGAGGATTTTTGGGGGAAAAATACGTTTCCAAACAACGCTTTCCTAATAAAATAAACCCAGATAAACGTTTGGTGGTGGCAGTGGAAGCCCAAGGGCAAAGGGTAAAATAGTTTTATACCTTGGGGAAGTTTTAACCTAAGCTGGTAAAAGTAAGCTTAGGAGGTTTTCATGCAGGTCCCCATATCTCTACCCTAGAGTTCAGAGTGGGGAAGGTACCCTGACACAGGCATATAATAAAATGTTACTGAATGGCTCCACCTGCATGCTTACCTTCACTACATCTCTTTTGCTGCTGTCACTGAAGTGGGCAGTACCAACCACGAACACCTTAGACCCTTCCTCAGTGACGAGTTCGGTCACAGTGCTTGGTAGATTAGGCTTTTTCTGTCTCTTCTTCATCTTCATGTCCAGGAGAATTTTAAATGCATCTGCATCAGCTACAAATTTTATTAAAATATGCACATCTATAAAAAAAGTTTATTTTGGCCATTGCAACACGATAACATTGCATCAGTAACATAATGACAAAACGTCCTCATGACCTAGTGCAACATCACTGTCATTGTAGTGCCATGATACAGAATCCAATATGTACATACCCAAGTATTGCCTAGAGAGAAGGACCCGGCTTAAACACAAGCTGGGTATAACTATGATCTCAACAACAGAACATATTTACTTTAGTTTTAAAATATGGGAGTAGATAAAACCCTAGACTAATATGCCCTTTTTTCATCATTGCTGTTTTCAGATTTGGCCTTTACAGTAGAGCTTTGGCAGAAATGATGATGAAATTCCCCCACTTACATGTCTACCTTTTTTACACAGGGTCATTAGCTCCTTTTTAGACTAGTCACCATATTCTTGCTAGTAGTGCAAACATTTAGCTTTACATTCTACAGTTATGACATGTCTTTTTTCCTGATCAAACTAATACATACAAATATTTGGTGATGCGTCTGAAGTTTCCTTTTGGTCATCTTCCGGTGCATCGGAGGAGGACATTGGATCTGCAGCAGCCTGCATGAAATAAGAATTCAAAGGACAATGGGAGTTATAATGAAATGGTTTATACTCCTCTCTCCTTGTTAGTCTGGTTAGTTTGAATCCATGTATAATATTTAAACAACTAAATTAGTTAGACAGTGACAGAGAGCAAAATCTGATTTTTTCAACAGCTCTTTTGTAAGCTGGAAATTTATGATACAGAAAAATATATTCAAAAGGCATTTAAAATCTTTTGAAAGAGATAGTATTTATAACTAATACAGAGCTCACACAATCTGATGAAACATTCTAATCGAGCAGACTACTCTCTAAAATATTATAGAGAAGAATCATGTGTGTTTTAGAATCATCTGTGCACAGATGATTCTAAAAGCATTGCTACTTATGGAAAACATATTTCACAGCTTTTTAACTTGTGTACCACTGGAAGTCTAAGAAGAGTGCAAATCAGATATCACAAACTATCTACATTCTTTCAAAAGGGTCTGTTATGTATTATGCCATTTTAAGTTATATGAGAGAGAGAGAGAGAGAGAGAGAGAGAGAGAGAGAGAGAGACTGACTCTGACTACAAAATAAGGCCTGATCCTGCAAACACTTATTCACAAGCTACTTCCCACACATGAATAGTTCAAGTAAATGCACACATGTAAGTCTTTGAAGGATTGAGGTCTATCCGACTTGATATCCAAATATTTACCTCAAAAATTTTACAACTTGAGATATCTGAAGCAGCTCTTTGACTAGCAAAATCCCTTCAATTCCTAGTTAACATATAAGCTTTAACATCATACAACTACAGACAATGCAGACTTGGAGCACTCCCTGTAATTCAGCCTGCAGTATTTTGGGACTGACCAAATCTCCAAGCAAGTCAGAGAAATATAATTAATGCCAAAAGATACTACAAACAAAGTAAAGCCCAACTACGAGCTATGTTTAGGCAAGGGCATTATTTCAAATTATTTCTGGTAATTGTTGGGAGGATCTGGAATTCTTCATCAACACATTCTCAAGCCAGTGACTGGATGTGGCTCAATAATTATTCAGAGTTCCTTTCAAATGAAGCACTGGTAATGAATCAACACCTACCAATATTTACTTGGTAAACAACGTAATTTCCAAAGGATGTACATTTCCTATTTTTAAACCTTCAAGTTTGTTAGTTTCTTCCTACAAAAGACGTAACAATGCCTCATAGGAGGAAACTTTTCACTACATCTACCTTATTCTTTCATACCACAATATTTCTGCTTTCAGAAATTCTAGCACAGTTTACATTTATCATGTTTCAGAGTAACAGCCGTGTTAGTCTGTATTCGCAAAAAGAAAAGGAGTACTTGTGGCACCTTAGAGACTAACCAATTTATTTGAGCATGAGCTTTCGTGAGCTACAGCTCACTTCATCGGATGCATACCGTGGAAACTGCAGCAGACTTTATATATACACAGAGAATATGAAACAATACCTCCTCCCACCCCACTGTCCTGCTGGTAATAGCTTATCTAAAGTAATCATCAGGTTAGGCCATTTCCAGCACAAATCCAGGTTTTCTCACCCTCCACCCCCCCACACAAATTCACTCTCCTGCTGGTGATAGCCCATCCAAAGTGACAACTCTTTACACAATGTGCATGATAATCAAGTTAGGCCATTTCCTGCACAAATCCAGGTTCTCTCACTCCCTCACCCCCCTCCAAAAACCCACCCCCATACACACACAAACTCACTCTCCTGCTGGTAATAGCTCATCCAAACTGACCACTCTCCAAGTTTAAATCCAAGTTAAACCAGAACATCGGGGGGGGGGGGGGAGGGGGGAGGGAAAAAACAAGAGGAAATAGGCTACCTTGCATAATGACTTAGCCACTCCCAGTCTCTATTTAAGCCTAAATTAATAGTATCCAATTTGCAAATGAATTCCAATAGCAATTGGAATTCATTTGCAAATTGGATACTATTAATTTAGGCTTAAATAGAGACTGGGAGTGGCTAAGTCATTATGCAAGGTAGCCTATTTCCTCTTGTTTTTTCCCTCCCCCCTCCCCCCCCCCCCCCGATGTTCTGGTTTAACTTGGATTTAAACTTGGAGAGTGGTCAGTTTGGATGAGCTATTACCAGCAGGAGAGTGAGTTTGTGTGTGTATGGGGGTGGGTTTTTGGAGGGGGGTGAGGGAGTGAGAGAACCTGGATTTGTGCAGGAAATGGCCTAACTTGATTATCATGCACATTGTGTAAAGAGTTGTCACTTTGGATGGGCTATCACCAGCAGGAGAGTGAATTTGTGTGGGGGGGTGGAGGGTGAGAAAACCTGGATTTGTGCTGGAAATGGCCTAACCTGATGATTACTTTAGATAAGCTATTACCAGCAGGACAGTGGGGTGGGAGGAGGTATTGTTTCATATTCTCTGTGTATATATAAAGTCTGCTGCAGTTTCCACGGTATGCATCCGATGAAGTGAGCTGTAGCTCACGAAAGCTCATGCTCAAATAAATTGGTTAGTCTCTAAGGTGCCACAAGTACTCCTTTTCTTTTTACATTTATCATGTTTGCCATCCAAGGTAAAAACAATTACAAACTTGGGTACTTAAAGTTAAATATCCAAACCCATATTTAAAAATCTGAACACAGACAACTTAGGTGCTTCAGTACAAATATAGCTACACCCTTTATGCATCCAAGTTTGAAAGTTTGGACCAAGATGAACAACCCAACAAACACATACCATAGTAAATTATGTATTTGGTGACTGCAAGTTCATCTTATATGGCAGTTTCAACAGCATCTACCCCATCACAGATCCCATTTAATTCATATTTTTACCTAGAGGTGCCTTTTTGGGGGCACTTTAATTGAAAGTAAGGACAGACAAAACGTATCTGATGCTTGAAAGCTTTACACTACTTTTAGCAAGGAAGTTTTACTTCTCAAATCCTTGGGGCGTTTCATTAGTCTAGTCAGTAATTCTCAGTTGTTAAATACTAGGGGTGAAATCCCGCTCCTAGTGAAGTCAATGGGATTTTTGCCATTGACTGTGATGCAGCAAGGCTCTCAACCCCAGCCAGTAGCAATCAAACTCCCAACCTGTTTCTGACTTCAGCTCTGGAGTACCCAATCTAAGTAATTCAAGGCAGTGCACCACATACCTGTTCTGCAGTAAAAGAATATTTATAGACAAGATACAATCATCAATATAATCAAGTACCCACTCAGCCTCTGAGTACCCATTCTTTGAGCCTTTCAGAGTAAGCAACTCTATTCAAACATTAATAATATTTCATATTATATTTTTCAAATATGTGGCATAGAAAACCCCCTTAAATTCTGCCATTTGTAATGGCTTTATCAATATAATGAGGGTGAATCGGAGGTGGGGGTAAATGCTATTTGCCAGATGAAACAGTGTCTTAATTTTATGATTATTACACACACACGTACACATACACGTCTTCCATAGCAAAATATTTCAGGAACATGGGGAAGTGAGTTGAAAGAGAAGAAGGGAAACAGAAGGAATTCAAGGGTGGAAAAAGGCATCTAGGCCACAATTCAGCAAGGTACTTAAGGTGCCTACAATGGGACTACTCGCATGCTTGAAGTTACTCCTACTATTTTACCATGAGCCCTTGAAGTCAGGTAATTAGGTAAGAATCTCAGCTTTTACTTAAAAATAAAAGAAGGGTACACTTCTACCCCTCCCGGTTGCACAGAAAAGCCTGAAAATAAACCCTAGGAGTCCCAAATCTGGACAGCAAACAACCACCACCCACGGTTTAATTATTTTTAAGCTAATCCCATGATTTTTGAATGCTTGGCGCTGGTTATAGTGGGCATGTGCTTAAGTACCTTGCTGATTCTGGGCCTTGTCAAGTGCTTTCTATCATCACTACTGGGGAAGAGGTTATTCCAAACCTTACCTCGGGCTGTTGCTCCTCCTGCATTACTGAAGTGTAGTTTAATTTCACTAATCTGAAGAGGCCTGTAAAAAAATAAAAGGTGGGTGGGGGAAAATAAAAGATTATGGGTTGTAACTAGCAAAGGTCAGAGCATTTATGAAAAAATGAAGAAAAATACTGAAAAGTATAGGCATTTCCATCCCCCACCTTCTCCAGATAAACAGAAAAGATAAAAGAAGCAACCTAGAGATATATAGTACAAACTTGTTTATGGAAAACATTTTAGAGACAGCAAAAACATCTGGATCAACGGGAGTTGGAAATAATGGGGATTTGGAGTTTACTAGCCCAGCTACCCAGTGTTCTGCAATGTACAGGGTTATATCAATTTCTGCAGATCAGCTACACACAAAAGGAAATACAAGGGAGGGTGTGGGGGAAGAAGAGAGAGTTCTTGGTAATAGGAAAAGTGTTGTTCCATTGCATGTGGTTCTCTATCTTTTTCCTGAGATGACCCATATCACAACAGAAAAAAAGTTTATGCACCCTCTCCTTTATTTTGGCGACTCCTCAGCCACCTGGCTAAAGAACAGGAAGGTGCTCACAAACCCCACACCCTGGACCCATTTAGTGGACTCTCACGCCCCAGGCTGAGAACCCAGGCATTAGTTTTTGCCTCCCATAACGAACATTTATATTGGTGTCATGCATCACACAAAACATTATGAACCAAGAGGCCTGACTCTCAGTAGCCCTAAGGCCCCTTTACACACCTCTCTGTCTGGAAAAAGAGGCCTTAGTGGAACTTAAAAATCAGGCTGTTTGGAGGCTATGGTGACCAGATGCCCTGATTGTATAGGGTCAGTCCCTATATTTGGGGCTTTTTCTTATATAGGTGCCTATCTCCCCCCCCCATTTTTCACACTTGCTATCTGGTCACCCTATTAGAGGCTGCTGAGATAAGTTTGCCTAATTCATCCCACTCTTGTTTTCAAGCTGCATTCTTCCACGCTGCAGCATATACCTGGAATACCTTCTTTCTCCCTGGACCCAATCATGCAAGGTTGGTAAAAAGGGACTTCAGTTATAGTCTAGGGCAGGGGCTCCCAAACTGTGGTACGCGTACCCCTGGGCATATGAGAGATGTCTCTGGAGGGTGCGTGGGAGAAAATATGTAACTGTCACTTATTTATTATTTATTGCATTTTCATAATAGGCTACTCAGACAAAGCTTTAAAACTCTGTGGGAATTTGTTATATAAAATATGGTATTTACTTCAAGATGTACCAATGAGAACAGATACACACAGACACTGATGTACAGAGCCCTCACCTCCAAAAACTGTACAGCATGGGTTCAGTTGCCCAACAACTGTCCAGTCTAACTGAGCTCAGAACTTGGGGGGAGAGCGGGAGGGAGGAGGAGGAAAGAGGGGTTTTGGTTGTATATGTCACATTCTAACTATATCTGTAGGTAACAGTGAAATATGGACAGATGGCTAAAGACAACGTTAAGAAGAACATACACACACACACCAGCGATGAGAGGGGTAGGGGTACGCAGGCAGCTGGTAGATCTGGAATGCTGTGTGCAATAAGAAAAGTTGTGAACCTCTAGTCCAGGGCGTGCAGCAGATTGTAAGAACTATTGAACTAAATGACTATTCCTTCCTTATGCAAACTTCTTCCACAGATTGTTAAACCACCAAAACAAATGTTAATACAATAAAGAAATAATGAGCATGCAGGGATTTGGAATCAGAGTCTTCTGTAACCTGGTTCATGGAGATAATATTGTTCAGACACCACACTTAGAATGCGAGCTTTTTGGATCAGGGACCAGGTTTTATTTCATGCTCTGTACAGCACGTAGCGCATTGACGACACCTAATAAAATCAGGCATGACTTCGCCCTCCATCAAGTCAGTCTACCTGAGCAGATCATGGAAGACACTCACCCAAGATTATCTTCTTTTTTGCACACTGGGATGTAAGAGACACAAAGACTGTACATACTCCTTCACCTCTATTGCAGTACATTAAAAAGGATAGCATTTTAGTCTTTTGTTGCAGGCTAGACTTCTAGTTTTCATTCAAATGGATTTTTATTGCTTTCCGGCTGCCACTTAAAGTTGGATATTAGAAGAAAAAAATATCCAACAGGGCAGCAAGAAGCATCAGCATGTAGCTCAGACAGCTGCCCATATGTATAGACCTGCCTTAATGATTCACACGATAGGGTTGTCTACTGCTACTGGTCACCCAGAAAACTGGAGAGGGGCATGGGGAGAACAACTGCAGTTCAGGCAACAAGACAAATTACAACGAGACCTAAAAGCCTGACTCTGCAGACTCTTTGTAGGCAGAATTCCCCATGAAGTCAGAGGAATGCTATGCAGAGAGCAGCTACAGATCAGGCTCTGAGCCTGTGGGGCAAACTACATTAACAAAACAAAAATTACTTACAAAGACTCCAAGGGATTAAGTTCCTGATGATTTGTCCATATGCAGACAAGAGTTGTACGTATGCAACATAACTGCTAACATTCTTTCAAGAAGAATTATTTTTCTTACAATGTGCAGTTAAGAACAAAACCCCCACAACTCCACCTGCTTTTTCTTTTTAAAAAAACATATGCAAAACTTAAGGTAAAGGGATGGGTGTAGCTGAAGTGCTATTTTAACTTACACCTGTCTTTTATGCCTCAGTAGCATTGTACATAAACATAATGAAAGGGAGTTCCTGCTCCAAATAGCTTGTATGCTAAACAGACAATGCAGACAAGCATAACTCCAAATTAGCTGTGCCTCAGTTACTGACCTATTCCTTTGTACTAGGTCAACTTGGCACTTGATTTTCTCATTTATGTACAAATACCCAGAGTTTTTCCAGCATCCGCATACACCTGAGCTCTAGAGGCAAACTGAAAGGTTTGGTAAGTTTGAACACATGCCTTTTACCTACAGTTGGGAGTTAAAGAGTAAATTAGAAGCTCCATTTAAAAAGCAAACTCTTATACATAGGCTTGGAAGGATTAGGTTTTTATCAGTAAGTATCACTGTATACACAAAAAACAATGAAAAGCTATTTCCACCAATAATAATTGAAATTTATGGACAGGCAAAGTAAGAAAAATGCTGCTTGAGAAGTAGACTTTGATTTAAAGATATTTACTCTGTATATTTTGACATGTGATGTTGACAATTTGTGTTTTAGCAATTATGAAGCTTTAGGTTTTTGAATCTCAATATCTATTGAGATTCATTGTCAGACCCCCTCCCATTGTCTGACACACACCCACACCCATAATTTTGCACAACAGTGAAAATTTAAAATTGATAAAAATTGAAAAAATGCTTAAAAATAAAACACTGAGATTACCTGTTGAAATTATTAAAAATAAAATAAAATTGAGTTCTGCCAAGCCACGTTATACAGAAGCATCAAGTGATTCTAAATCATCACGCAGATAAAATTTAAAACGACCATCTCCAATTCTCACCAAATTGTGAATGCCACTATGCACAATTAACAGAAAAATCTTCTCTGAACTTCACCTAGTTAATTCTAGCCTCAACAGCATCCTTGGTCTGTCCTGTCTATTTGGAATGTAAGCTCTTTGGGGCAAGCACTGTCTCTCACTGTGTGTATCATGCCCATCAAAATGGGGCGCCAATCTCAGCTGGAGTCCTCTAGGCAGTACTGCAATACAAATAATGATATGCGGCACAGTAAAACTGAGGTTGATCAACACTTTCCATTTTAAGATTCTGTTTTCAGTTGCTTATAACTTTGCCAAAGTTAATTGTTTGGGCTGAAATTTACCATGCTGGCTGTCCACAATTTTTTTTTGTGAGGGGATGGAAGGAGGAAGATTTCAGACAATGGTTCAACCACTTCCAAAAACAAAACCAGAGAAAAATATATTGTTTTTCCCATGTTAAAAAATTCTTACAACGGTACTGTTAAGAAGCTTTAGCACTCCCATGCTTGGGATCATGGACTTGTACTATGGCAACACCCTTGCCAAATTTCTAGGATGTGCTTTTTGCAATCTTACTAAAAATCTGTTCAAATTTGTCCACGTTCAGAGCCTCTGAAAAAAACAAAAACAAAAAAATCTCAGTTTGCACATGCTCATTAGAGACTTGAGAGTTTGGCCTGAAGTTCTATAAAGATTCCATCTGTACTGAAAAGTATATGCTCTGTCCCCACACAGCTCCTATGGTCTGACCACATTTCACATGCACCATCCCATTGACTCAGAGTACTCCACCCCAAGGTTGCAGGAACCAAGCAGGACTTTTCTTGCAACTGCTCTTTTCACCGGCCAGCGACTGCTGCAGCACCAAGCAGAAGAACTGAGAGTAGGGAGACTTGTCTCTCAAGTGCTCACAATACTCCTGTGATGGGTCCCCCCTCCCCTTCGGGATGCTGCCTGGAACTGGGGTACCATTGACCCCGCCTGACCCACCAACCTGTATTGCTGCTATATGCTATATTGCTGAGGCAAGCCAGTCCAGCCTTCCCCCAGGCTTCAGACTGCACTTTACCAGCACACATACAGGTAGGGACACACCCAGCTGCAGCTATACATAGATGCTGAGATCAGCTCTGCATGGGAAGGATCAGCTAAGGAACTGCCCAGTATTCAAGTTCACATCCCCTCTGGAGCGTAAACCCAAAATTATACTGTCTTGAACTGCATAGAGAACTGTACAGCATAAGCTCATGAAATTCACCCTCTCCCTCAATGTGGAGGGGAATATACACAGCTTTCTACCCCAACTTATGATTTCGACACACACTGGTTTTAGACAAAACAAAAACAAGTTTATTAACTACAAAGGACAGATTTTAAGTGATAATAAGGGATAGCAAACAGATCAAAGCAGATTACCTAGCAAATAAAACAAACATGCAATCTAAACTTAATATACTAAAGAAACTGGTTATAAGTAACAAATTCTCACCCTAAATGTTTTTTTAGGCAGATTGCAGAGATTCTTGAAGACAAGCTGCATTGCTTGCAGCTTAAAACTCCAGATATTTCTTTCACAAGACAGACAACACTCTCACCTGGGCTCAGCCCTTCCCCGCAGTCCAGTCTTTTTGTTCTCAGGTGTTTCCAGCAGTCCTTTTTCTAAGGCAGGGAGTCAATGAAGAACGAACCACAATGATGTCACTCCCCTGCCTTAAATAGTTTTTGCATATGGCGGGAATCCTGTGTCTCCCAGTTTGATTCCCACCCCCCGTATTATCATGGAGTCCAGTACCAGCCAACTTGGTCACATGTCACTGCAGCCATAACTCAGAGGCTGTTTGCAGCATCCCCAGGAAGGCTTCCCTGTGGGAGATTAGCATCTTCTAAGACCTATTGTTTTCCCTAATGGCCCTTCAAAACCAGCCATCTAGACTGATTACAGTCTGCCTAGTGGGCATTCTCCAGGTGTAATCACATTTGTAATAGATGCATAGACAATATTTTTTATGTCTGAAGTTAGGAAAAGAGACATGCATACAAATAGGACAATCATATTCAGTAAATTATAACCTTTCCAATGATATCTCATATGCCTTATCTTGCATAAAATACATCATAGTTATGCCATAATCATAACAATATCTCTATGAAGAATACATGGGTATAATGCCACAACTCCCATTACTGGAGCCCAGGCAGCAAGGGGAAGAATGAGGGAATTGCTTGAGTGGCAAGGAGCTGGGCTTGGGGAAGGGCAAGTAGGGAGACTGGGATGAGGAATCAAAAAGAGTTGGGAAGGGGAACTAGGTCAAGGAGCCAAGAGGGGAACGTGAGGGAGGTGAGACTGGTAAAAACTGGAGGGGCCAAGGGCTGAAGGGTCTGTAACCACTAGAGAACACTCTCCTCCATAGCCTGGAATGGAACACAACATTCCCTAGTCCAGGGGTTCTCAAACTTTTGTCCTGGTGACCTCTTTCACACAGCAAGCCTCTGAATGCAACCGCCCCCCCCTTATGAATTAAAAACACTTTTTAAATATATTTAGCACCATTATAAATGCTGGAGGCAAAGCGGGGTTTGGGGTGGAGGCTGAGAGCTCACAACCCCCCATGTAATAACCTTGTGACCCCCTGAGGGGCCCGAGCCCAAGTTTGAGAACCCCTGCCCTAGTCTTAACACTCCTATGCTGTCAGCAAATAGCTGTGAACCCCCCTGGCAAAGTGCATGCCTCATCTCCTCCTCTCTGCTGGCTGGCCTACACCGAAGATAACCTATCAGTGCTATAAATTACTCATTTAGCCCAAGAGGCAGAGGTTTGTGCTCTGGATCTAAAGGTTCCAACTCTGCTGGTGACCCACATTGGAGTCAATATGGTTCCACATAAGGATATTTGTTTTTTTCAGTTTGCTTTTTAAACACGCCCCCCAACCACCCACACACAAAATGATATTGCAAAACCCAGCTATCAGAAATTAGGACATGGCAGCATGAAGGTTGTCTGTGCAACCTTAATTCAGCCCACTCGTTCATAAAATCATAGGGTTAGAAGGGACCACAAGGGTCAGCTAGTCCAGTGGTTTTCCAACTTTTTTTTCTGGGGACACAGTTGAAGAAAACTGTTGATGCCCACAACCCAAAGAAGCTGGGGATGAGGGGTTTGGGGAGGGCTCAGGGCTGGGGCAGAAGGTTGTGGTGCAGGAGTGAGGGCTGCAGGGTGGGGCCAGGAATGAGGGGTTCAGGGTGTGGGAGGGGGCTCTGGGCTGGGGCAAGGGGTCAGAGCTCTGGGTGCAAGCTCTGGGGTGGGGCCAGGGATGAGGGGTTTGGTGTGCAGGGGGGCTCAGGGCTGAGATGGGGGGCTCAGGGCTGAGATGGGGGGCTCAGGGCTGAGATGGGGGGCTCAATACTGTGACAGGGGGTTGGGGCTCTGGGTTTGGGGGGCTCACGGCTGGGACAAGGGGTGCAGGCTCTGGGGTGAGGCCAGGGATGAGGGGTTTGGGCTGCAGGACAGTGCTCTGGATTGGGGGGGCTCAGGGCTGGGGATGAGGGGTTTGGGGTACAGGAAGGGGTTCTGGCTTTGGGGAGGCTCAGGGCTGGGAATTGGGGCCTGGGCTTACCTCCGGTGGCTCCCGGTCAGCGGCGCAGCCGTGGCGCAGAGGCAGACTTCCCGCCTGTCCTAGCACCACGGACTGCGCTGTGCCCTGGAAGCAGCCAGCAGCAGGTCCGGCTCCTAGGCAGAGGCGTGCAAGCGGCTCCGCGCGGCTCTCACCTGCAGGCACCACTCCCTCTCCGCGCAGCTCCCATTACCACTTCCGCGGTGCAGCGCGGTGTCAGAACAGGTAGGCACTAGTCTGCCTTAGCTGGGCAGTACCACCAACAGGACTTTTAACATCCCAGTCAGCAGTGCTAACCAGAGCCACCAGAGTCCCTCGGTGCTGAGCAAGGTGACCCAGTGCTTTACATGCCATGACCCAAACTTTGAAAAACACTGATCTAGTCTAACCCTCATCCAAGATGCAGGATTTGCTGCGTCTAAACCATTGAAGACAGATGGCAATCCACCCTCCTTTTGAAAATCTCTAGCGAAGTAGCTTCCACAACCTCCGGAGCCATCTGATCCATTGTCCTACTGTTCTTACAGTTAGGAAGTTTTGCCCGAGATTTAATCTAAATCTACTTTGCTATCATTTCAACCCACTGCCTCTTCTCCTGCCCTCTGTGGCAAAAGAGAACAACTCTTCTCCATCTTTTTATGGCAGGCTTTCAAGTATCTGAAGACCATTATTATATTCCCCCTTAATCGCCTCTTTTCCAAATTAAACATACTCAGTTCCTTCAGCCTTTGCTTATATGGCTTGATTCCATCCCTTTGATCATCTGTGTCACTTGCCTCTGGATCCTTTCCAGTTACTCTGCATCCTTTTTATACACTGGTGACCAAAACTAGACACAGTACTCCAGCTGGGGCCTAAACAGCGCCGAGTAGAGCGGTACTATCACCTCCTATGACTTGCATGCTATGCCTCTGTTAATGCATTTGCCTTTTTGCAACAGCATCACATTGCTGACTCATGTTGAAGTTGTGATCCACCACAACTCTCAGATCCTTCTCAGCAGTGCTGCTGCCAAGCCAGTTTTCCCCCATTCATGTAATTAAAGATCATCATACTGCACAAGATCCCATACTGTTTTTTTCCACAGCACCCCTGTGTAAACCAATGGGCCAACTGACCAGCTAGCGCATCATAAAGCATTCTCAGCTGCCCGATTTCAGTCCTTTTAATTCAGGGCTCAAATTTTATTCCTCCAAAATAAGACAGCTTAACTTAAGTTCGAGTTATAAACCTGTCCTGGGGTCTCCTGAAGGAGCCCAACTACTCCAAGCAGGTCTGACTCCTCAGGCCTTCTGCTTCAGCTTTCCTCCAACAAACTGGTTTCCAACCTTCCTGGTCTGCTCCCTGCAGGACTGTACTCCCAGGCCATCTATCTGGCAGTTAAGGAGGGCCTCTCTACTCCCTTTGTATATCTAGCCTGTGCCCTGAAATCAGGCTGTCCTTTATATCCCAGCAGCCTGGCTCTGAGACACAGTCTTAAGTCCTGTTTCAGAGTAACAGCTGTGTTAGTCTGTATTCGCAAAAAGAAAAGGAGTACTTGTGGCACCTTAGAGGCTAACCAATTTATCTGAGCATAAGCTTTCGTGAGCTACAGCTCACTTCATCGGATGCATCTGATGAAGTGAACTGTAGCTCACGAAAGCTTATGCTCAAATAAATTGGTTAGCCTCTAAGGTGCCACAAGTACTCCTAGTCTTAAGTCCTGTAATCACAGGACTTATTTCCTTCAGCTGGGAAGGTGGGCTGATCTGACACAGGATGCATCTGAGCACCGACACCCTTACCACATCAGCTCACCCTATGACAACTGCCTCGTACAGTTGCAGTACCGAGAATGGAACATGCTCTGGGGATGAGTTGGGGTTGTATAGCGAAGGAGGCTGTTGTCTGTAGGACTCCTGCCTCATTTGTTGAAAAAGTCAGAAGGTTTGCAGTAAATAAGCCCGGGGACTGCAGGAACTGAAAGGATGGTCTCATAATAACGTCAGTTAGATGCTGCACTGGAGAACTGGATTCTATCTGTGCCTCTGCCACAGAGTTTTCAGTGTGATGCTGGGCAAGCCATTTAACCAAACTTTTCCCAGGTGGCCACTAATTGTGCGTTCCTCATTTTCTGGATTTCCATCTTGACACCCCTGGGGTCTGATTTACAGAAGTGCTGAGTGCTCACATCTGCAACTGCAGTCAATGGGAACTGCGCACATAACAAATAAGTAAAGTGCTATAAAACGTTATATGTTCTTTGAAAACTCAGGCCCATATCATCTCAAATTAGGTACCCAAAATTAGTGGACACTTCTGACATTAATGCTTCTGTGCCTCAGTTCCCCATGTGTAAAATGGGAATACTACCACTGTAGCTCCCCAGGTGTCGTGAAGAGAAATCCATTAATGTTTGTGAAGCACTTAGATGCTACAGGGATGAATGCCATACAAAAGCGCACATGAGGAAATGAATAATTCTCTTATCAGAGCAGTGTTTGAATAGTGTGTGGTAAATAAGACTGGGCCACAGTTTGAACAATGAGGAAAAAACAAAAGATTGAACAGCTGCTTGTTCAGTAAGCATCATCTATCCCTTGCACTGAATAAGGCATGGGCCTCTAGAAAAATAACAACAGTATGTGATCATGTAATTAAAGCCTGTATCAGAATGTATATGCACAAAGAGGCTGAATTAAGGTTACATGGGCAACCTTAATTCAGGCTTTTGCTAACTTTTCAGTGCTTGACTTTTCAATTTTAACATTCTTATAGTGTAGTTTCTTTTTGTATGTAATACAAGTAACATATACAACCACATAATACTAGGGAATCTCAAGAAATTACCCAACTCCTCTTCACGGGTCTCAGCACTGCAACAAAAGAAGACTGATATTTCAAAGTTATGCAAAGCCTTCCACAAGGTCAAAGACCCCAGAGTCCGTGCAGCCCATAGCAGGAGTGAGACTGGGACATTTCCTGAAACACAGCAGTGTTGCCTAGTGGAGATAGCATTGGATTAGGACTCAGGAGACCTGGGTTCTTTTCTTGGCTCTGCCACTGGCCTGCTGGATGACCTCGGGCAAGTCACTTTACCTCCCTGTGCCTCAGCTGCACAATCTATAAAATGGGGAAACTGATGAAAGTTCCCTCATGAAAAGCATTGCATAAAATCTAAGTGGTGGTATTATTATCATCACCATCATCCTCCTCCTGCTGCAGCAAGACAGCTTGGGTGGGCAGCCATCTTCACTTACACCGACATTTCCTGGATTGGGGAGAAGAGACTGCAATATCCTCCCCTAAAAGATTTTTTTTGGGGGGGGGTGTGGGGGGGGAGGCGCGGAGCCTCTACCCAGATTTACTTGAAGATCTTTGAAGGAAGGGACATGCTTTTCCAGTAATTCCTATCCTGCACAAAATGAAATGAATAAATAAAGGATATAGTGAAAAAGCAGATTTCCCCAAAGTAAAGCCTGGCACTGTATCACACCAGGCCTTGTATTCTCCTAGCAGCCTCGTCAATGATGGGTATTCCAAGGTCAATTCAGGAAGGCATCCAGCATGTTTAGCCAACGTATGATCCGTAACACCACCTCTGCCTTGGACACTGCAGGTACACTGATGGCGGGGAAAAAGGAATCAGCGAGAGTAAGAGTGTCAGAATGCTTGCTGTCTCCTTGGGTGGACTCTATTAGTAAACTATTGGTTGCAGATAAAGAGTTTTTTTCCTAGCATATGGTGTCTTAGTTCACCACACTGTTTCAGTTCTTGTTGTATAATTAGGTACCTGAAACTGTACCTGATCTCTTATTCTCCCCACTGCAAACAGAGGATAAACACACAGTCATCAGACACATGAATGCAGGGTTCAGACAGGACTTTAAACTGAAAGACACTAAAAACAAGTTACCATTAAAGAGTCATTCCTCACCTCCTCTGTTGTTACTATCACTTTGTAGGAACATATTTCAAGCATAGCATAAGAAGAAAGGACTTTCAGGCAGATCAGTAGAAATTGCACACATGCGCACACACACGGATTGAATTTGGCCCTATATCTTTGTCTGAACGCACCTGAATATTAAAGAACTTGTTCCGTTCAGACAGTGAATTGGAGTCAATCAACAAAAGGCTTTTTTAAAATTCTCTCCCTTTCTATTAATGATATGATGTGGTCAACTACTTTTTTGAAACCAGGTTTTTTTAAGCCAATACAGTATTTATTCTTCATTATTATCTCTGCAGAAACTTGAAAAATAGCATTTGTTTTGCCCAACATTTTATCATCATCTCCATTAAGGAAATACAGTATATTTTTCTCTGTTTCTAGAATTGCTCTGTTTATTACAGTCTATGCACAAACATCATTGGTATAACTGGTCAGAAACAGCGGGAAGGAACTTGCTACAACTTGTTTTAATTTTTCATTGAAACAAACTTTCAACAACTTTTTATAAACATGCCTAATTGTCTGCAATGTCTATGGTACTCATATGGCCCACCATTACCATAGTATCTGAGTGTCTCACAAACTTTAATGTATTTATCGTCAAACTCTGAGGTAGGGAAGCAAGATTAATTGCATTTTACAGATGGAAAACTGAGGCACTGAGAGCCCAAGGGCCAGATTTTTAAATGTATTTAGGCACCTGATGGGATTTTCAAAAGCACCTAGGTGCCAACTTCTATTGAAATTTCCAATCCCTTTTATTTGTGTAGAGCAAATTTGGTGCCAACAACCCTTCAGTCTGAAGTCCTCTTTACCCACAAACAGGGATAGCACACGTCTTTGTTAGCCGTGCATATTTCCTCATGCTGACGTGCCAATATGCCTCAGCCCTGCTCTTTTGGGATCAGTGCTAGGGAGTAGGGAATGCAAGAACAATCATACTGGGTCAGACCAATGGTCCATCTAGCCCAGTATCCTGTCTTCGGACAGAGCCAGGTGCTTCAGAGGAAAGACGATCCACCTTGATGCACATTCAGTCCCTGGCCTCTCTGCCAAGATTGCCAAGGATGCCAATTAGTGTCAACTGCCATATGAACATTCATTCTATGGACACTAGACTGAGACCACTAAAGTACTTCACTCAGATCACAGAACAGCCACGAAATGTAACAATGGTCATTAATGACCAGGGCTGGATTCAAACCAGCAACCACATGTAAAAGGCTCTATACTCCATTAGCAAACCCTGAGCCATCTTGTCCCATGATACTTCAATATTCTTGGACAGAACACAATTTATCTGTTTGTTTTCAATGAAAAAGTGTAAGTAAAATCTCACTCAAGTCTACATACATTAAAATCTACTGCATTCCTTTTGTATACTAAAACTGTAATTTTGTCAGAGATAGCTTTTTGAGTTTGTCAGGTACAGCCAGCTTATTGTGAATCCATTTGCTTATGTAATACGCTGGATAAGTATGTCCCATCCCACTCTAACAAGTGGTCCACAGAGGATAAGATCCTACTACTACTACTCCTCACTAACCAAATAACTCTTTTTTGCATAAGTGGTAGGCGCAAACCTGTGTTTTGGAGCTGAAGATACAGGGTTCTGTCATGACTCATACTTATCACTCATCTATTGCTCCCTTTTGTATATCTATGATCCCCTTCCCCAACCTAATATTTTACCCAGTATGAAAGTTTAGCCAGCCAAATCTGGTATGTTCCTATGATCTGGTATGTTCCTATGTCTCTTTTTACTTTTATCACAAAAAAACAGAACGGTACGAAGGATTTAAGGCTGATACAATTTAAATGCTTATAAATAAAATCTTACAATATTTACAGACAAGTCATCTTCATTTCCAAGTAGTATCTCTTTCCTATTTACATACTACAAATATCCAACAGACACATCAGCTGAAATCTGGTGCCCAATGATGCAACAGACACAAATTTAGGAATTTGAACCGGTTTCAAAACCGGTTTCAGAGTAACAGCCGTGTTAGTCTGTATTCGCAAAAAGAAAAGGAGTACTTGTGGCACCTTAGAGACTAAGCTTATGCTCAAATAAATTGGTTAGTCTCTAAGGTGCCACAAGTACTCCTTTTCTTTTTGGTTTCAAAACCATCACCAAGGTGACCTATTCTATCTATGTCTTGCACATTTCCCCAGCACCACCCACACCTCTGAGACTTAGCAGGAGCAACTAGCTCTGACCACAGTCGATTGCAGATCATGGTTCTGCCTTCTTGTGTGTCAGGGAATACTTGTATCAACATATTTCAGCAGCTGAGTTTAAAGTGACTCGGGAAAATCCACACCCCTGAGAAGAGACAGGTTGCCAGATTTGGAAAGAGGTGATAAAGAGGCAGAAGTAGTACAGTCCACGTCTGGTCATCTGTTGAAGAATCACATTAGCTCAGGGACTAAGTGCCTGCCTAAAGTCCATGGTAAAGATATGACTTTACAGAGAAGAACCCGTTTTAACTGGAGCTAATAGTCTAGACTTCTCACAATCTAGATTCAGGCCATGACATGGGACCGAAACTGCTTTAGTGGCACTGATGGAGGATTGCCTGCTGTCGATGGATAGAGGATAGGCATTTATTCTCATCCTCCTGAATCACTCTTCAGCATTCGACACCGCTGACCATGAGATTCTGCTGTCTCACCTAAGAGAGGTAGCAGGGGTCCAGGGTATTGTGCTAAGATGGTTTGAGTCCTTCCTGGAGAGATGCATCCAATGAATAGTGATGGGAAATTGCACCTCTACCACTAGACCCTCACTACATTGCACACACACTTCTCCCTCCTGGAGAAAGGATGACAGAACAAGCCACATGTGATAGATATTAGTCACATACCGTAATGAGCTCAGTTATTAAGGTGATAAGCATGGTATAAGAACCTACAGCCTCCTCAGAGCTCTATATGCTAAGTGCTAGTAACCTCTGGCCTGTGGACATTTTGTGGGACTAGAAATTAATTATTTGTGTTTGTTATAAAATATGAAATATGTAACTGATGAGTGGAACTGGAGAAAGTGTCAGGGTCTAGGAGGAACCTAGCTGAGTTGGGTACCAAGGACGCAGGAATGCATGTGGATTCCACTCTCCAGGCTGCTAGTTCTCAAATTCTGTAGCCCCAGCAGAGCTATGACTTTTTTGTGTCTTCAGCTTTCCTTGGAAAGAATTCTGCCATGAAGTATGTGTGTAGTATTTTATATTCATAGAATCATAGAAGATTAGGGTTGGAAGAGATCTCTGCAGTTCATCTCTAGTCCATCCCCTGCTCAAAGCAGGGCCAACCCCAACTAAATCAACCCAGCCAGGTCAAGCCAGGCTTTAAAAATCTCTAAGGATGGAGATTCCATCACGTCCCTAGATAACCCATTCCAGTGCTTCACCACCCTCCTAGTGAACATTCTCCTAATATCTAACCTAGACCTCCCACACTGCAACTTGAGACCATTGCTCCTTGTTCTATCATCTGCCACCACTGAGAACAGCCGAGCTCCATCCTCTTTGGAACCCCTGTTTAGGTAGTTGAAAGCAGCTATCAAATCCCCGCCCTCACTCTTCTCTTCTGCACACTAAATAAGCCCAGTTCCCTCAGCCTCTCCTCGTAAGGCATGTGCCCCACCCCCCTAATCATTTTGGTTGCCCTCTGCTGGACTCTCTCCAATCTGTCCACATCCTTTCTGTAGTGGAGGGCTCCCAAAACTGAATGCAATACTCCACGTGTGGCCTCACCAGTGCTGAATAAAGGAGAATAATCACTTCCCTCGATCTGCTGGCAACCCTCCTACTAATGCAGCCCAATATTCCATTAGCCTTCTTGGAAACGAGGGCACACCGTTGACTCATATCCAGCTTCTCATCCACTGTAATCCCCAGGTCCTTTTCTGCAGAACTTCCACTTAGCCAGTCGGTCCCCAGCCTGTAGTAGTACATGGGATTCTTCCGCCTAAATGCAGGACTCTGCACTTGTCCTTGCTGAACCTTATCAGATTTCTTTTAGCCGAATCCTCCAATTTGTCTAGGTCACTCTGGACCCTATCTCTACCCTCCAGCATATCTATTGCTCCCCCCAGCTTCCTGTTTAACTTATTGTTAGAGGTAGACCCAACCAGAACACTGGATCTTGACACCCTCTAGAATTTTCGATCTGTCCACTCAACATACTCAATAAAAGATCTCTTTCCTACAAGTCTGCCCACCTGCTTCAATATTATTGCTCAGGACAGAACAATCACATTTGATACATAAGGCAGTCTACATCTCAGTATTTATAAACAAAAATTGTAACCAAAAACCCACCCTCCAAAACACATTTTATTCCTATTCCAGGTGGTTCCCCTCTACACTCACCTCCCTTTCCCAAAAACAAGAAAGGCATTAGGTCTGTGCCTGACTTATTTTTCAGCATGTAGCAGTAAGAATACACCCCCCACACACAAAAAAATCCATTTAACACTGTCATCACTGAATTAAACAAGACATGAGTATACTGTTAGAACACTGAGATATTACGGTTAGATGCTGATGTTACAGGTATGACACACACACACAAAACAAAAAACACACAACCAATCACAACCCAAAACCTAGAAAAATCAAATTGCTGAAATGTGAGAGAGTCTGCTTAATCCACAAACAGAAAAAGGACAAGATAATGAATTCTATTAGCATACCTTTACATTTTTTTTTCCCATACAACCCACTACAGTCAACTAATTTAAATATCTAGAGATAATGTTATGTAAATGTATTTTTCCCTGTGTGTAAGCTTAATATTTGCTGAAAATGGAGGACTGAAAAAGTCCTAGAAGCAAGTTTCCTCTATTTTGTGTGTGTGTGTTATTGACAGTACCATGCATGCACAAGTACAGTGTCACTGCAAAAAGTTTAATCTCCTGGGCATTTTTCCTCCAGAAGCGAGAGTTAGCAGTTGTCAAGTTGTTTTCTACTTCAATAAATACAAAATGAAAGTCTCTCAGATAAGTAAACCCTTACAAAAAACACACCCAAAAGTCAAACACTTTTCCTGGAAACTGGTTAAAAATAAATACTCCAATCCTGCAAAGAGCAACACATGGGAAAAGTCCCAAGTTTAGAGCTCACTGGAACTACTCATCTGAGTAAAGTTAAGCATGTGCTGAAATGATGGCAGGTTTGAGGCCAAAAATTTGCTACCAAGGTCTGTGTGAAACATGACTACTTTTAGAGCTTAATTCAAGCTCTTTATTTCACAGGAGTTTACTTTAAGTTATAGGACAACACTAACATCTGACAAGAAAACAGGAGTATAAGATAAAAATGGGGGCGGGGGAGAGTGGTGGTGGCTGTTTAAGACTGAAGTAAAACAAAAACCAAACAAACAAAAAAAATCACAGAAGTGTCCAAAGCTCTTAGCACTGTTTTCAAATCACCACGCAACCACCAAGATCCTGATCCTGCCATACTGCCTGTTAATACAGACTCATGCACCAGGATACAGACCTCTTGAAACCAACAGGAATTTGTACAAGGATTTGTGCAACCATTTGCAGGACCACTGTCTTAAAGATGGATTTTTTACTTTAAATTGGGTTTATATCCACTCTTGCTCTACAAATTATGCTGAGGAAGTTCTGTGGCCATTGGCCTGTGTTGTACAGGCAATCAAACTAGAGGACAACAGTGATCCCTTCTGGCCTTGGTAACTAGGAAGCTATGATATATGAAGAAAGCCTTTTTAAATGCTTCATGCTGCTTTGTCCCCGAGCTGCATTCAGGGCCAAGTGGTGGGAAAAATGGCTTTTTTCCCCCCTCTTCTTTATATATCGATTTAATGTTTTAAGTCCTGCTCTCTCTGAGCTGAATATCATTATCTCAGTTTTACAGAAAGGGGAACTGAAGCACAGATAGTTTAATGGTTTCAGAGTAACAGCCGTGTTAGTCTGTATTCGCAAAAAGAAAAGGGGTATTTGGTTAGTCTCTAAGGTGCCACAAGTACTCCTTTTCTTTTTGCAGATAGTTTAAAGCAACTTGCATAAGGCCATCTAGCAAGGCAGTGGCATATCCTGGGTTAGGGTTCCTACCTCCCAGCCATGTCCTCAGTCCACAAGAGCATGCTACTTCACTTTGTTTTGTTGTCAGCAAATCTGACAGCCATTCTATCTGGTTATTCACACGCATCAATAATTGTACCTTTATCACATTGTACATCCTGACACAGAACTTAAGGCTTACAGTTTATTTAAACCTAATATTGATTTTCAATTATTTTCTCCAATCTATAGTGAGGTGTGGGGGAGCCCTGAAAGTTGTTTAAAGTTATTCAACAATAGATATAACAATTTGCAACGTTTGGTTTAAGTCGACACACTTTTGCCCCTTCATGACTGCTTCCGATTTTCTTTTGAAGTTTGTTAAAAAGATAACTCTTCCCAAAGCTCCAGAACTTTGCCGACTATGAAAATAATGTCAAACAGTTCTGCTTGTGAAGGGATTTCTCCCACGGAAAGAGCTGTTCATGCATGTACACAGTACCTTGCCTAAAACTTGCTAGCAATTATAGGTTTTAAAGTCCCCTGTTCCTAATTACCTGACTGTCATGAGCAACGTGAGCCACCCCCAGCACCTGGGAAAGGAATGAAGCAGTTGAAGGAGAGCAGAGCAGGAAGTGATTAGAAGAAGCTTTTGCTTCATACAAGTACTTTGTGACACATACTTTAAATAGCACGGTAGGGTCAGTTTCTGACTGGTCACAAGGCCCCTGGAAAGACTACAAAAGTCCCAGGCTATGAATTCTCTCCGCCCTCCACCCCCATATGCTACCAACTTCCTGATCAAACGAAAGCTCGGCAACGATGAAACATTTTCTGAACTCTTCCTTCACACGCACGCCCTTTGCCCAAAGAAAAAACCCACTTCAGGGTGGAGAATCACTAAGAGAGGCGATATTTTCGAGTGAAACTCGTTCAGCAGAGGTGGGCGGGGGCGGCGTGGCTTGGGAAGCAAAGGCGGATATCCTGGCTTTTAATATTAAACTTCCCTCCTGGCAAAAATCTCTGCCAAGAGCCTGGAATACGCGAAGCAGGAGCACAAATGTGACAGCCCCATCCCCCTCCGGCTGCTCGGACACATTGTCGCAGGCAGGCGCGGGGTGGCCGCCGCACGGACCGCGGAGTCCCCGACCCGTGGCCTGAGCCCGCCGCCCAGCTGCACCACGGCAACAACACGCCGCCGCCGGGGAACAGCCCGGGCAGCCCCCGCCTCGGTGCCCTGAGCCCGGGCGAGCCGGGATGGAGAATGAAGCCCCCACCCCGCCCCCACTGACTTACTTGGCGGGCGCCGCCGGAGGGTGAGTGCCCCGCGAGGGAGGCTGGCTCGCGGCTGCTCAGGCACCGCCCCGGGGGGAAGGAGAAGCCGAGGCGAGCGGCGCTCTCCGGCTCCGAGGGGCACGTTAGCCGCCGGACAACATGTTGTATTAGTCATTCATACGGGGCGGGGAGGGGGAGGGGGAGGAGAAAAGCGGGTCGCTCTGCACCCTGGGAGCTGTAGTTCCCCCCGGGCGGCGCCGCACCGGGAAGCGGGGGATGATAAACTGCAGCTCCCAGGGTGCACCGCCCGCGCACGTGCCAGGCTGCTGCGAGTAGTTTCCCCTCTGCCCCGGCTGGGAGCTGGGGGCGCGTGGCTGGTGCTGCCCGATCCCGTCTGCCCAGTGCGGCCGCCTGCTGCTGCCAGAGAGGGGGCTTGTCGTGGGATGTGGCTGGCTCCCCTGCCCAGAGCGAAGCCGCTGGGAGGCTGGGGCGCGGCAGAGCGTGCCTCTCTCCTTAGCCTGTTGTGGCAGATCGCAGAACCCTAGAAGATTAGGGTGGGAAGAGACCTCAGGAGGTCCTCTAGTGAGTCCACCCCCGTGCTCAAAGCAGAACCAACACACCCACCAAACCGACCCACTCGATACCGCAGATGCAGTCATCCAGTCCTGCCCCTGCTCCTACTTCCCCTGGAGCAGCGTCGGGGCAGGAGGCAGAGTTTAAAGTGTGTGTTTAAAGGTTATAGCTCCTACTCAGGGGCCACCTCCTGTCTCCTCATAAAACAAATCTACGGAGGTCTCAGTGTATAGTTTTCTGACATTTAAACTCTTGTTGTTGGTATCATTAAATCACCCACTTAGACTGAAGCCCTGTGCAGCCTACTGTATTTCTTCAGACATAAGTAGGGGATGTTTAGAGATAAGCCTGTAGCAAAGAGTTAGAATAAAATTTTCAAAAGTACCTAGGTGACTTGCAAAAAGAAAAGGCGTACTTGTGGCACCTTAGAGACTAATTTATTTGAGCATAAGCTCACGAAAGCTTATGCTCAAATAAATTGGTTAGTCTCTAAGGTGCCACAAGTACGCCTTTTCTTTTTGCGAATACAGACTAACACGGCTGTTACTCTGAAACCTGTCTAGGTGACTCGGGCACTTAGGAGCCTACATATCACAAAGGCAATGGGATTTAGATTCCTAAGGGCCTAAGTCACTTAGGGCCCCTGAGTCATTTCAATACTTTTTGAAAATTTTACCCCTAGTCTTGCTAGACCAGAGGTGGGCAAACTCTTGCCCGCGTGACCGTCCTACCCAGCCCCTGAGCTCCTGGCTGGGGAGGCTAGCCCCCAGCCCCTCCCCTGCTGTTCCCCCTCCCCCGCAGCCTCAGCTCACTGTGCCACTGGCGCAATGCTGTGGGCGGCAGCACAGCTGCAGAGCCGCGGCCTGACCCGGTGCTCTGTGCTGCGCGGTGGCGTGGCTGGCTCCAGCCGGGCAGCGCGGCTGCCTGTCCTGGTGCTCTGGGTGGCACAGCAGTAGCGCCGTCAGCCACCAGTGCTCCAGGCAGCGCGGTAAGGGGGCAGGGAGTGGGGGTTGGATAGAGAGCAGGGGAGTTCAGAGTGGGGTCAGGGCTGTCAGAGCATGGGGAACAGGAGATTTGAATAGGGGCAGGGGTTCCGGGGGCGGTCAGGGGACAGGGAGAAGGGGTGGTTGGATGAGGCAAGGGTCCTGGGGGGGCCGTCAGGAATGGGAGGAGGGGTTGAATGGGGCAGCGGGGGGCAGTCAGGGGACAGGGAACAGTGGGGGTTGGATGGGGCAGGAGTCCCAGGGGCGGATATAGGGGGCGAGAAGCGGGGGCGGGGGGTCGGATAGAGAGTGCGGGCCGGGCCATGCCTGGCTGTTTGGGGAGGCACAGCTTCCCCTAAGCAGCCCTCCATACAATTTCATAAACCCAATGTGGCCCTCAGGCCAAAAAGTTTGCCCACCCCTGTGCTAGACCCACATATCCAAATCCAGTCATCTCAGCCTTTCTTCCATCTAAGTCAGACTAATCAGTTCTTTCCAGTTTACTGTCTACATGTAATGGGGTGAAGGGTGTATTTTGGTCAAGATCTTAAAACCCAAGGTCTATCTGCTCTCCACAGACTTTAATCACATGGCACTTTCTATATGAGCAGCATTTTACTCTGGTATCCTTAACCAAAATGTTCTTTCACATTAGTGTTGGTCTCTGGCTGGCCACAGGGCTATCATTCTTCACCCAGAGGTGCTTAAATGACTTGTTTGTTTCGGTTTTCACCAAGAAGGTTAGTGGCGATTGCACATCTAAAATAGCGAATACCAGTGAAAATGAGGTAGGAACCATAGAACCATAGAATATCAGGGTTGGAAGGGACCTCAGGAGGTCATCTAGTCCAACCCCCTGCTCAAAAGCAGGACCCATACCCAGTTAAATCATCCCAGCCGGGGCTTTGTCAAGCCTGACCTTAAAAACTTCTAAGAAAGGAGATTCCACCACCTCCCTAGGCAACGCACTCCAGTGTTTCACCACCCTCCTAGTAAAAAAGTTTTTCCTAATATCCAACCTAAACCTCCCCCACTGCAACTTGAGACCATTACTCCTTGTTCTGTCCTCTTCCACCACTGAGAATAGTCTAGAACCATCCTCTCTGGAACTACTTCTCAGGTAGTTGAAAGCAGCTATCAAATCCCCCCTCATTCTTCTCTTCTGCAGACTAAACAATCCCAGTTCCCTCAGCCTCTCCTCATAACTCATGTGTTCCAGACCCCTAATCATTTTTGTTGCCCTTCACTGGACTCTCTCCAATTTATCCACATCCTTCTTGTAGTGTGGGGCCCAAAACTGGACACAGTACTCCAGATGAGGCCTCACCAATGTCGAATAGAGGGGGACGATCACGTCCCTCGATCTGCTCGCTATGCCCCTACTTATACATCCCAAAATGCCATTGGCCTTCTTGGCAACAAGGACCCACTGCTGGCTCATATCCAGCTTCTCGTCCACTGTCACCCCTAGGTCCTTTTCCGCAGAACTGCTGCCTAGCCATTCGGTCCCTAGTCTGTAGCTGTGCATTGGGTTTTTCCGTCCTAAGTGCAGGACCCTGCACTTATCCTTATTGAACCTCATCAGATTTGTTTTGGCCCAATCCTCCAATTTGTCTAGGTCCCTCTGTATCCTATCCCTGCCCTCCAGCGTATCTACCACTCCTCCCAGTTTAGTATCATCCGCAAATTTGCTGAGAGTGCAATCCACACCATCCTCCAGATCGTTTATGAAGATATTGAACAAAACCGGCCCCAGGACCGACCCCTGGGGCACTCCACTTGACACCGGCTGCCAACTAGACATGGAGCCATTGATCACTACCCGTTGAGCTCGACAATCTAGCCAACTTTCTACCCACCTTATAGTGCATTCATCCAGCCCATACTTCTTTAACTTGCTGACAAGAATACTGTGGGAGTCTAAATAGGGAAAGAACAAGTCAAAAATTACTTAGACAAGTTAGATGTCTTCAAATCACTATGGCCTGATGAAATGTATCCTAGAATACTCAAGGAGCTGACTGAAGAGATATCTGAGCCATTAGCAATTATCTTTGAAAAGTCATGGAAGACGGGAGGCATTCCAGAAGACTGGAAAAGGGCAAATATAGTATATCTGTAATAAATATATATCTATAATATATCTATAAAAAAGGAAATAAGGACAACCCGGAGAATTACAGACCAGTCAGCTTAAGTTCTGTACCCGGAAAGATAATGGAGCAAATAATTAAGCAATCAATTTGCAAACATCTAGAAAATAGTAAGGTGATAAGTAACAGTCAGCATGGATTTGTCAAAAACAAATCATGTCAAAACAACCTGATAGCTTTCTTTGACTGAGTAACAAGCCTTGTGGATAGGGGGGAAGCGGTAGACAGGGTGTATCTTGACTTCAGTAAAGCTTTTGATACTGTGTCACAAGATCTTCTCATAACCAAACCAGGGAAATGCAACCTAGATGGAGCTACTATAAGGTGGCTGCATAACTGGTTGCAAAATCGTTCCTAGAGAGTAGTTACCAGTGGTTCATAGTCACGCTGGAATGGCATAACGAGTGGGGTCCTGCAGGGATCGGTTCTAGGTCTGGTTCTGTTCAATATCTTCATCAATGATTTAGATAATGGCATAGAGAGTACACTTATAAAGTTTGTGGACGATACCAAGCTGGGAGGGGTTGAAAGTCCTTTGGAGGATAGGATTAAAACTCAAAATGATCTGGACAAACTGGAGAAATGGTCTGAATTAAATAGAATGAAATTCAATAAGCACAAATACAAAGTACTCCACTGAGGAAGGAACAATCAGTTGCACACATACAAAATGGGAAATGACTGTCTAGGAAGGAGTACTGCGGAAAGGGATCTGGCTGTCATAGTGGACCACAAGTTAAATATGAGTCAACAGTGTAACACTGTTGCACAAAAAGCAAACATCATTCTGTGATGTATTAGAAGCAAGACACGAGAAGAAATTCTTCCGCTCTACTCTGCGCTGATTAGGCCTCAACTGGAGAATTATGTCCAGTTCTGGGTGCCACATTTCAGGAAAGACGTGGACAAATTGGAGAAAGTCCAGAGAAGAGCAACAAAAATTATTAAAGATCTAGAAAACATGACTTATGAGGGAAGATTGAAATATTGAGTTTGTTTAGTCTGGAGAAGAGAAGACTGAGAGAGGACATGATAGCAATTTTCAAGTACATAAAAAGTTGTTACAAGGAGGAGGGAGAAAAATTGTTCTTCTTAACCTCTGAGGATAGGACAAGAAGCAATGGGCTTAAATTGCAGCAATGGTGGTTTAGGTTGGACATTACGAAAAACTTCCTAACTGTCAGAGTGGTTAAGCACTGGAATAACATGCCTAGGGAGGTGGTGGAATCTCCATCATTGGTGATTTTTAAGAGCAGGTTGGACAAACACCTGTCAGGGATGGTCTAGATAATACTTAGTCCTGCACTGAGTGCAGGGGACTGGACTAGATGACCTCTTGAGGTCCCTTCCAGTTCTATGATTCTATGAAGAGCTGACTGTATTTCAGTGATGCTGTATGTATAAAAATATATAGGAATAAAAGGCACACTGTAAATGTAAGGTATCATTATTATGACATGTCCAGTTCAGAGCTATGACCATTGTGAATACGCCTGCTATTTGTTTCTTTTGTCTCCGTCCCCCTTCCTGACTTTGTTGGTCTCCTTCATTCCATTTCCTCTCTTTCCCCGTGGTCCGTCCTGGCCTCTGTTGTTGCATAGTTAATGTTTTACTTGTAAAACCTGGAAAAATCAACACTTGTTTAATCACAGGCTGTATAATGCAATATTTCAGAAACAAAAAATGGGACTAAACATGTAAAAATGTCTCAGATAGTATACGTTCTGGGTCTGAAAAACCTCTTCCTGTGGGGCCAGGTGTGTGAGAGCTCATTATAGGAACCGATTGTTTACTAATACCTTGTCCAGTCCCTTTTTACTGCGCCTCCTCCCTGTCATTGGCATTTATATATTCAGAATAGACAATATTTCTTCTTTATATAGAGTTTTCACTAGAACACAAGGGTTTAACACAAACTTTATAGTTTTCCTCATCTGGTTTTCTTCCACTCAGATATTTTACTTGATTAACAAATTATAGCTCAGAGTTGGGCTGAATTGGTTCGGAAATATGTAGTATGTGGAAATCAGGTACAAACATGTTAATGTTTCTTGATATGGCAAGGAACTACACTTTCCATTAAGAGTAATAATAGTTTGTACTTACCACGCAACCAAGGATTAGACACGGACATGGAAGAGAACATGAACAGTTATATTAGATATGATCAATTCAATGTATAAGGGGTATAACTCTTCTTGCTTCTGGACATAAGCCAACCACTGACCGATGGGTTAGGAAGAAACTTCCCCAATGAGCGGCTTATTCCACAGATGTCCACTAAAGGTTTTCTTACACCTTCTTCAGAAACCATCTGGTACAGATCACCATCCAAGACAGGCTAGATGGGACGTACCGATCTATTCTGGTCTGGCAATTCCTACGTTCATTTGAGATAGTGCGAGACCCTACTTACCTATTGTTCCCCTGTTTTATGACACTGTCCCCTGGTTATGTCAACAGGGGCATATGCTTCCACTTTTGATTATTGTTTTCTCTCCTGCTTCAGCAAGAGCAGAATGGTGGTTGAATGTGCCTTTGCAAGGACAAAGGTAAGATGGAGGGGCCTTCTGCAGAGAAACAATGTTCTTGACTGTACCCTCTGTATTGTTTCAGCCTGCTCTATGTTGCACAACATTTTCTGAAAGCAAAGAGGAAGTGCTCCAAAGGGTGGGGACTGATCAGGCAGAGGAAGCCGCAGCATGGCTACAGTCAGGGTCCCAAGGGTTGCAGGACTCAGCAGCTGCTGACAAAAACAGGCTTGCTTGTATCATTAGAGATGCCCTCCGCAGGAACTTTTCAAGTGACATAGTTGACAGTGCTGACAGCTGTGCTTTTTTCTATTTTTTTTTTTTGTGGTAGTTTTGGGGAAGAGAGGATTGTTGTAAACTGAATGCTGAATTAATTGTATTGAATTAATTAGCAGTTACTAGGTAGGTTATTGCTGTCTGCTAAGTAGCTTAGCATAACAGATCTATCTGGCTTTTTGAGTTGGCCTTAATACCATGTGTCTCTTTTTGAGAACTTCATTGCTGACCTGGAACAATTTTGGTGCCAGTGACAAGAGCCAGTGGGAAACAGGGAGGCAGCTATAGGGGGGCTGATATATGCTTTCTCTCAGGATGTCACATTTCAGATTATTTTAAAACTCCTTAACATGTTTAGGTGAAACACTGGGGACTGTCAGCAAAATGAGAAAATAAAATCAGAGTAAACGAATGTTACTTTCTTCCCAACTCTATAGGCCACTCACAGCTGTTGATTATTTGGAAGAGCTTTTCCAGATACAGGATCCATGCAGGTCAGATGCTCCAGTGCCTAGACTGTATAGAGTATTTCAGTACAGGGCTCCAACATAGCACCAGCAGAAGAGCATAAGTGACTAGCCATCAACTCCCATAGAGCACAAGAACTTCAGTGGCTAGCCATCATCCACCATAGAGCACTGAAGAACATTTCTGAAGTGTCTTTAGTAAAATGTACACATTCCTCTAGGGGGCTCCAAAGCAGGACCTCACTGATCAGCTGCTGTGTCAGCACTGCAGGGCACTGAGGAGACATTAAAAGGACCACACACACACACACACACAAATGGAGCCTGCGCCCTTTTATGTTTCTTGATGATGTATCCAGAAAATCCGAGTAGTGTTGGTGGCTTATGTGTATGTGTGTGTGGTCTTTTAAAAAACAACTGCAGGAAGGAGGGGGTTACCCATGTTTTACATTAGTAATTCAGGTCTTGCCTGCCCTGAAAGACTTCATGGAGACTGGAGAACTAGTGAAGTGATGGCATCACAAAGTCAAGCAACTGAAAATAGAGAGGGGATGTGGTTTTCATAGAGTCATAGAATGTAAAGCCAGAAGGGACCATCAGATCATCCAATCTGACCTCCTGTATACCACAGGGCACCAACCCCACCCAACACCTGCATACTACACCCAACAACTGAAATTAGAACAGGGTATTACAGCTCTCAGGAGACCAAACTATTATGTACAACAGGCAGAGAACAGAAGGGACCAAAGTGTACCAGTGCCAGTGGCCCCTGCAGTGGCAGGAAATTGAGTAAGTGAGATATACCCACATAATCCTGACAAACAACCAATGCTCCACACTGCAGATGCAGAGGAAGACAAAAACTCCCCAAGGACACTAGTAATCTGACCTGGGGAAAAATCCCTTCCTGACCCTACATATGACCCTGAGCATGTGAACAAGTACCAGGCAGGCTATAGGCGTCGAGTCTTCTAATCTGCCGAGGGGTGCTCCCACCAGCTCTGCCCATGCCCCACCCCCATTCCACCCCTTCCCCCAATGCCCCATCCCTGCCCTGCTTCTTCCCACCCCTGCTCTGCCCCCGCCCCTCCTCTTCCCACCCCGCCTCTTCCCCGCCCAGTTCTGCACCCTCACTCTTCCCCCCCCCGGCGCCTCCTGACACCACGAAACAGCTGATCCACAGCAGACAGGAGGCACTGATCAGCGGGACCTGATGGTGGGCAAGAGGCGCTGGGGGGAGAGAGAGGCATTGATGGGGGGCTCCCAGTGGGTGCTGAGCACCCACCATTTTTTTCCTGTGGATGCTCCAGCCCCGGAACACCCACAAAGTTGGCGCCTATAAGCCAGGCAAGCACCCACAAGAGAGAATACTCAGTGCCACCTCAGAGCATCCGCCCACCTTGTCCAGTTTTAATGGCAGTTTAAAACTCATTGGGGGAAATCCTGGCTCTTTTCAAATTAATGGCAAAACTCCCATTGACCTGAGTGAGCCAGGATGCCACCTACTGTTGTTCTGTTTGTTCTTGTTAACACCTTTTAAATTTCAATAATTAAACAAGATTGTGAGTAGAGATTCAGCATACCTTTGTCCTTCAGTTAAGATGTAAGAGTTCCCAATACATCTGATAATTAAAAGGTTAAAAATCAAGCAGGAAACCCCCTTAAAAGCCTTTTATGCCTTATTTATCAAAAAGAAGTTTTAATTTTTAAAACATCCTAGGCATTTCACCTCTAAAATCTTACCTCTGTAGCTTCTGAGGTCAGTCAGAGTTTTGTCACTGACTTCATTGAGTGCAAGCACAGACCTTAAATGAGCACACACACAGAACATAGCCTTAAATACTGGCCTGCCAGTGGTTACTGGTGCACTTAGGAAGAGGAGAGGTTTTAATAGAAAAGTAAAGTAATGCTTTTAATGCACCAATAAATCTAAGACTTTGAGCTCCCCTCTCCCCCTGCATTTCTTGTGCAGTCCATCCAAATGTTCCATTGACTTCAATAGGAGTTTTATGCGCTCAAAGGCATTTATCCTTAACTCAGCTATTTTTTTTTTCAAGAATTACACCAAAACCTCCCACTGTTTTCTTGCCATGTGTCAGAAAAACATGGGCTACAAATGGCATTTTGGCATTAGCTCAGGTTCTCCTTTTCTTCTGGTTTAATTCAGACTCATTATTTGAAGAGAGCACCCTGTGATTTAATTGTTTCTATGCAGCAACAGGACTCTAAATAAAAGCAACTTTTTCATCTTATCTTCCTCAGCTTTGACATGTTCCATCATGGAACTTCTTTGTGTCTCTGGTGAACAGAAAGATTAAATTTTGCATGTCACACTGGCATTCTTTAATTTCTAACCTACAAAACTGTAGCGGAGTCTACTCACGGCAGGCGTGCCTCCCTGGATTCAGCATGGGGTAGAAGCTCTTCTCCTTTGGTGGCCCCTGCCAACAGCTGCCTTGGCCCTGTAGTGGTCTGCCTCTTTCTGTGACTTGGCCATCCAGGCAGCTCACTTTTAGTCATGCCTCCTCTGGAAAAAACAAGCCAGGCAAGTCAGTGGTTTGGCACCATCACACTGGAGGTTTGCCCCAATGTCAGGCTTTTAGGGCCTGCCAGCCAGCTCTTGGCTCCAGGATCTTCACACCCCACCCTTTGCGGGCTGGGAGGGGAACCCAGGCCCACCCTTTACTCTGGGTTTCAGACCAAGGACCCTGTATGAAGCCTAGGAAGTCTGTTTGTTCAGACCCTCTGCTACATCCCTGAACTACTTCCTACCATGACTAGTTAGACCTTTCTCACAGTCTTTTCCCCCACTGACTCTTCTGCAGGTCCCAAAACAATAGGGTAGTCAAACTAGCTATAAAAACAAATGAAACAGGCCTACCTGTCCCAACGTGGCTCTGATCCTTAAATGTATCTATGTAAGCTCTATCCCCAGCTGGTTCTTCCTTCCAGGCAGCTTCAAGGACAGCCTCTAGCCAGGGATGAAAGTGACCGGTACTGGGCCAGGCTGGCTCCGGCCCCTGGAAGGGGCAGGACCTCAGGCGGAAGGGGCAGGGCCGTGGGGGGCAGCATCCCTCAGCCAGCCCTTCCAGGCCGCTTGGCCTGCGCCACCCGGGGCTCCAGTGGCGATTTAAAGGGCCCGGGGCTCCGGATGCCGCTGCCGCTACCGCTCCCTTTTAAATCGCCAGCCCCGGGGCTGCTGCTCCCTTTGCCCCTCCATCGCCCCTCGGTGGCCGAGGTGGGGGGAAAGGGGCAGGGATGTTACAGCACTGCAGGGTCCTTTCTACGGCAGCGCTTTAACGTCCCTGCCCCTTTTGCCTCCCCTGTGGGCGGCCCTGCTGGTACGGACCCTACCAGCAGGGCCACTGTCGGGGGGAGGCCAAAGGGGCAGGGACATTAAAGTGCTGCCCCGGCAGCGCTTTAATGTGGGCTGCGTACAGGCCGGCGCGGGTTCTCACCGGTATGCCGTACCGGCTCACTTTCACCCCTGCCTCCGCCCCAGGCCGTGTCCCCACTCCATCCCTTCTCCCAAGCCCACCTCCATCCTGCCTCTTCCCACTCCTGCCCCACCTCTTCCTACCCCCACCCCACTTCTTCCTGCCCGGTTCCTTCCCCTCCCTCGAGCGTGTCCTGCCCTCACTCCTCTGCCCCTCCCCGCCCAGCGCCTCCTGCACACCATGGAACAGCTGATCCGCAGCGGGCAGAAAGTGCTGGGGGGGGGGGAGAGGGGGAGGCACTAATGGGAGGGCTGCCCATGGGTGCTCAGCACTCACTTTTTTTTTTTTTCCCCTATGGATGCTCCAGGGCTGGAGCACCCCCGGAGTCAGAGCCTATGATGGCCATTTCACCACCAATCAATCTATCTTTCTCAATGACGGAGTAAGCCTTTTCCCAGGAAAATATGTTTCCAGTCTTATACAGCACTGATGCTCCTCTCCATCTATTTCTTGGGACAATATGGCTCCCAATCCTACTTCTGAAGTGTCTGATGCCCTACTTAGGCAATCCTTCAGTGGCTGGAAGGCCTTCTCACATTCCTTCAGATCAGTGGCCTTTTCTAGGATCACTACCTTTAATTAGGTCCGTGAGAGGGGCCGCTATCGTGGAGAATCTATGTACAAATCTGCAGTAATACCCCATGACCCTGAGAAATCTCAGAACCTGTCTCTTCATTGTTGGACCAGAGTAGGTTTTAAGGCTTGGACTTTGTCCGTCAAGGGGCGGACTTGGCTTTTCCGCAGTGTATATCCAAGTAAGCCATCTCCTACTTTCCAATTTTACATTTTGCTGTGTTTGCTATCAACCCAGCTTCCTTTAGAGACTGGAGGACTGTAACTTCTTGGTTTAGATAGGTTTCCCAGTCCTGTCTACAGATAACCACATCATCCAAAGAGGCGTTGTCATACAAACCGTGAAGATGGAGCCACTGGAAGGTGGCAGGAGCTCCATGGATGCCAAAGGGCATGGTTCAAAACTGCTATAACCCAAAGGCTGGAGAGAAGGCAATCTTCCCACAAGACTCGGCATTTTTAGTATAAGAGACCTACAATCAATCAAACGTAAGCCCTGCCCCCTCAGGCCCCACCTGACCCCTCAAGCCCCGCCCCTGGCGGTATTACTTCCGGGGTCAAGGCGGACACATGACTGGAAGCAAAAGATGTCATCTGACCCCCTCAAAGAACTCCTCCCACCGCCCACTACCAATCAAGATGGGTTCAGGCAGAAGAGGACCTCCCCAAGAGCAGATTTGACCAATCAGGGGGAGTTCCAGAGCGGGATGATCCATCCGGAAGTGGGTCGTGTGACCCCTTTAAGAACTCCTCCCATCACTCTCTACCAATCAGGATGGGTTTCTGCCACAGAGGACCTCCCCAAGAGTGGATTTGACCAATTCGGGGAGAGTTCGGGGGCGGGGTCGACCTGCCCAGAAGAGGGTCATGTGACCCCTCTAAGCTCTCCCCCTACTTCCCTCTAGCAATCAGAGCACAGCGCTGCACTGGGAAGCCCCAGTGCTGCACAGAAGAAACAATTTCACTCCAAGAACGTGTGTTTTAGAACTCATGGAAAGTCTGAGAGAAAACATGGACTCCTTTACCACCCCCATGAGAACTTCAGACTTTGTTTTAGTGCCGAGGGCCTTCGACTGCCCACGGAGGAAGCGCTACATCAGCGACAGTTCCAAGGAGGAGGAGGGAGTGGTCATGGGGAGCCCTTTGGCCCAGACCTTGATGGATACGCTGGAACCCAAACCCAAAACCCAAGTGCTCGCGAGGAAGAGCAACGAGCGTGACAGCATCCCATCATCCACCCCAATAGAGGAGGAAGGCCACCGTGGCTCATTGGAATCACTGGTGGACAAGGTGAACAGAAAAGACGTCGCTCAGGTAAATGAATGATTAAGAAGTGACGGTTGAGGATGGGATGTAATGGGGTAGGAACCGAACTGGGGGTTGCATTAATCTAAAAAACAAGCGGTGGGGGCTTACAGCTGTTTCTTTTCTGAAAATCTCTCGACAGTTCAACGATGCCTTTCTAGAGGCCCTGGAATCCCCGGACAGTGTTGTATCAGACAGCGAAGATAAACAGGGCCTGCCTTGTTTTTGCTCAACGCCAGTACAAATCATTGATGAGGATGCCAAGGATTACAGCTATGTGGAGTTTATGAGGAGGGTTGGCATAGAACTAACTGAGCCAGTGCCACGTCAGGAGTGTAAAAAGTCATGCGGTCTATTGTACGTGTTGCTGTTTATCCTGGCCTTAATCACTGTCTTAGGGAAAAGCTTGTAGAAGATTGTGAGGGCTGTGTCATAGATGTGCCAGGCCAACAGCACCATGACTGTGTGACCTGAACTTCAGAGGATATAAACTGCAAGCTCCGGGACCTGTGTGCTGAACTGTGTTCGGAAAGCTTATTAAACGCTGTTATTGCCATAGGTTATGCTATGCAATAGTCAAAGTCATTAACTCAAGAACATGTAGCACAAGGTGACACCTTGTAAATGCTATGCAATTTGGTCGAGACCCTGACAGTGTTTTAAAGAAAATACACCATACTGTATAAAATAAGCATTTGCTGTAAGAACAATCAAACATTTAAAAAACTATGAAAAAAATCCCTAAGAATCAAACATTTAAAGCTATGGGTATTTGTAGAGTGTTTACTATGACTGTGCTACATCAATTTTATTTAAAAACAAATCAAAACTTTAAGCATGAAAGAAACGTTTAAAAAAACAACAACCCTAAGACATACATTGATATCTGCAAGGTCCCCCCAATCAGGAGCGGGTACAGTAACATTAAGGATTGTTGTGTGTGGTGATTTACTGTTTAGTACTGTAAGAAGGCCCTACAGTTTTCATTGAAACAGAAAAATGTATTTTAACTTTAAAAGAAAAATCCCAGTTGCGCAGATCACAAAAGGGGGATGTTTGGGGAGGGGTGCCTAAAATCCTTTTTTATTTTTTTTTTTTTAAAGAATGAGGAGTACTTGTGGCACCTTAGAGACTAACAAATTTATTTGAGCATAAGCTTTCGTGCGCTACAGCTCACTTCATCCGATGCATGCAGTGGAAAATACAGTAGGAAGATTGTATATACATACACACACACACACACACAGAGAACATGAAAAAATGGGTGTTGCCATACACACTATAAGGAGAGTGATCAATTAAGGTGAGCTATTATCAGCAGGAGAAAAAAAAACCTTTTGTAGTGATAATCAGGATGGCCCATTTCCAACAGTTGACAAGAAGGTGAGAGGAACAGTATGGGGGAAAAATAAACATGGGGAAATAGTTTTACTTTGTGTAATGACCCATCCACTCCCAGTCTCTATTCAAGCCTAAGTTAATGGTGTCCAGTTTGCAAATTAATTCCAATTCAGCAGTCTCTCATTGGAGTCTGTTTTTGAAGTTTTTTTGTTGTAATATTGTGATTTTTAGGTCTGTAATCGAGTGACCAGGGAGACTGAAGTGTTCTCCGACTGGTTTTTGAATGTTATAATTCTTGACGTCTGATTTGTGTCCATTAATTCTTTTATGTAGAGACTGTCCGGTTTGGCCAATGTGTTTAAGTGTCTTCCGGGATCAGGGCCTTAGGGCTCGATCCAAAGCCCACTGAAGTCAATGGAAAGACTTCCATTAACTTCATGAGTAGGCTTGGCAGCATAGGATTTTATTTTTTTTAATAATTTTGACAGATATTAATGTTTATTTAAGATTTTATTTCCCTATTTTTATCCATTTAAAATTTCACAGTTGCAGGAAATTAGGAAGGGTGTCAGACAACAGTGAGAGTAAAACAATAATTTAACGACAATAAATGTTGAGAAACAAAAAGTTAATGCTTTATAAATTGTTAAAACACAAATTGTCAGCATCACATGCAGAATCTACAAAGTAAATATTCTTAAATCATACTCTAAGTTCTCAAGCAGCTTTTCTTACTTTGACTGTCTGCGACTTTTGATTATCAATAGAAATATTTTTTCATCGGTTTATGTGTGTACAGTGAAATAGATGTTTGCAGCTAAAAATCTAATCCTTCAAACATATTCATAAGCATTGGATCAATCCCTAAGTAATCTTTTACTTACATGCAGCAATATTAAATGAAGCTCTTTATTGATTTGACAGTATGGGCCACAATTATGCAAACATTTACACACAAGAATAACTTTCTGTGGGTGAAGAGTCTCTTTGACTCATGAATTCCATTGGTTAGTAAATATAAACAGGGATACTTGAAGGTTTAATTGTTTTCAGCTAGCAATAATTTAGTCATTGGGCTTTTTGTACAATAAATAAAAGAAGACTGGGGAGAGCCAATACTGTTAGAATAGCACCTTTTCTAAATATTTATTTTCACTTTAAGAATGATTGGTGAAGAGCTCCCTGTTATTAACCAGGAGTATTCTGATCCATAAATCCCAACTTTTTCCCTGTTCTATTTTAAAGGGTCACTTGATACTTGGTGATAGGATCATGTAAACCAGGAATGTATGGAACAGATGTTTTATTGTATCTAGGTGCCTTAGCCAGAGCTTTGAAAGACAACTGGAAGAAAGATTGAATTTACTGCTGATATAATTTATATGTTACCCTTTTATATTTTTGTCTCAATTTCATGAGATAAATCACACACACCAGAATTGGAACTCTGGGTATGAATGTCAGGATACTTGATTAGTTGGACAAGGTGTCTGAGCCAGAATGTTAATTCCTATGTTCCCATGATAGATCCTGAGATAAAGCGAGATTAGCTCCTGCAGGAGGTACTTACTCCATGGACAAAAACTGCTTCTGAAAATCCTAAGAACTAAACCTTGGAAAAGAACTATAAGAAAACCCATAAAAACTACTAAGGACTAATTGTCAAGAAGGTCATACAAATAATAATAACAATGTGAAGCTGCTATCAATTTCTCCTTATTTGCAGCTAAGCTTTGCTAAAGGCAATCACGTGTAAGATGAAGATGTGGAACAAAAACATTTTCCATCTGAAACCACTGGACCAAGAAAACTTTGAGTTGCTTGTTTTGGTGGTGTATTTCCTGACAAAGGTCAGGATTTATAAGGGGAAGAGGAAAAAAAAAAAAAAAACCTGTTGGAAAGGAATCATACTATGGAAAGTGGTGAAAAACTACCATGTGAACACAAAGAACAGGTGCCTTCTAACTGTGACAGAACCTTTCTTCCAATGAAGGCTTAAAAAATAAGGTAAGACAAGTTAGGTTACCTTCCAAACTTGCTGCACTTTTTAGGAAATGAAGGCTACAAAAGGACAGCAATGCATGATGTCTGTTACACAAACGTGAATGATTGGTTTAAATCCACGTTCACAGACTGCGTGCCACAATTAATGAAGATGCCCTGTAAGTGCTTTGCTCAACATATTGACCTGGCTGCTAACAAGAAAAATGTGGCACTTACCTACTTAAGGAAACATATTGAAGATGTTAATAAAGAAGACTCTGCAGACATCATCCATTGATGATGATGACGACCAATAGCATTTCTCAGCATAAGTCAACCAAAAACCTCTGTATATGGATTCTGTTGTTCACCTAATAGCTCACGAATTATGAAGTGGAATAATTGGCAATGGACTATTTGAGAGTGCTTGTAAATTTGACCAAATCTAGTTTAAATCGGGAACTTGTGCTCATAGAGTACACACACTCTGGGTCCCTATCATGAGGATAAACTAAAATCAAGTTCTGTACAAGATGACCCTCTCCTAGAAGTGGCCATAATGCTTGGAACTGTATTACAGATGGTTCCTGTGCTGCTCTGCTAGCTGTTCCTGGAATCATTCCAGCATGCTTTGAACTGAGCAGTGAGATGAGGCATTTTTGTGCCAAATCATCTCTTTTTACTAGATGGTTTTCCATCAGCCATCAGAGATGTCATCAAGGAACTTAGACTCTAGCTTACTGAATATACCAGATGCATGACAGAAACATGGAGATCTGCAAGGTCTACGATAACACACGTGATATTATGATAGAGTATGCAGAAAAGTGGGCTGAGAGGATGCAGAATGAGAAGCCCTCTCTCAGGGCTTGATTGTTGAGTCCACTCTTGCTGCTTTGTACCAGCATGGTAGCATTTTATATCCATTTTGCACAGCTGTAAATGACTATACAAGGTGCAAAATAGTGGAGAATCAGGCACTATGTGTTACAGCCTATGAGGCTAGTTTGCTAGCTAGCTATCTTGCATAATGAATTTTCTTCATTGGTTTGATTGATTATACTGTTTGGGATTTTGTTTATACCAAATTCCAGTATATATTACTCTTAATATTTGGCTATAGTGCAAGGAACCAACAGGCCTACATCCTGTATGATTAAGCTAGAGTAAGTTGGCATAAGTGTTTGTAACCTTTGGCATAGGTTACCTACCAATTACCCCTATTTGTCTTTGGGGAACTGAATGGAGAACCGAACGGAGAACTGAATGGGTTTACCATGAGTCTGGAACAGACCGGTAACTACAGGGTACACTGCAGAACATGGAAGGCATGATTTAGTCCAAAGGTAAAGGTTTCGGGGATGAGATAATTGATATTAATATGTATGAATATATGTTAAAATGTAAGCCTATAGAATAAATGTACCCGAAGATTTATCTGGGTGAGGAAATAAGATTTGGGCATGGTAGATTGGGCACTGATATGAATATTCAGGGCATTGCCAGGACCTTATAAAAGGGCAAACAACCATGCAGAGGGGGTCACTCTTTTCTATCAAGCTATCAGCTCAGCTTTGGCAATATAGCTTAGCTACTCAATACTCAAACCTGATCTCGACCAACTTGGGGAGACTGGACCATCGAATTCATTGGGCATGCCAGAGATGAGGCAGACACCTAGTATGGAAACTTTCAGCCCAAACAGTTAAAGCTTGGCAAAGACACAAGCAACTGAAAAGTGTCTTATAAAGGGAAGTATTGGCCAATCTTAACTACAGGTGGTGCTACCAGCCACCTCTAATTCTTGTACAATGCTGTGGTACAAAATCATGATGATAAGCACTTGATTAACGATGATAGAATGTGATCCTGAGTGAATGGTACAATAGACAGTTTCCAAGGACAGGAATAACAACATGTTTAAGAAAATGATGAAGGCTGCCAGGCATGGGGAGCATACCTAGTGGGTGGAACAGGACCTTGCCAGTTTGGAGTAATGGCAAGCCCAGAGTCAGGGCAAAGAAACCAGCCAAAAGTCCAAACCGGAGCCAGGACTGGGAACACCAACCTGAAAGGTAAGCCGAAGTTAGTGTCAAGAAGTCAAGCCAAAGGCTGGAGCCTGAATCAGGGCAAGGAGGCCAGGATTAGACTGAAGCAGAGAGGAATCAAGGCTGGAGCAAGGAGCGAAAGCGGGGCAAGTTCAGCTGCAGGTGTGGTACACACTGAGCAGCCACTGTGCTCCTGGCACTGCAAAGCTCAGGGAGCAGGCTGCTGGCTCCCCTGCCCACTCAGGAAGCACGACCATTTGAAGAAGGTTCCCTGGGCTGTGCTCCTGACAAAATGCCCTTACTGGGCAACTAAGCAAGATTCCCCAGCACTGAACTGGGCACAGAATATTGTTGGCAGATTATTGCAATGGCTGAAGGAAAGATACCAATGTGATGGGCTGCCAGTGCACCGTGTGCTGTCTTTGACTGGTACTTGACATATTAAAGTGATGTTTTGCTTGAGGACAGTGCATTTTTGCTCCAGTAATGCAAAGCCGCTACAAAGTCTGATAGATCGGGATATCCTCTGGTAATGTAATGAATGTCATGATAATGATTCCTACACTGAGTAAAGATTCCTGTGGTGCAGGAAACGTGGCTGAATTAGAGGGAGGCATATATAGGAAATCCCCATGCTGTGGTGTCCTCAAACTGCTGGAGTAGCCCCTTACGATCCTAAGGCTGTTATAACTTACACAGGGATCCACCAGGGATCTTATACCAATCCCTGGCCAGCTCCAGGATTGAGAAAACAGGAAGGTGGCTTAAAACCAACTTTTCCTTTCCCCCACATCCAGTCTCATCCCAAGCACAGCTCAACTGCACTGGTGAGAGGAGGGGAGGAGTGTAGGCCTACATGTATACATATTTATGATACACTCATTGACCAGCATCAAATATAAGTTCATATATATAATTATGAAGGAATGGATGGGGCTTTTTTAAACAGCTAACAAAATCATCCAAAGCACAGGACTTGGTGGTGATGGGGGACTTCAATTACCCAGACATCTGCTGGGAAAATAACACAGCGAGGCACAGATTATCCAACAAGTTCTTGGAATGTATTGGAGACAATTTTTTATTTCAGAAGGTGGAGACAGCTACTAGGGGAGAGGCTGTTCTAGATTTGATTTTGACTAATAGGGAGGAACTGGTTGAGAATTTGAAAGTGGAAGGCAGCTTGGGTGAAAGTGATCAGGTAAGAGGGAGAACAGCAAAATAAAGACAAGGGATTTCAAGAAGGCAGACTTTAGCAATCTCAGGGAGTTGGTCAGTAAGATCCCATGGGAAGCAAGTCTAAGGGGAAAAACAATTGAAGACAGTTGGCAGTTTTTCAAAGACATTATTAAGGACACAAGAGCAAAGTATCCCACTGCGTAGGAAACATAGGAAGTAGGGCAAGAGACCACCTTGGTTTAACATGCTTTTACTAACAAAAAAGTAGTTTTTTTTTTATAAAAATATCCTGTCTATCAGTTCATTCATTAACTGATAATATTATTTTCTTGTGGCCCATTCTGTGCTTCTGTAGCAGAGAACTCCACCTTTCCCCCAATCCCCTTATACCACTGCCCTGGCTTCTCACTTACCAGAGAGCTGCACACATGGGGAAGTCGTCTTCACAGATGTGTTACTCACCCTCCCACACAGATGGATTGGGAGCAGGCAAGTGGGGATGGGGAGAGGGTGGAGCCTTGGCTGATGCTAACTTATGTTGCTTCTCAGATGGCTCCTGAGGTAGCACAACTATGGGCTGCCCTTGCTCAGGGCTTGTGGGAAAGCCATAATCTAGCCCATAGTTATCATTATGACATCTGCTCAGGATCAAGTGAGAAAAGACAATGGATTTGAAAGAAGCAAGTCCTTTAAATTCAAATAGTTTCAAAACCAACAAAGGTTAAAGGTAGCAAAAAATTATGACAAGCAAGTAGAAGAGAGAATAGATCCTTGCTGGGTGACCTTTCTAAATGCAACGGAACATGAAAGTCCCACTTATGCATATGTGTATATAGGTGAGTATAGATTAGTGTCATGTGACTTATGGACTGTCAGTATGCCTGGCTGCTGACAACACTCATTATCACATTGGACCCAATTCTGTGAAACACTGAATGCCCTCAACTTCCAATAAAGTCAGTGGAATTGAGAGGGACCAGTAATTTGTAATCAACCCTTCCCACGCTCAGGCCAAGAGTCTGGTAAATGTTTAACATGCACTGGTCTTCCATAAGCTGTTTCCTGGCCAGGAAAAAAGAAGCCTAAGTGTTTTATTCTTTTTTTACCTCTGGGATTTATATTACCAGCACTCGCCAGCCATTTAACTATCCCATATGTGGTTGGATGGGCTAGCATCGAGACCTATTTTAAAACGTCCAGTGTGTGACATTATTGACATAAACTGGGACCATATAGATCATTGTTGCAACCAAGGTCCTGTAGTGGCACCAAATCTTGTATAATGAGGTGTCTAAGACAAGGTTATGGTTTGCTGGTTATGATCATGCGATCTGTATGCATGTATCATTTTTGTATTTAAAGTTAAGTATTGGCTCTATGCTGTCTGTATTTCAAACTTGTGCTATGCTTCTGGGTGACACCCCAGACAAGTTGGTGTCAGCTCTGCCTAGCCTGCTTGAAGGCCCATTAAGGACCATCAGCTACACAACTGACCCACTGAGAGAAGGCAGACACGCCTTGGGACTCATCAAGGTATGCAGGAACATGCCTATGGACAGAACTCTTGAGGTTTTTCCATGCCATGTGATGGACAGCTTGTCTTTGGAACAAAGAAAGAAAGACTATATGGCAAGAGAATATAAAAAGCTGCTGCAGCTCCTCCATCCTCCTTCTCTTCCTCCTTCAATCCTGCTTCATACCTCTGGAGGAACTTTGCTACATTGAAGCTTTGAACAAAGGACTGAAAGACCCATCCCAGCTATGGATGTACTCCAGAGACTTGATTTGAACTTGCAGTTTATTCCATCACTGCTACAAGCCTGAACCAAGAACTTTGCCATCACTGTGTGTAATTGATTCCATTTAACCAATTCTAGCTCTCATCTATATCTTTTTCCTTTTATGAATAAACCTTTAGATTTTAGATTCTAAAGGATGGGCAACAACGTGATTTGTGGATAAGATCTGATTTGTATATTGACCTGGGTCTGGGGCTTGGTCCTTTGGGATCGAGAGAACCTTTTTTCTTTTACTGGGTTATTGGTTTTCATAACCATTTGTCCCCATAACAAGTGGCACTGGTGGTGATACTGGAAAACTGGAGTGTCTAAGGGAATGCTTGTGTGACTTGTGGTTAGCCAGTGGGGTAAAACCAAAGTCTTCTCTGTTTGCCTGGTTTGGTTTGCCTTGGTGTACACAGAAACCCCAGCTTTCAGCTGTAACTGCCCTGCTTTAAGCAATTTGTCCTGAATTGGCACTCTCAGTTGGGTCCCGCCAGAACCAGCATTGTTACACAGTGTTTAAATAATTTTCTGTGATGTAATTGGAAAGAGCATTGAGTTTGTTTTGATTGTTAGACTTGAGCAAGGCATTGATCATGGATATTCTTTGGAGCTGTCGTAAGGCTTATACTGTACATCCAGGATTTAATGTTGTATTATATTTTAAGGTTAAATAAAACATTACATGTAAATCATTAATCCACAGAGTTTCTTGTCTTTGCTGTTAATAGTACAAGCAGCTGATCTACAAGGTAGATTGCTATTTTTGTCAGGTCATTTCATTTAACTATATGAGAAACTGAGATACCCACTCTTTTTATTGCTGCTACTTGAGGCACATTACTAAGAAACTTAAGGCCAGGTTCTGCCCCAAGATCACACTTGCTCTAGGCCAGGTTGTCAAACCCCTTGCTCAGCTGTGCAGGGTAGCAGGGTCTCCCTCACCCTCCTGCACAGATTGTCAATCTAGCTTCATAGCCAGATCAGGGGCTATTCACCCAATACTCTCCTGTGCAAACAAGTGGGCAGGGAGATAGCAGAGGGAATGGAGCGTGAGTGGAACCCAGCCTCCAGCCAGGCCCGAGTAGCTGGCAGGGCACACAGTGTAAAAGCTGCTCCATGAAAACAATTGAAGTAACTTAAAACTTTTCTGTACTTGAAACACTCACTATAGCGTAGTAGTTCTCAACCTCTTTACCACTGTGGGCCACACATGCAGTTCTCTATGTGTTATGTGGGCCGCATCCACACAACATATATTCTCCCTATATGGCCCTGAGGATGTCACATGGGCCACAGCTGGGTGCTGAATGGGCCGCAAGTGGTTGAAAACCACTGCTATAGTGACAGGAGGTGTTCTCCTGTCAGCACAGTTAACCTACCTCCCTGAGAGGCAGTATGTAGGTCGATGGAATAAATCTTCCAGCAACCTACCGCTGTCTACACCAGGGGTTAGATCGGCTTAACTATGTTGCTCAGGAGTGTGGATTTTACATACCCCTGAATGGCATATCTTGGTTGACCTAGCTTTTGAGTGTAGGAAGGGGGCTTTACTCTCAATGCCAGAGCAAAGGGAGAGTAGGGGAGCAATTGCATGCAGTCTCTGAATCACACTTTGTTCTCTGGTGTGTTCTGGGTATGGTGCAGCTACGGGCTACCTCTTACTCATTGGGAGATTGCAAAGTTATAAAACAGCCCTTGATAAATAGTCCTGTTTTGTTCAATTTTATACAAAGTATCACTCATCAAATCTAAGGGGAGCAGAATATGATGCTTAAAGCAATCAAAAGGCTCAACTCAAATGAAGTAGTACCTTCCTATGGGCCTACTTTACTCAGACTGCATAGCATCTTGCTTCAGTAATAGTTCCATTGAAGTCAGTGGGACTTGTGGAGTGAGATGCTACCCAACATGAGTAAGGGTATCACTCATTCTCAAAATGTGGAGCTGTGACAGGTTCGGTCACAGAGACCCCCTTGGGACTGTCCCTGATGTGCTGAGATTACCTCTGAACCCGTTTTCCCTTCCAGCTTGGGACTCCAGAATCCTGCCTTGCTGAGCCAGACACACTAGCCTGCTACAACATAGACCCAGATCTGGTCCACATCCCCAAAGCTGCAGATTTTAACTAAAAACTGCTCAGCAGGTCACCAACCTTCAGCACCCAGACACCCAGTTCCCAATGGAATCCAAACTTCAAATACATCCATTTTACTCTACACAAAGCTTATGCAGTGTAAACTCAGATTGTCTGCCCTGTATAACACTGATAGAAAGATATGCACAGCTGTTTGCTCCCCCAGGTATTAATCACTTACTCTGGGTTTACTAATAAACAAAAGGTTTCCTGGACCAATTCACACAAGCGGTCCATTTCCTGGACATTACAGTGCTAATAAGGGATAGTCACATAACCACCACCCTATACCGGAAACCTACTGACCGCTATACTTACCTACATGCCTCCAGCTTCCATCCAGGACACATCACACTATCCATTGTCTACAGCCAGGCTTTAAGATACAACTGCATTTGCTCCAATCACTCAGACAGAGACAAGCACCTACAAGATCTCTCTCAAGCATTCTTAAAACTACAATACCCACCTACTGAAGTGAGAAAACCGATTGACAGAGCCAGAAGAGTACCCAGAAGTCACCTACTACAGGACAGGCCCAACAAAGAAAATAAACAGAACGCCACTAGCTGTCACCTTCAGCCCCCAACTAAAACCTCTCCAGTTCATCATCAAAGATTTACAACCTATCCTGAAAAATGATCCCTCACTCTCACAGATCTTGGGAGGCAGACCAGTCCCCACTTACAGACAGCCCCCCAACCTGAAGCAAATACTCTCCAGCAACCACAATACAAAAACACTAACCCAGGAACCTATCCTTGCAACAAAGCCCAAGACCAACTGTCCATATATTTATTCAAGTGATACCGTCATAGGACCTAATCACATTAGCCACACCATCAGGGGCTCGTTCACGTGCACATCTACCAATGTGATATATGCCATCATGTGCCAGCAATGCCCCTCTGCTATGTACATTGGCCAAAACGGACAGTCTCTATGCAAAAGAATAAATGGACACAAATCTGACATCAGGAATCATAACATTCAAAAACCGGTAGGAGAACACTTCAACCTCTGTGGCCACTCAGTAAAAGATTTAAGGGTGGCAATTTTGCAACAGAAAAGCTTCAAAAACAGACTCCAATGAGAAACTGCTGGGCTTGAATTAATATGCAAACTAGATACCATTAACTTGGGTTTGAATAGAGACTGGGAGTGGCTGCGTCATTACACATATTGAATCTATTTCCCTAAGTAAAGTATCCTCACACTTTCTTGTCTACTGTCTACATGGGCCATCTTGATTATCACTCCAGAAGTTTTTTTCTCCTGCTGATAAGAGCTCATCTTAACTAAATTAGCCTCTCACAGTTTGTATGGCAACTTCCAACTTATCTTCTTACTATGTGTTACATTCTATGCATCTGATGAAGTGGGCTGTAGCCCATGAAAGCTTATGCTCTAATAAATTTGCTAGTCTCTAAGGTGCCACAAGTACTCCTGTTCTTTTTTTAAATAAACAAAAGTGATTTTATTAAGTATAAAAAGTAGGATTTAAGTGGTTTCAATAACAACAGACAGAACAAAGTAAGTCTCCAAGCAAAATAAAGCAAAAACACATAAGTCTAAGCCTAATACATTAAGAAACTGATTACAGGTAAAATCTCACCCTCAGAGATGTTCCAATAAGCTTCTTTCATAGACTAGACTCCTTCCTGGTCTGGGCCCAATCCTTTCCCCTTGTACAGTCCTTGTTAGTCCCAGCAGACAGCTTAGGTGGAAAAGAGGGGTCTTCTCATGACTGGCAGCCCCCTTTGTTCTGTTCCACCCCCTTTTATAGCTTTGGCACAAGGCAGGAATTTTTTGTCTCTTTGGGTCCCTGCCCCTCCTTCTAAATGGAAAAGCACCAGGTTTAAGATGGATTCCAGTATCAGGTGACATGGTCACATGTCCTGTGAGACCCCAGCCTCCATTATTCCAGGGCTGACTAGCAAGCACCCAGGAAGGTTTGCAAGTAAACAGACCATTTACAACTAATTGTGCTAGTCAACGGGAGTCATCAAGCTTCCAAACCACCATTAATGGCCCACACTTGCATAATTACAATGGGACCTCAAGAGTTATACTTCATATTCCTAGTTTCAGATACAAGAATGATACATTCATACAAATTGGATGAACACACTCGATAGATTATAAGCTTTGTAATGATATCGTATGAGAGACCTTTTGCATAAAGCATATTCCAGTTACATTATATTCACAGTCATAAGCATAGTTCCATAAAACATTATGGAGTGCAACGTCACAGGACCATCCTTTTGTTCTGTTTGTCCAGCATGAACCACAATGGGGTCCTGATCTGTGACTGTTGCTCGTAGGTGCTTCCATTGTACAAACAAACAATATCAGCAATATACAGTGATGGCATAGAAAAAACTTGCCAATACCTCAGCATTTACAGCATTCCTTTGTAAGTAGTTTCATGAAAATCTTGTTTTGTGACTTAAGTGAACCTAGTTTGAGGATGTGGAAGTGCTTTACTAATTTAATTAAGCCTCACAGAATCCCTATCATGCAAGGAAGTATTATTATCCATATTTTACAGATAGATTAAATGAGGCACAGAGTGGTTAAGTGGCTCCCAAAGGTCAGACAGCAAATCAGTGGGAGAGGAAAGAAAAGAATGCAGATCTCCTGACTTCCAGTCTTATATTCTAACCACTAGATATTTGCCTGTCATAGCAGTTAGAGGTCACATTTCAGATAAATAAATAGACTCAGAGTAAAGAAAAGCACTATTCACTTCTTGATTATATCAGTAATTTGGTAAGTGATTTGAGCTATATTTTACAACTGTTTCTCACACATGCTTTGGTTTAAATCACTCTGTAAAACTAGTCATTTTACAGCATTTAATCTTACAGCAATTTCCTAAAATGGTCAAAAAAAAAAGTGGGCTTTCCCCCAAATTATTGAAATTAAAAAAAAAACTGCATTTAGTAAACCAAAACTTTAGAAACTGCCACAATATCTTAGTTACAGTCAGCCCCCCATGTAGCTTCAAATCTCATTTATCCACCAGATATGGTCAACATTCAAGGAAATGTAAACATGTAGACACTGTGTAGACTGACCCTCAGACCAAAACTCAGGCCAAGAGGTTTTGGGGAGAAAGAAATGACAAAACTTTTGAAAAAACTGCTCTGAAGAATGCTATAGACGTCTGAGAGAGAGAAATGAGTCATAAAAGAGCTAATTGTTATTTGTGAAGAAAAAAAAACAGTTCTGACATCTGTAAATTCACAGTTCAGTTCAAGTGGGATATCTGCAGACTTCTGTGGTTATTCATAAGCAACACACAAACTGGAGACAGGCCTAGAATAAGGCAATATATTCCCCCCTCACCCTCAACCAATACTTTACATAAATAATGTGGTTTTAAATGTTGAAAAACTCAAGTTTCCCCCATTCCCGTTTCCTCTCCGCATACTTACTTACGGGGAAAGTATCAAGCCGCACCGCCCTGTTCTTCATCCCACCCACCCTTGTGCTTTGACCCACAGTCCACGTATATTTTAAGTAGCCATTCAAAAAGGGCAGGGATGGGGCCTTACACCCCATGACTCCCCAAAGAAGCCATGTAGAACTAGGGCATAACCCTTCCCATTGTGATGGGTGGAATGGGTATTGCGACATCTGACTCAGGGTACCCAGAACTATGAACCCCTGTGTACTTCTCTCAGCCTCAGCAAGAGTTTTGCTGCTGCTAAAACACACCAGCTTGTCTGCCTTGCCAGCAAACTCTTCAGGACTCTGTCAGTCCTGACCTTGCCTTGTTGGTAACGATCAGTGAACCCCAATCTGCAGGTCCCCAGAGATGTCTCTTCTCAGTGTCCAGTCCCTCTCATTGGACACTCGCAGAAGTTAAGTTCACTGCCTCCAAAGAGGCAGAGTACACACCAGTCTGTTTGTCTAGCTGAGGACTCACCCTACAGCAGGGGTTCTCAAACTGGGAGTTGGGACCCCTCAGGGGGTCACAAGGTTATTACATGCGGAGGGGGGGAGGTGTGGTTTTAATTTATAAGGGGGGGGGTGGTGTTGCACTCAGAGGCTTGCTATGTGAAAGGGGTCACCAATACAAAAGTTTGAGAACCACTGCCCTACAGTTTAATACACAGCATTGAGATGATTTTGTAATAAACAAGAATAAGTTTAGGAGTACTTGTAGCACTAACCAATTTATTTGAGCTTAAGCTTTCATGAGCTACAGCTCATTTCATTGGATGCCAAGAATAAGTTTGTTAACAAAGAACAAAGATTTAAGTGATACTAAGCAAGAATAAAAGACATAGATCTGGTTACAAACAAAATACACTTTCTAGTGACTAAAACTTCAGCAAGTTACAATCTTTGTCTAAGCAGGTATCTCACTTAAATTAAGTCTCCAGCAACTCCTGCCTTCCAGGCAAAGAGGATCCAGGTTTCATAGGATGCAGTAGCCATTGAGCCTATCATCCTTTAAATAAAGGATAACAAAAATGCTTCTGTGCCCCCCCCTTTATATTTCCCAAAGTCTATTGTCTCTGTTTCATGAGCCAGAAAGGTTTCCTGTGGTGTAGATTTTGTCCCCTGGTTTGATCGTTAAATGGTCTTCTCACCAGCTGATTTAGCTTAATGGCTTTGTTTACCTTATATGTAAATGTACTTTCAATGTCCTTTGGCTTACAAAGCTTGACCCAAACAGGTCACTCCATAGTTCTTTGTCTAAGCCAAACATGTTCATCAAGGCTGCCCCCAAAACATATATTAGGAACGTATTTCCAGCATGCATACATAATTCTTTTCACGCCATATGTACATAGATCACATAATGATATTCATGACTAGTGTGCCACCAGTTTACATAAGATACCTTGCATGACACCTTTGCATTATATATTATGACAGGGTGTTGGGGCAATGAGTGAGGACGGATGTGAGTGACAATGTGGAGGTGGGGCCTCTGCCAGGTGGCATTGATGGTCTCACAGGGTCACAGGCATATTGAGTAGTTTCACTTCAGCATGACAACAGCAAACACAAGCACAGAATCATAGAAACTGGGGGTAGAAAAGACATATTAGGTCATCATGTCAATCGCTCTGCTAGTGAAGGATTGAAGAATTCCAGATGTGGTCATCAGAGCAGTAAAGAAAGATGAACACTATGCTGGTCTATGAAAATTGCATTGGCCTTTTTACTGCCACATCTGTTGTAGGAGCAGCAGTGATCTGTATGCTCTGTATAACTATGCTATGTATAACCTGTATGCTCAAAAGGTCTGTTACAAGGGAGGGGGGGCGGGGGGGGAGAGAAGTGTGTCTCCTCTCCCTCTTTGAATACTTCTGAAGTGGCTTTCCCCCTCCCCCTTCCTCCTGGACTGCTTGTGGGATAAATGGGCTGGTTGAACAGCTGGAAGATCAGAAGAGCTCCCAGGTAGACAAGATGTCTGGGACTCTAATTAGGCAACACTCACACACCCAATGCATGGACGCTGCCTGAGGTGGAGTGTGACCAACCAGATGCGGCCAAGTCATCTCTAGTCGCAGGCCATGAGGAGCAGGTCCTTAAAAGGGGAAGGGGCCATGTGCTCAGGAGTGCACTCACAAGCTTGTACCTCCTGTGAAGGCCCTTCGCCTGCACCGCCTGGCCAGTGGTTTGCTGCGTTGCATTCCATCGTGCCTCGGGAAGACTGACCTTCATCGCACCATCCATCGCTGCGCTGTGGGACACTTGTGCCATGCCTGTCCTGGGAGTGTGAGTATGCGAGTGTAAGTGTGACCTACACCCCCCTTCTTTTGAGCTTAGCTATCAGTATAATAAATGTTCTGCTTTCTGCCAAACTCTGGTGGGTCATGAGTCCTCCCTAAGCTTACTAGCTGGCCCAATTTCGGGTAACAATATCATATTGCAAACTTATGTCTAATTTGCTCCCCTCTATCAGCTCAGGCCTCCTTCAACCTCAGTTTTACATATCTGTGTTTTGATTCTTTTCCCCAAGATGTGTTAGTTGGCATTTTCCATGGTTAATCTTATTTTTAACTTCTCTTTGATACATAGTTACTTCTCTGGTAGACTGAACATTTCTGAATCCTCAACTGTTTCCTTGTTCTAACTCCTCTGTCTGTTACCATCTGTATCTCTTGTCTTATCCTCTAAAATGTAAGCCTTTTGGGACAGGGCCCATATTTTTGTTTGGTGTTTGTACAGTGCCTTGCGCAATGGAGGTCCTGATTCAGGACTGGGACTCTAATGTTCTATGGTAATACAATAAATAAATAAATAATAATATGGCATGCCACAAGACACTTTCTCCTTCAACTTAGTACACTGATGTTGATCATTACCCTTTCTTTGGCCTTTCAGTCAGTTTTCAATTCCCATGTTCATATGCAAGAATTTAAATTAGTTTTGCAAGTAATATTTCATGAGACATTGTAATGGTTTCTTTACTTAGATCCAAATATATTGAAAGCACTGAATTCCCTTCATCCACTAATTTTGTAATTATGTTAACAACAAAAAAAATCAAACTCCTCTGATAAGATTTGTTCTTTGTAAGCCCAATGCTGTTTTATTGCTTATGGCTCACTTATACTCTCAGAACCAAAACCTGCTTTCCTTACACCCACAAAGTAATCTCAATGGGGCCACACACAAGAGTAAAAAGATCAGGATTTGCATGGGCAGCGTGTGACTCCGGCATCTGGGGAGGTGGGAGTGAGTGTCGGAAGCTCTCTAGAAGTGTGGGGGGGCACCCAGACCGTGGCCCTGCCCCCTACTTTGCCCCAAGGCCCACCCCCACTCAGCTTCCTTCTCCCAAGGCCCCGCACATGCTCCACCCTATTCCACCCCTCTTTGCCCTGAGGACCCCCTGCCCATCGCTCACGCCTCTTGGCCTGCTCCTCTGAGGAGTCCCCCACCCACCGCTCACGCCTCTCCATCCCCTTCCCAGAGGACCCCCCATCCTGCCACTCTTCGGAGGACAGGCACAAGCAGCGGGGGGTGGGGAATGAGGAGTAGTGTGAACAGGGCAATGGAGAAAAAGGATGAGCAGGAGGGGGGCCTTGGGGTGGAGCACAGGCGGGGGTCCGGCCCAGGTGCCCTTTTGGAGGCAGTGCTCCAAAGGCGGTGGGCCAGCGCACCTCCAGAGGGAGGTGCACCACATCCTGTTTGGGGAAGCTTAGCCTCCCCTGGCCTCTTATACCCACTGCCAATGAGGATTTGACACTCTCTATCTATGGTTAAATACCGTGAGTCTCATGGTCCATTTGTGCCTCTTAGCAGTGCAAAGGGGCCAGAAAACTCCCCTACACTGGCAGGTGAGAATTCTCCCAGATTTATAATCTACAGATTTATAAATCACCTTCCAGCATAGGGGCTGAGCCAGAAGTTGCCACGGTGGGGGAGAGGTGTGGCCAGAGTGCTCTATAGTTGGCATAAGAGCTTCTAGTGGCACCATTACAATCCAGAGTATTTTAGAGCATTTCTGTGGCTGCTTCATCTCCAGATGCCTTGGGAAGCAGGGGAATGCAATGGTAACCTAAAGCCACCTTTGCCCACTTTACCTATGTAAAGTGGAGCTCTGGGATTTGGGTATCATAGTATCTGATTTCCTAGAGGGTCAGGGCTAGATTATGTCAATTGTATATGGCCCTGAATGCTTGAGTCATTCGAGAGTCTGCTGATTCACAAAGCATATGTGCACAATGCACCATTCATTAGGATGATGCAGCATGATGCTCACATCTTCACGTGGCCACCCTTGCAGTCTTTGCTGTAGTAGGACAGGGTAGAATGAAGCCATAACAGTCCAGAGAGTGCAGGGATTGTCATAATCTCTGATTTGCACAGATGGCCCAACGCAGGGGAAGGCTCCTTGTTTCCTTCCTCCCTTTGCACTTACACAAGAGACAGGAACAATCTAGCCTTAGGGACCTAAATCCAATATTGCTTCTACCTATGGCACCCGCTGAGCATTCCTCTCAGCCACTGACCCATGGTAGTCATGCTTGCCAATGATACCAGCACAGACCCATATTTTCCCCCATTCTCCTTTGCTCTTCTTAGCACTGTGCAGCTCTTGACAGAGAAAGCTGCAAAACAAATAACCCTGTGTGAAAAATACGTACATTTACAGTCTAGAAATAAAATTATTTCAAAACTGAGATGGGGGCTCTTGTTACCATTTGTTTGGATTTCCATTTAATCTTTCATTACATTTATTATTGTAGCTATAATCATTGTCTCCACTAGAAAGTTCTCATCACAGCAAGGAAACATGAGAGTGGTTTATAACCTCTAAACATGATAGACAGAGGCATCCATAGGCACCAACTTCCCCTCTTTCTCCTGGGTGCTTGACCCCACTCTGCCCCTGCTCCGCCCATACTTGAGGCCCTGCCCCTGCCCCACCCCTTCCCTTCCCCAGCCCCATTCCAACCCCTTCCCTAAAGTCCCTGCCCCACTCCGCCCCCTCTCTGCCCCTATTCCAACCGCTTCCCCAAATCCCCGCCCTGGCCCTGCCTCCTCCCATGAGCATGCCATGTTTCTGCTCCTCCCCTTCCCCTCCTGAGCATGCTTACGCCACCAAACAGCTGTTTGGTGGGTGCCAGGGGGGAAGCGCTGGGAGGTAGGCAGAGGAGCGGGGATGCAGTGCACTCAGAGGGGCAGGAGGAGGTGGAGCCGGGGGAGAAGGGAGTTTGGCTGTTGGTGGGTGCAGAGCACCCACTAATTTTTCCCCATGGGTGCTCCAGTCCTGGAGCACCCATGGAATCAATGCCTATGGAGGTATCATGTAGAAAGTTTCACATTCATAGAATCATAGAAGATTAGGGTTGGAAGAGACCTCAGGAGGTCATCTAGTCCAACTGCCTACTCTAAAGCAGGACGTACCCCAACTAAATCATCCCAGCCAGGACTTTGTCAAGCTGGGCCTTAAAAAACTTTATGGATGGAAATTCCACCACCTTCCTAGTGAAATGGTTTTTCCTAATATCCAACCTAGACCTCCCACACTGCAACTTAAGACCATTGCTCCTTGTTCTGTCATCTGCCACCACTGAGAACAGCCTAGCTCCATCCTCTTTGGAACCCCTCCCCCCCGCCATGTAGTTGAAAGCTGCTATCAAATTCCTCCTCACTCTTCTCTTCTGCAGATTAAATAAGCCCAGTTCCCTCAGCCTCTCCTTGTAAATCATGTGCCCCAACCCCCAATCATTTTTGTTGCCCTCCATTGGACTCTCTCCAATTTGTCCACGTCCTTTCTGTATTGGGGAGCCCAAAACTGGATGCAATACTCCAGATGTGGCTTGACCAGTGCCAAACAGAGAAGAAAGATCACATACCTCCATCGTCTGGAAATGCTCCTACTTATACAGCCCAAAATGCCGTTAGCCTTCTTGGCAACAAGGGCACACTGTTGACTCATATCCATCTTCTCATCCACTGTAATCCCCAGGTCCTTTTCTTTCCATTCTTTGCAGGTATCTTCTGGTTTCATCAGAAGAGAACTGAAATGTGATGGCTCTAATAGTAGCAGTGTCTCTTATTGCTTTATTTCTCCCGTCAGCTTGAATGTTACCTGCCTTTTCTCCTTTCCATTTAAAATATACCTCTTTGGTTCTGACCGTATAAAAGCCTGGAGGACAAGAGGATATTCTGATCATAAATGGTTTTATTATTTCACTTTGAAGGACTAGATTCTCAGTTGGTGTAAATGGGTGTAATTCCATTGCTCCTCTACTGCTGAATACCATTGTCAATGGAAATACACCAATTTACACCCAGGCTCTGGCCAATAGGGCTCAATTTTTGCTACTCCCTGCCCCAAGGATGAGATTTTTTCTTCCAGTACAGCTGGCTGGAAGGGGGGGAACCATGCTTTTTTTTGGTCCAGAAAGCATAGCTGATGCTGATCCTTGTGATGGTGCCTTTAAGCACCTACCAACTGTGGTAGGGTTGATTTATGTATTTATTGAGAGGTTAAACTGTATTTTTTCCAGTTATGTCAATGAGGACCTGCTCTTTTTAGCCTCCAGTTTTGAGATTTCAGACATACTTAGCCTATATCCATGTAGCTTCTGTCAGGCATATGACCTCCTACAGTTAATTGTGGATACTGGCATTGACACATGAGGAGAAGTTTAGACATTATATAGTGTAATCTATTGTGGTGTAACCAGGCAGACAGGAGGGGAATAGGAGTAATCTCTACTTTAGAGGCTGAAAATCCTCTATATTCCTCTGAGATTCATGTCTGTGTCAATGTTAGAGATTAGGGGTGTGACACTGATAAACCAAGTGCCAGCTCTGGCCAAGGCTGTTGATGTTATCTAAGAACTGACAAACACTATTTTTACTGATTTCAGTGGAACTATTCCTGATTTACCTAGGGTGCAAATGAGGACAAATCAGGACCAGAATTTACATTATGGAAGAAGGAATCAGGTTAACAAAAGTTGTAACTGTGCAGACTCTCAATAAAATTGTACACTTCAGGATTCTTTTGCCAACTGTTATTAAAAAGGTAATAAACATTTTGTAAAAGTAATAGCGTAATATAAGAAATTATTCAAGATAAAGATAGAAGACACTTCTCTGCCTGAAGGCACTTGGCATTCAGTTTTATGTCTCGCAATTCACCTGAGGAATATCTGTATCCAATGCACTGATATCACTGTGATGAACCTAAATAAAAGAGCAAGTAACAGATTGTCACATACTTTGTATGTTTTTGCCAGACCACATTAAGAAGAAACGGATTCAGGCTCAAGTTCCATGAATCACTAATTTCTAAGAAGCAATGGGGCCTACGGACAGGGCACTGGACTAGGACTCAGCAGAACTGGGCTTTATTCCCAGCTGTCTGTGATCTTGCTTCACCTTTTGTCTGCATTACCTATTTAAATTGTAAACTCTTGGGGCAGAGAGTGGTTTTTTTGCTATGTTTGTAAAGTGCATCATGGCATCCCATCTGACTTGGGCCTCTAGGTGCTACTATAGTACAAATAATGTCCATTAATGAACATTCGTGTATAACTATTTTTTTCTCTTATTGCTCATGCTTATCTCCAGGTAAATAAAGTTAATGCTTAGCAAAGCGAAAACAGGAAGAAAGATTTCCTGTACACCTAATAATTACTCTATGGTAAATAAATCATGTTCTCCTTGACTGTATGGCTTTAGGATTTGTTTCTAGGAAGTGTCCTATGTTTGATCAAATATGGGAAATAAAATGAAAAAAACCCACTATAATGCATTATTTGTATGTTTTCTTTAAAAATATTTGGATTAGGCCTCTGTTTTTAGTGCTTAGAATTAAAATCAGAACCAGTAACTACAAAGGGATAGTTCCTTTGCTGAATGTAATCCCATACCACTGTAGATTCTGAAAAAAATTAATCTTGTGGTTCCAGCAGCAGAACCTTTTCATTTGACAGTGCAGTTCAAAGGCAAGAGAGGAAACAATCGATCTGACATATACTCCTCCATTTATTGCACCATAAATCTATGGAGGGAGATCTGAAGAATTCGTTTATTTGTCCCTTCCAAAATCCCATATTGCTTGCTATGCACTAGCGGTACCAAAGGGAAGAGGTAGTTGCTTAGAACAGGTATGCCCTATCATTTCAAAGCTGTAGCCTGGTTTTCTACAGCATTTTTCTCGGATTGATGTGTAGGCTGGAAAGCAAAACTGGCTGGGAGGGATTGATTACGAGGCTCTTATTCCTCTTCATAACACAGTATTGCAGGCTCCCCTATACACCAGATACTTCTCTAGCTCCCAAGAAGGACCAGAAATCATCTGCTGGGCTTTGATGTGGGAGACACAAGGGATGGGAGTAGTTTCCATTGTGGAATTTTACCAGTGACTGAGAGAAAGGGAACGAAAGACAACCCTGTCACCAGCTTTTTAAATACGCAGGTGAGCAGGGTTGCTTGGCTCTCCAGGTGAGGACTCCCGGCCAGCCCTCCCTGGAAATCATCTGTGCTGTGCCCACTGGTTTTGCCGTGTAGGACTTAACTGAAAAGCGGTCTCAGAACTATACACACCTGCTCTAAACGGGAAGGCGGCGACCATGACCAGCGACTTAGCAGCTGGTGCCCTGATGCCAAGGCGGGAGGACGCGCGGCTGGAGCAGCAGCAGCAGCCTCTGGAGGGCTGAGTGACAGCTGGGGGAGGAGGTGGTCCTCTCCTCCCAGCGGGGGATCCTCCAGTGTGACGGGCGCAGCTTTTACTACAAACCCAGCCGCTCGTTACCCAGGGCAGCAGTTTGCCCACGGAGACTCTCTGTCCACGGGGATCAGCCGCTGGCAGTGCCAGCAGCAGCAGGAGGCGTCTGTGGCCACCCATCCCGCAGTGAAGAGGAGGAAGAAGACTCTGATCCGCTGCAGCCGGGAGAGAGTCGCAAAACGTCCCTTCTCCAACGACTGGCCTGGAAACCCAGTGGGGGCAGAAGCACCCAGCAGCTGCAGAACCCAAGGGCACCCCCAATCTCGTCACCACCCGGGGCAGCTTTCAAGCTGGATACCCAGCAGCACCCAACCTGGACGGCCAGCAGCGGCAGCTTCCCAGCTGGACACCCGGCTCAGCACCCTGCAGGGGCAGCTTCCCAGCTGGACACCCAGCAGCGCCCTGCAGGGGCATTAGCTAAGGGTGGCATCCAGCCGCCCACAGCACCAGCTCTCCAGGGTGCCCTTCCTCACCAGCCGCAGCACCTGGTAACAGCACCCAAGGGGGCCACCCGCAGCGCCGAGGGGGCCACCATGGCACTGCTCAAGCTCTCCCTCATGGCCTTCAGCTTCGTCTTCTGGGCGGCGGGGCTGACCATGCTCACCCTGGGCATCTGGGCCAAGATCTCGCTGGGCAGCTACCTGGTGCTGTCTGCCAACCACTACCCCAACACCCCCTTCATCCTGCTGGCCACGGGCGCCGCCGTCCTGGTCTGGGGCTTCCTGGGCTGCTTCAGCGCCGCCGCCGAGCATCGCTGCCTGCTGCGCACCTACGCGGCCTTCCAGCTGGCGGTGCTGGCGGCCGGGCTGGCGGCGGGGCTCTCCGCCTTGTTCTACCGCAGGGACCTGGCCGAGGGCTTCCGGGCCGGGCTGCGGGAGGCGGTGCGCGCCTACGGCGAGGACGAGCAGAAGGCGGACGCCCTGGACTCCCTGCAGCGCGCCCTGGACTGCTGCGGGGCCGAGAGCTACCGCGACTGGCTCGCCTCGCCCTGGTCCCTGGCGCAGCCCGGGCGCAACGGCTCGGTGCCGGGCAGCTGCTGCCGGGCGCGCCGGGGCTGCCAGCACAGCCCGCTGCCGCCCGACGCCCGCGGCATCCACCGCGACGGCTGCTTCGCCAAGGTCTCCGGCTTCGTCAGCGACAACCTGTTCTACATCGCCACGGCCGCGCTGGGGCTGGCGCTGCTGCAGGGCGTGGGCATCGCGCTGGCCTGCCTGCTGGCCGCCCGCCTCCGCGCCGCGCCGCGCTGAGCGCTGCCCCCGCAGCGCCCGGCCCGGGGTGTTCCCAGCGCCCGGCCCCGCCCGCCTCCTCCGCGGGCAGCAAGGCCCGGGCTGCCCCCATCGCCCCGCCCGCAGCTTCTGCCCCTGGCTTCCCTCCCCGGAGCCCGTCCTCCTCCCAGCGCTGCGGCTGCCAGCCCCCGCAGCCCCCCTACGCTAAGCCTATCCCGGGCACCCCTCCAGCACGTCTCTGAAAACTGACTGGCCTCACTGCTGGGGGCGCTATCCTCTCCCTCCCCCAGCTGCCTGCAGAGCCGCCTGCCGCGCTTCTCCGGGGCTGGACCAGCGACACCCCACCAGCCTCTGACTCCTGTCCCCCATCCCGCCTCCTCCTCCGGGGACTGGAGCAGCAGCAACCCCCTCCCCGCCCCCCCACGCGTCTTATCTGCTCCCCCCACGCCCTTCCCCGCTTCTCCACCATCTGCTTGGAGAACTAGATCGGCAGCACCAGCTCTCCCCTCCTGTCCCCTTGCTTCCCCCCGGCCTCAGCCCTCCCCGGGCAGCGCATCAGCTTGTAGGCGCCCGCGGAGAGAGACTGGGCGAGAGACTTTCCCGTGTGAACAGCGGTGGGAGGAAGAACGGGTATCGCTGTCTCCCCGGCCGGCAGGCGAGACTTTCCCGTCACATACACGCCTGGCATCCCTGCAAGGGGACAGGGGCTGCGGGGTCTGGGCGCGAGAGGGGTTTGACCCGACAGCGAAGTTAGCGGAGTTTCCTTGGGGGAGAGCGGGGTTTGATTCTCCAACGGGAGCTGTTGTTATCGCGGCAGACAACGGGCGGCTGTAGGTTTCAGCCGGTGGCAGGGGCTTTCAATAGAGGCCTCTGGCGGGCGGCTAGTTCCGGGGACAGTCCTTGAAAGTGCCAGTCCCCCAGTGACACCGGCCCACCCCTGCCTTTTGCTCTTCACCTGCAGTCCAGGTGCCGCCTAGGGGGTCCTCGCTGCTGAGGGAGGTTGTGCTTCTTGAACGTAAGTTGCAGCTTTCCCCACACCCCTTCTCCTGCTGCAGCCTGCGCCCCCCGCTCCTCTCGCCGCGAGTTGTAAGCCACCCCGAGGGGCTGGGCCAGCAACAGCGCTCGGATCCGGGGCTCCTTGAAGAGGCTGCAGAGCCCCCCCCTCCCCCCATGGACCTCAGTAGGAAGAAGAGGAAGGTCTGCACGGCTCCTCACGCATCCCCTGGGGGAAGTGGAGTCACCCCCCCCGCCCCATTCGCTTCGGACACTGGCGGGCGTCCCTTGAATCTCTGCCCCCGCCCCGCCGCTTTCCGCGAGGGAGGCCCCAGAGTCTCTTGCTGGTTTACAGAGCGATTTTCAGTCTTGCAATTCTCCCTTTGTCGAAGGATCCAGCTTCAGCCACAGCTCTCTTCCCTCCCGCCCCACCCCCTGAAAAAGCTGCTGCCCGGAGGAAACCCGCTGTCACTACCGCCGCAGCGGGTGCGGGTGCGAAATGCGACCGCCTTGCGTTCCCCGCCGATCCGCTGCCGGACGGCGAAAGGCCGCGCCGTAGCCGCCCTAGCCAAAGGAAAAGGTCACCTTTAAGAGCTCGGTTTTGCTTCCCCACGTCCCCGCTTTAGTTTCCCCTAAAATGGGCATTTACCCTGCCGTCTTAACCTTTGTCTCCCTTCGGACTCGAGCCCTCCATAGGCAGAGCGATGTCCTTTTTATCCTGCCCGCTAGAGGAGTGGTAAGGGGGTAAGCAGAAGGCTTTGGGGACGGCAGAAAGAGGATGGTTTCTGCAGGCGGAAGGCAGTTTCAGGCTGGAATTTTTGCAAGAGGAACTTGCTACCTTCAGTGAAATTGGCTGCAAAAGGCTATTCGCCATGGGCTGTCCGAACGGCAGGGAATTTTTTTAACAGCAGCGATCACAAGCTACATTTGAATTGAGCGAGCCAAGCTAGGAGGCCGGGAGCTTCTGACTGACAGCGCTCCCGTCAAAACGTACAATCGCCCTCCTTAGTCATTGGAATAGCCACCTAAAGGATTAGTAGGGGTTGCAAGATCTAGCCCAAAGTGCATGAAATAAATAGAAGGGGCAGTTGCTTGTTAGCATTGTAGGGCTTCCTCCCAGGGAAGCCTAACCACCCCGTCTTCTCCTAAACCCACCTCTGGCTTTTTAACTCGCTCTCTTTTGCTTGTTCCGTAGGAATGGGATTGATGGAGGCGGAGCGGGGAAGTGGTCAGTTACTAATATTTCTGCATGTCAGAGACTCTTCCCTCTCAGTAAGGAAGGAGGGAAGGACAGAGCCGGGGAACCCGCTTAGCCAATAAGCTATTTGAATGTGATTGTCCCCACGCTGCAGCCTCAAGGAGAGCTGGGTGACTGCAGTTTTCAGCTGTGCCCACTCCAAGCTGGGTGTACCTGTGCAAAGGAGGAAAGCGATCTTTCCGATCCCTGCCTTTGCAGGAAGAAAAGGTCCTCTTCTGTTACTCAGCCTGAAAGGAGCGCTGTCCACAGTCCCGGGAATTTCAATCCCAGACCTTTGCAATTGCACTGGACAAGCTCTATAGTTAAGCCCAGAGTCCGCTTACAATTAGCCGGAAAGGGGCTTGCTCGACAGGATTCCAAGTGGGCAGCTTTAGGGCAGTAGTTTTCAGTCTGTGGGCCGGACCCCTGGGGGGCTGCACTCTATGTTTAAGATTTCCAAAGGGGTCCACCTCCATTCAACATTAGGGGTCCATACATGCAAAAAAGATGCCCTAGAGCAGTGTTTTCAAGTCTTCTTGAGGGAGAAGAATCTCACCAAAAATTCTTACCTTTGGGATCAAATACTGCTTTATTATATTTCACATTATTTTCATAGCTACATCATGTGGGTCCCTGGCCTAGGCCATATACTACCTATGGTTTGGTTCACATGGAATAATTTTTACCCTTTGAATTTTCCCCCAGAATGTAGCCCTGCATTGATTCTTTGGCGTAAGAAACCATTATGGGGTGGAGGCTGGGAAGAGGTTTCCCCCAGGAGAAAAATCTTTGGGCAGTAGCTCTCCTCTTCTTGCCTGTCTACATAATACCTTTCACAAGGGGCCTGGTCCTGACTGGGGCATTTAGGCACTACCACAACACAAACAACCACCAGGAGCAACTTTTTGCATGCTCTTATTTAAGACATTACTTGCACCAGTTAATTTTCAGGGGGATTCTCTTCCTCTTCAATCAGATTGCAGACTATCATTCCAACCTCCTCCCCTTAGCAGAAAGGGACACAGTTATTCGTTCTTTTTTTTAAAGTTTAACTATTACTATATTTAAAAATCCTGCTCCAATAATTTCATTTCTGGGACCCTGATTCAAATGATCCTTTTTCATTCTAGAGTCTAGTCACTAGGTGTTGTGTGTTAATGTATTAACTATAGTGCCATATTTCTCCGAGTGAAATCAGTGGCAAAACTCCTATTAACTTCAAAGGGAAGAGGGTCTGGTTCTTATTTTGAAAGATGACTGAGTCTTTGTTCTTTAAAAATACTTGGAAATCTCAGTCTTTTCCATTGTTTAAAGTTTAACACCACATCTCCTGTTCTGTTACTCAGCCATGTCCTTACTTACGAGAAAGTCTGCCTGATTTCAGTGAGAATTTGTCCCGACTGCAAGTCCAGGTTTATTGAAAATGCAAAAATGTTTTCTTCAAGGAATCAGTTACAATTTGAATGTTAATCACTGTGCCTGGTTTGTCTATACTACTCAGAAAGGTACAATATCAAGGATGTGATTAACCAAGCTTAGTATTTTGCTATTTGTTTAAGAAATATTAACAAAATTACCATGGGCTTATTATTTTATAATGCCTTGATGTTGTTGACAACTTATAACATGAAGTAAATAGCTATTTCCAAGAGGAAGATGTATATGCATTGATATTTAATTGAGTCTGCTGAACAGATACTCCAAAGAATGCTAATGATTAAAAGTCATTTTTCACAGTCAGCTGGAGTGTTTAAACCAATATCAGTGTTTACAGTGTAAGAAGTGTAATACAACTCACAGGTAGGACAAAAGAATACAGTGCAATTCAGGCATATAAACTGATTCTGCAAATCCTTACTCACACAAGTAATATTTGCAAGACTGAGCTCTTGTTTGGAAAATAAAGGACATCAGTTCACTTACTCAGAGAATTATTCTGATCTGAGTGGATATTTTTTTTCATGAGCTGAAGGGTAGTTTTGAGATACATACAAAAACAATTGACAAAAAGTTAATTGCTGCTTTATCTTGATTGTCAATTTCCCCAGATATTAGAGCCAGTCAGGCAACCTACTACAGGCCAGCTGTGTTCATTAGGTTGCTCAATAACTAGCTCTGTTGCAGGCTGCACTTCTGGCAGTTGCAGCTCCAAACTCCTGCCCTCCTTGCTATATTTTAGAAGGTGTAGTGGCACTAAAAAGCTCTCTTGTTTTAACTGCATTTCCTGTAGTACTATCATGTCACAACATTTATTCAAGGCCTGAGTCCTGTACCTATCCAGTGGAATGTAATGCAGAACAATCAACCATCCATCTCACTAATTGATCCTTCTAAGTCTGGATGTAGCAGCCCTTCCGCCAATTTCGTGAACTTTCACAAAACGTTGTTATGAAACTAACGGTGGAAAATTGTTTCAATTTCAATGATACCATCCTTTTCTGTTACAATTTTGGCAACACTTATCAGGATCTGATCCTGAGAGGTGCTGAGTACCAGTAGCTCTTGCTGAGGTCCATGCTGTACAGATAGTCCCATTGATTTCAGTAGGTCTACTTCACTAAAGTAAGGCTGGGACTACACTACAAATTTAGGTCACCGTAAGTTGCCTTGCATCAAGCTATGTGTGTATGTGTCTCCACACAAATTTGTCTCCAGCAATGTAAGCTCTCCTTTACAGTGATTCAGTAAAACTACGTCCCCAAATGGCATATAGCCATAGGCGCTGACTCCGTGGGTGCTCCGGGACTGGAGCATCCCTGGATAAAAAATAGTGAGTGCTCAGCACCCACCTGCAGCCCTGTGGATCAGCTTCTCCTCCTCTCCCCCCAGCACCTCCCACCCGTCGCAGATCAGCATTTTAGCAGCATGCAGGAGGTGCTGAGGGTGAGGGGGCAGAGCAAGAGTGGGGCATGCTCGGGGGTGGTAAGAGGTGGGGTGGGGCGGAATGGGGGCAGGAAGAGGTGGGGTGAGGGCAGAAAGAGGTGGGATGGGGTGGGATCTTGGGGGAAGGGGTGGAGTGAGGCGGGGCATGGGGCGGAGCAGGGATTGAGTACCCCCAGGGAAAGGAGGAAGCCAGCACCTATGCATAGAGCTAATAGATATGGGATACCACAACGATGTGGTGTTGACACGTCTACAAGGAAGTGCATGATGTGGTTGGCAGAGACCCCACCTGCACCTTGCAGGCCACCATGGATATCTTGAAGGAGCCCAAGACAGAGACCCCTGCCATGAACAGCAGGAGTAGGCAGGAGTAGGGAGAAGACTGGTGGGGGACTCCAGCCACGCGAGCATGGATTAGTCCAATGAAGGGGAAAGGAACTCAGTTAAGTGTGTGCATGCATTTTACCTTACAGAGCTTAAATTTAAAGATGTCACCTGGTCCATCCCAAAGCTAATAAGACATAGGTATTCACTTTTTGTTGTTTTACTCATATCAGAAGAGGTTGAGGTACAACAAACAGAGGTAGGGTTGACATCTGCTTTTTATTCCCACTAGGAAGTATTTGGATCAAACAGTTTTCTCATCCCCCTGGATGTTGCAGGTAGGTTATAGTTCTTAGTACACCAGCTTCCCCTGTAAGCCTGGGACCACTCTCCTCAGTTCAAGTCTTTGTCTTCCCAATGTTCTTGTTGCTTCCAGCATGGTGGGGGGAGGCGGAAAGGATAAAGCATTATGTCAGGGTCCCCTATTTTATATCCTCAGTCCATGTACCTGGAAGATACTCCCCAGGCATGCTTGGTGAGCCTTGCTGAGTCAGAGGGTTGAGCAATCCCTCTGGTGTGGTCTTGTGCAACTGAGTTGTAGAGTTGAGCAGTCCCCATTGTGTGGTGCTTGCACAACTGTCATTGATTTGTAAATCCCTTGTTTACTATTACCCGCTGGTCAGTGGCTAGTGATAATCATTCAATGCCTGTCTGGGTGTTGGTCACCTCCTTTATTGTGGTCACTGGAGAACTAGTATTGGGTGACTTCCAAACTCACAATGTATTTCACTAACAACCGTACACCAAAATCCCGTTAATTCATAGACACTAATGATATACATATTTTGACAGAACAATAGGTTTCAGCAGATCATGACCTTTCATATGATATCCTACATGGCATTCTTTGTATGAAATATATCATAATTCTAGACAAAGGTGAATATGGGGGTTCCAGGGTGCTGCTTTGAGGTACAAAGTGCCACTGACCCCTTTCCCATTGCCATGAGGACATAATCATATGTCCTGATATTGACAGGTTTTCAATCTACTCTAACCAAGGCTTACTTCAGCTACTGTGAGAAAATTTAGGCTTCTGGCTATGATAAAGTGACAGTTTTCTAAAAAAGATTCTAATTATACACTGAGATTGATTCTATTACAAGGAAAGGATTTTGTTACTCACAATGTTTCACTGACTTTTAATAACATGAGGGTCCTCTGTGCATAATATAATGTTAATGGTAGTCATTATGTGAACATTATATACATCCCTTGAATCTTTCTTGTCAGTACAATGGCATATAAAAATGCACCAGAGAGCAAACTAATCCCTTCACTTGAAGGAACCACCTTGAGCTTGTCTCTCCTTCCCTCACACTTCAGAAGTTGGTTTTCTGGGCCTTTTAAGATAATTTGTATTTTGGCAGCAGTAAATTCATGGAGTTAACATATCCACCCTAGTGTCATGTGTAATTTTGTCTGAACTCAGACTTCATCTGTACCAGGCACCCTGCATACTAGAGAGAGAAAGTATACGCTGCTGCACAAACTAACTTGACTGAAAACCATAAATTTAAATTTGCTCCAGATGCCTCCATAGTTTACTGAGACAGTGATGAACAATATCACATTTTAAAGCTCAATTTCTTTTTTCCCTCCTCAATCCTGGACTTTTACTTCCCGAGGCAATAATATTTAAGCTTTAGGTGGTACCATGGTTTTACACTAACAAAGAGGAAACAGGGATGTGTATCTGAATCCATTTTAAGTTATTAACTAAATACAGTGAAAGTTATTGCTTGTGGAAGATACAAGAGATTGCTGTGACTAGAGCTAAAAAGAAAGAAAGCAAGAACTGTTTAAGCAACGTGCCCCACCCCGTCTCGTTAATACTAGGGCTGACGATTAATCGCAGTTAACTCATGCGATTAACTCAAAAAAATTAACTGTGACTAAAACAATGAATCGCACTGTTAAATAATAGAATACCAATTGAAATTTATTAAATATTTTGGATGTTTTTCTACATTTTCAAATATATTGATTTCTATTACAGCACACAATACAAAGTATACAGTGCTCAATTTATATTGTTATTTTTCTTACAAATATTTGCACTGTAAAAATGATAAAATAAATACTATTTTTAATTCACCTCATACAAGTACTGTAGTGCAATCTCTTTATCGTGAAAGTGTAACTTACAAATGTAGATTTTTTTGTTACATAACTGCACTCAAAAACAAAACAATGTAAAACTTTAGAGCCTACAAGTCCACTCAGACCTACTTCTTGTTCAGCCAATTGCTAAGACAAATAAGTTTGTTTATATTTACAGAAGATATTGCTGATTGCTTTTTATTTACAATTTCACCTGAAAGTGAGAACAGGCGTTCATGTGGCACTTTTGTAGCTGGCATTGCAAGGTATTTACGTGCCAGATATGCTAAACATTTATATGCCCCTTCATGCTTCGGCCACCATTCCTGAGGACATGCTTCCATGCTGATGCTACTCGTTAAAAGAAAATGCATTAATTAAATTTGTGACTGAACTCCTTGCGGGAGAATTGTATGTCTCCTGCTCTGTTTTACCCGCATTCTGCATATAGTTCATGTCATATCAGTCTCGGATGATGACCCAGCACATGTTCATTTTAAGAACACTTTCACAGCAGATGTGACAAAACGCAAAGAAGGTACCAATGTGAGATTTCTAAGGATAGATACACCACTCGACCCAAGGTTTAAGAATTTGAAGTGCCTTACAAAATCTGAGCGGGACGAGGCATGGCACATGCTTTTAGATGTCTTAAAAGAGCAACACTCCAATGCAGAAACTACAGAACTCAAACCACCAAAAAAGAAAATCAACCTTCTGCTGGTGGCATCTGTCTCAGATGATGAAAATGAAGAAGCATTTGTGTGCTCTGCTTTGGATCATTGTCGAGCAGAACCTGTTATCATCATGGACACATGACTTCAGGAATGGTGGCTGAAGCATGAAGGGACATATAAATCTTTAGCGCATCTGGCACATAAATATCTTGCGATGCCAGCTACAACAGTGCCATGTGGAAGCCTGTTCTCACTTTCAGGTGACATTGTCAACAAGACGTGGGCAGCATTATCTCCTGCAAATTGTAACCAAACTTGTTTGTCTGAGAAATTGGCTGAAGTAGGACTGAGTGGACTTGTAGGTTCTAAAATTTTACATTGTTTTATTTTTGAATGCAGTTATCTTTTGTACATAATTTTACATTTGTAAGTTCAACTGTCATTATAAAGAGATTGCACTACAATACTTGTATTAGGTTGTAATAAAAAATAAATACAAAATGAGCGGTGTACATTTTGTATTCTGTGTTCTAATTGAAATCAATATATTTGAAAATGTAGAAAACACCAAAAAATATTTAAATAAATTGTATTCTATTATTGTTTAACAGTGCGATTAATTGCCTGATTAATCGCGATTAATTTTTTTAATCTCTTGACAGCCCTAGTTAATATACCTAATTCCTTGGCTTCATTCTTCATTCTTTCTGAAAAATCCTATAGCACCTAATATAGTGTCAGGACAGCTGGGCAATTAGTCTGGAGCGGGGCAAGAATAGGCACATGCTGGAGAAGGAGTAGTCTGTCAGAACTACCAGGATCCTGGGAGTATCCCAGGATCGATAGGACAGTCATAGGGTCTTTGCTGGGGATAAGATATCAGCATTTCCTTTGTCAAATACATCAGCAAAATCTTGGCATTTTGCAGGGATTAATAAGCCGTTGCCTCCTCGAGTCTGCTGGACACAGAGGCAGGGGCCTTTTCCAGCCCTCTCCTCATTTTCTGGGCACCTGCCTCAGCAAGACACAGTTGTCAACAGCATCAGCTCAATTTGAATTGTATCTCTTGCATCTTCCAAGAGATGTTTGGATCATTCACTGAGAGCCAGGGAATACCAAGTGTGATTGGGAAGTATGGCAAGTTTATTAAATTAAACTGCAGAATTTCTTGATGGTCTCAGATTTTGAGCTGGAGGGGAGTGGTTTCATGGGTGACTGGACCTGAAGACAGCAATCGATTCTACTAAGTCTGGTGTGAGCTTCTTCCACACTGGCAGTTGGTTAGCTTTGGCAAAGCCTGTATCCACAAAATTACTAGAAGCACCAGAATCCACAAACACAAGCAGGGTGCAGCTCACCTCAGGTATAGTTGGGATGCAGAGGTGGAGCAATATCTGCAGATGTGGAGGGTGACTGTTCATGGCTGCCAAGATACACAATGGCAGAAGAGGGGGCTTGAGTGGAGGATTCAACTCCATGGCTATGTCCAGCAGCAACCCCTCTAACGATGCTGGACCCAGTTGTTTCCTGGATTTCCTGAAGGTTTTGATTTAAGGTGGGACTCAGAAGTGTATCACAATATAGGCAAAAGCCATTCTGCCGTCAACAATCCTGTTCCTGATCTGTGAGGTGCCTTCATGTTGCACCAACCTGCATAGGCTCCAGCCCTGGATGAGCTGGTAGGGACAGCCAGAATGGAGCAGGGCTAGGCTGGGGTTGTGGACACATCCTCTTGTTTGCTTGGCATCTCTCAGAAAAACAACTGTCAATCCAGATGCACAATTTGGTATATGAGTTCAGAACTGGGGGGGGGTTGACCCAGGCCATTTCACCTTTTATGTTGTCATTCAGACCCTGGTAGAAATAGGAGATCTGGGCTACTTTATTCTACTTCGCATTGACAACCAGATGCCAAAAGTGGGCAGCATACGTCGAGACGGGCTTCAGCAGTATGAGTGTGATTTGGATAATTGAATATTACCAAAAAGGCATTGATGAACTCATCAGAATGAGTAAGGACTGGGCTCACCCATTCCAGAAGCAGCAAAGACCATCTAGGGCTCCACTAGTCAATAAACTGATAAGCCCCACCTTGGTCTGTTCATCAGGATACATCACAGGATGCATGAAGAACAACAGGCAGCACTGGTTAAGAAAACCACAGAACTTCTGGCAGTTCCCATTAAATCTTTTGGGCAGTAGAACCTTCAGGCCACGTTCCAGAGAGACCATAGTCAGCAGTACCAGAGGTACCAGAGCTGCCGGGATTTGTGTGTGGAGAGAGGCATTCTCCAGTTGCAACTGGACAAGTTGACCTGAAAGTTCTCAACCAACTCTGTCATCTCAGTGATGGACATGCCAGAGCCAAGCACATAGGGAGTAGTCTACTCAAACTCTCAGGACAGCTGGTAGACTGGCTGTGGCTGAAGCAGGAACAGGCAGAGGCTGGAGTAGGAAAAGTCTGTCAGGATTACCAGGCCTCTGGGATTATCCCTGAAAAGGTAACGACGTTGAGCAGACTGGAGTGGCTGCTTTCATTAGAGTCCAATATACCTGCCTTGAGGTCACCTGGTTGGACACTTGTTTGTGAATTGGCTGGTCCCTTAGAACTTGCAGGTAATTACCTCAGATGACTCATTAAGCTCAGAACACTCAGTCTTAGGGATGACTCATCATCACATACAGAAAGGATACCTTTCTGTAAAGTTTTTAAACCATTCAATAGGACTTAGTAGAGAATTATGTCTCAGGTACAGGATTTCATAATTTGGATTTAAAAAATCTATAGAAAAGATATAATTCTGTAGTTATTTAAGTATATACTTTACAGCAATTTCTACTGTGAAAGTAGAATGAATTATATTGAAATTATAATTCATTAAAGAAATGCTACTTGAAGGGTTTGTTGAAATATAGTTGTCAGGAAGAGAAACATTAAGGAGTGTGAGACAATGGGTCCTCAAACTAATTAACTTAGAGCTCCTACTGAGCTAGGAGATTGGTAAACGTTAGTATGCAAATAAGATATGTATGTATATTTGTCAGTTTCTGCTTCCTTTTGTCTCTTATGTTAAATTGGCTTTGGCTTAGCTGTATAAATAAGTTATCTTGAGCCTCAGAGACGGGCTCACATATCTGGGTGCATTGGCAAAGCGCTTTGCTAATAAACAGAGTGGTCTGACAAATTATGTGAGTCCTGAATCTGACTTTGACACTACAGAACCCTATTAAAGTCTATAGAAATTTTCCACAATACCATTCCTGGAATGGATGTGCATTGGCAAAGCTTTGAGGTAAAGTCCTGCTGGAAGTGTGAACATCTGACTCTCACTCTTGTTCTATTATCCCTGTTATCGCCTCTCAAAGTGCTAAAAATAGTCATTTCCAAAGATTATCATCTTGGTTTTTGTAAAGGGCTGATAATATGCCTCACACAGTACAAGGCACAAAGGAAGACATGGTACTGGCCATGAGGAGGTTACAACAAAAAGAAAGGAAACCCTAACACCTGATCTGACCAGGACTGTCAATTCTCTGGAATTGGAGATTCTTGGAGAATAGTTGTATAATATGCTGACATTATAATAAAATTTGTCCAATACTCACAGTGACTCACATTATTAACTAGATTACTCAGCCTTTCAGTCTCATACCATGCAAGTAACTTTGTAGTAACTCTGAGTACTAGGATCTTAAAGCTACTTCATGCTTTCCACAACAGTACATAGGCAATAAAGTCTTATTTGGAAGTAATTCTTAGTGCTTTTTATCATTCATTTATCCCACTATGGCACTCTGTACCTCAAAGTAGCAGCTGGGAACCCCCATATTCACTACTGTGAAATGATTATGATATGTTTTGTACAAAGTATGCCTTGTGAGGTATAATTTGAAAAATTTGACCTTTTGAACATTAATATCCTGTTGGATTATACATATTATCATTGTATGTGAAGTTATGAAGTATTGCAAGATATGTTACTTGAATACGTTGTGAGGTTGGGAGACGACCATAGCCAAGCTTTCAGTGGCAACAAAGGACCAGCCAGTTATGTGCTGATGGGATTCCCAGTAAAGGGAATCCACTCGCCCAACTGCCATCCCAGAGACTTCAGAGAGAACATGTAGGCAATTGAGACTGCCTGATCTCCACATCACAGGAAAGATCTTTCCAGCAAGCTGTAAGAAAGTATAAAGAGGGACAGTGACATCATCACTGGACCTCTGTTTCCCCTCCCCTCCCCACATTTCAACACCTGGAGGAACTTCTGGAGGACAAAGACTTTGAACTGTGGAAGAGTGGTCCCAGGCTGAAAGATAGTCCCAGTCTGTGTATGGAGGAACTGTAACCTGCTTGTACAATCTGTCAGGGTGAGATATTACATGATTCAATTCTTGCTTAGACTAAAAGTTCTCTTTTACATTCGTCTGTCTCCAAGCCATTCTTTCATTCTCTGTCACTTCTCTGCCAGCTTAAACACCTTCTCAGTTAAGCATGGTGTTGCCCAACACTGACTTTTCAGAATGTGTGCTTTGGCAGTTTTGAGCATAATCGTTTTCTTTTTAATCGAAATTTCTTACTACTGGATGATATTACTTACCTAAATAGAGCATGAGAGGAAAGTGATCAGGAACAGCCAGCATGGATTCACCAAGGGAAGGTCATGCCTGACTAATCTAATCGCCTTTTATCATGAGATTACTGGTTCTGTGGATGAAGGGAAAGCAGTGGATGTATTGTTTCTTGACTTTAGCAAAGCTTTTGACACGGTCTCCCACAGTATTCTTGTCAGCAAGTTAAGGAAGTATGGGCTGGATGAATGCACTATAGGGTGGGTAGAAAGCTGGCTAGATTGTCGGGCTCAACGGGTAGTGATCAATGGCTCCATGTCTAGTTGGCAGCCGGTGTCAAGTGGAGTGCCCCAGGGGTCGGTCCTGGGGCCGGTTTTGTTCAATATCTTCATAAATGATCTGGAGGATGGTGTGGATTGCACTCTCAGCAAATTTGCGGACGATACTAAACTGGGAGGAGTGGTAGATACGCTGGAGGGGAGGGATAGGATACAGAAGGACCTAGACAAATTGGAGGATTGGGCCAAAAGAAATCTGATGAGGTTCAATAAGGATAAGTGCAGGGTCCTGCACTTAGGAAGGAAGAATCCAATGCACCGCTACAGACTAGGGACCGAATGGCTAGGCAGCAGTTCTGCGGAAAAGGACCTAGGGGTGACAGTGGACGAGAAGCTGGATATGAGTCAGCAGTGTGCCCTTGTTGCCAAGAAAGCCAATGGCATTTTGGGATGTATAAGTAGGGGCATAGCGAGCAGATCGAGGGACGTGATCGTCCCCCTCTATTCGACATTGGTGAGGCCTCATCTGGAGTACTGTGTCCAGTTTTGGGCCCCACACTACAAGAAGGATGTGGATAAATTGGAGAGAGTCCAGCGAAGGGCAACAAAAATGATTAGGGGTCTAGAACACATGACTTATGAGGAGAGGCTGAGGGAGCTGGGATTGTTTAGCCTGCAGAAGAGAAGAATGAGGGGGGATTTGATAGCTGCTTTCAACTACCTGAAAGGGGGTTCCAAAGAGGATGGCTCTAGACTGTTCTCAATGGTAGCAGATGACAGAACGAGGAGTAATGGTCTCAAGTTGCAGTGGGGGAGGTTTAGATTGGATATTAGGAAAAACTTTTTCACTAAGAGGGTGGTGAAACACTGGAATGCGTTGCCTAGGGAGGTGGTGGAATCTCCTTCCTTGGAAGTTTTTAAGGTCAGGCTTGACAAAGCCCTGGCTGGGATGATTTAACTGGGAATTGGTCCTGCTTCGAGCAGGGGGTTGGACTAGATGACCTTTAGGGGTCCCTTCCAACCCTGATATTCTATGAGTGTTTCAGCTACTGATTCGATTTAGGATGAGGAGCACATACTGAGTAATTCTTTAAATATTGTAAGGAGAGTGATCACTTTAGATAAGCTATTACCAGCAGGAGAGTGGGGTGGGAGGAGGTATTGTTTCATGGTCTCTGTGTATATAATGTCTTCTGCAGTTTCCACAGTATGCATCTGATGAAGTGAGCTGTAGCTCACAAAAGCTTATGCTCAAATAAATTGGTTAGTCTCTAAGGTGCCACAAGTACTCCTCTTCTTTTTGCGAATACAGACTAACACGGCTGTTACTCTGAAACCTGTCTTTAAATATGTGCATTCAGTTTAGATTTCAATATAGTTAATTATATACAAAACTACAGTTGAACATTTGTTACAAACTGACAGCTACCAAGAATTTTGCAGTTGACACTATTAGAGCTGGTTGATGCTTTTTTTGTTAAAGGAGAGGAGTGTTGGGGCTGGGTGGGGGTGTGTGTAATGTTTTTTAGTGAAGCCAAAAGATTTTTGGTAAAATATTTTGGGAGGGTTTTTTTGTTTTTGTTATTTGAAAACCAAAAACGTTTCTTACCAAGAAACCAAATGTGTTTCAGTAAAAAAAGCAAACAAACATTTTTTGCAGGAAGTTTAGACAAAAACTAAAAATTATAGATTTTTTTTTTTCAAGAATTCTCATGAACGATATTTGGTACTTATGAACCTGCTTTCATCATTACGTCGCGTGCCGTGGCCACTTGGCATTTCACAGCAACAGCAGAGATGGAAGAGCTCCCCTTCTTCAAATGCATAGGCCCCTAGAAATTGCGCTAAAGGAAAACCTCCATTAGCTTCAATAGTGTAGAGCCTATGACATATAGTAGAGCAGTTATGATGCCACGTAACAGAGGACAGTAGGACACCTACGTAATATTCAGTGAACTGGCTAGCATGAATCTTCAAAAGGAATGGAAATGGAAATGTTAGTGTTCTTTCAGAGCCAGTTTTCTTGCATGCCTCATATATTTCATGTCCATGATGTATCCTGGGTACCATACTCCATTGCCATGAGCTGACGCTCTTTGTGTGCTTATGACATTCAGGTTTAGTCATTGTTCAGTTCTGGATTCAAAACAACCTTCCATCAGGCTTTTTTTCTGTTTGGAGGAAGCTTACCGCTGGTGTTGAACTGTCCTTTCAGCCCTTGTATATTGTATATTTCATCTGGAGTACTGTGTCCAGTTTTGGGCCCCACACTACAAGAAAGATGTGGAAAAATTGAAAAACATCCAGCGGAGGGCAACAAAAATGATTAAGGACTGGAACACATGACTTATGAGGAGAGGTTGAGGGAACTGGGATTGTTTAGTCTGCGGAAGAGAAGAATGAGGGGGGATTTGATAGCTGCTTTCAACTACCTGAAAGGGGGTTCCAAAGAGGATGGATCTAGACTGTTCTCAGTGGTAGCTGATGACAAAACAAGGAGTAATGGTCTCAAGTTGCAGTGGGGAAGGTTTAGGTTGGATATTAGGAAAAACTTTTTCACTAGGAGGGTGGTGAAACACTGGAATGCGTTACCTAGGGAAGTGGTGGAATCTCCTTCCTGAGAAGTTTTTAAGGTCAGGCTTGACAAAGCTCTGGCTGAGATGATTTAGTTGGGGATTGGTCCTGCTTTGAGCAGGGGGTTGGACTAGATGACTTCCTGAGGTCCCTTCCAAGCCTGATATTCTATGATTCTATGATCCTTTAAGTTTTCTCCAAAGCACCCTAGAGATTTCACCTTTTATTTAAAAAAAAAAAAAAAGGTTGTGACATTTCTCAAGCGTACACTGCACAAAATCGTAGATTCCAATTTATAATACAAAATGCAGATAAAATACTGTTGTGACAACAAGATTAATCATTTAAATAATGTTGCAAACCTCTAGGCCATTTGTATTTCTGAGTTTTGCTCACTGGTATTTTCTAAACATTATCATAGTAGTTTCCCGACACTGTTTTCTTGCCAACTTTTCATTCTCAGATTGTAGAGCAATCAAAATGTGGCTGATCAACTTCTTGCTTGTTACACACTTAGCAAGTGCATATCTCTTGTTCCTCAACCCAGCCATTATCTTTTGATTATTTGTTTCTGACATTTACATGTCTTCAGGAAGTAGTGTATTTTTTACTGTATATTTTTACTGTATATTTTACTGTATATTTGTGTTTTACAGCAATATTTATCGGAGAGTACTATACACAGATAGGCATGTAGGGCCAGATCCTTTGCTCTTGTGTGTGGCACAGGAATAGGGAACGGATAAAACAATGGCTTCAAGCCACCTTCATACCACTTGTTCTGGAATCTGGACTCTGCTTACCTTTGAACAGCTGGAGCACAGCGTATCATGGCAACAGTCTTTCCCTTCCCACAATATGCCCTCAGCCTATGCCTATGGAGCTATGGAGCTAGTAGCGTAGCAGAGCCATCGCTGCAAGGCTGTCACCCTGGCACTGGCAGTATGCATTTGAGACTGGGCCCCAGATCCCTGCAGGGATGTAGGCTTAGGTGCCAAGTGAGCGTAGGTGCCTATAGGGGTTAGGCAGCAGCCAACTGGAGGTTTTGTGGAGTTCGGTGGTGCCTAAAACTGGGACTTGGGCATCTAATTCTTGGGCTTAGGCACTTAAGTACCTTTGTGGATCTGGGCCTGGTTCCATCCTTTTATAGTGACAAAGCAAAGAAGTCCCAGCCGGTCAGCTTATACAGCTATATTGTATGCAGCACCTTAGCTGTGCATTTCTGTAAGTTTGTGGTGTTTTTCTGGTAACCCTAATATTCTTTTGGGGGTCTGTGCGGAGACCTTAACTGAGCATTTCCTGGCTTAGAGGTTTTTGGAAGCATCTGGGGAGCAGAAAAGCCAGCTGAGTGGCAGCAACCTTAATTTTTTTGGTAAGTGAATTACATACAGGTATTATCACAGGTAGAGAAGTAGTTGCTATATCATTATTATACGTAAATATCTACATAGATATTAGGTGCAGTATTGTTACATACTGCTAGTTTCTCAAGCAGATGGAACATGGATTCATGTTCTATTCTATTCTATTCATGTAGAACCAGGGGTCTGTAGTGGCAAATTGCAATAGTCAGGTAAGTATGCATTAAGTAGTTGTTCAGTCTATAAATGAGTGTGACACTTCTCTGGGTACAGTACAGTGCTGCTTTAGTTCAAATTGCTATTCTTTGCGTTTGTTACTTGTGAAGTGTAAATAGCCAATTGGGACAAGCCCAGTGCTCTTCAAACTGGCTTTAGAACCATTTAATTCAAAGTCTGACTTGTTTGGTTTCATATTTCACTTAACCTCATTGACAGAGTAGCGGTTTCTCTGTGAGCCCTAGTGTGGTGCTGCATTTCCTTACTGTGGTCATAAATACTCTTCATCTTGGTCACAGCATCACTTACCTCATCTGGCACCAGGTGCAGCCAGGCCTTCATTTCTCCTCACCTCAGTTTCCCTTACTCTTGAGTAGTTGGGTGCTGAAGTTGGTGATTTGCCCTTCTGGTCAAATCAAAAATTCCTTCCCTTCCAGAATTAACAAGAATCCCAACTAATAACAAAATGCAATCTTCACCCCTCTGGGCATGGCTCCACCAAGAGACCTTTGCCTTTTCTGTAATATATGACCTGCCCTTTGTTGAGACATAGCCTTCTTCTCCCTGTCTGTGTAACCCTCCCTTCTCCTTAGGAGTAGCAATACAGTCTTTTGCCCCTCAGTACAGGGATCACAGAATTCCTCAACAGAGGTTTGTTCACCACTTCACTAGGGGGCATACTGTCCCTCTGTGGCAAGCGCTTGGCCTCTTAACAACAGAGAAAACATCTGCCTTAATTCCAGAACTGCTCTGCCTCCCTGCACCACATTCTATGATGTTTGCCTCTGTTTAGGCCATCTCAGCAGTCCTTCACTGAGCCCCGCCCAGACTCCTTCCCTAGCTCCCTCTTGAGGATAGGGTTGCCAACTTTCTGATTGCAGAAAACTGAACACCCGTGCCCCACCCTGCCCCACTCCTTCCCCAAGGCTGAACTCCCACTCACTCCATCCCCCGTTCCTCCAGGTGTGGCCTCACCAGTGCCGAATAGAGGGGAATAATCACTTCCCTTGATCTACTGGCAATGCTCCTACTACTACAGCTCAATATGCCAGTGGCCTTCTTGGCAACAAGGGCACACTGCTGACTCATACCCAGCTTCTCGTCCAGTGTAACCCCAGGTCCTTTTCTGCAGAACTGCTGCTTAGCCAGTCAGTCCCCAGCCTGTAGCGGTGCATGGGATTCTTCCTTCCAAGTGCAGGACTCTGCACTTGTCCTTGTTGAACCTCATCAGATTTCTTTTGGTCCAATCCTCCAATCTGTCTAGGTCACTCTGGACCCTATCCCTACCCTCCAGCATATCTACCTCCCCACCGAGCTTAGTGTCATCTGCAAACTTGCTGAGGGTGCAATTAATCCCATCATTCAGATCATTGATAAAGATGTCGAACAAAACTGGCCCCAGGACCAACCCCTGAGGCACTCCGCTTCATACCGGCTGCCACCTAGACATCGAGCCAATGATCACTACCCGACAATCTAGCCAGCTTTCCATCCACCTTATAGTCCATTCATCCAATCCATAATTTTTTAACTTGCTGGCAAGAATACTGTGGAAGACCGTATCAAAAACTTTGCTAAAGTCAAGATAGATCACATCCACCACTTTCCACATAGCCACAGAGCCAGTTATCTCACCACAGAAGGCAATCAGGTCGATCAGGCATGACTTGCCCTTGGTGAATCCATGTTGACTGTTCCTGATCACCTTCCTCTCCTCCAAGTGCTTCAAAATGGATTCCTTGAGGACCTGCTCCATGATTTCGCCAGGGACTGAAGTGAGGCTGACCGGTCTGTAGTTCCCCAGGTTCTCTTTCTTCCCTTTTTAAAATATGGGCACTATATTTGATTTTTCCAATCATCTGGGACTTCCCCCGATCACCACGAATTTTCAGAGACAATGGACTCACATCAGCCAACTCCCTCAGCACTCTTGGATGCATTAGATCTGGGCCCCTGGACTTATGCACGCCCAGCTTTTCTAAATAGTCCTTAACCTGTTCTTTCACCACTGAGGGCTGCTCACCTCCTCCCCATACTGTGTTGCCCAGTGCAGCAGTCTGGGAGCTGACCTTGTCTGTGAAGACCGAGGCAAAAAAAGCATTGAGTACTTCAGCTTTTTTCACATCATCTGTCACTATGTTGTCTCCCCCATCCCACGCTCTCCCTGATCTTCTTCTTGTTGCTAATATACCTGTAGAAACGCTTCTAGTTACCCTTCACACCCCTTGCTAGCTGCAACTCCAATTGTGCCTTGGCCTTCCGGATTACACCCCTATATGCTCAAGCGACATTTTTATACTCCTCCCTACTGACCTGTCCAAATTTCCACTTCTTGCAAGCTTCCTTTTTGAGTTTAAGCTCACCGAAGATTTGACTGTTAAGCCAAGCTGGTCGCCTGCCATATTTGCTTTTCTTTCTGCACTTCGGGATAGTTTGTTCCTGTGCCCTAAGTAAGGCTTCTTTAAAATACAGCCAGCTCTCCTGGACTCCTTGCCCCCTCATATTAGCTGCCCAGGGGATCCTGCCCATCAGTTCCCTAAGGGAGTCTAAAGTCTGCTTTTCTGAAGTCCAGGGTCCGTATTTTTGCTACTCTCCTTTCTTCCTTTTGTGAGGATCCCGAACTCCACCATCTCAGGGTCACTGCTGCCTGGGTTGCCACCCACTTCTACTTCCCTACCAATTCTTCCTGTTTGTAAGCAGCAGGTCAAGAGGAGCATGGCCCCTAGTCAGCTCACACAAATTGCCTTATAAAGAAGGCACAACCCTATCTGCTGGAGAACAAGGAGAAAACAATCCTTACTGTATATGACAGTTCAAAGTCTCCAGAACTTGCATTCATGCTGTGCCTCTAGGAGCAATATGGGCACCACAATTATTTACAGGTTTTGGTGAGTCTTTTTATTGCTGTATAAACACAAAATTCCATATTTAGTCAGCTGATACTGGCTTAGTGTGCAGCTCTGGCAACATAAGAGTTCTGATCCTTCATAATGTTTGATCACATGCATAATCATATGTTTAAAAATAAGCAGATTTTAAATGGGAATAAATCAGTAAATAAGCTGCCATCTAATCATATAAATTAGAGATGAGAAAGAACTATTATGTCTTCCATTCAGTCCAGGATTTCTCACTACACTACATTTTCCAGAGGTTTGTTCCATCCTCTTTTATCCCTTCTTTTGGGAGTTGCTTTGTGGTACAAAAACAACAGGAATTCTTTACAACCTGAACCTTTGGAGATTTTACTTTGGGATAATAACAATACTTAGCTCTTATATAGAGAGACAAGGTGGTGAGGTAATATCTTTTATTGGACCAACTCCAGCTAGTGAAAGGGACAAACTTTTGAGTTACACAGAACTCTTCTTCAGGTCTAGAAAAAGTACTTGGATTGTTGCAGCTAAATACAAGGTAGAACACATTGTTTAGCATAAGTAGTTAACACATACTCTAAGGGACCATTCAAGGCCAAGTGGGCCATTATAGCACTTATTATCAGTAGATTGCAAAGAGGCAGTATTATTATCCCCATGTTAAAGATAAGGAAACTGAGGCACAGATAAGGGACTTGCCTAAGATCACCCAAGAGGCCAGTGGCAGAACTGGGAACAGAACCCTGCCTTCCTGTGTTCAGTGCACTAAAATGGCTCGGTTTGTGGGTCCAAGTAGTGAAGAGCTTTCATCTTCCACAACTCCTGTGATATCAGAGAGACAACTTGCTTCTGAGCCCTGACCTGTGGAGATATGCTATTTTCCTTTACTAAACCTTTGCTAGTCAGTCCTATTTCACATGAGACACTTATAACACAAACCTCAGGGCAGAAAGCAAAATGTGGTTAATGCCATACACTCTTGGATGGTGACATGTTTTCTATCAAGCTAGCACATATTCTGTAGGGTGATCCAGTGACTGTAAAGTTGTAGTGAAAAATAAAGCATAGTGAAGAGATATTGGCTGAAGCAAATCAATGTCCCATACAAATTATAGGATGGTACCATAAGCTAGAATGGCCAACTCCTACAGCAAGGGGAGGGGGAGGACACAAGGAGCCATCCACCCCTTGCACCCCCACTGCTTCATGTAAGAGCTGTCCCCATATGCCTTCCTGAAGGATTATACAGATTATGGTTACTGCAAAGCCACAGCTTTGCAGTCTTTTTAGAGAGATTGATAACAGCAGTGTTTTAATCTCTCTAACCACAGAGAGGACAATGGGCTTTATTCAACCCCACTATCCCAGGGAGATAACAGATACACCTCACTATCCCAGCAGGGATGCTGTGCCCCTGGGGAGGCAGGCATTGATTGTTCAAGTGCCCCCCACCAGGTATTCCAGCAGGGGAGGACAGCTTTAATGTACAGTCGGGGTTCTCATGCATCATCCCCTGAGTGCTATTTCCAAGCTCCTTTCCTGGCTGCTGCTAGCCAATTTTGGGAGTGCACTGAGTCTAAGCACCTTGACGGAAGTGTTGTGTGGTTGCAGTCCCGCATGGGGTAGACTTTCCATTGCGAAGGACCTGCAGACCTGGTTTCTGTAGTATGTACCCCTGCCAGCAAATCCGAGGGCTGAATCAAGCGCCATAGTTTTAAAGAAAACTTGAAAACTACCAGCCAAATATAGAATGATGGTGTCTGGCTAGTAACAAAGGCGGCTAAACCAACCAAGTCTTCTTCACACAGAACCCCTTGTCTAGAAAACAGCTAAACTCAGCCATGCAATTATGTGTTCTGCATCACTGAAATGTGGTAGACATTCTGCGGATGGGATAATTGCAAATGACCAAATCACCATAAATACTAACCTGCCAAGAGAAACTTGTTACTGAAAACAAATTATAATACTCTCCTCTGCGTGTAAACCAAAACTGCCTTCAGCTCGGGCTTTGTTTTACAATACGCTTCGATACAATGGGTTAAAGCCCAGATAACAGCACTGTACGCATTAAAAATGAGCCTTTCCCCTGAGATTTCCACATGCCCTGTATGATTTGTATGACCAGAGACCAAAGGCCAGAGATCTTCACCTACTCAGGAAGCAACAGTCAGGCCCCCAGCTGAAATGCTGTAAGCATGGAGGTGCCCTTTCAGTTAACCCTTTGTGCGCTGACAGATTTCATCAGCATTCTGGGGTGCTAGCTAAGCACTGATGCATTCAGCGTGGTCCCGTACAACATGCAAAATAAAGGCAGCCCCGTTCCAAGGGAATTAGAACATTTGACATGCTGATGTATGGGGTACATGAGGCAGCACCAGAGACATGTTCTTCTCCATGTTCAGTATGAGGTTATTTAGGCAGCCTTCAGGTGCTTAATGAAGATTATCAAACATGGCAGGGTATCCCTGAAAGCAAAACATACAACCCCGTTGGTACCCAGAGCCCTGATGTCATTTTATAGTCAAATTTTACCAGAATGGGCGACAATAAGAGATCTACAAAATATGGCAGCCTGCAGGCTAGAGCCAATCTTTCCATTTATCAGGTGAGGTTAGTGGTACTGCTGATACCCCTACCGCAATAGAACAAGCTATATAGATCTATTAGCTTTGTGAGTTTGGAAAATACTAGGAAATAAGTATTAACATCCTACTACAGTGATTGGCCGTTAGTACTTTATATGCTAGTTAGGAAAAGGTGTTGGAGGCATGTAGCAGATTTTGTCCCCCCACTAGGTCTTTTTACACTGTTCTAGACTGGGCATAAAGGGCACTTAGAGGGTGTAGAACCAGCACCCAAAGACCAATGTTCCCTCTAATTTTTGACAGGCCGTGTGCGCAAAAAATGTCTTCTGTGCAAATTGTTGAGCTTCTGTGCAAATTGTTGTGTACGCGGTGTCCAGGATCTGTATGAGCGCGCATATGCCCACAGCTTAGAGGGAACAGTGCCAAAGACTATTCCCAGTGCACGGGTGTCATAAGGGAAATCCTTGTAGGCCCCTTGTAGCCTTTCCCTGGTATAGATGCATGTTGGGGATTTGAGGGGGCATGCTGAGGATGGAAAGGGGCGTGGCCAATGCTCTATATACTTTGGAACAGTTCATTGCTAGCTGAGGGGAAGCTATTGGAAATTAGAGCAGCCCCTACGGGCTGCTGTGATTTATGTTGGGGGCCACAGCCTTCCCCCAGAGCAGTTGAGAATCTGGGAGGCTGAAAGGTGGAATAAGCACAGAATGTGGCACCCAATCGAATCTCTTTGTTGGCCTGGGGAGACACCCGCAGTGCCTTTTTATATGAACCAGTATTTACTGGTATGATTATATTCTGTCCTAGTTAAATGTTAGACTCACCGTAAAACTAGGAGCCCAATCAACAGTTTGTTATGAGTGAGGAAATCAGTAAGAGAAAGTAAATACCATAACTCCAGGATTCATTCTGGGGGGAGCTGCTTTTCAGATTGTTTATCCATGATCAAGAGCAGAGCTGTCACCGGGTCTAGATAAAATTTGACACCCTCACAAAAATTGGAAATAACGTTAATTCAGATGTTCCTTAGCAAGGTCTAAACTCACTAGGAGAGTCATCCAGGAAACACCCCAACCTTCTGTAGCCCTGAGGGGAGGTGTTTGAAGGCTTGGAGATTGAAGGGCCGGGGCGGTTTAATTAGCAATAGGGGATATGGCAGACAGAATTTCATTAATTAGGCTGAGAGGCCAGTATGACATGCTGAGGCTCTAGTGCTCATAGGCTACCAGCCTAGCCCTTGGTTAGGTCCCTCCTGAAAATAGACCCTCTCCAATTCCAGGGGGAAGTCACTGGTCACCGCCACCCCAACACACACACTTTGCTTTTCTCCTGCCAGGGCAACTGAAGGGGATTATTGGGCCTTGGGAACTAAACTCAAACAGGGAACTCAGGATGAGTTGTGTTCTCCAAAGAAAGGAGAACAAATAGAACTGTTTTTACCTTAAGGCCACTGGAGCAAACAAATGAGTCCATTAGGCTAGGAAAATATCTCCCAGAATAATGGGTTATAGGATACAAGAAAAACATCATCGCGGGGACAAAAATCTAGCCTGCTAAGTTTAGTAACCTTTTCATAATGCCCTTATGTAATGTCTTCCTGATTCACTGTTCTTTTCTATATTTTCAACAAACATGTCACTTAATATGCATAATTACAAGCCCCACACATCTTATTTCTTTCAGAATCAATAGGATTTCACACCTGACACTACAAGGCTCCCTGTGTAAAGGACAGACAAGAAGCCAATTGTTCCCTTACCTCCCCATCATTTCATTTCTGTACAGAATGTCTTGTGTGTTTTGTAACTTTGGCTCTAGGAAAATGTTTGCATTGTGACAGAAGATCGGGCACTTGGCAGTAATATTAATGACATTTCTGGCAACAGGAACTGTATGTCCCACTCCTGCACATCCTCACACTGTATGTGAGGCACTATGGTGGTTCTGTGAATGCAGTCAATGGCTCCAATTAGCAGGCAGGTCTGCTAGGGCATAGAAACCTTTCGGTATTGACTGTGATTCAGGGGCCCGAAAGCTTTTTGAAACAGAACAACATTACTCTTTGTTGTTATATACCTATCCAACCACAAAAAAGGCATAGGATGATCATGGGTGGTACGGACTTGACATTTGAAGGGTATAGTTTTCTAAAGTTATATGAGCTGGAACTATTTATATAAAATTTCTAAACCTGATACAGTTGCTGAAAGGTAAAAATGAACCCCAGGCCCAAAAGACAAGTGCGCACCCCCACACATACGCAAGCATGGGGGTGGAAGTGAGGGAGAGCAAGAGCCACAAATGATAAAATGAAAGTATAAGAATAAAACATTAAAACACTGACATACATAGGGTAGACCAATGCACACTTTGTTTTGTGTGGAGCTAGAATACCCTTTTAACCCCTTGCAGCTGGGGAAGAACAGCTACACAGTTGGGTAAGATTTTAAACACATATATTGTATTTTATTCAACATCTTGCTAATTATGACGTTCAGCTTCTGGCTTCTTCCTTTGATACATAGTACATGGTACAGATTAAGCAAATTGGGCCTGATTCACCACTGAGTCATTCCAGTTGTACATCTTTGAAATGAATGCAGCTGCAGTGTGCTACTGTAAAACTGGTATAGAAAGGGGAAGCAATATAGTTTAGTGGACTGGAATTACGAGACCCGGGGTATGTTCCTGGCTCTGCCACTGAAATGCTGTGTGACCGTTAGCCAGTCATTTCACCTCTGCTTCCCTTTTGTCTGTCTTCCGTAACCTCAGAGTTATGGACGCCTTGGGAATGGAGGTCATCTATAACCAGTGATGAGCTGCCAAAATCTTAACAACGGTTCTGTCCTCACCCCACGAGGGGGTCGTGGCCTGCCCTTCCCCCCCGAGACTCCTGCCCTATCCACCCCCCCGCGTTCCTTGACGTCCCCCCCCCCGGGACCCCTGCCTCATCCACCCCCCTCCCCTGTCCCCTGACTGCCCCCGAAACCGGGCAGGAGGGTCTCGTGGGCCACCGTAGTGAGTGCCCACCCCGCCCTACCCCTAAGAGCCAGAGAGACCTGCCAGGGGGCGAGGTGGGGAGTCCCGGCGGTGCTTACCTGGGGCAGCTCCCAGGAAGCATCCAGCAGGTCCCTCTGGCTCCTTGGGGCAGGGGAGCACAGCTAGGGGAGAGCAGGGGAAGCGGCCGCTCCCACCACTGATCACACCAAAAGTGGCGCCTTAGGCTGGAGCCCCCAAGGGGAAAATTTGGTGAGTGCAGACCCCCACTGGCAGCTCCCTGCCCCGCACCCGACCCCAGCTCACCTCCGCTCCACCTCCTCCCCTGAACGCGCCCCGCCGCCCCGCTCTGCTTCGCCACTCCTCCTCCCCCCGGCTTCCTGCGAATCAACTGTTCCCACAGGAAGCCAGGGAGGGCTGAGAAGCAGGCGGCGGCTTCCCACTCAGGCCCAGGGAGGCGGAGGTGAGCTGGATCGGGGAGCGGTTCCCCTGCACGCCCCCCGGGTTACCTGCTGCGGCATGGGTGGCCCTCCTTGTGCCCTCCCCGCCCCAGCTCACTTCCATGGGCCTGAGCGTGAAGCCCTCCCAGGCTTCCCATGCAAACAACTGATTCACGGGAAGCCGGGGGGTGGAGAAGCAGAGTGGGGCGGCGCGTTCAGGGGAGGAGGTGGAGGTGAGGTGAGCTGGGGCTGGGAGCAGGGCGGGGAGCTGCCGGTGGGTACTCTGCACCCACCAAATTTTTCCCAAGGGTGCTCCAGGCCCGGAGCACCCACGGAGTTGGCACCTAAGGCAGAGAGAGAATAATAGAATCATAGAATACCAGGGTTGGAAGGGACCTCAGGAGGTCATCTAGTCCAACCCCCTGCTCAAAGCAGGACCAATCCCCAATTTTTGCCCCAGATCCCAAATGGCCCCCTCAAGGTTGAACTCACAACCCTGGGTTTAGTAGGCCAATGCTCAAACCACTGGGCTATCCCTCCCCCCAAAGAGAGTGTGTGCGTGTGAGAGAGAGAGTGTGAGTGAGCAAACAGCATGCATGTCCCCCTCCCAGGGCGAGGGGTGTGTGTGTTAAAACCAGCCCGTCCTCCTCCCAGCCTGGGGAGGGGCTGTGAAAGTGGTGCAGACCTCAGCGCTGCTCCTGCTCTGCTGGCTCCAGCTGCCTTCGCCTGGCAGCCCCAGCATCTTGCTGTAAGTGGCTGCCTGACATGGGGGTGGGGCTAAGGGGTGGGGACAGGCAGCCCAGATGTATCTACCTTTAAGATGCAACACAAGGACAGTACAGTATTTGCTCTTTTTTTCTTTTGTCTCTGCTGCTGCCTGATTGGTCACTTCCAGTTTCACAGGGTGGCCGGCTGACTGGTCAGTCCCAAATCTGGTGTTCGCATCTCTGAGGTTCTGCTGCAGAGGTGGGCAAAGTACGGCCTGCGGGCCACACCTGGCCCACGGGACCCTCCTGCCCAGCCCCTGAGCCCCGAGCCCCACCTCTGCTGTTCCCCTCTCCCGCAGCCTCAGCTCACTGTGCCGCCGGCTGACCCGTCTCTGTGGTGCGCGGTGGCGGGGCTGGCTCCAGCCGGGCGGTGCGGGAGTAGCACCACCAGCCACCGGTGCTCCAGGCAGTGCGGTAAGGGGGCGGGGGCGGGTTTGGATAGAGGGCAGGGGAGTTCGGGGGTGGTGGTCAGGGGGTAGGGGTACGGACGGGGGTGGGGCGGTCAGAGGGCGGGGAACAGCGGGGTTGAATGGGGGCAGGGGTCCCAAGGGGGGCAGTCAGGGGCAGGTGTTCCAGGGGGCAGTCAGGGTACAGGGAGTGTGTGTGTGTGGGGGTGATGGGGCAGGGGTCCCAGGGGTCCGGGGGCCATCAGGAGGCAAGAAGCGGGGGGGAAGGGGCACGGATAGGGGGCAGGGGCCAGGCCACGCCTGACTGTTTGGGGAGGGACAGCCTCCCCTAACCGGCCCTCCATACAATTTCCAAAACCCGATGTGGCCCTCAGGCCAAAAAGTTTGCCCGCCCCGTTCTACTGCATAAGTTACTTGGGGTAGGCAGTGTTTCCTACAGAGTATACACAGTGCCTAGTACAATGGGGATCTGTAGATGCTTCTATAATACAAATAAATAATAAAAAACCAATGAATTAGGCCCATTAAGTCCAGCAAATTATTCAATGGCCCCCTAAAGAGCGAAGAGTCAGAGCTACAGGGATTCCACAGCCAACAGTAGATTAAGGAACAGAACTGCAGATACCACATAATCATTGATGAAATAATTCACAATATTTGCAATTAAATTAGCCTTTAAAATAGACTCATGCACACGTAGTACAAGAAGCTGGACTGAGCCTTGGAGACTAAAGTTCTCTGCTCTGTTTGTCTAGAGAAGAGGTATGTAAGCAGTGTCAGGATGAGTTCCACCCTGACATCTGGTGGTGAGGTGTGGCAAGTTGTGGAAAAGAACTTCAGGGGCCGATCTCATTTGCATAGGCACACCCACCCCGCCTAGAATGAGGCCATAGCTGCCCAAATGGTCACTTTGGCTGCTGTGGGATCCCCAGTGTCTCTGTTATTGGGGCAGGAAGAATAAATTGGTATTACCCTGATTATGGGAACTGTGCTTGGAACTGTACTTGGTCTTTTGTTATGATGGAGGGACTCACCATCAACTAAGTAGCACTCGCTAGGCAGGGGTCATGGGTTTTAAAGCTCTGTGACTTGGGAGAGGCTGGGGACAAGTGTTAATACTTGGTGGTATGGGCCCCTGGGTGAGGGCCTTACATGCTAATTGCACTTCCTCCTCTCTCCACTGTGGAATATCAGAGCTAATTTTGATTCTATTAGGAGTCTAGTTGCAGGCTGCTGAGCTCACTTTGGGCTAATAGTGTACCAGCACTGAGGCTCCCCTACTATAAGCTGAATTCACCTAAGAGCTGAAATCACTGAGTGTTGTGTTAAGTAGTGGGGGAGCCTGAAGATATATTGTGGAGCAGTTTGCGGAAGGGCTGGAATGCCTTGTGGACAGGCTGGTGGAGCAGTTTGTAGGACAGCGGGAGCTGCTTGTGGGCCGTGGAGCTGAGCGAAGAAGTTCGTGGGGCGGCTGGCGGAGCGAAGCGAAGGCCTATGGAGTTGTGGGGCGGTCAGCTTCAGATCATGTAAGATGCCTCTTACCCCCGTCCCATCTCCACCCAGGTTGCGAGGTAAAGCTCCGCAGATAAACTTTCGAACTCTGGAGCTGCCCTGACCAGGGACAGAGACTTTTGGGTCATTGGACTTTTGGGACTTTGGGTGATTTGGGGTTGCTGGACTCAAGAACCAAAGGGAAAGGGGCATGCCCCAATTTGCTTGGGGTGGGTTTTTTTTGCTCATGGGTTGTGTTATGAATCCTGTTGGTGGTGTTTCCCCAACATAATGCCACATTGTTTCTCTCTGTTATTAAAAGGCTTTTTGCTACACTCAGACTATGTGCTTGCGAGAGGGGAAGTATTGCCTCTCCGGGGGTGGTATATATTTGTCCCAGGTCATTGGGTGGGGGCTCGAGCCGGTTTGCATTGTGTTATTGGAATGGATCCCCTAGATATTGAACCTGGCCCTTGTTGCTGCCAACTCTGATGGGCAGAAGGGTTACAGGTACATGTTCTTAAAGCAGAGTCCCATACATATTTGTGGGCACACCAGGACCACTGTCTGTGATTCTTCCTGACTGCTAACACTGTAAAGCTCTCTGAAAAGCCTGTATTACAAATGCTTATTATAAGCTGAATCAGAATTTTTTCTCCATGAACGGATGGCTCTGTAATGCTGCACCATAAGCATATTCTCGTTCTAATGACCTTCGGGCTGATAAACGGCTCCAAGAGAAAGACTCTGAGTTCATGATTCACAAAATCCTTAAGCTGAAGACAAAGACAGTATTAATGTCAGGAAATCTTTATGCCTAACCATGACTGTGTGGACTGATGTTTCCTATTCAAGTGAAACTCATGCAAAAATGACATAAAATATTGCCATTCCTAGCATATTTATGAATCTACAGAACATGGGCTTAATCCTCCAGCCTCAGGGATCCCCATATTATCAAAATATGCGACCATACTTTATGTTGCCAGAAGTTAAGATGGTGGACAGGCACATTTTGATAGAGCGCCCATGAAGACATGACGTGAAAAGCTGAGATTTGAGATACTTGCCCTAGAAACTACAGGGATGACCCATTCCTCTGTTGATGCAGCTTCTGGCCAAGTCCTTCCAGCTCTTGTGCTTGAAAAATAATCTCTGTTATCTCCCTATTTATAGCCAATGAGCATACACAATTTTTGTCCGCTCAAAGAACAATTTTTCTTATCTGTAAATGATATTTCTCCACGAGACAAGGTGAGCCACTAACAACATTTGATGATGTTTTAATGCGTAGTCTCATTTTCTGCAATGCTATTTATTTAGATTTAAAATAATAATAAAAAAGATGCCTATCCATGGCTCTTGGCACCTTAGCACATTGATAAGTAATACAATACAATGAAATACCAGCAGCACTGAAATAATCGTCCAGACAGGAATTAGCCAGACAGACACCTACTAAGACTCCATTGCTTCACACAGTAATGAAGGCAAAACAACAACCCTCTCAGACAGAAGTCTTTTGCAGCATGTCCGGAAGGTCACCAAATTCAAGCTATTTCAGAAGCAAGGGAGCAGTAAGCCCCAGTGTCTCAGAGCCCTCACAAAAAGCACCTTACCTTTGAGAGGGATCCAGCCTCGGCACCCCTGCTGACCACAGCTGTGGTGGTATTGCTTGAGGAAGAGAGGTAGTCCCTCAGGTAAACCAGTCTCAGCCCATTAAGACTTTATAGGTCATGACAGGGGTGACAGCAGCTCCCTAAAGGTGAGGGGGAGGGCACCAAAGCCTGAACCGTGGCCCCACCCCCTGCATTACCCCTTTCCCCAGGCCCTGCCCTTGCACTGGCCCCCGCTCATTCCTGTCCATCCCCTTTATCCCCATTGCTCGCCTTTACAGCAGGTAAAAAGTGATGGGCCATGGCCTCCTACCCCACTCTTCCGTTCCAGGGCCCCTGGGTCATACCCACAGCCTTAAACTCCACCAGAGATCAATGAGCAGCTCATGCAGATCCCAGAGTGCTGAGATTATATGCTCCCAGCAAGATGCACTGATTAGCAAGTAGGGCCCTGCCTTCTGCACCAGATTCAGAATGGTTTTAAGGTGCAACCCCCAGGTAGAGAAATGTCTTGCTCATTGTCCCCGTGTATTTTCCTTGTATAATACTTTGTCTTCTGTTTGGATAACAGGCTCTTCTGTTTCATATGACTCATGTGGGGGTCTTTCTGCTGTTATATTTAACTTCAACCAACCTTCCCAACTCAGAGATAAATATCTTCTCTTTAATGCTATGGCTTTTCTGGTACTAGTTAAAGCACCCATGGGGCTGCCTAGTATGGTTCCTTAAGGTCTTTTCCATTGGCTGATGTGACCCCCGAGGAATCTCTCAATCCAACTGGCAAACTGTTTATTGTTATGTAGCCCTTGACAGGCCAGACAAATTCACAACACTCAGTACTTTGCTGTCATACTATTTATCTATAAAGAATGTCATGTGAGATCATAAATGAAAGCCAGGATCACACTGATCCCCATAATCATTGTATGAAGTACATACGAATAACATTTAAGAAGTTCTGTATCTGTATTAAAACATATGCCTACGTCAAGGCAGCGTTGACACGCAGATTTTGAATCACACAAAGGAAGTTGATCCACCTGTCTCGCTATCAGCTATGAAAATTAAGCACTGTAGGCCAATACAGTGGAAGCAAAATCTGCATATGGAGTAAACAGGCAGATCGTAAGACAGTGGAGGCTAAATCACAGTTTGTTATCCATATTCTGGGCAACACAATGAACTTTGGAGATATAAGGAGGCAGCAAAAGGACACATCTTTATACATCACTGAGGGAACAAAAAGGACAGCACTTTTTGCATTCATGAAAGGTAGATCCCAGCCGTGCTGAGAGGTTGCTTTAAATGAGAAACTACTGCAGACAAAGATTTTAGTCTAAGTTTAAACTCTAAGAAGCATGCTATACGTTTTTGTTTTAATATGTAAACATCCTTATTCACTATCTCTTAAATCTTGGTCTTTGATAATAAGCTTATGATTGTTTTCACTATAAATGTACACCAGTGCTGTGATGTTGTAGGATGTGATCCTGAATTGTACAAGTAAAGCTGTGTGTATACTGTTCCCTCACATACAGCAAACATGGTCATTCCTGTGCGTGTCCAGTGATGGAGGCTGGATACTACAGGGGCACACGTTAAGAGGGGCTCAGAATCTGGGTATACCTATTGCTGGCAGAGCCATGAGGAGATTATTTGGGTGGCTAACTGTCAGGGCCTGTAACATGGTTGATCTAATCCCATAGTCAGAGACCAAAGAAGAGTGAGGGTCATGGTCAGGAGTCATGCCAAAGATCACAGCCAGAGTTAGAGTTAGAAGCCATGCCAAGGATTAAACCAGAGTCAGAGTCATGCCAAAGGTCAAGCCAGAATCAATAACTGGAGTTAGGACAAGGGAGCAGTAACAAGGCCCCAGACAGGAACTTGGTCTCAGATGTCTGATCAGCAAGGCCTAGAAACTAGTTGCTTTGACAAGAGGTATGGCAGGAACAGGAAGCTTTATACTAAGACGTGTCCAATCAGCAGTCTGCTGTTAGGCAGCTGATCCTGCTGAGTCAGCAGGTGTAGCCCATTTGTGGGGTATCAGCTGCAGTTTCCTTATCTGGCTTGCAGCACAGTGGGTAAGGCTTTTGCTTGGCAACCATATAACCCTGCATTCAAGTCCTGCTGCACTTAACACTAGCAGACTGGTGGTATCAGGGAGCCGACATCCTGCCAAGCCCAAGCAAGTCTTTCTCTCTCTCTCTCACTGAGTCAAAGGGGTTAACAAGGTGACTTGCAGTCCTGGGCATCCTGAAAAGCTATCACAGATGGGTATTGCAGCATGTATGATGCTCCAGCCAGTTACAATACCCCTCTGCACTTAGAGGGGGGCAGGAGGGATGCGTATGTAAACAGCCCAGGATTTCTTCACATTGGGGAATCTTAAGTTTCCCTTTGGAGAATCACAGTCACTTTGAACCACTGCTGGAGCAAAATGACCTAGATGGGGTCAAGGATTTGGCCCACGAACTTCAAGTGCCACAACAATAGGGTCCATAGAAATTGTAATATACATTTTGTTTATAAATATAACATAATGCAGGACACCAGGCTTAACAGTTCTATTCTTGGCAAAAATGCTGTAAGATGTGAAACCACAAACAAAAAGAACAAAGTTAATTGATGAGCATAGTACAAAAACCTAAACAAATAGCTTACTTGTGCCTGTCTGTCAGCAAAGACACAGAAATCAGAGTTTAAAAGTCAGATATTCTGCTGCTGAAGTTAATTTGTTGCCGATTCTTTGCTAATACGGTGCTTATATAGAATTTCTGCAGCAGCTATTCCCATGGCAGCAAAGTGCATTAAATACAGAGATTAAAATTAAATCACCAGAAAACTGTTAATCAGAAGCTGAAGGAAATAAACGTGCCTTGTTCAAAATGTCTTTAACAGTGGTTACATTTGTTAAATGTCCTATTACATTTGATGCACTGGAAGGCAGATGTTGAAAATATTAAGAGGGGAAAGAGCAAGGGACCCCACCGCTTACCAAAGGATGGTTAAAGTTCTGTTGTATTTTTCTGCAACAGGTGATGCTAACTCTGTTTAGAGCAGTTCAGCACGACTAAGAAAAAGTAAGTCATTTCTAAAGCTTTTTTCTATTGTTAGTTGAGTTGCTGCCAAATTGGTACTGGCTAAAATACAATTTTACCATTTTGGCTTGGCCCTGCACCTACTGAAGTCAATAGGCGTGCTGCCACTGACTCCAAGGGATCCAGGATCACACCCAAAATACTGGACAGAATTAACTTTAGCATCAGTCAGTGATTTTAACACTTCCAATTTCTGTTTGTACGTTGATAACTCCGTTCTGCCTGATAATGTTAACCACAAACTAAAAGCAATAAAACATTATTAAAGACTCCTAGCATGCGTGGCAAAAGGAAAGTTGCTAATCCTGTTATCCTGGCTAAATTTCAGATAGCATAATTACATCCTGATATTTCTGTATGCCCCCCACATGTTCACCTAGACACAATATTGTCTGTTACTGTATCCTGTTAATCAGCTGTTGTATCCCATTCAAGGTGGTTGCACTTCAGAGAGTGTAAAGTGATTCCTATATGCGCAGGGTTGCCAACTTTCTAATCACACAAAACTGAATGCCCTAGCCCTAGCCCTGCCCCTTCCCTGAGGCCACACCCAATTCCCCCGCAGCCCGGTCTCCCACTCACTACATTCCCCCTCCCTCGGTGGCTTGCTCTCCCACACCCTCAATCACTTTCACTGGGCTGGGGCAAGGGGTTGGGGTGTGGGCTCTAACTGGGAGTATGGGCTCTGAGGTGGGGCCAGAAATTGGGGTGCAGGAGGGGGTTCTGGGCTGGGGCAGGGAATTGGGGTGCAGGAGGGGGTGAGGGCTCTGTCAGGAGGTGTGGGCTCTGGGGTGGGACAAGGAATGAGGGGTTTGGGGTGTAGGAGGGGGGTCCAGGCTGGGAGGTGGGCAGAGGGGTTCAGGGTGTGTGTGGGGGCTCTGAGATGGGGCAGGGGGATGGGGTGCAGGGGGGTTGAGAGCTCCATCTGGGGGTACAGGCTCTGGGGATGAGGGGTTTGGGGTGCAGGAGGGGGTTCTGGGGTGGGGGGCTCAGAGCTGGGGGTTGGGGCTGGGGTGCAGGATTACCTCCAGTGGCTCCCAGTCAGTGATGTAGCACGGGGGCTTAGGCAGTCTTCTTGCCTGTCCTGACTCTGCACTGCGGCCAGCAGATCTGGCTCCTGAGTCCTAGGCGGAGGTGCAGCTGGCGGCTCTGCGCGCAGCTCTCGCCCACAGGCACTGCCCCCACAGCTCCCATTGGCCACAGTTCCCAGCCAATAGGAGCGCAGAGCAGTGCTCAGGGCAGGGGCAGTGTGCAGAGCCCTGTGCCTCCCCACCTAGGAGCCAGACCTGCTGGTCACTTCAGAGGTGGAGCGCTGAGCCAGGACAGGTAGGGGCTAGCCTGCATTAGCTCAGCAGCACCGCCAACCAGACTTTTAACATCCCAGTTGGCAGTGCTGACAGGAGCCACCAGGAATCCTTTTTGACTCGGTGTTCTGGTCAAAAAAACCAGATACCTGGTCACCCTATAATAATATGTGGCTTGCAAAATGCTTTTGGATGAAGGATTTATGTAAATCACAGCTGTTACTGTAGTCATCTTGGATACAGTGAAATAAAAGTGTTAATCAACTAAGGAATAAGAGACAGGGATAGAGAATTAAAACTGTGCATGTGCGAAAGAGAAAAAGCCCTCACTGATGAAAGAAAAAGTAAAATATTTCCTATTTTCCTCCAAGAGCCACCTTCTTTCCCACTCTGTGAATCAAATTACTATTACTATATTGTTTTCATTGCAGCACCATAGCGAGTACTTTAAATCCATATAATAAATTAACCTAAGTATGATATGTGGCAAATCTGGAAATCGATTCCCAGTCCTTCTCTTGCATTATTAAGGTTTATATAATGAGGCATCAGAAAACAGGTGTAGATGCGTTTACTGGAGTTGCAAGTGACTTCTGAAAGCAAAGGTGTCAAAACCTCACTACCTGCTGCTAAAAGAATGTCTTTGTTCAGGAGACTAGAGCTAAGTTTGTTTAGTAAAACCAGAATTTCTGCTCTTTCACTGAGATTAATTCAGATCTTATTATAAAGACACAGTGAAAACAGGTTTCCCCACTTCTGTCATTTACAGTTGGAAGGGTTTTAAATTTAGCTTTAAATTCTTAACGTTTTCATTTTATTATATATTATGACAAAACAATTACTGATCTTGAGATATGTAAGATCAGGTTGCATGGTCTACATCATTTCTATGGAGTATCACTAGATGGGAACAGGAGCAATAATTTCATAGACAGGCATGTATTCCAAAATATAAATTAAGTAATCCATTCTGAAAACTACTTGTAAGTTCAATGTTATGATTCTCCTTCAGAGTAAATTTCATATAGGTAGCTTCAGGTTTCAGCTATTAGTAATATTTTAACTGATAGTTAACTCTGCTTTCTTCAACTGAGGTTTTATAATTTTAATCGGTGTGATTATGCTAAAGTAAACAGATAATTAGTTCTTCTTAGAAATTATTTAGGAAGGCTGTTGTTGATATCAGTCTCTGGGTACAATAGCCCATAGCTAACACATACAAAGAGACAATCCTTGTTCATGATTGGCTGAAAGTAGCTATCAAATGGGTTAACATGTATCAATGTTTTATCTGCTTAGCCTTAGAGGATAACAATCATGAAATTTGAAACAAAATGTTAATCAGTTAGATTGCACATTGAAATTAGTGTATCCATACTGGTTTCTAGTGTAGTCATTGAAATCACACATGGAAGTATCTGCTTTCTGAATTGTTCATTAGAGGCAAGTCCCTCCCACTCAGCTTAACCTTTAACTTTATTTCCCCTTCAAAACATTGGTTTACAATCAATTACAATTTTGAAGTTAATTGACATAATGGAGACATTTTTACATATTTCTTATGCAGCTTCTCTCAACAATATTTACGTCACAGGTTAATAAACCATGTTTTGTTCATCAGAATCTTGTTCTTTTGTTTTCCTCACTACATTTGTCAGGCATGATGATTAGAAAGCCTTCCATATTGCCAGCAATTTTAGCTTAATGCTCAGACTGGTTTCTAGCTTAAAATCACGTTCCAGATAATTCATGGCCCTGAAAATAAGCAACCAAGACAACTTTCAAGGCATTGGTCTCTAACAGAAAAAGACGCATTACCCTATGTTACACCAAAAACAAACAAGTGCATTTTAAAACAGCTGTCACTTAAGAACACAAGACCTACTAAATGCCCAAAAAATGAGTAAAAATAAATGTTTAGGCTTGGGAACATGACTCTCTTTAAATGAGCTATGACTTTTCTACATGGGGGTACAAGTTGTGATCTCAGAACTTAAACAAGATTTTGGCTTTTCAAACAACAGGGTGTAGAAGAGCACAGTACAAATATTTCTTCAGTGCAGAATAGACATGCAGAATGCTTCCCTCTGAAAAATCATACAGAGGCACGGTCTACTACCCTTTGTAGCAGGTTACACTCTAAGGCAGTGGTTCTCAACCAGGGGTCTTTTTCTGCAAAAAGAAAAGGAGTACTTGTGGCACCTTAGAGACTAACAAATTTATTTGAGCATAAGCTTTCGTGAGCTACAGCTCACTTCATCGGATGCATCCGAAGAAGTGAGCTGTAGCTCACGAAAGCTTATGCTCAAATAAATTGTTTAGTCTCTAAGGTGTGTGACAACGTTCCTGCTCTACCTTAGTGGGTCTTGCGCTTATTGGTGGATTTGCTCGCCTTGGAGCTTCACAGCAGCCCTCAGCTTGGCCATTTTTCTGAATTCACAGTCCAGGTCAACTCCTCCTGTGTCTGACCAGGAGTTGGGAGGATTTGGGGGGAACCCAGGCTGCCCTCTACTCCGGGTTCCAGCCCAGGGCCCTGTGGAATGCAGCTGTCTAGAGTGCCTCCTGGAACAGCTATGCGACAGCTACAACTCCCTGGGCTACTTCCCCATGACTTCTTCCCAACACCTTCTTTATTCTCACCATAGGGCCTTCCTCCTGGTGTCTGATAATGCTTGTACTCCGCAGTCCTCCAACAATCCACATTCTCACTCTCAGCTCCTAGTGTATCGTGCCTCTTTCTCCCAGCTCCCCCCAACTGGGGTGAGCTCCTTTTTAAAACCCAGGTGCCCTGATTAGCCTGCCTTAATTGATTCCAGCAGCTTCTTGATTGGCTGCAGGTGTTCTAATCAGCCTGTCTTAATTGTCTCCAGAAGGTTCCTGATTGTTCTGGAGCCTTCCGTGTTGGGAAACAGAACATCCTTTGCTTGCTCCTCAGCTATTTGCTTTCTATTCTTTCCTAAAGCCCCCTGGCCTGGATTTTTCTTACTTTTTGAACCTGCCTTAGTCCCGTCCCCCCCCCCGACCGGGCCAGACGCTTTTTTTTTTGCTTTGTTTTGAGTCTTTTTTTTTTCTTCTTGCTACGTGCTGGTCGGCCCTCAGCTTGCCGTCAGCACCCGCCCCCCCCCCATGCCTGCTTTCGGGCGCAGCTATTTGCCTCAGCTGAGCCCCCTGGAGGAGGGGGGGAAGATTGCCGATTTTGCTGTCCAGAGGGGGGAGAGGAAACCCCCAGACCCAGCCGTTTTGCTGGCAGCTCAGACTTTACAACATTCTCAGCATGCCGGAAGCCTTGGAACCCAGCCAACACAGCTGGAGAAGAAGATTTCAGAAGACAGGAGAAATAATTCGGGGAAGCTATAAATCATCGTGAAGGGGGCCGTAAGACTGAGTAATTTTCTGAATTATACTCTCGTGGGGGGGAGTTTGACTGTGGTTACTTGCGTTTGTGGCGGCACAGGGGGTGTGGCGCGGAGCCCTCCCCGATCCATCGGTGTCCCTAACCCCCCCACCATTACTACAACTGTCACGGCCCCCCGCCGTCCATCCCTGCTGGCAACCTGCCATCTCCCTTCGGATCCAGTTGTTCGCTTTGAACTTTGCCTTCCGGACCGGACATAACAGCCGACCAACCGAGACTCTTTGGACAAACGTGTGTGGGTCTGCACCCCCCCCCCCCGGATTGCTTATCCCACAACTTGCCCCTATTACCGGACCCCGATTTTGTTTCTTCCCCCCCTCCCCCAGTTTAATCTCCTTGGCATTCCTCCCCTCCCCGCCCGCAGCCTAGCGGAAGGAGGGGCTACTCCGCTTCTCCCCTCCCCCCTCCTCCTTCTGGTGTCTCCCTGTCTCTCCCTGCTCACAATGGCGGGGAACGAGAGGGGCGAGACTGCTTTAATAAAATCAATTGTCCCTCCCCCACCACCACCCCTGCCCGACCCCCAAGGTCCCCCCCCTGCCCCTATTGTCAAGATACTTGCCACCCCCCCTGCTGGGGCACCGGTAGCAGGAGGCACCAGGGTGATTGCTGCTGCTGCTGCTGCTGCACCCACCGCCCACCCAGATTCTAGGAAACCCCCCCCCGGTTCGCCGGAAGGGCCAGGGCGGGTGGAAAGGAAAGGGCCCCGCTAAAACCACTGAGCCCTCCATGGCAGGGGCTGCCCCCACCGCTGCGGCCTCGTCATCAACAGTGGCGCCCCTCCCTGCGTTTCCCTCCACCAGCTCTGCGATTGTCCCTCCCCCGGCCCCCAGGACGTATGCCCGGGCGGCAGCGGACTCCCCCCTGCCTGCCGCCTCGTCATCTCGCCCCCCCCCCCCGCCTCCGCCACCATCACCAGCGGCCGAGGCCCTTTCCCCGCCTTGACCAGGAAGCACGGCGTCCGTTGCCTCCTGGTGCCCGCCTCGCCCCACGTGGAGACATACGTGCAGGCGTTGGCGAAGGTGGTAGGACCCACAGCTATTGTGGCGGCCTCCAAGATGTATGGGAAGGTCGTTTTCTTCTTAGCCTCGGAGGATGCCGCCCAGGAGGCGGTAGAGAGGGGCCTGACAGTGGGGGGGGGGTGTTTGTCCCCCTAGAACCGTTAGAAGACCTGGGCGTTCGCCTCGTCCTTACCTCCGTTCCCCTCTTCTTACCCAATGCTGCCTTGTTACCCGCTCTTTCCACCCTGGGGAAACTTGTCTCTGTCATCAGCCCTCTCCCGTTGGGCTGCAAGGACCCCACCCTCCGTCACATTTTTTCGTTCCGCCGGCAAATGCAGCTTCTACCACCGGCAGGGGCGCGTGACGAAGAGGCGCTCGAGGGGTCCTTTCTAGTCCCCTACCAGGGAGCCCACTATCGGGTCTTTTATTCTACCGGAGAGGCCCGGTGCTACCTCTGCCGTTCAGCGGGGCATGTCCGCAGAGACTGCCCTTTGGCCGGGGGGGGGCAATTTTTCCCCTGCCATCCCTCTCCACCCCAAGGCGTGAAATGAATTTAATAACCCCAGCCTGTCAGACGCCCCGTCGGTGGTCCGCACCCTGTCTACCCGCCTTAGCGGACCACGAGGCTGTATTAAGAGTCCCACCAGGGAACACCTCGGGAATTGTAACCCCACCCCCCCATGAGCTGCGGCATGCGCTACGGAAGTTCCTAGAGCACACCCGTGGTGCCCGCGATAGGGCACAGCTGGCTCTTCAGCTATGGGGGGACTTTGATCAAATCCTCCAGGCCACAAGGGCCCTTATAAAGGATGGCAGGGGGCAAGGAAGGCGCGGTGCTGCGGCCTACGAGCGAGCCCGCGGCTTCCGACACGATCTACTCACCCACGGGATGGGTCACGGGTTGCTGTGCAACCTGCCGGGGGCCACGAACACCCCCGCCAACACGAAACCCCCACCCCCCCAGCCCTCCGCATGACGCCTCTTATTATTGCGACCCTGAATACCAGAGGCTGTAGGATGGCTCTCCGCAGGTCCCAGGTACTCTCTTACCTTCGGGAAGGGGGGTACTCTGTAGTTTTCCTGCAGGAGACCCATACGGACCCGGCCGCCGAGGACAGGTGGCGGCTGGAGTGGGGGGACGGGGTATACTTTAGCCACTTCGCGACCTGGCAAGCTGGAGTGGTGACCCTGTTCTCCCCCAACCTACGGCCTGAGGTGCTAGGGGTCAACGAGGCCGTGCTGGGCCACCTGTTGCACCTTCGAGTCCGTATGGAAGGGCTCGTGGTTAATTTTGTTAACATCTATGCCCCGCAAATGAGCTCCAGGCGGCCACAATTCTATCAGCAGGTGTCCGACTCTCTCGGCACCCTGGATTCGCACGAGTGCCTGGTCCTGGGAGGGGACTTTAACACCACCCTCGAGGAACGGGACCGCTCTGGGGCCAAGCCGAGCCTGGCTGCCGCGAATATTCTCCAAGGGATAGTCGACCATCACTCCCTAGTGGACGTCTGGCGTGACCATCACCCAGATGACACCTCCACGTTCACCTTTGTCCGGGTGGAGGCCCATCGGTCACACCACTCTCGGTTGGACCGTATTTACTTATCCCGTTTCCATCTTTCACAGGCCCACTCCTCCACCATTCGGCTGGCCCCATTCTCCGATCATCATTTAGTCACCGTAACGGTCTCCCTCCGTGCAGAGAGACCGGGGCCGGCCTATTGGCACTTTAATAACAGCCTGTTGGAGGACGAGAGCTTCGTGACGTCCTTCCGGGAGTTTTGGCTGGCCTGGCGAGAGCAGTGGCGTGCCTTTCCCTCGGTGCGGCGATGGTGGGATCTCGGGAAGGTGCACGCCAAGCTCTTCTGCCGTGACTACACTCGGGGCACCAGCCGACGGCGAAATGCGGCGATCGAGCAGTTGGAACGGGAGGTCTTAGAGATGGAGAGGCGCCTGGCCGCCGATCCCGAGGACCCGTCCCTCTGCGGAGCGTGCCGGGAGAAGCGGGAGGAGCTTTCAAACTGTGCTCTTGTGTTGGGGGAGGCCTTGACTGTGTCGTGACTGTGTTTGTAGGGACACAGGGAGTGTGGCACAGAGCTGCCCCCCGATCCATCTGTGTCCTCCCAACCCCCACACCACTATCCTCATCACTGCCCCCTCCATCATCATTGCTGGCTGTTTAACATCTGCCTCTGGACTTAGTTGCTCGCCCTGATTCCACCGTGTGGGCCAGAAGCACCAGCCAACCAAACAGGACTTTCTGGACAAGCATATGGTGGTTCATGTGCCCCCCCCCTCGAACTGCCCATCCCACAGCCTGTCCCTTTTTACCTGACCTCAACTCCTGTTAACCACCTGCCACTGCCCCCGCTGGGGCATCAGCAATGGAGGGCACCGGGGTGACCTCTGCCGCTGCCATGCCCACCACCTCCCTAGACTCTAGGGGAGCCCCCCAGCCGGCGGGAAAGGCCAGGGCAAGAAGAAGGGGAAGGGCCCCGCTAAAACCACCAGGCCCTCCGTGGCAGGGGCCACTCCCACTGCTGCGGCCCCGCCACCGACCACAGCATCCCTCCCCGCTGCCCCCTCCACTGGCTCTGCGGGTGTCCCTCCCTCACCCCCCAGGACGTATGCCCGGGTGGCGGCAGCCCCCCCGCCTGCCGCCTCGTCATCTCTCCCGCCCACTGCCTCCGCCACCATAAACAGTGGCCAGGGCCCCTTCCCCACCATGACAAGGAAGCACGGTGTCCGATGCCTCCTGGTGCCCGCCTCACCCCACGTGGAGACCTACGTGCGGGCGTTGGCGAGGGTGGTGGGCCCCTTGGCCATTGTGGCAGCCTCCAAAATGTATGGGAAGTTCGTCTTCTTCTTAGCATCGGAGGCTGCCACCCAGGAGGTGGTGGAGAGGGGCCTGGCGGTGGGGGGGGGGGGGGGGGGGTTGTCCCCCTAGAGCCGCTGGAGGACCTGGGCGTCCGCCTGGTCCTGACCTCTCTCCCTCCTTTTCTCCCCAATGCTGCCCTGTTACCCGCCCTTTCCACCCTGGGGAAACCTGTTTCTGTCATCAGGCCTGTCCCGTTGGGCTGCAAGGACCCCACCCTCCGTCACACTTTTCCTTCTGCTGGCAAGTGCAGCTTCTACTGCCGTCAGCGGCGCGTGACGGAGAGGCGCTTGAGGGGTCCTTCCTAGTCCCCCACCAGGGGGCCCATTACTGGGTGTATTTCTCCACGGGGGAAGCCCAGTGCTACCTCTGCCAGGCATCAGGGCATGTCCGGAGGGACTGTCCCTTAGCCTGGCAAGAAGGGGCACCTGGGATCCCCGAGATCTGGCAGGACATCGGCCCCATCATTGCCAACGCCCCTGGCAGCCTGATACCCGAACCCGCGCCCCCTCCTCTTTGGACCACCACTTCTCCCGCTCAGGCCCAAGGGACACCTCCCCTACAACGCCCAGACAAATGGGAGAGCCCCGCCCTCGCTGCTGACAATCTGGCGGGGCCTATGGAGGAGGGTGTGGCAGAGATACCACCAGGCATGGGAGAGAGCCTGCCCCAGGGAGAATCCTCCCTCCCTTATGCCACCCCACCATCCCCTCCGCAAGCCCCTGAGCCATCGCCTTTACCCCCTGACATGACCCCTGCTAACCAGCCCCCAGATGATGCCATGGAGGGCTGGGCCCTAGTCCAGGGGAAGCGAGGCAAGCGGAAGGCTCAAGCTCCGCCTCATCTGCCCGAGCCGGAGGCCCCCCGGAAGATCAGGAAGGGGGGCACCGATGCCGAACCTTCCGCTTTGCCCACGAGTGCGTCCCATCCACTGGTGTCAGCCAGGAAAGACATGGTAGCACCGGAAGGTAGTGTCTCCCCTCCACAGGAGACCCTCCCCTCCGAGACCCTCGAGAAAGCCCCTTCTGTCCTGACACTACCCGAAGCCCCCGTGAACCCCGAGGCAACCGTCGTGGCGGGTGCCAGTGGGGAGAACCCCGGGGCGACGGAAAGTGTCCTCTCCTCCATGTTCGAGGAGATCAAGGCCCTAGATCTGACCCCGGTCGCCCAGGGGGAGGACGACCTTTTGCCAGCAAACATCGATTTGGGCGACCTCACTCCACCCCTCTTTTCCCCATGCTCCCTCCCCCTAACCGCTGCTTCTGCTCCCACCTCCGAGGAGCCCCTGGACTCCTCCGTCGACCCGGCCGCTGATGGCATCCTGCTGACGACCACCGAGCCTGCTCAGGTGACAGCTGGCGCCACGCGGCCAGAACACGAGCGGCCAGGGGCACCCCCATTGGTGCGGAGCAATTGATTTCCTTCCCGGGCGGGGGCCCAACAGAAGATAATCCACCTTCTGATGCTGTAGCCACTAAATCCACCATAGAGCCCACGCCCGGTATCACTGAGAGGTCCCTCCCCACCCAACCCTCGAGCCTGATCAGGAGGTGCCACCATCCAGCTGCTTGCCTCCCGAAACCCAGAATATCGCCTCTGCCCCTGCTCCTGCCCCTACCCCTATCCAGTCTACCTCCTGTGATGTTATCGCCGCCCCCGGGGCTGTCTTCTTCCCTTTTCCAACCGATGACCCCCAGGTAGCGGCCTTTGCATTCTCCTGTCCTGACCCATTAGGGGCTATTATTTTCCCTCCACCCTATTGCCCCAGGGCTTGAGGCGGGCCTAGAAGCTCCAGCCCATCAGGCACCCCATCGGGGGTCCGCACCCTGCTTGCCCGTTTTAGTGGGCCACGGGGCTGCACCAAGGGCCCCACCAGGGAACAACTGGGAAACCGTAACCCTACCCCCCATGAGCTGCGAGGAGAGCTGTGGAAGTTTTTAGAGGATGTCCATGGCTCCTGCAACAAGGTACAGCTTGCTCTCCAGCGATGGGGGGAATTTTTTTCAAATCCTCCGGGCCACAAGGGCCCTCATGGGGGAAGGTAAAGGGACGGGGAAGCAGGATGCCGCGGCCTACTGGCGGGTCCGCATCTTCCGTGACCAATTATTCACCTACGGGATGGGTCAAGGACTGTTGCACGGCCTCCTGGGGGATGCGAGCGTCCCTGCCAGTGAGGATCTCCCCCAGCCCTCCCCATGACACCTCTCACCATTGCAACATTGAACACCTGGGGCTGTAGGATGGCTCTCCGCAGGTTCCAGGTGCTCTCCTTCCTTCGGGAGGGAGGGTACTCTGTGATTTTCCTGCAGGAGACCCATACGGATCCAACTGCCGAAGATAGTTGGCGGCTGGAGTGGGGGGACAGGGTCTACTTTAGCCATTCCACGATTTGGCAGGCTGGAGCGGCGACCCTGTTCTCCCCCGACCTACGCCCCGAGGTGCTAGGGGTTGCCGAGGCCATGTAGGGTCACCTGCTGCATCTCCGGGTCCGTATAGAGAGGCTCGTGGTTAACCTCATTAACGTCTATACCCCGACATCGGGCCCGGAGTGGCTGCAATTGTATCAGCAGACGTCCGCCTTCCATGGCACCTTAGATTCTCACGAGTGCCTGGTCCTGGGAGGGGATTTTAATACCACCCTCCAGGAGCGAGACCGCTTGGGGACCGAGCAGTGCCCGGCCGCTGCGGACACCCTCTGGGAGATAGTTGAACATCACTCCCTAGTGGACATCTGGCCTGACCACCACCCGGATGACACTTCCACGTTCACCTTTGTCTGGGTGGAAGCCCATTGGTCGAGCCACTCCCGGTTGGACCGCATTTATTTATCACGCTTCCATCTCTCACGAGCCCACTCCTCCAGCATTCGGCTGGCCCCATTTTCTGACCATCACCTAGCCACCGTGACAGCCTCTCTCTGTGCAGAGAGGCCGGGGCCGGCCTATTGGCATTTTAACAACAGCCTATTGGAGGATGAGGGCTTCGTGATGTCATTCCGGGAATTCTGGCTGGCCTGGTGAGGGCAGCAGCGTGCCTTTCCCTCGGCGCAGCGATGGTGGGACCTGGGGAACGTGCGCGCCCAGCTTTTCTGCCGTGACTACACCCAGGGCACCAGCCGATGGAGAAATGTAGCGATAGAGCAGTTGGAACGGGAGGTCTTAGAGCTGGAGAGGCGTCTGGCTGCCAGCCCCAAAGACCCGCTCCTCTGCAGAGCGTGCTGGGAGAAGCAGGAGGAGCTCCAGGCCCTCGAGGACCATCGGGCCCGGGGTGCCTTTGTTCGATCCCGCATCCGCCTTCTTCGGGAGATGGATCACGGCCCCCGCTTCTTCTATGCCCTGGAGAAAATGAGGGGGGCCAAGAAACACGTCACCTGCCTCCTGGCAGAAGATGGCACCCTCCTCACGGAACTGGCGGAGATGTGCGGGAGGGCCCGAGCCTTCTACGCAAGTCTTTTCTCCCCGGATCCGACCAACCCTAGCGCTTGCAGAGTGTTTTGGGAGGAGCTCCCTACGGTGAGCGCGAGCGACTGAGACCGGCTAGAGTTGCCTCTCACTCTGGCCGAGTTCTCGGAAGCCCTCTGTCGTATGCCCACTAATAAGTTTCCTGGCATGGATGGGCTGACCGTGGAGTTCTACTGCGTGTTTTGGGACGTCCTCAGCCCAGACCTAGTCACCGTCTGGGCCGAGTCTCTGCAGAGCGGGGTTTTCCCTCTTTCGTGCAGGTGAGCTATTGCCAAAGAAGGGGGACTGCCACAATTTACGAAATTGGCGTCCCATCTCGCTCCTCAGCACGGACTACAAAATCGTAGCGAAAGCAATCTCGCTGCGGCTAGGGTCTGTGCTGGCGGATGTGATCCACCCAGACCAGACCTACACTGTCCCGGATCGCAGTATCTTTGATAACCTATTTATGGTTCGGGACCTTTTGGAACTTGGGCGTAGAGACGATCCGTCATTGGCCCTCCTGTCCCTAGATCAGGAGAAGGCGTTTGATAGGGTGGACCACGGGTACCTCCTGAGTACTCTGCAGGCATTTGGCTTCAGACCCCAGTTTGTGGGTTTTCTCCAGGTGCTGTACACTTCCGCAGAGTGTCAGGTTAAGCTCAACTGGACCCTGACCGAACTGGTCAGCTTTGGGCGAGGAGTATGGAAGGGGTGCCCCCTCTCGGGCCAGCTGTACGCTCTGGTGATCGAGCTCTTCCTCTGCCTCCTCTGCAGGAGGTTGACAGGGTTGGTGCTGTGGGAGCCGGAGCTGCAGCTGGTCCTGTTGGCGTACGCTGATGACGTGCTCCTTGTGATCCAGGACCCTGGCGACTTGGCGCGGGTGGAGGCTTGCCAGGCCATCTATTCAGCAGCCTCCTCCGCCCAGGTCAACTGGGTCAAGAGCTCTGGCTTGGCGGTAGGAGACTGGCGGCAGGCGAGCTCCCTCCCACCTGCGCTTCAGACCATCCGGTGGAGCGTGGGTCCGCTGCTCTATCTCGGCGTTTACCTTTCTGCCACGCATCCCTCTCCGCTGGAGAATTGGGAAAATTTAGGGGGCGGGGTGATAGAGCGGCTCCAGAAATGGACAGAACTACTCCGATGTCTCTCCCTCCGAGGGAGAGCGCTGGTGCTTAATCAACTAGTCCTGTCCATGCTCTGGTACCGGCTCAACACCCTGGTCCCGGTCCCAGGTTTCCTGACCAACCTCCGGACATCGATTCTGGGGTTCTTTTGGTCAGGAATGCACTGGGCCCCTGTAGGGGTTCTTCATCTACCTCTGAAGGAAGGAGGACAGGGCCTGAAGTGTCTACACATTCAGGTCCATGTCTTCCGCCTCCAGGCCCTACAGAGGCTCCTCTATGGTGCAGGCAGTTCGGCGTGGAGCACACTGGCGCACGCCATCCTGCGCCGCATCCGAGGGCTCCGACATGACCGGCAGCTCTTTTATCTCCGTCCGGGAGGTCTTCCGCGAGACCTCTTCGAGCTGCCGGTCTTCTACCAGGACCTCCTCCGGACTTGGAAACTGTTTTTAATGACCAGGTCCATGGCGGCCACCGAGGGGGTAGATCTCCTCGCAGAGCCCCTGCTACACAACCCCCAGCTCCGTGTGCAGGTGGCGGAGTCCTGCTCGGTGCGCCAGAGCTTGATCCTGGCAGAAGTCACGAGAGTCGGAGACCTCCTGGACTATGACCGGGGAGACTGGCTGGATCCCTTGACGCTCACCCGGCACATGGGGCTCTCCAGACCTCGCACCCCCCGGTGCGTACTTCAGGAGCCGAAGGCCGCTTTGCAGCCCGCTGCTTGAGCTTACCTCGACCAGGTCCTGCTCGAGGGCACGCCCCGCCCACCCTCTACCCCAAGCCCGCCGGACCTTTCAATTGGACCCCTGCCCCGCAGACCCAATTGACCCCCTCACCCCTTCACTGCGAGCCGGCTGCATGAACTGCAGCCGGTACGCTTCCAAACCGCGCCAAGGAAACATCTATACATGCTCGTGCTCCACACCCTTCACGCCCTCACCCTAGTGTCCTGCCCCGACACAAAGTGGCAAGATCTTCTGCCACCTTTGGAGGGTGAGCAGCCCCGGTAGGCCAGCCTATATTCCACCTTGGTTCCGAGGCCCATCGGGGACATCAGTTGGCGGCTCCTTCATGGAGCTGTGAGCACGGGCACGTACTTGGCGCGGTTCACCCCCGTCCCAGATACTTGTCCCTTTTGTGGTGTGAGGGAAACCCTGGCGCATGTATATTTGGAGTGCGCCAGGCTGCAGCCCCTGTTCCAGCTCCTCACAAATCTATTACATTTTTGGTTGCATTTTTCCCCTCACCTTTTTATTTATGCACTCCCTATCCGTGGCCTCACAAAGTCGCGGGATCTTCTAGTTAACCTCCCCCTGGCCCTGGCTAAAACGGCCATCTATAAAACCAGAGAGAGGAGGTTGGCTGATGGAGTTTCCTGTGACTGTGGGGCCATTTTCCGATCCCCGGTCCATTCACGTATCCGGGCGGAGTTCCTCTGGGCGGCATCCACCGACTCCCTTGATGCTTTTGAGGAGCGGTGGGCGCTGTCCGAGGTTCGCTGCTCGGTGTCCCAGTCCGGGTCCCTTTGTCTGACCCTTTGATTGGGGGAGAGAGTAAGGGACCCCAGCCCCAGCCATTGCCGCTGCGGACACCACCACCTTAGAGCGGTCCTTTCACACGTGGGTGCACATGCTCCCCCCTCTCCAGATTGTCCACCCCACAGCCTGCCCCTCTTGTTGGGTGCTTTCAGAGGAGGGAATTGTTGGTGACACTCGGGCGTGGCGCCTGGTAACTCGAGGGGGTGGAAGACCATGAGAGTCGAGGAAGCCCCCCGCTCTGGGCCCAGGCAAGCTTGAACACTTCCCTCCCCTGAAGCTAATGAGAAAACAATTGTGATTGGTTGCTGTGTTACAAAGTAAAAACAGCAGCATATGCAATGTGTAAGTGTGTTATGCAAATAAAAACATCTCTTGCTAAAAAAAAAAAAAATTACTCTCCTATAGCCATCTGGCCCGACCCTGTCACAGGTGCCACAAGTACTCCTTTTCTTTTTTTGTATTTGTGTGCCTGATTTTGTACGTAAGTAGATTTTAAGTGAGGTGAAAGTGGCCTTGCATGGAAGTACGCAAGACAAATCAGACTGCTGAAAGGAGTACTGTAGTCTGGAAAGTTTGAGAGCCACTGCTCTAAGGTGTTTATACAGTGCCCCCATTGCCACAGTATCTCTACTGCGATCACAAAGTGTGACGATAGCAGTCATATCTCCGACTGCAGTGTAGACATGCCCGAAGCAACTTGCCTAAGATCACACAAGAAGTCTTTGGCAGAGTAAGGAACTGAAGCCAGGTCACCTGACTCTCTGACTAGCATCCAAGCTTCTAGTGCCTAGTAGCTAATGCCTGTCTACCAGCCCAACGCTGAAGGGGATGAGGTCATTGGCTAGTTGTGCAGCGAATTCAGCAACTGCTTGGATGCGCAAGGAAGGGAAGGAGAGGCATTAGTAGCTTGGTCTTTTATTTTGCCATTTAGTACGGAAATATCATACACCTACATATATCTGTTTTACTTGCTGAGAGAGCAAGTGAGTAAGTTTCTTGATGGATTGTTAAATAAACAATACACAAGCTAACTTGGTGCTGTATTTACAGAATGTTAACTTTGTTATTGGACATCCACATAATTTTCTCATGAACATGGCCTTTCCTCTAGTTTTGCAAATTTCTTTTCCTGTGCAGGTGTCTGGTATTGGCCTTCCACTCCATATCAGCATTTTCACCAGAGATGTAGATGAAACATTATTTGGATTGAAATATTTCAGACACAAATCTTTATTTAGTAATTTTTTGGTTTGGTGCTTTTTTTCCTCCTGCCAAAACCAAATGTATTAACTGAATGAGCTCCCATTTATCTGTAGGTAATGTCTGAAATCGTTGTTAATGATTTACAAAAAACATCCTCCTGGTTCATGAGTGAAAAGGTGTTTTAACTGGTTTCCCATCTGAATTCCTGTGTTCTATAATTAAGGGTTCAGTTATGTCATTTCACTTGTCAGACTTTTGCAAGGGGTGGTGTATTGGTTGATTGGCTCTGCTGGACAATGCATAGGGGGATGGACTAATGGCTAGGAACCCCCAACTTACTAGTGACTGAGTACCCCCTGCCATCTCTCCACTGAACACTCACATATGGGACACGCAGAATATGGCTCTTAATGTTCAGTAGGATAATTATTTGGCAGTACAGCACCAATATGTCTTGAGTTACACTAGCCCAACCCCACTGATTTCACTAGGACTGGATCAGTGTAAGCGAGAGAACTGAACCTGTCATATTTTAAATGTTCACTTATGAAGTTCCTCTCTGAATTAATTTAATTGAAAGAAGAGGAACACATTTAATCAACGTATGTGAACAAGTAGATGCTAACCTTAGCAGGTGCTTAAAATGGGTATTGAGAGGAAAATATTTGAAGAGGATCATTTAGAGGGGATGTATCAGTTTCAACTGAAAAACAGTGGAGTAGACAGTATTGTTGTTGTTTATGGAACAGAATGAAAGAATGTTTTTAGCAAAAAACATATTGCTAATATTTGCTAAATAATAGGGACTCTTCCCTTGGGGTGAAAAGGGCCAATTGGCCCTATATCCACATTTTACTTAGTGGACAGGTGAACTAGCTTAGCTGATTACCAAGTTTTTATCAGCATCAATGTTATATTTTTCATACATTTGCTGTGCAATTAACATTTTCACTTAGGGTATTTTATGGTTGATTTTTCCATATCTGCGTTCAGTTGTAGCTATTCCTGTGTCATAAAACCTTTATGTATCAGCCATCCATGCTAAACAAGAGCCAAGCATTTTGGCTTTTCTATTCCTGCTATAAATCCACAGATGTAACACCATTAAAGGGAGCTATTTATGGAGGCACTTACCATGCCCAGCCTGACAGGCTGCTTAGCGCAATTACATGTTATTTGGACACATCTGGTGTCACTTATCAAACCATCTTTGACTATCCCAAGCATGCCCCTCCTCATGGTCCCTGTTACCCCCCCCTCCCTCCCTCCCACACACACAATTGCTTCAGGCAGTTGAATCTCTGACACCCCCTGCTGCTGTCTACATATATCACAGGCAGCAGTTTCATATGCCGCTCTCTCGATGTACAATCAGGCCTGTAGAAGCAATGCAGTATGTGACCCTCTCTAGTACTAGGATACCGTTTGTTTTCGTAAGCTAGTCAAGTTTGGGTTGGGTCAGTTCTTTACCTGCAGGGAACACCTCCATACTACAAGAATTGTCAATGGAGATTCAGTAGGTGGTACTCATCCCTTTGAGTTATTCCCCAGCCAATGGGCCGGAGGTGCCATGTATTTGTCATTCTTTGTGATGGAAGGTGCCATAGAAATGTAGAATCATAATGTTCTACACAAGTAATAGCACAATGAGGTTCTGGTCCATGATTGGGTTTCCTACATGCTACTACAATCCAAATGAATAATTAATAATAATAAATACTAATAAAGCAGTTTGCCTTATAAGAATGATGAAAGTCTCCTGCTTCTCATCTTTTCACAGGCAAGCTGTACTTCTTGTGTCTCAAACTGCCTAATGGGTTGCTAATCATTGCAAAAATTAGATATTTCATGGGTTTTCCTTTAAATTTGGTTGCAATGCTTAGGGTAAGAAAGCAGATCTGGATTACTGAAAAATAAAATTAATTCATTTTTGCTCAGAAAGTCAGTACCACTCAAGCACAACAGGATTTTAACTATAAATATATGTATGGTGTGTGGCCAGAAGCTCCAGCGGGTTAAGAGCTCTCTACTCCCTCTATTGGTGAAAAGGGAAATGTGCTGCCATAGAGAGCTGCTTGTCCCTAGGCTAGCTACCAACAGTTCCTCTAGTTTCAGAGTAACAGCCGTGTTAGTCTGTATTCGCAAAAAGAAAAGGAGTACTTGTGGCACCTTAGAGACTAACCAATTTATTTGAGCATGAGCTTTTGTGAGCTACAGCTCACTTCATCGGATGCATACCGTGGAAACTGCAGCAGACTTTATATATACACAGAGAATATGAAACAATACCTCCTCCCACCCCACTGTCCTGCTGGTAATAGCTTATCTAAAGTGATCATCAGGTTAGGCCATTTCCAGCACAAATCCAGGTTTTCTCACCCTCCACCCCCCCCACACAAATTCACTCTCCTGCTGGTGATAGCCCATCCAAAGTGAAAACTCTTTACACAATGTGCATGATAATCAAGTTGGGCCATTTCCTGCACAAATCCAGGTTCTCTCACTCCCTCACCCCCCTCCAAAAACCCACCCCCATACACACACAAACTCACTCTCCTGCTGGTAATAGCTCATCCAAACTGACCACTCTCCAAGTTTAAATCCAAGTTAAAACAGAACATTGGGGGGGGGGGTAGAAAAAAACAAGAGGAAATAGGCTACCTATTTCCTCTTGTTTTTTCCTACCCCCCCCCGCCCAGAGATGTGCAGGGGGTGGGAAAATTGGCCCCAGTCCTGTGGGGACTTTGGTGTGAGAAGCAATGAAGACAGATGACTTTACTGTGAGGACTGTCGCAGATTAAGGACTTCGCAGAAAGAGATGATCCCGAGGACTCCAAGGTGAGAAATGATGCAGTGGACAACAGCAGAGCTGAGTGATCTCTGGTGAGCCACTGCCTACCCAGCACCTGAACACTGATTCACTGACCTGGGCTGAGGGGTGGCATCTGAAGACAGGACAAGGCAAGCAGCTCCACTGGGGCTGGAGACCAACCTGCAAAGAGACATGTGGACCAGTGCACCTCACTGATCCAAACTGTGTGAGGGGGGAGGTTTGGTGGATGGGTGAGATGGTGCAGCCAATGGAGTATCCTGTGGGACTTTCTCCCCAGCAGCAGAGAAAGGAGTTAGACACAGCGCTGCCAAAGTTAGTGGAAGGGGGTATTTTATTCTTTATTTGCATATCTATTCTGCTGCTGCTTTCCCAAGGTTATGACTGTGTTCACTCTCCCCTAATAAAGATTCCTTTGTACAGAGTCTCCCCCAGTGCCTGTCAGTAGGGAAGTTCTGCTTATTAAGGGTATTTAGGGAGCATATGGTGAGTTTTTCCAGGTCCCTGGGTGGGGGCTGGAGCCAGTTTAGTTGTCTGTCAAGAGGGACCCCTAGATACATTGCACCCAGCCTTTTTTGTGGCTGCTAACCATCTGACAGAGGGGTCACATCGGGGTCATGTCAATATGGGCAAATAATTTTAGTGCGAGGTTTGTATGTTAATGATATTTCTTTTTGTGACGTTCTTGACATGATCTGGGACCGTATAAATCATTGTTGCAACCAAGGTCCTGTAAAAAGAAAAGGAGTACTTGTGGCACCTTAGAGACTAACCAATTTATTTGAGCATAAGCTGTAACTCATGAAAGCTTATGCTCAAATAAGTTGGTTAGTCTCTAAGGTGCCACAAGTACTCCTTTTCTTTTTGTGAATACAGACTAACACGGCTGTTACTCTGAAACCTGTCAAGGTCCTGTAGTGGCACCAAATCTTGTATAAAGGGGAGGTCAAACGAAGTGCCTGAGACAAGGTTATGGTTGGCTGGTTATGATTACACTGTCTGTATGCGTGTATCATTTTGTTGTTAAAGTTATGAATATTGGCTCTATACAGTCTGTATTTCAAATGTGCTCTGCTTCTGGTGGTCACCCCAGACAAGTTGGTGTCAGCTCTGCCTAGCTTGTTTGATGGCCCATTAAGGACCATCAGCTACACAACTGACCCAAAAAGAAAAGGAGTACTTGTGGCACCTTAGACTAACCAATTTATTTGAGCATAAGCTTTCGTGAGCTACAGCTCACTTCATCGGATGCATGACTGACCCAGTGAGAGAAGGCAGACACGCCTTGTGACTCAGCAAAGTATGCAGGGATTTGCCCAGTTGACTCCAAACTCCATTTTGCTATAATTTTCCACAGTTAAGAACAAAAGCGTTCTTATACCTGGAAAAGACTATAAAAGGCTGATGCCTCATCTCCAGCTTGTCTTCAATCCTACTTCTTACCTCTGGAGGAACTTTACCACACTGAAGCATTGAACAAAGGACTGAAAGACCCATCCCAGCTACGGATGTACTCCGGAGACTTGATTTGAACCTGCAGTTTATTCTATCACTGCTGCAAGCCTGAACCAAGAACTTTGCCATCACTGTATGTAATTGATTCCATTTAACCGATTCTAGCTCTCATCTATATCATTTTCCTTTTATGAATAAACCTTTCGATTTTAGAATCGAAAGGATGTGCAACAGCATGATTTGTGGGTAAGATGTGATTTGTATATTGACCTGGGTCTGGGGCTTGGCCCTTTGGGATAGAGAGAACCTTTTCTTTTACTGGGTTATTAGTTTTCATAACCATTTGTCCCCATAACAACAAGTGGCACTAGTGGTGATACTGGAAAACTGGAGCGTCTAAGGGAATTGCTTGTGTGACTTGTGGTTAGCCAGTGGGGTAAAACCAACGTCCCATCTGTCTGGTTCGGTTCTCCTTAGAGGTGGGAAAACCCTAGCCTTGGGCTGTAACTGCCCTGTTTTAAGCAATTTGTCCTGAATTGGCACTCTCCGTTGGGTCCCGCCAGAACCAGCATCGTTACAGTTTTATATAGAGGATATGTTGGTAGCTGTTACACTAGCATATTCAAGGGCAGGAATTGGCCTTTAACTTTAGCTATTGGATAGCCTTGAACCCAATATTACAGATGGCAGATCAAACTTATTTTCTACAGAATATCCAGGAAAAGGAGGGGGTACATATTATTAACAATACATCACTTTTCTAAGAGACATTCACATATCAGAGGATCACTAGGATTTGGCTTGGTTTACTTTGTCACATGGCTTCCCAAGGCAGATAGCAGGGCAGATTTAGGGACAACACATTTAAGGAGATCAAAGGATGAGGGTATATATTGTAAGGGGTACCTGGATGCAAGAGATGCTCATTTCAGTTTCTTCTATTTCTCCGTTTCCACATTTGATGCTTTATGCTGTAGCTGACCTTTTATTATTTTCCTAATTTGGGATTCATCCTGTTCCATTCCCATTTTTTCCCATAGATTCCAAGGCCAGAAGGACTGTTGTGATCATCTAGTCTGACCTTCTGTGTAACACAGAACTGCCCCCAAATAATTCCTTGAACTTATTTTATAGAAAAACATTCAATCTTGATTTAAACGTTGTCAGTGATAGAGAATCCACCACAACCCTTGGTAAATTATTCCAATGGTTAATTACCCTCACTGTTGAAAATTTACATCTTATTTTCAGTCTGAAATTGTCTAGCTTCAACTTCCAGCCATTGGATCATGTTATACCTTTCTCTACTAGATTGAGGAGCCCATTCTAAATATTTGTTCCAATGTAGAAACTGTGATACAGGAAGGCCAGGGAGCAGTGGTCGAGGGGAAATATATAAACCCTAGGCTAATTAAGGTGTGGTTCCCTGTAGACTAGGGAGGGTTGCTACAGGTTAATTGGAGCACCTGTAGTCAATTAAGCCCTGTCAGGAACCTAATAAACCCCCCTGCTTCAAGCAGTCAAGGGAGAAGAGAAGATTGGCGTTTGGAGGTGTGTTGTAAAATTTGAAAAACCAGTGAACTGAAGTAAGGGAGACCCTGCCCCAGCAGGGAGGAGGGGGACTTTCTTCCCCCAACATCTAAGGACTGAAGGTTCCCCATCCAAGGGGGAAGAGGCTAAGAACCTGCAGGGGTTGAGAGGGGCTAGGGCTCAGAGTGAGGAGCAAACCCAGACCTCTCCCCTGCTTCCCTCCTCTACCACCTTCCTGGGCCACTATTGGGGACCTCAATGGCCCAAGAGCAGGGGCAAGGGGTGGTGTCTTAGCCCCCTACCAGGAAAAGCGCAGGACCCACCATACTAACATCGGCCATCTTGCCACAAAACTTAGACTAATCAAGTCACCGTTTAGTGTTAAGCTAAATAGACTCAAGCAGCTCAATCTATCACTCTAAAGGATTAGAAAATGTGCCTTAATCATTTTCATGGCTCTTCTCTGAGCCCTCTTCCATTTCTCAACATCCTTCTTGAATTGTGGGAACCAGAACTGGGCACTGTATTCTAGCAACAGTCACACCAGTGCCAAATACAGATGTAAAACAACATCTCTGCTCCTACTGAGATTCCTGTTTATGCACCCCAGGAGCTCATTAACTCTTTGGCCACACAGTCACATTGGGAGCTCATGTTCAGCTGATTATTCTCTTCCCCCCAGTCAAATCTTTTTCAGAGTCACTGATTCCCAGGATAGAGTCGCCCATAAATAGGACTACATTTTTTTGTTCCTAGATGCATGCATTTCAATTTAGCCATATTAACATATTTTTGGCTTGCACTAGTTTACCAAGTGATCTAGATGGCTCTGAATCAGTGACCTGTCCTATCGTTATTTGCCACCCCCCAGCCAATTTTTGGGTCATCTGCAAAGTTTATCAGTGATTATTTTATGTTTTCTTCCAGGCCATTTATAAAAGTGTTAAATAGTGTAGGGCCAAGAACCAATTTCTGCAGGAAACACACCTGCTTGATGACCATTCCCCATTTACAATTACATTTTGAAAGGTGTCAGTTAGCCAGGTTTGAATCCATTTATGGTGTGCCATGTTCATTTTATTATGATCTAGTTTTTTAATCATTGAAGGCAGTGGGAGCAGAATCAGGCCCTTCATTCCAATGAAGTTCAATCCTGTATTGCGATATGACCATCTCGTTGATGAAAAAGGAGCCATAAAGCAGATGTATTTCCCCACTAGGGAATACTCCAGCTGCAAGGGGGGTTCCTGCACTGTGTAGAGCTGGTGTAGCCAGCTTTACATCTCCTGCTTCGTAGCATCTGGTATAGGGGTTGTGACAACGAAGGAAGGAACATCATTAAAATGCTGCTATGCTCAGTTTGTGGACAGCCCCTTTGAGTGCTGTCCTAAGGCGGCTCCAATTTATGCTGAGAGCCAGGCAGAGAATATAGGGCAGCTTACAAGGGTGTCTTAACACCATCTTTATTCCCTCCCCAGTCCATGCACAGAGTATAGCTCACGAGGAATGCAGCATCTGCACACTTACAGTTTGGGGTTTTACTTAAATCTCCAAGTTAGCCATTAGAACAGAGTCACAGAATCTGTATTGTACTCCCTTAGCTATTCTCTTCTCCCTGAGACCTCCAGCCCTCCCAATGCTTGCATTCAGCTCCCCCAGCAATTCAAGCTCTCTTTGCTAAACCTGCATCTCATCTTCAATCTGTACTCCTCCGGCTCCTCCAGCTGTTTTCAGTACTTCTGAGGCTACTCCAGGCCTCCTTCTCAGGGCTTCCCAGTCATTACAACATTATCTCTTGCTACCTTGAGGTCACTCTCATGCTATTTTAAGCTTTCATCAGCAGCCCGTTTGGGAATGTCTACACTGCAATTCAAAACCCACAGCTGGCCTGTGCCAGCTGACTCAGCCAGAGCCCTGTTAGCCTAAGGGGCTGTTTAATTACAGTGCAGACATTCAGGCTTAGCCTGGAGCCCAAGCTCTAGGATCTTGCAAGCTGGGAGGGTCCCGGAACTTCAGCTGTAACCGGAGCTTAACTGTCTATACTACAGTAACAGCCCCATTAGACCAAGCCCCATGAGCCCGAGTCAGCTGTCCAATTGCAGTGTAGATATACCTTTTGACTCTCTCGGATCCTCTGGTTGTTTGAAGCTGGCAGCTCTTCCTTTACTCTGCTAGGTTGCCAGTTTCCCTCTGGCTCTAACCTCTGCATTGATTTGCAGTTCTGTTCGTTTGCATCATCTCCTCTCATGCTTTTTGGCTCGTGTCAGTCACACCTTCACTCTCTCCTTGATATCCCTTAGGCTTCCCTAGCAAAGTGCTAACATGCTTAATTTTAAGAACAAAGATCATCCCATCAAAGTCAATGGGATTATTAGTGTGTTTAAAATTTAAGCATGAATTTAAGTACTTTGCAGGACACAGGCCATAGACTACTATAGACTGCTCTAGGTTACATCAGAGGCTTTCACCATATTTGTACTACAGAAATACATATTTATTATTGCGATGTAGGCAGTCAGAAAAGACAGGTTAGAGGCCACAGAGCCCCAAAGAGTCACTCTGAGAGGAGGCAAAATACATCCCCAATATTTCTACACCAACCTGCTGTCAAAACCAGCTATTAATGGGTGGGTTGGGCAGGGGAACCCCCCCAAGCACCTCTCGGGTTGGGAACCACCCAACCGCTTCAAAGAGGAGCTCCCTAAACATCTACATCAAACCTAACTGGGCAATTCCTCCCCTCAGCAGCAAACTTCAGTCTCCATGCCCTGCATTGTCCACTTCTCACCCCATCCACTACCAAGTAATCCTTTGCTGGATGAGTGCACCAGGTTATTAATCCAGATTTAGGGCTGTGGTAACCCATCTGGTCCAAATAAACTTGGCCTGTGGAGGGATTCTTTAGGTGGAAGGATTAATCTCTGGGAGATTGCAAGGACTTTTTGGGACAATAACCATGACATGGATTTCCTAGGAAATACTTGGGGATGAGGGGAATGCAAATGTTCTACTTCAAATCCATCCTTTTGAAGCTATGCTCTGTGGAGAGAAGTCAATTGATTACCGATTACCTGCTTCTGAGAACTCCAAAGATCCCACCTTGTATAAAAGGAGGAACTAAACTTTTCATGAGTGTGCCGGTTCTGAGCAAAGGTTGTTATGAATTTGTGACCACAAAAAGAGACCCTTCTTGGGGGTTTGAAGGACTCAGCTGCTGAACCCCCAATTGGAGACAGTTGAGGTGATCTCTGATAAGCTTAATAGCATGTTTGTAGATTCTTTCATTGTTTTTTAACGTGTTCTCTCTGTAGTGCTTTTACCTTAAGAATAAAAGGCTTGCACAGGAAGTGCTGAGTAGTAACTTTTTAACTGTTGGCAATTACACCATATAGCCTCTGAGCAGTGGCAGATTAGCCACTAGGCTAATGGGGCCTGTGCCCAGGGGCCCCAGCCAATTGGGGGGCCCTGGAAAAATGGGTTCCCCATGCCCCAACCCAATCAGCGCTTCTGCCAGGACAGCAGGGGAGGCCCCCTGCCCGGATGCCATCAGGAGCATCAGGCAGGCAGAGCAGGGCAAGCTCCTGAGCCTCAACTGCTTTTCCCCAGCAGGAGCACCAGAGGGGAGGCAGGCAGTGGAGGGAGGGGGGGACTGCAGGCAGAAGGGGTGGGGAGGGCCCCCCCCACTTCTTCTGGTCCCAGGCCCCCCAAAACCATATTCCACCTCCCTCTCTGAGGGGAGACATGAAGCAGACTGCTTACACAGGTGGTCTTTTCCTGGGTACAGCACAGTGAAGGCAGGTAGTAGTTCAGCCTGGAAATACCCCAGCCAGGGGCTGAGGGGAAAGTGAGAGCACAAGCTCTCTCTCTCTCTCTCTATCAGTTAGGAGGCCAGAAGCCTGAGAGTAGGTGCCATTGCTGGACCGCTAAGGGGAAATAAGGTGCAGTTGCTATGAACTGTGACACCCACTAAGACCACACATTTGTTGTGGTCATGAATCTCTCCCTGGTAGGGCACCCCCTTTAAGCTATGTGAGGGGTGCATGCACATGAGTCCAATTACATCACCTCCATCCAGCAGGTGCCACAGGGCATCTTCCTAGCAGGGCAGTGCTCACCTTCCAGCCATGGCCTTTCAACAGTATCATCCCTTGTCTGCAGCCCCAGTGATCCCACCAAACAATCCATAATCAGCAAAATGGGTTAAACAAAAGAAAGGCAGGAAAAAAACCTTGCTGGCAGCTCCTCCCAGGATATGGGCCTCTCACTTCAGAGAGGGCCTAGGGGTATCAGTGTACACCTCAGAGCTTACTGGTTCTGGTGCCAGCCTCAGGTCTTTTCCCTTCAACTCAGGGTTCTGTACTCTCCTTCTGCAAGGGCAGAGCTCTGCAGATTGTCTGGCCTCCCTTCAGACTGGAGAGCCTTAGCAATCTGTTCCCTTCCCAGGACTGCCTTCAGCTGAGTGGAGTTCCCTCCTTTTAACTCCAGCCCTGGCATGATTTGCAGGTGTGGCAGGGCAGGGTCCCTCCAGCCCAAATCAGCTCCTTTACCCTTTCCATGCTACTGCGGGGTTTACATACCCCCTTCACAGTTGTCAGTTGGATAGAACAGAGTTCTATCGGCCCTTAGATTTAAAGAAAACTAATTTCTCGAACCAGCAAAGCCATTAGATAAACTTCCTCTCCTTGAAAACCAGCCGGAGTTCCATCTCCATTGAGTCCTTCTTTCAGATTAAGCTGTCTACAGCTCCGGCCATACTCATTCCATATGAGAATTAATAAATCAATAGGGTTTTACTTCTTTCTAGATGTTGAACACCTGCTGCAAGGTGCCGAGCACACTCAGTCACCACTGAAGACACTGGGAGGGGAGCAGCATCTCTTAGAATCAGGTTTGCAAAGTGCAGAGATTTCTATTAGTGCAGCAGACTCATTTATCTTTTCTATTTGCATATTGTTGCCAAATGGCTCAGAAATGCTTCTGAAGCCATTCAGAGAGCAGCAATCGCTGTAAATTTGCTGCCAAATGGCCTGTAAATAATATAAATAAAATGGCTTTCATGGAATTAAATTCTGCTTACAGGCAGACTGGAGTGTCCTTTTGTAGATGCCAAGAAAAAAAATTGGACAGCGGATGGCTGGTCACAAAAACAAATGTCCCTTTTAAAATCCCTGAAGTATTTTGCATATTGTATTTCATTTGTTTCTGCCAGTAAATTCAGTCAGTGACCAGTTTTCCACAAATATTTCACTGGCCTAATGTTTTCCAGAAGAAAAGTAATTTATTGATCAGAGCATCACGCCTACAGATCTAGATCATCTCATAATGTACACACCTTCTTATAACAGAAGCCAGGACAGTGCAGTGGATAGTGCATAGGGTTGGGGTGGTCAGGAGACCCCAGGGTCTATTTGTAGCTCAGTTACTATGTGACCTTGGACATAGTTGCTTCACTTCACTGTGCCTCAATTACCCCATCTTTAAAAGAGGGGCAACAGTGCTTATGTGCCTTTATACAGCTTATTGAGCTCTGTGGGTGAAATGTGCTAGCTGGAGTAAGTGCTCAGCCTTATTAATGATCTCTCCTCAGTTTGTTTCTGTTCGAGCAGACAAATCTTATTTTTCCTGCATGAAATGCTAAATGAAGTGCAGTTATGGCCCAATCCAGCTGCTTCTGAAGTCAATGGCACAATTCCCATAGACTTCAATGGTGCAGGATCTGCCCCTTAAAGACTAAGAACTCAATTAAGGGGTGCTTTATGGCTCCTTTATGCTGGGGTAAAGGTTCTGTAAAGATGTCCTAAAGGCTACAGTAGGAATATCATCAGTGCAAAGGGAATCTCTAATAGGTGTAGGGCCCTCACACAACTCTGCAAGAGCCCTCCCTGGGTAAAGGAGTGGTGGTTTGGGTATCCCTAAGCTATTCCCGGTTGCCAGAATGGTCCAAAAGGACTATTATCATCTGGGCACCAGTTAAGGTAAACTTCAGGCTGCTCTAACCTGCATCAGAGACAACCTGAGCTTTGGCAGCCTTTTGCAATGTTCCCTCTAATTTTTTCCACCCATGTGCAGAATAAATTTTGCTATGTGCACTGAGATAATGTGTGGATGTGCACCACTAGTAGAAACAAAAAACCTAGATATAATATATATTTTTAAAATGTTACCATTAGGGATAATTACTCCAGCCAGGACAGGCTAGGCATTTTAGAACTCACTACTCAAAGAATTAAATTTAAGTGTAAGAGAAATAAAAATTATGAAATTCATAGACCAGTCAAAACACTAAAATAACACACTTTGAAAGCATAAAATTAGAGAGAATATATGTGCATTTCAGAAAGTACCAAGAAGTAACAACACAAGTATGTGTTGGGAGATGTATTACCACATCCGAGGTAGAAGCCAAACTCAAACAGTTTAATGGGACTAAATCGGGGGGCCCAGATAATCTTCATCCAAGAATATTAAAGGAACTGGCACATGAAATTGCAAGCCCGTTAGCAAGAATTTTTATGAATCTGTAAACTCAGGGGTTGTACCGTATGACTGGAGAATTGCTAACATAGTTCCTATTTTTAAGAAAGGGAAAAAAAAGTGATCCGGGTAACTATAGGCCTGTTAGTTAGACATCTGTAGTACGCAAGGTCTTGGAAAAAAATTTTGAAGGAGAAAGTAGTTAAGAACATTGAGGTCAATGGTAATTGGGACAAAATACAACATGGTTTTACAAATGGTAGATCGTGCCAAACCAACCTGATCTCCTTCTTCAAGAAGGTAACAGATTTTTTAGACAAAGGAAAAGCAGTGGATCTAATTTACCTCAATTTCAGTAAGACGTTTGATACGGTTCCACATGGGGAATTATTAGCTAAATTGGAAAAGATGGGAATCAACATGAAAATTGAAAGGTGGATAAGGAACTGGTTAAAGGGGAGACTACAACAGGTCACACTGAAAGGTGAACTGTCAGGCTGGAAGGAGGTTACTAGTGGAGTTCCTCAGGGACTGGTTTTGGGACCAATCTTATTTAATCTTTTTATTACTGACCTTGGCACAAAAAGTGGGAATGTGCTAATAAAGTTCATGGATGACACAAAGCTGGGAGGTCTTGCCAATACAGAGAAGGACCGGGATATCATACAGGAAGATCTGGATGACCTTGTAAATTGGAGTAATAGTATTAGGATGAAATTTAATAATAAATAGGTCATAGGTGTAAGGTCATGCATTTAGGGATTAATAACAAGAATTCTGGTTATAAGATGGGGACGCATCACTTGGAAGTAACAGAGAAGGAGAAGGACCTCGGCGTATTGGTTGATCACAGGATGACTGAACCACCAATGTGATGTGGCTGTGAAAAAAGCTAATGCGGTCTTGGGATGCATCAGGAGAGGTATTTCCAGTAGAGATAAGGAGGTGTTAGTACCATTATACAAGGCACTGGTGAGTCTCACCTGGAATACTGTGTGCAGTTCTGGTCTCCCATGTTTAAGAAGGATGAATTCAAACTCGAACAGATACAGAGAAGAGCTACTAGGATGATTCGAGGAATGGAAAACCTGTCTTATGAAAGGAGACTCAAAGAGCTTGGCTTGTATAGCCTAACCAAAAGAAGGCTGAGGGGAGATATGATTGCTCTCTCTAAATATATCAGAGGGATAAATACCAGGGAGGGAGAGGAATTATTTAAGCTCAGTACAAATGTGGACACAAGAACAAATGGATATAAACTGGCCATCAGGAAGTTTAGACTAGAAATTAGATGAAGGTTTCTAACCATCAGAGGAGTGAAGTTCTGGAAGAGCCTTCCAAGGGGAGCAGTGGGGGCAAAAGACATATCTGGCTTCAAGACTAAGCTTGATAAGTTTATGTAGGGGATGGTATGATGGGATAGCCTAATTCTGGCAATTAATTGATCTTTGACTATTAGCGGTAAATATGCCTGATGGGATGTTAGATGGGATGGGATCTGAGTTACTACAGAGAATTCTTTCCAGGGGGTCTGGCTGATGAGTCTTGCCCACACGCTCAGGGTTTAGCTGATCACCATATTTGGGGTTAGGAAAGAATTTTCCTCCAGGGCAGATTGGCAGAGGCCCTGGGGGTTTTTTGCCTTCCTCTGTAGCGTGGGGCACGGGTCACTTGCTGGAGGATTCTCTGCAATTCGAAGCCTTTAAGCCACGATTTGAGGACTTCAATAGCTCAGACATAGGTTAGGGGTTTGTTAAAGGAGTGGGTCAGTGAGATTCTGTGGCCTTTTGTTGTGCAGGTCAGACTGTATGATCATAATGGTCCCTTCTGACCTTAAAGTCTATGATTCTATGACACAATGTGTGCGTGACACAGACTGTGTGAGAAACAGTGAGTGTGTGTGTGTGTGAGACACACACAGAGACAATGAGTGACACAGAGACTGTGTGTGTGTTGGTTGTTGGGGAAGTTTCTGAGAGATGCCGTGTAAGGCACTAACTGAAAGCTCTCCTCCTCCTGAACCATGTTCCTCCTCCCCCGCTCTGTGGAGATGGGGTATATAGGCAGGGGAAGAGACAGAGAGTCTGTGTGTGTGTGAGAAAGAGAGACAGAAATTATGTGTGCTAGCTTCTGGGGAAGTCTCTTAGAGACCGTGCGCTCTCTTTAGGGCACTCACCAGGCTTGTTCAGACCTTAGAGCTGCTCCAAGCCCTGTCCCCTCTCCTCTGCTCTGTGGAGATGGAGTACAGTGGCTGGGGGAAGGGGGACACCCTGACATCAGCCCTCTGCTGAACACACGCTGCAGATGTGCACGGCTCTGCTCATCAAGTGTGTGGCCCTTGACTCTCTTCTGGGCGGCCGCCCAACTGCACAGCTTAGAGGGAACACAGAATAGGGGTGGCACAAAGGTGGTGTAAAGTCACTGGTCCCTGCACCAAACATTACCAGTGTAGGGATGAATTTTGCCCTTAGGTCCTGAGATCTTGCAAATGTTAATGACAAGTGCACTGTGCTCCATAGTGTTTCCAGGGTTGGCCCTCAATTCACAATTTGAAAAGCTAACAAGCAATGGATCTGATTCTGCAAGGAGCTGAGTGGCTTCCCCTTAGGTGCTGAGCACCTGCAAATTCCAGGAAAGCTAACGAGATGCACAGTAAATTGTACAATTGGGCCCAATGTCTCCTAGTGTGAAATAAACAGACCTCATTATTCTGTAACTTCCAACTTATCTGTGTGTGTGTGTGTTTGTATATGTGTATATTATATATCTATATCTTACTATATGTTCCATTCTATGCATCCGATGAAGTGAGCTGTAGCCCACGAAAGCTTATGCTCAAATAAATTTGTTAGTCTCTAAGGTGCCACAAGTACTCCTTTTCTTTTTGCGGATAGACTAACACGGCTGCTACTCTGAAAGCTGAATATAGGAGATGCACTTACACTGTGGGGAAAAAAAATCAGCCCAACCAAATGTTGGCAGCATCAATTTTCAAAACATTAGTGCACACACAAAAAAATCCCACGGAAGCTTCTCTGCAACTGGCTGTCAGATGCAGAGTGCTGGCCTCCAGCTGGGAACATGGGAGGGACAGGAACTAAAAATAGCACGAGATGCTTCTGCTACAGTTGCCTTTTCTGTTCCAAATTCTCATTTCCATTCTGTATAAAGTGGGGGAAAAAAAAGGTTTCTGTGCTCTTTTAGGGTATGTCTACATTGCAATAAAACACCCTCGGCTGGCCCGGGTTAGCAGACTTGGGCTCAGGCTACAGGGCTATAAAATTGCAGACATTTGGGCTGCAGCCCAGACTCTGGGACCTTCCCCTTCATCCAGAGTACCCAGAGCTTGGGCTCCAGTCTGAGCCCGAACATCTACACAGCAATTTTATAACCTTGCAAGCCTAAGTCAGCTGATCGAGGCCAGCCACAGGTGTTTTACTGCAGTGTAGACATACCATTAAGCAGGGTCTGATCTTGCTCCCAGTGCACTAAATAGCAAACACACCATTGACTTGAGTCTGGCAGAATCAGGTCCCTAAAGAATGCTGGTAGACTGGTGTGGCAAATTGAAGAGACTCCACCAATTATTGGGCAGATACAGAGGCTAATGTGATTCATACTTAAAGGGAAATTTTAAAATGTGGATGTTTTTCATGTTTCAAATCATGTAGTGCAAGACTGGTGTTACCACAAGCCCTCTTATGGGACAGCCCATTGGTTGTTCTCCCTTTGCTCCAGGGAGGTAATAATTTACTATTGGCCCAAACTGCTACCTGCCCTGTCTTGAACCTGTCAGCTGTAAGTAACAAGTGAGCTCCACCTACAGGCTCAGGAGCGTGGGAGGAGTGAAACACAGCCTGGGCCACAATCTGACCCTTAAAAAGCAGTTATAAAGGATCCCGCTCTCAGTGGTCTCACTTGTGAGCTAGCCTATACATTCAGCAGCTTCCACACCAAGAAGAAGGCTGGTGCAGCTTACTTCCCGCACGGTGCAATGATCTGATCTGAATTGTGATTCTGTGCCAGAGACTATTCTCTGTTCTGCTCCTGGGGCAACATAGCTAATCGCTGCCTCTTCTTTCTCAGGCAGATTGCTAGATACCTGTTCAGCCCATTGACATTCATAGGAATTTTGATAACTTCAATGGGAGTGGAAGCAGACCCTAGGTTAGTAAAATATGTTTTCAGACCCAATGACATCTCAGAGTTTTGGGTATGCACGAATGCAGACTGAAGGGATAGAATGGTTGAATAATATGGGGATTTTGCAATATTCTATTGTTACAAGGTGGGCCCTTCAGTGATTTGGGGTTTTTTAAATGATCATGGTCAAACTGGACTACGTACACATGTCCTGCAAACAAGTTAGATTGTCTTATTTTAAGTGTGAGAACTGAGAAGCTAGCAAGCACCAAAAAAAAAAAAAAAAGCCCCTCTCTTGACAAGAGTCACCCTTCTTTCCAATGAAGCACTGTAATCCCACTTCTCCTTTTCTGAAAGCTGCATAATAGAAACACATGTGCAAGTTATGTACGAAAGTTAACACCTTCTCTTATGCAAGAGCATGGATAGAACTTTTTACTTTCAGATTTTCTTAAGCAACAAGCACATACAAAAACCAGCAAATACAAAAACTAAGTTGATGAAAAGTAACACCTGTCAATATCTCTGAAAATTGGAACATCTATCAATATGGGCGGATCATGGCCATTCCCAAATAACAAGGGGGGAAATTAATTTTAAAAACCTCTTTATGAAATATGAACACACAAATCACTAAAAGCCCAACCCTGCATTCCTTGCCTACTGAAAATCCTCAGTGAACTTGCTGGCCCTTTCAGGTGTACCTGGAATGTTGGGTCAGGCCCTTAATTTTTGTTTAGACATGGTATACAAACACCTTTTGACCAGAGGCTGACAGGTTTGCAATTCCATTCAATATTAGGTATCAAACTAATCCAACACATCATAGAATTTTGCATGTGTGCATAATACTGTCATCTAACCCGTGAACATATGGGAAAACATTCATTTTGCTGGTTAAGTAGTTGCAACTTGAGTGACTGCAATGATCTCCTTAAACTGGTTGTAAATTTGGCCCATGATGCATTCTTTGATTCTGTGTTCATTAACAAATTCTGGATCTTTTGAGACAATGTTCCATAATTTCTCAAATTCTTTACTGGCATGCAAGACCCAGCGAAACTATAAAGATTTTCGTTTGGCTGAAAAATATTCCCTTTAACTGCTACCCACTGTATTGCATACATCCAGCAGAATGTGCCTGCAATGCAGATGAATATAGCAAAGCAGTGCATTTGTACTTACCAGCAAAGTCCTGATGTGCCACTGATTTCAGCTGAATGTGAACAGAATGCAGCTACTCAGCAGACAGAGTGAAGAACCAGCTTTGAAGTAGTCCCCAGTTAAGTCCCCATTCCTGCAGTTTCTGTACAGGTAAAACTTTCTATTGCAGCAAGTTTTACCTAGACAAGTGGTTCAGAATAAAGGTCCAAAATATGCAACTGGACTTTTATTATTTAAAAACTGCAAACCACCTTCTCAGCCATCAAGTCAGAAATGTCAAATGTGCAAGGTGGAATGGGGACATCCACATCAAAACCATATTTAATAGGTTTACTAAAACACAGGGAATGGCTAATTTACATCCCCTATCCAATTGTATCCAGTTTAACTTTTTTCTCATTTTGTGGTAGAGGTGGGTCATTTAGCTATAAAACACTACACATTAAAGATATTCAGAATAATGTTTATTTATATTCAGTGCTATAGTTCATTAAATACTGGTATCATATATCCATGTCTGAGGTAATATAAATTAAAAATATATTCAAGATTTCAGTCCCATACTTGTGCTCTCTAATTTTTCTACCATCATACAGAATTTTGAAGCAAACACAGTAGTTCATAATTTTGAATGCAGCTGTGAATATCATTTTAATATAGTCTCATCTTGTCTGACTATACTTTTGAGGAGAATGATTATTGCATGATACATTTTTAGTACATTTTTTACTTATATTAGAATTTTCTCATAAAATCACACATGTCCAAGTTATAGGATGAATGGGCATGAGGATGTATTTTGGGCTAAGGAAGACAGACTTTGAATCAGAATGACAGCACATGCTGCAGGATTATTGTCCGTATACATTATGGCCCAGATCCAGAAAAACCACTTAAGCATGTGCTTAACTTTAAGCATGTGCGTATTCTCAAGTGACTTCAGTGGGACTACTCACTTGCTTAGTTAAGCATGTGCTTAAGTGCTTTGCTGGATCAGAGTCCAGAAGAGACTGCAAACATAAATTAACAATCCTCCTTAACTCTGCATTGTTTGAAAACATTGCTGGTTTTACACTGCATCACCATTGTAGGATTTTTTCATGTTAGTGAAGCACCTGTGAAAGTTTCTAACTTGGTTCATAAATAGACTATGCAAAAATAAGCTGCTAGAATGACCCTCTTCTCTCCATTTTGATAAAAGCAAAACCTGATTTGAAAAGCTATTAAAGTAATTTTTCAATGGTAAAATATATTTAAGAAAATAAACTCTTCATTTCATCATCTTCCATTGACATATAAGCTTGTTAAAGGGCAGGGCATACCTCTCACTCACAAATTCAACAGACTGAAGCATTTCAATCCTTTTTGTACTATATGCTGGTGTTAGTAAGCCCTTATCCTAAATCTCCATCAAGTCCAACACTAGTGAGCCAAAGAAACAAAAACAAAAAAAATGTTTCTTGCATATGTCTTTTTCATAAAGTCCATGGAGAAAAAAATATATTTTCCTTATTATTAAACTCTTATTTAACTCCTGCCATTAAAATAGAAGATACACCTCACCAATATCTATTTAACTTTAATTAGCCATTGTAAATACAAAGATATAAGTGCGCTGTAAAAATCACTGTGACATGCCATCAAACTCTTTTAGCGTTTCAAAAGTTGTATCGATCCATATTTAACTGATGAAGCTACAGCTAACTTTTTGTGCTTGGATACTCTTGGAGGTAAAGGCATACTTTCATCCGATTTTTTTTTTTATTATTCTATTTTGCAAACTAGTGACAGTGGTGATGATGCTATCCTGAAAAATCAATTTGTAGTATTACCAAAGCCTATGGTCTGTATTAAAACTCTCCATGCTCATGCAGTGAATTGCATTGTTGAGGGTTCCATTACAGTAGTACTGGACCTGACCACCAGGTTCTATCCATGCAGCACTATATCTTTAGTACTCCACAGAACTCACTATTGCCCTTGGTTCTTCAAATGTTGCCATCATTATATGCTTTGGGGTAGGTAGGGAGAGTATTTCCCCTGCATCAGTTGGTGAATGAATACTGTTGTCTATAAGGTTGGAAACCTCTTCCTCGTGATCTTCATACAGTGTATTGACGTTCAGCAGAGGGTGAGTGGGATTACGATTCAGTGCAGCTGTTGGCTCTGGTTTGATGTGGCTCAGGGTTATATTTGTTGCAGCAGCAGTTGTTGCTGTATGATTGTGATTACATGAGAGGTAAGCCCCAGCAGCAGGGACAGTTCTGCATGTCTCAGATGAGTACAGAATCTCTTTCTCATGATTTGGGATGACTGAAAGAAAACAGAATACAGAGTAAATCACTGGGTAGTCTATTTTTCCCTACCAATCCGCCACATAGCTGATCCCATAGAATTCAATGGGAGTTTTGCCACTGATTTCAATAGGAGTAGAATTGGGCCCAATAAACAAGTTTTAATGGACTCTGAAAAATCTAAGACTACTTCTTCATGAGAGCTTTGACTTTTGAAAATTCTAGTCCTAGAAGCACATTACAGTGTGACTAACAAGTTTTGTAAATATCACTCAAAGCTACATTTCTAAGCATTGCCTATGTGAAATCATCCTCATTAAATGAACAAAAGTCAATTTAAAAGGATTTAGGAATGTTTTACTATTTCCTCCATAGATTCTAGCCAGTGCTTTGCAAATGTTGTGATTTAATATTTCAACAAATGTTAGGGATGCCTAAATATGCAAGTTGAAATATAAAAATTCTGATTATATTTTCAACGGGAAAAAAAGAAGGGACACACACCATAAGCCACTATTCTAAATGTGTAAACAATGTGTAATCAATAAATATTTCTTTCCAGAACTTGCTCACTCAAAAGCATTCTTGGGTGGGGTTTAAGGTGGGCATAAAAGCAGCTGTTATAATTATTTTTGAACTCACAACTTAAAATATCCAAACACTTGTTTAAGTAAAAATAATCGAGACCAGAAACCCCTGGTGGCTCCGGGAGCTGGGAGTCAGAACAGGCTACCGGATTAAGAATGCTGTAGGAAGTCCTGCATATGTATATTGGGGAGTTTGAGGACTCCAGAAAGGAACATAGGGATTTGGAAGTTTCAGAAATTTTTAGACCTCAAATCACTTTTCTGCTGGGCAGGGAGGACACAGTAGCTGTCTGTCTGCTGAGGTCCAGAATGGGGGGGGGTCTTCTCTTATAAGGAACTGAGAGCCATATCTTTAACACAAAGTTTTCTATAACTCCAACTGCATATTTAATCTTTTATATTGGTCACTTACAGTAATAAAACAAGTAGATATCTAGCTATGGCGCCCATCACCATAGCATCTCCGCTCCTCACGATCACTTGAAATATTTGTCTTCGCAACACCCCTCTGAGCATAGCACTCACTTTTATTTTTTCCCAAGGGTGCCACACCCCCGCTCTGCCCCAAGACCCCGCCTGCAATCCTCTCCTTTCCCCAAGGCCCCGCCCATGCTCTGCTCCTCCCGCCCGCTGCTCTCCACCCTCCCCAAAACACCTCCCCCAAACAGCTGATCAGTAGCACTGTGGGTGGTAAGCACCCACAGAGTCAGCCCCTATGCCTCTGAGGTAGGGAAGTACTATTATCCGCATCAGACAGGTGGGGAACTATGACTTGTCCAAGAACGCATAGAAGTCTGTGGCCAAACTGAGAAATGAGCCTGAGCCCCAGGGGGTGCCTTCCACACAGACCAGCCTTCCTTAAAGCCAAGTAGGACAAAGGGAAATTTAAATTTGTATTAAGGACTACAACCCAGCAATAATCTGAGTTTTCAAATCGTCAAGATTCAGGGCATAAGCCAGCCTCTAACAAAAGGGGAGTATGAAGAAACTTTCCTCTGGGCAGACTATTCCGTAACTGCCTTCTGCACAGTTTCGTACACCTTCCTCAGTAGCTGGCACTGGCCTCTGTCATACATGGGATACTGGACTAGATGGAACACAGGTTTGATCTAGCATGGCAGTTCCTGTGTTACTGGAAAATGAGTGACGTTCCTTACGATGAAGTAGAACTGAGACATAGGAAAGGGTGGAGTATCCTGGGAGCCAACTCTCACTTCTTTTCCTGGCAAAAGTGCTGACATTTTGCATAAGGCCAAATGCAAAATTACGTGTAAAAATCTACTAATACAACATAAAATATCTGCAAAGCAGAAGGACATGTTACATAGCTCTGCCTTGCCACAGCTCTACTACTCCTTATCACAGACCTATACCGAGAAATTCTACCTAACCCAGGGATCTTGAAGACATGGCCAGTGGGGTTATTTCCTGCGGCCCGCCAAGCTCCCCGCGCCCCCAGAGTTATTTCCTGCGGCCCGTCAGGCTCCCCTCTCCCTCTCCCCCCAGCGCGCCGTGTCCCCACTCCCCTGCTTACCTGCAGGCTCTTCCTGCTGCCAAACAACTGTTTGGCAGCGCTTAGGGCTTTCCAGGGGGGAGAGGGGAGGAGCGGGGAGCCACATGCTCAGGGGAGGAGGTGGAGAAGAGGAGGGGCAGGGGCGGGGATTTGGGGAAGGGGCTGGAATGAGGGCAGAGAAGGGGTGGGAAGAGGTGGGGCAGGGCCTCATGGAAGCGGTGAAGTGGGGGCGGGGACAGGGACAGCATGGGGGGGTGGGCAGTGATGCGGCCCTCGGGCCAATGTACTAGTCCTCATGTGGCCCTTGTGGAGATTCTAGTTTGAGATCCCTGATCTAACCCATTTAAGAAGGCTACCTACCCTTATATTATTAGCTGATTAGAAATTTAACAAGATAGAGCAAGCAGATCAGGTCACCTCTGAGTTCAACCTAGAGCAGACAGCTACTCCAAATTCTGGCCATTCAGTTTATCACTGTTGAGATGGTATTGCAATGACATACTGTACCTTTGAGAGAAGAGGTGACATGAACCACGACATTCTCCTCTTGGTTTAAAAATCCACCCTCTTGGCTTTTGGATGTAGGCATTGAGGCAATGGCTTGAATCTCTGGCTTGGGTTTTTTACTGCTAAGTATATATGGTTGAACATCCAGGGAAAAGTGCCGTGTATGTTTTTTTTCATTGCCTGTGCCGGAGATGGTGTTTGACTCAGTTTTATGAGATGATGATTGCTGTGAGGTTTTTGAAGTGGACTCTATCAGAGGAGCGACGAGGCTATCGGTTGCTGTTTTCCTGCGCACTGGCTTCGGCTTTTCAGGTTTGTGGTTTTCAACCTTCATAATAGCTAACTGCTCTTTGAATGGCTGAGGAAGTGGATTGCTACTTGGGATCCATTTCATCTTCTTCCTAGGTCTCTTGATGATGAGCTGTTCATTGGCATCGATGTCTGCTGGATCGACACTGGGGTCTACAGTCTGAATCCCTGAATCGCGCATGGTGGGTGTGACGTCATGATTAGACTGGGCCAGTGCTGCAAGCAACTGGCGCACCACATTATCATACATCAGATCACTTTCATTTGTTATAAAATCCAAGCGGTTCAGGGATTTTATGTGGTCTCGATTTTCATTGCAAAACATAGCCAGAATATTGATGTCACAAAACTGAGACTTTTGCCACTGTTTCTTGGTCTTTATTCCAACCTTGTTCAGTTTATCAAATATGAAGTTGGACTTGCGGAATATGAAAAGGTGAACTAAGTTGATGAGAATGATCAAGTTCATAAAGCAGAGGAGGACAATGTCTACTCCAGCAATTATCCGTTGCAGCTGGACAGCTGGAAGCTTGCAGTTCACCCTGATGTGCAATTTGGAGCTGCTCGTTTTGTCAGGAGGCTCTCCTAGTGCACATGTAAACTCATTTTGCTTCTGCGTAGCATAGTAGGTGGATAAGTATGTAATTGGTATAATGCTTAAAAATATGATAAATAAATGTCTCGCAAGATAAAGTTTAGCCAAAAAGTTACTTCGCCCTCTTCTTTCCAGGTATTTTTCAAACAAATTCTGCTCAGGGCTTTTTTCCTTTTCTGCATTCTCAATGATTTCCCTTTTCTCCCTTTCTGTGATCCCAGGGCCTTTGGATTGTATTTGTTTCTCTATTTTTGGTGCACGCCCTTCTGCTGCACGGTGGTAGCAGTTATCGATCTCCTGAAGCAAAAAATTAAGCTCAGAAGTCAGTCTGGTGGAGGCTAGAAACTCCCAGCCAAGAGCTGGAATGTACATTATGCCAGCAAAAGCCAGCAGTGCATAAGGAAGGAACTTATGCTCAAACAAGGAGGGCCAATGGCTGGCATCAACTCCTGGCAAGGCATCTTTTAGTTCTGTCCAACAATATCCTCTGGCATACAAGGCTTGGTCACGGGTGAAGTTGTGGGGTGTGTAACAGTATATTGGCTCCTCTGTATAACAGAGAGAAAAGTCACTGCTGTGCATTTAACCTACAAAAGGAGCTCTGTAAAATAAATATTTCAAATGATATCAATTTTCTTTTACTGTTTCTTTACATGACCATCAAGACCACAAAGATTTAATATTAGATAGTTACAACCCGTTCTGCATACACCCCAGGCAAAACTATCCGCTTGAAGAGCTTTAATAAACCTGAACTAGAACTGTTAAAAATAAAAGTTTTATAAATTGCGTTGGCTACCCCTTCCAATGTAGAACTCCACACTGAACTCTGGACAGCTAATAAATGGGATATCCTTAACCACTGTACAGTAGCTGAGACTGTTGTATCAAAATCACATGGCTTCCCTATAGAAATAAGCATAATATATAACTCACCTTAATGAAATATTTTTTCATTAATAAAGCCAAATTAGTTGTAGTTGAAGTCAATGTGCAAACTCACAGTAACAAGGACTACTGTACTGAACATGACAGAGAAAATTTAAACTTAATAACATCTAAATACTGGGTCAACTTCATCTCAAGTGTATCTTCTTTGATTTCAATGGAGATACGCCAATAGAGAATCTGTCCAGTTAACAGTGTATTTAGCACTGTAAATATTTAGTTTTACCTTCAGATATTTACTATTAAAGATTTTGCAAGACTAGCAATAAAATATTCTATAAAGTCTAGTGAAAGTTGGAATACTGTTAGCTACTCACAATGACACAATAATGACCTTGACCTAGACAAGCTCTTAGGGGAGAAAGCATGTACTATATCCATGTTAGCTCAATGATATGTCTCTAGAGAGTACTGGATATGGAGTAAATTTTTATAGTGTTTGACAGGCATTACAAGAAGCAGATGCCAAATGAGACCCACGTTAAGTAAATATTTTTCTTCTTGAACACCGAATGTGCCAAGAACATCAAGTTTGTTTCCATTATGAACACACAACCTGGACTCAATCTGGAAGCAACAGGATTAAACGGTTTTTAAGGGTCAGTTAAGGCTGCTGGGACTTTAAAAATTGTAACACTCCTTAAGAGTTGTTTCATTTGGTAGCAATGACTAACGATTCCATCTACGGTGTTTAAACCCTTCCCCATAAATCACATGCGCAAAGAACCTCTAATCTTTGCTGCAGCAGTAAGCAAAAAAAAAAAAGAAAATAAAAGACCCCCCCACCTGCCAAATTTACTGAGCCTTGCAAGGGAAATCGAACAGTTCTTTTGTGCTGTGGAAGGATCAAAAGGCACATGCACATACACTGATTTGGTTACATGAAGACCCAGTATCAGGATTAGTTTTTTGGTGTTTTGTGTGTGGGGTGGGGGGTTGTGTTTTTTTTTTTTGAAGCAATGCACTGCAATAAAGATTAGTTTCTAAAGTACAACTAATCTGGGTGGAATAGTTACAATAAATGCTACTAAACAATACAAAATCAATTCATTTGATAAGCCTAATTAGTGATAATTAAGTACCTTTACAACAGAAAGAAAGACAATACCTCAAAATGATTCAGTTCCAATCTTTCAGAGAGGGCAGTTTAAGAAGAGTATGTTAATGTTACTCAACTTCTCATTTCGACTCATTTTTAAGTGTATTTCCAGAGTCTCTTTACTCAAGTATCTTTTCTGGTTGCACGATCCCCAAATTCCAGCAATTAGAACAAAATCCCAGCTGTAGTGTCTACCACCTATTTCTACTAGGAAAATGCTCATTGGCTCCCTGGTTTTCGGCAATCACATCACATCCCATTACCGATCATGGGAGATACGTGACGAGAAATTCCAACTCCTGCCATCAAGGGGTTGGTTACTGTTACTACCTTACTACTAAGGTTTCCCTAGAGATCCAGTAGGTTCCTATGGAAGAAAAGTTTCAGTGAAAAAAAGTAGCACAGACACTGAATGCAGTTTCTTATATCCAGAAATATATGAAAAGATCTTCCACGCGCTAAGCCACACCTGTCAGCTCCAAGTTAAGTTTCAGAGAAAAACAATTTATCCTGTGGCAAAGTATGTGACTATTTCTCATAGGTCACAGTACGTACTGTACCAGAAACATGCAGTCAAGACTGTATACAACTGCTCACACAAACCAATTGCATTTATTCCGGATCCATGCACCAGCTGGTGTTATGAAATAAATCAGGAACACTGTTTTTTTGTTTTTGTTTTTCCACTGAGGCCCCACAATTAACTATTGCAATATTTCAACACAGAATTGCAATGCAATAAAACCAATCTCAATTAAAGGTCATATACTTAGCATTATTTATGTGCACGCACCATGGATTGGGCACATATCTCGAACTTGGCACAAGGAGTGGTATACTCTGATATAATCGTTTAAATATACAAACTGTACAACTATGTATAGCACATAGGGGAGAATGTAGAGAAAAAGAGAGGGGGACTGACCATAATGACATTTCTATGTATTTCAAGAGTCATGACAGATCAACATCTAATTGGGCTCAATCCAACCTAATTGGGCTCTCTGGAGTCTTTTCATTGACTTCAGTGGGCATTGGATCAGGCATTGGATCAGGCATACTCTACAGGAGCACATCTCTATAGATCATGTATAGGAGTTCTTACTCTGCAACCATTTCATTCACATTGGTCAGAGATAAAAATCTGAAGAGTTGCACTACGATGTTTGACCCACAGAGTCTCATTTATTAGAGATGACTTCAAATACGAGTTTCTCCTGTCGAGAAAAGAAAGTCAAAGTTCTCCTTGTGGAAATTCGCTAGCTCTTCCACTGTGAAATATCTGTTTTTCAGCTGCTCTCACTGTATGGTGTGAAGTGGGAGTTTTGTAGTTCATTACAGTTATTGAGCACACTGTACTATTTTTAACTGGTGTTTTGTTTATTGATGCTATTTATTTAGGCTAATGTATTGTTTTACATATTTATTACTTTGACAGGCTTGCTATGAATAGTGATGCAGTGTTTAAATAATGAGGCACAACACACACTCAGGGTGAAATCCAAGTGGGAATTTTGCCATTGACTGCAATAGAGCCAGCATTTCATCCTCTCTGGGTACATTTTTAGCAAGAAATAACCTATGTATACAACCTACTGAATGAGATGTTCCTGCAAATGTATTTTCTAAAACATATGAGCCAAACTCAACCCCAGTGTAATGCCACTGATTTCAATGAAGTTACTTTAGGAGTGAATTCGGCTCAACATACTATACCGACTTAGAAAATTAGTATTGATCGACCATGTTTAACCTAAATAGACATATGTAATCATACCATGATACGATATGTATCCTATGGGCCTGACTGTTCTCTCACTGAAACAGGTGTAAATCAGAGACAACAGATAAATCAGGACCCTATAATAACCTCAATAATTACAAAGCCAATGGTAATGTGTGTCTAGATCACAATGTGATATGAAAGGGATGGTTCGAGTCAACCCCAGTCAGTTCTTACACTGATCTGGCTATCATTTCAGACACGAGGACTGGGCTTGCACAAGGGAGAGGGAACTGCTTTGTGTGCCTGCTGAAACTGCCCAGGCTCAGATATTTTTACACTTTCTGTTTTAAAGTGCTTTCTGGGTAGGTAAAAAGCATTGGCCTACAAAAAAGAACAGCAAGAGTGTTAAAATCCCAGCTCCAACACCGACATCAGATACATACAAACCTAGGTTATTGGGTTTTAACTTTGTAATAACAATAATCTTCTTACATTTATATATCAACTTCCATCGTGAAAGTTCCCAAACCACTTTAAAAAAATTCCCGTTTCACCAGTAGTATAGTCAAGTATAAGCACAGGTAAATAGTTTACTCACTTCTCATTTGGTGAATATGGAGTTTAGTTTAAGTTAGTTTATCCAATTCTTTTTTTTACCATTACACCACTGCTTTTCAGGTAGTCACTTCTACCACCACTACCAGAATGCAGCTCCTCTGGGATAAAACACAGTGGCTACTTAACTGCATACAACAATACTATACAACTGTTTAGGAAAGACAGCGAAGAAAGATGCTGAACCAACTGAAATATGGTCAGGACACCAGAGGCAACACACTGCTACACTGGCAAAAAGTGTCATGGGATCTTTAATGACTGAGGGTGGTCAGAACTTTGATAGTAAGTCTCATCCAAAAGACAGCACCTACCTATCACCATTGATAGGGCACTAATTCAGAGCTGGCACAAATGGAAAAATGCTACTTCCATATATACTTGATCCCACACATTTTCCTGTAGCACCTGTATTCTGGTGGGAGTGGTTTTTTTTGGGTGGGATGGGGAAAGAGGCATCTGGTTTTTTTGGGGAGTGGTATGGGATGGTGTCCCATCTAGGCATGGACCGAGCCTGCTAAGCTTATATAATTGGATAAGACAACTTCATTGATTGAAATGCCAGCAGTTGATGTTCAACATAACTGTTCTAAAGGAAAACCACTTTGAAAATCTAGGGCTAAATTCTGTTTTGATTACACCCACAAAACTCCCTTGTCACTGTAGTGTTCCTTTAGGACAATTGTTGATAGAATAAATAACACTGTGCAAGTACCACTGTAAGTGATCTTACTGCAATTCTTTATTTTAATACACTGTATTGTCTGCTATCTGCTAAGATTCAGTGTCCTTTTCTTCTGATATTTCGTAACAAAAATATCCATATAACTTTAAATTCTTCTGTATTTTGACCACATTTACAGCAACTCCGCCTTTGTCCAATTCAACTCTCATATGCAAATAATGGGTCAAATCCTGCTCAATTTACTCATAAGTAACTCTTGAAGTCCATGAGACAATTTGCACCAATAAAGTAAGCAAGATTTGGTCAGCTCTTACTGAATTTTTCAGCCAAATTAAGATAATCAACGCAGAACTTTGTGTTGATATATGTACATACGGGACTATGTAATACTATTAGTTATGCTACATCACTTAAGAATTATAAATTCTTGACAGCTTAAGCTATAGTTGTCAGGCTAGAAGTGGTAAGCAAGAAAAAAAATCTTATATTTGATCTTTTGTAAATAATAAATCCTGCCTCTACGATATACACAAATAGCAACTTTAATCTTGGAAGATCTCTCAGTACTTTACAAACTCTAAACTATATCCTGCAATCATTCCCCATTGCAGAACTCCCACTGATGGCAGGGTCTGGCTCCTATTTATACAGGAATCGCTTCACCCCACCACTGACACGTAGCCATTTGCACTAGCAACACTACACAACAGACTTTAGGAGAGGAAGGGAACGACAACAACTTTCTTTAAAACTTTAGGTAACAAGAATATAATCACCCAAGTTGGAGTTCGGCTCAAAGCCCAAGAGTTAACAACCCAATGCTTGGAAAGAGTATTGATGGAACTTTCACAGCTAGTGCTCAGTATTACATATGTAATAAAAAGTAACCCGGTCTACAGTATATTGAGAAGACACTGTCAAGACTGGTAGGAGCTCATCTTTCTTTGCTTTTGTAGCAACTTGCGAAGTTCATGCAGTTTTTACAAGGTTTTCTTCAAAAAGAGTGAATTTCACCTCAAATAAACAAGCCATTTCTTTTTTTAAAACCTAATATAATGAATACTGGCATCTAAACATTCACGGACAACGACACAGTAAACAAATCAAGCCCCACTCCTGAAAAGACTTAGGGTACTCCGCCAATGGTGGCAGTGTGTAGAGTATGTGTTGCTACGCACTGCAGTGAAAAAGAGGCTGCATCCACATTGCGGTGTGTACCTACATGCAGCAATGAAAGGCTCTGGCAGCTTTCCGCTGCCAGAGCCTGTCCCCACCACAGGGAGCTGCCCGCGTCTTTCCTCGTTGTGGGAGCCTTTCCCTGTGATGGGGAAAGACTCCAGCAGAGGAACATTACACTGCTAAAAATAACAGTGTAGATGGAGGAGGCACTGCTTGGGCATGCAGAGAGCTGCATGAGGTACATACCCTACGGATTCAGGCATGTCTTTACTCTGCTCACCTAAGCACTGCCTCACCACCTACACTGCTATTTATACCCATACTAGGGAGGTGGGAAGTGCATGTACTCTACATGCTGCCATAACGAGCGTGCAGGAGTAAGCAAGGGGTTAACTTTATGCACTGGACAATCCCTTTGAAGCCAATGGGATTACTCACAGTACATGAAGTTACTGTGTATCACTCTGAAGGAATGTGGCCTTAGGTCCAGATTCAGCAAGGTGCTTAAACATGTGCCTAACTTTAAGCCATGAGTTGCTCGACTGCATTCAAATGGACTTGCTTAGTGTTAGGAATGGTTGAGCACCGTGCTGAACTGGGGCCTATCGTGTATGGAGCACAAAGGAAAAAGGTATTATGTAAGGAAATATGGTTCAGTTTCAAGCTTCTAAGAAATTATAATAAGCAATACTCAAAGGTATTTTTAATAAGTATGGAAAATGTATTGATTGTGATTTTAGTAGATATTTAAAAGAAAAAAGGAATTTAGTAATAATTTATCACTGTCTGCATAAAAGAACAAATAGCCTTTTACACCTGATTTACACCCCAACTAAATGTAGTGCGCTCAACAAAAGCAGACTCAGGACCCTACTAATGAAAGATTTACACCCCATTTATGCTCACGTTTTTGGAAGTTACCCTGTAACCTGTATGAATTCACGTCCTTCAGCAAGGATTCAACAATGGGGAAGGGATCAAACAATTCAATAAGTAGAAATAGAAAAATGCAAAAAGGAATAGAGTGACCAAGAATAAACAATTTAAAAATGAGAAAGTCAGCTAAAAGTTGTTATCCATGCTAGTCTAGACAAAGCCAGGCGGCACTTGTACAAATAGCTCTTTTAGTGTACAATTTAACAACATAGTTACACACATTCATGAAAGTCCATGGGACTACTCACATGCTTAGCATTATGCATGAAAGCCTTGATGAATCAGGGCCATGGGGCTTAAATCTGCAACGTGCTGAAGTCAGAGAGAGCTGAAGGCACTCAGCACCTCCACAGATTGCTTAGCACCTTGCAGAATCAAGCCCTTCTTAGGCAATGCTACAGAAACGTATTCCACAATACAATTCCCTTAGGCTTCAGGGAACACTATAAAGATCCCGTGCTTTAAACAGACATTAGTCACAATCCAGATTTACACATATGAATAGGTAACACTGAAACACAGGCTTCTGCTAGATAAGCCAGATGAGAAGCTTCATGAGCTCAGCTAGTACAGAACACTATCATACACTGATAGGTCTATCATAATGCAGTAGAATACCATGCCACACACAGTGCATCCACAATATATCACAGTATCTAAATACATGCAATCAAACTGCCACAGGCATGCATCATTCACACTAGGTACATAACTCAGGAATAAATGCGCAATAAAGCATGTAACCAAAGTATTTTATTTTAAGAAAAGTAACTAATTTTTTGTGTTTTTTTTAAAGTAATGTTTAAAGGAAAATGGCTCTGGATCCTCTTCTCTCTGGAAAAAAAAAAAATCATGTTATTCAGGTTAAAAAGTTCAGTCTCATGAAAAATCACATTACCTAACCAGTAACCAGATCTGCCTTCCCTATCAATACTTCTGATATTATTTAAACAATTACTGGGTGAAATCCAGGTTCCATTGAAGTAAACAGCAAATCTTCCATTGACTTCACGGGGCCATGAGCTCAACAGTGGTATTTAAAGGACAGTTATGAAAATATAAATTCCACATAAGGACCAATGCCTGCAACAACTTACACACACAAGTCTTATCACATATGTAGTCTTACCTAACTCAGTGGGTAAGGTTATGCACATGCATAAGTGTTTGTAGGATCAGGCCCTAAGCTAGTTCTATAAATTGCAAGTATTATTACTATTAATAAAATAAAAAGACAGCAACTTTACCTTTATTTAGGAGTACTGTCCTACACTTCAGAATACAGGCTCCACGCCTGGTGATTCAGTTTGTCTTCCTGAGGCACAATTTCCCCCACAATGAGAAAGCCTAAGTACAGACATTTATTCTCCTTTTCTCTAGATCCAGTTGGCCTGTTTAAAAGAAAAATAATTGAAAAAAAAAACAAATCAAGAAAAGAGACTACTCTATTGCTAATAGTTCATAATGTCCCAGATTCTACACGCCTTACTCATAACTGTGTATGATGTACGTAAGCAGTCTTGATGTTTAATAGCCAATGGGCTACCCACACAGATAGGTACAATTGAAGGTAAATAAGGGTGGCAGAAGCAGGCCCAATATTTATAATTGCGGGCATCTTCTCATGTAGCGTCGATTCTCTATTTACATACATTTCAAATCTACACAGCATAGTCCTACATTAGCACTACATAATTAACATACACACAAAGTTATTTGGGAGAGTATTTGCTACAAAATATTAACTACATATAATAGACATTACCTTTTCTAAAATTAACTACACAGCACATGCTAAAATTCACTTACCAGGGAATGAGGCGTAAAAGCCTCAACAGTGCCTTGTAATGCCTCCCCCAGGGAAAGAGAAATATTTTTATCTGGGTCCCCATTGAAATGCAGAGGCCCAGTGTGAGAGAATTAGTTCAGAAATAGCAATTGTTGCAGTAGGGGGTGTCAGAAAATTCCTAGTTGAAAGCCCCTAGACTGTTTCTTATGGGGAGACATTTTTTCAATAATGAGCTATCATCCAATATGCGATGACCATGTTGCAAGATGATAATATCATTGTACAGAGATGTTCCATGGTGATGTACTGCTGCATCCCGCTTCAACTGTTTCCTCCTGTGCTATACAGAACTCTGCGAGGAAAAAAAAAACATTTGGAGGGAAGTGACATGGCTTACCCTCATAGCCACGTGTGTTTCTGTACTGTAATCTTGATTTCCATGATGGAAAGATTTAAGGGACAATATCAGAAGAGAAGTTTAGGTTTTGGAGAATGACCCAAAATGTAATCAGTGAAATTAATCCTATACACAGGGCCCAAAGAGAGACCTGTGCACTGTTTACTTTTCAATTCAGCCCTAATTTGAGGAATTAAATGGTGGACAGGCCTTCTGCCTAGAGGTGAATTTCACTCAAAGTGAAAAAAAAATCAATTACAATAATTTGTAGCAATTTAAAAATTCCTCTCAAGTGATCCAAAGCCCAAAGCAACCGTATAAATACTCAGGCCCGGATCCTAAAAGCTATTTAGGCATTTAGCTCCCATTGAAATCAGTGAGAGTTAGGTGATTAAATACTTTTGAGTATCTGGGCTTCAGATTCGATCTGGGCTTATACTGGAATTGGAAAAGGTTCACAAAAGGGCAACAAAAATGATTAGGGGCACGGAACGGCTGCCATATGAGGAAAGATTAATAAGACTGGGACTTTTCAGCTTGGAAAAGAGACGACTGGGAGGGATATGATCGAGGTCTATAAAATCATGACTGGTGTGGAGAAAGTAAATAAGGAAGTGTTATTTACTCCTTCTCATAACACAAGAACTAGGGGTCACCAAATGAAATTAATAGGCAGCGGGTTTAAAACAAACAAAAGGAAGTATTCTTTCCCATAACGCACAGTCAACCTGTGGAACTCCTTGCCAGAGGATGCTGTGAAAGCCAAAATTATAACAGGGCTCAAAAAAGAAGTTCATTGAGGATAGGTCTATCAATGGCTATTAGCCAGGATGGGCAGGGATGGTGTTCCTAGCCTCTGTTTGCCAGAAGCTGGGAATGGGTGACAGGGGATGGATCACTTGGTGATTACCTGTTCTGTTCATCCCCTCTGGGGCACCTGGCATTGGTCACTGTCGGAAGACAGGATACTGGGCTAGATGGACCTTTGGTTTGACCCAGTATGGCCGTTCTTATGTAGATACATTAATAATGAACACCACAGAAATACCTGTAAGTAAACTGTGCTTGTGTATGAAATCCCAAAGTGAAATGAACTCTGACCATAAAGTAAAACTGGTTATATACAACCTGGTCTGGTTTCACAGTCTAAGCAGGTCAAGTGCACAAAATAAACAGCATAAATGGTGGAAAATATCATATCTGTTATATTGTTTTATTCTTCTTTATAATAATGATCAGAAGTGTAAAAGCTGGCTTGTATCAGACGCTTTTTTGCCCAGGTATAACTCAAAAATAGTTTCAGTATAAAAAAAGAAACAAACGTCAAAAAATGAGCCCATAAGGTAGTTAAATTGTTGTAATCTCTTCTAGTAGGTTGGTGGGGGTTTTTTGGAAGGGGAGATGGAAGACCCTAGACTACTGCCCTTTAGAAAACAAGCTGCTCTGTATGTAAAGAAACTGTTTTTTTGCAAAATGTCACTGCAGAGCCATGAGAATGTCATTACATAGCATCACAATCCCACTGCAGATGCCTCTTGCCCTCCTGAACTGTCTGTCCACTCCACCAGCTATACACATTGGAAAGAGGCCATGCTATCCCTCCCAACTGGCTTCCTCAAGCCCCGGAGCCTGCAAATGGTGAGTTCCCCACAACCCCTAAATGGATCCCACTCCTTCATTCAAAAAAAAAAAAAATAATCGTAAGTAATGACTTAAACATGTCTTTAGATGGCTCTGCTCTGACAGTGCCCCAGGAATAGTGGTTGGGCTCCAACCCTCAGGACCAAAACACTGACTGGGACTTCCCAGGGGACTGCCTGAAATGCTGATCCCTCAGCTTCCTAATGTCTGTGTGATGGGCCCTGGGACAGTAAGAAAAGTTGCTGCCACAGTTCTATTGCAACATTGTACTTCCAAATTCAAATACAAGTGCATAAATATGGGCCTGATCCAAAGTCCAGTCAGCCAATGGAAAGACTTCCTCCGTGGCCTTTGGATCAGGCCCTGTGTGATACAAAAGAAATCTCCAAGAGAATCATATCAGTTTACTAAATAATATGCCACAATAACGTTTATACATATTTGACCTTTAACTCATGCACCACACAGATCTTAACGCTGACAATGAGGTGAGGCTGATTCTTACTGAAGCCTTTTTCAGCCTCAAATACAATACGGGCTGAGATTTTCCCAGGATATCTGGATGCCGTTCTTATGAAAGTTAATGGGAAATAAGGCTTCTAAAGCCCTCAGGTGGCTTTAAAATCCGAGTCTATGAACTTCCTGGAACTTCAGTCATACCCTCAATATTACTTATCCACATGTTTTCCTCTTGAATAAGACTACTGAGTAAGGTAGCATCTAACAAAACAGATAGCTTAGGTCAGTGTGAATTCCTTCAGCTGTCTGTAAGTGCATGTTAAACTTCACCTTATTCACACTTCAGTCCTCAATCGCATGCATCTGACACATGAAGATGAAGCTGTCACTATTATAGACAGGGTCACCCACACAGAGATCCCATGAGAAGAATAGGATGCTTATGTCTCCATCCATTTTCTGAGAACTGGAAGCCTGGACAGATAACTGAATGTCACTTCCAGAAATACTGTATGTAATCTTCACACTATTCCTCAGAATTGTTTTTGACTGTAGTAAACAACTCTACTGGATAACTATGCCTTTCCTCTTGAGTTAAGCTCATGAAAGGCAGGGGAACTTGCAAGGGTGGAGAAAGCAGGGGCATGGATACCCTTGCCCCAATAACTGGCAGAGGTACAAAGCTCCTCCAGCCCTGGGACTGCAGGGGCGAGAGCGAGCTCCTCAGGCTCTGGCACAGAAATGCCATCCCAAAAGTGGTCAAATTGCCCCTGACGACAGGCCAGCTTGCGTCTATCCTTTATTTGTAAGGCCCTGCCAAATTCATGGCCATGAAAAACACATCATGAACCGCGAAATTAGATCTCTCCTGTGAAATCTAGCTATTGGAGGGGCAGGGCTGGGGACACCCCAGCGTGGCTCCAACTGCTGGTCCTGGCGGGGCTGAGGAGGGACGGGACTTCCTCTTCCCCTGCATGGCCACTCTTGGGGAGAGCTCAGACCCACCTCCAGGTACTTTCCCTGACTACAGGAAGCTCCGTGGCTGCTGCCAGCTCTGAAGGCTCCCAGCAGCACGGGGGAGATCAGACCCACCTCCACCTCCCTGAATCTCCGCCAGCTGAGGGAAGTTCCATGGCTGCTGCCTTCGGAGCCCAGCTCTGAAGGCAGCACAGAAGTGAGGGTGGCAATCCCACAACACCCCTACATCAGCTTTGTGACCCCCCGTGATCCTCTTTTGGGTTAGTACCCCCATGGTTACAACAGTGTGAAATTACAGATGTAAACATCTGAAAACATTGAACTGACCAATTTTAAAACCCTCTGGCCATGAAATTGATCAAAATGAACCACGAATTTGGTAGGTCCCTATTTATCTGTGAACTATCTTTAACCTTTAGATGAAATTCCCCCCAGTGCAGAGAGCCTGCAAAAGACTCTATGTACCATTTATACCCTGTGTAAGGCCCTGATTTTACAAAACATGTAAGCATGTGCTTAAGCCCATTGCTACTCCTTTCATCCTATTTGCTGAATCAGGGCCTATGAGTCTGTTATAAGTAGAAGTGGGGCCAAAACACTTGTGCAAGTCCTTTGCACCAATGCACAAATTTCTGCCCTTAGTTATGCCTTCATGTAACCAGGACAGAATCTGGCCCTGTACTCTTAGCAGTAGTAATAAAAAATAGTCTTTTGCACTTTACTGCTATATGCTGCTCTAGGTGCAAACAGAGAAAATTTTGAAAATAAACACTTAAAATTAAAAGCCACTATATGCATATGTCAGATGACTTGAGTATGTGTAACAAACCCTGCCCACATCTTGAAACAAGAATATTAGTAAGAAAAGTTGATCAGAGATACCAAAAAAGAGAACCTTATTGTGTATTAAATAAATCCTCAACAAACACAATTTAAAACGTACTGTAGATAATGAAATGCATCAAGAGACATTGAACTCATGTAGAAACTGTACTACACAGTGAAATAAACATCATTTATGCAGAAATGATTACATATCAGGAATTAAAACATAAAACTTGAACTGACTCATCAGTCATTTAACTTACTGTCTCCTTCCATTACTTCCTCATGAGAATTTTCTAGCAGAAGGGTGGTAGAGGGCTGAACTAGGTAACTGCTAAGAGATATAGAAATACAGTATTTGTGAGCAATGTTTGGTATTGAAGGCATTAATTTATAAATTTAATCAAAAGGCCAACACCAGAGCTTGGCTTTTTGACCAAAACGTAAATCAACTGGCTGCCAATGTTCTGCTTTATTAGAAGTATTTAGCAGCTTTTGAGGGGAAAAAGGAACATGTGATAGTTGACTGTGATATGAAAATTATCATTGACTGCGACTGGAAAGCACTGGGTAGCGTACATTATAAGAAAATTAATGTGATTTGGCAATTCTTGGACTCCATCATTAACCCTAAAGCTTTTGATAGATCAGAAATCAAACATTTCAACACCTCGACATTTAAAATGGAACACAACAATTCATTCATTTCCTTTGGAGCCTGCGTTTCAGCTCCTTACTCAGAAAATCTCCCATGGACATCAATGAGAGCTTTGTCTGAGTAAGCAGCCCAGCACCGGGCCTGACCTGTTCAATGGAGAACTTTTCTTTATAATATTGAAACCACTTAGGAAAATAAAACAATACACACAAACTAAGCAGCTAAGAGCAAGGACCAAATTTCTCCTAATCTAAGGTAGGCTGAAGAACTTGGTGTCTGGGAGGATGAGGCAACAACACCATAAGTAGCCTCTACTCTAACTGCAGAATCACTGTCCTGACAATCATATTGCAGCTACCCACAGAACAAACAACTTCAGCACCTGCCAATGAAGAAAAGCATTCTGCACAGACTGTCCTCTGGGCATGCACATTTCTACCTCGGATGACCTATTTGTGGGTGAGGTCCAGGTCCGTGGGTTTCATGGCTAAAGACAGGTGGAACTGAAGGGAGAGTTAAAACAGCGCTGGACACAAAATGATGCACTTCAAAGTCAGATTTAATGTTGTATGTATAATTCAAGCTTCCAACACTTCAATTCTAGACATTGTAAAAGGGACCTATATACGGTAATATGCCTGTAGCGCATCCAAACATTTGGGACCCTTTAGATCGAGATCCAAACTTCACAGCTCTGACCTGTCTCTAGAATGGGAGAAACAGAAACATCAAATGCAAAACAACTGCTGAACTTTGGGGTAGAGTGGATTTGGGTTTGATTCTGGATTAGAACTGCACGTCTGTCCTGTGGTTACAGTACTAATGTGTCATTAAATGGAATTTCGTGGTGGCTTATTATTTCTTTACATATTCTTCCAAGAAGGATGCAAAGGTAGGAGCAATAAAATTCTGGTTCAATAAGAAAACACTGAAATTGTCACTTTAAAAAGAAAAATTGAATACCACCTAGTAATATGAACATACTAATCTGGTGGGCTCTGACATTTCACATATGGAAGGCCATCAATAAAGAGTGTATAAATTGCACAAGTGACACCATAAAATTATAGTCTCACAGCCTGTTTCTAGGCTGTTTGGCACCTTGTATAGTCATTTCCATCTGTACAAAGTGGGGGTATGTTCCCTCCATTCACACACCAGTGGTAGTGTTCTACACAAGAGTGGTGTACTGAAAGCTGTATTGAAAACTGTAAACGATCATTTGAAATACTCTGGGGTTTTCCTGGTCCCGCTTGCAGGCTAGCAGGATCTGTACAGAAGCATACGATTCTGGACCTAGTACCAACTGGTTTGCAGGCAGCCAACCCAGTGTAAAGAGGGCTGAGTTGTGCCTCTCTGTTTTGGGGGACAACCTGCTTTCTATTTTTGGATTCTTGTGTGTTATTCCTGAATTTTAGGAAATAAAAGTAGTGTTACATTCCCACCCTGCAGCAAGGGTATTTATGTTTTTATCTAACTTCTCTGTGTGTATGCCATGAACATATAACAAGGTGCCAGACAGCAAAGAATCAGGCCTGTGGGTATGAAATGTTAAGGAAAAACAGAAGGGCTTCTGACCCTTCGAAGGGTCATGTACGGACATGTACCATGCAAGGAGATGTATATGAAGTTGACTGTGCGCTGGAAACCCGTGTATTAAACTCTCTTATTAACATGAATAGGGACACCTTTGGTATTTTAACAGAAATACAAATAGTTTTGACAATGAAGGAAAGAGTCCAAACATGCACAGATGGTAGCTTTCATCTTCAATTAAAAAAAATCATCCTTTTGTTGTCCTTAAGTTTCAGACAGTAATTCCTGAAGGAAAACACAGAATAAAAACAAGTAAATTCCTCTGGGCCTACCAGCTGTGTGCATGTGGACTTGTTATCCTCTGTGTATTACCTCCAACACCACAGGAGCCGACTCGTCAAGACTTGGCTGTTGTATGAATCCTTGTAAACAAGGCTCTAAGCCCTGAAATTTTAGAAAACAAATCTTGGGTTCAACTTAAATTCAAATCTGAACCCATTCAGTCAAAGAATTATAGGCCAATTCTGCTCCCATTAAAGGCAAAATGCCCATTGATTTCCAATGGCAGCAGAATCAGGCTCTGTGTGAGATGCAATTTTTCTAGGGCTGGAGTGTGAGGGTCAGAGATGAGGAGAGGGCTCATGCCAGTCCTTTGGACTCTCTCTCTCAAGCGCCCAGATTTTTTTGGTAGTGTAATAGCCAAGTATCTTTCTTAGAGGCCTTTGTACCCCCACTGCGGTTACTGTGTGCCAACTATAAACATGCTATGCACAGCTGTTGACTCACCCTCTGGAGAGCTTGCTTTTTAGGAATCATGCTATTTTATTTCAAAAACATTAAAAAACTGGCAAGTTCAGTAACAACACTGTAAAAGGGACTATATGTGAGCAAGTGTCCACAGGTGTCTCCTGAAAGATGTCCTGAAAAGCATAAGCAAAGGGTGAATTTGACCTCTTTGCAGAAGGTCAGCACAAGGACTATGGTATGCACCATGTAAGCCTTAACTTATGACCTCAGAGTGAAATCCTGGCCCCAGCAAAGTCAAGAGCAAAACTACCATTGACTTCAATGTGGTCAGGATTTCACTCTCAAAATCATATTGGGCTTACAGTGTAGAGAAGCCTCATGGTGTCCCTCTGCACAGAGGTGAATTTCACCCAAAATGCATTCCCATCTAGCAGTGAAGTTTGGGGAGGAAATTATTTTAGCTCTCAATAGATTTTGTTTACATTCCAGTTTCTTACATCTGGCAAACATGAACTGAGATGACAGTCTGTCTTTGACACAAAGTCAGGAATAAAAGTTCATAAAGAGTGACAGCAAAGGTACCTCTGATGGAAGGAAGGTTCTTCCATATTTAAAGCAACACATAAAATATGAAGCTCACCTAAACTGTGGTCTTATCATGGAATTAACATAAGACTTAGTTCAGTGCCTGGTGAACTACTAAATCCTTCTTTATGTGCCAATATAATTATTAAAACAGTAAATCATATTCTTAATTTCTCAGTGGTGATGTAAAGATAAAAGCACTCGGGTACCAGGGCAATCTGTGTGGAATAAACTGCCTAGATAAACAAAGAGAAAGTTATGTTAACTTAAACATTTGGTTTATGAAATATACACAGTAGTAACATCATAAACTAACTTTCTCTTTACTTTACCCATCAGGAAAGTACAGTACATGTTAAATCATGCTACAGAGATAATAACTTTTAAGACTGGAGATGGATTATTGCCTTTTAAATAATTGTCTCTGTCATGACATTTTTTGTTTGTCTGGTTATCTAAAGTACAATTGTGCTTTTCTGTATTTACTTTCTAGGCCAACGAGGCATGGGCTAATGCTGGGAAACTCAAGTTTTCTCTTGGTGCATTCCCTTTTGCAAGTCACTTGTACAGCACAAGCAAGCTGTCCAATCAAGTGGATGCTATTCCACATGCTCCACTGGACTGCACAGACACTGTTGACTCCCTGCTTGGTCCTGCACGCCTAAGTATTGGGGTAGAGAAGGGATATGAGGGGCTCAACTGCACTCCACATGCATTCCACATGCTCCACTGGACTGCACAGACACTGTTGACGCCCTGCTTGGTCCTGCACGCATAAATATTGGGGTAGAGAAGGGATATGAGGGGCTCAACTGCACTCCACATATTAGTCATACAGACCCTTCCTACACTAAGCAAGATATGTTGCAAGAAACCATTGTTCTGAGCTCACCATACTTGTATAACACCCGTATTTACATACACAGCACTAAAGTGTTTTACAAGTACTGGTTGCATGAGCCTGGAGAGATCTGCCCATAGGTTTCTTTTTATTTAGGAAGATTACACTGGCTTTAAGTGGCTTTTCATGGATATTACTATTTCCGGGAATTAGAATTCATAAGTAGTATCAATTCTTATTGTTTATTCTAACACAATAACTTCTGCATTCAAGGGCACAAAGCAGCATTTGGGAAGCTGCCATGGTATTTGCGATAAAGATACAATAAAAAAACACCCCTTTTTTGCCAGCAGAGTTTGCATTTTCTGTATCTACTATCTAATTTGCCAGAAGGTATGCAGCAGCATCCAAAGCAAAGAGCATAGCTAGACTTTGAAAACGATAGTGACAGTACATAGGTAAACCATAATACGAGCATCAAAAAGCGGGGTATGTGCTAATAAATATCACTTAGCAATAAGGCATGTATTCAGCAGGACTAACATAATTAGTGAACGCAGTGTAGCAGGAGTAACGTCATTAGTAAATACAATGTACAATCTCTCTGAACAAGTGTAATTTCACTAAGAAGTCTCAGTAAATAGAGCTTTGGTAATTAAAAAAACTAGGGTCTACTCCTGCTCCTATTAAAATGAATGGAAGTTTTGCTACTGATTTCAATGGGAGCAGGACTGAGTCCTTAGTAATTAGAAGCTCTGATCCTGAGTTGTTAGCTCCCAAAAAGAAGACAATTTTGTTACACCAAGTCCATGCTGAGCTTACATTATAGTTTTATTATCCACTCTATTTTTTTTTTCATCCAGAGTGTCTTTTATTTCCCACCCCCCTTTTTATGTTTTGTTTTTCTGAGTTTTGGAGCATCTGAGCAACCCAGTGACATCACTGGAGAGCAAAATGTGGCCCATTTTTCCAGTACAGTATAATTGGTGTCCTTTGTCCTGAAAGGTGAGGTTTGTTCTGTCTATGCTTTTATCTTTCTTTGGACCAACTTCTGCTGGTAGAAGGTACAGGCTTTCCAGCTAAACAGAGCCCTGTGTAGCTTGAAAGCCGTACCGCCCACCAAAGGAAGTTGGTGCAATAAAAGATTACCTCATTCATATCCTGGCATTGACATGGCTACATCAACACTGCAAAAACTGCATTTAGCATAAGCTACAGCTTTGTGATCCCAAGGTGAACTTATCATATAGACTCTGTGTCTAGACTCAAATGATTTTGTTTTTGGTCTATCTGAAAAAGTCGTTTGACTCTTAAGGATACAGACTGCCCCTTGCACATATAAATCTTTCCAAGGATAAAATATGTTCCTCAAACTGCTGAGTTAAAGGCAGATTTTCCCCCGCAGGGAGTGCAGTTTAAGCCAAAAGGGAAAATGAAGGATTTATGTCAGTAAAATCAGCAGATCCGCTAGATCCACATGCACTTGTTTGTTTATCCTTGCATAGTGACATCCAGTCTGACAATCTCTGAGCCTCCCCTCCCTTAATCACATGGTTCCCTTTGGAATTCTTTCTCTGAAAGGACTGTAGACACGGAGGTAAGTTACTACTCCTTTCACCAGTTAAGTCATGGATAGATTCTACTGGGAAATCCAAATTATCCAGAGGGAAATTATCAAACTCCTTCTCCTCCCTCTCCCTCAGAAAGTTATCTCTAAAGACCCACAAAGCCTCCAGATGTCACACAGAAGGGCACTCGCAGTACAGGAGGAGCATGCTACAAATAGGGTTCCCCCTTCTACAGGGCTGGTTGGGGTTCTGCCCTATTTTGCTTGCCTCCACACCAAGCAGAGGAAGAGAAAAGTCTAAACCCTTACATTCTGTGGTGATGATTTTCAAAAATCACTAGCGATTTTGCTTTCTCAATATGAGTGACCTTAAAGGGGGCTAATTTTCACAGGATTAGCACTCAGCACATTCTGAAAATGAGGCCCCTTCAAGGTGTCTCAGGTTGGGCATCCAAAAACTAAGGCACTAAATATCACTATTCATGTATAAAAATCTTGGGCTATAAATATATATTTTTTAAAGTAACTGGTTTAAAATTGCTTTCATTTGTAACATCAAAAATGTCTTTCTTTTAAAAAAAATAATTTGTCAAATAGTAAAGCCTTCATATGGTTTATGAATATTTAATAATGGAACCAAATAGAATATAGAGTTGTAAAAGTAAGCTCCAATGCATGCACAATACAGGCCTGATTTTGTCATGCTTATCTGACAAAACCTGAAGTCAACACTACCTACTAATGCTACTAGCTGCAGACTGCACAATCAGTTCCCACATTTTTGAAATACAAATTTAATACTGATTTGAGCATGAAGCCTTAGATCACTTGTGCAGTGGTCAGATTAATACAAAAAAAGGCTTAAAAGCTCCATTCATCAAGTCCATATTTCACAACCTAAGATACATTTACTTGAGAGACTAATGACTTCAAAAGACCCATAACAACTTATGAGTTCCCAGTTTTCAAAGTTCAGCGTGAAGGATTGATTTCATAGACCATAAAGGCTCTGAAGGGGATGCTACGAGCAATGTAGTTGAAAATAAAATGTTTACAAGCATCTGAATACAGGTTTTCACAATAGACAGTAACAACCTAGTGGGCAAATAGTAGTTATTTTTATAATCACAATAGGGCCTACCACAATATGGATGTAGTATATATGTATAAAATTACTATTGTTCACCAAACAGTGCAGTTAAACATGCACCCAATCCACTAGTAAATTTGCATAATAAAGATATGTTTAAAAATCATTGTTGGTAGATCAGCGTAGCTTCTGTTTAACAAATACACAAAACACACTAAAGTGGCTGCCCCAGCTCACGTTTATGCTTGGGTCCACCTGCGGCATCATAGCATAGGGTAAACTCCCTTCAACTCCAGCAAGTTCCCCTGAGAGCAGAGGAGTAACTAATCAGAAGAATGGTTTCAGAGTAACAGCCGTGTTAGTCTGTATTCGCAAAAAGAAAAGGAGTACTTGTGGCACCTTAGCGACTAACCAATTTATTTGAGCATAAGCTTTCCTGAGCTACAGCTCACTTCATCAGATGCATACTGTGGAAACTGCTCTGCAAACACAGGCTAGGGCTTGCAGTCCTATTGGTTTAAAGGAGGCTGCAGGAATAAGGAGAGTGGAACTGGGCCCTGCATCTTTCTCCCTTGGGGGTTGCCAAGTTTGGTTGGAGGTATTCCTGGAGGTTTCACCACCTGACATAACCTTTAATTAAAGATTAATCTTTAATTTCCAGGATAATCCTGGAATGTAGGCAACCTATTTGTTCCCCTGTAGAGCTTTATCTGTCCGCAGAGCGCTACCGATCTCTAGGCCCGCTATCCACAGAGAAAGCTGCACAATGATCTCGCCATCTGCTGCCCCTTCCCTCTCCCTCCCGGGTTCGCCAACCCGCGCTCTAGCTCGCCCCCCTCCCCGGGTGGGCTGACGTGCGGAGCGGGATCATGGTGGGGGTGGGCGCCCTGCTGCCCTTACCGGCAAAGTTCTTGGTGAAGACCAGGGTGACGAGCAGAATGGGGATGAGGACGGTGCCGATGGTGACCACGCGGTCGAAGGGCAGCTCGAGCTTGAGCTGCAGCAGCAGCGCCGCCAGCGAGCCGGCCTTGTCGTCCTGCTGCCCGGGCAGGATCAGCTCCTTCAGCTTCTCGCCCGCCAGCAGAGCAGTAGCCATGTCCGGGTGGTTATCGATGATGTGTTGCATAAGCGGCTGCGGGCGGCTTCACGCCACGCCAGGCTCGCCGGGGGGTGGCTGAGCTTCGCCCCTGCGTGACTCTCCGGCGGCGCGGGCGCTCCCAGCCTACAGGGTGACACCGACAATGAAAAGAGCCCACGCGGATGGGAGCCGCAGCCAGGGACCCGCGCAGGTGGGGCGGCGGGCGGGCTTGCAGCAGTGGCACCATCTCTAGCTCGCAGGAGATGCTGCTCCTATTGAGACTGCGGGTCTGCCGCCCGGAAGCTATCCCGGGCATGCTCCGCGGCTCTGCACCGGAAAGCACGCACCCGGACCCCGGCAAAGCCGGGCAACCAGGGCGATGCAACAGAGCTATAGGATCGGGGCAATGGCGCAACCAGAGCCGCACGGTGGGAAATCAAAGAGCAACACAGGCAAGGCAGTGCGAGCTGTGCAGTAACATTCAGGGAAGAGCCCTGCAAGAAAAGGCCGTGAGAGGTGGGCAATCAAAGGCATTCAGTGACAAGAACAATGCAACGAGCTCTGCAATAAACAGCCACACAATAAAAGCCGGCCAGAGCCAGGCTGCCCCAGGTAAAGTGGTGCAGACGCAGGGAGGAGGGCATTTACCTTGTAACTTTGGTCTCTTCAGCTCCAAGCGGATGGTGTGACCCAAACGGTGACGTTGTAAATAACTGCAGAGGCGAAAACAACTTACCCCCTCTCCCCGTGCCAGGAGGAGGAACCGCACCTCCCACAGTCATACAATCACCCCCAAACTGGGGGGAATGGGGGGTAATCTATCGGTGCTTGTTATTGCCGCTGCTGAAAGGCGCTTGCACAGAAATCTCCATCTGCACCGAGCGGCAGCGACGCGCAGAGCGATTCAAGAAGGGGCTTGCAGCGGCGGGAAGGAGGCTGCCGCCCAAAGGCGAATGGGCTGAACGCAAGAGGTCCGTTCCGCTGTTAGACCGAACATCTGGAGCCCGCCTAGCTGGAAGCAGGGGCGGCGGGGGCACTCGCAGTGGCGGGGAAGCTGGAGCGGCGCTGGCTGGTACCGGGCGAGCACAGCGCACGAAGGGGCTGCAGCGCTCGCGCTGCCTCGCGCTGGGGCTGTGGCGCCGCAGCACGGCTCTGGGGGGCGAGCAGCCGGATTTGGTACTGGGCTGTTGCCGAGCATGCTCAGTAGCCTCGCCTGAAGTGGTGGCGGGGGGGGGGGGGGGCGCCCTACCTGGGCATCCTTGTCCTCAGAACCGCCTTCCTCAGACAGCGGGCGGGAATCACAGGGGCGGCGCGGGCAGCGCTTGTGCGGGGGGACAAAGCATGCCCAGAGGAGGGTCAGAGACATGGAGGGAGGGAGCCAGATGGGCAGACTCAGGGACGTCAGTCCCCGGTTTACAGGGGCTCCATGGAGCCGGGCATATGCTCAGACGGGGCCCTGGCCTGCTCCGCTTGCACTGCGGCCCCATAGCCCGCTGGATTCCCCCACCCACCACTTGCTCCTCTTGGCCTGCGCGCTTGCTGCCTCCTCGGCCCCCTCCCCTGCTTGTCTCTGCCCCCGCCAGACGCCAGTGCAATTCCGGCTCCAGGCAGTCTCTGCTTCCCACCACCTGGGGGGCCCCACCTGTCTCCCCCGAGCTGCGGCGCCTGGGACTGGTGCAGAAGCCTGGCCAGTCTCAGCTCCATTGCTCCCCTGGGGGCCCACAAATAAGTTTGGCGCCAGGCCCACAAAAGGTTAATGGGGCCCTGGGGACAGTGCAGGAGATGAGGCTGAGAAAGGAGGCGATGGACTGCAGGAGGAGTGGCAGAAGCTGGGGGATAAGGAGGGGGTCGAGGGGAGAAAAGTTACCAACCATGGGGTGAGCAGATTACATTGATGGCCAGAATAGGGCAAGGGCAGCACAGAGGTTGAGTTCCTGGTTGGCTGATCTCAGCCTCCCCTTCCCAGAGGGGAAGGCAGAGGGTAGCTCTGTGCGTACAGAAAGCAGCTCATTATCTGAAACGATGCAATGACCCGCCAAAGGAGACTTGGCTCAGTACAATATTTAGGCTCTCCAGCTCTTGCACTTTTTAACAACCCTAGCTCCAGGAATCATATTACAGGAGAGCACAGCCTTCATTTAAAATATTAAGTTTCTAGTCCTCATGCTTTTAGAGAAAAGCTTGAAATGTGAAGCAAGTGCACCCTATAAGTGCTCAACAGCCAGAAGGTAGATTTAAAAGAGCCCAACATTTTAAAAAAAAATTTTTTTTAAACAAATCTCATGATTTTTGGGAACCAGACTCTTTTTTTGAAGGTTTGGGGAGTTAGCAATACTGAACACACACAAAAAAATCATTCATTTTTTGGCATTTAAAAGAATTCCATTAGTTTACATAGGTGTAATATGTCTGTCATATCTGTTCACAAGTGTCATGGTTGCTGTTCTGATTGCCTGACTGTTCCTTGTCACTCTGCTCAAAACATAGGTTCACTCCTAAAATGCATTTATTTAAAAAGCAGTATTTTTTACTTATTGTCCTTAGCACACTATCATATATCTTGGTTAACATTGTACAGATGGATGTTGTTATGTTACTTAATTTATGGGGTTAATAGCAAATAATCACAGAAAATAATAATGCTAGTAGTTAAGCAGTCACCTCTCCAAGTGTTTTCTGATGTAAAATTTCCCATGTTCTTATTGTGATTTTAGTTTACAATTTTATATTTATTTTCTTTTGTACAGCACAAGTTTATTCTTTGTCATTATACAGCAGAACCTCAGGAATGCAGGTTGTTCTTAACTCTCAACAAAACATTCTGGCTTTTCTTTCAAAAGTTTACAACTGAACACTGACTTAATAAAGCTTTGAAATTTTACTATGCAGAAGAAAAATGCTGCATTTATTTTTTAGTAGTTTATGTTTAACACAGTACTGTACTGTACTGTACCTGCTTTCTTTTTGTCTCTGCTGCGGCCTGATTGTATCAGGTACTTCCAGTTCCAAATGAGGTGGGTGGTGATTGGTCAATTCGTAACTCTAGTGTTTGTATCTCTGAGGTTCTACTGTATAACTTCAATGCTATCCATTTTTTCTTGGTTGTCATAAGACTTTTTCCTCATTCTCTTTGATCCACCTAGGAGAGCTACCTTTCTCAAACTGTTATTTCGCTTTTCTCCACCAACTTAATGCTTTTCCATGTCACCACTTGTGTGTTGAACTTATTCCTGAAATTCATGAAGGGCCCCATACTACCTAATTTGAAATATCTCCCCAAACCAAAATTTCTACTGAAGTTTTTATTAAACATAGATATATGTTTTTGACTACCTAGACTCACATGACATTGCTATTAATAGGAATATCTGTATCACAAAGTTAAGCACTAGTTTAATTTTTTTTTTCTGGATAGAGGCTTTAGTTTGCATAGTGGTACTGCAACCACTGAGTTACCTCTACATATCTGAAATATTAGGTCATGTCTATTACATGCAATAGTGGTTTGGTCTTCCAGTAATATGTAAGATTTTTCTTTTATTACAAAACAAATTTTATCTTTAAAAAATTCCCCAATCCTGCATAAACTTATGTGCAGGCTTCTTTAACTGTAAGCTTGAAAATCATGTGTTTTAATAAAGGAACTCACAGTAGAATTTGATAATGGTCACGAGGGCCCTGCTCCACCCCATCTTCATACCAGCAGAAACTACCCAGAGTCCTCCAAGTGTGCTTCTGAGTAAAGCTTCATTTCCAGTCCCCTTCACCAATATAACCACAGTCCCCCATGCTCCCACCTATTTACAGTGTTTGCAAGGGTTTAAGCCTTCTCAGCAAGATCAGCATTCTCCCCTTTACACTTCCTTCCTGTGCCTTTCATCAGCCCTGGACTGATGGACCAATTGAGTTCATTACCCTTAATCAGCTTCTCCTGATGCACTAATTAGCCTCCAGAAAGAAAAAGGAGTACTTGTGGTACCTTAGAGACTAACACATTTATTTGAGCATAAGCTTTCATGAGCTACAGCTCACTAGTTATTAATGGCCTTCAGTATGCTGATAACTGTGCTATCCTTAAACACACACTGAGGCTGACTTGCAGTCTACCCTAGATCTCTTCTCAGGTGCCGATCATAAACTGGGACTTTCCCTCAACATTGGGAAGTCTAAGGTGCTCCACGAGCGTGGCCCCATTCTCCCTCAAATTGTCATCGGTGGTGAACCCCTGGAAAACATTGAGCATTTCACTTAGCCTGGTAGACACCTCTACCAGACAGCCAATCTTGATCTGGAGATTGAACATAGGATCCGTTGTGCCAGTATATCCTTCAGAAAGTTGCTCCATCGTGTCCATTGACAGAGATCTGCGGATGGAAACTAAGGTCCGGGTCAACAATGCAGTACTCATCCCCACTCTTCTTTATGGGTGCGAGACATGGGTGACGTACCAAAGCCATCTTAAGCATCTGGAGTGGTACCAACAGCACTGTCTTAGGAAGATTATCCATATCAGATGGGAAGACCATCACACCAATGCCAGCATTCTCTCTGCAGCTAACATCACCAGTGTTGAGGCAAAGATTATGAAATATCAACCTCCCTGGACTGGTCATTGTGTGCAGATGGCTGAGATTCGTCTTCTGAAGCAAGTCCTCTTTTTTTCCACTTAATCATGGTAAGAGATCCATGGGGGACAGAGGCAATGCTACAAGGACACCATGAAAGTATATCTTTAGAAGGGAGGCATTGACTCCACAAATTGGGAAGAGCTGGCTAGCAAGAGACTGTAATGGCATCACATCATACATCAAGTCTCAGCCTGTTTTGAAGATAATCGCCTTGCTTAAGAGGCTGAGAAATGGCAGAGGGGGAAGGAAAGGGTACAGCATCCCAGCCAGCAGCTGTGCTCTTTCCAAGCAACCATGGAAATACCTGTAAAGCATGAATTGGACTCCTCAGTCATCTTAAGTCTCATCAATGATTTTCTCCTGGCAGATATCATCTTCCTATCAAGGGATAGCCGCCGTTGATGGTCTCTATGAAACTCAGGTACCGAGGGTTTAAGAGTGCTCTGATGGAGGTGCTGGAGTTAGATGCTTAGATTTGTATGGTATCAATGGTAGTACCAGTGGAAGAGATGTATTTTGTCTGAGGAATATTTTTCCTTGTCATCTCTGTTATGTCCGGTTGGTACTGAGACTCGCTTGGAGCTGTGTTTGCTCTTGGAGCTTCTTGGGTTTTGGGCCCTGGCAGTATCAGAGGAGCCTGCAGCCTCCATGTTACTGGATCTAGAAAATCAACAATTCTGAGACTGCTGACTTAGTAGAAGAAAGAGATCTCTTTGAAGCAGACGCATTCTGCGGCAAGTCACAGCCCATTTTCCTGGGGCCTTTGGAGATCTCTGACGTCTTTCCCTTCTTGGGGTAGTGATGGACCGAGATCTTAGGGGCATTAGATCTGCTCAGAGACCAATATACTGGGGTGGCGGCGGGGAGGGAGGAGGGAGAGTTCTCCTGACGTGGCTCTGACCTGGGCTGAAGGGAGCATTCCATCATAAGTCTCAGTTTGATCTCCTGATTCTTCCTGGCTCTAGATTTCAGGGTTAAACAGAAGTTACTCTTCTGTGAGATGTGTGATTCTCCAAGGCAGCGGATGCACTTGGAACGGTGGTCTCTAACTGGGACATTTGACGCCTGAGTAGCTGAGCATACTCTTCCGAGAAGGCAAGTCTCCCTGATGGGAGAAGAGAGGAAAAAAGGCACTCCTCTTACTAAAATTAAACACTAAGCTACTATTAAGATAAAAAGAAAAGACAGTAAGACAAGACATACTGGAAGTGGGCACACTACGGCTATGTCTCAGGCCAAGGAGGTTGAGAGAGAACCAAGGGCAGTTCATCTGTGCAGCTCTATATAGCTTGGGCACGAGGGTGTGTAGGGAGCATACATGGGCTGAATAGACATTGCTCACGAAAATCTCCGATCAAAGGTGCATGGGGCACATCCACACCTGATGAAGTGGAACACCTATGGGACATTACTCAAGAAGACATCAGATTTCTCTTTTCATAGTCTTCCTCACTACAGAATCATTTAGTTAAATCATTGATTTTGCAATCAGCTTGGAGAAATACTGCAGATATTGCAACTACTTTGATTGCCAAAATGACAATGAAGATGGGATGTTGGTGAGAAACAAAAAATTGGGGTATATGTACAGCATATGGTAGGGTAAATAAGGAAACACAAAATGGCTGTCCCTAGCACAAGAACAGGTGTCATGGTCTAGTACCCAGAGAGTAGCATATAAACATGGACACTGTGGAATAGCCTAGATCATCATGCGTGTGGTAATAATTCCATGCTAATAAAAATTTCACGTGGTGCTGATAGTCTGATTATGGATCTCATGTATGTAGAAAGTGAAGATCGTATGAATTAACTAGAAAAAGTTCAAAAATGGGAATTTTATAATAATGTACAAGCTAATTCAAACATTTCTGAATAATCCATTCTGTGTCAATTTAAAATGTATAACTTTTCTGTGGTAATGTGTGACTCCTGTAGGAGGTGGGTGGCTGTGTCCTGCCTTCTGGACAGAAACAATCAAGAGATCTTAAACAATAAGGAGAGAGTACATCTGCATGAAGTTCATAGAATTGTGATATTTATATTAATGCACATGTGAGTGAATAACTCAGTCTAATTGTTATTTGCTAAGATTGTCATTTTTAAATTATACAATTGAAATAATGTACAAGGGAATAAAGAAAAGCACCATTTAAATTTTTGTATTAAAATAGATGTTTATATTTTTGTATTTATATCTTGTTTTAATAAGAACTATTAAAATTAGTCAGATATTGTTTGCATATTTTAAATTTACACTTCTGAAATTAAAAAGCAAGTGCTCGGGTTAGGGAACGGTCAGAGTAGCAAATTCAGCCTGGGAGCTCTCCAGTTTCCAGAATTTGTACCCCTGTGCCTATGCCTTGGTCTACACTGTGGGGCTAGGTTGAATTTAGCCGCGTTAGGTCAATTTTAAAATGACTGCGCCTACACAACCAACCCCATTCTGTCAACCTCAAGGGCTCTGAAAATAGACTTCTGTACTCCTCCCCAGTGAGGGGAGTAGTGCTAAAATTGACCGTTCTGGGTCGAATTTGGGGGAGTGCAGACCCAATTCAACGGTATTGGCCTCCAGGAGCTATCCCAGAATGCTCCAATGTGACTGCTCTGGACACTCTGATGCACTAGCCAGGTACACAGTAAAAACCCAGGGAAATTTTGAATTTCGTTTCCTGTTTGGTTAGCATGGTGAGCTCAGCAGCGCAGGTGACCATGCAATCCCCTCAGAATCGCAAACAAGCTCCAGCCTGGACCGAAAGGGAGACACTGGATCTGATTGGTGTATGGGGAGAAGAATCTGTGCAGGCCAAACTCCGATCAAAAAGAAGAAGTGCTAATATATATACCAAAATCGCACAGGGCATGGTGGAGAGGCTACAACAGGGACACACAGCAGCGCCACATGAAAGTTAAGGAGCTCAGGCAAACCTACCAAAAGGCAAAGGAGGCAAATGGTTGCTCTGTGTCAGACCCTCATACATGCCGCTTTTATGATCAGCTGCATGGCATTCTAGGGCGGAACCCTGCGACTACCCCACCACTGTCCATGGACACCTGCAAGGGGGGAGTCTCATGCAACAGGGAGGAGGATTTTGTGGATGAGGAGGAGGAGAATGTGCAGCAGGCAAGTGGTGAATCTGTTCTTCCCGGAAGCCAGGACCTTTTCATCACCCTGGAGCCAATACCCTCCCAAGGCAGGTTTAAAAGCAATAGTGTTTAATGTTTGATTTGCCCTGAAGAATTGGGATGCATTTGCGGCCAGTACAGCTACTGGAAAAGTCTGTTAATGTGTCTGGGCATGGAGCGGGAATCCTCCAGGGACATCTCCATGAAGCTCTCCTAGAGGTACTCTGAAAGCCTTTGCAGAAGGTTTCTGGGGAGGGCTGCCTTATTTCATCCTCCACGGGAGGACACTTTACCACGCCAAGCCAGTAGCAAATAGTCTGGAATCATTGCGGCACAAAGCATGGCAGCGAATGGTCCTGGGTTTTGGTCGCATTCAAGCAACCTTCGGCCTTTATCTTTCTGTGTTAGTCTCAGGAGAGTGATATCATTCATGGTCACCTGGTTGAAATAGGGGAATCTTTGTAAGGGAACAGTAAAAGGACCCCATTCATGCTGGGTTGTTTGCGCTTGGCTAAAAGGGATTATCCCAGAGAATAGCCATGTGGTGGTAGTGGGGGGTGGGGGGGAGGAGGGTGTATGCTGCACATCCACCCGAAAACTGCAGACCCTCCTTTTAAATGTGAAGCCCAACCCATTGGGAAAGGATGGTGCTGCAGTTTGAAACCATTCCCACATGCTATGCATAAGAAGCCAACCCTGCATACCAAAAGGCTTACCATGGCTGCCTGGAAACCGAATTCCGTTGCCCAGCCGTGTGTGATGTGTCACCATACCGGCAGGTGCTCCATATAAAAGGCAAAATGCGATCTTGTACCTAAAGCACATGTGCTGTGAATTGCTTGATTCACTGTGAAAGAGTCTCTCTTTTTTGTTCTCAGAAATGTATCATCTTAAATTTTACTCTCCCTTTTTATCTCCCCGCCCCCAGGTGCAAATGTTTCTATGCTCCTCCTATCATCTCTGTCCCTGAGGTTATCGCAGATTAGAAGGCGAAAAACCTGCACTCACAATGACATGTTTTCCGAGCTCATGCAGTCCTCCTGCACTGATAGGGCACAGCTGAATGCATGGAGCCATTCAGTGGCAGAGACCAGGAAAGCAGTAAGTGAGTGTGAAAAGCAGAGGCAGGAGGCGATGCTGAGGCTCATGGGGGAGCAAACGGACATGATGAAGCATCTGTTGGAGCTGCAGGAAAGCCAACAAGAGCACAGACCCCTGCTGCATCCATTGTATAACCGCCTGCCCTTCTCCCCAAGTTCCATATTCTCCTTACCCAGGTGCCCAAGAATGCAGGGCGGGAGGCTCTGGGCACCCAGCCATTCCACTCCAGAGGATGGCCCAAGCAATAGAAGGCTGTCATTCAAACAGTTTTGATTTGTAGTGTGGCTACAATAAGCCATGTGGCCTTGTCCTTCCCTCTTCCCGCACCCCAACCCACCCGGGCTATCTTGTCAGTTATCTCACTTTTTTTCTTTAAATTAATAAAGAAAGAATGCATGGTTTCAAAACAATTGTTACTTTATTTCCTTTGCCAGCTGTGATCGAAGTGGGGAGGGTGGTCGGCTTACAGGGAATTAAAATCAACAAAGGGGGTGGGTTTGCAGCAAGGAGAAACACACACGCAGCTGTCATACCATAGTCTGGCCAGTCATGAAACTGGTTTTCAAAGTCTCTCTGATGCGCAGCGTGCCTACCTGTGCTCTTCTAATAGCTCTGGTGTCTGGCTGCTCAAAATCAGCCGCCAGGCGATTTGCCTTAACCTCCCATCCCGCCATAAATGTTTCCCCCTTACTCTCACAGATATTATGGAGCACACAGCAAGCAGCAATATCAATGGGAACGTTAGCTGCGCTGAGGTCTAACCTAGACAACAAACAGTGCCAGCGAGATTTTAAACATCCAAAGGCACGTTTTACCACCATTCTGCACTTGCTGAGGCTATAGTTGAATTGCTCCTTACTACTGTCCCGGCTGCCTGTGTACGGCTTCATGAGCCATGGGAGCAATGAGTAGGCTGGGTCCCCAAGGATAACTATTGGCATTTCAACATCCCCAACGATAATTTTCTGGTCTGGAAAGTAAGTCTTCTTGCAACTGCCTGAACAGCCCTGGGTTCCTAAAGATGTGAGCATCATGCACCTTTTCCGACCATCCCACACTGATGTCGGTGAAACATCCCTTGTGATCCACCAGGGCTTGCAGCACCATTGAAGAGTACCCCTTGTGGTTTATATACTGGTTGGCAAGGTGGTCCGGTGCCAAGATAGGGATGTGTGTTCCGTCTATCGTTCCACCACAGTTAGGGAACCCCACTGCAGCAAAGCCATCCAGTATGACCTGCACATTTCCCAGAGTCACTACCCTTCATAGCAGATCAGTGATTGCATTGGCTACTTGGATCACAGCAGTCCTCACAGACTTGCCCACTCCAAATTGATTCCCAACTGACCGGTAGGAGTCAGGCGTTGCAAGCTTCCACAGGGCTAATACCACTCGCTTCTCAACTGTCAGGGCAGCTCTCATCTTGGTATTCCTGTGCTTCAGGACGGACAAAAGGAACTCACAAAGTTCAAGGAAAGTGGCCTTATGCATGCGAAAATTTTGCAGCCACTGTGAATCATCCAATACCTGCAACACTATGCGGTCCCACCAGTCTGTGCTTGTTTGCCTGGCCCAGAATCGGCGTTCCACTGTATCAACCAGCCCCACTGCCGCCATAATGTCCCAATTGCCACAGCCTGTGCTTTCAGGAACGTCTGTGTCCATGTCCTCATCACAATCGTCCTCGTTCTGGTGTCTCTTAGCCCGGTTCTGTACATACTCCAAGATAATGCGCAAGGTGTTTACAATGCTCACAACAGCAGCGGTGAGCTGAGCGGGCTCCATGCTTGCCGTGGCATGGTGTCTGCATGGGTAACCCAGGAAAAAAGGTGCGAAACAATTATCTGCTTTCACGGAGGGAGGGGCGACTGACGACATTTACACAAAACCACCCGCGACAATGTTTTTGCCCCATCAGGAGCTTAACCCAGAATTCCAATGGGCAGCGGACACTGTGGGAACTGTGGGATACCTACCCACAGTGCACCGCTCCATAAGTCGATGCTAGCCACGGTATTGAGGACACACTCCGCCGACTTAATGCACTTAGTGGGGACATACACAATCAACTGTATAAAATCGATTTCTAAAAATTGACTTCTATAAAAATCGACCTAATTTCATCGTGTAGACATACCCTATGAAGAAGGGGATTCACTTTCTGAGAAGCAATTTTGAACTTTATCTGCTGACCTAGCTCAGCAATCTTCACAGGGGCATCTGCCTGCTGCTGTTGCTGATACACACCTTCCAACATCAGCATCATCCCTGCCTTCCTGTCCGCTTGCTTTAACGTTGCTCTACTGAGCATCTCATCCTGTCCCACAGGTAAATGTCTGGCATTATAAGGGGCAGACAAAGAGCTGTGGGAGGCCAGACGGGATGGTGAAATATGGCTGTGAGGCTGCTGGGCAGTGAGATGAGACTTTGTAGCCATTGGCAATGAGAAAGCATATAGGGAGTGGAAGAAGGGAGGGATCAGCAAGGAAAGCTACCTTACTGAGGTCAGAACATATAGGGATAAAGTGAGACAGGCTAAAAGTCAAGTAGAATTGGACCTTGCAAAGGGAATTAAAACCAATAGTAAAAGGTTCTATAGTCATATAAATAAGAAGAAAACAAAGAAAAAAGAAGTGGGACTGCTAAATACTGAGGATGGAGTGGAGGTCAAGGATAATCTAAGCATGGCCCAATATCTAAACAAATACTTTGCCTCAGTCTTTAATAAGACTAAAGAGGATCTTAGGGATAATGGTAGCATGACAAACGGGAATGAGGATATGGAGGTAGACATCACCATATTTGAGGTAGAAGCGAAACTCAAACAACTTAATGGGACTAAATCGGGGGGCCCAGATAATCTTCATCCAAGAATATTAAAGGAATTGGCACAAGAAATTGCAAGCCCATTAGCAAGAATTTTTAATGAGTCTGTAAACTCAGGGGTTTTACCGTATGATTGGAGAATTGCTAATATAGTTCCTACTTTTAAGAAAGGGAAAAAAAGTGATCCGGGTAATTATAGGCCTGTTAGTTTGACATCTGTAGCATGCAAGGTCTTGGAAAAATTTTTGAAGGAGAAGGTAGTTAAGGACATTGAAGTCAATGGTAAATGGGACAAAATACAACATGGTTTTACAAAAGGTAGATCGTGCCAAAGCAACCTGATCTCCTTCTTTCAGAAAGTAACAGATTTTTTAGACAAAGGAAACGCAGGGGATCTAATTTACCTAGATTTTAGTAAGGCATTTGATACTGTGCCACATGGGGAATTATTAGTTAAATTGGATAAGATGGGGATCAATAGGAAAATTGAAAGGTGGATAAGGAATTGATTAAAGGGGAGACTACAATGAGTCTACTGAAAGGTGAACTGTCAAGCTGGAGGGAGGTTACCAGTGGAGTTCCTCAAGGATCAGTTTGGGGACCAATCTTATTTAATCTTTTTATTGCTGACCTTGGCACAAAAAGTGGGAGTGTGCTAATAAAGTTTGCGGATGATACAAAGCTGGGAGGTATTGCCAATTTAGAGAAGGACAGGGATACCCTACAGGAGGATCTGGATGACTTTGTAAACTGGAGTAATAGTAATAGGATGAAATTTAATAGTGAGAAGTGTAAGGTCATGCATTTAGGGATTAATAACAAGAATTTTAGTTATAAGCTAGGGACGCATCAATTAGAAGTAACGGAGGAGGAAAAGGACCTTGGAGTATTGGTTGATCATAGGATGACTATGAGCCACCAATGTGATATGGCTGTGAAAAAAGCTAATGCAGTCTTGGGATGCATCAGGAGAGGTATTTCCAGTAGGGATAAGGAGGTTTTAGTACCGTTATACAAGGCACTGGTGAGACCTCACCTGGAATACCTGGAGTTCTGGTCTCCCATGTTTAAGAAGGATGAATTCAAACTGGAACAGGTACAGAGAAGGGCTACTAGGATGATCCGAGGAATGGAAAACTTGTCTTATGAAAGGAGACTCAGGGAGCTTGGCTTGTTTAGCCTAACTAAAAGAAGGTTGAGGGGAGATAGGATTGCTCTCTATAAATATATCAGAGGGATAAATACCAGAGAGGGAGAGGAATTATTTAAGCTCAGTACCAATGTGGACACAAGAACAAATGGATATAAACTGGCCACCAGGAAATGTAGACTAGAAATTAGACGAAGGTTTTTAACCACCAGAGGAGTGAAATTTTGGAATAGCCTTCCAAGGGAAGCAGTGGGGGCAAAAGACATATCTGGCTTTAAGATTAAACTCGATAAGTTTATGGAGGAGATGGTATGATGGGATAACATGGTTTTGGTAATTAAATATTCATAAATAGGCCCAATGGCCTGTGATGGGCTATTAGATGGGGTGAGATCCGAGTTACCCAGGAAAGAATTTTCTGTAGTATCTGGCTGATGAATCTTGCCCATATGCTCAGGGTTTAGCCGATCGCCATATTTGGGGTCGGGAAGGAATTTTCCTCCAGGGCAGATTGGAAGAGGCCCGGGAGGTTTTTCGCCTTCCTCTGTAGCATGGGGCACGGGTCACTTGCTGGAGGATTCTCTGCTCCTTGAAGTCTTTAAACTACGATTTGAGGACTTCAATAGTACAGATATAGGTGTGAGGTGTTTTTTTTGTAGGAGTGGAGGGTGAAATTCTGTGGCCTGCATTGTGCAGGAGGTCAGACTAGATGATCATAATGGTCCCTTCTGATCTAAATATCTATGAATCTATAAGTGCCCACTGACCATGAGCTGTGACTATGGCTGTTGCTGAGACAAGGCTGTTGGCAGTAAGCAAAGGCTCTGTGCCTACCGGCAGCGAGAAATGGCTATTGAAAATGAGATGTGACAGTGGCTGTTGGCAGCGAGATGTGGTTGCTGATGAGGTGCAGCTACATGGCATCTACAAACTGAATGTAGAGGACTAGTTTGCAGCAGCACACTCCTCTCTTTGAAGTTTTACAGCTCAGATCTCTGCAATCCAGTAGGTACCTGAGTGTTTCCTTCCCACCCTCCTCTTAAGAACCCTCATCCTTTTTACTTTCTTTGTGACTCTCCACTGAGCTGTGTTAGTTACTTGCCAAGCAGAGATGAAGATTTAAAAAACAAATTCTGCATGATATACTATTTTAAATCTACTCCATCAAAAGAGATACCAACAGCTGCATTGAGCATTTAGAGAAAGTGCATCTGCCTGAGTCCCCTTTAATGTTTTTTCTTCACTTCTTTTGTTGTTGTTTGATTTCCTGCTTTTAAATGTTTTTTTGCAAACCATAAAAACAATAGAGGATTGTGCATGCACGTGGCTGGGGACAGTCTGCTCCCTCTAGCTCCTGGTACTTCTTTTCTGCTTCACCTTGCAGAGGAGTCCCCCAGCGGAAGCACCTGATCCCAGCCTCTAATTCTCCGCTTTTCAATGTGAAGAAATTATGTGGCCTTGGTTCCTTCCCCCTGCACCCAGTCTTGCCCTCCCTCCCAAGCCTATGCTGGCCTTCCAGCATTGCAGAGTGGTTAAAGGATCAACTTCAAGTTGATCTTCTACTCCATCTACCAGCAGTCTTTCCATTCATCTTCCTCTTTGTTCTGTGAAAGGCGTTGGGGAAAAAGGGAGACCTTCTTTGATCACTATCTTGGCTCCCTACAGAGGTCGTGGGGTAGAGAGACACCCTTCCAGCCACTTCTATATGCTTGGTTCTGCCTTCTGCATGGCAGGGACAGAACCTGCAACTGCTGGCATGTGGCATGGGGTGCAGGTGTTTTTAATGTTGTGTCATTACAGAATTAGTCAATATATCTCATCCTGTCACTACTGCTTGGGGCTAGCCAAAATGGTGCATAAAGCTCAAGTATGAATGGATTGTTAGATCCCATTCCATAAATTGGAGTCAGTGGGACTGGGCACCCATATGCTTCAATGATGGGAGTCATAAACTACCTAGACAGATATGTCAACCTCTTCATGCCACCTTGAAGAAAAAATTCTGGACAAATGCACCATGAAACCAATGATATGCCAGAGAAATTCCAATGATATTTTCATCATCTCAACAGATGCCTTAAGTTCCCAGATAGATTTCTACCACAACTTCAACAAGGACCACCCATCCATTAAAATCTCTCTAAACACTCCCATACTAGCATCAACTTCCTGTACACCATGATCAACTTCAACAATGGAACCCCACAGACAACTACATACAAGAAACCACAGATCACCACATCTACCTTCATAGATCCAGTAACCTCCCCACACACACCAAGTAATCTGTAATCTACAGCCTGGCATTCAAATACCACAGAATATGCTCCATAGGAGGAGAGATTTAAAAGACTGAGCCTTTTCAGCTTGGAAAAGAGATGACTTCGGTGATATGATAGAGGTCTATACAATATTGACTGGTGTGGAGAAACTGAATAAGGAAATGTTACTTACTCCTTCTGTCATAACCATACAGCTAAGGGTAACCTGTAAGGGGTTAAGAAGCTCAAATAACCTGGTTGGCACCTGACCAAAAGGACCAATGGGGAAAGAAGATACTTTCAAATCTTGGGTGGGGGCTAGGGGGAAGGCTTTGTTTTGGTGTGTTCTCTTGGGAAGCAGAGAAGCATCAGGTCAGAAAACTCCTTCTCCTGTAAACCATCCTAAAAAACTCTCTCATATTACAAATTGTAAGTAAAAGCCAGGCAAGGCGTGTTAGATTACGTTTTGTTCTGCTTGTGAATTTTTCCTTTGCTGGAGGGAGGTTTATTCCTGTTTTTTGTAACTTTGAAACTAAGCCTAGAGGAAGTTCTGTTGTGTTTTTGAATCTTTTGTTACCCTGTAAAGTTATTTTCCATCCTGATTTTATAGAGGTGATTTTTACCTTTTTAAAAAATAAAATCCTTCTTTTAAAAAGCTGACTGATTTCTCTATTGTCCTAAGACCCATGGGTTTGGATCTGATCACTTTGTAACCAATTGGTTAGGATATTATTCTCAAGGCTCCCCAGGAAAGGGGGTATAAGGGTTTGGGGGGATATTTTGGGGGAATAGGAACTCCAAGTGGTCCTTTCCCTGATTCTTTGTTAAATCACTTGGTGGTGGCAGTATACCCTCTAAGGGCAAAGAATTTTTGCCTTGGGGAAGTTTTAACCTAATCTGGTAGAAATAAGTTTAGGAGGTCTTTCATGTGGGTCCCCACATCTGTACCCGAGAGTTCAGAGTGGGGAGGGAATCCTGACACCTTCTCATTACACAAGAACTAGGGCTTACCCAATGAAATTAATAGGCAGTAGGCTTAAAACAAACAAAAGGAAGTACTTCTTCACACAATGCACAGTCAACCTGTGGAACTTTTTGCCAAGGAACATTGTGAAGGTCAAGACTATAAGAAGGTTCAAAAAAGAACTAGACAAGTTTATGGAGGATAACTCCATCAATGGCTATTAGCCTTGGTGGCAGGGATGCAATACCATGCTCCGAGTGTCCCTAGCCTCTGTTTGCCAGAAGCTGGGAATGGACGACAGGGGATGGATCACCCAATGATGGCCTGTTCTGTTCCTTCCTTCTGTAAAAAATACAAATGTTTAGTACAGAAACTCCCCAAGATAACAACTTTTTGGGATAGTGACAATGTGAGATAACGACCTTGGCAAATAATGCATTTTAAAAATCTTGGTATGCTAGGAAATGTATATTTATATAAGTTTCCCAGTCACAAATCTAGCATTCGGGAGCGAAGTCACTAAAACATAGTCCAACAAACAAATGTTCCTTTACCCTGCCCCTCCCTTCTCCTTCTACCACACCCCACTCATAGTTGTCCTTGGTCAGTGGAGACCCAGAGTTTATAGGTGTTTTCACAGGAGTTCACCTCCCACCCTGGGGGATGGGAGGGAGAAGCCATCTTGCTTATTCCTCCAGCTGCTCGTTGCTCACTCTAGCTGCTGTTTTTCATTGTGCCACCATTCACTCCCATTCACTCCCCTGCTCCATTGCTGATGGCCCTGCGCCATCACCTCCTGCTGCCACCTGCTGCTGTGACGCCTGTGAGTTGGTCTCGAGGTTCCACCCAGCTCTCAGCGACTTCAACTCTCAGTGGGGGAACCTCGCTGTCAGTGCAGGCTGGGCCGTCTCTTCCACAGAAACACTGTCCCGCAGCAGCTCTAAGCACTTAGACCTGATTATCAGTGATTTCAGCTCTAGTGGTCACTTAAAAAAACTCAGGAGACTCTCTATGGAGCCTAATGAGCTCTGTCTTTACAGAAGGAAGAGGAGCAGGTCAAATAGTGCCTCTTAAGCAGAGCCCACACCACCAAGCAAAACACCTGTCCCACACTCTCTCTCTCTCTACTGGGATCTGGCAAGCAAACCCCCTGCTTAGTGAATGCAGTTCAGTTCAGGGTGACCAGTGCTTAATTTGTAATGAAAGAAGTTCTGGGGCTCAAGCAATTAGGTACTGGGCCTCAAGCAAGTTTTTACTTTCATAACTGATGTGGCAAGCCTGGGGGGTCCTGGAGGCTATGAACTGACAAGCCTAAAGGTGCTGGGCGGCTCAGGCCTGGCACAAATTAAGCACTGAGGGTGACCCCCTCAATCAGGACAGGCTAAGTACAGTTCTGTTTCCCTTTACTCATACAGTAAGAACAACAACATTACCCCCGCATTCAATACTAAAGTTATTTGTAACCCAACACCAGCCAAAATTGATCACTTGGGCAACACAGCTCTGTCTGCTGGATACCTAGGCAGAGTAGGTGTGTTCAGGTAAATACATTCTCCACCACCCTCCAGCTCATCACTAGCTGTCAGGGGAGAGCTCATCAGACCTTGCTTATAAATCATAATTTGAAATTATTAGCTAGGCCAACATCGTCGAAACAAATGCGCTGACATGGTCATAAAAGCAATAGCTGTGTGAAGAAGCTAGTCTTTGTTCATCCTTTTCAAGCCTATTATCCTTTGAGGTCTGAGTATTTTATTATATACTGTACACGCTTTTAAAGTGTGTAATAAATGTTTCAATTCAAATTTCCAACCAATGATTTAATTGGCAACACTGCCTAGACGACCACTGGAGAGGTAGGATGATGGGGAAATCCCTGATCGTCCTTTAGCTCGATCCCTGATCGAGCCCTTTAGCTTGAATCCCATGAGCCTGAGTCCCCTGGCACAGGCCACCTGTAGGTTTTAAATTGCAGTGTAGACATACCCTGAGTAGCTCCAAATCGTGTCTCTCAACCAGAATTTGGTTCATTAAAAGATATTACCTCACCCACCTTGCCTACTTAGGCAGATAGATTACTCATGGTAGTAAGTGTTCACAGAATTAGAGTGTGTAGGAAAATTGTGCATGCTGACATGAGATTTGGAAGTGAAACTATCAACACAGAATTGAGTCAAACTTTATACAGAGAACTGTCAAGTGCAGAAAATAACACTGAACAAATTAGAAAAGAACTATTTTTATTTCTTTCAATTTTGGCAATATATATTATTATGTGAAACAAGAGCAAATAAATTTGAAAAAGTAATTTCATGTTTGAGTTGACAGTGTCTCTAATTGTTGCCAGAGAAATAATGTCTACTTATTCCATTCTCCTGTTAGAAAATTCCAAATTCTGACTAAGGGAATTAAAGTATGTACTGAACTGCTTTGCTGAATAGGGCTTTAGCCACTGATATCCTTCCAACCTCCAGACTGCAGTTTACAAAATAAAGGCCCCGTCCTGCCAGGTTCTGAACACCTGTGTAGTATCAAGGCATTCAGCACCTCCCAGACAGCATTCATAATTTCACAGGGTGGTGTAAAAAAGGGGTGTTTTAAAGTGTCAGTAACAAGCAATTTTATCCAAAAATTTATAGCCTAAAGAAACAAGAAAGGGTAGAGGCCTGATCTTAATAACGGTCTCTCTTTGTGCCAATCCAAGGATTCAATAGCCTCTCCTCCCGCATCACACTGTTTCAGTCACATGATGTTTTTAAGTGCCTTGTGGGACACCAGAGTTAAAGACAAATAAAATATTTTAATAATAAAGAAAAAGAAAAGAGGAAAACCCACAAACAAGTAGTAAACAATGGCTATTTCAGTCGTAATCACTTCTGTATAGCTCTTTGTGGAGTGCTTTCATCTTTCATTCTTTATGTAAATGAAAACCAAAATAAGCCAATCAGTAGTGAGTCCTTTTCTGATATATTATGGAAAACAAAAAGTTTGTAGATGGGCAAGGGAATTTCATTTAAGGATTGATGACTCCGGTTTGGCTCATCATGTCTAACAAACAGTTTATAATAGGCAGAGATAAATGATCAAATTTCTTGTAAACCTATCAATTCACTTTAAGAAGTGATCTTTAGGCTGGGAAGTTAGTGAATACTAAGAATCTTAAATTCAAATTAAATCCCACATTGTCTCTGTTTACCAAACTTAGCTTATGTCTTCCCTCTGGCGTACACTGTTCAAACAATCCATTGCTGAACAGCAGAAGTTGTTTATCTTAAATTACAACAGCATTTCATTATCCCATTAAAATTAATACAGTTTAAGTCAAATTGCTTGGCAATACTTTTGCAAAAATCATCTCACCTCTCTCTCTTTCATCTTTTAAAATTGTCGTGTTAAAATTAAATGGTTCTCAGAGAGAGTCTTTAAACTCTCTCAAGTCATCAAATAAGTTATTGCCTTAGCTTCTTAACAATCCTGAGAGAGGATCTTCTTGTCTTCCTGAGTTTGGTGAGGAAGCTGCTTTCTAGCATTGCTAGATAACTAATTCGCCAATTAATATTTTATACTCATGGTTTCTTCATATTAGGCACTAGTTATAGCAAGGTCACTTGATTCCATATTCGGAAATAAAACATCTTACTATTCACCAAGCAATGGTATCGGTAAGTTTGTTGCCTTAGATTCTGCATTTAGGTACAAGACATTTACAAATGAACATCACAAAAGAAGCTTATAGCAAAGCATTTAAAGAACCAACTACACATATTTTCCTTGGAGTTAAATTAATTAAGACTTGAACATATATAAAATAAATCATTTTCAGGATGATTTTCTGTGAATTTTTCTAGAGTTCTTTGTGAGCGTTTAAAACTGAGGTTTTTCTTTGTGAAGAGAGGAAGGGAAGAAGGAGTGACAAGATGCTCTGGGCTTATCTTTTGTGGCCTTGACAAGTGCTACACATCACTTCTCTTTGAGATCCTAGAAGAATATTTTCTTAACCCTTAAGTAGGAGGAGATGTCCTGCTTTTTGAGGAGACAATCCTGTCAACCAAGCAATTCCCAAGATTACAGTGTGTAGTAGCTTCACCCACAATTCGAGATTCCTACCAAATACTCTATGCAGGGAGAAAACCAAATCATCATAACTAACATTTAGCTATATCTTTCTACCATAATATAAAACAAAACAATATAGAATATTAAAACAAAATAGAAGTAATAAAGTTGCATTCCAGAGTTTGCACAATCAGACTGGGAGGGGACAAAGACAGATCTACGGCCAAGGAGGAAGTATTCTTGAAGTCTTTTATACCAATCACTTACTGGGACAAAGCAGAGGTTTCCCAGCAGTTTCTTTAATTAACCTGAATATAATATTTAATAAAATAAACAACTAAAGCATAAGCAAGTGAACTATTCTTCTCTAAGCATCACACGCATGAAAGCAATTGTAAATATCTCCTAAAATTCAGTAAAGACAAAGGCAAGTTTGTAATAAATTAAAATTATAAATTAATAACCATTTTTGCATCAAGATTGAGGTTTATTCCCCTACCAGAGGATCAGACTCTTGTTTTTGTTTCCATTTAAGTTAATGGCAGAACTCAGGCCTTAGCACTAACTGATATTCTGCAGTTGCCAACAGGCTTCATACATTTTAGTAACTTTAATTCTAAGTTTGGAATATAACACAAGAACGGCCATATGGGGTCAGATCAATGGTCCATCTAGCCCAATATCCTATCTTCTGACAGTGGCTGGTGCAAGATGCTTCACAGGGAATGGGCAGAACAGGGCAATTTCGAGTGATCCATCTCCTGTCATCTAGTCCCAGCTTCTGGCAGTCAGAAGTTGAGGGACACCCAGAGCATGGGGTTGCATCCCTCCCTATCTTGCTTATAGCCATTGATGGACCTATCCTCCATGATCTTATCTAATTCTTTTTTGAATCCAGTTATACTTATGGCCATCACAACATCCCCGGCAAGGAGTTCCACAGGTTGACTGTGCCTTGTGTGAAGAAGTACTTCTTTATATTTGTTTTAAATCTGCTGCCTATTAATTTTGTTGGGTAACCCCTGATTCTTATGTTAACTAAAAGGGTAAACACTTCCCTATTCACTTTCTCCATACCATTCATGATTTTATAGATCTCTATCGTATTTCCCCCTCAGTTGTCTCTTTTCTAAGATGACCAGTCCCCGTCTTTTTAATCTCTTTTCATATGGAAGCTGTTTCATACTCGTAATCATTTTTGTTGCCCTTCTCTGTACCTTTTCCAATACATCTTTTTTGAGATGGGGTCACCAGAACTGCACACAGCATACAAGGTGTGGGAATACCATGGATTGGTATATAGTTCAGTATTTCAGCGTGATAAAAATCAAGCAAAGCAGACCACCTTTAAAACTATACAAGTGCACTATTTTTTAAATTGAATTTATTTCAGGACCAAAACTTTATTTTAGCTAACTGAAATCTTCCCCCATATTTAGTACATGTGAAACATCATTTAAAGCAATCATACATTCAAAACCTGCAGTGGGTCTCATTTCTGAGTGATTTCATATCAGTCCTTTAACCAGAAGACTGCTGCTTTCATATGAAATTTATATGAACTGGGTGGGACTAGTTAGTATCCACTGCATTGCATTAATATTTATATTTTCAGAGCTCCCAAAATTTGGAACCCAGGACATTGCACCTAAGCCTAGTGATACAGCAGCTGAGATATAGGAAATCGTTGAATTATTGGGGTATAGTCAAGAACAATCCAAATAAGTTGGGAATAATGTCTGTGGAGATATTTTTCTCTTCAGAAAGAGGTTAGATGCAGAATGACTAACCACCATGTAAACTGTAATAGCAACATTGCTCCAGTATAAGAGTGCTAAGCCAGTTTCCAAAAGGCAGAACCATTTTAAACTGAATTACCACTAGAATTTCTGCATACATGACTCTTATGTGAGCTAAATGACTAACTGGTATCAATATCAGACGGTTGTTCCATATATGGACCAGCCACTGGGGGTGGAGAGGGGGATGAATCACACACTTTGCCAGTTGGTTTCACAGGTATTTGCTGGCAGCCAAGGAATGTAGAGACTTAGGTCCTGGGTTTAATTCGAGGTTCGGGAGGAGAGTGTGGTCTAGTGCTTACAAACCAGTGTACCCTGTAAGCCTATTCCTGTCCTCCTCTCCTATGTGCCCTACCATCCCAGCTCTGGCCCCCTCCCCATCTGCTCCTATCTGTTCACCCTCCCATCTCTTGGCTCCTGCCCCTCTGCACCTCTATTCTCCCCATCCTTCTCCTCCTACCCCCTTTTCCTCTCCACCACCCCACTGGCGCATTTCTCACTGTCCTTCTGCTCTCTGACCCCACCCCACCCCAGTGCTTTGCCTCCCCTTCTGCTCCTGTCCCTGCCCTCTCACTGCTCTGAAGTCCAAATCAAGTTGCCTTCTCCTTCTTTCATTCTCTGCTTGGGCACCTCCAGCACCAGGAGAATTGAGAGCACAGGAGAGACCATTTTGCTGCTTCCCGTTCCTGCTCCCAGTGCCACAGCAGGCCCCAGCAGTTGGGAGGATCAATTGTAGGGAAATCCTGGTCAGCCCCTGCAACCCTGGAATTGACCATGCTCAGTGCAGATGGAATCTTCAGAGAACTTTGCTGCTGAAATCTAAACAAGACTCTATTGAGCATGTGTGAACTGTGATTTTTTTGGAGGTTTATAACCTGTTCAAATTTAGGGAAATTTCCATGGGAATGGGAAAAGGCACATCTGGCACTAAGGCAACTAGTGGAGAACTGCTCAAACAAACAGAAATAATACTTATCTTTATTGCTATAGAAGAGCTAACAAGAACTATTTAAAATAATAAGTGCATTTTTTTACTGCCCTAGTGCTCAAAAACAGCTGAGTTTCTTTCTCTTGTACTATCAAACTTGCCCAAAAGCCTTGACTGGAGCCCAAACATGAAAAATCTCAAGGCTTTTCTACATGGCACCATCAAAGCACACTGGAGGCTTGCAATTTGTAAAACGCGCTAACATGCTCTGCTCTAACTGCCCCATTTAGACCCTGCTGGCACAGACAGGAGGACTACGTTAACTCAGACTGGGTATCTTTTAGAGTGTTCCAGCAGGGTGTATATGGAGCAGTTAGTGCAGAGTACATTAGTGCGATTTACACATCACATCCACCTGGCACATTTTGCCACACTGTAGCAAAGCCCTCAGACTAATTTTTACCCAGAAAGTTATGAATGATTGAAAACAAGAAGTGAGACCAGAAACCATTATGCAGCTTTAACTGCTGCTCCCTCTATAAAAACAGAGTCAAAACACGTTAGAAATATAACTAAGGCCCCAATCCTGCAAAAACATATGTGCCAGCTTAACTAAGTCAGTGGGTCTATTCACAGTACAGTTAACTACAAAGTTAAGCAGATACATAAGCCTTTTCAGGCTTGGGACCTGAGTTTATTAACAGTAAAAGATAGAATTACCTCTCAATCTCAGTTTATTTTAAGTCTGTCTGGTTCCAGAGACACTTGCTGCCTACCAGAGCTCTCCAACAGAATATCAAGTTACAAACATACAAAAACCAATGCTCATTGATGCACCCTGAAGGAATGACAGTTTCTAGCTTCTTCTCAGGGCTTGTACAAACTACCACTTTTGTCAGTATAAGTTACTTCACTCAAGGGTGTCAATAAGCCACCCCCGAGCGACATAAGTTACACCAACCTAAGTGCTGGTGTGGACAGCGCTCTGTTGGTGGGAGAGCTTCTCTTGCAGAGTTGGTTTTATTATGCTGATGGGAGAGCCCTCTCCTGTCGGCATAGAGCGTCTTCCCCGGACACGCTACATGGTGCCGCTGTGCTGCTGTAGCGCTTCTTGTGTAAACAAGCCCTGAGATGGGTTCAGATGAACCTTTATTTATCTAACACCAGAGAATTATTGAATAGACACACTTTTTTTTAATGTTGCAAACAGTTCAACCTACATGCTAAATCTGGAGAGGTGCCAAAATCCAGACAGCATATCTGGCTGTGAGAGCTACAGTGTCCTCAATTCTGTTTAGCTATTGAAAGTCATACCTTAGTGCACCGATTTATTTTTATTCATGTCTCCAATATTTTTCCTTGCTTTCAGAATAAATGATGCCATATGCAGGATCTGTGAGGATAAAGTTACACAGAGTATTCATCTCATAGGAGCTTGCTTCTGAGCTGTGTACATGAAAACTTACTCGGAAAAACAGATGCATTTCTGTACCTTGTATAAGGACAGATCAATTTAAATCATATACTGCTGTTAAACTGGTCTGTATGGCTTCAATCCTACAAACATACACATGTTTAACTTTACTATTGTGCATTATCCTATTGAAATCAATGGAACTATTCACTGTAGTAAAGTCAAGTAAATGTTGTGTTTGCAGAATCAGAGCCTAAATCTGTACAATGTCTAGCACAGTGTGGCCCAGTCTGGCTGAGGCCGCTACGCACAACGATAGAGACTGTACTGTAATACACATAGTAGGTCTGCTGTCATAAAAATGATTTGGCCAAATATGCTAATTGTTCAGCTCCTATCTATGACCATTTTTTTCTCTCCATCTAGATGTGTTGTCTATGGTATTTCATTCCTCCTGTCCAATTCCGAACAAGTTTCCTCATGATTTGACTGTATATAACATAGATTTTCATAGTAACTAAAATGCACATTTTTGAGAAATAATCAATATTTAGATGGAACTGCAATTCACAGTTTATTATACATATGTAGTGAGGAAATTAAATATATATGAAATGCAAAAAAGTTATTATGCAACATTAAGGTTGCACTGTTAACTTTAAACAAAAATATCAAGAAAAGCAAAAGTTTAGGTTCTTATGGCAGTGTTAACTTGACTGTACTGCACACTGTGGTATTTTCTATTCCGATTCTGGTCAAACATGGAGTTGAATAAATTTGTTTAAATGTATATCATAAAACTGAAGTTCTCAACTGTGGTATGTGTACCACTGGTATAAAACTAAAGTCTTTGGGGAAAGCTAAAACTTAAAAGGGAAGCAAGCTAAAGGTATCCATTTAACAAACAAACAAAACAAACAAACAATACAACTATGGCCCATGGGGTAAAGGACAATAAGAAGGAATTCTCTAAATAGATCAGGAGCAAACAAAATTCTAAAAATGGTAAATGTCTGATACTAGATAAGGATGGAAAAATTGTCAATTGTGATGCACAAAAGACAAAAGTAGTCAAATACATTTCTTTTCTGCATCTGGAAAGACGCAGAATGATATATTTATATGTCACAGTGATAAGGAGATACTGTCTATTATATTAGTAACTACAGAAGTTGATAAACAGCAACTATTAAAGTTATACATTTTTAAATCGGCAAAACTGTATAATTTGATCCCAAGAGTATTAAAAGAATTGGCCAATGGTCTCTTTGAACCTTTAATGTTGATTTTTAACAAATCATGGTACATTAGGGAAGTTCCAGAGAACTGGAGAAATGCTAAAGTTGTGCCAATATTTAAAAATGGTAATGGAATGACTTGGGTAACCATAGGCTGTTAAGCCTGACATGGATTCCACACAAATAATGTAAACGCTGAGATAGGACACAACCAGTGAAGAACAAAGCATGGTGGCATAATTAATGCCAATCAACATGATTTTTTTGGTAAATAGATTTTTGTCATACAAACATGATATAAATTTTTTGATTACAAGTTTGGTTGACAAAAGTAACTGTTTATACAAGATACTTAGACTTAGGTAAGGTATTTGAATTAGTCCCATATGACACTGATTTTTTCTGTATAGTTTAAAAAAATTAAAAAATTGGAGGGTTTTTTTAAAATCAATAAACTGCTGGATGCACAAATTCCTCATATACAATGAAAATCAGAGAAGTTAGATGGAAAAATACTACAGTATTAGGTCATTCAGTCCACCCTATTGCTAAAGCAGGATTAAATTAGTATATAGCGACATTTTCACTGCAGAGGACAAAAAGGTCCAAACAGCTTAACCAACCACATGACAGACTGTGAGGCAAAGCCAGAAAAATAAGCATGTCTGCAAGGATGAAGATGCTACTGTTAAACGCCTATCATACACAAGTTAATATCTGGACTCTCCAGAGGTTCACTATGATCCCTTTTATTTTCTTACCTGAATGACAATTATTTTGTAAAAATTAATAAACATTTTCATTGGTGAGATAAAATGGCATTAGAAATATTATCAAAGGAGTTACGTAGTAGACATCGGTCTTTAACAGCAAGCCTGATTAAATCTGCAACACAGCTATAATAAATTAGCTTTAGAAAGAAATGTGATGCCTTTGTTAACCATGGACCTGATTCTCCTCACACTTCAGCCAATATAAATCAGGAATAATTCTATTGAAATTATTGGTGTTACATAGGTGTAAAACTGGCATCAACGGGAGGTGAATCAGGCTCTCTGGTTTATTTTAAGTCAGTGGATTTATTCAGTCAGAAGTACTGCAAAATATGGGCAATAAATTCCTTTGTGGCTGTAAACAGGGAGACATATGTCTCCTGAGTCATTGCTGACGCAGATGTTGTCACTGAGGTGGAAGAAATGCTTAACTACCTGTCTTAGTCAATTTGTGGGAATGGAACCACTTAGGTGTTAACACTATTTTTATATATCTACCAGAAAATACAACTCTTATGAACTTTACATAAAATCCATAGTACTTTGATTAAGCAGGAAGATAGAGATTCTTGATATTATGTGACAAAATGTTACTATGTAAAGGCATTCAGAGGAGATAAGTGGAATTTTTTTAGAGACAGTAAACTTTACGAAGAATGTTGTTGAGTCTTTTGTACTAAATTAGGTCAGGGGTAGTCTTTTTTTGTCAAGGTCCAAATTTCTTGGTCAAGGTATAGTCAAGGCCCCGATTACAAAGACAATATTTTCCAAAACCCACTAATAATGATAAAGTAAGGAAACAAGATTTCAGGGTCTGTTCAAAAGTGTCTGGTGGTCTGGGTCCTGATCCAAAGCCCACTTAAGCCAATGGGAGTCTTTCCATTGCCATAACTGGGCCTTGGTTCTGATCCTGGACCTGGACCATTTATTTCATTGATTCTAAAGAGTAGGAGCAGCATCAACAGTACAGATCCAAACAAACAATGCATAATAAGAGTTGAAAATGATAGGTAGACAAACAGACATTGTGAATCCTTTTTAAATAAATCTTTGGAATAGAATTCATTGGACAAAGACAAAAAAGGTGGGATCTCATTTCTCCCTTTAATTTCTGCTGCACCATTCTATAGAATCAATTAAATCAACTCCGACTGCCATATTTCTACGTTGACCCAAATCCAGCTTTTGTTTATACATAATTAATCAGCTACAATTCGGGTAAGCCTCCAGTTTGAGCTGGAGATGTAATTTCCAGCTCAAGGACATATGCATGAACTAGTTCTGATTGAGCTTATGCGTGCTAAACACAGAAGTGTAGCCATGGTGGCGTGAAGGGCTAGCCACCCCAAGCACAGTGCCATCTGAGACACCAGGTACATACTTGGATGGCTACCCCATCCTGTGGCTTGTACCTTTGCAACTACACTTTTATTTTCACAATGCTAGTTTGATTAGAGCTAGCACGGGCATGTCTCCTGGAGCTTGAAATTACACTTCCAGCTAACAGTGTAGATGTACCTTTACAGTTAGACACACACGCTCTCTCTCTCTCTCTCTCTCTCTCAATTGTCAGGTATCTGTTTTTACTTTCTAACACTTGCAAACTGTTGTACAAAAAGAAGACATAAAAAACAAGTTGAGGTATTTGAAACAAATGACTCTTCACTTGGTGCCTGTTCATCTCAGGGGCCAGTTCAAAATTCAATAAAAAGTCAAAAGAACCACTCACATACTTAAAAAGTTTGGGTCTAGCATTCTCAGCACCTTGCACGAATGAGCCCTTTTTCCAATGGGACTACTCACATGTATGTTTCTAGGACTGGACTTAACATTACATAATGCCTCAAAGGGGCCAGTTTTGCAGTTCCTGTTCAGGTGACTCCCCCTTAGGCAAATTCCAAATTAAATTAGTTGGAGTCAGAGTATAAGGACTGAAGAATCAGGACCAAAGACTGCAAGCTATTGTTTGCCATGCTTATTCAACAATGAGACAAGATGTAGAAGCCACATAGCTGAAATGTGGGAAAGGAATAACTTTTTCAACATAAGGAGTCAAGGGAGATGTTAAAATTGACACTTCCAGAACATGATCACTGCACCATCACAAATATAATTTTTATTTTACAGGGAATAGGGGTAAACTTGATATACTGGGGGCTGTAACAGAAGAAAAGAGGAAAAGGAGTATGGAGAGAGCACTAAAACAGCACTTTAGTAGTTTTTAAAAAGAATTTTAAAATACACCTACAATAGGAGAAAAGGCTAACTTGTAGTAGCACACTGAATAATTTATTTTTAAAATGCCTGGGGCCTTATTTACACAAGCAACAGAGCCATTTTGAAAGCCATACTAGAATGCAGTTCAGCCACAGCTTCCACTGAACTGTCTTCTATTGCATCTTGGCTGGTAGCGTGCACAGGACCAAGCCATGCTAGAAATGTGTTATGAATCTACGATATATAAACATAGCTAGATTCTGAATGTAGACAGGACATTAGAGATTATGGACTCACTTCTGTGGCTGTGCACTGAATGGGAAAAACATGAGGTCATATGCGCGAAAAGCAGAATAGAAATCCATAAAACTGTATTTATAAATGCTTTTAAAACAAACAAACTTGATGTGTTTTAAAATATAAATTAAAACAGACAGAAGACAAAGAAGATGGCTTTCTGAGTTTGAATCTAAACCAAACTTTACTGACTTCAGACTGAAGTAATGTTTTTCCATACAAATCAGCAGGATAAACTGGATGAAGATTGCAATAATTCACAAGACATTATATTTATCTGCCTGTAATGAGTTTTATTTTTCATTTCTGTTCATTTTGATCTCTTCTTTCCACTCTGATTTCATTAAGTGAACTCTTTTTAAGGTCTTTAATTTAAATGACACTGTGAAAAGATCTAATACCTCCACAGGCAGCTGAGGTTAATCTATGGGGTATTGCTGTAAAAGGTCGCTGCAGTACATGACACAGAACTACTTACAGACTAAGGACTTTCACCCCATTTGTGTAAAAAAAAAAAAAGAGAAAAGAACTTGCAGTTTTCACTTTCAAGGTAAGTGAAACAATAGTACTGTTCACTTTGCACATACTGCAGGGGGACATAAATTTTGTGCTGCACTTTGAAAATTAAAAAAAAATATATGAATTAGGGCTGTCAATTAATCACAGTTAATTCACACTATTAACTAAAAAAATCTTGACTAAAAAATTGTGATTAATCACAGTTTTACTCACACTGTGAAACACTAGAATACCAATTGATAGTTATTAAATATTTTTGGATGTTATCCTACATTTTCAAATATATTGATTTAAATTACAACACAGAATGCAACAACATGTACACTACTCACTTTATATTACAAATATTTGCACTGTAAAAAAGAAATAGTATTTTTCAATTCATTTCATAGAAGTACCGTAATGCAATCTCTTTATCATGAAAGTACAACTTACAAATGTAGATTTTTTTTGGTTAAATAACTCCACTGAACTCAAACACAAAACAAAGTAAAACTTCAGAGCCTACAAATCCACTCAGTCCTACTTCTTATTCAGCCAATCACTAAGACAAACAAGTTTGTTTACATTTACTGGAGATAATGCTGCCGGCTTCTTATTTACAGTGTCATCTGAAATTGAGAACAGGCATTCACATGGCACTTTTGTAGCTGGCAGTGCAAGGTTTTTATGTGCCAGACATGCTAAACATTGGTATGCCTCTTCGTGCTTTGGCCACCATTCCAGAGGACATGCTTCCATGCTGATGATGCTTGTTAAAATAAAATAATAATAATAATGTGTTAATTAAATTTTGACTGAGCTCCTTGGGGGAGAATAGTGGGTCTCCTGCTCTGTTTTACCTGCATTCTGCCATGTATTTCAGATTATAGCAGTCTTGGATGATGACCCAGTACATGTTGTTTGTTTTAAGAACGCTTTCACTACAGATCTGACAAAACGCAAAGAAGGTACCAATGTGAGATTTCTATGGGTATATCTACACTACGAAATTAGGTCGAATTTATAGAAGTCGGTTTTTTAGAAATCGGTTTTATATATTCGAGTGTGTGTGTTTCCACAGAAAATGATCTAAGAGCATTAACTCAGTGGAGTGCTTCCACAGTACCGAGGCAAGCGTCAACTTCCGGAGTGTTGCACTGTGGGTAGCTATCCCACAGTTCCCGCAGTCTCCACTGCCCATTGGAATTCTAGGTTGGGATCCCAATTCCTGATGGGACTAAAACATTGTCAGGGGTGGTTCTGGGTACATATCGTCAGGCCCCTGTTCCCGCCCTCCCTCTGTGAAAGCATCAGCAGACAATCATTTTGCGCCTTTTTTCTTGAGTTACCTGTGCAGACGCCATACCACGGCAAGCATGGAGCCCGCTCAGCTCACTGTCACCGTATGTCTCCTGGGTGCTGGCAGACGTGGTACTGCATTGCTACACAGCAGCAGCAACCCCTTGCCTTGTGGCAGCAGACGGTGCAGTAGGACTGGTAGCCATCATCGTCATGTCCAAGGTGCTCCTGGCCATGTCGGCCAGGAGCACCTGGGCAGACATGGGTGCAGGGACTACATTAGAAGTGACTTGACCAGGTCATTCTCTTTAGTCCTGCAGTCAGTCCTATTGAACCATCTTATGGTGAGCAGGCAGGCGATATGGATTGCTAGCAGTCCTACTGCACCATCTTCTGCCAGGCAGGCAAGAGATGAGGATGGCTAGCAGTCCTACTGCACCATCTTCTGCCGAGCAGCCATGAGATGTGGATGGCTTGCAGTCCTTCTGCACCGTCTGCTGCCAGCCAAAGATGTAAAAGATAGATGGAGTGGATCAAAACAAGAAATAGACCAGATTTGTTTTGTACTCATTTGCTTCCCCCCCCTCCCCCGTCTAGGGGACTCATTCCTCTAGGTCACACTGCAGTCACTCACAGAGAAGGTGCAGCGAGGTAAATCTAGCCATGTATCAATCAGAGGCCAGACCAACCTGCTTGTTCCAATAAGAACAATTACTTAGGTGCACCATTTCTTATTAGAACCCTCCGTGAAGTCCTGCCTGAAATACTCATTGATGTAAAGCCACCCCCTTTGTTGATTTTAGCTCCCTGTAAGCCAACCCTGTAAGGCGTGTCGTCAGTCACCCCTCCCTCCATCAGAGCAACGGCAGACAATCGTTCCGCGCCTTTTTTCTGTGCGGACGCCATACCAAGGCAAGCATGGAGGCCGCTCAGCTCACTTTGGCAATTAGGAGCACATTCAACACCACACGCATTATCCAGCAGTATATGCAGCACCAGAACCTGGCAGAGCGATACCGGGCGAGGAGGTGACGTCAGCGCAGTCACGTGAGTGATCAGGACATGGACACAGATTTCTCTGAAAGCATGGGCCCTGCCAATGCATGCATCATGGTGCTAATGGGGTAGGTTCATGCTGTGGAACGCCGATTCTGGGCTCGGGAAACAAGCACAGACTGGTGGGACCGTAAAGCGTGGCAGGTCTGGGACAATTCCCAGTGGCTGCAAAACTTTCGCATGCGTAAGGGCACTTTCATGGAACTTTGTGACTTGCTTTCCCCTGCCCTGAAGCGCATGAATACCAAGATGAGAGCACCCCTCACAGCTGAGAAGCGAGTGGCGATAGCCCTGTGGAAGCTTGCAATGCCAGACAGCTACCGGTCAGTTGGGAATCAATTTGGAGTGGGCAAATCTACTGTGGGGGCTGCTGTGATGCAAGTAGCCCACGCAATCAAAGATCTGCTGATATCAAGGGTAGTGACCCTGGGAAATGTGTAGGTCATAGTGGATGGCTTTGCTGCAATGGGATTCCCTAACTGTGGTGGGGCCATAGACGGAACCCGTATCCCTATCTTGGCACCGGAGCACCAAGCCAGCGAGTACATAAACCGCAAGGGGTTCTTTTCAATAGTGCTGCAAGCTCCGGTGGATCACAAGGGACATTTCACCAATATCAATGTGGGATGGCCGGGAAAGGTACATGACGCTCGCATCTTCAGGAACTCTGATCTGTTTCAAAAGCTGCAGGAAGGGACTTTATTCCCAGACCAGAAAATAACTGTTGGGGATGTTGAAATGCCTATATGTATCCTTGGGGACCCAGCCTACCCCTTAATGCCATGGCTCATGAAGCTGTACACAGGCAGCCTGGATAGTAGTCAGGAGCGGTTCAACTACAGGCTGAGCAAGTGCAGACTGGTGGTAAAATGTGCATTTGGATGTTTAAAGGCGCGCTGGCGCAGTTTACTGACTCGCTTAGACCTCAGCAAAACCAATATTCCCACTGTTATTACTGCTTGCTGTGTACTCCACGATATCTGTGAGAGTAAGGGGGAAGACGTTTATGGCGGGGTGGGAGGTTGAGGCAAATTGCCTGGCTGCTGGTTACCCGCAGCCAGACACCAGGGCAGTTAGAAGAGCACAGGAGGGCGCGGTATGCATCAGAGAAGCTTTGAAAACCAGTTTCATGACTGGACAGGCTACGGTGTGAAAGTTCTGTTTGTTTCTCCTTGATGAAACACCCCGCCCCTTGGTTCACTCTACTTCCCTGTAAGCTAACCACCCTCCCCTCCTCCCTTCGATCACCGCTTGCAGAGGCAATAAAGTCATTGTTGCTTCACATTCATGCATTCTTTATTCATTCATCACACAAATAGGGGGATGACTACCAAAGTAGCCCAGGAGGGGTGGTGGAAGAGGGAAGGAAAATGCCACACAGAACTTTAAAAGTTTACAACTTTAAAATTCATTGAATGACAGCTTTCTGTTTTTTGGGCAATCCTCTGTGGTGGAGTGGCTGGTTGGCTGGAGGCCCCCCCACCGCATTCTTGGGCATCTGGGTGAGGAGGCTATGGAACTTGGGGAGGAGGGCGGTTGTTTACACAGGGGCTGTAGTGGCAGTCTGTGCTCCAGCTGCCTTTGCTGCAGCTCAGCCATACACTAGAGCATGCTGGTTTGATCCTCCAGCAGCCTCAGCATTGAATCCTGCCTCCTCTCATCACACTGCCGCCACATTTGAGCTTCAGCCCTGTCTTCAGCCCACCACTTACTCTCTTCAGCCCACCACCTCTCCTCCCGGTCATTTTGTGCTTTCCTGCACTCTGACGTTATTTGCCTCCACGCATTTGTCTGTGCTCTGTCAGTGTGGGAGGACAGCATGAGCTCAGAGAACATTTCATCACGAGTGCTTTTTTTTTTTTTCCTCCTTTCTAATCTTCACTAGCCTCTGGAAGGAGAAGATCCTGTGATCATTGAAACACATGCAGCTGGTGGAGAAAAAAAAAAAAAAAAGGGACAGCAGTATTTAAAAAGACATTTTATAAAACAGTGGCTACACTCTTTCAGGGTAAACCTTGCTGTTAACATTACATACATAGCACATGTGCTTTCATTACAAGGTCACATTTTGCCTCCCCCCACCGCGTGGCTACCCCCTCAACCCTCCCCGTGGCTAACAGCGGGGAACATTTCTGTTCAGCTACAGGCAAACAGCCCAGCAGGAACGGACACCTCTGAATGTCCCCTGAAGAAAAGCACCCTATTTCAACCAGGTGACCATGAATGATATCTCACTCTCCTGAGGATAACACAGAGAGATAAAGAACGGATGTTGTTTGAACGCCAGCAAACATACACTGCAATGCTTTGTTGTACAATGATTCCTGAGTATGTGTTACTGGCCTGGAGTGGTAAAGTGTCCTACCATGGAGGAGGCAATAAGGCTGCCCTCCCCAGAAACCTTTTGCAAAGGCTTTGGGAGTACATCCAGGAGAGCTGCGAATGCCAGGGCAAAATTAATCTTTTCACATGCTTGCTTTTAAACCATGTATAGTATTTTAAAAAGGTACACTCACCGGAGGTCCCTTCTCCACCTGCCGGGTCCAGGAGGCAGCCTTGGGTGGGTTCAGGGGGTACTGGCTCCAGGTCCAGGGTGAGAAACAGTTCCTGGCTATCGGGAAAACCGGTTTCTCCGCTTGCTTGCTGTGAGCTATCATCTCCTTCGTCCCCAAAACCTGCTTCCGTGTTGCCTCCATCTCCATTGAAGGATGGAAACAAAACGGCTGGGGTAGTGGTGGCTGAACCCCCTAAAATGGCATGCAGCTCATCATAGAAGCGGCATGTTTGGGGCTCTGACCCAGAGCGGCTGTTCGCCTCTCTGGTTTTCTGGTAGGCTTGCCTCAGCACCTTAAGTTTCACGCGGCACTGTTTCGGGTCCCTGTTATGGCCTCTGTCCTTCATGCCCTGGGAGATTTTGACAAAGGTTTTGGCATTTCGAAAACTGGAACGGAGTTCTGATAGCACGGATTCCTCTCCCCGTACAGCGATCAGATCCCGTACTTCCCGTTCAGTCCATGCTGGAGCTCTTTTGCTATTCTGGGACTCCATCATGGTCACCTCTACTGATGAGCTCTGCATGGTCACCTGCAGCTTGCCACGCTGGCCAAACAGGAAATGAAATTCAAAAGTTCATGGTTCTTTTCCTGTCTACCTGCCAGTGCATCTGAGTTGAGAGTGCTGTCCAGAGCGGTCACAATGGAGCACTCTGGGATAGCTCCCGGACGCCAATACCGTCAAATTGTGTCCACAGTACCCCAAATTCGACCCGGCAAGGCCGATTTAAGCGCTAATCCACTTGTCAAGGGTGGAGTAAGGAAATAGATTTTAAGAACCCTTTAAGTCGAAAAAAAGGGCTTCATCGTGTGGATGGGTGCAGGTTTACATAGATTTAATGCTGCTAAATTTGACCTAAAGTCCTAGTGTAGACCAGGGCTAAAGGTAGCTACAGCACTCAACCCAAGGTTTAAGAATCTGAAGTACCTTCCAAAATGTGATTAGCATGGGCTGTGAAGCATACTATCAGAAGTCTCAAAAGAGCAACACTCTGATGTGGAAACTACAGAACCCGAAACACCAAAAAAAGAAAATCAACCTTCTGCTGGTGGCTCAGATGATGAAAGTGAACATGAGTTAGTCTGCACTGCTTTGGATTGTTATTGAGCAGAACCCATCAGCATGGGCACATGTCCTCTGGAATGGTGGCTGAAGCATAAAGAGATATATGGCACATAAATATGTGCACCTGGCACATAAATATCTTGCAACACTGGTTACAACAGTGCATGCGAATGCCTGTTCTCACTTTCAGGTGACATTGTAAATAAGAAACCGGCAGCATTATCTCCTGCAAATGTAAACAAACTTGTTTGTTTGAGTGACTGGCTGAACAAAAAGTAGGACTGAATGGGTTTGTAGGCTCTAAAATTTTACATTGTTTTGGTTTTGACTGCAGTTATTTTTTGTACATAAGTTCAACTTTAATGATAAAGAGATTGCATTACAATACTTGTATGAGGTGAATTGAAAAATACTATTTCTTTTGTTTTTTACAGCACAAATATTTGTAATAAAAATACAAAGTGAGAACTGCACACTTTGTATTCTGTGTTGTAATTGAAATCAATATATTTGAAAATATAGAAAACACCCAAAAATATTTAAATAAAATGATATTCTATTGTTTAACAGTGCTTACTTTTTTTAATTGCTTGACAGTACCACTATAAATGTTATCTTCAAAGAAGAAATGTTACCTACGCGCAAAAAAATTCTTGTTTTCCTTTAATATCTTCTAAATATCAGCTTCTTATAGTCTCTTCTTTGTTATCCCAACTTTTTTTCTTCTTTTGTTTTGGTGTTTCAATCCTTCTGTTGCTAAAATGGTAAAAAAGCTGCTTCTACAAACCTATGTTTTGAGCTAACTTTTATAAAATGGATTAACCAGAGCCCTAACCAGGCATTTGAGCACCCAGGGTGAGCAAGCATATTTGTGCCCCCTAGGGGCAACATGTGGGAGGGACCCGTAGGGTCATGTTGTTACCCTAAAATTTAGATGCTAATTGAATTACCTACAAATTTGTTAAAATTAGACAAAGGGTAAACAAGGTTGTGGCCTATTCTAAAGGAATTGCCAGAGTGTTACCAGGGGGCTTGTCTCTGACCTGCAGAGGGCTCTCCAGAGCAAGCTAGTCTTGCTAACACCTGAAAGGACATGGGTACAGCCTTCCAAACAAGAATGAACACACAAGCAGTAATTCTTCAAAAACAAAAGAATACTTTATTTAAAGAAATAAATTACTGTGTATTTAGGAAAGCAAGAAAGAAGGTATAAAGAACAGAGTAAAATGCAATAGAATTACAATTGAAATAATTTAAGCGGGGCAGCAAAATCCAAGACACAGACTACAAAGGATATCTAACACATGCAGGAAATACAATCCTTTCAATGTAACAAGCCTATAGAGGTCCCATACACCCAGAGGCCTTTAGTCTTAATGTTACAGTTTAACCCTATATTTAATACAATGTGATATATGCAGGCCTCTTATAGACACCCATGAGAAAACTAACACTATATTCACAGATTAAAACACTTGTTTATATTCAACATCCTGTAAGCGCTGGCCAGGCAGTTACAAGATGGGTAGGAGAGATCTCATTCAAGACACAGGCATCCAGCTTTATTTACAGGCAAAACCCATACACTCTTAAATAGTAGTTAAAAAAGAGATCAGACTTACACTCTTCCTTCAAGTTTCCCTCTGCTTTGTCACAGGGTCCTTCTGCTCTGTCTGAAATCTTTATGAAGCACAGTTTCTTCAGTTGTGCTACTGCCCCATGGTGGTGGCAGCGGCAATTGCTGGTGGTGGGGCGGCTGCTGGAAGGCATATCTCCATTGCCAAGGCAACCTCAGGGTTCTTTTGCTGCTACTTCTTCTTGAAGGTGGCTAATTTTCAGGTAGCTTCTTCTTTGCAGATGTCTTGCAGCTTCTGCTCTTCTCCAGATCCCAAACCCACTATAAGTTCAGCCTGCTAGCTGTTGGCCTTATATACTGGTTGTGCTCTCAAGGTCATCTCATAAACATAATTTATTAGCCTAACTCAGCCAATCAGCTTCTAGGTATTAGCATATTTCCTCTTCCTGTCTAGATCCTCCCCTTTTATTAGCATGATGTCACATGTAATTAGCATGCTGTCAATCTAGGAGTGCTCCTCCCCTCATGCCATCTTGGAATCTAGGATTTTGCTGAATCATTCCCCATTACTACATCCTCCCTATATCTGCCATCTTGGTCAGCCTTAGTGGATTTTCTAAATTTAAACTATCATTAATTTCTATTTATTTAAAGCCTAAATCTTACAACTAATTACTGTTTTATGCAAACCAAAGTGTCCGGATACTGTCACCACTCTTTTTACGTCCAATTGAGAGAAATATAATGAAATGAAAATTTAAACCCCTTCCGTGTTTTTACTGCAAACCTCTACTCAGAACATTCAAGGCAAAAATCTCTCACTACAACGTGTCCCTCCAGATTTCTGTCTTCCACTTAGCACAAAACTGGCAAACTTGAAGCTGATGGGAGCCGCCAAGCCTGCTCAGGCCCCTGGCTCTCTGCACTGTGGGAGCTGGGGCACGAGCCAGCTGCCCGGCAGTCCTCCTTGCCCTGCTCCCCAAGCTAGGCTGTCTCTGCGCGGCCAGCAGCTCCCCAGGCAGAGCAGGCAGCACAGCTCCTAGCTAAGTCCCTGGCTAGGGTGACCAGATGTCCCAAATTTATAGGAACAGTCCTGATATTTGGGGCTTTGTCTTATATAGGCGCCTATTACCCACCACTTGCTGTCTGGTCACTCTACCCCTGATGTGCTCTTGCCTCTCCCCCATAGCAGCCCGGCACCAGCTGGTGCCACCACCTGGAGCCAGCCTCTGCCCATAGTGCCTGGCTGTCTACAGGGGGCAATGTCAGCAGGTACGCTCTAGGTAGTGGCCTGGCTCAGAGAGCAGGGTAGGGAGGGCTGCCAGGCAGCCAGCCCATGCCCATGCTCCCACAGCACAGAGAGCCAGGGGCCTAAGTGGCTCCCCCACCTTTCGATCCACTGGCTCCTGGCAGAAGATGACAGTTTTCAAACTGGGGGGCGGACATCCCTCCCAGTTTGAAAACCTCTGTGCTAAATGGAAGGCAGAAATCTGGGGGACATGTGACCCCATGGGCTCCCTCTATGCCACCCCATTTCTTCTGCTTCCAAGTCTTCATGCCCTGGATGACTACCCCGCATGCCCCGCCCTAGTTATGGCCCTGGAATTACCATCTTGAAGAAGTCATTACATCACTATTTACTATGGTGCAGATCCACAAAGGTATTTAGTCTCCTAATTTCCATCTGCTTTTCTATTACAACCACAAGGAAACACTTATCTATGGTTTCTAAAGTTGAAAACTGCCATCTGAAAGACATCTGGTGTCAAGCATAGCAGCTCCCACACAACCTCAAGACTGTTGAAAATGGTGTGGACAGGGTGAACCAGTTGCAGCACAGATTGGCTTCTAGCACACTTTACTACGATGTTGAACCCAACTGACTGTCCAGTAGGACCGCTGTATCCAGCACTGGCTTTGGGGATGGAGGGAGAAGGAGACAATCCTCATTGAACACATGTTTTTCAAGCGTAGGCACAATTAGGGGGGTTCTAATTATTAGGATCATGGGGTTCTAGAATTAAAGAGCTAAAGAGGGTCATCCTTTTCTTTAGCATGGACCTGACACACATACACAGACCTCACAGAGCTTTCCCCATAGTGTAAATGGTAGAGATGAAAATGCTTCATGATCACTGGCCTACCCAGTGCTAAAAATGTTTTAATCTCTGCCCTTCTGTCGGGAAATGTTCGAACTAATTTTTTTCTCCTGTGTTCTGAACTCCATCTGTGCTGCCTGCTCTTTTATTTCAGGGAACCCAGAAAGGAAAAGTTCTCCCTCCTGCTGTCCTCTTCCCCTGCTCATTGGTCCAGTTAACCACAGTGTAGAACAATGGCAGAAGCAAGGGCGTCTGACTTTGCCTCCAAGCTGGATTTGGCACTTTTCCAGGAACGAAGGGCTGCACATTTCCCCCCCATACAAAAGGAGTATGTCACCATGGTCTTCACTTTTCATATGAGAATAAGACTCTAAAAGACTAAAGGTCTTAGTATGCCACGTTCCATTTTGGTTTGGAGTATCCAGGCTGCCACATTGCTCTTTTGTACCTATAGTTCCTCTTTGTTAAAGACAACACAAGATTAAGGCAGATGTGGGTCCCACTTTGGGTGCACAATGCAGGCAGTTACAAGGATTCTTCCCACAGATGGCTGAAAGGCCAGTCGGAAGGAACTAGCTAGAAGTCCTAGGCCTGCAGCCCTGTGGCACCCAAAGGCACTCTGGCACTCCATTTCCAGAGTGGCACCAGCTGGGACGGGTGATAACACTGCTCTAATAAATATGTTAGCCGCTAAGGTGCCACAAGTACTCCTGGTTTTTTTGCTGCTGCTCTGAAAACTACTCTAAGCTGTTCCAAAAAGAGGGAGGCTTTGTGAAAATAATAAGGGAGACTTTTAATGAGAACAATTCTAGACAGATAAATAGGAGAACAGAATTTCTTTGCACACCGGCCTGAGGCATGCACACCTGCGTACGCACACACCCTGTCCGAGGCATGCACACCTCCAGACACACCCAACCCCAGGCACGCACACCTCGCCTGAGGCATGCACGCCCGCGTAAGGCTCGCACACCCAACCCCAGGCGTGCACCCCCGCCCGAGGCACGCGCACCCGCGTGCACACCCATTCTCAGGCCCGCGCACGCGCCTGCGCCTATCTTCCCCTCAGCTGGACGCACCTGGCCCCCTGGTAAGCGCCTGGTCGCGCGCGCCGGAGCTCACCTGCACCGGCACCTGGGACCACGCTGCCCTGGGGCGGGTCGCCCTCTCCCTGTGGCTCGGGCCGCTGTCGCTCAGCCGGGATCCGGGCGGCAGCCACAGCTGCAGCAGGAGCTCTCCTTCTGCAGCGGATGCGTGAGGGGAAGGCTGCCCCAGAGAGCCGGAGAGACAAAGCCCGGCGTGGGCGGCTCGGGACTGCCGGTGCCGCGGACTCCCCTACCCCAGAGGTAACGTGCCTGGGGCGCGGTGCAGTGGGGCCAGCCGCCCCAGCTCCACCCCGGCCGCTCGCCCTCCTCCGCCTCTCGCTGCCTTCCCCTGCAGCTGCTCCTCACCCAGCCCCGTCTCGCCGCGCCCCCAGCCCCTCTTCAGGCTCCCTCCACCCCACCCGCCCCTTTGTCCTTGTGACTCCTCTTCGCATCCCTCCCGCTGGGGCTCCGAGCCAGGCAGGTGCCCAGGGGCCCTTAGGAGAGTTGAGCCCTGCTGCCGTGCTGGGGAGTGGGGTTAGCTGCAGCGGCTGTTGTGTGCTGGGGGACCCGGAGGCGCTGCCCCGTGAGGGGCTGAAGTGCCTGCGAGGATCCGGCAGCGCGTCCAGTGCTGTCTGGTTCTGGATCCCTTGCAGGGTACTCCGCTGGGCAGCCAAAACGGGTGGGGTAGGGACCCTGGGAAAATGACACCGCCGTTTGCTCGTCCTCACTGCTCTGGGATTGTAGGTGTAGCCGCCGGAGTTACGGGGGGTAGAATCGTGCTCACGTGGAAAATATTTTTTAGCGTGTAGTGATTGAGTGCTGGACTTGAGGGGAAATAATGCACCGAGTTAGCACACCGGAGGTTTCTTTTGGTCTCAGAAGTGCAAGTATGTATGTTTACTTCTTGATAAGATAAAGGGGGAGAGGGGATGGGGAAAATTCCCCTACCTATTCTACATACAAAATGACAGCTTCAGGACAGAAGCCGTGTCCCTCTCACTGAAAACTACATCGAAAATAAAAGCAGTTACGTGCTTCTTAAGATCTGAAGAAGAGCTCGGTGTGGCTCCAAAGCTTATGTCTCTCACCAACAGAAGTTGATTTGATAAAACATGTTACCTCACCCCCCTTGTCTCTCTCAAGATCAGTCAATTTTACAGTTTTTAGTGTTACCTCATTTTGTAGATAAAATTACAGCTAAATAATCTGTTTAAACAGTTAATTTTGACTAAAGCCAACTGTTTTAGGAATAACTATCTGGTCATTCTTTATTGCAGATATCAGATGACTAATGGAATAGCAAGGATATAGGGAGCCTTTAATCTTTAGGTTCCTGCTTCAAAAACAGACACTGACAGTAACTAAACAGGTTCCTGCTGTCACCTTTTTTAGTTAATGGGACTTGGTCCACTGTTTAGTGGCTTTGTCTAGATTACAATTTGCTTTCTTTTTTGCTATACACAAACTAAGGATATAGTGGACATGGTGACTGAACAATCCCATCATTTAGAGAGCGTCACACCAGAACAAGGTTGAGGCTTATGATTAAGGCAGTGGTAAAGCTCATATTATCCATCTTGCAACTAAAGCTTTCCATTTTTCCATATAACAGGTACAAGTATTATCCAACCATTCTCTTTCATTACACATAAACTGAAGTGACTAGTGCAGTAACAATGTTTACTCTGTTGTTTATGTTTTGCACAATGTTTATAGAAATGTTTTTGCCCTCTTATTGTTACTCATGTATAAATATGAACCTATAAACTGTTTTCTCTACACCTTTTTTGTAGTAGAAAAATTGAAAACTAAGGCACTGATCCTGCAGTGAGCACCCTGCACATAAACCTCCATTGATTTCACCGGGTTCCACATGAATGTCCATATGGCGATTAGGCACGAAATAATTTCAGTTGTTTTCTGTGTTCATATTCTCTCACAAATATAAAGTAGCAAAAGCTTATAGGGAGCAATGTGCATAGGAAAGTAGCTAAGCACAGCCCGGCTGTCATCTTCTCAGGGGTTTGAGGAGTTTCTGACTTATGCTTCTTTAGAACATCCTAAATATGTAGGTACCTAGTCCAAACATGCAGTAATGCTCATTAATGTTGTTGGGAATTATAAATGTCTATTGAATGAAGAGCAACCAGACTCGTTTAGGTGAGTGTCAGAGAATGTTGCTTCTACAATAGCTCTAGTCTAAACATACATTATTTGCATGACTCTTTCAGTTCTCAAAAGGATGCACCATTCCATCCAGTATGAAGATCACCAAAGTATGAAAGCCCATTCAATACCTCAACATCACATGAAAGTATTTCTAGACTCGTTAAGTAGTCAAGGGCCAGAAGAAGTACAGCAATTTGTGCATTCTCCAATCTCGGTATACCAACAAGGAAATCATTATATATACATGGGCAGCACCGATGTATCAGGGCCTTTGTTAGAGTTGGTGCATCCAGTTACATCTCCTCTCCAACATCCAGCACTAAGCTACTGTGGACCACTGGAGCATCAGCATATTCAAGTGTACCATACACAGCCTCAACAAGGCCATCAAATAGAAATGCAGCAAAATAATTTGATCAAACAAGTACAACTGCAGATAGAGGCTCAGCCCTCCCCTGAAGGGCAATTTAATACACCAACTTCTGAACGGGAAAGAAGACTGTCATGTATTTCTCAACCTATGAAGAAAAGGAAAATTGACATGCCAGTAGAAGACAACTACAGTAATAGTCAAAGTTCTCTGCAGAATATACCTATTACTGTACTAACAATGCCTAGCCATACCCAACAGCAGGCTTACAATTCTCTTCAACAAGAACTGCTAACAGTAGATAGCAATCAACTGTATGGACTTGCACCTGCTACAGGAACAAATGGCCATCTGCCTGATGTAGAATCATGGGCAGTTTGTCCTCATGCAATTTGCCCTGAAACTCAGAATATGATGAATACCCCTGTTTATCGGGATGCCTGTGGTATTATTCAGATTGGTGAAATGGCTATGAATATGACTAGCATTAAGTTAGAAGAAAGCAAGGATAATTTTCAAGCTGTTTCAGAAGCTAGAAAGAGTATTCAGGAGAGTCCTATTCCTAGCACACCCTGTTTCCCAGTGCAATGTGTAAATAAGAATGGAAATACACACCTTCCTCTTGCTGTACAGAGTGGAAAGAGGATGTATCAACCAGCTGAATACTGGGATGAGCAACAGGTGCAGGTGAGCACAAATATGAAGGTCTGTGGTGGGATGTGTGTTTGTGACTTCTCTGGGTCCAATTTGCTTCTCCAAGTTGGGTTTCTTATCACTCGTATTAACTCCTTCTCAGGCAAAGGTGTGTTCAGGTGGGATTATGTATTGAGGCCAAGATAGTCTGAAGCTTTAGCTGCCTTTCATCTGCCTAAAATATACATGCACAAAAACTTCCTGAAGAGTTTAACAAGTGTATAAATCATAACTGTACAGGCTTCAGAGATACAATATTAAACATTGCAAAATTAGCTTTTCCTGTTTTGTCATTGCATAACGTACTCTAATAATCAAACTTCCCTATTTGATAGGATATTACCATGTTAAAAGACAAAACATTACACCACCAGGGCATATTTGTCCCAAAATTTGAAATGTACCCATGTAGATTTCCCCCCCCCCCCCCCTTCTACCTTATAACAAATTTAGGCAAAGTGTTCCAGGTGGATGGTCTTGTATCTGCATGCAGCTCCACGGCCCTATGCTCATATTGAACCTCAGTTGCACTGCACAGGTCTCAATGAGGGCAGACCAAGGTGTGGGTGTGTTTTTTGTTTTTGAGAAACTAGGGATCCTTGTCAAAACTGTGGCTTCGGGACTATGTCTAATAAAACTGTGATTCTACAATGTATAAACAGTAGAAAAAGATTTCTCATTCAGGCAACTGCCCCTACTTCTGAGTACTAGACCAAATAATTCTCTATTAACTTAGTTCTGGTATGAACCGTACTGAAAAGCAGTAATTACAGTACATATTCTATATTGCAAAGTAACTTGGCCAAAACCAATGTGTCCTTTAATTAAAAATCTTGTTTGACTATAGATACGTTGTAAGGAGCAAGCTTGTCTTAATTTTCTTGGCAAAATTAGCACAATATTTGTTTACAAACCTTAATTTAGCTGACTGCATGAACAACACTAATCAACCCTACTTGTTTTAAACTTGGTCTTCTCCCTCCCTTAAAATGTAGCTGAATGTAAACCTAAAATTGTGGGATTATGGTAGCATTGTTTTGGGACAGAAATGGACAAGGGCTGTAATAGTAGTAGTTTATAGTCCTAATTTTGTTGTTGTTGTTGCACCCAAAAGTTTTGAAAAAGTTATAAATAAATAAGGGGATTCCAGAGGGATACACCAGTGTAGCAATGAAATGACTTAGGCACAATGGTAATACTCATATTAAAGAATGTAAATATTATTAAAAGAAGAGGTCTGTGTTTCTCTTTCAAACTAAATCTTAAGAACTGAGTAACCTGATCACTTTTTTTTTTTTAAAAGCCATACATCAGTATAGAGAAGGTTAAAAAACTTCTACTTGACAGATTTGGAGGTTACCCTAGAGAATTACTCTTTCCTCATTCTAGAAGCAAAAGCCTGGTTGAATAGAATGAGTGATCCGCATTGTTCTTCTTTTAGATCAGATATTGGACTCAGTGACAACCACATGATCGTTTATCATGTGGAGGTCTTGCCAGTTAGGACTTTTCTGTTTCCTTTTTGTCAATCCATCTCTAATCCAAGATGTGATATTTTTATTTAATTGATATTTATTAGGGCAGTCAAGCGATTAAAAAAATTAATTGTGATTAATCGTGCAATTAAAAATTAATAGAATACTATTTATATAAACATTTTTGGATTTTTTTACATTTTCAAATATTGATTTCAATTACAACACAGAATACAAAGTGTACAGTGCTCACTTTATAACAAAAATATTTACATTGTAAAAATAAAAGATAGTATTTTTCACTTAATACATAATGTATTCACTTAATACAAGTACTGCAGTGAAATCTCTTTATCACGAAAGTTGAACTTACAAATGTAGAATTATGTACAAAAAACCCCTGCATTTAAAAATAAAACAATGTAAAACTTTAGAGCCTACAAATCCACTCAGTCCTCCTTCTTTCTCAGCCAAACGCTCAGCCAAACAAGTTTGTTTACATCTGCAGGAGATAATGTTGTCCACTTCTTGTTTACAATGTCACCTGAAAGTGAGAACAGGCATTCGCGTGACACTGTTGTAGCTGGCGTTGCAAGATATTTATGTGCCAGATGCACTAAAGATGCTTTAACCACCATTCCAGAGGACATGCGTCCATGCTGGTGATGGGTTCTGCTTGATAACAATCCAAAGCAGTGCACACCAACACATGTTCATTTTCATCATCTGAGTCAGATGCCACATGCAGAAGGCTGATTTTATTTTTTGGTGGTTCAGGTTCTGTAGTTTCTGCATGGGAGTGTTGCTCTTTTAAAACTCCTGAAAGCATGCTCCACACCCCGTGCTGATCAGATTCTTAGAAGGCACTTCAGATTCTTAAATCTTGGGCTGAGTGCTATCTTTAGAAATCTCACATTGGTACTTTCTTTGCATTTTGTCAAATCTACAGTGAAAGTGTTCTTAAAACGAACAACATGCTGGATCATCATCCGAGACTGCTATAATATGAAATCTATGGCAGAATGTGGGTAAAACACAGAGCAGGAGACATACAATTCTCCCCCAAGGAGTTCAGTCACAAATTTAATTAATGCATTTTTTTTTTTTTTTTTAACAAGCAACATCAGCATGGAAACATGTCCTCTGAAATGGTAGGCCAAAGGGAAGGGACATATGGACGTATGGAAGGGACATACGAATGTTTAGCATATCTGGCATGTAAGTACCTTGCAATGCCAGCTACAAAGGTGCTATGCGAAAGTCTGTTCTCACTTTCAGGTGACATTGGAAATAAGAAGTGGGCAGCATTATCTCCCGTAAATGTAAACAAACTTGTTTGTCTAAGTGATTGACTGAGCAAGAAGTAGGACTGAGTGGACTTGTAGGCTCTAAAGTTTTACATTGTTCTGTTTTTGAGTGCAGTTATGTAACAAACAAATCTACGTTTTTTGCACTTCCACGATGAAGAGATTGCGCTATGGTACTTGTATGAGGTGAACTGAAAAATACTATTTTATCAATTTTACACTGCAAATATTTGTCATAAAAATATTATAAAGTGAGTACTGTACACTTTGTGTTGTGTTGTAATTGAAATCAATATATTTGAAAATGGAGAAAAACATCCAAAATATTTAATTTCAATTGGTATTCTATTTAACAGTGTGATTAAAACTGCGATTAATCACAATTAATTTTTTTTGAGTTAATCACGTGAGTTAACTGCGATTAATCGGCAGCCCTATTATTTATCCATTTACTTTATCATGATACAGTTTTTTTTAAATGATTTGGTGAAATGCAAGTATACGTACCACCCTTTTTCTATTACTTAGCAAGTCTGTTATATTTTACACAACTATATTAACAAACTTATTCTAGTGGTCATTAAACATTATTCTTCTAAACATTCATATCCTGACATACTCAATAATTTTTGACTGTGATAAATATCAATATGACAGGCTAGTAGTACCCAGCTTTTTCTTCCCACTCTTCTTACAGATACCATGTTTTCCCTCTTTCTAACTGAGTATTTATGGCTTCCATTAAGTATATGCTGTGAATATGTATTAAAAATAGTATATGCACAAAGACTAAGGGGGAGATTTGCAAAGGCACAAAGTGTAGTTTGATGCCCAGCCCCCATTGAGATTTAGTGAGAGTTGTGCACCTTGTTTCTATTTGTGTATCTGAAAATCTTTCCCTGCCCCATGTTCTCAAACTAATACTGAATTTATTTGAATAAGCATGAACTTGCATCAACACAGCTTGCTTATGCTAAGTATGAGTACATACTGAATATACAGTATTAACTTTACTCTTCTCCAACAACTAGAGAAATATTTTTGGGGGGGAGGGGAGATGGAACTTTCCCCACCTAGCAAGGAGGCTTCAGAACAACTTCCCTATCCCTTATATGTGGGTTGGTCTAGCATCTGCTGTAACCTCAGACAACTTGTGTGGGATTGGATCTGCAAATTGGGCAGCCTGCCATGAACAGCCTATTTCTCGATGAGCAGCCATGGAGGAACTCGTTACTCCTTGTTGTGTAGGCCGCACAATGGGGTTTATGATATCTAGAGAGGGTCTTGCATTACCCCCAGTCCATGTATGTCATTAAGACTATACTGGGTGTGAAGGAACCTTGGACTCCCATGTTGGAATCTGTTGAATCTCCCTCAGCCCAGGATACTGTAAACACTTGAAATATTAGCTGTAAATATTTTTCATATTATATAAACACTTGTGCATAGAGATTTTTTTTTAGAGTATGTGACTCTTGGACTGATTATTTTTTCCACTGTTTAGATCCAACACTGCAGTCCTACTAAAACAATAATGCAAGGATTAAATAACCTCATTCACTAGGTATGGTACAAAATAGAAACCTGGGCCTGTTTATATGGTGCAAAGTTGATGCAGGGAGAGAAGACAGAGTGAGTGTGTGTGTGTGCGCATTGCCTCCTCTTCCTAGGAGTGTACCTCCTGAGCAATAGGGAAAAATTAATTCGTTGTGTTTATAACTTAAATCTTAATGTACAAGTACAAAACATAACGATTGGTAGAAAATACATAGATTTAAACCAGTGCTGTATCCCTCACAGCAGTCAGGCTCTGTCTGCTGCCACCTTCCTTACCCTATGAATCATTTGTTACATTCCTTTACCAAGTACTTGTCTTGGGGCAGAAACTTCCCATAAGGCCTCATTTTGTTCTAGGCAAGAGGTAAAAAGTAACCAACAAAAAATATGGCAAAAAATAAATTGCAATTGTGATCTATTTCAGTTTATGTATTTGAATGTTTACAAAAAAAAATTTCCTTACGCTTAAAAAACGTCTTAACCCAACAATGCCTCATTAAAGGAAGCCAAGACCAAACAAAAAAGGAGACAAGTGAATCTGAATTATTCGATATTGCATCTTTACAAATTTATTAGTGGAACTAATAAAGTTTCCTTAATAGGGCCTTGTTTTATCTTCCAGGTGATCACTGTAGCTACTGAAACAACTATTTTGAGATTCATCTGCACACAAGATTTCTAAATCACCTTTTTGATGTTGCTTTAGGAGCCTTCCTTAGCTGCTTTATGTTAGTGAACTGTGCTGTACCAGCAGAGTCATGTTTGTTGTAAGTATTCTTTTGCAGCTGTACAGTGAGAACTCTTAATGTGCAGTGCTATATTTCAGTAATTAATGGAAATGACTATTGAACTATATCACTTCACGTTACTTAACAAGTTTGTGTTCCTCAAGGATCACCACTTGTTTCACTCTACAACTATTCCTGCAGGTTCCTCAGACAGTAGCATAAAAAGTACGAACTGATTTGTCACACTTTCATGCAGTGTTAGGTTCTTAGTGGCTCCACTGGTCTCCTGGAAATTAATATAAACAGCGAGTTGAAAGAATTACCTCTTCTAAATAGTGAAGTTCAGAAACTGAAGCAGTAAATAGCAAGCATGTTCCAGTTAGCTCTACATATGCTAGCTAGTCATTAAAGATCAGAGAGGGCAGACAAGAGCACTGAAGTGAGGCCAGTAAAGGTTGGGAAGGTTGTTTCTCTTCTTTTCTCCTGTTTGTGGTGATGAGGGAGAAATTCTTCTCCTTCCTTTCATTTTCCTTGTTTTCTACTTGCAGATTGAATTCTTCTCTTCTCCCATACTAACCTCTCCCAACTTTTATCTTCCTTCTTACCATTAAGGTTCCCTGATAAGAAGCCTTAAACTTCATTGTGGCTTTTCATAAGAACGGCCATACTGGGTTAGACCAAAGGTCCATCTAGCCCAGTATCCTGTCTTCCGACAGTGGCCAATGCCAGGTGCCCCAGAGGGAATGAACAGAACAGGTAATCATCAAGTGATCTATCCCTCATCACCCATTCCTAGCTTCTGGCAAACAGATGTTAGGGACTCCATCCCTGGCTAATAGCCATTAATGGACCTATCCTCTATGAATTTATCTAGATCTTTTTTGAACCCTGTTATAGTCTTGGCCTCCACAACATCCTCTGGCAAAGAGTTCCACAGGTTGACTGTGTGTTGTGTGTGGGGAAAAAAAACTTCCTTTTGTTTGTTTTAAACCCACTGCCCATTAATTTCATTTAGTGGCCCCTAGTTCTTGTGTTAGGAGGAGGAGTAAATAATACTTCCTTATTTATTTTCTCCATACAGTCATGATTTTATAGACCTCTATCATATCCCACCGTAGTAGTCTCTTTTCCAAGCTGAAAAGTCCCAGTCTTATTAATCTCTCCTCATACAGCAGCCATTCCATACCCCTAATAATTTTTGTTGCCCTTTTCTGAACCTTTTCCAAGTCCATATATCTTTTTAGAGATGGGGCGACCACATCTGCATGCAGTATTCAAGATTTGGGCAGACCATGGATTTATATAGAGGCAATATGATATTTTCTCTTATTATCTATCCCTTTCTTAATGATTCCCAACATTGTTTTCTTTTTTGACTGCTGCTGCACGTTGAGTGGATGTTTTCAAACAGCTATCCACAATGTCTCCAAGATCTATCTTGAGTTGTAACAGCTAATTTAGACCCCATCATTTTATATGTATAGTTGGGATTATGTTTTCCAATGTGCATTACTTTTCATTTATCAACACTGAGCTTCATCTGCCATTTTGTTGGCCAGTCACCCAGTTTTGAGAGATCCTTTTGTAGCTCTTCGCAGTCTGCCTGGGACTTAACTATCTTGAGTAGTTTTGTATCATCTGCAAATTTTGCCACCTCGCTATTTACCCCTTTTTCCAGATCATTTATGAATATGTTGAATAGGACTGGGGACACCACTATTTCTCTCTCTCCATTCTGAAAACTGATCATTTATTCCTACCCTTTATTTCCTATCTTTTAACCAATTACCAGTCCATGAGAGAACTTTCCCTCTTATCCCATGGCTGCTTACTTTGCTTAAGAGCCTTGGGTGAGGTACCTTGTCAAAGGCTTTCTGAAAATCTAAATACGCTATATTCATTGGATCCCCCTTGTCCACATGCTTGTTGACCCCCTCAAAGAATTCTAGTAGATTGGTGAGGCATGATTTCCCTTTACAAAAACCATGTTGACTATTCCCCAACAAATTATGTTCATCTATGTGTCTGACAATTTTGTTCTTTACTATGGTTTCAACCAGTTTGCCCGGTACTGAAGTCAGACTTACCGGCCTGTAATTGCCGGGCTCACCTCTGGAGCCCTTTTTAAAAATTGGCCTCACGTTAGCTATCCTCCAGTCATTTGGTACAGAAGCTGATTTAAATGATAGGTTACAGACGACAGTTAATTGTCCTGCATATCTCCCCTCCATTTCAAGTAATCCTTTTATTCATATTCTTATGAACTCACTAATTCCACACTCTATCTCTTTGATTCCTGCTCCATTTACAGTACTTCTCACTCACTTCATTTATCTCTGTGCTCTTGCTGTGACTCTCTCTAGCTAGGGGTTGCATTTTCACTTGCCACTCTTTGCACTAGGAGCTTTCTTCTTCTGTGAACGGTTTCCTCTTTAAAACTGGTCTCCATCTCTTCCCTAGCTCATGGACTGACTTTCCCAGTAAACTCATTTTGTGCTAACATGGAAACAAAATGTATTCTAAGCTACAACTATCTAAATTGGTATATTGACAGGTTTCAGAGTAGCAGCCATGTTAGTCTGTATCCGCAAAAAGAAAAGGAGTACTCGTGGCACCTTAGAGACTAACAAATTTATTTGAGCATAAGCTTTCGTGAGCTACAGCTCACTTCATCGGATGCACACAGTGGAAAATACAGTGGGGAGATTTTGTATACACAGAGAACATGAAACAATGTGTGTTACCATACAGACTGTAACAAGAGTGATCGAGAAAGGTGAGCGGGGGGATGACCTTTTGTAGTGATAATCAAGGTGGGCCATTTCCAGCAGTTCACAAGAACAGTAGGGGGATAAATAAACAAGGGGAAATTAGTTTTACTTTGTGTAATGACACATCCACTCCCAGTCTTTATTCAAGTCTGGGTTAATTGTATCCAGTTTGCAAATTAATTCCAATTCAGCAGTCTCTCATTGGAGTCTGTTTTTGAAGTTTTTTTTGTTGAAGAGTGGATGTCATTACACAAAGTAAAACTATTTCCCCTTGTTTATTCCCTCCCCCCCCCCGACTGTCCTTGTCAACTGTTGGAAATGGCCCACCTTGATTATCGCTACAAAAGGTGTCGTCCCGTGTCCCCCCACGCGCTCTCCTGCTGGTAATAGCTCACCTTCCCCCCCACCCCCGTGCTCTCCTGCTGGTAATAGCTCACCTTCCCCCCCACCCACCCCCCGCGCTCTCCTGCTGGTAATAGCTCACCTTTCCTGATCACTCTTGTTACAGTGTGTATGGTAACACCCATTGTTTCATGCTCTCTGTGTATATAAAATCTCCCTCCTGTATTTTCCACTGTATGCATCTGATGAAGTGAGCTGTAGCTCACGAAAGCTTATGCTCAAATAAATTTGTTAGTCTCTAAAGTACCACAAGTACTCCTTTCCTTTTTTTAAAATTGGTATAGAAATTGAAACAATATCTCCTTTGCAAAATAATCCTTTTATTATCTCACTCTTCTTCACTCCCCAGAAAAAAAGCTCAAGTAAAACGCAATATTAAAAAATATATATTGATAAAGACGACCACTATTTTTAGAGGCCCATGCTGTGTGTCTGCAGTGGGTAATCCTAATAAAACTGAGACAATTGGATTGTTCCTGATCTGGAGGGTCAATTGTTTTAAATTACAAACATGTAAATCTTTAGAATAATCTTTCTTAGCTTCTAGAGTACTCGCTGCCTTGGCAATGTGATACAAAATAAAAATAAGCAATACAGCGCTACTGACACTTTTAAATAATACTATTGCCCACAAAAACTATATTAAAATAACATTATTTAGGTTGCAAAGTCAAGCACTCAAAAGCTGGGAAATGCCAGATATATGGTTGCCTCTTCAGTTTTAGTTCTGTCCCCCCCCCCCCCCATGTGTATAATTACATAATAGTATAGTGCATACAGATGGAGTGGGGGGGCAAAACTAAGGTTTCTGAGGCAACCATACAACTGGCATTTCCTAGTTTTTTGAGTAATTGGCGTTTTGTGTGTAATTGTCTTGGACTTCTTAAGAAAAAGGGGGAAAAACAAATTTTATCATGTGATTCAGTAACAAAATGGATAATATAAAATGTTCCCCAACCTAAAGATAGGGGGATCTGCTGGCACCCTCTATAATAACACAGATGAAAACTTTATTGAGTACTAAAACCAAAAAATGAGTGCTTTAAGCTTGTGCTCTGAAGGCTGCCAGACTTAAGCTCTAGGCTGGGGAATGAGTTCCCAAGGTGAACACCCTTTACTGGGAACTCCGCTGCTAGTCCTGCAGAATTAAACTCCAGGAACTAACTGTAATGATCTTGGGGTTCATTAAACAAACCAAATAAATGTGAAAGGAATAAAACTGGAGAGCTTCTGTGGTAAGCTGCTGCACACAGCCCTGGTGGTCCCAACCCCTGCTTCCATGGCACAACTCCAAACTCCTATATTCATAATACTGTCCCTTATGAGGGACCATCTCTAAATTATAATCTTCTACAAACACATCTCTACATCTTCCCTCTTAAAGAAAAACAAATTAACTCTTATATATAAACAACTAGCCATGCTCCAATAACACATTCTCAACCCATCTAGTACATTTCCGAAAATGCAATGTGTCTACTACCTAGAGAGGAGAGGTTACCAGCACATCGTTCTTGAGTGAGTCTTTACCACTCACTTTCCTCAAATACCCACTATCCAGGCAGGTTAGCAAGTCTCTCTGAGGCTGTGTCTACACTGGCAACTGAACGACAAAACTTTTGTCTTTCAGAGGTGTTTAACCTCTTCTCTCCTCTCCCACCCCCCCAAAGAGAAAAAAAAGACAGACAAATGTTTTGCCACGACAAGCACCAGTGTGAACAGGAGCGCTCTCCTGCCAGCAATGCTAACGCCAGTTGTTGGGGGTGGAAGTTTTTTGTCGGCAGAAGAGCCCACAAACAGTGGCTACACTGTGTGACTTTTAGTGACACGGCTGTAGCAACACAGTCTTGTCACTAAGAGCTGTGCAGTGTAGACATACCCTTAGTCTTTCAGGACGTTTAGTCTCCCACTCTCATCTTCTGAGTATCAGCCTCTCATTACCATGTGAGTTGTTCTCTCGTTCCTTTGTGCGTTGATGATAAAGGATCAGTCAGATGGGAAACCATAATCCACGTCAGCTATCAATGTGTTAGAACTTTCTGGGATTACTTGTAGATCCCTTCGATTACATCGAAATGTGTCTTCCTGATCTGTCCGGACTACATAAGGCCTTGGATGCAGCTGTTCTTTAATAATACCCCTTTGGCCGCAAGTATTAGAGGTGTGATTCCTCAGGGGCGCACACCATCACCTGGGTTAAGAGATGGGAGATCACAGGCCCTGTTTTCAAAATAATAATTCTGCTTCCATTTCTAATTTTTTTGTATTCCGCATGGTTTCATTGTTATGTGATTTCATAAAGTTATCAGAAATTGGTAAATTAAATCTGATCCTTCTTCCCATTAACAGCCGAGCTGGAGAAAAGCCGTTCTCCAGGGATGTACTTCAGTAAACCAGTAATGCCCTAGACAAATCACCCCCCACAGTCAAAAATCTTTTTCATAAGGCTCTTTACTGTCCCTATAGACCTTTTCACAAGTCCATTTGATTGGGGGTAATTTGGACTTGATGTTTTGTGATGAAAATCCCATCTATGGCAAATTGCTCAAAATCTGCACTGGAACATTGCAGCTCATTATCACTAAAGACAATTTGGAATTCCATGTCTGGAGAAGATTCCCTTCATACTGGCTATCACAGACTTACTGTTAGTACTGTGCAGTGTGCAAATATTTGGATACAGAGAATAATGTGACTCTAAAATAACCCTTTGATTGCCAGGTAAATAAGTCAGTGCCTACCTTCTGATAAGGCCTTTGTGGAACTGGATGTGCTTGACTTCTCTGCATTTTGGATCTTCAGCATTTTGCAAAATGATTATTTTCCCCACATTTGTGACAGTGTCTTGCCTTTGGAAAACTGTTTGGGGCCATGCTGTGATCCACACCTTCCACATATAACCGTCTGTACCCAGTCTTCCCCCTAGCAGTGGTTTTCGTAGCAAGTGGTTCCACTCTTTGATTTGACCTATTCTGGCTATATTCTTTTGTATTCAGTACATACCCTTCAGCTGTTTGGCTTGTGCTTTCACAGTTTCTGCTGCCTGCATATTTGGAGAGCTTTTTCTAAAGTTAAATCTCCTTCATGGAGCATTCTCTCTCTTAACACATTGTCTTTAATGCCACAAATGATTCGGTCTCTGTCAGATCACTAAAGTCACAGGTTTTACTGAGTTTCCTTAATTCTGTGACATATTGCTCTAACTATGGTGTCATCAGTTTTTTGCATTCATGTAAAAAATTCATCTCTCTCAAAGGTTTCATTCGTTTTTGGCATGCAGTGTTCCTCAAATTTAATCAGTATTTTAGTTGTCTTCACTCTTTCACCTTCTTCAAACTTAAAGTTGTTATAAATGTCCAATGCTTCCTCCACAGCAACATGCAAAAAGATAGATGAATTCATTCTATCGCTTTTTTCCCCTCTGCCCACTAAATACAATTCAAATCTCTGTCTGAATTTTTTCCAGTTCTCTGCAGCATTGCCTGACAGTTGAAGACTTGAAGGAGGTTGCAACACATCCATTTTTGGCTTTCCCTGTCCCCCTTTTTAAGCTAGTCAAGCTACTAGTGTACTCAACAAATACATGCAAAAGCCTCTGTGCCTAGTGCTCCACATGCTTCTCTGGTGCCCCCCTTTGACTCTTTCTGTTCCAAACACAGGAGTTAACTTCAAGATGACTGTAGTTTCCTTCTCATTTGGCTCTTCTGACACCATGTAACAATCATGGGGTTCATTAAACAAACCAAATGAAAGAGAGGAATAAAACTTTTCTGAAAACAAACTGGAGAGCTGCTGTGGTGAACTGCTGCACACAGCCATATGGTGTTCCCAACCCCCTGCCTCCAAGGCACATCTCCAAATTCCTGTGTTCATAATACTGTCCCTTATGAGGGAATGTCTCTAAATTACAATATTCTACAAACATCTCTCTACACTAGCAAGATCACCTGGAATGCTCTTAGATAGCTCTGGCTGGGTATAAAGTGGAACACTCAAGTTGCTGGGTTCCAAACTACTCAGACCTTTAAAGAGCATCACCAATACTTTGAATTGACACTAAGAGGTCGACAGTAACCTGTTAGCTGTTTAACGGTCCATCAGACTTAGAATACGGGCAGCTGACTTCTGTTCTTTCTGAAGCTTCTTTCAGTTGCACCATTCTGTTCGGGTTTGATGCTGTAACCAATTACTATTATGCAAAATGACCTGGGACTTGCCTACTTGAGAGACTGCCTCTCTGTGATATTGCCAAAGATGTAGTCAGTGGAGGCACTTGAGATCAAGTATCCATAACATAAAAGAATGGTTAGTGTAGCATTCCCATTGTGGGTTCCTTGGCTTTGCAGCTCACTCTCTCTGCCTCCTTTGGTTAGAAATATCTCTTAATTTGTTCTTCAGGGCATGCTGGGAGGTTTTGATGCAGGTGGCAAGGGATATGGTTTAAGGTATTAAACTTTGTTTGGAGACAGCTGTTTTTGTAAACAAATGAAGCTGATTGGGATAGGGATTATACAAATTCTACAAGATTAAATAATGGCAGAGTGTACAGAGCTGGGATGGGCCCTCTTAAACATGTATCTTTATAAATTGAAAGAAAATAAATAAATTTGGCTTGAAATCACTTGACTGGAATATGTTAAGCAGGGGTCCCTGTCTGTGCACAATAGGGCCTGCTTCCTAAAGGCAGTGTCCTGCATATGCTTCAGCACTTGGCTTTTGTTCAATGTATTGTTATGACACAGATTCAATAACTGCTACAAAATAGTAAAGCTTTAAACCTAAAGACATCAACTTCTAAAAACCCTTTCTCTGCCTTAAAAATTTAAATAAACTTCCCTAATCACTGACAAAGCATTTTTCAAAATAGTGGCCAAAAAGAATTGAAACAAGGCATCAGTATTGCCAGATAGTATTGTAAAGCATTTTGGGGAAGGATAATCTTGTTTTGCATATCTAAAAGCAGGTTGTAAAAACTGCTGAGATTATACAATTTATAATGGAAATGCTAAGAGAACTTAAATACTGTTAAGTACAATATCAGCATATACTTAAGGTTACACTCTTTCTTTGCCTATAATACCAAACTTCTTTTTTCTCAAATGGCTTATTTTTTTTTCTTCTGGTTACACAGGGTTCTCAATCACTGCCACACTTGCAGATACAGACTGATTTACATCTTCCTTTCAAACTCAAACCAGAAGAAGGAGCTAATTTCTGGAAGAGCTGGGCACAAATAAAAAATGAGGATGTATGGAAAGATGCTGGAAAGAACCCTCAGGGATTTGGAAGTATGATTTTTAACTTACTTTTCACCATTCACTGAAAAGTAATTTTTTTCCACTGAATGCATCCGATGAAGTGAGCTGTAGCTCACAAAAGCTTATGCTCAAATAAATTTGTTAGTCTCTAAGATGCCACAAGTACTCCTTTTCTTGAAAAAAAGATGTCCTTGTACATCATCTAAAGATTCAGGGCCTGATTTTGTTCAATAGTATCTTTCTTCACAAGTCATCCCATTGAAATCCATGATTAAGGGTTGCAGAATTAGGCTATTAGATATAAAACAAGGCTCTGTGTAAATCATGATTTCACAGACTGCACAGAAATGGTGAGATTAGCTCAATACTGTGACTTTTGCAACAGTGGGGAGGCGGAAGGAGGCATCCCTGTTTCTGCCTCCCCTCTGTTGGAAAAATCAACGTATTGGGTTCAGCTACTGCAGTTGGGGGTTGGAGATTGAGATGTCTCATCATGTGGTGCTAGCTGTCTGGCCTAGACTGCTACTGTTACTTTCTGTCTGGCCAGCAGGGAGACGGGAAAGGTGCTGACAATGCATGGGGATTAGGAGACCCTGGGCTGGCCTAACCTACGCCACAGGAGTCCCTGGCCGGCTTAGGGGAGACACCACAGGAGCCGAGAGAAATTTTCCTCTTGGAGCATGAGCATGTGTGTGAGGGGGGCCAGAGCTGGGATGGATAGCACCATGTGATGACACACACCCTGCCCCAGTTTGCCATGTCCACTCCCACCACTGGCCCACCACTTACCTGCCCTCCCCAGGATGTGATCAACCTACTTAGCCCGCCCATAAGCAGCCTCTGCCTCAGCTGGGAGGTGGAAGCTGGGATGCCTGCTTTCTGCTGTTGGAAAAATTGCAGCAGTTCAGCGGGGCAGGGAACTCAGCAACTGTTCATATTCTGGTATTCCATGAAATTCCAACACTTACCCCTGAAGCTGTTGTGATTTAATACAAAAAATAATACAGTTTACACAGAGCCTTAGTTGGAAACTGCTCATTCAGAATATTTCAACCTATAGCAGTTTCCAGAAACAGTACCAGAGCTCTTTTCTAGCAGTGTACTTGGTTATGTAGTGGTTTGTCACTTATAAAACCCCCAAACTTCTCAGCATCAAAAATATCATGAAAGATTTCCTCTTCATTGAAATCACACACGTATTAGAGAGAAAAGAAAGGTTTATGCTAACTTGACAAAGAACAGGAGAAAAATAACTTGGTGTAAACTTGGCTTTGAGCAGGGGGTTGGACTAGATGACCTCCTGAGGTCCCTTCCAACCCTGATATTCTGTGATTCAAAATATGCTCTTTTCACATTATAGGAAGAAAACCAATGACTTTTAGGGAAGATGTCCTTTCAGTGCCAATAGCAGAACTGAATTATGGGCTGTGCCTAATGACAAAAGAAGCTAGAAAGCAAGATGGTTCCTCTTATGAAGCAGACATGTTGTATTATTTATTTCTTTGTATTCAAAAGGTAAACATAAAATTCAGTTGAATGGCTGTTGGACTCTTACTGTACACGGAGAATTAGATCTTACATGAAAAGTATTGTTTTCCCCTTCAGGACATAACCCATGAGAGCTAGTTGCCAAAGAAAATTTAAGAGAGCTGATTGTAGCTACTCATGCCGAGTTGAAAAAGCATATATTCCCTTTCCTGAAACCGTGTCACTAATGCAGAATGTAATGTGTTCTGCGCAATCCCATAAAATAGTTTGTTAAAATATAGAATTAAACAGTGGAAGCTTAAAATTTTGAACCTGAGGATGGTGGGGGTTGGAATTGGAGAGGTTTGGGGAAGGGCACAATTTGGGCTTTTTCAGGCATAATAGGATTCCTCAATACTCAGCATACTAAAGCTTTCATGATAAGAGATCCAAAATAGTTGGGTGGCTGGGGGAGGGTGGAGAGGGAATGGGAATGGGACGACCCACAGCTTGTTGTTCAGTCCATCCTTGTGTTGCTAAGCGAACTTAGTGTGGAGCAGGTTTTAGCCTATAAAATAGATAGGGCTCAGGTGCAGGTAGTGTTAACAGCCATCAGTTGAACTGTTAGAACATAGGTATTAATTTTGTTAGCGTAGACGAGGCCAGTGATAGTAAATTTGCACACACTGTTCCAATAAGTCTTAAATACCTGTATTGCTGATACCTGATCAATAGGACTAATGAGCTTTATATTCTTGAAGTGTTTCTGAATTCACTGTGTCCTTGCAAAACTCACTTTCCAGTTTATTGTTCAGATGACTAAAGTCTAAATGGAGTAAGTTGATGTATATGCTTGTGTCACAGGCATTATTGAGACAGACTATTTGGGTGGAAGGGAATCTGGTTTCATTTTTCTCCCTGTAATAATTTAAATAAACAAACTTAAAATCCAATTTTTAAAAATGTACTAGTTTATGGGAATTGCGCTCTCATGCAAAAGTCAGTAGAACTTTGTCAGTGGTTCATTTAAAACATGAGATGATTGTAAAAAAAAAAAAAAAAAAAAGAATTTAAATTCCAACATGCTAGGCCAATCCACTAGGGAAAATGTTAGTGTGAAATGATGAAGACTTACTGATGTTCCTGTTCTTCTGTACTGAGTGAGTAATGTTTTTGTAGAGTTTACATTCTGAGCCATTTTATGGTTGAGACGACACAGAGGTTAACTAACTTTGTTTTACTAGATCTCATTTTATAACTAAGCTTTCATTTCAGTTATTATCCTACCAACATCCGTTTCTTTTTTTATTCATAGTATATGTTTGACAATGACAGAATTGACAACATTTTTGCTGATCTTTATTATGTGAAGTTTTTGGAAAGGCTTCATGGCGTGATGAAGGGATGGTGTCCAAGAGTGAGCCCCTCTGGTAAGTGGAGAAACATTGGGGGGGAAATGAAGTCTGTACTTGACTATGTTCTGACATGAATTTATTAGTATCAGTATATGTTTTCCAGGGTATGTTCTGTCTAGTTGTATCATGGAGGAAATGTTATGGGACTGCAAACAACTTGGAGCACATTCTCCTGCTACTCTCCTGTTCACACTGATGTATTTCAACACTAAGTAAGAATGTTTTCTATAAAAGTCTTCCATGTCTGAGTTTATGTAGCCTACCAAATGGCTTAGTTTTTGTAACTTGCTGAAAAAGATTTCCCAAACTCCTTCTATCCCCTGCATACCAAACAGATGAATTGGTAAATATACTTTTAATGCTTGCCAAAACCTTACTATTTGTGTTTTGCTCAAATTCTCATTATCTCTTGATGAATAGTGCACACGGTGAACTGAAGGGGGCGGAGGAGTAGATAGTGCATGTTGGGAGTAGTCATTAGATTTATTTTCCTTAATTACTCATATCTAATTTTTCATAAGATAAGTACTGAAAGACAAACCTCTTATCATAACTTAAATAATTCATTCTCTTTTTTTATACTGCTTTCTTTACAACAGAACTATCATGTTGGTTATTCTCACAACCACAAACAATATTTATGTGAAAACCACTATAGGACTCATTACTTGAGTCTTATAAGATACAATCCCTGTATGCTGCTTATGTAAATTCTTAATAACTTGGTATTTCTTTTTTTGTCCTGTCAGTTTCTGAACATCCATTAATATTGTTTTCAGTGAAAGCCCCATTTTAAATGCCAGGCAAACTATGTATACATTGCAAATAAACCACAATTGAAAGGTAATATATTATTCATTTGTTCAGGGGTTGGCAACCTTCGGCACGTGGCCCATCAGGGTAATCCGCTGGCAGGCCACGAGACATTTTGTTTACATTGACCATCAATAGGCACGGCCCCCTGCAGTTGCCCCGGTTCACCGTTCCTGGCCAACGGGAGCTGTGGGAAGCGACGGCCAGCACATTCCTGCAGCCCACCGCTTCCCACAGCTCCCATTGGCCGGGAACAGCAAACTGTGGTCACTGGGATCTGCATGGGGCCATGCCTGTTGATGGTCAATGTAACCAAAGTGTCTCGTGGCCTGCCAGCGGATTACCCTGATGGGCCACGTGCCGAAGGTTGCCAATCCCTGCATTAGTGTCTTAAGCTATTACACTTCCCTCCCTCCTCTTCCCCCCACCACTTGCTTACCCTAATTGTATAATTTAGAATTTTAATGTACTTAATTACATTGGCATTGAATTGTTCATCTCAAATTGGAATTTAACTTTCTAAAAACAGGTTGGAATCAAGAAGTCCTATAATATATGTTGACTTATTCTTCCTTTGTGTAAATATATTCTTTCTCTGTATAAAACTAAATATTCTGATATTTATAAGGTAGATATTAAATCAATGATTCTTCCTGACCGCATGCTGGTTGTATTCAATTATATTACAAGATGATCTTTGACTCTATTTAGAATGTGTATTGACAAAAGCATTAAGATAAACATTTACTAAAATTTTAAAGTAACTGTTTCAATTCATGTTGGTCTGAATTTGACTTCCCTTTAAAATTATCTGGTAAATAATATCCTCTTAAAATATTTGTTCGTGCCTTTACTTTAATAAAAAAAAAAATCACTGTTCTGTGCAAGGCAAGTTTTGTTTTTTTCCTCTGTTACTGCAGTTAACAAAGAAATACCATTCCTAGTTTTTTTAAATAGTTTTTCTTTCTGCACCAGAATCAACAAAAACACAAAGCAGTATTAACATTAATTACAAGATGTGTCCAAATATTAGGGGGTATAGAGACTTAAATGTTTTGCCAAAAACAGAAATTTAAAATAAACTTCATTTTGCAATCTTATAAAAGACAGCATTACTCTTTTTATAGTTGAAATGAATTTCAGTGTGTAATGATTTTAAACAGATTGGAATTAAATAACATCACAATAGAATGTGCATTCCTAGGTCACTGTTACGCACTTTTGATCTGTCATTAGGCTAAAGATTAAGGCCCCAGTTCTTCAAAGCACTTGAGCACTGATCCAAAGTTCAATGAGGTAAATGGAAAGACTCCCCTTGAGTTCTGTTGGCTTTGGATTATGGTTTTAACCATGTGCTTAGCTTCAAGCACATACTTAAATGCTTTGTTGAATAAGAGCTGGAGAGTATGTCTACACAGGGATTAAAGACCTGGTTGGCCTAGGTCAGTTGCCTCCGGCTAATGGACTCAGACTGCAGAGCTAAAAATCACTGTATAGATGTTCAGTCCCAGGCTGGAGCCTGAGCTCTGCGACCCTCCCCCTCGCAGAGTCCCAGAGCTCAGGCTCCAGCTCAAGCCCTAACATCTAGGCTGTGGTGTGGTTTTTTTTTTTTTTTTTTTTGTTTTTTTTTTTTTTCAGCCCCAGAGCCCAATTCAGCTGATGTGGTCTAACTGTAAGTGTTTTATCCCTGTGTAGACATACTGTAAGTGCCTTCAACTACCAAAAAGTGTACCAATATTTTAACCTTCCTCTCATTCCCCAAATAAAAGAAGTTTGAAGCATTCAGAACGCGTTTATTTTGAAAGATTATTCTGTTTACTATGCCGTAATAAATAGCTCTCAGAATCTGATTTTGGGTTGTTACAATTATTTTTTAGTCTGTCTTCCTGTTTCTCTTTCATGTTGATTTATGTTCCTTTTATTTATGGTGGTGGAAGGCAGAACTGATTATTTGCTATTAGAGATTCTTTATAATGTTGCTTAAGACTCCTTGGTACAAATTAGGAGTATACAACAAGTGGAGTAAGATCTCAAACAACCCTTGAGTTTTCACTAAAGCTCCAATCCAGCTGAAACTTCAGTGAGACGACTCACAATGTGTAAAATTAAGGACGTGCGTAAGTCTTTGCAGGATTAAGTGATGTTTTCTAACATAGTATTGGATCTTGCAAATACTCACTTTGTTGGGCTACTCATGTGAGCAGAGTTACTTCCAGGATCAAGTCCATAGATTAACCTCCAAAAGGAAACACCTGTATAGTGAGATATTAAGGAATGTTTCAGCTCTCTGCCCTCACTTCTGGTTTTGGTACAATGCAGAAGTGACCTTTTTAAAATTTGATGTGAGGTCTAGATGAGCTCAAATAATTAGTTAAAGTCAGAATGTGACTTTGAATAGATTGGATTATATTCTGAATTCTTGTTGTGCCATAAAACAGTACTAGTGAATCCAATTACTCTGGGTTTACACAGGTATAGCAGGTCAGGATTTGGTCCACAGTCCAAAGCTATACTTTTTATTGAGAATCTGGAAAGCCTTTTAAAAAATATTTCTCCCCCCTTTTTTTTAAGTACTCCCTGCCGAGTCTGCCGAGTCTTTCTCTCTCTCCAAAACTGAGTTATAATTGTTTTTCGCTTGTATGTGAGTAGGTATTTCATATTGAAAACTGTGGAGCAGCATGCACAGCTAGCCTTTTCCAAAATTCTGAAGCAGACCAGGAAAAATACAAGCATCGGAAAGGACAAATGTTCTATAATACGATTCCTGAGGCTTTATGGACAGATTCTGGGAGGACGAAAAGGTTTGAACTCATTAAACTAGGATAATAACCTTTAAAATGATTGTGTACCATTGTTTGCCACTAAGATCGTGAAGGACATGACAAAAAAGCCTTCTTGGCAATTTGTTTGGAATCTGAGCACTGCTGTTAGTGTACATATATGCTTCGACCCTGTTCCTGCAGAGATAACTGTAGGTGAACCCCTCCAACTGTGCAGAGCCCCATTTAAGTCAGTGGGGTTCTTAAAGGAAGCAGGGGTTTGCTGGTGTGGAGTCAATCTCAGGACTGGAGCTTTAGATTGTATTCCCCAGCCCTAGTGATGCACATCTGGGTTGGGACCCTCAAATGCACTCAGTATCGGCCTAACTCTGCACCCACTGAAATCAACTAGAGCAAAGGTAGGCCAGCGCTAAATACAGGGTATTCTTAAAAATTCCAACTTTCATGTTTTTGGAGATAGTAGATTTTTTCAACTTTTATTAAAGCTGTCTCCCTTCTTTCCTTTCTCCTCTCTCCCTTCATGTTTCTTTTTTTCATCTTTTCTACATCTAGTTCTTTTAGAAACCCAGACATAGGATTTCTTTCATAGATGGCGTTACGCTATGTATATTTTAGATCACTTATGCTCAAAATGCTTGGGCCATTTCCTTGCTCCCTGAACTCCTCCTAATTTACAAACATGCACACACACCTCTGCCTTGGTGAAGCATATCTGCCCTCTTCAGTGTGTGTGTTTCTCTCCTTAAAACTATAACCTGTCATCAATCTGTGTGGAGTTCACATTGACAGTCTGTAGGGGAGAGGATTTTTGTCTCCAGCATACTGGCAGGCTATTGTCCCAGACATTTTCCAAAATGGTTGGAGCCATGGAACTAGCCTATTTAGAAGTTTAACAAACTACAACTCATTCTGTGCTCTGAACTGTCAAGTGATTGGCTTCATTCTCCAGTTACTACAGGTCTTCTTTACATACGCTCTGCCCCATAATGGTTGAGTATCTTCTCTGCGGCCATAAGGCATAGTAGATTGCTTAAAGAAACAGCATCAGATATATGCTCAAATGAAATCCCTGCGCCCACTGCCTGAGAGGATTGTGCATGTACAGATGAACTCTTGAGGTGATTCCTAAGTTATAGAATGAGAGGGTACATTCAGACTCTACAAGAGCATCAAACACTGGTTACTATAACTTTTCTGAATAGAGTTGGTCTCCAGAAAGGCTGGATGCATATTTTATTCTTTTGGGTCACTTTCTGCAAGTATTGAACAGCGCATGGCTTTCCATAAAACTTTCTTTATGCTGCAAAAGTTTGTGGCACCCCTATTATATGCTTCGTGGGAATAACTTGCACAGCTTCCCTATGTTACCATGTGATCTTACTGACATTTCTTTCAGGTTGCTTGGTGGTCGCTTGTTACAGCTTGTCTTAAATTGAGGCAGGGATCCTCATTTTTTTGTTTGCCTGGGGCTGCAACGCTGATTGAGGCCTCTCAGTGCGACTTTAATATAAACCAGTAGGCATCCTGTATACGACAGTCAAAAATGCTAACCACTTAAGTTTAAGCATTTCAGATTATTAATGAAAATGAGTTTGAATAGTTGGGTTGCAGCTATTCCTAAAGAGACTATGACTTGGTTTCCAGAGGGTCTAAATCAACTTAAAAATATATATATATTAGTTAGGACTTCATCCAAAGAAATTGTATAGGATTTACTTAAAAGAATGGAGGATTTGGAGTCCTTAGGAAGGTTGACAGTATTGCCTCTTCTCTGTCTCCCCCGCATCTCCTTTCTCCTTCTGCCAGTTTGGGGAATGACACTGTCTACTTATCCAGTGGAAGCTAAACACTACCCACCAAGACATGCAACAGAATTGTTACCTGTTTACAAATCAGTCCCTTCCACGATGCCCAGGCATTCACTAGGCTAGTGAAATGGCATCAATCCTAGTGATCCAGCTCCTGGAGCCACTGAGCGGATTGCAAGGGAAAAGTCCCGTCTCTTATACACTTCTTTTTGCAAAGCATTTTAAAATGGTTCCTAGCTCAGAAAGCATATGTAATTTTTGAAAAGGATTTGCAAAATCAAGTACTTTAAGAAGCAATCACTCAGTCATAGGTTGTTTTAGTGGATTTTCAGAGGTGCATGTATGCCCATAAAGTCAGACTGCTTTAGACTGGATCTGCAACACCTATGATGGGGTTCTGCAGACACAGTGAATGAAATCTTGGCCCCATTGAAATCAATAGGACTTTTGTTGTTGACTTCACGGGGGTCAGGATTTCATCTGATACATTCAGAAAACTCATCACTGGTAAATAACTTTTTACATGAACAGTTTGTTTATATTAGGTTAAATCCTTATGTTTTAGGTCAGCCATACGACTCACAGTATACGTTTTTATAGCTACATGTTTTTAGCTGCCACTGTCTGCCGGGAGTACTTCACTGTTGCATGAGCTTCACCCTCTGTTTCCTATGATAAAAATTGTGCATACCGATAATCAGTATGGCTGACATTTATCTGCTAGTACAACATACCAGATTGGCTTTATTTTCCTAAGCTGTCAATCATTTATCCACAGACTAGGTCAGACATTGGCAAGAGCAATACGTTTCTTATACTACAATAATGGTGTGCCTGTTGTTGAAATATTTAGCTGCTATAAAAACATTTTTTTTAAATGTTGAAATAAGACTGTTTAAAATAGTACTATTGATCAAAAACTTTCATCAGTAAAAATACTTTATTGAAACTAAATGCTGTATTGTGAACATACTGCACACTATTTGTCTCTTTTTTGATTTGCAGATGAGACTTACGTGGAACAACCTGAAAACCCGGACAACCCTTTGCAGTGCCCCATAAAACTGTATGACTTCTATTGCTTTAAATGGTAAGGCTCTAAGGACTTATTTTCTACACTAGTTTTAAACATTTGATGGCTTTCAACACATTTCATCATACTAGCTATAACAACTTCAGCAGTTCACAGGGAAAGATTTTCTCTTCTATAATGATCGACTTCCCTCATTTAATACTTGGGCTTCACACCACAACAAATACCTATTCCAGTCTGAGTTTGGCAAGAGAGGATCACTGCTAATTCAAAGAGGAATGCCTAAAGCTAGCAACTTTTTATGTGTGGGAGCAAATATATCTTATTACATAATAAAGAAGAAAGTCAGTACTAATTTTACTCTTAAAAGGAGTATAACTAAGTAGTGTGTTGCTTGGTATAATTCAAACTTTCCTTATAGCCCCCAAGGTGTCAAAGGGCCAAGTGATGCCTTCTATCTGGTCCCTGAACCAGTCGTGGCACCAAACAGTCCTATCTGGTACTCTGCTCAGCCTGTGAAAGTGGATGTGATGGAGCAGATGTTGACCAGAATTCTGGTGGTCAAGGAGGTCCAAGAAGCACATGCGAAGACCCATATATCAGCATAGCAACAAGGACAAATGGATAAGTTACAACAATGCCCTTAATATAAAATTGTAAATACAATTTTTTTCATAAGGCATGGAAGACTGTCTGTAGCTAATGCTTTCTTTTTACTAGAAGATGACTGAATGCTATGAGTAAATAGCCTTTAACAGTACCAATTTGCTAAATTCCACAAAGTGGATTTCCTATTTTCTTCATATTTGTCTAATTATACTCGCATCTAAAGAGGGACAGATGTGGTTCTAGTACTAATACTGTGAAACACCAGCTAAATCAGAGTCCCAAACGTGTCATTTTGATTAATTTATAAGTACATAGCTCTTTAAACTGAATTGACAGTGGGAAGTGTATACAAATTCAGTTTTTATCAAAGTCCTCAATGGAAATAGTGGTTACTGAATTATATTACTTTACACTGTGACTTACTAATAGTGCAATGCAGGCATAATTTTCTCTATAAAATGAGTGACTTTTACATTTTTTTTCCTTGTTAAAAGGATGCTTCCATGACTAGTCTATTTGCAAAGGATAGACTTTGGAGAAATAGTATTTTGAGAGGAGTAGGAAATCTAACTGCCTTAAATGCCTTGTGGCTAATATTTGTATAAGGTTGGATAGCTTACATTAAAACATTACTTTCTTTAGTCAGCAGGGAAAGAATTTACCTCACTTTCGAAAGCTGGGGCAATAAAGACACCTGAAGCTCTGAGACCGTTCCTAATTCTAGGTTGTGGGTATGTGCATAGATAAATATCTCACTACACCCTTGACACTTTATTGGAATCAACTGTGTTATGCGAGCCTTCTGTACGTACACAGATCTATACAAATTTACCTCAGTTCAGTAATCTAGTGCCTTACCACAACCCAGCCACTTAAACATTGTAGCAATGGCTGTAAAGTATCTTGTTGATGTAAGTTCACCCTTTCCAGGGAGATTTTGTATATTTTTCACATTATAATACTGTATAGATCACCAGTAGGAAAAATGGAGTTTGTTAGTGGAAGTATTATAGATTATGCTATGTTATCTTATTTACAAACTCAACACTAATTGTCTTGACAATAAACTTTGCTTTTGATAGTGTTGTCAAAATTATATTTAAACATGAAGCTGAAACAAATGAAGAAGTTGACCCACTGTTTTTGAATAGCTCACTAAAACCAGACTCGGATCATATTGTGCATAAACAATAAATGAGTTAAGATCACATCTCTTCAAATGCTTATCGACTGAAGAAGAATGCTGCTAGTTTATGTTTGTACTATGAGTGGAGGAAGTAGTTTTTGATCCAAGATGGGAAATGTTACTATTGACTGTGACAAATATCTATTGCAGTGCATGACACCTTGTGTCAGCATGGTTGATTTAAAATTAAATAGGGATGGCATTTGATCTGGTTTATACCAGTATGTGCATGTTTTTCACTCGCTCTCTGGATATACAGACATACAACCTGCTGTAAATATCCAGAAGAATTTAAATGAACATGTTGCAAATTACCATTCTGAACATATTTTTCTCCCTTCTTTACTATGAAGAGAGAAGGTGAGATGGGTAAAACTTAATAAATAACCCAGCCCATCTCTGCCAATAGAGGCTTGTTCCTATAGCCTTCTCTAAACTCATTTTCAATTGAAAATGATAGGGCTTCTTCCTCTCAAGAATAGCCTCCCTTGTGAAGTGATGAAGCTTTTCCTGCTCAGCTTAAATTTTCTTTCCTAATTTTCTCTCTTCCTTGTTATGCTTTCAGAATTCCATCCTTCAAAGAGTCAGACATCTCTCCCTTTAGTCTTTTAGTTAAACTGTCACAATCAATCCTCTCACCTCCTTCGGAACTGTTTTTTTTTCTCAGAACTACCTCTAGTTTGTCAAATTGCACTATATGATGCCCAGAGCATCGTAAATGCGGTTGTCAAGAGCAAGTAACTGGGATTAGTTTTTGCTGAGATGAATAGGCCAATAGATACTTTGTAACTGGAGTCAAACTAGTATGGTAAAGACATGATATCAATAACTGACAGACATAGAATAGGTCTTAAATCCAGTAACTCTAAAGGGCTTGGATCCTGGTTGTTGCAACTACTTGCATGACCTCCTACTGCTTGTTCTTATCTTTAGGTTGAGCTAAGGCACTTTACACAGCATTTAGAGTATGTGATCAGCAACCTCACTGGAAGATTGAATGCTGCTATTGTGGCTATAAAAGCATCATCTATACTGCATCTTCAAATCATTCATAGGGAGTATATGTGTATTGTAAACATAAACAGAGTAGGAAGAGATTAGGATTCATCCACTCATTTCTGACAAACAGTTAACCTACAACTTCCACACCCTTCTTGACTGCTAAGACACCAGCACAGGAAGCAAATGTTTGAAGCGCATCTTATGTTACTAAGTTTACTATGCAATCAAAATTAGCCGAGCTGTTTAACTTAGACATATGAACTATTGTAGATAAATTTTCACTTCCAAATGATACCCAGAGAAAGGTAAAAGTGCTGTAGAATTTACAATTGCGGATAATGTGAAAGCTGAGCTTATTTAGTCTTACAAGGCAAAGTTAAATTTTAATTGGTTAGGATGTCTAGAGTATGTAACTGAGCCTTCATTCTTAAGATCCATCCCACTTTGAATGAGCCTTTCTCTTGTTAGTGGTAGATATGATTCAGCTATATGAAAGGAAGTTCACAGCCCAAGTAAACAACCTAGCCGGTTACTATTGTCACAGTTAATATAGTGGCATAACTTGGAAGTGGATAACTTGGTTACAAATAACAAGGTCTGGTACAGATGCTACAGTAGGATATGCTACAGTACATTTTGGCAAAGCAGCAGCTCTGCTTTAGTTAAGGCAGGGAAGCCCTTTCTGTTTAAAGGTTGACTGAGTGCTCTAAAAGCCCCATGTTTATTTGAATTGCTTTGAAATTTGGTATGCCTCAGAGGATGGCAGGTAGAGTTAGTGATCCAAAGTTGGAGTTATCTGAGCAAGGAGTTTCTGAGATCCAGCATTTCTTAAGGTTGACATTCTACCAATGGCTTTGTGTAGACTGGGGAATCAAACTATGGCTCTGATCGTGCCCCAAATGGTCTGTCACTCAAGATTTATCCTAGCTACTGTATAATACCTACTAGCCGTTAAGGGAAGTAATAGTGAAAATGTTATTCAAAAAAGTTAAGCCATTTAGATGTGTGCTAATGCCTTGCCACAGTAGTGACAGCTGCCAACCTACATAATGGTCACATAATAGATAGTTATTGACTCAACAAAAACATTTTTGTTTAAAAAAACCCAAATGGATATTTACTGACAAAATACTTCATTAACACAGTTAGGGTTGGCTAATGGTATTTCATGCCCTTCCAAAATAATGAGTTTTGTGCACTCTAACCTCTGAAAACCAGGAAGTGAATAGTTATGGTATGTGCTAATGCTCAACTCTTCCCACTTTGAATGACACCCCAATACACCTATTATCCCCCTTCCTCCCACCCCCCACATTCTGCCTTTAGAAATAGTGAAGAACAGTCAGGGAATAGGGCATATGGACACTGAAAGACAGAGTATAAGGCAGATTGCCTCCTATCACAAGCCTAGTTCTTTGAGATGTGTTGCTCATGTCCATTCCATGTTAAGTGTGTGTGCTCACCACATGCACCAGTGCCAGAAGTTTTTTCCTCAGTGTTAGCTGTAGGGGACTGGCTCTGGTGCCTCTGGCGTGGAGCACATATGTGCTGATATAAGGGGCACCACCGGCTCCCCACTCCCTCAGTTTCTTCTTATCGCCGGTGATGGTGCTGGAACATCTCCTTGCTTCAGCAAGTACTCTTACTCAGAGGTTCTTCCTATCATTCATTGTGTAAATAGTTTGTTAGGTAAGTAGTTCTTTTTGTTCTCTTAATAGTTAGCTAATAGACTGTAGATAAGTTAGACAGTCCCCTAAGAGACTTAGCCCAGAGATGGGGCATGCCCCAGTCCCTGGGCTTCAAGCCTTGTGATCGCTGCAAAAAGCCTATGCAAATCAGCGACCCTCATCAAAGCTGCTTGAAGTGTTTGGGGAAAACCCATGTTAGCGATAAGTGTCACATCTTCAAGAGCTAAAAGACCAGAACTAAAAAGGAGCGGGACATAAGACTCAGAGCGTTCCTCGTGGAATCGGCCCTTGTGCCGGTCGCAGAGATCGGACTCCGTACCAATGTCACTGTGCTCAGGGCAAAGTGCACTGCTGGCACTGGCCTCCCAAGGCCGGTCCCCGGTACCTGCTAAGAAGCAGAGGAAGCACACCGGGAGACGGCATTCCCTGACATCCCATACTGAAAAGTGAAAGTCCAGAGAGCAGCATAGGCCCAGGCGGGGCAGCATGTCTCCGGAGCCCAGCCAGGTACATGCATCGCGGGTGAGGCTATCCAGCCACACTGGGTAGTGGCGGAAGTCCCATCCACGCCGGAGGCCTTCCAGACCGCAAAAGATGACATGTCTTTGCCGTTGCTACCGATGCCTCGTCAAGACGTACCCATCTCTAGAGGGAAGCCAGCACTGGGGCCCATGTAATGGGCTCTGTCTGTGTGGCATCTCTCCCCAGCACTGTGGTGGTTGACGTCGAAGCAGCGATCCTCAGGAACGTGCTTCCACACTGACTGGAGTTCCCAGCACCATTTGCTGGACTCTTGGCACTGGTCTCCCAAGGCGTGGCATCGCTCGCCCAATGGTTGGCGCAGAGCAGTAGCACACCACCAGTCCCTGAAATCATGGCACCAGTCACTGGAGCACAGGCATCGCTCCTCAGGGCAAAGAAGTTCATTAAGACCATGCCGCCGATCCTTGGGACCATAAGACTGGTCCCCGGTGCTGAGATGCAGATTGCCAGACTCATGGCACTGATGCCAGGGGTCAAGGTGGCATTCTCTGCCGTCTCATTCTCTGTCGCCGGACTCCCACTGCCATTCCCAGAGCTTTAGGCGTTGATTGCTAGTGTACTGTTGCTGATTCGCCGAGCTCCGCCCCCGGTCTCCGGCCAGGCGGCACAGGGACGCCGAGCCCCAGCCACAGATGCTGGGATGGTAGGCGTGGAGGTGATATGGACATAGCGTTGGCACTGCAATAGTCTCCAAGGCAAAAACTTTCCTCCTCCTGGCTTGGAGGCTGAGGAGATAGCAGGTCCCTCTTGCCAGGTGTACCCAGCCAGATCCGGGGGGGGGGGGGGGGGGGGAGGGGTGCTCATCCAAGGCCACCAGCCAGAGCAATGGGCCATCCTGTGGTACTTTTGGAACCCATGGGGGTTCCCCAGGCATCAGAGACCCAGATGCAGCGTTCAGTGTTGGGGATTCAGGTGGGGGATCTACAACCCATATTGGACTCATGAGGCATCAACAACTATCTCAAGAAGTTGCAGTTCTGCATGGTCTCCCCGGTCTCCATTATCCCCTCCCTGGAAACTGGTATACTGCCCTCTACTTGAAGGATGCATATTTTCATATTTCCTTTTTCCATGGACACAAGGTTCCTGCGGTTTGTAGTAGGATACATCCACCACCAGTTTGCAGTGCTTCCATTCGGCCTGGCTACTGTGTCAAGGATGTTCACGAAAGGCTGCGACCACCGCCATGCATATCTGAGGTGCCAGGGCATTCAAATCTTCCCATATCTAGATGATTGGCTCATCAAGGGTCATTCACGGGCACAAGTCCAGCACAGCATCTGGTTGGTGCAAGCCATGTGCCAAGCACTAGGTCTGCTGTAAACAAACAAATTCACATTGGTCCTAGTACAAAGAATAGAGTTAATTGGGGCAGTTATAGACTGTACCCGAGCCAGGGCCTCTCTCGCAGAACCCAGATTCAAGGCAATGTCAGGTCTCATTGCCCAACTCACCAGCCACCCTCTCACCACAGCCACGGTATGCCTCAGGCTTCTATGGCACGTAACGGCAAGCACTTACATAGTTCAACATGCACAACCACATCCCAGACCATTCCAGATGTGGCTAGCATCAGACTATAACCTAGCCAGGCTCCACCTGGACAGAGTCCTCACAGTTCTGCCACAAGTACTTACTGCTCTGGAGTGGTGGTCCAACCCTGTAAATATATCTGAAGGAATATCGTTTGCGACCCCGAAACCCACAATGGTGCTAGTGTTGGACGTGTCTGACTTGAGCCTGGGAGCCCACCTTGGATCACTAAAGACCCAGGAGCTGTGATCCAGGGAAGAGCTGGCAATGCACATCAATGTCAGGGAGCTCAGGGCCCTCCAGTTGGCTTGTGAAGTGTTCTTTTCGCAACTGTCCTGTCAGGTGGTACAAGCATTGATGGACAATACGGCCTCCATGTTCTATGTGAATAGACAAGGAGGAGCATGGTCATCAGCCCTCTCTCAAGAAGCCCTTTGATTGTGGGACTGCATGCCATACACATCAAAGTTCTACATCTCCCCGGTGTCTGAAACATGCTGGCAGATTGCCTCAGCAAGTGCTTCTTTTCTCACCATCAGTGGTCCCTCCACTCGGAGGTCGTCAGAATGATCTTCCGGGGGGGGGAGGGGGGAACTCCCCAAGTGGACCTGTTTGCCACCAGGTGGAACAGGAAGTGCCATCAGTTCTGCTCCTTTCAAGGGCTCAACAGCAGATCACCATCCTCTCTAGGCTCGCTGGCCTTCCCTTTGAGCCTCTTGCCTCCTGTTCTTTCACATCCATTGTGGAAGGTTGCTTTCCTTGTGGCTATCACTTCAATCTTGGAGACTCGCCTCACTGAAGCCCTTAGGTTGGAACTCCCTTACACGGTGTTCTACAAGGAGAAGTTTCAGTCCACACCCTGCCTTCCTGCCGAAGGTGGTGGTGGTGTCTTTTCATGTTAGCTAGGACATTTTCCTCCTCATATTCTACCTGAAGCCTCACTCGTCCACTGAAGAGAGGCACTTACACACCTTGGATGTCTGGCAGGCTCTGGCTTTCGACTTAGAGCATACCAATCCCTTCCTTAGATGACTCAAACTCTTCCTCGAGGTGGCTGACAGGATGAAAGGCTTCCCAGTCTCTCCTCAGAGGCTTTCGTCTTGGATTACTAACTGTATCTGTACTTGCTACAGTTGGCGCAGGTCGTACCTCCAAAGATAGTGACAGCCCATTCAACTAGAGCTCAGGCAACGTCCGTAGCCTTCACAGCACAAGTCTCTATCCAGGACATCTGCAGGGCTGCAACGTGGTCGTTGGTATACACCTTCACAACCCATTACACCATAACTCAGCAGGCCAGAGATGATGCTTGATTGGGCAGAGCTGTGTTGCTATTGACACATCCATGAACTCCTACCTGCCTCCAGAAATACTGCTTGGGAGTCACCTAATATGGAATGGACATGGGCAAGCACTCAAAGAAAAAAAGCCTTCTATAACCCCTGTTCTTCGAGATGTTGCTCATGTCCATTCTATGACCTGCCCTCCTCCTCCTCTGTCTGAGTTCTAGTGAGCAGGAACTGAGGGAGGGGGGAGCCCCGTATGCTGTTTCATACACGTGCCACTCCGGAGCCAGTCCCCTGTGGATACCACTGAGGGAAAAACTTCTGCCAGTGGTGCATGGGGTGAGCACACACAACAGGGAATGGATATGAAGAACACATCTTGAAGAACAATAGCTATGGAAAGTGAGAAACTTGGCAGAAAAAAATGGTTACTAAAACTAATCCCTCCATTCATCACAGCTATTCTTAACAGTGAATGCATCTGTAGTGCATGCAGGTAATTCTTAGTGGATATTGCCAGCTCCAAGGGGGCCAAGGGCATTGGCATATTCCTATACTTTGTGTTTTCTGGTTCTTCTTTGAGTGGTGGTCCCTATGTGTATTCACTATCGGTGTACCTGCATTCCCTGTGCCTGAGATGAATTTTTCACTAGCAGTGTCCATTGGTCTGCACCTGCTCCTCCTTATGCTCTGAACTGAGGGCTTGAGAGGCAGCATAGATTGACCTTCTATCCAGTTTCTTTCTATCACTTGTCACCTGAGACACAACTTCCTCAGTGTCCACCAGCTTTCCTAGCATTCCTGCTCTTAGGTTTAGCTGTTGTGAATAATTGCTCTTTAGATATTTTTTAGTAATAGTGTCAGGGTTAGGGTTTCCCCATAGTACCTGTACAAGTCTGGGCACTTAGTATGCCCAAGTTCCCTCACTTCAAATCCTGCCTGGGCTGCCCCCGGGCTCTTCCGGGTTAGTGATCCCTACAAGAGCTGTTTATGCTTTTGTGGGGAGACCCACCCTTTGAAGTGCAAGATACGTCATTCTTTCCCTCAAATGTGACAGCGCTGTAGAACCTCGATGGAGCCTTTCGTATGGCCCCAATCTGACCCTGGGTCTTCTGGCTCTGCAATGCACTGGATGGAGCCACCGCCTAGTGCCCCTCTAGCCCCTGCGCTCCTTAACTCTGCATACTCAGAGGTCAGACCCAAGGACTCATCCAAACTCAGAAATGAGGAGGGTAAAGGCAAGCACCCTGATAAAAAGTAAGAATCGCCACCTCTTGCATCCTCTAAGAGGAAAGGGCTACCTCCCCCATAATTTCAGGCTCTGGTATGGGTGTACCTGGAGCTCACAAAGAGCATGGTTCCCTTTTGAGTTGTCATCTATGATAATTCGGTTTACAAATGTACTCTAATTGAGTTCAGCTGTAAAAAGTGAGTAAGTTCATAAGATGTCACTGTAACCTATAACAATACATGTTGCTAGGAACAGGTGCAAGAAAACCAGACAAACTGAATTAGTCCAAACAAAAAAGCCTGCTAATATAATTCAGACTCTAGTGAGATCATATTTAATAAACAAGCAAATGTGAATCTGGAAATTAATTAACCAAATTGGTATGCTGGGTGTTAGGACTAACTTGTGGACAGAATGACAGGATGGGCTATTCTACTTACCAAACCCTTTAGCGTCCTTGAGACTTTGGGGACAAAATAACAGATGGAGGCTATTGCTGTGAGCTTCACCATCATGGCTGCCATCCCTACCATTTCCTGTGACCCTGAGTGGTCTTCATCCTAATCCTGAAAGATCTCCCAATCAGACCAGAGAGAGGGACCCAGATAACATTGCCACGTCTACTAGCTGTAGCTGAATCCTAGCAGCACTTGGCTGAAATGGGATCAGACTTGAACAACAACAGTTCCAGCCCACCTCAACTATCTTTCTCTCTTTTCCCCAAAAGGAAAGTTCTCTCTGACAAAGGGGTTTGCCTTCTAAAAACGCTCTCCTGGGAAAGGGAAGAAGGGATGTTAAAAAATAAGTTTAATGCTTTACTTTTCAAAAGTTAAATTTTTTCTTTTATCTTTAATAAAATATTAAAAGGATGTTTAGTTGTATTTGCCATAGTACAAAACAGCCTGAGGTCTCTGTGTACCAAACCTCAGACCTTGTTTTACACTGTATAATGTGATGGTGTCTAGTTGATGTTAATATCTTTGGCTCACATACTCCATCTAAACAAATATGTGTCACTCTGGGTGCTCCACCATAGGATTTGTGCACACTCAAGCACTCTTGGAGATTTTAATCTGCAGTGTCTGAGGGTCTACACCAGTGTTCCCCCTAATTTTTCCCACCCATGTGCAGAATGAATTTTGTTATGTGCACCAATATGGAGGTGATGTCTGACACATCACCTTCATATTGGTGCATGTAACAAAATTCATGGGGTGGAGTGGGGCCAAGGGGTTCTTGTGGGAGGGTGCAGGGGTGGGAAGGGGCTGGCTGGGGGTGTGGGCACTGCAGCTGGGTCCAGGCCGTTTTGGGGTCAGGCTGGGTCTATGCCACTCTGGCTGTTCCTGGGCCTGATCTGGCCGCACCTGGGTCTGTGCCGCTGCAGCCGCATTGCCCCAGGCCTCATCTGCCCGTGGCAGGTCTGGGCTGCAGTTGGGGTTGTGGGAGACACACCGCTGGTCCCCAGGTGGGTTCCCTAAGCTCCTGCATGGTGCTAAATAGGCTGCTGCACGGCCATGCAGTTTACAGGGAACTTAGCTCTACACCTACACTCCCTCATGCTCTGGTGCGAGAGTATATAAAGAGAGACTCATTACTCCTCCAGTTCCTTCTCAACCATCCTCAACTCGAGCTCGAGCACTGCAGTGTCTGCTGCTAGTTATCAGCATCCTTTTATAAGTATTTAAATTTCATTCCTTATTGTTTTTACTTTAGCATACGTTTGTGCTTTTGAGGGTAGGGAGTGTTTTCCAGCTGCCCCTTTCCTTGTGCTGCTGGGGCCTCCCTGGTTGGGTTATGCCAAACCCCTCAGGTTTCAAAGCCCATCAGCCCTGCTACAGGTCTTCATCCCTCATCAACAGGCATTCTAGCCGAGTCAGGGAGTCTCTCATCCTGTGAAAATGGAAGGTCTACACCTCATTTAAAAACAGTTCTTGCAAGCTGAGAGAGTTCCTTCAGGCTCACGGAGTCTAATCTGTCCCAGTACGCTGGCCTCACATGCTTAGGTTACAGTGGTGTCTTCCACAGACCGTGGAGCAGTTTTGGAAACTAACCATTCAAAAAGGAGAACCAAATTCTTGCAGAAAGACTCCAAAAGAAGGGGAAGTTGCTGTTCAAGACTGGAAATAGGGAGAGCTCATGCTCTGGTAATGGGTACTGCTATTGGCTCTGGTACCAAAGCACCAATACCTACCAAGACTTGTGGTATACTTGCACAAAGAAATCTTCTAGCAAATCATGCTGAGAGCCATTGTTGTCGCTACTGAAGCTAAACCCTCTAGCCCCAGAGACTTCTCCAGGTGCTATGATTCTTAAGAAGCTTTCTTCTAAGGTTCTGGTATCGCCCCCTTTAGGTCACAGCCACAAGAAGTGCATGGACCATCCCTCTGCACTGTCTCTGGTATATTCCTCCTTGGGGTGCATAACTATGGAGTGCATGAATTGTACTGCTGCACCCTCTCCCTGTTTCTAGCTTCCCCACTACTGTCCAGGTTCCTCTCTCACAAAGACCTCCTGCAGAGGAACTGGAATCACCCCTATGAAGCGGTACTGAGAAACTCTTCCCCAGTATTGCTAGAGAACTTATCCACTTGTACTGCATCCCAGCATAAAATCTTGACGGCTGGTACCAACACCATTACCAGCCCCACCTTAGCCTCCAAAATGGACATGGTTCCTGGTATCACTTCCTGGAGCTCCTCTACTGGAGGCAAAGAAGAAACCTCCTCTGACTTGGACATTTCTGTCCAGGACTGCACCTCCATCCCAAACCCACCTTCTTCGCTGTAGGTGTTTCCTGGGGAAAAGATCCCAGATGTCCATATCACCCCTGGCAGGAAAACCCCAGGGACCTTTTCTCTATGCACAACTGTTGTGGATCTTCTAAAACCCCATGACTCCTTAAAGTGACCAGTATTGTAGGTTAGCTTCATGTAAGAGACCCATTTTGGACTAGCAGCTACTAGTACCACAATAGCCTCCCCAGGAAGTAGCCACACAGGGGCAAAAAGATTCATAGATATTAAGGTCAGAAGGGATCATTATGATCATCTAGTCCGACTTCCTGCACAATGCAGGCCACAGAATCTCACCCACCCACTCCTGTGATAAACCTCTCACCTATGTCTGAGCTATTGAAGTCCTCAAATCATGGTTTAAAGACTTCAAGGAGCAGAGAATCCTCCAGCAAGAGACCCGTGCCCCATGCTACAGAGGAAGGCAGCAGTTGAGGCAACACTTCCATCTGTTACCCCAAAATTTGGACCCATGGCACCCTAATAATGGTCTGTAAACCAACTGTCAATTTGGCCCATCGAAGTAGGCCCTCCCCTAGAAGAATTACCCACGTTTTACCAGGGAGTTTGTCTCAAGCAGTAATTCTTTGAAAACCAAATGATCATTTATAACCATTATATAATCAAGAAAGAAGACAATATAACACAATACAAGCTACATAGCAATACAGCTCTCCAGATGCTGGTGGTGGTGGGACCCTTGGAACTGACTGGCCACCACACTGGCGGGGATCCCTGAGCTGCCAAGCCACCAGTGGTGGTGGCAGAGGAACCCAGGAGCTGCTCAGTGGCCACGAGCAGCCACCCCCCGCCCTGCAGTTCCCAGCCACCTCTGGCCATGACAGAGGGATCCCAGAGCTACTCAGCGGCCATGGGAACCCGTACAGCTCCCCAGCTACCACCGCTGGCCAGGGCTCCCCCCCCCCCAGCAGCTGCTCGCCACCGCAAGCAGCTGTTGCCCGCCTCTGGCCATGGCAGAGGGACCTCAGCAGTTGCTGGAAGCCCCCCCTCCTCCAACCAGCAGTGGCAGGGGACCCCTGCCCCCCGCCTGCTCCAGCTCCACGGGGACCCTGCTACTCCCAGCTACTGCAGGTTGGGAATGGGGGGAAGGGTGGTGGACCCTCCTCCCTCCCTCTTTTGTCAGGAATGTTTTTAGTAAAAGTCAGGGACAGGTCACAGCTTCCATGATTTTTTTTGTTTCTTGCCTGTGACCCATCCATGACTTTTACTAAAAACAATGACAAAATCGTAGCCTTAGTAATAAGGTGGTGGCCCGCCCTAGAGGAATTGCAAGGGTAGTACTAGGGGGTTTGTTGCTGACCTGCAGAGGATTCCCCAGAGCAGGCTAATCCTGCTACCCCTTGGAAGAACACGGATACAGGCCTTTGCTCAAAGGATTGACATGCAAACAGTAATTCTTCGAAAACAAAGTATCATTTACTTAAGGTGTCAAGGCTAATTCCCCACTCTGCCTAATTCCCCACTCTGGCACTTTTAGTGCAGAAGGTGGAGGCCCACAAGGATTCTAAAAAAATAATACTGGCCACACTAGGCTTGTATTAAACTCCCAAGGTTACCAATTCAAGATCAGAGAAAAGCTGTAGATACTGCCACCCCCAAAGTGCAAAAAAATCCCCCGTTTGAGAACCCAGGAAGGCGCACTTGAGAATTCCTTCCTGTGGGGTACCCTCAAGCCCTTTCATCCCCCTCCCCCTCGCTGGGAAGAGCTGAGAAAGGCAAAAAAGGAAATCAGCTCTTGCCACAGACAATTAAACAACATGTGCACAAACCTCTTAAAACAAAAATCCAATTCTGTTCTTTAAAAAGGTAAATTTTATTAATAAAAAAAGAATACATACATCCGGAAACTCAGGCTATTGCTAGATTTTAAAAGAGCAACTACAAGAATTAAGTACCAAGACTAGCTTTCTTGAGGTCCAGCTTAAAGGTTACAAGCAAAACAAAAGCACCTCGGGTTAGCACAGAGGAATCCACAAGCCATAATGAAATAAAAGGAATAAAACTAATTGCATCTTTCTAGACATTCCTGATCTACTTAGATATCTGGGGTTTTAAACGAGTAGTTTCTAGGTATGATACTGAGGATTTTTTCATACCTGGCCCAAGCTTTTACAGCATAGCTGCTGTCCTCTTTGCCCCTCCCCAGGAGGGCAGAGACAGACAGACAGAAGGGGAGTCTTTTTTTTTTTTTCCAATTTAAAAAAGCTCTAGCCTTCCCATTGGCTCTTTTAGCCAGGTGTCCACTCCCTTCCTTTTACCTATGCATAGCAGTGAGACTTTTTATCCCTTTACAGGTAGTGCAATTAGAGAACAGTTACTAAGAGGGATTTTATAGCTACTGGCTGGCTGGGTGTCCATAAAAGGAAGCTAACCCCCCTTAATTTATCACAAAAGGAGATAAGCAATGACAATATATTTAATAAAGCAAGAAAAAGTATATCATTCTACAAGACATAACATTTAAAATGGCATAATAAAATAAGACAGCATAGGAAACATAGCATACATAAGTCAAATGGCAGTTACAATGATGATGATTAAGGCGCATAGAGATCTCATACACATGCATAGAGCCCCAATACAATGGTATATTGCAACCCATCATAAAGTAACAAACTGAGCTTCTATGCATGTGTACAACAAAACATTATAATACATTAAAGAATCATTATTTACAGTAACATTCTGTGAGTGGTGGCCAGACGATCACAGAATGGGTTGGGCAGATCTCACTCAGGCAGGCATCTGGTTTTTATTTACAGGTACACCCAGTCATTTTTTAAAAAAAATTTGATGGAAAAATTAGAGACTTACACACTCTCACTCAAAATCCCTCTGATTCATCTCAAGGGGTCCTTCTGTTCTGTCAATTTGGAGATATCTGCTCTGGGGATGGCTGCTGCTGCTGCTTCACAAAGCTCCCCTTGCCACCTGCCCGGAACCTGCTGGTGCTGCTGTGCTGCCTTAGAAGCTACTTGGAAGCTTCGGTTGCCTGTGGGTAGCTGCTTCCGGAAGCCTCTGCTTTTTCTTCAGCTTTATTCCCTTCAGCTCTGCAGCTCAGGTACCCTACATGCCCACACACTTAAGCCTGCTGGCTGTCAGTCTTATATACTGGTTGCTTTCTCAAATCCAGCTTATTAGCATAATCTTTCCTGCCCAATTAGATCCACTCAGCCAATCAGCTTCCAGTTATCATAGAGGCTCATCCTCCCCTCCCCCCCCTTGCTGCATAGATCTTCCCCTGGAGGTCAATATTAGCATAGATCCTCCCCTTGAGGTCTTGGGAGACATGCCGGGTCATTCCCCATTGAACTCTATCTAAACCTATGTCCTCCACAGAGAGTACTTGCAACCACTATTTTGGTTTTCTGACTCTAAACTATCATTAATTCCTACTTATCTAAAGCCTTAATCCTAAAACTAACTACTGTTTTATGCAACCAAAGCGTTATGATACTGTCATACCAAATCTGGAGAAATACGATTTTATGATGATTAAGCCGCTTTTTCAGTTTTTGTCTGCAAGTCTCTATCCAAGGTGCTGCAAGGCTTTTCAGAGCAGCTAAAAGCAAAATCTTTTGTTATAACCCCAGTTACCTGTCTGCTACTGGTCAATTCAGCCTAAGATCACCATTTTGATTTTTTAAATAAAATCTTTATGGCTGCCACTTTGGATTTCTAGCTAAACCTGCTATAAACTATCACTGTCTAATATTTGTAAAATTAGTTACATCTATATTTTATGTATGTCTAAACGTTGATACTGTCACGATTTTTGTTATGCTAATTGGAGCAGGTAAAATTCACTAAGTTTTTCTCCTGCTCTGCCTGCTTCCAGCTGTGTGGGATAGTGCTGTCTCTGGTACTGATTTCTTTACATAGGAGTTAGAACAGCTTAGAAAACTTACTGGATGTGATACAAGAGGCTGTTATCCTGCCTTGCTGAGGGGGTTATGCCCCTGCCCCCATACTCTGCTGCTGAAGAGATTAGACTCCCTCTGGTCCCACTGGAGAAAGTCAAGGAACCGCCACACACTTCCTGGTGAACTTTCTGCTTCCTAGGGCAAGGCTGTCTTACCCTATTAATAGATTTACTATCACCGATCTACTGTATGGCAGACACCTGTCATCAGTCCAGCCACGTGAAAGAGGGCTGACAAAACAGTATTATGTCCCGGCCAAGGGGATGGAGTTTTTTTCCTCCCATCCTTGGTAGTAGATTTTTTTCTTCCCATCCTTTTTTCCTACCAGCTCCTTTGTAGTGGAAGCAGTAAAAACAAGGAGCCATCAACAAGCTTATTCCAAACAGACTCTCTCAGATAAAGAGCTCAAGTGGCTGGAGCTTCTGGGCCAAAAGAGCTACTCCTCTGCTGCTCTGCAGTTTAGGGTCACGAACTATTAAGCCTCGACAATAAAATGTACATATTTAATCTAATAAAGCATATTTCGTTGACTACCTGCTACAAGACCAAAGAATCATTTTAAGCTCTTATTTGAGAAGGCCAGATGATCATGAAGGCTCCCTAGATTAGATAGCAATCGCTATCATTCGGTGAGCCTCTTGGCTATAAAACCTCCAGCATTCCCAGGGAGGTTCAGAACACAGTGGAGAACCTTTCTTTTGAAGCTCTTCAGTAGCGACACCAACTGTTCACTTCGCTCTCAAGAATTCCAGGATGACACTGAATCTCTCAGGATCTATAGGCCTGCAACAAAGAGACGATTTAGCAAACTGCAGCCTGCTCAACAACCGTGACCCTTTCAATACCAGACCTATAGAAGTCCTGTAGACCCCTCCAGAAAGAGGTCCAGACCTCACAAGAAGGGGTCTCACCCTTTACGTTTACCTCCCAGTCTGCACCTTCCTTTTAAACAGCCATTTTGACAGCTTGGTCCTCCCATGCAAGACTACAACTTAAATACCTTCACGACCGGCTCAGGACTGTTTACACGCCAACAGACGTAGTCTATCCAAACAAGTGACCATATCTCAGAGTTCTCTGCTCCCTCAACTGGTGCAAGGATCTTTTCAAAGTCTGTGTGGAAGTTGCATTTTTTTGCATCCACCCCCACAAAGGTTCATTACCATGGATATTTCCCTGCTGTGTTAGGATGCCCATCTCCAAGGCTCTGTACGCCAGGGCAAACGGACTCCTCAAGAAGCTTCTGTCCACAACAACATTCTCAAACTCAGGGTGTTGCCCTGAAAAATGGATTTTTGGCATCCCAAGCCTACTGCCTCTTTATCTGTCTTTCCTGAGGTATCAGTTTCTGGAGTTGTTACAGAAAACACTAAAGGACATGGATATAACCTTCCAATAAAGTAATTGACATAGGCACTACATGTTTCCAAAATAAAGTATTTTATTAATGTAGCTAATAATCCCTAATACAATATGATCTAAAAATCTTAAAGAAGGCACAAAACCCCTTACACCAGCAGTTCTCAAACTGTGGGTCGTGACCCCCTTTGAGTGGGGTCGCGAGGGTTGGCTTAGGCTTGCTGGAGCCCGGGGCGGAAACGCTAGCCAGCAGGACTCAGGTTGCAGGCCCCCTACCTGGGGTTGAAGCCCTTGAGCTTCAGCTTTGGCTCCCCCTCCCCGGAGCAGTGGGGCTCAGGCTTTGGCTCCCCCACCCAGGGCAATGGGGCTTGGGTGGGCTCAGGCTTCGGTGCCCCCTCCTGGGGTCATGGAGTAACTTTTGGTGTCAGAAGGGGTCGCAGTGCAATGAATTTTGAGAACCCCTGCCTTACACTAATTCCTTATTACATGTTTAAAAGAGCATTTAAATTATGACAGCATATAGTGTAAATGATTCCAAGCAAAGTGCTTTGCTACAAATCGCCAGTTTGTAAAAAATCATGGACAGCAGTTCTTGAATTTGTTCTAAAATTTACACAGATAAAGTCTCAATTAGTAACAGTATTTTATGCATTCTTAGTAAAAAACCCCACTCCCGCTATATTCTAAGTTATAGTTAAAACTAACAGGCTTACTTTATAAATCCTTTAGTATCCTTCTTTGATTGCTGATGCTTGCTGCTGAAGTGGCTTTTCCCAACAGTGTTTTACCAGGAAGCTTGACCTTCATGGAAAGGAGGGACAGAGAGCATGAAGCCAGTGGGTCAAAGGGTGATTTAGTCAACGCTGAGAGAACAAGGTTGAAGTCCCACTGGGGACAATAGGTTGTGTGTGTGGGAAAGTCCTGAGACGCTTCCAAAATCTGGTAGTCAACGGGTGTGTAAATATGGAGTGCCCTTCTACACAGGTGTGGGGGATGGAAGACACTGATAACCAACTGCTATAGAATTGAGGGCAAGTCCAAAAGTCTTCAGGGACAGAAAGTCTAAAAGAAGGGGAATGTCCACTTCCTCAGGGGCGAAGCCCCTATCTGCTGGGTCCAGAGGGCAAAGCGTTTCTACTTGGGCTGATAAAAACGCCTCATGGACTCTTTCCTGTGGCTTAAAAGGATGTCTTGTAATGCCAACAAACATTCCTGTTCTAGAGAAGATGCCTATCCAAATACCAAGCTCTCATGTGAAATGTCTGTGGATCAGGATGTCTGATCCTGCTGTTGTGTTGCACAAGCAGTTCCAAGAAGAGGGTAAGGGAATTGGGGGACGGGCCGACGTGGAGAAGTGTGGGAAATCAAAATGGCGGGACCGGAACAGGGCTATCAGGATAGACCTGGCCCTCCCCCGTCTGATCTTGTGGAGGATTCATGGAATAAGAGGGAGAGTGGGGAAAATGTGTAGTTGATCTGGTCCGACCAGCAGAAGATGAGGACATTGCCTTGAGAGTGGATACCAACACCTTCCTGGAGCAGTATGTGCTCTATTTGTTGCTGATGTGAGAAACAAAGAAGTTTCTGGTGGGAGTCCCCCATTGGCAGAAGATGTCATTCACTATGGAGTTGTGCAGCTCCCATTCGTGATCAACGATGAATCTTCTAATTAGAGAGTCTGCAATCATGTTTTGAGTCTCTGGAAGATTACTTCCTGGTCAGCAGCCTAACTGAATAGAACGTCGTGCCCTGATAGGTCCAAGGGATGTGCTCTATTGCTCCCCTTTGTAGCAAGAAGTCCACTTCTAGGGTGAGGATATTGTCATTAATATGGTCCCTGAAAAGGGATCAGGGCAGGGGACATGGATGAGGTAGCGTAGTGAACTCAATTGTATAGTCATAGTGGATGACATCCAGGACCTATGTGTCCACTGTTATTGCACTCCAAGCTGGTAAAAAGGAGTGCTAGACGACTCTCGAAGGGAGAGGGTTGGTTGCATGGTGGTAGGCACGGTGATGGTTGACGACTTTCTAGTGGCACTCAAATGTCATTTTTGAGAGGTTTGAACATGAGATCAGGAACATTGTGAAGGTGGGCCCCGAGGATGGGATCCTTGCGTCTTCTGGCACTTATGAGGAGTTTTATATGACCTCTGGTGGAAGAACTGGGGAGTCCTGAACCAGAGTCTAGGCGGCGGGCAGTAGAATTTCCTTTTGGGTGCAGGTGTATAGCTATCCAGTGATTGTAATGTGGATCTGGAATCCTTGAAGGAATAAAGGGAATCATCGGTCTTCTGATTAAACAGATGTGACTCATCAAAAGAAAGGTCCCCAATGGTTTTCTGCACTTTCTGGGGAACCTGGATGAGTGCAGCCATCAATCTCTCCTCATGACAATACCAGTGGCCATTGAGTGAGACAAAGTATCTGCTGCATCTGTAGCCAACTGTAGCGCCATTCTAGCCACCAGCTTGCCCTCCTCCAGGATAGACTAGAAACATGCTTGGTCTTGCTGAGGCAGCTTGTTGGCAAAGTCCTCCAATTTACTGTAGTTAAGAAATTCATATTTGGCCAGCAAGGCCTGGTAGTTTGAAATCTGAAATTGGAGGCTTGCTGAAGAGAAAACCTTGCATCCCAGAAGATCCAAGAGTTTGCCCTCATCTTTCGAGGTGGAGCATGTATTTTGCTGTCTGGATTGTTCTGTTGCTGCTTGCACCACAGGGGAATTGGGTGAGGGGTTAGAGAAAAGAACTCTGACCCTTTAGCTGGAATGTAGTATCTCTCCTCTGCCCCCTTGAGGGTAGGCGTGCAAGTAGCTGGGGTATGTCAAACTGTTTGAGCTGGTTGGAGAATGGCATAGTTAATGGGTAGAACAACCCCGTTTGGTACTGAGGAATGAAGGATGTCCAGGAGCTGATGCTGCTTGTCCTGTACTTCCTCCAGTGGAATATACTGTTTGCCTGCCACCCTTCACAGGAGTTCCTGAAACTGGAAAAAGTCATCTGGAGGTAAGGGGGAGGCTGAAGGACTGCAGCATCTGGAGAGGATAATGAGAAACACTCCTGTTCCGCTGGTACCATCAGAACTGGACTGAGTGGTTCATCCTCCATAGCTTGTTTGGAGCATCTGCCTGAGGGTGCCCTAAATAGATATAGGAGCTAAGCTTCCTTCGTAGAACGAGTGGGTTCCAAGGGTGGGTACTGGGGCCAGGACCCCCAATAGGGCCAGCAAGACTGATCTGGCAGATGGTGCAGAGCGCCACATGGAGAGGGCAACCAGCAGCTTCCATGCTGCTGAAGGGGAGGGTATTGCCACACCACTGGTGGACCTTTCATGTAATTGTACTAACAGCAGTGAACAGGTGGCTCTTGTGCCCTGTCGGAATCAGCCGAATATAAGAACTCAGATCCTGAATCCAGTGGTGGTACTATCGAAACCGATGGAAGAAACAGTTCTGGGCAAATTGTCAAAACCCAAGATGTTTAGAAACAGTCCCAGGCCCAGGATGTTCCTCTTTCCCCAGTTCTTGTTTATACTGCAACAGATACATTTCAACAGGTACATTGTCATGGCAATACCCCCAATGCTATTTCCTTATCTGGTATTTCTCCATCTTTCTCATATTTTTCACAAACAGCTCTGGATGGCTTAAAACCTCAAATTCTCGTTTCGGTTATCAACATGCAACTCAGGTCAAACACACTTCATCCACACTAGGCCTATAACATATTACATGGATATATGGATTATGTATGGATATATGTATCCCAACACCTTGTGTCAACATTACCCATTCTATACTGGAGCGGAGCACTGTCCCCGAACCGGCGGATCCCTGATCTTAAGGGAGGCTGACACTGCAGGTGTGCATGGCTTGGTACCAGCAGATCTGTTGGTCTGTGCAATTTTTTGTCATGTTTGTGTGCCTTGGAATGCCGCCACTTCTCTGTGACTGGAACTCATGGAAGGCACATCATCGTTTGGCTTGGAGGAAGATTTACTGCCAGGCTTATGTGCATGCTTCCTTACCTCCCAACTAGGCTCCAGTACGGGGTCTGTAGATGCAGTACCACTGGAGCTGGAATTAAGCTCTGCAGCCAGAGAAACACTCCTGAGTTTCTCAGGCCAATGTATGGGGTGGGGTGTTCCTTGGCCTGGTTTTGACTTCAGACTCGTGGCAACCTCCATGAGGTGCTTCTAGAGGTGATGAGCCTGGTCTTCCTGGGTACGGCTTGGGAAAGACCTGCAGATATTGCACCTGGATGAAATGTGGGCTTCTTCCAAGCAGCAGAGGTAGCATTGGTGCGTGTCACTGACTGAGAATGAACGTGGACGGGAGGCACAGATCTTGAAACGTGGCATCTTTGTCATAATCTGTGTGTTGGTGCTGGGGAGTGGGTGGGAGGGGGAAGAATGGGAAAACAGATTCCCCCAAAGTCCAAATCCTACTAAAACTGCTACTAAAAACTAAACTATGAAGAAACAGCAAAAACAGTAGACTAAAACTAACTATATATAGAATTTCTAAACTTCTTTTCTTTAAAAGTGCATCAAAGAGGAGAGGACACTAACAGTTCCAACTCAGACCATGCAGCAGTGAGAAGGAACTGGAGGCGCAGTGACTCTCAAAGAATTGGTGATATGGTGTATAATCCATGGAACATGATCTCCCAGTGTGATGCTGTGGCCAAAAAGGGCTAATAATGTGATTGCGGGATATATAAACAGAACAGAATTGGAGTAGGGAGGTTATATTACCTGTATTTGGCCCTGGTGCAACTGCTACTGGAATTGTGTCCAGTTCTGGTGACCACTTTTCAATAAGGATTTTGAAAATTTGGAGAGGATTCAGAGAAGAGCTACAAGAATGACTGAAGGATTGGAAAACATAACTTACAGTGAGACTCCAGAAGCTAAATCTATTTAACTTATCAAAGGGGGAGACCTGCTTGCAGTCTGCAAGTACCCACATGGGACAACAGACATTTGGTAACAGATGGCTCTTTAAACTAGCTGACAAAAGTATGACAGATCCACTGGTGACTGCAAGTTCAAGCTAGACACATTCAGACTAGAAATAAAGGTGCACGTTTTTAAACAGTTAGGATAATTAATCACTGGAACATCCCAGCAGGGGTTGTGGTGGATTCCCCGCCACTGCAGATTTTAAAATCAAGACTGGATATTTTTCTAGAAAATGTGCTCTAGTTCAATCACAGCTATAGGACTTGAAGCCAGAATTATTACAGGGAAATCCTATGGCCTTATGTAAATCAGACTAAATGATCACAAAGGTCTATTTATGAAACCTTAAAAATCAAAAACAGTGTCTACATGCTATGCTCTGGTTTAGCCAAGAGTTATTGGGCTGGATGCAGGAATTAATGGGTGAAATTCTGTGGCCTATCGGACTGAAATATAGTTGTCCCTTGTGGCTTTAATCTTATATGAATTTCAGATTTTCCCCTAATGTATTATATTGAAAAGCATGACATAGGTCACTGCCTTGTAAAGGGCCATCAGACTGCATGAACCACTGATCAGATCTATTATAGCAAGACTGCCAGCTGTTTGCTTACTGAAGTGGGAAACAAAAATAAAACAACCCACAAATTTTGGTAGTTTAAAAAAAATTAAAAGAAAACAGTGAGGTGACTATAAGCCTTGTACTGCTTGTTATGGGAATACCTTTAATCAAAACCTTTGTTTAAGGTATATGGGCAGTCAGAAACCCAAAAAATGAAACTGTAGGCAGTCCAGGCTGGATCATATTGTTGCTTACAGTATTTCTTAATCCTGAAAGGAGCTGCACCACTAAGTTTTCATAAAAATCACTAGATAGCTACAGTTGAGGTTATTTTTGTACACCAGGCTTTATTATTTAAACATTAGTCAGTAAATTTCTAAACACTCTTTATCTCACTTATACAGGAAAATAAGCCATATATATGTTCTCATATTTTGCCTGTAAAAAAAAATACTTAATGCAGGTCATTCTCATAGGGATGGATTTTCTGAACACTGTTTTTCCAAAACAAAAAATTAAAGGTTGTTTCTTGGCATAACTGCTGCAGTGTTTTTCCACCTTTATCCTACAGTGTATAACTTTTATCGCTAAGTAACCCTTGTAATCTTTAGCTGACATCTTCCAAACTACATTCTAATTTCCTAGCCCCAAATCATTAAGCTGATCCTTTCTGTGAAAGTGCACTAGAAGCCATCTAGGTTATCTGCTTGCATGGGATTATTGGCTGTATTAAAAACAAAAAAAAGTTAGAGGTTGCCTAAAATGTAATGCTTTATGTCACCACTTCCTTTCTCTCATTAATATGAGAACCTGGACAAAGCCCAAGTGCAGCACAAAGCTATGAGTTTCATAAATATAGTACCTCTATTATAGGTTTTTGTGATATTTCAGCCCAAAGAGGCTAAGTCACCTTCAGAAGCTACAGATTTGTTACAACAGGTGAGAGCAAGGAAAAAAGCCTTTTGGAAACCAACAGCTTTCTTCAGAGAAAAATGCCAGAGACTAAAGAGAGGGGAAGAAGAAGAAGAAACAGAAATCCTTGAAACATTGTAAAAACTATTCTTTTGACATAAAACTTTCTCAGAAGTCTGGATTGAAATACTTGCCTGGGTCTGAACCGGTACTACATGAACTCAGAGGATTGCAGGGCACTGAATAAAATACATTACAAAATCGTAGACTATTACAGATACAAAATTAAACGTCAGATGGGAGAAATTCAACATTAGTTCCTGGTTCTTTTTAGCTTCTGTTTTGAGAAGCCAAAAGGATAATGGTACATTACAGTATGCATAAACTTTAGGTATTTATACTCGCTTGGTACAAGACTGAAGTTAGTATAGCAACTTTACCTTGACGCACAGGATTTTGAACTTAAAGTTGTTTGTAGTTAAATAAAAAAAATCCCCTTAAAGTTTAGGAATACAAACTATTTAGAAAACAATGCTGAAACTAGAGGTTCTGAGTTTCTGTTTTGGATCAAATGCTTTTCACACATTCACTTTCAGATGGAAAAGTCTTCGGGTCACGCCCTGAGCACTGGAAGTCGTATCTATGGATTAAAGTTAAAAAGTAAAAGGGAAAAATAATTACAAATGGTGAAGTAGATCCAACCACCCTCCTGTGAATAAGAAGGTGCTGGTTTAGATAAAAAGTTAATTCCTGTGTAGTAAATCTAGTATCTTGCTTAAAAGGGGCTCAGTTAGCTTAAATCACATTCTTTAAAAACTGTTCTCCCTTAGTTAAGTTGCCATCATCTTAGAAACCTTAGAAATAGATTTTCAAATCAGATTTTTAAGTTATTGGTATGAATGCTCAACAAGCAGTCAGCCAATTTGTTTTGATACACAAAGCTCTGTTTGGGTGCTTAGCTTTTAGGCACTCATTGGAATATAATGGCCTTGGTTCACTTATAATTTTTTGATGTACCTTTTCCTATTTGTAGGTCTCCAAAGGCCATACTTAATGACTTGGAGGAAACTTAAAAAAAAAAAATCTAGTTCCCCAAATACATGTGCACAATTTTGATAAGTTACAATATAGTCTATATAACTTAGAATTTGATAATTAACACATATGGGAAAAGAAACGCTTATATCTCAGTAACAACACCTTCTGAATATGGAAACAGATGTTCCTGTATTTATCATACCCTTATTAGAGTCTGTATCTGTTTAGAAACACACACAGTAAGTTGCCCCCACACTTAAGCATACTGAAGAAGCAGGCACTCACTGTTGCAGAGATTTCAATTCAGAAGGCAAATCGCAACCTACATAAACTCCATTTGCTAGGCTGTATTCCAAAAGAGCGCTGAAACAGGGATCCTACCAAAAAAAAGTTATGTTTAAATACAGTAGTGCAGTTAGAATTAATTTGTGTATTTCAGAGAGTATTAACAGGTGATGCAAGCGTACAGGAGACCTAAATTTATCTGAATAAATTATTGGTCAAAAAATAGAACCTGCAGACTGGTTAACAGAAGGTAATTAAATAATGTTGCTGTCTTTAGCTGGAATTTACATTTTCTACAGATAGATTCGTATGTGCTCCTAAAAATATTAGAAGTTTCTGAAACACTGCATTCTGGAAAGGCACACTAACCTTATTTTTTTGATTCACTATAAATGATGAACCTAATACACACAGGAAGATAGTGATTCTAAATACACAGAATTCTTATTAGCTGTAGTCCTCCTCATTTCCTTACCTGGAAATGAAAGTGTTTTGGTCCATCCTCTCATCTTGGTCAACATGGATTTACAAATCACTATTTTGTGGGTAACAATCATGTTGTTTAGGTGTCAGAGTAGCAGCCGTGTTAGTCTGTATTCACAAAAAGAAAAGGAGTACTTGTGGCACCTTAGAGACTAACCAATTTATTTGAGCATAAGCTTTCATGAGCTACAGCTCACTTGCATCCGATGAAGTGAGCTGTAGCTCACGAAAGCTTATGCTCAAATAAATTGGTTAGTCTCTAAGGTGCCACAAGTATTCCTTTTCTTCATGTTGTTTAGGTTGATTTGGATGCATTGTTAATAGCTTGTTAGATTCCCTTTAGGCTTAGTATTCCCAAAATAATCCAAGGACTCTTAGGGCTTGTCTATACAGTGCCTAAATCCACACCAGCTGGGGTGAGAACTGTAATACGCACCAGCTTGTGTCATGCACTAACTGACCTGTGTAAACTCTGCTGGTGTGCACTAAAAGTTCTATGCATGTTAATGCAGTTCTGTTCAAAAATGGGACTGGTGTGAACTAAGACACACTATAGATAAGCTCTAAGAGCACTCGGATTCTTTTGGGAAGATTAAGCAAAAAGAGAATCTCTCTAACAAGATTAACAATGCATCCAAATTAACCTAAACATCATGACTGTTACCTACAAATATATTGATTTCTAAATTATAAATTCATATTGACCAAGATGAGAGGAGGGACTAAAACACTTTCATATCCAGGTAAGGCTGCAGATGGTAACTTAAAGAATGATGCTTCACACGGATTTTCTCCATCTAAACATATCTAGAGTTTCCCTATATGGTAGGGAAGATTGTCAACAGGATGGCTTAGACTAAGAAAAATTCTGACTGTCCTACTTCTACGTATTTGCTTACTCTTAAGTCCTTTAGAGATGCAGAAGACATGGACAAAAAGAGCTAAATATTCTAAAGACATGTAAGTGATATCTAAAAGTATTTTGACATTGTGGATGACAATGCCCATTGTATTTCTTAGGACATGGAAGTCAATAGCTGTAGTACTAACATATAAAGAGTCCCAGCACAATTGAAACCACAAGCTGAAAAGTCAAAAATATTGCATATAAATTCCTTTCTCTAACTGTCCCTTTAGTCACAGATAGGAACACAAATTTAAATAAAGGAGATGGCTGTGCACTGAAAAAACTAAATACAGGAAACTAGAAACAGTATGCCAAGGTTCCATCTTGGTGGCATCTCTGGTTTCTAGGTGAAATTTACTCAGTTTACAAGTAAAAACTCCGTCCTCCCCCAGCCAGGGCCGGCTCTAGGCACCAGCAAAACAAGCAGGTGCTTGGGGTGGCACATTTCTAGGGGTGGCATTCCAGCGCCAGCCATGCCGCCCCTAGAAATGTGCCCCTGCTGCCCCAGCTCACCTCCACTCCGCCTCCTCCACTGAGTGTACCACCGCCACTCTGCTTCTCCCCCCTCCCTCCCAGGCTTGCCGCACCCCCCACCCCCGCTCACCTCCGCTCCGCCTGCTCCCCTGAACGCGCTGCCTCTCCCTCGCCTGAGAGGGAGGGGGAGAAGCGGAGCGACGGCATGTTCCGGGGAGCAGGCGGAGCGGAGGTGAACTAGGGTCAGGGGTTGTATGGGGGGGCAGGAAGTAATGCAGGGGGGAATGTGGCACGCCCGGGGGAGGAGGCGGGGCCGGGGATTTGGGGAAGGGATGGAGTTGGGGCAGAGCCAGGGGGGCATGAAAAAAAAAGCGGGGGCGGCCAAAAATTTTTTTTGCTTGGGGTATAGCAAAAATCCTAGAGCCGGCCCTGACCCCAACTGCCCATCCTCCAAACTCCCTCTGGGATCTGAAAGTCAGGCCAGACTCTTTCACACTTGTGCATCACCACCATCAGTAGGAGATTATACATGCCAAATTCTGACTTTATTTTACAGTTGTGCAACCCTACTGAAAGCAACATCCAATGGAACTTCTGCACGTGAGAGCAGAATTTGGCTCCACACTTAAAACAATAAATATGCTAAAAGAGAATCCAGCTCACAAACCTAGCACTGCAGAACAATGCAGCTAACATGAGTAAAAAAATTACTACTTGACTTTTAGTGACATTTCACTAAAGTCAAGAGATAATGTGCCAGCTATGCATAGGGACAGGTATGTGTTAGGTTAGAAGGTGCCATTTTAATCACTTTTCAAACCAGAACTACACTAAAAGAAAGCAGTGCTCAACACTGTTTTGAAAAAGTTTCATATAAAGGAGAACAAAGAGTCATTGTTCTTCACACCAAGTAAATAAAAACTCAAAAAAAAAACAAAACAGTTCATAGCCCCAAAATACCATACAAATACTGCATACACACACTTCTGTTTTTTTTTTAAACAGCGAAAAAACAAAAATACCACCTTACTTTTACAAGTACATGAGGATTTCCCACCATAATAAGCAAAGCCTTGGGTCTGGTAATTGCCACATTAAATCGTTTTGCATTAGAGAGGAATCCCAAGTAGTATCTATCATCATCAAATGAACCCTCATTCGATCGTACCTAAAACGAATAGACAAACAAAGCAACAGTCAATAAGTGAGACGGAAACTCATCAAAATATACTGCAGTCAAAAATTGTTTTCTTTCCTACTGTAGTAAGGATGGATCAGAGAAAACATATAATAAGCACAACTTCACCCCGCCAACTATGTTGCCACTCTAAATATCCCCTACACAAGGTAAGTTCTCCAGATGAGACTGCTCAAGGAGAATGGTGTGTAAAGTGGCCCCAGTGAAGCAGCAATCAGGGGTGCCAATCCTAATTCAGAATGAGAAATTAGTAGTACATATCTTAATGAAGAACGCCATCTTAGAACATTATTTAATTTTATTGGTGAAGGTAGGTAATGCTCCAGAGAAGTTCTAATTGATCAACCCACAGACTAAGCTACTGTATTTGTACATAGAATAGTATTGCACGCTTCCTTACAATGCCCAGACATGCTTCAAACCTAACATGGAGGGACCACCTTCTTCAGACAACTGGTACTCTGGGACCACAACTTATCACACTTCATGTTGTTTCCTTGTTCTCTCCCAGTATGTTATATCCACCTATTGTCTCCTATTTAGATTAGGAACACTTCAGGGCAGAGACCTTCTTCACCTGTGTGTGCACACACATGCACCCAAGCTCAATGGGACCTTATGGTTAGGTTCCTAGCATGGAACTCAAGAGCTGGGTTCAAATACCTGCTCTACCAGACTTGCTGTGGGCAAGTCACTCATCTCTGTACCTCAGTATCCTCACAGGTGTGCTGGGAGGATAAATATGTTAAAGACTGTGAGGCACTCATACTACGGTAATGGAGCTAAGATCAAGATAAGTACTATCACAATACAAGTAATATGGCCTGGAAGCATTAGATTTTTATCGGTAAATGTTGATAAACGTCGATCTCACCATACAGAAACCAGTGAAAATGTATTTCCATCAATAATTGACAGTCACAGCTTGGTAAAGAAAGAAAAAATGATGCTTGAGAAATCAGAGTTTGATTTAAGGCTATATACTTCGCATATTTTGACATACGATACTGAAATTTGTGTTTTAATGGTTACGAGGATTTAACTTTCTGAATCACAAAATCTACTGTCATTAAATAATTATCGTCTGATCCCCCTCATAATTTTCTGCAACTCTGAAATTTTAAATTGATAAACATTAAAAAAATGCTTAAAAATAAACAGATTATTCATCAAAACTATAAAAAAAAATCAAATTCTGCCAAGCCTACAAATTTACAAGGTGATAAGATAGTTCAGTCTCCATGCATGTTTGGTGTTGGTGCTTTTGGATAGACTACCAGCAAAGGTATCAACTGAGGCAGTGACTCTGGTCATGTGCACTCCTCTCATTAGGAAGTGGGCTGAATGTTAACTTTCATATAAATCAAATAGCTGTAGACAGGTTCATTATCACAGTGATTAAAAGTTTTCTCCTCTATAGTTACTAGCTTAAATTTACACAATTTTCAATTCCCCAATTTATGTTTAAATGTACTCGAAGTTTGAAGTAAAAAAGTCATACCCTTGTGTAAAATAAATGAGACAATTGTTACAATATAAATGTAAATATTTACCAACTACTACAAAATGATATCTGACATACTGCAGTATTTGCCTGTACTTAGAAAATGAAGTAGTATCTTAGGTGCTGTGATACATAAGTGGTAGATAAAAATACGTTGCCTTTTAAAATGGTGATTACTGTTGTATAAAAAACATTGCACTTTTACATACTGTCGATATGATGATCACCAAGTACTCCTGCCCTTGAAACTCCTCTACAGAACCAACTTTAATATCCGTCAAATCAACATTTCGCAGAAGAAACCTAATTTTTTCTACCTATAAAACAAAAATATTTGAAGGAATTTGTTTTTAGATTAAATAACTAGTATCTTTCATACAAAGTGTACCAAAAATAGAACCTAATGTAAAAATTTTTATACCTCTCAAAGTGTTTGCATCTGGATTGAGAGCAAATGTTCTAACTGGGAATGATTAACAAGAGCTTTTAGATTAAGTACAAAGTTCACATGGGAAAGTGTCAAACCTGTTGCCAAACTAAGGGTATGTCTACACTACAAAATTAGGTCGAATTTATAGAAGTTGGTTTTTTAGAAATCGTTTTTATATATTCGAGTGTGTGTGTCCCCACAGAAAATGCTCTAAGTGCATTAACTTGGCGGAGTGCTTCCACAGTACCGAGGCAAGCATTGACTTCCGGAGTGTTGCGAAGTGGGTAGCTATCCCACTGTTCCCGCAGTCTCCGGAAATGAGATTAAAAAGTTCGTGGTTCTTTTCCTGTCTACTTGGCCAGTGCATCTGAGTTGAGAGTGCTGTCCAGAGCAGTCACAATGGAGCACTCTGGGATAGCTCCCGGAGGCCAATACCATCGAATTGTGTCCACAGTACCCCAAATTCGACCCGGCAAGGCCGATTTAAGCGCTAATCCACTTGTCAGGGGTGGAGTAAGGAAATCGATTTTAAGAGCCTTTTAAGTCGAAAAAAGGGCTTCATAGTGTGGACGGGTGCAGGTTTACATCGATTTAACGCTGCTAAATTCGACCTAAAGTCCTAGTGTAGACCAGGGCTAACGGGTAAAGTACCCAATAACACAGTTTAGGTACGATTAGTTGTCTATGGACAAAATTAATCTCAACATTTTAACCAGCAACTGATATTTTTTCAGTTTCAAATTAGTTCACACTTCTTGGCTTTTTCCTCACATTAATATAGTTTCTAAGAAATTTTGTAATGTTGAAATTCTTATGGTGTATTTAGCTACTATCCAGTCTCTCCACAATTTTCTCAACTGCTTCTGTAAGTAGGCAGAAGACCAACTGTGATAGATCTGGGGACATTAACGTGGGGGAGAGAAGCAGAATGTGTCCTTTTTCATTACTAGCTTTTTATCTGATAGTTTAATAGCATATTAAATATGATTGACAGTACAATACATAATGCGACTAGGAAAGCAGTCCAAAGTTTGCAATAGTTTCTTGCAATAAACAGCACTAGCAGTGAATCAAAAATATGAGTTTAAATTCAGAAACTTATCACTTATAAGCATCAGAATCAGACCTGTTTACGATATGGTGTAATCACTCCAATATCAGTCACCGACACTGCATTGTTAACATGTTTTGCAAGAAGGCAACAATAACGCATTACTTGAACTGCTTCTGTAGGATTAAACCAAGAGGGGTTGTGTCCTTCACGTGTTTCAGTGCCCTGCATTAGGAGAGAAGAAAATAAAGATCAGACACTGAGAGTTGTTGCAAATTTAGTGATAAATACCTGCTGATTATCTTCTTAATACTTAGGAGTTGGTTTGGAAAGAAGTCAAACTATACAGCAATGTCGGCTAATTTGATTAAATGTATCTACATAGTCTAGAATTAGACTGAGGAAAAATGAACAGGTCCTTCTCCAATTACTGCACTTCCAAGCATATGAAATTTATGTTACTAAAGAAGAAGAGTCTCCCACCTATCAAATCTCCCTTAATTCCCCACCCCCATTTTAGTAAGAATATTTTACATACCTTTATGCCATGAAAAATTAGTGGAAACCCCTTCCTCGGTAATTTTTCCCAACCCAACAAAGAAGTTACTACTGAAGTGTCTGCACAAACTTCCAGCTCTTTATGATAAAACAGTTTAGAGGGCAACGCAAGCAATGTAGAATGTGATCTGTAATTCTTCAAAAGTTTTGTAACCTGCAAGGACGAAAACTCAAAATCCATGAAATGAAATTGCACGCATACCACATCCTGCAATTCTTGTCTCCTTCTCCCAGCACAGAGAAGATTATTGTCTGCTCTTTTCTCTAACCCCTTCACCTGCCCCAGTGACCCCATCCCATCACCTGATCTCCTCCACACCTACTCTCATCCTCTCACTCTTTTCCTTAATCCCTCTCCCTCACATCTAACTCTTTTCCCCGACAATACAACCATACTTAAGTCTCTCCCATCTTAAAAAAAACAAACCAAACAAAAAGCCTCTTAACCCCATTTGCCTCTCCAACTACCCATCTCCCTTTTGTCTCTAAGTTCACTGAATGTGCTATCTACAGTCACTGTCTGGAGTTCCTCTACTTCAGCTGTATCCTAGACCCTGTTCCAATCCAGCTTATGCCTCTTGTACACCACTGAAACCACTCCTCCTAAAACCTCTAATGGCCTCTTCCTAGCTAAAGCTCAGCACCAATACTACATCTTCATGCCCTTTGGTCCATCAGCCCTATTTGACATTATCTACCACACTCCTCTTCCTGAAATATTGTCTTCCCTGACTGTCTTCTCTTGGTCCTCCTCCTACCTCTAATTGTTCCTTCAGCATGTTCAAGAATCCTCTTTCTCCCTCCAACTTTCTGTGAAGGTTCCACAAGGCTCTGTCCTTGGTCCCCTTTTCTTCTTCTACAACTTATCTGAGTAATCTCATCCACAGACACAAATTCAGCTACCATCTCTAAGAAGACAACTCACCGATTTGTGTGTCTACTCCAGATCTGTCTTCTTCTAGCCATATTAAAAAGTCAACCTCTCTCTGTGAGATCTCCTTGTGGATGTGTAGCTGCCAGCCCAAGTTGAATATGGTTAAAAACAGCTTCTAATAATCCATCCCAAGCCCTCGCCACTACCTCCTCTCTCAATTACTGTAGACAACTTCACCATCCTCTCACTCACATCAATAACCGGTGTATGATTTTTTACTCTGCCCTTTCTCTAGGTCCTCATAGGTCGTATCTATATCTTACCTAAGATAAGGACTTGCCTATTCATCTACACAGCCAAAACTCTTGTCCAAACTCTCGTCACCTTAAATCTTGATTACTGCATTAAGGTTCTTTTCCATTAAGAATGCTGCTGCTAAGATCATTTTCCTAGACCATAGCTTTCTTTTGCGCCCCTCCACTGGCTTCCCCTTCTCTACTGTATCAAAAATAAGTTTCTTGTCTTCACTTTCAAGGACCTTCACAGTCAAACCCCATCCTACCTATCATCTCTTATTCCCGATCAAGCTGATGCTCCTCCTGAATTGGTCCATGATGCCAGCTTCCATCACTCACTTGTTAAATTTTCAAACAACCACCTTCATGCTTTCTCATGTTCTATCCCTCGGGCTTGGGGGGCTCTTCTCCTGTAAATATCTGCACAAACTACCCCATCATCAACCTTTAAATCCCTCCTCAAAATGCTCCTTTGCTGCGATGCCTATAGAAAACTTGACTATGGTTAGGCTGCTGATGTGCAGAGATCACTGCCTATCACACCAACTCCTTGTACTCCCCCATCTATCTACATCTATCTGTTGTCTCATCTTATTCTTAGATTATAAGCTTATGAGGGCAGGGATCGGTTTGGTTTGTACTCCACTTTGATGAATGGGGTCCTGGTCTATGACTAAGGCTCGTAGGCACTATAGTAACAAACAACACTATTTCATCTCCATAGCACAGCAACAATTGTTGACTGCTCTAGTGCAGGCTCTACAAACTCATGGATCTCTCGTGCTTAAAGAAGAATATAGCTGATTTTTTTGTAGTAAAAGTTCTACGACGAGATTTATTGTAGCTTTTTAAAAAAAATAATAAAAACTGGTTTCATTAAATATATCCTTCTTCCCAAATGGTAAAATGTAACTCCCAGTAGACTCCATAATATTTAGACTCAGCCAAAATAGACCTTAATGAAAGGGAATCAGTTATGGGACTTTTAACTTTGCTATTGAAGCATGAAAAGGGGACAAGCTCATTTTACGTGCATACAATTATACAGCCAAAAGCCTAGAAAAAATGGTAAACACAGTCTTCTTGCCCTTCCCTCTCATCTCTGTGGCCATTATTATCTGCTGTGACCCTGTCTGATCTCAGGATAAGTAAGGGTGGGCTAGTTCAACCTCTTGGATGGAATAACTGCTGCAGGAAGTGGTACTGGTGATTTATTAAATATTTTTCTTTCAAGTGAATCAGTACAACCAATGCTTCAGAAAGACTTTAGTGGACACTGTGCTACTTTGGGCAAAACGTACCACAGGCTCAGATCACGTGTGTTACTTAAATATTCTTTGCCCTTTTTGAGAAGAAAGCTTGCACATCTGAGTGAATTCCAATTCCAGTAATCATAATCAGTTTAAGTTCTCCTGCTGTTTCCATTGAACAGACTATTAGAGTTTCTTTTTGTTTCAGCTCTGTGGTGAATGAAGTAGTTTTACAGCTTTGTTATAAAGTAGACAATATTTACATTCACTTCTTTCCAGCAATTCTATAAAAGCTTATTTTCTGCTGCTGCAATATTATCTTTTCACCTTTTATGTGGAAAGATTCACAGGTTTATACCTTCTATGTTAAACGGTGGCCTAAAATTGGGAGGTGGGGCAATAGTGCCTGTGCGGCATCTTTATGGATAGATGAATGTCTGAACATTTTTCTTATGTTTGTTTACATTAATATTAAATACGGGGGAGGATTTCTGAGTTGCTTTTTCTACTAAAAAAGCAAGTCCTGTTTACCTCTGGAGTTTTATGGAGGACTGAGGAACTACTGGAGTTATGAAATCACAGGAGACTGAAGCCCTGTCTACATGAACACTTAGTTTGCAGCAAGATAGGATGTAGATCTGCCCTGCACTACCCTAATGCACAGTAAGTCTCCATGTGGACCCTGCTGCCATGCACTAACAATTTGCTAGTGCAGGGGTTCTCAACCCTCTTTCGTTGAGCCCCCCTCAACATGCTATAAAAACTCCAGGGCCCAGGGAGGCTTGGAGCTTCAGCCGCAGGGGGGTGGTGGTGTGGTGCGTGTGTTTTTCTGGGATTCTGGCCTGTGGGGCACAGGGTCCACCTGCTGGACAGTGCACTTGGGCATAGGCATAGTTTGACTTCTATTTTAGGGAGCAGGGCCAGATGGGGCTCGGGCCAGCTCCACACGGCAGGACCCAGGAAGGGAGCACCACACTCCACTTCCGATTCACCTCAGCAAGCCACCCAGCCTGTCGGTGTTGGGGGAGGGGGGGAAGAGGGGAACAGGGAGGGGGGAAGCAACTAAAAATCATAACTCAAAGGGTATGCTCAGCTCAAAAAGTCTGAAAAGCACTCGTGGTGCAGGGAGACAGGTAGCTAGGGGCTGTGTGCAGGCAGGGGGATAGCAAGGGGCTGTGTGCTGGGAGGGCTCCCCAGGTCCACCCCGTGGTTGCTGCTCCCAAAGGGCTCTGCTGGCCCTGGAGCCAGGTACTCCCATCCAGGCTGCTCTTACTGGCTGCGTGGGTAGTCAAAGGGGGATGGGAGCTGAGGAGCAGCTGTAGACCCAGACACCAGGAGGAGGAGGAGCACCATGGCTGCCCGTTCCATGGCATTAGTCAGAGGAGCAGCCATCCTGTACTGCTCCGCTCTGGCTTCCCATTTTTGACCTGGGCAGGGGGGTGAGGCCTCGGGAGGGGGCATGGGGGGGAGAAAGAAGAGGTAGAGGGAGCGTTTGGAGCTTCCCCTGGGACTGCCCCACTCTGGTTAAGGCACTACAGTTTGGGGGTGGGTGGGGGAGAGACTCTCCAACTCTGCCCATCGGCTCGGGGCTTGTGCCCCACAGGATGCCGGGGCTCAGGGCTCACAGATCCTCTGAAACCAACTTGTGGCCCCCAAGGGGGCCACGGACACCTGGTTGAGAACCACGTCCCTAGTGCACTTTAATCTACTCCCAGGAGTAGATCAAAGTGCACTAGCGGAAAAAATGTTTACTTACCTGTTCTGTAACTGTTGTTCTTTGAGATGCAGTTGTACACATGTATTCCACTCAATTATATGCGCAACCAGGATGCTGGAGCCAGAGAGTTTTCTGCAGCAGAACCCATCGAGGCAGTGCTCATACCCTACACATCCTCAGACCCTCTCCCCCAAGACTATGTAAGAATAGCACCACTCAGACCACCCTCAGATCCTTTGCATCTGAACCTGGAGAAACAGGACTCCGATGCAGAGTGGACAGAGGCTGGGTCGTGGAAGACGTGTGCAACCACATCTTGAAAACAGTTATAATAAAGGTAAGTAACAGTTTTGTCTTCGAGTGGTTGCACATGTGTACTCCACTCAGGTGAGTGACAAGCAGTACCATTAGGAGGCAGGAATCAGAGTCTATTTAAATAGCGACTATAACACCGCTTTTCCAAAGTTTGTATCAGATCTTGCAACTGTAGTGATGGTGTAATGATGAATGAAGGTATGCACAGAGGACCAAATAGCTGCCCTACAAACATCCAGTATGGGTATGCCCTTTAGAAAAGCTAGAGATAGCCTGAGATCTCATTAATGGGCTGACAGTCTCTGTGAAGGAGGGGTATTCACTATCTCATAAGCTGTCATGATAGGGGAAGTAATCTGTCAGGAAAATGTTTGTGCTGAAACTGCTTGCTGTCTTACTCTGTCAGCACACAAAACAAAGAGCTGAGGAGACAGCCTAAAAGGCTCAGTCCTCTTCAGACAGAAGGCTAATACTGGCTTTACATATAAAGTATGCAGATGAGCCTCATCCCTATTTGAGAGCGGCTTTCAAGAAAAAACACAGGTAAATATATTAAAAATTTTGGATGTGCTCTCAAAGCTACTTGGATCTTTGATAAACAGCATATATAGAGGTCCTGCTACGAGACCCTGATGCTCACCCACTCTTCTGGCTGACATAATAGGAATGAGGCAGGATGTCTTCTGATATCAAAAGACAAAAGAACAGGTGGCCATAGGCTCAAATGGAGGCCCATTAAAGAAGCTATAGTCTAGGGGCCCAAATGGAAAATCCTGCCTAAATCTGAAATTTGTAGCATCCATCTGCAGAAATGGTTAACACATTTTTATGAAGGGATTAATTCCCTGGAGTTATTTGCTTGTGTGTGTGTTGTATTATGTAGTGGTAATTGAGAATTATGGGTGCTTTTGTAAATCATCTCAAATTGCCTTCATGCATTTCTTGAAAAAGTCCAAGTAATGACTCTTCTTTAATGCGTGTATAATTATACATTTATTTCATCCCATAGTGATTTCATTATAGCAAATTTACTTTAAATATGTTCTCTGCTTGTTGTTTTGTGTATATGTGTAATTTATGATTCGCTTACATAATGTAATGTGATTATTTCATCTGCTATTCCAACAGTAACATCTATTGGGTACTGTCCAGTGCTGCCAGCATCAGCTATTGAATGGGATACAGTTTTCACTGTAATGAAGAACGTCAACAAGATGTCTAGGACACTTGGCCAAGATGATGGTGTTTTGACATTTGATGAGGCTATATATTGTAAGGCTAAAGTGATTCAGTGGAGGTGCCCAGAGGAATTTCAGAAAAAACAATCTTGAGAATGGGTGGTTTCTACATAGCACAGACATTTCTGGCTATAACTGGAAAGAAGTACGAAGAGTGCTCTGGAAGACATCCTCATAGAATTTCAGTTGCATGGTAGCAACACAGCAAGCAGTCTACTTAAAGGCAGTTATACAACTGTGGAATGAAGGTCCACAAGCTTACAATGGAGGCTCTGTCCAGATTGCGGTGGCAGGCATTTTGTAAATGGATACAAGACAATGAGATTGACTGTGATGTAGACCTTACCAACAGTAAGCTCCAATAATGTCAAATTCCGGTATCGAAAATGGTGCAACAAGTCTCACAGCAGACACTTGCCCAGCTCAGTGATGCCCTCAAGAATGTACTGGATGTAGTACACAGATTCTGCAATTTTGGAACAGCAACTTCCCAAACCTTTGCATTCTGATATGATTACATCAAAATGGTTAACATCTCAATGTGTTTCATTAGAGCAGAAAGTGAAAACAACTGGCACATACATCTTGCAGTGCTTTTAGAGATACTACTACTTTTCACTTTTGACTGTACTAGCTATGCCCGCTGGGTATCTGTGTACATCAGTGATACGAAGTTTCTGCCAGATTAAACCGTCCAAAGTTCATGATCAATCTGTGCAAGGAACTTATGCAGTGGCTCAGTCTACAAATAAATTCAGCAAAGTCTGGATAGACATGGCACTTGAACAAACAGTAAACTGTGATAATAAAGAAAAAAGGGGATACAGTGGGTTTCACTTTGAAACCAGGATCTTAGATGGTTCATCACTGCTCATGAGTGCTTAGCTATCACAACTTCCACAAAGATAACATGTGTTATATAGTAGACTCAGATGTGTCACAAGGAAAACACAAGGAGGCTGCACCACTTTGCATGCAATGTGATGAAGGAGATGTAAATAAGGGAGTTTGCACCATCACTGAATCCATGACAAACCCATTTGATTTGAATGTGAATTGAGAACACTCACCAACATTGCAAGTGGCATTGTTTGTACCCGCAAAGATTGCTACCAAGCTTGTTACTACAAATGATATAGGAATCAAAGCAATGAAACAGTATGTGGAAGAGATTAAATTCAAATACCACTGGTTTCTTCTTTGAACCACTGCCTAAGCTCAGCATCAAAACATTTGCATCTCTAAGCAAGAAGTTCAACCTGAAAGTTAGTAGTGATAAGACAGCGACTATCAATGCAGACAGTTGTTTAGCTGTCTTGTAGTAACTACACAAACAAGAGATACATGAGCATTCTACAGTTCAATATGTTCTAGCACATTTGGATGGTACCCTGAACAAAACTGCAAAGAGTAAGCTATTGCCTGAATTAGAAAGAGTGAGAGTCCATATCAACTGCCAGCATTCAACATGCCCACAACTTGGATAGCAAATGGCAAGTCTGTTATTCAAATGGTCAGGCCAGAAGGTGCAACTAGCTTTGCAGAACTTGCTGACTTGGGTTTCAGAATAGTACACCACCCTCTACAGAGTTATGAGAGCTGCAAAAGAACATATATTGTCTTTACTTATATCATGTCAAAGATTCAATTGAAAGTTTCTGGGCATGCACAGAGGCATCATCACAAAGCAATGAAGTAAAAATCCATGGTCCCAATGGAGAAAATTCATTGGAAACCCCAAGAATAAAGCACATCTGGTAAAATTTTTCTCAGAATCATGATGTGATATGGCAGAAACTGTACTTAGTTTAAATCAGAAAATGAGTATTGCTGGTATATTAAAGGATGGCCTCATTGCTCACATGGTCACTTCAGATGGAGTTGTAGACTATGACAATCTATTCTCATTGGATGAATAAGTAGATATTTGGCTTCTATTTCATGTTGCACATGCTTCACAAGAATACCCTTCTGTAGTGGTGTGTTATTCAGACACTGACATTGCAGTTCTCTGTGTACATTTTATTCACAAGTTGGAAACAACTTCAGAGCTTTGGTTTCATACTGGTGTGAAAAAAACAACACCACATATTTATACCAGCCCACACCATAGCAGCTGAACTTGGCCAACAACAATACAGAATGTTGCCAGTAGTACGCATGCTGACTGGGTGTGATTCAACCTGCTGCTTGGCAAGGGTTGGCAAACTAAAGCCATGGAAGCTTGTCAGAAGAATCCACCCAAATTTAAAAGCCTTGCCAATTTTGCCATTACGGTGGTTACTCCTGCACAGCTGGCATCAGCAGAGCTTCCGATAGCTCTTCTCTATAACCCAAAAGCTAACTCTGTGGGTGCAAATAAAATTGCGATATAAGCTTTTCTGTCACAAACAGGCCCAGAAGGCAGCCTTCCCCCCAGTTTACAATAATCTTCTGCAACATACCAAGCACATAAATTAGCCTTACTGGGAACCATACCAAGGAGGCTCAGCCTGACATCCCTTCCCCAATTAGAAATGGCTGGCATCACAACAATGATGGACACATTTCTCCAACAATTGACTAATGACAGACATCTGTCCCTGATGCAGTCCAGGAGCTCATTACGTGTGTGGGGGGGAAGCCAAGTGTGAGCACAACTACTGTTACTCAAGACACAGTATGACAAGCATACAGACTTGACAGAATCCTGATGGTGAGGTTGCTGCCTTGGATTTGAGGGGGGGGGGAGTGTACCGCAGAATGTGATCAAACTCATTGCAACCGTATTATGCGCGTTCACACACCATGAATTAATAAAATAGAACACCACATAATAAAGGGTTAATTTGAAAGCAGGCTTTTAGAGGCAAGGTCAAAACTAGCTGGCAGTTTCTGCTAATCATAATGGGAGGAGGGGAAAGAAAAGTCAACAACTGAGAAAAAGAAATTAAGTGGATGGAAAACCCTGAATTTGGGTGACTGATACAGAAGTATTATTATGATTAAGATTGTTAGGAATGTGTTGATAAGTAGTTTACTGAAAGTTAGGAAAAGTAATGATTTTAATAGGGGTCTCTAAGATGTATAAAGAAAAGGAGTACTTGTGGCAGCTTAGAGACTAAACAAATTTATTTGAGCATAAACTTTCGTGAGCTACAGCTCACTTCATCGGATGCATTCAGTGGAAAATGAAAATTCCACTGAATGCATCGATGAAGTGATCTGTAGCTCATGAAAGCTTATGCTCAAATAAATTTATTAGTCTCTAAGGTGCCACAAGTACTCCTTTTCTTTTTGCGAATACAGACTAACACAGCTGCTACTCTTTAAGATGTATAAGTTAGTTATAAAAGATGAGCTAAATCAGTGTATTCTGGAGCAGTCCTCTGAAGCCACCTTGAGAGATGTTTTTCCTGATGGCTTTTCTCCCTGGCAGGTGAACAACTGGCCACTGCAAACATGCTGTTAATTACTCAATACTGTTCCAATCTAATAAACTCCAGTTTTAGATAGAGCACGCTTACTTACATTAATCTTTCATCATATGGAATTGCTGTGTTCCCACTGATTTATTCCTGACACTGCCTGGAGTGAAACAGTGAAGTTACCCCTGCTGTTGCAGGTGGACTGGACTTAGCACTCTAGGTGGAGTCGCCAGAGCCAACAATGGCTCTAGGGAGGACGAGTGGCCCAGCACGGGTCTCATTGCATTAGTCACTCCCCACTTAATCATAGAATCATAGAATATCAGGGTTGAAAGGGACCTCAGGAGGTCATCTAGTCCAACCCCCTGCTCAAAAGCAGGACCCATCCCCAATTAAATCATTCCAGCCAGGGCTTTGTCAAGCCTGACCTTAAAAACTTCTAAGGAAGGAGATTCCACCACCTCCCTAGGCAACGCATTCCAGTGTTTCACCACCCTCCTAGTGAAAAAGTTTTTCCTAATATCCAGCCTAAACCTCCCCCACTGTAACTTGAGACCATTACTCCTTGTCCTGTCCTTATCCTTGTCCGGGACTCACTTGTCCCTCTTTGGAACTGGAGAGCGCCCTCTCTTGGTGCGCTGTTTCTAATGCTTCTTCCTCGGCACCAGGGATGGAGAATGGTGCCGGTGGAGTCCTTTGCAGGGAAGATAAAGTGCTCAGTGCTGATTTGGATCAGCTTGGCACCTAGGCCAGTCTGAGGGCTGCCTCCATACAAATGTGTCTATATTTCTGAATATGTGGGCTGAAGCTCCTGAAGATCTGGCACTTCTTCTTAATGTGAGTTTCCCTGAGGCACTTTAGACTGCTAGAATGCGGGTCACTCTCTGGCATGGGCTTGTGGCAGGAGGCACATGGCTTGAAGCTCGGGGACTGGGGCATGACCAGGCCCTGGTATGAAAATCCGTCAACAACAGGGACCACTATTCACCCTATATACACTAACACTTACTAAGAACTATATAAACTAACTGCAAAAACTATACAATATATTATAAAGTCCAAGGGAAAGAAGTCTTGCAAGAGCAAGAGGGATCATTCCAAGTAACCGTCACAGGCAGTCAGGGTGCGGAGTTGACGGCACCCCTTATACCGACGCATCTGCATGTGACTCCAGGGGCAACTAGAGCCAGTCCTATGGATACCCCTAAGGGAAAAATCTTTAGCAACCGCACACGTGGCACACACACACCCCGAGCACGGAATGGATACGAGCAAGAACTCAAAGAAGAAAAAGTGCATCTAGTAGACTGCTCTCTACTATTAAGCAATATTTCCTGAACTGCCACTGAGCAGTCTCTCTGTTTGATCTAACTACTCAACAGTCACACCATGAGGTACAGACTGTTTGGATCTGGGTGCAATGTAGGTCTAGGATGCTGGTAAAGTAGGCCTGGAAGAATAGACAGAGATGACATGGAGTTTGAATCGAGAAACTGTGAAGATCAGAGATCCAGCACTGGCTTGACCAAGATAGCATTATGAGAATTATCCTGGCCTGGTCTTGTTTTACTTGGACAATAACCTGTGGGATAAGCAGAATGGGGGTAATGCATACATGAAGCTCAGTCCCCATGTTGAGAGAAAGGTTTGGGTTAGCAAACCTGTACTCTGGCTCACTCAGAATGGAACAGAACCGATGGCACTTCTTGTCTTTTGTTGTGAATAGGTCAAATGCTGAAATACCCCAGACCTGAAAGTTGGTTCGGAGCACACTATTCTTCAGGGACCACTTGTGATTTTGGGAAAGTCTCCTGCTGAGGTGATTGGCCAACTAATTCTGGGAACTTGGTAAGTGTGTGGAAATGGGAGCAACCCCTTCTTTGATGCAAAAGTCCCATAGATTTATCACCTCTAGACAAAGCTGATCAGATCATGCTGTCCCAGTCTGTTTAGGCAGTACACTGTGGCTGTATATTTGGTCAGCTTCTAGATCAACAAGCTCTTTACATGAGGCAGAAAAGCACAGCAAGCCCTCTGAATCGTGCAGAATTTGCGGACACAGATAGAGCAGGAGGCAATTCTCCATATTAACTCTTAGGTTTGTAACCCTTCTAGATAAGCACCCTGCCCTATCAGGAGGGAAGCATCAGTAACAATTGAAGGGGGCAAGAAAATGGTACGCCCTTGCATGTGTTCTTCTGACCCATCCACCACTCTGGAGGCTATAGGACTGCAGGACAAACTCGTACCAGTGTTCTAAGGGATGTCTTTTTGGTTGATACACTGAGTTCAGCCACGCTCGAAGGATGCACAGGAGAAACAAGGCTTGTTGGGTCACACAAGTACATGTGGCAATATGGCCTAAAAGCCTTAGTCATCATTAGATTGTGACGGTGGGGTCTGACTTAAGAAATAAGTACAACTAGTGAATGGTCTGAGATTTCTCTAGAGAGAGAAAAGCCATCAAATTTGCAGAATGGAGTAGGGCCCCGTGACACTGGCAGATCAGGTGTCCTCTCATGCCAAGGTCCCTATGTCTCAATTGAACACTGACAAATACATAGCTGGAATCAGTCTGGCTCACTTATGTGTTAGCATTGGTAAAACAGGTATTAAGATTGTAAGCATGCATTTGGTATTCAGAGTTTATTGAATACTTGCAAGTAGCTATGTGAATTAATCTCATTTAGAACATCTGTAGCCTATATTGTAAAGGTAATATCTGAGCAGTTGTATTGTGAGTTGGGAAATCACCAGACAGGAGAGACACATTAATTAGTGTGAAGAGCTGATCTTCAACAGAAGGTATTACGCCCTTCCCCAAAGGAAAAGTCCATCGATACCAGATTGTGGGACGTTGCAACTGGAATTTCCGTATGTACTGTCAATAAGAGGACAAAAGACTTTTGTTGTTCTTCTCTCCTCCCTGTGACAATGAGTCATGCAAGCGGATTCCTCCCATCGGCTGAGTTTGCAGCTCAGACCACATGGCAGGAGCGGCTCAAAATCCCAAGAGAAGGAACTAGGTATCTCTATGCTGTTTGGACTTGGGGGGAGCATTGGCAGCAAGGTGTATCTAGGCATAGCAAGAGATCCCCAGCTGCTTAGCCTGAGTTAGCCCTAAAGCTCAAATAGAGCTTGCTGATTACAGAAGCCTATATTGCCTTTTAAAATTGAAGAGGCATTCATGCATGTGACTGTTTGCTTGCTTTAACCTTGTAATTTCCTTTTAATATTTCATGAATCTTTATATACTTTATTATAGAATTGGCTGTAAGTGTTGTCTTTGGTGTTAGATCTAAGGTGCAACTGACCTGTGGTAAGTGAGTAGTGCTTTGGGACTGTGAGTAATCTGAATAGAGTGGTGATTCTTGGTGTAAGGGCTGGGTGGCGAGATAGGTCAGAGTACCCAAGGGAATTGTCTGTGATTCCATGTTAGGGTCAGTATAATACTTGAGATGTTTCCACTTGATATTGGTTGGTGAAATTTAAGTTGGAACTCTCAGCCTATTTGGGGTTTGTGCCCTGGTTCCTAACAGTCTGCCCTGAGGTTGGTACTCATGTTCTTCTACCACGGCAGGCAGTGTTACAGCCCCAATTCATTCAAATTTTCCATGTCAGGACTAATGTAGATGGTCTCCTATTCAGCAAGAGTTCCAGACAGTCGAAGAAACGAATGATATATGGACATGGTGGAGAACCTGATGTTCAGACCTGCCTTGTCCTAACCAATCATTCAGAAGGCATGAATTCTCTTTCTCCTCAAGTAGGTCACCACTACTGCCATGCACTTGGGTATACATGCAGGACCCACAGCAGGCTAAAAGGGAAGTATTGTGTATTGACAGTGTTGGCCCACTATTACAAGTCCTAAAAACATTCTGTGACTTGGCAGTACTGCCACATGTATGTAAGCAGCCTGAAGATAAGATCAAAGGTAGCAAACCAGTTATTGTGGTCAAGGGAAAGAATGACTGACATTAGGGAACTATGTGAAATCTTACATGCCTAAAGAACTTGCTGAGATTTCAAGGTTCAGTATGTGTGTCAGACCTCCCCCTTTGCATGTGGAGAAAGTACTGCAAATAAAACCCCTTTCCCTGATGTTAAAGGGGAATTTCCTCCATGGCCCCTAGAGCTAACAGTCTGAATTTCTTGAAGGAGCACTGACTTGTGAGATGGGTCCCTGGAAAGCAATGGGATTGGTGAGAAAGCAAAGTGGACAGGAATTGGATAGAATAGCCTAGTGCATAGTGCTTAGGGCTCATTTGTCCATTGTTCTAGATTTCCAAGCATGAGGAAATGGGATAATCTGTCCCCAAACAATGTGGGGGAAATGACAGAAAGATCACTGAGTATTGCTGTCCTTGAAAGAGAAGTCATATGGGTTCCTTCCTAGTAACTGACTGAAGATGAGCTGGCTGTGTCGAGCTGGGAGTTGGTATGGTGGCTCTTTGTAATACTGATGTTAATATTGACACCCACAGCAACATTACCAACAGCTTTTGGAGGCTGGGGCACAGACCACTAATGAATAAAGAGTAGCAGGAGAGTCTTTAAATGAACGTAGTTTCATCAGTTTTGTCTGAAAACAAAAACAGATGATCAAATGGGGAGGTCTTCTATAGCTTGCTGGATATCGGAAGCAATGCCCGAGTTCTGTAACCACGAGGCTCACCTCATTGTTATTGCAAAGGCTATCATTCTAGAAGAAGCTGCAGTCATTCCAGTCTGTGCTTGCTATGACATCTTGGTGACCACACAACCTTCTTCAGGAAAGCCTTAAATTCCTCCCTTGCATCTTCTGGTAGTTTGTCAGTAAATATGGACCTCGTATCCCAGTTTACAAAGTCATATTTAGCTAACACTACCTGCTGGTTCACTATATAGATTTGTAGAGGAGGTGGAATAAATTTGTCTCTCAAGTAAATCAAGCCTCTTGGGCTCTTTTTCTTTGAGAGCTGATTTAAATCTCCCTTGACACAATCTTTCACTGGTGCACCCACAACTACTGGAGTTTGGGGCAGGATGGGGAATAAAAGCACTCAAAGACTGGTATCTTAACAAGGCATTGTTTGTACGCTTAGCTGTAGGAGCTAAGGAAGCCGATGTGGGCTGCAAGGTCTTTGCCAGCTCTAGAAGAGTCTCATTAATTGGATGGGCTACCCTTCCAGGGGCAGCCATTTGTAGAATATCGAAAAGCCTGTAACTTCTCTCGAACAAGCTCAGCTTATATGCTCAAAGCTGCAATAATTCTTCTCAGCAACTCCTGAAAGTTGAATCAGAAAAGAAGAGTCCAGGGGTCATTGAGTCAATGGGCAAGGAGGAAGACAGGTTAACAAGAAATGACAGATCCTCCTGTGATGGGAAAGAAACAGGAAACAGTTCCTCTCGTAGTATTGGCTGCTCAGGGGAAACAGTGTCTCTGCATGTTTCCAACCTAGATAGCTCTGGAAGCTGCTCTGCCAGATGCTCGGCAACCTTCCCCTAGATGGAGCCACTGATAAAGATCTGGGGGGGGATCACAAAGCACCCCAAGGGGGCAAAAAAGGCTACTGAGGGTCAGCAAAAAGACATGGGCAGCCAGTAATTACTAGGCCCTGAGGATCTCTCTCTGATGAATGATTGGTCCCACTCCCAGAACCATTGAGGCCTTTCAGAGGCTGCCTAGACAACTTGCTAGACTCACTGCACCAAGGACGGGATGGTAAATTACCAGAATATTCCAAGACAGACTTCAAAGAGCCGCCTGAGTAGTCAGTGGTCATTGGAGGTTCAAAGACTGATCGGGTCACTAGGCAACCTGACTTATCTGTGGCCCATTATAAAGAGACCAACATCGGTACCTAAGTAAGGTAGTCTATACTGCAGTGGCACCCTGAAACGGCAAAGGTATGGCATCATGAATCTGTGCCGAGAAAGACCTTGTAGTTGGTGCCACAATATCAACTGTAAATCAGTACTCAACTCTGACGATCATTCTTGTATCAGGGCTGAAGAATGTACTGGTGCTGACATGATGTGTACCGATGCCAAAGAGAATACAAAGATGCTGAGTCCCCGCCATATTTATTAGCTTGTACAGATACTAGTACTGCTAACAATCTCTGCACAGAAGCTGGGACAACAAAAGCAGTTGCAGTACAATAGATTCCTGCTTCACAGGAGAGTCTGGAATGGAGATGCATAACAAATCCTTTGCTGCCTCATAAGCTTGCAAAGTTGTCAGTACTGAAACAGCATCCAGAGACTTAATGACTGTCCTGCTGATGGTTCCGGAGTTGATGGCATGGTACAGATATCCATGATATCAGGGAGACATGGGTCAATGACCCAGCTCCACCATGAGTACCTAAAGAGTTCCAGTGATGTTCTGAGTCCTTTTTGAATAGGATATTTCTTCAACTTCAAGGGATTCTTATCTGTCATGTCCCCTCTTTTCGGTAGGCCCCGGAGCAGAAGGCTGACCCTTCTTTCTCCGTGGAGAAGATTCTTCAAGTCCAGAGGTCTGTCAAGACAACCACAGCGGCAGTCTGCACAAGGGTGGCAGGGTGTTTACTCAAGGGCCTTGGGACTGAGGCAGTCCTCATCACATGCTCCATGAGGTGCTGAACAGGCACGTCTCTGGAAATATGCGTTCTTTTCTTGAGCAAACGGCAAATATTGCGCCCCTCCTAATGTGTCCATTGCCAAGGCACAAAAGGGAGTGTGTATGGTGATCGCTATTTGGAACCACTGGGTGAGCACAGGATTGGAATGTGCAACCACTCGAAGAACTTCTTTTAGTGAGCAGCAGTTTCTACAGGCACACAGTGCATAGCAGGCTACTGCGGGGTAGATTTACATCCCAGCTTGCCACGACTAAGTGTTCATTGAGACAAGCCCTGAAAGGTGGTGTGACGGGGCAAGGCCAGATGGCTATAGAAAAGTAGTGGGAGATAGATATATTGGCCCCAGACTAAATAAATCCCTGGTACCAGGGTAAGTAAATGCCAGCTCCTCTAGGTCAATTACGACACCCGGGGCCAATTAAGATCTTTCCAGAAGGCAGGGAGGATAGCTAGGTTGATTGGGAAACCTAAAGCCAATTAGGGGCTGGGTGAAACTAGTTAAAAGCTTCCAGTTAGTCAGTTGGGCGCGTGTCAGGAGCTGTAGGAGGAAGCTGCACTGTTGGAGGAATTGAGCAAAGAGCAGTACAAACCATTTCAGGCACAAGGAAGAAGGCCCTGAGGTAACGGTGAAGTAGATATTGAGGAAGCGGGGGCTGCTGTGGGGAAGTGGCCCAAGGAATTCTACATGTCCTATTTCCAAAAAGTCAGCTACCATAGCTGCTACTATTAGGGTCCCTGGGCTGGGACCCAGAGTAGAGGGTGAGCCTGGGCTCCCTCCCCGATTAATCACTGAGACTGGGAGATAACAGAGACTGTGTGAGGGAGGGTTGCTTCTCCTCACCTCCCTTGCTGGCTTATGATGAAAATAGCTCAGCAGGCTGTGACCCTTGCCTCTAGAGAGAGAAGAGCTACGTGGAGGGTCACAGTGAGCCTCTGAGGCTAGCAAAATCCGCCAGGAAACGCAGGACCCACGGAGACAAGGACAGAGCTTTGTCACAGTGGATAATGGGAAAGGGAAGGGATTTTAAGTCAACGTTAAGCATTTTGTTTTTTGTCTAACATTTACATTATTCCACTGTCTAAACACATAGTTGAGGGGGAAAACCATCTTTGAAGGGGTAGACATGTTAACTCTTTAATAAATAAGGTACAAGAAAACTCACAATACACACTTGAAATCTTGAAGTCTTCCAACAAAACCACAGAAGACCAAACTTGGTCCTCCTTTCTTTATACATCAGAAAGCAACAATAGAAGTGAAACTCACTCCCTCCGCCCATCCACGTATTTTTTCTTCTTAGGGCAGCTCACTTAAAAAAAAAAAACAAAAAACCCTGCAGTTTAACTTACCAATAGAGGATTGTACGATCCATATGCACCAAAAGTATCCTCATTTCTCTGATATAGAGATTGTGACATTAGTCTTTCCAGCATGGATACATTTAATCCGTAAGCCATTGCAAGTCTAGATTTAATTACTGGTCCTAACTGCATTGGATCTCCAGCGAGCACTATCTGCAGAAGAAGTAAAAACCCTCTTCTGTATTAGAACTGACACAAAGTTAGATGAATACATTTTTTTTAAAAAACTAAGGATTAAAAAAATCAACTGCTGTTACAATACTGTAGACATTCTTTCTCAAATGGCTAACACTATTCAGTGGGTGGAGGGAAGGTGCAAAGTAATGATTAACTTGATGGCTGACTTTATTGCACAAATCTACAAGAATTTTATTCTTTTAAAGATAAAATATGATACAATTATTTGCACCTGAAAAACAAAAAAACCCCCAAAAACACAGTTACCCACCTTTTTCGTAACTGTTGTTCGAGATGAGTTGCTCATATCCATTCCATTCTAGGTGTGCATGTGCCCATGTGTGTGGTCATTAGTTTTGCCTTAGCAGTATCTGAAGGGCCAGCTGTGGCGCCCCCTTGAGTGCCATGCTCAGGCGTTCGTATATCAGGGGCCACCGGCCCTACGCTCTCTCTGTTCCTTCTTGCCGACAACTCCAACAGAGGGGCAGGGGTAATGGAATGGACATGAGCAACACATCTCGAATATTTACGAAAAAGGTGGGTAACTTTTTTCTTCAAGTGCTTGCTCATGTCGATTCAATTCTAGATGACTTACAAGCAGTTATCAAAGGAGATGGGCTCAGAGTTCGTGGTCTTGTAGCTTACAGCACTGCTCTGCCAAAGCCAGCATCATCTCAAGCTTGCTGGGTAAGGGCAAAATGAGACAAACGTTTGAACAGACGAGCAGGTAGCGGCCCTACACATCTCTTGGATTGCTACCTGTCTCAGGAAGGCCATTGACGATGCCTGTGTCCTAGTCGAGTGTGCCATCACGATTGCCAGCGGAGGCACTTTCACCAGATCACAGCAGTAGCGGATGCAGGCTGTGATTCAGGACGAAATTCTCTGAGCAGACACTGGGCGACCTTTCGTTCTGCCACTGCAACAGTGTTGACTTACAGAACGGCCTTGTTCTATCTATGTAGAAGGCCTGCACCCTCCAGACATCCAGGGTGTGTAGTCTACTCTCATCTGACACATGAGGTTTTGGAAAGAAGATAGGCAAGTACATCTCCTGGCCAGTATGAAACTGGGAAATAACTTTGGGCAGAAACGCTGAGTGCAATCACAGCTGGATCTTATCCTTGTAGAAGACCATATAGGGAGGCTCAGAAGTAAGCACCCTGAACTCAGACACCCTGGGGGCTGACATTATCGTGACCAGGAACGAGACCTTCCAGAAGAGAGCAGGAAGTCAGAGGCTCAAATGGAGACCCCATGAGCCTCAACAGCATGAGATTCAGGTCCAGGGGAGTGGGAGAATGGGGTCTCAAACATGCGGGTAGAGACACTTCAGACCTTTCAAAAACTGTACTACCATGTCATGAATGAAGATCAACCTGCCTTGAAACAGAGGATGGAAAGTTGAGAAAGCGACCAGGTGGACCTTGACCAATGACAGGGACAAATGTTGGAGTTTGAGGTGCAGCAGATAATCCAGGATCTCCTGCAGCAGGGCCTGCTTGACCCAAATACACCCATTCTGAGGCCCAACACATGAATCTTTCCATTTGGCCAGGTAAGTCGCTCTTGTGGAGGGTTTCCTGCTACCCTGCAAGACCAGCTGGACACGGGTCAAGCATGCCTATTCTTCCATGCTTAGCCATGTAGTAGCCAAACCATAAAGTGCAGCGCCACCAGGTTCAGATGCAAAAGGCTGCTGTGGTTCTGTCACAGCAGATCCGGCCAGAGAGGCAGCTGCAGTGGGGAAGTTACCAAAAGGCTCAGTAACTTGCCTAACCAGTGCTGGGCGAGGCCACGTGGGGGATATTAGGATAACCTTTGCCTTGTCTTGCCTGATCTTCACAAGGACTCTGTGAATCAGTGGCACTAGTGGGAAGGCATACATCAGCGCTCCCAACCACAGAATGAGAAAGATGTCTGGCAGGGAGCCCGTCAGTTTCCCAGACTGAACAGAACACGTGTCATTTTCTGTTCTGCCTGGACACGAACAGGCCCACCTGGGAAGTCCCCCACCTCTGGAAGATTATGCTGACCACCTCCGGATGGAGCAACTACTCGTGGTGAGAGGAGACAGTCCTGCTGAGGTGATCTGCCAGGACGTTCCTGGTTCCAGGCAGGTATGTGGCTATCAGATGAATGGCATGACGCACACAAAAATCCCAAAGGTGGAGATCTTTTTGATAAAGAGCCAAAGACATGGCAGCACCCTGCCTGATGATGTAACACATCGCAGCAGTGTTGTCTGTCAGGACCTGCACCACCTTGTCCTTCAGGTGGGGCAAGAATGCCTGGCAGGCCAGGCAAACCGCTCTGAGCTCCCTGATGTTTATATGGAGGGCCAGATCATCCCACAACCAGCGACCCTGCATGCTCAGCTCGCCTAGGTGGGCTCCCCAGCCCAGGTCTGAAGCACTGGAGACCAGAGTCAGCTACGGGGATGGGGTCACAAAGGGGACTCCCTCCAACATCGATTCGGGGTCCAACCACCAACCCAGGGAAGGCCTGATGTGGTATGGTACCCTGACTACCCTGTCCAGGTCACGCCTGTCAGGAATGTAGACCAACGCCAGCCGTGCTTGCAGGAGCCAGAGATGGAGCAGAGGATGGCTGACCACGTATGTACACGCGGCCCAACAGCCACAGGCAGGTGTGAGCCGTGGTGAGCGGGTGGTTCTTTACATGGGAGATCAGGTCTGACATGGCCTGAAAACATGCTTACGGAAGGAAGGCTCTGGCTCACATGGAGTCAAGAACCGCCCCAATGAACTCTCTGGATTTTTTCTTGTTTATTAACAGGCCCAGGTTGTGGCAAGTGGAATGCACCAGACTGAGGATCCTCTGCACTTGCTCCTGAGACCTGCTCTTGATGAGCCAGTTGTTGAGATATGGAAAGACCTGGACCCCTCGGCATCTCAGCTAAGCAGCCACGGCGCCATATGAACACCCTGTGGGCCGATGAGAGGCCAAAGGGTAGCACTGTGAATTAAAAATGGAGCCTACCCACTATGAAATGGAGGAAGCATCTGTGACCTGGGAAGGGATGATTGTGGCCAGGGAGACCATGTGAAACTTCAACTTTTTGAAAAGGAGTACTTGTGGCACCTTAGAGACTAACCAATTTATTTGAGCATAAGCTTTCGTGAGCTACAGCTCACTTCATCGGATGCATATTGTGGAAAATACAGAAGATGTTTGTTTTTATACACACAAATCATGAAAAAAATGGGTGTTTATCACTACAAAAGGTTTTCTCTCTCCCCACCCTACTCTCCTGCTGGTAATAGCTTATGTAAAGTGATCACTCTCCTTACAATGTATATGATAATCAAGGTGGGCCACTTCCAGCACAAATCTAGGATTTAACAAGAACGTCTGAGGAACAGTGGGGGCGGGGGGGCGGGAGGGAGGAATAAACAAGGGGAAATAGGCTTGAATAGAGACTGGGAATGGTTGAGTCATTATAAAAAGTAACCTAAGTTAATTGTATCCAATTTGCAAATGAATTCCAAGTCAGCAGTCTCTCGCTGGAGTCTGGATTTGAAGTTTTTCTGTTGTAATATCGCAACTTTCATGTATGTAATCGCGTGATCAACCTTCAGGATAGGTTGCAGATCCTTGATAATGCGTTGGGGGGGTTTTAGTTGGGGGCTGAAGGTGACGGCTAGTGGCGTTCTGTTATTTTCTTTGTTAGGCCTGTCCTGTAGTAGGTGACTTCTGGGAACTCTTCTGGCTCCGTCAATCTGTTTCTTCACTTCAGCAGGTGGGTACTGTAGTTGTAAGAATGCTTGAGAGAGATCTTGTAGGTGTTTGTCTCTGTCTGAGGGGTTGGAGCAAATGCGGTTGTATCGCAGAGCTTGGCTATAGACAATGGACAGTGTGGTGTGGTCAGGGTGAAAGCTGGAGGCATGTAGGTAGGAATAGCGGTCAGTAGGTTTCCGGTATAGGGTGGTGTTTATGTGACCATCGTTTATTAGTACTGTAGTGTCCAGGAAGTGGATCTCTTGTGTGGACTCGACCAGGCTGAGGTTGATGGTGGGATGGAAACTGGTGAAATCATGGTGGAACTCCTCAAGAGCTTCTTTTCCATGGGTCCAGATGATGAAGATGTCACCAATATAGTGCAAGTAGTGTAGGGGCGTTAGGGGATGAGAGCTAAGGAAGCGTTGTTCTAAGTCAGCCATAAAAATGTTGGCATACTGTGGGGCCATGCGGGTACCCATAGCAGTGCAGCTGATTTGAAGGTATACATTGTCCCCAAATGTAAAATAGTTATGGGTAAGGACAAAGTCACAAAGTTCAGCCACCAGGTTAGCCGTGACATTAATCGGGGATAGTGTTCTTGACGGCTTGTAGTCCATCTTTGTGTGGAATGTTGGTGTAAAGGGCTTCTACATCCATAGTGGCTAGGATGGTGTTTTCAGGAAGATCACTGATGGATTGTAGTTTCCTCAGGAAGTCAGTTGTGTTTTGAAGATAGCTGTGAGTGCTGGTAGCGTAGGGCCTGAGGAGAGAGTCTACATAGCCAGACAATCCTGCTGTCAGGGTGCCAATGCCTGAGATGATGGGGCGCCCAGCATTTCCAGGTTTATGGATCTTGGGTAGTAGATAGAATATCCCAGGTCGGGGTTCCAGGGGTATGTCTGTGCGGATTTGATCTTGTGCTTTTTCAGGGAGTTTCTTGAGCAAATGCTGTAGTTTCTTTTGGTAACTCTCAGTGGGATCAGAGGGTAATGGCTTGTAGAAAGTGGTGTTGGAGAGCTGCCGAGCAGCCTCTTGTTCATATTCTGACCTATTCATGATGACAACAGCACCTCCTTTGTCAGCCTTTTTGATTATGATGTCAGAGTTGTTTCTGAGGCTGTGGATGGCATTGTGTTCCACATGGCTGAGGTTGTGGGGCTGCTTTTCCACAATTTCAGCCCATGCACGTTGTATGTAGAAGTCCAGTCTGCTGTCTCGACCTTCAGGAGGAGCCCACCTAGAATCCTTCTTTTTGTAGTGTTGGTAGGGAGGTCTCTGTGGATTAGTATGTTGTTCAGAGGTGTGTTGGAAATATTCCTTGAGTCGGAGACATCGAAAATAGGATTCTAGGTCACCACAGAACTGTATCATGTTTGTGGGGGTGGAGGGACAGAAGGAGAGGCCCCGAGACAGGACAGCTGCTTCTGCTGGGCTAAGAGTATAGTTCGATAGATTAACAATATTGCTGGGTGGGTTGAAGGAACCATTGCTGTGGCCCCTTGTGGCATGCAATAGTTTAGAAAGTTTAGTGTCCTTTTTCTTTTGTAGAGAAGCAAAGTGTGTGCTGTAAATGGCTTGTCTAGTTTTAGTAAAGTCCAGCCACGAGGAAGTTTGCGTGGAAGGTTGGTTTTTTATGAGACTATCCATTTTTGAGAGCTCATTCTTGATCTTTCCCTGTTTGCTGTAGAGAATGTTGATCAGGTGGTTCCGCAGTTTCTTTAAGAGCGTGTGGCACAAGCTGTCAGCATAGTCTGTGTGGTATGTAGATCGTAATGGATTTTTTACCGTCAGTCCTTTTGGTACGATGACCCAACACACTCACAAATCTTGGGAGACAGGCCAGTCCTTGCCTACAGACAGCCCCCCAGCCTGAAGCGAATACTCACTAGCAACCACATACCACACAACAGAACCACTAACCCAGGAACCTATCCTTGCAACAAAGCCCGCTGCCAACTGTGCCCACATATCTATTCAGGGGACACCATCACAGGGCCTAATAACATCAGCCACACTATCAGAGGCTCGTTCACCTGCACATCTACCAATGTGATATGTGCCATCATGTGCAAGCAATGCCCCTCTGCCATGTACATTGGTCAAACTGGACAGTCTCTACGTAAAAGAATAAATGGACACAAATCAGATGTCAAGAATTATAACATTCATAAACCAGTCGGAGAACACTTCAATCTCTCTGGTCATGCGATTACAGACATGAAAGTTGTGATATTACAACAGAAAAACTGCAAATCCAGACTCCAGCGAGAGACTGCTGAACTGGAATTAATTTGAAAATTGGATACAATTAACTTAGGCTTGAATAGAGACTAGGAATGGTTGAGTCATTATAAAAAGTAACCTATTTCCCCTTGTTTATTCCTTCCTCCCCCCCACTGTTCCTCAGACTTTCTTGTTAAACCCTGGATTTGTGCTGGAAATGGCCCACCTTGATTATCATACACATTGTAAGGAGAGTGATCACTTTACATAAGCTGTTACCAGCAGGAGAGTGGGGTGGGGAGAGAGAAAACCTTTTGTAGTGATAAACACCCATTTTTTCGTGATTTGTGTGTATAAAAACAAACATCTTCTGTATTTTCCACAGTATGCATCCGATGAAGTGAGCTGTAGCCCACGAAAGCCTATGCTCAAATAAATTGGTTAGTCTCTGAGGTGCCACAAGTACTCCTTTTCTTTTTGCGAATACAGACTAACACGGCTGTTATTCTGAAACCTTTCAACTTTTTGAGAAGCTTGTTGAGGAGGTTTAGGGGTGGGTGCAGCCTCCTCTACCCTGACCTCCGAGTGTGACTCATGCACTGAGTCTGGTGCTGTCAGTACTGCCAGCTGTTGCTCCAAGGCAGTGGCAGATGAACGATGCGAAGGGGGCATTGTCATGACTGGCATGCCCCATGCACTCCAATAAGGCTACAGTGCTGGCCATTGGCCATGCTGCCAAGGCGGCACTGTCAACATCAGCGCAGCCTTGAGAGCCCAATCACTTTGGTGGAGTCTGGGCGAGGGGCTGAACTGCCCTTCTGTGCCAGAGGAATCCCCTTCTGGTGACCACAGTGGGCCATCGACGCCCGCGTCTGCCTGCTGACGGTTGCCGCTGGAGACTGGTGCCTGAAGTGAGAGGGTTGGTGTCGGTATCGAGAGGACCAGAGGCATGACAGGGAGTGCTCCCCACAGGGCAGGCGACTGAGATCTGCGCTGAGAGGATGACTGGCGGGAGGATGAATGGTGCTGGCAATACAGAGACTAGCGCCTCCCCTGATGCAATCCACATTGAACAGCAGGGACTGCGATTGCTGTGCTGGAGATTGAGGGCGAACCCCAGATCCGAAGATCTGCAGCTTGGAGGAGAGCACTGCCTTGTCTCAGGGGATTGGTGGAGTGCCACTGCCCCCGAGGGGGTCTTAGCAGCTGGCTTGCCCTCATGGGGAGCCTTTGCCGTTTCCTGCGGTGCTGGCAGAGGCCTCTGCTCTCTCGGCACCAGGAGAGCTTGGGAAGACGTTGATGCTGCCAGAAGTTTGGGTCCCCTACCACTCCTGGGAGTCGGCAGTGGATCCTTTAAGGGGTAAGGGCCCCGACCAGGGAGGCACATCCATGTGGCTCCGGAGTGGCCAGGTGGCCCCAACTGAGTCCTTTGCCAGATGTCTCATGGCCCTTCTTGCTCAGTGCTGGGAAGCCATGCTTCTTTGTTTTCTCTTGGGGCACTGGTGACTGGGAGTGGTGCCGGGCGGAGTTCAGTGCTGGGGGTGCACTGCACACCGAGAGCAAGGTACTAGGCGAGTCTTGGTGGGACGGCTCAGAAGCTGGACAAAGGGCAGCCTCCATGAGGAGAGCCCCAAGTGAATATCCCGCTTTTTCTGAGTCCTGTGTCAAAATTTTTTTACAAATATGACACTTGTCCTTCACATGTGATTCCCCCAAGCACTTGAGGCAGCTGCTGTGGGGGTCATTTAAAGGCATAGGCCTGTTACAGTCTGCAGGACTTAAAACCCCGGAGACCGAGGCATGCCCCACATGGGGCAAACTCCCTGCTAGGACTAACTTCTAACTACACTTAAGAACTACACCTCTACCCCGATATAACGCGGTTCTCGGAAGACAAAAAAATCTCACCACGTTATAGGTGAGACCGTGTCATATCGAACTTGCTTTGGGCCCCTCTGTTCCTTGTTCCCTAACTGCCCCCTCCAGAGACCCCCGTCCTTAATCACTCCCAGGACCCCACTCCCTACTCAACCCCTCTGCTCCCTGCCCCCTGACTGCTCTGACTTATATCCACATCCCCCAGCCCGTGACAGGCACTCACCGGCAGTGGCAGGAAGTGGAGCAACGGTGGCCCCAGCCTGCTCCACTCCACCACCTCCCAGCTGTGGTGCTCCGCTTCCGTCGCTGGCGAGTGCAGGAAGGTTGGGGAAAGGATGCCCCCCGTACTCACCTGCGGCAGGAAGTGGAGCACTGCGGCTGGGAGCTGGCGGAGTGGAGCAGGCTGGGGCCGGGCTGCTCCACTTCCGCTGCTGCCAGTGAGTGCGCCAGGGGATCCCTTCCCCCAAGCCCCCTCCCCCGAGCGACATGGCTGGGGCCAGGGAAGCTGAGCGGGCTGCTTCCGGACCCCTCTAATCCCCCAGGCTGCTCTGGGACTGCGGGGCCCCCAAAAGTGCCCCACCCACAGTTCCTGCCTCCCAGACCCTGGGGGTTGGGGGGAGCCCCTGACCGCCCCTCAGACCCTCTGCCCCTTATCCAACCCCTCGGCCCTGGCCCGGCACCCTTAACACACTGCTCAGAGCAGCGTGTCAGAGCTTTACCACATTGTATGCAAACCCGTGTTTTATCGGGATAGAAGTGTACTTAACACTAACTACTATAACAAACTATTTACAAGGCCCTAAAGCTTCAAGTCAGAAGAGATGAAACTGCTAGCCCTGCTATGCAAGGAAAGGCACTCTGACTAACCACCACGGGTGGTAAGAAGGAACTGAGAGGGCATAGGACCAGCGGCACCTAATATACCGATGCATGAATGTGGCACTCAAGGGGGCACCAGAGCTGGCCGTACAGATGACGCTAAGGCAAAATCTCGGATGACCATGCACATGGGCGCACGCATACCTAGAATGGAATTTCATGAGCAACACATCTTGAAAAACAAGTATGTTTTAGCAAGATAGTGTTTTTTATGAAAAGTACTCAAAACTATTACTTAAGAGTAGAAAATGCTGAAAATTAGAGCATTTGTTTAAAACTTAAGAGCTTCAAATTAAGTGGCAACATGTATTTACAACATAATACACTATTAACAAACTAATACAAGTTCCCAGAACTGCACGCTCATTTCTTGGAAATAGCAACTTATCCTATCACTAGCCATGAAGTGATCGCGTTAGAAATAGGAAGCTGTTACTGGAAGTGAAGAAAGCAAGCCTAAAACCCTTTAATAAAAACAAAACAACAACAAAACCATACATCTATTAAGATACATACCTGTCCATTAACTTCTGAAATCAGCCCAAGCGGAATCAAGCATTCTGGTTCACTTGCCTGTCCTGCTTCATCCACAAATACATGTGTGAAATGCCCAAGCCTAGAGTTAAATAAAATCACTTCAGACAGCTGTTTTAGGGTTAGTATATTCTGCCACCCTGTGGTTGACCTGGTCAAATAATTCTGAAAAAAATTACAAGGATCAAGTATGTGTGCTAGATGCAGTCACATCTTCAACATGAGAGGTATTTCAACACTTGACAGCTTTATAATATTGCCGGGGAGAAAGCAAAAGCCTAGTAAACTTAGCCCTCATTTGTGAGGTCACGTATTTTGAAAGATATATATCAGAAATATTTCCTGTTTTTCTTTAACTTGGTCAGAATAGAAAATTTAAGTTGACATAGAAATGACACTTTTCCTCACCCTCCCTTTGCCTCCCACCCGCCATATAAGCTGGAGAATGTCATTAGTTTAGAGCTGATGTTCTGTGTTGTGTTCCAGCACAGCAGTGCTAGTAATTCTTAAGCTAAGCAGGATTGCATGTGTTGTGCAGGTAGCGGCAAGGAGAACAGAGACACACCCATGGTTTCAAGGGAGCTAAGTGCTTTAGCAGCAATAATTGAAAAATGACCCAATCAGCACTACCTGTGATGATGTTGTGAAGGCCAAGACTATAACAGGGTTAATAAAAGAACTAGATAAATTCATGGAAGATAGGTGCATCAATGGCTATAAGCCAGGATGGGCAGGGATGGTGTCCCTAGTTTCTGTTTGCCAGAATCTGGGAATGAGCGACAGGGAACGGATCACTTGATGATTACCTGCTCTGTTCATTCCCTCTGGGGCACTTGGCATTGACCACTGTCGGAAGACAGGATACTGGGCTAGATGGACGTTTGGTCTGACCCAGTATGACCGTTCTTATGTTCTTACTTCCAAGTGCAGCATGACCTACAGTGTTAACTCCTAAAATGCTTTCAATTACAGTTGGTCCTTGGCAATACACATAAATGCCAGAGAATCACTGCTGTAGGGGAGGGGGAAAAAACCAAAACCACAATTGTGCCACACAGTCTTCTCACTTTTATGGGATTTTGATCTTTAAATTACGTATTTTGAAAATAATGTCGTTTGAGATAATTTTATAGTTCAACTATGCTGGAAGGGCTAACTAAAATTTAATATGGCTGTAAGCTTAGCTGGGAATGCAATGTTTTACTACTTGTTAACAGTTGCCTGGTTTAAACAGATTAAACTACTTTGCAGAGCACCCCCAAATATTTATTTCATAGCCCCAAGTGTCCAAAGCTATTAATGACATGCATCCACAGTACCTTACTCCTATTTGATAAAACATTCCTGCACTGCTACATGTGGTAATTATTATCCTGAACCGTGATGCTTTCCAAATATCTTCACCATCTTTGCAGTAAAGTTTTACTGTATCACCGACTGTCTGCAAACAGAAGACACTTATTTACTCAAGTATTTTTTATAAAACTGCCACACACCAAGCTCATGATGTGTAAATTATACAGGCCAGCTTGAAGTTCAAAACCACTAAATATTTAAAACTGTACAAGAATATTTTAATAAGATTTTATTTTAGAAGCTGTACTTTAAGTATTTATTGGACCCAGCAATGCACTTTGAGGGGAGTTCGGTCCTGAGTTTGCCCAAACAAGGAGGAGTGCAAAATAAAGCACATTTTTATTACAAAAAATAACATTGTATTGTCTTTATTCTTAGTTTTATAAGATCAAATCTTAACATATGTACAACCAGGACACAGCACAAATAGAAACGGTCAAAAAGGGCTGTAAAGATAGTCCATATCTCCCTTTGTAAATAAATGTAGACTTCATTAGTCTGGAAAACAATAAGGGCTTGTCTACATGGTGGTGTAATGTGTTTTTGGGGGGGGGGTGTGATTTCTGAAGTGCACTAATGTATAGTGCATTAATTGGTCTGTGTAGACCCTGCTGATATGCACTAAAGGTTCCCTAGTGAGCACAACATTAAAGCACACTAGGGAACCTTTTATGCATACCAGCAGGGTCCACATGGACCAATTAATGCTCAACACATTAATGCCCTTCAGAAATAATACCCTCAAAGGGCACATTACCCCTCTATGTAAGGACAAGCCCTAAGAAGAGATGAACATAAAATAATGACTGTCAAAGAAAAGATCAATTGCTCTGTGACACAAAACAAGAACACAGGGACACAACATTAAAGGGTGGGAAAAAAAAAAGTAAAGCCAACTTAAAAAGACAAAATGAAAACTACACAGTGCCAACCCAAAAAAACAGTGCCAACCCCCCGCAAAAAAAAAGTATTTAAAATGCAGTGAATAATTGAACAGTGGAAAATTCCTGCTGCATATTATTTGACCAAATAAACTTAGTAAAATTAAAAAGAAGAATTCATACAGGAAAAAAAAACCATCAGCAGCATCACTATTTAGGACAAAGATGACAAGGGTTGTCATTACTTCTGTTTCAGGGCATGGCGAGGTGCAGGATTTTAGGCATTCAATATAAGTCACAACTCAAACCAGGATACCCACTACTGCAGATAGACCATTAGTCTGTTCTGGTATGGATGTTCCTGTGTTCTGAATGTAAGCGAAGAAATTATTAAAATAAGTAAATAGATGTGTATGTTACTGTGACACTCTCAGGAGGCGGATTAAGTTTTATTGGGGCCCTGGGCCCAAGAACATTTGGGCCCCTCACCTCTGCCCCTGCCCCCTGGCCTAGCTGGAAGCTGGGCCATGGTAAGAGTTGCCCAAGGTACCTGGGCCACTGTAGGGAACCCTGGACCCTCTACCTGCACTGGGTGGTGTGCCCATGGGGCAGGGACATGGGCTGGGGGCTGTTCTCGGTCCCCAACCCAGGAAGAGTGGACGGTCCAGGGATCCACACAGCTTTCTGGGCTCCCTGGGCAGCTCTTACCTCAGCCTAGGGCAGTTGTCCCCAAACTGTGGGGCATACCCCCCTAGGGGGGCAGAGAGGAACATATGTGGGGGGCATGGTAGGGCCCAGGACAGCCCCCACGGGGGGTGGGGTGGGGAGAGACTGCCACCCAGCCACACCTCTGGCCCCCTGCTCCTGCAAGGGGATGGGGTGGTTGGGGGGGTGGGTGGCAGAAGCATGACCGAAAAAGTTTGGGGACCCCAGCCTAAGGTGACCATATGTCCCATTTTGGTCCTGGATATCCCAACTTTTTTGGCAAAACTCGTTGGCAAGAGCAAATGGGACAAATGCCCAGTTTTGCCAAAAAGGGGCTCGGGGAGGTGGTGAGCAGTTGGGCTCAGGCCAGCCCTACGTGAGGCAAGAGGGGGACTTGGAGTACTGGCTTGGACCAGCTATGCACAGGAGGTGGGGAAAAGGGCTTGGACCAGCTCCACGTGGGATGGGGGGCGAAGGGGTATATGCTCACCCTATCCCAGGGTCTGTCTTCCAGCCTGCCCAAGGCCTCAAGGAGAAGGAGCAGGGTGGAGGGATCCTGGAGGGCAGTGTTCCCTCTAATTTTTCCCACACAGGTGCAGAGCAACACATCCTCCATATTGGTGCACATAAAATTCATGTGGCGGGGGTGAGGCTGAGGGGGAGGGAGCTCAGGACTGGGGCAGAATGTGGAGGTGCGGGGATAGAGGGAGGTGCAGGCTCTGGGGATGAGGGTCTCAGGGCTGGGTCAAAGGGCTGGGGTGTTGGGAGGTGAGGGCTTCGGCTGGGGGTCCAGGCTGCCACAGGGCTAGGGTGGGAAGAGAGGACTCCCCCCAGCTCTTTCCCTGCAGCAGCACCGGGGGGGCGGGGAGGGGATGAGAGAGGAGAAGAGGCGCCTTTCCCCCTGTCGCAGCAGGGCTGGGTTGGGTTGGGACCAGACTGGGGAGGGGTGCCTCTCCCCCAGCTGCAGCAGGTCCAGGGCTGGGTTGGGGTGCCTCTGCCCCGGCTAATCCGGGGCTGGTGGGGAGAGGCGCCTCCCCCTGCCGCAGCAGGTCTGGGGCTGGGGGAGAGGCATCTTTCCCCACTGCAGCCTGAGTGCCTGTGCAGCGCTTAATAGGTTGCCGTGCGGCTTAGAGGGAACTTAGCCGAGGAAATGGGGGTAGAAAAGGAGGAGCAGGAGGCAGGGCCCCTGGGCATGGGCCTTGTGGGCAATCCACCACTGAACGTGCTGTACCTTAGAGTGCCACCCTGAAACTCCCATATTCACCACTGTCATATAATTCATACAAAGTATGCCTTCTGAGGTACCATTTTAAAAGTCTTGATCTGTTGAACATTAATATCCTGTTGGATTGTATGTGCTATCACTGTATGTGAGGTTATGAAGTTTTGACATGTATGTGTTACTGAAATATGTTCTGAAGATGGAACACCCACAAACAGCCTTTCAGGTACAACAATGGATTAACCAGACAGCAGTTAATGGCTCATCAACACCCATCAAGGACAGAATCCACTATCTCAGGAACTGTATACAATGGAGACTTCTCAGAGAGAACATGTAAATAATGGAGACTCCTTTACCAATGGTAGCAGACCACTACATCACAAACAGATGTTTGCAGCAAGCTGGAAGAAACTATAAAAGAGGGGAAGTGACATCATTACTGGACCTCTCTCCCCCTTCAACTCAACACCTAGAAGAAATGTCTGGTGGATAAAGACTTTGAACTGAGGAGGCTGGTCCCAGGCTGGAAACGAGTTCCAGCCTACCTGCTGAGGATCTGTAACCTGCTTGCACCATCTGTCAGGGTGAGACACTGCTTGATTCAAATCCTGTTTAGTATGTAAAACTCAGACTGCAATTTATTTTTGTTTCTTAAGTATCCAATTTGGATCTCTATGCTTGCTCTTTATATTCATTTAAAATTTATCTTTCTGTAGTTAATATTTTACTTAAAACAGTGTGCTTTTTTTGAAGTGCTCGGGAAATCTCAGCTCAGTTTACAAAGGCTAGTGTGTATCCTCTCCACATCGAGGGGGGGTGGACTGGGTAATGAACTTACACTGATCAGGCTTCTGACCAGAGCAAGACAGTACAGTTCTGAGGTGCAGCAAGGCTGGGGAGGAGCTGGGGGGAGCCTCTCTATTGTTGGTTCATCAGTGGCTGGCAAAGCATTCATGTAACTCAGCTGGGTGCAGGGCCGTCTCTAGCCATTTTAATGCCCTAAGCAGCCGCCCCCCTGCGGGGGTGGGGGCTGTGTGGGGACCCAGACTACTGTGGGGGCGGGGGGGGGGGGAGGGCTGGCTCCAGGCCTCTGCAGGGGCGAAGCTGGCTACTTCCTGCGGGAAGTGGCGTGACCTGGCCCCAGCCTGCTCTGCTCCTCTGGCTCCTACGCTTCGGGGGAACTGCTCCTCTGCACTTGCAAGCAGCAGGGCTGGGAGCCGGGGAGCAGAGCAGGTTGGGGCCGGGTCGCTCTACTTACTGCCATTGGTGAGTGCAGGGAGCGCAACCCCTGTAGCCATCTTCAGGGGAAGAGCTAGCTGGAGTGGGGGTGGGGTGGAAACAGGCGGAGGCCATGTAGAAGAAGTGGAGCAGCACGCAGCTGCTTAGGGCACCACGAAATTTGGTGCCCCAAATTTCCTGGTGCCCTATGCAGCTGCGTACTTTGCGTATGGGTCGGGATGGCCCTGATTGGGTGCATCCCTGGCTGTGGATGGCTGTGTAAATGTAGCGCCTGTCAGAGGTTTGTGGCTTAACAACAACATCAGTGTGAGAGGGATACCCCAGGCTGGTAGGACAAAGGGCTCAGTGGTCCCACGGTCCAGGTTGCACCAGAGGAACCCCGTCACAGTTACATACATACAACTCAATACATTATGGAGCAAATTCCATCACCCTTTTCCACAGTGAGTAGCATCTTACTGTTTGAAGTAGTCCCGTTGACATAAATGGCCTACTTACAGAAAAAAAAAGCGTTACACAATGAGTTTAAGTTTAGGCTCAAATTCTAGCACAAATTCCAGCTATTTACCACAATTAACGTATTTTCGCCAATTGATTATCTAGTGAATTATTTTTAACCCTAAAAATATAAATACTATTTTTCTCAGTGAGTCTAATAAACAAAGGAAAGTCCTAGGAGTGACATTTTAAGATTAAAAGTATACATCTTTTTTTTAGTATTTTAATTAAAAAGGATTTACAAAATTTACCTCTTCACACCTGCAGCTAGCATTAACTCTGACCATAGCTCCTGGTTTTAGGAGGTTACTATCATGCAGTCGTAAGCAAACTAAATCCGTTGCACTGTTGGATGGTGCACAGACCAAAATTCGACTGTCTGGTAAAGTATAATGTATCTGCATTTTAAAAAAAGTGCAGCTTTTTAAAACATTTCATTTGGAAAAGCTACATTCATCACAAATAAAGCAAGCACACAGTTCAAATATTTAATATAATTCAGAATACAATTACGAATGTTTCTACATTCGTCATGTTTCTACATTCGTCATGTTGCAGTTCAGTCAAAACTCAAGGAAACATCTTTCCCTAGACTGGAAATTCAATCACCATCATCAGATTGAAACACACACCATGAATGCAGGGTATGTGCTTTTAAAGCGGTGGTTAAAGCCCTAGTGCAGGGGTTGGCAACCTATGGCACGTGTGCCAAAGACGGCATGCGAGCCCATTTTTAATGGCACACTGCTGCCTGCCGGGGTCCTGGCAGGCAGCAGCGTGCCATTAAAAATCCGGCCCGGCCCACTCTTCTCCATTCCCCGCCCCCTCCCACGGGGGCAAGGGGCAGAAGCTTGGTCCTGCCAGCTCCCCTGCCTCTTCCCGCAGCGTGCTGGGTTCCTACCCCACCATCCCTCCCTCCCTGCCGGCCGATCAGCTGATGGCCTTTGCGAGGGAGGGGGAAGGGGTGGGGGAGGAGCGGAGTCAGTGTGCTCGCTGCTCCTGGTGGAGGCAGAGAAGAAGCGGGAGCAGGGACTTGGGGAAATGGGGCATATCCCCTCCAGCCCCCCTGCCGTGAGGACCCCAGCCTTCTGCCTGACCCCCCCACACACACACCCAGCCCTCTTCTCTGAGCCCTGCAAACCCGCACACTCCCAAGGCCCCTGCCCTGAGCCCTGTACCCCCCCCACACACACCCAGCTCTCTGCTTGACTCCTTCACCCCCCCCCATGACCCCAGCCCTGACTCTGGCACCTCCACACATACCAAGGCTCCCAGCACCTTATGCCCTGACACCTGCACCCCCCCTCACATGTCCCCAGCCCTCTGCCGTGACTCTTGCACCCCCCCACATCCCCAGCCCCCCCACACCCCCCACTTCTCCATCCCCACATTGTGCACCAAATGGGAGCTCCTGCACCTCCCCCCCACATTCCCACCTGCACCCCTCCCACCAAATGGGAGCTGCCCAGGTAAGCGCTCCACACCCAAACCTCCTGCCCCAACCCTGAGCCCCCTCCCTCATTCTAGCTCTTGGCCAGACCCTACACCCCGACCCCCAGCCTGCTCCTTCACCCCCAGCCTGTGCTCAGTGGACTCCCACTCTCAGCTCAGTGCAGAGAGAGAGGAAGAGAATAGGCTAGAACCAGGGAGAAGGTAGGTACCCACTGTATTTTGGGCAGCGCCGGGACCTCAAACTGGCAGCGGGCTGAGCGGGTCCAGCAGCTGGGATCCTGGCTAGCAGGAGCCAGCGGATGGAACCCCTGAGCGGCCAGCGGCGTAAGATCAACATTTTAATTTAATTTTAAATGAAGCTTCTTAAAACATTTTGAAAACCTTGTTTATTTTACAATACGACAATTGTTTAGTTATATAATATACAGGCTTAGAGAAAGAGAGAGACACCTTCTAAAAAACATTAAAATGTATTACCAGCACATGAAACCTTAAATTAAAGTGAATAAATGAAGACTCGGCACACCACTTCTGAAAGGTTGCCGACCCCTGCCCTAGTGAATAGTATTTAAACAAAAATACTGAATTAAAAAACTGACTATATGTTGTTAAAAGATTTATGAACACAAACTTGTACAGAGATCTTCTCTTGGATTTATTTTCACATGGAGAGAGTTGAACTGAAATACCCTCTAAGTGTTAGCATGCTTTTTTAAAAGCTATTTTTAGTTTTGATTATGATAAGTATCTATGGCAATTCCAGAGATTATTGCTTTGTTGTTCACTATTACCTGTAAGATCGCTTCTATCACTGTTACAGTTTTTCCAGTTCCCGGTGGTCCGAAGAGAACATAAGGAGTTGGACGACATTCACCACTAAGTATCCTTTTCACTGCTAATTTCTGATGCTCATTCAGAGCAGGATTGAAAAATTCACAGTCTCTGTGTTCAGGTGTCACGATTCCATTGACTATATTCAAAACAGATAAGCATTACAAATACACAAGGAGAGTTTGTTTTATAAATTAGTATTTCAGTTAAACAGATTTTGATTTAATGTGATCTAGACTTTATAATATAATCATTTTAAAAAGACAGTGATAGCTAAAAATGTAACTGACAACTCTTTAAATTCCCAATCCCAATAACAATTAAAATAGAAAAACAAGGCCTTCAGTTTCAAATGTGCAAAGGGCCATTCATAGATTTTTAAGGCCAGAAAGGACCATAATAATCATCTAGTCTTACCTCCTGCATAACGCAGGCCAAAGAGCCTCACACCAGTGAGCTCTACATCAAGCCCATACATAACTTCTGTTTGACCGTTAGAACATATCTAAGAAGGACATTCAAGTCTTGATTTAAAGACTTCACATGATGAAGATTCTGCCATATTCCTAAGTAAGCTGTTCCAATGATCAATTATCCTCAACATTAAAAGACGTGCTTTACTTCTAATGAGAATTTGTCTAGCTTCAACTTCCCACTGTTGGATCCCATTATGTTTTTTTCCCCATTAAAGAGTCATCTATAAGAAATTTCTTCCTCATGTAGGTACTAGTAGACTATGATCGAGTAACCTCTTAGCCTTCTCTCAGATAAAGTAATTAATTTGAGGTACTTAAAACTTTCATTCTAAGGTATGTATTCCAGACCTCAAATCATCCTTGCAACTCTTTTCTGAACCTTTTCCAAACTTTTCAATATCCTTTTTGAAGTGTGGGCACAAGAACTGGACACAGCATTCTAGTAATGCTGTATAACGAGGTAATGCTTCTTCCCTACTTCTAACTTGATATTTCCCTACTTATGCATCCAAGGATCACGTTCACCTCTTAGCTATATCATCACATTGCGAGTTCACGTTCAGTTGGCTTTCTAGAATGACCCTTAAGTCCTTTTCAGTGTCACTGCATTCCAGGATTCAGTCAACCATCTTGTAAGTATGACCTACAGTCTTTTCTTCTAGATAGATGTATGACTTTGCACTTAACTGCACTAAAACATGGTGTTCAAATGATCCAACCTTACCAAATGATTGGTATCATCTAGATCATTCTGGATAATTGATCTATTAATAGCAGTTAACTCACGTGATTAACTCAAAATTAATTGTGATTAAAAATTAATCGTGATTAATTGCCGTTTTAATCATACTGTCAAACCATAGAATACCAATTGAAATTTATTAAATATTCTTGGATGTTTTTCTACATTTTCATATATATTGATTTCAATTACAGCACAGAATACAAAGTGTACAGTGCACACTTTCTATTATTTTGATTAGAAATATTTGCACTGTAAAAATGATAAACAAAAGAAATAGTATTTTTTAATTCACCTCATACAAAGTACTGTAGTGCCATCTGTTTATCGTGAAAGTGCAATTTACAAATATAGATTTTTTTTGTTACATAACTGCACTCCAAAACAAAACACTGTAAAACTTTAGAGTCTACAAGTCCACTCAGACCTACTTCTTATTCAGCCAATTGCTCAGACAAACAAATTTGTTTACATTTACAGGAGGTAATGCTGCCTGGTTCTTATTTACAATGTCACCTGAAAGTGCGAATCAGAGTTTGAGTAGCAATTTTGTAGCTGGCATAGCAAGGTATTTACATGCCAGATATGCTAAACATTCATATGCCCCTTTATGCTTTGGCCACTATTGCAGAGGACATGCTTCTGTGCTGGTGACGCTCGTTAAAAAAATAACACGTTAATTAAATTTGTGACTGAACTCCTTTGCGGAGAACTGTATGTCTCCTGCTCTGTTTTACCTGCATTGTGCCACATATTTCATGTTATAGCCGTCTCGGATGATCACCCAGCACATGTTCATTTTAAGAACACCTTCACCGCAGATTTGACAAACGCAAAGAAGGTACTAATGTAAGATTTCTAAAGATAGCTATAGCACTCGACCCAAGGTTTACGAATCTGAAGTGCCTTCCAAAATCTGAGAGGGCCAAGGTGTGGCGCATGCTTTCAGAAGTCTTAAAAGAGCAACACACCAATGTGGAAACTACAGAACCCAAACCACCAAAAAAGAAAATCAACCTTTTGCTGGTGGCATCTGACTCAGATGATGAAAATGACCATGCACTGTCTGCACCGCTTTAGATTGTTATCAAGCAAGACCCGTCATAAGCATGGACGGATGTCCTCTAGAATGGTGGTTGAAGCATGAAGGGACATATGAATCTTTAGCACATCTGGCACAAAAATACCTTGTGATGCCGGCTACAACAGTGCCATGCGAACGCCTGTTCTCACTTTCAGGTGACATTGTGAACAAGAAGCAGGCAGCATTATCTCCTGCAAATGTAAACAAACATGTTTGTCTGAGCAATTGGCTGAACAAGAAGTAGGACTGAGTGGACTCATAGGTTCTAAAGTTTCCATTGTTTTATTTTTGAATGCAGTTATTTTTTGTACATAATTCTACATTTGTAAGTTCAACTTTCACGATAAAGTGATTGCACTACAGTACTTGTATGAGGTGAACTGAAAAATACTGTTGTTTTTTACAGTGCAAATATTGGTAATAAAAATAAATATAAAGTGAGCACTGTGCACTTTGTATTCTGTGCTGTAATTGAAATCAATATATTTGAAAACGTAGAAAACATCCACAAATATTTAAATTAATGGTATTCTATTATTGCTTAACAGCATGATTAATCGCTTGCCAGCTCTACTGTTTACCACTACACCAATCTGTGTCATCTGCAAATTTTACCAGTAATGATTTTATATTTTTTTTCCACATTGATAGAGTATTGAGAAAGCTTAGCACTGGGCCAAGAACAGATCCCTGCAGGATCCCACTAGAAATACCCTCTAATGGTTAATTATTCTCATTTGCAATCCTTTGTTAACCAGTTTTTAATTCATTTAATAAGGGCTACATTGATTCTGTATAGTGCTCATTAAGTCAAAGGCCTTAGAGACATCCAAGTATCTCACATGAACAGTTATCTTTATCAACCAACCTTGTAATCTCATCTAAAATGATATCAAGTTTGTTTGATGAGACCTATTTTCAATAAAAACCATACTGATTGGTATTAATTACATTACAATTCTTTAATTCTTTCGTGACTGTGTCCCATAACAGCTTTTCTATGATTTTGCCTGAGACAGATGTTAGGCCAAGCAACCTATAGTTACCTAGGTCATCCTATTGACTCTTTTTAAGTATTAGTCCAACATCAGCTTTTTTCCAGTCCTCTGGAACTTCCTCAATGTACCAAGATCTGGGTGGTTTTTTTGGTTTGTTTAAAAACTACATACATACATATACACACACATATACACACTCCATCCTCCAAACCAGTTTACCAGTCAACTTTCAAATCCAAAACATCAGTACAAGATGGAAAGAAAGCATTAAAACATACTCAGTTTACTTGTCTGTGTAGCAACAGTCACCATTCGAGGCATGGCCACTATGTTTCTCTCCTTTGGCACCATGCATTTTGTTTGCTCATTTTGCATTTTCTTTTTCTGAAAAGATCATTACAGAAAACACACACACAAATAATCAAACGTAAGCATGCTATAATTATTCTCTCTTTGTAATGCTTTTAAGACTGTTAGAAATGTTTAGCACTTCCTCCCATTTAACTGCATATCAACAGAAAAAGCTGTGGGGAAGGACAAAGAGGAAAGGAAAAACCCAGACAAATATCCTCACATCCTGGCCCCTTTTATTTGAACAAAAGAAAAAAAGTTACTCATGACATCTTAAAGCACTGTTGCTAATTGCACACATATTCTGCAGATCTGGATGAGTTTTCAAAAGTTACCATTGGTTTATCTGTTTTTCTTTCCTATAAGAACTGCCAATATGTGCTTTTTTGTCTATTTTTAAGGAAATATTCACCTCTTTTATGATGTGTTTAATCAGGAGTCGTATCAAGGCTGGATCAATCGCATCAGGAAGCATAATTATGCCTCACAATAACAATTCTCATTGGCTCCTATAGTCAGTATGATTTGCAGCCCAGTATCTTTCTTCTTCCTTTTTTTTTTTTTTTTTTAAAAGGAGCTTACGAAAACCAGTCTAAAGCAAATCTGACAACCCAGACTCGTAGTTTCATAAGCAGTTTCCCTTTCAGAAACCAAAATCATGGATCACAGGTTGATCCACTCAAAGCACTGAACTGTGAAACAAGATCTTTGCCACCAGAAGGAAGACATCATAAATACACCAGATATAACAATGCATTCACTATTGTACTGGTCCTGTCGAAGACTATATCTGCAGTAGCAAACTGTTGGCATTTAAGTGTAAAAGATTATAAGAAATACATTTATAGTAGATTTACCTTATCTTTCTTCTTGGTATACTGTTCACGATCAGCAGCAACAGTACGACATCCCATATTATTCCAAATCTTGACGACTTGTGGGGATTGTAAAACCAGAGTATTTGGAAATAACACTTTGGGTTTAAGGAAGGGAAAAAGAATTTTTTTTTTTGAAAATGCATTTTACATGGCTCTATCAATATAGATACATTAAGATACTTACTGTTAGGGTTTAATTATAACTGAATCATCAGCTTCTTTCCTTGCACTTTGAATTAGCTGTGTCCAATTTATGAAAATTTGATGTAAAAATCCGAGGTATGGTGAGGGAGGAATTGGAAGGTAAAACTGAAATCCATGTTTACATTTCTGTAGTCTGTAGAGCTGATCAGAAATGTGCAACTCTTTTCAATACAAAGGCCATTATATTTAGCCAACTCTAACAGAGGAGGATTACGTAAAAAGTTAAAAGGGAATTCTGCATCTTCCCTATATTCCTCCTGCATTTTTCCCAATTTACCCAAGCTGGGAAGTCCTGCAGAACTCTTTCACATTGTGCAAAACAACATAGTGGCACCAGTAGTTAGAAATTGATTAGATATGTTAGTTCTAATTGGAGTCAAACTGCTTTCCTCATGTAGAAACACCACAGAGAGAAAATCAGTTTTCATAGTGGTTGCTCTGTGACAAAGAATTGCTCCTCTCTCAACAAAGATATGGGGTACTTTAGATGAATGAATAGAAGCCCCAGTGAAACATTGCATTTTGAAATCTGACCAAAAGAGTACAGTACATTAACTTCACATCAGTATTTTCTGAAGGGGAGGAAAAATGCCCTCACGCTATTGGAAGGTTACCTTTTTCACCCAGATAGATGCCTTGTTCGACTGCAAACTGGCATCGCCTGCTGGTAGTCCTGTCAACAGAATAGCAATAGTATGGATTAAACTAAAAACTAAAGTTTTCATAGAATACAGCAATACTCACTTCCTCTTTGAATCAATGCTATATATCAAAGACTTAAATGAAATATTAAGCCTCTATAACCATGTATTTCTTCCCTCAATTCCTGTTTTCATGTGGTATTTAGCTGAAGGATTACTTGGTCAAGTTTCTTTTATAGGCATATTTCACCAAACTTTAAAATAGATAGATTGATAAAATATGAAAAGTGTTTCTCATTAAAAGGACAAAATAAGTTACCTGGGATTTCAGAGATAAGCAGGATAGGAAGATATTTTTCCTTAAACAAAAAACCCAACTCGTTTTATTAAGGAAGATGAAGTGATGAATTTTTATGGAAAATAATGCTTTCTAAGCAAGTTTTGATGTTGGCAGCATACTAAAAATAATATAGTGAGGTCAATATCAGCCATTCTTGTCCTGCTCTGATGCCACAAAGTTATTTCAATTACAGAGTCCAATTTTCCATCGCCTGGCTCCTAGAGTAGTCATTTACATGTAAAAGAATGTGTGTAAAAAATGTAAATCACTCCCTTTCTGATTTGATAGCATTTTGCAGAGATATTAATGAGTACAGAAGATGCCAGGCAGTGGACCATCCAGTTCTTAGATTTTGTTTGTCCTTTCCTTTCATGTGAACTTTTCAGAATTAAGCAAATAGGCATGTAATAAGACTAACATAATAAAGGACAGTGAAATACAGCTTTTTAAAAGTCTACAAAAATACCTATTGAATGCAAATTCTACATCCATGGGTTCAGAGTTGTAAGCCTGTTCAAACTCTGGGTTAAGTCTCAGCGTAACATCTTCATCGTGAATCTGTTTTAAAGAGAGGGGGGGAAAAAAAAAAAAAAAGACAGTTTATTAGTCCTGTAGGATTTGAGGGCACTCAGCACTCATTAGGATCAGATCCCTTATGTTTGAAAAATCTCCTGGAACATTTGCTCATACTAGTTAAAAACAAAAAATGGATAACATCTACCATATAATTTCATATTTCTATATAAGAGTTTTACAGAGTTTGCTTTTAATGGGTGAAATTTGTGGTGTTGAGAAGAAGCAAAAGCTTCTGTCTTCCAAGAACATAGTATGAAATAAAGTAGAATCAATAATTTGGGGGAGAGTAACTGAAATTAATCCAGTTTCACAAAAGCTAAACAATTACTCCTTTAAATCTCAGTTTCCCCTTAGTTTTGTGGGCTACTGTTTTTAGCAGAAAAGCTAACTCACTCACCTCAGTAACATAGGCAATGTACTCTATTATATGCTCAGAGTAGACTTGACTTTTTAATATCACTTTGTCACCTAGTTTTAAAAAAAGTTAAATACAATGTTTAGTATAAAAATACTGTTACCAGATATTGGAAAATTCTCACTGAAATACTAGCCACTGGTGTGGGTGTGCGTGTGTACGTGTGGGGGGGAAATACAGTGAAACTTAATGAGTTTCAAGGGTCCTGCAAACTCACCAACAAAGGGACATCACTGAAGATGATGCATCTGTGCACACCTCAGCTCAATTTAGTCTTATGTTCTTAAAATTGGAATACCTAGTTTTGTGTGTGTGTGTGTGTGTAATACTTCTAAGACACCTACTGTGGTATGCGACTAACACGGTTTCAGCACTATTTATTGGAAACAACATCCCGCACAATGCAACGGATTTCAAAAATTCTGACCTAAAAAAGTTAACTCCTTTAACCTGGTTTTACATTTAGCCTCTCACATGTTCTCTAATTTAGTATAATACTAAACAGTACAGTATATTTTCTATGTAAAACCCAATCAATTACTGTACATCAGAATCCTGACTATACCAGGACAAGCCATGAAAGCACATAGAAACACATACACTGCTTCTTCAAAGCATAACATCTCCAGAAATCAAACATTCTGAGGCACTGTAATAAAATATATTGGCATAATGTTCTATTTATCTAGGTGCCAGGGTTAATACCTGTCTCTTCAAATGTTTTTAATAGAAAACATAGAAAAGATAAAATGCATCAATTTCTATTGTGTAGATTGAGAATATTGATCATCTTGCTATTCAGCTTTAACAATTTTATTAAATGTAAATCATCACCTGCATATAAGGAAGGTCTTCCCTCTGCCAACCCTGGCACTTCCAGCACCAAGAAGTTTCCATTCTTTTTCAAAATGATTCCACTCAAGCTAAATTCTTTGATCTCCATTTCAGCATGGATCTCCTCAAGCCACAGCAGGGTAGAAAGGTTTGCTTTATAGTTAGACAGATTCAGTTGCTGAAAATTAAAAAAAAGTAAGTTATGTGTATTGCAATAGTGTCTAGATGCCACAACAAAAATCTGAGTCCCTTGTGTTAGGCGCCATACAAAACACATATGAAGACACAGTCCCTGCCCCAAAAGGTGTACAACCTAAGTAGACAACAACAGACAAAGGTATGGGAGAACAGAGGCACAGAATGACATGACTTGCCGAACGTCACAGAGAAGTTAGTGGCAGAGCTGGAAACATAACTCAAGTCTCCCAGTTCAGTGCCTTATCCACTAATGAAAGGTAGCAAGTGACAATGGGAATTTTGGAAGAACATCAGCCTTAATTTACCATTTTCATGTACATGAACACGGATTTTCAGAAGAGCCTAAGCTGGTTAGGCACCCAAATCCCATTGAAGTTTAAGAATTCCCTTTGGTTCCTTTGAAAAAATCTAAGCCACTGTACTTCTACACTTTTTGCATTATAATCTGAGAGATGTCTCTAAAAATCATCTTAAAGGGTAAATACAGAAGTATCCTGGTTTTAGCTGTATTTTATTTAGATCACACTACTAATTTTGTAACGAAGACTAGTAGTTCCAAAAATATCTAAGATTTAGTATTTGACCTTTGAGTAAGCATAAAGTTCTCAGAGACCCTTTTTTCTAAAACCAAATACCAACTCCTGCACCCTAAAATAACATACTGAACTTCTAGGAGAAAATAAGAGAGAATGAACTATTGGAAGAGTCAGAAGGTCTTAATTAAATAATTTTAATAAGAGTTAAAAAAATGTTTTTGTATTTAACTCCTTTCTTTCAAAAGAAGAAAGCAAAATCCAGTACTGGTACTAAAAAGTAGACAAAGGAATTGTAGTTCTTGGTATCAGGGAAGCTAGTGGTTCACAGGAAATGGATAAGGTAAAAAATGTTACTGATTTATGCAGTTCAAAAGATGCTTTTAAAAACAATAGCAACGACAAATAGCATTCAGGCTACCCTAGTTCCTTGTAACTTCCGAGGGGAAAAGAGCGTGGGACTTATTTTAGACCACTTATTTTTCAACTGGCCAACATTACTCATGTTTACGCTGCCAAGGCAGGCATGCCCTTGCACAGCTGGAAGAACACTGGCTGAAAGAATCCCCGTCAAACATTACTCCAAGAGAGAACACTTATGACACTTAACAACAGAGGATGTGGAGAGAGCAGCCCAGGATAGATAGAAACGGTAGAATCTTGTTTGAGCCCTAAACTATTTCGGACAGTGAAGGAAGGATTCAAATTCAGATTACCCTGCGATTCTCACCTTTTTCCCAAATCACAAATAAAACAGAAATGCAGAAGTAGCAGCATTAGCAGATTAACAAATGCCGTCACTGCATTCTGTGCCACATGTTTAGCAGCAGATTTAGCTTATCACAGGGGTTCTCAAACTGTGGGTTGAGACCCTCAAAGTGGGTAGTGATCCTGCTTTAATGGAGTCGCCAGGACCGGCATTAGACTTGCTGGGGCTCAGGGCCGAAGCAAAAGCCCAAGCGCTACCACTTGGGCCAAAACTCTAAGAGCTTCATCCTAGGGTGGTGGGGCTCAGGCTTTGGCTTCGGCCCTGGAAGACGAAGATCAGGTTACAGGCCCCCACCCAGGACAGCTTTGGTCCCCACTCCTGGGGTCATGCAGTAATATTTGTTGTCAGAAGGGGGTCGCGGTGCAATGAAGTTTGAGAACCCCTGGCTTACCACAAGGCTAAAATACAGAGATCATTCTTGGCTTGTGAAAGATTGGCATGCGTCAGAGCATACAGGTCATTTGGAGTTTCTTGGAAGCAGTCTCATGGCCCTGGTGTCTTATTGCAATGCCTCAGTTGTACCCTTCAGAAGCCACTTGTCAACTCAGACAACAGGTTTTTTGTTAAATCACAATCGGGATTTCAGAGTCCTAGGTGAGAGCTGAAGCAGTTATGCTTAGACCATAAAAAGGTAGCTGGGTGATTCTGAAGGAGACACAAGGGCATGCTAACCAGAAGCCAGGACTTTGAGCTCTGTAGACGAAGAGCTACCATGTTTATGGCTGTTTGGAGTTTATAAAAATTACCAATATGCACAAATGGAATGTGACCAGAGAGTTTGCTGGTTTACGTTATGTTGGTTGAACAGCAGTCCTCTCTCTAGTTTCTGGATTATTTTAAAGGATTCCCCCACCCCTCCCAAAAAACCCATAACCCCTCAAATCTTCTGTGAACTCTTTCTCCAACCATTTAGACTCAGGCCTTGACACAGGGAATTTTGGGGAAGAGCTGGGACACTGATGAGTTGTGAAACACTGCATTATCCAGAAAGCAGTATAGTAATAAACTCTCTAGAGCTGCTCCAGCCTACTTCACAAACCCTGTCCTTCTCCTCCTACCTATTCCTGTTAATCCTGTGCCTACTTCCTCTCTGTTCTTCCCCACAACCATACACTGCTAGTTCAAGAAACATGTTCTTTTGCAGCTCTGGCATCTGAGATGGCCTTTTCCATATGGCACTCTAATATACTCCCCATCCATTTTCAAATTCTCACTTGCCTAGGCCTTCTAATTTCTTCTCTGGTTCAGGGCCTGCAATACTCTGACTCCCACTAAAGTCAAGAGAGCATCTACCAGGATCAGACTCTTACTTTTTAACTAGATTTTGTAGACCTACATGATAACCATTATTAAGGCTACATTTTAGTCACAGGTATTTTTAGTAAAAGTCATGAACAGGTAACAGGCAGTAAACAAAAATTCATGGCCTGTGACCTGTCCATGACTTTTACTATATACCCCTAACTAAAAATTGGGTGGGGGGGGCGGCGCGCCACAGGGGCTTTTGGGAGGCAGTGCAGGGGCACCATGGATACTGGGGGTGGTGGCCCAAGACCCCCACTAGTGCTGGGAGTGGGGGGAGAGGGAGAGAAACAGCGGCCCGGGACCCCTGCTGGGACTGTAGGGAGAGGGTTGGAAGGGCTGCCTACCTGGCTTCCTACCTGGCTTCGTGTGTCCCTGCAGCTCCTAGGGGGAGGGGTCACAAGGGGCTCTCTGCGCGCTGCTCCCAGCACAAGCGCCAGCTCCATAGCTCCCATTGACCGGGAACAGCAGCTAATGGGAGCTGCAGGGGTGGGAGCTGCAGAGCCCCCTGGCCCTTCTGGCTAGGAGCTGCAGGGACATGCCCCACCCCAAGGTTAGTGCTGCCCCGCACCTCAACCACCTGTCCATAGCCCTGACCTCCCTCCCACACACCTAAACTGCTGTTGCGGGCAGCCCCTGAGCCAGCACTGGCCACTGCAGAAGTTACAGTGGTCACAGAAAGTCATGGAATCGTGACTTCCATGACAGACATGCAGCCTTAACATACACATATATATAATAAAGAAAGCAGCTACACAGGAGTATTTTTGTATGTGTTCAGGTTAGCATTCAAAAAGATGCAAAGAGATATTTTACACTTGCATATATGTGTGCACTCATACCTCTGCAAGGAGAGGTTGAAAAGTCAGTATGTCCGATTTTTGCTCCACACATTTTCTTAATCTATCCGGTATGGGATAATGTGGTAGGAAACTTGGAAGACATCTTCTACAACTTCTAAAATAAGAATTCAAAGTTACTTCAAGTCAGTATTTTTAGGTTGCACAAAGTAGTTCTTACAAACTGAACTGAGCTGGTTAGTGTGGATTTCTTTACTAAAGAGTAAGAACAAAACTCAAGATTCTGTAGTTACTAAAGTAAGCATAAGTTTAAAAAAAAAAAAAAGATTCACATGAAGGACCACAAGTTAGCAAACACCATCCTCAAGGCTACAAAGACAGCAATACCAAAGCGCAAGTACAGTAAATGAAACTTTTTTCAGTTTAGGTTCAAATAAAAACAAGGAACAGAAGTTTGCTACATTGAGGTGGGGAAGAGAATGTTGTTATAGAAGCATGTTTTATTTTCAAATGTTATGACCCCAACTTTTTCCTCCCTAACGAAGGTGTCATGGTGAACAATTTAATGTTAGTTACAGTTTTAGAGTATCTGTTAAAATGTATTTTGTCTGTTGTGAAAATTTACTTATCTAAGGACCGCTTCCAGTTTTTCATTCAAGAAATTTCTAGTTTGTATTGCCAAGACCCAGTTACATCAAATGACTTGACCAATGTCTCACATATCAGTAATTCAGTCAAGGGATTTCCTGGGTTTCTGTCTAAAACACCATGAGATTGCACCACTCCTACCAGTGGGTGCACTCTGGCAACACCTTTAGTTTTAATTAGCCTCTAGCTCATTCTTAAGTGTATAACATGCAGCAGGAGGACAGTTTGTGAATCATAAGAAAAACATCTGTAAAGAAAGTTCAAATAGTTTGCTGAACAGGGAAAAACTATTTCAGTCAACGGAGCTCTGAAGAAAAACCCCCGTTTTTATTTCTTTTTCCTGTTTACTGAATGAATAGTAGCTACAAACAGGAGATAAGCTAGTTCAGTACGATAAACTGCCCTGAAACTAAAGTTATACATTTACTTCAATTAGCATTATATAAAGGCATGCCTTTCCATATCCTTCATATTTGATACAGCTGAATGTGGATTATTTGCTAGTACCTTTTGCGTTCTGTTACAGCCACTGTAGTCTTCATGTGCTGTAACTCCGGAATAACTTTATGCTTTCTTAGGGAGAATGGTTCAGTGGCTGCTATTAGAGATTCCTCTTCATTTATTACAGTTACTTCAATGTAGCGTCCAATAATAAAATCAGAAAAACAAAGCAACAGAAGTTCTTTGCAGCGGCCAAGGTTTCTTTAAGTAAACAAGCAAAAATAAGTTAGGTTCTTCAAAACCACAGATTTTACTTATCGGTTCAGCGATCACAATATTGTTGAAAGAGACTGATTAGGTTTTGAGGGACCTCCCTAAAAATCAAGTAATGGCTGATATAGAAGAATTCGTCACATTCACAAAATTTTGAAGAGTTTTAGTTGAGTCCAGCTAACATTCCCTAAAAGTAAAGTTTAAAAAAAAAATCTAAGCACTAAAAAAGTCCAAATATTAACAAGCCTGACCTTGAAAAAAAGTTTAAAGGGGAACTGTGCTTTAGAACAGAAGTACCAGTCTGAAAATTTTGTACCTACTATAATCACAAGTACACCCTTGTGATTACTAAAACTGAATGGAGTTAGCCAAAAGTATATCCTGTGTACAGTCACTCCACCGCTGAAAGGCCCTCATCCAGGATGCATCTCATTACACAGCAGCAAAAACTCTGCTCTTCTGGAGGTCTATGTTCCTCTACATGGACCTCCAGGAGCTAACAGAGCTAGTGAGGAAGAGGGAAGTCCCAGCCTGACCCCTCAAAGACAAGCATTTCCTGTCAGCAGAGGAAGTGGCAACAAGGGGAGTGCAAATTCCTGCAAAGGAGAGTTTGAGGAGCTTATGCTCCAGACTATCAGAGCTCTTATCCCACACAACCTATCCTTTAATTTCTTTCCAGGTTCTGTCCCAGCACCAAATTTTCTCCTCACCTCTTCAACATATATAACTTAGTTCTGATCCTCTACCCACAATCCCCCTAGCTGTCTGACTCTTAACTAGCCCTCCCGCTGAAATTTACAACAAACATTAAGTCCCAGATCAACAAAGGTGTGTAGGCTCCTTACTTTCACTGAAATTAGGAGCCTAAATACCTTTGAGGACCTGGGCTTACGTGCCTATAAAGGTGCTCAGCCTTATACAAAACAACTACCCAGTGATTTCCAAGCCCCCCACTTATCCCACACCTGTTGCCTCCCTAAAGCTTCAGCATCCTCTTACCGTTCTCTCTCATGAAGATATGTACAGAGTTATCCAATCCACATATAGTAGGGTCCCAATCTGTATTTCTCCTTCAGAGGTGGGTTTCACAAACAGATCCTACCCTAAAAGAAGGTTTTTCTCCAATTTCTATAAGGGCTATTCTATCTAAAACAGCTCTCATAAAAACTGGAAATTTAAGTTGCTGCACCATTGTTTTAGTGACAGTGTAGCAATGGAGATGGAAAAACAGGATAAAATTGTACTATGTTTTAAATTAGAATCACACAAGTATGATGCACATTTATAACACTGTTTCACAAAAATAAAATATTTTGCATGGCATGTGGCTCCGTTATTAAACTGAAGAGTTTTCTTTAAATCAGCTAACGTCATAGATATTTAGGTCAGAAGGGACCATTATGATCATCTAGTCTGACCTCCTGCACAATGCAGGCCACAGAATTTCATCCACCACTCCTGCAAAAAACCTCACACTATATCTGTGCTATTGAAGTCCTCAAATTGTAGTTTAAAGACTTCAAGGAGCAGAGAATCCTCCAGCAAGTGACCCGTGCCCCATGCTACAGAGGAAGGTGAAAAACCTCCAGGGCCTCTTCCAATCTGCCCTGGAGGAAAATTCCTTCCCGACCCCAAATATGGCGATCAGCTAAACCCTGAGCATATGGGCAAGATTCACAAGCCAGATACCCAGGAAAGAATTTTCTGTAGTAACTCAGATCCCACCCCATCTAATATCCCATCACAGGCCATTGGGCCTATTTACCATGAATATTTAATTACCAAAACCATGTTATCCCATCATACCATCTCCTCCATAAACTTATCGAGTTTCATCTTAAAAACCAGATAGATTTTTTGCCCCCACTGCTTCCCTTGGAAGGCTATTCCAAAACTTCACTCCTCTGATGGTTAGAAACCTTTGTCTAATTTCTAGTCTAAATTTCCTGGTGGCCAGTTTATATCCATTAGTTCTTGTGTCCACATTGGTACTGAGCTTAAATAATTCCTCTTCCTCTCTGGTATTTATCCCTCTGATATATTTAGAGAGAGCAATCATATCTGCCCTCAACCTTCTTTTAGTTAGGCTAAACAAGCCAAGCTCCTTGAGTCTCCTTTCATAAAGACAAGTTTTCCATTCCTTGGATCATCCTAGTAGCCCTTCTCTGTACTTGTTCCAGTTTGAATTCATCCTTCTTAAACATGGGAGACCAGAACTGCACACAGTATTCCAGGTGAGGCTCACCAGTGCCTTGTATAAGGGTACTAACACCTCCTTATCTCTACTGGAAATACCTCTCCTGATGCATCCCAAGACCGCATTAGCTTTTTTCACAGCCATATCACATTGGTGGCTAACAGTCATCCTATGATCAACCAATACTCCAAGGTCCTTCTCCTCCTCTGTTACTTCTAATTGATGTGTCCCTAGCTTATAACTAAAATTCTTGTTATTAATCCCTAAATGCATGACCTTACACTTCTCACTAATAAATTTCATACTATTACTATTACTCCAATTTACAAGGTCATCCAGATCCTCCTGTAGGATATCCCTGTCCTTCTCTAAATTGGCAATACCTCCCAGCTTTGTATCATCCGCAAACTTTATTAGCACACTCCCACTTTTTGTGCCAAGGTCAGTAATAAAAAGATTAAATAAGATTGGTCCCAAAACCAATCCTTGAGGAACTCCACTGGTAACCTCTCTCCAGCTTGACAGTTCACCTTTCAGTAAGACCCGTTGTAGTCTCCCCTTTAACCAATTCCTTATCCACCTTTCAATTTTCATATTGATCCCCATCTTACCCAATTTAACTAATAATTCCCCATGTGGCACAGTATCAAATGCCTTACTGAAATCTAGGTAAATTAGATCCACTGCGTTTCCTTTGTCTAAAAAATCTGTTACTTTCTCAAAGAAGGAGATCAGGTTGGTTTGGCATGATCTACCTTTTGTAAAACCATGTTGTATTTTGTCCCATTTACCATTGACTTCAATGTCCTTAACTACCTTCTCCTTCAAAATTTTTTCCAAGACCTTGCATACTACAGATGTCAAACTAACAGGCCTATAATTACCCGGATCACTTTTTTCCCTTTCTTAAAAATAGGAACTATGTTAGCAATTCTCCAATCATACAGTACAACCCCTGAGTTTACAGATTCATTGAAAATTCTTGCTAATGGGCTTGCAATTTCAGGTGCCAATTCCTTTAATATTCTTGGATGAAGATTATCTGGGCCCCCCGATTTAGTCCCATTAAGCTGTTTGAGTTTCACTTCTACCTCAAATATGGTCATGTCCACCTCCATATCCTCATTCCCATTTGTCATGCTACCATTATCCCTAAGATCCTCTTTAGTCTTATTAAAGACTGAGGCAAAATATCTGTTTAGATATTGGGCCATGTCTAGATTATCCTTGACCTCCACTCCATCCTCAGCGTTTAGCGGTCCCACTTCTTCTTTCTTTGTTTTCTTATTTATATGGCTATAGAACCTTTTACTATTGGGGGGTTTTAATTCGCTTTGCAAGGTCCAACTCTACTTGACTTTTAGCCTGTCTCACTTTACCCCTACATGTTCTGACCTCAATAAGGTAGCTTTCCTTGCTGATCCCTCCCTTCTTCCACTCCCTGTATGCTTTCTGCTTTTTCTTAATCACCTCTCTGAGATGCTTGCTCTTCCAGCTTGGTCTACAACTCCTGCCCATGAATTTTTTCCCCTTTCTTGGGATGCAGGCTTCCGATAGCTTCTGCAGCTTTGATTTAAAATAATCCCAGGCCTCCTCTACCTTTAGATCCATAAATTCCTCAGTCCAATCCACTTCCCTAACTGGTTTCCTTAATTTTTGAAAGTCAGCCCTTTTGAAATCAAAAACCCTAGTTGCAGATTTATTTTTGTTAATCCTTCCTGTGAAGCAGAATCTGTGTGCTCTACACAGTTATATTACAGAAATCCAATATGTAGGCAAACAAAAAAAGTTAAGTTTCCAGAACAGCTCAGTTTTGAGTATCCCAGGACAGAGTATTTATAAAGCTCAGGATCTTAAAAACTATCCATAAAAATATACACTCTGGGTATTTTTTGCTCAAAGACAGACCATGTCTTACTAGTGTTATTAAAACATGGACTCACTCATTCTGCTTTGTCGATTTACTTCTTTACCCCTAAAAAAAAACTGAAAAAATTGTTACTCATCTTTCCCTAACTGTTGTTCTTTGAGATGCATTGCTCATGTCCATTCCCATGTAGGTGTGTGCAAGCCACGTGCACAGTCACAGAAAGATTTTTCCCTCAGTAGTTTCTGTTGGGTCAGCCCCAGTGCGCCCTAGAGTCGCACCCTCATGGCGCTATATAGGGGCCTGCCACCCCACCACCCCTTCAGTTCCTTCTTGCAGGCAACTCTGACAAAGGAGTAGGAGGGTAGGCTTGGGAATGACATGACATCTCAAAGAACAATAGTCATGGAAAGGGCTTGCAATTTTTTTCTTTGTTGTGGGCTTGCTCATGTCCATTCCCATGCAGCTGATTCCCAAGCAGATAGACGAAGTGGGTTCAGAGTTCAACAACAAGCAGACTGTAGCACGGCTTTGCCAAATCCAGCACCATCTCTGGCCTGCTGCGTGATGGCATAATGGGTTGCAAAGGTGTGGACTGAAGACCATGTGGCTGCTCTACAGATATCGTGGATGGGAACCTGTGCCACGAATGCTAGTGAAGATGCTTGCGCCCTTGTGAAGCGGGCTGCCAGTGCCAGAGAAGGGACCTTTGCCAAGTCATAGCACATGTGAATACACGAGGTAATCCACGAAGAAATTCTTTAGGCTGAGACTGGGAGGCCCTTCATCCTATCAGCCACTGCTACAAAGAGCTGAGTAGTCCTCCTAAACGATCTGACCCTATCTAGGTAAAAACCAGCATCCACCTGATGTCTAGCGCATGGCACCTCTGCTCCTGGCTATTGGCAGGTGGCTTCAGGAAGAACACAAGGAGGAAAACCTCCTGGTTATTGTGGAACTGCAATACCATCTGTCAAGGCTGAATCCCCACTCTGTCACTCCAAGTGCAGAAAGTGGGGGCCTGGAAGGATTCTAAAAATTAACACCTGCCACTCCAGGCTTATATTAAGCTCCCAAGGCTACAGCTTTTCTCTGCCCTTGGTTTGGTAAATGCTGCCACCGCCCAAATGCAACCCCAAACCCTTGGACCCAGGAAGAAACACTTGGGAATTCCTCCCTGTGGGGTACCCTTAAGCTCTTTCCCCCTCCCCCGGGGAAAAGCTGAAAAAGAAAACAAAGGAAATTAGCTGTTGCCACCAGCTAATCAAACAGCATATGCACAAAGCTCTTAGGACACCAAAAATCCAATCCCGTAATTAAAAAAGGTAAAATTTATTAAAAACAAAAAAAGAAAAAAAAATATATCTGGAACTTAGGCTTTTGCTAGATTTTAAAAGAGCAATTCCAAAAATCAAGTACTCAAAATAGCTTTCTTTGGGGGTTCAGCTTAAAGGTTACAAGCAAACAAAAGCATCCGGGATTAGCACAGAAGAGTCCACAAGCCAACAAGAAATAACCCTAATTGCGTCTTTTTAGTCATTAACTAATTTTCTTACATATCTGCGGCTTCAGATAAGTAGGTTCAAGGTATGAATTGATCATCTATAATCATACCTGGCTTAAAGCTGCTTACAGCATTGCTGCTCCGTGGCCCTGCAGCCCGGAGACCGCCACACAAAGGGAAGTTTCTTTTCCAATTTTAAAAAGTTCTACCTTCCCATTGGCTCTTTTGGTCAGGTGCCCACTCCTTTTCTTTTACCTGTGGGATTGTTAACCCTTTACAGACAAAGCAAGCAGAGAACAGACCAAGAGGGATTTTACAGCTAACTGGCTGGCTGTGTGTCCATCAAAGGGAGCTACTCCCCCTCACTTCATGGATCACACGCCTCCCAAATCACAGACAGTGCTGGCCAGTCTGATTCAGGTTGGGTCCACACCAGCTGGGATTTCTTCCTGGAGGTTTAGGAAAGAGTTAATAAGATACATGCACCTCTAATTTTACTAATAATTACATGAAGAACTAAACAGTACTTTTTACATTTTAAGGACTACAATGACTTAGAATGCAGGGACATTTTTACCTGGCTGATTCTGGGAAACCTTCCCAGGAGAGTGAATCAGCCACTTTGTTAGAGGCTCCTGAAATGTGCTGTATTTCAAAATCAAAGTTTTGGAGAGCTACATTCCACCGAAAAAATTTCCTGTTAGTCTCTTTGACTGTGTGAAGCCACTTCAGTACAGCACGGTCAGCCTGCAGGTAGAACTGCCACCCCCAAATATATGGGCGTAGCTTCTCCAGAGCATACACAATAGAGTAACATTCTTTTTCTGAGACTGACTAGTGGCTTTCCCTCTCAGAAAGTTTTTTGCTGAGAAACACGACACAATGGAATTGTTGATGTGGTCCTTCCTTCATTAAAACTGCTCCCACACCACGCTTGGACGCATCTGTGGTTACAACAAACGGTTGGTTGAAGTCCGGGACCCTCAGTACAGGGTCAGATGTAAGGGCCGCCTTAAGCTGGTTAAAGGCTTTCTGACGCTTCTCAGTCCACTGAACTGCATTTGGCTGTTTTTTCTTGGTCAGGTCTGTCAGTGGGCTGGCAATTTGGCTGTAGTTTGGTACAAATCGTCAGTAATATCCGGCCAAGCCCAAGAAGGATTGGACCTGCTTTTTGACTGAGGGACAGGCCACTTATGGATAGCATTTACCTTAGCCTGAAGGGGGTTGATAGTACCTTGACCCACCCCGTGTCCAAGGTACGTTACCCTGTTTAGGCCTATTTGACACTTTTTGGCCTTAACAGTTAGTCCTGCCTCCCTTATGCGCTGGAAGACAGTTTGGAGGTTTTCCAGGGGGTTCTGCCCATGAATCTGAGAATACAGCCACATCGTCAAGGTAGGCAACTGCAAATTCCCCAAATCCAGCCAGGTTGTTATCTACCAATCTCTGGAAGGTGGCGGGTGCCTAAGCAAAAGCTTAAGTTCCAGATGTATTTTTTTCCTTTTTGTTTTTAAATAAAATGTACCTTTTTTAAGAACAGGATTGGATTTTTGGTGTCCTAAGAGGTCTGTGCTTGTTTGATTAGCTGGTAGCACAGCTAATTTCCTTTGTTTTCTTTCTCAGCTCCTCCCCGGGGGGGGGGAGGGGAGGGTGAAAGAGCTTGAGGGTATCCCACAGGGAGGAATTCCCAAGTGTTTCTTCCTGGGTCCAAGGATTTTTTTTTTTTTGGTCATTTGGGTGGTGGCAGCATTTACCAAGCCAAGGTCAGAGAAAAGCTGTAACCCAGGTAAAGCAAGCAGAGAACAGACCAAGCTGAACCTTGTCCTTGATGAAAAACTGTGTAGGGTGGCTCTGAAGTGAGGGCCCTGATTTATGAGACCCTCCTGCCCGCTCTGATGGCTATGAGGAAAGCCACTTTCCATAAGTAGAGCAAAGAGCATGCCACCAAAGGCTCAAATGGTGCCCCCATCAGTCTTGAGGAGGGCCAAGTTAAGATCCCAAGGCGGGACTGTCTATTTTACCTGTGGGTAGAGTCTGTCCAGTCCTTTAAGAAAACGGCTATAGAACACGATAGCAAAGATGGACCTGCCACTCAACCTGGGTGGAAGGCCAAGATAGCTGCCAGGTGCACCCTAATCGAAGACACAGACAATCCTGGATGTTTTAGATGTAACCAATAGTCGGTATTGTAGTTCAAGTGGGCAAGATCCCCTTCTGTCCAACCCAGATAGAGAACCTTTTCCATTTCACCAGACAGGTGGCCCTGGTGGATGGTTTTCTGCTCCCTAACAGGATCTCCTGAACCGGCTCCAAGCATGCTAACTCCAAAGGGTTCAGCCATGGAGCTTCCAAGCTGTCAGGTGGAAGGATCTGAGACCCGGATGAAGGAGATGTCCGTGATCCTGGGAGATCATGTCTGGAAACAGTGGTAGGTGATCAGTTCTTTGACTGTTAGAGGTGGTGATGGTGGTGGTGGGGCTCAACCCTCCAAAGTCACCAAATCTGACCTCCTTGACTGAGGACCCTGAGCCTGATGAAATGCCCAAGGAGTCCAGAAGGGCCCCTGCACCGGCACCTGCCACTGTACTGGCCAGCCCATGAGTGGGAGTCCCCGGCTCATCTCGTTATTCCAGTACCATTGGTGCAATTGGTGCCAGCTCTTTCTTGAGACATAGGACTCAGGTTCCGAGTCAGATGCTGAGGATTCACTCCTCGGACACCACGGGGGCGCGATGCCGGTTGGGGATACTGCATCATCACCGGCTTCCATTTTGACGGTACCTGCTTTGGTGTCGCAATTACTTTCGCCTCTGGTACTGGCTCACATCTAGGTGGTGACGGTGGCACCGGGAGGGACATCAGATCCCATGCCTCCCAGAATGCCTCCAGTGTGGACGGGAGTGCCATTCCCATGTTCCTATGGCTCTCCCTGGGGGGAGAGTCCAATAGCACCAGACTTGATGGTTTCCTTTCAGGGGCAGGAGTCAATGGTGCCGCAGCAGCGGTTGTTGAGCCCAAGTGATCTTGCCTGCCGAAGTCTTTATGGCGGGTAGGCTTCAGGATAGGGAAGTGCCCCTATCAGTTTTCCGCTGCTTATTGCACAGGACCAGAGAGTGGGAGTGGTGCCCATGCACTCTCCTGTACCAACCTCCTCTATACTGGCGAAATGTGGCAGTGCCTGGAGTCGTGCCATGCCAACGAGGAATCTTGCCTCAGTGCTGGGAAGGCCGGGCTGCAGTGCCTGTCCCCCATGGAAGCTGGTGTGCACCTTCTGGAGTCAGAGGTGCTTGGTGCCGAGTTGGGGTGACCCGGCTCCAAGAAGAACAAAGAGACATCTCCATTAAGAGGAATTTAGCCTCTGCTCCCTTTCCTTGAGTCTGGGGCTTAAAACCTCTACAGATCCTGCACTGATCACACAGGTGAGATTCACCCAAAGACCTGAGACAACTAGAGTAGGGGTCACTGAGAGGCATAGGTTTATGGCAAGCTCACACAGCTTACACCCCGGAAACCAAGGCATGCCCCAATGCCTGGGTGGGAAAGAACTTTGTTAAGCGGGATCCTTCACTACACTAAGTGTAACACTAACTACTAAACTTTTCTATAACTGTTTACAGGAAAAAGTACAAGCACAAGAAAAGTCCACTGGGGAGTACTTGCAGAGCAAAAATGAGCAGTTCCAAAAACCATTACAGGAGGAAAGAAGGAACCAAGGCACGTGGTGTGCACACACCTACATGGGAATGGATATGAGCAAGCACTTGAAGAAGAACTAGATGTTTAAAATGCAGACTGACCTAAAAGTTAAAGCATTATGTTGCTGCCTTGTAAATTCAAAAAGGATTGGACCAATTCTGCCTTCACATATACACATGCACTTCCCACTGCAGTCAACTGGAGCTGTGCCTGCAAATCTGAGGGTAATATCTCATCCTTAAGCTTTCTTGGGCATAGCAGCTGAAAAAAAACAAAAACACACATACACTGCGGTACATATGATCACAATGGAAGTCTTTCCCTCAGGTGGTATGAAGATTTCCCCACTAGCTTCCGCCTCAACTATTGGTTGTTCTTCCACACTTTGTCCATTTTCTCCACTGCACAGATTTTCATCTTCTCTGCTACCAAGATCTTTATTCTCTCTTGCTAAATTTGGATCCTTAGGATTAATTCCTTCTGTAGTAAACAGACACATAAACAGTAAGCTTTAATTACTGTATGATAAAGGTTTATAAAATCATGAATGGTGTGGAGAAAGAGGAGGTGTTATTTACCCCTTCACATAAACACACAAACCAGAGGCCTCCCAATGGTTAATGGTTTTAAACTTGCTGCCTAACAAAAGGAAGTACTTTTTCCACACAATGCACAGTTAACCCGTTGAACTTGTTGCCAGGGGAAGTTGCTGAAGTGAAAACTAAGTGGATTCAAAAGGGAACTAGATATATTTATGGAAGCTAGGTCTATCAATAGCTATTAGCCAAGATGGTAAGGGATACAACCCCTACACTGGGTGTCCCTAAGCCTCTGACTGCCAGATGCTGGGCCTGGACAACAGGGGAGGGATCCTTGATGACTGCCCTGTTCTATTCATTCCATTTGAAGCATCTGGCACTGGCCAGTGTTGGAAGTCAGGATACTGGGCTAGATGGACCATTAGTCTGACCCGTATGGCCATTCTTATGTTCTTATTTACTGACAAGTGGGGCATGCAAGGTCCTACTGAAGGAACATACAGGGCTTTAAAGAGTTAGACATTACATACGTGTATGTATCTCACACATACCTGGTGGGGTTCCATTATTCATAACAAATGCGTTATTCAGTGGCTGGCACATAGGTTCGCTACTGTCATTGAGTGAATTGATGTTCCCCTTTGACAAATTCTCTTGTTTCACAGGAACAGATGATGACAAAAATGTTGTTGGAGTCTTCTGGCCTTTTTCAGGCAACTGAAAGCTAAACTGCTTCTCTTTTTCCCAGCCAGCTAGTCTGCAGCTGATTAAGGAATGTGGTACATTTCCCTTATTCCTAGAAATAATTAAACAGTTATATGTAAACAACATTTATGAGAAAAAGAGGTTACTTGCAATAAAGAACACACAAATCAAGACAGAATCAAATTCAGTTACACTCCAATAAATCCACCCTCACTGAAGCATGGCATGGATATCAACTCCATTGAGAAGAATTTTCAGGATAACTAAAATAAGATAAATATAAATAAATAAAATAAAAAGAATAAACCACTAGATTAAGTTATCTGTGAAGTTTTAATATAAGGTAATGTAAGTAGGACCCATGGATTAGGTTCTAGTACAGCATAACAGATCGTCAGAGCTTATACAATATTCCTCTGTATTTAGACTAAGAAATAGCTGTGGGAACAGAGTCCATGATGTGCCATCTATTGGTAAAGGTTGAATGTTTAATGGTGACCATTAAGGTGAGCAACATGGATGCAACTCAACTTTGATCCTGTCAGATATGTGCAAGGTCTGAAATTCAGAGTGTCAGGAATGGTATAAGAAAAAGAAATAGCACAGTCAAAAGGGAAAGAGTTATAAGAGAATAATTTAGAGAGCTTACTCTATCCAAATGACCATGTTTTTACTCTCCCCTAGCTTAAGTGTTCCAAAGTTAGTCATTCTTGACACCTCCAGTCCTCCTTTGTCTCTCATTAAATTTTCATACGACTCATCCAAGTTCATTTCACTAGTGGCAGATAGTTTGTAAAAATCATGACACTGTCTTGAATCAAAGTTAAATGGTTAGACTCAGGAAAATATAAAAATAAATATTACATTTAAAGATCCAACAAAACTTAAGTACTTTCCCTCAGTGTTTGAGTACAGAAGTCCAAAAATGCTTTCTCAGCCATCTACCATGACCCCCAAGCTATTAAGTTGCATTTACTAGGGGAAGCAATGATTTAAAAAAAAAAAAAAATATATATATATATATATATATATATATATATATATATATGTATTACACACACACAGCCTTTCTTTAGAGAGGTCAAAATCTTGGATGTAGCCTGTAATGGCTTGGAACCAACCTACTCATCCTCAAAGGCCTGGTCCAACTCTCACTAAAGTATATGGAATGACTCCTATTGACTTCACTGGGAGTTAAACCAGGGCCCAAAATCAGCAAAGAGGGCAGTTTTTCCATGAGCAACTTCTTATGGCCCAATGCCAGGAGAAGCTTTAGAATCAGGTACAAAGTGAAATGACTGGGTTGGGACAATTCTCAAGTTTCCTTCTTCTGCTGCTGGCTTCATGGGAGTCCCTTTATGGATGTCTAAAACACTTTTAAGGTGACTGCGGATTTCAGCCTAAACTTTAAAAAAAAGGTAACACAACCCACACCAAAATCAAAAAATACCACCACCTGCAGTTTCCCATCAGTGTCAGTGATTGCAACTTTCTGGCTATGTCTAAATTATCAGTAAGACCCTCGGTATTACAAAGATGTTCAACTCATATTGAGGGAAATTTCAAAGCAGTAATGAAAAATACCTGAAATTACATATTCTGATTGAAATGAATTTTCTGTAGTTATCCAAGGCAACAGAAGAAAAAAAAAAAAACTAGTGCAGATTTTCTTTAATAAAAAAGTTTGTTTGTTTTTTAAATTCCACCCAACCCCCACTAGATGTCTCCCACTGCTATGACAGTGGACAGATATTCATCCCTACCCTTTACAATACTGGGGAAGATGCTACAATTGGCAAGTAGAAGACAACCCATGAACTCTATTTTTAAAAACAGATAATTAAAGCACCAGTTTAGTATAGGGACTTCATGCAAAAATAATAAAAATGACAAATTTAGAAAACAAAATAAGGAAGACTACAAATTAACTGCATGGTAGTACAGAGTATCAACAACATAAGCAGGAGCTTTAGGAACACTAAAACAGCTGTATTATGTTGCTATCACAAGTGACCATTAGTAGGACATAGTGCTACAGGAAGCATTTCAAGGTGATGAACACAGTTCTGCAGCATGTCCCTTTAAACCAATTTAAACTGAACCATGGTCAGAATGAACCTCCTAGTAGGCCTCAATGAGGGTTTTTAAAAACTGGTTTAAGAAGCTGTGGGAGCATAAATCATGTTATTTCCTCTCCCTTCTTAAAAAAGAGTTATGTTTAACTTCAAACATGAGAAGTTTCCTGTTACCCATTCTTGACTGAGGGAGCCATGCAGAGTGCTCTCCAAATGTAACATGACTGGTTACTCTCCACAACCACCACATTGACCAGGTCATGTCTACGAGGTGAATAACCATCAGGAAGTCTCAGAGAATCCAGAATGAAAAATATACTGTCATCTATTACGCCAATTCTTCCACAAACACTGGAAATACGAACCTGTAACATTTACACAATTAGTCTTATTACATGTCACATGCTTAAATTTGCTTAGGCAGTAATTTTTAAAACAATCACCACAGAATAGTACATGTATCATATATGTTTATTATTGAAGAAAACTGACACCCAGGCATTTCACAGTATGTCTATAGATTTAGTATAGATAGTAATCACCTTAGTGTTTCCTTAAATTTAAAAGTACCCAAACACAAGCAACTACATGTGCAGGGTAAAAATCATGCTTTAACTGTATGCTATAGTACATTAATGGCTGGCTATTGAACTTCAAGATACCATAGCCATCAAAGAGTTCCCTCGCCCTTCCATAGAAGTAATGGAATTGAGAGAACACTAAAACCTAAAGCTTTTCACCAAGAAGTGGAAGGTTGGACATATGACCAAGGAAGAGTATAAAAATATTGCTCGGGCATGTAGGAATGAAATCAGGAGGGCCAAATTGCACCTGGAGCTGCAGCTAGCAAGTGATGTCAAGAGTAACAAGAAGGGTTTCTTCAGGTATGTTGGCAACAAGAAGAAAGCCAAGGAAAGTGTGGGCCCCTTAATGAACGAGGGAGGCAACCTAGTGACAGAGGATGTGGAAAAAGGTAATGTGCTCAATGCTTTTTTTGCCTCTGTCTTCACTAACAAGGACAGCTCCGAGACTGCTGCGCTGGGCATCACAACATGGGGAGTAGATGGCCAGCCCTCTGTGGAGAAAGAGGTGGTTAGGGACTATTTAGAAAAGCTGGACGTGCACAAGTCCATGGGGCCGGACGAGTTGCATCCGAGCGTGCTAAAGGAATTGGCGGCTGTGATTGCAGAGCCATTGGCCATTATCTTTGAAAACTCGTGGCGAACCGGGGAAGTCCCGGATGACTGGAAAAAGGCTAATGTAGTGCCAATCTTTAGAAAACGGAAGAAGGAGGATCCTGGGAACTACAGGCCAGTAAGCCTCACCTCAGTCCCCGGAAATATCATGGAGCAGGTCCTCAAAGAATCAATCCTGAAGCACTTACATGAGAGGAAAGTGATCAGGAACAGTCAGCATGGATTCACCAAGAAAAGGTCATGCCTGACTAATCTAATCGCCTTCTATGATGAGATTACTGGTTCTGTGGATGAAGGGAAAGCAGTGGATGTATTGTTTCTTGACTTTAGCAAAGCTTTTGACACGGTCTCCCACAGTATTCTTGTCAGCAAGTTAAAGAAGTATGGGCTGGATGAATGCACTATAAGGTGGGTAGAAAGTTGGCTAGATTGTCGGGCTCAACGGGTAGTGATCAATGGCTCCATGTCTAGTTGGGAGCCGGTGTCAAGTGGAGTGCCCCAGGGGTCGGTCCTGGGGCCGGTTTTGTTCAATATCTTCATAAATTATCTGGAGGATGGTGTGGATTGCACTCTCAGCAAATTTGCAGATGATACTAAACTGGGAGGAGTGGTAGATACACTGGAGGATAGGGATAGGATACAGAGGGACCTAGACAAATTGGAGGATAGGGCCAAAAGAAATCTGATGAGGTTCAATAAGGATAAGTCCAGGGTCCTGCACATAGGACGGAAGAACCCAATGCACAGCTACAGACTAGGGACCGAATGGCTAGGCAGCAGTTCTGCGGAAAAGGACCTAGGGGTGACAGTGGACAAGAAGCTGGATATGAGTCAGCAGTGTGCCCTTGTTGCCAAGAAGGCCAATGGCATTTTGGGATGTATAAGTAGGGGCATAGCCAGCAGATCGAGGGACATGATCGTTCCCCTCTATTCGACATTGGTGAGGCCTCATCTGGAGTACTGTGTCCAGTTTTGGGCCCCACACTACAAGAAGGATGTGGATAAATTGGAGAGAGTCCAGCGAAGGGCAACAAAAATGATTAGGGGTCTGGAACACATGACTTATGAGGAGAGGCTGAGGGAACTGGGATTGTTTAGTCTGCAAAAGAGAAGAATGAGGGGGGATTTGATAGCTGCTTTCAACTACCTGAGAGGTGGTTCTAGAGAGGATGGTTCTAGACTATTCTCACTGGTAGAAGAGGACAGGACAAGGAGTAATGGTCTCAAGTTGCAGTGGGGAAGGTTTAGGTTGGATATTAGGAAAAACTTTTTCACTAGGAGGGTGGTGAAACACTGGAATGCGTTACCTAGGGAGGTGGTAGAATCTCCTTCCTTAGAAGTTTTTAAGGTCAGGCTTGACAAAGCCCTGGCTGGGATGATTTAATTGGGGATTGGTCCTGCTTTGAGCAGGGGGTTGGACTAGATGACCTCCTGAGGTCCCTTCGAACCCTGATATTCTATGATTCTATGATGATTCTATGATATTGGTAAACTGACAGTTTTATCTTTTAATTGGACACTCAACTGACATAAACACCTGTAAAGACTCATTTGTGGATATACTGGATATGTGGTGACTCAAGAAGGAATAGTAACATTTTCACTCACCAAAAAAGACAAGCGTCCTTTTATAACCCAGAGTGATTGGAAGACTTTTAAAGCAAACGTAATAATAAGCACATCCACTGAATAAATGATATTCATTAGTTTTGCATCAAGTGTATGTAAGTATAGATGTTTTAATTCTGAGCAGGTCTGTGTACAGACAGTATGATCTGGGTATTTGTTACCTTCTCAACAAGTGGTTGGTAGCTAAAACCACAAAACCCAACCAATAAAAATAACAAAATTTCCCATATGACACATTTAACTCCCCCTGCCACCACACACACAAACTTTGTTTTAGAAATAATCCTATATCAACTCATGAGTATTAGAATGAACTTAATTTTCTTTTATCTTTCAGATGAAAACTTGTCCAATACTTAAGCCCCTTCATTTTCAGTTTAAACCAAAAAAATCCTGGGTTTTACAAAAACTATTATTCGTTTTTTCCCCGATTTTCATCCTACTTTCGTATTATTCAAATATATAAAAATAACTTGTTTTATTAGGAAAAATACAATACATTGCATGAGATATATGTATTACGATAATACATTAGTCTGTGTGTATATGCAAAACTGCCTGCTGAAGTAAGGCTATGTATTAATCTGGAAGATACACACAAGAAACAAATGGGCACGCATGCAAGCTCTGAAGTGCATGCACATCTGAATATATTGATAAATCTTACGCCTACCATGTACACATTTCAAGCTGTTAGCAGATAATGGTTTCAACATTATGTTATATTTAAGGATTAGAGATATAGTGTTTTCTTAAACTCAAAGGTGACATTGTTTTGAGTTCTGTTTTAGTTATACAGCAAACCACACTGAATTCTGTTCAAAGCATTAATCTACTGAATACTTTTTTCTCCGTCCTTATGTCCACCAAAATAAACCCCGATATTTACCTAGAAAAATTATTAATAGTTTTTGCACCGATTTTCAGTAGTTTTTGTTGTTGTAGTAATAAACACCGATAAATTCCCAGGAAAAAATTAAATAAAATAAAAACTGAAAACAAAGGGCACTACCAACACTGTAGCAGATCTACTAAGACAAGCAGCCATTTTTCCTCTTACAGTACAGCGTGAATATTCCCCTGCCAAATGCCCAGAGCAATATGCAAAATACATACTTTGTCCACTCGCTTATATCTCAGTGGCTTTACAGAAACTGCTTCACTGCTCCATGTTGTTGGGTTAATAAAATATTCAGCTTGCACCCAGTCACCTTTACAAGGTTTGAAGCCTATAAAAACAGTGACATTTTTGCAAGTTAAGTGGTCATAAAAAGACACTCTGCATAACTCTGTGGAAGCATGTCGTGTTTTTGCTATAAGAGGGCACTGTGATTTGACATAATTTAAGGAACTTTAAAGTTACCTGCTAAAATGTGTTAAAAGTATACTTATTACAACACTATATATTGAGTGCTACACGTAACAGGAGATACAGAGAACTTCAGCACTTAACTTTAACGCTGTTTTATTTTTTGTGTCCACCAAAAAGCACGTCCATGAGCTCCTACCCTGTTGCCTGATGGACTGTTGCAACAGGCTGAGACTTCACTGAGAGTGCATCAACTTTTTGACAGGGGAGGAGGGAATTTAATTCATAAATTACACTTGCGAGGGATAAACCTTTGTCTTTAATACTTAACACAGTTTAAGGAGTACCATTCTGAAGACACAGAAATGTTGGCCCTAATCTGGCAATACATTCTGCACAGGAAGCCCCCTACATCTGTGCAGAACTCCACTGAAGTCAGTACAGCTACATGGAAGAGCCAAGTGTCTACACAGGTGGTTTTGGATATCCCACCCTACTTTGTGAAGGAACATTCACTGTTCAAGCTGTCATGTTAGCCAGCAGCACGAAGCCTACGCAGAGCTGGCCACACAGAGGATTTTAAAGCTAGTTTTTAAAAAAAAAAAAAAGTTACTGAATTTTACTAAGTGTCTGAAATAGGATTTTTTAAAAGTTCATTGCAGTAAACAATGAAGATTAATTAAAATGTAATTAAACGTTACAATTTATAAGTTTTCAAATGGCTAGCAACAATGAAAGATCTGTGATCAAACTGTGATCCAAAGAAAGCCACAACATTTGCTAATCACTTATAGGGGAGTTGTTTAAAGGTCAAAGCATCACCAAACTCGGGCTATGGCTACACTAGAGAGCTTGCTGCTCTGCCACTGTAAGCTCTCTAGTGTAGCTGCTCTAAGACAACGGAAGAGAGCTTTCCTGTCAGTTTAATTAATCCAGCCCCGCTCCCCCATGAGCAGCGGTAGCTATGTTGGCAAGAGCAGATCTCCCACTGAGCATCAGTGTGGACAACGTTAAGTTGACATAAATTATGTCCTTCAGGGGCATGGCTATTTCACACTCCTAAGTGACATAATTTATGTCAATTTAAGCTGTCGGATAGCCATAGCTTCACATACTTAATACTTTTACTTGTGTTACAGCTTTACTCCCACTCAACAGTAAACTTCAGGAGTCACAGTGATAAAACAAAGATGAACAGACTTTGGACTACAACTTATGTATTATAAATTTGGCGAAATCTTAGCCACAAATTAAAAAAATAAAATAATCCTAATTTTTAGATATACATTATTTTAGAAGTTCATGTTACAGTAGTGAAAAATAGCACTTGAAACAGAATCTATTTTGTAGATTTAATTTTGTAGATTCTGTAGATTTAACACAATAATTATGAGATCACACAGCTGCATTCCCTCAGGAAAGGGCCTTTTACAACAAGTTTCAGCCTGTAGCAACATTTTTTTTTTTTGGATAAGTGTAAAACCCCGTCTGAAAATAGGGTTTTAAAATGAAATGTGTGGGACACCCTCAGCCAAGGTTAGGAGTCAGTCCTTTTTATATACCAACATGTTTATTTTCAAAAAGACGTATTAAATTTCACTAATTTCTCTATATTTAAAATGAGTAAGGGTAGGCTACACTAACTGTGAGAAGAAATTACCTCTCATACAAAGCAAGCCTACTTTCAATGAAAGTGACTTAGAGCTCAGTCTACAGCACTCAAAAATATGAAAAAAATAGCTGTCTTCATCCCAGTTATTACTTTTACTCTAATAAGGATTATCTGCTATTTGAAATATAAATTCTTGTACTGTGCACCAGACACTTAACACACAAGACTTTCGAGACCATTAAAATGGTTATGAACATGATCAAGATTTTTTTTTCCAAGTCATACCTTCACAAACCCGGTCCATGGTGAAAGAAGTTGTCTTATTAATATAGCCACCATCTTTAGTAAGAGATGTAATATTGCCAATTAACATTTTAGTTTTTAATTCAGAAGAGTCGTAAGTAGGACTGCTATAGTTTTCCCATTTGTCTGAGACAGCTTCTACCTAAAGAGTGCAAAAATACAATATTCCCATAGCTGATATTTCTACTTCACTAATTATTAGGTTAGCAGCAAAGTTAAAAATACACTCAATATGTCCCGTGTGATGTACCAGATTTCAAGTATTTTAAACTACATTTTATAGCCAACCAAAACTACTATTTACAGGATTATATACCCATTTTAGTTGTCAAAAACTCATGTCTCCCCCCACCACAAAAGATTAAAAATACTATAAAAATAAAGGAATCACTAGCAGTAACAATGATATAAAGGTGCTAAGGAACTTCACTGTCACAAACATTTGTTTCAATTAGTTGCACCAGTGCTGATATTTATTATTGTTGTTCATTAATCTATCTGCCTTGTCCATCTCACTTTAAGATCAAGGCAGTATCTTACAGGGTCTCCTGGCAGGTTGGGAGAGAATTTGTTTTCAAACACTTTAATTCTGTGCAAAAAATGACTAGAGCTAGAGCACTTCCCATTCTGTGAATCAGCAAATGCAAGAATTCTTACTATTTGTCATCAGTTTATACACTATAAAAAAATTTAAAAAGGGACATTCAAGTGACAATTGGTAATTTTAAATTAATGGGTTTTTTTACCTCCATGCTTTTAAAATGTACTCTTTCATTTTATTAAGCAGGTAAACAGCTCCAGGCTGGTGTTTGCAAAATGTCAGCCTGAGAAGGGTCATGTAAACACAACCAGTCTTCTGCTGTGCTAGAAGAAAGAAGCAGATACCATAGGCTTCTTAGCTGCCTGACCCATGGAAGCAGTAATGATTCCTTAATTACTTGGGAAGTTTAGGGTAGAATTAGGAATCAGTGGCCTGAGAGAAACACTCCCTACAAGGGCTAAGCAGCAGCTGCAACTTTAAGTACCATGCCCTTGCTTCCAAGGAGTCACTGTTGTCACTAGACCAAAGTCCCCACTATACAAGTCACTGATCTATCAGGAGAGTTCCTTCATCCTGCAAGGATTTCCCCCCTCCTCAAGGAGGTCTCCAGCACTCATAAGCCCCCTTCTCACCTCAAGAGTAATAGTTACTGATGTCACTGGCCAAAAGCCCCTTACACCTCCAAGCAGCAGTTGATGCTAGACTCTCACAATAAACCATGTCTGGGTATATATGAGGAAACTGCACAGTGTAAGAAATTGGGCAAGGCATGCAAAAGGACTAGATAGGGGAAAAATACTCAAGCAGGTATTGTGGAAGTAAAGAGATATGGGATTACTGTAAGGAAAGCAAAGTGAAATATATTTTAGTATTAAACAGTGATATAATAAAAACTCACATATATAATAAATATCCCATTACATAGTTTTCTTTTAAAATGAATAAAAGAGAATACAGGTAGACTTTCATCATGTTCAAGCACTGCTGTGTTATGACCAATCTGGGGCACAGGAACTAACATGATCTGTAAACAAACTTTATTGTTTTACCTAGAAATGAGCTTGTAAAAGGAGGGTTGTAACACTGGAGAAAGCATGCAGGTTTGAAGACAAAAACAAAAAAATCAGTTTTCATTTTCAGAAAGGTTATAGGATCATAACCATCTAAAAAGCTATTTACATAAAAATAATTTGACTTGACAGTGTCCCTTTAAAAGGCTGATCGTGGCTTAGGCCTTAATTTTTCAGCAACCGCACATCCCAGGAGGTGAAGTGTACAGAGACAACAAGCTCAAAGACCCAGCAGAAGAGTTAAGTGCACCACAGTTATATAATATTAACCGTTATTCATAGGTTACAAAGCTTTTAATGGCTTGTTTATCAGAAGTCTTGCTTCTAACTTCTGCACTGAACAGATACAAGTTTTTCCCTAAAGAATAATTACTACAGTGAGGCAGTGAAATTTAACTTAAGTAGATTTTAATTTTTTAAATAGATTTTTAAACCAAGCAAAGAAACACGATCAGTTTACATACAAGTCCAGATCTTGTTTTATAAATAAATAACACCTGTAGAACACTCAACTAACTCACATATCCTTGTTTCACAATAGAAAACTTGCAGCTAGTAAGTTTCCTCACTTCTTCCCCGCAATTACTTACAGGACATACTAAACCCTCAGCACTGCAGCATGGAGGGAAGAAGATTGCAGCAATGTGCTTGAACAGTGCTATCCAAGCTGTGATCGATACACCATTGGTAGTCTGTTAAGCACTAGATACTCTGGACCTTCTTTACAAGCCTCCAGACCCTTCTTCAGAAAGTAGCAAACAAAAAACACCCACAAACCACCACACAGACCAAGAAGGAGGAGACATGTTAGCAGTCTCTACTGGGGTTGTGCGCTACTCAAAGAGAGGAAATAAGCACCACCCTTTGAGCATGGACCCTCTGGTAATGCTAGAGCTGCTAAAAGCAGCATGAGAGGGATATCCAAGGGAGAAGAGGACAAGGTGACAAGCCAGCATCACTAGTGCAGGGAATCAAACAGCAGGAAAACACACCGAGCAGAGTAGGAAGAGGAGAAAAAGAATGCATGGGGAGATGAAACAAAAATTGTACTAAGGCAGCAATACAGTAGTTATTGGTCTAATGAGAGGTAAAAATACAAAAAAGATGGTATTTTCAAAAGCACTTAAGTGTTAGTCAACTCTACCACTGGAATTAATGGCCATTGATTTAAATGGGAGAAGAGTTTGGCCAATGCCATGTACTTTTCAAAATATCACCCTAAATACTTACCAAATATGACATTTTCAGGCAAGCAACTGCTGTAGTTTCTATAGGGATACTATACAATCATAAATAGTATTTCTCTCATGGACCACCACCTTGTATTAAGATGGCATACCCACTATGAAAAATTGTTTGGGAATTAGAAAGTGAGTCTGAACATACTATGAGGGTTAAAGAAGGTTAAGAGATGATCTCAGAACATAGTCTGTAATCGAATGGTAGTTTGGGAAGTCCGTAAGAGTCACAGAAAAGGGTCATCCCCAAGCTTCAAGGGGGCATTCATTACCATAGTGCAATGCACCCTCCACAAAACAACTCAAAACTATGACTGGAAATCCATCCTAAATTACTGCCGGCAACTGATCAAAATGTCCTGCTACTGTTGCAGAGTAGGGTGGGGTTGCATATGAAAGAAAGGTATTCAGAGGCAGGTTCCCTGTATGAATCACCTAAGATTTAGGTGATTTGGACCTAATTCTCCTGTGGACTCTTAGCACATTCAGCAGGCTAGTTCTGTGCTGCTGTAAACCCTGCCCCAAAACAACAGAAATCAAATATTATGAATTGTGGTTCCTAGTAAAATGTCAGCATTTACTCAACAGATATTACACCATTATTGCCTATTTCAAAATATATGCAAAACAATGTAGTGCCTACTTTCCCTCAATTTCTTCACAATCAGCCCACTCACTTGCACACACAGCACTCAGGCCTTCCAAAGCTCTAGGGCAGGGATTCTCAATCTTTTCCTCTCTGAGGCCCACCTCAATATGTTATAGAAATTCCAAGGGGGGAAGGGGAACTTGGGCCTTGGCCATAGACGTACTTTGACTTCTATTTGGGGAGGGCGGGCAGGGACCAGCAGGGCTCAAGCCACCTCCTCATGGCGGGGTCCAGGGAGGGAATGCCACCTCCATCCCCGACTCACCTCATCAGGCCACCCAGCCTGTCTGGGTTGGAGGAGGGTGCAACCAAAAATTAGAACTCAAAGGTGGGGGGCTTAGCTCAAAAAGTTTGAACACAGCTTAGGGTGCAGGGAGGGGGTAGCTAGGGGCGTGTACAGACAAGGGGTAGCTCAAGGTACAACTGGGGTTGTGTGCATACAGGGGGTGGCTTTGGGTGTAGGGTGGCCAGGACTGTGTGCGGGCATGGGGGTAGCTCAGGGCGCAGGGAGAGGGGTACCTGGGGCTGTGCTCAGGCATGGGGGTAGCTCAGGGTGCAGAGAGGGCATAACCTCAGGGTGCAGGGAGAGGGATATTAGGGGCTGTGTGCTAGGAGGGCACCCCTGCAGTCCTGGTTCCTAGAGGGGTCTGCCAGCCACAGAGCCAGGTCTCCCCATCCAGGTGGCTCTTACCAGCTGCCTCTGCGGGAGCAAAGGGGGCTGGGAACTGAGGAGCAGCTTCAACTCGGGGCACCAGCAGGAGACGAGGGAACGCTTCCGTTGCTTTCTCCATGGCACCAGCCAGAGCAGCAGCTGCCCCACACTGCCTCCGACCTGGCCAGGGGGCAGGGAGAAGAGATGGGGGGGGAGGGGAGATGTGGAGCTGGCCCTGGGACTGCCATGCTCTTGCGCTGCAGTTTGGGGAGGAGGGGAAAAGCCTCCATGTCCCCAAATGTGCCCATGTGCTCAGGGCTTCTGCCCCACAAGGAGCACCTGTGCCTCCCAGCTTCAGCCTCATGGTGGGCGCCACGGATCAGGGTTTCAGCCAAACGCCTCCCAGCTTCAGCCCCGCGGGGGGTACTGGGGCTCAGGCTCTGGGTTTCAGCCACGGGGCCTTGTGGCCCCCTTGAAAGGGATCATGGACCCCAGGGGGCTATGGTCCCCCTGTTGAGAACCACTGCTCTAGGGAATAGTAAGCCTTAGGAAAAATAGTTGAGTATAGACCAGGGGTTCTTAAACTTCATTGCACTGCAACCCCCTTCTGACAACAAAAATTACTATACGACCCCAAAAGGGGGGACCAAAGCCTGAGCCCACCCGAGCCCCATTGCCCTGGGCAGGGGGGCCAATTCCAAAGGCTGGTGGGGACAAAACTGAAGCACAAAGGCTTCTGTCCCAGACAGGAGGGCCTATAACCTGAGCCCCACCACCTGTACGGGGAGACTTTGGCAAACCAGTAAAGTGCCTGAAACCACTATGGTTTATTGCTAAAAGCAGCCAAGTCAGCAGGCTGTAAATTGGCCATTCAGCAGTCTCAGTTTAACCAAGGCAGGAGGAAGAGAATGGGTTTTTGGGTGCCACAGAGAAGGCAGCTTGACGCCGCATCCTTCCTGATAAGGACTGTGTTGAAGCTACTGATACATGCATTTTAGAAGAGCAGGATGTGCCCCAGGAATGTCTACTGGGGCCTCAAGTCTGCAAACTCTGGAAAAACCCACACCTGGTTAATCAGTAATCAGAAGGAACCTCTCGCTTGACCATTGAAACTGCTAACTTAACAAGTTTGCTTTAAGGGACATGTCATTCTATTACTAATGTATAAATGGGGGAAAAAGTTTGAGGTAGTGGGACTCTTCAGGACTGGACTCTCCCTCTGGATACATCTTGTGTTCCCCACTGTGCCACTCGAGAGCCACACTCAGCTTTGGTAATTATCAAGGACTGGGGGTGTTTTACTAACCTGTTGCGGACACGTGTATAAGTGCTTGAGACCAAATAAAGTTTAGCTTTAAGTGAAAGCACTCTTGTGTTGTCCTGTTTGTGCCAGCCATTTATCCGTCCAACGGTCGGGTGTCTTCTGATTTATTTCCTGACACCACCCCGCATAGAGTAAAAGTTACCAAGAGCTTTGGGTTGAAAGAACCCCAGGTAACACACCCAGGGTTGAAGCCCTCAGGCTTTGGCTTTGACCCCAGGTGGTGGGGCTTGGGCTTTGGCCAGCCCTGGCAACCCCATTAAAACGGGGTTGTGACCAACTTTGGAGTCCCGATGCAGACAGAGTTTGAGAACCACTGATATACATAAAAAGAAAAGGAGTACTTGTGGCACCTTAGAGACTAACCAATTTATTTGAGCATGAGCTTTCGTGAGCTACAGCTCACTTCATTGGATGCATGTGCATATGCATCCGATGAAGTGAGCTGTAGCTCACGAAAGCTCATGCTCAAATAAATTGGTTAGTCTCTAAGGTGCCACAAGTACTCCTTTTCTTTTTGCGAATACAGACTAACACGGCTGTTACTCTGAAAACTGATATACATGATTTTATTGTTTTAAAATCTGCTCTCTCTTATGTTGTGCTGTGTGCCTACTGCTGAGATTAAACAGCGTTTTAAGAAAGTTTTCTGGTCACTGGTCATAGCTCCAGAAGGGAAGCTATGGGTGCTAAACCCAGTCACACATGTAGAGAAATCAGGGTTGATATACAGGAGGCTGTAGCCCAAGACTCAATCTAAGAATGGGGAAAATCAGGGGATTCCATCGCAGGACAAGTGAATGAAAGAAGCCTAACACCTTGTGGAGAAGCACCCCCAGAGATGAGTCAAAGGTGCAACTAGATCCATAACCATTACAGGCACTCAGGTGGTAGGCCATAAAAGTACACGGACAGATACCAGATACCACTGTGCAGTAGCTATTGCAAAATATTTAAGTTTTCTTCTTACACATTTTTATATAGGAAGGTAAAGATATTATTATGAATACATTTACAGTTATATGAATTGACAGGTACTAATACACTTTTCAACCTTAAAGAAATATTCGGTAATCTAAATGATTAACAATACCCAGGTCTGAATAAGATATGAGTGTCTCAGGGTTTATTTTATATCAATTGGGAGTAGTTCCTAATCCAATTTGCTTTCACCTTATTTCAGTGTGTGTCACTCATCTTTGGAGAAGGTGAAGAACAAATAAAATTTGAAAAGAAATGGAATACTGATCCAACTCTCATAAAATAAAGGGAAGATATGTGTTCCTATTCTGCTCCATGTGGAAACTTATACTGAAACAGTTTTGTCATTTTACTTACATTTTAGTTACTCTAATAAACAGTGTAATGGGACAAGACAATAAGATACTTTTACTTGCTATTGGTTTTATTTTGAATGACATTTTCCGATCAGTAAAATGATTCTTATACAGTTGCTTTATTTCTAAGTCAGAATCCCACTTAAAAAAAAAAAATCCATAAACCCCATGCCCATTTCCAAAATCAGGGCCATCTATATATGTATTATCCTACAACACATGCCAAGTAAGGACCCAATCCTGCAAACACAAGAACACTCCTTTTTCTCACAAATAATGGTTGCAGGATCAGGTCCTAATCTTCGACATCAGTAGGGCCCTACCAAATTCACGGTCCCTTTTGGTCAATTTCACAGTCATAGGATTTTTTAAAATCATAAATTTCATTATTTCACCTATTTAAACCTGAAATTTCAGTGTAATGGTAGGGGTCCTGACCCAAAAAGGAGTCAGTGCAGAAGTAAGGATGGCAATACTGAAACCCCCTAAAATAACCTTGTGACCCCCCCGCAACTCCCTTTTTTGGGTCAGGACCCCCCAATTTGAGAAACCCTGGTCTCTCCCATGAAATCTGTATAGTATACGGTAAAAGCACACGAAAGACCAGATTTCACGGGCCATGACATGTTTTTCATAGAATTTGTTTTTTCATGTGAATTTGGTAAGGCCCTGTCAGGAACAGGGAATTCATTTGGCGTGTCCAAGGCACTGAAATTAAAAAAGTTAGGAGGCTTAGTTTCCTACATATTGTCCAGCTACCATTTCAGTTAAATGTATCCTCCTCTCTTCTCCCTGGCATTTTGGACATTCCCTACCCTGCCCATACCTACAACCTTCAATGGGAAAAAGGGTTAAATGAATATTTTGGATGCAAGTTTGGTAGTGTGGGACCCCAATAATTAAAGGCACTGTGACAAGTCAACCTGACCAAAAGTGATACAAAACACCTACTTCAGAAATCATCCAGACAGAAAAATCTTTAGAGACGTTTCCTTACAAAGGCAGTTCATAACACAAAATGCTAGACCAATTGCACTACTCATTCATGTCTTACCCTGATCGCCTTCAATCCATTAGATGTTTTATCCTCTTCAGCAATAGCAAGGACTTTCTGTCCAACATTCAGTGGCACACCGCTCATCACAGCATCACTTGTGAAGCAAATCAAGTCATCTATCATCCCATAATCATGGCAAAATCTTGTCACTACTCCTTGTACGGTTTTTAACTCTTTATCATCTGAAAGGGGGAAAATATGTTTATATGCTTATATAAAAACAAAACTAATTTTTGATGAAAATGTATAACTGTGGTAGTTATCATAAATGCCATGTAATGGAAACAATTCCCAACTGTGCTTGCAACCAAAATACTGCCACACTGAGAACCTGAGAAATTTATTTTCAAAGTCAAAGTTGCAAGGAATGTGAACAGTAAGCAATCAGCCTAAATAATATATAAAACTGGATTCTGAAAAATAGTTCTAATAACTTAAGACAGTAGCTCTCAACCTTTCCAGACTACTGTACCCCTTTCAGGAGTCTGATTTGTCTTGTGTATCCCCAAGTTTCACCTCACCTAAAAATTACTTGCTTACAAAATCAGACATAAAAATACAAAAGTGCCACAGCACACTATTATTGAAAAATTGCATACTTTACCATTTTTACCATAAATTATAAAATAAATCAATTGGAATATAAATATTGTACTCAGATTTCAGTGTACAGTTTATACTGCTCTATGTATTCAAGTCACTGTCTGTATGAAAAAACCAACCAAGTACATTCTAACAGTACCTTTTATCTTGTACTTTGAAAACAGAAAGGAAGCTTCATAATACCCCTGCAACGTAGGGGCTACACATTTTTATCCCAATTTCCAGATGGGGAATCTGAGGCACCAAGGATAAAAGATGTGAGAGCCCATAATTACACAAGCCAAGGGCTGTCCTGGAGCTCTGGAACAAAATCCTTGCTTCAAAAAACTCCCTATCCTGTCTCAGACCATTAGGCGCTGCCTCCTAAGACTAGAGAAGTGACACAACAAAGGTGGTGTCTTTGTGTTGCTGCCACAACGAGTTGATTTGTGGCAGGCAGGCCATACCTCTGTTGACCCGCATGCTGAAATAAACCAGACAACAGTTACTTGGTTAAGACCAGGTCCCCTTCTCTCTGCCCCGCAGAGATCTCGCCAGGCCAGGGGCCTGTCCAGCTCAGAGTTAGGGACAGGATCTCCCTGCCCGCAGCACAAGGCACTGCTGGCATCAAATGGCACAGGCTGGAGCCACCCTCGGCTCTGACCAGCCCCAGGGACTCCTGCTCCCAGAGGGAGGCGAGTGACGCAGGCCGCTGGGGCTGGAGCATCGCGCCCAGAGGAGTTGGCCTCACGGGCCTGCGCTAGGGCCCGCTAGACTCCCGGCTGCGGCGAGTCAGGGAGCGATACCTGTGGCCGCCGGCCGCTTCTCTCCGGGCCCCTCCCCTTCTGCCCGCCTCCAGAAGTAGGCCAGGGCTCTGGACAGGAGCTGGAGCATCCCCAGCCCTGACTGGGGCGCGAGCCCGCCCACCCGCGGCCTCCCGAAGCTAGGCACGAGCCTGGGAACGTCGATGGAAGCTTCACGCCCCCCACCCGCTCTACTCCCGGCTTCAGTCGCCGCTCTCCGGAGTCACGTGACGGCACGGCATGCCTCCCTCCCCCACGCGGGCGCTGCGGCCGTCCGTTGCGGGGGAAAAGAGCGGACGGAGAGCCTCACCTTGCGCAGGCGCAATAGCGGCCTCCGCGTGCCTCAGTTCTAACGATGGCTGTCTTGTCCCAGCCCGAGGCCGTGGTAGAAGCGGCAGGGGTGCAGGTCCCGAGGTCACATGTAGGGGAGCCCCGCCCCTCGCACGCGGAGCGCCGGGCAGGAGGGTTGTTCCCTGCTGTGTTGGCCAGCCAAGCTCCGCCCCCTGCTCTGAAGGTTGGGGGTGGATCTTTCTCCCTTCGGGGGGAGCTTTCTTCACATGCCCTGGGGAACCACCACCTCTGAACAAGCCATCCTGCCCTCTTCCCAGGGTGCCCCACTTCCTGACCTGCCTCGGGGTGCCTGCCCACAGCCATGGGATGATGCACACAGGGGCAGGAAACCTGTGGGTGTTACCAGGCAGCATATCTATACTCTTGACCCAGAAGGACCGTTGTTATTTGCAGGCATGAGCCAGGAACTCCAGATTCTAGTGATACCAAGGCCTAGTCGCAGGAACCTTGGCTGGAGCAGGGCCAATGACGCACATGGAAGGGGAGGCCACAATTTACAAGATGCTGGTCTGGCTAGCTGTCAAGGGTGCGGTGGAGGGATGCTGAGTAGCACTACATGCAGTGCCTTGGTCACTGGAGATGGACCCAAACCCTGTCTCCTTCCATCACAGGCGTGGACTTATGTTGGAGAAACCACAGAGCTAAATGACAGGTTTCAGAATAGCAGCCGTGTTAGTCTGTATTCGCAAAAAGAAAAGGAGTACTAGTGGCACCTTAGAGACTAACCAATTTATTTGAGCATAAGCTTTCGTGAGCTACAGCCCACTTCATCGGATGCATTCCGATGAAGTGAGCTGAAGCTCACGAAAGCTTATGCTCAAATAAATTGGTTAGTCTCTAAGGTGCCACTAGTACTCCTTTTCTTTTCACAGAGCTAAAGATACCCTTGTACCCTCCCATTGGTGTGCTCGTATAACTGTCTTTTCATAATTTTGTACTGTGCTAGGGTTGCCACCCCCTTCCCTGAAGCCCTGCCCCTTCTCAGAGCACCCCCCCCCCCCCGCATTCCACCTCCCTCTCTCACTCGGTCTCCCCCATTCTCACTTTCACCCAGTTGGGGCATGGGGTTGGTGTGTGGGAGTGGGGGAGGGCTCCAGCTGAGGGTGTGGGCTCTGGGGTGGGGCCAGAAATGAGGGGTTCAGGGTGCAGAAGGGGCTCTGGCCTGGGGGAGGGGATGCAGGATGCGAGCTCTGGGAGGGAGTTTGGGTGCAGAAGGAGGCTCAGGTTGGGGGCAGAGGGTTGGGATGCGAGAGGGAGTGAAGGCTCCGACAGGGGTTGTGAGCTCTGGGGTGGGGAAGAGGGGTTTGCGGTGCTGCTGAGCTGGTGCTTGGGGCAGGGGCAGCACGCGGAGCCCCACTGGCCGCCCCTGCGCCTAGGAGCCAGATGAGCTAGACATGCCAGATGCTTCCGGGAGCCACTCAAAACCAGAGCAGGCAGGGAACCTGCTTTAGCCCCACTACGCCGATGACTGGACTTTTAGTGGCCTGGTCAGTGGTCACCAGGGTCCCTTTTCGACCGGGAGTTCCAGTCAAAAACTGGATGCCTAGCAACCCTAAACTGTGCCTAGGATGTTTGCACCCTTATCTGCCAGTTCATATACCTGCCCATTTGAGGGTGATGTATATACCTGCCCATTTGAGCATGTCTGTCATTACATCCACTAGAAGTGGTACATAAACACCTTGAGGGAAGATAGGCATAGAAATGTAGCATGTTATTATATAGATTATTTATTCTCATGTCATCTACATTTTACAGGATTTTATCAGAATTATTGCTTTTGCTTGTTTTGAAACTTGGCATAATTAAATTTTAGACCAAATATTCTTAATCAGATTTAGGAGGAAAAATATGTATTTTTCCTTCATTGTTTTTCTTTCAGTCCATGTAATCTAAAATAGGAGCTGCAATGACTCCAGGGAAAAGTAATTTTAGTGAATCTGCTTACCATATTTTTATCAGTTCTTTTAGTTCAGTATCTTGAGTTTCTATTATGCATTTTTCCCAGTCTTTTTTTTTTAACTGAGATTGCGTAGTGTTCTTCAAATATTTCTTACGCTGAGTCAGTGAACTCTATATTGTTTTAACACCATGGTGAATTGCAACATAGGAACTAAAACAAAAGACTTTCCACAGTAGGTGGTACCGAGAAGTTTGGCAGAACTGCATATCTTCATTAAATACTGCTGCAGTGATGTTTATTGTTGAAAACATCTTGTGTATGATACAAGATGAATCGACAACAGCAGTTGTCTTTGAAACCTTTTATTAAGTGTTTCATAACATTAAAACAGTTCCACTTTATTCCTGCCAAGAGAGAAAGAATAGAAATTAGATTTAGACCACTTGATATACTTAAACTGTATACAATATTATCACTTATTAAGAAAGTAAACAAAATATATTTATTCTCATTATTTATGTGTAGTAAAAGAAGGCCAATAGCCATATACAATAAAGAAATATATTAGTATAAGTGATCATCTGGCAAGCATGAATGCATATCAAAAGGGAAATTAATACACTTTTGCACATATACAAATATTAAGTAAATACAAGATCCTAGATTGCTTCCTAAAGAGAGGAACATGACTGGCACAGGGAAGAAGAAAAACCATATGGGTGCCCTTATAGAGTTTTTTCCAGGGCAAATACTTCACTGCAAAGCAAGAAAAAGCAGAAGTTGCGGGGTTTGACTCACAGCTTCTCTGGATCCCAAGAGATTCATATAGGTATTTTTCTGAATGCATTTTGCAGTAACCCGTACATTTAGATAATCTTAAACAGTGTAAACTGATCTAAGGCTTTACATTAGTTAAAATTGGTATTGGACCATAGATAGTTTTGAATATCAAAAAACATTAATTCAGAAAAGCTTACATTGGAGTCACAACAAAGAGTCTGGAGATCTGAACTGGGTCTCTGGATGCAAGTTGAGAGATTGCAATTGAGGAAAGCTTATTAGAAATAGAATTAACTTCCACTGCATTCTGTCTCAATTCCTCCAGCAGGGAGGAGGAGTGTTAAGAACCTGCACACTCAGAGTTAAGAGGACTGAAGAGGCAGATGCTTCATAAGATTTCAGCTTCCTTTCTCCATGGATCCTTTCTTCTTCTGCAGCCCTAAGATCTTTTCTCCTGAGGTAGAGAATTTAATGGAATTTCTCAGGCCCTCTGTCCTCAGAGTTTTACTGCAAGATGTTTTGGCTGTAAAAAAGGTCAGAATTTCATCTAGATGCCTTTGATCATTATTAGTATTATAAATATACTTGTTAGGGCCATAAAATAAGAATTAATTTGTATTCTTGACAGCACAAAATGTACAATACATACATTAGATAGACCAAACGCTTGTATGACTTATACACACAAAAAAGAGAGGGAGAATTATGCATGTCCTATTTTATCCCCATCAGAGTATAAATTATGTGGAGAATGGCAGGTGCAAAAAAGATCTTGGAATATGATTACTATTGTTATGGTAGGGGATAGGGCAAAACCTCATTTAAGCCTCCCTTCATTCAGGATAAATGTAAGAAACAATCAAGCACCAAGCATCTTTATGGAACCAGGCAGCTGAAACAATAGCTGAAACCACTCAAAACACCAGCAAAGTCTGAGTAGAAGCTGAACCATGTGGCCCAAGGGGCTTCCCTGGAGACTGACAGAGCAAACACAGGAGCTGAGGCATTGATTTGGAAGAGTGGCGTGTGTCCCTGTGAGAGAGAGATGAGGTAAAAACACTCAGAAGGACACAGAGATGGAGAAAAGCAGCCTCATGGAGAGCCAGAGAAGCCCTGGTAACATAAACCTTTCATAAAAGCTAAGAGAGAGAACTTGTAGGTAAAGTGCTGACTGAAAGAAGCTTGGAATTGTGACGAATGAAACCAGTCTCCTGTTGTTTGATTTCTGATTTATTCAGGGAAAGAGGACTTCGTATGGTCTTTGTAAATAAGCAAGATTACATCAAAGAAATACGCAATTTCATTATCAGTTTCTCTTACTAATGGAAGCAACCTGTCAGTCCCATAATATTTTATTGAGGATCACACTGTGCAATTATTATCTATTTTATCATTGGAGAAAGACACAGATGGTAGAAATATTTGCATAGTGTTCTTCTATGAACAAAGAGGAATATAGGATTAATTATTTAGCGCCAATTTGTGCTAAGCTTCAACATAAACTGCAGTCATCAATGATACATGATGAATTGCTAAGTCTTTAGTCTGTTCAAAACAATTATCAAATTGTAATTATTTGATTTTTTTTTTGTAATAGTGGCAGATATTCAACTTTTTTGTTGAAGATTTTACTGTTAAATATTAGTACGTATTGAAAAGTGATGGCTTTTCTGAAGTTCTTGAAGCATACTCTCAAAGGTGCTGGTTTTTCAATATACTACAGTTTGAACTGTTTATTGGTTACAGTGGAGTTTTAAGTGTGTACAAAAGACCCAGTAATTGCTGAAGTTGTCATGATGCCAATATCTTCAGGGTAGATGCATTCCTGTATTTTTTCATTTCCTAATCAGCAGAAAGAAGGGATTCATTTGGACCATGACTATTGCATGTTACTGTTGCCTGCTAGAATTTTAATTGTATTGTTTGACGAAAACTGTGTTCTGTAAGGCTCAGTGCCAATATGAGTCAAATGTGCAAAGTTTATCTGAACATTCTGAGAAAACCAGGATTTAGTCATCAAAACATATTCACAAAAATTTAATTGGAAAGAGGCAAACTAAGGTTTAAACTCCCTGAAGTGCAGAAACTTTTTCTCTGAAAACTTTTTTTAAGAAAACATTATACTTTCAAGTGTTCTCTCTCCTGTGAAATAAGAACTAAATTATTTGGAAAGAACTTCCAGGCAAAACATTATTATTAGATATGGTAACATATATAACTTTGTTAAATTTATTATACATACTTCATTTAAATGTCTGTTATAATGTAGCACACTCATTTAGAAAAACATAAAGTTTAAATGTTTGCATACCTATGGGTTTGATTTTGAATCAGGCTTATGAGAATATAGTACAGTCATCTTCTAGTGTATTCTCTTCATTAAAATTCAGGAGGCATTACCCTGTTCCCTGGCTTAACTGCAGTTTTTGCTGTGCTTTTGTTCCGTATGAATAGATGTTGTTGAAAGCCAAAGTGGAAGAGCAAACTTTTCAACGGTAGAATGAATCACTAAGCAGTGAGAATATCACAAAGTGTACAGATAATTCTACTCACAAAACTATTTTAAACTGACAACTAACTTTTCAATTTAAGGTAAGCACGCAGGTTTTTAACTGTTGAAAACTGTACAATAAATTATAATAATCTATTATTGAAGGCATCAGAATGGATTGGAAAAGAGAGAAGTGAACAAAACCTAATGATTGTTACTAGATACCATTTTTAAAAAGCAATAAAATACATTATAACTGAAGTATTCTGAATAAATGAGTCCATCAGAATAATTTTAAAGTCTAAATATAATTTTTAGATCTCTGAGGTTGATGCCTAAAGCCAAATGAAAATTAGGAAATAAACATGTTTAGAAAATCTTCACAGTCTCTTAGTAATGTTTAAAAGAAAAAAATATTTTAATTTTAGATATATCTACAAAGTTTACACTTAAATCATTAAATGCTAATATTCTTTTGCTCTAAATCTTCTTCTAAAAATCTTTCTTAAATCCAATTTTATAAAATTAACTACAGTGTAAACAAAAAAGTGTTTTAGACATACACACTTATTTACACTACAATACAGTATTGTTGACTACGGATATAGGAAATTCTCTTCTTGTATAGAGCTTAATTAATTAATGTTTGTACAGTACTTTGAAAATGTAAACTGCTAAGCATTAATTATTATTAGTAGTAGTATTAGTTTATTATTTTATTTATTAAATTCTAACTAGACGAAGAGTGGTTTTAGTGCTTATGTGCCTAAGGATGTAGAAAAACAAGACCATACTTTTTGGTATCTGCTTTTAGTTTGCATTTTCATGGTTTTTAAAATATTTACCTCTATAAAGTGTTATGACCAGGGAAGAAGGTTACAGAGAAGAATTTAATTATGACAGGATGCCAACTTTGGAGCGTGGAAAGCAAGAGAATGGAAATTATGTACCAGATATCAAATCTAGTGACCTTCAGATATCAAAGAGATTTCATCCTTGTTTTAGTTATAGAACATGGATCTTTTCTTTGTTGATGGGGGTAAGTATTTTAAACATACTATTGCATTTCATACTGCAAGGAAAGTCTTGATAACTGTGAAGTTTTTCCTTTTGGGAAAGTTAATGAAATTAATCTCTTCACTGATGGTGTTCAGAAGATGAAAATGTATAAATATTAAAATTTGATGTTCAAACAGAAACATATTTAGCAACTACAAATAGATTTTCTAGCTAAATACATCACTTTTGTAAATCTGTTCAAGGCAGTGGTTTTATATCAAGGCTGAATTTGACCTGTAGTGTCCAAACATCATAATCTGAGAAAATAAATCTTAGTGGCAAATATCAGGACATATTCACTGTAAAAGAAATTAAACATATTTTAATACTACCCAGGCAGATCAAATGTTTCAAACTTTCAGTATATTTCTAACTATTGTTAGTACTTTGCTTGCTATAACAATATTTTTTGTTTTTAAAATATGTATACAACATTTAATTGTCACTTTCTCTTTATATTAAAGAATGGAAAGATCTTTTCCTAAAAACTTTCAGTAATGAGAGCCATATCCTGCCTTGTGTGTGGTTTATGCAAATCTCATGTCAACTTAATTGAACTTTCATGGATAGAACCATGGAAGGATATGATTTTGAAGGAGTATTATATGGGTCCTTAACATTCTGACCAGTAATGACTAAAAGAACAGACATGATAACTATTAGAACCTATATTCCTGGTGTTTTTTCTCGCTGGTGGCCTCTGTGTTTTGTGGAATCACTTTGCAATGACTGAAAAGGTGATTATTTTCATTTTAGGACATTTATTTATTTGCACAGTGAATAAAAACAAAGTCTCATTTTCACTCAGGTCCCTGACCTTTTTTCTCTTTCTGACAAATTAATTTGCTTGAACAGCTTGAATTTACTTGCAATACCTGATTACATAACGAGAAGGGGCAAAAGAAGAGCTGGGTTTTTTTATATGGATTTTTTCAGTGTGCTTTCAAGCATTCACAGAAAGAAAAGAATTTGCTGTCTCATTCTGGGGTGCATTCCAGACCAGTGAGGGGTTGTGTCACTGCCTGCCCTGTAAACTTGGGTGCTTCACGATGCTTTGCTGTTGTGGCTCCCAAACTGTGCCACTCACAAGCAGCCTTCCAGCATATAGGTCACACCCTGAGTTTCTGTGTGCTAGACAGTCCTGGTTCAGTGCTCTGAACCCAGCATCTCTTCTACAGCCCCACTTTGGCTTCCACCTATCTTAGTTACTCCTTGAAAGGTTACCCCAACACACTGCCAGTCATGGATTTTTCCCAAACTGTGTGTTATGCACTGTCAAGCCCTTTCTTGGACAGTTCAGATATTACAGTTTGTTCCTCCTGCAAGGAGACAGTATTCAAGAGTTTGTTACTTTATCTGGAGTTACCAAACCATTCGGTTTAAACACACTACTGGATTGGTTTAGATTAAAAATAAAACAAGTTTCTTAATGAGAGAAGACAGGATTTTAAGTGAATTCAAGTGTAAGAGCTAAACTTAGAAATGGTTATAAGCAAATACAAGTGAAAACACAGATATAAAAGTCTAAATCTTAATCTGACAAGTTTTGATTCAAATCTTTCTTTAAAATGGCCATTCTTACCTACAGTCTCCCAGCAAGATGGTGACTGAACCTTTCCTTGGTCAGGATCTCTCCAGAGGCCCAAAGGTGTTGATGCCTTTGTCTTCTTAAGTGAAAGGGACAACTTGGGGTTTTCTGCCCCTTTCTTTAATAGTCTAGTTAACCTTTGAAGAGGATTCTTCTGAAGGTTACCCCTCAAACCAAAGTTTATCCAGACAGTGAGGAAGGCAACATGGAGTCGGGTGGTGAAGGAGGCTCCATTCTCTTTCTCCCCCTACTTGTGTTTGCTAAAATGGAAATTGTTTTGTTTCCTGCCATCTGCTTCCACTGCTCTTTTGAAGATCCTTGTTAACAAATTGCTTTGGTTAACAAAGGGACATCCAGACTGCTGGAGAGGTTGAATAAGTTGTGCCAATTCACAGAAGAACTTCCAGAGAAAGGAGGCAGAAAAATGGTATTATACCATTTCTTTTTTATGGGTGTACTTCAGTGGATAATGGCTCAGACTACCATATCCATGATGGAATCCAAAGTGGGTCAACAAGGGAATGTAATGTGGATGCTTGTCACTCAAAGACTTTAAGGCCAGAAGGAACCATCATGATCTAGTCTGACTTCCTGCACATAGCAGGCCACAGAACCTTGCCCTGTAATAAACCCCTAACCTCTGGCTCTGTTACTGAATTCCTCAAATCATGATTTAAAGACTTCAAATTACAGAGAATCCACCATTTACTCTAGTTTAAACCTGCAAGTGACCCATCCCCCATGCTGCAGAGGAAGGTGAAAAGCCCCAGGGCCTCTGAAAATCTCACTTGGGGGAAAATTCCTTCCCAACCTCAAATATGGGGGTCAGTTGGACCTTGAGCATTTTGGCAAGACCCAACAGCCAGACACCTGGGAAATAATTCTCTAGTAACTCAGAATCATCCCCCATCTAGTGTCCCATCACCAGCCATTGGAGATATTTGATACTAGCATTCGCAGATCAACTGCATGCCATTGTGAGCAGCCTCATCATAACATTCCCTCCATAAACATATCAAGCTCAGTCTTGAAGCCAGTTAGGTTTTTTTGCCCCAACTGTTCCCCTTGGAAGGCTGTTCCAGAACTTCACTCCTTTGATGGTCAGAAACCTTCATCTAATTTCAAGCCTAAACTTGTTGATGGCCAGTTTATATCCATTTGTTCTTGTGTCCACAATGATGCTTAACTTAAATAATTCCTCTCCCTCCCATGTATTTATCCTTCTGATGTATTTATAAAGAGCAATCATCTCCTCACAGCCTTCTTCTGGTTAGGCTAAACAAGCCAAGCTCTTTGAGTCTCCTCTCATAAGGTAGGTTTTCCATTCCTCTGATCATCCTAATAGCCCTTCTCTGCACCTATTTCAGTTTGAATTCATCTTTCTTAAATATGGGAGACCAGAATTGCACACAGTATTTCAGATGAGGTTGCATCAGAGTCTTGTATAATGGTACTAACTAAAAACCTCACCTGATGCATCAAAGGATTGCATTAGCCTTTTTCATGGCTGAATCACGTTGGTGGCTCATAGTCATTCTGTGATCAACTCATACATCCAGGTTTTTCTCTTCCTCTGTCGCGTCCAACTAAATCCCCAGTTTATAGCAAAAATTCTTGTTGTTAGTCTCTCAGTCCATGACCTTGTACTTTTGCACTATTAAATTTCATCCCATTTCTATTGCTCCAGTTTTCCAGGTCATCCAGAACTTTTTGTATGATATTCCAGTCTTGGTATTCTTCTAGATATTCTAGATGTCTAGATATTCTTCTGGTTTGGCAATACCTCCAAACTTTGTGTCATCTGCTAATTTGATTAGCATACTCCCACTTTTTGCGCCAAGGTAATTAATAAAAATGTTAAATAGATAGGTCTCAGAACCAATCCCTGTGAAACTCCTCTTGTAACCTCCCCCAGCCTGACAGTTCGCCTTTCAATATGGCCCATTGTAGTCTCCCTTTTAAACATTTCCTTATCCACCTTTCAGTTCTCATGTTAATCCCCATCTTCTCCAATTTAACTAATAATTTCCCATGTGGAACTGTGTCAAATGCCTTACTGAAATCCAGGTACTGATTGCATTTCCTTTGTCTAAAAAATCAGGTTGGTCTGGCATGATCTACCTTTTGTAAAACTATGTTGTATTTTATCCCAGTCACCATTTACCTCTATGTCCATAATTACTTTCAAAATTTGTTCCAAGATCTTGCATACAATTGAAGTCACACTAACAGGCCTGTCGTTTCCTGGATCACCTTTTTCCCCCTTTCTTAAAAATTGGAACTGTATGAGCAATTCTCCAGTCAAAGGGTATGACCCCTAAGTTTGTGGATTCATTAAAAATCCTTGCTATTGGGCTTGCAATTTTATGTGCCAGTTTCTTTAATATTCTTGGATGGAGATTATCCAGGCCCCCCACTTTGGTCCCATTAAGCTGTTTGAGTTTGACTTCCACCTTGGATGTTGTAATTTCTACTTCCATGTCCTCATTTCCTTTAGCCACCCTAGTGCCACTGCCACTAAGATCTGTATTAGCCTTATTAAAAACTCGGGCAAAGTATTTGTTTCGGTGTTGGGCCATGCCTAGATTATCTTTAATCTCCACCCCATCCTCAGTGCTTAGCAGTACCTCTTCTTTCCTTGTTTTCTTTTTATTGATGTGGCTATAGAATCTTTTACTATTGGTTTTAATTTCCTTTGCAAGGTCCAACTCTGCTTGGCTTTTGGCAGTTCTCACTTTTCCCCCACACTTTCTGATCTCTAAGAGGTAGTTTTCCTTGCTGATCCATCCCATCTTCCATTCCATGTAAGCTTTCTGCTTTCTCTTAATAACCTGTTTGAGATGCTTGCTCATCCAGTTTTGTCTGCAACCCTTCCCTATAAATATTTTCCCCATTGCTAGGGATGCAGGCTTCTGATAATTTCTGCAACTTTGACTTCAAGTAATTCCAAGCCTCGTTCACCTTCAGATCCTTGAGTTCTTCAATCCAGTCCACTTCCCTAACTAATTCCCTTATTTTTTTAAAGTTTGCCCTTTTGAAATCAAGGATCTAGTTACAGATTTAGTTTTGTTTATCCTTCCATTTAGTTTAAACTGAATTAGCTCATGATCACTCAAACCAAGGCTGTCCCCTACAACCGGTTCTTCTATGAGGTCCTCACTGTTCATCAATACCAAATCTAAAATGGCATCACCTCTTATTGGTTTGGTGACTATTTGGTGGAGAAATCTGTCAGCTATCATATCCAGGAAAATCTGGGCCTTACTATTATTAGTAGCACCTGTCCTCCAATCTATATCTGAGAAGTTAAAGTCTCCCATAATCACACAATTCCCGATAGAATTTATTTCCTTAAAACATTAAAGAGGTCTCTATCCATATCGGATCCTGGGAGTCTATAGCACACCCCAAGCACTATCCCAGGGGAGCCTCTGGTAGCTTTCTTTCTGAAAGTGGTTTTGACTCAAACAGACTCTGTTTTATCCATTCCATCACTTCTAATTGCTTTAGAGTCTACCTCATCATTAATATACAATGCTACTCCACCATCTTTACTTTTATTTCTGTCTTTCCCAAACAGCACATACACTTCAATACCAGTACTCCAGTCATAACTACAACTCCATCATGGTTTTTTATCCCTGTAATATTTGGTTTCACTTCCTGAACCGTAGTTCTAGTTCCTCCATTTTGTTATTCAGGCTCCTTGCATTGTATACAAACATCTTAGTTGTTTCTGCTTGGCTTTACTGAGATTCCTCACCAATTAGGTAGAGTCATTATCCTGCCAGTATCACTTACCTGACTGGTAGCTTCATTGGTATTGACACTCTCTTTCCTCTTTCTGTCCATTCTCCTACCCATTGCTGTTCTTTTCTCCATTGCTGTGTTCTCTCTTTCTTGATTTTCCTCCTGGTCAATATTAGAATCAGGTGTGGAAATTACAAGAGCATCTCCCAACCATCTTCCCCAGATTCCTAGTTTAAAGCTCTTTTATCAGTTATGCCAACCTCCACCCCAAAAGTCTATTTCCCTCCCTTGTCAGGTGGAGTCCATCCATGAGAACAGTCCTCTGTCTGTGGATGCCTCCCCAGTGGTCTAACATCCTAAAGCCCTACTTATAGCACCACTGCCTGAGCCATCCGTTAATCATCATAATCTTGTCTCATCTTCATTCTCCTCCTCTAGGGAGAGGAAGAATACCATTGAATGTCGTCTGAGCCTCCATTTCTTTAAGCATCTTCCCCAGCCTGACATAGTCTCCCTTGAAGCATTCCAGTGAGAATCTAGCAGTATCATTTGTTCCCACATGAAGGACAATCATGGATTCTTTCCTGCTCCAACTAGGATACTCTTCAGCCTCAGGTCTACATCCTGTATCTTAGCTCCTGGCAGAGAGCACACCCTTCTGTTCTGTGGATCAGCTGTGGTGACAGGCCTGTTAGTTCTTCTTAGTAGAGAGTCATCAATCACATAGACCTGTCTCTTCCTGGTGTTGGTGTGATTCTCTGGCCTTTCTCCTGTTCTTTCTTGCTGCAAGTCCCCTTGTCTTTTGTTCTCCCTTGCAATCTTCTGCAAGTCATCCTCTGTCCTCCGAGGCTCTGAACTCTTCCCCTCTTCTTGTAGGACTAGCCACTCTTCTCTTCTTCTTTGCCCTCCCACCTTCAGTTACTGCCTTCTGTGTTCCTCCTTCATTTTCCAGCTCAGCATATTTTCTCTTGAGCTCTATTTCTCCTTCACTTGCTGGTCTTTTCCTCTGCTTGGTTCTCGTAGTCACATGCTTCCAATGGCCACTTTCCTCACCCACAGTTCTCCAGTCCAGCTTACATTGGCAAGTCCTGACTTTACCCTTCAGCCTCCTCTTGCCTTCCCTCAGTCATCATCTTCAATTAACCATCATTTCTATCTGCATCCATTAAGCCATTTCTTTTAAGGGTGTATGTCAGAAGATAATAGCTCAGACTACCATGATGAAACCCAAAGTGGGCCAACAAGGGAATGTGATGTGGATGCTTGTCTCTCAATGTGGGCTCAGTCTGAGGCCCTGCTTAGGCCAGTCAGTCTTATGTGTTCTTCATGGGATGGGCCAGTTCACTTCCCAGGGCACACTGATATCTCCCTTTCATTGGCCATCTGACAAACTGGCTCTCTGCTCAGAGTGGGAAGATATGTAAGTATCACACTAAAATGCAGCACATGAAAGCATCTCCAAGATATAGTATACATAAAATATAAGAATAATTGGATGGTATAGTGGTTTAAAACAGTAGAAGCATGATAATATCTGCATTATTTGCTTGGATCTTGGTGTATCTGCAGTTTTAGGGAGTGGAAGCCGCAATCTCTTCCTCTGGGGAAGAGTAGGTAATTTTGCTCCCTCACCATCAGAGGAATTATAAAGAAATGCTGCAAGTTGTTACCCATAGAATGTGCACTCCCCTACATGGAAATAACTCAAGAAGGCAGTAATGGGACATAAATGTATTGTTATTCCTATGTTCTGAATCTATTAGGCCCATTAATCTTCTAAGGTCTGAGTTCATTCCCACCTAAATAAAAATTATTGTTTTACTGTTGACTTCAAGTGGACCCGGATTAGATCCACAGTCTGAGAATTCAGTAAAACAAACAGGGGTAATAATCAAAATAAATATCTATTTCTTAAAAACAAAACACAAATCCCCAGATGATTTAAAAGGGTATTTAGGTGGGGGTCACTGAGATACATCAGATTCACAGGGTAAACTGCCAGCAAGAAAAACACAGCAGTGGTAGAGAAAGATAAGAAACCAGTCCTTTCATCAGTGTATACAAAAACTCATACTGATTTTAATTCTGCATATAGAGTGAGGGCCAGATTGGGTATAACAATTAATACTTCCATGTGTGCGTATAAATAGTATTCTGGATTCTGCCCTGTAAAATTGAGTATAAAGTGAGACTGTAATTCTCCAGAAGTAGTTATAATAATTCACACATTCCTAAATCAATTACGAATTTGTGAGGGCCTTAGTATAAATATAACAGGAAAAGCCAAAACTGAAAATCAGACTCTACATTTATGATTGGTCAGCTTTGTACAGGTAAATTTTTTCATAATCCAAACCTCAGCACATGGAATTCTTGAATTGCACATACAAGGTTTGGAACAATGTAAAAACCTGGTTGTTCAAAACTGTATGCCAAAAAGCATTCATATACAATTTTGTGAGCATAAATTTAGAGGTTTAGTTGAGAGCCCTTTGATATTTTGGTCCTAAAAGGTTCATTTTTATCATCAAGCTATTTCAGCCCAAAATTCAATTATGATGTGACTACCTTCTAAGCATTTCTTTATGTATTTGCCAAGTCATTACACAATACTTAGCTCAGATGTGCTTGTACAATCCAATATTGTCTTAACAGCCAGAAAAACATGTTCTTTTGACCTGTACATCTTTTGATGTATTGTTTCATCATCAATTGTACAAAGACTGTGTTATTAAAAGTTCAAAAGTACTTTATTTTGAAAGGACTACTGGTTTTCGTCTGTTCATTTGCTCTTTTTATACATTTTTGACATTAATTTATACCATATTTTTGCTTTGCAGACTTGCCTTCTTGTTACTTCTGGATTTTCACTTTATCTGGGAAATGTTTTTCCATCTGAAATGGATTATTTACGTTGTGCAGCAGGTTCAGTAAGCATTCTTAATTAATTGCTGTGGCTGTCTGAGAATGCACACTATAATAAATAATTTTATGAACTTAATTTCCTTTTAATCTGTCTGTCTTCTTCATGCTGAGACTTTCTCCACCCATGTCATCATTTTATCCAACATTATACCTCCTCTCCCATGCACACAATAAATGTTCCTTATGTAGGGTTTCGCTGTACATTAAAGCTAAAGGGTTTTCACAAAGAATTGTTAGTAATATCATGCTTGTTAAATAGCTGCCTTGTTTCTCACCAAAAGTGGTTGTTTTTCAGTGTGGGATGCAGTGATGCCCATGTATATTTTTTATATTATAAATTGTCTCCTGCTGCAGAGAAACCTCTAGGGAGGAAATTTCAGTTAAGATTCCCTTGTGATCCCTCACCCTATATTTGTATCTGGTGGGTAGATGCTATTATGATGGATGGGTTTCATTCGCTCTCTCTTTCTCTATCTCTGTCTCAGGTTTTATAAGGTGCACATTACCAAGGTATCTAAGTGTTAACAGAATGAAAGGTGTTCTATAAATATTATTACTTTATTAGTAAAATCTGTAATAATTTGACACTCTAACAATTGAACAACAAAGATAGAATTTTATGATATTGTTCCACTGCTGGTGGTAATTTTTTTCATCTATCAAAATTTTGCAACAGACACCAGTTTGATATTTAAAGAATAAGATTGGCAGAAAAGATCACTTTAAGCTATACACAACCATTGTCAATTTTTCCTCTGGCATTCATCATCTCCATTTTAGATCTCTGTGGGTATGATGAAGTTAGCTCTGATTCCTCCGTACATTGAAATACTCTACTGTGCCATTGTTATTTTGGTGATATATATATCAATCAATCTTTTTTCTAATTTAGGGCAAGACTGGTACTTTATTCTGAGTAAGGGACAGTGTAGCTATATGACCACAGAAGCAGCTCAGGGAAGAGATTGTGACTCAGAGTGCAACAGGAGAAAAACAAAAAATATTCTAAGGTTCACTTTGCCTCTTCCCTTTGCATCTTGCATCAAGTGCAACTTGGCCAGACTCATGGGTCAGAAAGAGAGTATAAAGTCTTTACCAACATGTTACAAATTGGGAATAATGCTGCTGCAATTGAAATCAATGGCAAAACTCCCATTAACTTCAGTGGGAGCAGGCTTAGGTCCTGTGTTAATGTTAACATGGGGGAGGGGAAAGGATTGTTGTTTTCACTCATTTAATCATTTTTCTTCCTTTAAAAATGTTCCCCCCTTTTTTGCTAATGTTAAAAATTGTAAATTAAGTGCTGGAGAGACACTATCGAGCATGTTAGCTAAATGCTAACCTGCTGTTATACTTGTTCTCAGTGGCAAATTGACACTGTACAAATGTGGGACTCAAAGGGTAAAGCCTGGCCCCAGTGAAGTCAATGGTAAAACTCCCATTGACTTGAGTGGGGCTGGGAATTCACCCCAAATATCCCTTTGGACACAGAAGATGATTAACAGAGCTAAAAAAAATAATTGTTTTTTTTTGGTTCAGTGGCTTAGCTAAAAAAGTAGGAAAAAAGCATTTTAGTTTCGACCCAAAGTGAATTTTTTTTTCTCACTGAAACAAGAAAAACAAAAAAATGTCATTCATGTTGATCATAGTGTTTCAAATGGTGATTCAAAAGGACATTATGAAATGAAATGTTAATTTTAAATGACATTTTCGAATGAAATATTGATTAAAATGGATGTTTTCAAAACAAGTGTAGAAATGGGTTGTTTTGCAAATGTTGAAATGAAACATTTCGACATTTCCAAAATATTTTTTCTTAGGGTGATTTTTGACCTGAATTTGCAAATAGGTTCTGTGCCCTCCACAATGCATTTTTCAGCAAATTTACTATTTACTGAAAAAAATTGCCTAGCTCTGATGATTAGTGAAGGAAGCACAGATGATGTGGAATTAATTTTTTTGGCTAAAAACCATTTTCTATAACTTTATTTTCATAGTTTTCTGTTTCACTTATAAATATCTTCTAACACTGCAGTAACATCCTAAATGTGTGGAATGGAATGGAGCCTGCAATGAGATAAATACCTCAATAAGGGTAACACTTGGGAGATAATAAGATCCCTTCAGGAAAGTTTTTCTTTATGGAATGTAGACTATTTTTCCCAAGTACAACTGGCTCACATTCTGCCCTCACATATACACAGCTCCCAGTGAAGTCATGGGGGTCACAAGTACAGTTCTGAAGACATAATATGACCCCACAAATTACTTTTACAAAGACCTTCAAAACTGAACTATCATCAAAGCTGGTCAATTTTTAGGTCTAACAACTTTGGCTTTGTCTCTTTAAAAGAACACTGAGGGTCCAGGTTTTCTTTTGTCTGCTTTAGAACTTTAGGCCTGCTGGAATTAATTTAAACTAACAAAGACATTAAATTTCTCCAGAAAGACTGCTGTTCTTTCATTCAAAGCCTAGCTATTGCAGCATTCACTTAACAGTGAGAGACTGTAGTTCATTACTGCTCTGAATCCCTTGGAATATTAAAATACAACCCTTAATTGTTGAGTTTGAGACAAGCGTGGTAGCCTTTGCTTTGAATCTCCAAGCTTTTGTTTGCTTGTTTGACCCTTCATATTATTTTAATATATGTTTATGTTTTATTTCTCCTTTTTCTCCATATTATTCATTCACTTTTCAATTCAAAATGGATAAAGAAAAACTATTACAATATGTACCAGATCCTCTAAGAAACATGTATACTATTCTTATTAACATAAATTTATGATGTTTTGTAAGCAATTCTATTAATCTTTTATTTCATTTATTTTTTCTAGTGTATTCCTTCAGCAGTTGTGAGTTTTGCTATAGCAAGAAACAAAGTTAATGTGGTAAGTGCTTGTAGTTTAATTGATTATTAATCTTTTATTCTTTGGTTATCTGAAAAAAAATCTTTTTGCAATTGTTTTACAGATACCCAATTTCCAGATTCTATTTGTTTCTACATTTGCTGTAACAACAACGTGTTTAATTTGGTTTGGATGCAAACTTGTCCTTAATCCATCGGCAATAAATGTGAGTTATGAAAAAATTATCAGCCAACTCTGTATTTGTCTTTCTCATAGACTTAGAGAGTTTAAAGCCAGAAGGGTCCATCATGATCATCTAGTCCAGCGGTTCCCAAACTTTGGTTCGCGGCTTGTTCAGGGTAAGCCCCTGGCGGGCCGCGAGACGCTTTGTTTACCTGAGCATTTGCAAGTACGGCAGCTCCTAGTGGCTACGGTTTGCGTTCCCAGCCAATGGGAACTGTGGGAAGCTGCGCCACCAGATTTTTCCAGGGGCTCAAATTGGCCAGGGCTTGATGGGCCGTGTGGCAATCTGCCACTGCCCCCACAGCGGTGTGAGGTTTGGGAAGGCCTAGCTTCCCCCAGCCTCCATTACATGCCGCCCATGTGTAGGATCTCTTTGGATCACTGCTTTTGTCTCTGTAGAAGGCTTCCCTATTCAGAGGAAAGGCTGGCTTGTTATAGAAGGTATAAAAATTATATGGGTGAAAGCTGTACAACTAACTTGGAAGAAAAAAACATATGCAAATCATTTTCCCAATTGTCTTCCTATATTGGTCCGTATACCCAGATTCTTGAATTAGACCCTCACACGTGCCTTCAAATTGATTAAATGGAAGTTTCTCTAGCTTTTGCCTTGAATAATGCTCCGAAAGAGCCACTGGAGAGAGTAAGATCAGAAGAGAAAGGAAAAGCTGACTTGGTGGACATCTTTAGATTAGCCAAATGTTAATTTCTTTTTAATGATGCTGGAATATAAGAAGTGAGGAGAGGTTCCAAACCTTGTTATTTTAGTGGATTGCATCTTCAGGCTAAGTCTGATCTTTTCCTTGTTCTTCTTTGACTGATATGTTTGTTCCTGACGTCACCTACAGAAAGCCTTTTATGACTAACATTTCTTTTGGAGTTCTTCACCGGTTAACTGACATCCAGTCAATGAAGTTGACAACAGTCAACCAAAGAAGAATTCATCCACATTAGAATTGTTCTTACATTCAGCAATCACCATTAAAAAGTCAACGTACAAAACAGTTAACATATAGTGGTATCGAATTCACACAATATTCCCTATACCTAGAAAAGAAAATACATATGGTATCTCAGATACCAATATGAGGTAATGTTGCTAAATTTTTATTTATTTATTTTTAATGGTGACCACTGTATCTTACCTCTGTGGCCATCTGCTAGACATTTTAAAAGTATAACAGAAAGCCATCAATATATAAATAAATAAAATGGAAATGAATGTTCTGTCCTTGCCCGTTAGCACCCAGAAAGTGTATCTCTGAATGTGTTTAACATAGTATTGTAAATTGCTTTGAGATTTGTACAGAAAGAAAACTTTATAAAAGTTAGTTGTTATTTGTATTATATAAGACTTTCCCCCAAAAACATTCCGACTGTTGCTATCCCCAGTACAGTTACATCAGATTAGCAAGAGCAGAAACACTAATGTAGAAAAAATATTGGCAGTTCTTTAACTGTTCTGTCATCCGCACCATTAGATGGTGGCTAAAATCCATACTGAGGCACCTAAATAACTGGTCTGATTTTCAGAGGTACAGAGCTTTCAAGTTAATAGTAGCTCTGAATATTTACTTTAGAACTTTTGAAAATCAGATCACTTTAATATATGTGCCTAAATTTAGACACCTACATTTGAAAATTTTGACCTTTAGCCCTAGTTCCCTTTGAGTGATTGTGTACCTATACATTCCACTGCAAGTGTACGTATGCCCAGAACACTCTAGTCGGAGACTGTTGACAGCAGTACCACAAGGTGGTACATGCACCATTGTTCACTGAGCATAGGGTGTAAAAGGGCAATGTCCACAGACTGCCTCTCAGTTCCTTCTCACCCCGCATGGCAAGAGTTGCAGCTCCCTGTAGCTTTTGCTTAGGTTTGTCAGCTTTTGCGAAATTACTCCTTTATAATGTATACAGTTAATTTATTAGTAGTTTATAGTGTATTTAGTGTATTTATAGACTGGGGCCCTGGTGGATTTATTATGAAGGAATCCCCAGGCTTCAAGCAATGTGGATCGTGCAGGGCCATTACCCTGTTAGGATGGACACAAAAAGCTGCTTGATCTGCCTTGATGAGGTCAGGTGCCTTTGAGGGACAAATACCCTATGTGTATCTCGTTCCCCACTGGAATGAAAAAAAAACAGAGAGATTTTCACCTCAAAGTGCATTTGATGAAGGAGTCTGTATGTCCTGTGTCAGAAACAGACCTTGACTAGTAGAGATCAGATTCTGCATTGACGAGGAATGCCCATCCAGCTCCAAATCATAAATCCTGGGATAACACCATTCCTTGTCCTCCATGCCATCCTCACTGAAGTGCTCCAGGCATTCCGACTCTGATAGACATTCAAAGTCCCAGTCCTTGCCTCACAAAAAGTCCTCAAGTAAGTCCTCTGGTGCAGAGTCAGAGCTTAAATACAAGAATAGGCCTTCCCCAGCGCTGTCTGATGCAGCAGTATTGACTCTGGCTTCCACAGGGCCATCAAGACTCGTGTAGGTGTCTTAATGTAAGTGTCTTAATCTTTACCATGTCTGTCTTTTCTGCATCCAACAAAGTGGGCACTGATAGCACTGTCACTGAGCACTTACCTTTGACTCCGCAGGCCTTTCTAGCGGCAGAGGACCTGCAGTACAGTCCACTGTTGCAACACCCAGCACTGCCATTGGCATTGTCGGCATAATTCATGGCAGCATTGATGTCTTTGTCTCCTCACCCTTCCATGTTGGCACCGCTGGCTCTGCCAACACCATTGGAACTTCCAGCTCCTTCCTATTAATGAAGCCTTGCTTGAACCCTTTGGCAGATTCCAGTTTCCGTCCTACCAACATCAGCCCATCTGGCTACTCCATTGTTGTACCTGAAAGGCTGGGTTTTCCCAACCTCACAACATATTTCAGTAACACACACACAGAGCAAAACTTCATAACTTAACATACAGTGATAGCACATACAATCCAACAGGATATTGATGTTCAACAGATCAAGACTTTTAAAATGATACCTCACAAGGCTTACTTTATACAAAATGACAGTAGTGAATATGGAGGTTCCAGTGAGCTGCTATGAGGTGCAGAGTGCCACAGTGCAATCTTAATTATCTCCCTGTCACAGAAGTTAAGACTTCTGCTGACTACCCATTACTCCTGAAGTCATCTGCCTTTCATTTAGTTCCATGGGGGTCCACCTGGCTCCCATAACTGCTGTTCACCCACCAGTTGATGGGTTTTCTATTTTCTCTCACCCTTTGGTTTCAAGATTTCTCAAGTGTCTAGTCAGTGTATGCCTGCTTGTGTCTGACCCTGTACCTTCATGGGACCTTAATCCTCTGGGACCTTCTGGTGACAACATCACTAACTTTATTGTCTATGAAGATGGCATTTCTGGAGGTAACCACTTCTTCAAGGCGAGTTTCAGAACTTCAGGCTCTTCTAGCTGACCCTCCTTTCAGTCTTCCATGAAGACAAGGTTTCCCTTAGGCCACACCCACACCCTAAATTCATGTCAAATGTAGTGTCAACTTTCCACCTGAATTACGCTATCCATCTGCCAGTGTTTTACACAAAACCCCACTCTTCATAGGTGCTAACTTTTTTTTTTGCTGGTGGGTGCTTTTAAAGGGGTGCGTGTATTGCGGTGGGGGGATGACACTCTGCCAGTTTTGGGAGGAGGCTATTTTCAGTATATTTATACACTTCTTTCATACATATTCTAGTTATTGAATGTATCTATCATTGGTATCTTTACTATTTTAATAATGATTCAATTGTTATGAACTACTTAATTACATTATCATGAATTACAGTATATTAAAATCATTACAGTCACCTACAAGCTGTCTAACGTCCCAGTTTAAAGACATTATGTCTCCCTGTAGGCTTCTGGATGAAACTGTCAGCAGTCTTATTTACATCTAGGTTCTTTGGTATTGTTTTGATGCACGTTAAGGACAGCTACATTATTCAGCTGTGTCTCTCTCATTGATGACTGGAGATAATTTTTAAGTCTTCTGAAGCTGGAGAATGAGTTCAAGATGATACAGACACAGTGAGAAGGATCCTCATGAATTTGCAGTACTCTGGAAATATAGTGCTTCCGGAGTACTGTAAATAATGCCAAGATCTCTTTCTTGATGGGTAATAGCTAATTTAGGCACCATCATTTTGTATGTATAGTTGGGATTATATTTTGCCATGTGCATTACTTTGCATTTAACATTGTATTTCATCTGCCATTTTGTTGCCAAGTCACCCAGTTTTGTGAGATCCCTTTGTAACTCTTTGCAGTCTGTTTTGGACTTAACTATCTTGAATAATTTTGTATGGTCTGCAAACTTTGCCGCCTCACTGTTTACCCCTTTTTGCAGATCATTTATGAATACGTTGAACAGCCCTGGTCCCAGACCAGTACAAGCCCCTCGTGGGACACCGCTATTGACTTCTCTCCATTCTGAAAATGGACCATTTATTCCTAACCTTTTTGTTTCCTATCTTTTAACTGGAGAATGCTTTCAGGATCATCTAATGATCCTTCATCTAATTTAATGACAAGCCTTTTGTTATCTTAATTACCCTGCATCTGTTTATAAACAAAGTCCCTGCCCCAGGGCAGAAGCTGTTAGCAGCACAGAACTCATCACATTCCACACTCAAGCTCTGGCTCCTGCGTGTTGAACACCCACTATTTTTTTTCTGTGGGTTCCTGAGCCCCGGAGCACCCATGGAGTCAGCGCCTGTGCCACTCTTCCAAAGCCAAAGAAAGACTCCCCACCTTAGATATTTGCATAGCTTTGGCATTCTATCTAGATCACACTATGTCCTTTAGAGCAGTGTTTCTCAATGACCCGTCCATGGATTGGAGCCAGTCCCTGAGATCTCCCTGACACAGTTTAGGAAGGTAGCAAGCCAGTCCTTGTTATCAAAAAGGTTGAGAAACACTGCTTTAGAGAATCTCCCTGGCTCTTTGTAGTGTATGCCAAGAGAGTAAATGTCATCTAGTGTCAATTCAGCGTATTTTTGACTGCATTAAACTCTGCTATGATCTTTCTAAAGTCTCTCCTCCACCAAGCATTATGTCTAGCTCCACCAGGGCTTAGTCCACTTCATCAGCTTTCCTCAGCAACACTCTGATAATAGATATCTGCAGAGCAGCAACATGGTCATCTGTACACACCTTTTCCAGACATTTTGCCATCACTCAGGCCTCTCTCATGACAATGCCAACTTTGTCAAGTTGGTGCTACAGTCTCTGTGCAGATGATCCAAAGTCCCACCACCTGGAAGGGAACTGCTGATGAGTCACCCGCAGTGGAATATATATGTGCACAATCATTCAAAAGAGGGAAAAGGTCACTTGCTTTTACAGAAACGGTTGTTCTTCAAGATATGTTGTGCACATATCCATTCCATGACGCTCCCATCGTTCCCACTACTTCAGACACTAGACACACAGCGGTGTGAAAAAATGGAGACAGAGGTGGGAGACAAGCCCCTTTTATGCCCGAGACTCGGGAAACAAGGAGAACAAAAGCACATGTACAATTTAGTTGTACTGCTGGCAAGTCTCTGACTCGAATGTGTTGGGTTCACATACACCTGCAGTAGAATTTATACATGCACAAAAATTTAGAAGAACAAAAGTTACTGTACAAGTAAGTAACCATTTTTTTCAGGTTGCATGGTAATCTGCATTACCATACAATTATGTACGGCCAACTGTAGTGAGATTAAAGTATTTTGATCATAGTAATAATACTTAGCTCTTATATAGTGCTTTTCATCAGTATATCTCAAAGCACTTTACAAAGGAGGTATCATAATCCCCATTTTACGGAAGGGGAAACTGAGGCACAGAAAGGGGGAGTGAATTACCCAAGGTCAACCAACAGGCCAGTGGTAGAGCTCATAATTGAACCCACATCCCTCAGGCTAGTGCTCTATCCACTCAACCATACTGCCACCTCAGAGTCTTCAGTGCAGATTAAAACACAGTGTGTGTGTGTGTGTGTGTATGTGTGTGTGTGTATGGGGATGGGTGGGGGGAAATCTGGGTATAGGGTTAGAAATTTAGAAACATGTAAAAGTTAGAGAGAGGTAAATTTATAACCCAAACATAATTTCCTATTTGCCAAATTCTATAGTCTAGTACGACAATCACAGGACATCTCTGGATGATTCTTCATAGTTTTCCAAGGCATCTGAAAACAGATAAATTGCATATTGATTCTGTGGCCCAGATCCTCAGCTGCAGGTGTGGATTTTTGTGCTTCTCTGATCCTGGACTGGCTGTGCACCAGGCTGATCCATGGTGCTATGATGGTTCTATCCTACTGGAGGATCTCCTTACACTGGAGTGATCCTCTCAAGGCCAGGTCTGCCACTTTTACGGCTGCTTTGCACTGGCTATGTAGTGCAAAGAGACTTCAGTACATGAGACAAGTAGTTTATTTTAGCCTCCCTACTTGCCCATTTCATAAATATTATAATATCTCTCTGATGATTCATTATATTGTTCATGGAAACTGCACAGGGAAATATTAGTCATTAGGTCTGACATGGGTTCGCTGCTAATAATTTGGAGGATATTGGACCCATAAAATATTAAATCTCTGTTTAATTCAAAGCACTTTATGACTTAAAGCAACACCATCTGTGGAGGGCCTTTGTTACATCGTCACAGATAACTTTTAAAAAATGTTGTAAATGTTAAAATAAATATGTGGGCCAATCCCAGGCTGTGCTGTGGCTGCTTTGTGATGCTTCCCAAGTGCAAAATAGCCCTGGAATCAGTGTAGCCAGCCATTTGTGGATCATCCCAGCAAAGGGGAATCTTCTGGTGACAAACGGCGTGTCTACACAGCAACTAGACAGCCATGGCTGGCCCGTGCCAGCTGACTTGGGCTCGCAGTGTTCAGGCTGCGGGACTATTTCATTGCTGTGTAGACTTCTGGACTTGGGATGGAGCCTGGGGTCTAGCACCATGTGGGATTGGAGGATCCCAGAGCTCAGGTTCCAGCCTGAGCCTGGAAGTCTTCATACCAATGAAACAGCCCAGCAGCCTGAACTCCATGAGCCCAAGTCAGCTGGCATGGGCCAGCCACAAGTTTGTCTTTGCTGTGCAAACATATCCAAAGAGTGCCTATACCACCACATTCTTCCTCAACTGTTACCTTAAGGAGAGTGGCCATGAAAAAGGGTCTGTGACTGGGATCTCCCTGCATCCTGACGCTCTCTGCCTGCTATATCAGTCTTTTGGGACCATTGGCAGCTGATCCAAGTTAGAGACACTGTCAGGCAGCTCTGCTTTATGCTGGGATTTGTGTGGATAACTGGCCCAGGATCAGTCAAGTGCAAAGGTGGCTTTGTCACCTTTGTTACCTACCCCCTTTCTCCAAGTGGCACTGCATGCTCCTCAGCCACAGAGGAGGATCATGAGCAGTGAACTCATGTGGTTCCAAAATCCTTTCCTAAAGCATTAGAAGCTTTGAAACCCTCCCTAGCCAGATGTAGCATTAACAGAGGCAAGTGATAGTTTCGGTGAGGATTTCTTCTAATGTTTAGAAATATCTCTTTAACTTCTATTTTACAGTATGTTTTTTAATGTGCATAGGTAAATATGATTTTAAAATATGAAGTTGATACTGTAGTCAAATAGTATCTTTATTATTTTGTAGTTCTTTGTGCTGCCACTTTCCCTAGAAGCTAAATATATCAAGGATCACAATATGCCTAGATCTAAACATGACACAGTGAGGAAGATCAATTTCAGTGCCCAAAAGAAGGCCTCTGAAATCTGCCTGTTCTGGTTTTCTTCAAGAAACATGATATGCAAGATATATGTCAGAGACAAGGTGTAACTTTGATCATTTAGAAAGCAGAACTGACATGAAAGAACAATAGGAACTTATTAATCATGGATCAACAGTTTGCTAAATTTTTATAGACACAGTTATGTTTTTTAATGTTACTTATTTAATGCGGTTTGATATGGAATTCTGTTGGCAGATAAATTTCAACTTGATTCTGCTAATTCTGCTGGAAATCTTCATGGCAACTACTGTGATCATTTCAGCTAGGTCTAATGAAGACTGCTGTAGGAGGAAGAAAGTAGGTTTTCCCTTAAGAATTACAATTTGTTAATTTCATTTTTTTTGTTTTCTTCAGCCTGTCTGTTCTTTCTTTATGTTGACTAAGTACTAGTGACTTCATTTTTATATAATAATTTTATATTTCATTGTGAAATTGATTCAGAACAATAATTAAGAGAAATCAAGGTACAGGAGACGCTTGTTTGCAGAAACACCTTGTAAGAACAGCCACCGCTTAAAAGCAATATTTCCCCAGGGAACTCTTTCCCTACTGTGAATTGTCTACTAGGTAACAGCAACATAGCTGGCATATAAGAGCAACATTTGTGATGTTGCAATGTCACATCCAGGGGTGGAGAGGGGCAAATAGGGTGTTTCCCCCTCCGCACCAAACTATGTCATTCCATTCCCCTCCTGACCCTTCAGTGCAGCTCCAGGGCACAGAGTCTCATTCACTTGCCCTGCCTGACAGAGCCTGAATGGAGAGCATGTGTAGGGGGAGATTGGAGAGAGGGTCTGGAAGAGAGGGATTTTTCAGGGGGGAAAGCTGGAGTCAGGGGAACAGCAGAGGCACAGCTGAAAGGTTTCCTTCTTCCATTCTCAGCATCTGGCTTACAGGCAGTGGCGGGGGGTTGCCATTTTGCAGTGGGGAATTTGGGGGAACCTCCCATGCACTGAGCTGTCCCCTCCATCTCGGTTGCCAGCGTGGGTGTGCTGTTTTGCAGTGAGGGTTCGGGGGACCTCCCTCCCCAGGCCACTGACCTGTCCCCTTCCCCCCTTCTGTCACCGCTCTCTGTGCTAGGAGCCACCTCCACACTCCATTGCAGGTTGTGCATGGTGCCCTCCCAGCCAGCCATCTCTCGCCAGAGTGGGGCATGAAGATGCCAGCAGAAGCATCCTCAGCCTTTTCCCGGCAGCTGGGTTCACTCAGCCATTTTGCAAACTGGGGGCTCCCATGCCAAACACAGGGTGCCCCTGCCCATCCCCCCAAAACTTGCCTCCCCCAACATGGCTGCCACACCCCTTCTGAAACACTCTTAACTCTTCATATGCTTTTGGTCAGATGATACTCCCCGTAACAGCAACAGCTGCTTAGGAGCAACTGGAAAAGGGCACCAATATGTTGCTACTAATGAGCATCTACTGTAATATAATGATGCCCCAATTTTCTCCCATCTCCAAAGGGGCAGAGGGCCCTGTGCAAAGTGTGACTACTATAACTGTACTATGCACCATGGTCAGGATACCATGAGCTCATGCAGGGCATCCATATTCCTTGCTTTTTGTAGAGCATAACTCCATTGGGACACTTTGACAGTAGACAGATAGGGTGGTTGAAGGACACCATAATTATGCAAATACTCTGAGCCATTCCCTGTCCTTCAGGCATGCATATGTGCAAAGCTTTGCTGCTCTTCTGAAGCTTGAGGAAGAGGGTAGATTCCTTCCCACATTGCCTATGCAGAGTTCCCCAGTATTAACATGGGTAGCATGGGCTGAATGCAGGATTTGGGGCTGTGGATGGGATTTTCAAAACCACCTTAAGTGACTTAGAAAGTCAATGACACTTGTGCTCCTAAGTCACACAGGCACTTTTCAATATCCCACCTTATATGATTTCTGCAACAGCACATGCTTCTTCCCAGAATGAAGCAAACACCCACAGATGCTTCCTATACCATGAACTGCTGGGGGTGAGGTGCTGCCATAAGAGATAGCTATCTCACACAGGTAAAATCCTTATCTGGGGAGATCTGACAAGTTTATGGCCCCTTTGCAACACTGTAGTAGTGCAAATGGGCTGCACTGTGGGAAACTGGCCCTGTATCTATGCCATTTTGTAATCCAGTGGTAATGCTGTTTGCTATGCAAAGCCCCAGAGGGAAAATGAGTGGAAATTAATGTTTTCCATTACTTAACAGAAACTGTATAAGGGCTGGATTCTTCCACCTTTTGGAACTACTTTGTGTAGGAAGGTTCTGTACTACATGAGAAAGAGTGGCTTAATCTGGCCCTAACCTGATATGGAGAGGGGCTCATGTTTTCTGAGTGGATTCCGTTACAATTTAGTGCCTTTATTAGTAATGATGGAAATATATGAGCTTCAAGATGAAAATACAAAGTAGGGGAAAATACAAAATATTTATGATTCAGTGAAGGATATAGAAAATTTCTCCCTCTGAGAAAAAATGCTTTGTATCCACATATAAAACTTATTATAGTATTGACAATAGTATTGACAATGCTTACATTGGACTAGTTTGTGCTTTTTGTGTCTCCTGAGATGGTGTTGAAAAAAATTGTGATTCAGAGAGCTATGATTCCTTCCCTGCTCCCCACTTGCTCCCAGGGGGAGGAAATTTGCTGCTGACCCTTACTTCCCTTTTGACCATCTGCTGTGGCCAGTGTGTTAGGGGGTGGAACCAATGCTCTACTCATTCCCTGGGAACAGGGCATGCAACACCTACTCTTCCCCACAACCTTATAGTCAAGTTGCAGGCAGACTTCACAAGTGATTGGGGGGATATGTCTGACTGTGTTGGATCATATTAAAGAACTTCTGTATTAAAATCACAAATGAGTTTGATTCCCCAGAGTTTAAATTCCAGGGTATTACTAATTAAGAGGTCTCTTGGTTTTTGGTACTGTTTCTCTCCCTCTATGTGTGAAACTTGCAAGCTGCTAATTGTGTTAGTACATTCTAAGACAGAGTCTGTTCTCAAAGCAAGTCAGAGAGACAGACTCAAAGCAACACTCTAACAACAGAAACAGCACCCAGAGACTCCCCACCCTTTTGTTGTATTAACAATTGTGATTAAAATAGAGATAGAGGATGTATGTGGATGGATGCTTGGTGTGGATAATAACTGAATGATCAGGGAGGTGCCAGCCTAAGAATCCAGTGTCCATCGGCTGAAGAAGGCGTCAAGTGGAAATAACCAGAGGACCCCCGGAGGGCAGACTGGAATCCACCCAACAGCCTCAAGAATGGGAGAACCAAAGAACAAGATAACATCTAGCAGCACGGAGCCGTCAGGAATGTGCCATCTGCTGATTGATTCAGCAACAGCATGATGAAGCAATTTTCATAGACTGGCATAGGAAGAAATTCCTATAAAAATAGACTCTAAAAAGTGAGAACTTTGGGATCTGATTCTGCAAACCAACTTCCAGGAGCATCAGATGAGCATCTGACAAGCCCCTGCTCCCTCCTCATGTCCAGGCCACCTGGCCAGTGGCTTGGCATGAGCAACTCTAAGGCTGGTAACTATGATAACAACCTTGCAGAACCTGTGTGTGTGTGTGTGTATGAATGAATGTGTGAATAAATATGAGATTGAATGGAATGTTATAGCTATTAACTAACTGCTTACTATGATAACAACCTTGCAGAACCTGTGTGTGTGTGTGTGTGTGTGTATGAATGAATGTGTGAATAAATATGAGATTGAATGGAATGTTATAGCTGTAACTAACTGCTTACTATGATTCTTTCTGTATTCACAATAAATGTGGTATTTTGCCTTTTTCCCTTTAATAAGATCCTGCTGGTTTTTAATTTATTGGTATAACAACTGCCCCTTATACTGTGTAGAGTCAAGACACAACCTAGCCTTTATTAAACTGCATACTTTTTTCAGATCATGTTGTTTCTTTTTTACCTTTAGAGTACCGTGTATGACAGTACCAGCGTTTTGAACTATGTCAGCTTTCCTACTCGAATTCTGAAATCCTGTTCAGTAAGAAAAGCTTTGTTTTCTTGAGATATATGAATTTATTCTCTCATCTTTTCACATACTGAACTCCTTTAAAGCCTGTGAGAGTTCTGTGTGTAATAGCTTCAGGAACAGGCTTGTTATAATGTGTCAACATGAACATGAGTTATGTGTTGATTTTACAAGATAAATTCCAACTGTCCTAAACAGGAAGGAAAAGTCTACTTAATGATTAAATAAGAAATAATTGCAGATATGTCAATTTATTTTTTATTGGAAACACTGAATAAAATTGTAAACATGTAGAAAGGGGCCAGTCCTACTCCCATTTTAACTAATGGAAGTTTTGCCATAGTCTTTCATGCGTGTAGGATTGGCCTCAGACATTTCTCATGTCATAAATGTATCCATTAACGTCTATGAGTCATCCTAACTACACAACTGAAATGACTGTAAAAACTTAGTTTAATTCATTGCTAATTATTTTAGTGCTTTAATTTTTTTCAGGTAATTGAAGTGATTATTGGAATTTCTGCAGTATTTGGTGGAATAATTGCTTTGAATATGGATGTGTTAGTCTCAGGTCCATACCTTTCAGTAACATTCTTTTGGATCTTAGTGGCTGTAAGTACTACACTATTAAATGTAGCTTTTTATACATTGTCTCTCTAAGCTTGATGTTTATTTGGCTCTCAAATTAATTTTCAGTCACTGCCTTACAAAAAATTAATGCTTTTTAATGATAGTGCTAGATTGTCTAACATGCCTGCCTTTTGATTTACAACACTGTATTAGGACGTAAGTGCCTTACTTAGGTAAAATTCCCATTGAAATCAGTAATAAAATAAGGCTATTAAAGGGGTTATTCTTTACTAAACAGGTCCATGTTTTTAAAATACCATCATTCAGTCTGCACAATTAAGATCTGGGTTGAATTTCACTTTAGTGGAATCCTTAGGATGCCAAGGTCAGCCTATCATCTTGATTAAGTGGCTGTCCTAATTACATACTTGAACCTCCAGTGATTGGTGGTGGACATTCACCTCAGTGTGAAACCCTTCATGATGATAGCAACATAATGAGAGCTGCAGACAGGAGAAGAAAATTCATAAGGGGGTGACCGTGCATGCCTCAATACCACTGAGGGGACAGGTAGTGGAGAAGCCACTGGGTCCATGCTTACGTGAATCCGGTGGTTGGCAATCTCTTCAGCACAAAATGGAGAGAGACACCAGCCCCTGGGTGAATTCACCCAGAATCCTTTAGCGTGCTAAATTCAAGTTCAGTAGAATGTTAGCACATGGAAGACCTACTGACTTAGGCTACATGGGTAATAGTGTCATGTTGATATGTATAGATTTAGTAGTACAGAACACTCCATTAATGGCAATAAAGTTTTTGAGGTAAATTTTCTCCCCATTAAATTAGTACCATAAATATTGCTTATACAGTGTTATACAAAAATTTAACTTTATAACAAGTAAGTTCACATTTTTGGAGCAAATTGAGGACCCGATTTTCATCTAGTGTAAATCAATGTAGCTCCACTGCAGCCAATGAAGCTATGCCAATTTATCAGCTGAGGAGCTGGGTCTTAATGTTTTCTAATGTCTTGGAGTTCTTTTCAGTGCTTTCCAAGTGCCATTGCAAGTCATGTAGCTGCTGAATATCCAAGTAAATGTTTGGTAAGTATATGTGTAATGTTCAGATATTGTGTTATAATGGAATATTATGAATAAAGTCCTTTGGTGATAATCATACAACTAATATATGTTCACTGTAAAGTTACCATAAAAAGTTATATACTAAATATAACAAAATAGATGTCGGGGTCCTTGGAATACTCAATTAATACTGTTAGAAAGGAGACCAATGGAGTGCTTGGCTCTGTACTTATAAAGTTAATTGTACTAAAAGAGAGTTCAGTCGGCTTTCCTCCTGCGATATACCATTAGTGCATTAACCAAAATAGATTTTTAATTGATTAAAATGTACAAAGTATTTATTTGTACTGGATATTTCAGGGGAAGTTGTGGACATTACTACAAGGATGGTAAGGAGAGTAATCAGGGGCACAAAATGGGTCTGCCTCACCAAACAGCTAGTAGTCCTAATTCTGTTCTCAGTTAGACACATGCAGCCACACTGAAGACAGTGGTGATCTATGGTGGTAATTGAAACAGAATTTGACCCTACAGAATTATCTTTGAATGAAAATCAGCCTGTTATTGTCATCAGGAACCTTACCTGAAACTACCAGAATCTGTTGGTTTAGTTATTTAGCATGTACAGATCACCTAATGTTTGGCTGTAATTCTTATTGTTTCATGTAAATGAAAAAAATAATAGTGTCCCTTCCATGCTAGCCCTCCTAATCCATTTTTGCTTCCTCTGCCTGTACTTGAAAGACATAGTCAAAACAAAACAATACAACAACCCTCTTGAACTTTGAATGGAAATGAGTTTAAATGTACTACAAAGCAATAGAGTTCTTAGCTAGTAGCCTTTAGCCTCCATAGTGAATATTCATTTATTTGAATTCCTGCTTCTGTACATACTTAGAGGAGAGATCTGAATATGGATGGCTTGCAGATTGTGCCCTTTCTGTATATTTTTATCACACACTCCCATTAAATTTGCTGCAGGAAGAAGTGGAATCAAGAACCAATGTTATTTGCTCTTATTTTTATTTATTTAACACAAGTTTAACATCTTAATTTAAAATGTAATATCTTGTTTTAACTAGGTTGAGGTCCTGATTGCCATAAGCAGTGTCACTTCTCCATTGTTGTTCACTGCTTCTGGATACTTATCCTTCAGTATCATGCGAGTTATTGACATCTTTAAAAATTATCCACCAGCAGTTAAAGTATGTATTTTACTCGTTTGAAAAATTAGCATCCACCAATTAGCAATTCAGAGGGAGTAAATAAAGAGTATTATGAGTTATGTATCATAAGGATATAGATAGCTGTATTATGGAGAATGACTAAAATGTTTTGGAAATTACTCTAAAAGCCTATATAACATTTGTGACAAAGTTCCTCCTCTACCTTGGTGGGTCCTGCACTTATTGGCAGATTTTGCTCACCTCAGAGATTCACAGTAGCCCTCAGTTTGGCCACTTGCTCAAATCTGCTGTTCACTCAGATAACCTCATCACTGGCCAGCATGGGGAAAAGGAAGGAGAACAATCCCCACAGTCTCTGCTGGTCCACCTAGTGGGTCGGGCAACAGGCCAGGGACCTTCCCCTTTGGTGGGACCCACAGTCCAAGTCAACTCCTCCTGTATCCAATAGGGAGTTGGGGGGATGGGGTGAACCCGGGCCTGCCCTCTACTCCAGGTTCCAGCCTAGGGCCCTGTGGATCACAGCTGTCTATAGTGTTTTGTGTAACACCTGTGTGACAGCTACAACTCCCTGGGCTACTTCTCCATGGCCTCCTCCCAACACCTTCTGTATCCTCACCACAGGATCTTCCTCCTGATTCCAGATAGCATTTGTACCCCTCAGTCCTCCAGCAGCACGCCCTCTCACTCTCGGCTCCTTGCGCACACCTCATTAACTGAAGTGAGAGCCTTTTTAACCCAGGTGTCCTGATTAGCCTTAATTAATTCTAGCAGCTTCCCAATTGGCTACAGGTGTCCTAATTAGCATGCCTGCCTTAAATAGTTCTAGAAAGTTCCTGAGTGTTCAGGAATAGTCCCTGTTATTTTACCCAGGGAAAAGGGACCTGCTTAACCTGGAACTAATGTATCTACCTTTGACCACTCTTTTGTAGCCATCTGGCCTGACCCTGTCACACATTCTAAAACTATTCTTTCTATAGTTATTTTGAACCATCATATAGAAGACTATAACAGGGTTATAGTTCTCCATCAAATTCTATAGAATGGTTAAAAATAACCTATAACAAGGTAATCATTTTTTATTTAAATTCCACAGAACTTTTCCATAACAGCTCAGCAAGTGGGATTATTTAGTCTGCAGAAGAGAAGAATGAGGGGGGATTTGACAGCTCCTTTCAACTACCTGAAAAGGGGTTCCAAAGAGGATGGATCTAGTCTGTTCTCAGTGATTGCAGATGACAGAACAAGGAGTATTGGTCTCAAGTTGCAGTGGGGGAGGTTTAGGTTGGATATTAGGAAAAACTTTTTCACTAGGAGGGTGGTGAAGCACTGGAATGGGTTACCTAGGGCGGTGGTGGAATGTCCTTTCTTAGAGGTTTTTAAAGTCAGGCTTGACAAAGCCCTGGCTGGGATGATTTAGTTGGGGATTGGTCCTGCTTTGAGCAGGGAGTTGGACTAGATGACCTCCTGAGGTCCCTTCCAACCCTGATATTCTATGATTCTAAGTGTTCATAAAATTGTGGCGAACAAACTTCAAAGTTCTAAACCTTACATGAAGAATAATTTCTTTCAAATTGTTTCCTAGGATGCCTATCAGTAAGTGGCACAGTGGGATAGAGTGCTAAATGTTCACTTATAAACACTTGGATTCATTCAAAGCTTGGTTTGGGGAAAAGATTAATGGAGTTTGCAGATCCCAGTAGCTTGTGTTGCTGAGGAAATGTACTACCACATTCTACACCAGCTCAAGTTTCCTGAGGGCTTTATGCCCAGGTAGTCAAAGATATGTGAATAGAAAATGAATGATTTACACCAAACCAAAACCAAACCAAAACTAACAAATTTCACCCAACTCTGTTCAAGGCTTTTCAATGCAGTTTAGTTTTCCAAAAGAACAAAGTGTTTGATCAGTCAGCGAGAGAAAAAAATGAGGTGTCATACTGAAACATGTAAATTGTGGGAGAACTCCAGAAAATATGAAGTGAGAGAAGGCAGAAAAGACAGGTATGATAAACATCTAACAACTTATATACATTTTTACTTTTAGCAATCTTATGATATACTTCTGTTACTTCTGATGCTGATGCTGTTAATTCAGGCAGTGCTTACCATTGGCACTGTCATCCAGTGTGTAAGTTACAAGACAAAAATGAAGCTGCATGATTCATCTTGGGCAATGCCACAGATTAGTAAACAGGAGTACAAAACAATGGAGGTAAGCGTCTAATATCTGACTATAATTTGATAATATCTGTAGTTTATGAATGGATTTTCTGTAATATTTGAATTATTTATTCCCAATTATCACCTAAAATTGCCCTTAAAAATGTAAGGGATGTATTTATTCATGCTAAGGTGGAATTTCACCCTGAATGACTTATTTTCCTGGTTAAATTAGATACTCAGTAGAGTAATCAGAAAAGGAGTACTTGTGGCACCTTAGAGACTAACAAATTTATTTGAGTATAAGCTTTTGTGAGCTACAGCTCACTTCATCGGATAAATTTGTTAGTCTCTAAGATGCCACAAGTACTCCTTTTCTTTTTGCGAATACAGACTAACACAGCTGCTACTCTGAAACCAGTACAGTAATAGTTTTCTTAGTTGACTTGAGATATTCTGTGGTATAACAGACTGGTAATGGGACATGGAACCCTTAAAGAGTGGTAACACTTATGAAGAGTGACTGTAAAAATGATTTGCTAGGTTTATTGTTTCTCAATTACTTCCAGAATGAACTGTTCAGTTTATCAGTAAAATGCTTGTTATTTCTAGCCACCAGCCCTGCACATTTCTTCTGTGGGTAAGGCCAGCTGTTTGCTTGAGAGGAAGAAAGGTCTTGAGATTGAAGCCCATTACTAAAATCAAGATCTGGGGTCTATTCCTGCCTAGGTCATAGATTTTCTGTGTGACCTTCTGTGACAAAGTGGGACTGTTCTTAATGTTTCCTCTGAATAGTGTGGGGGTGCCTCAGTTTCCCCTATGCAGTTCTTAAGTATCTAGGTGGTGGGGTAAGGGTGTACGATCATTACAGAGCCCTAGAGGGCAGGTGTGTGCAGGGGTCTGGACACAGAGAATGGCCGACATGCTGTTTCCTGGCAACTGATGGCGGGGCCCTTCCCCCCTTCAAGGTGAGAGCTAAAGGGTTGGAGAACAAAGGAATCAGGTGACCTCCTGGCCCGGGAAAGGGACAAAGCCCAGAGGAGGAGGGGCTGGAGGGAGTTTCAGTTTGGGGCTGGCTGGGACATGGAGTGAAGGGCAGACGTGGTTGTCTGGCTCACTGCCCCCCAAAATGGACCCAGCTGAGGGGTCCTGTTCTCTGCACCTGCAAGCTCTGTTTTAGACCATGTTCCTGTCATCTAATAAACCTCTGTTTTACTGGCTGGCTGAGAGTCACGTCTCACTGCGAAGTTGGGGTGCAGGACCCTCTGGCTTCCCCAGGAGCCCTGCCTGAGCGGACTTGCTGTGGGAAGCGCACAGAGGGGCAGAGGATGCTGAATGCTCCGAGGTCATACCCAGGAAGGTGGAAGCTGTGTGTCCTAAAGACAGGCTGCTCACAGGAAGGCGACTGCCCCAAAGTCCTGACTGGCTTCATGGGGAGCAGTTCCAGAGCATCGCGCAGGGACTCCGTGACACCTTCATAGATTTTAAGACCAGAAAAGAACTTTGTGATCATCTAGTCTGATCTGCATTACACAGGCCATAGACTTCCCTGAGTTAATTCCTGCTTCAAATACGATAGCTGTGGTTGAACTAGAGAATATCTTTTAGAAAAACATCCACCCTTGATTTAAAAATTGCCAGTGATGGAGAATGCACTGTTACTCCTGGTCAGTTCCGAGCAGACAAGTGTGCCAGCCAAAAGACCCCCCAAACCAAACAAAAAAACCCAAACCACCTACTGCCATCCTCGTTAGAAGTATCAGCAAAGAAGCCAAGGATCAAATCAGTCTGTGACTAAATCTATGCTCTGGTCACTCAAGGTTAGGGTTGAGGATATTAAACAGTGTGAGGAATCTTGAACTGCATTTGCTAGTCCTGTGTCAGTTCTGTGGAAATGTACAGTAATCTTCAATTCTGTCCATTTTGCACCTTTCACAAGCAAATTCATTAAACTAATTTAAAAGAAAAAGGTAAATGTCCTCTTTTGCTGGCTGTTTCTATTCAGAAAAAAATATTATGGAAATATATCAGGACTTAGTAAAATTAAGAGTGAGCCAATATATTTATGAGAATTTGGTGCTAATACAAAATTAGTGTAGAAGGACTATATACATACAAGCCTTTTTGGAGAACAATAGTGAATGGTGAGTCCCATTGGATTCTGCAAGCTCTGAAGTTTGTCCTAAGGTCTACTGAACTCCTCATCTGATGACTTGGTTGGCTCAGTGAGGTATATTTTCCTGAATAAATGGGATCTGACCCATTATGCATAAAATAGGTAATAGCGATTTCATTAATAAAGATGTTTTATTATTAATCACATGCTGCAGGTTCCCACTGAAGCCTCTAATGGACATTCTCTGAAGGATAGTGTAGAAGGGGCACTGCCACCTCCCAAGCACCTCCTTGCAGCTGAGGTTGGCTGCGTATCTAACTCCCCATAAACGGCCATCCTTGTGACACACCTTCCCCTGCCAGAGCTGACCTTCACCGAAAGATAGGTTCGACAATGGCTAACAGCTGGTCATGTCATGAAGCCAGGGGAGCACTTCCTATTCAGCTGCAGTCGGCAAGTCTACTACATTCTTGACCGTGTTCTTGTCCTCAGTATGACATCACCAGGCCTTGGGCTCCATTGTGTGCGTTTTAAGTAATTAATACGGTGGATATCTTACTCCATATTTTGGAGCATGTGTTCAGCACATGCAATAGTCCCTGAATGTCTAGTTCCCAAGCAACTTCTGAGGTGGTCAACAACACAGAGGTTTCATTGTGGTTGAACTGATTTAAAGTTGCTGCTGCTTGGTCTCTTGGTGAGGAGCCTCCCTGGATACAAACACAAGCACAGTCATCAGAATTAAAAATGTCTCTATCCAAGTCCAACCTCCGTTCATGTCTTCCAAACACTAAGGACTACACTCTTTTTCCTATAGCTGTTAACACGTTACTCAGCAGCACCCACTTCTGCTCCAGCGGAACACTGCCTCTTCCCTGTCTAACTACTTAGTACAGGTGGCAGCTTTGAAGGTGTGATTTGTTCCCCATACCAGCTACAGGAGGCAGCACTGAAGTGCTTATTGAGTCTTTTTTATAAAAAATATTTGTAAAAGAAAAATGTTAAGGACAGAAGTAAAACTATATTAAAGATGTTTAGAACTTTTCATAATAGCTATAACCTGCTTTAATTATTATTTTTAAAACGTCAGATTATTCAATTATTTTATTTTGAAAATGTTGTATCTATATCTCTATATTGCAAAAATAACTATATATATACATATATATAGCAAAACTTTCAAAATGCACCATATAATCATATTTTATATATATATATATATATATGAGTTAATATTCCCAAATTCCCTGGAACAATACATTTGAATCTTAGCCAGGCTGAGTAAGCTTCATCATCTTTTCAAATTAAGTAAACTGAGTTGTCTTTTATAGTTATTATTATTTGTATTGCAATAGCACCTAAGAGCCCCAGTCGTGGATCAGGGCCCCATTGTGCTAGGTACTGTACAAACACAGAAGAAGCCCTGCTTCAAAGTGTTTACTTCTTTGTGTAGGGTTTTCAGCTGAAATCTTAAAAACCAAAGTCCTACTTTATGTATTAAAGGAGGGTAGTATAATTAAAGCCAATCAACATAGGTTTATGGCAAATAAACTCTGTCAAACTAACTTGATATGTTTTTTTATGAGATGAAAAGTTTGGTTGATAAAGGTAATAGTGCTGATGTAATATACTTACACTTCTGTAAAGTATTTGACTTGGTACACACATGACATTTTGATTAAAAAACTAAAATAATAAAAAATTACTATGGCACACATTAAATGGATTAAATGGATTGAAAACTGGTTAACATATATCTCAATGACAGGTTTCAGAGTAACAGCCGTGTTAGTTTGTATTCGCAAAAAGAAAAGGAGTACTTGTGGCACCTTAGAAATTGACAAATTTATTTGAGCATAAGCTTTCATGAATGCATGCGATGAAATGAGCCGTAGCTCACGAAAGCTTATGCTCAAATAAATTTGTTAGTCTCTAAGGTGCCACAAGTACTCCTTTTCTTTTTGCATATATCTCAATGTAATTGTAAACAGGGAATCAACACTGAGCTGGTGTTTCTAGTGGGTTCCTGCATGGATCGACTCCTGGCCTTACTTTATTTAACATTTTTATCAATGATCTGGAAGACAACATAAATTCATCACTGATAAAGTTTTCAGATGACACAAAAATTGGGGGGAGTGATAAATAATGAAAAGGTCGGGTCACTGATACAGAGCAATCAGGATCGTTTGGTAAACTGGGCACATACAACCAATATGTATTTTAATATGGCTAAATGTAAATGTATACATCTGGGAACAAAGAATGTAGACCATACTTACAGGATGGGGGACTCTATCCTAGGAAGCAGTGACTCTGAAAAGATTTGGGGGTCATGGTTAATAATCAGCTAAACATGAGCACCCAGTGCAGTGTGGTGGCCAAAAGGGCTAATATGATCAAAAGGGCTAATATGATCATAAACAGCGAGGTCTTAAGTAAAGGTAGAAAGGTTATTTTACCTCTGTATTCGGCATTGGTGTGACGGCTGCTGGAAAGCTGTGTCCAGTTCTGGTATCCAAAATTCAGGAAGGATGCTGATAAATTTGAGAGTGTTCAAAGAAGAGCCTGAGAATGATTAAAAGGTTAGAAAATGTGCCTTATAGTGATAGACTAAAATAGCTCAATCTATTTAGCTTAACAAAAAGGTTTTAAGTGGTGACTTGACTACAGTCTGTAAGTACCTACATGGGGATCAATATTTGATATTGGATAGGGGCTCTTCAATCTAGGAAACAAAGGTATAACAGGATCCAGTGGCTGAAAGTTGAAGGTAGACAAATTCAGACTGGAAATAAGATGTAAATGTTTAACAATGAGGGTAATTAGCCATTGGAACAATTTACCAAGAGTCATAGAGGATTCCATCATTGGCAATTTTTAAATCAAGATTGGATTTTAAAAAAAATATATACTCAAGTTCAAAAGAAATTATTCTGGGGAAGTTCTACGGTAGGGGTGGGCAAATTATGGCCCGGGAGCTGCATCCAGCCCTCCAGATGTTTTAATCCAGCCCCATCAACTCCAGCTGGGGAGCGGGGTCTGGGGCTTGCCCCACTCTGCATGGCTCCCAGAAGCAGCAGCCTGTTCCCCCTTCGGCTCCTACATGTAGGGTCAGCCAGGGGGCTTCACATGCTGCCCCTTCTCCAAGCGCCTGCGGACAGGGCAGCGTGCAGAGCCGCCTGGCTGCGCCTCCACGTAGGAGCCAGAGGGGAGACATGCTGCTGCTTCTGGGAGCTGCTTGAGGTAAGTGCTGCCCAGAGCCTGCGCTCCTGACCCCCTCCCGTGTCCCAACCCCCTGCCCCAACCCTGATCCTCCTCCCACCCTCCGAACACCTCAGTCCCAGCCTGGAGCACCCTCCTGCACCCCCAACCCCTCATCCCCAGCTCAGAGCCCGCACCCGCAGCTGGAGCCCTCACCTCCTTGCACCCCAACCCTCTGCCCCAGCCCAGAGCCCCTCCCACACCCTGAACTCCTCATTTCTGGCCCCACTCCAGAGCCCGCACCCCGAGCCAGAACCCGCACCTCAACCTCCAATTTCGTGAGCATTCATGGCCCACCATACAATTTCCATATCCAGATGTGGCCCTTGGGACAAAAAGTTTGCCCACCCCTGTTCTACGCCCTATGTTACATGAGAGGTCAGATTAGATATTACAATGGATCCTTCTGGCTTTGGAACCTATGAATCTGTGTGCATGGATATTAAAGATCCTATGGCACTTCAGTAAAAATAGGGATTTGGCCCAGTGTCCTTAGCCAGAATTTCCATATTGGCCACTCTTCGCAATGTGTTGTGCATCAGCAAGTTGATGCCCTTGACTCTAGTGTGGCTTCATTTCAGTGATGCTGTAGGGTTATGATTTCTGAAGAGTTTTAGGATTCTTCAGGATAAAAGCCACTAATTAAATGCAAAATAGAAAACATTTTTATGATATATTTTAATAAATCAGCCCACATTCTTATTTCTGTGTTCTCCTGCATATTTACTTATTTTAATAATTAACTAAAACACTGTTTGAAACCTGTTTGCTTCTAGGTTTCCAATAATACCATAAAGGATTTTGACAAAGACAAAGCGTGGAAAGCTGTTGTGGTACAGATGGCTCAGTAAGGTGGATTCAGCAAGTAGAATATAATACAATAAATCAACTATTCTATTTAAAGCTTCTTAACTGTAGCAGTTTGTAGACAATGCTATAGCTCCAGCTGTAGGGACCAAGGAATAACAAAATTTATTTTCAAGGTAAATACTGTACCTTTCTAATAAATTTGAACTATATAGGTGAAATTTCTTAATGCAACTTTATATTTTGTGTGAGGATATTATTTGATGGTAGGTTGCTGATAGTATCTAAATGTTTAGTGTTTTGTTGCTTTAAAAAATCCCTTTGGAAACAAGGTCATAAATTACTTATGGGTTATGGAGATATGATTTTTGAAATAAATATGGCAATACACAGTAGGTCTCATTTGTTTGCAAGAGCCTAATATAACTGCAATTATGCAGTCAATTTCACTGGTAAATGCTTTTGTAAAGTTATGAGTACAGGTCATAATTGATATTTTTGCTTATACTTCACTTTTGTAGGAGTTGTAAAGGTGTTTTGCATCTCATTACTTTTGTATAAAATAAAGGTCTTTATCACAAGGAGTCTAGGTGTGGATTGAAGTCCAGTTTGCATAGATGAAAACATACAATTCTTTAAAATATTTTTTGTAACAAATTTATGGACTGCGAAAAAGGAGTAACAGCCCTTAGTTTACATCAGCCTTGAAAAGTCACGAAACTCTAAGTGCTTGGCACAAAATCTACTGACTCACCCTGTAACTTAATCAGAATGAAAAAAACAAAACAAATAATATTATTACGTGGGATGACTGCTGGGCTGAATGCCTTGCTTTACTGGAATCTGTTTGCTCTTTCACATATGAAAATGTATCCTTCCTAAAAAATGATTTTTTCCCCTTTTCATATTTCTATTTTGCTAACAACTTTTGATAGTTATAAAATACATCCTTTAAATTAAGTGTTTCTCCCTCAAAGTCTTATCTATTCCTCCTACTTTATCATATATCTGTCTCAAAGTCAGATGAATTTGTGACAGCATAAGCATTTCCATGACAACTGGAGACCCTTGAGAGGCATTTTTCCCTGCTGACAGGGCATTTTCCATGATGGGCCCTAGACTTTGGAATTCATTCCCTCTTTTAGTCTGAAATAACCCAAATCAGTTGATGTTAAGGGCACACTGCAAGCCGTATGTCTTTTCCCAGACTTTTGAGGAGAAAGGAATAAGCCAAACGTCAGCATACATATAACGAGGGTGGAGATTTGCAGCTACTTTGGGACTTTTTCTTTTCTGCTTTTGGGGAGCTTCATTTATTTTTGCATTTTTAATATATGCCAAAGGCTCTAACAGTTTTCAAGAACCACTTTAAAAACATTTATGCAACTGGTAAAAAAGGGAAAATACCCTCTCCATTCCCCTAAGATTTTGGATGTATTTGGTGCAGCAGCTTATCGCCAGCTAATCTACCCTTCACTGGAGGTTACCAGAGACTTTTGCTCCCATATTGAAAGCTGATGCTTTCTGTCTTAGATATTACCATTCAAAGGTTGACACAGCCATCCTTCACCAAAAGCTTCCAATGTCTTGGGAGGTATTCTTGCGTGCTAACTCTTTCAAGAAAGGCAGCAGAAGACCCTGGTGGTCTCCAAAAATGTTGTATCTTTAAAATTTGGAAAAAGTTCACTCCCAACTTACGTTCAAGTAGAAACAAGAATGGTTTTGTTGGGTTCACTGGGGCAGAAAGGAATGTTGTCTTTACAAAAATAAAGCAAAAACCACTGGAACAACTTTTAAACATCATGGATGGAATGAGAACTGATAGGTTGAAAACATCATCCCGTCAGGGTTTAGGTATTTTGTTTAACTGGTTTGCGTGTACCATTGTGTGGGTAGGGTCGGGTATGTAAAGTACTTTGAGTGTACTTTAACTGGTTGTTTTCTATTTCTTTTATATGGTAACATACTTGCCAGTTGTAAAACTAAATCCTTGTCTCCAAGAAGTTGCCTCTCCTCAAATTTACGATTGACCAAGACCTTTCAACACATGAGACACAAAGAAACAGACTATAATTTTATCACTGGGCTTGAAGCGGGAAAAGAAATAAAAAAGAGACCATCATGTCCTCTTGAGGGCTTAATTCTCTTATATAGCCCAAACCAATAAGATGCTGAGAGCCCTCAACTTCCATTGACATCAGCATTAATTTGAAAAATTGAGGTATTCTGCACCAAACAGTAATAGCCCGGTAGAGAATCCATTGATTTAGACATTTCCTTTGTGGCAGGTAAGTTAACTTTTGATGTTCAGGAATAGTAGGGGACAAGCCAATGATATGACAATGGCATAATGTCATGTGTTTCACCAGGGGACCTCAAGGACTTAAAACACTGGTCACTTCACCCATCACTGAAGTTTAACTGCCTTAAAGGTAGAATTGTCAGCTGGTTAACAGCATACTACAAACTTAAAGAAAAGTTTCAACAAGAAGTGAAAAAATACTGTATTCATCTGAAAGGCAGGGAGAATTTCAGTAAGACAGGTAAAATGATCTGAGTTAGAATTTGGATTAAGACACTGAGGTGACAGTGGGAGACATTTTAAAATGTCAACAAATCCAGTTTAAAATTTCTCCATCAACTTTAGATCAGTGGTTCCCAACCTAGTTACCATTGTGGGCCACATATGCAGTAGCAGCTCTCCATGTGTTATGGCAGGCTGAATCCACACAATATATATATTACCTGTCACATGGGCTTGATGTCACATGGGCTGCAGCTGTGTCCTGACTGGGCAATGGGTTTGAGAACCACTGCTTTAAATTGATGATCGCGCTTTGATGGGAGGAACAGGAGCAAGTAAAAAATAAAGCAGAAAGGAGTCACCAGTCTTTAGGACTCAGTTCTACTCAGCCAAGGTGTTTACCTCCTTTCCTGCCTGCCATCCTCTCAACCCCTGTGGAGTCGGAGAAGGCAGCAGTGTTCCTTTGATGTACTGATTTGCCATTCAACTTCAAAGGGGCGCCGGGGCAAGCAGTTTGCCTGCATTTACCCCCACACGCCTGGTAAATCCAGCAACGTTGACGCAATTAATGCTGCAGCTCTGGAAGTTTGTTCAATTCCATCAAAACAGTTCGGAATATCAAGCTAAGCGATCAGGCTATTTTAATACGGAAATCGTGGCCAGGCAGCTGAGCCTCACCCAGATTGCCTTTACTACAAACCCGACTCAGGTGGGACTATACTCCTGTAAATCTAAAAGCCCCTTCTATCCCCAGCGTCACTGTTCATCCTTCCTTGCCAGGCTGAGTCCCGGTGCCCTTCCCACTAACACCTCTGGCTGCTCCCGGTGCTAGCGATCCCAAGCCGCAGCTCCAAGACCCCTGTGGGCAGAGTGAGTTTCCAGCCCAGTGGAGGAGGAGCTGGTTGCTGTGGCGGTGGCACTGTGAGCAGCGTGGCGCTACCAAACCGCTGCCTGCACGCTTTGCTGCCAGGAGCAAGTATTCTCTCTTGCTGCCTTGCCACCTCTCCCCGCCTCTGGTGACTGGTTCAGGGGTAACAAGGTGTGAGGGACTGGGGACGGAGGGGGTCACTCCTGATTTTGCTGATCTGCCTCCCTCCGTCCTCTGCCTCCACGTGTGTGGTCCTTCCGTGCAGTCAGTTTGCAACACACTCGGCCCAGCCCTGCCCCGCGCAGCCCGGTTCGCAGCAGGGCTCGCTCTGCAACCGCAAGTCAGAGCGGCAGCCACCCGAGAGGCCGCAGGGCACCAGCGACAGCCCACGTCCCTGGGGGCAAGCCCAGGCAGCTGACGCATGCTCAGTAACAGCCAAGCAGCTGGTTGAGCCGGGGAGCGACCCTTTGTGGCCCTCCCGGGGGCGCTGGGGCCGCGGCTTCCCACCGCCGCCCTTGTCCAGAGTGACTCACAGCGCCCGCGCTGCCCGCGAAGGTCACAATGGGCGCGCGCGGAGCGTGCCGCGCTGGCAACCAGGGGAGGGAAGGGCCTGCAGCCCCGGGGAAAGAAGCTGCTCCCAGAGGGTAAGGTGGGTGGGCTCGCCGGGCCACGGAAGTTACTTCTGTCTCCAGGTTGCCCCTTAGAACCGCCTGAGTCGGTCCCGCTCTCTCTGCCAGAGACAACCCCAAAGGCTGGTTAAACAGGCCACCTAGTGTGCGCAGCCTGGCCTGGAAACTCCCTCTGCCCCCTCCATAAGGGGTGTCTTGCCCTCACTGATGCTCTTCATATCTAGGATCAGCTAAAGGTCAAGTCCCTGCGGGATTTCCCTACACCCCTCCTGAATTTCCACAACACGCCCCCACCCCCCCAGTTTTGTGAACTAGTTACATGCAGCGTTGCCAATTTAATGATTGTTTGGACATTTGAATTGAAATTGAAATATTAATACACACTTTAAAAACATATAAAGTGTATGATAAAATATGTGTATCTGAAAAAGTATAATAGATTTGAAAGGTATGAACATAGACTAGCTTCCTTATACAACTGTTGTCTTTTATGACAGTGTCAGTGCATTCATTTTGGTGATGTTGGCCAACCTAATAATTTCAAATTATGATTGGTAAGCAAAGTGTAAATGAGCTCTCCCTGACAGCTAGTGATGAGCTGGGGGTTGGGGGGGAAAGGCTTCAGGACCAGATTGTATTTACATTCACACCTAATCTACCTAGGTATCCAGCAAACAGAGCTGTGTTGCCCCAGTGATAGATTTTGACTGGGGTTGGGTTACAAATCACTTGAATGCGGGGGTGGGGTGGGGTAATGAAATGTTATTCTTACTGTATGAGTAAAGGGCAGTAGAACTATTTAGCCTGTGCTGATTGAGGGAATCAAGAGAGAGGGTGGGGACAGGTGTTTTGCATAGTGGTCTGCCTGAGTCACAAGTACTATTTGACCTGCCTCTCTCCACTGTTTAAAGACAGAGCTGATTAGGCTCCATAGATAGTCTTTTGTTTTGTTAAGTGACCGCTGCAGCTGAAAACACTGATAATCAGGTCTAAGTGCTTAGACCTGCTGTGGGACAGTGTTTCTGTGGATGAGATGGCCCAGTCTGCACTAGCAGTGAGGTTCCACCACTGAGAGCTCAGCTGAAATCACTGAGAGCTGGGTGAAACCTCAAGAAACCAACTCACAGAGGTTATAGTGGCAGGTGGCAGCAGAAGGTGACGGCACAGGGCTATTGGCAACAGAGCGATGGAGTGAACGGTGGTACAACGAACAATAGTGGCTAGAGTGAACAGTGAGCAGCTGGAGGAATGAGCAAGGTGCCTTCTTGCCCCCCCCCCACCTGGAAGATGAACTCATATAGAAGCACCTCTGAGTCTCCACTGACTAAGGACAACACCAGTGAGTGTTAATGAGGCTGTTAAGGATTCTGGAGACACAACACAGTTCATGCGAACAAACTTGGCTGTGGCATCATACTTTCTATTTAAGCAAGAGATACCACACACTACAAACTGGAGGCCAATGTTAAGTTCATTGTCACTTGTTCATCCTGAAGTTGAACACTGGTTCCGAACAAGACCAGCAAATGCTCACTATCTTTCTGCAAGAAACTCAACTAACTGGCTAGAAGCATGTGGTGTAACAGTGAAAGACTCAACAGTTGAATAAGTGAAGAACTCTCTCACCACGTTAAAAAAAATTGCATATATGGCTGATGAATGCACCCATGCAAATGTTAAGTCATTGTGTACGTTATCTTGATGTCAGTGGTAGGCCAGTAGATGTATTTCTAGATGTTCAAGTTATAGAAGACACATCGGTTGCAGCTGTGACAACCCACATCTTAGAAAAGTTAAATGCTTGTCAATTGGACCCCAAACAGATGGCTGCTTGTGCATTTGATGGAGCTGCAAGCTGCTCTGGAAGACATGGTGGTGTAAAAGTTTTGCTCAGAGAAAAGTGTAACCCTAATCTCTCCTATACTCATCGCAGAGGCCATCTATTCCAACTAGCGTTAGTATGAGCTGCAGACTCTTCAAAAGACATTAAAAAATCTATAAATTTAATGTCTTCGTTATATTCTTTTTTCAGCAAGAGTCCAAAAAGACTGAATATCTTGGAAAATATAGAAGATAGAGTGGGACTGAAGTTCAAATTAATCCAACCTGGGAAAACCCTCTGGCTTTCTCATGAGCGATCCTTGGCTGTTGTCTTAAAATTACTCCAGCCATTATTACTGGCTTTGGAAAGTATCTACCAAGATGGGATGGATCTAAGTAGTGAGGCTGGTGGATTACTTTTGCTACTACATTCAGGACTATTGCTGTTCTCTCTTGTAAGTCTACTGTTGAAACCACTTGTGTCATTAAACAATGCCATCCAGGCATCTGCTACAACAGTAGTAGATCTTTGTCCAGCAAGAGAAGCTACATTTTGATCAATCGGAGAGCTATCCATCGAAAAAGTACTGGACGAAGCAAAAGACTTCAGTTGACTTCAGAAGTTGACTATGAAGGCATTTATATTGAATCCTAAAGTGAAGAGGACAAGAAGTGTTTGTTAAGACAACTGAAAAAGTACATAGACTTGATTCTTAAATATCTACAACAGCGACTTCTAGATTCTACTCAACCTCCACATAGCTTTTACAGATCCCTGTCCTATAAAACACCGACAGTAGAGCGGAATGAGGCTCTACCAGCAATGGGGCTGCCTTGTGCTCAGGACAAAATAGAGAATTTGAACACAGAGTGAAATATTATATGACGAATGAATGAAGATTTGACTTCAACTTCTTTTTTTATCATCACTAGGGGCTCAAATAGATTTTTGTGCTATGTTTCCTAGGATGAAAGAAGTAGGAATTCATCTCTTGCTATTCCCAGTCACAACATGTACAGTTGAGGTTTCTTTTTCATCATTGAATAGAATGTTGTGTTCTGAAAGAAGTCACCTTCTGCCTGATCATGTGAATGAACTAATGAGCATATCAATTGGAGGAATGGAAGCGCTGGACACACGAGAAGCCACCGAAGATGAACGCATTGCATTCAAGAAGTTCATTAAGAGTTGTGCAAAATTATAACAAGAAACCAAGAAGGATATAGATGTAGTGCTTCATAGAAGGCTTGAGTAGCCAACTTTAATTTGTGTGATGATTTTAAAACGAGTTAAATCTAAGAGAATAGTCATGAAACATTTTTTCAGTTTTTACTATGGTGCCATATAGCCCACCTTCACTCTCACTGTCTCACCCCTCATTGGCCCTGACCCCTCCCCCCCATTTCAATTCCTGGGGAAAACACTGTACCCTGCCCCTAGTAGCTCCTAGTCTTCACAGGGAGACAGTGCAGTTCAGAGACAGGCCATATAGGTCTAGTCGTGGAGGGGCACACGTGTATTTTGGGAGACCATCGCTGAAACTGTCTGTGTTGTTACAGAAACTCTGACCTCTTTATACACCCAAAGTATCTTTCTTCCATGCCAGTTAGGAGGACTGCATATCGATTGCATACTTTTGGTTTGGCATAATTTCTATAGCCATTTCCCATCACTTACCTACAGTGAACAATACTATGGTAGGGAAAGCATCCTCAAAAAGAAGTGTGTGTTTTAAAGTTTGATTTTGTCCCTTTAATATTGAAAAATAATAAGAGATAGAGAAAATGTAGCATGGAAGCATATGACAAATTGAATTATCTTCTCCCTCTCAGTTTGCAGGGCAAATAGCCAAAGAGTGAAGTAACGATGACCTAGCTTAATATATCATGATGAATCAGATTCATGCAGAAAGAAGACCACTCCCATTGGGTTTAAGTGATGCAGAAAGAAAAGAAGAAGAAAACAGTTTGTATTTGCAAATGATTTTTTAATCAAACTTTTGCTAAAGTCACATGAGAGCTATAAAATATCAATATATAATCATCTTTTTTCAGACTCTCTCTCTCTAACAAAAGATCCCTTAGTCTGAGAATAGGACATGTCCCTAGCTAGCATTCCTTCAGAGATGAATTACCCTGCACAGTGTCTTTTCAATGTCCATTGCCTATCTAGACTTTCTACTTATGGGACAACTTATGTTCTTTAAAAAAGATAAGTCGAAAGTTGTAATGATGTGGTCTCTAATGATCAGGATGTAATGTTTCTATACTATAGCTTTTAGGAGAGAAAAATGTATAGCTGGAATTTGTTAATGATTTAATTTCAATGCCTAATTAAAACTACAAATTTGTTTCACTGGATCATTGCTGTATGTTTGGAAGTCTACTGAGTTTTTAAAGTCTACAAAATTATATATGACATCATTCCTAATGCAAAGACATCGTTATATAGAGATTTCAAACCAGCAGTAGCCCAGAGCAACAGACACAGAGTGAGATTTCAGTCACATGATACATTTAGGGTCCCATTCTTCTCTGCTCTGGTTATTTGTGATTAGGGAGGTGAAAACTCTGAAATCTTCAACTGTTGGAGAGTCCATGGAATTCTTCCAGTTTGGGGTTGAGGAGGAGGAGGTGGGGGAGGTGTTAGAGCAGTAGAGATGTGACAGAGTTTGTCCCTTCGTGGCAGAGACTGGAGGTTTTACCCTTAAACTCTCAGATCTCCCAAGACATATGCAGAGCTCAGGGATCCATTAGGCACAAGAGCCATCCACACCTTGGCTACGCACTGCCGTCTTGCACTTCTGGTTTGTTGCAGTCCCTGGAAAGCATATTTAGGTTCCTGCAGGGGATGTGTTGTTACAATCTCCTCCAACTATGTCTGTCCAGAAATATACCACCGAGGTGAGGAATTCCATAGTGCAAAGGAATAATCTACTAAATCTAGCCTGTGGGATTTTTGTGTGGAAAATCTGGTGGAGAGCCACCAGTCATCCTATGTCTACCTTCAACCCAACCTCTCTACTAATGTGGATTCCCAAGGGAGAGACTGCTGCAGGGTTAGGAGAAAAGGGAACTTGCTGGTGAGCCAGTTTTCCTTCCTTCCTTAATTCACATGCATTTTTGCTCATTTCAGTAGGATATAAATACCCTTAATTCTGCATTAACTGCATTTGGCTCTCAGTACTTTTCAGAATCAGGTCCTTGAGAACTAACTGTCTTTAATACATCTCCTTTGAGTAATGTCTTATGGATATAATTTATATACCTAAATTAAAAGAGTTTATTAATCTATAGAGAAAATTATTTTTTCCCACCATGAAATAAATTCATATATATTAATTGACCAGTTTCTGCCATTGATGGAAATGGGTAATTGGAATCATAGAAGAAATTGGTTCCACCAATGGTTTCTAGTATCAGCTTCATTTCATTTTCATTAGAAAGCTTGTATCATAATTTGAGCTTTTAACTATTTCTTCCTTGACTCTATGGCTATTTTTGTTATTAACTCACTTATAACATCTAGTCTTATCAATTTCAGATAACTTCTCTAGTTCTGTATTTTGGAAACTGTCTCTTCTCTTTGATAGGAATGATAAGAACCAACCTCCCTCCCCAGAAGGTTCCAAAAGTTGTTGTGAACAAATGTTTTCCCACAGCTTGCTGCCACCTGGGATTGCTTCCTGGTAAGTCTCTGGCTGGTCAGTACCTTAATGTTGGTATTTCCTAATTTAAACATTTTCACACACATTTGGTATGGATAATCATTTACCTATGTACAGCAAGCTGATTCTCAGCTGACTAAATTCACACTATACTATGTTTCTATTAATGAAAATGCTAGAATTTTTAGCAAAAATTACTACAAACAGCATTAAAGATTTCTGAAAGTAATATTATGACTGAGTACTTGCACAAGATCATTAAAACAAATGGGTATATATAAAAATGCAGTACTTTCTTCTAATTAAAAGCCTGATCCAAATCTCATAGAAATCAGTTGAAAGACTCCCATAGAGATTATTGTGTTTGGGATCTGGACTTAAGGTCCAGACTTTTAAAGCTATTTAAAAAGGCCAAAGCATTTCCTAAATTCCCTAGCTGCTGATAGCATGGAATCCTATCCAGTGGAAACTTGTTTAGTTTGAGGTAGTCTACCTTGGAAACGTTTCAACAGAGGTAACTTTCCATTTGGAGTCAATCCAGTGATTGCATGTATGTGGGTGGACCATGCAGAATCCTACTGAAGCCAAAAGGGCTCTGTATGGGGAGAATGGTGCAACTGATGCAGTTCTGGTTGCATGATCAGACCTTGAATAACCATACTTTCCATTATACTTGACAAGGGTGTGGGGGGTCTGTTTTGTCATTTCATGTTCAATTTACTTTCTTTCTTCGTAGACTTCATGTGGAAAAGTAGCTTTCACAGGAAGTTACTCTTCCTGCAGGAACTGGTAGAAAAAGGAAGCTTTGCTGAGGTGTAATCATCGGACTAATCAGAAAGCTCATTAGTCTTTACTTTTTCCATAATAATATTTTTCTGTGCAAAGGAATGTCCTGTCCATAGCAGCTTCTCTTGAAGCTTCTTCCTGCAAAATATTTCTAAAACCCATCCTTTTCTTTCTGTCCAGAAAGCTAAAAGTCTCATTCAGGCCCTCATCATCTACACCCTAACAATTATAACCACCTCCTCTCTGGCCTCCCTAATGCTCCCATTACCACTGCCACTCCATTCAAAATATTGCTGCTAAGGCCACCTTTCTTGCCCATCTCTTTGACTATATCCTCCTCCTCTTTTAATAGCTTCATTGATTTCCCCATTTCATTGTATCAAATTCAGGTTCCCTTTGTAGTTTGTTTCCTCCATACGTGTCCGCTCTTTTTTGGATTGCATTGCCCCCCCCCACCCCCTTCCATTCTGCCAGCAATGCCAGCTTTGTCCACCTGACAGCTTCTTGCACAGTGTCTGTACACCTTCTTCTATGCAGCCCTTTAGATGTGGAAATCCTTTCCTGAATTGATCCTTAAGGCCATTACCCACTCCTTCCTCAGATCTCTCCTTAAGTCTCACTTCTGCCACAATAGCTGTAAAAAAAAAAAAAAAAGATCAGCCAATGAATGATGGCTAGGTTGAGGGGCAAATGGAGATAATTGGTACTTTATTTATAATAGTTAGAAAACAAAGGTTAGCCTTATTCCTATGTACACTTAAGCACATGTGTAACTTTACTGAGATGACTAAACTTACACATGTGCTTAAGCTACGTGAATAACGTAGCTGAAGTCAACGTACTTAGATCGACTTACCGTGGTGTCTCCACCACAGTGAGTCGACTGGTGCCACTCCCCCGTCAACTCTGCCTGCGCCTCTCGCGGTGCTGGAGTACAGGAGTCGACAGGAGAGCTCTCAGGGATCGATTGATTGCGTCTAGACTAGACGCAATCAATTGATCCCCGCTGGATTGATCGCTGCCTGCCGATCCGGTGGGTAGTGAGGGCATACCCTAAGTGTTTGCTGGATTGGGCCTTTATTTAGGAACTAGGTAAGGATTAGTGTCTGTCTACCACCAGCAAATGTTTGATAAGGGATCAGATCTACAAAGGTAGTTAGGTGCCTAATTCTGGGGCTTAGGTGCCCAAGTCCCATTTTTAGACTCCACTGTGATCCACAAAACCCAGAGTTGGCTGCCACTTAACCCCATAGGCACCCAAACTCACGCAGTGCCTAAGCTTTCAGGGTAAAAGTTTCCTAGGAACCTAAGTTTCTGCCTATGGACATGCCTGCTGCTACCTCACTCTAGGTGCCCAGAAACCTGTTCTGCCTAAGCCCTAGAGCAATCCATGAACCAGGGAAAAAGCACTTATCTTGCCTGCAGGGTCTGATCTGGTAGGAGTGCTCACGTTCCACTCAAGATCTGGCCAATGGTGGAGGTGCCCCCATCCCTTTATAGCTTTTAGCCTAGTGGTTAGACCATTCACCTGGTGTTTGGGAGATGGGGGTTCAGTTCCACACTCTGCCTGAGGGGGAGAAAGGATTTGAAGAGAGGGTCTCCCACCTTTTAGGACAGTGCACTAACTACTAAGCCATGGGATATTCTGATGTGGAGCTCTCTCACTGTTGAAGCTGTTTCATTTTGGGTAAATACTTAAATCATTATTGGAGCAGGGGGACTGGACCCTGGGTCTCCCACTTCTCAGGTGGGTGCCATAAGCACCAGGCTAGAGTCTCTCTGGTCCACTGACTCTGATCCCTACCTCTGTTCATTTTGTGTGGGGTAAGGCAGGAGCATAACTCATTCTCACAATAAACAGCTTAGGCACCTAAGCCACTTGTCTCTAGGAGAGGAGTTCCCAGCTGTGGTTCGCTAGCAGAGAGAGTCCCCTTTCTGCAGCCCAGATTTAGGTGCTGAATTGCATGAGGGGGTGGGGCTTAGCACACACCCTCTCCTCTGCATCTCCCATTGGCTAGCTTAGGTGGCTCGCTGCTTAGCATGCTGACTTTTGCAGATCACATTCTTAGGTGCTATCTCTCCCCTGCATTGTATGGGGAGCCTAACTCAAGCTTTGTGGATCACGTTATTGTTTTAGGGATTTTCTAGAGGTTAGGCATCGTGGTGCTGAGTATTTCAGGGTGTAGATCTGGGCCAATGTCCATATCTGTATCCTTTCTATAGATGTCATGCTCCCCTAACAAATTACCAGGACAGTAAAAGTGAGCCATAATGTTAATTATTTTACTTTCATGGGTAGTCCTACTGAGATCAGTGTGATCACCCATGTGATGAACAGGATTTGGCCCTATGATAAATAATCCAACAAGGATGCCACTTCTTTGAAAATAAAATGCAGAACAATTTAATACGTTTACTAGTAAATGAGGTTGAGATCCATGAGCATCTTACATACCATGCATGTTAGTGTTCTCAGCACTCCAAGATGCAGTCATGAGAAATCCCAATGATTTTTCCTTATATGGTACACTGAGGGAGCTCTGGGGCCCAATCCCACAGTCCTTTCAGGATCTGATCCTGCAAACTGATCCACATGGGCAGGAAAAGAGGAAGGGTGATGCAGTGGTTAGGGTACTTGTCTATGATTTGAGAGGTCCAGATTCAATTCCCTGCTCCACCACAGACTTCGTATGACACCTTGGGCAAGTCACTTTGCCTCTCTGTTCCCATCTGTAAAATGGGGATAATAGCACTGGCCTACCTCACAGGGGTGTTATGAGTGTAAATATATTAAAGATTATAAGGTGCTCTGGTGATGGGGGCCAGATGAGTATCTTAGATAAGTCCCTATGCGCATATGATGTTCCACTGACTTCTGGTGGCAATATGGATCAACTTGCAGGATAAGGGCTTTAGTTTGTAAGCTTTTAGGTACATACTTATATGTTTATACAGTGCCTAGGCACATTGCGGGCACTACTAGAAATGAGTGAGCACTGCAAAAGATGGGCCTCTATTTCTATGTATTAATTGCTCCTTTGGTTACAGTTCCTGTTGCATGATAGCTTTATTTTCTTTTTTAGAGCTAAACCAGAGAATTGCAGAAGAGTTGCCTCTCTCCCCCAAATTGGACAAATATAAGCTGGCAAGATTTTTAGCTGACAAGGCAATCAGGGTATGTGTGTTGACAATAGATTTTAGTGGTTTGTTTTTCCATTTACAATACTGTTTTCTAACAATGATATTTTTCCTGGGGGTCAGCTGGAAGTTGATCATAATGAGCTAATAGTTTTTTTAAGTTGTTAAACCCTGTTTGCTAAATGGTTTTTAAAACTGTGTTGGTATTTTTTAAAAATAGCCTCCCTCTTGTTTAGACAGGGCTATAGTGCAGATAGCACTGTACAAAGACTGCCCCCGTGCCAGAGCTTTGTCAGTACACATCATTCTCACACTGAACTACGATACATTTGCTCTTCTCTTACTGGAATTTGTTATTGCTGAGTTCTGCGGGGGTTTACAGGCTGAGGGGAACAAACCCTGCGACAGAGAATAGATATAGACATAAATCCATTTGACCTAGATAAGATGGTGATTTCATGCTATAAAACATGTCTGTCTGTCTATATGGCAAAATTTCATTTGTAACATTGAAGTTCACCTTCATTAATTTGGCTGTCCCAAAGTGACTGGGTGATGTGTATTCCCACTGTGCTAACCAGCCATTTGTTACTGGAGGGAAATTGCTTAATACTATTGTGGAATAATCAGCGGGATTGCTTTCAGGACAAAGATTGTGTTCCTGTGTGTGTGGACAGCTCCTAACATGTTGTAGGTGCCACTGAAATCTAATGAATACATCTTCAGTGTTTCCCCTCTTGTTTTCAAAATGTAGTGCTCGCAACTTCAAAGGCATTGCACTAGTGTTGATGTAGACCTTACTTGTTAAAGATAAACCATAATATTTTGGCAGTGTCTGTGTTTTCATTTAAAAGTATCTGCTTGCAATCTTAGGAAAAGAACATTTTTACCATCTGTGGACCCTACCCAGTAATTCGTAGAAGTTTAAGGAAAAAAGGATGGGTGGAGAGAAAGCTTTCCATAAGAAATGACTTACAGGACAATAAAGATGACGAGTGTGATGCTGATTGTGAAGACGGTGGGAAGAATGGTAAAGTACCTAAATAGCTTTCTGCTTTTATGTCAAATGTCCTATCATGTTTTAAATGTTTGTAGTTCTCATAACAATAATCAACACAAAATGATCAGAACTAGTCATGCAGATTTTCACTTTCAGTCTCTGATTTTGAGAAAAGAGGAAAAGGGGTTTACAGGGGCTGTAATACTGAGGGCCAGATGAGCCTCTTGCTGGTAAGTAGGTTAAGTTTGCAGGTCTGGCTGTTAGGCAATAAATCTTCTTTTTCCTGTAACCTGAACATGTTATCTAGAGTCTCTGAAGGACAACAAACATGCAAGCCTACTATGCCATTTTTTGATCATACAGAAGGAAATCCAGAGAGTAAAGCAGAAAAGCTGAGTCTGGACTCTTCTATGACATGGATCTGAGTTTGTCCTAAAGGGAGGGAAGTGCTACTTCCTTGCTAGTGATTCTAACCCCAGCACAAGCAAAATGAGGGGTCCTATTCTTTCAGCTTCAGGAACATTTGCTGTAATGTAAACAGCATCCCTTCCTGCACACTCCAATTTGTATTACCGATGAACTCCTCTCCTCATTTGTTTCAATGAAGCCATTGTATGGATAATCACAACAATTGTGCTTGTACTCATTCTGATTCCCAATCCCTAGTTGTTAAGAGCATTTAGTAACACTTAAAGATGCCTATGTAGTTAAATAACTGGTAAGTAGAGGATTAATTTAATACAAGAAAGTTATTATAAAAGCATTCATATAGTAGTATTAGGCATCCTTCAGTCTCTAAAGACCATAGGTATGCGCTCCTGAGAGGTAAAGAATTTACTTAATTGGTTTTATGGCAGCCGTGGTTGTGGCTGAAGAGACCCACTCGAGAGAGACAATCTCTGCCATATCTGTCACATTTAAAGGTGATGTTTCGTCCCTTTGGGCTCTGCCTTCTGAGAGCTCTTTTCTCTGCTAAGCTGAACCGCTTCCTCGTGACTCCAGAGACCTTTATTGAGCTCTTCTTTCCAAAGGCTGTGGTCCTGAGTGTGACCTTCCCAGTTATCCACATCCATGTCCATTTCTTTGAGGTCTCGCTTGCACACATCATTGAAATGCAATTTTGGGCACCCTTTGGCTCTTTTTCTAGATGTCAATTTGCCGTAGAGGATGTCCTTTGAGATGAACCCATCATTCATTCGGCACACATGCCCAAGCCAGCAATGGCATCTCTGAGGAGTGTTTGCATGCTGGGTATGCTGGCCTGCTTGAGCACTTCAGTGTTGGTGACTCTGTCCCTCCCAGAGATTCCAAAGATTCAATGAAGGCAACGCATATGAAAGCAGTTGAGCCTCTTTTCCTGATGACAGGTTTCAGAATGGTAGCCGTGTTAGTCTGTATCAGCAAAAACAACAAGGAGTCCTTGTGGCACCTTAGAGACTAACAAATGTATTTGGGCATAAGCTTTCGTGGGCTAGAACCCACTTCATCAGATGCATGGAGTGGAAAATACAGTAGCTGGTGTGTATGTGTATTTATAGTACATGAAAAGGTGGGAGTTGCCTTACCAAGTGGGGGGTCAGTCTAATGAGACAATTCAATTAACAGTAGAATATCAAGGGAGGAAAAATCACTTTTGTGGTGATAATGAGGGTGACCCATTTCAAACAGTTGACAAGAAGGTGTGAGTAACAGTAGGGGGAAATTAGTATGGAGAAATTAGTTTTTGTAATGACCCATCCACTCCCAGTCTTTATTCAGGCCTAATTTGTTGGTTTCCAGTTCTGCAGTTTCACATTGGAGTCTGGTTTTGAAGTTTTTTTTTTGTTGTTGTTGAAGAATTGCCACTTTTAAGTCTGTTATTGAGTGACCAGGGAGATTGAAGTGTTCTCCTACTGGTTTTTGAATGTTATAATTCCTGATGTCAGGTTTGTGTCCATTTATTCTTTTACATAGAGATGTCCAGTTTGGCCAATGTACATGACAGAGGGGCATTGCTAGCACATGATGGCACATATCACATTGGTAGATGTGAAGGTGAACGAGCGCCTGATGGTGTGGCTGATGTGGTTAGGTCCTATGATGGTGTCCCTTGAACGGATATGCGGACAGAGTTGGCATCAGGGTTTGTTGCAGGGTTTGATTCCTGGGTTAGTGTTTTTGTTGTGGTGTGTAATTGCTAGTGTGTATTTGCTTCAGATTAGAGGGGCTCTCTGAAAGCGAGGACTGACCTGTCTCCCAAGGTCTGTGAGAGTAAGGGATCGTCCTTCAGGATAGGTTGTAGATCCTTGATGATGCGCTGGAAAGGTTTTAGTTGGGGGCTGTAGGTCACGGCTAGTGGCATTCTGTTACTTTTTTGTTGGGCTTGTCTTGTAGTAGGTGACCTCTGGGTACGCTTCTGGCTCTGTCAATCTGTTTTTTCACTTCAGCAGGTGGGTATCGTAGTTGTAAGAACGCTTGATAGAGATCCTGTAGGTGTTTGTCTCTGTCTGAAGGACTGGAGCAAATGCAGTTGTATTTTAGAGCTTGGCTGTAGACAATGGATCATGTGATGTGGTCTGGATGAAAGCTGGAGGCATGTAGGTAAGTATAGCGGCCAGTAGGTTTCCGGTATAGGGTGGTGTTTATGTGACCATCGCTTATTAGTACTGTAGTGTCTAGGAAGTGGATCTCTTGTGTGGACTGGTCCAGGCTGAGGTGGATGGTGGGGTGGAAATTGTTGAAATCCTGGTGGAATTTCTCAAGGGCCTCCTTCCCATGGGTCCAGATGATGAAGATGTCATCAATGTAGCGCAAGTAGAGTAGGGCCATTAGGGGACGAGAGCTAAGGAAGCGTTGTTCTAAGTCAGCCATAAAAATGTTGGCATACTGTGGGGCCATGTGGGTACCCACAGCTGTCCCGCTGATTTGAAGGTATAAATTGTCCCCAAATGTGAAATAGTTATGGGTGAGGACAAAGTCACAGAGTTCAGCCACCAGGTTTGCCGTGACATTATCGGGGATACTATTCCTGACAGCTTGTAGTCCATCTTTGTGTGGAATGTTGGTGTAGAGGGCTTCTACATCCATAGTGGCTAGGATGGTGTTTTCTGGAAGATCACCAAAGGTTTGTAGTTTCCTCAGGAAGTCGGTTGTGTTTTGAAGATAGCTGTGAGTGCTGGTAGCGTAGGGCCTGAGGAGAGAGTCTACATAGCCAGACAATCCTGCTGTTAGGGTGCCAATGCCTGAGATGATGGGGCATCCAGGATTCCCAGGTTTATGGATTTTGGGTCGTGGCTCTAGGGGTGTGTCAGTGTAGATTTGTTCCTGTGCTTCTTCAGAGAGTTTCTTGAGCAGATGGTGTAGTTTCTTTTGGTAACCCTCAATGGGATCAGAGGATAATGGCTTGTAGAATGTGGTGTTGGAGACCTGCCTAGCAGCCTCTTGTTCATATTCTGACCTATTCATGATGACGACAGCACCTCCTTTGTCAGCCCTTTTGATTATGATGTCAGAGTTGTTTCTGAGGCTGTGGATGGCGTTGTGTTCTGCACGGCTGAGGTTGTGGGGCAAGTGATGCTGCTTTTCCACAATTTCAGCCTGTGCATGTCGGCGGAAGCACTCTATGTAGAAGTCCAGTCTGTTGTTTCAACCTTCAGGAGGAGTCCACCCAGAATCCTTCTTTTTGTAGTGTTGGTAGGAAGCTTTCTGTGGGTTAGTGTGCTATTCAGTGGTGTGTTGGAAATATTCCTTGAGTCGGAGACGTCGAAAGTAGGATTCTAGGTCACTGCAGAACTGTGTCATGTCTGTGGGTGTGATGGGAGAGAAGGAGAGGCCCCGAGATAGGACAGACTCTTCTGCCGGGCTAAGAGTATAGCTGGATAGATTAACAATATTGTTGGGTGAGTTAAGGGAACCACTGTTATGGCCCCTTGTGGCATGTAGCAGTTTAGATAGTTTAATGTCGTTTTTCCTCTGTAGAGAAGCAAAGTGTATGTTGTAAATGGCTTGTCTAGTTTTTATAAAGTCCAGCCACGAGGAAGTTTGTGTGGAAGGTTGCTTTTTTATGAGAGTTTTATGAGTCACTTGCCCCATAACCTCAGCCATGTAGAACACAATGCCATCCACAGCCTCAGAAACAACTGTTTCATGTGAGAGGTTGGCTGCAATAGAGGCCTTCAGATATATGAACTTGTTCACCGTTTTGAGTTCGTAGTGGTTGATTTTGATGAAGCGTGCTTCTTCAACTCCTTGGTACATTATGTTCATCTTTTTTAGGCTTCTCGTAAGCCTGAAGTCTTGGCAGGCTTTTGGAAAAACTGTTTGTGAGGTTTTGGAGATGGGCTTCTGTGTGAGTTGTCATGGCTGCATCATCAGCAAAGAGGAGGTGCTGATTGAGGGTCCCCCGTGTCTTGGTTTTAGATCTAAGTCTTGCAAGATAGAACAGCTTTCCATCAGAAAGCTTTTCATCTTGTCTACAAGTAGATTCCCTCAGTTGAGGAACCAAAAGCTGGTTCCAGTAGCAAGGAGAAGAAGATCCCAAACAGAGTTGGGGCAAGTACACAGCCTTGCTTGACCCGGCTATGAATCTGGAAAGCCTCGGAGACTGAGCTGTCATATTGGACTGTCCCATACATGTTTTCGTGGAAGAACCGAATCATACTTAAGAGCTTGTGGGGGACATCCAATCTTTTCTAGAAGTGCAAATAGTCCACTTCTACTGACAAGGTCAGAAGCCTTTGTAAGATCGATGAAGGCTATGTAAAGGGGCTTTTTTTGTTCTCTGCATTTCTCTTGTAGTTTTCTCAGCAAAAGGTCACGCTGATAGTAGATCTTTCAGTTCTGTTCTGAAGCTGTACTGTGATTCAGGATAGATGCTGTCTGCAAGGGTCTGAAGTCTGCAAGGGTCTGAAGTCTGTTCAGGATGACTCAGGCTGTCTTCTTTGAAATTGGACCCAAAGCTTTTTTGAGCCCATCATACATGTTTCTGATGTTGCCAGCAGAGAGGAATGATGGCTGGCAGGGTGGCCAGCAGAGAGGAATGATGGCTGGCAGGGTGGCCAGCAGAGAGGAATGATGGCTGGCAGGGTGGCCAGCAGAGAGGAACTGCGGCTGGCGAGTTCTCAGATGGTCGAGCAAGCAAGGTGCCTTCTTCCCTGCGTGGGAGGTGAACTCCCACAGATGCACCTCTGAACCCTTGGTCCTCACTGACCAAAGACAACCACTGTGAGTGGGGTATGGCGAGGGAGCAGAGAGGGGCACAGAAAAGGAACTTTTGGTTGTAGGACTCAAGAACACGAGGCAGAAGACACTGCCCCATGCACTCTGGGGTGGGTGTCCTGCTCACAGTTTTATGATTATGAATCCTGCTTGTGGCATTTTCCCTAATTAATGTCAGGTGACTTCCCTCCTTCATTAAAAGTTTCTTTTCTACACTCAGACTCTGTGCTTGTGAGTGGGGAAGTATTGCCTCTCAGGTACCCAGGGATGGTGTGTAATTTTCCCAGGTTACTGGGTGGGAACTTGAGCTGGTTCTGTGTTGTATTGTTGAAAAGGTATTGAACCCGGCCCTGGTTGCTACTGGCTCCACCTGGCAAAGGATTACATAAGGTTGGTATGCCTTGTGGTGATAAGATCCAGTTGGTGTCAGTGGCCAGATCAGGGATGTTTCCGAGATACTTTGTGTTGTGGCTTTGAGTGGAAGAATGAAGGTCGTAGTAGGAACAAAATTCTAGCACTCTCTGACCATTTCCATTTATCTTATCAGTTCTGTGTTGACCAAGACAGTTGGTCCATTTTCATGATCAGCTCCTCCCCTTGCGTTGAAATCACCTAGCAGGAAAACATATTCATGTTTTGGAATCCTGCCGATGGTGCTGTTCAACTGGTCATAGAATTGGTCCTTGATGTCCAATGATGAGGAGAGTGTTGGGGCATACACACTCACAAGGTTGACTGGGCCCTCAGATGTGAACAAGCATGATGCCAATATTTCTGATCCATTTGTACGTGGCTCAATCTGTTGGATCATATTAAAGACATTCTGTATTAAAATCACAAATGCGTTTGATTCCCCATAGTTTAAATTCCAGGGTATTACTAATTTAAGAGGTCTCTTGGTTTTTGGTACTGTTTCCCTCCCTCTATGTGTGAAACTTGCAAGCTGCTAATTGTGTTAGTACATTCTAAGACAGAGTCTGTTCTCAAAGCAATTCACAGAGAGAGAGACTCAAAGCAATACTCTTACAACAGAAACAGCACCCAGAGACTCCTCGCCCTTTTGTTGTATTAACAATTGTGATTAAAATAGAGAGAGAGATGGATGTAGATGGATGCTTGGTGTGGATAATAACTGAATGATCAGGGAGGTGCCAGCCTAAGAATCCTGTGTCCATCGGCTGAAGAAGGCGTCAAGTGGAAATAACCAGAGGACCCCCGAAGGGCAGACTGGAATCCACCCAACAGCCTCAAGAATGGGAGCACCAAAGAACAAGATAACATCTAGCAGCACGGAGCCATCAGGAATGTGCTATTTGCTGATTCATTCAGCAACAGCATGATGAAGCAATTCCCACAGACTGGCATAGGAAGAAATTCCTATAAAAATAGACTCTAAAAAGTGAGAACTTTGGGATCTGATTCTGCATACCAACTTCCAGGAGCATCAGATGAGCATCTGACAAGGCTCTGCTCCCTCCTCATGTCCAGGCCACCTGGCCAGTGGCTTGGCATGAGCAACTCTAAGGCTGGTAACTATGATAACAACCTTGCAGAACCTGTGTGTGTGTATGAATGAATGAATGTGTGAATAAATATGAGATTGAATGGAATGTTATAGCTGTAACTAACTGCTTACTATGATTCTTTCTGTATTCACAATAAATGTGGTATTTTGCCTTTTTCCCTTTAATAAGATCCTGCTGGTTTTTAATTTATTGGTATAACAAATCATCCATAGAAGTGAGTTCTTGATGGCAAATCCCACTCCATGCTCTTGTGTGTCTTCAGCGTTTTTCGCCTGCCAGAAAAATGTGTAGTCTTTTTTCCCCTTAGAGATCCGCTTGATGGGAGCCATGTTTCTTGGAGGGATGCGATATCCACATTGTCGTTTCAGCTTGTCATTGATCGCAGCAGTTTTACATGCATCGTTGATTTGTTGAAGGTCCTCAGATAATCCAGTTGTCATGGTGCAAACGTTCTAGCACCCTATCTTTAAGGATGTTTTCTTTCTTTTTCTTGATTTGCCTGGTGCGTTGGTTACAGTCCACTTGTCAAGTTATAAAAGTCTAAGCTCCCAGCACCCATTGAAGGCAGACTGTGGCAGGACAACACCCTGTTGTCTGGGTGCTGCTCAGTTTTATGGTGGGCGGTTGTTATCCAGTGAGATACAATGATCTCTCCCACCATCGGAGACAGCCCCTGGCGCTCAACTCTACGCCAGTCAAGTAAGAGCTTAGAACCGGTGACTACTGCCTCCCATGTTGTGTCGACACTTGAGGTGAAGCTGGAATATTTCTCCAAGGCACAAGCCTGGGCAGATGATATGGAGGCCCTGAGTTGCCCATGCATCAGGACCCCCCTCTCGGCGTCACTGGTAAAATCCAGAGGAGAGGCAGAACCAATACATCTTGTACCTGATCCACTGCAGGAGTTGCCGGAAAGATACTAAAATATTAGTACCTGACAGTTTAGGGCCTCCACTCCTGATTTTCTGTCTGAGTTTGCTCTCCTAGCCTTACATTCTCCTGAATTCACCCACAAGGCAGTAGGGCTTTTCTGTCAGGGGTTGCTTCCTTAGCCTTATGCCCTCCTACAAGGCAGTGGGTTTGATGAGCCTCAGGTAGTACCATCTACTCTCATTACTATTGCAGGCATAGCCTGACCTGACATCATTAATCATATTATCATAGAATATCAGGGTTGGAAGGGACCTCAGGAGATCATCTAGTCTAACCCCCTGCATCTGTAGCACCTTTCTTCCAACAAACATAAAGCTATTTACAAATAATAATATACTAAGCCTCAACACTGCTGGAGGCAGGTGAGCATAATTATTCCCATTATACAGTTGGGGAAACTGAGTCACATAGCAGTTAAGTGACTTCACAAGGTGATAGGAACATAGAAATTATCGGACTAGATCAGGCCAGAGGTCCATTTAGCAAGTTATGCTGTCTATAACAGTTTTCGTATCAGCTGCTTCAGAGGTAGGTATAAAATACTTCCTAATGGACAGTTAGGTTATAATATGTCTAGGGGGGAAGTTCATATATAAACCCAAGCAGTTAGTAATGGTAAATAGTAACATAGCAAGTCAGTGATAGAGCCAGGAACAGAACCCAGGAATCTGTCTTTTGCTCTGGCCAACAGACAGTACTTTCTCTACATTAATATCTCAAGTAGGCCAATCGCAAACAACCAGTGAAGAGGCATGATTCCTGGCACAGAATATTATAAGTGGCACCAGTAATAGCACCAATAATTAAGGCTGCCCTTCACTTCCCATTATAAGGCCCTGTTTTCAGTATGTAACTTTTCAAAACTTTAATTGTTTAGGCTGAAATTTTCCATGCCAGGTGTCTGCCTCAGGCTGCATTTTTGGAGGAGAGTTTCAGCTAAAATGATTAGGCCATTTCTGAGAACAAGGTTGGGGAAACAATGGTTTTGTCCATCTTAAAAACATTCTGGTGACCTTTTCTTTGAGAAGGTCTAGCATCCCTATGGTTTGGGACAGAGACTTGAAATTTGGCAAGGTGGTGGCCTTTGTATCAGGGATGTGCCTTGTGCTGTCCCTATGAAAATCTGCCCATATCTGGCCAAGTTCCAACCCTTTGAAAAATTGCAGTTCTGACATGCTCAGGAGAGACTTCTTAGAGATGATGGGGAGACTGGGAGTAGTTGGTCAAGGAGACTGAGACCTGCGAGGAACAGTGGCGGGGGTAGGGTAGACAGATCCGATAGGGAGCCGTCATGAATGGGGAGAATTGGAACTGGCTGGGCAAAGAAGCTTGAACAAGGAGCCACAGGAAGGGGGAGACTGAGATTGTATGAAGAACCCAGGGAGGAAAATTGGCACTGGGAGCCAGTGGGTTGTGTAGTGAATGAGTCTGTTGTCTGTAGGGCCCCTACCTCATTTTTTGTAGAAGTTGGAAGCTGTCTAATAAATGAGGCAGGAAACTGCAGAAGAAATAGGATGGTCTCAGGGTAAAGTCAATTTGAGGGTGCACTGGAGAACTGGATTCTATTCTTGCCTCAACCACAGAGTTCCCATGTGATGCTGAGCAAGTCACCTACACCCGACTTTTCACAGATGGTCACTAATTGTGTGTTCCTCATTTCTGAGTGCCCAACTTGATACACTGGTGTCGAACTTGCAAAGAAGTGCTGAGCGCTCGGCTGTGGCTGAAGTCAGCGGGAGCTGTGCTATATAATGCTAAACACTCTGAAAAATCAGGTCTTAGGTGTCTGAAATTAGGCACCCAAAGTTAGTGGATACTTGTGACTTTAATTTCTCTGTGCCTCAGTTCCCTATTGCTAAAATTGGAATAAATGGCCATACTTGTGACGGCCTTACACTCAACTTGATGGCATTTTTGTGTCTGTCTGTCTGAAATGTGATAATTTGTGAATGCCACTTCCAATCCCAAAATTGCAGGGAGTGTTCTAGGCATCAGTGGACAGAAACCTATTGATTTTGAGGAAAGTTAGAAAATGGAAAGAGGGAAAATGGGGGACACCTGGAGACCCTGCTATCTGGTTAGCACAACCACAGCTTCAAGCAGCTCTGCAGTTGTCTGGAGATAGAACAACTGGTTGATGGCTCCCATTAAAGTCTTCCAGTGTATCTGGAGGGGGGACGCTGGTATGGGTGGAGGGGACAATGTGGAACACTCAAAACTCATATCAGGGAGGAGATTGCAGGGAGAGGCAGGGAGTCCCTGACATAGAGGGAGATAGAAGGGTGGTACACAGGGAGCTTGTGGGGTGGAATAGAGGAATGCAAGAGCCCTAGCATGTGTAATAAATTCCACCCACAAAAGTTAGAAAGTGTGCAAGTGCAATCCTCTAGGAATACCCGCTCATCTCACAGGAGTGTTGTGAAAATAAAGTAATGTTTGTGAAGCAGTCAGATGCTAAAGCGATGAGTACTGTAGAAAAGCCCACAAGGAAATCGATAATTCTGGCTTCAGAGCAGGATTTGAGTAGCATGCATTACAGATAGCATGGAGTCACTTAACAATGAGGATAAAACAAAATATTGTATAGCTGCTCAGTTTGTGAGCACCATCTAACCTGGTTCTCTGGAAAAAATAGTATGTTATCATGTAATTAAAGACTGCATCGTAATGCATATGCACAATGGGCAGAATTAGGGTTGCATGGGCAGCCTTAATGCTGGCATTTCCTAACTTTTTAGTGTTTGATTTTGCAAACTTAATGTTCTTTTTACATGGTTTTGTGTGTAATATTCATATTTATTAAAGAAAAATTAATTTATGGTTGCTAATGTTCTCAGCCTACAGGTCGTGGGAGATCAAATAAATGTAGAGCACCTTTTATAGGGCACATAGCTCCTCTCACAAAATCTATCTGGGACTGGGGGCTCTTGTCTACTCCTAGCACTCTGTAGATGTAACTCCCTATTGCTCAAAACTTCTGTGGGCTTTAAAACAATATATTTATCTATGTTGTATTATTGTTACATGATTTTTTTTAAAGGCAAAAGAAGTGTCTTGTGTGAAGAAGTTTCTGGCCTTGACAGTTCAGATGACATTCATGATGTAATGGTAGGATTACATATGTACTTATTGTTTTTCCTGAAGTATATTTTAAAAAATATGTGTAAGATAAGTTTTGATTTTTTTGTCTCATTTAATTCACTTCCTTTTACTGTCCAGCCACAGTGGGCCAATTTCTGCCTGGATTCAATGGAGTTACGCAAGGCAAAAATTTGCCTGCTGGATAGCGGAAGGAAATGCCAGCTAAAGTGCATCTACAGTAGGAAGAATTTGGCCCAGTAACAGCATGGGATGTATTTTTGGTCTAGCAGATTGGTATGCAGTACCCATCAAATGTATATGCAGCCCCTACTGAAGTAATTTGTATTTTACTGTACATTAAACTAACTGTGCACTGGCCAGTCTATTACTTGATTACCAAATCTGTGGTCTTGCCATTCAGGGAAGTTGCTTGACTGATTTATTAGTTAATCATTTAGTTAATCATTTGCATTTACAAACCACACACACCAACAACTTATTGCATGTACTTAATCCAGTAGCATACCGAGTGAAGCCACTGGCAGTCGTTCCTTTGACTGAACTAGGAAGATGGCCCCATGGGGCTTACGAAAGAATCTTATACTTGTCAGGGTATTATTTGCCATCTAGTTTAGTCACTTATAACTCACTGATATTGTACAACCAACATTTCATTAAGTTTATCCTAGTCCAGAAGAGAGCACATATATGATAGGTTATGTGGCCATTACTACCTACTCATACCAAAGCTTCACCAAGTTATTTTGGCCATCTATTGTGTTGCACTTTCACTGATCATATAGTTCTGGAAGACAAGGATGACTGTCTCTACAGCAGCTCACATATGTCTCTGTGTGAATGGATGCTCAAGATATTAGTGATGCTACCCCGTGAACAAATGAGCAGTCTAGAAAATCACCCCATGAGCCAGTCAGTCACCTGATTTAAAAATGGGGCTTGAGCAGATGACACGAGAGCCGCCAAAGCAACTGTCATTTTTACTATTTTCTTTGGGACTGGGAGTTTCTCAAAAATATGTACATATGTCCTGGAGCCTTAACATTCCACTGGTCCTGCAGGCAGAAGAGCATACGTGCGTACGCACATCAACAAGCCCTTATTTGTTATTCAGAGGAATTCACTTTGGAAATGCTCTAAGGAGCAGATAGAATTAAAAGGCTCTGTGACGGTACATGTTCTCCCAACTAAGTTATCACAGCTATGCCAGTGCACAGCTTCCTGTGCCCACAAAGTGAAGTCGTGGGTATAACTTTGATATACTGCAGAAAATGAGCAGTTGGTATGGATATATTAATAAAACTTTCCTTGATCTTAAATCTGTGGAATCATAATACAGGGTCTTTTTTGTGCCAGTCTAGGTTGGTAAGAAATGAAGAGACATCCTTTTTTTGGACTATAAAAAAGGATGCAATTAATTACCATAACCTACATTGTGATCAGATGCTGAATCATTATGCAAAAACTGGCTCCTTTACAACTAAAGTAAGTAGATAGTTAAAATCACTTGGTCTTTGGTGCTGTTCCCACATGGGGAACATTATTGGTATTAGGTTTCATGAACAGATTATACAAGGTGAAGGGTTAGTGAGTGTTAGTGGGTTTTTTAAATTTATTTCCATATTAATGTGATCAACAGTAACTGATATAAGAAGTCAAAGCTAAAGACTTTACATATATGGGAGCAAATTCATCCCAGGTTATTCAGGAGGATGAATTTGTTTTTCTATTGTTATGTAACCAGAGGGGCATGGTGGATTTTTTTTTGAAATTCTAAAGGAACAATATCCATGTTCTCAGGTCTAAATGTTTGAGTCCCCAACTTGGCAATCAAATCCACATGTGTAGACCCTTGCACGCATGTGAAGCCCTGTTGATTTCATTGGTGTTCTATGTGGCATACAAGACTCTGTCTGTGTGGATCCTACTGTAGAGCCCGAGTGAGCTGTATGGTTTGTGTGCTTGCTAAGTATATTGAATGATTGATTTTTGTAGGTGGTGGTGGGGAAGGGTTGAGGGAAAGCTAGTTATTAGCTACTATTTATTATTTGTTTTTGTGATCTTATGTCAAAAGCACCTAGGGCTTTTAAGATAGGTGTGGTACCGTTTTGTTATATTAATATTTTTAGCATCTAAATAGATTGTTGTGCTATAATTAATATAATTCTCAACCTGTTTAAATTAGTGAATTAAACCCCAATGAAAGGCTTTGCTGTTCTTTTTCGAGTGCTTCCTCATGCCCATTCCATGCTAGCGGTGTGTGCACCACACGCACAGTTGCTGGAGATTTTCCCCTTGGTGGTATCCATTGGGCCGGCTCTAGCGCCCTCTGGTGTTACACGCATGCATCAGTATAAGGGGTGCCGCTGGCCCTGCGCCCTCTCAGTTCCTTCTGTGACAGTTGCTGGAATGACCCTTCTTGCTGTAGCAAGGCTTCTTTCCCTGTGGTTTGGACTTTCTCTGTTCATATTTTGTATAGTTATTGTAGTTAGTATATATAGCTCTTAGATAGAGTTAGAATGGTGTTAGTAGTTGACTCTGTCGTTGAGGGACTTTTTGCCCCAGGGGCTTGTCCCTGGGCTTCAAGCTGTGTGCCCCATGAGGCAAGCCAATGCCAGTGAGAGACCTGCACTCTAGCTATCTAATGTGTCTGGGCAAGTCTGCCGTTAAAGAGAAGTGCCAGATCTGCAGGGACTTCAGACCTCACACGAGAAAGGATAGGGATATTCGGCTGAAGGCCATTCTCATACAGAAGAGGGACAAGCGGGGAGTGCCTAGCGTAGTCAGACCCATATTGGGCCACCCATCCTCCCTGAGCCTCTGACTGCGCCACTGACTCTGCCTAGATAGCTGGGTCCGATACAGGACCCACCACTGACTCCCCAGAGCAGCCATGGGGTCAGGTGTCTGCTGGCCCCTTTGAACCCAGGAGGCTTTCCAGGTGGCAAAGGACCTTCTGTCCCTTCCGATCCCACCGATCCCTCAACTCCCCTCGTCAGCCAAGGCAACTGGGAACAGAAGGGAGCAAGGTGCAGTGAGCTCCACCATGGCACTGACCACTGCAGCGCCATCCAGGGGCAAGCCTTCCATGGTCCCGATGCAGCGGTCCCCAGTTCCCTGGTATTGCAGAAGCAGGTACTGCACTGCCATGATCTTCAGGGGAAGATTCCTCTTCAGAGTCAGAAGTGGAATCCTTTGCTCCACCCAAAACCTACCGGTACCCAGCCTACACACCAGACTACTGTACCAGCCCTTCTGCCAGTGCCTGGCCACCAGAGTCCTTGGGGGTTTCCCCTGTCACCTGGCCCCCCCTTACCATTGTTCATACTCAATGGTGTCAGAAAGGTGAGCTATCGTCTCTTCCCATCCAGCACCAGACCCTAATTCTGGTACTGACCTCAGTGCCGATGTCCAGGAAATGGCCCCAAAGGACGTGGTGGAAGTAGAGGAGGAGGAAGCACCACCTCTGGCTCAGGCCTCCTCATCATCATCCCCGGACAAGGCGGTTGCAGGCCCTAGTAACCCACTCCCTCAGGATGACTTCAGGGCCCACCAAGAGCTTCTGAAAAGGTGACCTGCGAACTTGGGCTTGGAAGTTGAGGAGCTTAAGGAGTCAGGACACAGCTGCAGCCTAATCGACATCCTGGCTGCAGCTCCTCCCTTCAGAGTGGCCTTGCCTGTTAACAAAGTGGTGATGGGCCTCATCAGAACACTGTATAGACTCCTTCTCTGCCTCCCCCCACATAAAAAAGGGCAGAGAAGAAATACTATGTCCCAGCCAGTGGATTTGAGTAGTTTTACTCACACCCCTATTGCTGGGGTCCCTGGTAGTGTTGGCAACGAATGAGTGGGACAGAAAGGGACAGTCGAATGCTATCCCAAAAATAAAAAGGCCAGGAGACAGGACTTGTTTGGACATAAGGTTTATTTGATGGGCAGTCTCCAATTACGTATCTCCAACTAGCAGGTCCTGCTGGGGAGATACGATTTTAATCTGTGGGACTCATTGTCCAAATTTAAGAATTCCCTGCCGCAGTAGTCAAGACAGGAGTTCATGGCCATCTTAGAGGAGGGCAAGACTGTGGCCAGGACCTCCCTCCAGCTGACTCTGGATGCAGCCGACTCATCAGCCAGGACTATGGCATCGGCAGTCACCATGAGGCGCTGTTCGTGGCTCCGTTCCTCTGGCCTCCATCACGAAGTTCAGCAATCCATCCAGGACTCCCCCTTGGAGGGCACCTCCCTGTTCTCAGAACAGATGAACTTGAAGTTTCAGGGGCTCAAGGGCCACTCTTTGTTTCTTGGGTCTTTACACGGTTCCAGCTTTCAAGAAGCACTTTAGGCCTCAGCAGCCACCCCCCTCCCACCTCCAGGTTCGTGGTGCCTTCCAGGCAGGAGCCCTACAAAAGAAAAGAGAAGGGTTTTAAGCAACGCCAACCCCCGCCTCCTACTTCAGCTTCCCAGTCAGGCTCTCATAGATATCCTGGAAGGGCCTGGCAGGCTTTTGAAGGTCTGTCCAAGGGCAATATACCAGTCTCGACACCAGATCCACCCCCCCCCCTTTTTGTTTTTGGACCGCCTGTCGCCTTTCAGCCCAGCGTAGTTATATATAACATCGGACCATTGGGTACTGAGTACAGTAACAATTGCTTACACCCTCCAATTTTCATTCACCCCTCCCTCCAACCCTCCACCCCTGTCCCTCTTCAGGGACCCTTCTCATGAGCAGTTTCTTGTCCAGGAGGTGCAAGCCCTCCTACGTGTGAGGCCATAGAGGAAACTCTTCGAGACTTGAGAGGGAAGGGGTTTTATTCACGATATTTCTTAATCCTGAAGGCCAAGGGCAGTCTACGGCCCATCCTGGACCTGCGTCGTCTCAACAAATATCTCAAGAAACTTAGGTTCCACCTGCCCTCCCTGGCCTCCATCATTCCCTCCTGGGATCCAGGAGACTGGTATGCTGCCCTCGACTTAAAGAATGCTTATTTCCAAATCTCTGTCTTCCATGGGAACAGAAGATTTCTCAGGTTTGTAGTGGGTCAACGCTTCTACCAATTCACCACTCTTCCCTTTGGCCTGTTGGCTGCCTCACGGGTCATCACGAAGTGCATGGTGGTGGTAGCGGCCTTCCTCAGGTATCAAAGCATACAAGTCTACCCATACCTCGATGACTGGCTGATCAAAGGTCAGTTGCAGGCTTAGGTGCAGCCCAGCATCAGTACAGTCTGAGCCACCTTACAGGTGCTGGGTCTGTTGATAAACAAGCGGAAGTCAACCCTTGTTCTGGTTCAGAGAATAGAATTTATCGGGGCAGTGCTTGAATTGACCCAGGCCAAAGCCTCCCTACCAGAAGCCCGATTCCGAGCTATGTTGGACCTGATTTCCAAGGTCATGATCCACCCAATAATGACTGCTTGGGTCTGCCTTAAACTATTGTGACACATGGTGGCATGTACCTACGTGGTGCAGTTCGCAAGGCTACACCTCAAACCCCTCCAGATGTGGTTGGCGTCAGTCTACTTCCCAAGCAGACACCATCTGGACTCAATACTCACAATTCTGCCTCTGGTCCTCGCTTGGCTGACCTGGTGGAGAGACCCAGGATCTGTAATTGAAGGGATACCCTTTGCTGACCCTGAACCATTGATAACCCTAGTCTCGGATGCATCAGACCTGGGGTGGGGAGCCCACCACAGCAATCTCAGGACTTAGGACCTCTGGTCCCAGGAAGAACTCTCCCTGCATATAAATGTCAGGGAACTCAGGGCAGTACGCTTGGCTTGCCAGGTGTTCCTTCCCCAGATCTTAAGCAAAGTGGTGCAGGTCCTGATGGACAACACTGCATCAACGTTTTACATCAACAAGCAGGGAGGGGCTCAGTCTTCAGCCCTGTGCCAGGAGGCCCTCCAGCTGTGGGACTTCTGCATGAAACACGCCATTCACCTTGAGGTGTCACATCTCCCGGGAGCCTGAAACACACTGGTGGATTGCCTCAGCAGATCCTTTTCCTCTCGCCACAAGTGGTCTCTTCACCCGGAGGTCATCAGTGTCATCTTCCAGAGGTGGGGGCCTCCCCAGAGGGACCTGTTCGCCACCAGACAAAACAGGAAATACCATCAGTTCTGTTTGCTGCACAGGCACAGCATGGGCTCCCTCTCCGTTGCCTTCCTGCTCTTGTGGGCAGACCACCTACTGTACACCTTCCCACCCGTTCTCTTGGGTCACAGTTGCACTACCCAGCAAAGAGCTGTTCATGTGGCAATAGTAGGGGAAGAAAGAGGAGGATAGATAGGGAGAGGTAGACTTTGAGGGGTTAGCTATAGTTTTTAAAGTTCTAACTGGCTTGGGACTTGGTTACTTGAGAAACAGCTTCCCACCCTGTGCCATACTGCTACACTTCCAACCAGCAAAGGTGCTAGAGCTTTGAGCTCCCTTTTTTTCTTTAAGGATAGGTGGGGGGCCAGATGTTCTCCATAAAGGACCCTCAGCTCTCAAACTTGCCTCCTTAATTTATCAGAGCTCAGATCTGTTGACCTTCCTGTCAGGCAGGAAAGCTTGCTTTTTCGTCCAGGCATTTAGGCAAGATACTTAAATACATGCTTAAGTCCACCTCTGTTAAGGAAAGCAGTTAAGTATGTGCTTAAATTTTAAGCAGATGCTTAAATACCATTAAAGTATTGGACATAAGTGCTTGTTTAACATTACCCAAGCGCTTAAGTGCTTTCCTGATTAGGAATGGTTTGCTGGGCCTCAAGATTGGGTTCATTTGAGGGAGAAGAGTATTTATTATTAGGATCAGGAGGGCATGGTGGGGATAGCTATGTATCTGTAATGGAGTGAGCAACCTATTATTTGTTATGTTGAAGAATGATGTGTGGTTGCAAATGTTAACTGCAATGCAGGATGAGCACCTGTTAATGGAATTACATCCCTTTATAAACAGAAGGAATAAATACACAATTTTCAGTAGAGGCCAAGACTTTTTGTGCTATCTGTCCTCTCTATCAGTGTATCAGAGAAAATGCCAAACCATCATCTGATCTCTTCCTTATTCTTTTTAAGATTGGACTTTGTTTGAATCTGAGAAATTTGCCATGGTATGTTCCAGCAAATCCAAATACCTTTTTCCCCCGCTGCTATGGTATTTGCATGGATGATGAGAAACATGATTTTATAGGTAAGTCATTTGAGTAGCTTCCATGTTCAGTCTCAGGCATTTCTCTATACTGATAACTTGATCTTGAAAGCAAGGGTCTAAGCAGTGTGGCCTGCATCCAGCAAACCACTTAAGTACATGCTACAGTACTTTAAACATGTCAGGAGTCCAACTGAAGTCAATAGGACAACTCACATGCTTCAAGTTAAAACTTGTGCTTGTGTTTTGCTGGATCAGAGCTAGAGTATTCAGTACCTGGCAGTACTAAGTCCAAACAGAGCCAAATTCTGCCTGCAGATTACTCCCACTCAGGTCCCAAAGAGCCTCACAGCTTGTCTGAGCGAAACATCCTTGCTGGGTAGTTTTAGTTCATACATATTTTCAAATTAAGGGCTAGTGTCATGCACTAACTGGCCCATGAGGACCCTGCTGGCACGTTCCTTAGTGTATATTAATGGTGGTACTGTTTGAGAAAGGACCACACTAAATGCAGACTAGGGAACTTTTAGTGCACTTCAGCAGTGTCCACACAGGCGAGTTAGTGTACGGCACCCTATTGTGCACTAGAATTTACACCCTTGGAGTGCAAACTAAAGCACAGTATAGACAAGCCTTTAGTTTGAAAATATGTATGAACTAAAACTACTCTGCTCCCAGTTACACTGGTGTAAGTGCAGTATAGCCGCATTATTCGATAATAGGAGGAACGCAAGGATTTTTACCCTAAGGTAGATAATTTATTACCTGAATCTTTCAGAAACCTGAAGTAGATCAATTAATCATTCTTCTGTCAGGTTTTCGCAATTAAGACATAATTTTCATAGCTGAGGAGTTCTGCCTGAAAGCAATTTTTAAACCTTCCTGCTGCATGAAAGAAGAGGATTAATGAAATAATTTCTTTGTTGCTTTTTAAATTGAGCTTCTGTTAATGAAATTCAAACTAATTTATCACCTAAATCTAATACTGCTAGAATTTTTTTTAAAGTCTTTTAGAGATGTGTGGGTTGGTGTCAGGTCTAGTTTATGAGCTGTTTGTTTGAAAACAGGAAAATATCTACTGTTTTGTGAAGGTTCATCATTCTTTCTTCACTCCACTGAAAATTTTATGTTGCATGACTGCAATACAAATTGAAAACAAAGTGTCTACAAATTTTGCAAGGCATCAGAAACACCCTGCAGTCGTTATAAACGGCTCTTGAGAGCCAAATATTTCAAGTGTTATAAATAAGTGATGTAACAAAAATTGTATTTTCGTTTAATGCTATGAAGTAAATTTAAAGTGGTGGTATATTACAGAGTGATCTAAAAGGGATCTCAATACTTGACTATAACTATGGAATGTACAGGGCAGCTGGGAGGAGGTGGAAGGATTTAAAGGTGACTCTTGTGCTCCCCACTTCGTGATGCCAGTCAAGGGCCTGGCCTGAAGGCTGCTTTATTATATTTGCTACCAGTTGCCCAAAGTGACTGGTAAAACAGTGGTGTTCATGAAATCCTTGGCCATAGCCAACCATAACTATATACCACCAGAGGATTCCTGAAAACTGGGGTGATCTGAGGGCAGATATTTTGGATTGAAATCGGCTTTGCATTGGTGGTGCAGTATAAAGTGGTCACAGTGCATGGAAGAATCTGAGTAAGGATGTGCATATGACCAGTGATGAGCTGCCAAAATCTGAAGAACCGGTTCCTTCACTCGCTCCGGGTTTTCGGTGGCACTGAAGGACCCACCGCCAAAGACCTGGAGCGAGTGAAGGACCCACTGCCGAAGACCCGGAGCGCCACCGGTGAGTAAAAATTAAAAAGGGATTCTCAGCCAGGGGAGCCTCCCCAGCTGGGAGCTCAGGCGGGCTGGACAGGAAGCTCTTGTGGGCCAGATGCGGCCCGGAGTTTGCCCACCCCTTTAACAACCGGTTCTAAGCCGGCTTCAAAATTTAACAACCAGTTCGCGCGAACTGGTTCCAGCTCACCACTACATATGACCTGTTCTTTTTACAGAAAATAATTTTGGTGTGGAGTAATGAGTCCTTTCATTGAATGTATTACTTCAAAGGCAAAGTTCCTGCTCTGTTAATTTTTAATGCCAAGCCTCTTAAAATAGATGACATTATACATTACACCGTAGAAAGAACAGTAAATGTATGTATTTGAGCATATATTTTGTATATGCAAATGTGTAAAACCACAAATTATCAAGAACATTTTTATAGTGAGTTTTCAGACTTTCAGGATGCATTTTAAAATTTGATGGTAATATTCTACCATCTTTTAATGAGCTATTTCAGATGGATGAAAGGTGGTTGATACTGTGATGGGCAAACTTCATAAGATTCTGATGTGTGGTTAAGTTCAGTTCAGATAAAATCCACAAAATCTAGGTGTTAGTGTAAATTTATCTGAACTTTCTAAGCCCTGCCCACACAAACCACATTCTTCAGTACACACACAGCCTCCTGACCACTACTGGTCCTGGCTTTCTTCTGCCTCGTTATAGGTTGTCTTTGTAGAAGAGGTCTGACAATCTTCTACTCCGTTTTCTCTTTACATGGCAAACAGGCAGTAGACTACCTTCAGGTTTATTAAGGGGATTAGCGAGTCTCATTATTTCTCTTTGAAGGGACTGCAACTTGGTTCTTTCACCCCTATAGGGTATTCTGGGACAATGCAGCTATTTTGTTGTTCCCTAGGATTTCATTGGGGTCAGTCAGATGTCCCGCTGGATCCTCTGTTTGAGGGCTGACCACGTTGCTTGCTACCCCCTCAAATTCCTGGTGCTGACAATCTTCTGTGGGCTGGCAGCTTGATAAAACTCATCCTATTTTTCTTAAGTAGTACCCAGAAATATTTTGCTGGTCACATGCTGCTGTCCCTTTCAACTCTATAGTGCTGTGTGAGGGGGACACTTTATAGTCCAATAAACGACAGAATGAGGATTTCTAAATAGCACATTGTATGCTGTGGATGCAGCTGTGATGGGTTCCCCCCAGGGTCCCACCTGGGACTGGGGTACCACTGGGGCTTCTGACCCACAAGCCTGGGCTCCCTCTCACACTGTACTGTTGTGACAACCTGCAAAGCCCTCCAGCCTGCACTTTCACTAGCATTCACACAGGTAGGGACACACCCAGCTGAAGTTACACAGAGGATCTCAAACTACCAGCTTCCCAGCCTAGGACCCCAGAGCAGTACTGTCCTGCCTTGGTCAAATCTGGCCAGTATATGCATTTAAATCCCACTTAGCCTCTCCCTCAATGTGAGGAGAACAATGCCCACTTATGGTAACCAAGCAGAGATTTTCTCCAACCACTCCAGTCAAAGAAACATAAAATAAATGTATTCACTACAAAAGATAGATTTTAAGTGATAAGTGATAGCAAACAGATCGAAGCAGATTATCTAGCAAATAAACAAAAACGCAACCTAAGCTTGATATACTAGACAAACTGGATATGAATAGCAGATTTTTACCCAAACTGATGGTACAGGCAGACTTGTAGATCTTTAGGCACAAGCTGCATTAGCTGTACAGCTTGGATTTCTCAGGTCTTCATACATAGGCTTGAAATCCCTTTAGCCTGGGTGCAGCACTTCCCACAGTTCAGTCTTTGTTCCTCAGGTGTTTCCAGGAGTCTTCTTGTGTTGGGAGTGAAGCACTACAGATGATGTATCCCTGCCTTATATAGCTTTAGCATATGGCGGGAATCCTTTGTTTCAAAACTTGGTTCCCAGACCGGTTTGTGGAGAAATACTGACATCCCAAGATGGAGTCCAGAATTGTGTGACCTGGTCATATGTCCTTGTAGAGTCCTAGCAGCCATTACTTACAGCCTGTCTGTAATGTCCTCAGGAAGGCTCACCAGGTGGGGGATAAGCTTCTCTTAAGGCCTGTTGTTTTTCCTAATGGCTTATTGTCCTGAATAGGCCCTTCACAACCAGCTATCTAGACTAAAAGCATCTCGTCTAGTGGGTGTTACCAATTGTAACTACCTTTGAAGTACAGATACATAGTCAGTATTTATAACTTTAGATACAAAAATGATACATGTACATAAATAGGATAATCATATTAAGCAAATCATAATTTTTCCAATGACACCTCGCATGACTTATCTTGCATAAAATACATCATACTTATGCTATAATCATATCAAAATAATATCGTTATGAAGAATATGGGGTGAAGTGTCGCACCAGCTTCAATATTCTTTCACAACATCCATATCTCAGAAAGCCACAGATAAATGTGCTGGAATCGCAGAATTGTAGGACTGGAAGTGACCTCAGGAGGTCATCTAGCCCAGTCCCCTGCACTCATGGCAAGACTAAGTCTTATCTAAACCATCCTTGACAGGTGTTTGTCTAACCTGCTCTTAAAAATCTCCAGTGATGGAGATTCCACAACCTCCTTAGGCAATTTATTCCAGTGCTTAACCACCCTGACAGGAAGCTTTTCCTAATGTCCAACCTAAACTGCCTTTGTTGCTATTTAAATCCATTGCTTTTTCTCCTATCCTCAGAGGTAAACGAGAACACTTTTTCTGCTCACTTAACATCGTCCTGATTAACGTTGTTTCGTTGTTACATTGCTGATCAATTAGAGAACATGCTCATTTAAAGTTGTGCAATGCTCCCTCATAACGTTGTATGGCAGCCGCCTGCTTTGTCCACTGCTTGCAGAAAGAGCAGCCCGTTGGAATAGCTGGTGGGGGCTTGGAACCAGGGTGGGCCGGCAGCCCCCCATCCACTCCCTTAAGTTCCCTCTGCGGCAGTTGCCCAGCAGGCTATCAATTGCCAGGCAGTTCAGCTGTCCCTCCCCCCACTGCCGTGTGCTGCTCCTGCCCTTTGCCTTGGAGATGCTCCCGGGAGCCTCCTGCTTGCTGTGCAGGGAGGGGGGAAAGAAGGGTGCTAATGTCAGGGTGTCCCTCTCCCCCCGCTCCTTTACCCCATCTCCACAGAGCAGAGGGAGGACACGACAGGGCTCAGTACTGAGGGAGCTTGCTGGCAGCAGCTGCTGTCTCAACGTGCTGATCTACTTAAAAAGGCAGTGTACTTAGAGTGGGGTCAGCGTACTTTAAGGGGCAATGTGTGTCTCTTTCTCTCTCTCTTACACACACAGTGTGTGTCTCTGTCTCTCTCTGCCATGCTGTCTCCCCTCCCTCCATTCATGCTGCCTTGTAGAGCGTCAGGCTACATTAACAACGTGTTAACCCTTGAGGGCTCAGCCCATTGCTAGTTCATCATTTAGCAGTAAGTCATTCCCTGGGAAATATCCCACCCTCTGACTTCAGAACCAAGCTTCAGAATCATCATTGCTGTGTACAGTATTAAATTGTGTGTTTAAAACTTATACTGTGTGTGTGTGTGTGTGTGTGTATGCATATATAAAATATAGTATTTTATCTGGCAAAAAAAATTTCCCTGGAACCTAACCCTGCCTATTTACATTAATTCTTATGGGGAAATTGGATTCGCTTAACATCATTTCACTTAAAATAGCATTTTTCAGGAACATAACTACAACGTTAAGCAAGGAGTTACTGTACTAGGCTTTCTACTTTTTATAAAAGACTGATGTGTGGAGTGGAAAATAGTATTTTTGCTTATGAAAACCATATTTCTTTAACAGGTTTATCCCTTTGTGGGCATTCTGTTTAGTGGATCAGAATCTAAAATAATATGTTATTTGTTTTAGAGGACTTCAGGAATACAGCAGCATGTAGCATACTCAAATGGGTCATCAGTCTTAATGCCTGTGATAAAAAAACACAGAAGTCTAAAGGAAAAGCTAATAAAGAAGATGTAGGCCAAAAGAAAGGTATTTCTTAAATATCAGTGTTAATATTACAAAATCATTGGTGTGGAAAAAGGGCTGAGGAATATCTTGTTCATCTTTAATTAATCTGTATATTTTTAGAGGACAAATATTAGCATTTTACTTCAATTTTACTTTACTTTACAGTGGTCACCATTTAAAAAGTCAATATTTATCAACAGTTATCCCAATGGTATCTGAGAGACCATATTTATTTCTGATACCTGTGGATCTGCGATGGATAGGATCTGTTAAACGACAGTTTTAAAAGGCCTTGTTCTCTACTGGAATCAAGCCATACATTAAACTTTATGCATCTGAGAGTGCAGGAAAATTTTATTTTTGTCTAATGCTTCTGTGTGTCCCTCAAAAGTAGCTTGTAAATTCCCCTTCAATTTTTACAAATATCTAAATCTCCTCCAAAGCTTATGCACTGAAAATAGGTTGTAATTAAGCAAAGTTATTAACAAGTGTCAAGGTTCCTCCCCCACTCTGAACTCTAGGGTACAGATGTGGGGACCTGCATGAAAAACCTCCTAAGCTTATCTTTACCAGCTTAGGTCAAAACTTCCCCAAGGTACAAAATATTCCACCCGTTGTCCTTGGACTGGCCGCTACCACCACCAAACTAATACTGGTTACTGGGGAAGAGCTGTTTGGACGCGTCCTTCCCCCCAAAATACTTCTCAAAACCTTGCACCCCACTTCCTGGACAAGGTTTGGTAAAAAGCCTCACCAATTTGCCTAGGTGACTACAGACCCAGACCCTTGGATCTTAAGAACAATGAACAATCCTCCCAACACTTGCACCCCCCCTTTCCTGGGAAATGTTGGATAAAAAGCCTCACCAATTTGCATAGGTGACCACAGACCCAAACCTTTGGATCTGAGAACAATGAAAAAGCATTCAGTTTTCTTACAAGAAGACTTTTAATAAAAATAGAAGTAAATAGAAATAAAGAAATCCCCCCTGTAAAATCAGGATGGTAGATATCTTACAGGGTAATTAGATTCAAAAACATAGAGAACCCTTCTAGGCAAAACCTTAAGTTACAAAAAAGATACACAGACAGAAATAGTTATTTTATTCAGCACAATTATTTTCTCAGCCATTTAAAGAAATCATAATCTAACACATACCTAGCTAGATTACTTACTAAAAGTTCTAAGACTCCATTCCTGGTCTATCCCCGGCAAAGACAGACTATAGACAGACACACAGACCTTTTGTTTCTCTCCCTCCTCCCAGCTTTTGAAAGTATCTTGTCTCCTCATTGGTCATTTTGGTCAGGTGCCAGCGAGGTTACCTTTAGCTTCTTAACCCTTTACAGGTGAGAGGAGCTTTCCCCTGGCCAGGAGGGATTTCAAAGGGGTTTACCCTTCCCTTTATATTTATGACAACAAGGTTTTGTGCGGATAGTTCTGGGGCTCGATCCTGCTCCATCTGATGTCAGTGGGAGGTTTTTGTCATTGACTTGAGTGAGTTAGCTCAGGTGTGGTGGCTGGGCTTTCAGGGTTGAATAGACATGCAACTATGGAGTTATGCATCTAACCAGATATGCATGGTTAATAGATCTGCCCATGGAATTTTCATAAAGGCAGCTGAGCCTGCTGCAAGGTGGCTGTGCGCTTTGGGGGAAGTTAAACATTTGGGAGCATTTTGGGAAAGGCCAGGAATTAAATGCCATACAAAGATTTCCACAATGGTGAGGCTGGAGCTGAAAAGTCAGGCCATCCCAGGTATGAGTGGGTAGACACTGGCCTGGGTTGCTCCTTAGTGCTGGTCAGTGCCGCAGAGGCTAAGTTCGGGGAACTGCAAAAAATACACACTGAAGGAAGAAAGAATGTTAATCTATGGGAAAGCAGATAAAGGTGTGGAAAGCTAAAGTGCTGTTTATCTAATAAAAGTGTAAGGAGGAAGTACAGACAGAAGAAAAATATGAGAAAACCAGACACAGTCCCAGCCCTGTCACATTAAATACACACAGATGGCGTGGGACCTAGTCATGGGGCTAAACATCCATCTCATCCTGTTCATATTGCAAGGCTTCTGCCTTACACTGGAAATGGAAAAGAGGATTGACAGCTGTAAATGCTGTGTCTTCCACCTGTGGAGTTGAAAATATGAATACACAGTAAGTTGCACATCTGATACCCCCACACTGGGTCAATGACTATTAGTGGAGTGTATCAGCAGTAGCAGATGGGAGAGATACATTTGTAAGTTGCTAGCAATATAACAGTGCAATAAGGTACATCCCCATGCACATGTAGCTCATAAGAGTGATATCAAGTTGCCCTATCTCATGGGTAGCCTTCTTGCATGATTACTCCTGGGGCAATTCTGTGCCACTGCGTGTGCGCAGAATTCATGTCCCCCACAGATTTCTTTGCTTCCCTGCAGAAAAATGACTTTCTGACCGGGAAGTAAAGGGAATCTTCAAGAGAAGTCATGCACCATTCCATAACTGCGCTGGTACATCGTTTCAGGCACCCGGAGCAGCTGACTGAGAGGTTGGGTTGGGGATACCTCAGCAGTGGCTCGTACCCTGAGCGAGGATCAGCTGCTAGTCCTGGCTGGACTGGAGGCAGGAGGGGACGGGACTTCCTCTTCTCCTGCAAGGAGTGGCTGAGGCTGTGTCAGATCCACCCCCAGAAACCTCCCCCAGCTGCAGGAAGCTCAGCATCCTCCCCTGCTTCTTGCCCCCATCGCTCCTCAGCTGTGGAGGGAGGGGTCACTGTACGGGAGCTGCTCCCCCATCCACCCAACCCCCATGCATCTGGACCTCCCATACTCAGACACCCCCGCCAAGTCTCATCCTGTACACCCAGAACCCCCCTCGCCCTCCATACCCGAACCCTACCCAATTGAACCTCAACCCCTGAATCTGGAGCCCCCTGCACACAGATCCCCTGCCTCTGGATCCTCATCCCTGAACTCAGCCCAACCTCCTACTGAGCTCCCTGCACTCAGACCCCCACGCCACTGACCCCCAATTAGCTGCACCCAGACTCCCACCCCATCAAGCCTCCTTACCCCAGTGCCCAGACCCCCCCACTGAACCCCAACCACTTTCACCTAGCAGCCCCTGCAGAGTCCCATTACCTCTGCACCTGGAGCCCCCTTCCCCCAGTGAGCCTCTGTGCCTCCAGATCCCCCCACACCTCGACTGAACTGCCTGCACCCAGATTGTCCCACACAGAATCCTCTCATCCCACACCTGGATCCCCCCACAGTAAGCCCCTCCATACTTGGATCCTGCCTGGTTGAGCCTGCCTGTCCCACACCAGGTGTGCCTCGCGCAGAGGGGCAGGGCCTCAGGGTGTTTATGGGGCAGGCCCAGGCCTTGTGCTATGTCAGGATCAGGTGCAGCCTGACTACTGAGTCTGTGTCCCCAGGGTGGGGAGGCTGCAGGGTGATCTCCCACCTTCGTGCAGCCAATGGCCTGTGCTCCCCACTGCCATGTTAGAGCCTCTGCATTTATTTATTGACAAATAAAACTTGCAGAATTTTGCAGAATTTTAAAATACTGTGCACAAAATTTTTAATTTTTTGGTGCAGAATGCCCTCAGGAGTAACCATGATGGACTAGACTAGAGCACCACTGTCTCTTTTTGGCAGGGGTCCTGTCACCCTCACACTGGGCTTTTAGTCCTGCTTTAAGTGGCAGTCCCAATGTAACTTCAACTAGGGAGTCATTTGCAAACACATTCTGAATGTATTCATTTTTCCTTTCTCATTTTATTTCTGTTGTACAAAACAATAAAAACTCTCAAACTGAAAAAAGAAATCTATTGCAGCCAGAAGAAAGCCATCGAATGTGAGAGGTTCCCCATACTTTGGGGAAGACTTGCTTCTCTAATTGTACATATGTTCCAGAAATGTACTTACCTCACTGACATGTCCTAAATCACCTGCTTTTTTTAACTCCTGTAGATTCTGATGAAAAGGAAATCAAGCAACTTCCTGGAAAACTAATAGACATGGCTTGCCAGGTGTGTGAAACCTACCTTGGGCAGATGGAACACGAGGACATTGACACAGCAACGAACGCGTCTGCAATTCTTAGTGAGGAGGAATGGAAAGACTTAATTGAACAGTACTACTGTCTCATTCAGTAAGATTTCACAACTCCAATTAACTGTTTTGAATTAAAGTCCTGATTAAGGGTTAGGTTATAATTCCCTTACTCACAATGAATAGTACTTTACCCCACAAATAGCCCTATTGTAAAGGGTGTAAGATAATCTTCATTGTGAGTAAATGTATCACATTTTGGCCCGAAATGTAAATTCAGATTAGAAATAAACCCGTAATTCCAATAAGAAATACTGTAATCGCAGAATCATAGAAGATGAGGAGAGGAGGTCATCCAGGATGGAGGAGATCTCCGGAGATCATCCAGTCCAACCACCAATATGTTGTCAAGTATCAGAGGGGTAGCCGTGTTAGTCTGTATCCACAAAAACAACGAGGAGTCTGGTGGCATCTTAAAAACTAACAGTTTTATTTGGGCATAAGCTTTTGTGGGTAAAAAACCCACTTCTTCAGATGCAAGGAGTGAAAAGTACAGATACAGGCATAAATATACTGGCACATGAAGAGAAGGGAGTTACCTTACAAGCGGAGAACCAGTGCTGACAAGGCCAATTCAGTCAGGATGGATGTGGTCCCCTTCCAAGAACTGATGAGGAGGAGTCAATACCAAATTGGAAAATTGCTTTTGTAGTGAGCCAGCCACTCCCACTCCCTATTCAAGCCCACATGAATGATGTGAAGTTTGCAAATGAATTGTAGCTCTGCAGTTTCTCTTTGAAGTCTGTTTTTGAAGTTTTTTTGTTCAAGTATGGCTGCTTTTAAATCTGTTATTGAATGTCCAGGGAGATTGAAGTGTTCTCCTCTTGGCTTTTGTATGTTACTATTCCTGATGTCTGATTTGTGTCCATTTATTCTTTTACATAGAGACTGTCCGGTTTGGCCAGTGTACACGGCAGAGGGGCATTGCTGGCACATGATGGCATATATCATGTTAGTACATGTGCAGGTGAATGAGCCCCTGATGGTGTGGCTGATGTGGTTGGGTCCTATGATGGTGTTGCTAGAGTAGATTTGGGGACAGAGTAGGCAACAGGGTTTGTTACAGAGATTGATTCCTGGGTTAGTGTTTCTCTGGTGTGGTGTGTAGTTGCCGATGAGTATTTGCTTCAGGTTGGGAGGCTGTCTGTAAGCGAGGACTGGCCTGCCTCCCAAAGTCTGTGAGAGTGAGGGATCGTTTTCCAGGATAGGTTGTAGATCATTGATGATGTGCTGGAGAGGTTTTAGCTGGGGGCTGTACGTGATGGCCAGTGGTGTTCTGTTATTTTCCTTGTTGGGTCTGTCCTGTAGTAGGTGACTTCTGGATGGGTCCTGCTGTAAGAGTGCCAATGCCTGAGATGAGTGGCTGGCTCACTATAAAAGCAATTTTCCAATTTGATATTGACACCTCCTCATCAATTACTGGGAGTGGACCACATCCACCCTGACTGAATTGGCCTTGTTATCACTGGTTCTCCACTTGAAGGTAACTCTTCATGTGTTAGTATATCTATGCCTGTATTTGTAATTTTCACTCCATGCATCTGAAGAAGTGGGTTTTTACCCATGAAAGCTTATGCCCAAATAAATCTGTTAGTCTTTAAGGTGCCACTGGACTCCTCGTTGTTTTCGTAATATGTTGCACATCTATAGCTCTAGAAGCCTACTTTCGCCATCTCCGACTCAAGGAATATATTCAACACACCACTGAACAGCGCACTGATCCTACCAACATTACAAGAAGAATAATTCTGCGTGGACTCCTCCTGATGGTCGAAATGACAGACTGGACTTCTACGTAGAGTGCTTCCGCAGATGTGCACAGGCTGAAATTGTATACAGACAGCATCACTTGCCCCATAACCTCAGCCGTACAGAACTTAATGCCATCCACAGCCTCAGAAATAACTCTGACATTATAATTAAAGGGCCTGACAAAGGAGGTGCTGTAGTCATCATGAAATCTGTTAGTCTTTAAGATGCCACCGGACTCCTTGTTGTTTTTGTGGATACAGACTAACACGGCTACCCCTCTGATATATAGCTCTATTCATCAAAGGAACTCAAAGCACAATACAAATATATAGGGTCAGATCCTCAGCTGGTGTAAATCAGTGTATACTGATTTTAATGAAGTTACTAAACTTACCACATGGAAGGTCTACCATAGCACACGGCTTAGCAGTGCACAGCTGTACTATAAAACAGTTCAAGATGGAAGGACAGGACACTGTTTACATTTGAAACTACAGAGAGTACTTATGTAGGCAATATGGAATTATCTGAGGTACACTCTGGCCAGGACAGTTGGGTTTTAACATGCATATTCTTACAAAAAGTGAATAAGAAAAAGAGTACTTTTGGCACCTTAGAGACTAACCAATTTATTTGAGCATAAGCTTTCGTGAGCTACAGCTCACTTCATCGGATGCGTTCAGTGGAAAATACAGTGAGGAGATTTTTATATACACACAGAACATGAAAAAATGGGTGTTTATCATGCACACTATCCTTGCAACAAAGCCCGTTGCCAACTGTGTCCACATATCTATTCAGGGGACACCATCATAGGGCCTAATCACATCAGCCACACTATCAGAGGCTCATTCACCTGCACATCTACCAATGTGATATATGCCATCATGTGCCAGCATTGCCCCTCTGCCATGTGCATTAGTCAAACTGGACTGTCTCTACATAAAAGACTAAATGGACACAAATCAGATGTCAAGAATTATAACATTCATAAACCAGTCGGAGAACACTTCAATCTCTCTGGTCACTCGATTTCTGACCTAAAAGTGGCAATTCTTCAACAAAAAGACTTCAGAAACAGACTCCAACGAGAGACTGCTGAATTGGAATTAATTTGCAAATTGGATACAATTAACTTAGGCTTGAATAGAGTCTGGGAGTGGTTGAGTCATTACACTAAGTAAAACTATTTCCCCTTGTTTATTTCCCCCCGCCCCCCCCCCGCCCCCGTTCCTCAGACGTTCTTGTTAATTGCTGGAAATGGCCCACCTTGATTATCATTACAAAGGGTTTTCTCCCCCCCTCCCACTCTCCTGCTGGTAATAGCTCATCTTAAGTGATCACTCTCCTTACAGTGTGCATGATAAACACCCATTTTTTCACGTTCTGTGTGTATTTAAATCTCCTTACTGTATTTTCCACTGAATGCATCCGATGAAGTGAGCTGTAGCTCATGAAAGCTTATGCTCAAATAAATTGGTTAGTCTCTAAGGTGCCACAAGTACTCCTTTTCTTTTTGCGAATACAGACTAACACGGCTGCTACTCTGAAACCTGTCAAAAAGTGCAATGGGATTATTCTATTCAAGTTCTTATGGGGCCACTTATACCATAGTGTCTGAGTGCCTTCCAATAAACTATATGATTATACATCTTTCATGTGATGTTTGTTCTCTCATCTACTCCCAGAGGGAAAAATGTGCACAGCAGAGTACCTTGTTTTGATTGTGTGTGTCCTTTTTAAAAAAATAAATAAATATGCCTGTTGCTATGTGTTCATATTAGAGAAGACAAGGTCAATGAACTGTGCCTTTGATATAGAGCAGAAAGTGGAAAGGTTTATGATAGTCCTTAGTGCCTGGGGGAGTTCATACCACATTCTTGGACAGTCCCAAGGGAAAGTTCTGTCTCCCACACAGACAAGTTTTACTGTTGAGAATTCCATTGTTCCAGAGGAGCATAGTTGTGGATCACACTCTTCATCCTGGAGTTTTAAATGGTCTTTTAGATATCCTGGGCATAGAATAAGGTCCAGGACCTTGAACCAGATTCATTATTCTATGGGAAGCCAGTATCGGGATTGGAGGACAGGTTTGATATGTTCCCAGTAGCCTGTGTTGCTGAGGAGAAATGCTGTAGCATTCTGTACTAGTTGAAGTTTCCTAAATACTGATGGCTTTGCACCCAGATACATTGCACTGCTGTAATCCAGCCAAGAGATGATGCAGGCTGAATAACTGAGGCTAGGTCTTTGTCTGCCAGGATGGGACAGTGTTTCCTAGCCAAGCAAAAGATGGTAGAAAGTGTTACTAGTGGATAATGCTATGTGAGAGCTCCGTGTCAGCAAGGAATCCAAGAGTATACGCTGAATTGACCAATTGTGGGTGTGTATCTTCAACCAATGTGGACTGCACTGTGGCTGTAAGATCTTCAAAGATAACAGAATGTAGGGAATCATTAAGAAAGGGATAGATAATAAGACAGAAAATATCATCTTGCCTCTGTATAAATCCATGCTATGCCCACATCTTGAATACCGCATGCAGATGTGGTCGCCCCATCTCAAAAAAGATATATTGGAATTGGAAAAGGTTCAGAAAAGGGCAACAAAATGATTAGGGGCACGGAACAGCTTCCATATGAGGAAAGGTTAATAAGACTGGGACTTTTCATCTTGGAAAAGAGACAACTAAGGGGGGGATATGATAGAGGTCTATAAAATCATGAGTGGTATGGAGAAAGTAAATAAGGCAGTGTTATTTACTCCTCCTCATAACACAAGAACTAGGGATCACTAAATGAGATTAATAGGCACCCGGTTTAGAACAAACAAAAGGAAATATTTCTTCACACAACACACAGTCAACCTGTGGAACTCTTTGCCAGAGGACGTTGTGGAGGCCAAGACTATAAAAGGGTTAAAAAAGACAGATACATTCATGGAAGATAGGTCCATCAATGGCTATTAGCCAGGATGGGCAGGGATGAAGTCCCTAGCCTCTGTTTGCCAAAACCTGTGAATGGGTCACGGGATGGATCACTTGATGATTATCTGTTCTGTTTGTTCTCTCTGGGGCACCTGGCATTGGCCGCTATCAGAAGACAGGATACTGGGCTAGATGGAACTTTGGTCTGACTCAGTATGGCTGTTCTTATGTTGGTTTTATGTTCTAAAATGCTTTCCTCTGCCCACCAGCATCACCTTTGTCTGTCTTACGTTCAGCTTCATCCAAGAGCTGAACTCAACCAAGCTCTGGTGGTAGCGTTGCGGTTGTATGTGGTGACTGATCGGAAGACCTGTGTGTCATCTACATATTGCCGGCACATGAATCCGTGTCATCTGACCGGTTCATCTAGTGGTTGCATATAGATTTTGAAAAAGATCAGAGAGCGAATTGATCCTTGTGGAACCCCACAAGTCAGGGGTCTAGTTGAGGAGGTGCAGTTTCCCATCACTCACTACTTGTTGGGATCATCCTTTCAGAAAGGAATTAAACCATTTTAGCATATTACCCTGGATCCCTGCCACCTGTCTCAGTGTCAGCAGTGTTGAATACTGCACAGAGGCCCAGAAGAATGAGAATAGATGTCTGTCCTCTATCCTTTGACAGATCATCCACGAAAGTGGGTTCAGTTCCGTGTCCTGGCCTGAATCCAGATTCATCCAGGGCTAGAATGTTACCCTCAATCGGAGGAGCTCATTTTTGGCCTTTTGGTAGCTTCTCTATGAACTGCTCAGGAATAGGAGGATTGACGATGGGTGGTAGTTGGCTAAGACTAAACTATGCAAGGTGGGTTTCTTCAGTGTAGGTTGGACTATTCCATGTTTGAAGGAGGAAGGAAAGATTCCTTCTCTGAATGAGGCATTGGTTCATTCAGTTGGAGTGGTACCAGTTGTTCATGACACTCTTTCACAAGCCATGAAGGGCATGGGTCAGATTCACAAGTCTTGAGTCAAGACTCCTTTAGGGTGTCCATAACTTCCTGCTGAGTGAATGTCCTGAACACTGGGAATGCAAGTGAGCTCTTGGTTGGTGGAAGTAGAGCAGATTCATCCTGTTTGAGAAGACTTCTCAAATGGGTGTGATATTCAGTTAAGTAGGATGGTAGTACTTAAGAATGCTTGGTACTTGGCTCTGATAAAGGTTGCAGGCATTCAGGATTGATGTGGCAGTTTATCACCCTGGATAGCTCCTTGGGGTGGGATTTGGCAGCCTCAGTGGAGGTTGATAGGAAGGTTCTCCTGGTCTGTAATACAGCTCAGCATAGGCTTTGAGGAATTCATTATATGTCACCCTGTCTGAATCAGCCTTTGTTTTCTTCCACTGTCACTCAGTTTTCCACTCTTGTCTTCATCCAGCACAGGGTATCAGAAAACCAAGGAGAACTGTGTGTTGATGGGGAGAAAGGGACTGTTTTGGGGGCAGCGTGTTAATGGTTGCAGACAGTATAGAATGGTAATGATTCACCAGGTCCTTGACTCCTTGTTCTGTGGGTTGGGTCTTTTAGCAGACTTTGAAATTCATTGGAATCTGTAAGTCATCATGGTCGGATCAGGATAATTGGTCTTTCTTGTTGCCTGAACAATAGAAGGTCTCTGACCACTGCCATAATGATGTGATCGTTAGTATTCAGGAGACTGACATCTTGGTTTTAAATCTCACCTATTAGATGATACTTCCAGCAACACAGTGCTTCCTAAACCATATTGGGTGCATTGTTTTAGTACTGGTTTGGAGGGGTATCTGTACAACCTCTTCTTCCAACAGTATCAAGGTGTCTGAAGGCCTACCATCTAAGTACTGATTGAGCCTGACACTGCTGAGGTAGATGAGGTATGACAGGTTCACAGCACAGAGTGGCACAAAGCCGGTTGCCAGACATAAAGATTATTTACCTTCTTTTCCTACTCTCCCCCAGAATGTGAAGGCTAATATTCTCAAATGGCTGAAACCACAACTTATCTATATTTGTAAGATTTGATGTTTTTAAATGTTTGTATACAGCAGCTATGATCTTACCCTAGCCATCACCTTGATAACTAAGCAATTAACAAATATAGATTCTGATCCTGCAAGATGCTGAGACCTCTCGAGAAGCATCCACCCTCCCTCAACTCGCATTTTATTTAAGCATGAGTTGAGTGGAGTGAGCACCATTCGGTATGCACTTAGCACCTTGCAGGATCAGGAGAGCATACAGGATCAGAAGTGTTTACAGGGAGAAGGAGCTCAGATAATTCAATACACATGCACACGGGCCCAGGATTACCTAGATTACATTCTCAAGTACTCTTTTTGTTCTGTCTTTGTACCTAGCACAGAGGGTTCTTGGTTTATGATTGGTGTCCCAAAGCACTATCACAATATAGATAATAAATAACAGTATTACTATTTATTCATTAACTATCCAAAAGTATGCTGGGTACCATACACACACAACAAAGACACAGTCCCTACCTTGAAGAGTTCATATTCTATGATTTTGACGAGAGACAGTTTGTGAAGACATATATTCCTTTATGTTTTATGCTGTCTATGCAATTAAGAGGTCTAGAAAAGAAAGGTGAGACTAGCCTTGACTTTCCTAGTGTTCAGATACTAGGTGCCAATTCTTCTCATGCTGCCCTGCCTGCCCAGGGCTGTCTAGATGTTGGATCTAACCCCTCTATTTGTTGTTTAAAGAAAAAAATCCCCCTTCTTTCAGCCTGCAATTAACCTCACTCCTGTGCTTTTCATAATTCACGTTACCCCATTATTGCAAGTTTTTATAAGCAGATTATTTCCTTAATAACAGAACTTTCCTGACACAATACCCAAAATAAATGAGCTCAGTAACCTGTGAGACTTATTTCTGTAAATCCATAATCTAATAATTTCTATCACTGTAGCAAGAAACACTTCATACTGTACTTTAGGGGGAAAAAAGCAATATTGACAGCTGTATAAACTAAGTTCATAAAATGCTTCTTCTAAAATAGTTATGCATAAAGTATTACCTTTTTAAAATTTTGTTTTTTTGTAGTGAAGGTGCTGTCATTTGTAGTGCACATAATTACATTACACAGTGTCAAAAGATTCTAAGCAAAATCATGTCTACAAGCCCACAGCGAGACATAGATGGTAACCACAATATCTGGATTATTAAACCAGGAGCAAAATCTCGTGGCAGAGGTAAGAGCTTCCTTTGTTTTTTTAATTTAAAGTGTTTATTATTACCCAAAGTTGTAGGGTATCATCTGGAGAGGCAACTTGTAAATGTACTGTGTACATCAGCTGTTTGTCCCACCAGGCCATTCATAACTGCATAAACATTTCCAATCAGAACCTTTCCCATTTTCTATGCAAGAGTCATTTTTACACAGTTTTCAACATCTTACCTCTGTTACTTTGTGTATCTTGGGGAAGGAATAGCAGAAGGAAAACTTGTCAAATCCAGCAAAGAACTTTAAATATGTGCTGAAGTACATGCATGTGAGTAGTCTTATTGTTTTCAATGAAAGTCCTTTCAGTTAATGTCAGTGGAACTAATCACATGCTTAAAGTTGAGAACATGCTTAAATGCTTTGCTGGATTGGGCCCATAATCGCTAGGTTGCAGGTAAGCCTTTCAGGGGTCGGGTAAAATATATGTCTTTGTTTGTCTGAATAATGAAGGTTTAAAAAACATAATTAATGCGAGCAACCTGGGAGGGGGTTATTTGTTTGATTTTGTTTAATTCTACCATAACAGGTGTCTTTCTGGTGATCTATCAATATTCTACTATTGTTCCTGCATGCATAAGTAGGATAAATGGAAATTCTCATTCGTGTATAATCTCTCATTTTTGTACACTGTCACCTGCATACATTATTATTAGACACTAACATGCATATTATTTTAATTTTTTTCTCTTCCAGAAATAGTGTGCAAAAATAGACTGGATGATATTCTGAAGTTAGTAGAAGCAACAGATCAATTTCCAGTAAAGGACCACAAGTGGGTGGTACAGAAGTACATTGAGACACCATTGCTAATTTATGATACTAAATTTGATATTAGACAGTGGTTTCTTGTCACTGACTGGAACCCTCTGACTATATGGTTCTATAAAGAAAGCTATCTGAGATTTTCTACACAACGTTTCTCCTTAGACAATCTAGACAGGTAACCAAGGAAGTATAAACAAAAATGTAGCTATACAGAACAGTGAATGAACAGGCTGAAAAATTCTACAGTATGTCAGGTCCCTGAATTTTGATTGTGGAATTATGGTAGTGTTAAAATTTCATGAACCAGTCTATGCTAATGCTTTGACTTTCTGATGATTTCTGAAGTTGCGTTTAGTTACAGAGTGTGAACAGGGGTCGTGGTTGTGTGCTTTAATTAGACTCTTAGTGTCAGTCAGCAGTTGTCATAACTTAAAATAGTGATTCTAACTGTGCCCTCATCCATATGAATATTATAGAAAATGTAATTTTAGAACATTTTAGAACATTAGGGGATGTTTGTTCTTTTATGTATGCTGTAGTCTGTTTATCAAATATTCAAGAAAAGCACTAGGCGAACTGTGGGAGTTTTTTGGGAAAATTCTGGACAACTTATTAAAATTGAACAATGTTAAAACAATTTTAACAATGTTAAATATCTCCATGGGAACATATTTTTAGCAAGGGCCATACCAAAGATTGGGAGTGGCAGGATATCTGGTAAATTAACCCACTGTAGATGCTCTATCAGCATCAGCACTTACATGGTACCCATCACAATGCCTCATGACCATTAACAAATGTATCTTCACAACACTCCTTTGAGATAGGGAAGCATTATTATCCCCATTTTATAGACAGGGAACTGGGGCATGGAGAACTTAAGTGACTTGCCCCAGGGCACAAAATGCGAGTGTGACAGAGCTGAGACCTGAACCCAGTTTTCCTGAGCCCAGGCTAGTGTTTTAACCATAAGACCATCCTTTGTCTTACATTAGAGGGGAATTAATGAAGGAAACTGAAAATAGGTTTAAGAATCAAAACCCTGAGATTTTAATATGAAGATAATTTGTTCTAATGTAATATGTTTCCTGCATTTTTTCAGTTGAGTAGCATTGTACAATTATGTGTAGCTTGCTGCCTGCTATAGTTGTGGTGTCCTCTCTCCACAGCTCCATTCATCTTTGCAATAATTCTATCCAGAAACAATACAAAAATGCTGCAGACCGGAATCCTCTATTGCCATGGCACAATATGTGGACAAGCACCAAATTTCAGGAGTACTTACAAAAGAGAGGTCGAGGCAATATGTGGCGAAATGTTATCTATCCATCCATGAAAAAAGCCATTACCTACACCATGAGGATGGCTCAAGAGAGCGTGGAAGCCCGGAAGAGCAGTTTTGAGCTGTATGGGGCAGACTTTATTCTTGGAGAGGACTTTAAACCATGGTTGATTGAAATCAATACTAGCCCAACAATGTTCCCTTCTACACCGGTCACAGCAGAGCTATGTGCGCAGGTACAAGAAGACACGATTAAGGTAGTTACTGAGAAGAAACGTGACAAAAACTGGGACACTGGAAAATTCGAACTTCTCTGGAGGCAGGTATGAATAATTCTGCATCATTCACTAATCAGATGGAATTTAGTTTGGCGATTGTTTTAAAATCTAATTAACATTCTTTGAGTGGGTACAGCTGTGTATTCAACTTCAGTGTGTGGAGAATTAGCTGGAGAATTTTCCCTAGCAGTACCTGTAGAAAAGTAGCACTTGCACTTTGTGGCCATAGCCCCTCCCTTGGCTATATGAGGCAGCACCGCCCTGAACCTCCTCAGTTCCTTCTTACTACCCGTGGCGGGAGTCGGAGCTCTGTGTGGTCTTAAATTCCCATTCTGTCACTAGTTCAGTGTTTTTTCTAGCTGTGTATGCTTTGTAATACCCTTAATGCTACTTATGTTTAGTGAAGTATTCCCCTGTGATGCCCTCACCATTGTTTAAACATTGTCCGTCGTGTTGGGGAACAATCCCTAACAGCAATTCCCACGTGTGGTGCCAGCTGTGCTTGGGTGAGGCAAGGAATGGTATTCAGTGAGTAGATGTTCATTAAATTGACTCAAGTTGCAAACGACCGTTGCCTAAAATAGCCCCTGCTTGAACAGGCCATGTGGCCTGTTTCAGCACCGAGACCCTCATTGGATCAGGGGTTGCCCTCAGGTTCCAAGAGTCCTTCTGCCTTGAACTCTGGAGCAGGAATCTCTCCAAAGAGACTGAGGAGCTGTTCCCCATGTGGCGTGCTGAGGAAAAGGTTGTATAAGACCAATTGAGACTGCTCCAGGTCTCATGGGGACTCTCCCGTCTCTCCAGGAAGAGCGTGGAATGGCATGGGGTTAGTGCTGGTGCGCAGGATGACGTGGGTGCCTCTAACCATTCCCCAGTACCGAGCATGGGGGCTATAGACCCTGTACCATCGACTCCATTTGTTGCCCCAGGGCGTTCGTTGAGTCCGGTACCGACGAGGGTGACACCAGCACCAACTGTTCTGACATCGGCAGCATACCAGGTGGTATGCTTTCCATCTTTCCAACTTTCCATCGTGACCTCTCCTTTGGCCCGGGACTTGGTCAGGGCTGTGTCATTAATAGCCCTGTTGATTGGAGGGACTGCTGAACCCTTGGGTCTGTTGGCACTGCATCCCTTCCTCACTCTTTGGAAGCAGAGCCAATACTGGGCTTGGTACCTGGGATCTCAGCACCAGGAAACTCCATTGCAGTTGGCACCGTGGATGTTACTGTGGCTACTTTCACTGCCCCTCACTTTGGCACTGTCAGCTGGTTTGTACTGCTGCTGACTTTGGGGTCAACACCACTTCTGGCATCAGCGTACTCGCTGCTGGTGGTACCTCTTCCATCATTCATGCTGGTCCCGGCCTTATTTTGGGCAATGGAGGAGTCAAACCAATCACTTGCTCCCTCAGGACTGGCTCCACCTTTATCCCTGGAAACCCAAGGCTCCTCGGCATTGAGGTCGGGATCTTCCTCCTCCCGCTTTCCCTCACCCAACCCACATCGGGGACCATTCATGGAGCATTATGGGCACCAAGATTGGCACTCTTCTTGCGGTTGGTATGGGGCGCCTACTGGCCATACCCTTATCAGTAGCTTCCAGGGAATCCATGGCATGCTCCTCAGTCGCAGAGGGTGCACTCCTCAGCTTGCTCTATGGCAAGGTTGCCAGGCAGATCAGTGGCAGGATCTGTGGACCCACAGCAGGTTCAGTCACCAGTGAGCCTTCCCTGTGCAGAGCCCATTGAGCTGTCCTTTCCAGCTTTGCGAGTCCAGGAACGGGAGCCAGCCTTGATGCAATTAACCACCTCTTCTTCGTCCGCAGATGATTCATCAGTGCCTGGTTCTTCCTCTCCTCCAATACCAGAGGATTTCAAGGCCTGTCAGGACCTTTTGTGGTGCATGGTCACTTCCCTGGCATTCATGCAGGGTTCCTGCAGGAGAACTCCCATAAGTCAGTGGATATCCTGCAGCCATCTGCTCCTGGGAGAGTAGCCCTCCCTACTAATGATGCATTCCTAGAGCCTACAAAAGTCGTCCCGAGCACACTGGCTTCAGTACTGCCTACTGCAAAGTGCTCGGTGAAATGCTGTTTCATCCCAGTGCAGGGATTTGAGGGTTTTTACTCCCATGTGGCCTCAAACTCCCTAGTCGTAGCTGGAGTGAATGACAGAGCCCAACAGGGCAGGTTTAAGTCCACTCTTAAGGATAAGGACTCCAAAAGGATGGATTTAAGGGGCAGGAGGATCTCCACCCTGCAAATGCAGATCACGAACGAGCAGACATTGTCCAGGTATGACTTTGTAAATTGGACAGATATGTCTAAGTTAGTGGGCCAGCTGCCTGATACCTCCAGAGAGCAATTTTGGGAGTTTGTCAGTGAGGGCTGTTTAGTGGCCAAGATGTCGTTTGCATTCTGTATTGAACTGTGGATACTTTGGCCAGAGTTTTGTCCTTTGTGGTGACCAAAGGCAGGGCAGAAAAGGTGGGGGAGTAGCACTGTATGTAAGGGAGCAGTATGACTGCTCAGAGCTCCGGTACGAAACTGTAGAAAAACCTGAGTGTCTCTGGATTAAGTTTAGAAGTGTGTGCAACAAGAGTGATGTAGTGGTGGGAGTCTGCTATAGACCACCGGACCAGGGGGATGAGGTAGATGAGGCTTTCTTCTGGCAGCTCACGGAAGCTACTAGATCGCATGCCCTGATTCTCATGGGTGACTTTAATTTTCCTGATATCTGCTGGGAGAGCAATACTGCGGTGCATAGACAATCCAGGAAGTTTTTGGAAAGCGTAGGGGACAATTTCCTGGTGCAAGTGCTAGAGGAGCCAACTAGGGGGGGCGCTTTTCTTGACCTGCTGCTCACAAACCAGGTAGAATTAGTGGGGGAAGCAAAAGTGGATGGGAATCTGGGAGGCAGTGACCATGAGTTGGTTGAGTTCAGGATCCTGACGCAGGGAAGAAAGGTAAGCAGCAGGATACGGACCCTGGACTTCAGGAAAGCAGACTTCGACTCCCTCAGGGAACGGATGGCCAGGATCCCCTGGGGGACTAACTTGAAGGGGAAAGGAGTCCAGGAGAGCTGGCTGTATTTCAAGGAATCCCTGTTGAGGTTACAGGGACAAACCATCCCGATGAGTCGAAAGAATAGTAAATATGGCAGGCGACCGGCTTGGCTTAACGGTGAAATCCTAGCGGATCTTAAACATAAAAAAGAAGCTTACAAGAAGTGGAAGGTTGGACATATGACCAGGGAAGAGTATAAAAATATTGCTCGGGCATGTAGGAATGAAATCAGGAGGGCCAAATCGCACCTGGAGCTGCAGCTAGCGAGAGATGTCAAGAGTAACAAGAAGGGTTTCTTCAGGTATGTTGGCAACAAGAAGAAAGCCAAGAAAAGTGTGGGACCCTTACTGAATGAGGGAGGCAACCTAGTGACAGAGGATGTGGAAAAAGCTAATGTACTCAATGCTTTTTTTGCCTCTGTTTTCACTAACAAGGTCATCTCCCAGGCTGCTACGCTGGGCATCACAAAATGGGGAAGAGATGGCCAGCCCTCTGTGGAGATAGAGGTGGTTAGGGACTATTTAGAAAAGCTGGACGTGCACAAGTCCATGGGGCCGGACGAGTTGCATCCGAGAGTGCTGAAGGAATTGGCGGCTGTGATTGCAGAGCCATTGGCCATTATCTTTGAAAACTCGTGGCGAACCGGGGAAGTCCCGGATGACTGGAAAAAGGCTAATGTAGTGCCAATCTTTAAAAAAGGGAAGAAGGAGGATCCTGGGAACTACAGGCCAGTCAGCCTCACCTCAGTCCCTGGAAAAATCATGGAGCAGGTCCTCAAAGAATCAATCTTGAAGTACTTGCATGAGAGGAAAGTGATCAGGAACAGCCAGCATGGATTCACCAAGGGAAGGTCATGCCTGACTAATCTAATCGCCTTTTATCATGAGATTACTGGTTCTGTGGATGAAGGGAAAGCAGTGGATGTATTGTTTCTTGACTTTAGCAAAGCTTTTGACACGGTCTCCCACAGTATTCTTGTCAGCAAGTTAAAGAAGTATGGGCTGGATGAATGCACTATAGGGTGGGTAGAAAGCTGGCTAGATTGTCGGGCTCAACGGGTAGTGATCAATGGCTCCATGTCTAGTTGGCAGCCGGTGTCAAGTGGAGTGCCCCAGGGGTCGGTCCTGGGGCCGGTTTTGTTCAATATCTTCATAAATGATCTGGAGGATGGTGTGGATTGCACTCTCAGCAAATTTGCGGACGATACTAAACTGGGAGGAGTGGTAGATACGCTGGAGGGGAGGGATAGGATACAGAAGGACCTAGACAAATTGGAGGATTGGGCCAAAAGAAATCTGATGAGGTTCAATAAGGATAAGTGCAGGGTCCTGCACTTAGGACGGAAGAATCCAATGCACCGCTACAGACTAGGGACCGAATGGCTAGGCAGCAGTTCTGCGGAAAAGGACCTAGGGGTGACAGTGGACGAGAAGCTGGATATGAGTCAGCAGTGTGCCCTTGTTGCCAAGAAGGCCAATGGCATTTTGGGATGTATACGTAGGGGCATAGCGAGCAGATCGAGGGACGTGATCGTCCCCCTCTATTCGACATTGGTGAGGCCTCATCTGGAGTACTGTGTCCAGTTTTGGGCCCCACACTACAAGAAGGATGTGGATAAATTGGAGAGAGTCCAGCGAAGGGCAACAAAAATGATTAGGGGTCTAGAACACATGACTTATGAGGAGAGGCTGAGGGAGCTGGGATTGTTTAGCCTGCAGAAGAGAAGAATGAGGGGGGATTTGATAGCTGCTTTCAACTACCTGAAAGGGGGTTCCAAAGAGGATGGCTCTAGACTGTTCTCAATGGTAGCAGATGACAGAACGAGGAGTAATGGCCTCAAGTTGCAGTGGGGGAGGTTTAGATTGGATATTAGGAAAAACTTTTTCATTAAGAGGGTGGTGAAACACTGGAATGCGTTGCCTAGGGAGGTGGTGGAATCTCCTTCCTTGGAAGTTTTTAAGGTCAGGCTTGACAAAGCCCTGGCTGGGATGATTTAACTGGGAATTGGTCCTGCTTCGAGCAGGGGGTTGGACTAGATGACCTTCAGGGGTCCCTTCCAACCCTGATATTCTATGATTCTATGATTCTATGACCATGAGAAGGGCGTCCTGGCTGCAGAATTTGGGCATTGCTCCTGATGTGCAGCAGGCTATAGAGGATTTGCCCTTCGGTGCTGGGTGTTGGTTTTCAGACAAGATGGACAAGACCCTGCACACCTTCAAGGATTATAGGGCCCACCCTGTGTTCCTTGGGGATGTATACACCATCAGTGCAGACAGCAACAATACTGTCCACAATGCACCTTTTGGCAGCCTTCTGTCTCTCAAAACAGTTGGATTATCCCAGAAAGGGGCATAGATCCCAGAGGTGCAGGCAGTTGGGTCCGGGTTTCAGCCAGTCAACACGCCCTCCCCAGCACTCCCCAAATGCCCATTTTGACTCCTTGGACCAGAGCAGTGGTCCAGTCATCACTCCCTTTACTCTGCCTCTGTCTGGGGACAGGCTAGCTCGCTTTTACGATGTTTGGGGCTAGAGTACAAGCTGGGTCCTAGCATCATCAAATTGAGCTAAACTATCCAGTTCCTCTCCACTCCTTCCCCGCACCCATCTGCCCTTCCCATCCCTCTTCAGGGCCCCCTCTTATGAGATACTGCTCCTCAAGCAGGCTTCTCTTTACTGGCCATGGGAGTGGTGCTGGAAGTTCCTCTGGAACACCAGGGTCAGAGCTTCTACTCCTGGTACCTCCTGGTTCCCAAATCCAAGGGAGGAGTAAAACCTATTCTCGAGCTCCGCAACCTCAACATATATATCAGATACGTGAGGTTCCATATGGTCACCCTATTAACTATCCTCCCCACATTGACTCAGAACAACTGGCTTGCTGCTCTGGACCTTCAGGATGCTTACACCCATATGGCGATTCTCCTGAGCCACAGATTTCTCTGGTTTGTTGTGGTGAACCACCATTTTCAGTACACAGTCCTTCCCTTTGGGCTGTCATCCACCCCTAGGATTTTTACCAAATGTATGGTTGTGGTGACTATGTACATCAAGAAGAGGGGAATCCATGTTTTCCTGTATGGATGACACGCTGCTCTGGGGCAGGTCAAGGGAAGAAGTTCTTTCTCATGCATGCATCACACTGCACTTACTCGACTGCAACTCGATGGGTTTCATCCTAAACACAGGAAAGTCAACATTGGTCCCCACTCAGAAAAACAATTTAATTGGGGCCCTAATAGACTCTACGAGTTCAAGGAGCATTCCTGCCAATTAACCATTTCTAGACCATTTGTAGCCTTTCTCTCAGTCTGCAGTCCCAGCCTTCCATGACAGTTCACATGTGCCTGAGGCTCTTAGGCCACATGTCTACATGCATACCTGTGGTTCCAGTCACAAGGTTGTGCCAATACCCTCTGCAAATGTGGCTCAGGACTGTTTTCCGTCCAACCCTTCACCCCTGGATAGGTTAGACTTCCTACCTCCATCAATCCTGGACTCCTTGCAGTGGTAGACGGTTCAGGAATGATGTCAAGGCATTCCCTTCATCTGGCCCTTACCAACCAGGACTGTTGTCATGAACAACTCCTTGATAGGTTGGGGAGCGCATCTGGGGTTGCTGAAAGTTCAGGGCCTGGGGTCAGAGCAAGAAGCTCTACTGCATATCAATGTCTAGGAGCTTTGGGCCATCTACAATGTCTATCTCTGTTTCCTAGACCGCATCAAGGGTTCAGTAGTTCCCATACTTGCCAACGTGATGTATTATGGGAACAGGCAAGGGGGAGCACACTCCAAGGTGCTCTCCCAAAAGACAATCAAGTTGTGGCTGTTCTGGTTCAACGAGAGTATCACTCTGTTATCCGTTTACTTGCCTGGGGTCCAGAATCATCTTGTGGACCATCTCAGCAGGAATTTTTCCTTGAACCATGAGTGGTCGCTGAAGTCCAGTGTTCTGCAAGTTATCTTTGCAATATGGGGCATCCTGACAATCAGCCTGTTTGCTACAAGGGACAACAAGAAATGCCGACTGTTCAACTCTCAAGGGGGCCTCAGTCTAGGCTCCCTGCCCAACTCCCTCCACCTCAACTGGAAGTCGGCTTTCCTGTATGCTTTTCCTCCAATCCCAACTATTCCACAGGTCATCCTCAAGTTGAAAGCAGATTAGGCAAAGCTCATCCTCATCGCCCTGGCATGGCTGAGGCAGTGCTGGTTTTCTGACCTTTTCACGGTGTTGATTCAGCCTCCCATATCCCTTCCTCTCCTTCCTGACTTGCTCACACAGAATCACAGTTGCACTCTGCATCCTGCAGTCAGTTCTCTGCATCTCATGGCATGACTGCTGCATGGTTGAATGAGGAGGAAGAGCAATGCTCAGTGGCTGTTCATCATGTCCTGCTCAGTAGTAGAAAATCCTCTGCCAGAATGGCCTATTTGGCAAAGTGGAAGAGTTTTTCAATGTGGTCATTGGCCTGTGGAGTTCAGCCAACGCTGGCTAGTATCCAAGACATCTTGGAGTATTTGCTGCATCTTCAATCATCGTATCTTAATGCTTATCTCGTTGAGGGTGCACCTGGTGGCAATCTCACCTTTTCATTCTCCCATTCTTGGAAGATCGGTGTTTTCCAGTGCCATGGTGGCGAGATTCTTGAAAGAAGTCTTTTGTCTCCATCTGCCCGTGATGAACTAGCTTCTTTGTGACACGTTAACACAGTCTGAGTGGCTCTCATGAGACCTCCGTTCGAGCCTCTGGCATCCTGCTCCTTTCCTCTCATGTCAAAAAACTGCATGCCTCATGGTGATAACACCTGTGAGGAGAGTGTTTGAGTTGCAGGCTTTGACGGCAGAGCTTCCTTACACACAATTCTCCTAAGACAAAGTGACGTTGCAGCTGCACTTGACATTTTTGTCGAAAGTGGTCTTTCAATTTCATTTAAACCAGGCGGCATATTTGCCTGTGTTTTTTCGTAAGCTGCATTCATTGCCAGAGGAGCATCATCTTCACACATTGGATGTCAGATGATAGCTGGGCAGGACTAAATCCTTTCGGGCTTCCTCTTGTTTGTTTGTGTCATATGCAGACCATATGAAAGGACAGGCAGTCTCCTCACAGATGATCTATAAGTGGATAACTTCCTGCATCAAGACTGGATATGAAGTGGCTTCGCCTATGCCCCCTCTATGGGCATGAGCTCATTCTACAGGAGTGCAAGCTACGTCAATAGCATCCTTAAGTTATGTTTCAGTGTTGGATATTTTCAGGGCTCATTTATCTCTCCATTGAATTTTGGCCTGTGTGTGTTTGAGGTCATTTAAACAAAACACTTCCTTTCCCAATGTTAGCCACCTTTAATCAGTAATGGCTATAACTTTATTGCTTCATACTGATCGGTCAGTTGGTAACTATACAGTGTGCTAATCTGGTTCACAGTTCTTACAGTGGAAGGAACAGGATGCTGTATTCTAGAGTCATATTGCAACTGACTGAGGCCAATGTTAATCTTCATATTAATTAGTAAATTATTTTAGTGTTCTCTTTTTTATGCTGATTGATATATCTGAAGTGAAGAAAAACAGAGCACAATAAATTAGTTATTCAGTTAAAACAAATTAAATAAGATGTTTGCAGCCCCAAGAGTGAATATGACGCAAGTTCAGGCCTGCTGTGCCCCAGCGGGGAACGTACTTGTCGGAGAGCAGATGGCAGTTTTACTGTCTGCTGTCTCTGAGACTTGAACCGGTCAGGTATGACTTCAGGCTCTGATCCTGCAAACACTTATGCATATGAGTACTCCCATGTGTATAAAATTAATCATGTGCATAAGTGTTTAGAGGATCGTTTTGATCTATGGTGGTTGCAGTGGAGGCTGCAACAGACGTGCAGAATCAGTTAATCGACTGGCTTCTCAGGCCGTGCTTTGTCCACCACACACAAATCCAGTTTTTGGTATTGCCAATTTTGATTGGTCAGTTTAGTCACAGGGTGATGTTTTATGAAATAGAAAAAAACTAAGTTTAGAAAAATTTTGATTTCATCACCAAAAATTGAGTTTAAAAGAAACATTCTGGGAGAATTCAGAAAACAAAAAAAGGACTGTTACAAAAGCAATGCAATTAAAACCCTTTTAAATATGCTGACTTTCCCCTCATATTTTTATTTTTAAATTTTTGACCAGCTCTAATAAATACCTACTTTCTTAGCATTATTTTCCTGTGGAAGCATATTACACGTGTCCTGGCTTTGTTTCTGGGTACAGTTCAGGATGTTGATTTTGAGCTGTTAAGCTCCTTTTGTGGCTTTTGTAAGTCTTGTGTTTCTTAGAGACTGTGTTTTACCCTGAAGGTAGAGATCAGGTGGGATGTTCAAGCTGACAGTCCCTAGAGTTGGGTACTGTGTTTGGAGCAGGTATTTTCAGGGGCCGGTCCTGGACATAGTCTGTTATTCTTAATTTCAACCCACAAGGCATGCTGTAAGGCTTATGTTTTTTACCCCAGTTTTTTCAGTTGAATGGGGAGGATTTTAATTGTGTTGAAAAGTTTCTTTCACCTCATTGATCATAATTGTTATTGTAATTTATTATTTACAATACCGTAGCACCAAGGAGCCCCAATCAAGGGTCAGGGCTCTGTTGTGCTAGGCACCACAGAGACAAGTATCAAAGAAGAGGGACTCTCGCCCAGCGAGTTTACAATTTAGGTGTCAGACAGGGTACAACAGCTGGATGATATAGACAAAGAGGAGTGATGGGTTTGATAGACTGAAGTAACCATAAAACAGAGTTTAGTATAAAAGCAGAAGTCTCAGTGGTTTTCCATTATTATTTTAGAGACTAACCAATTTATTTGAGCATAAGCTTTCATGAGCTACAGCTCACTTCATCTAATGCATAAAAGTGGAAAATGCAGTGAGGATGTTTTTATACACACAGACCATGAAAAAATGGGTGTTTATCACTTCAAAAGGTTTTCTGCCCCCCACCCCACTCCCCTGCTGGTAATAGCTTATCTAAAGTGATCACTCTCCTTGTAAGCTGTAGCTCACGGAAGCTTATGCTCAAATAAATTGGTTAGTCTCTAAGGTGCCACAAGTACTCCTTTTCTTTTTGCGAATACAGACTAACACAGCTGCTACTCTGAAACCTGGCATTATTATTTTGTTCATCTTCCTTGGTCACCGTGTTAGGCCCATTGTATAAAGTGGAAAAATAAACACCATGTAGAAATTAGTAGCCTTAGTAAGTTCTAAATTATGCAGTTTTTGTCACAGTGGTGTGGAATCCTTCGTCACACAAAGTGCTGTATGAACCCATTTTATGAGTAGATGTAACCCATGGAACAGTAGTGTCTTCATTTATAATTTAGTAGTGCATGAGTCTGTTGAAAAATTTAATTTCTTTTTTGTGTCTCTCAAGCCTCTTTTGGAACTGCCGCCGTTCCATGTTACGGACCTTTTTGTGGAAGGAGTTGGTATTAAGAGATCAAGGCAGAAAGCTGCTCCCATTGCTAATTTTAATTTTCCTGACACATTAACAAGAATACCACAGACAATTCAGTGCACCTCAGCCAATCACGAAAAACAAGGAGAATCAATAGGAACTGGAAATAACAAGCAAAACATCAAAATGAAAATTGAAAAGGCTATTTTTTGCACTTTACCTAGGCCTCTCAAGAAGCCACCAGGGAAAAGTTGTAAAGTAAGGGATGCACACATGAAATCCACTGGGCACATAGATTTCCCCAGCTTAGTTTTACAACCTACAGAAAGCATCACAGAGATGAAACATGTGCAGTATATAAACAAGGCAAAAGGAATAACAGATTCAAGCTTTCACAGAGTAAATCAGACAGCCCCTACCTTTCAAAATATGAATCCCTTGGACTGGCCTTTACTTCAGCCTTCCAAAATATCAGGTAATATCTGTTGTTTAGTATTATTTCACTATAAATTACATAAAAATACATTTTAGAGGGAAAGTAGAAGTTAGGTATACAGTATAAGTTTTTGGATTGCTTAGCTAGTTATTTGTCTACTAGTATTATATTCCATGTTATTTGTCTTTCTAATATAAATAGTCCCAAACTTTTCAGCCTTTCCTTTGGAAGTCTCTCCATGCCTCTAATAAGTTTTGCTGCTTGCCTCTGAATCCCCTGTATTTATGTTATATTGTTTTTGGGATATGGTATTCTGGGTGAGGGCATACCATTTGTATATATAATATAATGGCATACCATATTTTGAAGATTATTTTCGATTGCATTTTTTATACAGCATACATCTTGTTTGCTTTTTGGATTGCCGCTGCCTATTGAGCACAAGTTTTTATTAAGATATCCACATTAATGCCCAACTCCTTTTTCTTCTGTGTAGAGGTCACAAGTCCTTATTATTTCTGCTAGTGATAGCTGGCTATTCTCATTCAACCTCCTATTGTCTCTGGATGGCTCAAGAGATTGGCACTGGAACACAGAGACTTTCACCTCTGTATCACTAGTTCACATGTAATCCAGGTCAGAAGTGACCATAATTTGTGTCTGCTGGCTATGTGGGGACTACGGACCAGTTCCAGTGGACTGTTATTCTCATTACAAAATCACCATCTTTTAGCACAAACTGGAACCTAATTGGCAGAGAGGTCAAAGATTAAGCAAACATGGATACTGAACTTGGATAGTTCTCCAGGTCAATTTTGAAACGTCATCAGGGCAATGGGTGCTGCAGCTGCTGTCGTCTGTACCTGTTCTGTGGATAAGAAGAGGATTTCAGTTTAAAGGCCTATAAGCCCTAACATTTCATAAGTATTAAATTCACTAAAAAGTTAAAGAAAAATTTCCATTGTTTGTAGAGTATGCTGCAGATGTTATGTGTTATTTATCTGCTAAGTATCATCATCACCACCATCATCATTTTGGGGGGATTTCCCACAAGGGATCCTCTTCCTACTGATACTGCCAAGTGTGTTTTTAAAAACATAACTTAAGGATGTGGTATATGGTGTTCCGTTTGCCGAGAGTTGGAACGAATGGGCATATTTCACTGTCACCTGAAATCTCTTGCCTAAAGGCTTACACACACATCCAACACTTATAGAATGGTCTATAAGTGGTTGTGGTATATACAGAGTCCTTTTAATGTATTAACAGGTTTTGTATTAATACCTGAGGCACACAGTTTCCATGTAGCCCTGTTTTACTATTGAAAAAGCACTATATAGTATAACTGAATGCAGTTTTTGAAGAGTTTATTATGATTTTGCATAACAAGGACTTTTAAAATATGGACATCAGTTGAAATGTGGGTTAATTAATGACTGCCTTCTTTTTTTAAAGGTTTACAAAACAGCAACAAGAAAATTCCATGCTTAGTTTGTGGAGACACTTTCCAGTTGGAGAAAACCTGTAAATGCTGCAGCTCCTTTTGTGCAACAGTACTGCAAGGAAGTTCATATTTACCTATGAATGATTGTTCTATCCCTGAAAAGAAGGTGACCAGCAACAAGATAACTGTTCATAGCAATGTCTTCCCTAAAAATATATGAGTCCATTCTGAGTACTCCAGTCTTTTAAAAGCGTTTTTGAACAACAATAGAACTGTACAAGCCTTGCATAAGCAGATGTTGAAGAAAAATTATTTGCCATGAGTAACTCAAAGATAATATTTAAAGGCTCTGGGCTGCAAGAGGTGGAGATTTTTGTAAACCATGGCTGCATAGGAGACTAACTGATTATACTGAAGCCAATTAACAAAGTTTACTATTACAGCAGCTCTGTGGCCAATATACTGGTCCCGACTGTGCGGAAAGTTCATAGAAATACAGTGAACTCTCTTTTTATGTCATGGAGTACTCCCTCCATTTCTGCATCTGCAATCCCCTGTATGATGGCCATCTTGTCAACAAGAGTTTCATAAACTGTAAAAACTCTTGTCTATCAGTGAATGGGAGTGGAAGGGCTTACCAACCTATCCACTGTCACATAATGTAATGTAAAAAAATCTCATTGTGATATCATTTTCTTGGAGAGAGATGTGGGGAAGGAAGGAAGATTGCTTATGGTCAGTACCTTGTTACAAAATATATTCTCAGGATATCCCCCCCCCCACCCCATACTTTGGGCTATGGTGCTTTAGTGCTCTTCCATGGTCCACATGTCTGATAAGTCAGCCAAGGTGAACCAGTTAAACCTGCCATTTACTATTAGTGGCAAAATGATTCTATATTCTTAGCTTTTCTTCCTGAATTGACCAAGGAATGGACCTCATCTGTGATCCATAGAATAACCTATCTTCCAATGGTGGGCTGTGGACCCTTTAAAGATGTCTAGCTGACAGACGCCTGTTCCATTTGTCAGTCAGGAAAGAATCCACCCTGTATGTAGAGCATCTTGGGGATTCCTCAGGGAGTTTCTCTACAATACCTGTCAGAATCCAGTTCCCACTTTGTCGGGAATAGCCAGTGCAGAATTCCTAATAAGGTATTCCAGAACCAGGGGCTTAAAATCAGAATTAGCCTCTACATCTCCAAAGCTCAGGAGGAACAAAGAATTTCATATAATCAAAATGTAAAACGTACAGGATAGTAACTGCCTGTTATACCAATCAATTCATCTTGCTGCTACTGCAGGGTTTGTTATTCCAGTACATTTTCTAGTGTTTTGTTCAATCTATTTTAAAAGTCAGGAGGGGTTGGTTCCACCATTACCCCCAAGAATAGGTCCAGTGGTTTTTGTGATAGTTCTGGCACCTTGTTTGAGTGACAAGGGTACAGCCCACTTGACTGTGACTGATCTTTATTAACTGTCAGTCGTGACATAGCCCAGCGTTACAGGAAGTTTTATTCCTATCACCCAGCAGGGTCAGTATGTTCTGACTCTAGTGGCTGCTCATACAGTTAGGATCAAGTTGCAAATGGCTGAATAAATCTATTTCAGTTAACTGTCTGAGACAGAGAATGTGTGGGGGGAGGCTCACAAGGCCCTTGAAAAATGCTGGCAGTCTGATTTGTGTTTACACATTCCAGGTTGTGAAATACTGACCTCCTCTAGAGACTTTTTTTTTCCTACCCAAACTATTGAAGGTGCCAGATTCACCCTTTTCATGCAAAAAAGCAAGCAGGGGTGAATAGAAGATGATAAATGCTAGTCTTTAATGAAAACAACTTGTATTTGCAATAAAAGCAGCAGATACTGGGTGGGACTGCAGGGAAAAGAGAGCCTATGTATAAGACATGC